>NC_092334.1:195295000-197820000 GCF_046630445.1 Rutidosis leptorrhynchoides
ATATAGAAGTCAGAACCTCGTAATGGGACCAACTATTGAAGACATCGTCCAGATGGATTAGGACGGGTCGTTAGAGCACTTTGGAAAGGTGTGATCCGTTTTGGAAAGCGCGGAAAGTTAAACCCGCGATATATTGGTCCTTTTGAAATCTTGGAACGTGTTGGACCCGTTGCTTACCATTTGGATCTTCCGACTCAGTTGAGCGCAGTTCACCCCACTTTTCACATGTCGAATCTAAAGAAATGTCTTGCCGAACCCGAACTTGTCATCCCTCTCGATGAGCTTACGATTGATGACAAACTCCACTTTATGGAAGAACCTGTTGAAATCATGGACCGTGAGGTTAAGAATTTGAAGCACAATAAGATTCCAATTGTTCGAGTCCGATGGAATGCCAAACGTGGACCCGAGTTCACCTGGGAACGAGAGGATCAAATGATGCAGAAGTATCCTCACCTCTTCCCGACTTCAACACCTGCCTCAGCTTAAATTTTAGGACGAAATTTCCATTAACAGGTGGGTAATGTCACGACCCGACTTTTTCGACTTGCTTTTGTGCCTTGTGTTTTTGCGAAACTGCGTATTTGTGCGTACTGTGCTACTTTATACTCTGGAATCTTTATACACATGGCTTACTTTCATTTATGTGTTAAAAAGTGCCTTTAAGTACGTAGGTTACTTAATTTGTTCACCGGAAACCTTTATGACCATTAGTGTCACTTGACGTTACGAACAAACTGCGTACTGCGTACACGTTTAACTTTTGTCGTAATCGGAATATTATGACTACGAAATCTTAATTATTATTTTATAATAATAATTACCTGGGTTTATGGATGCTTAATTACACGTAGTAATTTACTTATGCTTACTAGTTAGGCTTGTTGGACTTTCTACCTTGTTGGGCCTTAGCCCACCTTACACTAGTTAGTAGACTATTTAATTAGCCCAATTATTATTAGCTAGTGACCCATTAATATGTAAGACAAATGCCCATTTATTAGAGGGAACATACTAGCATTTATGTCAAGTATTATCCTTAATGTTACATGGGATCCCAACATAAGCACTAACTTTAGACAACCATTAATCAAAAAGCAAACTTTTGTCCCCCTTGTCCCCCCTCCAAATTCATGGCCACCACCACCACCCTCACCCCCCATTCACCTATAAATACTAGCCTTATTTCATCCATTTTACACTTGCTTTCATTTGTAATTCACACACACTCACTCTCTAATTCTCTCTAGTTCTTTCTCTCTCTAAAAGTGTAAGTATTTTGAATTTTTCTTCTTCTCTTTCTCATCATCACGAATTCATCATCATCATCATCATCATGGGTCTAGCTTTTTAGCTTTTGATCTTGATTACATCTTGTAGATTCAAACATAGATTTGAATCTTTCAAGAACATGGAAGATTCAAGCTTTTTAGCTTTGAATCTTCACCCACTTTGTAGATCTATATCTTTTAACTTTAAATCTTGTTATTTTGTTATAAAGATTCATATTTGTGTTTGTAATCTTCATATAACTTAAAGATCCAAGCTTTATGCTTCAAGATCTTCAAGAACAATCAAGATGCAAGCTTTCTAGCTTGGATCTTCATATCTTTTATTGGATCTAAGTTTTCTAACTTATGATCTCATTATTTTGTTATAAAGATCAAAACTTGTGTTTATGGTCTTCATGTAACTTAAAGATCCAAGCTTTATGCTTCAAGATCTTCAAGAACACTAAAGGTTCAAGCTTTCTAGATTTTTGACCTTAAAACTTGTGTGAAAGGGATCCAAGCTCTCTAGATTAGGGTTCCATCACTTTATTTGACTTAGATTATGTTCATACTTGCTTGATTGAAGTAAAGTTTGTAGCTTTAGTTGTAAATGTAACTTGTAATTGTGTTAAGACTAAGAATATGATGTAACCTTAAATGAGTTGTGTTCTTACTTGGTCTGAACATATTGTGTGTTAATGGTAGAATCTTATTTAAGGTGATGCTAACCCATCAACGAGTTGTACACTTGAAGCTACAAGCATCAAGGATGAGAACCGTGATGAGCATCAAGCACTAAGAACCCCACTGGAGCACCTTGCTTACTGTTTTCGGGATCTGATCAGACCACCTGGGCTACTGTAAAGTTAATTTTCAGATATTTTGGTTCGAGTAGATGATTTTCCGTTTAGACCTTGTCTTAATCCGAGTTACGGTTTAGGATTTATGGCCTTCCGAAAGTCATTATACCCTATTAATGTTGTGCTAAAATTTCTGACCTACTCGCACTTAAACCGTCACCACGGTCAAACGAAGATGAGTTTGGTTCTGGAAATTTTTTCAGAAACTAGAGGACTCATATACGGAGCCATAGCCACTGACTACGCATCTTTTCGATTTACATAGAGGTCGTAGCAGCTGACCGAAGTCAGCCTATTGTTTTGATCTCTATTCTTGTCAAACTTACTTAGCTTTTATGATGATGAACGATGATGATGATGACACTTAAACTTATTTTATGCACTATTAGAACTTATGAGGATAACCTACTGACCTAGCAACCTTTGACTTAGGTTGACGACCTTTCGGACCGACTTACTACTTGCGTACTTTCATTATCGACTTTACCGCTCTTATCACTGTGAGTTATAGCATCCCTTTTTACTTTAACT
The DNA here is from genome assembly GCF_046630445.1 of Rutidosis leptorrhynchoides. Classification (NCBI taxonomy): domain Eukaryota; kingdom Viridiplantae; phylum Streptophyta; class Magnoliopsida; order Asterales; family Asteraceae; genus Rutidosis; species Rutidosis leptorrhynchoides. The sequence continues at coordinate 195,297,663 of NC_092334.1, forward strand.
ATTTTGGGACTGAGAATACATGTGCTTTTTATGTTTTACATACTAGGCATGAGTACTTAAACTTTATATATGTGTGGGTTATACAACGGCATAAACTTTCCTCTTAGCTCGGTAACGTTTAGTCATTAGTTTTTGAACCGGTGAACGCGAATCTTAGATATGGATCCATAGGGTTTGACATCCCCACTCGGGTTAGTCGCGCTAGCATTTAACGGTTGTTTAATACTTCGTAAACATACACACTCGCCAAGTGTACTTTTTGGGGGTTATAAACGTTAAGTTAGTTACCAAGTGCCCACGGTTAAACATATACTTTTCATACTGTTTTGATACGCTGTTTGAAGCACTGAAATCTCGTAGCCTACCTTACATTACTGTTACAACTTAAACTATAGCTCACCAACATTATTGTTGACGTTTTTAAGCATGTTTTCTCAGGTGCTTAGAGGATTGTTGCTTCCGCTGTTTAGACTTGCTGTCTTGGTGTTTAGACTTGCTGTCTTGGTGTTTAGACTTGCTGTTAAGGACCTGCTGTGCTAGAATTCCGCTGCATAATCTTAGAGATGTCTCAATCATGGAACTTTTCTTTTGCATTCGTAGTTTATGTTATTTTCAAATAATGACTTTGTAACAACCTTTGTGTCACGTTATCTTTTGTAAACGATATGTCTTTTATGAATGCAAAATTGGTTTTCAAATAGCATGTAGTACTTGACCGTGTAAAGATCCTGTTGTTGACGAATTGTACACGATGGTTTTGTACGGGGCGTCACACATGTGGTATCAGAACGGTGGTCTTAGCGAACCAGGTCTTGCATTAGTGTGTCTAACTGATAGATATTAAGATGCATTAATGAGTCTGGACTTCGACCGTGTCTGCATGTCAAAAGTTTTGCTTATCATTTTTTGTCTGAAATTACCTGCTTATCATTCTTAGTCTAGACACATCTTATTACATTGATTGCATGAATAGCGTATCTGCTAATTCATATCTCAGCGTATCTGCTAATTCATATCTTAGCGTATCTGTTACTGTAAACTTTGCCTGAAATATTTCGTAAATTCCTCCGTGATCTACGAGATCTTTTGTTATATATATATAGATATTCTATGCAATTAGAATACCATCCGATAGCCGGAAATCATTTCAAATCAGAAAATCCTTTATTCAATCGTACGAAATGGAACTCGCCACCAGTTCAAGTCCCTCGGATTCTGATATGGAGTTTCACTCAAGCTCCGAAGGCAGTGTGACCGGAATGGATCAACCAATTAGCTATCATCTATTCTGGATGAATTGGGGATGGGTTCGTAGTCTACTAAATCATTGGAGACAAGAAGAAGGTGATCCCTTCCATCCACCACATTGCCCTCTTGGCGAAGAACCTGAAGCACTTACCGGCGAACCTGTCCGAGACACCATTTTCTCTCTTATTTCCAGAGTGTCTCGTCACGACTACATATTATCTCAAATTCTAGATCTTATTCATCCGCTCGTTCGAATAGCCAATCATCCCGGTGTAATAGAAGACGTCAACGAGCTTCTCGCTCGGGTAGTGACTTTGGAAGATATGGTGCAAAGGTTGCAAGCACCAGCAGAAGCACCGGCAGCAACATTACCACCATAAGCAACACCAACATTACCATCACCACCACCAACAGCAACATCCGCATCCCACACCTCAACATCACAATCTGTACCTCGAGCATCAACATCACATGCACTATAGATACCAAGGAGTACCAACAACAATAACCGATGAAATATTAATCTATAATTTCATTGGAGAAACATTCTGTGGCGATTATGTAATCTCCAAAGTCTCAGAGATTATCTATTCTAGCCTTAACCATAAATCAGATGAGTGAACCAAAATGATAGAAGGAAAAGTAGAAACCCTGATAGGATAATGCGCGATTAACAAGTTAGAATTGTTTTACCAACAGCATCAACAGTACCGTCAACATCACCAGCACCGTCAGTACCGTCAGCATCGTCAGCATCAGCACCCCTTACAACATCACAAACTCCACCTGATCTATAATCACCGCAAACATCATCACTAATCAGCAACGCGTATATTGTATCAACGAGTTATGAAGTATTAACTCATTTTCGCTGAAGAATTTATATGTATATCTTATATGTTATATATATATATATATATATATATATATATATATATATATATATATATATATATATATATATATATATATTTTTTTTTTTTTTTTTTTTGAAACCATAATATCTCTTTTCGTACGAAGCTATTATGTATGAATTAAAAAGGGGTAGATACTACTCGGTTAAATTCATATTATTAATATGCTATGATGTACATCCTTCGTTAACAACTTAACCATCGTTAATTACAATTTCTGTTTCAATTCAATGAATTCCATTTCATAATAAACTAAGTGTATTATTAAATTACATACTTGATTTTACACTTTCGATATACTCAAAACTTTCTAGAGAACATCATTCGTACCTTACGAAGTTCACAAGAATCCCACGAACACCAACATCATTCACCGAGTAAATATCAATAAAAATTAATGATGAAGCATTGATTCATAATTTCATTTACGATGAAGTGATAATCCACGAAAATTAGGAAATATCTAAAGTTTTAGAAATTATTCATTTCTAATTCCAGCTAAAAATCAAATGAGTTTAATTTAATATTAACTCATTAAATCTACATTACATCTGAAGAAAATATACATACATATATATTTTCATAAAGACTTTAATAAGATTCATTTGTACAAAAATGTTATTTGTGAAATTTTTTTTTAACGGGTAGGTAATACCCGAGAGATATATATAAATTCACAATTAATATGTTAAAATCTTCGATTCTAATTCCGCAATCATCAACTATACTCACTACTTTCACAACAATGTACATCCTTTCATAGAAATCAAAACAACGTTTCTCATCCAAATTTGATTACATATTCTGATTTTGACAAATCAAAATCCAAGTCAAAATTTAACAGAAGACATCACTCTTAGATTCCTACATCTTTCAAAACTATACTTTGACTTCGAAACTGTGCTAGAACTTCATTTCTATTCATAAAACCCAGAAAAATATTTGTATCATTCAAAATCCTAGAACATCATATGTATATTAACGATTACAATCTGTGTTCAAACCCTTCGAAATTCCTGAAGACACTTCAAATAACGAACAATCGAGATGATGATCCAACCACATATTAACCACAGTCTTGCACCTGAAAAGCTCTCGAAACCAAAGTCATAGTTTTACACGTGTCCGTGTCAGACCCTTTGGCATTTATTAGCAAAAATAAGTTTGCGATTCCTTTTCAAATTAGTCAGTTTTGTCACAGCTCCAGCAAGTCAACTTCGACTTTTTAGTTGAAACAGTCTTATTATAACCTCGATATAGATGTTGTCCTTACGTCATCATTACCGGAGAACCTTTTATATCTCACCACATTAGCAACATACTTACCAACAACTTCACTGATCTTTGACTTTCCGAAAAATCATTATATTTATCGAAACCCCATCATTTACTCATCCGCATCTTGTAACAAGAATTGTCATGTCAATTACTGGGAATCAGCAATAAGTATTTTGAAATCTTGCAGCATGTCAACGCCAATAGTTATATGTGTACATATAACGTCTATCTCCTAAACTTATATACTTCGAATGTGAAGTTTCTAAAAAAAAAACACCCCAATCTACGAATTTGTTCTCTGAATTTTTGGAAAAGTTGAATGAAGCAGCAGAAACTGTAGACAACCGTAACAGTTAAAAGTTTGATGATAAAGAATAGTGTGTTAGCAAAGCTCGGTAAAAGAGAAGGTTTGGAACTGGAAAACGGATTGAGCAAACCATGAAGGAGGCTATGGATAAATTACAATGACTAAATCTGCCTTCAAAGAATCCAAATGATACAGTGTCTGCTGAAGTCTATAGCGAATACCTTACTCCTGACTCTAAACCTTTACGAACAAATCTTTATCATCATCCATCGATGTTAGAAATTCTAAGATATCATCATATCTCTCATTATAAATATCTTTGATAATTCTGAAGATATCTTCATAACTATTGTTATCCGAAATCATTTATCTCTTCGCGTTATCTGTATTACTTCATAAAAGAAACTATTTTAGTTTCTAAATTCTGAAACTTTCGAGTTTAAAACATGAATGTTTTTGAAGTAGTGTTGGGAACTGAAGCATGATTTAGTATAATATAATGACACTTGATCAACGTGATTATATTACAGTAAGTCATGCTGAATTTCTAAATGAAACATGATGATTCACATATCATAACGTCATCACGTGCCATGTTACACGACTCTTTTATTCTACTTAAACTCTAAACATATCAAGAAAATATTTTCTTGATGATTCGGTCTTTTCCGAGGTATTCTGGTAATTTGACAAATCAAGATCGTGCCATTACAATTTCTTTCTTAGAACATTAAACATGTTCATCCTGAAATTCATATCTACGAATTCTGGACTATTACATGCGGCAAGAAGAGAAAATAAAAGAATGAAGCTCCGAAATAGAAATTGGAGCATAAATCGCAGCAAATAGGAGAAAACATTAACTGTGGATGTCAATGATTATAGAAAAAAAGAAGCAGAGACATCAAAATATAAGGGAAGATACAAAACCTAACAACAAACCAGAAATTACAAACCATATATATCGATGCATATAGCAATATAAAGACACGGGAGAACTAAGAACACTATAAAACCAAGAGTATAGTAGAAGTAAATAGATTCTTCCGGTAGAAAATGAAAAAGAAGAATGACAGATATGAAAGTTAGGAATATATCAAGTAGCAGAACTGGATGGAGCATATTGACAAATGCTTTAAAGTATGAATTGAGGGAGAAAGAATAGAAGGTGTGAGCTGTGGAAATAAGGAAACAAAGGGGGTGGATTTATAGTGAAATATCCGACAGAGTAATCGAGACACATTATCGCATTTAACCGAAGAGGATCCTAATTTCCTTAATTACCGAAGAATCAAATCTTATTACGAAGATTTTCTCTAAATCCCTTGAACTCCGGAAATAAATCCTATCTACGCCAAAAGATATGACGGATCTACATTTATTCATTTCACTCTTTTATAATAACTTCACTCGTACTATTCACAAAATCGAATTGTTTTATCTATATTACTCAATGATGATAAACCCCTAATTTTTCAGCTCATATGCGTCATGAAAACATACTTATTGTCAGCCATGACCATCCTAATCAATTTCGGGACTAAATTTCTTTAACGGGTAGGTACTGTGACAACCCAGAAATTTCCGACCAAATTTAAACTTTATCTTTATATGATTTAATATTTCTGACACGATAAGCAAAGTTTGTTAAGTTGAATATCAAGAAGTGTAAATTGTATTCATACTTTCATTTAACCTCGACCAAATTTCGACGATTCATGAACCATTATATGAACGGATATGATTATATATGTATATGTGTATATATTATAACTTGAAAACGTTAACAAAGTATTAGATGTATAATACTTTACATGAATGTATTTGTTTCAAAATATATTTAATATAATTATCGACGGAATTAAAAGATAATATCAAATGATTGAATTATCAGATACATTGTGATTATGATTACGGGTCTCTGTTATGAGGTCCACTATGATTTGAGAAATCTATTCTTTTTAACAATATGCGTAATAAATGGTCTACAAGTAGAAACATATTATAAAACTTTAAGATTATTAAAGTTATTACTATTATCTTTATTGTTATAAATTTTAGAAATTATGAAATGATTTGAGTGTCACATCTTCTTTAAAACGGATAATGTTAAAATATCTGGAACCACTTTTGAAAACTTGTTATTGAATCATTATGATAAAGATAAAGGTTTTAACGTTATCCTGAATTTCATAATTTTTCTAGAAACCTTTTTGACAAATTACAAATGATAACGGTACGTGATTTAATTAAATATAAATATATAAATAACTTGCAATGTGTAATTAAAAACGTGTTTATATATATTTCAAATTATTTAATAAACGATATTAGTATTCGATTAGTGAGTCGATTAATATTAGAACATTTGATGAGTTAGAGTAAACGTTAGTACATAAATGATTCGTACCAATTTATGTTATAATAAACCTTGAAATATAAATAGTTTGAGAAAGTATTTCTAATATATATAAATTTTATATTTCTAAATAAAAAATATATATATATTTTACAAAGTGATAAAATATAATATTAACTTAGTTATATAACGCTTTGATTTAAAATAATATTTTTATATATATATTAGTAAATAATGAGACGTTGATTTAAATAAGTAATTAACCAAAACACTCGAGTGTTAAGGTTACATTTTGAGTGAGATAGTTTATCGATAACTTAAGGCTATGTTTTGATAAAGGTATGTTACATGAAACGTAAAATACAAGATTTCTCAGCATACGAAAGGATGTTCGAGAAACCAGAACCGAGACTTAAGTTGACCGTTAACGTACAAGTTTTCGGAAATAATGTTTCAAGTCACCTATGTTCGTAAATATAATATAATATATATATATATAATTACATAAATTAATTAAATATATATATATATATAATATTAATAAAAACTATCGGCAAGCATTATTAATCGATCATGAGCTGGAAGAGGGCCTCGTGCGATCGCATGGGTTCCCCCTCACACCCTCATGTGATTGCATGAGGTGTTTGGTGAGGCCAAGTCCATTTAAAGGTCGAACGTTCTCAGTTTCTGATTCATTTTTTTTTCATCTATCTATCTCTAGATATTACACCGTATTACTTATGTTATTTATTTTATTTATTTACTAATATTATTATTAAAGATTATTATTAATATTATGATATTAATATTAGTAGTTTTATTAATATTAGTATTTTACATAAACTACTACGACGAGGTCATGTCCAAATGATTTCAAAATGATTTTTCGAAAGGGATAGAGCTAAGGAAATTATGGGTTATAACTATGGAGATTATGGGTATTGTTCGAGGGTATGCTCGTGAGTCAAATCTTGTGTTTATCATCCCGTTGCGTCTACGTACTTTCCTGCAATATTGAATCACAATATTGATACGTGAGCACTCATAACTTAACTTTTATATATTGTTAGTGTATCCCTGAATAGTGCTCGAGTATATTTGATTATGCATGCTTGTACGCTTATTATTGTCGTTAGATAGTATATAATGAATCACGAATTTAATACATATATTACTAATATAAGGTATATGATATGCATGTCGTTGGAAAGCTGTCGAAAAATTAATAACTTTTCATTTAGAAAGCGTATGATTTCGATGAACGGATTAAAAGGTATCGTCAATTGAATTATCGATAATTCTAAGTATTATTGTTAAAATAATTATTATTATCGTTATCTTTATCGTTATCATTATCGTTATTGTTATCGTTATCGTTATCGTTATTGTTATCGTCGTTATTTATTATTATTATTTAATAATCAATAATAATAATAATAATAATAATAATAATAATAATAATAATAATAATAATAATAATAATAATAATAATAATAATAATAATAATAATATTATTATTATTATTATTATTATTATTATTATTACTATTATTATTATTATTAAAATAATTAATATTTTTATCAAAACTATCATTTTATTATTTTTATCGTCATTATTATTATTAAAAGTATCATTAAATATTAAAACCATCATTTTTATTAAAATTATCATTTTTAATAGAAATATCATTATTATAAACATTTTAGTATTATTATTAAAAATTATCATTTTGAATAGGATTATTATTCTTATATAAAAAATTATTATTACTACAGTTAATATTAAAAAGTATCGTTATTATTATAATTATAAATATCATTATAAATCTTAAAACTTATATTTTCATTTAAATTAATCATTTATATTATTATTAGTATTATTAATAACAACAATATTATTAACATTGTTATTATCATTAACATGATTATAATATTTTTATCATTATTATTAATATTATTATTATGACATTGGTATTATTATAAAAGATTATTATTAATTATAAAAATTATTACTATCATTAGTAAATATAAATATTTTTATTATAATTAATATTATTATCACAAAATAATACAACTTTTACTCATTATTATTATCAATATTATTTTAGAAAATAATTATGTGATGCAAAGATATTTTTTACCGCACGTAATATAATTACATTAATAATACCTACCACTATATTTTTATGATATTAAGTGAGCTTTATAAATTTTATTACTTAAGATATATAGAAGTATAATTTTATCATATATAAATTTTAAGATAAAATTTTTATTAATAAAAGACTTGTATTATTTACTCTAATAAAATCTGATAAATATATATTATATATATAAAACGACTATATTTAAGTTATATAATAAATATGTATAAATTTTGGAAGTCATTTTGGGTCAAATTGGCTTTTGTCAACTTTTGCATATCGATCTCGAGCATTAGGATTGTGGTACACCATGACTCGACCTTAATTGTTAGACAGATATTGACCAACATATAAATATATATACTTAATATAGGTTCGTGAATCCGAGGCCATCCTTGCACTTGTTCAATGCCATCATATGTATTTTTACTGCGAAATACAGTATTGTGAGTTTCATTACTCCCTTTTTAAATGCTTTTGCAATATATTTTTGGGACTGAGAATACATGCGCTGTTTTATAAATGTTTGACGAAATAGACACAAGTACTTAAAACTACATTCTATGGCTGGATTATTAAACCGAATATGCCCCTTTTTAGTCTGGTAATCTAAGAATTAGGGAACAGACACCCTAATTGACGCAAATCCTAAAGATATATCTATTGGGCCCAACAAGCCCCATCCAAAGTACCGGATGCTTTAGTACTTCGAATTTATCATGTCCGAAGGGAGTCCCAGAATGATGGCGATATTCTATATGCATCTTGTTAAGGTCGGTTACCAGGTGTTCACCATATGAATGATTTTTATCTCTATGTAGTGCGAAATGCCTGATATGAGATGATGTTTATGAGAAATGGAAATGAAAATCTTGTGGTCTATTAAAATAATGGAAATGATTGTTTATGATAAACTAATGAACTCACCAACCTTTTAGTTAACACTTGAAAGCATGTTTATTCTCAGGTATTAAAGAAATCTTTCGCTGTGCATTTGCTCATTTTAAAGATATTACTTGGAGTCATTCATGGCATATTTCAAAAGACGTTGCATTCAAGTCGTTGAGTTCAATAAAGATTATTATTAAGTAAATGACAGATTAGGTCATTTACTGTTTGGATTTTATGAAATGGTATGCATGCCTGTCAACTTTCAATGAAATGAAAGTTTATCTTTTAAAAACGAATGCAATGTTTGTAAAACGTATCATATAGAGATCAAATACCTCGCAATGTAACCATATGTTATTATATTCGTCCTTATGGATTAGGACGGGTCGTCTCACAAAAAGTTCTGAAAAAAGGAGCAGAACTTATAAAAAGAAACGCCGAAGAAGAACTTGACCAAAAATGCTTATCAATCCAAAGGAGAAAAGTTCAAAAGTGCTTCTTAAAAATATCAGCACTCCTATCTATCTTAAATTTTCCAAAATTCCGAATAAAAGTCTTAAAAAGGACTATATTACCCTCTTCTCACCCTTAAAACAACTTCACCACCACTCTAAAATTCCTTTCCATCATTGACAAATGACCTAGAAGCTATGGTTACTACCGTTCTCACATTAGTAGCAAGGATTTAAGTCTTTATCAAGCCTATGATGATGGGTGCAACATGATTGGATATGAGTGAATTCATTTGTTAGATCTATAGGGAACCCTAAACACTTGTGTGACTTGAGTGACGCGTGAAAGCTAGCCTAAGTCATGTAACCTCCTCGCATGCTTGCAGATTTAGTTTCAAACCCCAACATAGATAACTTACCTTACCTTTCGCTCTTATAATAAAAAGCAAACCGCTTAGGCTATTAGAAAAGAAACTCCGAAAAGATTTCTTAAGGTAAAAACGAGAAGTTTGCTTTGGGACAAGCAAAGTCTAAGTGTGAGATATTTGATATCGGCTAAAAAGTCACGTTTTCACCTCGGTATTAAGGCCCAAAAACAATAAAGTTCCAAACTTTATCGCCAAAATACCCGCTTTGTCGGTTAAAATTGAAGATCGAGTGATTACAAAGACGGTTCAAAAAGAATCAAGAGAATCGGAGCTAAAACAAAGATTCTAGAGTGAAAACGGTGAAAGACAAGAAATCAAGTAACTATCCAGTGAATTCAGCAAACCAGGGCAAGCCAAACGGCCTGCCAAATGGCTTGCCACTATGGAAAACGGCTTGCCACACGGCCAAAGCAAACGGGTACAAGAAACGAGCCACCAGGAAAACGGCCCCTGGAAACGGGCTGCAGAACGGCCTGCCAAACGGCCTGCCAGCCGTTTGCAGGCAAATTTCACTTCTATTTAAAGGGTCTTTGTCATCCATTTCAACACACACTTTAGTTCACTTCTTTCTCTCTATTTCTACAATATTAGTCATAATTTCAAGGTCTTCGATTCCGTGCGTGAAACCTAGTACCCGGAGAAGAACGCCGAAGATTGTATTAGGAGCGGTCTGGAGTTGAAGTTGTCACTTTTGTATTCAGAACTCGTTTAATCTACTGGTACTTCTATCCTTTATCTTTATATAATATTTTTCATTATTATGCTTTGTGATATTGTTGCCATGATTAGCGAGTAGTTATCTTTAGTGTATGCTATGATGTAATCAGTCATAATGCCAAAATAATATTATGGCTTGTGTATGTTGTCGAGATGCTTTCCGATTTTGCTTTAAACTCAATCGCTTTTCCAACTAATAAAACGTAGTTATTGGCTCTGTTATTGGGAAGTTGTGAACCCCGATTCAGAGTGCACTATCTGTGTCACCCCTTGGTAAGAGAAGTCTATCGGTTACAACGTAAGTTTGACTGAGGTACACCGGTTGTAGTAAGTCCAATGAGCTTTGGATTTTGACTGAGGACCCTTTCGTAGTGAAACATCTAACGAGACCCCTAGTACATTCTAGGTCCTAGACCATGCTAGTGTAGTCACCAAGCATATAAACTTCATACGTGCACGTTGAAGCATAACCGTTGTTGTAAGCTGTACCTCTGCTAAGTAAGGCCATGGAACCCGGTCAGTGCTGATTAGTACACTTCACCATAACGCGGTCTCAAGCATTGCACCCTACTTGAGGGATTCTTGGTTAATTAAGGAACTGTTTGTTTAAACACATAAAGGATTGGACCGTTAGGATAACCGAACGTGTTAATGGAAGTCAAAACCCGACTTGGCCATGGTGTTCTTTATGGTTAAACTCTTTTAAGGGCCTAAATATATTTTAAAACCTAATCACTAATGAAAGCATCGAAGCACATCACGTCTCTCAAATATGACAAACCCTGTATTCTATTATGCTTAAGAAAGTTTAGACCTTTGTGGAATATTAATACGTCACCCAACCGAGTCGCTCAATTGGATGAGTCGTCTGAACGTGTATGCCTGTAGTAAGACTGCACGGGCATTGGGGGTAAGGGACGTTGCTATCTAATCAGAATCTTCAAGCCCATCGCATTACCCAGTGACATGTCTTATGACAGAGGCGTTTAGGGCCAGTGTAATGAATACAAAGTCACTACCTATTCATGAGCCAGCATTCTATAATCTCGGCAAGGTAACTGATGAAATCATAGCTTGCGCTTATTTTAACCTTATCTTAATTAAAAATTTTATCGCATTTACTTTACTCTATCTTATAAACCAGAAAACCTGAAATTAGGTAACAAACCACTACTCCTTCACCTTATAATTATCTTAAGCTTTAATTATAGGTTCGATTCTACTGATATCTTAAAAATACGATCCTAGGTCATACTTCCCTTACTAATAATAAGCAGTAGTACGATTTAGGCCCTGCTAAATATAAATTTAAAACCATTACTCCCTTTTGGTAACCGATTCTGACGTGTTGCGATCTAACAACACCGCACAAATAAAACCGTCTGTTTTGGCCATATCAGCAAACAACGAGGCAACAATCCCCCTTACTGACAAAATCACTATATATTCAAAGGTGATGAAGTATGGCCACATTCGCTATCCTTCCACCGACTTTTTCTTATCTGTACTCCATTACTTCAGTATTGGCGCTGGCCAGCTTCATCCCTATAGCGTGTGCCGCATCTCTTAATTTGAGATGTGGTGTAGGGGGCATAACTTTGTCCCAACAGTAAAATTTTTTAGGAACGTCTATTCTTACCAGCCACACGAAACGGCTGGTATTCTTTTAGGGAGCGTGTGAAGTTTGTTCAGCGTAGCAAGGATGGCATACACGTGAAATGAAAGAACTCTTTCTTCTTTTTTGATAACACCTTCATCCCAGATTCCCGCGCTAGAGCGCGCGAATGACACTCTGGTATTGACAAGAATTTGAACGAAAAGCCACGATGACTCCAGATGAGGATCGTACATTCCATCTTTGTGTCGGCAGCTTCCGGTGCGCATATACGAGACTGACATTCTGTGCTCCGGTCAAGTTTGTACTTATCCCCTCAACGCAGATGTCTTGATGTACTATGGACAGGGTATGCTGGATACCGTATATTTGCTTTATACTTCTTAATATTAATTGTTGTTTGTCAATTTCATTAACTGACCTTCTCTTGTATTTGATTTTCAGTTATGTCGATCATCAACGTGCTGGAGGATGGGAAGATGGATGAGATCACTGCTACTCACGAGGGTGAGGTGATCGAGGAGTCTCATACTGAGGGGTCGACCTTCCTCCTGTTGGTGGCGGAGCAGATGCACCTGAGGAGATAATCCTCCCTTCGAGGAGGGGGTCCTCATACTAATGATGAGGTCAGCGACTATAACACCGGGGTTCCCACTCCCCTTACTGGAAGCCAAGGGAACACTGCTGAGCAAGGCACTTCTTCACAAAATAAGAAGAAGCGCAAACACGCTGATAAGGGTGGGGAGAAGTCCCATAAGAAGAAGAAGAAAAAGAAGACTGGTAAGTATTTTTTGTTTTTCATGACTTCTTATAATCATCTTTAGCTCGCTTTATCGTATTTTCCAATGCGCGTATGTCTGTTTTTATTGGGCAGATGGTGGCGATCGCCTTCCTCCAGATGTTGTTTTGGAGTTCAACTAGCTGACGGAGTTTCTTGACGTGCCCGTTTGCCCTGCCATGACTCAGCTGAAGTTCTTGGCTGAATATATTCCAGCTGGCACGCTGAAATTTTTCGAGAAGGATCCCGAGCCTGATCTATATATGGATGTACAGACGTCAATTACCAAATTTTTACGCGATGTCAACAGGATCAAAGGGCAAGTATGCACTCTTGAAAGGCGATTCTAGCTCGGTTCAGGAGGCCCTAAGCGTGAAGGAGGCGCAGGATTGTATCAACGTGCTTCACGACGATCTTAGAGTAGCGTAGGAAGTGCGTGCTCATGCTGAGGCTGCTACTACGCAGGCGTATTCTAATAAAGATGCACTTTCCAAAGAACTTGACTCAGCCAAGGTTGAGAGGGACCAGCTAAGACTCAACGAGGAGTCTTTTAAGGCCACCAATGCCGATCTTTGCAAGGCAGCAGAGCAACACGCTGCGCAGCTTGATAGGTTGGAGGAGATCACGCAAGTAAGCCTTGGACCAGTTTATAACTCTAATGCTTAGGCTCCCGACATTGGTTTCACGTGCTTGCCACTCTCCTACAGTGAACGACATGTTCACTAAGGCTTCTTGTGCCATAAAGGTGGATGAAAGGTGCAGATTTTGGGAGTTTATAAAGATACACATCGAGAGTCTTCTAAGTGCGCCAACACTTAGGATTGAGGTCAAGTGCAACCAACCCTATTGCTTATTGTCATGACTTGTAGATCTCATATTTTGCATGAGTGGGGCTAGGACAACCCAATGGTCGTCGCCCTCCGGTAATAATATCTAGCTCGTCACCAAATGCGCTTCTACCGCACGGGGGTAGGAAAAAACACCCCTTCAAAGGACGGAGTGCGCTGGGTATATACGACCGTGAGCGCCAGTCCAAGTTATAGAACTACTTTTCACTAATACATGGCACAAAGATTTTTGCAGACAATATCTTGGAAAAACAAAACATAGGCGCATTGCCAGAGGTGATTATAGTAGATTATCTTCTAGCGCTGCTACATAAACGACACGATGACATTCTTCTTGAACTACATATAAAAACTTAGTTGGAATTACAAAATCCTAAATATTATCCATGTGCTCCATGAAGGTGATTTTCATATAGTCTTGAGATTAACCATGAAAGCTCCCATCATTTTCTACGACCATTGATGAGCTGCCCTCTCCGCCTTTTTCAATGTCAGCTGCTTGATTGTTTGGGACTTGTTTAGACCAATTCAATATTTATTGTAAACTAACGAGTACGCGTTTGTGTGCGTTAAATGCAATATAGTATGCGTCTTATGTTTCGGATTGTACAAGATTGTGCTCATTTTAATGCGGTAAGCGCGCTGAACAGTACGCGCGTTAAAGCATCTTTTCAGGTCTAACAATCCTTCAACGTATTTTGTTATTATAAGGTTAATGATCGATTAAAATACCATATGTTGATCGTGACTTTCTTCTGGCGGTTATGATGCCATTGTTGCGATTCCAGCTTGCGTAGGAAACTTGACCAGACCATGTGCGGTAGAAGGTATTGCCCCAAAATTTTGCAAGGACGGGAACCCCAGTAGGGCATCATAATCAGATGACATGCGCACGACGCTAAACTACACCCTCTCCGTCCGTGTCTTCATCCAATAATCATCATCTTTGAGTTGAAGTTCAACCTCCAAGGTCCCCAAGGTACATGTCGGGTCACCGGGTCTCCCGCTAAACTACACCCTTTCTTTTGACGGCCTCAAACTAAGTCTGAGCTTGTGCGAGAGTTTCCTGTAACAATGTTCAAACATGATATCGACGCTATTGCCAGTATCCACACGAAAACGTTTGATCACGAATCCACACTTGGGCAGGTACCTGCCAACCATGATGAGATCGTACTTGGCTCCTTGAACTTCAACGGATGGAAAGGAGACCTGCAAGTTTTCCCAGGAGTGCGCAGGTCTTGGCTTCATTGCGGCACGTTCTTTTGTGAAAACTAATTTGTGAAATCGCGTATATAAATTAAGATGAGAAATACCGGTTCAAAATATTACTACACACTAACGGGGAGTGTACCCGATCGTGCAATAGTATAAAATTGGTAAATCCAAAATCGTTTCAAGGACAGTTTACACGTGAGAATTAAGATTGTAACTTATGAAAATAAACTAAAGTTAATCTAAGAAATTTGAAAGTACGAGATAGTTTGGTTTGTGGCTATTTAATGATTAGCAAAATCAAGAATAACCTTAACTAATTAACAAAGAAAAACAATATTTTTGGGTATTTTTATGTTTAAGCTTTAAAGCAAACAAGAAAGTTAAGATAAGTTGTAAATCAAATAAGGGAACGAATGTTCGTCTAGACCTTTTACACCTAGCGCTGGATGCAATTAGATTAATCTCAAATTGTGGATTAAAGCATGTGGGTTTCCTGGTCCACCTGGAATTCCCCAGCGCAAACACAACAACTAAGATTATACATCACGCCAACTCTCCTAGTAATCAATAATCACACCAACTCTTGTTGTGAGTGATTTACA
Organism: Rutidosis leptorrhynchoides; assembly: GCF_046630445.1. Classification (NCBI taxonomy): domain Eukaryota; kingdom Viridiplantae; phylum Streptophyta; class Magnoliopsida; order Asterales; family Asteraceae; genus Rutidosis; species Rutidosis leptorrhynchoides. The sequence goes on from NC_092334.1 coordinate 195,313,461, forward strand.
CTTAAATCGTCTAGCCTTTTGAATTCAATTTAGTATTGTCTCCGATTAAGCAAACAACCAATTAAGACAAACCAGTTGAATATATATATATATATATATATATATATATATATATATATATATATATATATATATATATATATATATATATATATATATATATATTAAATTGATGAACTCTCGTCCTATCAAACAAACATACAATCAATTGAATCGAAAAGAACAAGTTTCATTAGATGCATACATGTATTCAAAACTTCAAATCAAAATACTTATAATCCAACAATTAATGAAAATCACATCCAACACATAGGTTTATTAGTCTAGACAAACATTAAAAGACTAGCCAAAAATCATGGCAAAAATTGAAATCAAAGATAAAATTAAATAAAATTTATTGTTGATAAACAGGAAATTAACCAAACACGATGAATCTCGATTGATGCTTGGATTGATCCTTGTTAGTGGAATGATTGAAGCATTTGAATAACCTTAGAATTCCCCAAAAGTCACCAAAATTCATCCCTTGTGCTCCCAAATTCGACTGAATGAATGATAATCATTAGGGTAAAAATTCGGTTCTTTTATTCCTTGAAAAACTGACCTGGGCTGCCTCATTACCGCGTCGCGGCCAAGATGACCCGCGTTGCGGCTACACGCTTCATCTAATGCTTCGCTTATATCCAATCATGTTAATGAAATACCCTTTTTACCGTGTCGCGGCCATATACAACTGCACCGCAGCTCCCAGCATGTTCTGACGCCAGCTTTAGCTTTTAACTTATTTCCTCAATATATCATCAAAACTCGATACGAACTAAAATGCAATTCCAAATTTCGAACCATCAGGCACCAACAATAATAAAGACTAACGTAACACCTCATAAACTCCAAAAATTGCCACTTTCGTATTCTCGGCTCTTCAAACTAGAATCTTCACAATTTAATCAAATTAACACTAAATCGCATCCAAAACGACCAAATTGTGACCGATATTGCTAAGATAAATGTGTAAAAAAATATACGATATCAAAAACATGAATCAATTTATCTTGTCCCTTTGCCTTGTTATAACACCCCGTCAAAATCCATTAACGGACTGTTAACTCTGGTCCCAGTGCTTGGCTTGACTTCTATATAATAGCAATGTTCTACAGTGGAAGCAATTAATACCTGAGATAAAACATGCAAAATGGGTCAACATAAAGTTGAGTGAATCTACAGGTTTAAGAAATTAGTTCATCGTATGTTTCATAAAACAGTTTCCATAAATCACTTGTTGAAAATCATTTCTCAAAATCGTTTATCAGTAATCGGTATCCAAAATCAGTATTCAGAAATCTGTAAACATTTATCAGCTTAAAGCATTAAAGTTTAATGTCAAAAGTTTGCATACAGCAAATGCAAATTGTTAAACTGTTGGTAATCGGCGATGTCATGTTTCAACTGTGTGTGCCATCTAAAAGTTCTTTTTGTTTCAACTGCTTGTAGACATTACCATGTCTAGTTTCTAGTTTATAAACATCAAGTTTAAGTATCGTTCATCGTAAGTTAGGCCACGAGATTTATTTGAAAGCTTCGTAAAAGTATACATTTATCATGAGCACTTGATTATAAGGCTTTAACCATGTGGATAGCTAAGTCACTACGCGTCTTCCTTTTCCCCTTTCTAAGCATACACTGATCAGGTGTATAAGTTACAACTAAAATAAGCACCCCGTACGTTGAGGTGAGGTTTGTCAAACCTAACGGTACCGTCCCTATAAGTCGAGCTTACTTAAAGTAATTAATATAATCAAGCTAAGGGATTTTGGATCTGAACTCATATGTATATTCGTTTAAGTTACTCGTGCCTAATATGTAAAACAACTGTAAAAACAATTTAAGAAACAGTTTCAAAAGCAGAATGTATCACATCCCAAAAATGTTGATGAAAAAGGGACTATAGACTCACCTTTGCAAAGCACAGTAAACTCTTAGTAAAATGGTACTCTAGTCGGACGATCACGATCGTATAACGCAACCTAATCAAATAAGTTACCTCAAGTAAATAGGTATGTCACACTATGTCAACCCATAGTGTACGCGTAGTCCTAGTGCTCAGACTGACACTAAGCAAGTAAAAGTTAACTAGTCCAAGCAAGTCAACAAAAGTCAACCAAAGTTAAACCAAAAGTCAACTCGGTCAAAGTGGTTAACCTAAGTCAATCATCTCAGTAGGTCATGCAATCTTGGTCAACATGTCAATCCTAAGTCAACTAACATGTTATAGCTTATAGTTCGTCAATTACAAGTACGCAGTTTATCGCATGGCATTGAATTTACGCACACCTTACAAACAACGAGCATAATTCATAGCACATAAGTCATGATGATAAGGCAAACTCCAGATCATAACTAGACTCAAAAATGTTTCCAAAAAGTCTAGCCAGGGCATCATATGTCTACAAGTTGAGTTTCAGAAGAGGCTCAGTTAAGGTTTACCAAATCAGTTTCAGCACGCGCAGCAGTATTACAAAAATTCTCATTTAATATTGAAAATAGATTTTGACAAACAGCCAATTGGAGATCACTCAACACACTCCAAAGTTTCATTGATAAAATAACCAAAGCAATCCATGTAGCCAATTTGTACAGTTTATTCATTAAAGTCAGATATTCAGTTTTTAGATAGCATTCAGACATGTCATTTGGTGATGCATATAACACATAGCAAACCACATTTTTAGAACCTAAAATTCAAATGTAATATGCTTAGGAACATCTAAATAATCATATTCCATAAGAGCAAGGTCTCAAAGAATTCATAGTTCATGTGAGGTCATTTCTTGTGCACATGAAAACAGTTACAGCTCAACACAAATCACAAATTTTCATTTAATCATATCGTGAGCTATACATAATCAATTTACATGATTCTTAAGTCTAAATTGAGTGATTTTTAACAAGGAATTCAGTGATTTTCATTTCAATGACCAATTCATAAAGCATATATTCCAGAAAATCCGTATTGCATGCAAAACCCTAGCAAATCTTCAATTGATCATAACTTAAGCATACGGTAACGAAAATATGCAAACCCAATGTCCAAATTTATTAATTTTTCGAGATCTATCCATCTAGATACATTATAAGATAAGTACATAAACTCATTTAATCAGATTCATAGCAATTAAATTCTTGATTACAATAAAACACATCAATCGCGCAAAATAACGACTAACAACGAGTAATAACACAATCAATTGAGCACTAGACTCTTGTACACTATGCAATTGAATAAAATCAGATTTTTAACAATTAGGGTTCATAGGGTTATAGCTTAGATCACACAATTACTTATATCAATGCGTAGAAGAGAATGAGAGGAACACGATTATGTAAACGATTTAGCAAGCAAGGAAGAAATTGATGTAATCTTGATCCTTGAAGAATGGTGATGGCTATGAAGTATTTGGGGCTACCTCAATCGTGAAAAGAAGGGAGAAAAAGGATGCGTGCAGTTTTTTTTAAGTGATAATGAGACTAGGGCTCAAACTGTTACTTGTAAGGTTTAATAAATGGGCTCGTGCCAAACTTAAACGAATGGGCACAAGGGGGGGGGGGAGGATTTCGACCAAAAGGGGTCTAAGAAGAGTTTATGGACTCAATTTGTTGCTAGTTAAGTTTTCTAAATAAACTCATTAAGTGTCGTTAGCAGAAAACGCAAACCGAATCGCTAAACGTTAATTTCTCGCGTTTTTAATCTATAAAAATTCCAATAAATTGAAAGTATTTTCAAAACATAATAATTACATCAAATAATTATTAAAAGTGATTTATATTATGTTTTGGCTTGCTTGTTCACAGAGCATGGTTCGTTTCTAGTTGCCGTTAACCGTACCGAGTTCCCGGAATGTTAACTGATCGTTAAAACGCATCCCACCAAGTTTAATTCATTAAATATATAATAAATTAAATATGTTTTTCTTAAAGTTAATAATTATTAAAAATAATTATTCTATAAAAAATCGAACGTTTCGCAGTCTCATGGGACCTCTGTTGCAGTTTTCAAAACCGTATCGTTTCCTCAGTATCTCAAAACATGAAATAAGTTTTCCAGCTAATATAATCATATATTAATTATAGTAGTTCATCATGGACTCAAGTATGCATTTAATTAAATTAAAAACACAAAATTCAAGTAAGTTCCGTTAAATAACTTAACGGGCAGTTACCGATGCTTAACGGAAATGAAAGGTTGTTACATTATTCCCCCGTTAATGAAATTTGGTCTCGAAATTTATTGCACGTTGGCTGGAGTTGTTTCATTCGAAATTAGTTGCAGATACTTTTGTTTCATTTGGCCTTAACGTTCCTACGTGAATTCTGGTCCTCTGCGGGCGTTCCATCGAACTTTAACTATCAGGATTCTGCTTTGCTTTAACAGCTTGACCTCACAGTCCATGATATCAACGGGTTCTTTAACAAAATGAAGCTTACTATCAACTTGTATTTCTGTTTAAGGAATCACTAGGCTTTCGTCCGATAAACATTTCTTTAAGTTAGAAACGTGAAAAGTGTCATGAATTTTTCTAAGTTCTTGCGGTAGTTTTAGCATGTACGCTACCGGTCCAATCCTTTTGGCTATCTCGAATGGTCCAATGTATCTTGGACTTAGCTTGCCTCATTTACCAAAACGCACTACACCCTCCCAGGGTGATACTTTAAGCATGACTTTGCCTCCAACCTTTCATTCCAAATCTCGCCCTCTAACGCCGGGATAACTCTTTTGACGACTTCGAGTTGTCTTCAGTCTCTCTTGTATCTGTACGATCTACTCAGTTATTTTATGTATGATCTCAGGACCAGTCAGTTGACTATCCCTTAGTTCAGTCCAACATACGGGAGATATACACTTTCTACCATAAAGTGCTTCAAAAAGGCATGACCTTTATGCTTGCGTGATAACTGTTGTTGTACGAGAATTCTGCCAGCGGTAGATGTTTATCTCATCCACTTCCGAATTCGATAACACATGCCCTCAGCATGTCTTCTAATGTTTGGATGGTCCTCTCGCTCTGACCATCAATTTGTGGGTGATACGCTGTACTCATGTCTAAACGAGTTTCCATTGCATCTGGTAAGGTTAGCCAGAATCTAGATGTAAATCTGTTGTCTCTGTCAAAAATAATAAATATCAGCACACCATGCCTAGAGATGACTTCCTTAATGTAAACTTGTGCCAACTTCTCCATCTTGGCAGTTTCCTTAATCGGTAGGAAATGAGCTGACTTAGTGAGACGATCAACTGTAACCTAAATAGTATCGTAACCTCCCATAGTCTTGGGTAACTTAGTAATGAATTCAATAGCAATACATTACCATTTCCATTGGGAAACCTCTGGCTGTATCAGCAGTCCTGACGATTTCTGATGTTTTGCCTTGACTTTAGCACATGTCGAGCACTTACCAACATAGGTAGAAATATCGGCATCCATATTAGGCCACCAGTACAGTGCCTTAAGATCTTGATACATCATGTCAGATCCAGGGTGAATAGAATAACTTGTCTTGTGTGCCTCATCTAGCACTAGTTCCCTTAATCCGCTAAATTTTAATACCAAGATCATGTCTATGAAGTATCGGGTTCCATCTTCTCGGATAGCAAATTTCTTATCTAGTCCTCTAAGTGACTCGGTAACAATGTTCCCCTTCTTTCAATGCCTCAAGTTTTGCATCGCGTATCTGAGATGTAACGTTCGTTCGGACAGTCATATTCAGCGCTCTAACTCGAAGAGGTCTAGCCATCTCGTTCCTACTCAAGGCATCTGCAACAACATTAGCCTTGCCAGGATGATAGTGAATCTCACAGTCGTAGTCATTCAGTGGTTCTACCCAATGTCTCTGCCTCATGTTGAGCTGTTTTTGATCGAAGATATGTTGTAAGCTCGTGTGATTGGTGAAAACAGTAAACTTAGTACCATACAAGTAGTGTCTCCACATCTTCAGTGCAAAGACCACAACACCTAGTTCCAAATCATGTGTCGTGTAATTCTATTCATGGATCTTCAACTGTCGTGATCCATAGGCAATCACCTTCTTCCGTTGCATCAACACGCTACCAAATCCTTGTTGTGAAGCATTGCAATAAATCATGAAATCTTCATTTCCATCGGGCAAAGACAAAATCAGAGCAGTAGTCAATTTCTGTTTTAACAACTGAAATACAGACTCATGTTGATCAGTCCACCCATATTTTTTTACCCTTGTGAATCATTGTTGTCAACGGTCGAGCAATAGTAGAAAATTCCTCAATGAATCTCCTGTCATAACCAGTGAGACCTAAGAATCGCCAAATCTGCGTTGGCGACTTAGGAGTCTCCCACTTCTTGACCGTTTCTATCTTCGCAGGATCAACTTGAATCCCATTGATACCTACAATATGACCTAAAAATTGAACTTCTTGTAACCAAAAGTCACACTTCGAAAACTTTGCGTACAGCTGCTCTTTCATGAGCATCTCGAGTATCAAACAGAGATGTTGCTCATGTTCCTTCTCATTCTTTGAATATACCAAAATATCATCAATGAACACAATAACAAACTTGTCCCGATATGGCTTACACACATGGTTCATGAGATCCATGAACACTGCCGGTGCGTTCGTCAATCCAAATGGCATTACTGAAAATTCATGATGTTCGTAGCGCATTCTAAATGATGTCTTTGGTATATCTATCTCCTTTACTCTCATCTGATGGTAACCTGACCTCAGATGAATCTTAGAGTAACATCTTGATCCTTCCAACTGATCAAACAAATCATCGATCCTCGGTAATGGATATATATTCTTGATAGTCAGCTATTCAATTCCTTGTAATCGATAAAAAGTCTCATATATCCATCCTTCTACTTTACAAAAAGAACTGGAGCTCAAACTCTGAACTCTTCAGCTTGGCATTCATAGCCAATAACTATTGTAGCTCTGGGGTGTAAGTCTATATGGTGTGTGAGCTACTGGGGCCGCTCCTGGCACTAGATCAATCTAAAATTCATCATCTCGGTGAGGTGGAAGACCAGGTAATTCTTTCGGAAGGATCTTGAGGAAAATTTCTAACGGTTGGGACATCTTCGGGGTCCCTTAACAACTGATTCAACTTTGCTCGCATGTGCCATAATTATGAGACATCCTTATCTCATGAACTTCTGGACCTTCGAGCAATTAATGTAATGCAACGGTGTACTGATCTTCTCTCCGTACACCATCATTGATTCGTCTTCGGTAAAAGGAATTCGAATAGTCTTCTAGTCACAGGAGCCTCAGTTTTGTCGTCAGTTAACCAGTCCATTCCAACCACAAGGTCAAATAAAGAAATATGGTAGTCCAAGTAAAATAATTTAACTCCAAACATCACTCAAGTAGATTTCTATTGTAATGGCTCGCTAATCACCGAAAAAAGTACTGTTCTGTCCAGAAAGTTGTTATGAGCTGAACGGTATGGGTCTTAGCTTCTAATTTGCAAAGGATTAGGAGCAATCGTCGATTAAAGTTTGGGGTGAGTTTCAGGTGAGAGATGTTTACGATGGGAGTGTACAATCAAACTTCCTAAAATTGGACCTCCTTAAACTTCAATGACATCAATCTTGACGTGTTTTATTCCCAGTTGATAGTTCTATAGAGTTCACGTTGTCTATGGCAGACATTGGATTCTAAATGTTGCGACAGAATTCTCTAGCAATAAAACTTCTATCAGCACCGGTGTTGAGAGTATATAAACATTATGATTGATGAGTAAGAACAAACTCGTGACGAACTTCATTGAAGTTGATGTGGAAAACAGGGTGAGTTATCAGACTTATCCCACATCGGTGGGGGAGAATAAAGGAATACCCTTTATGAGAGAGGGTATGAATACCTCTTCCGGTAGACTTGTATTGGAAAGCAAAATTGTGAAGCTGCGGGTGGCTAAATTATAAGTAAGTCGGACGTGAAGTAGACAATATCTACTACAGATTGCGCAGACTGTTACAAGGAATTCATCCTCTAAAGATATATCAGAAATGAGTCGTGATGCATAGTAGCTAGTAGTAAATCGTGGAGGTACTAGTAGTGATGAGTAGTACTCAGTAGTGGTAAGCAGTAATGGGCAGCATTAACTATTGGCTAGTAATGACAAGCAGTAAGGAGTAGAGAACTGTCGTGACCAGTAGTGAGGGGCAACTTTGAGTAGTAGTTAGCAACGATAAGCAGTAAGGAGTACTGGTATGAGATGATGAGTATGTCCAAGCAGTGTCTTTGTAGTGCCGAATAGTGATCGGTGGTGACGGACTGTGTCGAGTAGTGACACGTTCCTTATAGGTTATAATAACAATTAATGCGCACAGTGTAAATTTCTACTCATATTTGAGACTATACGGTTGTTGTTCTAACTGTATTTATCTAAGTAACCTACTTAACTCGCTCCCAATTCCTTATTTTGCAATGTCGCAAATTCTATATTAGTTATCGTAATGTAATCCCGGTCATTACATTACGCAATCTCATATTTCCATTCGACATTACTCCATAAGTTCAAGATAGCATAGTCAACTTAATTCAATTAAATCTCGCGTCGTGTGTATGTATGTGATTCGTGATATCATATATCTAGTCCAAGTCCATATCATTATGGGTATAGATGTGTATATGCATGTGATATATAATATGTAGCCCTACGTGTAGCATAGTAGAGAAAACAGTGCAAGCATGGCGTATAACAGTCATTCCAAGTATTAGGCTATAGACTAGACCCACTAATGCGCCCAACGGTTAGACACACTAATGTATCCTAGTTCCCTATAGTCAAAGCTTTGATACCAACTATAACACCCCGTCAAAATCCATTAACGGACTGTTAACTCTGGTCCTAGTGCTTGGCTTGACTTCTACGTAATAGCAATGTTCTACAGCGGAAGCAATTAATACCTGAGATAAAACATGCAAAACGGGTCAACATAAAGTTGAGTGAATCTACAGGTTTAAGAAATTAGTTCATCGTATGTTTCATAAAAAAGTTTCCATAAAACATTTGTTGAAAATCAGTTCTCAAAATCGTTTATCAGTAATCGGTATCCAAAATCAGTATTCAGAAATCTGTAACAATTTATCAGTTTAAACCATCAAAGTTTAACTCCAAAAGTTTGCATACAGCAAATGCCAAGTGTTAAACTGTTGGTAATCGGCGATGTCATGTTTCAACTGTGTGTGACATCAAAAAGTTCTTTTTGTTTCAACTGCTTGTAGACATTACCATGTCTAGTTTCTAGTTTGTAAAAATCAAGTTTAAGTATCATTCATCGTAAGTTAGGCCACGAGATTTCTTTGAAAGCTTCGTAAAAGTATACATTTATCATGAGCACTTGATTATAAGGCTTTAACCCTGCGGATAGCTAAGTCGCTACGCATCTTCCTTTTACCCTTTCTAAGCATACACTGATCAGGTGTACAATCTACAACAGAATAAGCACCCCGTACGTTGAGGCGAGGTTTGTCAAACCTAACGGTACCGTCCCTATAAGTCGAGATTACTTAAAGTAATTAATATAATCAAGCTAAGGGATTTTTGATCTAAAATCATATGTAAAACAACTGTAAAAATAGTTTAAGAAAAAGTTTCAAAAGCAGCATGTGTCTCATCCCAAAAATGTTGATGAAAAAGGGACTGTAGACTCACCTTTGCAAAGCACAGCAAACTCTTTGTAAAATGGGATGGTAGTCGGACGATCATGACCGTATAATGCAACCTAATCAAATAAGTTACCTTAAGTAAATACGTAAGTCACACTATGTCAACCCATAGTGTACACGTAGTCCTAATGCTCAGACTGACTCAATAAGCAAGTAAAAGTCAACTAGTCCAAGCAAGTCAACCAAAGTCAAACCAAACGTCAAATCGGTCAAAGTGGTCAACCTAAGTAAATCATCTCAGTAGGTCATGTAATCTTGGTCAACATGTCAATCCTAAGTCAACTAACATTTTATAGCTTATAGTTCGTCAATTACACGTACGCAGTTTATCGCATGGCATTGAATTTACGCACACCTTACAAACAACGAGCATAATTCATAGCACATAAGTCATGATGATAAGGCAAACTCCAGATCATAACTAGACTCAAAAATGTTTCCAAAAAGTCTAGCCAGGGCCTCATACGATGTCTACAAGTCGGGTTTCAGAAGAGGTTCAGTTAAGGTTTACCAAATCAGTTTCAGCACGCGCAGCAGTTTTATAAAAATTCTCATTTAATATTGAAAATAGCTTTTAACAAACGGCCACTTGGATATGACTCAAGACACTCCATATTTTTGATATAAAATAACCAAAGCAATCCATGTAGCCAATTTGTACAGTTTATTCATTAAAGTCAGACCTTTAGTTTTTAGATAGCATTCAGACATGTCATTTGGTGATGCATATAACACATAGCAAACCACGTTTTCAGTGTGACGACCCAGAAATTTTCTACCAAATTTAAACTTGATCTTTATATGTTTCCGACAAGATAAACAAAGTCTATAATGTTGAGTCTCAAAAATTTTGGAACTATGTTCATGTATTCAATTACCTTCGACCAGTTTCGACGATTCACGAACCATTAATTGTAAGTAGATATATGTGTGTGTGTGTGTGTGTGTGTGTGTGTATGTGTGTGTGTATATATATATATATATATAAATGGTAATTGAAAATATAATTTGAAATATTATATGTTATTGCTATTAAAAATTTAATTATGTAAAATAAAATAAAAATAGGATATTATAATAATTATTATTTAAAATATATCTATATATATATAAATAAAGTATATTAAAAATATATATTAAATGATTGTAATACTCATTTGATGTCCCGATTGATATTAAGTAAGTTAAATTCAAAATTATATGATTTTAAAATAAACGGTGATTCGAAAGTGAGTTCTATAAATTTTAGGCTTACTAAAAATGTATTTAGGATCTAGTTATTAAATTTTAACACTTTTTATATTTTACCCAGAATTGAGAGGGACAGTTGATGTAATTTTTATTTAATAAATTAATGATCAAATTTTATACCATAATGACCAAAATAATTAAAGATAATTATTGTAAAAATTTGGAATTTTTCCGAGGACTTTTATTCGACACTGATTAACAATGGAGAACGAAATCCATTTCATGAATGGTGACGGCTAACTTCCTCTCACACGTTTACTTCATTTATATTTTTATATTGTATTACCAATCAACTTGTATATGAGATTGATTAGGAGTACTGTTTTTGATTTGTACTCACAATTACAGATACATGTATGCATGATATGCATATCATTACCATCTACTTTCTGTTTTACATCTTACTCAACTATTACCATTTGCTTTTGGATCAACTCATCACCAGTTACTTTTGTGGAGTTTACACAACTAGCCAAAAGCCCTTTTATATATTTAATATGTTTGATTGAAGACTACTTGCACTAAATTTCTATATATAACGTATCACTCTTGTTCTCCATATTACCATCTTTTTCCTTATCTCCAATCATAGGAAACCTTCAATTACTTGATTCTTCCTTTCCTATTTAAGCACACAAACCCCCAATTTTGTTCCTTCTCTCACCAATTTAAAACACGGAGTATATATTTATATATGCATAATATATACATTAGAGACACCAACCATCTATCCATTTTGTTGTATTTCTATTTCCATCAAAAACTCAAGAACCCTACTTCACCTCACCCTCTTCCAACCGCCAACCTCATCAACTCAACACCCATCAACAACCGTCAACCACCACTCGTCAACCACCCTCACCACTTCATCACAACCGTTACCTCTTAACACCACCTCTCTTCTTTTTGGTTACCAACCCAACACCTTAAACCCACCATTCGGTCACCATTTTTCTCAACCTTCCACCACCTTTCCTATTTTATTTTTGTTCACATTCGCAAACTACCCCCTTTCTCCTCATGATCACCACCGACATCACCAATTAATCACCACCACCAACGCCTGCTATGGAAGCTGAACTACTGTGCTCCGCCACCTTTATCTCTTAGAAACCCACGACCAAATCAACACCAAACTACCATCATCAAGCACCAACAAAACACTATATAAAAAAAAAGATTGTTATACGTTTCTGTCCAACACAAACCGCCACAATCACTGTCATGCTACTGCAGCTACTAAGTTTTTGTTTCTATTCACTGTTCCAGCTTCTGTTTTGTCACGAGTTAAACTGACAATCGCACAATCCTACATCCCACTTCGCTGTAAACTGCTATGGCTCGCTGATTAGTTCGTTCATGTTTCTATCGAATAAAGAAACTGCCCACATAACCCAGTTACTTCTAATGGGCCATTTAAAAACACCATAATCTAAATGGACTTGTGAACTTGTTATATTGGTCTTACTTGTTAATGGACTGCTATCACTGGGCTGCTATCGAGCCATCAGAAACTCACCATCGATTGTTTTTGCTGCTATATACATATTTCTGTTCCTGTTAAGAATGATGCTGTAGATACGCTTCTATTCCTGTTAACGAAGCATGATGGTGAACTTGATAAGAATGATAATGATACGAGGGAATGATGATTAAATGAAGATTACGAATGTTGGCTGGTATATTGATGATGAAGAAACGAAGACGAAGACGATGATGATGAGGAATGTGATGATATAGATGATGATGATGATGATAAATGATGTCGATGATGATGATTCTGTAATATATATCGATGATGATGATTAGGATAATGATTTATGATGTAATGATGTATGATGATGATGTTGAATAAGAAAGCAGAAAACATGGGTTAAAACAAATTAAAGTGGTAGTAATTTCAGAAAATAACTGATGGATCAATGGTTTAGGCGTGTGATTGTTAATCGAGAGGTCGCGGGTTCGACTCCCGGCTCAGGCGGGTTATTATTTTTAACCATTAAAGGTAGTTTTCATAATAATAATAATAATAATAATAATAATAATAATAATTATTATTATTATTATTATTAGTATTATTATTATTATTATTATTATTATTATTATTATTATTATTATTATTATTATTATTATTATTATTATTATTATTATTATTATTATTATTATTATTATTATTATTATTATTATTAATTAATCATTGTTATTAGGAATAAGTTAATTTTTATTGTTATCATCATTAACACAATTAAATATTATTTTCATTATTGTTATTACTATGTATTATCATCAAATATTAGGAGTATTATTAATATTATTATTATTAACATAGGTATTATGATCATTATTATGGTTACGATTATTATTATTATTATTATGTTGAAAACAATACAAATTACTATTATTTTCATTAACATTAGTATTAGTATCATTTTTATTAGTGTTATTATTATTATAATTAACGTAAGTATATTTATTAACAATATCATTTTATTTATTAGTATTATCATTATTAATAAAGTTATTATTATTATTATTATTATAATTAGTAAACCATTATTTTCCAAACTATCATTTTAACAAGTAAATATTTTGTATATAAAAATATACTTATTACATATACTATAACTATATTAATATTACATATACATTATATATTAAACCTAATAACATTGTTTACATAAATATTTACATAAAACAAATTTTTGATTTAACAATATAATACTAATTATATAGATATATATGTATAATTATATGTATAAATATTAAAATACAAAGTAAATATATATAACCTTTGAAATAACAAATATATTACTAAATTAAATAAGTAATATACATAAACTAGTTTGATTATTATTACATGTTAATTATATATGTTAATATATATACTAGATATAGGTTCGTGAATCCGAGGTCAACCTTGCATTGTTCAGTTCCGTCGTATGCATATTTTTACTACAAAATATCGTATTGTGAGTTTCATTTGCTCCCTTTTTAAATGCTTTTGCAATATATATTTTTGGGACTGAGAATACATGCGCTGCTTTTATAAATGTTTGACGAAATAGACACAAGTACTTAAAACTACATTCTATGGTTGGATTATTAAACTGAATATGCCCCTTTTTAGTCTGGTAATCTAAGAATTAGGGAACAGACACCCTAATTGACGTGAATCCTAAAGATAGATCTATTGGGCCCATCAAGCCCCATCCAAAGTACCGGATGCTTTAGTACTTTGAATTTATCATATCCGAAGGAAGTCCTGGAATGATGGGGATATTCTATATGCATCTTGTTAAGGTCGGTTAGCAGGTGTTCACCATATGAATAATTTTTATCTCTATGCAGTTTGCGAAATGCCTGATACGAGATGTATGTTTATGAGAAATGGAAATGAAAATCTCGTGGTCTATTAAAATAATGGAAATGATTGTTTATGATAAACTAATGAACTCACCAACCTTTTGGTTGACACTTTAAAGCATGTTTATTCTCATGTATAAAAGAAATCTTCCGCTGTGCATTTGCTCATTTTAGAGATATTATTTGGAGTCATTCATGACATATTTCAAAAGACGTTGCATTCGAGTCGTTGAGTTCATCAAGATTAATATTAAGTCATTCATAGTTTAAATATATTATGAAAGGATATGCATATCTGTCAACTTTCGATGTAATGGAAGTTTGTCTTTTAAAAACGAATGCAATGTTTGTAAAATGTATCATATAGAGGTCAGAACCTCGCAATGTAGCCATATGTTATTGTATTCGTCCTTATGAATTAGGACGGGTCGCTTCATTCAGAAGCTAACATTCCAATGTAATATTCTTAGGAACATCTAAATAATCATATTCCAGAAGATCAAGGTCTCAAAGAATTCATAGTTCATGTGAGGTCATTTCTTGTGCATATGAAAACAGTTTTAGCTCAACACAAATCACAAATTTTAATCTAATCATACCGTGAGCTATACATAATCATTTTACACGATTCTTAAGTCTAACTTGAGTGATTTTTAACAAGGAATTCAGTTATTATCATTTAAATGATCAATTCATAAAGCATATATTCCAGAAAATTCTTATTGCATGCAAAACCCTAGCAAATCTTCACTTGATCATAACTTAAGCATACGGTACCGAAAATACGCAAACCCAAAGTCCAAATTTATTAATTTTTCGAGATGTATCCATCTAGATACATTATGAGATCAGTACATAAACTCATTTAATAAGATTCATAGCAATTAAATTTGTGATTACAACAAAACACATCTCACACAAAATAACGACTAACAACGAGTAATAACACAATCAATTGAGCACTACTCTTGTACACAATGAAATTGAATAAAATCATATTTTTAACCATTAGGGTTCATAGGGTTATACCTTAGATCACACAATTAGTTATTTCAATGCGTAGAGGAGAACGAGAGGAACACGATTATGTAAACGATTTAGCAAGCAAGCAAGATATTGATGTGATCTTGATCCTTGAAGAATGGCGATGGCTATGGAGTATTTGAGGTTGCCCCAATCATGAAAAGAAGGGAGAAAAAGGATGCCTGCAGTTTTTTTTAAGTGATAATGAGACTAGGGCTCAAATTGTTACATGTAAGGTTTAATAAATGGGCTCAGGCCAAACTTAAACGAATGGGCACAATGGGGAGAGAGGATTTCGACTAAAAGGAGTCTAAGAAGAGTTTATGGACTCAATATGTTGCTACTTAAGTTTTCTAAATGAACCCTGTAAGTAACTAGAAGGGGGGGGGGGAGGGTGAATAGTTACTTAGTGGTTTCTCAAAACTTTTTCGAAATCTTTAACAATTAAAACATAAGTTTTAAGTGTGAAAGCATTTGTGTTTGTTAATGCAAGTATGTAAAGAATGTAAGTGCACAAACACAAGGATTTATAGTGGTTCGGGTGGATGTTAACTAATCCACCTTAATTCACTCCCCAATTCTACGAATTGAGAGTATTCTTCACTATGATACCCCAAACCCGGTGGAGTGTCCGGATACAACACTAGCTCCTCGATAAGCCGCTACTTATGAACCGTTGCGTCCCTTTGAAGAATTCGCAAACACCAAATGCTCTTACCACAAGATCCTTGATATCGCTATTTTATACACATTTTTCTTAGCGATATCGATCACATTTTAGTCCGTTAGGATACAATTTGGCGGTTATTTTGATAATTTTGAGAATGTCCGAGTTTGAAGAGCTAAATATAGAAGAGTTGCATTCTTTGGAGTTTTTGAGGTACTTTGTTAAGCGGTTATTATTATCAGTGTGCCGATGTTGGAAGTGTGAAGAACATATTGGTTAATGAGGTGTTGAGTTAGTTTAAATAAGGAAAAAGAGAAAAATGAACGAAGTATCAGTTCACGTGTAAAGCCGCGGCGCGACGCATATGGCCGCGGCGCGGAGATTAACCGATTTTGATATCAGTTTAGGGGTTAAAGGTGGGCTCAGAACCAGTTGTATGCCGCGGCGCGACAAATGGGGCCACGGCACGGCGGTTGCTTATTTTCAATATCAGGAAAGAATTTAAGAAGGTCCCAGTTCACGTTACATGTCGCGGCGTGACGATATGGGCCCCGGAAGCGGCGCCAAAAACTTGATGTGTAAAATCTAGTATATATAATTTATCTCTGGAAAATGCCGGTATAAAGATTACTACACACTAACGGGCAGTGTACCCAATCGTACAATAGTATAAAGTTGGTAATTCCGAAATTGTTCTAAGGACAGTTTAAACTTGAGAATTAAGATTGTAGCTAATTAAAATAAACTAAGTTAATCTGTGAAAATTGAAAGTACGAGATAATTGGTTTTTGTGGCTATTTAACGATTAGCCAAATCAAGGATTGATTAAAAGTAAAAGAAAATATTTTTTAGTTTTTAAGTTTAAATAAATCAAATTGCAGACTCAACGAAAATAAAGATAATTGAATTTAATAGATAAAAGAATGTTCACCTAGATCTCCTATTCGCAGTGTCGGATGATTTGTTATTAAGCACTAGTTCTATTTATCAATACATGCAATTACAGAGTCAGTCTACCCAGAGTTCTCTTTTAGCAAACACGTCAAACTAGGATTTATTAGCTTAGGGTTCCCTTTCACCAAAGACCTCTTTCATTTGTGACTTAGTAATTAACTAATTATAAGATTAAGATTCAATTGGTTACGCGTTCGCTCCACACAATTCACCCCTATTTTGTTCAATCTATGTTACCCGGTTTACCCCCTTGGTCCAGTAAGCACCCAATTGGTTAAGACAAATCAATTGGAAACTAGTTCACTAAATTGTAACAGGGTTCTCTTTGTTCAAACAAGATCACTAATCAAGCCTAGTAACAATAATCAAATCCCATAAGAATGGTTCTTAAACAAAACTCATAATTATCATGCATTAAGTTCAGCAAAACTACATAATTGATGATATTGGTGTGATGATCGGGAATGGTCGATGTTCTTATGCTGGAAGTCAGTTCAGCACCATCTGTCACTGGCATTCTGCGATCAGTGGTTAAGCTCGATAAGTTTTTATATTTTCTTTCTCACATAACCCTTTCGATTTTAATCTATTTTTGATCTCAAGTGCTGGGGACATTACTTGATCTCAAGTGTGGGGTGGGGGATGTAAAATCTCTCGGGTTGGTTGTTAATGGAATCATCATCATATTAGTTTTGATATAAAAGACTTGACGTTTCACGGGTTTTGGTCGTAAAAAAATTGAAAAATTAGGGAAAAATAAAAAATAAAAAAAATGAGAAAAGTTAGTTTAAAAATAAAATAAAAAGTAGAAAAACAATTTAAAATTCGGCCAAAACCTTTGTTATGAAAATTGGTTTTGATTTGGCTTGGTATTTTATGTCATATTTCGTGATTTCAATGAAGCCAAAATTGTTCCACATGTTCATTTTCTTGGACATGAAATCCTACGAGTTCGGGGAACTCAATATTCGGTCACCTGTACCAAAACAGGTGTAAACTGTGAGAGAGCGGTGATTGCATAGCGTGATTGTGACCGAATCACGTGCCAGATCAAAAACTTTTGGTTAATTGGTATAGCAGACTTCCGAAACTATACCATTTTATTATTACATCATTTAATGGTGTGATACTGTGGGAAGAGGAGCCTTGAGCTTCACCAGTGTTGTCCTTTTTAGGAACAATAGCTATGTGCTTGTGTTTGCTTAGACAACACAACCCATAGCCAAAAGTTATGGCACCCAAAGGTTTTTAGGATTTATTGAAAGTAAAGTCTTTCGAAAGATGTTTCAAACTGAGTGTCAATTGAAATAGATTGGCACTCCCGAGTGAGTCAGAACCACTCATTAAGGAAGTAAAGTCTTTCGACCGTTTCACTTGGTACGTATACCTCTTAACTTGTACCATTTCATTACCCATCATATCACGATGAGGTACTGTAAGAGGTGAAAGTCTTGAACTTTCAAAACATGTTCATTATTTTGAATGTGAAATCCTACATGAACATAAAAATTCATACGTAGGTCATCTGCACCAAGGCGAGTGTCAACCGTATGAACGGTGATTGGATCGTGTGGTCGAAGTCGGGTCATACGCTAGATCGAAAAACTTAAACAGGGCGATCTTCATTGTTTCTCCTAACAAGGACAATGTTGTGTTCGACCACTTTATTTAACCACACAGGATGTATCCATTCCATCCTAAAGGGAGTTAAGTCTCCCGAACGACACACTTGCTGATTTATTTCAGAAGTTGTAGTCCAGACCAGTTGTAGGGTGATAAAAAATCTTGAAAAGTCATTGCTAAAATCGACTGGAAATCTACTAGGCCTCAACGTCAAACAGGGAAACTGGTAGTCAAAGCTTATCTCAATGAGGGAGATTCGCTAGCCAAATGGGAAGCACACCATGATACACAAAATGTCAGTGATTGATCAGATTCCCAGTGGATAACCTCCGGAAAGGTAAGATATCAGCTTTTAAGCCTGATGAACCTCAATCTTTATGATTGACTTAACGGATTAGATGATTACCTCATGATTATCGATGATATCTGGACGTAATGTGTATCCTCCTAAGCACATTATTTTCTTACCGACATCTCGCGATGTTAGGTACTGTGGGAGGCATTTGCTTGACCAATTGCGGGGTAGCCCGTGCGTTCTTTTTGGCACACATGTTCGATTGCTATATATTTGGTGCTCGGTTCCCACTTGATTCCCGGTTTCTTTGAAGACTTATATTATGGTTCGAGATTCTCTGCTTCATCATTATGGTAAGTTAGTTGAGACTATCTTTGGTTACTATATCCATTACATATTGTTTGAGGTTTAGGAAGTTAATTTCGGGGGAATGCAAGTGGGAACCATGATTGTTATCTACTCCAAATTTGTGCCCACGCTAGTTGTTAGTTTGTTGGTTGTACGCATTGTTCTACATACGCATTTGAAGATGTTATTATATGGTAGAAGATTATTTTCGAGTTTAATTGCTTGAGGACAAGCAAAACTCTAGTGTGGGGTGGTTTGATATCGCTATTTTATACACATTTTCCTTAGAGATATCGATCACATTTTAGTCCGTTCGGATACGATTTGGCAGTTATTTTGATAATTTTGAGAATGTCCGAGTTTGAAGAGCTAAATATAGAAGAGTTGCATTCTTTGGAGTTTTTGAGGTACTTTGTTAAGCGGTTATTATTATCAGTGTGCCGATGTTGGAAGTGTGAAGAACATATTGGTTAATGAGGTATTGAGTTAGTTTAAAGTAAGGAAAAAGATAAAAATGAACGAAGTATCAGTTCACGTGTAAAGCCGCAGCGCGATGCATATGGCCGCGGCGTAGATATTAACTGATTTCGATATCAGTTTAGGGGTTAAAGGTGGGCTCAGAACCAGTTGTATGCCGCGGCGTGACAAATGGGGCCGCGATGCGGCGGTTGCTTATTTTCAATATCAGGAAAGGATTTAAGAAGGTCCCAGTTCACGTTACATGTCGTGGCGCGACGGTATGTCGGCCCAGGTAATTTTGGAAGGTATTTAAGCCTGAAAAATACCCTAATTATGCATTCTTCCATCCAGACGAATTCCAGCAGCTTTTGGGCGAATTTTGGTGATTATTGGGGAACCCCAATATCATTCGAACAACTCAATCATTCCGGAAACACGTCTCGATCCGTTCATAATTCAAGAACATAATTTTCATTAGGTTTAATTCTTATCAAAATAATGAATACTCTTAATTGTTTATTTGTGATTTTGGTTTTAACCATGATTGTTGGCTAAGCACTTTAATGTTTATCTAGATTGAATATTCGTATGTGTTTGGATGATACTTGAACGTTTAATTTGATTAATGCATGATAATTATGAGTTTTGATTAAGAACCATTCTTATGGGATTTGATTATTGTTACTAGGCTTGATTAGTGATCTTGGTTGAACAACGGGAACCATGTTTCAATTTAGTGAACTAATTTCCAATTGATTTGTCTTAACCAATTGGGTGCTTACTGGACCAAGGGGGTAAACCGGGTAACATAGATTGAACAAAATAGGGGTGAATTGTGTGGAGCGAATGCGTAACCAATTGAATCTTAATCTTATAATTAGTTAATTACTAAGTCACAAACGAAAGAGGTCTTTGGTGAAAGGGAACCCTAAGCCAATAAATCCTAGTTTGACGTGTTTGCTAAAAGAGAACTCTGGATAAACCGACTCTGTAGTTGCATGTATTGATAAATAGAACTAGTGCTTAATAACAAATCATCCGACACTATGAATAGGAGATCTAGGCGAACATTCTTTTATCTATTGAATTCAATTATCTTTATTTTCGTTGAGTCTGCAATTTGATTTATTTAAACTTAAAAACTAAAAAATATTGTCTTTTACTTTTAATCAATCCTTGATTTGACTAATCGTTAAATAGCTACAAAAATCAATTCTCTCGCACTTTTAATTTTCACAGATTAACTTAGTTTATTTTAATTGGCTACAATCTTAATTCTCACATTTAAACTGTCCTTGGAACGATTTCGGAATTACCAACTTTATACTATTGCACGATCGGGTACACTGCCCGTTAGTGTGTAGTAATCTTTAAACCAATATTTTCTATAGATAAATTATATAATAGATTTTACACATCAATCCTAATGCTCTAGCCTAGTGAAATCACAAGTACCTTCTAGATCCCTTTAAGAAGATAGCTTACAAGTAAACTTATAGCTAAGCTTACAATCACTCATAGTTCTTCAATAGGTCACACCAACTTAATTCCCAATGGAATTGATCAACTTCCTAGATCCCTTTAAGGAAGTTGAATCATTAAGCAAGATGGTGTTTCCTATCATAAGAACTATCTAACTTCCTTGACCCCCTAAGGAAGTGTCTTACAAAGTAAACTTAAAGATACAAATGATAAGTACAAAGTTTAAATTTCAATTCTACTTAGTGTAAGTAGAATCTCTCTTTCTCTCTTATAATCTCTCCATAGATATGTGCTTGAGGCTTGGGAGATCAGTAGATATGTCTTTTAAAGAATGTTGGAAAGAGGTGGTCTTCTAGTTTGGAAAAGAGGTGTATTTATATTCTAAGAAAAACTTGACAGAAAAAACTGCGGTCGAAGTACGGTCGACCTTGCAGGTGACCGTACAACTTCTGTCAGTATTTCAACATATCCGTTGGAGCTCCTTTTTCTTTGAATTTTTGGCTTCTTTACCCAATATAGAGTCTTCAAAATATGCTTAATTCACCTAGAAGTTAACTCCATTACCCCTTTGATTTTGGACATATGGATGGAGGTTGACATGTGCTAGCTAAAGAGGAAAGTCCAATGTCCTTGACCATTGTCATTGATTTCCTAAAAAGGTAAATGTAGATTTTTCTCTCTTTACAAGCCACTAGCATCCAAACTTCATTACCCAAATCTTTAAACCCTTGTCTTCATCTTTGATGGAAGTATCTTGCCCATTGGAATCTTGTTACAACTCCATTGAACTAGTTTGAGAACACTTTGACTAGTTGCACTAATCATAAAGAGATAAACCACTACATTCCAATCCTCATACCCATGTCTTCACCAAATTGTCTTTTATTTAATGGAAGTATATAGTTCTTTAGAACCTTGTTACATCTTAATTGAACTAGTTTGAATCTAGTTGGAACTTAATGATCCTTGTTACAACCTTGACTAGCTTGAACTAGTTACATTTACATACATACAATGGTACATAAAACTAATGGGAGAGCACCTCTTTAATTGGGACTTTAATGACCATTATTAGTATGTTTAAATGACACTATGTAATAAGATAAAAAGATATAACACTTGTGTGTTTAATCTTATTTCAAGTTAAATCATCATTAAGGTGTCATTAGGTGTGATTAATCAAGATTAACATCTTTTGGTTCAAAACTCTTTAGAAATCAAAGAAGGCAACTATTATAAGTATGTTTAAAAGGTTTTCTAAATTATATATGTCTCAAAGTGGTCTAACTTAAAGTGGATGAATTTGGTTACAGTGAAAACTGCGATCGATCCACGGTCGGCCATGAGGTTGATCGTAGATCAACAGTTTTGTAAAATGGTGCAGCCGTTGGAACAGGACATCTACGGTCAGACCCGCGGTTGACCGTGGTGTAGCCGCATATCAGTTTTTACCAAGTTAATCATTTATGTATTGGTCTTTTGCTAGAGATAGTGTAAGCTTGTGAACTTGTGTTGTTCAATACGTGGTTTAAGCACACAAGACTTAGTGTCATCATCAAAACAAAGTGGTTAACATTTGAATATTAATATTGGATCACTAACCAACATTCTACCCCTTTTTGATGATGACAAACATATGTAAGTGTGTTTAAGCATATAATATAACACATGTGTTAATATCACTTACCATACACTTTCTCCCCCTTTTGTCGAAGCAAAAAGGTTAGCTCCCCCTGGAACTAAGCGCGCCCTAGAGTAATGCTCCCCCTTGAATCTTACATAGCGGTAGATGATATAGCTCCCCCTTGAAATGTGCAATATAAGACTCATAGAAAAGAGGGTTAGTCTACACATAAGACATAATGTCAATTAAGGCGTGATATGAACTCAACGAGCTGGATAAACCTTCAATCAAGGGTTAGTGCACACACATAATCATATATAGCAAGCATAAAAATCATTGTGTGTCATAGATAACAAAGATAGTGGAGTGAGCACTTTAACTAATATATGTGATCGTTAGAGAGCATGTAAGATCAAAAGTGCGTATGAACCACCACATATCAAAGTTAATGAATATTATAGCATGAATGTGTGATATAACATGTAGTGAGCAGAAGCCTTAGTATATCATGCAACATTATCATTAAGTACCAACATTACTCCACTAGTTCTACCAATTCCAGGCATGTATAAAAGCAAGTAGGTTTAAGCAAGCATGTAGAACCATATAGCATAGCATGGTATACATTTTGCACATAGCACAATGTGAAAACATAAGTGAGAGTAGCATGCAAAAGCTAATATACATTAGATCAATTGTCAAGCAAACAATCATGCATAACAACCATATTTATAAGCTTAGATGCTAGAGCATGAAAGTAAGTTCAAACAAGCTTGTTAAAACACAAGCATAACATAGCATGGCAAACAAGTAAGAGCATCACACGTAGTCATATCAAGCAACACTATAGACACTATCATAGTAGTTTCAACAACCATGTAAAGAGACAAGCATGGCATACATATGGCACGTATCATTAGCATAGCATATGTTGAATACATATTGTAAGAATACAAGTAAGAGTGGCATGTTGAAGCTAATATACGTAATCATGCATAACGATCTAATTTACATATAAGTTTAAAACATGCATGAGACACCTCTATCCAACATAATGAGCATACTAGTCGAAGCATGTCAAGTGATAGTGCTTAATAACACAGATATGATAGGTCCAAACGTTATCATTGAAAAATCATACACTAAGTGTTAGGTTATTCAACTAAGAGCATATCTCTTTGTATACTTAGTGATGAACATATGTATAACCTAAACATATAGAGCATGTTAATATTTCACTTATCATGTAACGATCAAAGCTAAATTGGTGTTCAAATAATCACTTATTAGGTTGACTAGTCCAATTTTAGCACGAGAATGCACACATATATGAGTTTCGGAAGAGGTGGTACCTTAATCGAGTAAAGTTTGTTTCATCCATAAGTAGTGAGCACATGATCTTCCAATCGCTACATACTCGGATTTAGCGGTAGAGAGAGAGAGCTACGGGTGTTTGTTCCATTGAGAGCCAAGAGGTTATGCATAAACCAACTAATGTACATACACCACTCTTCTAAATAGTATCTATCCATCACTATCCGAATCTCCAAGGCACACGATATTCATGATGCATAGAACCCTTTAGATTTCTCTAAAGATCCTTTTAACGGCTCAAAAGTGTGATATATCGGGACTTTCCTTTGCATGGGTGATAAGCATAACAATGCGTTGAAGTCTCGCATGTATTGTTAGAAATATATGCATGCATAGGATTCAAGAATAATATTCATCATAGTAATCACATGTCACATCAAAACAAGCAATCATGCATAATAAGCTCAATTAAAATTCATACTACAAGTGAGTAGCAATCATGCATAACAAGTAAGTAATCATGATATTCAAATATAGGCATGTTCCATAGTATGAATATTGATGAGAAAATGCATAAACTAAATAACTAGATCAAGTAGGTATTTGACTTGTAAACTACGATCAACATGATATATGTTAAGTTACTACTTATTTAGTCATTTATTCAAATATAGCTCAAGATTGCACTTAAA
Source organism: Rutidosis leptorrhynchoides (assembly GCF_046630445.1). Taxonomy (NCBI): domain Eukaryota; kingdom Viridiplantae; phylum Streptophyta; class Magnoliopsida; order Asterales; family Asteraceae; genus Rutidosis; species Rutidosis leptorrhynchoides. The sequence goes on from NC_092334.1 coordinate 195,338,265, forward strand.
TGATATAGCATAACAAGCAATCACATAACTCATGGTAAGCTAGCTAATATCAAAGTATTATTTAGCACTCCACAAATATGATGTAGAGATATGTTAACTTGACTACGTATAATGTTAGCTAGTTAAAATTTTCGATGTATCATAGTTAACAATTTGGAGTGTTATATTGGATCGTGAGTATAAAAACATCCATGCATAATTTTTCAACATGTTAATAAATCATAAGCATGTAAGCACATAAGCATGATGAAAAATATAAGGCATGTTAGATGTAGCAAATATTAAGCGCAATGCCTTCATAAATAAGATTCAATTAGTAAGTTAATGAGCCTAAAGTGTGTAGTATAACAACTAACAAGGTGATTTTAACCAACATTGGTTCAAAAGAGATAACTCGAGTTTTCAAGCATGAAGATCATATGAGCATGCGAGTATGACAAGTAGATTTGCACATATACGAACACATAAGCATACAAATATGGCATGTAGATGTTGCACACATACTTATACAAGCAATGAACACATATATGGCACATATAAGAGATAAATATCATGCAGTTTACACCTAGTGTATAATGAGCGGAAGCCTACAGTGTAAAGCATACCATAAAGAATTCAAGTTTCTCTATCAAGTATATTTCAAACTTATCATCCATGAGTTCAAAGAACTTGTCACAAAGAAAATGGTTAATTGGATCAATAACCAAGTCATTAACATTTTATTCTCATGCATTTTAGCAAATAATGTATTGCTAACTTTTATCATTTCACACACATAATCAAGCAAGTATGCCCTAAGTTTATCAAGATGTTCAAGATGCAAAGATATAACCTTTTCATGTATGTTTGATTAATCCTTAAAGCTACTCAGACGTCTATTTAGAACTAGTTACATTTTGACTTTTAAAGAGTATCCTAGAGACGTACCTACCTTTGGAGTCACACCTACATCTTTGAGTGAAAATCTAGCATTAATTTCCATAGGTGTGTCTAATACCTTAGCACTTATCATACCAAAACTTTAAGTGTATTCATTAGATTGATTTATAAGAGTGCTATCTTAGAGTTACTTTGATTCATGTGTTGAGTAAGGCTTTTAGAACACTCATCATTCTTTCATTAATCTCATTGCGTGTAAGTTTAAGACTCAAGACAAATAGTTTAAATAAACATTTGTGTGGGGTAAGATTATCTAAATCTTTGATGTGTAAAAGGTTGGAGAAACTTTTCATTTAACTCGTTTGTTCTAGGTGTTCATTTGACACAAACCTAATCCTAGTTTAGAATTTAAGAGCACGAATCATTCTTAAAGTTTTCTAACCTTATTCATTCTAATATGTCTAAGTGTGTTTTAAATACTTCAACAACTCAACAAACGCTTATGCGTTTAGCTAACCATTTTATCAATGACTACTACTCTAGTAATTTATACACGAATAATATCTTTTAAGTGTTAGCCTAGTATGAGTTCTATCATCAAAAATGTACCTCATTAAGCATAGATGAGAGAAATCATATACAACCCATTTAGTAAGACTACAAAGTTGAACTTTGGAAATCTATACTATACCTAGAAAATAGAGAATTTGTACTACACACTTTAGATCTAATTTGTCTCCTATCGATGTCTCCTAAGATTTGTTTGTTATGATTCATTTTATGATCTTGTCATTTATCCTTCCTTAGTTATCATCGTTTCTCAAATATTTACTTTGTTAAGGATGATCTTTTTAATACGTTAGCTCACTTAGTGATCATCATATATTACTTTTAGGTAGATCTCTAATGATTAGTTTCATGGTCGTGTGATCTAATCTTTTATGCCATCTAATTGAAAATCATATGTTGACATATTTTTATCTTTTCACCAATTTCACTTGTGATCATATAAGACGTTCTACCTAATTGTAACATGTTTTCTTAAATGGAATACGAATTTAACTAGCATGTTAAGATATTTTCATATTAAACACCTATAGAGATCAAATAGCACACTTTTAAGACTATGTCATTTGTAAGTAAAGTTACCTCCACCGATGATTATTCCTCAAATATGTCCATCCAATATTACGTCACCATCATCATGTTCTTTGTGCTTGGTGTGACATATTTATCATGTACATGTGTTTTGAGTGCTTGTGATAACATCATCTTCCATAAAACCTACAACATGTTAGAGACACAAAACATGGTACCCAATGTTTGTTGGGTCCGAGATTGTTAGCATCAAATATTCTCACGATAACTCATCTTTGTACCTTTCTCAAAGAGTAGACTATTGTTCTTTTAGACATGTTTATATTTTAAATTTCGACAATCCAATTTCATGTCTTGATTGAGAATAATTGATCTTGTACGCTTATAGTTGTTTAAAAGTCACTAACACTTACTGGTTGAAAACTTAACCTTTTAAATGAGTGTCGTTTAATGACGATTATTAGCTTCACATTAGCAAATGTTTTAACCTTACCAATAAACAATGTAAAACCAATATTGTAATCATTTTAAAATGATTCAACATCTAAAAGTGTCAAACCACGGTCGATCATAAAATTGCGACATCACATTTTGATCAGAGCCTATACGGTCGATCCACGGTCGACCGTATACAGGTTTAACATTATGTTGAGTTTTATCAAGTGTGTTTTCGAAAAGCTTGTGATAGGTTCACTCAAGGTGTCTTTCATTTGGTATCTTTAAAAATCACTTTTACTATATCACCACTTTTTGTCATTTTTGAAGAAAGGTAATTCTTTTTCTTGTTCAAAATAGTCATAAGCTAGTGATTCTAGTTTCAAATTATTATTACCCCTAAGTAACCTTTTGTTTGATTATATCGGTTTTGAGAATGCTTATTAAGATAGTTAGAGTCTAATATTATATATTATGTCTACCACTTAAGGCTCTAAGATGTGTGACAACCTACATATTGCTAGCATGTAAGATTAATTAATCAAGCATACATCAAGTAATCACCCATGTCATTTTTCATGCAAGGATTCAAGGCACAAGTAATTTCAATTATCACATACATTGCATTGACCTATGTTTCATGGCAAGTTTCAATGTGCTTCTAGTGTGTACACTATAGTTGTGATTTTAACCCAACCCCACATTTTCCTTTACATACTTTATTTTTCAAAAATTAATTTAGTTTAAAAAAAATGTTTCTTTGTTCAAGCTTTTCTTTTCAATCATAGTTTTGTTAATTATCACAACATTTAGAGTACACAAATATTAAATAGACTTGAAATAAACAAACTTACCTCACCATGTGAATGGTGGTATTTTTCCTCAAAGTAATGGATGTAAGTTTGAGCATTCGGGTTCGATCCTTGACTCCACATCACACAAGTGTCTTGAAGTTGCTTCTCATATGTAAATTTTCATCGTGATTCAAGACTAATTCTTCCAAGATCTCTTTTGCATTCTCCAAACAAGTAGAGTTTAGTTCCAAGATCTTTGACTCGGGTTTTTGCACAAGATGAATTTTTGACTCAAGCAAAAAAGTTTTTAGAGCAAAGATTCGAGCAACCGCTCTGATACCAATTGTAAGTAACTAGATGGGGGTGAATAGTTACTTAGTGGTTTCTCAAAACTTTTTCAAAATCTTTAACAATCAAAACATAAGTTTTAAGTGTGAAAGCATTTGTGTTTGTTAATGCAAGTATGTAAAGAATGTAAGTGCACAAACATAAGGATTTATAGTGGTTTGGGTGGATGTTAACTAATACACCTTAATTCACTCCCCAATTCTACGAATTGAGAGTTTTCTTCACTATGATACCCCAAATCCGGTGGAGTGTCCGGATACAACACTAGCTCCTCGATAAGCTGCTACTTATGAACCCTTGCGTCCCTTTGAAGAATTCATAAACACCAAATGCACTTACCAGAAGATCATAATGCTCTAGCCTAGTGAAATCACAACTACCTTCTAGATCCCTTTAAGAAGATAGCTTACAAGTAAACTTATAGCTAAGCTTACAATCACTCATAGTTCTTCAATAGGTCACACCAACTTAATTACTAATGTAATTGATCAACTTCCTAGATCCCTTTAAGGAAGTTGAATCATTAAGCAAGATGGTGTTTCCTATCATAAGAACTATCTAACTTCCTTGACCCCCTAAGGAAGTGTCTTACAAAGTAAACTTAAAGATACAAATGATAAGTACAAAGTTTACATTTTAATTCTACTTAGTGTAAGTAGAATCTCTCTTTCTCTCTTATAATCTCTCCATAGATATGTGCTTGAGGCTTGGGAGATCAGTAGATATGTCTTCTAAAGAATGTTGGAAAGAGGTGGTCTTCTAGTTTGGCAAAGAGGTGTATTTATATTTCAAGAAAAACTTGACAGACAAAACTGCAGTCGAAGCACGGTCGACCTTGCAGGTGACCGTACAACTTCTGTCAGCATTTCAACATATCCGTTGGAGCTCCTTTTTCTTTGAATTTTTGGCTTCTTTACCCAATATAGAGCCTTCAAAATATGCTTAATTCACCTAGAAGTTAAGTCCATTACCCCTTTGATTTTGGACATATACATGGAGGTTGACATGTGCTAGCTAAAGAGGAAAGTCCAATGTCCTTGACCATTGTCATTGATTTCCTAAAAAGGTAAATGCAGATTTTTGTCTCTTGACAAACCACTAGCATCCAAACTTCATTACTCAAATCTTTAAACCCTTGTCTTCATCTTTGATGGAAGTATCTTGCCCATTGGAACCTTGTTACAACTCCATTGAACTAGTTTAAGAACACTTTGACTAGTTGCACTAATCATAAAGAGATAAACCACTACATTCCAAACCTCATACCCATATCTTCACCAACTTGTCTTTTCTTTGATGTAAGTATCTAGTTCTTTAGAACCTTGTTACATCTTAATTGAACTAGTTTGAATCTAGTTGGAACTTAATGATCCTTGTTACAACCTTGATTAGCTTGAACTAGTTACATTTACATACATACAATGGTACATAAAACTAATGGGAGAGCACCTCTTTAATTGGGACTTTAATGACCATTATTAGTATGCTTAAATGACACTATGTAATAATATATAAAGATATAACACTTGTGTGTTTAATTTTATTTCAAGTTAAATCATCATTAAGGTGTCATTAGGTGTGATTAATCAAGATTAACATCTTTTGATTCAAAACTCTTTTGAAATCAAAGAAGGCAACTATTATAAGTATGTTTAAAAAGGTTTTGTAAATTATAGATGTATCAAAGTGGTCTAACTTAAAGTGGATGAATTTGGTTACAGTGAAAACTGCGGTCGATCCACGGTCGGCCGTGAGGTTGACCGTAGATCCACAGTTTTCTAAAATGGTGCAGCCGTTGGAACATGACATCTATGGTCAGACCCGTGGTCGACCATGGTGCAGCCGCATATCAGTTTTTACCAAGTTAATCATTTATGTATTGATCTTTTGCTAGAGATAGTGTAAGCTTGTGAACTTGTGTTGTTCAATACGTGGTTTAAGCACACAAGACTTGGTGTCATCATCAAAACAAAGTGGTTAACATTTGATTATTAATATTGGATCACTAACCAACAAACCCAATAAGTGTCGTTAGCCGAAAACGCAAACTGAATCGCTAAATGTTAATTTTTCACGTTTTTAATCTATAAAAATTCCAATAAATTAAAAGTATTTTTAAAACATAATAATTACATAAAATAATTATTAAAAGTGATTTATATTATGTTTTGGCTTGCTTCTTCACAGAGCATGGTTCGTTTCTATTGCCGTTAAGCGTACCGAGTTCCCGGAACGTTAACTGATCGTTAAAATGCATCCCACCAAGTTTAAGTCATTAAATATATAATAATTTAAATATGTTTTTCTTAAAGTTAATAATTATTAAAAATAATTATTTTATCAAAAATCGAACGTTTCGCAGTCTCATAGGACCTCTGTTGCAGTTTTCAAAACCGTATCGTTTCCCCAGTATTTCAAAACATGAAATAAGTTTTCCTACTAATATAATCATATATTAATTATAGTAGTTCATCATGGACTCAAGTATGTATTTAATTATACTAAATACACAAAATTCAAGTGTTGAAGTTCACCCTGCTTTAGACACTCAACCACCTTATCTGTCAATGCTTTACATCTGTCAGTCTCATGCCCATAATCATCATGAAAATCACATAATTTAGATTTTTTGCGCCTCGCATATTCAGACATGCATGCAGGCCGACCAAAGGTCTGTGATATTGGTTATGTTGCAACGATTTCTTTAAGACTCTTCACCAGGTTTTTGATGAGCGTTTGGTTGTTTTCCCTGTTCTTGTTCTGGTGATTATTATTGGCATGGTGTCCATGGGTGTGCCCACGATGGTTGTCATTGTTGTGCTGATATGGACCCATATCCTGGTATCCCCTATGAGAGTTGTGCGAGTTGCACTCTCCTATAAGTGAGTCATGGTCGTCACGCCTTCCATGACAATTCCCATATCCTGAATATCGTATGGTATATTCAGCTGCGCGCAAGTGCTCATGCGCTTCTCTGATAGTTTCTGCTAATGTCTCTGGTGGCCTCTTCCACAACTTCTGCCACAACTGTAAGTGTCTTTCTCTACAAATTCCGTGAATGAAGCCGGAAACCTTCTGCGATTCTGTCATGTTGGAGATACTATCCACCTCTCGACTGTACTTGTCAATAAATTGTCCCATAGACTCTCCACGCCCTAGTTTGATGTCATGACATTCGACGTGCGTCCTTCTGGACGCTCTTATATTATGAAAATTAATCAAGAAGCTCAACCTCAAGTCATTGTGGGAAATAATAAGTGGCGCAGGTAAGTTGTTAAACCATCGACGCGCTATTCCCTCAAAGAGAGGAGGGAACTCTGCGCACTTGCTTTCATCTGCCCACATTTGATTACGAGCTATGCCTTCATACTTCTGCAAGAAGTTATCAGGATATGAAAGTCCATCATAGTACCCAATGTAAGTGGGATTACAGGTAGCGTTGCAGCAATGTCGATAAGTATGTGAGGCGTGAACTTTTCAGAAGTAGGCGTTGTCTCAAACGTTGGCTTAACATTGATTCCCTTCATTCCTGCGTATAGGTTCCTGACCATTAGTTCTGGTTTTCTAGATTGCACAAATTACTTAACCATATCGTCCAGTGCAGCCTTCGTTAATGAGTAAATCAAGTTAGCCTGGTTTTGGGAGTGCTCTTCAAGTGTTTGAGTGCTTAGCGCAGAGTTTGACACTGCGAGGACATGTATCTTTTGAGATATATAGACTGTTGGGGTTGGGCGTGATTTTGCTGGTGGTGCCATCTGATATAACCCCGAGTTAAATTGAGTGCTCTTGATTTTCAACTCTTGTGTGTTAAAACCCATCTTCTGTAAGGCTTCTATCGCGATGGCCGGCGTGCTGGGCGTGCGCGAATCGATGCTTGAAAACTCTGCAGTGGTACCATGCGCGGATGATCCAGACGCGCTAATGTAGATAGGAAAAGTTCCTACATAGGTGGTGCTCGCCGCCCACGGTATTGGTCACGTAGTCTCTGGAGTTTTGAACCCTTGCGTCGGAGTTACTGGGGAAGGAGGGAGAGTAGTTCTTGTTGGCAACGCACTTGTGCCGCTGCTTGATTGCGTATCTGTTAATTTAGATACTCGTGGCACTTGTGATTGTACTGGATTTGCATTTGAAACATTCGGTTGGCTCGTCATTTCCTTTGCGCTACGCTTTAACGACTTGGGACTGAAACCGTACAGAAAAGAATGTTTGAATATAAAGAACTTTTAAGGAAAAATATTTTAACAAAACCTTTTAATTAAGAGTCCCACGGATGGCCCCATTTGATCAAGCATAAAATAGTCCAAAGGGTTCGGTTCATGCAAGATCAACAAACAATTGGGGATTTAAGGATTCCTTGAGTTTAACTCTCCGGTCCAGTGTACCATGAGTAACCCTCACACGAGTTGATGATCTCAGAAAGGGTGTTTAAACATGACCCAGCACCATTCGGGTTAGCCGGAACTGATGGCTCAATGGCGGTGTTAGGGTTTATGTTATAGCAACGTTACCTGAAACTGCGAGGAGTGTTAAGTGACTATTCCGGTTGCGCGAGCTCAGTGTAAATGGTGTATTAAGAGAGTAATACACCTGAGAGTGATTTTGAGTGAATGGGGTGATTCCAAATTGATGTTTTCAGCTCAATTACATCTATTTATACGTGTGAGTTTTTTTGCATTAGTGCCACATAAGGGGACAAAAAGATATGCTAGTGCCACGTTGTTTTTTCTTGTCCTTTTACTCCATAAAGCTGCAAAAGGTGCTGCCATTATGTTAGTGTTGCCCCCTTATGCCTTGTTGTCCTTTCTTAGTCGTTATGCAGTGTCAGAATTGTACCAACCTGTCACAGTGTCCTTTCTGTTTTAGTATCGCCATCGTACGCTTTTGGCCTTGCATCTACAATGAGTGGCGCCAGGTTTAAATTGCGCAACCGACGTCTGATGCGTGTCATTAGAAACTTATGTAACTGTCATGTAAATAGGCGCACTAATACAAACTCGCGCGACTCATTGTGGGGTGATGTGCGCAATTAGGATGTTGCGCGATGGATGTGCAGCTATGCGCATCATTAGTAAGCACTGTTATTTGTGTTTCAAAAGGAAAAAAGTTCGGGTTAAAAGTTAGGGTTTGTTCATCTTTTAAGATAAAGAATGAAGATAAGGAAGGAGACGAGTAAAATGAAAAATTTACCCTCACATAGTGATGATGTGAAATGTCACGTTGACACTTAACGGAGAAAGTTAACGATACATCTCTTCTTATTTTGGTTTAGACGAAATAATCTTTTGTATTTTGCAAAGTAAATTAGGTTACCTAAAAATGAGGTAAAATAATTACTTTTTTCATGAAATTTGACCTAGGTTGTTTTTACAAGATGTAAAGATGTTTTTAGACTTTTGAAAGCCAACAAACAATTTTCACTTTTCAATATATATGTTTTTCTGTTTATATATTATTTGTTTATTTAATTATTTAATGATAATTTTGAATTTAACGGTATTAAAATAGAGTAGTTGTAAGTAGCTTTTTTGTTCGATCTTTTTTTAAGGCAAACTCACACACACCATTACACGAATTTACCACGAAATATATATACAAACTGTCTGAAGCAGGACTCGAACCCACAACTTTCTGGTTGGATGAGCACCTCGATACTGATGGACCAATAGCCATTTGGTTCGATCTACAATATTGTCTAAGATTCTTGAGTTTTAACATGAATCACTAATGACTACAAAGATGACAATATGTATAGTATGTTTATACGTCGATCGGATCATTTGTGATTTCAAATGCCCATGTTGAAAAACCTACTCTGTGTTTAAGCTTATAAGGAATCAATACATCAGGCAGAAGCAAGATCAATACCGAAGATTCATATCCATGAGATACACGAGCATTATACCCTGAAAGATGCATGAGCTAGTGATCATCACAAGCCAAGAAATAATCGCCCCTCACAAGATTAAGCACTGGACTAACCGGGTATCACCAGGTTTCAACTAATAAACATGGTGAGGGATATTAATTAGCCACAATTTTAAACTTATAAGAGACTAATATTTTCTTGCTATATCCGATGTGGAATTGGGTGTTACAGCCTTCATCATATGCACAGAGCTCGAATACTTCCACCTAAGCGACATAAGCTTTAATCAAACCTCCGAGAGAATTATTTCAACCACTTTATTTATTGTTCCTTTCCTGCCATATAAAATAAACCAAGGCCGCACAAATCAATTTAGCCACGATACTCTTCGCAGTTTTGTTACTCGCAACCGGGGACAAAATATCAACAATATCACTTTCCAAGAGGAACAATGAAGCGAAAGACTACTACTCCTAACAATGCGATTCTATACTCGGGAGGCAAATGGACACTAAAAAAATAAATGGTTATGCGAGTCCGGCTCACGGCTCACCGTAACAATACACACAAACGTTGGAATTATCAGGATGAATTTCTCACGCTCCCAACTTATTTTGTGTTGATAACTTCTCCCCGAATAAGAGTCACACAAGAAACGAATGACGAGGGATATAATGAGCATACCGGACCAACCGAAACCAGTCCACTTGATCCACTCGAGGGCGAATAGCATTCCATACAGAATTCACAGAAAAGTTAACCAAATCATCTTCTTGCTTCCATTTAATAACTTCCGCAATGATGGACAGATTTGGCCGGTCAATCAGCTGCGACTGCAGAAATTTCATGGGCTGTTTCGGCATCAAGTTTCAACCATCAACGCTAACCAGGTCTTTGATCCTATCCAATTGTTATCTATGAAAATTAGTGGAAGCTGAAACCAGTCTTTCGTCATTTGTGGACCCCCAAGCTATAATAGGACTTGATTGATCTTGTAATGGTAGTTGAAACTTAAAAGAGGTCTATCCACTTCTTTAAATGGATTCTACTTTCACACTTAAACACCAAAAATACGTGTTCTTCACAACACATAATTCATGCGCAAACCTTTTTTAAGTACTAATTAGCATATACTTAGTTACTCCGTAAATCTTATTTATTCTTTATACATATAATAAATCGTCCAGTTTGATCCACCGACCTTCTATTGTCAGAAGAGTCCTCGAATGTGTGCATGATAGGCCATCAAACATAATCAAAATTTTAAAAGGATATAAAAGTTTAACTATTATAATGATCAAACAATTATATATATATATATATATATATATATATATATATATATATATATATATATATATATATATATATATATATATATATATATATATATATATATATATATATATATCTTGAACATTGACTTATAAATTAATGAGAAAACTCTCTTTAATCCTCTAAACGAAAGTAGTGATAACAAATTATTCTTAGTAGTTACATAGTAAACATTTCGCATCATATGTGATCTTATACAAACATTTTTTAAACAGCAGTACGAGATCACTCAAGGGACTTAATCATCCACACGTTCATCTGCCACAGTTGCATAACTCGGTCCCAACTGCTGCCCACGAGTAAACCCGGCTCAATCTAAGGGCATGAGCGGTAAAACCTCCATCTCCCACTGCACGATGTGAAGACGCCCTTGGATGGAATTCAAGGGGCGACCTTGTGTGTAATGCTTCACCCCAAACATTTTGTTTAACCATGTAGAATAAATTTATGATTTCCTTTCTCGGAGTACGTTGATGTGAACTAAATTATCTTGAAAATTTCTATTCAAACAACTCAAATCACCATTTATGATTTGGTCCAAGTTATGGTGGTGACCCATTGAAATGGGAATTAAGTTGATATCGTTGATATTTGTTCAATGTCTCTATTTTCTCTTTTTCTCAACGATATCTAGAGCAAGTTGTCTGTTTTAATTTCCACATTCATTTCTTATTGATAATTATATTTAATATTTATATTTATGTATTTAAATTAATAATTTATCAAATGTCAATTTCAATAACATGATAATACTACATACTTAGTATTTTGTATTAATATTAATATTAATATTAGTATTATACAAAAACTATCAAAATTCATAATTTTATTTCATCTCAAACTCATCACACCTTGACTGATACAAAACTAACAATGAATCTAACAAAACAATCGAATTTAACAGTTTCAAAACCGGAAAAACCGAATTGAATAATCTAAAAACCAAAAATCGAACCGATGATCAACCCTAATTTCCACATTCATTTCTTTTGATATTTATATTTATTATATATTTAAATAAATTTAAAAATTTATCAAATGTCAATTTCAACAATACAATAATAATAATTACTGTACTATTTATTATATACCTATATCTAAAAGGCAATGGACAAATGAATAGTACTATTTCTTTTCCTACTTTTGGCAAATTTAACTCCCCAACTTTTATTAAAATACAAATCGCACCACCACTTCATATTCTTATTAAAATACAAATCGCACCCCCACTTTATAGGAATATTTTTTTTCCAAATTTCATAAACTTAACCCCCTAACTTTTATTACACTACAAATCGAACCCCCCTAACTTTTATTACACTACAAATCGAACCCCCACTTTACTAACTTTTTTTTTTACTAATATTCAATTTTCACAAACTTAACCCCCTAACTTTTATTAAAATAGAAATCGAACTCCCACTTTATACGTATATTTTTTTTAAATTTCACAAACTTAACCACCTAACTTTTATTAAAATACAAATCGAACCCCCACTTTACTAACTTTTTTTTAAATAAAACCCGAACGCTAAAAGAAGCAACTTTCACAAAAGGAACAACCCTTCAATGTTAGATGTCGAAAAAAATTCTTTTTTACAAAATAGATCAAGACTTTTTTTTAACACACATTCAAAACGGAGCCCCCGGCGCGAAGCGAGGGCTCCACATCTAGTTTCATCTAATTTGAAGTGAGTTATGTGAATAGAGAATTCCCACTGCACTGATCTATTTGAAGTGGGTTCATTTTATTGCCTTAATCTAATTTGATCTTAACCCCCATTGTAGGTAAAGCATATTCAGCGAAAAAGTGACCCGAAAAGGCTTAGCTGCTCCTATCATCGTTGGTGACTTCATATCTTATCTGGATTTCATTTGAGATGAGTTTGAGATAAACGGAGTTTCTTATCTTTGTTTAATTTTCTAACTAACACAACTTCACCATATTTGTGTTTATCTTCGATTCTTCCATAAGTCAATTATGATTCGTAAATCCTACTTTGTTTTGAATATATTTACGTAATGCATAATGAATTTGTAATCTACTGTTATGTTGTAACATAGCCTACATATATACATATTGAAGTTGTAAACTTAATACTGATCGATACTTCATTATACTTGCACAGAATTGATTCACTCACGATCGTCATATAAGTTATGTTGGCATTGTAAAACAAAGTGGGTAGTTAAATGTGTTAGTAATTACTCCGTACATGTTTAGTACAGTAGTGACTATTTTTATAACAAAGTAAGTTATAACAAAATAAGTTTTTGATGTACATATGTTCGATATACTTGCATAGAACTAAATTTTAATGATGGTGATTTAAGATCTATATATTAGAGATATCAATTATTTAGCTACATCTATAAATGAGATGTGCATAAGAGATCTAATTGTGTTGAATGGTTGTTTCGATTAGATTCATGTTAGTATTGAGATGAATGGTTCTCCAATTGCTTTCTGATTTAAGATTATCAATCGAGATACCTTAAATTATCTTAGAACAGATTTTCAAGTACGTGTTTTAAATAAATATTTTGTTGGGATACATAAATCAAATACTCGATACTTGTTCTAAATAGTGAAATAACCCATAGAACCACGAGTTTGTTTAAACGAAACAGTTTAATGATATATTGTAGGTATTAAGTGAATTTAAACACTAAAGTCATTTAGTTTAATGACCCGACGGATTCTGTGACGCCCCGTACAAAACCATCATGTACGAATCGTCAACAACAGGTCCATTACACGGTATAATACTACATGCTATTTTAAAACAAGTTTTGCATTCATGAAAAGATAACGTTTTACAAAAGATAACGTGACACAAAAGTCGTTACAAAGCCATTATTCAAAATAACATAAGTTGCAAATGCAAAATAAAAGTTTCATGATTGAGACATCTCTAAGTAATGCAGCGGAAGTCTAACACAGCGAGTCTGTAACAGCAAGTCTAAAACACCAAGACAACAAGTCTAACAGCGGAAGCAACAACGTCTAAGCACCTGAGAAATACACGCTTAAAAGGTCAACAAGAATGTTGGTGAGCTATAGTTTGTATTAAGTAATGTAATGTAGACCACGAGATTTCGTATTCAAAACAGTATGAAAAGTATATGCTTATCCGTGGGCACCCAGTAACTAACTTAACGTAATAATAATATCCCCTAAAAGTATACTTGGCGAGTGCGTATGTCCTCGAAGTATCAAACACCCGTAAAATGCTAGCGCAACTAGCCCGAGTGGGATGTCAAACCCTATGGATCCATATCCAATATTCGCGTTCACCAGTTCAAAAATCAATGATTAAACGTTACCGTGCTAAGGGGAATCTTTGTGTCGTTATATCACACACACATATGTAAAGTTTAAGTACTCGTGTCTAGTATGTAAAACATAAAAAACGCATGTATTCTCAGTCCCAAAAATAGTAAAGTAAAAAGGGAAGCTATAACTCACAGTGAATGTGCGGTAAAAGTCGATATGAAAAATATGCAAGTAGTAAGTCGGTCCAAAGGTCGTCAACCTAAGTCAAAGGTCACTAAGTCAGTATATTGTCCCCAAAAGTTTAAAGTGAATAAATTAAGTCTTAAGTATCATCATCATCATCATCAGCAGCATCATCATTCGTAAGAGACAAAGTAAGTTTTCTACAAGAATAGAGATTGAAACAAAAGGCTGACTTCGGACAGCTTCTACGACCTCTATACAAAATGAAAACACACGTGGTCAGTGGCTAAGGCTCCGTATGTGAGTCCTCTAACCGCTCTCTAATTTTCAGATCCTAACTCGATGTCGTTTGACCGTGGCGACGGTTCAAGCGCGAGTAGGTCAGAATTTTCAGCACGTCGTTACAACAGCGTAGTGACTTTCGGAAGGCTATAAATCCTAAACCGTATATCGGATTTAGGTGAGTCCTAAACGAAAAGTCATCTAATCGAACCGAACTATCTGAAAATAAATTTTCCAGAAGTCCTAGGAGTCTGATCAGACCCTAAAAAACAGCAAACAAGTGCTCCGGTGGGTTTCTTGGTGCTTGATGCTCATCACGGTTCTCATCCTTGATGCGTGTAAGCTTCAAGTGTACAAATCTTTGATGTTTTAGCATCACTTTGACCAAGTTTCAACCATAAACACATAAATAAGAGTAAATGCTATCATTCTACAAGTTTTGAACATCAAGGTTGCCTCTTTATTGCATAAACACAATAAAGCTTCAACCTTTGTCCTTCTTACACAAGTTTATGCATAGTCATCATATGAGATGTTGAAGGCTTGATATTTATCATCACAACAATCAAAAAAGGTTCTAAGTAAGTGAGATCTACAATGATAACTTAGATCTCAAGTATTAAGAAAACCCTAAGCTAGAAAGCTTGGATCTTTACAAGATTAATGAGACCATAAGCTAGAAAGCTAAGATCTAGTAAAAGTAATGAGACCATAAGCTAAAAAGCTAAGATCTTTAACAAAATAATGAAACCCTAAGCTAGAAAGCTTGGATCTTTAATGTTCTTGAAGATCCTTAAAGCAAAAGGATAGATCTTCAAGCTTCATGAAGATCATAAACACAAGTTTTGATGTTTTTAACAAAATAAAGGGATCTTAAGCTAGAAAACTTAGATCCAACAAAATAATGAAGATTCAAAGCTAGAAAGCTTGAATCTTTCATGTTCTTGAAGGATTCAATTCAAAGTTTGAATCTTCAAGAAATAACAAAATCAAGAAGCTAAAAAGCTTGATCCTTGCATGATGATGTCGAAAATGAGAAGAGAAGAAGAAGAAGAAAATTTAAAACTTACACTTTTTGAGTGAGAAAGACTAGAGAGAGAATTAGAAAGTAAGTGTGTGTAAAATGTGAATGAGATTAAGTGTGAAATGGGTGAGATTTGCTTGGTATTTATAGGGTGGTGGGGGGTGTTTGGCTGTAGGTTTATGGGGGGGACAAGGGGGACACCTTTTTGCTTTTTGGTTAGTGGTGGTCTAAAGGTGGTGCTTATGTTAGGATCTCATTCAACATTTGTGATTATGATAAACAAAAATGCTAGTATGTTCCCTCTAATAAATGGGTTTTATGGGTCATAAACTTATTAAAATTGGGCTAATTAAATAGTCCATTAGCTAGAGTAGGGTGGGCTAAAGTCCAACAAGGTAGAAAGTCCAACAAGACTAACTAGTGAGCATAAGTAAATTACTAAGCGTAATTAAGCAACCAATAACCCAAGTAATTGTCATTAGAAAATAACAATTAGTATTACGTACTCGAAATATTCCAATTACGACAAAAGTTAAACGTGTACCAAAACATATAGCTCGTTCACAACGGCAAGTGACACTAACGGTCATAAAAGCATTCGGGGATCAAGTTAAGTAACTAAGTACTTAATGGCACGTTGTATGGTATTAACGAAAGAAATTAATCATGAGATAAGATCCCAAAATATAAGCCAACACAGTACGCACTAATACGCAGTTTCACAAAAAGTAACAAGCACAGAAGTAAGTCGAAAAAGTCGGGTCGTTACATTACCCACCTGTTAATGAAAATTTCGTCCCGAAATTTTAAGCTGAGGTAGACGGTAGAGTTGTGAAGAGGTGAGGATACTTCTGCATCATCTGATCCTCTCGTTCCCAAGTGAACTCAGGTCCTCATTTAGCATTCCAACGGAGTGGAGTTTGTCATCAATCGTAAGCTCCTCAAGAGGTATGACAAGTTCTAGTTCAGCAAGACATTTCTTCAGATTCGACACGTGAAAAGTGGGATGAACAGCATTCAACTGAGTCAGAAGATCCAAACGGTAAGCAACGGGTCCAACACGCTCCAAGACTTTAAAAGGACCAATATATCGCAGATTTAGCTTCCCACGCTTCCCGAAACGGATTACACCTTTTCAAGTTGCGACTTTCAACATCACTCGGTCACCTACTTGGAATTCGAGATCTTTACGCTTAAGGTCAGCATAGCTCTTTTGACGATCACAGGCCGTCTTGAGCCTCGCTTGAATTTGGACAATCTTCTCGGTTGTTTTATGGACGAGTTCGGGTCCGGTGATTTTCTTTTCACCTACTTCGGCCCAACAGATAGGAGAACGACATATGCGGCCATACAAGGCTTCGAAAGGTGCGGCTTTAATACTCGCGTGATAGCTATTGTTGTAAGAGAATTCTGATAGAGGCAAATGCTTTTCCCCAAGCTTTTCCAAAATCAATTACACAAGCACGCAACATGTCCTCCAGGGTTTGAATCGTGCATTTGCTCTGTCCGTCGATTTGCGGGTGATACGCAGTACTCATATCTAAACGTGTTCCCAAAGCTTCTTGTAAAGAACGCCAAAATCTAGAAGCGAAACGGGCGTCTCGGTCCGAAATAATCGATAAGGGTACACCGTGTCGAGATACAACTTCATTTATGTATAATTGCGCGAGTTTCTCCATCGTATCAATTTCCTTCATGGCTAGGAAGTGTGGAGATTTGGTAAGACGGTCAACGATAACCCAGATGATATCATAAATGCTTACCGTCTTCGGTAGCTTCGTGATGAAGTCCATTGTTATTCTTTCCCACTTCCATTGCGGGAATTCGGGTTGCTGAAGTAACCCAGATGGCCTATGATGTCCGGTCTTGATCTTGGAACAAGTTAAACACTTTACGACGTAAGTTGCAACATCTTTCTTGAGATTCGGCCACCAATATTGAACCTTGAGGTCGTGGTACATCTTACCAGCTCCTGGATGAATCGAATACCTTGACTTGTGAGCTTCATCTAGAATTAGGCTTTGTGAATCTCCATAACTGGGCACGCAGATTCTTCCGAAAAAGTATCAGAGTCCAGTCTCCTTGACCTCGAATCGAGAAATGAGAATGTTCAAGTGCTCTTGAGCAATATTCTCCTCCTTGAGAGCTTTCTCTTAAGCTACACGGATTTGGCTATTGAGATTTGTGTGTATGGTGACGTTCAAATCTCGAACACGAAGAGGTACCATTCTTTCCTTTCGGCTCAAGTCATCGGCTACAACATTTGCCTTGCCAGGGTGGTAGCGAAACTCACAATCATAGTCGTTCAACATCTCGATCCATCGACGCTGTCTCATATTCAGTTGCTTCTAAGCAAAGATGTGTTGGAGGCTTTTATGGTCGATGAAGATACTACTCTTGGTTCCATACCGATAGTGTCTCCAAAGTTTGAGTCAAAGACAACGGCTTCAAGTTCTAGATCGTGAGTAGTGTAGTTTCGCTCGTGGATCTTCAGTTGTCGGGAGGCGTAAGCAATAACCTTCTTCCGTTGCATCAATACACACCCAAAACCTTGTCGGGAGGCATCGCAATACACAACGAAATCATCACTGCCTTCGGGAAGGGACAGAATAGGAGCGGTGGTTAACTTCTGCTTTAGGTTTTGGAATGCCGACTCTTGCTTGGTTGCCCAAACGAACTTCTTCCTCTTGTGAGTTAGCGCGGTCAAAGGACGTGCAATCAGAGAGAAACCTTCAATGAACCTACGATAGTAACCGGCGAGGCTTAAAAATTGATGGATATGAGTAGGAGTAGTGGGGGTTTCCCACTTGCTGATGGCTTCGATCTTTGCGGGATATGACCAAGAAATTGGACTTCCTTCAACCAAAATTCACACTTGGAGAATTTGGCATAGAGTTGCTCTTATCTCAAGAGTTCAAGCATGAGTCGAAGATGTTGCTCATGTTCTTCTTCGATTTTTTAATAGATTAGGATATTGTCTATGAATACGATAACGAATTTGTCCATGTACGGCTTGCATACGCGATTCATGAGATCCATAAACATGGCAGGTGTGTTGGTTAAACCGAATGGCATCACCAGAAACTCATAGTGGCCATAACGAGTTCGGAACGCAGTCTTCAGCGCATCGCTCTCCTTCACCCTCAACTGGTGATAAACCTGATCGTAAATCAATCTTGGAGTAAGCACTGGATCCTTGCAGCTGATCGAAAAGATCTTCAATCCTGGGAAGGGGATATCGATTCTTGATCGTCAACTTATTCAGTTCACGATAATCGATACACATGCGGAAATATCTGTCATTCTTCGTCACGAACAAATCAGGTGCGCCCCAAGGCGATGAACTCGGTCGGATGAATCCACGGTCTAGCAGTTCCTGCAGTTGACTCTGCAACTCTTGCAGTTCGGAAGGTGTAAGTCGATAAGGTGCGCGAGCTACAGGTGTAGCACCTGGCACTAGATCAATCTGGAACTCCACTTATCTCGGCGGTGGTAATCTCGGCAATTCTTCTGGAAAGACGTCGGGAAATTCGTTCACAATTCGCACTTCATCCACGCTTTTCTTCTCCGTTTCAAGTTTCTTCACATGTGCTAAAACAGCAAAACGCCCCTTTTTCATAACCTTTTGTGCCTTCAAGCAACTAATAAGGTTCAGCTTCGGGATACATCTCTCTCCGTAAACAATCAGTGGCTCACCATCTTCACGAGGTATGCGAAGAATCTTCTCACCACAGATAACTTCTGCTTTCACCTTGGACAACCAGTCCATACCGACTATCACATCAAAACTTTCTAACTTAATGGGTATCAAATCAATCTCGAAATCCACACCAACTAAGTTTATAATACCTCCTCGGCCAATTTGGTCAACTTTCTCAAGTTTTCCATTGGCTACCTCAACAAGTATACTCTCATCCAAAGGCACTAACGACCAATCTATCTTAGAGCAAAATTGTCTATATACATAACTTCTATCGACACCGGTATCAAATAGGACCGAAGCTAATAGTTTATTGATAGTGAATGTACCTGTTACCAAGTCAGGATCTTCACGGGCATCTCTGGCGTTCATGTTGAAGACTCTTCCACGTGCTGGCCTGCCATCCTTCTTCTTGTTAGGACATTCATTCTTGAAGTGTCCCTGCTGACCGCACTCAAAAAACTTCCTTGATCCATTTGTGTTTGTCCTCACAGCTGGGGCGATGATCTTACAATCCCTGCCGATGTGTCCAGTCCTTTTACACTTCTCACACACTACGTTGCAATATCCAGTGTGATGCTTGTAGCATCTCTTATACTGAGGAAGGGTACCTTTGTAGTTAGGGTTAGAGCTAGGGTTCGGGTTAAGGTTCCTCCAGTCGTTCTTTCCCTAAAAATTCAAATACCTCTTAGCCGGGTTCTGGTCAAAACCTTTTTCCTTGTTTCCGTCCCACTTACGTTTCCAATTACTAGCTCCCGATTATGATTTCGCCTTCTCTGGCTCTTGGCGGGTAATTTGATTCAACAGGGTGTGCGCCATGCGCATAGCTTATGGGACATTCGCTGGTTTTGAAGAGGTGACATTTCCCTGAATCTCCTTGGGGAGTCCCCACAGATACCTCTACATCCGTTTATACTCCGGAGTAACCATTGTGGGGCATATCAAAGCTAACTCCAAGTACCTTCGATTATAGCCATCAAGGTCAGTTCCTACAAATTTCAGTTCGCAAAATTCCGCTTCCATTTTTTGAATTTCGATTCTGGGGCAGTACTCCTCGATCATAGCCCTCTTAAATTCATCCCATGGTGTAGCATAAGCTTTGTCAATTCCTTGCGCCTGGGCGAGCGTATTCCACCAAGTCAAAGCGCCATCCGACAAAGTGCAGGATGCGAACTTGGTTTTATTCACTTCGGAGAAGTTACTCACACGGAACACATATTCCAACTTCTCAAACCATCTCGTCAGCCCAACTGGCCCTTCTGTTCCACTGAAATTTTAGGGCTTACAACTCTGAAATTCCTTGAAAGTAGACCCATTCCGAATGTTCTGGTTAGCCGGTGGAGCTTGGGGGTTGGCATTCACAATAGTTGCGGCTACTCGAGTGACTATCATCTCCTCAATCTGTGCTGCTATGGGCATTTCCCTTGGACCTCTTCCGTTAGCCATCGATCTTTCAAACAAAAATTTCGACTTAAGTCAAAATCCATTAACCAACAACATCACGGCGTACGGTAAACAACATGGAAACAACACAGTACACGATAACTAAGCATGGCAACAAGCAGCAGATAGCATAAAAGCCAATATGTAATAAAACGCCTTACAATAAATCAACAACAATAATTCCATTCATAGTAAGAAAATTGCATACAACAGCATAAGGTTCGTACAATACATAAATGAAAAAACAGGAAACTACAAATGGAATACATAAAGAAATCTAATACAACAATCCTAGGGTGAGGTGGGTAAATGATGTCCATCTGGTGGGTCATCTGGTCCTCGAGCTCAGTTACTCGAGCACAGAGGGTATGCACTTCTCTCGTCATTTCCTCGACGGTAGGAGATGCTGGTGGGGCAGGTGGCGCAGATGGTGCAGGTGGTGCGGATGTAGTACTAGAAGTAGACGACACTGAGCGGGCGACCTTACGCACAAATGGATCGGAAGGATACGGTACAACCCTCTTACGGGCGGTGACCCTAACCAACTGTACATGTGCGTTCACGAACGGCTAACCTCCATTAACCACTGGAATAACAGTACCATAGAAGCTGTATCGCTTCTTCGGCGGGGTAGAGGGTGG
This sequence comes from Rutidosis leptorrhynchoides, assembly GCF_046630445.1. Taxonomy (NCBI): domain Eukaryota; kingdom Viridiplantae; phylum Streptophyta; class Magnoliopsida; order Asterales; family Asteraceae; genus Rutidosis; species Rutidosis leptorrhynchoides. Next base: position 195,359,570 of record NC_092334.1, read on the forward strand.
CTGCACGGGCTCCTCCTCGGGGTCCTCCTCAGAATCCTCCTCGGGATCCTCCTCGCTGGTGTCATCTGATGATGATCTGTCCGAATCGTCTGAAGGTAGTTCAGGTACTTCACGGGAGGGAGAAAGCGTCTGGCCGGTGGTCATATGTCGATATCTGCTAGGTGTAATCGGTACAACACGTCCGTCAGCGGTGCGTCTAGCCCAATCTCCATGCTCGTTACGGAAGGGACCATCTCCGTTTCCCCCAGGGATCACAGTACCATCGGAATGGTGTTGTGGCCCTGAGAGTCTAGGGCTGGGTGGTGCTGGAATCTCCTCGGGATCCTCGTCTCCGTCTGAGACGTCCATCAGGTCAAGCGCTGTAGTGACCCAAACTTTTCCATGTTTATATATATTAATTGAGATTGATATTTACATGACTAAATGTTTCCAACGTGTTAAGCAATCAAACTTGTTAAGACTTGATTAAATGAAATAAGTTTCATATAGACAATTGATCACCCAAGTTGACCGGCGATTCACGAACGTTACAAAATTGTAAAAAATACATGTTGTAGTATATATAGACATATATATATGGTTGACATGAGATTATGATGAGTAAGTATCTCACTAAGTATATTAACAATGTGTGATATACAAAAGAAATGAGATTACTAAGTTAAGAAACTCGAAATGATATATATAACGATTATCGTTATGATAACGTCTACTAAATATATATGTATCATATTAAGATATTGATATACTATATTTAATATGATAAAATTATATTTAAATATATCATTAAGTGTGTTAACAATGAACTACATATGTAAAAACAAGACTACTAACTCAAGAATTACGAAACGAGACTTATATGTAACGATTATCGTTGTAATGATATTTTAATGTATATATCATATTAATAGATATTCATACATCATAATATCATGATAATATAATAATTTAACATCTCATTTGATATAATAAACATTGGGTTAACAACATTAATTGAGATCGTTAACTTAAAGGTTTCAAAACAACACTTACATGTAACGACTAACGAAGACTTAATGACTCCACTAGAATGTATATACATGTTGTGTTTTGATATGTATTCTTACACTTTTGAAAGACTTCAAGACACATATCAAAGTACTTCTACTTAACAAAAATGCTTACAATTACATCCTCCTTCAGTTTCATCAACAATTCTACTCGTATGCACCCGTATTCGTACTCGTACAATACACAGCTTTTAGATGTATGTACTATTGGTATATACACTCCAATGATCAGATCTTAGCAGCCCATGTGAGTTACCTAACACATGTGGGAATCATCATTTGGCAAGTAGCATGAAATATCTCATAAAATTACAAAAATATTAGTAATCATTCATGACTTATTTACATGAAAACAAAATTACATATCCTTTATATCTAATCCATATACCAACGACCAAAAACACCTACAAACACTTTCATTCTTCAATTTTCTTCATCTAATTGATCTCTCTCAAGTTCCATCTTCAAGTTCTAAGTGTTCTTCATAAATTCCATAAGTATAGTTTCATAAAAATCAAGAATACTTTCAAGTTTGCAAGTCTACTTCCCAGCTTTCTAATCCATTCCAAGTAATCATCTAAGATCAAGGAACCTTTGTTATTTATAGTAGGTTATCTTTCTAATTCAAGGTAATATTCATATTCAAACTTTGATTCAATTTCTACAACTATAACAATCTTATTTCGAGTGAAAATCTTACTTGAACTGTTTTCGTGTCATGATTCTGCTTCAAGAACTTTCAAGCCATCCAAGGATCCTTTAAAGCTAGATCTATTTTTCTCATTTCCAGTAGTTTTATCCAGAAAACTTGTGGTAGTAATGATGTTCATAACATCATTCGATTCATACATATAAAGCTATCTTATTCAAAGGTTTAAACTTGTAATCACTAGAACATAGTTTAGTTAATTCTAAACTTGTTCGCAAACAAAAGTTAATCTTTCTAACTTGACTTTTAAAATCAACTAAACACATGTTCTATATCTATATGATATGCTAACTTAATGATTTAAAACCTGGAAACACGATGAACACCATAAAATCGGATATACGCCGTCGTAGTGAAACCGGGGGCTGTTTTGGTTTGGATAATTAAAAACTATGATAAACTTTGAATTAAAAGTTGTTCTTCTGGGAAAATGATTTTTCATATGAACATGAAACTATATCCAAAAATCTTGGTTAAACTCAAAGTGAAAGTATGTTTTTCAAAATGGTCATCAAGATGTCGTTCTTTCGACGGAAATGACTACCTCTTTAGTAATTGACATGTAACTTAAATTTCTGAGTATAAACCTATATTTTTTCTATTTGGATTCTTAAATTAGAGTTCAATATGAAACCATATCAATTTGATTCACTCAAAACGGATTTAAAATGAAGAAGTTATGGGTAAAACAAGATTGGATATTTTTGATCTTTTTAGCTGCGGGAAATGTTTAACAAATCTATACAAATCATATCCTAGCTAACTTATATTGTATTATACATATATTCTAATATATTATGTAATCTTGGGATACCATAGACACGTATGCAAATGTTTTGACATATCATATCGACCCATGTATATATATTATTTGGAACAACCATAGACACTCTATATGCAGTAATGTTGGAGTTAGCTATACCGGGTTGAGGTTGATTCCAAAAATATATATACTTTGAGTTGTGATTTAGCCTGAGACATGCATACACTGGGTCGTGGACTGATTCAAGATAATATATATATCGATTTATTTCTGTACATCTAACTGTGGACAACTAGTTGTAGGTTACTAACGAGGACAGCTGACTTAATACACTCAAATCTTTAAAACATAATAAAAATGGTTGTAATTATATTTTGATCATACTTTGATATATATGTACATATTTGTATAGTTTCGTGAATCGATCCGTGGCCAAGTCTTATTTTCGAGGAAGAAAATATCTGTGAAAGTGAGTTATAGTCCCACTTTTAAAATCTAATATTTTTTGGGATGAGAATGTAGTGACCCAAAATTTTCCATGTTTATATATATTAATTGAGATTGATATTTACATGATTAAATGTTTCCAACATGTTAAGCAATCAAACTTTTAAGACTTGATTAATTGAAATAGGTTTCATATAGACAATTGACCACCCAAGTTGACCGGTGATTCACGAACGTTAAAACTTGTAAAAACTATATGATGACATATATATATGGATATATATATATAGTTAACATGATACTCTGATATATAAACATATCATTAAGTATATTAACAATGAACTACATATGTAAAAACAAGACTACTAACTTAATGATTTTTAAACGAGACATATATGTAACGATTATCGTTGTAAAGACATTTAATGTATATATATCATATTAAGAGATATTCATACATGATAATATCATAATAATATAATAATTTAAAATCTCATTTGATATTATAAACATTGGGTTAACAACATTTAACAAGATCGTTAACCTAAAGGTTTCAAAACAACACTTACATGTAACGACTAACGATGACTTAACGACTCAGTTAAAATGTATATACATGTAGTGTTTTAATATGTATTTATACACTTTTTAAAGACTTCAATAAACTTATCAAAATACTTCTACTTAACAAAAATGCTTACAATTACATCCTCGTTCAGTTTCATCAACAATTCTACTCGTATGCACCCGTATTCATACTCGTACAATACACAGCTTTTAGATGTATATACTATTGGTATATACACTCCAATGATCAGCTCTTAGCAGCCCATGTGAGTCACCTAACACATGTGGGAACCATCATTTGGCAACTAGCATGAAATATCTCATAAAATTACAAAAATATGAGTAATCATTCATGACTTATTTACATGAAAACAAAATTACATATCCTTTATATCTAATCCATACACCAACGACCAAAAACACCTACAAACACTTTCATTCTTCAATTTTCTTCATCTAATTGATCTCTCTCAAGTTCTATCTTCAAGTTCTAAGTGTTCTTCATAAATTCTACAAGTTCTAGTTACATAAAATCAAGAATACTTTCAAGTTTGCTAGCTCACTTCCAATCTTGTAAGGTGATCATCCAACCTCAAGAAATCTTTGTTTCTTACAGTAGGTTATCATTCTAATACAAGGTAATAATCATATTCAAACTTTGGTTCAATTTCTATAACTATAACAATCTTATTTCAAGTGATGATCTTACTTGAACTTGTTTTCGTGTCATGATTCTGCTTCAAGAACTTCGAGCCATCCAAGGATCCGTTGAAGCTAGATCCATTTTTCTCTTTTCCAGTAGGTTTATCCAAGGAACTTAATGTAGTAATGATGTTCATAACATCATTCAATTCATACATATAAAGCTATCTTATTCGAAGGTTTAAACTTGTAATCACTAGAACATAGTTTAGTTAATTCTAAACTTGTTCGCAAATAAAAGTTAATCCTTCTAACTTGACTTTTAAAATCAACTAAACACGTGTTCTATATCTATATGATATGCTAATTAATGATTTAAAACCTGGAAACACGAAAAACATCGTAAAACCGGATTTACGCCGTCGTAGTAACACCGCAGGCTGTTTTGGGTTAGTTAATTAAAAACTATGATAAAATTTGATTTAAAAGTTGTTATTCTGAGAAAATGATTTTTATTATGAACATGAAACTATATCCAAAAATTATGGTTAAACTCAAAGTGGAAGTATGTTTTCTAAAATGGTCATCTAGACGTCGTTCTTTCGACTGAAATGACTACCTTTACAAAAATGACTTGTAACTTATTTTTCCGACTATAAACCTATACTTTTTCTATTTACATTCATAAAATAGAGTTCAATATGAAACCGTTGCAATTTGATTCACTCAAAACGGATTTAAAATGAAGAAGTTATGGGTAAAACAAGATTTGATAATTTTTCTCATTTTAGCTACGTGAAAATTGGTAACAAATCTATTCCAACCATAACTTAATCAACTTGTATTGTATATTATGTAATCTTGAGATACCATAGACACGTATACAATGTTTCGACCTATCATTTCGACACATCTATATATATTTCGGAACAACCATAGACACTCTATATGTGAATGTTGGAGTTAGCTATACAGGGTTGAGGTTGATTCCAAAATATATATAGTTTGAGTTGTGATCAATACTGAGATATGTATACACTGGGTCGTGGATTGATTCAAGATAATATTTATCAATTTATTTCTGTACATCTAACTGTGGACAACTAGTTGTAGGTTACTAACGAGGACAGCTGACTTAATAACTTAAAACATCAAAATATATTAAAAGTGTTGTAAATATATTTTGAACATACTTTGATATATATGTATATATTGTTATAGGTTCGTGAATCAACCAGTGGCCAAGTCTTACTTCCCGACGAAGTAAAAATCTGTGAAAGTGAGTTATAGTCCCACTTTTAAAATCTAATATTTTTGGGATGAGAATACCTGCAGGTTTTATAAATGATTTACAAAATAGACACAAGTACGTGAAACTACATTCTATGGTTGAATTATCGAAATCGAATATGCCCCTTTTTATTAAGTCTGGTAATCTAAGAATTAGGGAACATACACCCTAATTGACGCGAATCCTAAAGATAGATCTATTGAGCCTAACAAACCTCATCCAAAGTTCCGGATGCTTTAGTACTTCAAAATTTATATCATATCCGAAGGGTGTCCCGGAATGATGGGGATATTCTTATATATGCATCTTGTTAATGTTGATTGCCAGGTGTTCACCATATGAATAATTTTTATCTCTATGTATGGGATGTATATTGAAATATGAAATCTTGTGGTCTATTATTATGATTTGATATATATAGGTTAAACCTATAACTCACCAACATTTTTGTTGACGTTTTAAGCATGTTTATTCTCAGGTGATTATTAAGAGCTTCCGCTGTCGCATACTTAAATAAGGACGAGATTTGGAGTCCATGCTTGTATGATATTGTGTAAAAACTGCATTCAAGAAACTTATTTTGTTGTAACATATTTGTATTGTAAACCATTATGTAATGGTCGTGTGTAAACAGGATATTTTAGATTATCATTATTTGATAATCTACGTAAAGCTTTTTAAACCTTTATTGATGAAATAAAGGTTATGGTTTGTTTTAAAATGAATGCAGTCTTTGAAAAACGTCTCATATAGAGGTCAAAACCTCGCAACGAAATCAATTAATATGGAACGTTTTTAATCAATAAGAACGGGACATTTCAGTTAGTATCCGAGCGTTGGTCTTAGAGAACCAGAAAAATTTGCATTAGTGTATCTTATCGAGTTTGTTAGGATGCATTAGTGAGTCTGGACTTCGACCGTGTTTTCTTTAAAAATGATTGCTTAACATTTTTGTTGGAAACTATATATTATTAACATGTAAATATTATGTGATATATTAATCTCTTAACGTGTTTGATATTATGTGATAGATGCCTACCTCTAGAACAAGTCCCATTGACTCACCTAATAATAATGAAGAGTCAAATGTAAATTGGAATAATTCGTGGACTGATTCACAAGTTCCCGAAGAGGAACCGGAAGAAGAGTCGGAACCGGAAGAAGAATCGGAACCGGAAGAAGAATCGGAACCGGATGAAGAAATAGAACCGGTGGGGGAAATAATAAAACGGTTAAGTAAAAGAAAATCCTCAACCAACCGACCAAGGTTAATTATGGTCAATGGTGTTTCCGCCAAGGAAGCAAAATATTGGGAGGATTACCAATTCTCCGATGAATCGGATTCCGAAGAGAATTCCGATGATGTTATAGAAATTACCCCAACTGAATTTAAAAAGGCAAAAGAAAATAATAAAGGAAAGGGCATGAAAATAGAGAAATCTAATTCCAACCCCTATGAACTTTATATGTATCGTCAACCCCCGAAGTCCTTAAGTTGTAACAATGACCCGGGAACCTCTAAACCACCAGGTTTTTCTAAACCAATGTGGAAAACGACGGCTCGTATTAGGGGAACATCATATATCCCTAGAAACTTGGCAAAACGAACCAAAACCGAAGAAGAAGAAACAAGCGAGTCGGAATAAGATAGTTGTATTCGTGTGGTGTAATATATGTAATATAGTGTGCTTATGCTTTATGATATATGTAAAAATTGCTTGTATTAATAAGTATTTTTTTTTATGAATCTAACTCTTGTCTATTTTACAGTATAAAAACACAAAATGGATAGACAACCCAATATTTTAAGAGACCTACCCGGAGACATGATTGATGAAATCTTGTCTAGAGTCGGTCAGAATTCTTTGGCACAACTATTTAAGGCGAGATCAGTTTGTAAGACATTCGAAGAACGTTCCAAGAATGCCTTGGTTTATAAAAGGCGTTCGTTCGAAAGATGGGGGATATCACATTGGGAAATCCATAAGTTACGATGTGTTTACTTTGACGCATATATTGCGGGGAACCCAAATGCTATTTTACGCAATGGGTTAAGAAATTATTTTGACTCAATATATCCGAATATTGGACTTCATGATTTAGAAAAAGCGGCTAACATGCAACATAAAGAAGCATGTTATGCTTACGGATTAGTAATGTTCGCTTCTCACCAAAGTGAGAACAAGAACATCGGGCTACAACTATTAAACAAAACATTCCCACAAGTGACGGAGTCGGTAATTGGGGTAAGAAATGAGGTTTTTAGATTGTTACGGGACTGTTGGACATTACGTAACCCTCGTCCCTTTGACGACGTTACAACACGCTGTCTTATCAACGGCCATAACGGTTATGTTCCACAAGACCAAGGATGGAAAGTAATCCTAGTAAAACCAGAATGCATGACTTGTTTCTGGACGTATGAATTATGTGTCTTTATTGCCTTTGCTGAACGACTTATGTACTAGCTAGAATTATCTTCACAACCATATTGTATCAAATTTATTGTGTGCTATATTTCATGCTATATGTAAAATAAGCGGTATTGTAAGTTTGTAAAATATTGTGTAATAGTTTGAACGCGAAATATTATTATAATCAGTTTTTCATATAGAATTGTAGTAGTTGAATTGTATATTAGCTACTAAGTATGAACTTAACGGGTAGGTACTACCCGAATTTAAACTTATAAAATGCTAATATGAAGAAAAAGCTTTTATAAATGAGTTCATATTATGCTATGAAATACTATTAACTACTCTTAATATTCTGTATGATTAACTTGTTCCATTTGACTATTTTGAAGGAAATGGCACCGACTACTCGACACACCGTGAATATGAATGAAGAGGAATTCCGTACTTTTCTAGCTTCAAACATAGCCGCAGTACAGGCTGCGCTACATACCAACAATTACCTTGGATCTAGCAGTACAGGAAATCGTGTAGGATGCACCTACAAAGAATTCACTGCCTGCAAACCTTTGGAATTTGATGGAACCGAAGGACCGATCGGATTGAAACGTTGGATCGAGAAGGTCGAATCGGTGTTTGCCATAAGTAAGTGTACTGAAGAGGACAAAGTGAAGTACGCTACGCATACCTTCACAGGTTCTGCGTTAACATGGTGGAATACCTATCTAGAGCAAGTGGGACAAGACAATGCGTACGCACTACCGTGGTCAGCATTCAAGCACTTGATGAACGAGAAGTACCGTCCCAGAATCGAGGTCAATAAGCTCAAGACAGAACTTAGAGGGTTACGAACCCAAGGATTTGATATTACCACGTACGAAAGACGATTCACAGAATTGTGCCTATTGTGTCCGGGAGCATTCGAAGATGAGGAAGAGAAGATCGACGCGTTTGTGAAAGGATTACCGGAAAGAATCCAAGAAGATATAAGTTCACACGAGCCCGCCTCCATACAACAGGCATGTAGAATGGCTCACAAACTAGTGAACCAGATTGAAAAAAGAATTAAAGAACAGACTGCTGAAGAGGCCAATGTGAAGCAAGTCAAAAGAAAGTGGGAGGAAAACGGTGATAAGAATCACCAATACAACAACAACAGCAATTACAACAATAATCGCAACAATTATTCCAACAATCGCAACATCAATCGCAACTACAACAAACGGCCCAACAACAACAACAACAACAGCAACTACAACAATCATCCCAACAACAATAATAACTGCAACAACAACAACAATCAGAAGCAGCTATGCCAAAGGTGTGAAAAGTATCACTCGGGGTTCTGCACCAAATTTTGCAACAAGTGTAAAAGAAATGGTCATAGCACGGCGAAGTGTGAGGTCTACGGACCAGGGGTTAATAGAACAAAAGGAACAAATGGTGTCGGAACGAGTAATGGCGGAGCAAGTAGTGTCAGAGCAAGTTATGCCAATGTAGTTTGTTATAAATGTGGAAAACCGGGCCACATTATTAGAAATTGCCCGAACCAGGAGAACACGAATGGACAAGGCCGCGGAAGAGTTTTCAATATTAATGCGGCAGAGGCACAGGAAGACCTGGAGCTTGTTACGGGTACGTTTCTTATTGACAATAAATCTGCTTACGTTTTATTTGATTCGGGTGTGGATAGAAGCTATATGAGTAGAGATTTTTGTGCTAAATTAAGTTGTCCATTGATGCCTTTGGATAGTAAATTTTTACTCGAATTAGCAAATGGTAAATTAATTTCAGCAGATAATATATGTCGGAATCGAGAAATTAAACTGGTTAACGAAACATTTAAGATTGATTTGCTACCAGTTGAGTTAGGGAGTTTTGATGTGATAATCGGTATGGACTGGTTGAAAGAAGTGAAAGCAGAGATCGTTTGTTACAAAAATGCAATTCGCATTATACGAGAAAAAGGAAAACCCTTAATGGTGTACGGAGAAAAGGGCAACACGAAGCTACATCTTATTAGTAATTTGAAGGCACAAAAATTAATAAGAAAAGGTTGCTATGCTGTTCTAGCACACGTCGAGAAAGTACAAACTGAAGAAAAGAGCATCAATGATGTTCCCATTGCAAAAGAATTTCCCGATGTATTTCCAAAAGAATTACCGGGATTACCCCCACATCGATCCGTTGAATTTCAAATAGATCTTGTACCAGGAGCTGCACCAATAGCTCGTGCTCCTTACAGACTCGCACCCAGCGAGATGAAAGAACTGCAAAGCCAATTACAAGAACTTTTAGAGCGTGGTTTCATTCGACCAAGCACATCACCGTGGGGAGTTCCTGTTTTGTTTGTCAAGAAGAAAGATGGTACATTCAGGTTGTGTATCGACTACCGAGAGTTGAACAAACTTACCATCAAGAACCGCTACCCACTACCGAGAATCGACGACTTATTTGATCAACTACAAGGCTCGTCTGTTTATTCAAAGATTGACTTACGTTCCGGGTATCATCAAATGCGGGTGAAAGAAGATGATATTCCAAAGACTGCTTTCAGAACACGTTACAGTCATTACGAGTTTATGGTCATGCCGTTTAGTTTAAATAATGCACCAGCTGTGTTCATGGACCTTATGAACCGAGTGTGTGGACCATACCTTGACAAGTTTGTCATTGTTTTCATTGATGACATACTTATTTACTCAAAGAATGACCAAGAACACGGTGAACATTTGAGAAAGGTGTTAGAAGTATTGAGGAAGGAAGAATTGTACGCTAAGTTTTCAAAGTGTGCATTTTGGTTGGAAGAAGTTCATTTCCTCGGTCACATAGTGAACAAAGAAGGTATTAAGGTGGATTCGGCAAAGATAGAAACTGTTGAAAAGTGGGAAACCCCGAAAACTCCGAAACACATACGCTAGTTTTTAGGACTAGCTAGTTACTACAGAAGGTTCATCCAAGACTTTTCCAGAATAGCAAAACCCTTGACTGCATTAACGCATAAAGGGAAGAAATTTGAATGGAATGATGAACAAGAGAAAGTATTTCAGTTATTGAAGAAAAAGCTAACTACGGCACCTATATTGTCATTGCCTGAAGGGAATGATGATTTTGTGATTTATTGTGACGCATCAAAGCAAGGTCTCGGTTGTGTATTAATGCAACGAACGAAGGTGATTGATTATGCGTCTAGACAATTGAAGATTCACGAACAAAATTATACGACACATGATTTGGAATTAGGCGCGGTTGTTTTTGCATTAAAGACTTGGAGGCACTACATATATGGGGTCAAAAGTATTATATATACCGACCACAAAAGTGTTCAACACATATTTAATCAGAAACAACTGAATATGAGGCAGCGTAGGTGGATTGAATTGTTGAAAGATTACGACTTTGAGATTCGTTACCACCCGGGGAAGGCAAATGTGGTAGCCGATGCCTTGAGCAGGAAGGACAGAGAACCCATTTGAGTAAAATCTATGAATATAATGATTCATAATAACCTTACTACTCAAATAAAGGAGGCGCAACAAGGAGTTTTAAAAGAGGGAAATTTAAAGGATGAAATACCCAAAGGATCGGAGAAGCATCTTAATATTCGGGAAGACGGAACCCGGTATATGGCTGAAAGGATTTGGGTACCAAAATTTGGAGATATGAGAGAAATGGTACTTAGAGAAGCTCATAAAACCAGATACTCAATACATCCTGGAACGGGGAAGATGTACAAGGATCTCAAGAAACATTTTTGGTGGCCGGGTATGAAAGCCGATGTTGCTAAATATGTAGGAGAATGTTTGACGTGTTCTAAGGTCAAAGCTGAGCATCAGAAACCATCAGGTCTACTTCAACAACCCGAAATTCCGGAATGGAAATCTGAAAACATTACCATGGATTTCATCACTAAATTGCCAAGGACTGCAAGTGGTTTTGATACTATTTGGGTAATAGTTGATCGTCTCACCAAATCAGCACACTTCCTGCCAATAAGAGAAGATGACAATATGGAGAAGTTAGCACGACTGTATTTGAAGGAAGTCGTCTCCAGACATGGAATACCAATCTCTATTATCTCTGATAGGGATGGCAGATTTATTTCAAGATTCTGACAGACATTACAGCAAGCATTAGGAACTCGTCTAGACATGAGTATTGCCTATCATCCACAAACTGATGGGCAGAGCGAAAGGACGATGCAAACGCTTGAAGACATGCTACGAGCATGTGTTATTGATTTCGGAAACAGTTGGGATTGACATCTACCGTTAGCAGAATTTTCCTACAACAACAGCTACCATTCAAGCATTGAGATGGCGCCGTTTGAAGCACTTTATGGTAGAAAGTGCAGGTCTCCGATTTGTTGGAGTGAAGTGGGGGATAGACAGATTACGGGTCCGGAGATTATACAAGAAACTATCGAGAAGATCATCCAAATTCAACAACGGTTGAAAACCGCCCAAAGTCGACAAAAGAGCTACGCTGACATTAAAAGAAAAGATATAGAATTTGAAATTGGAGAGATGGTCATGCTTAAAGTTGCACCTTGGAAAGGCGTTGTTCGATTTGGTAAACGAGGGAAATTAAATCCAAGGTATATTGGACCATTCAAGATTATTGATCGTGTCGGACCAGTAGCTTACCGACTTGAGTTACCTCAACAACTCGCAGCTGTACATAACACTTTCCACGTCTCGAATTTGAAGAAATGTTTTGCTAAAGAAGATCTCACTATTCCGTTAGATGAAATCCAAATCAACGAAAAACTTCAATTCATCGAAGAACCCGTCGAAATAATGGATCGTGAGGTTAAAAGACTTAAGCAAAATATGATACCAATTGTTAAGGTTCGATGGAATGCTCGTAGAGGACCCGAGTTCACCTGGGAGCATGAAGATCAGATGAAGAAGAAATACCCGCATCTATTTCCAGAAGATTCGTTAACACCTTCAACAGCTTAAAATTTCGGGACGAAATTTATTTAACGGGTAGGTACTGTAGTGACCCGAACTTTTCCATGTTTATATATATTAATTAAGATTGATATTTACATGATTAAATGTTTCCAACATGTTAAGCAATCAAACTTTTAAGACTTGATTAATTGAAATAGGTTTCATATAGACAATTGACCACCCAAGTTGACCGGTGATTCACGAACGTTAAAACTTGTAAAAACTATATGATGACATATATATGGATGTATATATAGTTAACATGATACTATGATATGTAAACATATCATTAAGTATATTAACAATGAACTACATATGTAAAAACAAGACTACTAACTTAATGATTTTTAAACGATACATATATGTAACGATTATCGTTGTAAAGACATTTAATGTATATATATCATATTAAGAGATATTCATACATGATAATATCATAATAATATAATAATTTAAAATCTCATTTGATATTATAAACATTGGGTTAACAACATTTAACACGATCGTTAACCTAAAGGTTTCAAAACAACACTTACATGTAACGACTAACGATGACTTAACGACTCAGTTAAAATGTATATACATGTAGTGTTTTAATATGTATTTATACACTTTTTAAAGACTTCAATACACTTATCAAAATACTTCTACTTAACAAAAATGCTTACAATTACATCCTCGTTCAGTTTCATCAACAATTCTACTCGTATGCACCCGTATTCATACTCGTACAATACACAGCTTTTAGATGTATATACTATTGGTATATTGATGTGCAGCGGGGTGTATATAAAATAGTTATTAATTTTAGCAGGAAATACTATTAAATACGATACAATTTTACACAAGATATTTATTTATTTAGAGAATGGATATACTTAAACCTTGCTACAACACTTATAGGCAGTGTACCTAATCGTACAGTAGTGTAGTTTTTAGTAAGTCCGGTTCGTTCCACAGGGAATCTTTTTTTTAAACAAAGCTCAACGCTATATTAATTTACTTTTATAAAAATACAAACATATATATAAGTAATATTATTATTATAAAGGGGGGTTTTTACCGTTTAATGACCGGTTTGTCGATTTTAAAACTTTAGTCGCAGTTAAAACCTAATGTAAAATATTAAATAAATAAAAGACTTAATTTAAAGCGTAAAATAAATAACGATAATGAAATTGCAATAAAAGTGCGATAAAATAAAATTGCGATAATTAAAAAGTACGATAATTAAAAGTGCGATTAAATAGCAATAAAAAAAAGTGCGATAATTAGAAGTGCAATTAAATATAAAATAAAGGAAATTAAATATGAAATAAAAGAATTATGCTTATTTAAACTTCCGTAATCACGATGTTTGACGTGTTGATTTTAGTTTTATGCCCATGGGTTAATTGTCCTTTGTCCTGGATTATTTAATATGTCCGTCTGGTTTTTGTCCATAACAGTCCATCAGTCATAAATATAAAGTGCGAGTGCCCTCGTCAAATTATCCTTATACCCGAAGTTAAATATTCCAACTAATTGGGGATTTAAACTGTAACAAGATTTTAATATTTTGTTTAATAATTACACCAGGATGTCGATTGAGTGTAACCCAAGGTTTTAATATTTTGTTATCAATTATACCAAGTGTACTTTGTACATAATTTCACCCCTGTTTTAATTATTCTAGTGGCTATTAATCCATTCCCGTGTCCGGTTAAATGAACGATTATTCGTACATATAAATACCCCACCCATCGTGTCCGATCGAGTGTATATGGTAATTTATAGGGACGCCCAATTGTAAATCTTTATATTAACATTAACAAACTATCATTTAGTTAAACAAATTTAAAGCCCATTAATAGCTCATAGTCTAATTTCCACAAGTGTCGTTCTTTTGTCCAAACCCCAATTATGGTACAAAGCCCAATTACCCAATTTTAGTAATTAGCCCAACATCATGATTACTTCGTTTTAAATAAGCATAATAATAACTTAGCTACGAGACATTAATGTAAAAAGGTTGAACATAACTTACAATGATTAAAAATAGCGTAGCGTTACACGGACAGAATTTCGACTTACACCCTTACAATATTCGCTAACATACCCTTATTATTAGAATTATAATTAAAATTAAAATATAAATTATAAATATATATATATATTTTACGTATGAGGAGAAGAAGAAAAAGATTATGAAAATGATCAGAATTCGGTTTGCTTTATAGGGAGTTTCAAAACTGGGGGCTCCGCGACTCGCGGCCTTTTTGGCCTTCAAACTCCGCGAGTCGCGGAGTTTGCTTTTACAGCTCAGAGGAGTTTGGCTCTTTGTTTACCGACGGTTTATAATATATATATAATATATATATAATTAATATAATTAATTATATATTATATTATATTTATATACATAGTTAACTTGTAATTTTTAGTCCGTTGCGTCGAGCGTTGAGAGTTAACTCTGGTCCCGGTTCCGGATTTTCGAACGTCCTTGCGTACAATTTAATATCTTGTACTTTGCGTTTTGAATCTTGTACTCTTGTAATTTTCGAGACGTTTCTTATCAATAATTGGAACCTCTTTGATTGTCTTTTGTTCTTTTGAGCTTTTTGGTCGTTTGCGTCTTCAATTCGTCGAATCTGTCTTTTGTCTTCACCTTTTATTATTTAAACGAATATCACTTGTAAATAGAACAATTGCAACTAAAAGCTTGTCTTTCTTGAGGAATAATGCTATGAAATATATGTTCGTTTTTAGCATTATCAAATATTCCCACACTTGAGCGTTGCTTGTCCTCAAGCAATATCGTCTTGAAATACTAGAATCACTTCTTTATTCTTCACACTTTGTACATCAGTGATTTCTATACGGTGGTATAAACAATGGTAGTAACGATATGGTTTACAGTCCCACATGACTATAAAAATTTAGATCCATTAAGGAAATTGGATCTTTATGAAAACATTTGATCTTTTGAAAATTAAATCTAGTTTTTACCCTAGATAAGTTTTCCGGGATAACCCTTTACCGGTGTGTGCAAAATATTTTTGTGGTTTGGTGGGTTTCAGATTTGAAAATTTTAGCTTAAAACTTATGGTTTTGTGTCACCCACTTGCTAACCTTGTATTTGGAAAGCAACACGTCCAGTTTACTTGTCCCGTATATTACCTTTCGGTAAACTACCGTCCGGTTGTAAAGGAAAGCGTTGAACAAGCAACTGTTAAGGCAATGTCCCCTGACATGCTTTTAATTATGGTCTATAACGTGTCGGACGCAATTACTATCCTTGGTAGGAGCAATAGTAAAGCTCACCCTTATAATTTTTCGGTATGGCACAAGGTCCTGTCTTTGACCACTATGCAACCACCGTTCTTACGGTTGACACCCGATTTGGTTCAGGTGACCTAATGAATTCCAAGTGAATTCCTAGGATT
This sequence comes from Rutidosis leptorrhynchoides, assembly GCF_046630445.1. NCBI lineage: Eukaryota > Viridiplantae > Streptophyta > Magnoliopsida > Asterales > Asteraceae > Rutidosis > Rutidosis leptorrhynchoides. The sequence goes on from NC_092334.1 coordinate 195,375,835, forward strand.
TTACGTTCAATGGTAATGAACGCATTGAAAATGGGTTTCAGAAAACAAATTGGTTTGTATTTTTGATCAAAATATTTTCTCGTTCAAGCTCGAGTTTAGATATCATCGAATTCCATGAGTTTGAATTCTCAATCTTTAAGGTCAATCTCAAGGATTAAGTAATATCAGACTTAAAAGCTGATTTTTAATCTTTAAGGAGATTATCCTTTCTGGGGATCTGATTCATTAGTCTTATCAAGCTAATTTGCACGGTGCCCCCATTGTACGAGATAAATCCTTCTCATGGTTAGGATAAATCTGACCACTTGGCGACCCTGTTTAATGCTGAGGTCCGTGGATTTCCTGCTGATTTTAGTGATGACTTTTCTAGATTTTTTGTCAACCTACAGCTGGTCTGGACGACAACTTCATGACCTAAATCAAGAAGCGCGTTTCTTTTTCGGAAGACTTTACTTCCTTTTAATGATGGAATTGATTCATCGTGTAGATCCATCTCTTCTTTTCTTTCATCGGGTAAAACAGTTTAGTTTAGTCCAAAGCAAAAGTATTTTCAGTTATTTGTTACAGATATATGTGACATATGTTTAAGATAACTTGGTAAATTTCCCCACACTTGGCTTTTATTTTTCTTTTTATCGTCCTCTATTCCATTTTAAATGAATTTTAACATTTTCGTTTGTTTCTCAATTTATGTCCTTTCCGAGGTAACAATAATTTCGGTGTTAAAACCTAGTTTTATCGTTCATAAATATATATAAACATGAATTTGAGTTCATTTAATTGAAAATTTTTAAAAATTTTACTAGAATTGGGTAGTCAGTATATAAGACTAGGGCTGTTCTTTATTATCAGAGAGCACTAGATTCTAATACAACTACTGCTTTACTAGTATTTTTAATGGTAACCAAGTGTATAAAGTAAAAAATTTTAAAAATTCGAAAGAATTTAACCCCTTCCCACACTTAAGATCTTGCAATGCCCTCATTTGTAAGAAATCAGGAATAATTTAAATTATTGAGGGTGATTTGTGTGAAAATGATTAAATTTTTACCAAAGTTTCCAAATATATTGGCGTTTGTTTGCTGAATGATAAATGGTGCACATCATTTGTTCATTCCGTCTTGTTGTTATTTCACATATATTTTGCATCTTGTCGTCAAAATTAGTTGCTTTTGCTGAACTTAATGCCAGTATTTGAAAATGCGTTGTTTTACCCTGTTGTGTACATAAGATAAACTGCAAACATATATACATATTTTTGAAGTTCGGTATATTACCCCACATTCAAAAATTATTAAAATCTAAGAATAAAAGTTAGATAATTATAAAAATGATTACAATATTAACAAAAGCATTAAACTTATCAATAATTACAAAAAATAAGTATACTAGGGAAGATACTGGTACCAATAGGGGTTCCAGGCATAACCATAGGTGCTATAGAATGCTTCGGCAGGGTCATACGTAGGATACGGTGGCTGCATCTCTATAGACCAGGGAGGGAAGATGGGTTTCGGTGTAGGAATATAGTTTCTACCTATATGTTGGCAATGAGCTATGATTTGGTTTTGATGAACTTGCCAATCTTCAAATGCTCTCTGTCTAGCATTTTTGTATTCCTGAGAAGCTATAAACCTTTGCATTTCTTGCATCTCATTCCCCCCTCCTACATTACCTTGCTGTTGGTTTCTCTCCACCTGTGGATGTCTACCATGGTATCGTATTGCGGCGTTTTCAAAACTTTCGCACCATGGTATACATTTAAACCTATAGTATCGCGGGGTTCTGGTTCTTCTACTAATAATCCCCCCCGACTTATATCCACACCGAGATATTCACCAATCAAAGTAATAAAAATACCACCTCCTATTATGCTATGCGGTCGCATCCCCCGAACCATAGCTGATAAATAATAACCCACACAATACGGTATACTTACAGCGCTTTGTGGGTCTCGAATACACATATGGTAAAACAAATCCTGTTCATTTACTTTTTCCTTGTTCTTACTGAAATGTCCCGTTCTTATTGATTAAAAACGTTCCATATTAATTGATTTCGTTGCGAGGTTTTGACCTCTATATGAGACGTTTTTCAAAGACTGCATTCATTTTTAAAACAAACCATAACCTTTATTTCATAAATAAAGGTTTAAAAAGCTTTACGTAGATTATCAAATAATGATAATCTAAAATATCCTGTTTACACACGACCATTACATAACGGTTTACAATACAAATATGTTACATCGAAATCAGTTTCTTGAATGCAGTTTTTACACAATATCATACAAACATGGACTCCAAATCTTGTCCTTATTTTAGTATGCAACAGCGGAAGCTCTTAGTATTCACCTGAGAATAAACATGCTTTAAACGTCAACAAAAATGTTGGTGAGTTATAGGTTTAACCTATATATATCAAATCGTAACAATAGACCACAAGATTTCATATTTCAATACACATCCCATACATAGAGATAAAAATCATTCATATGGTGAACACCTGGTAACCGACATTAACAAGATGCATAAATAAGAATATCCCCATCATTCCGGGACACCCTTCGGATATGATATAAATTTCGAAGTACTAAAGCATCCGGTACTTTGGATGGGGTTTGTTAGGCCCAATAGATCTATCTTTAGGATTCGCGTCAATTAGGGTGTCTGTTCCCTAATTCTTAGATTACCAGACTTAATAAAAAGGGGCATATTCGATTTCGATAATTCAACCATAGAATGTAGTTTCACGTACTTGTGTCTATTTTGTAAATCATTTATAAAACCTGCATGTATTCTCATCCCAAAAATATTAGATTTTAAAAGTGGGACTATAACTCACTTTCACAGATTTTTACTTCGTCGGGAAGTAAGACTTGGCCACTGGTTGATTCACGAACCTATAACAATATATACATATATATCAAAGTATGTTCAAAATATATTTACAACACTTTTAATATATTTTGATGTTTTAAGTTTATTAAGTCAGCTGTCCTCGTTAGTAACCTACAACTAGTTGTCCACAGTTAGATGTACAGAAATAAATCGATAAATATTATCTTGAATCAATCCACGACCCAGTGTATACGTATCTCAGTATTGATCACAACTCAAACTATATATATTTTGGAATCAACCTCAACCCTGTATAGCTAACTCCAACATTCACATATAGAGTGTCTATGGTTGTTCCGAAATATATATAGATGTGTCGACATGATAGGTCGAAACATTGTATACGTGTCTATGGTATCTCAAGATTACATAATATACAATACAAGTTAATTAAGTTATGGTTGGAATAGATTTGTTACCAATTTTCACGTAGCTAAAATGAGAAAAATTATCCAATCTTGTTTTACCCATAACTTCTTCATTTTAAATCCGTTTTGAGTGAATCAAATTGCTATGGTTTCATATTGAACTCTATTTTATGAATCTAAACAGAAAAAGTATAGGTTTATAGTCGGAAAAATAAGTTACAAGTCGTTTTTGTAGAGGTAGTCATTTCAGTCGAAAGAACGACGTCTAGATGACCATTTTAGAAAACATACTTCCACTTTGAGTTTAACCATAATTTTTGGATATAGTTTCATGTTCATAATAAAAATAATTTTCTCAGAATAAAAACTTTTAAATCAAAGTTTATCATAGTTTTTAATTAACTAACCCAAAACAGCCCGCGGTGTTACTACGACGGCGTAAATCCGGTTTTACGGTGTTTTTCGTGTTTCCAGGTTTTAAATCATTAAGTTAGCATATCATATAGATATAGAACATGTGTTTAGTTGATTTTAAAAGTCAAGTTATAAGGATTAACTTTTGTTTGCGAACAAGTTTAGAATTAACTAAACTATGTTCTAGTGATTACAAGTTTAAACCTTCGAATAAGATAGCTTTATATGTATGAATCGAATGATGTTATGAACATCATTACTACCTTAAGTTCCTTGGATAAACCTACTGGGAAAAAAAATGGATCTAGCTTCAACGGATCCTTGGATGGCTCGAAGTTCTTGAAGCAGAATCATGACACGAAAACAAGTTCAAGTAAGATCATCACTTGAAATAAGATTGTTATAGTTATAGAAATTGAACCAAAGTTTGAATATGATTATTACCTTGTATTAGAATGATAACCTACTGTAAGAAACAAAGATTTCTTGAGGTTGGATGATCACCTTACAAGATTGGAAGTGAGCTAGCAAACTTGAAAGTATTCTTGATTTTATGTAACTAGAACTTGTAGAATATATGAAGAACACTTAGAACTTGAAGATAGAACTTGAGAGAGATCAATTAGATGAAGAAAATTGAAGAATGAAAGTGTTTGTAGGTGTTTTTGGTCGTTGGTGTATGGATTAGATATAAAGGATATGTAATTTTGTTTTCATGTAAATAAGTCATGAATGATTACTCATATTTTTGTAATTTTATGAGATATTTCATGCTAGTTGCCAAATGATGGTTCCCACATGTGTTAGGTGACTCACATGGGCTGCTAAGAGCTAATCATTGGAGTGTATATACCAATAGTACATACATCTAAAAGCTGTGTATTGTACGAGTACGAATACGGGTGCATACGAGTAGAATTGTTGATGAAACTGAACGAGGATGTAATTGTAAGCATTTTTGTTAAGTAGAAGTATTTTGATAAGTGTATTGAAGTCTTTCAAAAGTGTATAAATACATATTAAAACACTATATGTATATACATTTTAACTCAGTCGTTAAGTCATCGTTAGTCGTTACATGTAAGTGTTGTTTTGAAACCTTTAGGTTAACGATCTTGTTAAATGTTGTTAACCCAATGTTTATAATATCAAATGAGATTTTAAATTATTATATTATCATGATATTATCATGTATGAATATCTCTTAATATGATATATATACATTAAATGTCTTTACAACGATAATCGTTACATATATGTCTCGTTTAAAAATCATTAAGTTAGTAGTCTTGTTTTTACATATGTAGTTCATTGTTAATATACTTAATGATATGTTTACTTATCATAGTATCATGTTAACTTTATATATAAATCCATATATATGTCATCATATAGTTTTTACAAGTTTTAACGTTCGTGAATCACCAGTCAACTTGGGTGGTCAATTGTCTATATGAAACATATTTCAATTAATCAAGTCTTAATAAGTTTGATTGCTTAACATGTTGGAAACATTTAATCATGTAAATATCAATCTCAATTAATATATATAAACATGGAAAAGTTCGGGTCACTACAGTACCTACTCATTAAATAAATTTCGTCCCGAAATTTTAATCTGTTGAAGGTGTTGACGAATCTTCTGGAAATAGATGCGGGTATTTCTTCTTCATCTGATCTTCACGCTTCAAGGTGAACTCGGGTCCTCTACGAGCATTCCATCGAACCTTAACAATTGGTATCTTGTTTTGCTTAAGTCTTTTAACCTCACGATCCATTATTTCGACTGGTTCTTCAATGAATTGAAGTTTTTCGTTGATTTGGATTTCATCTAACGGAATAGTGAGATCTTCTTTAGCAAAACATTTCTTCAAATTCGAGACATGGAAAGTGTTATGTACAGCCGCGAGTTGTTGAGGTAACTCAAGTCGGTAAGCTACTGGTCCGACACGATCAATAATCTTGAATGGTCCAATATACCTTGGATTTAATTTCCCTCGTTTACCAAATCGAACAACGCCTTTCCAAGGTGCAACTTTAAGCATGACCATCTCTCCAATTTCAAATTCTATATCTTTTCTTTTAATGTCAGCGTAGCTCTTTTGTCGACTTTGGGCGGTTTTCAACCGTTGTTGAATTTGGATGATCTTCTCGGTAGTTTCTTGTATAATCTCCGGACCCGTAATCTGTCTATCCCCCACTTCACTCCAAAAAATCGGAGACCTGCACTTTCTACCATAAAGTGCTTCAAACGGCGCCATCTCAATGCTTGAATGGTAGCTATTGTTGTAGGAAAATTCTGCTAACGGTAGATGTCGATCCCAACTGTTTTCGAAATCAATAACACATGCTCGTAGCATGTCTTCAAGCGTTTGTATCGTCCTTTCGCTCTGCCCATCAGTTTGTGGATGATAGGCAGTACTCATGTCTAGACGAGTTCCTAATGCTTGCTGTAATGTCTGCCAGAATCTTGAAATAAATCTGCCATCCCTATCAGAGATAATAGAGATTGGTATTCCATGTCTGGAGACGACTTCCTTCAAATACAGTCGTGCTAACTTCTCCATCTTGTCATCTTCTCTTATTGGTAGGAAGTGTGCGGATTTGGTGAGACGATCAACTATTACCCAAATAGTATCAAAACCACTTGCAGTCCTTGGCAATTTAGTGATGAAATCCATGGTAATGTTTTCCCATTTCCATTCCGGGATTTCGGGTTGTTGAAGTAGACCTGATGGTTTCTGATGCTCAGCTTTGACCTTAGAACACGTCAAACATTCTCCTACGTATTTAGCAACATCGGCTTTCATACCCGGCCACCAAAAATGTTTCTTGAGATCCTTGTACATCTTCCCCGTTCCAGGATGTATTGAGTATCTGGTTTTATGAGCTTCTCTAAGTACCATTTCTCTCATATCTCCAAATTTTGGTACCCAAATCCTTTCAGCCCTATACCGGGTTCCGTCTTCCCGAATATTAAGATGCTTCTCCGATCCTTTGGGTATTTCATCCTTTAAATTTCCCTCTTTTAAAACTCCTTGTTGCGCCTCCTTTATTTGAGTAGTAAGGTTATTATGAATCATTATATTCATAGATTTTACTCGAATGGGTTCTCCGTCCTTCCTGCTCAAGGCATCGGCTACCACATTTGCCTTCCCCGGGTGGTAACGAATCTCAAAGTCGTAATCATTCAATAATTCAATCCACCTACGCTGCCTCATATTCAGTTGTTTCTGATTAAATATATGTTGAAGACTTTTGTGGTCGGTATATATAATACTTTTGACCCCATATAAGTAGTGTCTCCAAGTCTTTAATGCAAAAACAACCGCGCCTAATTCCAAATCATGCGTCGTATAATTTTGTTCGTGAATCTTTAATTGTCTAGACGCATAAGCAATCACCTTCGTTCGTTGCATTAATACACAACCGAGACCTTGCTTTGATGCGTCACAATAAATCACAAAATCATCATTCCCTTCAGGCAATGACAATATAGGTGCCGTAGTTAGCTTTTTCTTCAATAACTGAAACGCTTTCTCTTGTTCATCATTCCATTCAAATTTCTTCCCTTTATGCGTTAATGCAGTCAAGGGTTTTGCTATTCTGGAAAAGTCTTGGATGAACCTTCTGTAGTAACCAGCTAGTCCTAAAAACTGGCATATGTGTTTCGGAGTTTTCGGGGTTTCCCACTTTTCAACAGTTTCTATCTTTGCTGGATCCACCTTAATACCTTCTTTGTTCACTATGTGACCGAGGAATTGAACTTCTTCCAACCAAAATGCACACTTTGAAAACTTAGCGTACAATTCTTCCTTCCTCAATACTTCTAACACCTTTCTCAAATGTTCACCGTGTTCTTGGTCATTCTTTGAGTAAATAAGTATGTCATCAATGAAAACAATGACAAACTTGTCAAGGTATGGTCCACACACTCGGTTCATAAGGTCCATGAACACAGCTGGTGCATTAGTTAAACCAAACGGCATGACCATAAACTCGTAATGACCATAACGTGTTCTGAAAGCAGTCTTTGGAATATCATCTTCTTTCACCCGCATTTGATGATACCCGGAACGTAAGTCAATCTTTGAATAAACAGACGAGCCTTGTAGTTGATCAAATAAGTCGTCGATTCTTGGTAGTGGGTAGCGGTTCTTGATGGTAAGTTTGTTCAACTCTCGGTAGTCGATACACAACCTGAATGTACCATCTTTCTTCTTAACAAACAAAACAGGAGCTCCCCACGGTGATGTGCTTGGTCGAATGAAACCACGCTCTAAAAGTTCTTGTAATTGGCTTTGCAGTTCTTTCATCTCGCTGGGTGCGAGTCTGTAAGGAGCACGAGCTATTGGTGCAGCTCCTGGTACAAGATCTATTTGAAATTCAACGGATCGATGTGGGGGTAATCCCGGTAATTCTTTCGGAAATACATCGGGAAATTCTTTTGCAATGGGAACATCATTGATGCTCTTTTCTTCAGTTGGTACTTTCTCGACGTGTGCTAGAACAGCATAGCAACCTTTTCTTATTAGTTTTTGTGCCTTCAAATTACTAATAAGATGTAGCTTCGTGTTGCCCTTTTCTCCGTACACCATTAAGGGTTTTCCTTTTTCTCGTATAATGCGAATTGCATTTTTGTAACAAACGATCTCTGCTTTCACTTCTTTCAACCAGTCCATACCGATTATCACATCAAAACTCCCTAACTCTACTGGTATTAAATCAATCTTAAATGTTTCGCTAACCAGTTTAATTTCTAGATTCTGACATATATTATCTGCTGAAATTAATTTACCATTTGCTAATTCGAGTAAAAATTTACTATCCAAAGGCGTCAATGGGCAACTTAATTTAGCACAAAAATCTCTACTCATATAGCTTCTATCCGTACCCGAATCAAATAAAACGTAAGCAGATTTATTGTCAATAAGAAACGTACCCGTAACAAGCTCCGGGTCTTCCTGTGCCTCTGCCGCATTAATATTGAAAACCCTTCCGCGGCCTTGTCCATTCGTGTTCTCCTGGTTCGGGCAATTTCTAATAATGTGGCCCGGTTTTCCACATTTATAACAAACTACATTGGCATAGCTTGCTCCGACACTACTTGCTCCGCCATTACTCGTTCCGACACCATTTGTTCCTTTCGTTCTATTAACCCCTGGTCCGTAGACCTCACACTTCGCCGCGCTATGACCATTTCTTTTACACTTGTTGCAAAATTTGGTGCAGAACCCCGAGTGATACTTTTCACACCTTTGGCATAGCTGTTTCTGATTGTTGTTGTTGTTGTTGCGGTTATTATTGTTGTTGGGATGATTGTTGTAGTTGCTATTGTTGTTGTTGTTGTTGTTGTTGTTGGGCTATTTGTTGTAGTTGCGATTGATGTTGCGATTGTTGGGATAATTGTTGCGATTGCTGTTGTTGTTGTATTGGTGATTCTTATCACCATTTTCCTCCCACTTTCTTTTGACTTGCTTCACATTGGCCTCTTCAGCAGTCTGTTCTTTAATTCTTTCTTCAATCTGGTTCACTAGTTTGTGAGCCATTCTACATGCCTGTTGTATGGAGGCGGGCTCGTGTGAACTTATATCTTCTTGGATTCTTTCCGGTAATCCTTTCACAAACGCGTCGATCTTCTCTTCCTCATCTTCGAATGCTCCCGGACACAATAGGCACAATTCTGTGAATCGTCTTTCGTACGTGGTAATATCAAATCCTTGGGTTCGTAACCCTCTAAGTTCTGTCTTGAGCTTATTGACCTCGGTTCTGGGACGGTACTTCTCGTTCATCAAGTGCTTGAATGCTGACCACGGTAGTGCGTACGCATCGTCTTGTCCCACTTGCTCTAGATAGGTATTCCACCATGTTAACGCAGAACCTGTGAAGGTATGCGTAGCGTACTTCACTTTGTCCTCTTCAGTACACTTACTTATGGCAAACACCGATTCGACCTTCTCGGTCCACCGTTTCAATCCGATCGGTCCTTCGGTTCCATCAAATTCCAAAGGTTTACAGGCAGTGAATTCTTTGTAGGTGCATCCTACACGATTTCCTGTACTGCTAGATCCAAGGTTATTGTTGGTATGTAGCGCAGCCTGTACTGCGGCTATGTTTGAAGCTAGAAAAGTACGGAATTCCTCTTCATTCATATTCACTGTGTGTCGAGTAGTCGGTGCCATTTCCTTCAAAATAGTCAAATGGAACAAGTTAATCATACAGAATATTAAGAGTAGTTAATAGTATTTCGTAGCATAATATGAACTCATTATAAAAGCTTTTTCTTCATATTAGCGTTTTATAAGTTTAAATTCGGGTAGTACCTACCCGTTAAGTTCATACTTAGTAGCTAATATACAATTCAACTACTACAATTCTATATGAAAAACTGATTATAATAATATTTCGCGTTTAAACTTTTACACAATATTTTACAAACTTACAATACCGCTTATTTTACATATAGCATGAAATATAGCACACAATAAATTTGATACAAGATGGTTGTGAAGATAATTGTAGCTAGTACACAAGTCGTTCAGCAAAGGCAATAAAGACACGTAATTCATACGTCCAGAAACAAGTCATGCATTCTGGTTTTACTAGGATTACTTCCCATCCTTGGTCTTGTGGAACATAACCATTATGGCCGTTGATAAGACAGCGTGTTGTAACGTCGTCAAAGGGACGAGGGTTACGTAATGTCCAACAGTCCCGTAACAATCTAAAAACCTCATTTCTTACCCCAATTACCGACTCCGTCACTTGTGGGAACGTTTTGTTTAATAGTTGTAGCCCGATGTTCTTGTTCTCACTTTGGTGAGAAGCGAACATTACTAATCCGTAAGCATAACATGCTTCTTTATGTTGCATGTTAGCCGCTTTTTCTTAATCACGAAGTCCAATATTCGGATATATTGAGTCAAAATAATTTCTTAACCCATTGCGTAAAATAGCATTTGGGTTCCCCGCAATATATGTGTCAAAGTAAACACATCGTAACTTATGGATTTCCCAATGTGATATCCCCCATCTTTCGAACGAAAGCCTTTTATAAACCAAGGCATTCTTGGAACGTTCTTCGAATGTCTTACAAACTGATCTCGCCTTAAATAGTTGTGCCGAAGAATTCTGACCGACTCTAGACAAGATTTCATCAATCATGTCTCCGGGTAGGTCTCTTAAAATATTGGGTTGTCTATCCATTTTGTGTTTTTATACTGTAAAATAGACAAGAGTTAGATTCATAAAAAAATACTTATTAATACAAGCAATTTTTACATATATCATAAAGCATAAGCACACTATATTACTTATATTACACCACACGAATACAACTATCTTATTCCGACTCGCTTGTTTCTTCTTCTTCGGTTTTGGTTCGTTTTGCCAAGTTTCTAGGGATATATGATGTTCCCCTAATACGAGCCGTCATTATCCACATTGGTTTAGAAAAACCTGGTGGTTTAGAGGTTCCCGGGTCATTGTTACAACTTAAGGACTTCGGGGGTTGACGATACATATACAGTTCATCGGGGTTGGAATTAGATTTCTCTATTTTTATGCCCTTTCCCTTATTATTTTCTTTTGCCTTTTTAAATTCAGTTGGGGTAATTTCTATAACATCATCGGAATTCTCGTCGGAATCTGATTCATCGGAGAATTGGTAATCCTCCCAATATTTTGCTTCCTTGGCGGAAACACCATTGACCATAATTAACCTTGGTCGGTTGGTTGAGGATTTTCTTTTACTTAACCGTTTTATTATTTCCCCCACCGGTTCTATTTCTTCATCCGGTTCCGATTCTTCTTCCGGTTCCGATTCTTCTTCCGGTTCCGACTCTTCTTCCGGTTCCTCTTCGGGAACTTGTGAATCAGTCCACGAATCATTCCAATTTACATTTGACTCTTCATTATTATTAGGTGAGTCAATGGGACTTGTTCTAGAGGTAGACATCTATCACATAATATCAAACGCGTTAAGAGATTAATATATCACATAATATTCACATGTTAAAAATATATAGTTTCCAACAAAAGTTGTTAAGCAATCATTTTTCAAGTAAACACGGTCGAAGTCCAGACTCACTAATGCATCCTAACAAACTAGATAAGACACACTAATGCAAAATTCTGGTTCTCTAAGACCAACGCTCGGATACCAACTGAAATGTCCCGTTCTTATTGATTAAAAACGTTCCATATTAATTGATTTCGTTGCGAGGTTTTGACCTCTATATGAGACATTTTTCAAAGACTGCATTCATTTTTAAAACAAACCATAACCTTTATTTCATAAATAAAGGTTTAAAAAGCTTTACGTAGATTATCAAATAATGATAATCTAAAATATCCTGTTTACACACGACCATTACATAACGGTTTACAATACAAATATGTTACATCGAAATCAGTTTCTTGAATGCAGTTTTTACACAATATCATACAAACATGGACTCCAAATCTTGTCCTTATTTTAGTATGCAACATCGGAAGCTCTTAGTATTCACCTGAGAATAAACATGCTTTAAACGTCAACAAAAATGTTGGTGAGTTATAGGTTTAACCTATATATATCAAATCGTAACAATAGACCACAAGATTTCATATTTCAATACACATCCCATACATAGAGATAAAAGTCATTCATATGGTGAACACCTGGTAACCGACATTAACAAGATGCATAAATAAGAATATCCCCATCATTCCGGGACACCCTTCGGATATGATATAAATTTCGAAGTACTAAAGCATCCGGTACTTTGGATGGGGTTTGTTAGGCCCAATAGATCTATCTTTAGGATTCGCGTCAATTAGGGTGTCTGTTCCCTAATTCTTAGATTACCAGACTTAATAAAAAGGGGCATATTCGATTTCGATAATTCAACCATAGAATGTAGTTTCACGTACTTGTGTCTATTTTGTAAATCATTTATAAAACCTGCATGTATTCTCATCCCAAAAATATTAGATTTTAAAAGTGGGACTATAACTTACTTTCACAGATTTTTACTTCGTCGGGAAGTAAGACTTGGCCACTGGTTGATTCACGAACCTATAACAATATATACATATATATCAAAGTATGTTCAAAATATATTTACAACACTTTTAATATATTTTGATGTTTTAAGTTTATTAAGTCAGCTGTCCTCGTTAGTAACCTACAACTAGTTGTCCACAGTTAGATGTACAGAAATAAATCGATAAATATTATCTTGAATCAATCCACGACCCAGTGTATACGTATCTCAGTATTGATCACAACTCAAACTATATATATTTTGGAATCAACCTCAACCCTGTATAGCTAACTCCAACATTCACATATAGAGTGTCTATGGTTGTTCCGAAATATATATAGATGTGTCGACATGATAGGTCGAAACATTGTATACGTGTCTATGGTATCTCAAGATTACATAATATACAATACAAGTTAATTAAGTTATGGTTGGAATAGATTTGTTACCAATTTTCACGTAGCTAAAATGAGAAAAATTATCCAATCTTGTTTTACCCATAACTTCTTCATTTTAAATCCGTTTTGAGTGAATCAAATTGATATGGTTTCATATTGAACTCTATTTTATGAATCTAAACAGAAAAAGTATAGGTTTATAGTCGGAAAAATAAGTTACAAGTCGTTTTTGTAGAGGTAGTCATTTCAGTCGAAAGAACGACGTCTAGATGACCATTTTAGAAAACATACTTCCACTTTGAGTTTAACCATAATTTTTGGATATAGTTTCATGTTCATAATAAAAATCATTTTCTCAGAATAAAAACTTTTAAATCAAAGTTTATCATAGTTTTTAATTAACTAACCCAAAACAGCCCGCGGTGTTACTACGACGGCGTAAATCCGGTTTTACGGTGTTTTTCGTGTTTTCAGGTTTTAAATCATTAAGTTAGCATATCATATAGATATAGAACATGTGTTTAGTTGATTTTAAAAGTCAAGTTAGAAGGATTAACTTTTGTTTGCGAACAAGTTTAGAATTAACTAAACTATGTTCTAGTGATTACAAGTTTAAACCTTCGAATAAGATAGCTTTATATGTATGAATCGAATGATGTTATGAACATCATTACTACCTTAAGTTCCTTGGATAAACCTACTGGAAAAAAGAAAAATGGATCTAGCTTCAACGGATCCTTGGATGGCTCGAAGTTCTTGAAGCAGAATCATGACACGAAAACAAGTTCAAGTAAGATCATCACTTGAAATAAGATTGTTATAGTTATAGAAATTGAACCAAAGTTTGAATATCATTATTACCTTGTATTAGAATGATAACCTACTGTAAGAAACAAAGATTTCTTGAGGTTGGATGATCACCTTACAAGATTGGAAGTGAGCTAGCAAACTTGAAAGTATTCTTGATTTTATGTAACTAGAACTTGTAGAATATATGAAGAACACTTAGAACTTGAAGATAGAACTTGAGAGAGATCAATTAGATGAAGAAAATTGAAGAATGAAAGTGTTTGTAGGTGTTTTTGGTCGTTGGTGTATGGATTAGATATAAAGGATATGTAATTTTGTTTTCATGTAAATAAGTCATGAATGATTACTCATATTTTTGTAATTTTATGAGATATTTCATGCTAGTTGCCAAATGATGGTTCCCACATGTGTTAGGTGACTCACATGGGCTGCTAAGAGCTAATCATTGGAGTGTATATACCAATAGTACATATATCTAAAAGCTGTGTATTGTACGAGTACGAATACGGGTGCATACGAGTAGAATTGTTGATGAAACTGAACGAGGATGTAATTGTAAGCATTTTTGTTAAGTAGAAGTATTTTGATAAGTGTATTGAAGTCTTTCAAAAGTGTATAAATACATATTAAAACACTATATGTATATACATTTTAACTCAGTCGTTAAGTCATCGTTAGTCGTTACATGTAAGTGTTGTTTTGAAACCTTTAGGTTAACGATCTTGTTAAATGTTGTTAACCCAATGTTTATAATATCAAATGAGATTTTAAATTATTATATTATCATGATATTATCATGTATGAATATCTCTTAATATGATATATATACATTAAATGTCTTTACAACGATAATCGTTACATATATGTCTCGTTTAAAAATCATTAAGTTAGTAGTCTTGTTTTTACATATGTAGTTCATTGTTAATATACTTAATGATATGTTTACTTATCATAGTATCATGTTAACTTTATATATAAATCCATATATATGTCATCATATAGTTTTTACAAGTTTTAACGTTCGTGAATCACCAGTCAACTTGGGTGGTCAATTGTCTATATGAAACATATTTCAATTAATCAAGTCTTAATAAGTTTGATTGCTTAACATGTTGGAAACATTTAATCATGTAAATATCAATCTCAATTAATATATATAAACATGGAAAAGTTCGGGTCACTACACTTACCCCTTTGTGTAATCGAATTAGCTAAAAACCTATGTATCACTCTTAATTCGGCTCTATCTATATCCAAATAAGAGTAATTTCCACCTTTGAAACGGTGATGGCTTGTCATTTGACTCCACACACCGTGTGTATCAAAATTTTCATCTATCTTTCTACCGTTTAGTATCAATCCTCTACAATCGGCAGACGCTAACTCCTCAGGCGTATATATACGTAAAGCCTGAGCCATGTCCAGTAAAGACATGTGGCGCATCGAACCGCCTAACAAAAATCTAATAAAAGAATGATCGGTTAAACTAGCTACCCGATCATTCAACTCTATACTACATAACAATTCTTCACACCATACTTTATATACAGGTCTATGCATGGTGAATAAACGTACCCAGTCATTAAAAGAAGAATTACCATACCTCTGTACAAGTAATTCCCTAATTGGCCCGACCAATTCTACAGCTTCTAAGGGTCCCTATTCTATGACCCTCGGTACCTCAACAACCTTAGAATGAAGAGTATGCAAACCCCTTTGATATTTTGGATAATCTATCCAAAGTCTGTCAAATCTCAGGTTCGGGTGCAACTCTTCCAAGTGCATATCAGAAAAGGTCATGACTGGATGAGGTATATCCTGCTTGTAGTAGTTATCCACCTCCTGTTGTTCCACATTCTCAGCAGGAGCATTGCGGGCTTGGGATGAAGATTCACCCCTTTCAGTCTGCAAAACACATCAAACACAAATTTTGTGCATCCAAATATGCATTAGTGTCAGCAAAATCATCAATCAAAATAATTATAATGACATTATCAATTTATATTAAACTTAAGCTTATTTTCACATTTTTATCAAATCTACACTTTTTCAAATAAGCATATACGAAAATGTTCGCCAAGTTCATAAGCATTCAACTCAAATAACATGTCAAAATAATCATTACTAGCAATTAAACAAGTCTCAAATGGCATTATCTTTCAAAAATCAAGTTCATGAATTTTAGACTTGAAAAAGTCCACTTTAATTCTCAAAATCATGTTTAGGCTCAAAGTTTGGATCATTTAACTACCTAGACATGTTATACTACTCAATTTAGCAACAATTCATGACAAAAATTGGCCATAACCTGTTTATATCAAAAAGCCCCAAATTGCTCAAGAACACAAACCCTAGATTATTCAAAATTTGAAGTTTAAGGCTTCTAATCATGTTAAATAGCATCAATCTAGGTTATACAAGCATAATACATAAACAATTTAAGCATAATTACACTAAAAAGCATGAAAATCAAATTGGGGAAAAAATGGCTCAAGAACACTAATTTCGGATTAAATGGTGTTTAGGTGTAGAAATTTACCGTTTTTCTTGAGTAATTCCTAGATAGCATCCTTCTCAACATGATTTTCGTAAAAAATTTGGTGATTAACGGTTAAAAATTGGGATTTTGGGGGTGTTTTTGGGTGTATTTTCGGCAGTTTTTCGCTGTGTTTTTGAGTTGTGGAGTGCACTTATCTGTTTTTTTACGTTTTATTTTTTTTCTGGGTTTTGGTCCCTCCGCAACTCGCGGCATTTAACCCTTCAAACTCAGCGAGTCGCGGAGTTTGATATTTTTTATTTTTTTTTTATATAATCAATAACTTATAAAACAATTAAGTACTTAATTTTAAAATTTTGTTTCCTTTGTTATTTAGGACGAGGTCGTTTCGGATAGATGTCCTAGTCCGGCCCTCGACAAAATTTTAAAATTTGTCTTTTTGTAGCGATTGTTTTAAAAGCTAAGATTTTTGGGTTTTTTCAATGTTTTTGGCATACTTTAATTCAATAATATTAAAAATAATGATAATAAAAGTTCTCGTCCCTCCCTCGGGTAAAGCAATTTCGGTTCAAAGACCTAGTCTTCAACTTACGACGAATTTTAAAAATCATATTCTTAACTTAATGAGATAAAGTAAATTTTTGTTTTTAAATTCACACAACTTAAATATAAAATTCAAAATTAATATTAAAAATTCACACCAAACTTAAAATTTAAAATGCATAAAATTAAAAATTTATATTTTAAAAATTAAAAGTTCACACCAATCTTAATTTAAAAATTCATATTATAAATTCACACCAAACTTATATTAATTTTTTTCAAATATTTGCAATTTTAAAAATATTGATTTTACAAAGTTTACAATATTAATTTAAGATTTAAATATTAATTTTAAAAACATGGTAAAAATAAAATTTAAAATCTTTTTGTCTTTTTATCCCACTTTAATCAATCAAATATTATTAAAAATATGCGCCCCTCTTTTCGGTAAAGTAATTTCGGTTCCAAGACCTAATTTAACTCATGACGAATTTTTGAAATATTTTGGGTTGATTGTTTAAAGATATTTATACCTTAAGAATAAACGTTAAATTTCGCAGTGATGTAATAAATTTTTGAATGATATCAATAATTTCGGTCGCCAAACCTAATTTTATTCAATACCAATTTAATACTTTTTAGCGAACAAATTAGCGTTTATTATCAAAAGGTTAAAAATAAAAATAAAAATAAAAACTGTACAGACATACCTGTGAGATAAATTTCTTAGTTATATGATCTATCCCATTCATAAGATAGTTGGTTTAATTGGTTTTCCATGGCTACATAGGCGTAACCTCGAGCATTCAGTGTCTTTTCTTCTAAACATATGAACGGTCCATCTCTGCATAAAGTAACAAATTCGGTATTTGAATAGGTTTGATTATTTGAACATTTACCTCCATGTGACCATTTTCCGCATTTGTGACATCTTTCTAGGTGTCGTGCTCTTCTTTTCGCTGCGGATTTTGATTTTCCTTTACCAAATTGTAACTTATTATCTTCGCATCTGGATTCTTTTCTAACTCCGTCCATTCTTTCTCTGATTACTGATACTATTTCACTTGATAGTATGTCATTATTACGTAGTGATCAAAGCGTGTAGCATTAGACCATGGTTTAGGTCACAGGCAGTCTTCATTTCGTAAAAACCTAAAAAAAAAAAAAAAATTCAGAATGGGGGGAGAAGACTAGTTCTTTAGGGTCTGCTAGGGAAAGACCATTCGGGTTCCATTTTCGAGAACTACATGAAAACAGACAATCTAACTCTAACAGAAATACATATTATCCTTTAAAGACTTGATTCTCCCCACACTTAGTTAGCTGTGGTGTCGAAATTGTGATTAACTTCGTTGTCGACTTCCATCGGACCATGTATGTAATGTTTAACTCTGTGACCATTAACTTTAAATTCAATCCCATTTGAATTTATTAATTCTATCGTTCAGTATGGGAAAACTCTTTTGACTATGAATGGTCCAGACCATCTTGATTTCAATTTTCCAGGAAATAGCTTGAATCGTGAATTGAAAAGAAGAACTCTGTCTCCTTCTTTAAATTCTTTTGAACTTCTGATTCTTTTATCATGCCATTTCTTCGTTCTTTCTTTATAGATTAACGAATTTTCGTATGCTTCATGTCTTAATTCTTCTAATTCGTTTAGTTGACTTAATCGTAGACGTCCGGCTTCATGTAAATCAAGATTACATGTCTTCAAAGCCCAAAATGCTTTGTGTTCAATTTCTACTGCAAGATGACATGCTTTTCCATAAACAAGTCTAAAAGGTGTGGTTCAAATTGGAGTTTTGTAGGCTGTTCTAAAAGCCCAGAGTGCATCCTCCAATTTAATGGACCATTCCTTCTGATTTGATCCTACGGTTTTCTCTAGAATACGTTTTAAAGCTCGGTTGGTGTTTTCAACTTGTCCACTTGTTTGTGGATGATATGCGGTGGAGATTTTATGAGTTACTCCATATCTTTTAAGAACTTTCTCAAGTTGATTATTACAGAAATGAGTACCCCGATCACTTATTAAAGCTTTCGGTGTTCCAAACCTTGCAAAAAGACGTTTTAAAAAGTTGACTACAACTCGTGCATCGTTAGTTGGGAGAGCTTGTACTTCCGCCCATTTAGATACATAATCAATGGCTACGAGTATATATAGATTATTATGAGATTTTGGAAATGAACCCATAAAGTCAATACCCCAAATGTCAAATACTTCACATACTTGGATGACATTTTGTGGCATTTCATCATGTTGACTTATTTTTCCGGCCCTTTGACATGCATCACAGGATTTGCAAAGAAGATGTGCGTCTTTGTAAATTGTAGGCCAATAGAATCCAGCTTCATAAACTTTTCTTGCTGTTAGTTGAGGCCCATAATGCCCTCCTGTTGGTCCTGTGTGACAATGGTTTAATATTTTACTAGCTTCATCTCCAAATACACATCGGCGTATTATTCCATCGGGACAACTTTTAAACAGATGTGGATCTTCCCAAAAATAGTGTTTTATATCACTGAAGAATTTCTTTCGTCTTTGGTACGATAATCCTTTTTCAAGGAATCCACATACTAAATAATTTGCATAGTCTGCAAACCATGGGATTTCTTTATAATCTATCTTCAATAGATATTCATCAGGAAAGTTGTCTTGTATGGCCGATTCATTCAGAACTTCTAATTCGGGATTTTCAAGACGAGAAAGATGATCAGCGACGAGATTTTCTGCTCCTCTTTTATCTCGGATTTCAATATCAAATTCTTGTAAGAGTAAGATCCAACGAATTAATCCTGGTTTAGCATCTTGTTTTGAAAATAGGTATCTAAGAGCAGAATGGTCGGTATAGACCACCGTTTTTGCTAGAACGAGATATGATCGAAATTTGTCAAAAGCAAAGACAATAGCAAGGAGTTCTTTTTCAGTAGTTGTATAGTTCGTTTGTGCTCCTTGTAATGTCTTACTAGCATAATATATAGGTTGAAATCGTTTTTCAAACCTTTGTCCTAAAACGGCTCCCATTGCAAAATCACTTGCATCGCACATTAGTTCAAATGGTAGATTCCAATTTGGTGTTATCATGATCGGTGCATTAGTGAGTTTCTCTTTAAGAATATTAAAAGATTTGATACACTCATCTGAGAAGATGAATGGAGCATCCTTTTCTAGGAGTTTATTCATAGGAGTGGCAATTTTAGAAAAATCTTTTATGAAACGTCGGTAAAAACCAGCATGCCCTAGAAAACTCCTAACTCCTCTAACATTGGTGGGATGTGGAAGTTTAGCAATTACATCTACTTTAGCTCTATCCACTTCAATTCCTTCTTTTGAAATTTTATGTCCAAGAACGATGCCTTCTTTAACCATGAAATGGCATTTCTCCCAATTAAGTACTAGATTTGATTGTTCGCATCTAAGAAGCATTCGTTCCAGATTAACTAGACATGATTCAAATGTATCACCGAAGACTGAAAAGTCATCCATGAAAACTTCCATGCATTCTTCTATCATGTCGTGAAAAATCACCATCATACACCTTTGAAAGGTTGCAGGGGCGTTACAAAGTCCAAATGGCATGCGTTTGTAAGCAAAAGTACCATAAGGGCACGTGAATGTGGTTTTCTCTTGGTCCTCGGGTGCTATTGGAATTTAAAAATATCCGGAAAATCCATCTAGAAAACAATAGTAACTATTTCCGGCTAATCTTTCCAACATTTGATCTATGAAAGGTAAGGGAAAGTGATCTTTTCTGGTGGCGTCATTTAATTTTCTATAATCAATACACACACGCCATCCTGTTACAGTCCTAGTAGGAATAAGCTCATTTTTTTCATTTGTGATGACAGTCATGCCACCCTTCTTAGGCACGCATTGAACTGGGCTTACCCATGGACTATCAGAAATTGGATATATCAAACCTGCATCTAGCAGTTTAATAATTTCTTTCTTAACAACATCTTGCATATTTGGATTTAGTCTTCGTTGGCGTTGCACATACGTTTTATGACCTTCTTCCAGAAGGATTTTATGTGTGCAATACGAAGGACTTATTCCTTTAATATCATGAATCTTCCATGCAATGGCTGGTTTATGAGCTTTCAACACAGAAATGAGTTGTGATTTCTCATTTTCAGTAAGAGAAGACGATATTATTACAGGTAATTCAGATTCACCATGTAAATAAGAGTATTCCAAATGGTTTGGAAGTGGCTTTAACTCTAATTTCGGAGGTTCTTCTATCGATGATTTGTATCGATATCTGTCTTCTTCTTTTAGCATTTGAATTTCTTCTGTTGTTGGTTCATATCCATTAGCTATAAGTGTAGCTAACATTTCAGCTTCATCAATTGGTTCATTACCTTCTCCTAAAGAACATTCTCCTGTTCCTTGTAATTCTGGAAATTCTTCTAATAATTCTGCATGTGCATCTATAGTTTGAATATAATAACATGTATCATCTGCAGATTGCGGTTGTTGCATTGCTCTATCAACTGAAAAGGTAACACTCTCATCCTCTATACTTAGGGTCAGTTTCTTACCGAACACGTCTATCATTGCTTTAGCCGTGTTTAAGAATGGTCTTCCTAATATGAGAGGAACTTGAGAATCTTCTTCCATGTCCAGAACAACAAAATCTACTGGAAATACTAAAGTACCAACTTTAACTAGCATGTTCTCCATTATCCCTCTAGGATATTTTATTGATCTATCGGCTAGTTGTATGCTTATTCTGGTTGGTTTTAATTCTCCAAGGTCTAGTTTAGCGTATAGTGAATACGGCATTAGATTTATACTAGCACCTAAGTCTGCCAATGCTTCTATTGAACTAAGACTACCCAGAAAACATGGAATTGTGAAACTTCCTGGATCAGATAATTTTTCTGGTATCTTATTCAACAGCACTGCTGAACAATTAGCATTCATAGTAACAGCCGAGAGTTCTTCCATTTTCTTTCTATTTGAGATTAGATCTTTCAAGAATTTAGCATATCTAGGCATTCCTGAAATCACATCAATGAAAGGAAGATTTACATTTATCTGTTTAAACATATCCAAGAATTTGGATTGCTAGGCTTCAAGTTTCTCTTTCTTCATTTTGCTCGGGTAAGGAAGTGGTGGTTGGTATGGTTTAACATAAGGTTTATCCTTAACTGTGTTATCTTCATTAACCTTTTCAACTACCGGTTCTTTTTCCTTATCGTGATCAGGTTGTGGTTCTTGTGGAGTAGGAATAGCTTCATCAGAAGTTACAGGTATTTCCGGTGGTTTAAGTGTTGTACCACTTCTTGTGGTAATAGCTTTAGCTGTTTCATTCCGGGGGTTAGCATTTGTATCACTAGGTAGACTTCCCGGTTTTCTTTCACCTATTAACCTTGCTAGGTTACTTACTTCTTGTTCCAGATTTTGAATAGAAGCTTGTTGATTTCTAAATGCTTGAGCATTTTGTTCATTGGTTTGTTTTTGAGATGTGAAAAACTGTGTTTGAGTTTCAACTAGCTTCGT
This sequence comes from Rutidosis leptorrhynchoides, assembly GCF_046630445.1. NCBI lineage: Eukaryota > Viridiplantae > Streptophyta > Magnoliopsida > Asterales > Asteraceae > Rutidosis > Rutidosis leptorrhynchoides. Next base: position 195,398,297 of record NC_092334.1, read on the forward strand.
TATCATATCTTCTAAATTCGGCTTTTTATCATCGGTTTGCTGTGGTCGTTTGTTTTGAAAATTAGGTCTTTGATGATTATAAGTATTACTGGATACTTGTTGATTGCTAGGACCTTGTTGGTTGTTGTATGGAATATTTCTGTTATAATTCTGGTTTTGATTGTAAATTGGTCTTGGCGGTTGATAATTATTCTGATAATTATTTCCAGGCCTTTGGTTTATGTATGAAATATTCTCTCTTTGTTCCATTGTTAATTCAATACTGAGACAATCTTTTGTCAAATGTGGTCCTCCACACTGCTCACAACTAATTCGTATTGAGTGAATATCTTTAGTCATCTTTTCCATTCGTCTCTCCACAGCATCTATCTTTGCGGAAATGGAATCTAAGTCATGGCTAGAATCGGCTCTAGCTGCTTTAGATGATCTAATGATATCTTTTTCTTGGTGCCACTCATGTGAGTGGGAAGCAGTATTATCAATAATTTTGTAAGCATCAGTTTCGGTTTTCTTCATAATAGAACCACCAGCTGCTATATCTATGTCTTTCCTTGTAGTGATGTCGCATCCTTGGTAGAATATTTGTACTATTTGACAGGTGTCTAAACCATGTTGCGGACATCCTCTTAATAACTTTCCATATCTTGTCCACGCCTCATATAGAGTTTCATTTGGCTTCTGTGTGAACGTAACAATTTCTGCTTGAAGTCTTACGGCTTTAGATGCAGGAAAGAATTGTTTAAGAAATTTGTCAACTAAAACATCCCATGTATCAATCGCCCCTTCAGGTAACGATTCTAACCAATCTTTGGCTTCTCCCTTTAAAGTCCAGGGAAATAACATGAGATATATCTGTTCATCCTCCACTTCTCGGATTTTAAATAGTGTGCAGATCCTATTAAAGGTACGTAGATGTTCATTAGGATCTTCCTTCGGTGTACCACTAAATTGGCATTGATTAGTCACCATGTGTAGAATTTGTCCTTTGATTTCATAATCTGGCGCACTAATGTCTGGATGAGTAATTGCGTGACCTTGGCCAGTGCGTTTAGCTCTCATTCGGTCTTCCATACTTAAAGGTTCTAGATTCTCCATAATTGAATTTGTTGAATCGGTATCACTAGATGATTCTGATTTAATGGTTCGTTCCTCAACAATCTCTGTTTGAATGATTGGTGGCTCCGGAGGAAAGTTTAATGGTTCAGGATCTACGAACCGTTCCTGAATATTCTCCGGATTCTCAATTGTGAGGTCGGGTTCAAAAAATGGATTATCGGAAATTTGAATTGGAGTACTTGGTTGACTGGATGACGATTCTAAAGAAAAATCAACGGCGGTTATATTTGCTAAATGTCTTGATCTAGTTACAGGTGGTGAACGTACAAAAGGTGTTGAACGTCTTGCTCGGTGCATTCACTGAATATCCTATTAGTTTTAAAAAAGAAAGAAAAATTATAATAAGTTATCCAATCAATAGACTTTTCTGATTTTGCCCACGTTTCGAATAGCCAAAAGATGCAGCAGAGGGGCAGGATTCGTTTGGTCTCAATATAATTGAGGACTGTTTGGCTCCAATAACCCGGTCCACGTACAAATCCAACTATTACTACGAACCAGAAAATTTTGATGTCTATTAATTTAACCACTTAAAATAAATTTTCGTAGTTTTAAGAAATTTAGATAAGAAGTAGAATAAAAATCTATGTCCTAAAAACTAGAATAGCGAGAAATAAGAAAGAAAAAGAGTTCGTCGAAAAAGGTCGAAAAAGAAAAAATGGTTGAAAAATAAAAGGTGACGAAAAAATAAAAGAAACTTATAAAACTTAAAAATACTTGACTAACCTAACCTTATTACTACAACTAACTTAAAATTATAATCGCAAATTGAAATTACTAATTGGAATGATAATTGATACATAGGTAAAAGTCGTCTAAAAATATTAAAGCTTACAGGAAAAACTAAATCCCAAATGGAAATAACTTAAAAAGAAACTAAAACTTAAAAAGGCGTCGCAAAATTCTAAAGCACCTAAATCTTAGTCTAAAGAAAAAGCACTTATGGAATTCTACGGCAAAGCCTAAAAATCTAGGAGTAAAAATGACTATGGCAAAAACTAAGTTTAAAATTAAATATGAGCGAAAAAATACAAATATTACGCTACAACGATTAAAAAGGGACAAAATATAAAAATATACAAAAAGTTGTAAAAATTACAATTTTTATAAAAATATTATTTTTATATTATTTGTTTATTAAATCTATTAATTTTATAATTTAATTAAACTAATTAATACTAAATACATAAATTAAATAAAAAGTAAAAGTTAAAATAAAATTAATTATAATAATAATAATAATTAGGGTTAATAATAATAATAATTATTAAATACCCCGTAATTAATGCTGAATTAGGGTTCTGTCGCGTGTCAGAGTCACTCCGCGAGTTGCGGTATTTAAAACATCAAACCCCGCGAGTCGCGGGGTTCAGAAATTCAGATGACAGCTTATTTAAATTCGACGCGTTTTTTTTTTTTTATTCATTTTTTTAATTTTCTGTTTTAATATAAATAAAAGATATTTAAATAAAACTTATATTTTTATAAACTAAAATAAAAATAAAGAAACTTATAAAACTTTTAACAAACTCTTAAAAATATATAAATTTTTTGTTTTTCTTTTTATATTTTCGAATATTCAAAACGTATTTTTACAAAAACGAATTTTAATAAAAGTAAACAAAAAATCTTCTTTTTTTTTATATAGCGTTGCACTTCCGGCTTTTAAGAAGATGTCCCCGGCAGCGGCGCCAAAAATACTTGATGTGCAGCGGGGTGTATATAAAATAGTTATTAATTTTAGCAGGAAATACTATTAAATACGATACAATTTTACACAAGATATTTATTTATTTAGAGAATGGATATACTTAAACCTTGCTACAACACTTATAGGCAGTGTACCTAATCGTACAGTAGTGTAGTTTTTAGTAAGTCCGGTTCGTTCCACAGGGAATCTTTTTTTTAAACAAAGCTCAACGCTATATTAATTTACTTTTATAAAAATACAAACATATATATAAGTAATATTATTATTATAAAGGGGGGTTTTTACCGTTTAATGACCGGTTTGTCGATTTTAAAACTTTAGTCGCAGTTAAAACCTAATGTAAAATATTAAATAAATAAAAGACTTAATTTAAAGCGTAAAATAAATAACGATAATGAAATTGCAATAAAAGTGCGATAAAATAAAATTGCGATAATTAAAAAGTACGATAATTAAAAGTGCGATTAAATAGCAATAAAAAAAAGTGCGATAATTAGAAGTGCAATTAAATATAAAATAAAGGAAATTAAATATGAAATAAAAGAATTATGCTTATTTAAACTTCCGTAATCATGATGTTTGACGTGTTGATTTTAGTTTTATGCCCATGGGTTAATTGTCCTTTGTCCTGGATTATTTAATATGTCCGTCTGGTTTTTGTCTATAACAGTCCATCAGTCATAAATATAAAGTGCGAGTGCCCTCGTCAAATTATCCGTATACCCGAAGTTAAATATTCCAACTAATTGGGGATTTAAACTGTAACAAGATTTTAATACTTTGTTTAATAATTACACCAGGATGTCGACTGAGTGTAACCTAAGGTTTTAATATTTTGTTATCAATTATACCAAGTGTCCTTTGTACATAATTTCACCCCTGTTTTAATTATTCTAGTGGCTATTAATCCATTCCCGTGTCCGGTTAAATGAACGATTATTCGTACATATAAATACCCCGCCCATCGTGTCCGATCGAGTGTATATGGTAATTTATAGGGACGCCCAATTGTAAATCTTTATATTAACATTAACAAACTATCATTTAGTTAAACAAATTTAAAGCCCATTAATAGCTCATAGTCTAATTTCCACAAGTGTCGTTCTTTTGTCCAAACCCCAATTATGGTACAAAGCCCAATTACCCAATTTTAGTAATTAGCCCAACATCATGATTACTTCGTTTTAAATAAGCATAATAATAACTTAGCTACGAGACATTAATGTAAAAAGGTTGAACATAACTTACAATGATTAAAAATAGCGTAGCGTTACACGGACAGAATTTCGACTTACACCCTTACAATATTCGCTAACATACCCTTATTATTAGAATTATAATTAAAATTAAAATATAAATTATAAATATATATATATATTTTACGTATGAGGAGAAGAAGAAAAAGATTATGAAAATGATCAGAATTCGGTTTGCTTTATAGGGAGTTTCAAAACTTGGGGCTCCGCGACTCGCGGCCTTTTTGGCCTTCAAACTCCGCGAGTCGCGGAGTTTGCTTTTACAGCTCAGAGGAGTTTGGCTCTTTGTTTACCGACGGTTTATAATATATATATATATAATTAATATAATTAATTATATATTATATTATATTTATATACATAGTTAACTTGTAATTTTTAGTCCGTTGCGTCGAGCGTTGAGAGTTGACTCTGGTCCCAGTTCCGGATTTTCGAACGTCCTTGCGTACAATTTAATATCTTGTACTTTGCGTTTTGAATCTTGTACTCTTGTAATTTTCGAGACTTTTCTTATCAATAATTGAAACCTCTTTGATTGTCTTTTGTTATTTTGAGCTTTTTGGTCGTTTGCGTCTTCAATTCGTCGAATCTGTCTTTTGTCTTCACCTTTTATTATTTAAACGAATATCACTTGTAAATAGAACAATTGCAACTAAAAGCTTGTCTTTCTTGAGGAATAATGCTATGAAATATATGTTCGTTTTTAGCATTATCATATATACACTCCAATGATCAGCTCTTAGCAGCCCATGTGAGTCACCTAACACATGTGGGAACCATCATTTGGCAACTAGCATGAAATATCTCATAAAATTACAAAAATATGAGTAATCATTCATGACTTATTTACATGAAAACAAAATTACATATCCTTTATATCTAATCCATAAACCAACGACCAAAAACACCTACAAACACTTTCATTCTTCAATTTTATTCATCTAATTGATCTCTCTCAAGTTCTATCTTCAAGTTATAAGTGTTCTTCATAAATTCTACAAGTTCTAGTTACATAAAATCAAGAATACTTTCAAGTTTGCTAGCTCACTTCCAATCTTGTAAGGTGATCATCCAACCTCAAGAAATCTTTGTTTCTTACAGTAGGTTATCATTCTAATACAAGGTAATAATCATATTTAAACTTTGGTACAATTTCTATAACTATAACAATCTTATTTCAAGTGATGATCTTACTTGAACTTGTTTTCGTGTCATGATTCTGCTTCAAGAACTTCGAGCCATCCAAGGATCCGTTGAAGCTAGATCCATTTTTCTCTTTTCTAGTAGGTTTATCCAAGGAACTTAAGGTAGTAATGATGTTCATAACATCATTCGATTCATACATATAAAGCTATCTTATTCGAAGGTTTAAACTTGTAATCACTAGAACATAGTTTAGTTAATTCTAAACTTGTTCGCAAACAAAAGTTAATCCTTCTAACTTGACTTTTAAAATCAACTAAACACATTTTCTATATCTATATGATATTCTAACTTAATGATTTAAAACCTGGAAACACGAAAAACATCGTAAAACCGGATTTACGCCGTCGTAGTAACACCGCGGGCTGTTTTGGGTTAGTTAATTAAAAACTATGATAAACTTTGATTTAAAAGTTGTTATTCTGAGAAAATGATTTTTATTATGAACATGAAACTATATCCAAAAATTATGGTTAAACTCAAAGTGGAAGTATGTTTTCTAAAATGGTCATCTAAACGTCGTTCTTTCGACTGAAATGACTACCTTTACAAAAACGACTTGTAACTTATTTTTCCGACTATAAACCTATACTTTTTCTATTTAGATTCATAAAATAGAGTTCAATATGAAACCATAGCAATTTGATTCACTCAAAACGGATTTAAAATGAAGAAGTTATGGGTAAAACAAGATTGGATAATTTTTCTCATTTTAGCTACGTGAAAATTGGTAACAAATCTATTCCAACCATAACTTAATCAACTTGTATTGTATATTATGTAATCTTGAGATACCATAGACACGTATACAATGTTTCGACCTATCATTTCGACACATCTATATATATTTCGGAACAACCATAGACACTCTATATGTGAATGTTGGAGTTAGCTATACAGGGTTGAGGTTGATTCCAAAATATATATAGTTTGAGTTGTGATCAATACTGAGATACGTATACACTGGGTCGTGGATTGATTCAAGATAATATTTATCGATTTATTTCTGTACATCTAACTGTGGACAACTAGTTGTAGGTTACTAACGAGGACAGCTGACTTAATAAACTTAAAACATCAAAATATATTAAAAGTGTTGTAAATATATTTTGAACATACTTTGATATATATGTATATATTGTTATAGGTTCGTGAATCAACCAGTGGCCAAGTCTTATTTCCCGACGAAGTAAAAATCTGTGAAAGTGAGTTATAGTCCCACTTTTAAAATCTAATATTTTTGGGATGAGAATACCTGCATGTTTTATAAATGATTTACAAAATAGACACAAGTACGTGAAACTACATTCTATGGTTGAATTATCAAAATCGAATATGCCCCTTTTTATTAAGTCTGGTAATCTAAGAATTAGGGAACAGATACCCTAATTGACGCGAATCCTAAAGATAGATCTATTGGGCCTAACAAACCCCATCCAAAGTACCGGATGCTTTAGTACTTCGAAATTTATATCATATCCGAAGGGTGTCCCAGAATGATGGGGATATTCTTATATATGCATCTTGTTAATGTCGATTACCAGGTGTTCACCATATGAATAATTTTTATCTCTATGTATGGGATGTATATTGAAATATGAAATCTTGTGGTCTATTATTATGATTTGATATATATAGGTTAAACCTATAACTCACCAACATTTTTGTTGACATTTTAAGCATGTTTATTCTCAGGTGATTATTAAGAGCTTCCGCTGTTGCATACTTAAATAAGGACGAGATTTGGAGTCCATGCTTGTATGATATTGTGTAAAAACTGCATTCAAGAAACTTATTTTGTTGTAACATATTTGTATTGTAAACCATTATGTAATGGTCGTGTGTAAACAGGATATTTTAGATTATCATTATTTGATAATCTACGTAAAGCTTTTTAAACCTTTATTGATGAAATAAAGGTTATGGTTTGTTTTAAAATGAATGCAGTCTTTGAAAAACGTCTCATATAGAGGTCAAAACCTCGCAACGAAATCAATTAATATGGAGCATTTTTAATCAATAAGAACGGGACATTTCAGAGAATACATGCAGGTTTTATAAATGATTTACAAAATAGACACAAGTACGTGAAACTACATTCTATGGTTGAATTATCGAAATCGAATATGCCCCTTTTTATTAAGTCTGGTAATCTAAGAATTAGGGAACAGACACCCTAATTAACGCGAATCCTAAGGATAGATCTATTGGGCCTAACAAACCCCATCTAAAGTACCGGATGCTTTAGTACTTCGAAATTTATATCATATCCGAAGGGTGTCCCGGAATGATGGGGATATTCTTATATATGCATCTTGTTAATGTCGGTTACCAGGTGTTCACCATATGAATGATTTTTATCTCTATGTATGGGATGTGTATTGAAATATGAAATCTTGTGGTCTGTTGTTACGATTTGATATATATAGGTTAAACCTATAACTTACCAACATTTTTGTTGACATTTAAAGCATGTTTATTCTCAGGTGAATACTAAGAGCTTCCGCTGTTGCATACTAAAATAAGGACAAGATTTGGAGTCCATGTTTGCATGATATTGTGTAAAAACTGCATTCAAGAAACATATGTCGTGTGTAAACAGTATATTTTAGATTATCTTTATTTGATAATCTACGTAATATTTTTAAAACCTTTATTGATAAAATAAAGGTTATGGTTGTTTTAAAAATGAATGCAGTCTTTGAAAAACGTCTCATATAGAGGTCAAAACCTCGCAACGAAATCAATTAATATGGAACGTTTATAATCAATATGAACGAGACATTTCAGTTGGTATCCGAGCGTTGGTCTTAGAGAACCAGAAATTTGCATTAGTGTGTCTTATCGAGTTTGTTAGGATACATTAGTGAGTCTGGACTTCGACCGTGTTTTCTTTAAAAACGATTGCTTAACACTTTTGTTGGAAACTATATATTATTAACAAGTGAATATTATGTGATATATTAACCTCTTAATGTGTTTGATATTGTGTGATAGATGTCTACCACTATTACAAATCCCATCGATTCACCTAATAATAACGAAGATTCGAATATATATTGGCAAGATTCACAAGTTTTCGAAGAACCGGAAGAAGAGGAAACGGAACCGGAAGAAGAGGAACCGGAAGAAGAGGAACCAGAAGAAGAGGAACCGGAAGAAGAAGAGGTTCTGGAGGGGGGAATAGTAGGAACCACAGAAAACCGGTCAAATAAAATAAAATCCTCAACGAATGGACCAAAGTTAATAATGGTCAATGGTGTTTCCGCTAAGGAAGCAAAATATTGGGAAAATTACCAATTTTCTGATGAATCGGATCCTGATGAGGATTCCGATGATGTTATAGAAATTACCCCGATCCAATTTAATGAGGCAAAAGAAAATAATAAGGGAAAAGGCATCAAAATAGAGAAATATGATTCCAACCCCGATGAACTTTATATGTACCATCAACACCCGTATTTTCAATATCGTGACAATAACCCGGGAACCTCTAAACCACCAGGTTTTTCTAAACCAATGTGGAAAACGTTGATTCGTATTAGAGGAACATCATATATCCCTAGAAGATTAGGAAAAAGAACCAAGTCCGAAGAAGAAGAAACCAGTGTTTCAGATTAAAGGGGTGTGAGCATGTTGTGTAATAAATGTATTGTAGTGTGCTTGTACTTTTATGTTCTATGTAAAAATTGCTTGTATTGTTTGTTATTATGAATCTAATACTTGTCTATTTTACAGTATAAAAACAAAATGGACGTTAAGGGTAGACAACCGAATATTTTAGAAGACCTACCAGAGGATATGATTGAGGAAATCTTGTCTAGAGTCGGTCAGAATTCATCAGCACATTTAGTTATGGCGAAATTAACTTGTCAAACATTTGAAAGACTTTCCAGAAATGCCTTAGTTTATCAAAGGCTTTCCTTTGATAGGTGGGGTATATCACATTGGGGAGACTTTAAGTTATGCCGTGTTTTCTTTAAAGCGTTAAATGCGGAGAACCCAAATGCAATTTTACACTACGGGTTAAGAACCTATTTTGACTCAACATATCCTAACATAGGATTTCGTGAATTAGAAAGGGCTTCTAACATGGAACATAAAGAAGCATGTTATGCTTACGGGTTAGTGAAGTTCGCTTCTTACCAAAGTGAGAAAAAGAACATCGGATTGTGGCTTTTAAATAAAACTTTCCCACAAGTGACGGATTCAGTAGTTGGGGGGAGAAACAAGGTTTTTAGATTATTACGGGGCTGTTGGACATTACGAAACCCTTGTCCTTTTGACGACATTACAACATGCTGCCTAGCCAATGGTCATAACGGTTATTTTCCACAAGACCAAGGATGGGAAGTCGTCTTAGTAAAATCAAAATGCATGACTTGTTTATGGACTTATGAATTACGTGTCTTTATTTCCTTTGCTGAACAACTTGCGTATTAACTAGATTTATCTTCAAAACTGTCATGTATCATAGTGTACTATATTTCATGTTATATGTAATATAGCGAAGTTGTAAGTTTGAAGAATATTTGTATGTGATATATTATTATAATCAGTTTATCATATGGAATTGTAGTAGTTGAATTGTATATTAGCTACTAAGTATGAACTTAACGGGTAGGTAGTAACCGAATTTAAACTTATAAAATGCTAATATGAAGAAAAAGCTTTTATAAATGAGTTCATATTATGCTACGAGATACTATTGACTACTCTTAATATTCTGTATGATTAACTTATTTCATTTGACTATTTTGAAGGAAATGGCACCGACTACTCGACACACCTTGAATATGAGCGAAGAGGAATTTCGTGCCTTTCTTGCTTCAAACATAGCCGCAGTACAGGCCGCGCTACATACCAACAATAACTCTGAATCTAGCAATACAGCTAACGGCTCAAGAAATCATGTAGGATGCTTCTACAAGGAATTCACTGCCTGCAAACCTTCAGAATTTGATGGGACCGAAGGACCAATCAGATTGAAACGGTGGACCGAGAAAGTTGAATCGGTGTTTGCCATAAGTAAGTGTGCTGAAGGAGAAAAAGTGAAGTACGCTACGCATACCTTCACAGGTATTGCGTTAACATGGTGGAATACCTATCTAGAGCAAGTGGGACAAGATGCTGCTTACGCGCTACCGTGGTCAGCATTCAAGCACTTGATAAACGAGAAGTACCATCCCAGAACTGAGGTCAATAAGCTCAAGTCAGAACTTAGAGGGTTACGAACATAAGGATTCAATATTACTTCGTACGAAAGATGATTCACAGAATTGTGCCTATTGTGTCCGAGAGCATTCGAAGATGAGGAAGAGAAGATCGACGCATTTGTGAAAGGGTTACCGGAGAGAATCCAAGAAGATATAAGTTCACACGAGCCTGCCTCCATACAAAAGGCATGTAGAATGGCTCACAAACTAGTGAACCAGATTGAGGGAAGAATTAAAGAACAGGCGGCCGAAGAGGCCAACGTGAAGCTAGTCAAAAGAAAGTGGGAGGAAAACGGTGATAAGAGTCACCAAAACAACAACAACTATCCCAACAATCGCAACATCAATCGCAACTACAACAAACGGTACAACAACAACAATAACAACTACAACAATTATCCCAACAACAATAACAACCGCAATAACAACAACGATCAAAAGCAGCTATGCCAAAGGTGTGAAAAGTATCACTCGGGGTTTTGTACCAAATTTTGAAACAAGTGTAAAAGAAATGGTCATAGTGCGGCGAAGTGTGAGGTCCACGGACCAGGGGTTAATAGAACGAAAGGAACAAATGGTGTCGGAACGAGTAATGGCGGAGCAAGTAGTGTCGGAGCAAGTTATGCCAATGTAGTTTGTTATAAATGTGGAAAACCGGGCCACATTATTAGAAATTGCCCGAACCAGGAGAACACGAATGGACAAGGCCGCGGAAGAGTTTTCAATATTAATGCGGCAGAAGCACAGGAAGACCCGGAGCTTGTTACGGGTACGTTTCTTATTGACAATAAATCTGCTTACGTTTTATTTGATTCGGGTGCGGATAGAAGCTATATGAGTAGAGATTTTTGTGCTAAATTAAGTTGTCCATTGACGCCGTTGGATAGTAAATTTTTACTCGAATTAGCAAACGGTAAATTAATTTCAGCAGATTATATATGCCGAAATCGAGAAATTAAACTAGGAAGCGAAATATTTAAGATTGATTCGATACCAGTAGAGTTAGGGAGTTTTGATGTAATAGTTGGCATGGACTGGCTGAAGGAGGTGAAAGCAGAGATCGTATGTTACAAAAATGCAACGCATTGTACGAGAAGAAGGAGAACCCTTAATGGTGTACGGAGAAAAGGGCAACACGAAACTACATCTTATTAGTAATTTGAAGGCACAAAAACTAATAAGAAAAGGTTGCTATGCTGTTCTAGAACACGTCGAGAAAGTACAAACTGAAGAAAAGAGCATCAATGATGTTCCCATCGCAAAAGAATTTCCCGATGTATTTCCGAAATAATTACCGGGACTACCTCCACATCGATCTGTTGAATTTCAAATAGATCTTGTACCAGGAGCTGCACCAATAGCTCGTGCTCCTTACAGACTCGCACCCAGCGAGATGAAAGAACTGCAAAGCCAACTGCAAGAACTATTAGAATGTGGTTTCATTCGACCAAGCACATCACCATGGGGAGCTCCTGTTTTGTTTGTCAAGAAGAAGGATGGTACATTTAGGTTGTGTATTGACTACATAGAGTTGAATAAATTTACCATCAAAAACCGTTATCCACTGGCGAGAATTGATGACTTATTTGATCAACTACAAGGCTCGTCGGTTTATTCGAAAATCGATTCACGTTATGGATATCATCAAATGCGAGTAAAGGAGGATGATATTCCAAAAACTGCTTTTAGGACGCGTTATGGTCATTACGAGTTTATGGTATGCCGTTTGGATTGACTAATGCACCAGCTGTGTTCATGGACCTTATGAACCGAGTGTGTGGGCCATATCTTGACAAGTTTGTCATTATTTTCATCAATGACATACTTATTTACTCAAAGAATGATCAAGAGCACGAAGAACATTTGAGAAAAGTGCTAGAAGTATTGAGGAAAGAAAAACTGTACGCTAAGTTTTCAAAGTGTGCATTTTGGTTGGAAGAAGTTCAATTCATCAGTCACATAGTAAACAAAGAAGGTATCCAGGTGGACCCGGCAAAGATCGAAACTGTTGAAAAGTGGGAAACAACAAAAACTCCGAAGCATATACGTCAATTTTTAGGATTGGATGGTTACTACAGAAGATTCATCCAAGATTTCTCCAAAATAGCAAAACCCTTGACTGCATTAACGCATAAAGGGAGGAAATTTGAATGGAAGGATGAACAAGAAAAAGCGTTGCAATTGTTGAAGAGAAAGTTAACTACGGCACCTATATTATCATTACCTGAAGGGAATGATGATTTTGTGATATATTGTGACGCCTCAAAGCAAGGTCTCAGTTGTGTATTAATGCAACGAATGAAAGTAATTGCTTATGCGTCTAGACAATTGAAGATTCACGAGCAGAATTATACGACGCCTGATTTGGAATTAGGCGCGGTTGTTTTTGCATTAAAGACTTGGAGGCACTACTTATATGGGGTCAAAAGTATTATATATACCGACCACAAAAGTCTCCAACATATATTTAATCAGAAGCAACTGAATATGAGACAACGCAGGTGGATTGAACTGTTGAATGATTATGATTTTGAGATTTGATACCACCCGGGGAAGGCGAATGTGGTAGCCGACGCTTTGAGTAGAAAGGACAGAGAACCTATATGGGTAAAAGCTATGAATATAATTATTTGTACTAACCTTACTACTCAAATAAAGGAGGCGCAACATGGGGTTGTAAAAGAAGGAAAGTTGAAGAATGAGATACCCAAAGGATCAGAGAAACATCTTAATATTCGGGAAGATGGAACCCGATATAGGGCTGATAGAATTTGGGTAACAAGGTTTGGAGATGTGAGAGAAATGGTACTTAAAGAATCACATAAAACCAGATATTCAATACATCCCGGAGCGGAGAAGATGTATACAGATATCAAGAAACACTTTTGGTGGACGGGTATGAAAGCCGATATTGCTAAATATGTAGGAGAATGTTTGATGTGTTCTAAGGTCAAAGCTGAACATCAGAAACCATCAGGTCTACTACAACAACCTGAAATTTCGGAATGAAAATGGGAAAACATTACCATGGATTTCATTACTAAATTACCAAGGACTGCAAGTGGTTATGATACTGATGTTATGCGAGGCGTATATGAAATAGCTTATATTTTACTAGGAAATACTATTAAATATGATACAATTTTACACAAGATATTTATTTATTTATAGAATGGATATACCTAAACCTTGCTACAACACTTATAGGCAGTGTACCTAATCGTACAGTAGTGTAGTTTTTAGTAAGTCCGGTTCGTTCCACAGGGAAATCTTTTAAACAAAGCTTAACGCTATATTAGTTTTATCTTATAAAAATACAAATATATATAAGTAATATTATTATTATAAAAAGGGGGTTTTTACCGTTTAATGACCGGTTTGTCGATTTTAAAACTTTAGTCGCAGTTAAAACCTAATGTAAAATATTAAATAAATAAAAGACTTAATTTAAAGCGTAAAATAAATAACGATAATGAAATTGCAATAAATAAAAGTGCGATGAAAAAAAATTGCGATAATTAAAAAAGTGCGATAATTAAAAGTGCAATTAAATACAATGACAATAAATAAAAATGTGATAATTAGAAGTGCAATTAAATATGAAAATAAAGGAATTATACTTATTTAAACTTCCGTAATCATGATGTTTGACGTGTTGATTTTAGTTTATTCCAATGGGTTAATTGTTCTTTGTCCTGGATTATTTAATATGTCCGTCTGGTTTTTGCCCATAACAGTCCATCAGTCATAAATATAAAGTGCGAGTGTCCTTGTCAAATTATCCTTATATCCGAAGTCAAATATTCCAACTAATTGGGGACTTAAACTGTAACAAGGTCTTAATACTTTGTTTAATAATTACACCAGGATGTCGACTGCGTGTAACCCAAAGTTTTAATACTTTGTTAACAATTATGCCAAGTGTCCTTGTACATAATTTCACCCTTGTTTTAATAATTCCATAGACTATTAATCCATTCCCGTGTCCGGTTAAATGAACGATTATTCGTACATATAAATATCCCACCCATCGTGTCCGATCGAGTGTATATGGTTATTTATAGAGACGTCCAATTGTAAATCTTTATATTAAAATTAACAAACTATCATTTAGTTAAACAAATATAAAGCCCATTAATAGCCCATAGTCTAAATTCCACAAGTGTCGTTCTTTTGTCCAAACCCGAATTATGGTACAAAGCCCAATTACCCAATTTTAATATTTTTAGTCAAACATCACGATTACTTCGGCATTAAATAAGCATAATAATAACTTAGCTATGAGACATTAATGAAAATAACATAAACATAACTTTACATTGGGTGTTATTAGCATAGTGGTACACGGACAGAGTTTCGACTTACAAAATCTTAAAGCATTCGACTAATCGATCCTTATTATTATCACTAACTTAAAATTAAAATTACAAATTGAGATTACGATTTGGAGTGATACTTGATACATAAAAATGGGGAAAGAAATATATATATATAATATAAAAGGTATATATAAATCGTCGAAATGCATGTTCTTTTATAGGCAGAGAGTGCTCTGCGAGTGCGGTGCATTTTCATCTTCAAAGCTCCGCGAGTGCGGAGGTCGTGATTCCAGCTCATCCAAGTTTGGATCTTAGTCTGCCGACGGATTTTATTATAAATATAATATAAATATATAATTTATATAATTAATTATATATTATATTATATTTATATACATAATTAATTTATAATTTCCGATCCGTTGCGTCGAACGTTGAAAGCTGGTTCATGTCTCGGTTCCGGATTTTCGAACGTCCTTTCGTATAATTTAATATCTTGTACTTTGCGTTTTGCGGCTTGTACTCTTGTAATTTTGAGACGTTTCTCATCAATAATTGGAACCACTTTGATTGTACTTTGTACTTTTGAGCTTTTTGGTCGTTTGCGTCTTCAATTCATCGCATCTGTCTTTTGTCTTCACCTTCATTATTTAAACGAATATCACTAGTAAATAGAACAATTGCAACTAAAAGCTTGTCTTTCTTGAGGGATAATGCTATGAAATATATGTTCGTTTTTAGCATTATCAAATATTCCCACACTTGAGAGTTGCTTATCCTCAAGCAATATAGTCTTGAAATATACTAGAATCACTTCTTTATTCTTTATACTTTGTACATCAGTGATTTCATTACGGCGGTATGAACAATGATAGTAACGTTGTGGTTTACAGCCCCACATGACTATAAAAATTTAGATCCTTTAAGGAAATTGGATCTTTATGAAAACATTTTATCTTTTGAAAATTAAATCTAGCTTTTACCCTAGATAAGTTTTCCGGGATAACCCTTCACCGGTGTTTGCAAATTCTTTTTGTGGGTTTGGTGGGTTTCATATTTGAAATTTTTAGCTCAAAACTTAAGGTTTTGTGTCACCCACTTGCTAACCTTGTATTGGGAAAGCAACACGTCCAGTATACTTGCTCCGTATATTACCTTTCGGTAAACTACCGTCCGGTTGTAAAGGAAAGCGTTGAACAAGCAACTGTTAAGGCAATGTCCCCTGACATGCTTTTAATTATGGTCTATAACGTATCGGATGCAATTACTATCCTTTGTAGGAGCAATAGTAAAGCTCACCCTTATAATTTTTCGGTCTGGCACAAGGTCCTGTCTTTGACAATGCTATGCAACCACCGTTCTTACGGTTGACACCCGATTTGGTTCAGGTGACCTAATGAATTCCAGGTGAATTCCTAGGATTTTATGTTCAATGGTAATGAACACATTAAAAATGGGTTTTCAGAAAACAAATCGGTTTATAATTTTGATCAAAATATTTTCTCGTTCAAGCTCGAGTTTAGATATCATCGAATTCTATGAGTTTGTAATTCTCAATCTTTAAGGTCAATCTCAAGGATTGAGTAATATCAGGCTTAAAAGCTGATTTTTAATCTTTAAGGAGATTATCCTTTCTGGGGGTCTGATTCATTAGTCTTATCAAGCTAATTTGCATGGCGCCCTCCCCATTTTACAAGACAGATCCTCTCATGGTTAGGATAAGTCTGACCACATGGCGACCCTGTTTGATGCTGAGGTCCGTGGATTTCCTGCTGATTTTAGAGATGACTTTTCTAGGTTTTTCGTCAACCTACAGCTGGTCTGGACGACAACTTCTTGACCTAAATCAAGAAGCGCGTGTCTTTTCCGGAAGACTTTACTTCCTTTTAATGATGGAATTGATTCATCGTGTAGATCCATCTATTCTTTCAAAAGTATTACAATAAATCGGGTAAAACAGTTAATTTAGTCCAAAACAAAAGCACCTGCAATAACTTTACAGAAACATGTGATAGATAGTTTTTAATTGAATAACTTGGTACATTCTCCCCACACTTGGCTTTTTTCATGCATCTTTTTATATCTTAATAAATAAATTCAAGCGTTTTAGTTGTTTCTCAATTTATGTCCTCTTTTTAGGGTAACAATAATTTCGGTGTTAACACCTAGTTTTATTGTTCATAAATATGTATAAACATGATTTTGAATTCTTTTAATTGAAAATTTTGAAAAATTTTACTAGAATTGGGTAGTCAGTATATAAGACTAGGGCTGTTCTTTATTATCAGAGAGCACTAGATTCTAATACAACTACTGAGTTACTAGTATTTTTAATGGTAACCAAGTGTATAAGTTAAAAATTTTAAAAATCCGAAAGAATTTAACCCCTTCCCACACTTAAGATCTTGCAATGCCCTCATTTGCAAGAAATCAGTAACAATTTAAATTATTGAGGGAGATTAGCGTAGAAAAATGATTAAATTTTACCAAAGTTTCCAAACATATTGGCGTTTGTTTGCTGAATGATAAATGGTGCACATCATTTGTTCATTCCGTCTTGTTGTTACATCACATTTATTTTTCATCTTGTCGTCATCTTGGCTTTTTTTTTTTTTTAAATTTATAACTTCTAAAACATAAATTAATAAAATATTAAAAATTTGTTTCTTTTTAGGAGTGAGGGCGTTTCGGATCGCTGTCCTAGTCCGTCCCTCGACAAAATTTTAAAATTTTGTCAATTCAAAGCGCGGTTTTAAAAGTAAAGATTTTTGGGTTTTTTAAATGTTTTTGGCATACTTTAGTTCAATAAGATTAAAAATAATGATAATAAAAGTTCTCGTCCCTCCCATGGGTAGAGCAATTTTGGTTCAACGACCTAGTCTTCAACTCACGACGAATTTTTAAAAATCAAATTTTTAACTTAGCGAAATAAAGTAAATTTTTGTTTTTAAATTCACACCATACTTAAATTATATTTTTGTTTTATATATACAAACTTATATTAAAAATATTAATTTTTCAAATATTTACAATTTTAAATATATTGATTTAAAAAGTTTACAATATTATTTTAATATTAATTTTAATAACAAAGTAAAAATAAAATTAAAAATCTTTTTGGTCTTTTATTCCACTTTAATCAATCAAATATTATCAAAAATATACGCCCCTCTTTTCGGTAAAGTAATTTTGGCTATATTACCTAGTTTTACTCCCGACGAATTTCTGAAATATTTTGGGTTGATTGATTAAAGATATTTATACCTTAAGAATAAGCGGTAAATTTCGCAGTGATGTAACAAATTTTTGTATGATATCAATAATTTCGGTCACGCATACCTAATTTTATCGAATACCAATTTAATACTTTATAGCGAACAAATTAGCGTTTATTATCAAAAGGTTAAAAATAAAAATAAAAATAAAAACTGTACATACTTACCTGTGAGATAGTATTCTTAGTGATATGCTTTAGCCCACTCATAAGATAGTCGGACTAATTGATTTTCCATAGCTACATAGGCGTAACCTCGAGCATTCAACGTTTTTTCTTCTAAACATATGAACGGTCCATCTCTCCATAAAGTAACAAATTCGGTATTGGAATATGTCTGATTCGTCGAGCATTTTCCTTCGTGTGACCATTTTCCGCATTTGTGACATCTTTCAAGGTGTCGTGCTCTTCTTTTCGCTGCGGATTTTGATTTTCCTTTACCAAATTGTAACTTATTATTTTCGTTTCTGGATTCTTTTCTTACTCCATCCAATTTACCTCTGATTAATGATACTATTTCACTTGGAAGGGTGTCATTATTACGTTTAGTGATCAAAGCGTGTAGCATTAGACCATGGTTTAATTCACAGGAAGTCTTCATCTCGTAAAACCTAAAAAAAATAAAAATTCAGAATGGGGGGAGAAGACTAGTTCTTTAGGGTCTGCTAGGGAAAGACCATTCGGATTCCATTTTCGAGAACTACACGAAAACAGAACATCTAACTCTAATAGAAATACATATTATCCTTTAAAGACTTGATTCTCCCCACACTTAGTTAGCTGTGGTGTTGAAATTGTGATTAACTTCGTTGTCGACTTCCATTGGTCTATCTATGTAATGTTTAACTCTGTGACCATTAACCTTAAATTCAAATCCATTTGAATTTATTAATTCTATTGTTCCGTATGGGAAAACTCTTTTGATTATAAATGGTCCAGACCATCTTGATTTTAATTTTCCAGGAAATAGCTTGAATCGTGAATTGAAAAGAAGAACTCTGTCTCCTTCCTTAAATTCTTTTGAACTTCTGATTCTTTTATCATGCCATTTCTTCGTTTTTCTTTATAGATTAACGAATTTTCGTATGCTTCATGTCTCAATTCTTCTAATTCGTTTAATTGACTTAACCGTAGACGTCCAGCTTCATGTAAATCAAGATTACATGTCTTCAAAGCCCAAAATGCTTTGTGTTCAATTTCTACTGGAAGATGACATGCTTTTCCGTAAACGAGTTTAAAAGGTGTGGTTCCAATTGGAGTTTTGTAGGCTGTTCTAAAAGCCCAGAGTGCATCCTCTAATTTAATGGACCATTCCTTCGGATTTGATCCTACGGTTTTCTCCAGAATGCGTTTTAAAGCTCGGTTGGTATTTTCAACTTGTCCACTTGTTTGTGGATGATATGCGGTGGAGATTTTATGAGTTACTCCATATCTTTTGAGAACTTTCTCAAGTTGATTATTACAAAAATGAGTTCCCCGATCACTTATTAAAGCTTTCGGTGTTCCAAACCTAGCAAAAAGACGTTTTAAAAAGTTGACTACAACTCGTGCATCGTTAGTTGGGAGAGCTTGTGCTTCCACCCATTTAGATACATAATCAATGGCTACGAGAATGTAGAGATTATTATGAGATTTTGGAAATGGACCCATAAAGTCAATACCCCAAATGTCAAATACTTCACATACTTGAATGACATTTTGTGGCATTTCATCACGTTGACTTATTTTTCCGGCCCTTTGACAAGCATCACAGGATTTGCAAAGAAGGTGTGCGTCTTTGAAAATTGTAGGCCAATAGAATCCAGCATCATAAACTTTTCTTGCTGTTAGTTGAGGCCCATAATGCCCTCCTGTTGGTCCTGTGTGACAATGGTTTAAGATTTTACTAGCTTCATCTCCGAATACACATTGGCGTATTATTCCATCGGGACAACTTTTAAACAAATGTGGATCTTTCCAGAAATAGTGTTTTATATCACTAAAGAATTTCTTTCGTTTTTGGTACGATAATCCTTTTTCAAGGAATCCACATACTAAGTAGTTTGCATAGTCTGCAAACCATGGAATTTCATTATAATCTATCTTCAATAGATATTCATCAGGAAAGTTGTCTTGTATGACCGATTCATTTAGAACTTCTAATTCAGGATTTTCAAGACGAGAAAGATGATCAGCGGCTAGATTTTCTTCTCCTCTTTTATCTCGGATTTCAATATCGAATTCTTGTAAGAGTAAGATCCAACGGATTAATCGTGGTTTGGCATCTTGTTTTGAAAATAGGTATCTAAGACCAGAATGGTCAGTATAGACCACCGTTTTAGCTAGAACGAGATATGAATGAAATTTGTCAAAAGCAAAGACAATAGCAATGAGTTCTTTTTCAGTAGTTGTGTAATTTGTTTGTGCTCCTTGTAACGTCTTACTAGCATAATATATAGGTTGAAATCGTTTTTCAATCCTTTGTCCTAAAACGGCTCCCATTGCAAAATCACTTGCATCGCACATTAGTTCAAACTGTAAATTCCAATTTGGATTTATCATAATCGGCGCATTAGTGAGTTTCTCTTTAAGAATATTAAAAGATTTGATGCATTCATCTGAAAAGATGAATGGAGCATCCTTTTCTAGGAGTTTATTCATAGGAGTGGCAATTTTAGAAAAATATTTTATGAAACGTCGGTAAAAACCGGCATGCTCTAGAAAACTCCTAACTCCTCTAACATTGGTGGGATGTGGAAGTTTAGCAATTACATCTACTTTAGCTCTATCCACTTCAATTCCTTCCTTTGAGATTTTATGACCAAGAACGATGCCTTCTTTAACCATGAAATGGCATTTCTCCCAATTAAGTACTAGATTTGATTGTTCGCATCTAATAAGCATTCGTTCAAGATTAACTAGACATGATTCAAATGTATCACCGAAGACTGAAAAGTCATCCATGAAAACTTCCATGCATTCTTCTATCATGTCGTGAAAAATCGCCATCATGCACCTTTGAAAGGTTGCAGGGGCGTTGCAAAGTCCAAATGGCATGCGTTTGTAAGCAAAAGTACCATAAGGGCACGTGAACGTGGTTTTTTCTTGGTCCTCGGGTGCTATTGGAATTTAAAAATATCCGGAAAAACCATCAAGAAAACAATAGTAACTGTTTCCGGCTAATCTTTCCAACATTTGATCAATAAAAGGTAAGGGAAAGTGATCTTTTCTGGTGGCATCATTTAAATTTCTATAATCAATACAAACACGCCATCCTGTTACGGTCCTTATAGGAATAAGCTCATCTTTTTCATTTGTGATGACAGTCATGCCACCCTTCTTAGGCACGCATTGAACTGGGCTTACCCATGGACTATCAGAGATTGGATAAATTAAACCTGCATCAAGCAGTTTAATAATTTCTTTCTTAACAACATCTCGCATATTAGGATTTAGTCTTCGTTGACATTGCACATACGTTTTATGACCTTCTTCCATAAGGATTTTATGTGTGCAATACGAAGGACTTATTCCTTTAATATCATGAATTTTCCATGCAATAGCTGTTTATGAGCTTTTAGTACAGAAATGAGTTGAGATTTTTCATTTTCAGTAAGAGAAGACGATATTATTACAGGTAATTCAGATTCACCATGTAAATAAGCATATTCCAAATGGTTTGGAAGTGGCTTTAACTCTAATGTCGGTGGTTCTTCTATCGATGATTTATATCGATATCTGTCTTCCTCTTTTAGCATTTGAATTTCTTCTGTTGTTGGTTCATATCCATTAGCCATAAGTGTAGCTAACATTTCAGTTTCATCAATTGGTTCAGTTCCTTCTCCTAAAGAACATTCTCCTGTTCCTTGTAATTCTGGAAATTCTTCTAACAATTCTGCATGTTAATCTATAGTTTGAATATAATAACATGTATCATCTGCAGATTGCGGTTGTTGCATTGCTCTATCAACTGAAAAGGTAACACTCTCGTCCTCTATACTTAGGGTCAGTTTCTTACCGAACACGTCTATCATTGCTTTAGCCGTGTTTAAGAATGGTCTTCCTAATATGAGAGGAACTTGAGAATCTTCTTCCATGTCCAGAACAACAAAATCTACTGGAAATACTAAAGTACCAACTTTAACTAGCATGTTTTCCATTATCCCTCTAGGATATTTTATTAATCGATCGGCTAGTTGTATGCTTATTCTTGTTGGTTTCAATTCTCCAAGGTCTAGTTTAGTGTATAATGAATACGGCATCAGATTTATACTAGCACCTAAGTCTGCCAATGCTTCTATTGAACTAAGACTACCCAGAAAACATGGAATTGTGAAACTTCCTGGATCTGATAATTTTTCTAGTATCTTATTCAACAGCACTGCAGAACAATTAGCATTCATAGTAACAGCCGAGAGTTCTTCCATTTTCTTTCTATTCGTGATTAGATCTTTCAGAAATTTAGCATATCTAGGCATTCCTGAAATCACATCAATGAAAGGAAGATTGACATTTATTTGTTTAAACATATCCAAGAATTTGGATTGCTCGGCTTCAAGTCTATCTTTTCTCATTTTACTCGGGTAAGGAAGTGGTGGTTGGTATGGTTTAACATAAGGTTTAGCTTTAACTGTGTTATCTTCATTAACCTTTTCAACTACCGGTTCTTTTTCCTTATCTTGATCAGGTTGTGGTTCTTGTGGAGTATGAATAGTTTCCTCAGAAATTACAGGTATTTCAGGTGGTTTAAGTGTAATACCACTTCTTGTGGTAATGGCTTTAGCTGTTTCATTCCGGGGGTTAGCATTTGTATCACTAGGTAGACTTCCCGATTTTCTTTCACCTATTAACCTTGCTAGGTTACTTACTTCTTGTTCCAAATTTTGAATAGAAGCTTGTTGATTTCTAAATGCTTGAGCATTTTTTTCATTGGTTTGTTTCTGAGATGTGAAAAACTGCGTTTGAGATTCAACTAGCTTCGTCATCATATCTTCTAAATTTGGCTTTTTATCATCGGTTTTTGGTGGTTTGTTTTGAAAATTAGGTCTTTGCTGATTGTAAGTATTATTGGATACTTGTTGATTGCTAGGACCTTGTTGGTTGTTGTATGGAACATTTCGATTATAATTATGGTTTTGATTGTAAATTAGTCTTGGCGGTTGATAATTATTCTGATAATTATTTCCAGGCCTTTTGTTTATGTATGAAACATTCTCTCTTTGTTCCATTATTAATTCAATACTGGGACAATCTTTTGTCAAATGTGGTCCTCCACACTGCTCACAACTAATTCGTATTGAGTGAATATATTTAGTCATCTTTTTCATTCGTCTCTCGACAGCATCTATCTTTGCAGAAATGGAATCTAAGTCATGGCTAGAATCGGCTCTAGCTGCTTTAGATGATCTAACGATATCTTTTTCTTGATGCCACTCATGTGAGTGGGAAGCAGTGTTATCAATAATTTTGTAAGCATTAGTTTCTGTTTTCTTCATAATGGAACCACCAGCTGCTATGTCTATGTCTTTCCTTGTAGTGATGTCGCATCCTTGGTAGAATATTTGTATTATTTGACAGGTGTCTAAACCATGTTGCGGACATCCTCTCAATAACTTTGCAAATCTGGTCCACGCTTCATATAGAGTTTCATTTGGCTTCTGTGTGAACGTAACAATTTCTCCTTGAAGTCTTACGGCTTTAGATGCCGGAAAGAATTGTTTAAGAAATTTTTCAACTAAAACGTCCCATGTATCAATCGCCCCTTCAGGTAATGATTCCAACCAATCTTTGGCTTCTCCCTTTAAAGTCCAGGGAAATAACATGAGATATATCTGTTCATCCTCAACTTCTCGAATTTTAAATAGAGTGCAGATCCTATTAAAGGTACGAAGATGTTCGTTTGGATCTTCCTTCGGCGCACCACTAAATTGGCATTGATTAGTCACCATGTGTAAAATTTGTCCTTTGATTTCATAATCTGGCGCATTAATGTCTGGTTGAGTAATTGCGTAACCTTGGCCAGTGCGTTTAGCTCTCATTCGATCTTCCATACTTAAAGGTTCCAGATTTTCCACGATTGAATTTGTTGAATCTGAATCACTAGAGGATTCTGATTTAATGGTTGGTTCCTCAACAATCTCTGTTTGAATGATTGGTGGTTCCGGACGAAAGATTAATGGTTCAGGATCTATGAATTGTCCCTGAATATTCTCCGGATTCTCAATTGTGAGGTCGGGTTCAAAAAATGGATTATCGAAAATTTGAATTGGAGTACTTGGTCGACTGGATGACGATTCTAAAGAAAAATCAACGGCGACAATATTTACTAGATGTCTTGATCGAGTTACAGGTGGTGAACGTACAAAAGGTGGTGAACGTTTTGCTCGGTGCATTCACTGAATATCCTATTAGTTTTTAAAAAGAAAGAAAAATTATATAAGTTATCCAATTAATAGACTTTTCTGATTTTGCCCACATTTCGAATAGCCAAAAGATGCAGCAGAGGGGCAGGATTCGTTTGATCTCAATATAATTGAGTACTGTTTGGCTCCAATAACCCGGTCCACGTACAAATCCAACTATTACTACGAACCAGAAAATTTTGAGGTCTATCAATTTAACCACTTAAAACAATTTTTCGTTTGAAATTTAAAGAAATATTAGATAAGAAGTAGAGAAAATTCTATGTTCTAAAAACTAGAATAGCGAGAAATAAGAAAGAAAAAGAGAGCGTCGAAAAACGTCGAAAAATAAAAGATTGAAAAATAATAGGCGTTGAAAAATAAAAATAAGAAAGTAGCGCGTCGAAACTTAAATGGCACTAAAAACTAAAAATTAAAAGTTGCGTCTAAAAATATTAAAGCTTAAAAGAAATACTATATCCCAAATGGCAATAACTTAAAAAGGAACTAAAAACTAAAAACGGCGTCGCAAAATTCTAAAGCACCTAGATCTTAGTCTAAAGAAAAAGCACTTAAGGGATTTTATGCCAAAGCCTAAAAATCTAAAAATAAAATAACTATTGCAAATACTATATTTAAAACTAAGTACGAACGATAAAAAAATACAAATTATGCTAAAACAAATAAAAAGATACAAAATATAAAAATAAACTTAAAGTTTATAAAATTATAATTTTTATAAAAATATTATTTTTATATTATTTATTTTATAAAAGTATTAATTTTATAAATTAATAAAACTAATTAAACTAAATAAACAAATTAATTAAAACTAAAATAAATTAATTAAATATTTAAAACCTAATTAGGGTTAATAATAATTATTATTATTAATAAAACCCTAAACTGTAATTAATGCGTACTATGTTGACCTGTCAGAGGACCTCCGCGAGTGCGGTTAGTCCCAGTTCAAAAGCTCCTCGAGTCGCGGAGGGTTCAGTTTCAGATGAGAAAGGTTCGATTTTTATGCAGGATCAGATTTTTTTTTTATTTTTTTACTTTTTCTGTTTTTCTGTTTTATAAAATATAAAAAATATAAATATAACTTAAATAAAAATTTAATTTTAAAACTAAAATAAAAATACTTATTTAGTTTATAAATATTATAAACTCTTAAAAATATAAATATATTATTTTTTTTCTTTTTGTATTTTTATATTTTTATTATTTTTAAAACTTATATTTTTATAAAAAGAACTTAACAAAAACTTTTATAAAAACTTTTTTTTCTTATTTTTAGCGTTGTGCTTTCGGCATTTAAGTTCCCCGGCAGCTGCGCCAAAAATACTTGATGTTATGCGAGGCTTATATGAAATAGCTTATATTTTACTAGGAAATACTATTAAATATGATACAATTTTACACAAGATATATATTTATTTATAGAATGGATATACCTAAACCTTGCTACAACACTTATAGGCAGTGTACATAATCGTACAGTAGTGTAGTTTTTAGTAAGTCCGGTTCGTTCCACAGGGAAATCTTTTAAACAAAGCTTAACGCTATATTAGTTTTATCTTATAAAAATACAAATATATATAAGTAATATTATTATTATAAAAAGGGGGTTTTTACCGTTTAATGACCGGTTTGTCGATTTTAAAACTTTAGTCGCAGTTAAAACCTAATGTAAAATATTAAATAAATAAAAGACTTAATTTAAAGCGTAAAATAAATAACGATAATGAAATTGCAATAAATAAAAGTGCGATGAAATAAAATTGCGATAATTAAAAAGTGCGATAATTAAAAGTGCATTTAAATACAATGACAATAAATAAAAATGTGATAATTAGAAGTGCAATTAAATATGAAAATAAAGGAATTATGCTTATTTAAACTTCCGTAATCATGATGTTTGATGTGTTGATTTTAGTTTATTCCCATGGGTTAATTGTTCTTTGTCCTGGATTATTTAATATGTCCGTCTGGTTTTTGTTCCTAACAGTCCATCAGTCATAAATATAAAGTGCGAGTGTCCTCATAAAATTATCCTTATATCTGAAGTCAAATATTCCAACTAATTGGGGACTTAAACTGTAACAAGGTCTTAATACTTTGTTTAATAATTACACCAGGATGTAGACTGCGTGTAACCCAAGGTTTTAATACTTTGTTAACAATTATGCCAAGTGTCCTTGTACATAATTTCACCCTTATTTTAATAATTCCATAGACTATTAATCCATTCCCGTATCCGGTTAAATGAACGATTATTCGTACATATAAATATCCCGCCCATCATGTCCGATCGAGTGTATATGGTTATTTATAGGGACGTCCAATTGTAAATCTTTATATTAAAATTAACAAACTATCATTTAGTTAAACAAATATAAATCCCATTAATAGCCCATAGTCTAAATTCCACAAGTGTCGTTCTTTTGTCCAAACCCCAATTATGGTACAAAGCCCAATTACCCAATTTTAATATTTTTAGTCAAACATCACGATTACTTCGGCATTAAATAAGCATAATAATAACTTAGCTACGAGACATTAATGAAAATAACATAAACATAACTTACAGTGGGTGTTATTAGCGTAGTGGTACACGGACAGAGTTTCGATTTACAAAACCTTAAAACATTCGACTAATCGATCCTTATTATTATCACTAACTTAAAATTAAAATTACAAATTGAGATTACGATTTGGAGTGATACTTGATACATAAAAATGGGGAAAGAAAAATATATATATAATATAAAAGGTATATATAAATCGTCGAAATGCATGTTCTTTTATAGGCAGAGAGTGCTCCGCGAGTGCGGTGCATTTTGGTCTACAAAGCTCCGCGAGTGCGGAGGTCGTGATTCCAGCTCATCCAAGTTTGGATCTTAGTCTGCCGACAGATTTTATTATAAATATAATATAAATATATAATTTATATAATTAATTATATATTATATTATATTTATATACATAATTAATTTATAATTTCCGATCCGTTGCGTCGAACGTTGAAAGCTGGTTCATGTCTCGGTTCCGGATTTTCGAACGTCCTTTCGTATAATTTAATATCTTGTACTTTGCGTTTTGCGGCTTGTACTCTTGTAATTTTGAGACGTTTCTCATCAATAATTGGAACCACTTTGATTGTACTTTGTACTTTTGAGCTTTTTGGTCGTTTGCGTCTTCAATTCATCGCATCTGTCTTTTGTCTTCACCTTTTATTATTTAAACGAATATCACTAGTAAATAGAACAATTGCAACTAAAAGCTTGTCTTTCTTGAGGGATAATGCTATGAAATATATGTTCGTTTTTAGCATTATCAGATACTATTTGGGTAATAGTTGATCGTCTCACCAAGTCAGCACACTTCCTGCCAATGATAAAAGATGACAAAATGGAGAAGTTGGCGTGATTGTATTTGAAGGAGGGTGTCTCCAGACATAGAATACCCGTCTCTATTATCTCTGATAGGGATGGTAGATTTGTTTCAAGGTTCTGGCAGACGTTGCAACAAGCATTGGGGACTCGTCTAGACATGAGTACTGCCTATCATCCACAAACTGATGGGCAGAGTGAAAGCACGATACAAACGCTTGAAGACATGCTACGAGCATGTGTTATTGATTTCGGAAACAGTTGGGATCAACACCTACCATTAGCAGAATTTTCCTACAACAACAGTTATCATTCTAGTATTGAGATGGCGCCGTTTGAGGCACTTTATGGTAGAAAGTGCAGGTCTCCGATTTGTTGGAATGAAGTGGGGGATAGACAGATTACGGGTCCGAAGATAATACAAGAAACTACTGAGAAAATCATCCAAATTCAACAACGATTGAAAACCGCCCAGAGTCGACAAAAGAGCTACACGGATAGTAAAAGAAAAGATATAGAGTTTGAAATTGGAGAAATGGTCATGCTTAAGGTTTCACCTTGGAAAGGCGTTGTTCGATTTGGTAAACGGGGGAAACTAAATCCAAGGTACATTGGACCATTCAAGATTATAGATCTTGTCGGACCAGTAGCTTACCAACTGGAGCTACCTCAATAACTCGTGGCTGTACATAACACTTTCCACGTCTCGAATTTGAAGAAATGTTTTGCTAAAGAAGATCTCACTATTCCGTTGGACGAAATCCAAATCAATGAAAAACTTCAATTCATTGAAGAACCCGTCGAAATAATGGATCGTGAGGTTAAGAGACTTAAGCAAAACAAGATACCGATTGTTAAGGTTCGATGGAATGCTCGTAGAGGACCTGAGTTCACCTGGGAGCATGAAGATCAGATGAAGAAGAAATACCCACATCTATTTCTAGAAGATTCGTCAACACCTTCAACAGCTTAAAATTTCGGGATGAAATTTATTTAACGGGTAGGTACTGTAGTGACCCAAACTTTTCCATGTTTATATATATTAATTGAGATTGATATTTACATGACTAAATGTTTTCAACATGTTAAGCAATCAAACTTGTTAAGACTTGATTAAATGAAATAAGTTTCATATAGACAATTGATCACCCAAGTTGACCGGCGATTCACGAAAGTTACAAAATTGTAAAAACTACATGTTGTGGTATATATAGACATATATATATGGTTGACATGAGATTATGATGAGTAAGTATCTCACTAAGTATATTAACAATGTGTGATATACATAAAAAATGAGATTACTAAGTTAAGAAACTCGAAATGATATATATAACGATTATCGTTATGATAACGTCTACTAAATATATATGTATCATATTAACATATTGATACACTATATTTAACATGATAAATTGATATTTAAATATATCATTAAGTGTGTTAACAATGAACTACATATGTAAAAACAAGACTACTAACTCAAGAATTACGAAACGAGACTTATATGTAACGAGTATCGTTGTAACGATATTTTAATGTATATATCATATTAAGAGATATTCATACATCATAATATCATGATAATATAATAATTTAACATCTCATTTGATATAATAAACATTGGGTTAACAACATTAATTGAGATCGTTAACTTAAAGGTTTCAAAACAACACTTACATGTAACGACTAACGAAGACTTAACGACTCCATTAGAATGTATATACATGTTGTGTTTTGATATGTATTCTTACACTTTTCAAAGACTTCAAGACACATATCAAAGTACTTTTACTTAACAAAAATGCTTATAAATACATCCTCGTTCAGTTTCATCAACAATTCTACTCGTATGCACCCGTATTCGTACTCGTACAATACACAGCTTTTAGATGTATGTACTATTGATATATACACTCCAATGATCAGCTCTTAGTAGCCCATGTGAGTCACCTAACACATGTGGAAACCATCATTTGGCAACTAGCATGAAATATCTCATAAAATTACAAAAATATTAGTAATCATTCATGACTTATTTACATGAAAACAAAATTACATATCCTTTATATCTAATCCATATACCAACGACCAAAAACACCTACAAACACTTTCATTCTTCAATTTTATTCATCTAGATCTCTCTCAAGTTTCATCTTCAAGTTCTAAGTGTTCTTCATAAATTCCATAAGTATAGTTTCATAAAAATCAAGAATACTTCCAAGTTTGCAAGTCTACTTCCAAGCTTTCTAATCCATTCCAAGTAATCATCTAAGATCAAGGAACCTTTGTTATTTACAGTAGGTTATCTTTCTAATTCAAGATAATATTCATATTCAAACTTTGATTCAATTTCTACAACTATAACAATCTTATTTCGAGTGAAAATCTTACTTGAACTGTTTTCGTGTCATGATTCTGCTTCAAGAACTTTCAAGCCATCCAAGGATCCTTTGAAGCTAAATCTATTTTTCTCATTTCCAGTAGTTTTATCCAGAAAACTTGAGGTAGTAATGATGTTCATAACATCATTCGATTCATACATATAAAGCTATCTTATTCAAAGGTTTAAACTTGTAATCACTAGAACATAGTTTAGTTAATTCTAAACTTGTTCGCAAACAAAAGTTAACCCTTCTAACTAGACTTTTAAAATCAACTAAACACATGTTCTATATCTATATGATATGCTAACTTAATGATTTAAAACCTGGAAACACGATGAACACCATAAAATCGGATATACGCCGTCGTAGTGAAACCGGGGGCTGTTTTGGTTTGGATAATTAAAAACTATGATAAACTTTGATTTAAAAGTTGTTCTTCTGGGAAAATGATTTTTCATATGAACAT
Organism: Rutidosis leptorrhynchoides; assembly: GCF_046630445.1. Classification (NCBI taxonomy): domain Eukaryota; kingdom Viridiplantae; phylum Streptophyta; class Magnoliopsida; order Asterales; family Asteraceae; genus Rutidosis; species Rutidosis leptorrhynchoides. The sequence continues at coordinate 195,429,020 of NC_092334.1, forward strand.
GAAACTATATCCAAAAATCTTGGTTAAACTCAAAGTGAAAGTATGTTTTTCAAAATGGTCATCAAGATGTCGTTCTTTCGACGGAAATGACTACCTCTTTAGTAATTGACATGTAACTTAAATTTCCGACTATAAACCTATACTTTTTCTGTTTGGATTCTTAGATTAGAGTTCAATATGAAACCATAGCAATTTGATTCACTCAAAACGGATTTAAAATGAAGAAGTTATGGGTAAAACAAGATTGGATATTTTTGATCTTTTTAGCTACGGGAAATGTTTAACAAATCTATACAAATCATATCCTAGCTAACTTATATTGTATTATACATGTATTCTAATATATTATGTAATCTTGGGATACCATAGACACGTATGCAAATGTTTTGACATATCATATCGACCCATGTATATATATTATTTTGAACAACCATAGACACTCTATATGCAGTAATGTTGGAGTTAGCTATACCGGGTTGAGGTTGATTCCAAAAATATATATACTTTGAGTTGTGATTTAGCCTGAGACGTGTATACACTGGGTCGTGGATTAATTCAAGATAATATATATCGATTTATTTCTATACATCTAACTGTAGACAACTAGTTGTAGGTTACTAACGAGGACAGCTGACTTAATACACTCAAATCTTTAAAACATAATAAAAATGGTTGTAATTATATTTTGATCATACTTTGATATATATGTACATATTTGTATAGGTTCGTGAATCGATCTGTGGCCAAGTCTTATTTCCGAGGAAGGAAATATCTGTGAAAGTGAGTTATAGTCCCACTTCTAAAATCTAATATTTTTTGGGATGAGAATATATGCAGGTTTTATAAATGATTTACAAAATAGACACAAGTACGTGAAACTACATTCTATGGTTGAATTATCGAAATCGAATATGCCCCTTTTTATTAAGTCTGGTAATCTAAGAATTGGGGAACAGACACCCTAATTGACGCGAATCCTAAAGATAGATCTATTGGGCCTAACAAACCCCATCCAAAGTACCGGATGCTTTAGTACTTCGAAATTTATATCATATCCGAAGGGTGTCCCGGAATGATGGGGATATTCTTATATATGCATCTTGTTAATGTCGGTTACCAGGTGTTCACCATATGAATGATTTTTATCTCTATGTATGGGATGTGTATTGAAATATGAAATCTTGTGGTCTATTGTTACGATTTGATATATATAGGTTAAACCTATAACTCTCCAACATTTTTGTTGACATTTAAAGCATGTTTATTCTCAGGTGAATACTAAGAGCTTCCGCTGTTGCATACTAAAATAAGGACAAGATTTGGAGTCCATGTTTGTATGATATTGTGTAAAAACTGCATTCAAGAAACATATGTCGATGTAATATATTTCTATTGTAAACCATTATGTAATGGTCGTGTGTAAACAGTATATTTTAGATTATCATTATTTGATAATCTACGTAATGTTTTTAAAACCTTTATTGATAAAATAAAGGTTATGGTTGTTTTAAAAATGAATGCAGTCTTTGAAAAACGTCTCATATAGAGGTCAAAACCTCGCAAAGAAATCAATTAATATGGAACGTTTATAATCAATATGAATGGGACATTTCAAGCGCGTTGTAACGCCCCGTAAAAAACCATCGTGTACGGTTCATCAACAACGGGATCATTACAAGGCCAAACACTATATGCTGTTTGAAAACCAGTTTTGCATTCATAAAAAGATAGCGTTTTACAAAAGATAATGTGCTTCCTATGAATAGAAGCGTTAACATAAGTATGTGACCCAATGGTCGTTACAAAGCCATTGTCTGAAAATAACATAAGTTACGAATGCAAAATAAAAGTTTCATGATTGAGACATCTCTAAGTAATGCAGCGGAAATCTAACACAGCAGGTCCATAACAATTAGTCTATAACACCAAGATAGCAAGTCTAACAGCAGAAGCAACATCGTCTAAGCACCTGAGAAATACACGCTTAAAAGTCAACACGAATGTTGGTGAGCTATAGTTTGTAATCAGTAAAGTAATGTAGACCACGAGATTTCAGTGCTTCAATCAGCAGTTTAAATCAGTATGAAAAGTATATGCATAACCGTGGGCACCCGGTAACTAGAATTAATGTATGTATATCACCCCCTAAAAGTGCACTTGGCGAGTGCGTTTGTTCTCGAAGTATTAAACACCCGTTGAATGCTAGCACGACTAGCCCGAGTGGGGATGTCAAACCCTATGGATCCATATCTAAGATTCGCGTTCACGGTTAGGAAACCAATGATTAAACGTTACCGAGCTAAGGGGAATCTTTGTGCCGTTATGCTACCCACACATATATAAAGTTTAAGTACTCATTTCCAGTATGTAAAACGTAAAAAGCGCATGTATTCTCAGTCCCAAAAATAGTTAAAGTAAAAAGGGATGCTATAACTCACAGTGAATAAGCAGTAAAAGTTGATATGAAACGTATGCAGGTTGTAAGTCAGTCCGAAAGGTCGTCAACCTAAGTCAAAGGTCACTAGGTTAGTATGTTATCCGCATAAGTTTAAAAGTTCATAAATTAAGTTTAAGTGTCATCATCATCATCATCATCAAAGCTAAAGTAAGTTTAACAAGAATAGAGATCGAAACAAAAGGCTGACTTTGGACAGCTGTTACAACCTCTATACAAATCGAAAAGACGAGTAGTCCGTGGCTATAGCTCCGTATGTGAGTCCTCTAACCACTGACCAATTTTCAGAACCTAACTCGTCTTCCTTTCACCGTGGCGACGGTTTAAGTACGAGTAGGTCAGAAATTTCAGCACAACGTTACAAAGGCGTAGTGGTTTTAAAAAGGCTATAAATCCTAGACCGTATATCGGATTTAGGTGAGTCTTAAATGAAAAGTAATCTACTCAAAATGAACTATCTGAAAATAAACTTTACAGAAGCCCAGAAAGTATTATCAGATCCCGAAAAACAGTAAACAAGTGCTCCGGTGGAATTCTTGGTGCTTGATGCTCATCACGGTTTTCATCCTTGATGCTTGTAGCTTCAAGTGTACAACTCATTGATGTGTTAGCATCACTTTGACCAAGATTCAACCATAAACACACAATATGTTAAGACCAAGTAAGAATGCAACTCACTTAAGAGTTTTAGAAGGATGATGAACCAAGGTTACATCATATTCTTAGTCTTAACACAAATACAAGTTCTATTTACAACTAAAGCTACAAACTTTCCTTCAATTAAATAAGTATGAATACAAAATTGATCAAATAAAGTAATGGAACCCTAAGCTAGAGAGCTTGGATCCTTTTCACATAAGTTATGAGATTACAAAGCTAGAAATCTTGAATCTTTGGTGTTCTTGAAGATCTTGAAACATAAAGCTTAGATCTTCAAGTTACATGAAGATCATAAACACAAGTTTTAATCTTTCTAACAAAATAATGAGATCATAAGTTAGAAAACTTAGATCCAACAAAAGAATTGAAGATTCAAAGCTAGAAAGCTTGAATCTTGGTTGTTCTTGGAGATCCTTGAAGCATGAAGCTAGATCTTCAAGTTACATGAAGACCACAAACACAAGTTTGGATCTTTACAACAAAATATAAAGATTATAAGCTAAAAGATTTAGATCTAACAAAATAAGTGAAGATTCAAAGCTAGGAAGCTTGAATCTTCCATGTTCTTGAAGGATTCAAATCCAAATTTGAATCTACAAGATATAACAAGATCTAAAAGCTAAAGAGCTTGATCTTCCAATGATGATGATGTCGTGATCAAGAAAGGAAGAAGAAGAAGAAGAAAATCAAGAAACTTACAAGTTTTAGAGTGAGAAAGACTAAAGAGAAAATAAGAGAACAAGTGTGTGAAAAATGAGAATGAAATCAAGTGTGAAATGTGAGGAAATGGCTTAATATTTATAGGGGTGGGGAGGCCCTTTGGCCTTCGAATTTGGGGGGGCAAAAGGGGGTGACAAGTTGCCTTTTGATTAGTGGTGGTCTAAAGGTGGTGATTATTGTTAGGATCCCATGCAACATTAAGGATAATGGTAAGCAAAAATGCTAGTATGTTGGCTCTTATAAATGGGAATTTGTCTTACATATAATTGGGTCATAATCCACTAATAATTGGGCTAATTAAATTGTCTACTAGCTAGAGTAGGGTGAGCTAAAGTCCAACAAGGTAGAAAGCCCAACAAGACTAACTAGTATGTTCTAGTAAATTATTAAGCGTAATTAAGCATCCAAAAAGCCCAAGTAATTGTTATTATAAAATAACAATTAGTATTTCGTAGTCATAATATTCCGATTATGACCAAAGTTAAACGTGTACCGACAAACATAGCTCGTTCTAAACGTTAAGTGACACTAACGGTCGTAAAGTCTTCCGGGGATCAAATGAAGTAACCTACGTACTTAATGACACATTTTAATATATAAAAGAAAGTAATCCACATGTAGTAAGATCCCAGAGTATAATATAGCTCAGTACGCACAAATACGCAGTTTCGTGAAGGCATAAAGCACAAAAGCAAGTTGAAAAAGTCGGGTCGTTACATTACCCACCTGTTAATGAAAATTTCGTCCCAAAATTTTAAGCTGAGGTAGATGGTAGAGTTGTGAAGAGGTGAGGATATTTCTATTTCATCTGATCCTCTCGCTCCCAAGTAAACTCAGGTCCTCGTTTTGCATTCCATCAGACTCGGACGATCGGAATCTTGTTGCGTTTCAAGGTCTTGACTTCACGATCCATAATTTCGACAGGTTCTTCCACGAAGTGGAGTTTTTCGTCAATCGTAAGCTCCTCAAGAGGTATGACAAGTTCTGGTTTAGCAAGACATTTCTTCAGATTCGACACATGGAAAGTGGGGTGAACTGAGCTCAATTAAGTCGGAAAATCCAAATGGTAAGCAACGGGTCCAACACGCTCTAAGACTTCAAAAGGACCAATATATCACTGATTCAACTTCTCACGCTTTCCAAAACGGATTATACCTTTCCAAGGTGTCACTTTCAACATAACGCAGTCGCACGTTTGAAATTCGCAATCTCCACGTTTAAGGTCGGCATAGCTCTTTTGACGATCATGGGCCGTCTTGAGCCTCGGTTGAATTTGGACAATCTTCTCGGTTGTTTCATGGACGAGTTCGGGACCGGTGAGTTGTTTTTCACCTACTTCGGCCCAACAGATAGGAGAACGACATTTATAGCCATATAATGCTTCAAAAGGTGCGGCCTTAATGCTTGCGTGATAGCTGTTGTTGTAAGAGAATTCAGCTAACGGCAAATGTCTTTCCGAAGCTTTCCCGAAATTAATAACACAAGCACGTAACATGTCCTCCAGGGTTTGGATCGTGCGCTCGCTCTGCCCGTCGGTTTGCGGGTGATACGCTGTACTCATATCTAGACGTGTTCCCAAGGCTTCTTGTAAAGAACGCCAAAATCTGGAAGCAAAACGGGCGTTTCAGTCTAAAATAATCGATAAGGGTACACCGTGTCGAGATACAACTTCATTTATGTATAGTTGCCCGAGTTTCTCCATCGTATCAGTTTCCTTAATGGCTAGGAAGTGTGCATATTTGGTAAGACGATCAACGATAACCTAGATGGTATCATAACCGCCTACCGTCTTCGCTAGCTTCGTGATGTAGTCCATTGTTATTCCTTCCCACTTCAATTGCGGGATTTCGGGTTGCTGAAGTAACCCAGATGGCTTCTGATATTCGGATTTGATCTTGGAACAAGTTAAACACTTTCCAACATATGCTGCAACATCCCTTTTGAGGTTTGGCCACCAATATTGAACCTTGAGGTCGTGGTACATCTTACCAGCTCCTGGATGAATTGAATACCTTGACTTGTAGGCTTCATCTAGAATAAGGCTACGTAAATCCCCATAACTAGGCACCCAGATTCTTCCGGCAAAGTATCGGAGTGCAGTTTCCTTGACCTCAAATCGAGAAACGAGAATGTTCAAGTGCTCTTGAGCAATATTCTCCTCCTTGAGAGCCTCATCTTGAGCTAAGCGGATCTGGCTGTTGAGATTCGTCTGAATGGTGATGTTCAAGGTACGAACATGAAGAGGTACAGTTCTCTCCTTTCGGCTTAAGGCATCGGCTACAACATTTGCCTTTCCAGGATGGTAACCGAGTTCACAATCAAAGTTGTTCAACGTCTCGATCCATCGACGTTGTCTCATATTCAGTTGCTTCTGATCAAAGATGTGTTGTAGGCTTTTGTGGTCGGTGAAGATAGTGCTCTTAGTCCCATAAAGATAGTGTCTCCACAGTTTTAGTGCGAAGACAACAGCTCCAAGCTCGAGATCGTGAGCTGTGTAGTTTCGCTCGCGAATCTTTAGTTATCGGGAGGCGTAAGAATAACCTTCTTCAGTTGCATCAATACACACCCAAAGCCTTGTTGGGAGGCATCGCAATACATAACGAAGTCATTACTGCCTTTAAGAAGGGACAGAATAGGTGCGGTGGTTAACTTCTTCTTCAGGGTTTGGAATGCCGATTCTTGCTCGGTTTCCCAAACGAACTTCTTCCCATTATGAGTTAATGCAGTCAAAGGACGCGCAATCAGAGAGAAATCTTCAATAAACCTTCGGTAATAACTGGCAAGGCCTAAGAATTAGCGGATATGAGTCAGAGTAGTGGGAGTTTCCCACTTGCTGATAGCTTCGATCTTCGCGGGATCGACTTTGATACCCTGATCGCTCACAATATGACCGAGAAATTGAACTTCCTTCAACCAAAATTCATACTTAGAGAATTTGGCATAAAGTTGCTCTTGTCTCAAGAGTTCTAGCACGAGTCGAAGATGTTGCTCATGTTCTGTTTCACTTTTGGAATAGATGAGGATATCATCTACAAAGACAATAATGAACTTGTCCAGATATGGCTTGCATACACGATTCATGAGATCCATAAACACGGCAGGTACGTTAGTTAAGCCAAATGGCATCACCAAAAACTCGTAGTGGCCATAACGTGTTCGGAAAGCCGTCTTAAGTACATCGCTCTCCTTCACCCTCAACTGGTGATAACCTGATCATAGATCGATCTTGGAGTAAACACTGGATCCTTGTAGCTGATCGAAAAGATCGTTAATTCTATGAAGAGGATACCGATTCTTGATTGTTAATTTGCTCAGCTATCGATAGTCGATACACATGCAGAAAGATCCGTCCTTCTTCTTCACGAACAAAATAGGTGCGCCCCAAGGCGATGAACTCGGTAGGATAAATCCACGGTCTAGCAATTCGTGTAGTTGACTCTGTAACTCTTGCAGTTCGGAAGGTGCAAGTCGATAAGGTGCGCGAGCTACAGGTGCAGCTCCTGGCACTAGATCAATCTAAAACTCCACTGATCTCGGCGACGGTAATCCAGGAAACTCTTCTGGAAAGACGTCGGGAAATTCGTTCATAATTCGTACATCATCCATGCTCTTGTCTTCAACTTCTAGCTTCTTCACATGTGTCAGAATAGTAAAATGCCCCTCCTTCATAACCTTTTATGCCTTCAAGCACCTAATAAGGTTCAACTTCGGACTACATCTCTTTCCATAAATGATCAGAGGCTCACCATCTTCGCGTGGTATACGAAGAATCTTCTCTCCGCAGATAACTTTGGCTCTTACCTTGGACAAACAGTCCATACCGACAATCACATCAAAGCTTCCCAACTTGATGGGTATTAGATCAATCTCAAAATCCACTCTGGCTAGGTTGATAATACCTCCTCGACCAATTTGGTCAACTTTCTCATGTTTTCCATTGGCTACCTCAACAAGCATACTCTCCTCCAAAGGAACTAACGACCAATCTATCTTAGAGCAAAAGTGTCTACATACATAACTCCTATCGGCACCAGTATCAAACAGAACAGAAGCTAATAGGTTATTGATAGTGAATGTACCTGTAACCAAGTCAGGATTCTCGCGGGCATCTCTTGCGTTCATGTTGAAGGCTCTTCCACGTGCTGGCCCGCCATCCTTCTTCTTGTTGGGACATTCATTCTTGAAGTGGCCCTGCTGTCCGCACTCATAGCACTTCCTTGGTCCATTTGGGTTTGTCCTCACAGCTGGGGCGGTGCTCTTACAGTCTCTGCCGATGTGTTCAATCCTTTTGCACTTCTCACACAGTACGTTGCATTGTCCAGTATGATGCTTGTAGCATCTCTTACACTGAGGAAGGGTGCCCTTGTAGTTAGGGTTTGAGCTAGGATTCGGGTTCGGGTTCCTCCAGTCGTTGTTTCCTTTGAAATTCTCATACCTCTTAGCTGGGTTCTGGTCAAAACCTTTTCCCTTGTTTCCATCCCACTTACGTTTCCCATTACTAGCTCCCGATTCTGATTTCGCCTTCTCTGGCTCTTGGCGGGTAATTTGATTTATCAGGGTGTGCGCCATGCGCATAGCTTCCGAAACATTCGCTGGTTTCGATGAAGTGACATTTCCCTGAATTTCCTTGAGGAGTCCCCACAGATACCGTTCCATGCATTTGAACTCAGGAGTAACCATTGTGGGGCACATCAGGGCTAACTCTAAGTACCTTTGGTTATAGCCATCAAGGTCAGTTCCTACAACTTTCAGTTCCCAAAACTCCGCTTCCATCTTCTGAATTTCTGTTCTGGGGCATTACTCCTTGATCATATCCCTCTTAAACTCTTCCCATGGTGTAGCATAAGCTTCGTAAATTCTCTGAGCTTGGGCGAACGTATTCCACCAAGTCAAAGCGCCATCCAACAGTGTGCAGGATGCGAACTTAGTCCTATTTGATTCAGAGCAGTTACTCACACGGAACACAGATTTCAACTTTTCAAACCATCTTGTTAAGCCAACTGGCCCTTCTGTTCCACTTAAATTATGGGGCTTGCAGCTCTAGAACTCCTTGTAAGTGCACCCATTTTGAGCATTGCGGTTTGCCATTGGTGCTGGTGCAGGGTTGGCATCTGCCATAGTCGTGGCTACTCGAGCAGCTATCATCTCCTCAGTTTGAGCTGCGGTGGGGATTTCTCTCGGACCTTTTCCATTAGCCATCAATCTTCCTAACAAAATTTTTGACTTAAGTTAAAATCTAATAATCGGTAACGTCATAGCATAAGGTAAACAGTACAGAAACAACACAATACACCATAACTAAGCATGGCAACAAGCAGCAGGTAGCACAAAAGCCAAAATGTAATAAAATTCCGTACAACAATTAAGCAATAGTAATTCCATTCATAATAAGAAAGTTACATACAATGGCATGAGGTTCGTACATTACATTAATGAAAACAGAAAACTACAAACGGAATACATAAGGAAATCCAATACAATAGTCCTAGGGCAAAGATGGGTAAATGATGTCCATCAGCTGGGACATCTGATCCTCGAGCTCAGTTACCCGAGCACGGAGGGCATGCACTTCCCTCGTCAGTTCCTTTACGACGGGGGATGCTGGTGGGGTAGGTGGTACAGATGGTGCAGGTGGCGTCGGTGGTGCATGTAGCGACCCAACAAAATCGTCATTGACGGCGCCGTCTACTTAGGTCCCGTTACGTGCTTATAAGTCTTTAAAATAACGTTTGACCAAAAATATGTCGCATTCATTTCAAATGTAAGGATGTTCAAAGTTTACAAAGTAGTTCAACGACTAAATAAGTCACAACGTTTTAAGTACAAATGAAACCTATGCGACACAATTTAAGTAAAGTCAAAAGACGCTCCATGTATGCATGTATACTCGACATCCAAGAAAGTATCAAAAGGAGTGCGGAAGTATGTATCACATAGCGTTCAAGGACCTGAGAAAACATATAAAAAACTGTCAACGAAAACGTTGGTGAAATCATAGGTGTATTAGTAACGTTGTTTTTAAACCACAAGATTTAATATTTCCATAAAGTTGATTATCTAAATAGTTTGCATTCCAAAAGTTGTTGCACGTTCGTGAGCACCCAATTATCAAAACTTAACTGTTTTGTACCCTGTTACGTAGTGTTAGAACATACACTATACTCGAAAATATATTTCATCCGCTAACGGGAGTAAACCTTCCGAATGAGAGCTCGTCAAGCCCATGTGATCACATAACATAAGTTCACGTTTACACCCTGCAAGTGTAACTAATGATAATTGAATTGAGGATTTTTTTTCTAACTCGCTGTGGAATGTTTGTTTTCGTACTTGTGTTCAAAGCATAAAGTATGATACGTATATGTTTCTCATCCCATGATTTAAAGTATAAAAGGTGTTGAAAAGATGGGACTATGATCTCACCTTGAGTGCACGAGTAAAAAGGTACTTCACAAGGTAACGTGTGCAAGAACGAATGCTAGTCTTGAGCTAAACAAGTAGGTCGTATCAATAACGGTAAATACGGTTGGTCAAAGTTGTTGAATTAGTCCTATGGCTCGTTATGACTCGATTATATAGCATGTGAGTCAAATTCTCATGTTTCATGCAAGATACAAGTATAAAAGTAGGTTAGAACGATTGCATAAGTATTTGGTTAAGTTTGACTAAAAGTCAAACTTGGTCAAAGTCAAGTCAAAGTCAACAGGGTCGGGTCGGGTATCTGACAATTTTTCCATGATGAGAAATCATATATAAGCATGTTGGGCAAGTTTCATGTTAATCGGAGTTGCGAGTAAGCGGAAATGAATTTGTGAAAAACAAAACACAAAGTAACTTTGGCCTGGGAAGTGCGGGGTACGCGCAGGTTTACGCGGCGCGCATTATAGCGTGGAACCAGGCCAGGTACCATTCTAGGGTTTAAGCATCTGCACCTTTACATATACGCGGCGCGCTCAAGGTTGCGCTGCGTGATTTACTGAAAAGTGCTGTTTGCTGAATTTTTGTTATGTCTCGAACCAAGCTTCAAACAAACATAGCTCATGAACCGAAAACATTCAAAACGCATGCCATACATCGTTGGAAAGGTAATTTAACGATGAACACAACTAAACACATTTCATTAACCAAAAACATCATTCACAACAATCAAATCCAAGTTGAATGCTCATTTAATGTTCATCATAAATGTTTCAAGTTCATAAATGCATTAAATGATTCGGAAACATAACACACATATTTAATACGCCGTTTCGTAGATAATTATGCATACAATACAATTAAACACTTACAAACAACATTGTAAAGCATTCAATGCATCAAAAGTTCATTTTACTTCTATCAAACCCTAACTCAAAATCATAAATTTAACAATTATGTTTATGGAGTTTTTCCAAGTCAACCTACATACCAAAATGAAGCTAGTGATGCTATTAACACATTTAAAACATGAGCTTTAACATTTAAACAACATTTAAGCCCCCAAATCTCAAGATCAAAAACACCCAAATTCAAGTTCATGTTAGTTACTTAAAATAACAAGATCAAACATATAATTCACATATTCATGTTAGACTTGAGCTATAGACACTAATTAACACTTTTATAAGTCAAAAATATCAAGAACAAAAAATCTAGTGTTTTTAGAAAGTTATCCAAAAGAGATGAAGTTGGTATGGAATTGAAGAGGAAGATGCAAGGATTCCAAATATGTAATTTGTTTTGAAGAACACTTGCAAGATCTAAATTAGATGATGAATCTTTGTATTGGGTGTTGAGAGAAAAAGATGAAAGTAGTAAGGAAAAGAGGAGGTGAATGAGTGGAGAAGATGGATGTTTACCATTTGACCTAGTCACATCTTTGCACACTTGACAACATTAGCCCCTCGAGTTTAAAAGCGGGTGCGTGAATTTACCAAACGAATTACCTTAAATACATAGAGTAAACGAGAGATGTTATAATTAAATAACGGACTTTAAAATAAATAGACGGAAAGTAAACGGAAAAATACGGGATGTTACATTACCTACTCCTTAAAAGAAATTTCGTCCTGAAATTTAAGTAGGCGTAGTAGTCGTGGTTTCCTCCTCGAGATCTTGCATTTCCAACTCTACGAATAAGTGAGGATACTTTCTTTGCATTTGATCTTGTCTTTCCCAAGTAAACTCGGGTCCCCTTTTGGCGTTCCAACGAACTTTAACGATCGGGATTTTACTTTGTTTTAGCGTTTTAACGGAGTTGTCCACAATTTCAACCGATTCTTCCATAAAATGAAGTTTGTCATCAATAGTAAGATCTTCGAGAGGGATGACGAGTTCGGGTTCGGCAAAACATTTTTTTAAGTTTGATACATAGAAAGTAGGATGAACGGAGCTCAATTGAGGCGGAAGATCTAATTGGTAAGCAACGGTTCCAATACGTTCCAAGATTTCAAAAGGACCAATGTATCACGGATTTAGTTTCCCACGTTTCCCGTAACGGATTACACCTTTCCAAGGTGCGACTTTTAACATTACACGATCACCCACTTGGAACTCGAGATCCTTACAACTAATGTCGGTATAGCTCTTTTGATGACTACGGGTCTTCTGCAGCCTATCTCAGATTTGAATGATCTTCTCAGTTGTTTCATGAATGAGTTCGGGTCCAGTGATTTGATTGTCACCTACTTCGGCCCAACAAAGAGGGGAACAACATTTTCGGCCATTTAACGCTTCGAATGGTGCGGCGTTAATACTCGCGTGATAACTATTGTTGTAGGAGAATTCGACGAGAGGCAAGTGCTTGTCCCAAGCTTTTCCGAAATCGATAATGCAAGCTCGTAGCATGTCTTCCAAGGTTTGAATTGTGCGTTCGCTTTGTCTGTCGGTTTGCGAATGATATGCGGTGCTCATGTCCAATCGTGTTCCCAATGCTTCTTGTAAAGTATGCCAAAATCTAGAAACAAAACGACCATCTCGGTCGAAAATAATCGATAATGGTACACCGTGATGGGCTACGATCTCTTTAATGTAAAGTTGTGCAAGTTTCTCCATTTTGTCGGTTTCTTCATGGCAAGGAAGTGGGCGGATTTGGTGAGACGGTCTACCATAACCCAAATAGTATCATAACCGATCACCGTTCTTGGTAGTTTTGTGATAAAATCCATCGTTATTCTTTCCCACTTCCATTGTGGGATTTCGGGTTGTTGAAGTAGTCCGGACGGTCTTTGGTGTTCGGCTTTGACTTTAGAGCAAGTTAGGTACTTTCCAACATAAGTAGAAACGTCCCTTTTAATGTTCGACCACCAATATTGCTCCTTGAGGTCGTGGTACATCTTATTGGCACCGGGGTGAATCGGATACCTTGACTTATGGGCTTCATCTAGAATAAGGCTTTGCAAGTCCCCATAACTAGGCACCCAAATTCTTCCGGCGAGATATCGGAGTCCGGCCTCCTTAACTTCGAATCGAGAGGCGAGGACGTTCAAGTGTTCGAGAGAGATGTTTTCATCCTTGAGAGCCTTGTCTTGGGCTACGCGAATTTAGTTATTGAGACTTGTATGGATGGTGATGTTTAAAGCTTGGATACGAAGAGGCACCATCCTTTCCTTTCGACTTAAGGCATCAGCTACTACATTTGCCTTCCCAGGATGGTAACGAAGCTCACAATCGTAATTGTTTAAAGTTTCAATCCACCGTCGTTGTCGCATGTTTAGTTGTTTTTGATCGAAGATGTGTTGGAGGCTTTTGTGATCGGTGAAAATAGTACTTTTGGTCCCATAAACAAAATGTCTCCACATTTTGAGTGCAAAGACGACAGCTCCGAGTTCTAGATCATGTGTCGTGTAGTTCCGTTCATGGATTTTCAATTGTCGGGAGGCATAAGCAATGACTTTCTTTCGGTGCATTAGTACACACCCAAAACCACGTTTCGAGGCATCGCAATATATAACAAAATCATCATTGCCTTCCAGAAGTGACAAGATAGGAGCGGTGGTTAGCTTTGTCTTCAAGATTTGAAACGCGGACTCTTGTTTGGTTGCCCAAACGAATTTCCTTCCCTTGTGAGTTAACGCGGTTAGAGGACGTGCAACCAAAGAGAAATTTTCGATAAATCTACGATAGTACCCGTCGAGGCCTAAGAATTGACGAATGGGAGTAGGAGTAGTGGGGGTTTCCCATTTGCTAATGGCTTCAATTTTTGCGGGATCCACCTTAATACTTTGGTCGCTTATGACATGACCGAGAAATTGAACCTCCTTCAACCAAAATTCACACTTGGAGAATTTGGCATAGAGTCGTTCTTGCCTCAAGAGTTCGAGCACAAGTCGAAGGTGTTGTTCGTGCTCTTCTTCGCTTTTAGAATAGACAAGATATCATCGATGAATACAATAATGAACTTGTCGAGATATGGTTTTCACACGCGGTTCATAAGATCCATGAACACCGCCGGTGCATTAGTTAGACCAAATGGCATGACAAGAAATTCGTAACTACCATAGCGAGTCCGAAAAGTGGTTTTGGAGACATCTTCCCCTTTAACCCTTAGTTGATGATAACCTGAGCGTAGATCGATTTTTGAATATACACGAGATCCTTGTAGTTGATCGAAAAGGTTGTCGATACGAGGAAGAGGATATCGGTTCTTAACTGTCAATTTGTTTAGTTCATGATAATCGATGCACATTCATAGGGACCCATCTTTCTTTTTAACGAATAAAATCGGAGCGCCCCATGGTGAATGGCTAGGTTGGATGAAACCACGGTCAAGTAGTTCTTGAATTTGACTTTGTAATTCTTGTATTTTAGGTGGAGCAAGTCTATACGGTACACGTGCTATGGGTGCGGCTCCCGGAATAAGATCGATTTGGAATTCTACCGGTCGATGAGGTGGAGGACCCGGCAATTCTTCGGGAAATATATCAGAAAATTCACTAACAATTGGCACATCATCGATATGCTTCTCATCAGTCTCGACTTTCTTAACGTGGGCTAGAATCACGAAACAACCTTTACGAAGGTATTTTTCGACTTTGAGGCACGAGACGAGGTTGAGTCCGGTGCAACTCTTATCGCCATAGACAATCAAGGGTTCACCATTCTCGATAGGAATTTGAATTGCTTTGAGATCACAAAGGATGTGAGATTTTATTTTGGCTAACCAATCCATACCAATTATTACATTGAAGCTCCCTAGTTCTATAGGTATCAAGTCAATTTCAAACTCTTTACCCATTAAGTTTAACGTACACCCCCGATAAAAATTGTCGGCACTCAATAGTTTTCCGTTGGGCACTTCAATGGTATATGTAGTATATAGTGAGAGTGGCGGAGTGTAAAAAGAATGAGTCAAAGTCTTGGATATAAAACTCTTATCGGCGCCCGAATCGAATAAACAAGAGACATAAGAATTGTTGAGAAGAAACGTACTCGTGACTAGTTCATTGTCATCTCGGGCTTCCTCGGTGTTGATATTGAAAGCTCGGTCGCGTGCATTGGGGTTGGCTTTCTTCTTTGGACATGCATTTCTATAATGACCCGATTGGCCACATTCAAAACAAGCACCCAGTTTTGTTGCATTGGGCCCCTTTTGAGCGACGGGGGCAGCACTTCTACAATCGTTGGCCACATGACCACTTCTTTGGCACCGGTGGCAAAACGGTTTGTCACATTCACCATAGTGATGTTTGTGGCATTTGTTGCAAAAAGGTTTATTTCCGACATAACTTTTCTTGCCGTCGGAGGTGAAAGGCTTCTTGGCGGGGTTGTTGTCGTTGTAGTTGCTTGATTGGGAGGCTTCCCACTTTCTTTTGTTGCCACCCAATTTATCCTCGGCCTTAGGTACCGGTACTACGATTTCATCCACCGTCTCTATCAATTGGCTGGCCATCTTCAAACCTTCATGTAGATTAGCAGGTTTGGATGACATTACCCCGTGTTTGATGCTTTTAGGGAGGCCATCCATGTAAAGTTTAACTCTTAGGGACTCGAGAGTCACGAGAGCCGGACACATTAAGGATAGCTCGGCAAACCGTTGATTATATGCTTTGAGGTCATTTCCGACCGCTTTAAAAGTCCTTAGCTCGTGTTCGAGCTTGCGTGTCTCTTCACGTGGGAAGTATTCGATGATCATCTTTTCCCTTAAATCGGCCCAAGAGAGTGCGTGGGCTTCATCAGTACCCACCAATTACACATAAGTGTTCTACCAAGTGAGAGCGATACCGGCAAAAGTGTGAGTGGAGTACTTGACCTTGTCTTGGTCCCGGCAACCGCTTATGCTAAAAATGGCTTCCGTTTGCTCAAACCATCGAGTAAGAGCAACCGGTCCTCCGATCCCATCAAAAGTATGAGGTTTTCACCCCATGAAAGCTTTGTAGGAGCATCCCTCGTTTGAGTTACCGGCTCTATTGTTGTTGTTGTTGTTGTTGTTGTTGTTGTGGTTGTTGTTATTGTTAATGTTGTTGGAAGAGTGACCTGCCATGGCCGCATCTACGGCGGTGGCTATCATTCGTTGAAGAGCTTGCGTGGGACTCGGCGAGGAGGCATTGTTCCTTCAAGACAAAAAAATATCGTTGAATAGTATTCTTAATAATACTAATCGTGATATGGAATAAAGATAGATAGAAATTTTCCTTGACTCGCCCTAAATTCTTTATGCTATAATGTCGGAACGTCCATATGAGTCACCGTAATATAATCCCGGCAATTATATTACCCTAATTCATATGTGCATTCGACATTACCTCATAAGGTCAAGATGGCATGTCAATCAAATTAAACAACGTGAGATTAAGATGAAGTAAGAGTTAGATACGGATAGAATAGTTCAAGTATAAATGCACAAGTAGTCAAGCAAATCCTACTTCAAGTCTATATGCCGGTTGTAGTCTAGACTTACTAATGTACCCTATGACTCGGAGTTGACACAAATGAGCTCTAAATCCCTACAATCAACGCTCTGTTACCATCTGTAGCGACCAGACAAAATCGTCATTGACGGTGCCGTCTACTTAGGTCCCGTTACGTGGTCATAAGTCTTTAAAATAACGTTTGACCAAAAATATGTCGCATTCATTTCAAATGTAAGGATGTTCAAAGTTTACAAAGTAGTTCAACGACTAAATAAGTTACAACGTTTTAAGTACAAATGAAACCTATGCGACACAATTTAAGTAAATTCAAAAGATGCTCCATGTATGCATGTATACTCGACATCCAAGCAAGTATCAAAAAGAGTGCGGATGCATGTATCACATAGCGTTCAAGGACATGAGAAAACATATAGAAAAATGGCAACGAAAACGTTGGTGAAATTATAGGTGTATTAGTAACGTTGTTTTTGAACCACAAGATTTAATATTTCCATAAAGTTGATTATCTAAATCATTTGCATTCCAAAAGTTGTTGCACGTTCGCGAGCACCCAATTATCAAAACTTAACTGTTTTGTACCCTGTTACGTACTGTTAGAACATACACTATACTCAAAAATATATTTCATCCATTAACGGTAGCGAACCTTCCGAATGAGGGCTCGTCAATCCCTTGTGATCACATAACATAAGTTCACTTTTACACCCTGCAAGTGTAACTAATGATAATTGAATTGAGACTTTTTGTTCTAACTCGCTGTGGAATGTTTGTTTTCGTACTTGTGTTCAAAGCATAAAGTATGATACGTATATGTTTCTCATCCCATGATTTAAAGTATAAAAGTTGTTGAAAAGATGGTACTATGATCTCACCTTGAGTGCACGAGTAAAAAGGTACTTCACAAGGTAACGTGTGCAAGAACGAATGCTAGTCTTGACCAAAACAAGTAGGTCGTATCAATAACAGTAAACACGGTTGGTTAAAGTTGTTGAATTAGTCCCATGGCTCGTTACGACTCGATTATATAGCCTGTGACTCAAATTGTCATGTTTCATGCAAGATACAAGTATAAAAGTAGGTTAGAACGATTGCATAAGTATTTGGTTAAGTTTGACTTAAAGTCAAACTTGGTCAAAGTCAAGTCAAATTCAACGGGGTCGGGTCGGGTCGGGTATCTGACAATTTTTCCATGATGAGAAATCATATATAAGCATGTTGGCCAAGTTTCATGTTAATCGGAGTTGCGAGTAAGCGGAAATGAATTTGTGAAAAACATAACACAAAGTAACTTTGGCCTGGGAAGTGCGCGGTGCGCGCAGGTATGCGCGGCGCGCATTATAGTGTGGAACCAGGCCAGGTACCATTCCAGGGGTTAAGCATCTGCACCTTTACATATATCCGGCGCGCTCAAGGTTGCGTGGCGCGCTTTACTGAAAAAGTGCTGTTTGCTGAATTTTTGTTAAGTCTAGAACCAAACTTCAAACAAACATAACTCATGAACCGAAAACATTCAAAATGCATTCCATACATCGTTGGAAAGGTAATTAACGAGGAACACAACTAAACACATTTCATTAACCAAAAACATCATTCACAACAATTAAATCCAAGTTGAATGCTCATTTAATGTTCATCATAAATGTTTCAAGTTCATAAATGCATTAAATGATTCGGAAACATAACACACATATATAATACGCCGTTTTGTAGGTAATTATGCATACAATACAATTAAACACTTACAAACAACATTGTAAAGCATTCAATGCATCAAAAGTTCATTTTAATTCTATTAAACCCTAACTCAAAATCATAAATTTAACAATTATGTTTATGGAGTTTTTCCAAATCAACCTACATACCAAAATGAAGCTAGTGATGCTAGTAAAACATTTAATACATGAGCTTTAACATTTAAACAATATTTAAGCACCCAAATCTCAAGATCAAACACACCCAAATTCAAGTGCTGTTAGTTACTTAAAATAACAAGATCAAACATATAATTCACTGATGTGTGCGAGGTATAGTACGTAATACTATTATTTTTAATACGAAATATGATACAATTTTCACAAGTTTTAGTTATTTATATAGATTGGATATACCTAAACCTTGCTACAACACTTTTAGGCAGTGTACCTAATCATAGAGTAGTGTAGTTTTTAGTAAGTCCGGTTCGTTCCACAGGGAGCTAGCTGAGTTTAACGCTATATTTTTAACAACTATATTAATATAAAATATATATATAATTATATATAGTAATATTATTATAAAAGGGGGTTTTACCGTTTAATGACCGGTTTATCAATTTTTATATTTTGGGTAAAGATAAATGACGATAAATAAAAGTGCGATAATTAAAAGTGTGATAATTTAAAATTGCAGTAAATAAAAGTACGATGAGATGTAAAATAACACAATTATGCTTATTTAAACTTCCATAACCATGATGTTTGACGTTTTGATTTTAATTAATTATTACCCAGGTTAATTGTCCTTTGTCCTGGTTTATTTGATACCTATCTGGTTTTTGTCCATAATAGTCCATCGGTCATAATTATAAAATGCTCGTCAAATTAACCTTATTCCCGAAGTCAAATATTCCAACTAATTAGGGATTCGAACTGTAACATGGTTTTAATACTTTTTTAATAATTACACCAGGTTATCGACTGTGTGTAATTTAAGGTTTTAATACTTTGTTAACAATTACACCAATTACCCTTGTATGTAATTCACCCCTGTTTTAATGGGTCCATGATATATTAATTTATCCACTTGGCCAAAATGAATAATCAATTACCCAATCCAATTGATTAATTAAATGATTGTAAACGATGTCGTATAAACCTCACTAAATAGGACATTCGTAATCATTTTAATAATTATTAGATTAACTAATTTGAAGATAGGTTCGATAGGTTCCAATGAGTTGTCATTCAATTAGACAATACCCCCCACCTATTAATAGTCATAGTCCAATGGTCACAAGTGTCGGTGTTTTGTCAAAACCCGAATTATGGTACAAAATCCAATAACTCCGTCTTAAATATTTAGTCCAATATCACGATTACTTCAGCTCAAATAAGCATGATAATAACTTAGTTACGAGGCATTAATTTAAAAAGGAAGAACATAGCTTACAGTGGTTATTAATCACGTAGCGTTACACGGACAGAACTCCGAATTTAAAACCCGAAAAACATTTCTTACAATAACCCAATTATTATTAATCTTAACTTAAACTTAATATTATAAATATAAATATAAATATTACATAGAGAGAAAGAAAGAAAGGTGTCTAGAGTTAGGCAGAAAATGAATCAATTTATAGAACTTTTGCTGATCCTGTAGCTAATGCACTCGCATGAGATTTCAGTGCATTTCCCATGCACTCGCATGGCCGCCCTGGGCAGCTCATATCTTGATTAAAATGTGGGCTGCCAAGATTTATTTAATATATAATATAATATATATAATTTTATATAATTATATATATATATATATTATATTATATTCTTGTGCATAGTTGACTTGTAATTTTAGCTCCGTTGACTCGCGCGTTGATGCTCGATTCTTGTCTCAGTTCTGAATTTTCGAACGCCTTTTCGTATGCTTAGATATCTTGTACTTTGCGTTCCGCGACTTGTACTCTTGTCATTTTTAGACGTTTCTTATCAATAAATGAAACCACTTGGATTGTATCTTGTACATTTGAGCTTTTTGGTCATTTGCGTCTTCAAATCGTCATTCGCGTCTTCAGTCTTCGCACTTATTTATTTAAACGAATATTACTTGGAAATAGAACAATTGCAACTAAAAACTTTACATATTGGAAGGATATTGCGCCTAAATATATGTTCATTTGGAGCACTATCAAATATCCCTACGCTTGAACGTTGCTTGTCCTCAAGCAATACGGAACTTGAAATTAAAATCACAGTTCACTCGAATCACTTTTTTATTTTCACACTTTATACATCAATGATTTTGATACGGCGGTATACACAATGATAGTAACGATGTGGTTTACAGTCCCACATGACTATAAAAATTTAGATCCTTTAAGAAAATTGGATCTTTATGAAAATATTTGATCTTTTGAAAATTCATTCTAGCTTTACCCTAGATAAGTTTTCCGGAATAACCCTTCACCGGTTTTTGCAAAATGCTTTTGTGGATTTTGTGGGTTTCAGATTTGAAAATTTTAGCTCAAAACTTGCGGTTTTGTGTCACCCACTTGCTAACCTTGTATTAGGAAAGCAACACGTCCAGTATACTTGCTCCGTATATTACCTTTCGGTAAACTACCTTCCGGTTGTAAAGGAAAGTGATGAACAAGAAACTGTTAAGGCAATGTCTAATGACATGCAGTTAATCATGGTCCACAACGTGTCGGATGCAATTACTATCCTTTGTAGGAGCAATAGTAAAGATCACCCTAAAAATTTTCTGTCTGGCACAAGGTCCTATCTTCGACCATGCTATGAAACCACCGTTCTTACGGTTGACACTCGATTTGGTTCAGGTGACCTAATGAATTTTGGTAAATTCTTAGGATTTTACGTTCAATGGTAATGAACGCATTGAAAAAAGGTTTTCAGAAAACAAATCGGTTTTAATTTTGATCAAAATATTTTCTCGTTCAAGCTAGAGTTTAGATATCATCGAATTCCATGAGTTTGTAATTCTCAATCTTTAAGGTCAATCTCAAGGATTGAGTAATATCAGGCTTAAAATCTGATTTTTAATCTTTAAGGAGATTATCCTTTCTGGGGGTCTGATTCATTAGTCTTATCAAGCTAATTTGCACGGCGCCCTCCCAATTTTACGAGACAGATCCTCTCATGGATAGGATAAGTCTGACCACTTGGCGACCCTGTTTGATGCTGAGGTCCGTGGATTTCCCGCTGATTTTAGAGATGACTTTTCTAGATTTTTCGTCAACCTACAGCTGGTCTGGACGACAACTTCCTGACCGAAATCAAGAAGCGCATTTCTTTTTCGGAAGACTTTACTTCCTTTATTGATGGAATTGATTCATTGTGTAGATCCTTCTTTGTTTCAAATATATTACAGTAAATCGCGTAAAACTGATTAGTTTAATCCAAAACAAAAGTACCTACAAAAATCTTGTACAAAAATATGTTATATCTGTTTTAAAGAACTTGGTGCATTCTTTCCACACTTAGCTTTTATTTATTCTTTTCTTTGTCTTTTTATTCTCTTCTATTCCATTTTAAATGAATTCTAGTGTTTCGGGTTGTTTCTCAATTTATGTCCTTTCCGAGGTAACAATAACTTCGGTATTATCACCTAGTTTTATCGTTCATAAATATGTATAAACATGATTTTGAATTCATTTAATTGAAATTTTTTTTCAAAATTTCACAAAATTTGGCAATTAAACTAAGTGTAAACCCGAGAGAATTTATAACCCTTCCCCACACTTGAGATCATGCAATGCCTTCATTTGCATGAAATCGGACTATAATTATAAATTCATGAGGGTGATTAGTGTAGAAAAATGATTAAAAATAAAGAGTTTGCAAACTTATTATTTTATATCTCATTTGATATTTTTGTCTTGTCGCTAAAATTAGTAGCTTTTGCTTAACTTAATGCCAGTCTTTGAAAGTGCATTGTTTTACCCTGTTTTGTACATAAGATAAACTACAAACATATATATACATAATATTTTTTTTATATAAAACCTTTATTTATTAAAACATTTTTTTTAAAAAATTTTGTTTCCTTTTACTTTAGGTAGAGGTAGTTTCGGTACGTTTACCTAGTCCATCCCTCGACAAAATTTAAGAATTTTCGTTTTTAAAGCGATTGTTTTAAATGCAAAGATTTTTGGGTTTTTTAATTTTTTTGGCATAATTTAGATCAATAATATTAAAAATAATGATAACAAAATTTTTCGCCCCGTCTTTGAGTAAAGCAATTTCGATTCTATGATCTAGTTTTTAACTCACGACGAATTTTAGAAATCATTTTTTTAAACTTAGTGAAATAAAGTAAATTTTGTTTTTTTTTAAATTTCACACAAAACTTAAATTTAAAATGCATATTAATTTCATATAAAACCTACAAAAAAAAAAAAAATTCAGAATGGTGGGAGAAAACTAGTTCTTTAGTGTCTGCTAGTGGAAAAGACCAATCGGATTCCATTCTCGGAACTACACGAGAACAGAACAACTAACTCTAGACAGCATTTTCTTTTTAGAACATTTGAATCTCTTCACACTTAGGTAGCCACGGTGTCGAAATTGTGATTAACTTCATAGTTAATTTCTCTTGGACCATAATCAACTTGCATATCTGTGACTTTTGCTTTAAGCCATTGGTCTGATTCCTGTGTAATATCCACAAATTCAACTAGTTTCGCCTTTTCTTTAGGCGACAAATTGGATACTAACCGGGTACATAACTTAAAGTTCCCTTTGGTTCTAGCATCGGGAATCCGTTTAATAAGTTTCTTCATTGAACTATTAATAACGGGGTCATTTAATTTCGTATCAACAACGGGGTTCTTTGTTATCAGGTCATCATTAGGTGTTACTTCATCTTCCCCACACTTAGGTGTTTTATTATTGTTAAGCACTACCGTTGGAGTTGGTAAAACAACATGGTTCTTACCAATAGTTTTTGTTGGTTCAATGGTTTTGGTTGGTGAAGATTTAGACTTTCGAATCACAAAGGCGACCGATTTGTCACCATCCTCTACCCTCTCTTACATCAAATAACGCCCCAGTGGACGCTAAGAATGGTCGACCTAAAACTAGAGGAACGTTTGTGTCCTCTTCTATGTCAATGACAATAAATTCGACTAAAAAGGTTAAATTACCCACTTGAACGGGTAAGTTGTCAGCAATTCCAACTGGGTGCCTAATTGTTTGATCAAAGAGTCGAACACTCATCTCTGTTGGACTTAACTCACCTACTCCTAATCTCTTATATAATGATAGAGGCATAACACTCACACTCCACCTAAATTTGCTAGTGCATCATACATGACACACTCACTAAGTAGACAAGGAACAATAAATTCACCCGGATCACCCACCCTGGGTGGAGGTTTTGGTGGAACTGTCTTCACCGGGTTTACTTCTATGGTTTATGTTTCTTGCACTTTCTTATTATTCTTCTTCTTTCCAGAGGTATCACAAACTTTATTACCTATTACTTGCTCATACTCAACTCCTTTTCTTGGAAACGGGATGGATGGTCTGTATGGTTCCACCACTGGCTTTACATAATCGGGTAGTGGTGGTGGCGTAACTTCTTCATTATTACTCACATCGAAAACCTTCCCATCTTCTGATGTTGGTTTTTCAGAATTTGTTGACACCATATTAACATTCTCATTTCGAGGATTTACTTCAGTATTACTCGGTAGCTTTCCTTGTTCTACCTACGTGTTTTTGTAGATTCAAAATGGAAGCTTGTTTAGTTTTTAATGACTGATCAAACCTCTCATTCGTTTGGGTTTGAGTTGCAATAAATTGTGTTTGAGATTCAACTAGCTTTTGTACCATTTCTTCCAGATTTGGCTTTTTTTCTTCGGTTTATTGTGGTGGTTTATACAAGCCAGGTCTTTGTTGATTGAAAGTATAGCTTTGAGTTGGTTGGTTATTTGGACCTTGTTGGTTATACGAGTTATTGTTGGGTCCATTTGGATTGTAAAGAATGTTTTGATTTCGACTAAAGTTTGGCCTTGGCGGTTGATAATTATTTTGATAATTATTTCCCGGCCTTTGGTTCATGTAGGAAACATTCTCACGTTGTTCCATAGTTTGATTAACATTACAATCTTTCGTTAAGTGTGGTCCACCGCATTGCTCACAACTGATTCGTATTGCGTGAATATCTTTAGTCATCATTTCCATTCGACTTTTGAAAGCATTTATTTTTGCGAAAACGGAATCAAAGTCATGGCTAGAATCAGCTCTAGCCGCTTTAGATGAACGAAAGATATCTTTTTCTTGATGCACTCATGAGAGTGGGAGGCTGTGTTATCAATGATCTTGTGAGCTTCGGTTGTGGTTTTCTTCATAATGGAACCACCAGCTGCTGTGTCGATGTCTTTTCGTGTAGTAACATCGCAACCTTGGTAGAATATTTGTACTATTTGATAAGTGTCTAAACCATATTGAGGACATCCTCTCAACAACTTTCCAAATCTTGTCCACGCTTCATATAGAGTTTCATTTGGCTTCTGCGCGAACGTAACAATTTCTCCTTGAAGTCTCACGGCTTTAGATACCGGAAAGAATCTTTTAAGAAAATTTTCAACTAAGACATCCCATGTGTCAATCGCTCCTTCGGGTAACGATTCTAACCAATCTTTGGCTTCTCCCTTTAAAGTCCAGGGAAACAACATGAGATAGAACTGTTCATCCTCAACTTCTCTAATTTTGAATAGAGTACAGATCCTATTAAAGGTTCGAAGATGTTCGTTTGGATCTTCTTTCGGGGTACTACTATATTGGCACTGATTAGTTACCATGTGTAGGATTTGTCCTTTAATTTCATAATCTGGCGTATTAATGTCTGGCTTAATAATGGCGTGACCTTGGCCCGTGCATGTGGCTCTCATTTGGTCTTCCATACTTAGAGGTTTCGTTATTTCCATATTTGAATTTGTTGAATACGAATCACTAGAAGATTCTGATTTAACGATTTGTGGTTCAGGAGGAATGATTATTGGTTCAGGATCTTGGAATTGTCCTTGAATATCCTCCGGGTTTCAATTGTGAGGTCGGGTTCAAAAAATGGATTATCGAAAATTTGATTTGGAATACTTGGTCGACTTGATGATGATTCTAAAGAAAAATCAACGGCGACAATATTGGCTAGATGTCTTGATCGAGTTATAGGTGGTGAACGTATGAAAGGTGGTGAATGTTTTGCTCGGTGCATTCACTGAATATCCTATCCTATTAGTTATAAAAATAAAAATAAAAATTATATAAGTTATCAAATTAATAGACTTTTCTGATTTTGCCCACGTTTCGAATAGCCAATAGATGCAGCAGGTAGCCAGGACCCTTTAAATTGGAAGCCCACAACTCGCCACTAACAAATCCAACTATTACTACACACCAGAAAATTTTGGATGTCTATCAATTTAACCGCTTAAAATAATTTTTCGTCAAAATTTTGAAGATAAAATCTATGTCCTAAAAACTAGAGCGTCGAGAAATAAGTGGAAGAAAAAGAGTGCGTCGAAAAACGTCAAAAAATAAAAAGTCAAAAAATAATAATAACAAAGTAAAACGTCGAAACTTAAAAGTCTAAAAACTAAATATCAAAAGTTGCGTCTAAAGGAATTAAAGCTTAAAAGGAATTCTATATCCAAAACGGCAATAACTTAATAGGCACTAAAATCTATTAAATATTAAAGCGATAAGCAACGTCGTAAAATTCTAAAGCGCCTAAATCTTAATCTAAAGAAAAAGCACTTAAGGGATTTTACAGCAAATCCTAAGAATCTAGAAATATAAATTAACTACGGCAAAAACTAATCTTTAAACTAATTACGAACGAAAAATATACAAATTACGAATAAATGATAAAAATATAAAATTTATAAAAAGAAACAAAAAAAATGATAAAATTACTTATTTTTATAAAAATATTATTTTTATATTATTATTTTATAAAAGTATTAATTTATATAATTAATAATAATATTAAAACTTAATATTACTAATTATAAATTAAAACTAAAAACTAAATACTAATTAGATAAATCAAAACCTAATTAGGTTAATAATAATTAATTAAATTATTAAAACCCTAATCAGTAATTAATGCGTACAAGGTTGCAGGTGTCAGACAGCTCCGCGAGTGCGGATGCTCAATGCCCAAAAGTCTCCGCAACTGCGGAGTTTGCAGATTCAGATTTCGTGCAGGCCAAATTCGTGTAGGTTCAATTTTCTTTTTTTTTAAATAAAATAAACTTATATTTTAAAAATTAGAAATAAAACTAAAAATACTTTTTAATTTTATATATATTAAACAAACTCTTAAAAATATATTTTTTTTCTTTTTTTATATTATTATTATTATTTTTTTAATAATTTTTTTTAAAAATATAGCGTTTTACCGCTCCCCGGCAGCGGCGCCAAAAACTTGATGTGTGCGAGGTGTAGTATGTAATACTATTATTTTTAATACGAAATATGATACAATTTTCACAAGTTTTAATTATTTATATAGATGGGATATACCTAAACCTTGCTACAACACTTATAGGCAGTGTACATAATCATAGAGTAGTGTAGTTTTTAGTAAGTCCGGTTCGTTCCACAGGGAGCTAGCTGAGTTTAACGCTATATTTTTAACAACTATATTTATATAAAATATATATAATTATATATAGTAATATTATTATAAAAGGGGGTTTTTACCGTTTAATGACCGGTTTGTCAATTTTTATATTTTGCGTCAAGATAAATGACGATAAATAAAAGTGGGATAATTAAAAGTGTGATAATTTAAAATTGCGGAAAATAAAAGTACGATGAGATATAAAATAACACAATTATGCTTATTTAAACTTCCATAACCATGATGTTTGACGTTTTGATTTTAATTAATTGTTACCCGGGTTAATTGTCCTTTGTCCTGGTTTATTTGATATCTATCTGGTTTTTGTCCATAATAGTCCATCGGTCATAATTATAAAATGCTCGTCAAATTAACCTTATTCCCGAAGTCAAATATTCCAACTAATTAGGGATTCGAACTGTAACAAGGTTTTAATACTTTGTTAATAATTACACCAGGTTATCGACTGTGTGTAATTCAAGGTTTTAATAGTTTGTTAAAAATTACACCAATTACCCTTGTATGTAATCCACCCCTGTTTTAAGGGGTCCATGATATATTAATTTATCCACTTGGCCAAAATGAATAATCAATTACACAATCCAATTGATTAATTAAATGATTGTAAACGATGTTGTATAAATGTCACTAAATAGGACATTCGTAATCATTTTAATAATTATTAGATTAACTAATTTGAAGATAGGTTCGACAGGTTCCAATGAGTTGTCATTCAATTAGACAATACCCCCCACCTATTAATAGTCATAGTCCAATGTTCACAAGTGTCGGTCTTTTGTCAAAACCCGAATTATGGTACAAAATCCAATAACCCCGTCTTAAATATTTAGTCCAACATCATGATTACTTCAGCTCAAATAAGCATAATAATAACTTAGTTACGAGGCATTAATTTAAAAAGGAAGAACATAGCTTACAGTGGTTATTAATCGCGTAGCGTTACACGGACAGAACTCCGACTTTAAAACCCGTAAAATATTTCTTACAATAACCCAATTATTATTAATCTTAACTTAAACTTAATATTATAAATATAAATATAAATATTACATAGAGAGAAAGAAAGAAAGGTGTCTAGAGTTCGGCAGAAAACGAATCAATTTATAGAACTTTTGCTGATCCTGTAGCTCATGCACTCGCATGAGATTTCAATGCATTTCCCATGCATTCGCATGGCCGCCCTGGCCCGCTCATATCTTGATTAAAACGTGGGCTGCTAAGATTTATTTAATATATAATATAATATATATAATTTTATATAATTATATATATATTATATTATATTCTTGTGCATAGTTGACTTGTAATTTTAGCTCCGTTGACTCGCGCGTTGATGCTCGATTCTTGTCTCGGTTCTGAATTTTTGAACGCCTTTTCGTATGCTTAGATATCTTGTACTTTGCGTTCCGCGACTTATACTCTTGTCATTTTTAGACGTTTCTTATCAATAAATGGAACCACTTGGATTGTATCTTGCACATTTGAGCTTTTTGGTCATTTGCGTCTTCAAATCGTCATTTGCATCTTCAGTCTTCGCACTTATTTATTTAAACGTATATTACTTGGAAATAGAACAATTGCAACTAAAAACTTTACATATTGGAAGGATATTGCGCCTAAATATATGTTCATTTGGAGCACTATCATTCACATATTCATGTTAGACTTGAGCCATAGACACTAATTAACACTTTTATAAGTCAAAAATTTTAAGAACAAAGAATCTAGTATTTTTAGAAAGTTACCCAAAAGAGATGAAGTTGGTATGGAATTGAAGAGGAAGATGCAAGGATTCCAAATATGTAATTTGTTTTGAAGAACACTTACTAGATCTAAATTAGATGATGAATCTTAGTATTGGGTGTTGAGAGAAAAAGATGAAAGTAGTAAGGAAAAGAGGAGGTGAATGAGTGGAGGAGATGGAGGTTGACCATTTGACCTAGTCACATCTTTGCCCACTTGACAACATTAGCCCCCCGAGTTTAAAAGCGGGTGCGTGAATTTACCAAATGAATTACCTTAAATACGTAGAGTAAACGAGAGATGTTATAATTAAATAATGGACTTTAAAATAAATAGACGAAAAGTAAATGGAAAAAACGGGATGTTACAGTGCAGATGGTCCAGATGATGCAGATGTAAATGGCACAGTGCGGGCGATCTTACGCACGAATGGATCGACAGGATACGGTACGACCCGCTTACAGGCTGTGACCCTAACCAACTGTCCATGTGCGTTCACGAACGGCTTACCTCCATTAACCCCTGGAATAACAGTACTATCAAAACGGTACCACTTCTTCGGCGGGGTAGAGGGAAGCTGCACGGGCTCCTCCTCAGGGTCCTCCTCAGAATCCTCCTCGGGATCCTCCTCGCTGGGGTCATCGGATGATGAACCGTCTGAATCGTCGAAAGGTAATGCAGGATCATCTCGGGCAGGAGAAATCGTCTGGTCGGTGGTCATAAGTCAATATCTGCCAGTGTAATCGGTACGACACGTCTGTCAGCGGTGCGTCTAACCCAATATCCATGCTCGTTACGGAAGGGACCGTCTCCGTTTCCCCCAGGTATCACAGTACTACCGGAATGGTGATGTGGCCCCCGGGAGTCCAGGGCTAGGTGGAGCTGGAATCTCCTCTGGATCCTCGTCTCCATTCGAGATGTCCATTAGGTCAAGCGCGTATCTGCTATCTCCGAATGAAGAATCGCCGGAGTCGCCGGAGGGTAGTGGTGTGTCAGCAACAATTGTAGGAGAGGCAGCAGTCATCTCTGAGTCACTCTCGAAGTCAAAGGTCATGGGTGGCATGTCCGACATCTGAACAAGGAAGAATAACTTTTTCTATGTCAGTAAGACATATAGCAGCAAGAAATCAGGCATAATAACTACAGCAGCCTAGGTTATCTACAGCAGTACAGGACATGGTAATGAAAACAGTTCTAAACAGAAGTAAGATGCAAAAGCAGGTAGTAGCATGCAGTAACAAGAATAAGTAGCAGCATAAAGTAAGTTCACATAGCAGTAAGAGTAATCAGTAGCATGCAGTGGTAGTATCAGTGACATGTAGTAATACAATATAGTAGCATGCAGCAATTTCGCAGAAACAGGTAAACAAGCAAGTTGTAAATTAGTCCTATTAGTGAATCCTACTCAATCTGGTCTAGACTCACTAATGCAACCTAATTCCCTACAACTAATGCTCTGATACCAAACGTGACGCCCCGTACAAAACTATCGTGTACGGTTCATCAACAACAGGATCATTTGTAATGACCCAGAAATTTTGACTAATTTTGAACCAAACTCTCGATACGATTCATTATCTTTGACACGATAAGCAAAGTCTGTTAGGTTGAGTCTCAAAATTTTTGAACTATTTCATATATTCAATTGACCTTCGACCATTCCCGACGATTCACAAACAATTACTTGTAAATAAATATGTATATGTGTGTGTATATATATATATATATATATATATATATATATATATATATATATATATATATATATATATATATATATATATGTGTGTGTGTGTGTGTGTGTGTGTGTGTGTGTGTGTGTGTGTGTGTGTATGATAATTTGAAATAAAATACGATTTAATGATTAGAATTTAAAGATGTAAAATATTATATGAAGTAATAAAATTGTTAATTAAATAGGTCTATATATATAATGTATATTAAATGAAATTATTAAATAATTGTAACCCTCGTTGATCATTCGATTATTATTTAGATAAACATAATTCCAACTTATGTGATTTTAAAAAAAAATAAACGATGAGCCATAATTAAGATATATAAAATTTGGGATTTTTAGGGACACTTTTATACATTAAGTGTTTAGCAATGGACACGATATAGCTATCCGGGATTATATACATAATTTGAGTGTCGGCAGAGATATTTTCATGTAACTATGAATTATTAATTCTTCTGTGTTTGTTCTTTTCATTTATGTTTTCCATCTTATCAGTATTTTATTATTATATATATAATTATAATTAAAACATGTCGACCGAAATTGAATTATGTGTAAAGATTACTGTTTGTTACTTTATCATTATCATATTAATATTTAATATCAATGTCATGCAATCTGTATATCTGTATATCTATATATCTATATATAGACAAATATCTTCACTAGTTTTTTTTTTTTTCATCATCTCTCTTCTAATAATCAATCGACAAACACCACAACACCATACCACTTTAATTCATCTTCTGTTTCTGCTTCATTTACTCGAACACCAAAACAACCATCGACCATCAATCTATAAAATCGTTTTCTGTTACCAACACGAATCCATCTTCAACCACTAAGATCACCTTAATATCCATAACAACCACCACCATGTTTAACTTCCATCACCACCCAAACCACCTAAAACCACATAATACGAATTAGTTGTGAGCAGTGTGGAGGACCACATTTGACAAAAGATTGTCTCAGTATTGAACAAACAATGGAACAAAGAGAGAATGTTTTATACATGAACCAAAGGCCTGGAAATAATTATCATGGTAATTATCAACCGCCAAGACCAAACTTGTGATGACCCGGACATTTCCAACCAAATTTAAACTTGAACTTTATATGGTTTCGACACGATAAGTAAAGTCTATAATATTGAGTCTCAAAAATTTTGAACTGGTTACATGGATTCATTTAACCTCAGACTATTCTCGACGATTCACGAACAATTGTGTTTAAATAAATATGTAAATATATATATATAAATATATATATCAAAATAAGTATAAGGGTATATATATATAATATTTTGAGTTAATAATGTACACTTAATCAATCAGAATTAAAAATGTAAAATAATAAATACAATAGTTAAATTATTATATATATTTATATATATATGATATTATTATGAATCTATATATATGATTTTTTTAAATAATTATTATAAGGTATAAATATTCAATATTCAATATATGTAATTATATATATATATATATATATATATATATATATATATATATATATATATATATATATATATATATATATATATATATATATATATATATATATATATATATGTATTATATAATCATTAAATATTACACGATAACTTTCATTATCAATATTAGTATTAATATTAATATTAATATTAGTATATTATCATTTAATATAATATATAGAATTGATACATCTAAGAATTATTATTAGTATTATGAGTAATATTATTATTACCATTATTATTATAACTTATTATCATTATCATTATTATAGTTATTAGAATATAACACAATTTAATTACCATTATCATTAACAATATTATTATTATTATCATTTTTTTATTATTATTATTTATTATTATTAATATTAGTATTATTATTATTAATATAATAATTATTATTATTAATATTATTATAAATATTATTTCTATTATTATTAGTAGTTTTATTTTATTATCCTTAATAATATTAAAAGTATTATTATTATTATTAATTATTAATATCAATTAGGTATAGATTATAGGTCAGGAAAAATCCAATCCTGTTATAATTCACGATCGAGCTTTTTATAGTTTTGTTCTTATCTGAGTTTGTTACATATGTAAATCATTCGTACGAGTTGTTGACATTAATATCTGCTTTTTATTATTTTATTTTATTTATTTATTTTTCTTCTGATTTGATTCCTCCTGTCGACTAGAGTTTGGCTATAAGAAGAGTATTAGTTCAATAATAGGAACTAACTCATTCGCTCCTTCATTATCATTATCAATCACAGCAATTACGGATTCTGATTTTTGAGTTTAAAAAAAAAGAAACAGCAAGATAAATGGTAGTATACCTCTGTTTTAAAACTTAAATTGCAAAAGCTTGAACTCGAATTAAATTTAAAAATGTATTGATGCAGTTTTGTTAGGAATATATTGAGTGATCTTTTTGCAAAATTTCGTTTTCCAATTCATCGAATTGAGTTTCAATTTGGGAGTCAAAGTAAATTTTCAAAAAGTCAACAAATTCGTTCATGAAGAAATTCGAAATCGTTTTAATATCTCCATTTAAATTGATGATTGAGAAAGTTTATAAGAACGAATTGGAACCTTTTTCATGTTATAGTTATGGTCTAATACACTCTAGAATTTCAAAACTAATTTAGAGTTTAATCGTGTTCTTCAAACTGTCAATTTCGATTTATTTAATTTTAAATTTCTGCTGTAAATTGATTCTGTTAATAAATAATCGTTTCTGTATCTCTTTTAAATCTTAAAAATTAATTTCTAATTGATGTGGGTATGGGACTCTGGTCGATCGAATTGGGAAGAAGGAGGGAAAGGAGTTAGATAATAATACAGACTATATTTAGTTTAAATGAGTTTATCACAGAAAGATTGAAATGGTCGGGTGGTTTGATGTGCTAGCGGGTTAACTAGTGGTCAGAGGTTCAAATCTAGGCAAGGGCTGTGATTATTTTGGAACTAATTCTTTTTGAGGTAGTCTTCATTATCTACTTATTATTGTTATTATTACTTATTGTTATTAATTATTATTATTATTATTAATATTAATATGAATATTATTGTTACGAATATTAATGTTATTGTTATTGCTATTATAAGTAATTACTATTGTTATTATATACTGAGATTAAAAATATAAATATTGTTATCACAAATATTATTAACATCATCATTATTAGTATTATCATTAAATATTAATATTATTAACATTGTTGTTAGTTTTAGTAAATTATTATTATTATTATTATTATTATTATTATTATTATTATTATTATTATTATTATTATTATTATTATTATTATTATTATTATTATTATTATTATTATTATGAACATGGTTATAACCTTAAGTTATAGGAACTATAGATATAGGTTACAAATTTAACACGAAGTTATGATAAAACTTATTATTACTAACACTGTTATTATTATTATCATTTTATTATTAAAATAAAGTATCATGGTAATTAAAAAATATCAAAGTTATTATTTTTATGAAAAGCTATCATTTTATCAAAATTACTAAAGTTATTATATTTATCATTATTAAAATTAACACTATTATTATTATTATTATTATTATTATTATTATTACTACTACTACTATTATTATTACTATTATTATTATTATTATTATTATTATTATTATTATTATTATTATTATTATTATTATTATTATTATTATTATTATTATTACTACTACTACTACTACTACTACTACTATCATTAGTATTATCCTTCTTAACATTTTAGTAATATTACAAATAGATATTTTTATGCATTACAATAATATTAATATTACATATCACTATATTTTTATTATTAAAATGACATTAACTAAACTATATATATATATATATATATATATATATATATATATATATATATATATATATATATATATATATATATATATATATATATATATAATGTACCAATTAATAAACAAATATATATTGATATATTATATTAACCCTAATATAGATTTTATTATTAACATATTCAAGAATGCTAAATAATGGTTATATAAGATATATAAATTAAATATATTAAACTATCCATATCTATACAACCTATAATATAACAAGTATATTATTAATAATAACATATATAAACTTTCTCGATTACGATTACATGTTTTAATACATATATGAATGATTTAGGTTCGTGAATCCGAGGCCAACCCTGCATTGTTCAATGTCGTCATATGTATTTTTACTACAAAATACAGTATAGTGAGTTCATTTGATTCCCTTTTACTCTTTACATTTTTGGGCTGAGAATACATGCGCTACTTTTACAACTTCTTTATTAAATGCTTTTGAAATATATATTTTGAACTGAGAATACATGAAATTCTTTTATAAATGTTTGACGAGATAGACACAAGTAAAACATTCCTCGAATGAATTATGTGGACGTGATAATTGCCACCATTGAATTATGTGGACGTGATAATTGCCACAATTGATATGAATATTTTTCTCCTGATTATTATTGCTCGGTATCCTAAGAATTAGGGAACATCACTAATTTTGAGAATTAGTGCACGCCTAATTGACGCGAATCCTAAAGGTAGCTACCGGGTTTAACACCCCCACCCAGAATGTTCACTAGACGGAAGGGCTAGTGGACGTGGTGTTTAGTACTTCGAAGTTTATATGATTATTATACAGACGAGATGTTCTGTTTTGGGGATATTATTATGCGCATTATATGTTAAGGTCGGTTACCAAGCCAAGCTATGAAAGCAAAGTGAATGTTATGTATCGAGAGAATGATTTTATACACAGGTTATGTGTATGTTATTTTTGTGCACGAGATATGTGTACGGTTACTAAGATTTATGAAAATGATTTTGTACATGAGAAAGGTGTACTGTATTTAAAAGATATCGCATGTACATTACAGGTGGGTATATGATTCGGGCCCATTTGTTTT
Source organism: Rutidosis leptorrhynchoides (assembly GCF_046630445.1). Taxonomy (NCBI): domain Eukaryota; kingdom Viridiplantae; phylum Streptophyta; class Magnoliopsida; order Asterales; family Asteraceae; genus Rutidosis; species Rutidosis leptorrhynchoides. The sequence continues at coordinate 195,464,508 of NC_092334.1, forward strand.
ATGATGAATTTTATTGTTTTATGATAAACCTATGAACTCACCAACCTTTTGGTTGACACTTGAAAGCATGTTTATTATCAGGTATGAAAGAAATCTTCCGCTGTGCATTTGCTCATATTAGAGATATCATTTGGAGTCATTCATGACATATTTCAAAAGACGTTACATTCGAGTCATCGAGTTCATCAAGATTATTATTAAGTCAATTATAGTTGGAGGTATTATGAAATAGTATGCTTGCCATCAACTTTTGATGTAATAAAAGTTTGTCTTTTAAAAATGAATGCAATGTTTGTAAAATGTATCATATAGAGGTCAATTACCTCGCGATGTAATTAACTATTGTGAATCGTTTATATTGTATATGAACGGGGCATTTCAGTTGGTATCAGAGCGGTGGTCTTAGCAAACCAGGTCTTGTATTAGTGTGTCTAACTAGTAGTTGTTTACATGCATTAGTGGGTCCGGATTTCGACCATGTCAGCATGTCAAAAGTTTTGCTTATCATTTTTGTCAAAAAATTACCTGCTTATTATTTTTAGTCTAGATACATCATACTGCAATGATTGCATGAATAGTGTATAGACAAAATTCATATCTTAGCGTATCTGTTAATTCATATCTTAGCGTATCTGTTATTGTTAACTTTATCTGACAGATTCCGTAGATTCCTCCTTAACTTATGGGATTTTAGTATTATATATGCATATGTAAATTATGTATTGCAGGGTACTAATCTACATCCTATAATCTATTTCTTATCGAAAATCCTTCATATGATCGTATGAGATGAATCCCTCAATCAGTTCAAATTCCTCGGACTCTGACAGCTATTCCGATATGGATATTCACCTAAGCTCCGAAAGAAGTGTAAACGAAATGGATCAACCAACTAGTCATCTTCAATTCATTTGATGGGTTCGTAGTCGATTTAATCAGTGGAGATAAGAAGAAGGTGAACCTTTCCATCAACCGAATTCATCACTCAGCAATGAACCTGAAGCGTTTACCGGCGAACCTGTCCGAAATACCATTTTCTCTCTCATTTCCAGTATAACTTGTCACGATAATATTCTATCCAAAATTCTAAACCTTATTCATCCGCTCGTTCTGACCGACAATCATTCCGTAATAATAGAATAAGTCAACGAACTTCGCACTCGAGTAATCCATTTGAAGAATATGGTGCAAAATTTACCAGCTTCAACAACATCACCAGCACCAATAGTACCATCAGTAACAGCACCAGTACCATCAACAATCCATGTCTCAACATCTCATTCTGTACCTCGAGTATAATCATCGCTCTACGTATCGTTCTACATCAATTATCTTCGTTCTTCATGACGATTATGTAATCTTTAATGTTTTAGAGATTATGTATTCTAGTTTTGAAGGTAAATCAAATGAGATTAATATAATATTAACTCATTAAATTCATGATTACATCTGAAGAAAATATATATGTAACTATATTTTCATAAAGATTGTAAATAAAAATTCTTTTGTACAAACTGTTAATGGTGAAAATATTTTAACATGTAGGTAATACCCGAGGAATATTCATATTTCACATTAATAAGTACACTGTACATTCTTCGAATCTGATTCAACAGTCATTTACTATCATACTTACATTCACATATACACGTATCCGTTCACTGCAGAATAACCATTTTCATTCAATTTCATATTTGGATTTTGTCCTATCAGAATCCAACAAGTGGCATAATGAAGAAAACATTGGACAAAATAAAATTTGTTAGAAACAAACAATTTAACTATGAGAAATTTTGTTAAGAATCCACGCTAACTGTTCCTAGCTAACTGTTAATTCCGTATTACCTTTTATTTATCACAATTTATTTATCGCATTTTATTTATCGCAATTTTAATTCTTGCAATTTTATTTATTGTCACTTAATTTCTGTTATTTATTTTACGCACTTTAAATATCGGGACACGTATACAAGGTTTCGACATATCATATCGACGCATCTATATATATTATTTGGAATAACCATAGACACTCTATATGCAGTGATGCTGGAGTTAGCTATACAGGGTTGAGGTTGATTCTACAATAATATATATAGTTTGAGTTGTGATCGAGTCTGAGACATGTACACGGGTCACGATACATATTAATTAATTCGAATATTATATATTAAATTATATATGAATTATTGGACTATTAACTGTGGACTATCGACTGTGGACTAATGACATTGGACAATTAAAATGAATTAAAATATTGATTATAACATATGAAACTAAACTTTTCTTCAAGTTTGCCACTTGATTTCATCTTAAACCTCATTTGTATCTTGACGATTACAATCCACGTTCAAACCTATCATGATTCTTGAAAACACCTCAATCGAGAGGATGAACCAACCACATTTCATCTACGGAAGAAAAGATGCGTATAGTTATGCATCTGAAAACTCTCGAAAACTGAATAAACATTTAACGCGTAGCTGTGCAAATTCCTTTAGCGTTATTATTACCGAAAATAACTTTGCAATCTTTTTCCAAATTAGCCAATTTTGTCACAGATCCAACAAGTCAACTTCGATTTTTCATTCAAAACAACCTTATTATAACCTTGATTTATATGTGTGCTCTTTTATTGTTACCGGGGAACTTTTTATATTCTATCATATTACCAGCAGACGTACCAGCAACCTCGTTGCTCCTTGGTTTAAATCTCTCCGACAAATCACTATATTTATCTATTGAAGTCTCATCATGTACTCATCCGCATCTTGTAACAAGAATTGCCATACCAATTACCGGGAATCAGCAAATCTGTATTGTGAGTCTCGCAATGATCTTCCACATCAACAGTTATATGTATACATATGACAGTTATTTCTTAGAATTATGATCTTCCATTCTGTATATATATATATATAATGTACCAATTAATACACAAATATATATTGATATATTATATAAACCCTAATATAGATTTTATTATTAACATATTAAAGAATGCTAAATAATGGTTATATAAGATAAGATATATAAATTAAATATATTAAACTATCCATATCTATACAACCTATAATATAACAAGTATATTATTAATAATAACATATATAAACTTGTTCGATCACGATTACATGTTTTAATACATAAATGAATTATTTAGGTTTGTGAATCCGAGGCCAACCCTGCATTGTTCAATGTCGTCATATGTATTTTTACTACAAAATACAGTATAGTGAGTTCATTTGATTCCCTTTTACTCTTTACATTTTTGGGCTGAGAATACATGCGCTACTTTTACAACTACTTTATTAAATGCTTTTGAAATATATATTTTGAACTGAGAATACATGAAATACTTTTATAAATGTTTGACGAGATAGACACAAGCAAAACATTCCTCGAATGAATTATGTGGACGTGATAATTGCCACCATTAAATTATGTGGACGTGATAATTGCCACAATTGATATGAATATTTTTTCCCTGATTATTATTGCTTGGTAACCTAAGAATTAGGGAACATCACTAATTTTGAGAATTAGTGCACACCTAATTGACGCGAATCCTAAAGGTAGCTACCGATTTTAACACCCCCACCTAGAATGTTCACTAGACGGAAGGGCTAGTGGGCGTGGTGTTTAGTACTTCGAAGTTTATATGATTATTATACTGACGAGATTTTCTGTTTTGGGGATATTATTATGCACATTATATGTTAAGGTCGGTTACCAAGCCAAGCTATGAAAGCAAAGTGAATGTTATGTATCGAGAGAATGATTTTATACACAGGTTATGTGTATGTTATTTTTGTGCACGAGATATGTGTATGGTTACTAAGATTTATGAAAATGATTTTGTACACGAGAAAGGTGTACTGTATTTAAAAGATATCGCATGTACATTACATGTGGGTATAGGATTCGGGCCCATTTGTACCATGCAGCATTTAAATCTTGTGGTCTATCAAAATGATGAATTTTATTGTTTTATGATAAACCTATGAACTCACCAACCTTTTGGTTGACACTTGAAAGCATGTTTATTCTCAGGTATGAAAGAAATCTTCCGCTGTGCATTTGCTCATATTAGAGATATTACTTGGAGTCATTCATGACATATTTCAAAAGACGTTGCATTCGAGTCGTCGAGTTCATCAAGATTATTATTAAGTCAATTATAGTTGGAGGTATTATGAAATAGTATGCTTGCCATCAACTTTCGATGTAATAAAAGTTTGTCTTTTAAAAACGAATGCAATGTTTGTAAAATGTATCATATAGAGGTCAATTACCTCGCGATGTAATCAACTATTGTGAATCGTTTATATTGTATATGAACGGTGCATTTCAAAACTACAATCAAAATCAGAATTATAACTGAAATGTTCCATACAACAACCAACAAGGTCCTAGCAATCAACAAGTATCTAATAATGCTTACAACCAGCAAAGACCTATTTTTCCAATTAAACCACCACAAACCGATGATAAAAAGCCAAATTTAGAAGATATGATATCGAAGCTAGTTGAATCTCAAACACAATTTTTCACATCTCAGAAACAAACCAATGAACAAAATGCTCAAACATTTAGAAATCACCAAGCTTCAATCCAAAATCTGGAACAAGAAGTAAGTAACCTAGCAAGGTTGATAGGTGAAAGAAAACTGGGGAGTCTACCTAGCGATACAAATGCTAACCCCCGAAATGAAACAGCTAAAGCTATTACCACAAGAAGTGGTATTACACTTAAACCACATGAAATGCCTGTAATTTCTGATGACGCTATTCCTACTACACAGGCACCACAGTCTGAGCAAGAGAAAGAAACAGAACCGGTAGTTGAAAAGGTTAATGAAGATAACACAGTTAAAGCTAAACCTTATGTTAAACCATACCAACCACTACTTCCTTACCCGAGTAAAATGAGAAAAGAAAGACTTGAAGCCGAGCAATCCAAATTCTTGGATATGTTTAAACAAATAAATGTTAATCTTCCTTTCATTGATGTGATTTCAGGAATGCCAAGGTATGCTAAATTCCTGAAAGATCTAATCACAAATAGAAAGAAAATGGAAAAACTTTCGGCTGTTACAATGAATGCTAATTGTTCTGCAGTGCTCTTGAATAAGATACCAGAAAAATTATCAGATCCAGGAAGTTTCATAATTCCATGTTTTTTGAGTAGTCTTAGTTCAATAGAAGCATTGGCAGACTTAGGTGCTAGTATAAATTTAATGCCGTATTCACTTTACGCTAAAATAGACCTTGGAGAATTGAAACCAACACGAATAAATATACAACTAGCAGATCGATCAGTAAAATATCCTAGAGGGATAATGAAAAACATGCTAGTTAAAGTTGGTACTTTAGTATTTCCAGTAGATTTTGTTATTCTGGACATGGAAGAAGATTCTCGAGTTCCTCTCATATTAGGAAGACCATTCTTAACCACGGCTAAAGCAATAATAGACGTGTCTGGTAAGAAATTGACCCTAAGTATAAAGGACAATAGTGTTACCTTTTTAGTTGATAGAACCATGCAACAACCGCAATCTGCAGATGATACATGTTATTATATTCAAACTATAGATTCACATGCAGAATTGTTAGAGGAATTTCCAGAATTACAAGGAACAGGAGAATGTTCTTTAGGAGAAAGAACTGAACCAATTGATGAAGCTGAAATGTTAGGTACACTTATAGCTAATGAATATGAACCAACAACAGAAGAACTTCAAATGCTAAAAGAGGAAGACAGATATCGATACAAATCATCAATAGAAGAACCACCGACATTAGAATTAAAGCCACTTCTAAACCATTTGGAATACGCTTATTTACATGGTGATTCTGAATTACCTGTAATAATATCGTCTTCTCTTACGAAAAATGAAAAATCTCAACTCATTTCTGTGTTAAAAGCTCATAAACCAGCTATTGCATGGAAGATTCATGACATTAAAGGCATAAGTCCTTTGTATTGCATACATAAAATCCTTATGGAAGAAGGCCATAAAACGTATATGCAACGCCAACGAAGGCTAAATCCTAATATGCAAGATGTTGTTAAGAAAGAAATTATTAAACTGCTTGATGCAGGTTTAATTTATCCAATTTCTGATAGTCCATGGGTAAGCCCAGTTCAATGTGTACTTAAGAAGGGTGGCATGACTGTCATCAAAAATGAAAAAGATGAGCTTATTCCTACTAGTACTGTAACAGGATGGCGTGTTTGTATTGATTATAGAAAATTAAATAACACCACCAGAAAAGATCACTTTCCCTTACCTTTCATTGATCAAATGTTGGAAAGGTTAGCCGGAAACAGTTACTATTGTTTTCTTGACGGTTTTTCCGAATATTTTCAAATTCCAATAGCACCCGAGGACCAAGAGAAAACCACTTTCACGTGCCCTTAAGGTTCTTTTGCTTACAAACGCATGCCATTTGGACTTTGCAACGCCCCTGCAACCTTTCAAAGGTGCATGATGTCGATTTTTCAGAACATGATAGAAGAATGCATGTAAGTTTTCATGGATGACTTTTCAGTCTTCGGTGATACTTTTGAATCATGTCTAGTTAATCTTGAACGAATGCTTATTAGATGCGAACAATCAAATATACTTCTTAATTGGGAGAAATACCATTTCATGGTTAAAGAAGGCATCGTTCTTGGTCATAAAATTTCAAAGGAAGGAATTGAAGTGGATAGAGCTAAAGTATATGTAATTTCTAAACTTCCACATCCCACCAATGTTAGAGGAGTTAGGAGTTTTCTAGGGCATGCCGGTTTTTACCGACGTTTCATAAAAGATTTTTCTAAAATTGCCACTCCTATGAATAAACTCCTTGAAAAAAGATGCTCCTTTCATCTTTTCAGATGAATGTATCAAATCTTTTAATATTCTTAAAGAAAACTCACTAATGCGCCGATCATGATAACTCCAAATTGGAATCTACCATTTGAACTCATGTGCGATGCAAGTGATTTTGCAATGGGAGCTGTTTTAGGACAAAGGATTGAAAAATGATTTCAACCTATCTATTACGCTAGTAAGACGTTACAAGGAGCACAAACGAATTACACATCTACTGAAAAAGAACTCCTTGCTATTGTCTTTGCTTTTGACAAATTTCGTTCATATCTCGTTCTAGCTAAAACGGTGGTCTATACCGACCATTCTGCTCTTAGATACCTATTTTTAAAACAAGATGTTAAACCACGATTAATCCGTTGGATCTTACTCTTACAAGAGTTCAATATTGAAATCCGAGACAAAAAGGGAGCAGAAAATCTTGCTGCTGATCATCTTTCTCGTCTTGAAAATCCCGAATTAGAAGTTCTAAATGAATCGGCTATACAAGATAACTTTCCTGATGAATATCTTTTGAAGATCGATTATAATAAAATTCCATGGTTTACAGACTATGCTAACTACTTAGTATGTGGATTCCTTGAAAAAGGGTTGTCGTACCAAAAACAAAAGAAATTCTTTAGTGATATAAAACACTATTTTTGGAAAGATCCACATTTGTTTAAAAGTTGTCCCGATGGAATAATATGCCGATGTGTATTCGGAGATGAAGCCAGTCAAATCTTAAACCATTGTCACACAGGACCAACAGGAGGGCATTATGGGCCTCAACTCACAGCAAGAAAAGTCTACGACGCTGGATTCTATTGGCCTACAATTTTCAAAGACGCACACCTTCTTTGTAAATCCCGTGATGCTTGTCAAAGGGCTGGAAAAATAAGTCAACGTGATGAAATGCCACAAAATGTCATTCAAGTATGTGAAGTATTTGACGTTTGGGGTATTGACTTTATGGGTCCATTTCCAAAATCTCATAATAATCTCTACATTCTCGTTGCCATTGATTATGTATCTAAATGGGCGGAAGCACAAGCTCTCCCAACTAACGATGCACGAGTTGTAGTCAACTTCTTAAAACGTCTTTTTGCTAGGTTCGGAACACCGAAAGCTTTAATAAGTGATCGGGGTACTCATTTCTGTAATAATCAACTTGAGAAAGTTCTCAAAATATATGGAGTAACTCATAAAATCTCAACCGCTTATCATCCACAAACAAGTGGACAAGTTGAAAATACCAACCGAGCTTTAAAACGTATTTTAGAGAAAACTGTAGGATCAAATCCGAAGGAATGGTCCATGAAATTGGAGGATGCACTTTGGGCTTTTAGAACAGCCTACAAAACTCTAATTGGAACCACACCTTTTAAACTTATTTATGGAAAAGCATGTCAACTTCCAGTAGAAATTGAGCACAAAGCATTTTGGGCTTTGAAGACATGTAATCTTGATTTGCATGAAGCCGGACGTCTACGGTTAAGTCAACTAAACGAATTAGAAGAATTAAGACATGAAGCATATGAAAATTCGTTAATCTATAAAGAAAGAACGAAGAAATAGCATGATAAAAGAATCAGAAGTTTAAAAGAATTTAAGGAAGGAGACAGAGTTCTTCTTTTCAATTCACGATTCAAGCTATTTCCTGGAAAATTGAAATCAAGATGGTCTGGACCATTCATAGTGAAAAGAGTTTTTTCATACGAAACAGTAGAGTTAATAAATTCAAATGGGGTTGAATTTAAGGTTAATGGTCACAGAGTTAAACATTACATAGATAATCCAATAGAAGTTGAAGATGACGTTAATCACAATTTTGAAACCACAGCTAACTAAGTGTGGGAAGATTTGAATCTTTTAAGGGTAATATGAATTTCTGTTAGAATCAGATTTTCTGTTTTCGTGTAGTTCTCGAGAATGGAATCCGAATGGTCTTTCCCTAGCAGACCCTAAAGAACTAGTCTTCTCCCCCCATTCTGAATTTTTATTTTTTTAGGTTTTACGAGATGAAGAATTCCTTTGATTTGAACCATGGTCTACTACTACACGCTATGATTACTAAACGTAATAATAACATCTTCCCGAGTGAACTGGTATCATTCATAAGAGGCAAAATGGACGAAGTGTGAAAAGAACTCGGGAAGAATCATCATAAGATACATTTTGGTAAAGGAAAATCAAAATCCGCAATAAAAAGAAGAGCACGACACCTTGAAAGATGTCATAAATGCGGAAAATGGTCACACGAAGGTAAATGTTCGAACAATCAAACATATTCAAATACCAAATTTGTTACTCTATGCAGAGAAGGACCGTTCATATGTTTAGAAGAAAAGTTATTGAAAAATCGAGGTTACGCTTATGTAGCTATGGAAAATCAAATTACACGACTCTCCTATGAGTCGGCTAAAGCAGGACTCTGAGAATTCTATCTCACAGGTATGTATGTACAATTTTATTTTTTATTTTATTGCTTTTAACCTTTTGATAATAAACGTTGAATCGTTCACTATAAAGTATTAAATTGATATTCAATAAAATTAGGTATGCAAAACCGAAATTATTGATATCATACAAAAATTTATTACATCACTGTGAAATTTACCGTTTATTCATAAGGTATAAATATCTTTAATCAATCAATCCAAAATATTTCAAAAATTCGTCAAGAGTAAAACTAGGTAATATAGCCAAAATTACCTTACCCAAAAGAGGGACGTATATTTTGTTAATATTTGATTGATTAAAGTGGGATAAAAGACCAAAAAGATTTTTATTTTTACCTTATTTTTAAAATTAATATATAAATATTAAATTATTATTGTAAATTTTTAAAACTACTATATAATTATAATATTTTAAATATAAGTTTGTAAAACTAAAATATATAAATATTAATGATATTAATATGAATTTTTAATTTTATGCATTTTAAATTTAAATTTGGTGTGAATTTAAAAACAAAAATATACTTTATTTCATTAAGTTAAAAATTTGATATTTAAAATTCGTCATGAGTTGAAGACTAGGTCGTTGAACCAAAATTGCTTTATCCGAGGGCGGGACGAGAAATTTTATTATCATTATTTTTAATCTTATTGAAATAAAGTATGCCAAAAACATTTAAAAAATCCAAAAATCTTTGCATTTAAAACAATCGCTTTAAAATGACAAATTAAGTATTTTGTCGAGGGATGGACTAGGTAAACGTACCAAAACGACCTCTTCCTAAATAAAAAGGAAAACAAAATTTTAAATAAATCACTTATTTGTTTTTAGAAGTTAAAGGTTTTATAAAAATAAAAATAAAAAGTTATCAGACCCCATGCGATCGCGTGGGGTTTCCTCTTCAATGTCATGCGGCCGCATGACCCCATAAAACTGGACAGATAAAAAAAACCCCATGACCTGGTCTCTGTCTTCACAAAAATACACATACATACATACGAAAACTCTCCCAAACACCCTCAAATTTCACCAATTTTTCACCAAAATCAACGAAATTCATCACAATAATCCGCTATAATCATGTCTTTTCTCAGATGGGGAAGCAGGAAGGTAAAATTTTCACCCTTAAACTCATAAATTTCCTACTTTTTGTGATAATTTTAATTAATTGCAATAATTTGATTTTGTTAATTTCTAGTGTAATTAGAGTTAAATGGTTAGTATATTATGCATGTATAACCTAGATTGATGCTATTTAACATGATTTGAAGCCAAAAACTTCAAAATTTTTAGAAATCTAGGGTTTGTGTTCTTGAGCAATTTGGGGCTTTTTGATATAAACAGGTTATGGCCGATTTTTGTCATGAATAATTGCTAAATTAAGTAGTGTAACATGTTTAGGTAGCTAAATGATCCAAATATTGATCCTAAACATGATTTTTGAGAATTAAAGTAGACTTTTTAAGTCTAAAATTCATGAACTTGATTAATTTGATATAAATGCCATTTGAAACTTGTTTAATTGCTAGTAATGATTATTTTTGACATGTTATTTGAGATAAAAGCTTATGAAATTTGTAAACATTTTCATATATGATTATTTGAAAATGTGTAGAATTGATAAAAATATGAAAATGAGTATAAGTTTAATATGGATTAAACATGTTATTGTAATTGTTTTAATCTGTTATTTTGCTAGCACTAATGCATATTTGGATGCACAAATTTTATGTTTAATGTGTTTTGCAGAGAAATACAGATACACATGGTGCATCATCGTCTAGGTAACCTGATCCGGAATCACAGCCAGAGATGCAATATCACGAACCGGAACAACAACAACATTATGATCAACACGTGCAATACTATGAACCAGAACCACAATTTTTTATTGCCTACGTAGTATTTTCCGTTCACCATATAATAGAACACCCAACAATTCATGAAGAACAGTTGCATCCCAATTTAAGATTTGATAGAAGTTGGAGAGATTACCCGATGTACCAAAGTAACAAATTTAAGCTTTGGACCAAAAATGTAGAAGGACCAAGGGTAATAGATTGGGAGCCTTTGGAAAGGGTCCACCTAGCAAACCCAGTTAGGCAGCATCTAATCCAAAGGTATGGCAGCTCTTCTTTTCCCGAATGGGAACGTTTATTTACCACTCGTAGGCCTGTATATAAGGAGTGGTGTGTTGAGCTAATGAGTACTATAGCTTTTAATAAGGATGTAGATAGGTTAGACGATAAGAGTTTTCTTAGATTTTTACTTGGTCATAGGATGTACAGGATGTCCATGCTGGACATGGCCAGGGCTTTACAGATTTACACTCCCGCTGAATTACTATCACCTGATTGTACAAATTTGATTTATCATGGTGAGCGGGTAGATAGAAATTTTGACGCTAACGCCATCTGGAGGCGTATGTCAAATTTTAATGTGTTTACACGGGGAGGAAGACACTCTATTTAGATATTAATAAAGCCGAGCTTCGTATAATACATAGATTCTTAGCAAACTCGATTACACAAAGAGGTAACAACAAGGAGAAAATGACCTTACACGATTCATTTTACCTTAAGTGCATTCGAGACACTAGAAGCTTTGTTAATATCCCCTACTGTGTTGGTTTTTATCTGTCCAAAATGGTGGAAGGTATACATGAAGGGGGAATAATAGGAGGAGATGTTTTTGTTACTCTCATTGCAGAGTATTTAGGTGTAGATAGGGAACAAGGGGGTCCAATGATGGTGGTTAGGGAACAATAAGAGACTTTAGGTTTGCAAGTCTATCAAGGTGTAAAGGTATTGACTAGGAGACGCAATCAGGCAATACCATATCAGGGCCACCATCCACAGGTAGAGAGGGGTTCGGATGATGAGACGGAGGAAGCGGATGACATTAGGGATGTCATTAGGGATAGTGCTACTGACGTTTTCCAGCGTATAGATGAGGTAGAAATGACTAATGAGGATAGGCATCGTCGGTATGAGTAGTGGCAAGCCACAAATGAGTATGAGACTTCCAGGCGGTGCCAACACGATAGCTGACAAGTTCATCAGCACCAAATCATGAGCCAGCTATCATATCAGGTACCAAATAACTACATCCCGACTCAACCTGCTTACTTTCCACCACATCAATCCGACATGAAACCACCCTATGACCTGTACGACCCCAATCAAGCCTACCAGGACACCTATCACCAACCATGGAACCCGAACGACGATATGAATTGGAATCCCTATCCAAATCAATAGTGTTCCATTGGTGATTTCTTATATTTTATTATTTTTATCTATTTATGCTAAACATTTAACATTTTGATACTTTAATGTAATGTTTAATATTTTTATTATTTTGTACTAATATTTCATATTTGATTTGAAACTGGGATATTAAGTCCCATTTCAAATTATCATGCATGTTTATATTTGTATGTTTGTATATTGTCAATTGTACAAAACAGGGTAGAACAGCGCATTTTCAAAGACTGGCATTAAGTTCAGCAAAAGTGATAATGCTAAAAACGAACATATATTTCATAGCATTATTCCTCAAGAAAGACAAGCTTTTAGTTGCAATTGTTCTATTTACAAGTGATATTCGTTTAAATAATAAAAGGTGAAGACAAAAGACAGATTCGACGAATTGAAGACGCAAACGACCAAAAAGCTCAAAAGTACAAAAGACAATCAAAAAGGTTCCAATTATTGATAAGAAACGTCTCGAAATCACAGAAGTACAAGATTCAAAACGCAAAGTACAAGATATTAAATTGTACGCAAGGACGTTCGAAAATCCGGAACCGGGACTAGAGTCAACTCTTAACGCTCGACGCAACGGACTAAAAATTACAAGTTAACTATGTATATAAATATAATATAATATATAATTAATTATATTAATTATATATATATTATATATATATATATTTAAAACCGTCGGCAGCAGGAAACTCCAAGGGTGTAAACTGTAAATACCTCTCCGCGACTCGCGGAGTTTTAAGGGTATTTTGCCGCGAGTCGCGGAGCCCCAAAATTCACTTCTGGCTATAAAGCCAACCGAATTCTGATCGAATTTTAACATCTTATTTCTCAATCTCTCTCTCAATATATACGTAATATATTTATATTTATAATTTATATTTTAATTTTAATTATAATTCTAATAATAAGGGTATGTTAGCGAATGTTGTAAGGGTGTAAGTCGAAATTCTGTCCGTGTAACGCTACGCTATTTTTAATCATTGTAAGTTATGTTCAACCTTTTTATATTAATGTCTCGTAGCTAAGTTATTATTATGCTTATTTAAAACGAAGTAATCATGATGTTGGGCTAATTACTAAAATTGGGTAATTGGGCTTTGTACCATAATTGGGGTTTGGACAAAAGAACGACACTTGTGGAAACTAGACTATGGGCTATTAATGGGCTTTATATTTGTTTAACTAAATGAAAGTTTGTTAATGTTAATATAAAGATTTACAATTGGGCGTCCCTATAAATTACCATATACACTCGATCGGACACGATGGGCAGGGTATTTATTTGTACGAATAATCGTTCATTTAACCGGACACGGGAATGGATTAATAGCCACTAGAATAATTAAAACAGGGGTGAAATTACATTCAAGGGTAATTGGTGTAATTGTTAACAAAGTAGTAAAACCTTGGTTTACACGCAGTCGATAACCTGGTGTATTCATTAAACAAAGTATTAAAACCTTGTTACAATTCGAATCCCCAATTAGTTGGAATATTTATCTTCGGGTATAATAATAATTTGACAAGGACACTTGCAATTTATATTTATGACTGATGGACTGTTATGGACAAAAACCAGACGGACATATTGAATAATCCAGGACAAAGGACAATTAACCCATGGGCATAAAACTAAAATCAACACGTCAAACATCATGATTACGGAAGTTTAAATAAGCATAATTCTTTTATTTCATATTTAATTTCCTTTATTTTATATTTAATTGCACTTCTAATTATCGCACTTTTATTTATTGTTATTTTATTTTATCGCACTTTTAATTATCGTACTTTTTAATTTTATCGCATTTTTATTATTCACAATTTCATTATCGTTATTTACTTTACGCTTTAATTTAAGTCTTGTATTTATTTTATATTTTACATTAGGTTTTAACTGCGACTAAAGTCTTAAAATCGACAAACCGGTCATTAAACGGTAAAACCCCCCTTTATAATAATAATATTACTTATATATATATTTGTATTTTTATAAAAGTAAACTAATATAGCGTTGAGCTTTGTTTAAAGATTTCCCTGTGGAACGAACCGGACTTACTAAAAACTACACTACTGTACGATTAGGTACACTGCCTATAAGTGTTGTAGCAAGGTTTAAGTATATCCATTCTATAAATAAATAAATATCTTGTGTAAAATTGTATCGTATTTAATAGTATTTTCTGCTAAAATTTAATAGTATTTTATACCCCTCTGCTTTGACATCAAGTATTTTTTGGCGCCGCTACCGGGGAATTACTCTTAAAAGCCGGAAGCGCAACGCTAATAAAAAAAAAAGATTTTTATTTACTTTTATTAAAAGTCGTTTTTGTAAAAATTACGTTTTAATCATTCAAAAATATAAAAAGAAAAACAAAAATATAAGTATTTTTAGGATTTTGTTAAATATTTAAGTTTTATAAGTTTTTTTTATCTTTATTTTAATTTATAAAAATATAAATTTTATTAAAAATCGTTTATTTAAATTAAAAACAGAAAACAGAAAATAATAAAAAAAAATAAATAAAGAAAACGCGTAAAAATTAGTACCTGTCAACTGAATTACTGAACCCCGCGACTCGCGGGGTTTTCCTCATTTATCACCGCAACTCGCGGAGGCCTTCTGACACACGGACAAAAACCCTAATCACGGGTTATTTTTAATTATTATTATTATTAAAACCTAATTTGTATTATTATTATTATTAGTTTTAATTTTAATTTTACTTTTTATTTAATTTAATGTATTTAGTATAAATAAGTTTATTAAAATTGTAAAATTTGTAGTTTTATTAAATAAATAATATAAAAATAATATTTTTATAAAAATTGTACTTTTTACAACTTTTTGTATATTTTTATATTTTGTCCCTTTTTAATCGTTGTAGCGTAATATTTATATTTTTAGCTCATATTTAATTTTAAACTTAGTTTTTGCTATAGTTATTTTTACTCCTAGATTTTTAGGCTTTGCCGTAGAATTCATTAAGTGCTTTTTCTTTAGACTAAGATTTAGGTGCTTTAGAATTTTGCGACGCCTTTTTAAGTTTTAGTTTCTTTTTAAGTTATTTCCATTTGGGATTTAATTTTTCCTGTAAGCTTTAATATTTTTAGACCTTTTACTATGTATCAATTATCATTCCAATTAGTAATTTCAATTTGCGATTATAATTTTAAGTTAGTTGTAGTAATAAGGTTAAATTAGTTAAGTATTTTTAAGTTTTTATAAGTTTCTTTTATTTTTCCGTCACCTTTTATTTTTCAACCATTTTTTTTCTTTTTCGACCTTTTTCGACGAACTCTCTTTTTCTCTCTTATTTCTCGCCATTCTAGTTTTTAGGACTTAGAATTTTATTCTACTTCTTATCTAAATTTCTTAAAATTACGAAAATTTATTTTAAGTGGTTAAATTGATAGACATCAAAATTTTCTGGTTCGTAGTAATAGTTGGATTTGTACGTGGACCGGGTTATTGGAGCCAAACAGTCCTCAATTATATTGAGACCAAACGAATCCTGCCCCTCTGCTGCATCTTTTGGCTATTCGAAACGTGGGCAAAATCAGAAAAGTCTATTGATTGGATAACTTATTATAATTTTTCTTTCCTTTTTAAAACTAATAGGATATTCTGTGAATGCACCGAGCAAGACGTTCATCACCTTTTGTACGTTCACCACCTGTAACTCGATCAAGACATCGTTTAACAAATATAACCGCCGTTGATTTTTCTTTAGAATCGTCATCCAGTCAACCAAGTACTTCAGTTCAAATTTCCGATAATCCATTTTTTGAACCCGACCTCACAATTGAGAATCCAGAAAATATTCAGGAACGGTTCATAGATCCTGAACCATTAAACTTTCCTCCGGAACCACCAATCATTCAAACAGAGATTGTTGAGGAACGAACTATTAAATCAGAATCATCTAGTGATACCGATTCAACAAATTCAATTATGGAGAATCTGGAACCTTTAAGTATGGAAGACCGAATGAGAGCTAAACGCACTGGCCAAGGTCACGCAATTACTCATCCAGACATTAATGCGCCAGATTATGAAATCAAAGGACAAATTCTACACATGGTGACTAATCAATGCCAATTTAGTGGTGCGCCGAAGGAAGATCCAAATGAACATCTACGTACCTTTAATAGGATCTGCACACTATTTAAAATCCGAGAAGTGGAGGATGAACAGATATATCTCATGTTATTTCCCTGGACTTTAAAGGGAGAAGCCAAAGATTGGTTGGAATCGTTACCTGAAGGGGCGATTGATACATGGGATGTTTTAGTTGACAAATTTCTTAAACAATTTTTTCCTGCATCTAAAGCCGTAAGACTTCAAGCAAAAATTGTTACGTTCACACAGAAGCCAAATGAAACTCTATATGAGGCGTGGACAAGATATGGAAAGTTACTAAGAGGATGTCCGCAACATGGTTTAGACACCTGTCAAATAGTACAAATATTCTACCAAGGATGCGACATCACTACAAGAAAAGACATAGATATAGCAGCTGGTGGTTCGATTATGAAGAAAACCGAAACTGATGCTTACAAAATTATTGATAATACTGCTTCCCACTCACATGAGTGGCACCAAGAAAAAGATATCATTAGATCATCTAAAGCAGCTAGAGCCGATTCTAGCCATGACTTAGATTCCATTTCCGCAAAGATAGATGCTTTCGAGAGACGAATGGAAAAGATGACTAAAGATATTCATGCTATACGAATTAGTTGTGAGCAGTGTGGAGGACCACATTTGACAAAAGATTGTCTCAGTATTGAATTAACAATGGAACAAAGAGAGAATATTTCATACATAAACCAAAGGCCTGGAAATAATTATCAGAATAATTATCAACCGCCAAGACCAATTTACAATCAAAACCAGAATTATAACCGAAATATTCCATACAACAACCAACAAGGTCCAAGCAATCAACAAATATCCAACAATACTTACAATCAGCAAAGACCGAATTTTCAAAACAAACCACCACAACAAACCGATGATAAAAAGCCGAATTTAGAAGATATGATGACGAAGCTAGTTGAAACTCAAACGCAGTTTTTCACATCTCAAAAACAAACAAATGAACAAAATGCTCAAGCATTTAGAAATCAACAAGCTTCTATTCAAAATCTAGAACAAGAAGTAAGTAACCTAGCAAGGTTAATAGGTGAAAGAAAACCGGGAAGTCTACCAAGCGATACAAATGCTAACCCCCGGAATGAAACAGCTAAAGCTATTACCACAAGAAGTGGTACAACACTTAAACCACCTGAAATACCTGTAACTTCTGATGAAACTATTCCTACTCCACAAGAACCACAACATGATCAAGATAAGGAAAAAGAACCGGTAGTTGAAAAGGTTAATGAAGATAACACAGTTAAGAATAAACCTTATGTTAAACCATACCAACCACCACTTCCTTATCCGAGTAAAATGAAGAAAGAGAAACTTGAAGCCGAGCAATCCAAATTCTTGGATATGTTTAAACAGATAAATGTAAATCTTCCTTTCATTGATGTGATTTCAGGAATGCCAAGGTATGCTAAATTCTTGAAAGATCTAATCACGAATAGAAAGAAAATGGAAGAACTCTCGGCTGTTACTATGAATGCTAATTGTTCAGCAGTGCTGTTGAATAAGATACCAGAAAAATTATCTGATCCAGGAAGTTTCACAATTCCATGTTTTCTGGGTAGCCTTAGTTCAATAGAAGCATTGGCAGATTTAGGTGCTAGTATAAATCTAATGCCGTATTCACTATACGCTAAACTAGACCTTGGAGAATTGAAACCAACCAGAATAAGCATACAACTAGCCGATAGATCAATAAAATATCCTAGAGGGATAATGGAGAACATGCTAGTTAAAGTTGGTACTTTAGTATTCCCAGTAGATTTTGTTGTTTTAGACATGGAAGAAGATTCTCAAGTTCCTCTCATATTAGGAAGACCATTCTTAAACACGGCTAAAGCAATGATAGACGTGTTCGGTAAGAAACTGACCCTAAGTATAGAGGATGAGAGTGTTACCTTTTCAGTTGATAGAGCAATGCAACAACCACAATCTGCAGATGATACATGTTATTATATTAAAACTATAGATGCACATGCAGAACTATTAGAAGAATTTCCAGAATTACAAGGAACAGGAGAATGTTCTTTAGGAGAAGGAAATGAACCAATTGATGAATCTGAAATGTTAGCTACACTTATAGCTAATGGATATGAACCAACAACAGAAGAAATTCAAATGCTAAAAGAAGAAGACAGATATCGATATAAATCATCGATAGAAGAACCTCCGAAATTAGAGTTAAAGCCACTTCCAAACCATTTGGAATACGCTTACTTACATGGTGAATCTGAATTACCTGTAATAATATCGTCTTCTCTTACTGAAAATGAGAAATCACAACTCATTTCTGTGTTGAAAGCTCATAAACCAGCCATTGCATGGAAAATTCATGATATTAAAGGAATAAGTCCTTCGTATTGCACACATAAAATCCTTATGGAAGAAGGTCATAAAACGTATGTGCAACGCCAACGAAGACTAAATCCTAATATGCAAGATGTAGTTAAGAAAGAGATTATTAAACTGCTAGATGCAGGTTTGATATATCCAATTTCTGATAGTCCATGGGTAAGCCCAGTTCAATGCGTGCCTAAGAAGGGTGGCATGACTGTCATTACAAATGAGAAAAATGAGCTTATTCCTACTAGGACTGTAACAGGATGGCGTGTATGTATTGATTATAGAAAATTAAATGACGCCACCAGAAAAGATCACTTTCCCTTACCTTTCATAGATCAAATGTTGGAAAGATTAGCCGGAAATAGTTACTATTGTTTTCTAGATGGATTTTCCGGATATTTTCAAATTCCAATAGCACCCGAAGACCAAGAGAAAACCACATTCACGTGCCCTTATGGTACTTTTGCTTACAAACGCATGCCATTTGGACTTTGTAACGCCCCTGCAACCTTTCAAAGGTGTATGATGGCGATTTTTCATGACATGATAGAAGAATGCATGGAAGTATTCATGGATGACTTTTCAGTCTTCGGTGATACATTTAAATCATGTCTAGTTAATCTGGAACGAATGCTAATTAGATGCGAAAAATCAAATCTAGTACTTAATTGGGAGAAATGCCATTTTATGGTTAAAGAAGGCATCGTTCTTGGACATAAAATTTCAAAAGAAGGAATTGAAGTGGATAGAGCTAAAGTAGATGTAATTGCTAAACTTCCACATCCCACCAATGTTAGAGGAGTTAGGAGTTTTCTAGGGCATGCCGGTTTTTACCGACGTTTCATAAAAGAATTTAACCCCTTCCCACACTTAAGATCTTGCAATGCCCTCATTTGCAAGAAATCAGTAACAATTTAAATTATTGAGGGTGATTTGTGTGAAAATGATTAAATTTTTACCAAAGTTTCCAAATATATTGGCGTTTGTTTGCTGAATGATAAATGGTGCACATCATTTGTTCATTCCATCTTGTTGTTATTTCACATATATTTTGCATCTTGTCGTCAAAATTAGTTGCTTTTGCTGAACTTAATATCTTAAATTAATATTGTAAACTTTGTAAAAACAATATTTATAAAATTGTAAATATTTGAAAAATTAATATAAGTTTGGTATGAATTTATGAATTTTTAAATTAATTTTGGTGTGAATTTATAATATGAATTTTTAAATTAAGTTTGGTGTGAATTTTTAATTTTAATTTTGAATTTTATATTTAAGTTGTGTGAATTTAAAAACAAAAAATTTACTTTATCTCATTAAGTTAAGAATATGATTTTTAAAATTCGTCGTAAGTTGAAGACTAGGTCTTTGAACCGAAATTGCTTTACCCGAGGGAGGGACGAGAACTTTTATTATCATTATGTTTAATCTTATTGATTTAAAGTATGCCAAAAACATTAAAAAACCCAAAAATCTTAGCTTTTAAAACAATCGCTACAAAAAGACAAATTTTAAAATTTTGTCGAGGGACGGACTAGGACATCGATCCGAAACGACCTCGTCCTAAATAACAAGGGAAACAAAATTTTAAAATTAATTTCTTAATTGTTTATAAGTTAAAGATTAAAAAAAAAAAAAAAAAAAAAAAAAAAAAAGGTAAACTCCGCGACTCGCGGAGTTTTAAGTGAAAACCTCCGCGACTCGCGGAGGGACCAAATTACAGAAAAAAAAAAAAATAAAACAGCTGCTCGATCAGTCACTCTCCCACACACAAACACACTGCATAAACACCCGAAAAAGAACCCGAAATACTGCGAAAATCACCCCCAAAAATCTCAATTTTTAACCGTTAATCACCAAATTTTTTGCTAAAATCATGTTGAGAAGGATGATATCTAAGAACTACTCAAGAAAAACGAATGAAAGGGGTGAATCTTCATCCCAAGCCCGCCATGCTCCTGCTGAGAACTTGGAACAACAGGAGGTAGATAACTACTACAGGCAGGATGTACCTCATCCAGTCATGACCTTTTCAGATATGCATTTGGAACAGTTGCACCCGAACCTGAGATTTGACAGACTTTGGATAGATTATCCAAAATATCAACGGGGTTTGCATACTCTTCATTCCAAGGTTGTTGAGGTACCGAGGGTCATAGAATGGGGACCCTTGGAAGCTGTAGAATTGGCCGGGCCAATTAGGGAATTACTGGTACAGAGGTATGGTAATTCTTCTTTTAATGACTGGATATGTTTATTCACCATACGCAGACCTGTATATAAAGTATGGTGTGAAGAGTTGTTATGTAGTATAGAGTTGAATGATCGGGTAGCTAGTTTAACCGATCGTTCTTTTATTAGATTTTTGTTAGGCGGTTCGATGCGCCACATGTCTTTACTGGACATGGCTCAGGCTTTACGTATATATACGCCTGAGGAATTAGCGTCTGCCGATTGTAGAGGATTGATACTAAACGGTAGGAAAATAGATGAGAATTTTGATACACACGGTGTGTGGAGTCAAATGACAAGCCATCACCGTTTTAAAGGGGGAAACTACTCTTATTTGGATATAGATAGAGCCGAATTAAGAGTAATACATAGGTTTTTAGCTAATTCGATTACACAAAGGGGTAAAAACAAAGAAAAGGTAAATGAACAAGATTTGTTTTACCATATGTGTATTCGAGACCCACACAGCGCTGTAAGTATACCATATTGTGTGGGTTATTATTTATCAGCTATGGTTCGAGGGATGCGTCCACATAGCATAATAGGAGGTGGTATTTTTATTACTTTGATTGGTGAATATCTCGGTGTGGATATAAGTCGGGGGGGATTATTAGTAGAAGAGCCGGAACCCCGCGACACTATAGGTTTAAATGTATACCATGGTGCGAAAGTTTTGAAGCGGCGAAATAACGCCGCAGTACGATACAATGGTAGACATCCACAGGTAGAGAGAAACCAGGAACAAGGTAATGTAGGAGGGGGGAACCAGATGCAAGAAATGCATAGGTTTATAGCTTCTCAGGAATACGAAAATGCTAGACAGAGAGCATTTGAAGATTGGCAAGTTCATCAGAACCAGATCATAGCGCATTGCCAACATATAGGTAGAAACTATATTCCTACACCGAAACCCGTCTTCCCTCCTTGGTCGATAGAGATGCAGCCACCATATCCTACGTATGACCCTGCCGAAGCATTCTATAGCACTTATGGTTATGCGTGGAACCCCTATTGGTACCAATATCATCCTTAGTTTACTTTTTATTTTTTTTATTATTATTATTTTGTAATTTGTAATTATTTATACATTTAATATTTTTGTTAATATTGTAATCATTTTTATAATTTCTAACTTTTATTCTTAGATTTTAAAAATTTTTTGAATGTGGGGTAATAAACCAAACTTCAAAAATATGTATATATGTTTGCAGTTTATCTTATGTACACAACAGGGTAAAACAACGCATTTTCAAAGACTGGCATTAAGTTCAGCAAAAGCAACTAATTTTGACGACAAGATGCAAAATATATGTGAAATAACAACAAGATGGAATGAACAAATGATGTGCACCATTTATCATTCAGCAAACAAACGCCAATATATTTGGAAACTTTGGTAAAAATTTAATCATTTTCACACAAATCACCCTCAATAATTTAAATTGTTACTGATTTCTTGCAAATGAGGGCATTGCAAGATCTTAAGTGTGGGAAGGGGTTAAATTCTTTCGGATTTTAAAATTTTTATATTAAACACTTGGTTACCATTAAAAATACTAGTAAAGCAGTAGTTGTATTAGAATCTAGTGCTCTCTGATAAAAAAGAACAGCCCTAGTCTTATATACTGACTACCCAATTCTAGTAAAATTTTTCAAAATTTTCAATTAAATGAATTCAAATCATGTTTATACATATTTATGAACGATAAAACTAGGTTTTAACACCGAAATTATTGTTACCTCGGAAAGGACATAAATTGAGAAACAAACTAAAATGTTAAAATTCATTTAAAATGGAATAGAGGACGATAAAAAGAAAAATAAAAAGCCAAGTGTGGGAAAATTTACCAAGTTATTTTAAACATATGTCACATATATTTGTAACAAATAACTGAAAATACTTTTGCTTTGAACTAAACTAAACTGTTTTACCCGATGAAAGAAAAGAAGAGATGGATCTACACGATGAATCAATTCCATCATTAAAAGGAAGTAAAGTCTTCCGAAAAAGACACGCGCTTCTTGATTTAGGTCATGAAGTTGTCGTCCAGACCAGCTGTAGGTTGACGAAAAATCTAGAAAAGTCATCACTAAAATCAGCAGGAAATCCACGGACCTCAGCATTAAACAGGGTCGCCAAGTGGTCAGATTTATCCTAACCATGAGAAGGATTTATCTCGTACAATGGGGGGGCACCATGCAAATTAGCTGGATAAGACTAATGAGTCAGATCCCCAGAAAGGATAATCTCCTTAAAGATTAAAAATCAGCTTTTAAGACTGATATTACTCAATCCTAGAGATTGACCTTAAAGATTGAGAATTACAAACTCATGGAATTCAATGATATCTAAACTCGAGCTTAAACGAGAAAATATTTTGATCAAAATTATAAACCGATTTGTTTTCTGAAAACCCTATTTTCAATGCGTTCATTACCATTGAACGTAAAATCCTAGGAATTCACCTGGAATTCATTAGGTCACCTGAACTAAATCGGGTGTCAACCGTAAGAACGGTGGTTGCATAACATGGTCAAAGACAGAACCTTGTGCCAGACCGAAAAATCATAGGATGAGCTTTACTATTGCTCCTACCAAGGATAGTAATTGCGTCCGACACGTTATAGACCATAATCAAAAGCATGTCACGGGACATTGCCTTAAACAGTTGCTTGTTCAACGCTTTCCTTTACAACCGGACGGTAGTTTGCCGAAAGGTAATATACGGAACAAGTAAACTGGACGTGTTGCTTTCCAAATACAAGGTTAGCAAGTGGGTGACACAAAACCGCAAGTTTTGAGCTAAAATTTTCAAATCTGAAACCCACAAAACCCACAAAAATATTTTGCAAACACCGGTAAAGGGTTATCCCGAAAAACTTATCTAGGGTAAAAACTAGATTTCAAAAGATCAAATGTTTTCATAAAGATCCAATTTCCTTAATGGATCTAAATTTTTATAGTCATGTGGGACTGTAAACCATATCGTTACTACCATTGTTTATACCGCCATATAGAAATCACTGATGTACAAAGTGTGAAGAATAAAGAAGTGATTCTAGTATTTCAAGACAATATTGCTTGAGGACAAGCAACGCTCAAGTGTGGGAATATTTGATAATGCTAAAAACGAACATATATTTCATAGCATTATTCCTCAAGAAAGACAAGCTTTTAGTTGCAATTGTTCTATTTACAAGTGATATTCGTTTAAATAATAAAAGGTGAAGACAAAAGACAGATTCGACGAATTGAAGACGCAAACGACCAAAAAGCTCAAAAGTACAAAAGACAATCAAAAAGGTTCCAATTATTGATAAGAAACGTCTCGAAATCACAGAAGTACAAGATTCAAAACGCAAAGTACAAGATATTAAATTGTACGCAAGGACGTTCGAAAATCCGGAACCGGGACTAGAGTCAACTCTTAACGCTCGACGCAACGGACTAAAAATTACAAGTTAACTATGTATATAAATATAATATAATATATAATTAATTATATTAATTATATATATATTATATATATATATATATTTAAAACCGTCGGCAGCAGGAAACTCCAAGGGTGTAAACTGTAAATACCTCTCCGCGACTCGCGGAGTTTTAAGGGTATTTTGCCGCGAGTCGCGGAGCCCCAAAATTCACTTCTGGCTATAAAGCCAACCGAATTCTGATCGAATTTTAACATCTTATTTCTCAATCTCTCTCTCAATATATACGTAATATATTTATATTTATAATTTATATTTTAATTTTAATTATAATTCTAATAATAAGGGTATGTTAGCGAATGTTGTAAGGGTGTAAGTCGAAATTCTGTCCGTGTAACGCTACGCTATTTTTAATCATTGTAAGTTATGTTCAACCTTTTTATATTAATGTCTCGTAGCTAAGTTATTATTATGCTTATTTAAAACGAAGTAATCATGATGTTGGGCTAATTACTAAAATTGGGTAATTGGGCTTTGTACCATAATTGGGGTTTGGACAAAAGAACGACACTTGTGGAAACTAGACTATGGGCTATTAATGGGCTTTATATTTGTTTAACTAAATGAAAGTTTGTTAATGTTAATATAAAGATTTACAATTGGGCGTCCCTATAAATTACCATATACACTCGATCGGACACGATGGGCAGGGTATTTATTTGTACGAATAATCGTTCATTTAACCGGACACGGGAATGGATTAATAGCCACTAGAATAATTAAAACAGGGGTGAAATTACATTCAAGGGTAATTGGTGTAATTGTTAACAAAGTAGTAAAACCTTGGTTTACACGCAGTCGATAACCTGGTGTATTCATTAAACAAAGTATTAAAACCTTGTTACAATTCGAATCCCCAATTAGTTGGAATATTTATCTTCGGGTATAATAATAATTTGACAAGGACACTTGCAATTTATATTTATGACTGATGGACTGTTATGGACAAAAACCAGACGGACATATTGAATAATCCAGGACAAAGGACAATTAACCCATGGGCATAAAACTAAAATCAACACGTCAAACATCATGATTACGGAAGTTTAAATAAGCATAATTCTTTTATTTCATATTTAATTTCCTTTATTTTATATTTAATTGCACTTCTAATTATCGCACTTTTATTTATTGTTATTTTATTTTATCGCACTTTTAATTATCGTACTTTTTAATTTTATCGCATTTTTATTATTCACAATTTCATTATCGTTATTTACTTTACGCTTTAATTTAAGTCTTGTATTTATTTTATATTTTACATTAGGTTTTAACTGCGACTAAAGTCTTAAAATCGACAAACCGGTCATTAAACGGTAAAACCCCCCTTTATAATAATAATATTACTTATATATATATTTGTATTTTTATAAAAGTAAACTAATATAGCGTTGAGCTTTGTTTAAAGATTTCCCTGTGGAACGAACCGGACTTACTAAAAACTACACTACTGTACGATTAGGTACACTGCCTATAAGTGTTGTAGCAAGGTTTAAGTATATCCATTCTATAAATAAATAAATATCTTGTGTAAAATTGTATCGTATTTAATAGTATTTTCTGCTAAAATTTAATAGTATTTTATACCCCTCTGCTTTGACATCAAAAAGCAATTAATTTTGACAACAATATGCAAAATAAATGTGAAATAACAACTGCAGGAATGAACAAATGATGTGCACCATTTATCATTCAAACAAACAACAATATGTTTGGAAACTTTGATAAAATTTAATCATTTTTCTACGCTAATCACCCTCAATAATTTAAATTGTTACTGATTTCTTGCGAATGAGGGCATTGCAAGATCTTAAGTGTGGGAAGGGGTTAAATTCTTCCGAATTTTTTTAAAATTTTAATTTAAACACTTGGTTACCATTAAAAATACTAGTAACGCAGTAGTTGTATTAGAATCTAGTGCTCTCTGATAATAAAGAACAGCCCTAGTCTTATATACTGACTACCCAATTCTAGTAAAATTTTTAAAAAATTTCAAATAAATGAATGCAAAATTATGTTTATACATATTTATGAACGATAAAACTAGGTGTTAACATCGAAATTATTGTTACCTCGGAAAGGACATAAATTAAGAAACAACCCAAAATGCTTGAATTCATTTAAAATGGAATAGAGGAAAATAAAAAGGCAAAGAAAGGAAAATAAAAGCCAAGTGTGGGAAAAATTTACCAAGTTATTTAGAACATATATCACATATTTTTGTACAAATAATTGAAGATACTTTTGTTTTGGACGATATTAATCAGTTTTACCCAGTTTATTGTAATATAAATGGAATTTAAAAGGAAGTAAAGTCTTCCGAGAAAAAGACACACACTTCTTGATTTAGGTCAGAAAGTTGTCGTCCAGACCAGTTGTAGAGTCTACGAAAAACCTTGAAAAGTTTTCTCAAAAATCAGCTGGAAATCCACGGACCTCAGCATCAAACAGGGTCGCCAAGTGGTCAGACTTATCCTAACCATGAGAGGATCTTTCTCTTACAATGGGGGGGCACCGTGCAAATTAGCTTATAAGACTAATGAATCAGATCCAAGAAAGGATAATCTCCTTAAAGATCAAAAATCAACATTTAAGCCTGATATTACTCAATCCTTGAGATTGACCTTAAAGATTGAGAATTACAAACTGTGACGACCTGGAAATTTCCGACTAAATTTAAACTTTATCTTTATATTATTCTGACACGATAAGCAATGTTTGTTAAGTTAAACCTCAAGGATTTTTAAACTATGTTTATACATTAATTTAAACCTTGAGCAAATTCCAATGATTCACGAACCATTAAATGAACATATATGAATATGTATGTATATGTGTATATGTTATAAATTAAAAATGTCAACAAAGTATTTAAACGTATAATGCTTTATATGAACGTATTTGTTTCAATATGATTATCGACGAAATTAAAAAAAATATATTAAATGATTGAATTATCAAAAACATTGAATTATGATTACAAGTCTCTGTTGAGAGGTCCACTATGATTTGAGAAAATCTATTCCGCTTAACGATATTCGGAATAATTTGTAAAGCTATTTATAAATAAAAATAAAAAGTGTCATTTACGAAAGTTAGACAAAAGCTAGTGGAAAATTGGTTTCCATAATATTCTATTAATCTATTTTCAAACGTACAAAAACATTTTCAGTTTAAAAAAAACTTTATTATTAAAACGTATATAACTTTTATAAATATCTAGAATCACTTTTGACAACTCATTACTTAACCAGTATAATAAATATAATGATATTTATATTTTATTTAATTAAATATATATAACAATTTAAATTAATATTATATATATTTATACGCGTATTATACATACATAGTTTTTATACTTTTACTATACTTTAACTTTACCTTTACTTTACTTTTACTTTACTTTAACTTTAATAATTCACTTTAATAATTCATACTTTAATAATTCACTATAATAATTCATACTTTAATAATTCACTTTAATAATTCATACTTTAATAATTCACTTTAATAATTCATACTTTAATAATTCACTTTAATAATTCACTTTAATAATTCATACTTTAATAATTCACTTTAATAATTCATACTTTAATAATTCACTTTAATAATTCAAAAATCTATTATAAATAGAATTCAATAGGTTTCATTATTTCATAGAAACTTGAAAATATATTTCTCTAAACTCTCTCAATCGATTTACATATATATATATATTTGCTCTATATTATTTCAAGATATTATTAGTATACATAAAATATTACGACGGAGTGATGTCCGAGTGATTTCAAAATAGTTTTTTGAATGAGTCGAAGCTAAGAAAATTATGGGTTATAGCTATGGAGGTGATGGGTATGGTTCATGGGTATGCTCGTGAGGTCAATCTAGTGTTTATCATCTCCGTTGCGTCTACGTACTTTCCTGCAATATTGAATCTCAATATTGATACGTGAGCACTCATAACTTAACTTTTATATATCAATAGTGTATCCCTGACTAGTGCTCGAGTATATAGGATTATGCATGCTTGTACATTCGATATTTTCCTTAGATAGGTTTGTTAAATCCTGAATTAGATACATATGCTACTGAGATAGGGTATATGATATGCATGTCATTGGAAAGCTAGCGAAAAATTAAGAACTTTTCATTTAGATATCGAATGGTTTCGATGAACGGATTAGAAGTTATAGTCAACTGAATTTTAGTATTATTGTTAAAATGATTATTATTACTATCGTCGTTATTATTTTAATAGAAATATCATTGTTATTATAAAATATCATTATTACTATTATGTTAGTATTATCATTTTATCATAATACCATTTTTAGTAAATATAAATATTGTTATAGAATAATAATAATTATTATTACAAAATAATACAACTTTTACTTATTATTATTATGATCAATATTATTTTATCAAATAAATAGGGGATACAAAGATATTTTTCACCACGCGTAATATAATTACATTAATAATAATTACCACTATAGTTTTACGATATTAAGTGAACTTTATAAATTTTACTACTTAAGATATATAAAAGTATATTTTATTATATATAAACGTTAATATAAATTTTTATTAATAAATGACTTTTATTATTATAAAATCTAATAAATATATTTAAATATATAAAACGACTATAGTTAAGTTATATAATAAACACGTATAAATTTTAGAAGTCATTTTGGGTCAAGTTGACTTTTGTTGATTTTTGCATATTAGTCTCGAGCATTAGGATTGTGGTACACTATGACTTGACCAAAAATTGTTAGACAAATATTGACCAACATATAAATATATATAATTAATATAGGTTCGTGAATCCGAGGCCAACCTTGCACTTGTTAAATGACGTTATATGTATTTTTACTACGAAATACAGTATGGTGAGTTTTCATAGCTCCCTTTTTAAATGCTTTTGCATTATATATTTTTGGGCTGAGAATACATGCATATTTTATAACTGTTTTACGAAATAGGCACAAGTACTAAAACTAATTCTACGTGGGTTTAAACCAGAAATATCCCCTTAGCTTGGTAACTATAACTACGGGTGTATGACTGGTAGGCGCGAATCCTAAAGATAGATCTATTGGGCCTGACAAACCCCATCCTGACTATGGGATGCTTTAGTACTTCGAGGTTTATATAACACACCTGATTCGGTGTACTTTCAGAGGGTAAAACATGAACGTTAAGGCTTGTTACCGAGTGCCTACAACTTATAGAATACTTTTATACACTTGAGAGTGTACATATATTTATAAACGAAAATCTTGTGGTCTATTAATATATTGAAATGATTGTTATGATAAACCTATGAACTCACCAACCTTTTGGTTGACACTTTAAAGCATGTTTATTCTCAGGTATTAAAGAAATCTTCCGCTGTGCATTAGCTCATTTTAAGGATATTACTTGGAGTCATTCATGGCATATTTTGAAAGACGTTGCATTCGAGTCATTGAGTTCATCAAGATTATTATTATGTCAATTATAGTTGGATGTATTATCAAATGGTGTGCATGCCGTCAACTTTCGTTGTAAAGAAAGTTTGTCTTTTAAAAACGAATGCAATGTTTGTAAAATGTATCATATAGAGGTCAAATACCTCGCGATGTAATCAACTATTGTGAATCGTTTATAATATATATGAACGGGTCCTTTCAGTTGGTATCAGAGCTGGTTTAATGCCGTTTATTAGTGGGTTAATCGTAGAGGGGGTTCTCACAGTGTTACCTGTGACGAAGCATTGACTCTTACTCCTCGCGGTCCCTATTAGGGTTGGCTGTACTGCCGAGAGGCGGGCCGTAAAATCAGTGTCTGAGGTACGCTCAGTGGTCACAGGCGGTTAGCTGAGAAGGCACTGAGTGGGATGCGTCCCCAACTTTCAGTTGGTATCAGAGCGGTGGTCTTAGCAAACCAGGTCTGCATTAGTGTGTCTAACTGATAGTCGTTAGGATGCATTAGTGAGCCTGGACTTCGACCGTGTCTGCATGTCAAAAGTTTTGCTTATCATTTTTGTCGGAATTGCCTGCTTATCATTCTTAGTCTAGACACGTCTTACTGCATTGATTGCATAAATAGTGTATAGACAAAATTCATATCTTAGCGTATCTGCTAATCCATATCTTAGCGTATCTGTTACTGTAAACTTTGCCGGACATATCACGTAAATTCCTCCGTAATCTACGAAATCTTTTGCGCTATATATATAGATATTCTATGTAATTAGAATACCACCCGATAGCCGAAAAATCATTTCATATCAAAAAATCCTTTATTCAATCGAACGAAATGGAATTCGTCATTAGTTCAAGTCCCTCGAATTCCGATATGGAATCCCACTCAAGCTCCGAAAGCAGTGTGACCGGAATGGATAAACCAATTAGCCATCATCTATTCTAGATGAATTGGGGATAGGTTCGTAGCCTCCTCAATAATTGGAGACAAGAAGAAGGTGATCCCTTCCATCCACCACATTGCCCTCTTGGCGATGAACCTGAAGCACTTACCGGCGAACCGGTCCGAAACACCATTTTCTCTCTCATTTCCAGAGTATCTCGTCACGATTATATACTACATTAAATTCTAGATTTTATTTATCCGCTCGTCTGAACTGACAATCACCCAGGTGTAATAGAAGAAGTCAACGAGCTTCGCGCTCGAGTAGTGGCTTTAGAGAATATGGTGCAAGGGTTACAAACACCAACAAATAACGAAGTATTAATTCATAATTTCAATTTTATTGAATAAATACTCCGTAAAAGTTATGTAATTTCTAAAGTCTTTAGGGATTATTCAGTTCTAGTTTCAACCGTAAATCAAATGAGTTTAATTTAATATTAACTCATTAAATCTATGTTACATCTGAAGAAAATATGCACATATATATTTTCATAAAGACTGTAATAATATTCTGTTGTACAAAATATTAATTGTGAAATTTTTTTTAACGGGTAGGTAATACCCGAGAGATATATAAATTCAAAATTAATATGTTACATTTTTTGAATCTGATTAAGCAAATCATCAACTATACTCCGAAAATCTCACAACAATATACATTCTTGTATAGTAATCAAAACAACCATTCTCACCCAAATTTGATTACGCATTCTGATTTTGACAAATCAAAATCCAAGTCATGATTTAGCAGAAGACATCACTCTTAGATTCCTACATCTTTCAAAGCTATACTTTGGCTTCAAAACTGTGTTAGAACATCATATGTATATTAACGATTACAAACTGTGTTCAAACTCTCCGAAGTTTTCGAAGACACTTCAAACAATGAACAATCGAGATGATGATCCAACCACATATTACCCACATTTATGTACCTAAAAAGCTCTCGAAGCCAAAGTCATAGTTCGACACGTATCCGTGTCAGACCCTTTGGCATTTATTAGCTAAAATGACTTTTCAATTCCTTTTCAAAGTAGACAGTTTTGTCACAGCTCCAGCAAGTCAACTTCGACTTTTCAGTCGGACTAGTCTTATTATAACCTCGATAGATACGTTGCCCTTTCGTCATCGTTACTGGGGACCTTTCATATCTCGCCACCTTAGCAATAAACTTACCAACAACTTCAATTATCTTTGACTTTTCGAAAAATCATTATATTTATTGAAATCACATCATTTACTCATTCGCATCTTGTAACGAGAATTGTCATACGAATCATCGGAAAACAGTAACCAGTATTTTGAAATCTCGCAGCATGTCTACGCCAACAGTTATATGTGTACGTAAAACGTCTATCTCCTGGACTTACATACTTTGAATGTGAAGTTCTGAAAAATATTTTGAACTGCAAACTAGTTCTTGAAATGCTGATGAAGCATCAAAAACTGTAAACGATCTTAACAGTAAAAAAGTTTGATGACAAAGAATAGTAAGGTGGTAAAGCTGAGAAAAAGAGAAGGTTTAGAACTGGAAAACGGATTGAACAGACTATGAAGGAGGCTGTGGACAAATCACAAAGACTAAATCTGCCTTCAAAGAATCCAAATGATTCAGTTCCTACTAAAGTCATTAACGAATACCTTACTCTTTATTCTAAACCTTTACAGAAAAATCTTCATCATCATCCATCAATATTAAAAATTCTAAGATATTATCATATCTTTCATTATAAATATCCACGATATTTCTGAAGATATTTTCACAACTAATCTTATCTGAAGTCATTTATCTCTTTGTGCTATCAGTGTTACATCATATAAGAAACTATTAGTTTCTATATTCTATAAACTTTCGAGTTTAAATTATGAATGTTTTGAAGTAGTGTTGGGAACTGAAGCATGAGTTAGTATAATATAATGACACTTGATCAACGTGATTATATTACAGTAAGTCATGCTGAGTTTCTAATGGGACATGACGATTCACAGACCATGCCGTCATCATGTTCCATGTTACACGACTCTTGTATTCTATTTAATTTCTAAAAATATCAAGAATATATTTTCTTGATGATTCGGTCTTTTCAGGGTATTCTGGTAAATTAATAATCAAGATCGTGCCATTACCATTTCCTTCTTAGAACATTAACTATGTTCATTCTGAAATTCATATCTGCGAATACTGGACCATTACAAATGTTGCTTAATCGCAAGAAGAAGAAACGAAAGGACAAAACTCCAAAATAGAAATTGGAGTATAAATCGTAGCAAATAGAAGGGAGCATTAACTGTGGATGTCAATGATTATAGAAGACAAAAGCAGGGGCTTTGAAATATAAGGGAAGATATAAAACCCAACAACCCCCCAAAAATTATAAACCGTATATATCGATGCATATAGCAATATAAAGACACGGAAGAACTAAAAACACTATAAAACCGAGAGTATAGTAGAAGTAAATAGATTCTTCCGGAGGCAGATGAAAAAGAAGAACGACAGATATGAAAGTGAGGAGTATATCGAGAATCAGTACTGGATGAAGCATATTGATAAATACTTTAAAATATGAGTTGAGGGAGAGAGAATAGAAGGTGTGAGTTGTAAGAAAACGAAGGAGGTGGATTTATAATAAAATACCCGACAGAGAAATCAAGATGGATTATCGTATTAATTCGAAGAGAATCATAATCTCCTTAATCACCGAAGCATCAAATCCAACATAGATTACAAAGATTTTCTTTAAATTCGTAGATCAATTGTGATGATGTCAAAAGATATGACGAATCACTATAATCTTATTTCCTTCATTTACGATAACTTCCCTCATACGCTTCGAGTAATCGAATTATTTTATCCATACTTCTTAGACATGATAAAACTTCATAATCGTTACGTCATAATAACATTCTCATTGTTAGCCATAACGACCTCTATCAAATTTCGGGGACGAAATTTCTTTAACGGGTAGGTACTGTGACGACCCGGAAATTTCCGACTAAATTTAAACTTTATCTTTATATTATTCTGACACGATAAGCAATGTTTGTTATGTTAAACCTCAAGGATTTTTAAACTATGTTTATACATTCATTTAAACCTCGACCAAATTCCAATGATTCACGAACCATTAAATGAACATATATGAATATGTATGTATATGTGTATATGTTATAAATTAAAAATGTCAACAAAGTATTTAAACGTATAATGCTTTATATGAACGTATTTGTTTCAATATGATTATCGACGAAATTAAAAAAAATATTAAATGATTGAATTATCAGAAACATTGAATTATGATTACAAGTCTCTGTTGAGAGGTCCACTATGATTTGAGAAAATCTATTCCGCTTAACGATATTCGGAATAATTTGTAAAGCTATTTACAAATAAAAATAAAAAGTGTCATTTACGAAAGTTAGATAAAAGCTAGTGGAAAATTGGTTTCCATAATATTCTATTAATCTATTTTCAAACGTACAAAAACATTTTCAGTTTAAAAAGAACTTTATTATTAAAACGTATATAACTTTTATAAATATCTAGAATCACTTTTGACAACTCATTACTTAACCAGTATAATAAATATAATGATATTTATATTTTATTTAATTAAATATATATAACGATTTAAATTAATATTATATATATTTATACGCGTATTATACATACATAGTTTTTATACTTTTACTATACTTTAACTTTACCTTTACTTTACTTTTACTTTACTTTAACTTTAATAATTCACTTTAATAATTCATACTTTAATAATTCACTATAATAATTCATACTTTAATAATTCACTTTAATAATTCATACTTTAATAATTCACTTTAATAATTCATACTTTAATAATTCACTTTAATAATTCATACTTTAATAATTCACTTTAATAATTCATACTTTAATAATTCACTTTAATAATTCATACTTTAATAATTCACTTTAATAATTCAAAAATCTATTATAAATAGAATTCAATAGGTTTCATTATTTCATAGAAACTTGAAAATATATTTCTCTAAACTCTCTCAATCGATTTACATATATATATATATATATATATATATATATATATATATATATATATATATATATATATATATATATTTGCTCTATATTATTTCAAGATATTATTAGTATATATAAAATATTACGACGGAGTGATGTCCGAGTGATTTCAAAATAGTTTTTTGAATGAGTCGAAGCTAAGAAAATTATGGGTTATAGCTATGGAGGTGATGGGTATGGTTCATGGGTATGCTCGAGAGGTCAATCTAGTGTTTATCATCTCCGTTGCGTCTACGCACTTTCCTGCAATATTGAATCTCAATATTGATATGTGAGCACTCATAACTTAACTTTTATATATCAATAGTGTATCCCTGACTAGTGCTCGAGTATATAGGATTATGCATGCTTGTACATTCGATATTGTCCTTAGATAGGTTTGTTGAATCCTGAATTAGATACATATGCTACTGAGATAGGGTATATGATATGCATGTCATTGGAAAACTAGCGAAAAATTAAGAACTTTTCATTTAGATATCGAATGGTTTCGATGAACGGATTAGAAGTTATAGTCAACTGAATTTTAGTATTATTGTTAAAATGATTATTATTACTATCGTCGTTATTATTTTAATAGAAATATCATTGTTATTATAAAATATCATTATTACTATTATGTTAGTATTATCATTTTATCATAATACTATTTTTAGTAAATATAAATATTGTTATAGAATAATAATAATTATTATTACAAAATAATACAACTTTTACTTATTATTATTATGATCAATATTATTTTATCAAATAAATAGGGGATACAAAGATATTTTTCACCACGCGTAATATAATTACATTAATAATAATTACCACTATAGTTTTACGATATTAAGTGAACTTTATAAATTTTACTACTTAAGATATATAAAAGTATATTTTATTATATATATAAACGTTAATATAAATTTTTATTAATAAATGACTTTTATTATTATAAAATCTAATAAATATATTTAAATATATAAAACGACTATAGTTAAGTTATATAATAAACACCTATAAATTTTAGAAGTCATTTTGGGTCAAGTTGACTTTTGTTGACTTTTGCATATTAGTCTCGAGCATTAGGATTGTGGTACACTATGACTTGACCAAAAATTGATAGACAAATATTGACCAACATATAAATATATATAATTAATATAGGTTCGTGAATCCGAGGCCAACCTTGCACTTGTTAAATGACGTTATATGTATTTTTACTACGAAATACAGTATGGTGAGTTTTCATAGCTCCCTTTTTAAATGCTTTTGCATTATATATTTTTGGGCTGAGAATACATGCATATTTTATAACTGTTTTACGAAATAGGCACAAGTACTAAAACTAATTCTACGTGGGTTTAAACCAGAAATATCCCCTTAGCTTGGTAACTATAACTACTGGTGTATGACTGGTAGGCGCGAATCCTAAAGATAGATCTATTGGGCCTGACAAACCCCATCCTGACTATGGGATGCTTTAGTACTTCGAGGTTTATATAACACACCTGATTCGGTGTACTTTCAGAGGGTAAAACATGAATGTTAAGGCTTGTTACCGAGTGCCTACAACTTATAGAATACTTTTATACACTTGCGAGTGTACATATATTTATAAACGAAAATCTTGTGGTCTATTAATATATTGAAATGATTGTTATGATAAACCTATGAACTCACCAACCTTTTGGTTGACACTTTAAAGCATGTTTATTCTCAGGTATTAAAGAAATCTTCCGCTGTGCATTAGCTCATTTTAAGGATATTACTTGGAGTCATTCATGGCATATTTTGAAAGACGTTGCATTCGAGTCATTGAGTTCATCAAGATTATTATTATGTCAATTATAGTTGGATGTATTATCAAATGGTGTGCATGTCGTCAACTTTCGTTGTAAAGAAAGTTTGTCTTTTAAAAACGAATGCAATGTTTGTAAAATGTATCATATAGAGGTCAAATACCTCGCGATGTAATCAACTATTGTGAATCGTTTATAATATATATGAACGGGTCCTTTCACAAACTCATGGAATTCAAAGATATCTAAACTCGAGCTTGAACGAGAAAATATTTTGATCAAAATTACAAACCGATTTGTTTTTTGAAACCCTATTTTCAATGCGTTCATTACCATTGAACGTAAAATCCTAGGAATTCACCTAGAATTCATTAGGTCACCTGAACCAAATCGGGTGTCAACCGTAAGAACGATGGTTGCATAGCATGGTCGAAGACAGGACCTTGTGCCAGACCGAAAAACTATAGGGTGATCTTTACTATTGCTCCTACAAAGGATAGTAATTGCATCCGACACGATATATACCATAATCAAAAGCATGTCATTAGACATTGCCTTAACAGTTGCTTGTTCAACATTTTCCTTTACAACCGGACGGTAGTTTACCAAAAGGTAATATACTGAGCAAGTAAACTGGACGTGTGCTTTCCTAATACAATGTTAGCAAGTGGGTGACACAAAACCATAAGTTTTGAGCTAAAATTTTCAAATCTGAAGCCCACAAAACCCACAAAAACAATTTGCAAACACCGGTGAAGGGTTATTCCGGAAAACTTATCTAGGGTAAAAGATAGATTGAATTTTCAAAAAGATCAAATGTTTTCATAAAGATCCAATTTCCTAAAGGATCTAAATTTTTATAGTCATGTGGGACTTTAAACCACATCGTTACTACCATTGTTCATACCGCCGTATTAAAATCACTGATGTACAAAGTGTGAAGAATAAAGAAGTGATTCTAGTAAAGTTATATTCAAGTTTTATATTGCTTGAGGACAAGCAACGCTCAAATGTGGGAATATTTGATAATGCTAAAAACGAACATATATTTCATAGCAGTATCCCTCAAGAAAGACAAGCTTTTAGTTGCAATTGTTCTATTTACAAGTGATATTAATTTAAATAATAAAAGGTGAAGATAAAAGACAGATTCGATGATTTAAAGACGCAAACGACCAAAAAGCTCAAAAGTATAAAGTACAATCCAAGTGGTTCAATTTATTGATGAGAAACGTCTCAAAATTACAAGAGTACAAGCAGCAAAATGCAAAGTACAAGATATTAAATCGTACGCAAGGACGTTCGAAAATCCAGAACCGGGACATGAACCAACTATCAATGCGCGACGCAATGGACCGAAAATTACAAGTCAACTAGGCACATGAATATAATATAATATATATAATTATATAAAATTATATATATTATATTATATTATTTATAAACCGTCGGCAAACAAAAAAACAAGAGATGTGAGCTGTCCAAGGCAGCCATGCGATCGCATGGCCAGGAAGGCTTAATCCCATGCGATCGCATGGCATACTGTAGCAGGTCAGGTCCTATAAATTGCAACATTTGGTCGACGAATTTTACCTACACCATATATTTTCTATCTCTCACTCTCTTAAATATATATTTATATTTATATTTTAATTATAATTTTAATATCATAGTTTAATAATAATAAGTTTATGTTAGCGCATGTTTTAAGTTTGTAATTCGAAACTCTGTCCGTGTAACACTACGCGATTAATACTCATTGTAAGTTATGTTCAACCTTGTTAAATTAATGTCCCGTAGCTAAGTTATTATTATGCTTATTTAAATTGAAGTAATCGTGATGTTGGGCTAAATATTAAGACGGGGTAATTGGGCTTTGTACCATAATTGGGGTTTGGACAAAAGATCGACACTTGTGGAAATTAGACTATGGGCTATTAATGGGTTTTATATTTGTTTAATTGAATGATAGTTCGTTAATTTAATATAAAGATTTACAATTGGACATACCTATAAATAACCACTTACACTCGATCGGACACGATGGGCGGGATATTTATAAGTACTAATAATCGTTCATTTAATCGGACACGGGAATGGATTAATAGTCAATGGACTCATTAAAACATGGGTGGATTACATACATGGACATTTGGTGTAATTGTTAATAAAGTATTAAAACCTTGGATTGCACACAGTCGATAACCTGGTGTAATCATTAACAATGTATTAAAACCTTATTACAGTTTAAGTCCCCAATTAGTTAGAATATTTGACTTCGGGTATAAGGATAATTTGACGAGGACACTCGCACTTTATATTTATGACTGATGGACTGTTATGGACAAACACCAGATGGACATATCGAATAATCCAGGACAAAGGACAATTAACCCATGGTAATAAATTAAAATCAACACGTCGAACATCATGATTACGGAAGTTTAAATAAGTATAATTCCTTTATTTTATATCTTATCGCATTTTTAATTATCGTACTTTTAATTATCGCAATTTTATTTACCGTCATTTTATTTATCGCACTTTTAATTATCGTACTTTTATTTATCGTCATTTAATTTACACTTTAAATTAAGTTGTATTTATATTTAATATTTTACATTAGGTTTTAATTTTGACTAAAGTTTTAAAATCGACAAACCGGTCATTAAACGGTAAAACCCCCCTTTTATAATAATAATAATATTAATTATATATATATTGATATAAATATAGTTTAAAATAAATATAGTGTTAAATTTAGTTGTATCCCTGTGGAACGAACCGGACATAATAAAAACTACACTACTTTACGATTAGGTACACTGCCTATAGTGTTGTAGCAAGATTTAGGTATATCCACTCTAATAATAAATAAATAACTTGTGTAAAATTATATCGTATTTAATAGTATTTCGTAGTAAAAATATAACTATTTCGTATACACCGCTGCACACATCAGTAATGCAGCGGAAATCTAACATAGCAGGTCCATAACAGCAAGTCTATAACACCAAGACAGCAAGTCTAACAGCAGAAGCAACATCGTCTAAGCACCTGAGAAATACACGCTTAAAAGTCAACACGAATGTTGGTGAGCTATAGTTTGAAATCAGTAAAGTAATGTATACCACGAGATTTCAGTGCTTCAATCAGCATTTTAAATCAGTATGAAAAGTATATGCTTAACCGTGGTGAAACGACCCGTCCATATTACTATAAATGCAGTACGTTATTCATTGGTCCCATAGCGAGGTATTTGACCTCTATATGATACGTTTTAGAAAATATTGTATTCGTTTCATAAAAAGCACACCATTATTATACATAATGCACGTTTTAAACAATTGGGCGATTATTTAAGGAATAATCCCCATAATACATCGGTTTTAAAATACTACACACGTGACATAACAATCGAATATAATACATGACAAAGGTTTTATTGAATGCAACACTTTATTTAATTAAAAGCATGAGACTCCATGCACAGCTTACTCAGATAATGCAACAGCGGAAGACTTTCTTAAGGACCTGAGAATAAATATGCTTAAACAGTCAACACAAAGGTTGGTGAGATATATAGGTTTAAAGCTATCATCGATATAAATATAGACCACAAGATTTCATAGTTATAAATATTTCAATAAAGATATTCTATAAGTTGTTGAGCGCTTCGGTAACCATACTTAACCATTAATGTGGCATATTCCCTTTATTATGAAATCTCCCTACACTGTACCAAGTGTAGTAAAAATGAAGTACTATGCAACCGTTTGCGATACTAGAGCGACTAGCCCGGTTGGGGTTGTCAAACCCGATAGATCTATCAATAGGATTCGCGCTTACATGTTCTTACAACATGTAAATATTAGTTACCAAGCTATTAGGGAAGATATGCAATGTGGTACAACTCAACGTAGAATATATTTTAAGTACTTGTGTCCATGGCGTAAAACATAAAATGCATGTATTCTCATCCCAAAATATTTTTAGAGTTTAAAAATGGGACTATATACTCACGGTAGTAAAAGTATATTAATAATAAGTTTTCAACTTATTAAAAATATGGCCGTCGTCCTTGGATTTACGAACCTGTAACAAATATATATGTATATCAAAATGTAATACAACTATTATTCATATCATATCTTTAATCACATGTGATTGTTTACGTTTATATTTTCAATCACGTGTGATTGTTTAAGTTTATATTTTCAATCACGTGTGATTGTTTAAGTTGTCAAGTTAGTAGTCCAACATTAGTAGTCCACAATTAGTAGTCCACAGTTAGTAGTCCACAGTTAGTAGTACACAGTTAGTAGTACATAGTATACACGTGTTGTATAGGACTCAATCATGACCCACAATACCGCTATTGTAGTTACACGCATTGTGTATGTGGTGTATTTTGATTTATCTGACGTATTGTGTAACCATGATATGTTAGAATACCTGTATAATACAAGAAAAGTTAGCTAGGATATGGTTAGTATATATTTTAATGAATTAATCACGTAATCAAATTATCCATTTCTAACCAATATTGTTTTGCCCATAATTTCTTCGTTATAAATCCGTTTTGAGTGAATCAAATTGCTATGGTTTCATAACAAACTGTAATTTGTGAAACTAAACTGAAAAATTGGTGGTTTATAGCCAGAGTTACAAGTTATAATCCATATTTGAAAGAGGTAGTCATTTTCGTCGAAAGAACGACATCTTGACGACCATTTTGAAAAACATACTTCAATTTTGAGTTTAACCATGATTTTTGGATATAGTATCATGTTCATATGAAATATAATTTTTCCAAAAGAACAACTTTTAAATCAAGGATTATGATAGTTTTTAATTATCCAACCCAAAACAGCCCCCTGTTTTACTACGACGGCGTATGTCCGGTTTTACGGTGTTCTTCGTGTTTCCAAGTTTTAACTCATTAAGTTAGTATATCATAAAGATATAAAATATGTGTTAAGCTATTTTTAAAAGTCAAGTTAGAAGGATTAACTTTGTTTGCGAATAAGTTTAGAATTAACTAAACTATGTTCTAGTTTATAAACTCTTATATAGATAGCTATAGACATATGAATTGAACAAGAGTTGAAGTAAAGTTTTTACCTCAAGTTCAGAATGTAAAGTTGCTGGAAAGAAGTAGTAGAACAAAACTTGAAAGAGTTCTTGCAAGTGTGTGTGAAAATTGGAAGTAAAATTTGAAAAATGAATGTGTAAAAATGAGTTAGAAATGGTGCTTATTTATAGGCTTGAAAATTTGGTTTTTAGTGAAAGTATCTAAGATAAGTTAAAATGTATTAAGTCATGGATGACATATTAAATTAATTAGGTCATGGATGACATATTACACAAATAATTGCAGATTTCTATTGGTATATACCAATAGTAAATACTTCTAGAAGCTATGTATAATACGGGTAAAAATACCGTATGAATGCGAGTAGAATTCTTGAGGAAATTGAACGAAAATACTAGTATAGGTATCCTTTACGTGTATTTAATACTTGTAAGGATGTATTTACACTAGTAATACTTT
Organism: Rutidosis leptorrhynchoides; assembly: GCF_046630445.1. Lineage (NCBI taxonomy): Eukaryota > Viridiplantae > Streptophyta > Magnoliopsida > Asterales > Asteraceae > Rutidosis > Rutidosis leptorrhynchoides. Next base: position 195,507,155 of record NC_092334.1, read on the forward strand.
ATATGTAAATACATTTTAACATAAGTTAATTACGTCGTTTAAATAGTAACATATATATTGTTCAAAAACTCTTTAAATTAGTAGTATGAAAATATATATAATACTTTGTTAATATACATAATGAGATATTTAATTATCATATTTTCAAGTTAAATATATATAAATACATATATATACACAATAATTAAACAATTAAATCAAGTTATGACGTTCGTGAATTGTCGAAATAAAAGGGTGACCAAAAGCTTGTGTAAAACTCTTTCCTGAGGTTCAAAACTTATTAAAATTAATTTCTTATCAAGTCAAAATAATTAAATCATGTAAATAGTATAATCAAGTAGTCAGAAAAATCTGGGTCGTTACAGTACCTACCCGTTAAAGAAATTTCGTCCCGAAATTTGATCGAGATCGTCATGGCTGACAATACGTATGTTTTCATGACGAATACGAGTTGAAAATTAGAGTTTTATCATCAGTGAGTAATATGGATAAAACAATTCGATTATGTGAAGTGTATGAGTGAAGCTATCGCAAAATAGTTAAATGAGGAAAGTAAATATTCGTCTTAAATTTTGACGTCGTCACGGTTGATTTCCGGATTAAATAAAATCTTTGTAATCTTAATAAGATTTGATTCTTCGGTAATTAAGGAAATTAGAATTTTCTTCGATTAGGTGCGTAATTTGCCTGGATTGCTATGTCTGATATTTCGCTATAAATTAACACTGTAGTGACCCGAACTTTTCCATGTTTATATATATTAAATGAAATTGTTATTTACATGATTAAGTGTTTCCAACATGTTAAGCAATCAAACTTGTTAAGACTTGATTAATTGAAATAGGTTTCATATAGACAATTGACCACCCAAGTTGACCGGTGATTCACGAACGTTAAAACTTATAAAAACTATATGATGACATATATATGGTTATATATATAGTTAACATGATATTATGATAAGTAAACATATCATTAAGTATATTAACAATGAACTACATATGTAAAAACAAGACTACTAACTTAATGATTTTGAAACGAGACATATATGTAACGATTATCGTTGTAACGACATTTAATGTATATATATCATATTAAGAGATATTCGTACATCATAATATCATGATAATATAATAATTTAAAATCTCTTTTGATATTTTAAACATTGGGTTAACAACATTTAACAAGATCGTTAACCTAAAGGTTTCAAAACAACACTTACATGTAACGACTAACGATGACTTAACGACTCAGTTAAAATGTATATACATGTAGTGTTTTAATATGTATTCATACACTTTTGAAAGACTTCAAGACACTTATCAAAATACTTCTACTTAACAAAAATGCTTACAATTACATCCTCGTTCAGTTTCATCAACAATTCTAATCGTATGCACCCGTATTCGTACTCGTACAATACACAGCTTTTAGATGTATGTACTATTGGTATATACACTCCAATAATCAGCTCTTAGCAGCCCATATGAGTCACCTAACACATGTGGGAACCATCATTTGGCAACTAGCATGAAATATCTCATAAAATTACAAAAATATGAGTAATCATTCATGACTTATTTACATGAAAACAAAATTACATATCCTTTATATCTAATCCATACACCAACGACCAAAAACACCTACAAATACTTTCATTCTTCAATTTTCTTCATCTAATTTATCTCTCTCAAGTTCTATCTTCAAGTTCTAAGTGTTCTACATAAATTCCAAAAGTTCTAGTTTTATAAAATCAAGAATACTTCCAAGATTGCAAGTTTACTTCCAAGTTTTCTAAATCCATTCCAAGTAATCATCCAAGATCAAGAAACCTTTGTTACTTACAGTAGGTTATCTTTATAATACAAGGTAATAATCATATTCAAACTTTAATTCAATTTCTATAACTATAACAATCTTATTTCGAGTGGAAATCTTACTTGAAATTGTTTTCGTGTCATGATTCTGCTTCAAGAACTTTCAAGCCATCCAAGGATCCGTTAAAGCTAGATCCATTTTCCTCATTTCCAGTAGGTTTATCCAAGGAACTTGAGGTAGTAATTATGTTCATAACATCATTCGATTCATACATAAAAAGCTGTCTTATTCAACGTTATAAACTTGTAATCACTAGAACATAGTTTAGTTAATTCTAAACTTGTTCGCAAATAAAGTTAATCCTTCTAACTAGACTTTTAAAATCAACTAAACACATGTTCTATATCTATATGATATGCTAACTTAATGATTTAAAACCCGAAAACACGATAAACACCATAAAACTGGATATACGCCGTCGTAGTAAAGCCGGGGGCTGTTTTGGTTGGGATAATTAAAAGCTAAGAAGAACTTTGATTTAAAAGCTATACTTCTGGAAAAATGATTTTTCTTATGAACATGAAACTATATCCAAAAATCATGGTTAAACTCAAAGTGAAAGTATGTTTTTCAAAATGGTCATCAAGATGTCGTTCTTTCGACGAAAATGACTACCTCTTTCAAAAATGACCTGTAACTTGTATTTCCGACTATAAACTTATACTTTTTCTATTTAGATTCATAAAGTTAAGTTCAATACGAAACCGTGGCCACTGGAATCACTCAAAACGGATTAGAAACGAAGAAATGGCGAGTAAAACAAGATTGATAAAAACTACTCATTTTACCTACGTGAAAGTTAGTAATAAATCTATTCCAACCATAACCTAATCAACTTATATTGTATATTATGTAATCTTGAGATACCATAGACACGTATACAATGTTTCGACCTATCATGTCGACCCATCTATATATATATATTGCGGAACAACCATAGACACTCTATATGTGAATGTTGGAGTTAGCTATACAGGGTTGAGGTTGATTCCAAAATATATATATAGTTTGAGTTGTGATCAATACTAAGATACGTATACACTGGGTCGTGGATTGATTCAAGATAATATATATCAATTTTTTTCTGTACATCTAACGTTGGACAACTAGTTGTAGGTTACTAACGAGGACAACTGACTTAATAAACTTAAAACATCAAAAAGTATTAAAAGTGTTGTAAATATATTTTGAATATACTTTGATATATATGTACATATTTGTTATAGGTTCGTGAATCGACCAGTGGCCAAGTCTTACTTCCCGACAAAGTACAAATCTGTGAAAGTGAGTTATAGTCCCACTTTTAAAATCTAATATTTTTGGGATGAGAATACATGCAGGTTTTATAAATGATTTACAAAATAGACACAAGTACGTGAAACTACATTCTATGGTTGAATTATCAAAATCGAATATGCCCTTTTTTATTAAGTCTGGTAATCTAAGAATTAGGGAACAGACACCCTAATTGACGCGAATCCTAAAGATTGATCTATTGGGCCTAACAAACCCCATCCAAAGTACCGGATGCTTTAGTACTTCGAAATTTATATCATATCCGAAGGGTGTCCCGGAATGATGGGGATATTCTTATATATGCATCTTGTTAATGTCGGTTACCAGGTGTTCACCATATGAATGATTTTTATCTCTATGTATGGGATGTGTATTGAAATATGAAATCTTGTGGTCTATTGTTACGATTTGATATATATAGGTTAAACCTATAACTCACCAACATTTTTGTTGACGTTTAAAGCATATTTATTCTCAGGTGAATACTAAGAGCTTCCGCTGTTGCATACTAAAATAAGGACAAGATTTGGAGTCCATGTTTGTATGATATTGTATAAAAACTGCATTCAAGAATCTGATTTCGATGTAACATATTTGTATTGTAAACCATTATGTAATGGTCGTGTGTAAACATGATATTTTAGATTATCATTATTTGATAATCTACGTAAAGCTTTTTAAACCTTTATTTATGAAATAAAGGTTATGGTTTGTTTTAAAAATGAATGCAGTCTTTGAAAAAACGTCTCATATAGAGGTCAAAACCTCGAAACGAAATCAATTAATATGGAACGTTTTTAATCAATAAGAACGGAACATTTCAAACACCCCCTTCGTTTTCTTATTTCCACATCTCTCATCTTCTATACTTTCTTCCTTAATTCATACTTCAAAAACATTCGTCAATATGCTCCATCCAGTTCTGATTCTTGATATACTCCTAACTTTAATATCTGTCATTCTTCTTTTTCATCTACCACAGGAGGAATTTATTTACTTTTACTATTACCTTGGGGTTATAGTGTTTTTAATTCTCCCGTACCTTTACGTTGCAATACGTATTGATATGCACGATTTGTAATTTATGTATTGTTGTCGGGCTTTATATTTTCTTTTATATTTAAGAGTTCCATGCTTTTGTCTCCTCTTCCCGACTTCAAGTCAAGCGAGTAATGGTCCAGAATTCGTAGCTATAAAGCTTCGGATGAACAATACTAATGATCTAAGAAAGAAATGGTAATAGCACGATCTGACTTGTTAAATTACCAGAAAATTACGGAAAAGACCGAATCATCAAGAAAAATATTTTCTTGATAATTCTAGAGGTTAAATAGAATGAAAAAGTTATATAACATGGCACATGATGACGATATGGTCTGTGAATCATCATGTTCCATTAGAAACTCAGCATGACTTACTGTAATATAATCACGTTGATCAAGTGTCATTATATTATACTAACTCATGCTTCAGTCCCCAACACTACTTCAAAAACATTCATATTTTAAATTCGAATTTTTTTCTTCAAAATTTAGAAACTAAAACAGTTTCTTTTATGATATAACACAGATAGCGTGCAGAAATGAATAATTTCAGATAATAATAGTTACGAAAATATCTTCAGAAATGTCGAGGATATTTATAATGAAAAATACGATGATATCTTAGAATTTCTAAGATCGAAAGGTGATGAAGAAGATTTGTTCGCAAAGGTTTAGAGTCAAGAGCAAGGTATTCGTTAATGACTTCAGCAGATACTGAATTATTTAGATTCTTTGAAGGCAGGTTTAGTCTTTGTGATTTGTCCACAGCCTCCTTCATTGTTTGCTCAATCCGTTTTCTAGTTCCAAACCTTCTCTTTTCTGAGCTTTGCCAACGCACTATTCTTTATCATCAAACTTTTGGCTGTTAAGGTTCGTTTACAATTTTTGCTGCTTCATCAGCATTTTTCAAAATTTCGAGAACTGATTCGTAGGTTGGACGCTTTTAAGAATTTCAAAATGGAAGATCATAATTCTAAGAGATAATTGTTATAGGTATGCATATAACTGTTAATGTAGAAACGTTGCGAGATTCAAATACTGATTGCTAATTCCTGATAGTTGGTATGGCAATTATTGTTACAAGATGTGGATGAGTACATGATATAGTTTCAATGAGTATAATGATTTTTCGGAAGGTCAAAGATCAATGAAGTTGTTGGTAAGTTTACTGCTAATGTGGCGAGATATAAAAGGTTCCCCGGTAACAATGATGAATGGGTAATCGTTATAATAAGGCTTATTCGAATGAAAAATTGAAGTTGATTTGCTGGAGCTGTGACAAAACTGTCTACTTTGAAAAGGGATTGAAAAGTTATTTTTGGTAATAAATGCCAAAGGATCTGACATGGATACGTGTTAAACTTCTACTTGGGTTCCGGGAGTTTTCCAGGTGTATGAATGTATGCATAAGTTCTTCTTTTCATAGATAACGTGTGGTTGTATCATCTTCTCGATTGTTTCTTAATTGAGGTGTTTTCAAGACTCGTGAAGGGTTTAAACGCAGATTGTAATCGTCAATATACATATGATGTTCTAGAGTTTTGGACGACATGAATATTTTTCTGAGTTTTATGAATAGAAGTGATGTTCTATCACAGTTTTGAAGTCAAAGTATAGCTTTGAAAACTGTAAGGATCTAAGAGTGATGTCTTCTGTTAAATCTTGGCTTAAATTTTGATTTGTCAAAATCAGAATATGTAATCAAATTTGGATGATAATGGTTGTTTTGATTTCTATAAAAGAATGTATACCGTTGTGAAAGTCGTGAGTATATTTGATGATTTGCTGAATCATAATCGAAGAATGTATCATATTAATTGTGAATTTATATATCTCCCGGGTATTACCTACCCGTTAAAAGTTTCACAAGTAATATTTTGTACAAGAGAACTTTTATTACAGCCTTTATGAAAATATATATATATATATATATATATATATATGTATATATATATATATGTATATATATATATATGTATATATATATATATATGTATATATATATATATGTATATATATGTATATATGTATATATATATATGTATATATATATGTATATATATATATTTTCTGCAGATGTAACATAGATTTAATGAGTTAATATAATATTAAACTCATTTAATTTTCGGCTGGAACTAGGAATGAATAATCTCTAAGACATTAGAGATTATATAATCTTCGCGGAGTATTTCACTAATGTAGTCAATACTTCATTATTTATTCTTATTGACATTTCTTCGGTGAATGATGTTGATGTTTGTGGAGTTCTTGTGAATTTCGTAAAGCACGAATGATGTTTTCCAGAAAGTTTCAAGTACATCGAAGATGAAAGTGTAAAATCAAACATGTAATTGAATAATACACTTGGTTTATTATGAAATGGAATTCATTGAATTGAAACAGAGATTGTAGTTAACGATGGTTAAGTTGTTAACAACGGATGTACATCATAGCATATTAATATGAATTTAACCGAGTAGTATCTACCCTTTTTCAATTCATACATAATAGCTTAGTATGAAAAGATTTATTTTGATCTCAAAATTCATATATATATAAAATATACATATAATTTCTTCAGGGGGAATGAGTTAATACTTCATAACTCGTTGATACAATATACGCGTTGTTGATTTGTGATGATGTTGATGATTATGGAATTGGCAGAGCTTGTAGTGCTACAGGTTTTGCCGGTGTTGGTGATACTGATGGTGATGCTGGTGGTACTACCGGTGGTGCTTGTATAACAAGTCTAGCTTGTAAACCACGCACCATTCTTGTCAGGTTTTCTACTCTTCCTTCTATCATTTCGGTCCACTTATCTAATTTATGGTTAAGGCTGGAATAGATAATCTCTAAGACTTTAGAGATTTCATAATCACCGCAGAATGTTTCTCCAATGAAGTTATGAATCAATACTTCATCGGTTATTGTTGTTGGTACTCCTTGGTATCTACGGTGCGTATGACGTTGATGCTCGAGGTATAGATTGTGATGTTGAGGTGTGGGATGTGGATGTTGTTGTTGATGGTGGTAATGGTACTGTTGATATTGCTGATGGTGGTACTGTTGATGCCGGTGATGCTGCTGGTGCTTGTAACCTTTGCACCATATTTTTCAAAGCCACTACCCGAGTGCGAAGCTCGTTGACTTCTTCTATTACACCGGGATGATTGTCAGTTCGGACGAGCGGATGAATAAATCTAGAATTTGAGATAGTATATAATCGTGACGAGATACTCTGGAAATGAGAGAGAAAATGGTGTTTCGGACAGGTTTGCAGGTAAGTGTTTCTGGTTCTTCGCCAAGAGGGAAGTGTGGTGGATGGAAGGGATCACCTTCTTCTTGTCTACAATGATTAAGTAGAATGCGAACCCATCCCCAATTCATCCAGAATAAATGATGGCTAATTGGTTGATCCATTCCAGTCACACTGGTTTCGGAGCTCGAGTGAAACTCCATATCGGAATCCGAGGGACTTGAACTAGTGGCGAGTTCCATTTAGTACGATTGAATAAAGGATTTTTTTTGATATGAAATGATTTCTGACTATCGGATGGTATTCTAATTACATAGAATATCTATATATATAGAACAAAAGAATTCGTAGATTACGGAGGAATTTACGGAATATGTCAGGTAAAGTTTACAGTAATAGATACGCTAAGATATGATTTAGCAGATATACTAAGATATGAATTTTGTCTATACACCATTCATGCAATCAATGCAGTAAGATGTGCCTAGACTAAGAATTATAAGCAACTAATTTCTGACAAGAAATGATAAGCAAAACTTTTGACATGTAGACATGGCCGAAGTCCAGACTCACTAATGCATCCTAACAACTATCAGTTAGACACACTAATGCAAGACTTGGTTCGCTAAGACCACCGCTCTGATGCCAACTGAAACGACCTATCCATATTACTATAAATGCAGTACGTTATTCATTGGTCCCCTAGCGAGGTATTTGACCTCTATATGATACGGTTTAGAAAATATTGCATTCGTTTCATAAAAAGCACACCATTATTATACATAATGCATGTTTTAAACAATTGGGCGATTATTTAAGGAATAATCCCCATAATACATCGGTTTTCAAATACTACACACCTAACATAACAGTCGAATATAATACATGACAAAGGTTTTATTGAATGCAACACTTTATTTAATTAAAAGCATGAGACTCCATGCACAGCTTGCTCAGATAATGCAACAGCGGAAGACTTTCTTAAGGACCTGAGAATAAACATGTTTAAACAGTCAAAACAAAGGTTGGCGAGATATATAGGTTTAAAGCTATCATCGATATAAATATAGGCCACAAGATTTCATAGTTATAAATATTTCAATAAAGATATTCTATAAGTTGTTGAGCGCTTCGGTAACCATACTTAACCATTAATGTGGCATATTCCATTTATTATGAAATCTCCCTACATTGTACCAAGTGTAGTAAAAACGAAGTACTATGCAACCGTTTACGATACTTGAGCGACTAGCCCGGTTGGGGTTCTCAAACCCGATAGATCTATCAATAGGATTCGCGCTTACATGTTCTTACAACATGTAAATATTAGTTACCAAGCTATTAGGGAAGATATGCAATGTGGTACAACTCAACGTAGAATATATTTTAAGTACTTGTGTTCATGGCGCAAAACATAAAATGCATGTATTCTCATCCCAAAATATTTTTAGAGTTTAAAAATGGGAATATATACTCACGGTAGTAAAAGTATATTAATAATAAGTTTTCAACTTATTAAAAATATGACCGTCGTCCTTGGATTCACGAACCTGTAACAAATATATATGTATATCAAAATGTAATACAACTATTATTCATATCATATCTTCAATCACATGTGATTGTTTAAGTTTATATTTTCAATCACGTGTGATTGTTTAAGTTTATATTTTCAATCACGTGTGATTGTTTAAGTTGTCAAGTTAGCAGTCCAACGTTAGTAGTCCACAATTAGTAGTCCACAATTAGTAGTCCACAGTTAGTAGTGCACAGTTAGTAGTACATAGTATACACGTGTTGTATAAGACTCAATCATGACCCACAATACCGCTATTGTAGTTATACGTATTGTGTATGTGGTGTCTTTTGATTTATTCGATGTATTTTTAACCATGACATGTTAGAATACATGTATAATACAAGAAAAGTTAGCTAGGATTTGGTTAGTATAGATTTTAATGAATTAATCCCGTAATCAAATTATCCATTTCTAACCAATAATGTTTTGCCCATAATTTCTTCGTTATAAATCCGTTTTGAGTGAATCAAATTGCTATAGTTTCATAACGAACTATAATTAGTAAACTAAACTAAACTGAAAAAGTGGTGGTTTATAGTCGGAGTTACAAGTTATAATCCATATTTGAAAGAGGTAGTCATTTCCGTCGAAAGAACGACATCTTGATGACCATTTTGAAACACATACTTCAATTTTGAGTTTAACCATGATTTTTGGATATAGTATCATGTTCATACGAAATATAATTTTCCCAAAAGAATAACTTTTAAATCAAGGATTATGATAGTTTTTAATTATCCAACCCAAAACAGCCCCCTGTTTTAGTACGACGGCGTATGTCCGGTTTTACGGTGTTCTTCGTGTTTCCAAGTTTTAATTCATTAAGTTAGTATATCATATAGATATAAAACATGTGTTTAGCTATTTTTAAAATTTAAGTTAGAAGGATTAACTTTGTTTGCGAACAAGTTTAGAATTAACTAAACTATGTTCTAGTTTATAAACTCTTATATAGATAGCTATAGACATATGAATTGAACAACAGTTGAAGTAGAGTTTTTACCTCAAGTTTAGAATGTAAAGTTGCTGGAAAGAAGTAGTAGAATAAAACTTGAGAGAGTTTTTGCAAGTGTGTGTGAAAATTGGAAGTAAAATTTGAAAAATGAATGTGTAAAAATGAGTTAGAAATGATGCTTATTTATAGACTTGAAAATTTGGTTTTTAGTGAAAATATCTAAGATAAGTTAAAATTTATTAAGTCATGGATGACATATTAAATTGATTAGGTCATGGATGACATATTACACAAAAAATTACAGATTTCTATTGGTATATACCAATAGTAAATACTTCTAGAAACTGTGTATAATACGGGTAAAAATACCGTATGAATGTGAGTAGAATTCTTGAGGAAATTGAACGAAAATACTAGTATAGGTATCCTTTAAGTGTATTTAATACTTGTAAGGATGTATTTACACTCGTAATACTTTATATGTAAATACATTTTAATATAAGTTAATTACGTCGTTTAAATAGTAACATATATATTGTTCAAAAACTCTTTAAATTAGTAGTATGAAAATATATATAATACTTTGTTAATATACATAATGAGATATTTAATTATCATATTTTCAAGTTAAATATATATAAATCCATATATATACACAATAATTAAACAATTATACAATTAAATCAAGTTATGACGTTCGTGAATCGGCGAAATAAAAGGGTGACCAAAAGCTTGTGTAAACTCTTTCTGGAGGTACAAGACTTATTAAAATTCATTCCATATCAAGTCGAAATAATTAAATCATGTAAATAGTATAATCAAGTAGTCGGAAAAATTCGGGTCGTAAAGGCTTCCGGGGATCAAGTTAAGTAACCTACGTACTTAATGACACGTTTTAACATATAAACGAAAGTAATCCACATGTAGTAAGATCCCAGAGTATAATATAGCTCAGTACGCACAAATACGCAGTTTCGTGAAGGCATAAAGCACAAAAGCAACTTGAAAAAGTCGGGTCGTTACACGCGTGTCCACTATCTCCAGAAGACGAATCGCCAGAGTTGCCGGAGGATAGCGGTGAGTCAGCAACAATAGTAGGCGAGGTAGCAGACGTATCTGAGTCACTCTCAAAGTCACTGGTCATGGGTGGCATGTCTGACATTTTAACAAGGAAAAATAACTTTTTCCATGTCAGTAAGACATATAGCAAGCACGTAATCAGGCACTACAGCATCCTAGCAATACATAGCATGGCAATCGTAACAGTATTAAACAAAAGTAACATGCAATCAAAGGCAGATGGTAGCATGCAGTAGCGAGAAGGTAGCAGCATACAGCAAGTTCACATAGCAATAAAGGTAAGCAGTAGCATGCAGTAGTAGTAAGCAGTAACAAGTAAACGAGCAAGTTGTAGATTAGTCCTATTAGCGAATCCTACTCGGCTCGGTCAAGACTCACTAATGCAACCTAATTCCCTACAACCAATGCTCTGATACCAAATGTGACGCCCCGTACAAAACCATCATGTACGAATCGTCAACAACAGATTCATTACACGGTATAATACTACATGCTATTTTAAAACAAGATTTGCATTCATGAAAAGATAACGTTTTACAAAAGATAACTTGACACTAAGGTCGTTACAAAGCCATTATTCAAAATAACATAAGTTACGAATGCAAAATAAAAGCTCCATGATTGAGACATCTCTAAGTAATATAGCAGAAGTCTAACACAGCGAGTCTGTAACAGCAAGTCTAAAATACCAAGACAGCAAGTCTAACACCGAAAGCAACAACCTCTAAGCACCTGAGAAATACACGCTTAAAAGGTTAACACGAATGTTGGTGAGCTATAGTTTGTATTCTGTAATGTAATGTAGACCACGAGATTTCGTATTCAAAACAGTATGAAAAGTATATGCTTATCCGTGGGCACCCGGTAACTAACTTAATGTAATAATAATACCCCCTAAAAGTACACTTGGCGAGTGCGTATGTCCTCGAAGTATCAAACACCCGTTAATTGCTAGTACGACTAGCCCGAGTGGGGATGTCAAACCCTATGGATCCATATCTAATATTCGCGTTCACCAGTTCAAAAACCAATGATTAAACGTTACCGTGCTAAGGGGAATCTTTGTGCCGTTATATCACCCACACATATATAAAGTTTAAGTACTCGTGTCTAGTATGTAAAACATAAAAAGCGCATGTATTCTCAGTCCCAAAAATAGTAAAGTAAAAAGAGAAGCTATAACTCACAGTGAATGTGCGGTAAAAGTTAATATGAAAAGTATGCAAGTAGTAAGTCGGTCCGAAAGGTCGTCAACCTAAGTCAAAGGTCGCTAAGTCAGTATATTATCCCCAAAATTTTAAAGTGAATAAATTAAGTCTTAAGTATCATCATCATCATCATCAGCATCATCATTCGTAAAAGACAAAGTAAGTTTTCTACAAGAATAGAGATCGAAACAAAAGGCTGACTTCTGCAGCTGCTAAGACCTCTATACAAACCAAAAAGACCTGTGGTCACTGGTTAAGGCTCCGTATGTGAGTCCTCTAACTGTTCTCCAATTTTCAGATCTTAACTCGATTTCGTTTGACCGTGGCGACAGTTCATGCGCAAGTAGGTCAGAAATTTCAGCACGTCGTTACAATGGCGTAGTGACTTTCGGAAGGCTATAAATCCTAAACCGTATATCGGATTTAGGCGAGTCCTGAATGAAAAGTCATCTAATTGAACCAAACTATCTGAAAATCAGTTTTCCAGAAGTCCTAGGAGTCTGATCTGACCCCGAGAAACAGCAAACAAGTGCTCTGGTGGGTTTCTTGGTGCTTGATGCTCATCACGGTTCTCATCCTTGATGCATGTAAGCTTCAAGTGTACAACTCTTTGATGTTTTAGCATCACTTTGACCAAGTTTCAACAATCAACACACAACTAAGAGTAAAAGCTATCATTCTACAAGTTTTGAACATCAATGTTGCCTCTTTATTGCATAAACACAATAAAGCTTCAACCTTTGTCCTTTTTACACAAGTTTATGCATATTCATCATATGAGATGATGAAGACTTGATCTTTATCATCACAACAATCACAAAAAGGTTCCAAGTAAGTGAGATCTACAATGATAACTTAGATCTCAAGTATTAAGAAAAGCCTAAGCTAGAAAGCTTGGATCTTTACAAGATTAATGAGACCATAAGCTAGAAAGCTAAGATCTTTAACAAAATAATGAAACCCTAAGCTAGAAAGCTTGGATCTTTAATGTTCTTGAAGATCCTTAAAGCAAAAGGCTAGATCTTCAAGCTTCATGAAGATAATAAACACAAGTTTTGATCTTTTTAACAAAATAAAGGGATCTTAAGCTCGAAAACTTAGATCCAACAAAATAATGAAGATTCAAAGCTAGAAAGCTTGAATTTTTCATGTTCTTAAAGGATTCAAATCAAAGTTTGAATCTTCAAGATATAACAAGATCAAGAAGCTAAAAAGCTTGATCCTTGCATGATGATGATGATGTCGAAAATGAAAAGAGAAGAAGAAGAAGAAGAAAATTTAAAACTTACACTTTTTAGAGTGAGAAAGACTAGAGAGAGAATTAGAGAGTAAGTGTGTGTAAAATGTGAATGAGATTAAGTCTGAAATGGGTGAGATTTGCTTGGTATTTATAGGGTGGTGGGGGGTGTTTGGCCGTAGGTTTATGGGGGGGATAAGGGGGACACCTTTTTTCTTTTTGGTTAGTAGTGGTCTAAAGGTGGTGCTTATGTTAGGATCCCATGCAATATTTGTGATTATGGTTAACAAAAATGCTAGTATGTTCCCTCTAATAAATGGGTTTTTGTCTTATATTTATATGGGTCATAAACTTATTAAAATTGGGCTAATTATTAGCTGGAGTAGGGTGGGCTAAAGTCCAACAAGGTAGAAAGTCCAACAAGACTAACTAGTGAGCATAAGTAAATTACTAAGCTTAATTAAGCAACCAATAACCCAAGTAATTGTCATTAGAAAATAACAATTAGTATTACGTAGTCGAAATATTCCAATTAAGACAAAAGTTAAACGTGTACCAAAACATATAGCTCGTTCACAACGTCAAGTGACACTAACGGTCATAAAAGCATTCGGGATCAAGTTAAGTAACTAAGTACTTAATGGCACGTTGTATGGTATTAACGAAAGAAATTAATCATGAGATAAGATCCCAGAATATAAGCCAACACAGTACGCTCAAATGCGCAGTTTCGAAGAAAGTAACAAGCACAAAAGTAAGTCGAAAAAGTCGGGTCGTTACAGATTCCGACTAAAAAACTTCTCGTTGTTTTTACAGACACATTGTTGTACTTAACTTGGTCGGAATAAATGAATTGCATATATTCTCTCACCATCATCTTCCAATTATTATCACAATTACTATTTCGTTGTCATAAAAGCCTATATAGAACCTTTTATTGAGACGTGTATTTCGCATACATATATCACGTAAATAATTTCGTAAAGAGAACTCATATTTGAATTTGAATAATAATATAATAATAATTAATGAGAGTAATTTTTTTCTCAAAAAACATGAAATAAATAAATAAGTAGATTTAATTTAATTAGTCATTAATTAGATTAATGACATCACTTTAAGGGCTTAGATTTTTTCATTTTTTTTTTTTAGATTTTTTCTTAACAAAAGAATTAGCCTAATAATAATATTTATTATAGAATTTTTTTTAGATTTTTTCTTAACATTATAGATTTTTAATAGAAAGTATAGATATTTATTATTATACTTACAAAATATATCACATATAATTTCATTTATTTATTTTTTTTTACAAACCTGTAATTTCACGGGTTATTCAACTAGTAATTTATCAAATGTCAATTTCAACAATACAATAATAATAATTACTGTAGTATTTATTTTTTAGTATTACACAATAACAACAACAACAACAACAAAACTCAATACCACATAAGTGGTGTATGAGAGAGGTGAGATATAGACAATCCTTTCCATATCCGAGAATAAAAACAAGTCATTTCTCCACCCAGAGTGAAAACACTCTCAAAAGTAGAGAAAGTCATCTCACTCTCTATTTGATGGATAGTGAGATTCCAAGTAGGAATTTTTTTTAGAAAATATTAAATTAAACTAAAAATAAAATTGTGACGCCATGAAAATAATAAAATCAAATTTTCATGAGTTTTAAATCCTGTCTAAAATTTACCTTAGGCTCTAAGAGTCAGTCAAGTCGACAATAAATCGACGCTTACTGTCGACTCAAAAACTAGAGCCATAATTTTTTTTAGTATATATTAGTATTATACAAAAACTATCAAAACTCGTAATTCTTTTTTTCATGATGTATTGAACATGGCGTTTGATCATATACATACCTATATACTGATCTATACATACAAACCTCATGCGCATAACGTATCTATAACCAATCGACTAATCAAATTCACATTCACCGTACAATTCATCTCAATCGTTTTTCTCCGATTAACAATCTTCCAAACACGAACTCTACCAGTCATCAACGCATAATTTCTAATCTCCATCACATCCGTACGATCACCATTACTAACATTCAAATTCTCTGACCTAATTCTTATAACAGTACTCATCGATTTACTCGTTCTACCTCCAACGAGACCGCCGGAAATAGTTCCGCCACCAGTAGTACCAATTCGGCCTAAAACGACAGCGTTACAGTGCTCAAATTCATAGCTGCCGAAGTTTCTGTTAATCACCGTTACGTCCGTCAACATCGTGATGTTTAACGGCGACGACGTTGAATTCGCGTTGTCGTATTGTAGATTTTGAATTGAAACGGAGGTGATACGGAGCTTAGGATTGATTACGCGTAGAAATACGGAAGAGATGATTAAGAAGATTGTGCCTAGAGAGACGATAACGGCGAGTACGTATACCAGAAACTTGCTGCTTTTTTGATGCTTTGATTTGTGTAATTTTGCGGTGGCGGTGTAGGCGATTTCGTCGCTTTTTACGACGGCCGGAGCTAGCGGTGTCATTTGGCTCTCTGGATCTGCCATGTGTGATTTGAAGTGGATGTGATATTTGTTTGAGTGTGTGTTCATATATAGAAAAGGGATTTTGGGGTGAGATACTTGTAAAGTTTCATAATGACCTTTGTATTTAAACTTTGACATGTTCAGTCCCTGCTAGTTTTGTTGGCAAATGATACACCTCGGTTATATATATATATATATATATATATATATATATATATATATATATATATATATATATATATAGGGTGAGGATCCATGGAGAACTCATGGTAGTAGAGAACTCATGGAACTCGTGCAGATTCACTAAATCTGCATGCAGATTCACATAATTTTTTTTTTTTTTTGCAGATTTTTTTTTCTGTTCAGATTTTTTTTTTTGCAGATTGACGATTTTTTCCAGTTTTTTTTTTTTTTTTTTTAGATCGACTTTTTTTCAGTTTTTTTATGCAGATTGAGTCAATCTGCGTGCAAATTGAGTCAATCTGCGTTTTTTTTTTTTGCAGTTTTTTTTTTTTTGCAGATCGCCTTTTTCTGTGCAGATTTGACTTTTTTGTGTGTAGATTGAGTCAATCTGCGTGCAGATTGACGTTTTTTTGCAGTTTTTTTTTTTTTTTTTTTTTTTTTTTTTTTTGCAGATTCACTTTTTTTTTTCTGTGCAAATTCGCTGTTTTTTTTTTCCAGATTGTATTTTTTTTCAAGATTGAAACTCAATCTCCATATAGATGGAAGTTCAATCTATGAGTTTTATGGCTTCTCTACATACTCTAGTTCTCTAGGGATCCTTTCAATATATATATATATATATATATATATATACTTTGTAACATAGTCTTATTCAAAAAGAAAAACTATAAGTATAGCAAAGAAAAGTAGGTGAACGATCTTATTTGAGGATTTGATGTTTCATAGTTAAACTATAACGAAAAAAAAAAAAAAAAAAAAAATTGTGTAGGATTCAAAATCCATGAAAAACAAATAATATTTCCCCTTTTATTATTTTTATCTTCTTAAAAAGGAAAATACGCTTTCTTTACAAAACTATTCCTTTCTACTTAAAATTTTTTACTCGAAGAAAGTTTTTTTTAAAGCAAACTCACACATTCATTACATGATATATAATAATTCAGAAAATATGTTTATAGCAAAACTTGAACTCTCAACTTCTTAGTTTAAAGATACAACACGATACTCTTGGGCCAATGACTCTTCAAGGAAAGAGTGTTAAATATAACAAATTGAAGAAATCTTATGTACTTCTAAGCGTATGCAAACAATTATGTAATTGACAATTATACTTTGAAAAGAAACAAACATTACGGTTTAGATATCTTTGGTTTTCCCCTGATATGGAAACTTATTCAGTAAGATATGTAACTATATTTCTGTCGTAAGTCATGAACAACAACTTGTTTTATACCTTAATCATTTATTTATGGTTGTCCAAAACTTTAAATTATCATTAACTAATGAATTTTCATTATCATTGAATGGCTATCATTTGACATTTGATGGGTATAACTCTGATGGCTTGAATATTATTGAAAAAAAATATCCATATGACTTTTGACCTAACATGTTTAATTTATACTTGATGGAATACGAAATTTATGATTACTAAGAAAAAATTAAAAACAGTCAAAAGGGGTAAATTAAAAGCAACAAAACAAACGAAATAAAAATGGAAAAGTGCTTATGGATAGGAAGTTTATGACAACTTTCTTTTTGTTAAATTTCACTTTTCGTAACCTTAAAAAGGAGATGTGATATTTATGATCTATCCTCATGACATAAATAATTTGTAATGTCTAAAGCTAAAATATAGGATTAAAAGCATACTTCACCTTCACCAGTCATTTACACGTATATTCTACCATCGGGATTTATTTTGGGTTCTTGTTTCACTTGTAATTAATATATATATCTTTAGACCGTCTTAATTTAATTTCATGTTTTTGGCAAAATAAAATTACGGATCTAAGGCTGTGTCAAACATTGAAACCTAACGTCCACTTAAAGTGGTATAGTATAATCAATACTTTTTGTATAGAAACTATCGGGCGATATATTGCCAATATATATATATATATATATATATATATATATATATATATATATATATATATATATATATATATATATATATATATATATAAAACAAGAGGGTGAAAAGGTATAAATTTTCAGTCTCATTTTAGTTGAGTGGGTCCTCGTGGATTACTTCAAATAAGGATAGACGGTCAATGCCGCTATTGACCACGTCGAAGCTTTGTTGCAACTTGTTGCATATGGCACTTAATTTTTTATTTTTTTTACCGTAAAACATATATATTGGTTAAAAGTTTACTGGTCAAGCATCTTGTATTTCATATATTGTAATTTAATAAAATAATAATCATTTTTTTTTTAAAGGCAATCTAATATTGATATTGATATACAAAGAGAACAAATTCACTTGTCATGCATATTGACCCATGCATAGACAGACCATAGTACACGACTAGGATTAAATACATACACACACAAAACCCTAGTTCCAAAAATCAGTTGCGATCTGCAGCATATTCCGATTTCTTCTCCGGCAATCGTTTGGGCGGAATCATGAGAGGGAATTCACGTTATCAAATGGATGAAGATGGTTGGTATTTCAAGGTACATAATGGTAAGAGCTCTAACGATCGGAAACCGATCCTAATCCTTACAACAACAACGTTAGGAATGAAGTGACTCGTCCTAATCCATCTGGACGAATACATTACATTTGGTTACATCGCGAGGTCCTTGACCTCTATATGATACATTTTACAAACATTGCATTCGTTTTTAAAAGACAAACTTTCATTACATCGAAAGTTGACGGCATGCATACCATTTCATAATATATCCAACTATAAATAACTTAGTAATAATCTTGATGAACTCGACGACTCGAATGCAACGTCTTTTTGAAATATGTCATGAATGACTCCAAGTAATATCTCTAAAATGAGCAAATGCACAGCGGAAGATTTCTTTCATACATGAGAATAAACATGCTTTAAAGTGTCAACCAAAAGGTTGGTGAGTTCATTAGTTTATCATAAACAATCATTTTCATTATTTTAATAGACCACAAGATTTTCATTTCCATTTCTCATAAACATCATCTCATATCAGGCATTTCGCAAACTGCATAGAGATAAAAATCATTCATATGGTGAACACCTGGTAACCGACCTTAACAAGATGCATATAGAATATCCCCATCATTCCGGGACTCCCTTCGGACATGATAAATTCGAAGTACTAAAGAATCAGGTACTTTGGATGGGCCTTGTTGGGCCCAATAGATCTATCTTTAGGATTCGCGTCAATTAGGGTGTCTGTTTCCTAATTCTTAGATTACCAGACTAAAAAGGGGCATATTCGATTCGATAATTCATCCATAGAATGTAGTTTCGATTACTTGTGTCTATTTCTTAAAACAGTTATAAAAGCAGCGCATGTATTCTCAGTCTCAAAAATATATATTGCAAAAGCATTTAAAAAGGAAGCAAATGAAACTCACAATACTGTATTTTGTAGTAAAAATACATATGACGATATTGAACAATGGAGGGTTGGCCTCAGATTCACGAACCTATATCATATATATATATATATATATATATATATATATATATATATATATATATATATATATATATATATATATATATATATATATATATATATATATATATATATATATATATATATATATATATACCTATACTTGTAATCGAGCGAATATATATATTATTATTAATGATATAATTTTTTTATGTTAACACTTATATTCATTTTGTATAAAAATATTAAATTTTGTCATGTTATATGTAATAAATATATTTGTATGTATTTGTTTGTTAAAACAGTACATTAGTAATACTAAGTTAATATTTGAAATAATAATAGTGATAATACTAATAAAAATGATAATATTATTTATAATTCTATTAATAATAATATTAATGATAGATTTTAATAATAAATCACATAGTAATGATAATATCAGTAGTTTTTAATAAATTAAATAATTTAATAATAATGATAATGAAGATAATACTTTTTGATATTAAAACTTAACACTTTAATAATAATAATCGTAAAAATATTATTACTAATGGTAAACTTAATAATAATACTTTTATTAATAATAATGATAACAATTCTAAAATGACACTAATACGAATATTAATAAAAATAATAGTACATTTATTGTTTTCATCCTAATACCAATAATCCTATTAATAATAATAATAATAACATTAATAATACTTATAATAATAATAATTGTTATATGATATCGCATATTTTATACACGTTTTCCTTAGCGATATCGATCATAATTTAGTCCGTTCGGATACGATTTGGTGTTTATTTTGATAATATTGAGAATGTTCGAGTTTCAAGAGCTATTTGTAGAAGAGATGCGGTTTTTGAAGTTTTTGAGGCATTTTGTTGATCGGTTGTTATTATTGGGGCACCGAGGATTAAAACGTTAAGTACTTGTTGGTTAATGAGGCGGTGAGTTAGTTAAAGTAAGGAAAAAGAGATAAATAAACGTGAGAATTAATTTCAGTTGTTTGTCGCGCGCGCGGAGAATGAGGTCGATGCGCGACTTTTAACTTGTTTTCAGATCAGAACATGGGTTTTAAAAGGTTCCAGTTCGTGTGCTTTGTCGCGGCGCGATAATTGGGGTCGCGGCGCGACGGTTCTGTCGGTCCAGATTATTTGACAAGTATTTAAGGTCTGAAAAATACCCTAATTAAACATTCTTCCATCCAGACGAATTGTGGCAGCTTTTGGGCGATTTTTGGTATTTTTGGAGAACTCCAGGATCATTCAATCACTCTAATCATTCCAGATTCAACCTTCAATCCGTTCATCATCCGCAATTGCTTATTTAATTAGGTTGATTTCTTTGTCATAAACAATGAAATCTTTCCTTAATTTATTTGTGATTTTGGTTTTAGCCATAATTGTTGGCTAAGTTTTTAATGTTTGTGTAGATTGAATATT
The DNA here is from genome assembly GCF_046630445.1 of Rutidosis leptorrhynchoides. NCBI lineage: Eukaryota > Viridiplantae > Streptophyta > Magnoliopsida > Asterales > Asteraceae > Rutidosis > Rutidosis leptorrhynchoides. Next base: position 195,528,249 of record NC_092334.1, read on the forward strand.
TGCATGTGTTTGGATGATACTTTAATGTTTTATTGATTAATGCATGATAATTATGAGTTTTGATTAAGAACCATTCTTTTGGGTGTTGATTATTGTTATGTGACGACCCGGAAATTTTTGACTAATTATAAACCAAACTCTCGATACGATTTAATATTTTTGACACGATGAGCAAAGTCTGTTAGATTAAGTCTCAAAAATTTTGAACTGTTTTCATGTATACATTTACCCTTCGACTGCTTTCGACGATTCACGAACCACTATTTGCAAATAGATACATATATATTTAAAATATATGAATTTGAATTATAAATTGAAATATTATATGACGTAATTGTTAGAATTAATAATGTAAAATAAAATAACATATAATAACTATTATTTAAAATATAAATATATATGTAAATAATGTATAATGAATATATATGTATAGTTTTGAATTTATTTTGTAAGCAACAATAACGCTCAATTGTCATTCGGTCGATAATAAGTAAGTTAAAATCAAACTTATATTATTTTAAAATAAACTGTGATTCGAAAATGAGTTTTTCAAATTATAGACTTACTAAAAATATATTTAGGAACTATTTGTTGAATTTTAAAACTTTTTATATTTTACTTGGGGTTGTGAGTGAATAATTAATGTAATTTTTATTTAATAGTTAATGATCGAATTTTATACCATAATGACCAATATAAATAAAGATAATTAATTTAATAATTTGGGATTATTCTAGAGACTTTTATTCGCTACTGATTAACAACGGGGCACGATATACTAATCTAAGAAACTGTCGGCAGAAATATCTATCAAATTGAGATGTAGCATGTTTTTTCTCTCTGCTTTTCTTAATTCCTTTTAATTATGAGATATACTATTATATTACATGTGGTTGCACATTCAATCACTCATTACCGTTCATTTTTTTTTGCTATTACACTTATATAAAAATATAGGTGTGTTATGATGTACTTAGCATATCCATCATCATGTTTCTCATATTACTACATCTTCTTGATTCAATCCTCATTATCCACAACCACTTCACCTCTTCTCCACCGAGCTTATCGACCACCACCTTGCGACCACCACCTTGCGACCACCGTGAACCGCCACCAAGAACCATCTCACTCGTTCTCTCTCTCTCTCTCTCTCTCTCTCTCTCTCTCTCTATCTCTCTCTCTCTCTCTCTCTTCCCCTCTCTAAAACTTGTGTTCATTTATATTCTATGTTTCTGTCGATCAAGAAACTGCATAGCAATTCATCTTTTTATTTTGGTTATGTTGCTAATCGATTTCTTCAAACAACCATCGAAAACCAACCCAACTCACTCTCCACCCTCACCCTCTATCTAGACTCTTCGATGAAACCCACCACCATCAACACCAACCACCTCATGATTACTACATCTTTTAGCCATCGGAGCAATACCATTTATATAGCCACCTGTGATCCTTCTTTTGTTATTGTAAACACCACCGTGATGGTCGAATTACTCGTTTTACTGTTGTAATCGTAAACTATCTCAAGTCGCCACCCAACATCATGACCAACGACCATCACCTTCACCCTTTCATCACCCATTAAACCTACAACGACTGCCACACAAAGTCGCTGTTTTGATCGAGCACATGAACAACACTATTGTTGCGACTGTTTTAATAGCAAACCGCCATTTAAATTTTTTTTCTTTCTTCGTCGATGTGTGTTGCTACTGAAATGTCCCGTTCTTATTGATTAAAAACGTTCCATATTAATTGATTTCGTTGCGAGGTTTTGACCTCTATATGAGACGTTTTTCAAAGACTGCATTCATTTTAAAACAAACCATAACCTTTATTTCATCAATAAAGGTTTAAAAAGTTTTATGTAGATTATCAAATAATGATAATCTAAAATATCCAGTTTACACACGACCATTACATAATGGTTTACAATACAAATATGTTACATCGAAATCAGTTTCTTGAATGCAGTTTTTACACAATATCATACAAACATGGACTCCAAATCTTGTCCTTATTTTAGTATGCAACAGCGGAAGCTCTTAGTATTCACCTGAGAATAAACATGCTTTAAACGTCAACAAAAATGTTGGTGAGTTATAGGTTTAACCTATATATATCAAATCGTAACAATAGACCACAAGATTTCATATTTCAATACACATCCCATACATAGAGATAAAAATCATTCATATGGTGAACACCTGGTAAACGACATTAACAAGATGCATATATAAGAATATCCCCATCATTCCGGGACACCCTTCGGATATGATATAAATTTCGAAGTACTAAAGCATCTGGTACTTTGGATGGGGTTTGTTAAGCCCAATAGATCTATCTTTAGGATTCGCGTCGATTAGGGTGTCTGTTCCCTAATTCTTAGATTACCAGACTTAATAAAAAGGGGCATGTTCGATTTCGATAATTCAACCATAGAATGTAGTTTCACGTACTTGTGTCTATTTTGTAAATCATTTATAAAACCTGCATGTATTCTCATCCCAAAAATATTAGATTTTAAAAGTGGGACTATAACTCACTTTCATAGATTTTTACTTCGTCGGGAAGTAAGACTTGGCCACTGGTTGATTCACGAACCTATAACAATATATACATATATATCAAAGTATGTTCAAAATATATTTACAACACTTTTAATATATTTTGATGTTTTAAGTTTATTAAGTCAGATGTCCTCGTTAGTAACCTACAACTAGTTGTCCACAGTTAGATGTACAGAAATAAATCGATAAATATTATCTTGAATCAATCCACGACCCAGTGTATACGTATCTCAGTATTGATCACAACTCAAACTATATATATTTTGGAATCAACCTCAACCCTGTATAGCTAACTCCAACATTCACATATAGAGTGTCTATGGTTGTTCCGAAATATATATAGATGTGTCGACATGATATTGTATACGTGTCTATGGTATCTCAAGATTACATAATATACAATACAAGTTGATTAAGTTATGGTTGGAATAGATTTGTTACCAATTTTCACGTAGCTAAAATGAGAAAAATTATCCAATCTTGTTTTACCCATAACTTCTTCATTTTAAATCCGTTTTGAGTGAATCAAATTGCTATGGTTTCATATTGAACTCTATTTTATGAATCTAAACAGAAAAGTGTAGGTTTATAGACGGAAAAATAAGTTACAAGTCATTTTTGTAAAGGTAGTCATTTCAGTCGAAAGAACGACGTCTAGATGACCATTTTAGAAAACATACTTCCACTTTGAGTTTAACCATAATTTTTGGATATAGTTTCATGTTCATAATAAAAATCATTTTCTCAGAATAACAACTTTTAAATCAAAGTTTATCATAGTTTTTAATTAACTAACCCAAAACAGCCCGCGGTGTTACTACGACGGCGTAAATCCGGTTTTACGGTGTTTTTCGTGTTTCCAGGTTTTAAATCATTAAGTTAGCATATCATATAGATATAGAACATGTGTTTAGTTGATTTTAAAAGTCAAGTTAGAAGGATTAACTTTTGTTTGTGAACAAGTTTAGAATTAACTAAACTATGTTCTAGTGATTACAAGTTTAAACCTTCGAATAAGATAGCTTTATATGTATGAATCGAATGATGTTATGAACATCATTACTATCTTAAGTTCCTTGGATAAACCTACTGGAAAAGATAAAAATGGATCAAGCTTCAAAGGATCCTTGGATGGCTCGAAGTTCTTGAAGCAGAATCATGACACGAAAACAAGTTCAAGTAAGATCATCACTTGAAATAAGATTGTTATAGTTATAGAAATTGAACCAAAGTTTGAATATGATTATTACCTTGTATTAGAATGATAACCTACTGTAAGAAACAAAGATTTCTTGAGGTTGGATGATCACCTTACAAGATTAGAAGTGAGCTAGCAAACTTGAAAGTATTCTTGATTTTATGTAACTAGAAATTGTAAAATATATGAAGAACACTTAGAACTTGAAGATAGAACTTGAGAGAGATCAACTAGATGAAGGAAATTGAAGAATGAAAGTGTTTGTAGGTGTTTTTGGTCGTTGGTGTATGGATTAGATATAAAGGATATGTAATTTTGTTTTCATGTAAATAAGTCATGAATGATTACTCATATTTTTGTAATTTTATGAGATATTTCATGCTAGTTGCCAAATGATGGTTCCCACATGTGTTAGGTGACTCACATGGGCTGCTAAGAGCTGATCATTGGAGTGTATATATCAATAGTACATACATCTAAAAGCTGTGTATTGTACGAGTACGAATACGGGTGCATACGAGTAGAATTGTTGATGAAACTGAACGAGGATGTAATTGTAAGCATTTTTGTTAAGTAGAAGTATTTTGATAAGTGTCTTGAAGTCTTTCAAAAGTGTATGAATACATATTAAAACACTACATGTATATACATTTTAACTGAGTCGTTAAGTCATCGTTAGTCGTTACATGTAAATGTTGTTTTGAAACCTTTAGGTTAACGATCTTGTTGAATGTTGTTAACCCATTGTTTATTATAACAAATGAGATGTTAAATTATTATATTATCATGATATTATGATATATAATATATCTTAGTATGATGTATATACAGTTAAATGTCGTTACAACGATAATCGTTACATATATGTCTCGTTTCGAAATCATTAAGTTAGTAGTCTTATTTTTACATATGTATTTCATTGTTAATACACTTAATAATATATTTACTTATCATTTAACATAATTAACCAAGTGTATCAATATCTTAATATGATTCATATGTACCTAGTAAGACGTTGTTATAACGATAATCGTTATATATATCGTTTTCGAGTTTCTTAAATCAATAGTCTCATTTTTATGTATATAACTCATTGTTAAAATACCTAATGAGATACATACTTATAATAAAAACATGTTAACTATATATATAACCATATATATGTCATCGTATAGTTTTTACAAGTTTTAACGTTCGTGAATCACCGGTCAACTTGGGTGGTCAATTGTCTATATGAAACATATTTCAATTAATCAAGTCTTAACAAGTTTGATTGCTTAACATGTTGGAAACATTTAATCATGTAAATATCAATCTCAATTAATATATATAAACATGGAAAAGTTCGGGTCACTACAGCTACAGCAACCGTTCGTTAAGTATTCATCAATGAAGTTTAACAGCCGTTGAGTGGGTCATGGGTATGAATCTTAAGTCGAATCATAACTAGGTCGGATCTTAAATTTCTGAAGTTGTATGGTTTAACGTATGGATGGTTATGGAGAAGAAAGAACATGAACTAGTTGATGGCAGTCTTGCAATTTTGTAGAAGTTAAACTAGCGGGTCCCACATGCATTGCTATTGTTGGCCGTATAAAAAAGGAAAGAAATATTGACATCTAGTTTCCATGTGCTTTTATTCCTTATGTGTCCTTTCACCCAACAAATACAAATGGATGTATTTAATCATATTTGTTGTGTCTAGTTTCATTTGATCCACTTGAGCATTTGTTAATCAGCTTTACCAGATCCGAACAGAACCCGGATCCTAAACCAGATTCGACCCAACCATATCCAATTAATCGAGCATGGTTAATAATGATAAGGATAATTATGATTCATGATGATGTTTGATGATGATAAAACAATTCGTAAAGGTTAAATACATAAGCGTGATAGATATTATAAGAAGGTTACAAATGGAATGGTGGTTAAGGGCGTTTGTGTGGTAAGCGAGAGGTTACGGGTTCGAGCCTGAGTTGTGGCATTTTTTTTATATATATAAGAAGAAGAAGAAGACAGACAATTGTATTAGGATAAATAGAATTAAATCAGAAATGAGGTGACAAAGGAATGGTTAAAGGCATTATCGGGTTAGCGGGACGTCGCGGGTTCAAACCCGGACTTGGACATTTTTTTAAGGGCTACTTCTTTGAGGTAGTATTACAATTACCATTATTATTATTATTATTAGTACTATTATTATTACTACTACTATTAATATTATTATTATTATTATTATTATTATTATTATTATTATTATTATTATTATTATTATTATTATTATTATATTATTATTATTATTATTATTATTATTATAAGTATTATTATTATTATTATTATTATTATTATTATAAGTATTATTATTAAGTATTATCATTAAAGTTATTATTAGTAGTATTATGATTAAAATCATTATTATTATTATTATTATTATTATTATTATTATTATTATTATTATTATTATTATTATTATTATTATTATCATTATTATTATTGTCACTATTTTAGTATTAAAAATATTACTTTAATAAATAAAGGACATTTATGTAAAAATATATTGTACATCTATATTAATATTAAATACTATCTTGTTTTAATAAAATATTATTATAAATAAGTTACAAATAATATTTAAATATATTTTAAATTGAATCATATATATAAATAGTAAATCTTAATACATAACTAAATATATATAAATTTGTTTCATTACGATTATATGTATTAATATACATAAATGATATAGGATCGTGAATCCGAGGCCAACCCTACACTTGTTCAATGCCGTCATATGTATTTTTACTACAAAATACAGTAGAGTGAGTTCATTTGCTCCCTTTTACTCTTTACATTTTTGGGACTGAGAATACATGCGCTGTTTTTACAACTGCTTTATTAAATGCTTTGGAAATATATTTTGAACTGTGAATACATGAAATACTTTTATAAATATTTGACGAGATAGACACAAGCAAAACATTCCTCGAATGAATTATGTGGACGTGATAATTGCCACCATTGAATTATGTGGACGTGATAATTGCCACAATTGATATGAATATTTTTCCCCTGATTATTATTGCTTGGTAACCTAAGAATTAGGGAACATCACTAATTTTGAGAATTAGTGCACGCCTAATTGACGCGAATCCTAAAGGTAGCTACCGGGTTTAACACCCCCACCTAGAATGTTCACTAGAAGGAAAGGCTAGTGGGCGTGGTGTTTAGTACTTCGAAGTTTATATGATTATTATACAGACGAGATGTTCTGTTTTGGGAATATTATTATGCGCATTATATGTTAAGGTCGGTTACCAAGCCAAGCTATGAAAGCAATGAAAAGTGAATGTTATGTATCGAGAGAATGATTTTATACACAGGTTATGTGTATGTTATTTTTGTGCACGAGATATGTGTATGGTTACTAAGATTTATGAAAAAGGATTTCGTACACGAGAAAGGTATACTATATTTAAAAGATATCACATGTACACTACAGGTGGGTATAGGATTCAGGCCCATTTGTACCATGCAGGATTTAAATCTTGTGGTCTATCAAAATGATGAATTTTATTGTTTTACGATAAACCTATGAACTCACCAACCTTTTGGTTGACACTTTAAAGCATGTTTATTCTCAGGTATTAAAGAAATCTTTCGCTGTACATTAGCTCATTTTAAGGATATTACTTGGAGTCATTCATGGCATATTTCGAAAGACGTTGCATTTGAGTAGTTGAGTTCTTCAAGATTATTATTAAGTCAATTATAGTTGGATATATTATGAAATGGTATGCATGCCGTCAACTTTCGATGTAATGAAAGATTGTCTTTTCAAAAACGAATGCAATGTTTGTAAAATGTATTATATATAGGTCAAGTACCTCGCGATGTAACCAAATGTAATGTATTCGTCCAGATGGATTAGGATGGGTCCCTACATGTTACTAGGTTGATTAGTGAATCTTGTTTGAACAAAGGGAACCCTGTTTTAATTTAGTGATCTAATTTCCAATTGATTTGTCTTAACCGATTGGGTGCTTACTGGACCAAGGGGGTAAACCGGGTAAATTGATTGAACAAAATAGGGTTGAATTGTGTGCAGCGAACGCGTAACCAATTGAATCTTAATCTTGTAATTAGTTAATTACTAAGTCACAAACGAAAGAGGTCTTTGGTGAAAGGGAACCCTAAGCCAATAAATCCAAGTTTGACGTGTTGCTAAAAGAGAACTCTGGGTAAACCGACTTTGTAGTTGCATGTTTTGATAAATAGAACTAGTGCTTAATAACAAATCATCCGACACTGTGAATAGGAGATCTAGGCGAACATTCTTTTATCTATTGAATTCAAACTATCTTTATTTTCCGTTGAGTCGGCAATTTGATTTATTTAAACTTAAAAACCCAAAAATATTGTCTGTTACTTTTAATCTATCTTTGATTTGGCTAATCGTTAAATAGCCACAAACAAACTATCTCGTACTTTCAATTTTAATAGATTAACTTAGTTTATTTTATTAGTTACAATCTTAATTCTCACTTAATACTGTCCTTGGAACGATCTTGGATTTTACCAATATCTATACTGCTAGACGATCGGGTACACTGCCCGTTAGTGTGTAATCTTTTAATAACCGGTATTTCCATTGATAAATAATATACACGATATCACACATCAAGTTTTTGGCGCCGCTGCCGGGGACAGTTGTGTCAAAAATTAAGATTGTTATCTAATTTTTCTTAGTTTAGTTAGTTATAGTTTATTATTTCTTCTCGTTATTCTTATTTGAATCGGTGCGTTTAATCAGTTGTTAGTTGTGATTTCGCAGGTAACAGGTAGTGCATGCCACATACGCGTTCTTCTAATTCTCCGATTCTTCAACCATTTGTAGAACCCGAAAGAGAGTTATTCAGAGCAATAAGTCAAGAGCATCAGTCTACAGTGGATTCATCTTTTTCTTCGAGTGCTAATATAATTAATTTAGGAAGTAGTTCTGAAACTGTGGTGCCTGATACACCACCTGAAATCAGAGAAGAAGAAGAATCTTACATTTCATTAGATCTTTTCGAGACTGAAGATATGGCTGACCAAGAACAACCACCTCGTCCTCAGACTATGACAGAAAAGTTGAAGGCCACACGAGGGGGCCAAGGCAATTCGATTACTCAACCGAACATCACTCAGCCTTTTCAAATTACAGGGCCGATCCTGAGTTTGATTTCTTCTGACTGCAAATTTTATGGCAAAGATAGTGAGGATGCTAACGAGCATCTTCGTGTTTTTAATGATGTTTGCAATTTGTTTAAGTTACATGAGATTGCCGATACGTCGATTAAGACAAGGCTTTTTCCTTGGACTCTTAAGGGAGAAGCAAAGAGATGGTTAGATAAGCAACCAGAGGGTACGATTACCTCTTGGGAGATTTTGATGGATAAGTTTTTATCGAAGTTTTTCCCTGCGTCTCGAGCTGCTAGACTTCAAGAAGAAATTTCTCAATTCAGACAAAAGAGCAGCGAGACATTATTTGATGCTTGGGACCGTTATTCTAATATGCTACGCTCGTGTCCTCAACACAGGTTAAATGATTTACAGAAGGTCCAGATTTTCTACAAGGGTTGTGATATCCCAACTCGTCAGACTATTGATCAAGCAGCAGGTGGTACGTTAATGGATAAGACCAAAGAAGATGCGTTAGAGATAATTGAAAAGCAAGCTGCTTATTCTCACGAATGGCATCAAGATCATGAGTCATTCCATTCAGCTTCAGTTAAGAGAACCGAAACCCATGGTGCATATGACGATTTTGGGTCTATAAGTGCTAAGTTGGATTCCTTTGGTCGGAATTTGGAGAAGATAAATAAGGATATTCATGGTATGAAGGTTGGTTGTGAGTATTGTGGGGGATTACATCTGGCAAAAGATTGTGATGCAGGTTTGACTATGAATCAGAAGGAAGAGATCGCTTATATTAGTCAACAGAACAACAATCAGTTTCAGGGACGTGCGCAGTTTAATAGAAATTTCAACAATCCCTATAATCCTCAAGGTAATCAAGGTTCGAGGTTCCAGCCAGGTTCTAGTGGAGGATATCAACAGCAAGCTCTCGGGTATTTTCAGAAACCCCAAGCTGAAGAGAAAAAGTCCAATCTTGAAGCTATGATTGAAAAGCTCGTGATTTCTCAAACTCAGCTTGTTACTACTGTTACTCAGAACAATGAGAAGAATGATCAAATGTTTCAAAATCAACAAGTAGCTATTCAGAATTTGGAGAAACAAATTGGTCAACTTGCTAGTCAGAATAATGTGAGGAAACTGGGGGAGTTACAGAGTAAGACCGATAATAACCCGAAGAATGGGCAAGTTAATGCTATCACTACCTGCAGTGGTTTAGCATATGATTCACCAATGAAGCCCGATGAGGATGATTTACTAGTGCCGTTGGTTAAGGATAGTGAGCCGGTAGGGGATAAGGAGCCGGAACAGGTGATTGAGAAAGTTGTAAGGGTACCGGAAACTGTTGCTGCTAAACCGGTAGTTAAAGAGTATCAACCACTGCTCCCATTCCCGAGGAAGCAGAGACTGGAGAAGTTAGAGGCAGAAAAGTCCAAGTTCATGGACTTGATTAAAAAAGTTAACATTAATTTACCTTTTATTGATGTGATTGCAGGTATGCCCAAGTATGCAAGGTTTCTTAAGGACTTGCTAACTAACAAGAAGAAGTTGGAGAAGGTGTCTTCAGTCAGGTTGAATGCCGCATGCTCAGCAGTAGTCGCAAACAAGCTTCCCGAGAAGCTTGAGGATCCTGGGAGTTTTACCATTCCTTGTTTACTGGGTAATTTGGATTATATGAGGGCGTTGGCAGATTTGAGGGCTAGCATAAATTTAATGCCCTACTCTATTTATTTGAAGCTAGACCCCGAGGAGTTAAAACCCACGCGTATGGCTATTCAGCTAGCTGACCGCTCCATTAAATTCCCTCGTGGAATTATCGAGAATATGCTAGTTAAGACCGGGTCGTTGATTTTTCAGGCCGATTTCGTGGTGTTGGATATGGAAGTGGATGAGCGGATTCCACTGATTTTGGGTCGGCCATTTTTGAATACTGCTAGGTGTATCATTGATGTCTATGGCCAACAGTTGACCCTTAGGATAGATGATTTGCATGCAAATTTTTCAATTGACCATGCTTTAAAATACCCTGCCTACACTGATGATACATGCTATTTTCTTAACACTGTGAATGTCCAGTCTGAGTTGTTGCAGGAATTCCCAGAGATACAGGGTTCAGGGGAGTGTTCATTGGTAGAAAATGATGAAGAGTTGCAGGTTGAGGAGGTGGATATTTTGACCACCTTGATGGAAAACGGCTATGAGCCGACTGAGGAGGAGTTCAAAGAACTCGAACGCGATGCAGATTACCGGAGCAAGTCTTCAATTGAAGAACCTCCCGAGTTAGAATTGAAGCCACTTCCAGATCATTTGGAATAAGCTTATTTGCAGGAGGAATCTAAGCTTTCGGTAATTATTTCTTCTTCTCTTACTACAGGTCAGAAAACTAAGCTTGTAACCATGCTGCAGGCCCATAAACCGGCCATTGCGTGGAAAATTCACGACATTAAGGGTATTAGTCCCTCCTATTGCACCCACAAAATTCTAATGGAGGATAACTCCAAACCTGTGGTGCAACAACAAAGGAGGTTGAACTCGCACATGCAAGAAGTCGTGAAGAAAGAGATCATTAAGCTCCTTGATGTAGGTATGATTTACCCAATCTCTGACAGTCCTTGGATTAGCCCGGTACACTGTGTACCTTAGAAAGGTGGTATGACTGTTAACACCAACGATAAAAATGAGTTAATTTCCACTAGGACTGTCACGGGGTGGCGTGTTTGTATTGACTATCAAAAGTTGAACGACGCCACACGTAAAGACCACTTCCCGTTACCTTTCATGGATCAAATGCTAGAAAGGTTAGCAGGGAACAGCTTTTATTGTTTTCTTGATGGTTTTTTGGGCTATTTCCAAATTCCTATCTCGCCCGAGGATCAGAAGAAAACTACTTTCACGTGCCCGTATGGCACATTTTCATACCGACGCATGCCCTTTGGCCTTTGCAATGCTCCGGCCACTTTTCAAAGGTGCATGATGGCCATATTCCACGATATGATAGAGGATTGCATGGAGGTGTTCATGGATGACTTTTTGGTCTTCGGTGACACTTTTGATTCATGCCTTCTAAATTTAGAACGGATGTTAGAACGGTGTGAGAAGTCTAATCTTGTGCTCAATTGGGAGAAGTGCCATTTCATGGTTCAAGGGGGCATAGTTCTCGGGCACAAGATTTCTAGGGATGGTATCGAGGTGGATCCCGTGAAGGTAACGGCTATTAAGAACCTTCCACCTCCCACCGATGTTAAGGGTGTTAGGAGTTTTCTAGGGCACGCGGGTTTTTACCGGCGGTTTATTAAGGATTTTTCTAAAATCGCTAACCCGATGAACAAACTCCTTGATAAGGACACGCCTTGGAATTTCTCCGACGAGTGCCAAAAGGCATTCAATCTTCTTAAGGAGAAACTGATCAATACACCAATCATAATTGCTCCGAATTGGTCCCTTTCATTCGAGCTTATGTGCGATGCTTCTGACTTTGCTGTTGGCTCTGTTTTGGGTCAAAGGGTCGAGAAACATTTCCGGCCCATCTACTATGCAAGCAAGACCTTGCAGGGAGCACAATTGAATTATACTACCACTGAAAAAGAGCTCCTTGCGGTGGTCTTTTCATTTGATAAGTTCCGGTCCTACTTAGTCTTGTCTAAGACTATAGTTTTTACAGACCATTCTGCTCTGAAGTACCTATTTTCGAAACCGGATGCAAAACCTCGACTGCTTAGGTGGATCTTGCTTTTGCAAGAATTCGACATCGAGATCCGGGATAAGAAGGGTGCTGAAAATCTAGCGGCTGATCACTTGTCTAGACTCGAGAACCCAAATCTCGAAGTCCTTCACGAATTGAGTATCCATGATGATTTTCCCGATGAATATCTCATGGCGATGGACAAGGTGGACGAGCCATGGTACGTGGACATTGCTAATTATCTCGTTGGGGGATTTTTGGAAAAAGGGTGGTCACATCAAAAGAGGAAGAAATTCCTCAGTGACCTTAAGTACTATTTCTGGGAGGCTCCCTATCTTTTTCGTTGTTGTCCCGATGGGGTTATCCGCCGGTGTGTTTCCAGTGAGGAGTGTATGCGTATTTTGACCGAGTGCCATAGTGGGCCTACCGGTGGGCATTTTGGACCCCAATCACGGGGCGTAAAGTCTATGATGCCGGCTTCTATTGGCCGACAATCTTCAAAGATGCCCACCTGGTTTGCAAGTCATGTGATTCTTGTCAAAGGGCCGGTAAAGTCACCAAACGTGATGAGATGCCTCAACAAAGCATCCAAGTGTGCGAAGTATTTGACGTTTGGGGAATTGACTTTATGGGGCCATTTCCGAAATCTCAGAATTATAGTTACATACTCGTTACCATTGACTACGTGTCTAAATGGGCTGAAGCGCAAGCTTTGCCCACAAACGATGCACGAGTTGTGATCTCGTTCCTCAAACATTTATTATCTCGATTGAAAATCCTAAAGCTTTAATTAGCGATATGAGTACTCATTTTTGTAACGCCCAAATGGAGAAGGTATTGAAGCGATATGGAGTTCTCCATAAAGTTTCTACTTCATACCATCCCCAAACGAGCGGACAAGTTGAGAACACCAATCGAGCTCTTAAAGGGATTCTTGAGAAAAATGTAGGGTCGAATCCAAAGGAGTGGGCGAATAAGCTCGATGAAGCTTTGTGGGCGTTTCGAACCGCTTACAAAACGCCAATTGGTACCACTCGTTATCGGTTGGTTTATGGAAAAGCGTGCCATCTTCCGTTAGAGATTGAGCATAAGGCTATGTGGGCACTTAAAAAGTGCAATTTAGATTTGAAGGAAGCCGGACGTCTAAGGGCGGGGCAATTGAATGAACTTGGTGAATTACGCCTTGATGCGTATGAAAATTCGTTAATTTATAAAGAGAAAACCAAGCTATGGCATGATAGAAGGTTAAAGGGTCCAAAAGAGTTTAATGAAGGCGATCGAGTGCTTTTGTTTAACTCTAGATTAAAGCTTTCACCAGGAAAACTTAAGTCCCGGTGGACGGGACCATTTGAGGTTGTTAAGGTATACCCATACGGTACGATTGAGTTGAAAAATGGAAGCGGTACTACTTTTAAGGTTAACGGACATCGTGTAAAGAAATATTTTGATGGTCCGATGGAGATTGATGATGGGGTTCACGTTGAACCCGATCCTAAGGTTACTTGAAGTTGGAACGAGTTTTGTGAACGACTCGTTAAACATGGTTCACATTGTTGTATAGTTTGTATTAATATGTAGGTGATCACGGGTTTGCTGCGTCTTAAATGCTAAATGATTGATTATGATAGTTTACTTGTTATTTTTGTTGGTTGTTATGGTGATTAAAGGTGATTAAGGTTGCTGCATACATAACAAAGTCGTGGTATCAGGATGTGTACATTGTCGCGGCGCGACATTTGGGGTCGCGGCGCGATATTTGAAGGGTTTGCGGAACAGAAAGTCACTTTAAAATGGTTTTTAAACACGTTAATTTCCGCGTCGCGAGGAATGCGGTCGCGGCGCGAGGTTTCAAAGGTTTTGAGGTTCATGAATTTTTAATGAATTAGAATCAGGTATGGTGTAATGCCGCGGCGCGGCCACTAATGTCGCGGCGCGATGTTTCTGCTGCGCAGATTCCTACCCGTCGGTCATCGTTTTAAATTAAATGGGGTAACACGACCCACTACATAACCCGACGGGATTTTAACTCTTTTTAGGAGTTTTTGGATCTGTTTGCACCCACCATTCTCACACTTACCTCTCAAACAAAATTAGAGCTCTCAAACCCTAATTTCAATTAACACTAATCCTTGTCTAATTTCTTCAATTCCTTGTTCAATCATGCCGGTTAAGGTCCGATTTTGCTATTCTCTTGCTTTTTATCTCATGTTTCTTGATTAATTTTATTAATTCTAGGGTTCATGTTAGAAATTTTAAGGGGTTTGTTTAATTGAAACTTTTATGCCTTAATATTTGATGAATTGTTGATGAATATGATATTATTGTGTTTTCTTCATGAATTCTTGTGTTGTTTATGCATAATATTGATTCTTGAGATTAGGGTAGCGATAAATCCGAATTTGATGTTGAATATTTGGGGATTTTGTTTGTGAGGGAGATGTTTGATAATAGATACATGTTTTAAGATAGTGTGGGGTGATTTGGGCGGGTTACATGTGATTTTGGAAATTGGTAAAGCATGATGATTTTTGTGATTTATGAGATGTTTACTTGATTGTTGGAATAGTTTAATCTTCTTGGAATTGGTTAATTAACTTGATGAGTTTGTGAAATTGAGTTAAATGGGAGTTGTTTAATGAGGCACTTATATGATATAGTGTTTTGAGAATTGTTTTGAATTTGATACCATGGAACACAAACATATGTTGTGAATACTTGCTTTTGTCTAAATGCCTAATTGAAGTTGAGACGAGTATTAATGGTACTTGGTGCAAGTATGTGGAACATGTTGATTTTCCTAACGCTAACTTTTCAATGTTTTGTGTTTGGTTTGGTTTTTGTTTCATGTGTGTAGAGAAGCAGACTTGATGCTCCATCATCCTCCACGGCTCAATCCCGAAGGGATGAAGAGCGAAGAACTAATCCGGAGGTTTGGTTGCAAAAAGTTGAGGAGCAATTCTCGGAATATTTTGTATACATTTCAGCTCGGAATATTCAAGCGACCTGGTATTTTAGTTGGGATGAGTTGAATAGTGCTTCTAGTGAGATAAATGAGGATATTGCTTATATGTTAGTGATGTCGAGATAGGGGGTCGATCTTGGCACTTGGGAACGTGCTTTTTCTTTGAGAGACGATCTTTACCGTGAGTTAATTGTTGAGTTTTTCTCCTCTTTAAGTTTCCGTTCGCGAAGGGATGGGACGGATCAAGCCTTTTTGACATTTCATTTAGGAGGAGAAAGTCGAGCCATGAGTCGAATTGATTTGTCTCGAGCACTAAATTTGTATGAAGAATTGGATGAGTAGTCTTTAACACGCTATTTGAAAAAAGAAACTGAGTTCATCGGGAATCAGGATGATTATAACGAGCGAGACTTTTGGTTTGAAATTTCAGGTTTGACTCCATTTGTGTCTAATGAGTTGAAAGGGTCCGATATTCGAAGCAGAGATCTACGGTTACTCCATAAACTGTTGTCGTGTACTCTTTGTGGACGAAGAAATGGGAACGATAAAGTTAATTCTACCGAGTTGTGGATAATGCATCGATTTCGGGCTAATGCGCATGTTGATTTGTGTATGTTAATTGCTACATATTTATCTAATCAGTCAAGGGAGACACGCTCTTCGAGGCCACTTCTTGGTGGTCATTTTGTTACAAAAATTGTGAGGTTTTTCAATATCAATTTTAGCAGGTGTACAAAATTGACTTACCCATTGCAAGTAATGAAACCTTTCAATTTAAGGTTTTATCTTAATGTGCGTTTTGTAATGTGGGATGCAAATTGAGTCGGCTTGGTCGTATATGTTTAGCCACAAGAGCCCGAGGCCGGTGGTAATGTTCAAGGAGGTGATGAGGCGGAGCCGGTTGCTCCGAATGTGCCAGCGGGGGGTCAGCCTTGGGGTATTTCCCAAGAAATTTGGGATAACTTAGTCTCGCGGGTTGATAACGTGCAAATCGGTGTGTCAGACAACTTTGATGAGTTTCGGGGAGAACAACGGTCGCATAATGACCGTATATGGGAAAGTCAGCAGAGGGTCGATGAGAGGTCGGCTGAGTCTTTGCATGACCAGCAATGGATGGCATATGGAAGCGATTGGCAAAGGCACAATGCTCGTCTTTTCTACTATAACCCGGAAAATTATTATGGTACACAAGCTCAGACACCAGTTTATTACCGTAGTCCAGTTCGGCCACGAGTTCAGGCCCCGATCTATAGTGAGCAGGAAAGCAGAGGTTTGAGCAGCAGTATCCGCACGGCAACTGGCCGTATGATGGGTTTCAGTGAGGAGGGCCTGCGAGCCCGTGATTATGTTGTAATTTGTTTTAAACTATTTCTGTTTCGTTGGTTTGTACTTGGATAATTATTTACTTTCATTATGTACTGTGGATTTATTCGGGGACAAGGCGTTTCGGTACCGGGTGGTGCCACCTTGTCCCATTTATGTAGTTTTCTTGTGTTTTTCTTTTCTTAGGTATGTTGGTGAAACAATTTTTCAAGTCTGGCATTAAATTCAGCAAAACTACTTGAGTGATGATATTGGTGTGAGGATCGGGAATGGACGATGTTCTTATGCTGACAGTCAGTTCAGCGCCATCTGTCACTGTCATTCCACGATTAGTGGTTAACTCGATAAGTTTTTATTTTTCTTACCCTTTCGATTTTCATCTATTTTTGATCTCAAGTAATGGGGATATTACTTGATCTCAAGTGTGGGGTGGGGATGTAAAACCTTCCGGGTTGGTTGTTAATGACAGTGAAAAAGAAAAACAATTAAAAATTGAAAAGTTAGAGAAAAAGAAAAAAAAAAGGAAAAACAATTAAAAATTCGACCAAAACCCTTGTTTATGATATGGCATGGTTTTATGGTATATTTTGTAATTTCAAAGAAGCCAAAAGTGTTCCACATGTTCATTACAATTGGACATGAAATCCTACGAGTTCTGGGAACTCAATAGTAGGTCACCTGTACTAAAACGGGTGTAAACCGTGAGAGAGCAGTGATAGCATAGCGTGATTGTGACCGAATCACGTGCCTGATCACAAACTTTTGGTTACTTGGTATAGCAGACTTCCGAAACTATATCATTTTATTATTACATCATCTAATGGTGTGATACTGTGGGAAGAGGAGCCTCGAGTTTCACCAGTGCTGTCCTTTTTAGGAGCAATAGCTACGTGCTTGTTTTTGCTTAGACAACACAACCTACAGCCAAAAGCTATGGCACCCAAAGGTTTTTGGAATTTATTGGAAGGGTAGTATCTACTTCTTACCTTTCTTAAAACAAGCAGAAAAGCTTGTCATGTGGGAAGTAGGCAAACCAAGTGTCAATTGAAATAGATTGGCATTCCCGAGTGATTCCGATCCACTCATTAAGAAAGTAAAGTCTTCCGACCGTTTCACTTGGTACGTATACCTCTTAAGCGTGCCATTTCATTACCCATCATTTCACGATGAGGTACTGTTAGAGGAGAAAGTCTTGAACTTTCAAAACATGTTCATTATTTTGAATGTGAAATCTTACATGAACATAAAATTCATACGTAGGTCATCTGAACCAAGGCGGGTGTCAACCGTATGAACGGTGATAGTGGCGTGTGGTCAAAACTGGACCATTCGCTAGATCGAAAATTTAAACAGGGCGATCCTCATTGTTTCTCCTAACAAGGACAATGTTGCACCCGACCACCTTATTTAACCACACAGGATGTATCTTTTCCATCCTTAAGGGAGTCAAGTCTTCCGAACGACACACTTGCTGATTTGTTTCAGAAGATGTAGTCCAGACCAGTTGTAGGGTGACGAAAAATCTTGAAAAGTCATTGCTAAAATCGACTGGAAATCTACCAGGCCTCAACGTCAAATAGGGAAACTGGTAGTCAAAGCTTATCTCAATGAGGGAGATTGGCTAGCCAAATGGGAAGCGCACCATGATACACAAAATGTCAGTGATTGATCAGATTCCCAGTGGATAACCTCCGGAAAGGTAAGATATCAGCTTTTAAGCCTGATGAACCTCAATCTTTATGGTTGACTTAACAGATTAGATGATCACCTCATGATTATCGATGATATCTGGACGTAATGTGTATCCTCCTAAGCACATTATTTTCTTAGCGACATCTCGCGATGTTAGGTACTGTGGGAGGCTTGGCTTGACCAATTGCGGGGTAGCCCGTGCGTTCTTTTGGCACATTTGTTCAATTGCTATACTTTGTGGTGCTCGGTTCCTACTTGATTCCCGTTTAATTTGAAGACTTATTTTGTGATTCGAGATTCTATACTTCATCATTATCGTACGTTAATCGAGATTTTCTTTGGTTACTATATCCATTACATATTGTTTGCAGTTCGGGAAGTTACTTCGGGGGAATGCAAGTGGGAACCATGGTTGTTACTTACTCCAAATCGTGCCCACGCTAGTTGTTTGTTTGATTTCTTGTTCGTTTGGTTCTACATATATGTTTGAAGACGTTATTATATGGTAGAAGATTATTATCGAGTTTAATTGCTTGAGGACAAGCAAAACTCTAGTGTGGGGTGGTTTGATATCGCATATTTTATACACGTTTTCCTTAGCGATATCGATCATAATTTAGTCCGTTCGGATACGATTTGGTGTTTATTTTGATAATATTAAGAATGTTCGAGTTTGAAGAGCTATTTGTAGAAGAGATGCGGTTTTTAAAGTTTTTGAGGCATTTTGTTGATCGGTTGTTATTATTGGGGCACCGAGGATTAAAACGTTAAGTACTTGTTAGTTAATGAGGCGGTGAGTTAGTTAAAGTAAGGAAAAAGAGATAAATAAACGTGAGAATTAATTTCAGTTGTTTGTCGCGGCGCGGAGAATGAGGTCGCGGGGCGACTTTTAACTTGTTTCCAGATCAGAACATGGGTTTTAAAAGGTTCCAGTTCGTGTGCTTTGTCGCGGCGCGACAATTGGGGTCGCGGCGCGACGGTTCTGTCGGTCCAGATTATTTGACAGGTATTTAAGGTCCGAAAAATACCCTAATTAAACATTCTTCCATCCAGACGAATTGTGGCAGCTTTTGGGCGATTTTTGGTGACTTTTGGAGAACTCTAGGATCATTCAATCACTCTAATCATTCCAGATTCAACCTTCAATCCGTTCATCATCCGCGATTGCTTATTTAATTAGGTTGATTTCTTTGTCATAAACAATGAATTCTTTCCTTAATTTATTTGTGATTTTGGTTTTAGCCATGATTGTTGGCTAAGTTTTTAATGTTTGTCTAGATTGAATATTTGCATGTGTTTGGATGATACTTTAATATTTTATTGATTAATGCATGATAAGTATGAGTTTTGATTAAGAACCATTCTTGTAGGTGTTGATTATTGTTACTAGGTTGATTAGTGAATCTTGTTTGAACAAAGGGAACCCTGTTTCAATTTAGTGATCTAATTTCCAATTGATTTGTCTTAACCGATTGGGTGCTTACTGGACCAAGGGGGTAAACCGGGTAACATTGATTGAACAAAATAGGGTTGAATTGTGTGGAGCGAACGCGTAACCAATTGAATCTTAATCTTGTAATTAGTTAATTACTAAGTCACAAACGAAAGAGGTCTTTGGTGAAAGGTAACCCTAAGCCAATAAATCCAAGTTTGACGTGTTGCTAAAAGAGAAATCTGGGTAAACCGACTTTGTAGTTGCATGTTTTGATAAATAGAACTAGTGCTTAATAACAAATCATCCGACACTGCGAATAGGAGATCTAGGCGAACATTCTTTTATCTATTGAATTCAAACTATCTTTATTTTCCGTTGAGTCGGTAATTTGATTTTTTTAAACTTAAAAACCCAAAAATATTGTCTTTTACTTTTAATCTATCTTTGATTTGGCTAATCGTTAAATAGCCACAAACAAACTATCTCGTACTTTCAATTTTAATAGATTAACTTAGTTTATTTTATTAGTTACAATCTTAATTCTCACTTAATACTGTCCTTGGAACGATCTTGGATTTTACCAATATCTATACTGCTACACGATCGGGTACACTGCCCGTTAGTGTGTAATCTTTTAATAACCGGTATTTCCATTGATAAATAATATACACGATATCACACATCATTATAATACTTATAACTATGATAAACTAATAATTATTGTAATTCTTATAATAACAATATTAATAATAACAACAATATTAATAATCATGGTAATAGCAATAATAATAATAATAATCATAATCATATTCATAATAATAATAATAATAATAATAATAATAATAATAATAATAATAATAATAATAATTATTATTATTATTATTATTATTATTATTATTATTATTATTATTATTATTATTATTATTATTATTATTATTATTATTATTATTATTATTATTATTATTATTATTATTGAAATAAAAGTAGTAAAAATATACCCTTTATAAAAGCCTTTTGTAAAAAGAATTGCCCCGGACCAGATTCGAACCAAAGACCTCTCGTTAACCCGACATCCATACAAACCAACACGTTGCTGCTTATGTTTCTGTTTTATTTTATAACTTAAATGTTTTAACCCTTTTTCTGTGTTCTTCATCTTCTATAAAAAAAAAAAAAAAAACTCGACCAGAGACCATTCCATAAACAAAATAGGGAGCTTGAAGTTTGAATTAAGATTAAGAGTTGAAACGAAAACAACCTGAATACGTTTGGATTAAATTAACAGACAGAAAAGGAAAAGAAAAATATATATATATATATATATATATGCTGTAACAGAAAAATAACGATGGTGATGAACTCAAACTCAATTTTTAAAATATGGACTGTTTTAGATAATGTGTTCAACATGAAATAGGTTGTAAACTACTCCTATAAACTTCCTGTAACCTCAATTGAACCCTAAACATCAAACTGATATCAAATTTCGCGATGAATCAAAATTGTTGACTTTTTAAATTAGCACTTTGACCTCAAAATTGGAGATCAATTTAAGGAATTAACGATTGAAATTTTGTAGATAGTTTGACCAAATAAATCCTAACACAACTGCAATATTAGATTTTGAAATTTTAAAATGAATTCAAGCTTTTTGGAAAAATGTACGCGTACAGGGGAAAAAAAACTGGGTTCCTTCTTTATCTTCTGATTAATTCGTAAAAAAAAATGGCAGTTTAAGTAATCCGTGTATTTGATATAGAGAGTGGAGAAAGATAATTGAATTCCTCATTGGCAATGGAAATCAAATGTTTTAAAATGGGAATGGGTCGACAGAAAAATCTTCTCAGGAAGAAAACAAAAAAAAAAAAAATATATCACTTCAAAAGCAGATTCCAATTTGGTACGATGGAATGAGATGTGTAACTGAATTGAAGACAGATACAAAAATTGAAAACAGTTTGATGGAGATGGCAATCGAATTTCAATCTGTATCTAATTCTATATGCTTTAATTTAATTTCAGTAATAAATTTTTAATCATTAGAATACTGTTAAATAATAAGTATCTAATAATAAGGATATTAATTAATAATATCAAAATAATAATAATGATAATAATAACTAATAACATTTAAATTATAACTTAGTTATGCTTTTAATTATTCTTACAATAATGTTTATATTTATAGATTATAATTAATCTCATTAATAAATGTAATTATAATAATAATACCCTTTAATATTATAAATAATAGTAATACAAATATAATTGTACTAGTAATAATATTATTACTAATAATAATAATAATAATTATTATGAACTATATAACAATAATACTAATTTTACTAATGTTATTAATAATGACAATGATACTAATAATAATGATATTTAATAAAAATAAGAATGATAACAATTAATGATAATAATCATTATACTATTATTATAATTATTTATGTTATTAATGATGATAATTTTATTAATAATAATACTGTAACTATTTATATATATATAAAGTTTCATATTTATATGTTATATTGATAATAATTTTGATATTACTCTTGAAATTACTATAAAATTTATTTCTAACTTGTAGTTACATTTAATATGTTAATATTATAATTATTAATTTTATCACATTTACTAGTTATCTAATGTATTTCATATTTAATATTTATATATTTTATGCATTTTACAATATACATGTAATATTATAGAAGTCATATATATATTTATTTCAATAACAACTTAATTATTTTATAAATTATTTGTGTATTTTAATTCAAATGATTAAAGTATACTTTATTAATTTCTAAAATATTATATACATACTTATATTTATATATATATATATATATATGTATATATATATATATGTATATATATATATATATGTATATATATATATATATATACACACACACACACCCAATTGTTCGTGAATCATCGGGAATAGTCAAAGGTCAAATGTTATCATGAAATAGTTTCAAAATTTTGTAACTCAACATTACAGACTTTGCTTATCGTGTCGAAATCATATAAAGATTTAGTTTAAATTTGGTCGAAAATTTCCGTGTTGTCACAAGGAAGGAATCATTATCTTTTTACGTTACCAATCTTAATAGGATCAACAGTCAGGGTTTACGACTGTTATGCCAAGTGTGTAGGAAGATCGTCGATGCCGCATGTGTTGCCTTCAAACATTATAAGTTAGGGCAACGATTCGCCTTTATTCGGTTCAAAGATGTTAAAGATGACGATAGGTTTGCATGGGTGTTGTCCAATATTTGGTGTGATAACATGAGGCTTTTTGCTAAGGTTTCTAGATTTCAGAAAGACAACACAAAATCAGCATCAAACATTAATTCACTGCGTAAGAAAAATGTGAGGACGGGTTCACAGCTTAATGGTTTTAAAGCGGCGAATTTTATGACCCCTGCAGAATCTTTCGTTAAAGAAAATAGTGTTCATGCTAATGTAGTCAATATTAATATTGATTCAACTCAAGGGTCGTTTTGAAAGTTCGATTAAGAAAGTCGTTTTATTGAAACACAATTTCTTTCAATTATCTAATGCGATGGACTGTGTGTTATTGAAACTGAAAGATGTTAATTCAATCAGCTACATTAGGATGTTATACAAGGAAGAAGGTTTTAACGATGCGGTTGTTGAACATGTCGGTGGCTTGTGGATTTTGTTTCGGTTCACAAGTGTTGATGCGTGTTTTGCCTTAGCTTCCAAGGAAATGAAATGATTCGATCGATCTGGTCAGTGATTAGACCCGTTGTGAAAAATTTCGTAGTTGATGAAATAATGGCATGTGTGGTAGGGCCGGTCCTGTAATTTTGGATGCCCCGTGAAAGTCAGAAAAAAGAAGCCCCTATAGATAAAAAATACACTATTTTTAAGTAATCTAGTCAAGTTACGCAGTCATCCTCGCACCGATTATTATTAAAGAATATTATTAATTAAATTTTACTTTTAGAATATTTGGAGATACTCTCCGAATTATAAGTGCATATATCACCTAAAGCGATATCCGTATTTTAATACAGTTTTTCTAATAAAAACATCAATTATTTTATTGATCAAATCTAATCTAAATTTAAGAAATTTTGAGGATATTTGTTATGTACTACTCATGACTTGTGTGGATATTTTGGGCTGGCATGTGCTTGGAAATAAGTGCATACAAAAAGGTGGCTAGTTTAGTTGGGAAGTTTGTATCATCTGAGGTAAAGGCATCCAAACCGCTTAGTGTGGGATGTGTTTGTGTTGCAACTCGTAATCATTTAATTGATGAGGATGTGTGGTGATTATCAATGGGGTAGAATACGATGTTCATATTCATGAAGTTGGTCACAAAAATATTTCTATTAAAGGGAATTTTGAGGAAAAGACATAGGATACGGTATCTTCGGTTCCATCGGAATATGATCCAATTGAAGATGAAACTCCGATTAAACATTCTCAGTCGGATCATAAAGTTGAAGAGGTTAAATGATGCAGAATACATAAATAATAGTGGACCACGAAAAAAATGGGGCCAAGTGTACCGCAGGAGATCCAATAACCAAGTTGGGCTGCATGAATATTTTAATAAGAAGATTGGGCCAGGGGTGACTTGTGGCCAAAGTTAATTGAGTCTCCAGCAGAAGAGAAGACAGATCGATTCTAATTCCTAGATCAATTCTAATTCCTATTTAATTTCCTACTTTATTGCAAGTCTATCTTTAATTCTGTTTGTGTATAAATAAGGGTTTCTTTTCTTGTGAGAAACCAGTTTTTATCAAGTGAAATAGAAAAGAAAAAAAAAAAAGGCCGACTGCCTTTTTTCCAATTTTGGTTCCTGTTCTTATAATTGTTTTGTTCGGTTGTTTCGATTCTATGCATTATCTGGTATCAGAAGTCCAGGGATGGCCGAACATAGTTCTCGTGGTGGTTTTGGTAGAGGTAGAAATCGCAGATTCTCAGGAAGAGGTGGCGATTAAGACCCATATGCTGAAATCGACCAGTTACAAAGAAGGATTGTTGAACTTGATTTCAATCGAGACCATGATTTTAGGGGAAGCAATTCAGATCTGTCCAGCGACCAGGAAACAGATACGAATCCCTTTGCTACTCCAAGTCACCGTAGGGATCACCGTGAGGATCCCCTACGCAATCTAGGAATTAAAGTTGAGATCCCGGAATTTACGGAAACAATGTACCAAGATGATTTTCTAGATCGGTTGAGCACCGTGGAACGTGTGTTTGACATTAAAGATATCCCCGAACACCTCAAGGTCAAGCTTGTATCGCTCAAATTACGCAAACAAGCTTCCTTGTGGTGGGAACATGTCTGCAAGAATAGGGCGTATGCCCGAAAACCTAAGGTACAAATGTGACGACCCGGAAATTTCCGACCAAAATTTAAACTTAATCTTTATATGATAATATTATTCCGACATGATAAGCAATAAATTTTGACAAGTTTTAAAACTTTTGAAATCAGTTTCATACAAACAATTGACCAACCATTTGTTCAACAATTCACGAACGTCATAACTTGTATTAATATATATATATATATATATATATATATATATATATATATATATATATATATATATATATATATATATATATATATATATATAAGTATATATATATATAAGTATATATATATATAAAAGTATATATATATATATATATATATATATATATATATATAAGTATATATATATATTAGTATATATATATATATAAGTATATATATATAAGTGTATATATATATAAGTGTATATATATATATATATATATATATATATATATATATATATATATATATATATATATATATGGATTATATATAACTTGAATATATGATAGTTAAGTATCTCATTAAGTATATTAATAATGGGTTATATATATATAAATTGAGACTACTAACTTAAGGGTTTCGAAAACAATATATATATGTAACATTTAATGACGTAATAACCCTTATGTTAAAATGAATATATATGTATTGTATTAAGATGTATTAATACACTTTTGAAAGACTTAAATACATATATTAACATAAGTATATTCAACAAAGATAGCTATACTCGTATTCGCATTCTATTTCCTCATGAATTCTATTCATATTTTTACCGTATTTTTACCCGTCTAATACGTAGCTTATAGACGTATAACTATTGAAAAATACACTCCTTAGCAGCCCCATTTTTGGATCCTAGTATCTTTTGTCTTGTTAATGAGTTATGAGATAAAAACTCACAAGTTTACTAACCATTTTGGAAACATATGACTCCATTATTAACTTAAAATTCGTCCATTTGTACCACCCCATTCTTCCATTCCATTTTCTCATTCTTTACTCCAAATTACTCTCTCAAAATACTTCTATCTTCATACTAGATCATCACCAAGCATTTTCCTCATCATAGCTTCAAAATCAAGGTAGAACACTTCTTAAAACTCTTGTTAAATTCCTACTCTATTGCTATCTTAATAAGTTTATAAAACTTGTAAAAACTAGAACTTGTTTTGGTGGAAACCAAGCATGCTTATAAAATAATGTAACCTTGATAACTTGACTTTAAAAACACTTATTTATATGTATTATGACATTATATTAAGTTATTATAAGAATTTATAACTTGTATATATGTATAACACCTTAGCACTTAATATACAACAATTGGTCTCTTTCGGTTCTTGAAAACTGTTTTGACACACGAATTTAAAAGCTATTTTTACTTTGTTTTAAAGCATATAACTCTGGATATATGTTAATATATATGAATCAAGATTTCGATAATTTTTCCATGATTTTAGACGAAGTGAAAGTATTTTTCAAAAATTCATTAGTTGACTGATGACAGATTTTATCCGAATCTGTCTACCGTTACAAGTTAAGGGCATAAGCCTAACTTCGACTATGAAACCAAAAATTTTCGATTATGTTTTAAAAACATAACATATTAAGGAGTCTCCAGCAACTTGATTCATTAAAAACAATGTAGTAACAAATAATTTATGAACCGAAAGATTTGACTAAGATTAATGTGGTATGCTTAATCAATCTAACTAGAAAACTATGCTAACTAAGACCTGGGCTATTTTCCTTGATAACACCTATTAGTGTATATGTTAATAACTAAAATATATAAGGAAAATTAAAAATATTGAGTTTAGCTATTTTTCATAGCCTACGGACTGTTCATATGACGAATTATTGAACTGTGCGGACAGATTTACGCATCTGTGACAAAATGAAATTTTAACTAACCTATACTCTGATTCAGAACATATGCCAATTATGGCTGGTTATAGTACTCAAATAACTTTCCAATGATGGCTCTTACACCTATAGAAGTCGAACACACTATGAGATATACCTATCGGGAGTTGACTATTTAAAATCAGGAAATCTATATAAGATTTAAAATAAGACTAACAACTAATTACTAACTTAAACAAGTAAAAATATTATATAATTAATATATAAACTTGTTTTATCAATATTATTTGTCAATAATATTATTTAATATATATAATTGATATAGGTTCGTGAGTCCGAGAGAAACCCTGCACTTGTTCAGTGCCGTCATATACATAATTGCTACGAAATACAGTATTGTGAGTTTCATTACTCCCTTTTTATATATATTTTTGGGCTGAGAATACATGCACTATTTTATAACTATTTTATGAAATGGACACAAGTACTAGAAACATATTCAACGTTGATTTGGACCACTTTGCGTATTTTTCCCTAATAGCTTGGTAACTAATATTTACATGTTGTAAGAGCATGTAAGCGCGAATCCTATTGATAGATCTATCGGGTTTGACAACCCCAACCGGGCTAGTCGCTCTAGTATTGTAAACGGTTGCATAGTACTTCGTTTTTACTACACTTGGTACAGTGTAGGGAGATTTCATAATAAAGGTAATATGCCACACTAATTGTTAAGTATGGTTACCGAAGCGCTCAACAACTTATAGAATATTTTTATACAATTGCGAGTGTATGGATATTTATGGAAACTGAAATCTTGTGGTCTATTACTATTACGGAAATGATTGATTATGATAAACTAATGAACTCACCAAACTTTTGGTTGACACTTTAAAGCATGTTTATTCTCAGGTATTACAGAAATCTTCTGCTGTGCATTAGCTCATTTTATGGATATTACTTGGAGTAATTCATGACATACTTTGAAAGACATTGCATTCGAGTCGTTGAGTTCATCAAGATTAATATTAAGGCAATTATAGTTGGATGTAATATGAAATGACATGCTTGCCGTCAATTTTTTATGTAAAGAAAGTTTGTCTTTTAAAAACGAATGCAATGTTTGTAAAATGTATCATATAGAGGTCAAATAACTCGCGATGTAATCAACTATTGTGAATCATTTATAATGTATATAAACGGGTCATTTCAGTTGGTATCAGAGCGGTGGTCTTAGTGAACCAGGTCTGCCATAGTGTGTCTAACTGATAGTCGTTAGGATGCATTAGTGAGTCTGGACTTCGATCGTGTCTGCATGTCAAAAGTTTTGCTCATCATTTTTGTCAAAAATTACCTACTTATCATTCTTAATCTAGACACATCTTATTGCATTGATTGCATGAATAGTGTATAGACAAAATTCATATCTTAGCGTATCTACTAATTCATATTTTAGCGTATCTGTTACTGTAAAGTTTGCCTGACATAATTCGTAAATTCCTCCATAATCTACGAAACCTTTTGCTCTATATATATATATATATATATATATATATATATATATATATATATATATATATATATATATATATATATATATATATATATATATATATATATATATATATATATATATATATTCTATGTAATTAGAATACCACCCGATAGCCGGAAAATCATTTCATATCGAAAAATCCTTTATTCAATCGTACGAAATGGAATTCGTCATTAGTTCAAGTCCCTCGGATTCCGAAATGGAATCCCACTTAAGCTCCGAAAGCAGTGTGACTGGAATGGATCAACCAATCAGCCATCATCTATTCTGGATGAATTGGGGATGGGTTCGTAGCCTCCTTAATCATTGGAGACAAGAAGAAGGCAATCCTTTCCATCCACCACATTGCCCTCTTGGCGAAGAACTCGAAGCACTTAACGGCGAACCTGTCCGAAACACCATTTTCTCTCTCATTTCCAGAGTATCTCGTCATGATTATATACTATACCAAATTCTAGATTTTATTTATCCACTCGTCCGAACCGACAATCACCCCAGTGTAATAGAAGAAGTCAACGAGCTTCGCGCTCGGGTAGTGACTTTGGAGAATATGGTGCAAAGGTTACAAACACTGGCAGCAGCACCAGCAGCATAACCAGTACCACCATCATCATCACCAACAGTACCATTACCACCCCCAGCAACAACCGCGTCGTAAACCTCAAATTTACAATCTGTCCCACGAGCACCAATGTCATACGCTCTGTAGATACCAAGGAATACCAACAACAACAAACGATGAAGTTTTGATTCATAACTTCATTGGATAAACACTCCGCGGCGATTATGTAATCTCCAAAGTCTTAGAGATTATCTATTCTAGCCCTAACCATAAATCAGAAGAATAAACTAAAATAGAAACCCTGACATGAATGGTGCGTGATTTACAAGCTAGACTTGTTCTATCAGCAGCATCAACAGTACCGTTAGCATCACCAGCACCGTCAGCATCATCAGCACTAGCAGCACCTATAACATCACAAGCTCCGATAGTTCAAGAATCACCGTGGACATCATTACTAATCAACAACGCGTATAATGAAGTATTAATTACAATAGTGAAATACTCTGTGAAGATTATGAAATCTCTAATGTTAGAGATTATTCATTTCTAATTCCAGCCTAAGATCAAATGAGCTTAATTTAGTATTAACTCATCAAATCTGTATTACATCTGAAGAAAATATATATATATATATTTTCATAAAGACTGTAATAAAATTCTCTGGTACAAAACATTATTTGTGAAAAAAAATTTAACGGGTAGGTAATACCCGAGAAATATATAAATTCACAATTAACATCTTACACTATATAATCTTCGATTCTGGTTCAGCAAATCAGCAACTATACTCACTACTTTTACAACAATATACATTCTTTCATAGAAATCAAAACAACCATACTCATTCAAGTTCAAATACATATCCTGATTTTGAAATTACAGAATTCAATTCGAGACATAACCGGTATCATAACTCTTAGAATTCTTATATCTTTCAAAACTATACTTTGACTTCAAAACTGTGCTAGAACATCATATGTATATTAACGATTACAATCTGTGTTCAAACCCTTCGAAATTCCTGAAGACACTTCAAATAATGAACAATCGTGATGATGATCCAACCACATGTTACCCACAGTTTTGTACCTGAAAAAAAAACCTCGAAACCAAAGTCATAGTTTAACACGTATCCGTGTCAGACCCTTTGGCATTTATTAGCTAAAATAATTTTTCAATTCCTTTTCAAAATAGACAGTTTTGTCACAGCTCCAGCAAGTCAACTTCAACTTTTCAGTCGAAACAGCCTTATTATAACCTTGATATATATGTTGCCCTTTCGTCATCGTTACCGGGGAACCGTTTATGTCCTACCACATTAGCAATAAACTTACCAACAACTTCACTGATCTTTGACTTTCCGAAAAGTCATTATATTTATCGAAACCCCATCATTTACTCATCAGCATCTTGTAACAAGAATTTTCATACCAATTACTGAGAACCAGCAATCAGTATTTTGAAATCTCACAGCATGTATACACCAACAGTTATATGTGTAGATATAACGTCTATCTCCAAGACTTACATACTTCGAATGTGAAGTTTCTGAAAAACACCCTAAACCGCAAACCAGTTCTCCTAATTTTGAAAAAATGCTGATGAAGCAGCAAAAATTATAAAAGACCTTAACAGTCAAAAGTTTGATGATAAAGAATAGTGTGTTGGCAAAGCTCAGAAAAAGAGAAGGTTTGGAACTGGAAAACGGATTGAGTAAACTATGAAGGAGACTGTGGACAAATTACAAAGACGAAATCTACCTTCAAAGAATCCAAATGATTCAGTGTCTGCTGAAATCCTTAGCAATTACCTTGCTCTTTACTCTAAAACCCTTGCAGACGATATTCTTCATCATCCTCTTATCTTAAATATTCTAAGATATCATCATATCTTTCATTATAAATATCCTCCATATTTCTGAAGATATTTTCATAACTATTCTTAACTGCAATCTTTTGTTTTTCCACGATATCAGTATTACATCAGAAAGGAAACTATTTTAGTTTCTAAATTCTGAAACCTTCGAGTGTAAAATATGAATGTTTTTGAAGTAGTGTTAGGAACTGAAGCATGAGTTAGTATAATATAATGACACTTGATCAACTTGATTATATTACAGTAAGTCATGCTGAGTTTCTAATAGGACATGACGATTCACAGACCATACCGTCATCATGTGCCATGTTACATGACTCTGGTATTCTATTAAACCTCTAAAAATATCAAGAAAATATTTTCTTGATAATTCAGTTTTTACCAGGATATTCTGGTAATTTGACAAATCAAGATCGTGCCATTTCAATTTCTCTCTTAGAACATTAGTCATTGTTCATTCGAAACTCCATACCTACAAATTCTGGACCATTACTTGCGAAGAGAAAACAAAAGCATGAAGCTCTGAAATAAAAATGGGAGTATAAATGGCAGCAAATATGAGAAAGCATTAACTGTGGATGTCAATGATTATAGAAAGACAGAAGGAGGGATTCCGAAATATATGGGAAGAAATAAATCCCAACAACAACTCAGAAATTACAAACCATGTATATCGATACATATAGCAATATAAAGACACGGGAGAACTAAAAACACTAGAAAACCAAGAGTATAGTAGAAGCAAATAGATTCTTCCGGCGGCAGATGAAAAAGAAGAATGACAGATATGAAAGTTAGGAGTATATCAAGAATCAGAACCGGATGGAGTATATTGACGAATGCTTTAAAGTATGAATTGAGGGAGGAAGAATAGAAGGTATGAGCTGTGGAAATATGGAAATGAAGAGGGTGGATTTATACTGAAATATCCGACAGGGCAATCAAAACAGATTATCGCATTTAACCAAAGAGGATCCTAATTTCCTTAATTTTCGAAGAATCAAATCTTATTTAGATTTCGAAAATTTTCTTCTAAAATTCCTTGAATTCCAAAAATCAACCGTGGTTACGTCATCGGATAAGACGAACATGTATTTACTCATTTTCACTCTTTTGCGATAGCTTCACTCGTACTCTTCACAAAATCAAATTGATTTATCTATATTACCCAATGATGATAAACCTCTAATTTTCAGCTCTTATGCGTCATGAAAACATACTTATTGTCAGCCATGACGATCCCAATCAAATTTCGAGACGAAATTTCTTTAATGGGTAGATACTGTGACGACCCGGAAATTTCTGACCAAAATTTAAACTTAATCTTTATATGATAATATTATTCCGACATGATAAGAAATAAATTTTGACAAGTTTTAAAACTTTTGAAATGAGTTTCATACAAACAATTGACCAACCATTTGTTCGACGATTCACGAACGTCATAACTTGTATTAAATATATACTTATGTATATATATATATATATATATATATATATATATATATATATATATATATATATATATATATATATGGATATATGGATTATATCTAACCTGAATATATGATAGTTAAATATCTCATTAAGTATATTAATAATGGGTTTTATATATATAAATTGAGACTACTAACTTAAGAGTTTCGAAAACAATATATATATGTAACATTTAACGACGTAATAACCCTTATGTTAAAATGAATATATATGCATTGTATTAAGATGTATTAATACACTTTTGAAAGACTTAAATACATATATTAACATAAGTATATTCAACAAATATAGCTATACTCGTATTCGCATTCTATTTCCTCATGAATTCTATTCGTATTTTTACGGTATTTTTACGCGTCTAATATGCAGCTTATAGACGTATAACTATTGAAAAATACACTCCTTAGCAGCCCCATTTTTGGATCCTAGCATCTTTTGTCTTGTTAATGAGTCATGAGACAAAAACTCACAAGTTTACTAACCATTTTGGCAACATACCACTCCATTATTAACTTAAAATTCGTCCCTATGTACCACCCCATTTTTCCATTCTATTTTCTCATTCTTTACTCCAAATTACTCTCTCAAAATACTTCTATCTTCATACTTGATCATCACCAAGCATTTTCCTCATCATCTAGCTTCAAAATCAAGGTAGAACACTTCTTAAAACTCTTGTTAAATTCCTACTCTATTGCTATCTTAATAAGTTTATAAAACTTGTAAAAACTAGAACTTGTTTTGGTGGAAACCAAGCATGCTTATAAA
Organism: Rutidosis leptorrhynchoides; assembly: GCF_046630445.1. NCBI lineage: Eukaryota > Viridiplantae > Streptophyta > Magnoliopsida > Asterales > Asteraceae > Rutidosis > Rutidosis leptorrhynchoides. The sequence goes on from NC_092334.1 coordinate 195,561,780, forward strand.
CTAATGTAACCTTACTAACTTGACTTTAAAAACACTTATTTATATGTATTATGACATTATATTAAGTTATTATAAGAATTTATAACTTGTATATATGTATAACACCTTAGAACTTAATATACAACAATTGGTCTCTTTCAGTTCTTGAAAACTGTTTTGACACACGAATTTAAAAGCTATCTTAAAATTTGTTTTAGAGCATATAACTCTGGATATATGTTAATATATATGAATCAAGATTTCTGTAATTTTTCCATGATTTTAGACGAAGTTAAAGTATTTTTCAAAAATTCATTAGTTGACTGATGACAGATTTTATTCGAATATGTCCACCGTTACAAGTTAAGGGCATAAGCCTAACTTTGACTATGAAACCAAAACTTTTTGATTATGTTTTAAAAACACAACATATTAAGGAGTCTCCAGCAACTTGATTCATTAAAAACCATGTAGTAACAAATAATTTATGAACCGAAAGATTTGACTAAGATTAATGTGGTATGCTTAATCAATCTAACTAGAAAACTATGCTAAGTAAGACCTGGGCTATTTTCCTTGATAACACCTATTAGTGTATATGTTAATAACTAAAATATAGAAGGAAAATTAAAAATATTGAGTTTAGCTATTTTTCATAGCCTACGGACTGTTCCTATGACGAATTATTGAACTGTGCGGACAGATTTACGCATCTGTGACAAAATGAAATTTTAACTAACCTATACTCCGATTCAGAACATATGCCAATTATGGCTAGTTATAGGACTCAAATAACTTTCCAATGATGGCTCTTACACCTATAGAAGTCGAACACACTATGAGATATACCTATCGGGAGTTGACTATTTAAAATCAGGAAATCTATATAAGATTTAAAATAAGACTAACAACTAATTACTAACTTAAACAAGTAAAAATATTATATAATTAATATATAAACTTGTTTTATCAATATTATATGTTAATAATATTATTAAATATATATAATTGATATAGGTTAGTGAGTCCGAGACAAACCCTACACTTGTTCAGTGCCGTCATATACATAATTGCTACAAAATACAGTATTGTGAGTTTCATTACTCCCTTTTTATATATATTTTTGGGCTGAGAATACATGCACTGTTTTATAACTGTTTTACGAAATGGACACAAGTACTAGAAATATATTCTACGTTGAGTTGGACCACTTTGCGTATTTTTCCCTAATAGCTTGGTAACTAATATTTACATGTTGTAAGAGCATGTAAGCGCAAATCCTATTGATAGATCTATCGAGTTTGACAACCCCAACCGGGCTAGTCGCTCTATTATTGTAAACGGTTGCATAGTACTTCATTTTTACTACACTTGGTATAGTGTAGGGAGATTTCATAATAAAGGGAATATGCCACATTAATTGTTAAGTATCGTTACCGAAGCGCTCAACAACTTATAGAATATTTTTATACACTTGCGAGTGTACGGATATTTATGGAAACTGAAATCTTGTGGTCTATTACTATTACAGAAATGATTGATTATGATTAACTAATGAACTCACCAACCTTTTGGTTGACACTTTAAAGCATGTTTATTCTCAGGTATTACAGAAATCTTCCGCTGTGCATTAGCTCATTTTAAGGATATTACTTGGAGTCATTCATGACATACTTTGAAAGACGTTGCATTCAAGTTGTTGAGTTCATCAAGATTAATATTAAGTCAATTATAGTTGGATGTAATATGAAATGGTATGCTTGCCGTTAATTTTTTATGTAAAGAAAGTTTGTCTTTTAAAAACGAATGCAATGTTTGTAAAATGTATCATATAGAGGTCAAATACCATCAATGTAATCAACTATTGTGAATCGTTTATAATGTATATGAACGGGTCATTTCAACAAACATGGGATAAGATGAAGAAACTTTTGCAAAATCAATTTCTTCCCGAAAACTATAGACAAGAGGCGTTTCTTGAATATCACAATCTACGATAGGGAAACAAAAGTGTGGAAGAGATGATTCAAGAATTTGACAGGTTGCGTTTGCGATGTAATATCTAAGAGGAAGAAGAGCAGACAATCTTGCAATTTTTGGGGGTTTTAAAATTCGAAATTTCTGATGTGGTCACTTTGCAGCCATTTTGGACATATGCTGATGTGTGTAAAATCGTTTTAAAAGTTGAAAACAACAAAAAAGAGGATGGACAAGGGTCCCGTTTACTCGTAACACACCCATTCCTAGTCCCAAAATCGCACTTGTTAATGCCGATAAAGGAAAGGGAGAATTGCAGCCATCAACATCAGCTCATGGAACTTCTAGTCGAGTTCCTAAATGTTTTAATTGTCATAATTTTGGGCATTATTCAAGGGACTGCCCAAAACGCCGTCCTATTGCGTATTGTGATGATTTTGAAGAACCTATATATGACACGGATGGGGAACAAGAAACTCCACCTGATGCTCAAGAAGAAGTAATTTACCCAGACCAAGGTGAATCTTTGGTAATCTGTCGAGCACTTAAGACATCTCAAGTTACACTTGACAACCACCTTTGGCTACGCAACAATATATTTCGCACAAAGGTTACATCCAAAGGGAAAGTACGCACGATGATTATTGACGGGGGAAGTTGTGAAAATGTGGTGTCAACAGAGATGGTGGATAAACTACAGCTCCCAGCGGAAGATCACCCAGAGCCATATCAACTGACTTGGTTAAAGCATGAAAATCATATCAAGGTGACAAAACGTTGTCTCGTTCAATTTTCAATTGGGAAAACCTACAAAGATGAGGTTTGGTGCGAAGTGATTCCCATGGATGCGTGTCATCTGTTATTAGGGAGGCCTTGGCAATTTGATCGAAAGACAAAGCACGTTGGTTTTCGTAATACCTATAGTTTCGTGAAAGATGGTGTTAATATTACTCTCGCCCCCTTAGACCCAAAGCGTGATTCAGGGGTTGAGTCCACCCTGATCCTCAACCACGCAGCTTTCAAGGACGAGGCCAAACATCAGCCCTTTATATTTGCATTAGTTGTTCAGGAAGCAAATACTACTGTAACCGAGTTGCCAACCAAAGTGACACCTCTTTTGGAGGAATTTTTTGATGTATTTCCTACTGAGATACCTGCAAGTTTGCCTCTTATGCGTGACATACAATATTGTATTGATTTTGTGCCAGGGTCTGTTATTCCCAATAAACCGGCATATAGGTTAAACCCGAAAGAATTCGAAGAGCTACAACGACAAGTTACTGAATTATTACAAAAGGGATTGATCAGAGAAAGCATGAGTCCATGCGCGGTTCCCGCACTTCTCATTCCAAAACAGGGAGGTTCGTTTCGTATGTGCATTTATAGTAGAGTAGTAAACAAGATCATGGTTAAATATCGTTTTCCTATCTCGCGTTTTGAAGATCTACTTGACCAACTACATTGTGCAACAGTTTTCTCTAAAATAGACTTACCTAGTGGTTATCATCAAATACGAATGCGGCCGAGAGATGAGTGGAAAACCGCGTTTAAAAAACGAGATGGTCTATACCAATGGTTGGTGATGCCTTTCGGTCTCTCAGACGCACCAAGTACCATCATGTGATTAATGAATCAGGTTTTTAAACCCTTCATTGGTCGATTTGTTGTCGTTTACTTTGATGATATTCTTGTTTATAGTATCAATGAAGCTCAACATCTTGATCATCTACGCGAAGTTTTTCACGTTTTATGGGAACAACAGTTATATGCTAATGGAAGTAAATGTCATTTTTTGGCATGTGAGGTAACATTTTTGGGTTACATTGTCTCGAAAAAAGGAATTAAAATGGATGAAGCGAAAGTGGACGCCACTAAAAACTGTCCAACACCTTCGACTGCTCATGAGATCCGAAGTTTTCACGGGCTTGCTTCATTCTACAGGCATTTTATTAAGAACTTTAGTACGATCATTGCTCCAGTTACAGAATGTATGAAAGGTGGACATTTTTTGTGGAATGCCGAAGCTACTGCGGCTTTTAATGCTATCAAAGAGAAGGTAACTCATGCTCCTATATTAGCGTTACCTAACTTTGATGATGTTTTCCAAGTAGAATGTGATGCATCGGGGGTAGGCATTAGTGGTGTTTTAAGCCAAAATAAGCGGCCCATCGCCTATTTTAGCGAAAAACTAAATGAGGTGCGGAGACGATATTCCACCTATGATCATGAGTTCTATGCCATCGTTCATACTTTGGAAGTGTGGAGACATTATTTACTACCTGCTAAATTCATATTGTTCTCTGATCATGAGTCACTTAAATATATACACGACCAACATAAACTTAATTTAAGACACGCAAAATGGGTTGAAACCTTGCAAGCTTATAACTTTGTTATTATACATAAAGCAGGTGTTTTAAATTAGGTTGCTGATGCTTTAAGTAGGCGACATTCTTTACTCAGTACTATGAGCGTCACTGTTATGGGTTTTGACATGTGGCGAGAAATGTATAAGGATGATCAGGATTTTAAACATATATGGGCCAAGTGTTTGCAAGGTGCTTATCGTTCCTTCATGATTTGTGATGGGTTTTTTTTCTTAAAAGTCGCTTATGTGTTCCAATCGGGTCCCTTTGTGATGCTATCATTACCGAAAGCCACTCGGGTGGTCTCGCGGGACATTTTGGTATGAACAAAACTCTCGCCGGTATTACAGAACGTTTTGTAAAGACCCGTCCTAATCCATAAGAACAAATACAATAACATATGATTATATCGCGAGGTATTTGACCTCTATATGATACATTTTACAAACATTGCATTCATTTAAAAAGATAAACTTTCATTTTATCGAAAGTTGACAGGCATGCATACCATTTCATAATATCCATCTATAAATGATCTAATCTGTCATTTACTTAATCATAATCTTTACTGAACTCAACGACTTGAATGCAACATCTTTTGAAATATGCCATTAATGACTCCAAGTAATATCTTTAAAATGAGCAAATGCACAGCATAAGGAATTAACAGTTAGCTAGGAACAGTTAGCTAGGATTTTGTTAGCGTGAATTCTTAACAAAATTTTCTCATGGTTAATTTGTTTGTTTCTAACAAATTTTATTTTTGTCCAATGTTTTCTTCATTATGCCACTTGTTGGATTCTGATAGATCAAAATCCAAATATGAAATTGAATGAAAAGGGTTATTCTGCGGTGAACGGATACGTATATCGGTGGTTGTAAATAGGATAGTAAATGACTGTTCAATTAGATTTGAAAGAATGTACAGTGTAACTTATTAATGTGAAATCTAAATATTCCTCGGGTATTACCTACCCGTTAAAATATTTTCACCATTAACAATTTGTACAAAAGAATTTTTAATTACAATCTTTATGAAAACATATATACATATATATTTTCTTCAGATGTAATCATGGATTTAAAGAGTTAATATAATATTAATCTCATTTGATTTACCGTTATAACTAGAATACATAATCTCTAAAACATTAGAGATTACATAATTGCCATGAAGAACGAAGATAACTGATGTAGAACGATAGGTAGAACGATGATTATACTCGAGGTACAGAATGAGATGTTGAGGCATGTGATGTTGAGACTTGGGTTGTTGGTGGTACTGGTGTTGATGTTGATGGTACTGTTGGTACTTGTAATGACCCGGACTTTTTCGATCGATCTATACTTATAAGATTAATATTTACATAAATTAAACCTTACCAACATGATAAGCAATCCAAATTGTTGAGATTTACGTTTTTGAAATGAGTTTTACACAACGTTTGACCGTCTAGTTTGACCGATGATATCACGAACTATATAACATATGATAATTATACGTTTGTGTATATATATGTATATATACATATTTAACATGATCTTAGGATGTTTTAATACCTCATTTTGTATTAATAACAATAAGTTATAAGTATATTTTGAAACTACTAACTTAAATTTTCAAAACGATAACCATACGTAACGTTATTTGACATAAATACTTATGACCTATAATGTTTATACATATATCGTATATGTAATGTATTTAATCACTTTTAAGGACTTAAATACATAAAACAATATAAGTATATTCACAAAAGATAGCTATATTTGAATTCTCGTTCCGTTTTCACAAGATTTCTATACGTATATCTAGGGTATATGTACCCGTATCATACCTAGCTTCTATACGTATTTACTATTGGTATATACACATCAAATCACCACCAACCAGCCCTTGTTCATGCCTTATGTATAAGGTAATTAGAAATTGGATGCTAGCATTGAAAGTCATACAAAATAACAAAAGGAAAACTTGTCTTTGTCTCCCCCATTCACGTTTTTTTTAAAGGGCAAGGAGTACTCCATTTTAATTCATTTTCACTTCCATTTTCTAGCTAAACACACACACTTTCATGAGCTTTAAACCCCTTAACCATCTCAGCTCACAACCATGAAGATCTAGTTCCAAAAACATCACTTAATCATCATAAGAAAACCCTTACAAAAACACTTCAAGAATCCTTCCAAGAACACAAGTTTACTTCCAATCTTTCATCCAACTCCACCACTCTTTTGGTTCTAGGTTTTTACTCCTCTTTTACAGAAATCTTGTCCAAGTAACTTCAGGTAGTAACTTTGTTCATAACCTTATTCGATTCATATATATATAGCTATCTTATTATATGGTATAAAATTTTAACAACAAGAACATAGTTTGAATGATTTCAAACTTGTTTGCAAACTAAATAGTTCCTTCTAACTTAACTTTTAAAATACTTCAAGACCTGTAATATATCATAAATATATGCTAACTTAACAAGGTAAAACTTGGTTTTTCAAAAAACACCTTAAAAACTGAATTTACGACGTCGGAGTGCAACCGGGGGCTGTTTTGGGTTGGATAATTAAAAACTATCTTGACCTTTGAATTGGAGGCTTATTTTCTGGAAAATTGATATTTACTATGAATATGATAACACATAAAAATTTCATGATTTAACTCAAAGTATAAGTATTTTTAGAAAAATAATCATTTAAGGTTGTTTATATGATGGAAAATGATTAACTTCATAAGTTTCACCAAAGTTTGACCTATGACCTGTGATTTCGAATACAAACTAAGGTATTTACAGTTCATATTCTTAAAGAGGGACTCGATCCAAGGAAGTGGCAAGTTGAATCAACGAAAACGGAGTTGTAACGAAGAAACTATGACCAAAACAAAATCGGATATCCAAAACTAGTTTAGCCACGAAAATAATTGGAGAAAAATTAAATAAATCACATCTTTCTAAAATAACATGATATTTTATATATATGTACTCATAATTTAATTTTATATATTTCAGGACCACCCGTAAACAATACGAGAAGATTAATCATAAGATCCCATGATTGTACGCAACACGTCATTTGACAACACCGGTACTTTATGTACGCAACACGTCATTTGACAACACCGGTACCGTGGGTCAAGATTAATCCCGACCAATACAAATACGATGGGGTTTTATTTATTTCGATGGGGGTTTTATTTATTAAACACCTAAATATGAACCATTAAAATTGAATTACTAACATCGGACTGCTAACTACGGACTAAGAAATTATTAAAACTATTAAAAGTATAATAAGTATATATATGTGACGATTGTTTAAAATGGAAATATATTGATAAACTATATATGGATAGGTTCGTGATATCAACCGGAGACCAAGTCAAAATATATATATCTTCAAGGCAAAAGTGAGTATATAGTCCCACTTTTAAACTCTAAATATTTCGGGATGAGAATACATGTATTTTATGTTTTACGATATGGACACAAGTAACTGAAAAATATATTCTACGTTGAGTTGTGCCACTGGCATACTTCCCTGTAGCTGGGTAACTATTATTTACAGCGGTATTGTAAACGCGAATCCTGTTGATAGATCTATCGGGCCTGACAACCCCAACCGGACTGGACGACCAGTATTCAACGGTTGCACAGTACTTCGTTTCGTGACTACACTTGGTACGGTGTAGTAAGATTTCATAATAAAGGGAATATGCGACGTGATTAAATGTTAAGTATGGTTATCAAGTGCTCAACCACTTAGAATATTTTTATTAAAATGTTTATATATGAAATCTTGTGGTCTATATATTTATATCGCTGCCGGCATTAAACCTATATCTCACCAACTTTATGTTGACGTTTTAAACATGTCTATTCTCAGGTGATAACTAAAAGCTCCCGCTGCAACATGTTGAATTTAAACAAGATCTTGAGTATGCATATTTGTGTCAAAAATAAAACTGCATATCGGAGGATTTGTAATGTAAAATATGCTAGAAATCGTATTGTTATCATCACATGTAAAGTTTGTAAGTCTAAGATTATCGCTAAACGATAATCATCTTTTTATTGTCTAAAGCTTGTATTAAAATAAGAGTTATGGTTTGTAATGTAAGATAAATGCAGTTGTTCTTTTAAAAATGTCGCATATAGAGGTCAATACCTCGCAATGAAATCATACGTTATCTAACTCGTTCTTATGGTTAAGGACGGGTTATGACAGTACTGGTGATGTTGCTGAAGCTGGCAGGTTTTGCACCACGTTTTTCCAAATTGATTACTCGGGCGCGAAGCTCGTTGACTTCTTCCATTATTCCGGGATGATTATCGGTCCGAACGAGCGGATTAATAAGGTTTTAAATTTGAGATAGTATATAATCATAGCGAGATATTCGGGTAATGAGCGCGAAAATAGTGTTTCGGATTGGTTCGTCGGTGAGTGCTTCAGGTTCTTCGCCAAGAGTGCAGGTTGGTGGGTGGAAAGGATCGCCTTCTTCTCGTCTCCATTGGTTAATTCAACTACGAACCCATCAGATGAATTGGGAATGGATGATTTGTTGATTCATTCTGGTGATACCGCTTTCGGAGCTTAGGTGAAACTCCATATCGAAATAGCTGTCGGAATCCGAGGAATTCGAACTGGTTGAGGGATTCATCTCGTACGATCAGATGAAGGATTTTCGATAAGAAATAGATTATAGGATGTAGATTGGTACCCTGCAATACATAATTTACATATGCATATATAATACTAAAATCCCATAAGTTACGAAGGAAGCTACGGAAGCTGTCAGGCAAAGGTAACAATAACAGATTCGCTAAGATATGAATTTATCTATACACTGTCTATGCAATAGAGGTAGTAAGACGTGTCTAGACTTTAAGGATGATAAGAAAATAATTTTCTACACTAAATGATAAGCAAAACTTTTGACATGCAGACACGGTTGAAGTCTAGACCCACTAATGCATCTAAAAAACTATCAGTTAGACACACTAATGCAAGACCTGGTTCACTAAGACCACCGCTCTGATACCACATGTAAAGACCCGTCCTAATCCATAAGAACGAATACAATAACATATGATTACATTGCGAGGTATTTGACCTCTATATGATACATTTTACAAACATTGCATTCATTTTAAAAGACAAACTTTTATTTCATCAAAAGTTGACAGGCATGCATACCATTTCATAATATCTATCTATAAATGATCTAATCTATCATTTACTTAATCATAATCTTTACTGAACTCAACGACTTGAATGCAACGTCTTTTGAAATATGCCATGAATGACTTCAAGTAATATCTTTAAAATGAGCAAATGCACAGCGGAAGATTTCTTTAACACATGAGAATAAACTTGCTTTAAAGTGTCAACCAAAAGGTTGGTGACTTCATTAGTTTATCATAAACGATCATTTTCATCATTTTAATAGACCACAAGAATTTCATTTCCATTTCTCATAAATATACGTCCCATGCATAGAGACAAAAATCATTCATATGGATTGAACACCTGGTAATCGACATTAACAAGATGCATATAAGAATATCCCCTATCATTCCGGGAAATCCTTCGGACATGATAAAAACAAATTCGAAGTACTAAAGCATCTAGTACTTTGGATGGGGTTCGTTAGGCCCAATAGATCTATCTTTAGGATTCGCATCAATTAGGCGTGCACTAATTCTCAAAATTAGTGATGTTCCCTAATTCTTAGGCTACCAAGCAAAATGGGGCATATTCGGCTTCGGTCATTCAATCATATAATGTAGTTTCGATTACTTGTGTCTATTTCGTAAAACATTTATAAAAATTGCGCATGTATTCTCATCCCAAAAATATAAAGGGTAAAAAGGCAAATGAAACTCACCATACGATATTTTGTAGTAAAAATATGCATACGACGATACTGAACAATGCAGGGTTGGTCTCGGATTCACGAACCTATATCATTTATATATATTAACACACATAATTGCAATCGAACAAATTTATATATATATATATATATATATATATATATATATATATATATATATATATATATATATATATATATATATATATATATATATATATATATATGAATTTATTAGTTATATCATTTTTATATTAATAACCTATATGTTTCATATATTCTTTTTATATATTTAAAATAAAAAAATATTACTTTTGTTATGTTATATGTAATATATATATATATATATATATATATATATATATATATATATATATATATATATATCGTTTGTTTGTTAAAATTATTATTTGTAATAATACTAAAATAATATTATTAATGATAAAAGTAATAATAATGATAATACTAATATTGATAATAATGATAATAATATTAATGATGCTATTAATGATAATAATAATAATAATAATAATAATAATAAAAATAATAAAAATAAGATAATTCTAATAAAAATGATAACTCTAATAATAATGTTAATAATAATAATATATTTATCTTTATCAGTATTAGTTTTATATATACAAAGATTATACTTAAATCATACTTGTCATTACCATGTACCATTTTATACTTACGGTTATATTCCTAATAATATACCTATAATTATAGTCAGGACTAATCATGTTAATCATAATTATAATATCTATACTAGTGACATAATAAAAATACTAAAAATAATAATAACAATAATGATATTTATGTTATTAATAATAATAATAATAAATAATAATAATAATAATAATAATAATAATAATAATAATAATAATAATAATAATAATAATAATAATAATAATAATAATAATGATAATAATAATAATGATAATGATAATAACTACCTTTAAAGCTTTTTCCAAAAAGAATGACTCAGACCGGGCTCGAACTTGAGACCTCTCGTCTGTGACGCCCCGTACAAAACCATCGTGTACGGATCATCAACAACAGGATCATTACAAGGTCAAACACTATATGCTGTTTGAAAACCAGTTTAGCATTCATGAAAATATAGTGTTTTACAAAAGATAACGTGCTTCCTATGAATAGAAGCATAAACATAAGTACGTGACCCAAAGGTCATTACAAAGCCATTGTTTGAAAATAACGTAAGTTACGAATGCAAAATAAAAATTCCATGATTGAGACATCTCTAAGTAATGCAGCGGAAGTCTAACACATCAAGTCTTTAACACCAAGACAGCAAGTCTAACAGTAAAAGCAACAACGTCTAAGCACCTGAGAAATACATGCTTAAAAAGTCAACACGAATGTTGGTGAGCTATAGTTTGTTCGTAATCAGTAATGTAATATAGGCCACGAGATTTCAGTGCTTCAACCAGCAGTTTAAATCAGTAATTCAAATCATTATGATAAAGTATATGTTTATCCGTGGGCACCCGGTAACTAACTTAACGTAATAACAATACCCCCTAAAAGTGCACTTGGCGTGTACGTATGTTCACGAAGTATTAAACACCCGTTAAATGCTAGCGCGACTAGCCCGAGTGGGGATGTCAAACTCTATGGATCCATATCTAAGATTCGCGTTCACCGGTTCAAAGACCAATGACTAAACGTTACCGAGCTAAGGGGAAAGTTTATGCCGTTGTATAACCCACACATATATAAAGTTTAAATACTCGTGCCTAGTATGTAAAATGTAAAATGCACATGTATTCTCAGTTCCCAAAATAGTTAAAGTAAAAAGGGATGCTATAACTCACAGTGTAAAGTAGTTAAGTTGATTCGAGATAAGTAAGCAAGTAGTTGGTCCGAAAGGTCCTCAACCTAAGTCACAAGTTACTAAGTCAGTAAATCATCCCAAAGGTTTAAAAGTATGTAAATTAGGTCTTAAGTATCATCATCATTCATCATCAAACAAAAGTATAGAGTAAGTTTCATTCAAGAAAAGGGTTTAAAACAAAGGCTGACTTTGTTCACCCGTCACGGTCTCTATACAAACTGAAATGAGGTGAGACCAGTGTCCATGGCTCCGTATATGAGTCCCCTAGGTACTGACCAATTTCCAGAACCAAACTCATCTTCGTTTGACCGTGGTGATAGTTTAAGTGGGAGTAGGTCAGAAATTTTAGCAAAACGTTAATAGGGTGTAGTGACTTTCGGGAGGCCATAGATCCTAAACCGTAACTCGGATTAAGACGAGGTCTAAACGGAAAATCAACTACTCGAACCGGTATAGCTGAAAATCAAATTTTCATTAGCCCAGGTGGTTTTCCAGACCCATAAAACAGTAAACAAAGTGTTTTGGTGGGTTCTTGGTGCTTGATGCTCATCACGGTTCTCATCCTTGATGCGTATAGCTTCAAGTGTACAACTCGTTGATGTGTTTGCATCATCTTTACCAAGTTTTGACAATCATGACACTAGTGTAAGTCTAAGATATGTAGCACAACTCACTTAAGAGTTGTAAGTAGTTTGATGAACCAAAGTTACATCGAGATCTTAGATCCGACACATACATGAGTTATAAAAGAAATATTAAGCTACAAACTTGAAAGTAAACTTAAATAAATAAGATCTTAAGTTGTAAAACATAGTTCTTAGTTAGATCTTGAAGATCCTAGACCCAAAAGTCTAGATCTAACATAAGTGTACAAAGTTATAATTAAAAAGTTTTACTTTCATGTTCTTGAACTTACAAAAGTAGTTTCAAGAAATATGAGATCAAGATTAACTAGTAATACTTGACCAAAATAACAACATCACAACGTTAAATAAATAAAATGAAGAAATAAATTAAAGTTACAAGTATTATGTTCATGTTTGTTTCATACCTAAGAAGATTCAAATCAAGGTTTGGATCTTAGAATTTAAGTCTACAAAACATGAACACAAGTATGGTAATGAAACTTATGAACATTAAATCTTTAAAACATTTAAGTGTAGAACCATAAACTAACAAGTTTAGATTCTTGTTTTTGGTTCTTCATCAAACAAAAGATGGAAGAAAGCAAGATTACATGAAGATACAAGTTATAGAACTTAATCTTTAACAACAATAAACAACAAGTAACTACAAACTAGTAAATGATGATGATGAATTTTGGTTTTCTTCAAAGGAAAAAGGAAGAAAGAAAAGATATAATGCTTACAATTTTTGGAGAGAAAGTTGAGAGAAAATTAGTGTAAGTATGTGTGTGTAAAAATGAGGTTCAAACTAGTGTATAAGTAACAAATAAAAATGAAAAAAAATGAACTCCCTCCCACCCATGTAAAGGCCTACGGTTTTGGCAATAAATGGGGAAGTCAAAAATTCAACTTTCATGCATAGGAAGATGGTGTAAGCTCAAAATGGTTTAAAGTTAAATTGCATGGGAGCTTGGTGCAAGCATACTTGTGACAAGTCTCTTCATTCACTAATTAATCTAAATTTAATCCTTAATAAGTCATTAGCATAATTTTGGGCTAACTAGTAGTCCATTAAGAAAAATAGGGTGGGCTTCCAAGTCCATTAACATGAGTTCACGTAAGTATGCAACAATTAAATAATTAAAGCCCAAGTAATTAACTAGCAACATTAGTTAATTAAAAATAATTAATCATGAACGTAAATAATATTCTAAATATTATTCGTGAAAAGTACGTCTGTCACAAAGACGAGTCGGGCCATGGAAAGTCAATTACGGTGTTAAGTCCATTAAGGTAACTAGTAAGCATTAGTAAACACTAAGCTTAATTAAATAAGCTCTTAAGCCAAGTAATTGTTATAATAAATAACAATCAAGTTTACGCAGTCATAATATTCCAATTACGACAAAAGTTTAACGTGTACCAAGTACGTATCTTGTTTAAAACGATAAGTGACACCAACGGTCGTAAAAGCATTCGGGGATCAAGTTAAGTGATTACACACTTAATAACACGTAGTAAGACATTAACGAGAGTAATTAATCATGATTAAAGATCCCAGAGCATAAGCTAACTCAGTCCGCATAAATACGCAGTTTCGTGAAAGCACAAAGCACGAAAGCAAGTCGAAAAAGCTGGGTCGTTACATCGTCCCCCTAACACACTCCTAAACCATCCCTCTGTCTATTGCTTTTTCTGTATTACTACTCAATCTAATTACCATAACTCGTCTTTCATCATCATCATGTAATATCATTATCAATTTCTTGCTGACCATTTATCATTATCATTTTTATTAACTCGACATCATGATCATCTCATAATGATCATCATCATACTCGTTTATTGTTATCATTTTTCCTCATAAAATCAAACCATCATCTCGTCGTCATGTATAGTCTAAAAGGAAATGGGTTTCGGCTCAATTCAGTTTCACAAGCCCAGACAATATTACAAGCCTAACAAGCAGCCCGTTAGAAACCTGAAGTAGCCCAACTTTATTAATCCTATTCCTATGTCGTGGGATTTTTGTGGCATGGCTCGATCAACACAAAAATATTAACAGTGTAGCAGTAATTTAGTAATGGGTTTCGATGGCTTAAGTGAGATGAAGGTGATGAATTGTTGAAGCAAAGAGGGTGGTTTGAGGTGGCTTTTGGAGTCTACAACAGCTCGGTATCCATTCTACACTATTACCGTAGCATTACTTTTATAGTAGAAACACATAAACATACTCCAGTTTTGAATCATCATCGTTAACAATTGTTGTATTCAATATTCTAAATGATCATTATCATTAAAAATTACTAAAAATATATGATGGAAACTTCAAGTTTGGGGGTCCATTATAGTGCACCATTAGTTGGAGTTTTGTCCCACTTAATATAATATAATACGCCACTTTTTAGAATCCCATAAGAAATTTGTCAAATGGGTCGGCCATCATTGTTTATTTATATTTGTCCGCATAACTGGAAACAGTAATGAATCAACCAAAGTTACATATTACTAGAGTTCACTATTCTCTCTTTATATCCGAACAAAAATCTGAAAGTTGCAGCAAGTATGTATCGAATAGAATTAAAAGAACATCAGCAAAACAGTGGCGTTTTGGTTGTGTTCAAAAGTGGTGTTGTGATTTCGATAGTGGTGTTGATTTATCTTTGGTTAGGAACCGATACGGGAACAGTCATAGTAGCAACCGAATGGGTGTGAGTTTAAAAGAAACAGAAAAAGATTACGACTGCAACGGTGGTTTTAGGGTATTCACATCCTGAACAAAAAAAAAATATAGGATGGTGGTTTGGAAGGTCATTCACGATGGGTTTAGGAGAGAGAGATAGTGAGGTAGAGAGAGAGAGTGACGAGGTAGAGTAGTTGTAATGGGTTTGGTTGTTTACGACATGAAAGAAAAGCATTCAAAGTTCGTGGTGGTGATATTAGTTCAAGAAATAAAATACATAAATAGGTGGTGGTGGTTTCAAAGATGGTGGATTGGGGTGGTTCCAAGGTGGTTCATGTCCTTGTTTATGTGGTGAACAGAATTTAAAAACGAACCAATTCATAATGCGAGAAAAAAATAAAACATGTAGATAGCTAGATAGTTCGACCATCGTACGCGACTGAAACCGTAGCTATATGGATGATAATATTGCACCTCACGCTGCATCAAAAGTATAGTAGTGGACTATGAGTAAGGCTATTAAAACATTGTATATAACCATGACTAGTAGATCGATTTGCCATAAATGCTCAGTGGTTGATGGGTTGATCTTGTAATCTAGGATGAAAATGATGGTTTAAGGTGATGTTAATCAAACCATAAAAGCTTTAAAGTGATGGTGTTGTGTGGGTTAATGAAGGTTGATCGATGGTGACTATTATGATCTTGTTGGTGGGTTGATGATAGTAGTGATGGATGATCAAAGGAAATCGGGAATCAAGGTTGCAGTCTATCAATGGTGATAATGGGTGTTTTTCATAAGTGTATATCTATCTCTCATATATATATATATGCTACTCTCTGTAAATAATAATACAACTAATATGATATTAATAATAAACTAAATCATGTCATTTGAAAAAGGAGCCTCAATCAATAATAATGCGAAGTAATAGGTGTCTAAATTAAACACATTATTTGAGAGATTAGTTGGAAAGGAACGTTTAACAATCTCAAATAAGGTAATTCATTTAATAATAATAATTATAATAATTAATAATACTGACTCTAAATCATTCACATGCAAATGATAAAGAAATGAAATAGCAAAAGCATATCGAATTATATAATAATAATTATAACATAATTAATAATAAAAACGTGGGAATTAGATAATAATTCCACCGACAGTTTTCACGGATTATTATTTCGTACTCCGTTGTTAATCATGTGATGACCCGGGAATTTTCAACCAAATTTAAACTTAATCTTTATATGTTTCCGACACGATAAGCAAAGTCTGTTATGTTGAGTCTCGAAAACTTTGGAACAGCTCTATGAATGCATTTGTCCTTTTGACTATTCCCGATGATTCACGAACGAGTGTTGTAACCAGATATATATATAAATATATATATATACATATATACGAATATAAGTTTATATAATAAATTGAAATAATAAAATACAACTTAATCAATTAAGTTAATTATGTAAAATATTACACAAAATAAAAAGTTGTTATTTAAAATGAAACTATATGTATTTTGTAATATATTTTGAATGTATAGATAATAATTCAATAAAAGTTATTATATGATATATATTATATAATATAAGTAATGATACATATACATATAACACAAGTATAAATATAATTTTATTGTACTATTTCTAATATTAATATCAACATTGATGATAGTAATAATCTAAAGATATGAACATGATTGATATAGTATTATCAATATTAATATCATTGTTATTGGTATTATTAGTATTATCATTATTAACAATATTATGGTATACATTTTATAGTGGTTATTATCATTATCATTAGTAATATTATTATTACTATTATATTTATTATAAATTATTATTATTATTATTAAGAGTACTATTATTATAGTTATATTCACAAGATTAATTATAACCTATTAATAAATATATATAAATATACAAACACAGATATAAATAGAGATATGCAGATATATATATATATATATATATATATATATATATATATATATATATATATATATATGCTGTTATATACAGATACATGTTAGGAAATCAATATTAATATTATAAAGATAATTATTAATAGTATTATTATTACTATTATTATTATATATCGATAATATAAATTATTAATAATATTAGTATAAGTAGTATTATTGCTATAAATAACATTAGTGTTATATATTTCATAATAATAATTATTATTATCATCATTATCAATAATAATATTAATATTATACTTGTATTACTACTAGATAAAATATTAAGGATATTATTATAATTATATTTATTAAAAGGTTAATTATAATCTATAAAAAAAATAATTATATAAATATAATAGAGATATATATATATATATATATATATATATATATATATATATATATATATATATATATATATATATATATATATATATATATATATATATAGATGGATATATATATACAAATATATATATATAACATATATATATACGCAATTTTATACTAATATATAAGAAATCAATATTAATTTTATTTAAATTATTATTATTAATATAATCATAATTATTAATTATATGAAAATAGATAAATTATGAAAGATTGATGCAATCACCTTTAACTGTTTTAAATCTTGTTTTTTTTATCCAAAATCTATTACATATTGAGATAATAGGTACGATTTTTGGTTACCAGTCCTTTTCTGCTTTTCAATTTTTTTTATCTTCTTCTTCTAATACAAAGTTTTCTGTCGACTCACTCTTTTCTGGATATATAATTGACTAAATTAATATTGTGGGGAGAGTCATTCAATTATCCATTTTCATTATCACATAAAGCCATTGCAGTTGTTCTACGAACGAATTTTACAGCAATTTTTTAAATAAAACCAGAGGCATGTATGTTCGTGTTACCCTATTAGGTCATAACTCGAATTCAAAACCCATTTCAAAATCCTTAAATGCAGAAGGTTTCTAAATCACGCCGTGAATCTTTCTGCAAAATCTCAAGCTTCAAAACTCTATATCGAGTACGAATTTGACAGTCAAACTTTATAAATCAAAAGTCAACCGAGTTGTTCTTTGCGAAATTAGAAGTCTAGTTGATGTTTCTGATTCAATTGATGCTTCAAAAAGTTTCTACGAATGATTTTAAACATATTTCAAGTAGTAAGTTTGATCTGAAAACGTTTAGAGATTTGATTTCTGATGTTGAGTTCTATCTTGGTTCACGAAAGCTGCAACAGGTTATTTTTTTATTTTCATTTTCTTGTTGTTGTATAATTGAGCCAGTATTTCGTATAGGTTGTTTACAATTAAATATCAAAACTTATTTCAAACCTTGATTTATTATTTGAGTTTGATTTGGGTTCCCGGTCGATGAGGTATTTTGAAGAAGATGAAGAAATAGAAACAGAAATAATATGGGTTCTTATATAAATTGGTTCGGTTTTAAAACAGATAAACAAACACAACCGAGCGGTTAAGGTTGTTTCGGGGTTAGCGAGGGGTCTCGGGTTCGATCCTCACCGGGTGCATTCTTTTTATTAAAGGCTATTAAAGGTAGTCTTTCTTTTAAAAAATTATTATTATTTTTATTATTATTTATTATGATGATTGTTATTATATTGTTATTGTTATTGCTATTATTAATAATTACAATTACAATTGTTATTATACATAATAAGATTAATAATATAATTATTATTATTATTAATATCATTATCATTATCATTACTAGATTTATCATTAAATATTATTAGTATCATCATTAACATTAGTATTAGTTTAAGAATGATTTATGAAATTATTACTACTAATTTTATCATTTTAAGTATTGTTATTAATATTATGATTAATTATTATTATTGTTGATATTGTTAATATTATAGTTAGTAGTACTAATATCATATTTAAATTTATAAGTATTAGACATGTTATTAACATTAGTATTATTAAGATTATAAATATGTATTAATCGTATAACAATTTGTATATAAATATTCATAAATGACAAGTTAGATATTTTCAAAATAATACTAATATGAGATAAATGTAACTACCTATATATTAAACATTTTGGATAGATACACAAATTAAATATATAATATATAAATTAAGATATAATAAATTGTTCGAGTTCGATTATACGTTTTAATATATATATACACAAATGATATAGGTTCGTGAATCCGAGGCCAACCCTGCGTTGTTCAATTGTTCAATGTCGTCATATGTATTTTTACTACAAAATACAGTATTGTGAGTTTCATTTGCTCCATTTTTAAATGCTTTTGCAATATATATTTTTGGGACTGAGAATACATGCGCTGCTTTTATAAATGTTTTACGAAATAGACACAAGTACTTAAAACTACATTCTATGGTTGGATTATTAAACCGAATATCGCCCTTCAAGTCTAGTAACCTAAGAATTTAGGTAAATGGCCCCTGATTGAAGCAAATCCTAAAGATAGATCTATGGACCATGACAAGTCCCATTCGGGGTACGAATGCTTTAGTACTTCGAGATTATTATACAGACGAGAGGTTCTATTTTGGGGATATTCTATACATTAAGTTAACGTCGGTTACCAGGTGTTCAATCCATATGAATGATATTTTTGTCTCTATATATGGGACGTATGTTTATGAGAAATGGAAATATGAAATCTTGTGGTCTATTAAAATTATGAAATGATTATTTATGATAAACTAATGAACTCACCAACCTTTTGGTTGACAATTGAAAGCATGTTTATTCTCAGGTACGAAAGAAATCTTTCGTTGTGCATTTGCTCATTTTAGAGATATTTCTTGAAATCATTCATGACATATTTCAAAAGACATTGCATTCGAGTTGTTGAGTTTATCAAGATTATTACTAAGTCAATTATAGTTAGGTATATTATGAAATGGTATGCATGTTGTCAACTTTCAATGTAAAGAAAGTTTATCTTTTAAAAACGAATGCAATGTTTGTAAAATGTATCATATAGAGGTCAAGTACCTCGCGATGTAACCAAATGTAATGTATTCGTCCAGATGGATTAGGACGGGTCATGAAAGTTGGTATCAGAGCGGTGGTCTTAGCGAACCAGGTCTACATTAGTGTATCTAACTGATAAGTCGTTAGGATGCATTAGTGAGTCTGGACTTTGACCGTGTCTGCATGTCAAAAGTTTTGCTTATCATTTTGTGTCGAAAATTACCTACTTATCATCCTTAAGAAATTACCTGCTTATCATTCATAAGTCTAGACACTTCCTACTGCCTTTATTGCATAGATAGTGTATAGACAAATTCATATCTTAGCGTATCTATTACGGTAAATTTTGCCTGATATCTTCCGTAAATTGCTCCGTAATTCAAGAAATCCTGGTACTATATATATCTATGTATATTATGTACTGAGAATACCATCCAACTATCATATGCTGTCACTAAACTTTTCATACCAAAAATGTTTTCTGTGATCGCGTAAGATGGCCTCTACAAATCGACCAAGTTCCTCCGACTCTGAAGACAGCGTGACGGGAGCGCACCAACCGATCAACTACCGTGATTTCTTTAGAAAGTGGGGATGGGTTTGAAAAATACTTACCCTATGGAGAAATGAAGAAGGTACTCCATATCACGAGTCGAACTTACCACCTAACGTCGGATTGCTCGATCCGCTTACCGGCGAACCTGTTCGCAATACTGTTTTCACTCTTTTCTCACGAATTTTCCACCTCGAAGGTCGACTCGATGTCATTAAAGATAGTATTCGTCCTCTACTCCCAAATTCTAATCAGATAGGATTATCAGAAGAAGTTAGAAGACTTCGAACTAAATATCAAAAATTGACAAACCTTACGGAAGAATGGGTAAAACTAATTCATAGGCTCGAGCGTAAAGTAGAAACCTTGGAGGTGACGGTGTTCGATTTGGAAGCTACGCTCGCATCTAATATGCATGTACCACAAGCAGTACCGACACCAACACCAACACCATCGGCACCAGCATCATTTCCATCACCACGAGCTCCGTAAGCACCACAGACACCGAAGAGTACTGAGAATGATAAATTATGAAATAATAATTCATTACTTTCTGTTCACGATTGAAAGATATATGTATATATATTTATGTATATCTCGAGATCGTAATAAAATTCTTTTCATATTAACTATGACGTGTGAATTTTTAACGGGTAGGTAATACCCGAGAAAGATAAAAGAAGCTTTAAAGAGCTTCTATCATAATTAATTCACATATGTTATCATTCACATCTTTCATCAACGATTTAACAATCGATATCTTTAAATTCATGATTACATCTGAAGAAAATATATGTGTAAGTATATTTTCATAAAGATTGTAATTAAAAGTTCTTTTGTACAAACTGTTAATGGTGAAAATATTTTAACGGGTAGGTAATACCCGAGGAATATTTAGATTTCACAAAAATAAGTTACACTGTACATTCTTCGAATCTGATTCAATAGTCATTTACTATCTTACTTACATTCACAGATACACGTATCCGTTCACCGCAGAATAACCATTTTCATTCAAATTCATATTTGGATTTTGACCTATCAGAATCCAACAAGTGACATAATGAAGAAAACACTGGACAAAATAAAATTTGTTAGAAACAAACAAATTAACTATGAGAAATTCTATTAAGAATTCATGCTAACAAAAATCCTAGCTAACTGTTCCTAGCTAACTGTTAATTCCGTATTACCTTTTATTTATCACAATTTATTTATCGCAATTTAATTATCGCAATTTATTGTATCACAATTTAATTCTCGCAATTTTATTTATCGCCATTTAAATTCTGTTATTTGTTTTACGCACTTTAAATATCGGGACACGTATACAAGGTTTTGACATATCATATCGACGCATCTATATATATTATTTGGAATAACCATATACACTCTATATACAGTAATGCTGGAGTTAGCTATATAGGGTTGAGGTTGATTCTACAATAATATATATAGTTTGAGTTGTGATCGAGTCTGAGACGTATACGGGTCACGACACGTATTAAGTAATTCGAATATTATATAGTAAACTATATATGAATTATTATTTGTACACTGCTAACTGTGGACTATCAACATTGGACAATTAAAATGAATTAAAATATTGATTATAACATATGAAATTAAACAATTCTTCAAGTTTGCCACTTGATTTCATCTTAAACCTCATTTGTATCTTGACAATTCCAATCTGTGTTCAAACCTTTCATGATACTTGAAAACACCTCAATCGAGAGGATGAACCAACCGCACTTCATCTACGGAAGAAAAGATTGATGCAGATAGTTATGCACCTGAAAACACTCGGAGCCTGAATAAACGTTTAACACGTATATGTGCTAGCTTCTTTGTCATTGTTATTATCAAATATAACATTGCAATTCTTTTTCAAATTAGCCAATTTTGTCACAGCTCCAGCAAATCAACTTTGACTTTTCATTCGAATTAGCCTTATTATAACCTTGATATATAAGTTTGCCTTTCAACATCGTCATCAGGGAACCGTTTATGTTCCACCACATTAACAGTAAACGTACCAGCAACTTCACTACTCTTTGGCATAAGTCACTTCGATAAATCACTATATTTATTCATTAAAACTCTCTCATATACTCATCCGTATCTTGTAATGAGAACTGCCATACCAATTACTGGGAAACATCAATCAGTACTTTGAAAACTCACAGCATATCTACATCAACAGTTATATGTATAACCTTTATCTCTTAGAACTATGATCTTCCATTCTGAAATTCTGAAAAGCACCCAGTCTGCAAATTAATACTCTGAATTTTGAAAAGTTGAATGAAGCAACCAAAACTGTAAACGACCTCAACAGCCAAAAGTTGATGATAAAGAATTGTATGTTGGCAAAGTTCAAAAAAAGTTTGAAACTGAAAAACTGATTGAGCAAACTACGAAGGAGTCTCTGAACAAAACACAAGGACTAAACTTGTACATTAAGAATCCTGATGATTCTATTTCTGATGAAATCTTTAGCGAATACCTTGCTTCTGACTCCAAACTCTTGCGAACAAATTTTCTTCACCATCCTTCGATATTAGAAATTCCAAGATATCATCGTATCTTTCATTATAAATATCCTCCATATTTATGAAGATATTTTCATAATTATTCTTATTTGAAATCATTAATCTCTTCGTGCTATCAGTGTTACATCATATAGAAACTGTTAGTTTCTATATTCTGTAAACTTTCGAGCTTAAAATATGAATGTTATTGAAGTAATGTTGGGAATTGATGCATGAGTTAGTATAATATAATGACACTTGATCAACGTGATTATATTACAGTAAGTCATACTGAGTTTCTATTGGAACTTGATGATTCATAGATCATAACGTCATCATGTGCCATTTTACATAACTCTTTCATTCTTCTTAACTTCTGAACATATCAAGAAAATATATTCTTGATAGTTCTATTCTCAGTGATTCTGGTAATTTGAAAAATCAAATCGTGCTAATACATTCTTTCCTATTTAGAACATGATGTTTATCCTAAATTCCATACTTACGAATTCTGGACCGTTACTCGCTTTACTAAAGGTCGGGAGGATAATAAAAAGGCAAAGAGCTCCAAAATATAAGAGAAAATATAAAGCCCAATAACAACACGGAAGTTACAAATCGTGGATATTAATACGAATAGCAATATAAAGACACGGTATGATTCAGAATAGTATCACCCCAAGATAATAGTAAAAGTAAACAGATTTTTCTGGTGGAAGATTTAAAAGAAGGATGACAGAAATGATAATTAGGAAAATAACAAGGATTAGAACAGGATTAAGTATTTTCACAATCTTCTAGATGTACGAACAAAGAAAGAAAGAATAGGAATGGTGAGAATAATGGAACGGAAGAGTTTAATTTATAATGGAAATATCAGATGGAGTAATCGAGACAGATCAACGTATTTAATTATAGATATCTTAATTTTCTTATTCGCGGAAGAATCAAATCTTTTAGATTTCGAAAATTTTCTTTAAATCCATTGAATTCCGGAATTCAACCCTGGCTCCGTCAAAAGTTAAGACGTATCTTACTTTCTAAATTCAACCATGACTACATCAAAAGTAAAGACGAATATCTATTACCTTATTTCCATCTTTTGTGATAGCTTCACTCGTACGCTTCGAGTAATCGTTTTATCCAAATTATTCAATAATGATAAAACTCTATTTATCAGCTCATATTCGTCAGGAAAACATATTTATTGTTAGCCATGACGACCTCATTCAAATTTTGGGACGAAATTTCTTTAACGGGTAGGTACTGTGATGACCCGGGAATTTCCGACCAAATTTAAACTTAATCTTTATATGTTTCCGACACGATAAGCAAAGTCTGTTATGTTGAGTCTCGAAAACTTTGGAACAGCTCTATGAAGGTGATGTTATGCGAGGGGTATATGAAATAGTATTAATTTTACTATGAAATACTATTAAATACGATACAATTTTATACAAGATATTTATTTATTTATAGAATGGATATACCTAAACCTTGCTACAACACTTATAGGCAGTGTACCTAATCATACAGTAGTGTAGTTTTTAGTAAGTCCGGTTCGTTCCACAGGGAGACTTAAACTAAGCTTAACGCTATATTTTTAACTTATAATTGTAAAAATACAAAAATATATATATATTTTACGTATGAATGAGAAAAGAGAAAGATAGATGATTTGTGGTGCACCAAAGCTCGATTTTTATAGGCATGTGGGCTGGAACTGGGGCTCATGCGATCGCATGGATTTATGCCTTCCAGGCCATGCGATCGCATGGCCAGCTGGGGAGGCTCATTTTTGGTTGTTTTCTTCTGCCGACGGTTTTATAAATAATATAATATATTAAATAATTATAAGAATTATTTAAATATTATATTATATTTATGTGCATAGTTGACTTGTAATTTTTAGTCCGTTGCGTCGAGCGTTGAGAGTTGACTCTGGTCCCGGTTCCGGATTTTCGAACGTCCTTGCGTATAATTTAATATCTTGTACTTTGTGTTTTGAATCTTGTACTCTTGTAATTTCGAGACGTTTCTTATCAATAATTGGAACCTCTTTGATTGTATTTTGTACTTTTGAGCTTTTTGGTCGTTTGCGTCTTCAATTCGTCGAATCTGTCTTTTGTCTTCACCTTTTATTATTTAAACGAATATCACTTGTAAATAGAACAATTGCAACTAAAAGCTTGTCTTTCTTGAGGAATAATGCTATGAAATATATGTTCGTTTTTAGCATTATCAAATATTCCCACACTTGAGCGTTGCTTGTCCTCAAGCAATATCGTCTTGAAATACTAGAATCACTTCTTTATTCTTCACACTTTGTACATCAGTGATTTCTATACGGCGGTATAAACAATGATAGTAACGATAGAACCATGGTTAAAGGTGGGTATGTCATTCACAGTTGCCTCGGGTTTAGGTCAACGACACTTGCAATCAAATAGCCGATTTACTTTCGGTTTCCAAAGCAAAGTGCACATTTG
Organism: Rutidosis leptorrhynchoides; assembly: GCF_046630445.1. Classification (NCBI taxonomy): domain Eukaryota; kingdom Viridiplantae; phylum Streptophyta; class Magnoliopsida; order Asterales; family Asteraceae; genus Rutidosis; species Rutidosis leptorrhynchoides. The sequence goes on from NC_092334.1 coordinate 195,587,687, forward strand.
AAAGGCGGTTTACAGTCCCACATGACTATGAAAATGTAGATCCTTAAGGAAATTGGATCTTTATGAAAATATTTGATCTTTTGAAAATTCAATCTAGCTTTTACCCTAGATAAGTTTTCCGGAATAACCCTTTACCGGTGTTTGCAAAATATTTTTGTGGGTTTGGTGGGTTTTAGATTTGAAAATTTTAGCTCAAAACTTGCGGTTTTGTGTCACCCACTTGCTAACCTTGTATTTGGAAAGCAACACGTCCAGTTTACTTGTCCCGTATATTACCTTTTGATAAACTACCATCCGGTTGTAAAGGAAAGCGTTGAACAAGCAACCGTTAAGGCAATGTCCCCTGACATGCTTTTAATTATGGTCTATAACGTGTCGGATGCAATTACTATCCTTGGTAGGAGCAATAGTAAAGCTCACCCTTATGATTTTTCGGTCTGGCACAAGGTCCTGTCTTTGACCATGCTATGCAACCACCGTTCTTACGGTTGACACCCGATTTGGTTCAGGTGACCTAATGAATTCCAGGTGAATTCCTAGGATTTTACGTTCAATGGTAATGAACGCATTGAAAATAGGGTTTTCAGAAAACAAATCGGTTTGTAATTTTGATCAAAATATTTTCTCGTTCAAGCTCGAGTTTAGATATCATTGAATTCCATGAGTTTGAATTCTCAATCTTTAAGGTCAATCTCTAGGATTGAGTAATATCAGTCTTAAAAGCTGATTTTTAATCATTAAGGAGATTATCCTTTCTGGGGATCTGATTCATTAGTCTTATCCAGCTAATTTGCATGGTGCCCTCTCATTGTACGAGATAAATCCTTCTCATGGTTAGGATAAATGTGACCACTTGGTGACCCTGTTTAATGCTGAGGTCCGTGGATTTCCTGCTGATTTTAGAGATGACTTTTCTAGATTTTTCGTCAACCTACAGCTGGTCTGGACGACAACTTCTTGACCTAAATCAAGAAGCGCGTGTCTTTTTCGGAAGACTTTACTTCCTTTTAATGATGGAATTGATTCATTGTGTAGATCCATCTCTTCTTTTCTTTCATCGGGTAAAATGGTTTAGTTTAGTCCAAAGCAAAAGTATTTTCAGTTATTTGTTACAGATATATGTGACATATGTTTAAGATAACTTGGTAAATTTTTCCACACTTGGCTTTTATTTTCCTTTTTATCGTCCTCTATTCCATTTTAAATGAATTTCAACATTTTGGTTTGTTTCTCAATTTATGTCCTTTCCGAGGTTACAATAATTTCGGTGTTAACACCTAGTTTTATCGTTCATAAATATGTATAAACATGATTTTGAGTTCATTTAATTGAAAATTTTGAAAAATTTTACTAGAATTGGGTAGTCAGTATATAAGACTAGGGCTGTTCTTTATTATCAGAGAGCACTAGATTCTAATACAACTACTACGTTACTAGTATTTTTAATGGTAACCAAGTGTATAAAGATAAAAATTTTAAAAATCCGAAAGAATTTAACCCCTTCCCACACTTAAGATCTTGCAATGCCCTCATTTGCAAGAAATCAGTACAATTTAAATTATTGAGGGTGATTAGCGTAGAAATGATTAAATTTTACCAAAGTTTCCAAACATATTGGCGTTTGTTTGCTGAATGATAAATGGTGCATATCATTTGTTCATTTCGTCTGTTGTTACATCACATTTATTTGTCATCTTGTCGTCAAAATTAGTAGCTTTTGCTGAACTTAATGCCAGTCTTTGAAAATGCGCTGTTTTACCCTGTTTTGTACAATCGACAATATACATACATACAAATATAATCATGCATGACAATTTGAAATGGGACTTAATATCCCACTTTCAAATTCTAAATATGAAATATTAGTACACAATAATAATAAAAATTACACAAATATATCCAATAACATAAGTTTAAACATGAAAAAGTCAAAAGATAAAAACATAATAATCATAAAAATAACCAAATGTAACTAAATCAGTCTGGATAGAGGTTCCAGTTCATCTCATCGGGTGGGTTCCATTATTGGTTATAGGTGTTCTGATAGGCTTGGTTATAGTCATACCGGTTAAAGGGTGGTCGGATATCGGGGCTATGTGGTGGAAAATGAGCAGGTCGAGTAGGTACATAGTTATTTGGTACCTGATATGATAGCTGGCTTATGATTTGGTGCTGATGAACTAACCAGCTATCGTGTTGGCGTCGCCTATAATCCTCGTATACTCGCTCGGAGTTCCACTGCTCATACATACTATGTCTTGCCACGTTCGTCATTGCTTCCTCATCTATACGAACGTGGACGTCAAGAATAGCATCTCGAAAGACATCCCTAATGTCTTCCGCCTCCTCTATTTCCTCGTCTGAGCCTCTCTCTACCTGAGGATGAGATCCCTCATAGGGTACTGCCTGGTTACGTCTACTTTTCAATACCTTAGCACCCACATAAACTTTCAATCCTAAGGGCTCAACCTGTTCTCTACAAATCTGTAATGGACCCCCTTGGTTCCTATCAACACCTAAATACTCTCCAATGAGAGTAACAAAAATACCTCCTCCTATTATACTCCCGTCCTGCATTCCCTCTACCATTTTAGATAAATAAAAAGCAACACAGTACGGGATATTGACAAAGCTTCTAGGATCCCGAATACACTTTAGGTAGAATAAATCATATAAGGTAATTTTTTCTTTATTATGACCTCTTTGTGTAATCGAGTTAGCCAAAAATCTATGAATAATACGAAGCTCGGATCTGTCAATATGTGTATAGGAGTGTCCTCCTGCTCGTGTAAAAACATCAAAATGTGACATACGCCTCCAAATGGCGTCAGCGTCAAAGTTACTATCTACCCGTTCACCATAATGAATCAAGTTTGTACAATCGGGTAATAGCAACTCACCAGGAGTATATATCTGTAAGGCCCTGGCCATGTCCAGCATGGACATTCTGTACATCCTACCGCCAAGGATAAACCTAAGAAATCTTCTATCATCTATCCTAACTATATTTGTATCAAGTGATACAGTACTCATCAACTCAACACACCATTCCTTATATACAGGTCTACGAATGGTGAAAAGACGTTCCCAATCTGTAAAAGAAGAACTGCCATACCTTTGAACTAAAAGCTGTCTAATACGGTCAGCTAGATGGACCGTTTCCAAAGGGGCCCAATCAATTACCCTTGGCACCTCTACATTTTTTGTTACCAATTTGAATTTGTTCCTTTGATATGTCTCGTAATCTCTCCATCTTCTATCAAATCTCAGATTAGGATGTAGAGTGTGCTCAGGAATCGTTGGGAATTCTACTGGCGGCCTCATTGGGAAAACTATGAATTCATCAACAAACTGTACTGGATCATAATAAGGTATGTGCTGATCAGGCTGTTGTTGTTCCTGTTGTGGTTCTTGTTCGTGTTGCATTTCTGGTTCTGGTTCTGGTGCTGGTGCTGGTCGTCTAGATGATGATGCTCCTGAACCTCCAGTATCGGCTCTCTGTAAAACACATTAAACACAAAATTTGTGCATCCAAATATGCATTAGTGTTAGCAAAATAACAACTTAAAACAATCACTATAACATGTTAAATCAAAATTAAACTTATACACATTTTCACAATTTTTCACAATTCTACACTTTTCAAATAAGCACATATGAAAATGTATACAAAATTCATAAGCATTTAACTCAAATAACATGTCAAAATATTCATTATTAATAATTAAACAAGTCTCAAATGGCAAATATATCAAATTAATCAAGTTCATGAATTTTGGACTTAAAAAGTCCACTTTAATCTCCAAAAATCATGTTTAGGATCATTGTTTGGATCATTTAACTATCTAAACATGTTACACTACTCAATATAGCAATAATTCATGACAAAAATCGGCCATAACCTGTTTATATCAAAAAGCCCCAAATTGCTCAAGAACACAAACCCTAGATTTCTAAAAATTTTGAAGTTTTTGGCTTCAAATCATATTAAATAGCATCAATCTAGGTTATACATGCATAAAATACTAACAATTTAACACTAATTACACTAGAAATTAACAAAATTGCATTAGGTAAGAAATTGGTAATTATCACAAAAACTAGGAATTTATAGAGTTTAGGGGTGTAATTTTTACCAATTTGCTGAAGAATGAGAATCTAGGCATGATTAGAGCAAGAAAAATGACGAATTACGGTGGAAAAATGGCGAAAATTGGTGAATTTTTGGAGTTGGTTCGTGAATGTGTGTGTGTTGTAGTGAAGAGCAGACCCGCTGCTGTATTTGTTTCTGACCTGCATTTGGTCCCCATGCGATCGCATGGGTTCCAAGTGCAAACCCCATGCGATCGCATGGGGTGCCGGCTACAGTGTTTTCAGCTTTTTTTTTTTTTTTTTTTTTTTTTTTGTAAAACCTTATGCTTTATAAAACTTATAATTAATTAAATTTTAAAAATTTTGTTTTTCTTTAGGAGCGAGGGCGTTTTGGATCGTTGTCCTAGTCTGTCCCTCGACAAAATTTTAAAATTTGTCAAATCAAAGCGCGGTTTTTGAAAGTAAAGATTTTTGGGTTTTTTAATGTTTTTGGCATACTTTAATTCAATAAGATTAAAAATAATGATAATAAAAGTTCTCGTCCCTTCCTCGGGTAAAAGCAATTTCGGTTCAAAGACCTAGTCTTCAACTTACGAAGAATTTTAAAAATCATATTTTTAACTTAATGAGATAAAGTAAATTTTTGTTTTTAAATTCACACAACTTAAATATAAAATTCAAAATTAATATTAAAAATTCACACCAAACTTAAAATTTGAAATGCATAAAATTAAAAATTTATATTTTAAAAATTAAAAATTCACACCAAACTTAATTTTAAAAATTCACATTATAAATTCACACCAAACTTATATTAATTTTTCAAATATTTACATTTTTTAAAAATATTGTTTTTACAAAGTTTACAATATTAATTTAAGATTTAAATATTAATTTTAAAAACATGGTAAAAATAAAATTAAAAATCTTTTTGGCTTTTTATCCTACTTTAATCAATCAAATATTATCAAAAATATGCGCCCCTCTTTTCGGTAAAGTAATTTCGGTTCCAAGACCTAATTTAACTCATGACAAATTTTTGAAATATTTTGGGTTGATAGATTAAAGATATTTATACCTTAAGAATAAACGTTAAATTTCGCAGTGATGTAATAAATTTTTGAATGATATCAATAATTTCGGTTGCCAAACCTAATTTTATTCAATACCAATTTAATACTTTTTAGCGAACAAATTAGCGTTTATTATCAAAAGGTTAAAAATAAAAATAAAAATAAAAACTGTACAGACATACCTGTGAAATAGATTTCTTAGTTATATGATCTATCCCATTCATAAGATAGTCGGTTTAATTGATTTTCCATGGCTACATAGGCGTAACCTCGAGCATTCAGTGTCTTTTCTTCTAAACATATGAACGGTCCGTCTCTGCATAAAGTAACAAATTCGGTATTTGAATAGGTTTGATTATTTGAACATTTACCTCCATGTGACCATTTTCCGCATTTGTGACATCTTTCTTGGTGTCGTGCTCTTCTTTTCGCTGCGGATTTTGATTTTCCTTTACCAAATTGTAATTTATTATCTTCGCATCTGGATTCTTTTCTAACTCCGTCCATTCTTTCTCTGATTACTGATACTAATTCACTCGGTAGTATGTCATTATTACGTTTAGTGATCAAAGCGTGTAACATTAGACCATGGTTTAGTTCACAGGCAGTCTTCATTTCGTAAAAACCTAAAAAAAAATAAAAATTCAGAATGGGGGGAGAAGACTAGTTCTTTAGGGTCTGCTAGGGAAAGACCATTCGGGTTCCATTTTCGAGAACTACACGAAAACAGACAATCTAACTCTAACAGAAATACATATTATCCTTTAAAGACTTGATTCTCCCCACACTTAGTTAGCTGTGGTGTCGAAATTGTGATTAACTTCGTTGTCGACTTCCATCGGACCATGTATGTAATGTTTAACTCTGTGACCATTAACTTTAAATTCAATCCCATTTGAATTTATTAATTCTATCGTTCCGTATGGGAAAACTCTTTTGACTATGAATGGTCCAGACCATCTTGATTTCAATTTTCCAGGAAATAGCTTGAATCGCGAATTGAAAAGAAGAACTCTGTCTCCTTTTTTAAATTCTTTTGAACTTCTGATTCTTTTATCATGCCATTTCTTCGTTCTTTCTTTATAGATTAACGAATTTTCGTATGCTTCATGTCTTAATTCTTCTAATTCGTTTAGTTGACTTAATCGTAGACGTCCAGCTTCATGTAAATCAAGATTACATGTTTTCAAAGCCCAAAATGCTTTGTGTTCAATTTCTACTGGAAGATGACATGCTTTTCCATAAACAAGTCTAAAAGGTGTGGTTCCAATTGGAGTTTTGTAGGCTGTTCTAAAAGCCAAGAGTGCATCCTCCAATTTAATGGACCATTCCTTTGGATTTGATCCTACGGTTTTTTCTAGAATACGTTTTAAAGCTTGGTTGGTATTTTCAACTTGTCCACTTGTTTGTGGATGATATGCGGTGGAGATTTTATGAGTTACTCCATATCTTTTAAGAACTTTCTCAAGTTGATTATTACAGAAATGAGTACCCCGATCACTTATCAAAGCTTTCGGTGTTACAAACCTTGCAAAAAGACGTTTTAAAAAGTTGACTACAACTCGTGCATCGTTAGTTGGGAGAGCTTGTGCTTCCGCCCATTTAGATACATAATCAATGGCTACGAGTATATATAGATTATTATGAGATTTTGGAAATGGACCCATAAAGTCAATACCCCAAATGTCAAATACTTCACATACTTGGATGACATTTTGTGGCATTTCATCACGTTGACTTATTTTTCCGACCCTTTGACATGCATCACAGGATTTGCAAAGAAGGTGTGCGTCTTTGTAAATTGTAGGCCAATAGAATCCAGCATCATAAACTTTTCTTGCTGTTAGTTGAGGCCCATAATGCCCTCCTGTTGGTCCTATGTGACAATGGTTTAATATTTTACTAGCTTCATCTCCAAATACACATCGGCGTATTATTCCATCTGGACAACTTTTAAACAAATGTGGATCTTCCCAGAAATAGTGTTTTATATCACTGAAGAATTTTTTTCGTTTTTGGTACGATAATCCTTTTTCAAGGAATCCACAAACTAAGTAGTTTGCATAGTCTGCAAACCATGGAATTTCTTTATAATCTATCTTCAATAGATATTCATCAGGAAAGTTGTCTTGTATGGCCGATTCATTTAGAACTTCTAACTCAAGATTTTCAAGACGAGAAAGATGATCAGCGGCGAGATTTTCTGCTCCTCTTTTATCTCGGATTTCAATATCAAACTCTTGTAAGAGTAAGATCCAACGGATTAATCTTGGTTTAGCATCTTGTTTTGAAAATAGGTATCTAAGAGCAGAATGGTCGGTATAGACCACCGTTTTTGCTAGAACGAGATATGATCGAAATTTGTCAAAAGCAAAGACAATAGCAAGGATTTCTTTTTCAGTAGTTGTATAGTTTGTTTGTGCTCCTTGTAACGTCTTACTAGCATAATATATAGGTTGAAATCGTTTTTCAATCCTTTGTCCTAAAACGGCTCCCATTGCAAAATCACTTGCATCGCACATTAGTTCAAATGGTAGATTCCAATTTGGTGTTATCATGATCGGTGCATTAGTGAGTTTTTCTTTAAGAATATTAAAAGATTTGATACACTCATCTGAAAAGATGAATGGAGCATCCTTTTCTAGGAGTTTATTCATAGGAGTGGCAATTTTAGAAAAATCTTTTATGAAACGTCGATAAAAACCGGCATGCCCTAGAAAACTCCTAACTCCTCTAACATTGGTGGGATGTGGAAGTTTAGCAATTACATCTACTTTAGCTCTATCCACTTCAATTCCTTCTTTTGAAATTTTATGACCAAGAACGATGCCTTCTTTAACCATGAAATGGCATTTCTCCCAATTTAGAACTAGATTTGATTGTTCACATCTAATTAGCATTCGTTCCAGATTAACTAGACATGATTCAAATGTATCACTGAAGACTGAAAAGTCATCCATGAATACTTCCATGCATTCTTCTATCATGTCATGAAAAATCGCCATCATACACCTTTGAAAGGTTGCAGGGGCGTTACAAAGTCCAAATGGCATGCGTTTGTAAGCAAAAGTACCATAAGGGCACGTGAATGTGGTTTTCTCTTGATCTTCGGGTGCTATTGGAATTTGAAAATATCCGGAAAATCCATCTAGAAAACAATAGTAACTATTTCCGGCTAATCTTTTCAACATTTGATCTATGAAAGGTAAGGGAAAGTGATCTTTTCTGGTGGCGTCATTTAATTTTCTATAATCAATACACACATGCCATCCTGTTACAGTCCTAGTAGGAATAAGCTCATTTTTCTCATTTGTAATGACAGTCATGCCACCCTTCTTAGGCACGCATTGAACTGGGCTTACCCATAGACTATCAGAGATTGGATAAATTAAACCTGCATCTAGCAGTTTAATAATCTCTTTCTTAACTACATCTTGCATATTAGGATTTAGTCTTCGTTGGTGTTGCACATACGTTTTATGACCTTCTTCCATAAGGATTTTATGTGTGCAATACGAAGGACTTATTCCTTTAATATCATGAATCTTCCATGCAATGGCTGGTTTATGAGCTTTCAACACAGAAATGAGTTGTGATTTCTCATTTTCAGTAAGGGAAGACGATATTATTACAGGTAATTCAGATTCACCATGTAAATAAGCGTATTCCAAATGGTTTGGAAGTGGCTTTAACTCTAATTTCGGAGGTTCTTCTATCGATGATTTGTATCGATATCTGTCTTCTTCTTTTAGCATTTGAATTTCTTCTGTTGTTGGTTCATATCCATTAGCTATAAGTGTAGCTAACATTTCAGCTTCATCAATTGGTTCATTACCTTCTCCTAAAGAACATTCTCCTGTTCCTTGTAATTCTGGAAATTCTTCTAATAATTCTGCATGTGCATCTATAGTTTGAATATAATAACATGTATCATCTGCAGATTGTGGTTGTTGCATTGCTCTATCAACTGAAAAGGTAACACTCTCATCCTCTATACTTAGGGTCAATTTCTTACCGAACACGTCTATCATTGCTTTAGCCGTGTTTAAGAATGGTCTTCCTAATATGAGAGGTACTTGAGAATCTTCTTCCATGTCTAGAACAACAAAATCTACTGGAAATACTAAAGTACCAACTTTAACTAGCATGTTCTCCATTATCCCTCTAGGATATTTTATTGATCTATCGGCTAGTTGTATGCTTATTCTGGTTGGTTTCAATTCTCCAAGGTCTAGTTTAGTGTATAGTGAATACGGCATTAAATTTATACTAGCACCTAAGTCTGCCAATGCTTCTATTGAACTAAGACTACCCAGAAAACATGGAATTGTGAAACTTCCTGGATCAGATAGTTTTTCTGGTATTTTATTCAACAGCACTGCTGAACAATTAGCATTCATAGTAACAGCCGAGAGTTCTTCCATTTTCTTTCTATTTAAGATTAGATCTTTCAAGAATTTAGCATATCTAGGCATTCCTGAAATCACATCAATGAAAGGAAGATTTACATTTATCTGGTTAAACATATCCAAAAATTTGGATTGCTCGGCTTCAAGTTTCTCTTTCTTCATTTTACTCGGGTAAGGGAGTGGTGGTTGGTATGGTTTAACATAAGGTTTAGCCTTAACTGTGTTATCTTCATTAACCTTTTCAATTACCGGTTCTTTTTCCTTATCTTGATCAGGTTGTGGTTCTTGTGGAGTAGGAATAGTTTCATCAGAAGTTACAGGTATTTCAGGTGGTTTAAGTGTTGTACCACTTCTTGTGGTAATGGCTTTAGCTGTTTCATTCCGGGGGTTAGCATTTGTATCACTAGGTAGACTTCCCGGTTTTCTTTCACCTATTAACCTTGCTAGGTTACTTACTTCTTGTTCCAGATTTTGAATAGAAGCTTGTTGATTTCTAAATGCTTGAGCATTTTGTTCATTGGTTTGTTTTTGAGATGTGAAAAACTGCGTTTGAGTTTCAACTAGCTTCGTCATCATATCTTCTAAATTCGGCTTTTTATCATCAGTTTGTTGTGGGGGTTTGTTTTGAAAATTAGGTCTTTGCTGGTTGTAAGTATTATTGGATACTTGTTGATTGCTAGGACCTTGTTGGTTGTTGTATGGAATATTTCGGTTATAATTCTGGTTTTGATTGTAAATCGGTCTTGGCGGTTGATAATTATTCTGATAATTATTTCCAGGCCTTTGGTTTATGTATGAAATATTCTCTCTTTGTTCCATTGTTAATTCAATACTGAGACAATCTTTTGTCAAATGTGGTCCTCCACACTGCTCACAACTAATTCGTATTGAGTGAATATCCTTAGTCATCTTTTCCATTCGTCTCTCCACAGCATCTATCTTTGCGGAAATGGAATCTAAGTCATGGCTAGAATCGGCTCTAGCTGCTTTAGATGATCTAATGATATCTTTTTCTTGGTGCCACTCATGTGAGTGGGAAGCAGTGTTATCAATAATTTTGTAAGCATCAGTTTCGGTTTTCTTCATAATAGAGCCACCAGCTGCTATATCTATGTCTTTTCTTGTAGTGATGTCGCATCCTTGGTAGAATATTTGTACTATTTGACAGGTGTCTAAACCATGTTGCGGACATCCTCTTAATAACTTTCCATATCTAGTCCACGCCTCATATAGAGTTTCATTTGGTTTCTGTGTAAACGTAACAATTTCTGCTTGAAGTCTTACGGCTTTAGATGCAGGAAAGAATTGTTTAAGAAATTTTTCAACTAAAACGTCCCATGTATCAATCGCCCCTTCAGGTAACGATTCCAACCAATCTTTGGCTTCTCCCTTTAAAGTCCAGGGAAATAACATGAGATATATCTGTTCATCCTCTACTTCTCGGATTTTAAATAGTGTGCAGATCCTATTAAAGGTACGTAGATGTTCATTTGGATCTTCCTTCGGCGCACCACTAAATTGGCATTGATTAGTCACCATGTGTAGAATTTGTCCTTTGATTTCATAATCTGGCGCATTAATGTCTGGATGAGTAATTGCGTGACCTTGGCCAGTGCGTTTAGCTCTCATTCGGTCTTCCATACTTAAAGGTTCCAGATTCTCCATAATTGAATTTGTTGAATCGGAATCACTAGAGGATTCTGATTTAATGGTTCGTTCCTCAACAATCTCTGTTTGAATGATTGGTGGTTCCGGGGGAAAGTTTAGTGGTTCAGGATCTACGAACCGTTCCTGAATATTCTCCGGATTCTCAATTGTGAGGTCGGGTTCAAAAAATGGATTATCGTAAATTTGAACTGAAGTACTTGGTCAACTGGATGACGATTCTAAAGAGAAATCAACGGCGGTTATATTTTGTAAATGTCTTGATCTAGTTACAGGTGGTGAACGTACAAAAGGTGGTGAACGTCTTGCTCGGTGCATTCAATGAATATCCTATTAGTTTTAAAAAGGAAAGAAAAATTATAATAAGTTATCCAATCAATAGACTTTTCTGATTTTGCCCACGTTTCGAATAGCCAAAAGATGCAACAGAGGGGCAGGATTCGTTTGGTCTCAATATAATTGAGGACTGTTTGGCTCCAATAACCCGGTCCACGTACAAATCCAACTATTACTACGAACCAGAAAATTTTGATGTCTATCAATTTAACCACTTAAAATAAATTTTCGTAATTTTAAGAAATTTAGATAAGGAGTAGAACAAAAATCTATGTCCTAAAACTAGAATAACGAGAAATAAGAAAGAAAAAGAGTTCGTCGGAAAAATGTCGAAAAAGAAAAATGGTTGAAAAATAAAAGGTGACAGAAAAATTAAAGAAACTTATAAAACTTAAAAGTACTTGACTAACCTAACCTTATTACTACAACTAACTTAAAATTATAATCGCAAATTGAAATTACTAATTGGAATGATAATTGATACATAGGAAAAAGTCGTCTAAAAATATTAACGCTTACAGGAAAAACTATATCCCAAATGGAAATAACTTAGAAAGAAACTAAAACTTAAAAAGGCGTCGCAAAATTCTAAAGCACTTAAATCTTAGTCTAAAGAAAAAGCACTTAAGGAATTCTACGGCAAAGCCTAAAAATCTAGAAGTAAAAATAACTATGGCAAAAACTATATTTAAAACTAAGTATGAGCTAAAAATACAAATATTACGCTAAAACGATTAAAAAGGGACAAAATATAAAAATATACAAAAAGTTGTAAAAAGTACAATTTTTATAAAAATATTATTTTTATATTATTTATTTTATAAAACTATTAATTTTACAATTTAAATAAACTAATTAAACTAAAAATACAAATTAATTAATATCTAAAATTAATTAATATAATAACTAAACCTAATTAGGGTTTAATATTAATAATAATTAATAATATTCCGTAATTAATGCTGTCGGCAGGTTCAGTAGGGCGTGTCAGATGGGCTCATGCGATTGCATGAGTCCTTAGTTGCCCAGCCATGCGATCGCATGGGCTAGGGTTTCGGGCCACAGAGTGGGCTGCTACAGTACAGGCCGAATTAATAAATTAAATTTTTTTTCTTCTGTTTTTACTGTAAAATATAAAATATATTTATAAATTAAATAAAACTTAAATTTTTACAAACTAAAAAATAGAAATAAAGAAACTTTATAAAACTTAAATATTTACCAAACTCTTAAAAAAATATTTATATTTTTGTTTTTCTTTTAATATTTTTGAATATTTAAAACGTATTTTTACAAAAGCGTACTAAAAATAAAAATCTTTTTTTTTTTTTTTTATATTAGCGTTGCGCTTCCGGCTTTTAAGCTAGAATGATGTTCCCCGGCAGCGGCGCCAAAAATACTTGATGTTTTAGCTGAGTAGTATATAAAATAGCTTATATTTTTGCAGAAAATACTATTAAATACGATACAATTTTACACAAGATATTTATTTATTTATAGAATGGATATACTTAAACCTTGCTACAACACTTATAGGCAGTGTACCTAATCGTACAGTAGTGTAGTTTTTAGTAAGTCCGGTTCGTTCCACAGGGAATCTTTTTAAACAAAGCTTAACGCTATATTAGTTTACTTTTATAAAAATACAAATATATATATATATAAGTAATATTATTATTATAAATAGGGGGTTTTTACCGTTTAATGACCGGTTTGTCGATTTTAAAACTTTAGTCGCAGTTAAAACCAAATGTAAAATATTAAAAATAAATACAAGACTTAAATTAAAGCATAAAGTAAATAACGATAATGAAATTGCGAATAATAAAAGTGCGATAAAATAAACTTGCGATAATTAAAAAGTACGATAATTAAAAGTGCAATTAAATACAATAACAATAAAAATGCGATAATTAGAAGTGCAATTAAATATAAAATAAAGGAAATTAAATATGAAATAAAAGAATTATGCTTATTTAAACTTCCGTAATCATGATGTTTGACGTGTTGATTTTAGTTTTATACCTATGGGTTAATTGTCCTTTGTCCTGGATTATTTATTATGTCCGTCTGGTTTTTGTCCATAACAGTCCATCAGTCATAAATATAAAGTGCGAGTGTCCTCGTCAAATTATTCTTATACCCGAAGTTAAATATTCCAACTAATTGGGGACTTAAACTGTAACAAAATTTTAATACTTTGTTTAATAATTACACCAAGATGTCGACTGAGTGTAACCCAAGATTTTAATATTTTGTTATCAATTATACCAAGTGTCCTTGTACATAATTTCACCCCTGTTTTAATTATTCTAGTGGCTATTAATCCATTCCCGTGTCCGGTTAAATGAACGATTATTCGTACATATAAATACCCCGCCCATCGTGTCCGATTGAGTGTATATGGTAAATTATAGGGACGCCCAATTGTAAATCTTTATATTAACATTAACAAACTATCATTTAGTTAAACAAATATAAAGTCCATTAATAGCCCATAGTCTAATTTCCACAAGTGTCATTCTTTTGTCCAAACCCCAATTATGATACAAAGCCCAATTACCTAATTTTAGTAATTAGCCCAACATCATGATTACTTCGGATTAAATAAGCATAATAATAACTTAGCTACGAGACATTAATGTAAAAAGGTTGAACATAACTTACAATGATTAAAAATAGCGTAGCGTTACACGGACAGAATTTCAACTTACACCCTTACAATATTTGCTAACATACCCTTATTATTAGAATTATAATTAAAATTAAAATTAAAATATAAATTATAAATATATATATATATATTTTACGTATGAATGAGAAAACAGAAAGATAGATGATTTGTGGTGCACCAAAGCTCGATTTTTATAGGCATGTGGGCTGGAACTGGGGCTCATGCGATCGCATGGATTTATGCCTTCCAGGCCATGCGATCGCATGGCCAGCTGGGGAGGCTCATTTTTGGTTGTTTTCTTCTGCCGACGGTTTTATAAATAATATAATATATTAAATAATTATAAGAATTATTTAAATATTATATTATATTTATGTACATAGTTGACTTGTAATTTTTAGTTCGTTGCGTCGAGCGTTGAGAGTTGACTCTGGTCCCGGTTCCGGATTTTCGAACGTCCTTGCGTATAATTTAATATCTTGTACTTTGCGTTTTGAATCTTGTACTCTTGTAATTTCGAGACGTTTCTTATCAATAATTGGAACCTCTTTGATTGTATTTTGTACTTTTGAGCTTTTTGGTCGTTTGCGTCTTCAATTCGTCGAATCTGTCTTTTGTCTTCACCTTTTATTATTTAAACGAATATCACTTGTAAATAGAACAATTGCAACTAAAAGCTTGTCTTTCTTGAGGAATAATGCTATGAAATATATGTTCGTTTTTAGCATTATCAATACTTTAGCACCCGCATAAACCTTCAATCCTAAAAGCTCAACCTGTTCCCTACATTCTAAAAGTGGACCCCCTTGGTCCTTATCTACACCCAAATACTCTCCAATGAGAGTAACAAAAATACCTCCTCCTATTATCCCCCCTTCCTGTATTCCTTCCACCATCTTAGACAAATAAAAACCAACACAGTAAGTGAAATGTCCCGTTCTTATTGATTAAAAATGTTCCATATTAATTGATTTCGTTGCGAGGTTTTGACCTCTATATGAGACGTTTTTCAAAGACTGCATTCATTTTAAAACAAACCATAACCTTTATTTCATCAATAAAGGTTTAAAAAGCTTTACGTAGATTATCAAATAATGATAATCTAAAATATCCTGTTTACACGCAACCATTACATAATGGTTTACAATACAAATATGTTACAACGAAATAAGTTTCTTGAATGCAGTTTTTACACAATATCATACAAGCATGGACTCCAAATCTCGTCCTTATTTAAGTATGCGATCGCGGAAGCTCTTAATAATCACCTGAGAATAAACATGCTTAAAACGTCAACAAAAATGTTGGTGAGTTATAGGTTTAACCTATATATTATCAAATCATAATAATAGAACACAAGATTTCATATTTCATTACACATCCCATACATAGAGATAAAAATCATTCATATGGTGAACACCTGGTAACCGACATTAACAAGATGCATATTTAAGAATATCCCCATCATTCCGGGACACCCTTCGGATATGATATAAATTTCGAAGTACTAAAGCATCCGTACTTTGGATGGGGTTTGTTAGTCCCAATAGATCTATATTTAGGATTCACGTCAATTAGGGTGTCCGTTCCCTAATTCTTAGATTACCAGACTTAATAAAAAGGAGCATATTCGATTTCGATAATTCAACCATAGAATGTAGTTTCACGTACTTGTGTCTATTTTGTAAATCATTTATAAACCTGCATGTATTCTCATCCCAAAAATATTAGATTTTAAAAGTGGGACTATAACTCACTTTCACATATTTTTACTTCGTCGGGAAGTAAGACTTGGCCACTAGTCGATTCACGAACCTATAACAAATATGTACATATATATCAAAGTATATTCAAAATATATTTACAACACTTTTAATACATTTTGATGTTTTAAGTTTATTAAGTCAGCTGTCCTCGTTAGTAACCTACAACTAGTTGTCCAACGTTAGATGTACAGAAAAAAATTGATATATATTATCTTGAATCAATCCACGATCCAGTGTATACGTATCTTAGTATTGATCACAACTCAAACTATATATATTTTGGAATCAACCTCAACCCTGTATATCTAACTCCAACATTCACATATAGAGTGTCTATGGTTGTTCCAAAATATATATAGATGTGTCGACATGATAGGTCGAAACATTGTATACGTGTCTATGGTATCTCAAGATTAGATAATATACAATACAAGTTGATTAAGTTATGGTTGGAATAGATTTGTTACCAATTTTCACGTAGCTAAAATGAGTAGTTTTTACCAATTTTGTTTTGCTCGCCATTTCTTCGTTTCTAATCCATTTTTAGTGATTTAATTGGCCACGGTTTCGTATTGAACTTGACTTTATGAAACTAAACAGAAAAGGTATAAGTTTATAGTCGGAAATATAAGTTACAAGTCGTTTTTGAAAGAGGTAGTCATTTCCGTCGAAAGAACGACATCTTGATGACTGTTTTGAAAAACATACTTTCACATTGAGTTTAACCATGATTGTTGGATATGGTTTTATGTTCATAAGAAAAATCATTTTCCCAGAAGTATAGCTTTTAAATCAAAGTTTTTCATAGTTTTTAATTATCCAAACCAAAACAGCCCCCGGTTGTAACTACGACGACGTAAATCTGGTTTTATGGTGTTTATCGTGTTTCCGAGTTTTAAGTCATTAAGTTAGCATATCATATAGATATAGATCATGTGTAAAGTTTATTTTAAATGTCTAGTTAGAAGGATTAACTTTATTTGCGAACAAGTTTAGAATTAACTAAACTATGTTCTAGTGATTACAAGTTTATAACGTTGAATAAGACAGCTTTTTAGGTATGAATCGAATGATGTTATGAACATCATTACTACCTTAAGTTCCTTGGATAAACCTACTGGAAATGAGAAAAATGGATCTAGCTTCAAAGGATCCTTGGATGGCTTGAAAGTTCTTGAAGCAGAATCATGACACGAAAACAATTTCAAGTAAGATTTCCACTCAAAATAAGATTGTTATAGTTATAGAAATTGAATTAAAGTTTGAATATGATTATTACCTTGTATTAGAAAGATAACCTACTGTAAGTAACAAAGGTTTCTTGATCTTGGATGATTACTTGGAATGGATTTAGAAAACTTGGAAGTAAACTTGCAATCTTGGAAGTATTCTTGATTTTATGAAACTAGAACTTTTGGAATTTATGAAGAACACTTAGAACTTGATGATAGAACTTGAGAGAGATTAATTAGATGAAGAAAATTGAAGAATGAAAGTGTTTGTAGGTGTTTTTGGTCGTTGGTATATGGATTAGATATAAAGGATGTGTAATTTTGTTTACATGTAAATAAGTCCTGAATGATTACTCATATTTTTGTAATTTTATGAGATATTTCATGTTAGTTGCCAAATGATGGTTCCCACATGTGTTAGGTGACTCACATGGGCTGTTAAGAGCTGATCTTGTTAAATGTTTTTAACCCATTGTTTATTAAATCAAATGAGATGTTAAATTATTACATTATCATGATATCATGATGTATTAATATATCTTAATATGATATATATACATTAAATGTCGTTACAATGATAATCGTTACATATATGTCTCGTTTCAAAATCATTAAGTTAGTAGTCTTGTTTTTACATATGTAGTTCATTGTTAATATACTTAATGATATGTTTACTTATCATAATATCATGTTAACTATATATATATATATATATATATATATATATATATATATATATATATATATATATATATATATATATATATATATATATCCATATATATGTCATCATATAGTTTTTACAAGTTTTAACGTTCGTGAATCACCGGTCAACTTGGATGGTCAATTGTCTATATGAAACCTATTTCAATTAATCAAGTCTTAACAAGTTTGATTGCTTAACATGTTGGAAACATTTAATCATGTAAATATTAATTTCATTTAATATATAAAAACATGGAAAGGTTTGGGTCACTACAGTACCTACCCGTTAAATAAATTTCGTCCCGAAATTTTAAGCTGTTGAAAGTGTTGACGAATCTTCTGGAAATAGATGCGGGTATTTCTTCTTCATCTGATCTTCAAACTCCCAGGTGAACTCGGGTCCTCTACGAGCATTCCATCGAACCTTAACAATCAGTATCTTGTTTTGTTTAAGTCTCTTAACCTCACGATCCATTATTTCGACGGGTTCTTCAATGAATTGAAGTTTTTCATTGATTTGGATTTCGTCCAACGGAATAGTGAGATCTTCTTTAGCAAAACATTTCTTCAAATTCGAGACGTGGAAAGTGTTATGTACATTCGCAAGTTTTTGAGGTAACTCAAGTCGGTAAGCTACTGGTCCGACGCGATCAATAATCTTGAATGGTCCAATATACCTTGGATTTAATTTCCCTCGTTTACCAAATCGAACAACACCTTTCCAAGGTGCAACCTTAAGCATGACCATCTCTCTAATTTCAAATTCTATATCTTTTATTTTAATGTCGGCGTAGCTCTTTTGTCGACTTTGGGCGGTTTTCAACCGTTGTTGAATTTGGATAATCTTCTCAGTAGTTTCTTGTATTATCTCCGGACCCGTAATCTGTGTATCCCCCACTTCACTCCAACAAATCGAAGACCTGCACTTTCTACCATAAAGTGCTTCAAACGGAGCCATCTCAATACTTGAATGGTAGCTATTGTTGTAGGAAAATTCTGCTAATGGTAGATGTCGATCCCAACTATTTCCAAAATCAATAACACATGCTCGTAGCATGTATTCAAGCGTTTGTATCGTCCTTTCGCTCTGCTCATCAGTTTGTGGATGATAGGCAGTACTCATGTCTAGACGAGTTCCTAATGCTTGCAGTAATGTCTGCCAGAATCTTGAAATAAATCTGCCATCCCTATCAGAGATAATAGAGACTGGTATTCCATGTCTAGAGATGACTTCCTTCAAATACAGTCGTGCTAACTTCTCCATCTTGTCATCTTCTCTTATTGGCAGGAAGTGTGCTGATTTGGTGAGACGATCAACTATTACCCAAATAGTATCAAAACCACTTGCAGTCATTGGCAATTTAGTGATGAAATCCATGGTAATGTTTTCCCATTTCCATTCCGGGATTTCGGGTTGTTGAAGTAGACCTGATGGTTTCTGATGCTCAGCTTTGACCTTATAACACGTCAAACATTCTCCTACATATTTAGCAACATCGGCTTTCATACCCGGCCACCAAAAATGTTTCTTGAGATCCTTGTACATCTTCCCCGTTCCAGGATGTATTGAGTATCTGGTTTTATGAGCTTCTCTAAGTACCATTTCTCTCATATCTCCAAATTTTGGTACCCAAATCCTTTCAGCCCTATACCGGGTTCTGTCTTTCCAAATATTAAGATGCTTCTCCGATCCTTTGGGTATTTCATCCTTTAAATTTCCATCTTTTAAAACTCCTTGTTGCGCCTCCTTTATTTGAGTAGTAAGGTTATTGTGAATCATTATATTCATAGATTTTACTCGAATGGGTTCTCTGTCCTTCCTGCTCAAGGCGTCGGCTACCACATTTGCCTTCCCCGGGTGGTAACGAATCTCAAAGTCGTAATCATTCAACAATTCAATCCACCTACGCTGCCTCATATTCAGTTGTTTCTGATTAAATATGTGCTGAAGACTTTTGTGGTCGGTATATATAATACTTTTGACCCCATATAAGTAGTGCCTCCAAGTCTTTAGTGCAAAAACAACCGCGCCTAATTCCAAATCATGCGTCGTATAATTTTGTTCGTGAATCTTCAATTGTCTAGACGCATAAGCAATCACCTTCGTTCTTTGTATTAATACACAACCGATACCTTGCTTTGATGCGTCACAATAAATCACAAAATCATCATTCCCTTCAGGCAATGACAATATAGGTGCCGTAGTTAGCTTTTTCTTCAATAACTGAAACGCTTTCTCTTGTTCATCCTTCTATTCAAATTTCTTCCCTTTGTGCGTTAATGTAGTCAATGGTTTTGCTATTCTGGAAAAGTCTTGGATGAACCTTCTGTAGTAACCAGCTAGTCCTAAAAACTGGCGTATCTGTTTCGGAGTTTTCGGGGTTTCCCACTTTTCAACAGTGTCTATCTTTGCCGGATCCACCTTAATACCTTCTTTGTTCACTATGTGACTGAGGAATTGAACTTCTTCCAACCAAAATGCACACTTTGAAAATTTAGCGTACAATTCTTCTTTCCTCAATACTTCTAACACCTTTCTCAAATGTTCACCGTGTTCTTGGTTATTCTTTGAGTAAATAAGTATGTCATCAATGAAAACAATGACAAACTTGTCAAGGTATGGTCCACACACTCGATTCATAAGGTCCATGAACACATCTGGTGCATTAGTTAAACCAAACGGCCTGACCATAAACTCGTAATGACCGTAACGTGTTCTGAAAGCAGTCTTTGGAATATCATCTTCTTTCACCCGCATTTGATGATACCCGGAACGTAAGTCAATCTTTGAATAAACAGAAGAGCCTTGTAGTTGATCAAATAAGTCGTCGATTCTCGGTAGTGGGTAGCGGTTCTTGATGGTAAGTTTGTTCAACTCTCGGTAGTCGATACACAACCTGAATGTACCATCTTTCTTCTTGACAAACAAAACAGGAGCTCCCCACGGTGATGTGCTTGGTCGAATGAAACCACGCTCTAAAAGTTCTTGTAATTGGCTTTGCCGCTCTTTCATCTCGCTGGGTGCGAGTCTGTAAGGAGCATGAGCTATTGGTGCAACTCCTGGTACAAGATCTATTTGAAATTCAATGGATCGATGTGGGGGTAATCCCGGTAATTCTTTCGGAAATACATCGGGAAATTCTTTTGCGACGGGAACATCATTGATGCTCTTTTCTTCAGTTTGTACTTTCTCGACGTGTGCTTGAACAGCATAGCAACCTTTTCTTATTAGTTTTTGTGCCTTCAAATTACTAATAAGATGTAGCTTCGTGTTGCCCTTTTCTCCGTAAACCATTAAGGGTTCTCCTTCTTCTCGTACAATGCGAATTGTATTTTTATAACATATGATCTCTGCTTTCACCTTCTTCAGCCAGTCCATGCCAAATATTACATCAAAACTCCCTAACTCTACGGGTATCAAATCAATATTAAATATTTCGCTACCCATTTTAATTTCTCGATTCCGGCATATATAATCTGCTGAAATTAATTTACCGTTTGCTAATTCGAGTAAAAATTTACTATCCAACGGCGACAATGGACAACTTAATTTAGCACACAAATTTCTACTCATATAGCTTCTATCCGCACCTGAATCAAATAAAACGTAAGTAGATTTACTGTCAATAAGAAACGTACCCGTAATAAGCTTCGGGTCTTCCTGTGCCTCTGCCGCATTAATATTGAAAACTCTTCCACGGCTTTGTCCATTCGTGTTCTCCTGGTTCGGGCAATTTCTAATAATGTGGCCCGGTTTTCCACATTTATAACAAACTACATTGGCATAACTTGCTCTGACACTACTTGCTCTGCCATTACTCGTTCCGACACCATTTGTTCCTTTCGTTCTATTAACCCTTGGTCCGTAGACCTCACACTTCGCCGCGCTATGACCATTTCTTTTACACTTGTTGCAAAATTTGGTGCAGAACCCCGAGTGATACTTTTCACACCTTTGGCATAGCTGCTTCTGATTGTTGTTGTTGGGATGATTGTTGTAGTTGCTGTTGTTGTTGTTGTTGTTGGGCCATTTGTTGTAGTTGCAATTAATGTTGCGATTATTGAAATAGTTGTTACGATTATTGTTGTAATTGCTGTTGTTGTTGTATTGGTGATTCTTATCACCGTTTTCCTCCCACTTTCTTTTGACTTGCTTCACATTGGCCTCTCCAGCTGCCTGTTCTTTAATTATTTCCTCAATCTGGTTCACTAGTTTGTGAGCCATTCTACATGCCTGTGGTATGGAGCGGGCTCGTGTGAACTTATATCTTCTTGGATTCTTTCCGGTAATCCTTTCACAAATGCGTCGATATTCTCTTCCTCATCTTCGAACGCTCTCGGACACAATAGGCACAATTCTGTGAATCGTCTTTCGTACATGGTAATATCAAATCCTTGGGTTCGTAACCCTCTAAGTTCTGTCTTGAGCTTATTGACCTCAGTTCTGGGACGGTACTTCTCGTTCATCAAGCGCTTGAATGCTGACCACGGTAGTGCGTAAGCATCATCTTGTCCCACTTACTCTAGATAGGTATTCCACCATGTTAACGTAGAACCTGTGAAGGTATGCGTAGCGTACTTCACTTTGTCCTCTTCAGTACACTTACTTATGGCAAACACCGATTCGACCTTCTCGGTCCACCGTTTCAATCCGATCGGTCCTTTGGTTCCATCAAATTCTAAAGGTTTGCAGGCAGTGAATTCTTTGTAGGTGCATCCTACACGATTTCCTGTACTGCTAGATCCAAGGTTATTGTTGGTATGTAGCGCAGCCTGTACTGCAGCTATGTTTGAAGCTAGAAAAGTACGGAATTCCTCTTCATTCATATTCACGGTGTGTCGAGTAGTCGGTGCCATTTCCTTCAAAATAGTCAAATGGAACAAGTTAATCATACAGAATATTAAGAGTAGTTAATAGTTTTTCGTAGCATAATATAAACTCATTTATAAAAGCTTTTTCTTCATATTAGCGTTTTATAAGTTTAAATTCGGGTAGTACCTACCCGTTAAGTTCATACTTAGTAGCTAATATACAATTCAACTACTACAATTCTATATGAAAAACTAATTATAATAATATTTCTCGTTCAAACTTTTATACAATATTTTACAAACTTACAATACCGCTTATTTTACATAAAGCATGAAATATAGCACACAATAACTTTGATACAAGATAGTTGTGAAGATAATTCTAGCTAGTACACAAGTCGTTCAGCAAAGGCAATAAAGACACGTAATTCGTACATCCAGAAACAAGTCATGCATTCTGGTTTTACTAGGACTACTTCCCATCCTTGGTCTTGTGGAACATAACCGTTATGGCCGTTGATAAGACAGCGTGTTGTAACGTCGTCAAAGGGACGAGGGTTACGTAATGTCCAACAGTCCCGTAACAATCTAAAAACCTCATTTCTTACCCCAATTACCGACTCCGTCACTTGTGGTAACGTTTTGTTTAATAGTTGTAGCCCGATGTTCTTGTTCTCACTTTGGTGAGAAGCGAACATTACTAACCCGTAAGCATAACATGCTTCTTTATGTTGCACGTTAACCGCTTTTTCTAAATCACGAAGTCCTATATTCGGATATATTGAGTCAAAATAATTTCTTAACCCGTTGCGTAAAATAGCATTTGGGTTCCACGCAATATATGCGTTAAAGTAAACACATCGTAACTTATGGATTTCCCAATGTGATATCCCCCATCTTTCGACCGAAAGCCTTTTATAAACCAAGGCATTCTTGGAACGTTCTTCGAATGTCTTACAAACTGATCTCGCCTTAAATAGTTGTGCCAAGGAATTCTGACCGACTCTAGACAAGATTTCATCAATCATGTCTCCGGGTAGGTCTCTTAAAATATTGGGTTGTCTATCCATTTTGTGTTTTTATACTGTAAAATAGACAAGAGTTAGATTCATAAAAAAAAATACTTATTAATACAAGCAATTTTTACATATATCATAAAGCATAAGCACACTATATTACATATATTACACCACACGAATACAACTATCTTATTCCAACTCGCTAGTTTCTTCTTCTTCGGTTTTGGTTCGTTTTGCCAAGTTTCTAGGGATATATGATGTTCCCCTAATACTAGCTGTCGTTTTCCACAACGGTTTAGAAAAACCTGGTGGTTTAGAGGTTCCCGGGTCATTGTTACAACTTAAGGACTTTGGGGGTTGATGATACATATAAAGTTCATCGGGGTTGGAATTAGATTTCTCTATTTTTATGCCCTTTCCCTTATTATTTTCTTTTGCCTTTTTAAATTCAGTTGGGGTAATTTCTATAACATCATCGGAATTCTCGTCGGAATCCGATTCATCGGAGAATTGGTAATCCTCCCAATATTTTGCTTCCATGGTGGAAACACCATTGACCATAATTAACCTTGGTCGGTTGGTTGAGGATTTTCTTTTACTTAACCATTTTATTATTTCCCCCACAAGTTCTATTTCCTCCTCCGGTTCCTCCTCTTCCGGTTCTGATTCTTCTTCCAGTTCTGATTCTTCTTCCGGTTCTGATTCTTCTTCCGGTTCCTCTTCGGGAACTTGTGAATCGGTCCAATATATATTCGACTCTTCGTTATTATTAGGTGAGTCAATGGGATTTGTGCTAGAGGTAGACATCTATCACACAATATCAAACATGTTAAGAGATTAATATATCACATAATATATACATGTTAATACTATATAGTTTCCAACAAAAATGTTAAGCAATCATTTTTAAAGAAAACACGGTCGAAGTCCAGACTTACTAATGCATCCTAACAAACTCGATAAGACACACTAATGCAAATTTCCTGGTTCTCTAAGACCAACACTCGGATACCAACTGAAATGTCCCGTTCTTATTGATTAAAAACGTTCCATATTAATTGATTTCGTTGCGAGGTTTTGACCTCTATATGAGACGTTTTTCAAAGACTGCATTCATTTCAAAACAAACAATAACCTTTATTTCATCAATAAAGGTTTAAAAAGCTTTACGTAGATTATCAAATAATGATAATCTAAAATATCCTGTTTACACGCGACCATTACATAATGGTTTACAATACAAATATGTTACAACGAAATAAGTTTCTTGAATGCAGTTTTTACACAATATCATACAAGCATGGACTCCAAATCTCGTCCTTATTTAAGTATGCGACAGCGGAAGCTCTTAATAATCACCTGAGAATAAACATGCTTAAAACGTCAACAAAAATGTTGGTGAGTTATAGGTTTAACCTATATATTATCAAATCATAATAATAGACCACAAGATTTCATATTTCATTACACTTCCCATACATAGAGATAAAAATCATTCATATGGTGAACACCTGGTAACCGACATTAACAAGAAGCATATTTAAGAATATCCCCATCATTCCGGGACACCCTTCGGATATGATATAAATTTCGAAGTACTAAAGCATCCGTACTTTGGATGGGGTTTGTTAGGCCCAATAGATCTATCTTTAGGATTCGCGTCAATTAGGGTGTCTGTTCCCTAATTCTTAGATTACCAGACTTAATAAAAAGGGGCATATTCGATTTCGATAATTCAACCATAGAATGTAGTTCCACGTACTTGTGTCTATTTTGTAAATCATTTATAAAACCTGCATGTATTCTCATCCCAAAAATATTAGATTTTAAAAGTGGGACTATAACTCACTTTCACATATTTTTACTTCGTCGGGAAGTAAGACTTGGTCACTGGTCGATTCATGAACCTATAACAAATATTTACATATATATCAAAGTATATTCAAAATATATTTACAACACTTTTAATACATTTTGATGTTTTAAGTTTATTAAGTCAGCTGTCCTCGTTAGTAACCTACAACTAGTTGTCCAACGTTAGATGTACAGAAAAAAATTGATATATATATCTTGAATCAATCCACGACCCAGTGTATACGTATCTCAGTATTGATCACAACTCAAACTATATATATTTTGGAATCAACCTCAACCCTGTATAGTTAACTCCAACATTCACATACAGAGTGTCTATGGTTGTTCCGAAATATATATAGATGTGTCGACATGATAGGTTAAAATATTGTATACGTGTCTATGGTATCTCAAGATTACATAATATACAATACAAGTTGATTAAGTTATGGTTGGAATAGATTTGTTACCAATTTTCACGTAGCTAAAATGAGTAGTTTTTACCAATTTTGTTTTGCTCGCCATTTCTTCGTTTCTAATCCGTTTTTAGTGATTTAAGTGGTCACGGTTTCGTATTGAACTTGACTTTGTGAAACTAAACAGAAAAGGTATAAGTTTATAGTCGGAAATACAAGTTACAAGTCATTTTTGAAAGAGGTAGTCATTTCCGTCGAAAGAACGACATCTTGATGACTGTTTTGAAAAACATACTTTCACACTGAGTTTAACCATGATTGTTGGATATGGTTTTATGTTCATAAGAAAAATCATTTTCCCAGAAGTATAGCTTTTAAATCAAAGTTTTTCATAGTTTTTAATTATCCAAACCAAAACAGCCCCCGGTTGTAACTACGACGGCGTAAATCTGGTTTTATGGTGTTTATCGTGTTTTCGAGTTTTAAATAATTAAGTTAGCATATCATATATATATATATAGATCATGTGTATAGTTGATTTTAAAAGTCTAGTTAAAAGGATTAACTTTATTTGTGAACAAGTTTAGAATTAACTAAACTATGTTCTAGTGATTACAAGTTTATAACGTTGAATAAGACAGCTTTTTAGGTATGAATCGAATGATGTTATGAACATCATTACTACCTCAAGTTCCTTGGATAAACCTACTGGAAATGAGAAAAATGGATCTAGCTTCAAAGGATCCTTGGATGGCTTGAAAGTTCTTGAAGCAGAATCATGACACGAAAACAATTTCAATTAAGATTTCCACTCGAAATAAGATTGTTATAGTTATAGAAATTGAATTAAAGTTTGAATATGATTATTACCTTGTATTAGAAAGATAACCTACTGTAAGTAACAAAGGTTTCTTGATCTTGGATGATTACTTGGAATGGATTTAGAAAACTTGGAAGTAAACTTGCAATCTTGGAAGTATTCTTGATTTTATGAAACTAGAACTTTTAGAATTTATGAAGAACACTTAGAACTTGAAGATAGAACTTGAGAGAGATTAATTAGATGAATAAAATTGAAGAATGAAAGTGTTTGTAGGTGTTTTTGGTCGTTGGTATATGGATTAGATATAAAGGATGTGTAATTTTGTTTACATGTAAATAAGTCATGAATGATTACTCATATTTTTGTAATTTTATGTGATATTTCATGCTAGTTGCCAAATGATGGTTCCCACATGTGTTAGGTGACTCACATGGGCTGCTAAGAGCTGATCTTGTTAAATGTTTTTAACCCATTGTTTATTAAATCAAATGAGATGTTAAATTCTTACATTATCATGATATCATGATGTATTAATATATCTTAATATGATATATATACATTAAATGTCGTTACAACGATAATCGTTACATATATGTCTCGTTTCAAAATCATTAAGTTAGTAGTCTTGTTTTTACATATGTAGTTCATTGTTAATATACTTAATGATATGTTTTTACTTATCATAATATCATGTTAACTATATATATATATATATATATATATATATATATATATATACATATATATATCCATATATATGTCATCATATAGTTTTTACAAGTTTTAATGTTCGTGAATCACCGGTCAACTTGGGTGGTCAATTGTCTATATGAAACATATTTCAATTAATCAAGTCTTAACAAGTTTGATTGCTTAACATGTTGGAAACATTTAATCATGTAAATATCAATTTCATTTAATATATAAAAACATGGAAAGGTTCGGGTCACTACAGTAAGGGATATTAACAAAGCCTCTTGGGTCTCGAATACACTTTAGGTAAAATAAATCATGTAACGTCAATTTTTCCTTGTTGTGACCGCTCTGTGTAATCGAGTTAGCCAAAAATCTATGAATTATACGAAGCTCAGCTCTGTTAATATGTAAGTAGGTATGTGTTCCTACCCGCCCAAAAACATTATAATCTGACATACGCCTCCACACGGCGTTCGCGTCAAAATTCCTATCTACCCTTTCACCATGATAAATCAAATTCATACAATCGGGTAGTAGTAATTCAGAGGGCGTATATATCTGCAAAGCCCTGGCCATGTCCAGCATGGACATCCTGTACATCCTACGGCCAAGTATAAATCTAAGAAAACTTCTGTCATCTAATCTATCTACATCTACATTTAATGCTATAGTACTCATCAGCTCAACACACCATTCCTTATATACAGGCATACGAATGGTGAATAAGCATTCCCAATCAGTAAAAGAAGAACTGCCATACCTTTGAATCAGTAGCAGTCTAACACGGTCAGCTAGTTGGACCCTTTCCAAAGGATCCCAATCAATTACCCTAGGCATCTCTACATCTTTCGTTACTAATTTGAATTTATTACTTTGATATGCCGGGTAATCTCTCCAGCTTCTATCGAATCTTAGATTAGGATGCAATATATGTTCAGGAATCGTTGGGTACTCTACTGGCGGATGCATCGGAACTACTATGAATTCATTAACAAACTGTAGCGGATCATAATAAGGTACATGTTGATCAGGCTGATGTTGTTGTTCCTGTTGTGGTTCTTGTTCGGGTTCTGGCTCGTATTACGGCTCATATTCTGGTTCAGGTTCCTGTTGTGGTTGTCTAGATGATGATGAAGCACCAGCAGTATCGGTTTTCTGCAAAACACATTAAACACAAAATTTGTGCATCCAAATATGCATTAGTGTTAGCAAAATAACAACTTAAATTAACCACAATAACATGTTCAAACAAAATTAAACTTATACACATTTTCACATTTTTTACAATTCTACACTTTTTCAAATAAGCACATATGATAATGTATACAAAGTTCATAAGCATTTAACTCAAATAACATGTCAAAATAGTCATTACTAGCAATTAAACAAGTCTCAAATGGCATTTACATCAAATTAATCAATTTCATGAATTTTATACCTAAAAAGTCCACTTTAATCTCCAAAAATCATGTTTAGGATCAAAGTTTGGATTATTTAACTACCTAAACATGTTACACTACTTAATTTAGCAATAATTCATGAAAAAAATCGGCCATAACCTATTTATATCAAAAAGCGCCAAATTGCTCAAGAACACAAACCCTAGATTTCTAAAAATTTTGAAGTTTTTGGCTTCAAATCATGTTAAATAGCATCAATCTAGGTTATACATGCATAATATACTAACAATTTAACCCCAAATTACACTAGAAATTAACAAAATTGAATTAGGTAAAATATTGATAATTATCACAAAAGCTAGAAAATTTATGAGTTTAGGGGTGTAATTTTTACCTTTTTGTTGAAGAATCCGAACCTAGGCATGATTAGAGCAAGAAATTTGACGAATACCGGTGAAAATTTGGTGAGGTTTTGAGAGAATTTCGTATGTGTATGTGTGTCTTGTGGTGAAGAACACAGCTCGCGGGGACTTTTGTTCCTGGCCTGGAATCCAGCTCCATGCGATCGCATGGAGTTGCAGTTCAAAACCCATGCGATCGCATGGGTCTGGTATATATATATATTTTTTAAAAATAACCTTACACTTTTTAAAACATATAATTAAATTAAATTTTAAAAAATTGTTTCTTTTTAGGATGAGGGCGTTTCGGAATGATGTCCTAGTCCGTCCCTCGACAAAATTTTAAAATTTATCAATTTTAAGCGCAGTTTTAAAAGTAAAGATTTTTGGGTTTTTTAAATGTTTTTGGCATACTTTAATTCAATAAGATTAAAAATAATGATAATAAAAGTTCTCGTCCCTCCCTTGGGTAGAGCAATTTCGGTTCAACGACCTAGTCTTCAACTCACGACGAATTTTTAGAAATCAATTTTTAACTTAGCGAAATAAAGTAAATTTTTGTTTTTAAATTCACACCAAACTTAAATTTAAAATGCATAAAATTAAAAATTCATATTATTAAAATTTTAAAAATTTACACCAAACTAATATATGCTTTTGTTTTTATACATACAAACTTATATTATATTTTTGTTTTTATACATACAAACTTATATTAAAAATATTAATTTTTCAAATATTTAAAAACTTAAATATATTGATTTTAAAATTTTACAATAATAATTTAATATTAATTTTAAAAACAAAGTAAAAATAAAATTTAAAATCTTTTTGGTCTTTTATCTCACTTTAATCAATCAAATATTATCAAAAATATACGCCCCTCTTTTCGGTAAAGTAATTTCGGCTATTTTACCTAGTTTTACTCCTGACGAATTTCTGAAATATTTTGGGTTGATTGATTAAAGATATTTATACCTTAAGAATAAACGGTAAATTTCGCAGTAATGTAATAAATTTTTATATGATATCAATAATTTCGATCGCAAAACCTAATATTATTGAGTATCAATTTAATACTTTATAGCGAACAATTTAGCGTTTAATATTAAAAGGTTAAAAGCAATAAAATAAAAATAAAAACTGTACTTACTTACCTGTGAAATAGAATTCTTAGTGACCTGCTTTAGCCCACTCATAAGATAGTCGGACTTATTGGTTTTCCATGGCTACATAGGCGTAACCTCGAGCATTCAACGTTTTTTCTTCGAAACATATGAACGGTCCATCTCTGCATAAAGTAACAAATTCGGTATTGGAATATGTCTGATTCGTCGAGCATTTTCCTTCGTGTGACCATTTTCCGCATTTGTGATATCTTTCAAGGTGTCGTGCTCTTCTTTTCGCTGCAGATTTCGATTTTCCTTTACTAAAATGTAACTTATTATTTTCGTTCCTGGATTCTTTTCTTACTCCGTCCAATTTACCTCTGATTAATGATACCAATTCACTTAGAAGAGTGTCATTATTACGTTTAGTGATCAAAGCGTGTAGCATTAGACCATGGTTTAGTTCACAGGAAGTCTTCATCTCGTAAAACCTAAAAAAATAAAAATTCAGAATGGGGGGAGAAGACTAGTTCTTTAGGGTCTGCTAGGGAAAGACCATTCGGATTCCATTCTCGAGAACTACACGAAAACAGAAAATCTAACTCTAACAGAAATACATATTACCCTTAAAAGATTCGAACCTCCCCACACTTAGTTAAAATTGTGATTAACGTTATTTTCAATTGGATCATTAACAACTTGTATATCTTTGACTTTTACTTCAATCCATTTGTTGATTTCCTCCGTAACTTTCACAAGTTCAGCTAACATCGCCTTTTCTTTTGGCGATAAATTGGATATTAATCGGTTACATAACTTAAAGTTTCCCTTAATCTTAGCATCGTGAATCCATTTATAAAGTTTCTTCGTTGAACTGTTAAAAATGGGTACATCTAATTTCGTATCATCAACGGGGTTTTTTGTGATCGGATCATCATTAAGTGTTTCTTCATCTTCCCCACACTTATGCATTTTTATTGGTTTAATAGTTTTGGTTGGTGGAGATCTAAACTTTCGGTTCACAAAGGTGATCGATTTATCACCATCCCTAAGTGTCATTCTACCTTCTCTTACATCAATGGATGCCTCGGTGGTTGCTAAAAATGGGAGACCTAAAATTAGAGGAATATCAAGGTTTTCCTCCATATTAATCTCTATGAAGTTTGCAACAAAGGTCAAACTTCCCACGTTAACAAGTAAATTATTTGCTATTCCAAACGGGTATTTAATGGTTAGGTCAAATGATTGAACACCTATTTTGGTTGGTTTTAATTTACCCATACCTAATCTTTTGTATAACGAAAGAGGCATAATATTTGCACTTGCTCCTAAATCTGCGAGTCCATTATATATAGCACCATCATTAAGCAAGCAAGAAATGATAAATTCACCCGGGTCTCCTGCTTTAGTAAGTCGAGTTGGTTTGTAAACCTTTTTCGAGTGTTCTTTTCTTGGTTCTTTTACTTCTATTTGAACTTCTTGTTCACATTTTTCTTCGTTTCTTGGAATGGGAGGTTTGTATAAGAATTCTTCTTCATCACTCCAATTTGAATCCTCCCTATTTTCCAATTTTGATTTTTCATATGTTGTTGATAACATATTTATGTTTTCATTTTGAGGGTTTTCTTGGGTGGTGAAATTATGATTGACCTCTTTGTCAACTTCCATCGAACCATGTATGTAATGTTTAACTCTGTGACCATTAACTTTAAATTCAATCCCATTTGAATTTATTAACTTTATTGTTCTGTATGGGAAAACTCTTTTGACTATGAATGGTTCAGACCATCTTGATTTCAATTTTCCAAGAAATAGCTTGAATCGTGAATTGAAAAGAAGAACTCTGTCTCCTTCTTTAAATTCTTTTGAACTTCTTATTCTTTTATCATGCCATTTTTTTGTTCTTTCCTTATAGATTAACGAATTTTCGTATGCCTCATGTCTTAATTCTTCTAATTCATTTAATTGACTTAACCGTAGACTTCCGGCTTCATGTAAATCAAGATTACATGTCTTTAAAGCCCACAATGCTTTGTGTTCAATTTCTACTGGAAGATGACATGCTTTTCCATAAACGAGTCTAAAAGGTGTGGTTCCAATTGGAGTTTTGTAGGCTGTTCTAAAAGCCCAGAGTGTATCCTCCAATTTAATGGACCATTCCTTCGGATTTGATCCTACGGTTTTCCCTAGAATACGTTTTAATGCTCGGTTGGTATTTTCAACTTGTCCACTTGTTTGTGAATGATATGCAGTGGAGATTTTATGTGTTACTCCGTATCTTTTGAGAACTTTCTCAAGTTGATTGTTACAAAAATGAGTACCCCGATCACTTATTAAATCTTTCGGTGTTCCAAACCTTGCAAAAAGACATTTTAAAAAGTTGACTACAACTCGTGCATCGTTAGTTGGGAGAGCGTGTGCTTCCGCCCATTTAGATACATAATCAATGGCAACAAGAATGTAGAGATTATTATTGTAGTGACCCGAAATTTTCCATGTTTATATATATATATATATATTAAATGAAATTTTTATTTACATGATTAAGTGTTTCCAACATGTTAAGCAATCAAACTTGTTAAGACTTGATTAATTGAAATAGGTTTCATATAGACAATTGACCACCCAAGTTGACCGGTGATTCACGAACGTTAAAACTTGTAAAAACTATATGATGACATATATATGGATATATATATATATATATATAGTTAACATGATATTATGATAAGTAAACATATCATTAAGTATATTAACAATGAACTACATATGTAAAAACAAGACTACTAATTTAATGATTTTGAAACGAGACATATATGTAACGATTATCGTTGTAACGACATTTAATGTATATATATCATATTAATATATATTAATACATCATGATATCATAATAATGTAATAATTTAACATCTCATTTGATTTAATAAACAATGGGTTAACAACATTTAACAAGATCGTTAACCTAAAGGTTTCAAAACAACACTTACATGTAACGACTAACGATGACTTAACGACTCAGTTAAAATGTATATACATGTAGTGTTTTAATATATATTCATACACTTTTGAAAGACTTCAAGACACTTATCAAAATACTTCTACTTAACAAAAATGTTTACACTTACATCCTCGTTCAGTTTCATCAACAATTCTACTCGTATGCACCCGTATTCGTACTCGTACAATACACAGCTTTTAGATGTATGTACTATTGGTATATACACTCCAATGATCAACTCTTAGCAGCCCATGTGAGTCACCTAACACATGTGGGAACCATCATTTGGCAACTAGCATGAAATGTCTCATAAAATTACAAAAATATGAGTAATCATTCATGACTTATTTACATGAAAACAAAATTACATATCCTTTATATCTAATCCATACACCAACGACCAAAAACACCTACAAACACTTTCATTCTTCAATTTTCTTCATCTAATTGATCTCTCTCAAGTTCTAACTTCAAGTTCTAAGTGTTCTTCATAAATTCTACAAGTTCTAGTTACATAAAATCAAGAATAATTTCAAGTTTGCTAGCTCACTTCCAATCTTGTAAGGTGATCATCCAACCTCAAGAAATGTTTGTTTATTACAGTAGGTTATCATTATAATACAAGGTAATAATCATATTCAAACTTTGGTTCAATTTCTATAACTATAACAATCTTATTTCAAGTGATGATCTTACTTGAACTTGTTTTCGTGTCATGATTCTGCTTCAAGAACTTCGAGCCATCCAAGGATCCGTTGAAGCTAGATCCATTATTATCTTTTCTAGTAGGTTTATCCAAGGAACTTAAGGTAGTAATGATGTTCATAACATCATTCGATTCATACATAAAAAGCTATCATATTCGAAGTGGTAAACTAGTAATCACTAGAACATAGTTTAGTTAATTCTAAACTTGTTCGCAAATAAAATTAATCCTTCTAACTACACTTTTAAAATCAACTGTACACATGCTAACTTAATGATTTAAAACCCGGAAACACGATAAACACCATAAAACCGGATTTACGCCGTCGTAGTTACAACCGGGGGCTGTTTTGGTTTGGATAATTAAAAACTATGAAAAACTTTGATTTAAAAGCTATACTTCTGGGAAAATGATTTTTCTTATGAACATGAAACCATATCCAAAAATCATGGTTAAACTCAAAGTGAAAGTATGTTTTTCAAAACAGTCATCAAGATGTCGTTCTTTCGAAGGAAATGACTACCTCTTTCAAAAATGACTTGTAACTTGTATTTCCGACTATAAACCTATACCTTTTCTGTTTAGTTTCATAAAGTCAAGTTCAATACAAAACCGTGGCTGCTTAAATCACTCAAAACGGATTAGAAACGAAGAAATGGCGAGCAAAACAAAATTGGTAAAAACTACTCATTTTAGCTACGTGAAAATTGGTAACAAATCTATTCCAACCATAACTTAATCAACTTGTATTGTATATTATGTAATCTTGAGATACCATAGACACGTATACAATGTTTCGACCTATCATGTCGACACATCTATATATATTTCGGAACAACCATAGACACTCTATATGTGAATGTTGGAGTTAGCTATACAGGGTTGAGGTTGATTCCAAAATATATATAGTTTGAGTTGTGATCAATACTGAGATATGTATACACTGGGTCGTAGATTGATTCAAGATAATATATATCGATTTATTTCTGTACATCTAACTGTGGACAACTAGTTGTAGGTTACTAACGAGGACAGCTGACTTAATAAACTTAAAACATCAAAATGTATTAAAAGTGTTGTAAATATATTTTGAACATACTTTGATATATATGTACATATTTGTTATAGGTTTGTGAATCGACCAGTGGCCAAGTCTTACTTCCCGATGAAGTAAAAAATCTGTAAAAGTGAGTTATAGTCCCACTTTTAAAATCTAATATTTTTGGGATGAGAATACATGCAGGTTTTATAAATGATTTACAAAATAGACACAAGTACGTGAAACTACATTCTATGGTTGAATTATCGAAATCGAATATGCCCCTTTTTATTAAGTCTGGTAATCTAAGAATTAGGGAACAGACACCCTAATTGACGCGAATCCTAAAGATAGATCTATTGGGCCTAACAAACCCCATCCAAAGTACCGGATGCTTTAGTACTTCGAAATTTATATCATATCCGAAGGGTGTCCCGTAATGATGAGGATATTCTTAAATATGCATCTTGTTAATGTCGGTTACCAGGTGTTCACCATATGAATGATTTTTATCTCTATGTATGGGATGTGTATTGAAATATGAAATCTTGTGGTCTATTGTTACGATTTGATATATATATAGGTTAAACCTATAACTCACCAATATTTTTGTTGACGTTTAAAGCATGTTTATTCTCAGGTGAATACTAAGAGCTTCCACTGTTGCATACTAAAATAAGGACAAGATTTGGAGTCCATGTTTGTATGATATTGTGTAAAAACTGCATTTAAGAAACATATGTCGATGTAATATATTTCAATTGTAAACCATTATGTAATGGTCGTGTGTAAACAGTATATTTTAGATTATCATTATTTGATAATCTTCGTAATGCTTTTGAAACCTTTATTGATAAAATAAAGGTTATTGTTTGTTTTAAAATGAATGCAGTCATTGAAAAATGTCTCATATAGAGGTCAAAACCTCGCAACGAAATCAATTAATATGGAACATTTTTAATCAATAAGAACGGGACATTTCAGTTGGTATCAGAGCGTTGGTCTTAGAGAACCAGAATTTTGCATTAGTGTGTCTTATCGAATTTGTTAGGATGCATTAGTGAGTCTGGACTTCGACCGTGTTTACTTGAAAATGATTGCTTAACAAATTTTGTTGGAAACTATATATTTTTAACATGTGAATATTATGTGATATATTAATCTCTTAATGTGTTTGATATTATGTGATAGATGTCTACCTCTAGAACAAGTCCCATTGACTCACCTAATAATAATGAAGAGTCAAATGTAAATTGGAATGATTCGTGGACTAATTCACAAGTTCCCGAAGAGGAACCGGAAGAAGAATCGGAACCGGAAGAAGAATCAGAACCGGAAGAAGAAATAGAACCAGTGGGGGAAATAATAAAACGGTTAAGTAGAAGAAAATCCTCAACCAACTGACCAAAGTTAATTATGGTTAATGGTGTTTCCGCCAAGGAAGCAAAGTATTAGGAGGATTACCAATTCTCCGATGAATCGGATCCCGACAAGGATTCCGATGATGTTATAGAAATTACCCCAACACAATTTAATAAGGCAAAAGAGAACAATAAGGGAAAGGGCATAAAAATAGAGAAATTTGATTCCAAACCCGATGAACTTTATATGTATCGTCAAAACCCGTATTTCTTAAGTTGTGACAATAACCTAGGAACCTCTAAACCACCAGGTTTTTCTAAACCAATGTGGAAAACGATGGCTCGTATTAGGGGAACATCATATATCCCTAGAAACTTGGCAAAACGAACCAAAACTGAAGAAGAAGAAGAAACGAGCGAGTCGGAATAAGATAGTTATATTCGTGTGGTGTAATATATGTAATATAGTGTGCTTATGCTTTATGATATATGTAAAAATTGCTTGTATTAATAAGTATTTTTTTTATGAATCTAACTCTTGTCTATTTTACAGTATAAAAACACAAAATGGATAGACAACCCAATATTTTAAGAGACCTACCCGGAGACATGATTGATGAAATCTTGTCTAGAGTCGGTCAGAATTCCTCGGCACAACTATTTAAGGCGAGATCAGTTTGTAAGACATTCGAAGAACGTTCCAAGAATGCCTTGGTTTATAAAAGGCTTTCGTTCAAAAGATGGGGAATATCACATTGGGAAATCCATAAGTTACGATGTGTTTACTTTGACGCATATATTGCGGGGAACCCAAATGCTATTTTACGCAACGGGTTAAGAAATTATTTTGACTCAATATATCCGAATATAGGACTTCGTGATTTAGAAAAAGCGGCTAACATGCAACATAAAGAAGCATGTTATGCTTACGGGTTAATAATGTTCGCTTCTCACCAAAGTGAGAACAAGAACATCGGGCTACAACTATTAAACAAAACGTTCCCACAAGTGACGGAGTCGGTAATTGGGGTAAGAAATGAGGTTTTTAGATTGTTACAGGACTGTTGGACATTACGTAACCCTCGTCCCTTTGACGACGTTACAACACGCTGTCTTATCAACGGCCATAATGGTTATGTTCCACAAGACCAAGGATGGGAAGTAGTCCTAGTAAAACCAGAATGCATGACCTGTTTCTGGACGTATGAATTACGTGTCTTTATTGCCTTTGCTGAACGACTTGTGTACTAGCTAGAATTATCTTCACAACCATCTTGTATCAAATTTATTGTGTGCTATATTTCATGCTATATGTAAAATAAGCTGTAACAACCCGACTTTTTCCGTTAAAAACTTAACAACTGTCTGTTAAATTCAACGTTTTTCCAAGCTAATTTTTTTTTTTTTAAAATATATATATATTATTACATAAGTTTTATAGGTGTTAAATAAAACACTACAATTAGTGTAACCAGAAAAAAATAAAATAAAATAATAATAAAATAAAATAATTTTTTTTCAAGAGAACGAAAAGTATGAGTACTTAATATAAATATTATATTTTACAATAATTGAGTTCTAAAATTATTTTAATTAATTAGTATACTCTTAAATTAAACTCGGGGGGATTATTTTAAACACTTATATTTTCAATAAAAGACATATATTGTTTAGTTTAAAAATATATTAAATAAGTATTTATGAAAAACACCAACTAGGTACGATGTCTAGAATTTAAAAGGTTTCGAACAATATATATGTAAATGTATTTTATAAATATAAAAATTTACCAATTATTGAATCATATTAAGATAAAATATATTAGATTTTAGATATCGGATAAAAATTTAATTATAACCCGTGATTACATAGTAATACCCGTGTTTAATTATTATACCCGTGACTACACATTATTACGTCCGTGATATCAATAATTGAGATAGATTTATCACCCGTGACTCTTTATCCCATCTATATTATTAAACCTAATTCATTTCATCTAACACACACGTACATAGACTCTCTCCTTAAAACACCCATTACTATTTATCATCATCATCGATCTTCTTTCCTTACAAACACCTTCAAGAAATCATTTGATCATAAAATCGTTTACATATTCGGACTCCTCTCGAAGAGCTCTACTCAGCCATACCAACAATTTCTTGATTTGTGTAAGTTTTAAAAACTCCAATTTTCTAGTTTTCATATTTTTGTTACATATCAGGGTAGATATAGTTTCTAGTGCTCAAGTCCTTGTATGTATGCATGATATTGTTCGTTAATTTGATCATTTGTTGACTTGTTGATGAATCACGAATTTGAATGGTATGCTACTGATATGAACATGATATTTTCAGTTTATGAAATACTTATAAATGAAATCCTTGTGAAAAACTATTAATTTTAGGCTCAAGAATCACTTGATTTCGTTTAGAATTGCTTCCGGTATGATTAATTGAAGTTTAACATGATATTATATGAAATCCGAATTGTTTTGCCATGTTTCTGGAATTTTGACTTTTTTATCTGTAAATATAAGTATGTAGATGGATTACTATTGAAAAACTATTAATTTTAGGCTCAAGAATCAATTAATTTCGTTATCGTATGCTCCCGATATGTTAAATTGAAGTTTTCATGTGATCTTGCTATGAATCCGAATTTTCTGAGATGAATGCTTTATGATTGAGTTTGTGAACTGATGTTAGATGTATAGATAATTGAAAAACACCCAAGACAAACTTAAGATTCATGTTAATCGAATATGTATAGCCCTCGTCATGGTTAATTAAAGGTTTGTGATTTTGATGCTTAAAAATTAATTTCGGTTTAAAAATTCATAATTGAAACTGAGAATCTGGGAAAGTATGCTAAATATTCAGGTCCTGAGAGGTATATAGTTGTATTGCTTGCGAAAAAACATTTGGTTTTCATTTAAATATTGTCCAATTCCGATAAAAGAGTCAAAATCTATGGCCAAATCAAAGTTAGAATTTTATATTATTTAAACCGAACAGAACAGTTTCATTGGGATGCGTGCGACTTGATCTCAGAATTCTGGGTTCACGGTTGCGCGCGTATCAAAAAATTAATAAGTTTAGACTCCAGAAACGCGTCATTTGGATACTTTTTGGATTTGATATGATTTTTCAAAGTTTATACATGAGTACCGAAACGATTCAGCATTACAGTCTGGTACGTTTTCAGTCACTGCGAGCTTTCTGTTTAGGGTTAGAGGTTGTGCTTCGGATATGTTATAGTCGACTAAATCCCGAAGATTTTGGCGTGTATTTCAAGTCAAACAGACCTGTACTTATTTTTATAAAAATTCTGGAAGTTGACTACATTATTTAAGCTAAATATTATGTGCAATTGACTTTGTTTGACCAAATGGGTTAATGGGTCAAAATGGGTAACAGTCAGTGTAGAAAAGTCCCAAACATCGATTTAAGTAAGTTTAAAGGTTGTGGTGTTTAAAAAAAATAAGTTGTGGCATGTTTTGGTCAAAATGGGTGTTTATGACCCATTTGGGTCATACGAGCCTACTTTGACCCATATGCGAAATTTTGAGAACCAAAGGTATGTAACATATCCCGTATATTGATTTAAGCATGTTTGCAAGTTTTGGTGCTTTAAAAATGAGTTTGGGTCAAATTTGGTTTAAAGAAAGTTTTATGACTCATTCGGGTCAAATGTGCATAAATTGACCCATATGCATAATTTTAGAAAACGAAAGTCACCAACACGTCTAAAATGTTATTTTGGGCTTGTGATATGATTTTTACATGCTCAGGTATTATGGTTTAGAATTTGTGTTGTCAATGGAAAATTTTTATTATTTTAGTGAAAGTGTCAAAAATGACTTTCGGGCCTACTTTGCGGACTCGTAATTTGAAATCGGTTAAGTTTGGATAAAAACTATTAATTGGTATTGAAAGTCTTTACTACAAGCTTTAAAACGAAATATTATATGTGTAATATTCTCGAGTCTAAACTAGTTTAGAACGAGCGTGAAAATGGGCAATTGTCGCTGATTTTGAACTATTTAACAGCAAAATCAGCATTTCATGATCGAGGAGCTGTTTTCGCAATGTCATAAGTTTTCAACCTTAACTCCGTTTTTGTCAAATAAACTGTCTATAGAAAGGTGAGACGACATACTTTTCAATGGTCATGACCCTAGGTATTAAATTGAATTTGGTGGGACTCGAAATCAGCTGCAAAATACCTAAAAATACATATATGTAATTAATATTTTTTTTTTTTTGTTATATAAAAATGGATAACTTAAGGTTGACCTATGTTTGACTTTTTGACCAACTTGAGTTATATTATGATATTGTTGACTTGTGTTGACTATGTTGACTGTGTTTGACTTACATTTGACTTACTTTGACTATTTTTTACTTTTGTTGACTTTTGTTGACTTTTGCTAGATTTTGCTAAATTTGTGAGTCGGACTTGAGCAATAGGACTATACGAACCCTATGACCTGACCTAGCTTGTTAGACATTTATTAACCAACATATATTCTTTAGGATGAGGTCTACGGTTACATGCATTCCGAGTATTGGTTACATCTACGTGAATTGTTTATTAGGCTACAAAGGTGAGTTTCATTTGCTCCCTTTTTAATTGCTTTTGCAATATATATTTTTGGGCTGAGAATACATGCGCTGCTTTTATAAATGTTTACGAAATAGACACAAGTACTTAAAAATATATTCTATGTTGAGTTTTACCACTGGCATACTTCCCTGTAGCTTGGTAACTACTATTTACATGTGGTATTGTAAACGTGAATCCTGTTGATAGATCTATCGGGCCTGACAACCCCAACCGGGCTGGACGACCAGTATTCAACGGTTGCACAGTACTTCATTTCGTGACTACACTTGGTACAGTGTAGTGAGATTTCATAATAAAGGGAATATGCGACGTTGATTAAATGTTAAGTATGGTTACCAAGTGCTCAACCACTTAGAATGCTTTACATACATTTGCGAGTGTATTATGTTTATGATTATGAAATCTTGTGGTCTATTGAAAACTATTGATAACTGTTGTTACGATAAACCTATGAACTCACCAACCTTTTGGTTGACACTTTTAGCATATTTATTCTCAGGTCCTTCAAAAGTGCTTCCGCTGTCTGCTTGGTATTTGCTCAAGGTGCTGCATGGAGTCTTTTATGCCATATTTTCAAAAAGACATTGCATTCAAATATTAATGTTATAATCTGTTATTAAATAAATTGATGATTTAGTCATTTTGTATAAGTTTTCATATATATTTGGGATATGTCTATATTTTGGTAAACTTTCTATGTATAGAAAGTATGTTTTTTTAAATTAATGCAATGTTTTATCAAAACGTATCATATAGAGGTCGAAACCTCGCTGTGGGACCGTAGATAACGTACCGCGTCAATAGCGATTTTGGCGGGTCGTTAGAGATGGTATCAGAGCGGTGGTTCTAGGGAATTAGATGCATTAGTGTGTCTGACCTGGACCGTTAGGATACATTAGTGATCTAGTCTAGAACATTGTCGTTATACTTATATGTGATTATGTGCATATTCTGACTTTAATATAACATTATTACTATTATCGGTGAGAAAGTATTTCTCCTTTCGATTTCAAGACTTTTCCTGCTCATGCGAGTTCATTTTTAACACCCCGATTAGTGAAGCCAGGAAGCGTCATTCAGGACTTTCGAAATTCCCGACATTCCTACGTGAGTTATCATTTGTGATATATTATGTGCTTATGTGCTTCGATTAAGAAATTTCGAACATCTCGATTTGTGAACCGAAAGGCATCATTTCCGACGTACAAAGATTCTTCATATTTTCCAAGACATTCTTATGACGTTCCCTTTCAATATTATCAATTATAATATTATATTCTCGTACTATTTTTAGTACACCTTTTTTTTTGAAATCATTTTGATTTATAAATTCTGGAAAACGACACTTGAGTTTTATATCCATAAATATTCTGGAGTAATGTTGGAATAGAAGCATGAGTTAGTGCAATATGATGACAGTTGATCGCGTGATTATATTACAGTAAGTCATGCGGAAGTTCTAATGGAACGTGATGGTGGTAAAGTTTGATCAATCTTACCCTTACCATGTATCATGTTACATGACTCCTTTATTTTCTCTGCTGACATCTGAATATACTAAGACTCTATATGTGACATCATTTGAAGTCACATATGATTTTCCGTATTTGTCATATCATACTTGTACTCCGAACAGTTCATCCGAAGGTATTCATCATCAAAGGAACATGATTCTGTTTTACCCAACTTTCATACTTAGCTACAAGATGCTCGATCTTACTACGTCAAGATGAACAATCTATCCTCACTTGTTTCCTAAACGCCGTTTAATCACACCAACCAAAATTTCGGGACGAAATTTTCTTTAAGGGGTAGGTAATGTAACAACCCGACTTTTTCCGTTAAAAACTTAACAACTGTCTGTTAAATTCAACGTTTTTCCAAGCTAATTTTTTTTAAAAAAATATATATATATTATTACATAAGTTTTATAGGTGTTAAATAAAACACTACAATTAGTGTAACCAGAAAAAAATAAAATAAAATAATAATAAAATAAAATAATTTTTTTTCCAGAGAACGAAACGTATGAGTACTTAATATAAATATTATATTTTACAATAATTGAGTTCTAAAATTATTTTAATTAATTAGTATACTCTTAAATTAAACTCGGGGGGATTATTTTAAACACTTATATTTTCAATAAAAGACATATATTATTTAGTTTAAAAATATATTAAATAAGTATTTATGAAAAATACCAACTAGGTACGATGTCTAGAATTTAAAAGGTTTCGAACAATATATATGTAAATGTATTTTATAAATATAAAAATTTACCAATTATTGAATCATATTAAGATAAAATATATTAGATTTTAGATATCGGATAAAAATTTAAATATAACCCGTGATTACATAGTAATACCCGTGTTTAATTATTATACCCGTGACTACACATTATTACGTCCGTGATATCAATAATTGAGATAGATTTATCACCCGTGACTCTTTATCCCATCTATATTATTAAACCTAATTCATTTCATCTAACACACACGTACATAGACTCTCTCCTTAAAACCCCCATTACTATTTATCATCATCATCGATCTTCTTTCCTTATAAACACCTTCAAGAAATCACTTGATCATAAAATCGTTTACATATTCGGACTCCTCTCGAAGAGCTCTACTCAGCCATACCAACAATTTCTTGATTTGTGTAAGTTTTAAAAACTCCAATTTTCTAGTTTTCATATTTTTGTTACATATTAGGGTAGATATAGTTTCTAGTGCTCAAGTCCTTGTATGTATGCATGATATTGTTCGTTAATTTGATCATTTGTTGACTTGTTGATGAATCACGAATTTGAATGGTATGCTACTGATATGAACATGATATTTTTAGTT
This sequence comes from Rutidosis leptorrhynchoides, assembly GCF_046630445.1. Taxonomy (NCBI): domain Eukaryota; kingdom Viridiplantae; phylum Streptophyta; class Magnoliopsida; order Asterales; family Asteraceae; genus Rutidosis; species Rutidosis leptorrhynchoides. Next base: position 195,631,763 of record NC_092334.1, read on the forward strand.
TATGAAATACTTATAAATGAAATCCTTGTGAAAAACTATTAATTTTAGGCTCAAGAATCACTTGATTTCGTTTAGAATTGCTTCCGGTATGATTAATTGAAGTTTAACATGATATTATATGAAATCCGAATTGTTTTGCCATGTTTCTGGAATTTTGACTATTTTATCTGTAAATATAAGTATGTAGATGGATTACTATTGAAAAACTATTAATTTTAGGCTCAAGAATCAATTACTTTCGTTATCGTATGCTCCCGATATGTTAAATTGAAGTTTTCATGTGATCTTGCTATGAATCCGAATTTTCTGAGATGAATGCTTTATGATTGAGTTTGTGAACTGATGTTAGATGTATAGATAATTGAAAAACACCCAAGATAGACTTAAGATTCATGTTAATCGAATATGTATAGCCCTCGTCATGGTTAATTAAAGGTTTGTGATTTTGATGCTTAAAAATTTATTTCGGTTTAAAAATTCGTAATTAAAACTGAGAATCTGGGAAAGTATGCTAAATATTCAGGTCTTGAGAGGTATATAGTTGTATTGCTTGCGAAAAAACATTTGGTTTTCATTTAGATATTGTCCAATTCCGATAAAAGAGTCAAAATCTATGGCCAAATCAAAGTTAGAATTTTATATTATTTAAACCGAACAGAACAGTTTCATTGGGATGCGTGCGACCTGATCTCAGAATTCTGGGTTCACGGTTGCGCGCGTATCAAAAAATTAATAAGTTTAGACTCCAGAAACGCGTCATTTGGATACTTTTTGGATTTGATATGATTTTTCAAAGTTTATACATGAGTACCGAAACGATTCAGCATTACAGTCTGGTACGTATTCAGTCACTGCGAGCTTTCTGTTTAGGGTTAGAGGTTGTGCTTCGGATATGTTATAGTCGACTAAATCCCGAAGATTTTGGCGTGTATTTCAAGTCAAACAGACCTGTACTTATTTTTATAAAAATTCTGGAAATTGACTACATTATTTAAGCTAAATATTATGTGCAATTGACTTTGTTTGACCAAATGGGTTAATGGGTCAAAATGGGTAACAGTCAGTGTAGAAAAGTCCCAAACGTCGATTTAAGTAAGTTTAAAGGTTGTGGTGTTTAAAAAAAATAAGTTGTGGCATGTTTTGGTCAAAATGGGTGTTTATGACTCATTTGGGTCATACGAGCCTACTTTGATCCATATGCGAAATTTTGAGAACCAAAGGTACGTAACATATCCCGTATATTGATTTAAGTATGTTTGCAAGTTTTGGTGCTTTAAAAATGAGTTTGGGTCAAATTTGGTTTAAAGAAAGTTTTATGACTCATTCGGGTCAAATGTGCATAAATTGACCCATATGCATAATTTTAGAAAACGAAAGTCACCAACACGTCTAAAATGTTATTTTGGGCTTGTGATATGATTTTTACATGCTCAGGTATTATGGTTTAGAATTTGTGTTGTCAATGGAAAATTTTTATTATTTTAGTGAAAGTGTCAAAAATGACTTTCGGGCCTACTTTGCGGACTCGTAATTTGAAATCGGTTAAGTTTGGATAAAAACTATTAATTGGTATTGAAAGTCTTTACTACAAGCTTTAAAATGAAATATTATATGTGTAATATTCTCGAGTCTAAACTGGTTTAGAACGAGCGTGAAAATGGGCAATTGTCGCTGATTTTGAACTATTTAACAGCAAAATCAGCATTTCATGATCGAGGAGCTGTTTTCGCAATGTCATAAGTTTTCAACCTTAACTCCGTTTTTGTCAAATAAACTGTCTATAGAAAGGTGAGACGACATACTTTTCAATGGTCACGACCCTAGGTATTAAATTGAATTTGGTGGGACTCGAAATCAGCTGCAAAATACCTAAAAATACATATATGTAATTAATATTTTTTTTTTTGTTATATAAAAATGGATAACTTAAGTTTGACATATGTTTGACTTTTTGACCAACTTGAGTTATATTATGATATTGTTGACTTGTGTTGACTATGTTGACTGTGTTTGACTTACATTTGACTTACTTTGACTATTTTTTACTTTTGTTGACTTTTGTTGACTTTTGCTAGATTTTGCTAAATTTGTGAGTCGGACTTGAGCAATAGGACTATACGAACCCTATGACCTGACCTAGCTTGTTAGACATTTATTAACCAACATATATTCTTTAGGATGAGGTCTACGGTTACATGCATTCCGAGTATTGGTTACATCTACGTGAATTGTTTATTAGGCTACAAAGGTGAGTTTCATTTGCTCCCTTTTTAATTACTTTTGCAATATATATTTTTGGGCTGAGAATACATGCGCTGCTTTTATAAATGTTTACGAAATAGACACAAGTACTTAAAAATATATTCTACGTTGAGTTTTACCACTGGCATACTTCCCTGTAGCTTGGTAACTACTATTTACATGTGGTATTGTAAACGCGAATCCTGTTGATAGATCTATCGGGCCTGACAACCCCAACCGGGCTGGACGACCAGTATTCAACGGTTGCACGGTACTTCATTTCGTGACTACACTTGGTACAGTGTAGTGAGATTTAATAATAAAGTGAATATGCGACGTTGATTAAATGTTAAGTATGGTTACCAAGTGCTCAACCACTTAGAATGCTTTACATAAACTTGCGAGTGTATTATGTTTATGATTATGAAATCTTGTGGTCTATTGAAAACTATTGATAACTGTTGTTACGATAAACCTATGAACTCACCAACCTTTTGGTTGACACTTTTAGCATATTTATTCTCAGGTCTTTCAAAAGTGCTTCCGCTGTCTGCTTGCTATTTGCTCAAGGTGCTGCATGGAGTCTTTTATGCCATATTTTCAAAAAGACATTGCATTCAAATATTAATGTTATAATCTGTTATTAAATAAATTGATGATTTAGTCATTTTGTATAAGTTTTCATATATATTTGGGATATGTCTATATTTTGGTAAACTTTCTATGTATAGAAAGTATGTTTTTTTTTAAATTAATGCAATGTTTTATCAAAACGTATCATATAGAGGTCGAAACCTCGCTGTGGGACCGTAGATAACGTACCGCGTCAATAGCGATTTTGGCGGGTCGTTAGATAAGCGGTATTGTAAGTTTGTAAAATATTGTGTAAAAGTTTGAACGCCAAATATTATTATAATCAGTTTTTCATATAGAATTGTAGTAGTTGAATTGTATATTAGCTACTAAGTATGAACTTAACGGGTAGGTACTACCCGAATTTAAACTTATAAAACGCTAATATGAAGAAAAAGCTTTTATAAATGAGTTCATATTATGCTACGAGATACTATTGACTACTCTTGATATTCTATATGATTAACTCATTTCATTTGACTATTTTGAAGGAAATGGCACCGACTACTCGACACACCTTGAATATGAGCGAAGAGGAATTTCGTTCCTTTCTTGCTTCAAACATAGCCGCAGTAGAGGCTGCGCTACATACCAACAATAACCTTGGATCTAGCAGTACAGGAAATCATGTAGGATGCACCTACAAAGAATTCACTGCCTGCAAACCTTTGGAATTTGATGGAACCGAAGGACCGATCAGATTGAAACGGTGGACCGAGAAGGTCGAATCGGTGTTTGCCATAAGTAAGTGTACTGAAGAGGACAAAGTGAAGTACGCTACGCATACCTTCACAGGTTCTGCGTTAACATGGTGTAATACCTATCTAGAGCAAGTGGGACAAGATGATGCTTACGCACTACCGTGGTTAGCATTCAAGCACTTGATGAACGAGAAGTACCGTCCCAGAACCGAGGTCAATAAGCTCAAGAAAGAACTTAGAGGGTTACGAACCCAAGGATTTGATATTACCACGTACGAAAGACGATTCACAGAATTATGCCTATTGTGTCCGGGAGCGTTCGAAGATGAGGAAGAGAAGATCGACGCGTTTGTGAAAGGATTACTGGAAAGAATCCAAGAAGATATAAGTTCACATGAGCCCGCCTCCATACAACAGGCATGTAGAATGGCTCACAAACTAGTGAACCAGATTGAGGAAAGAATTAAAGAACAGACTGCTGAAGAGGCCAATGTAAAGCAAGTCAAAATAAAGTGGGAGGAAAACGGTGATAAGAATCACCAATACAACAACAACAGCAATTACAACAATAATCGCAACAACTATCCCAACAATCGCAACATCAATCGCAACTACAACAAACGGCCCAACAACAACAACAACAACAACAACAACTAAAACAATCATCCCAACAACAATAATAACCGCAACAACAACAACAATCAGAAGCAGCTATGCCAAAGGTGTGAAAAGTATCACTCGGGGTTCTGCACCAAATTTTGCAACAAGTGTAAAAGAAATGGTCATAGCGCGGCGAAGTGTGAGGTCTACGGACCAGGGGTTAAAGAACGAAAGGAACAAATGGTGTCGAAACGAGTAATGGTGGAGCAAGTAGTGTCAGAGCAAGTTATGCCAATGTAGTTTGTTATAAATGTGGAAAACCGGGCCACATTACGGGTACATTTTTTATTGACAATAAATCTACTTACATTTTATTTGATTCGGGTGCGGATAGAAGCTATATGAGTAGAGATTTTTGTGCTAAATTAAGTTGTCCATTGAAGCCGTTGGATAGTAAATTTTTACTCGAATTAGCAAACGATAAATTAATTTCAGCAGATTATATATGCCGGAATCGAGAAATTAAACTGGGTAGCGAAATATTTAAGATTGATTTGATACCAGTAGAGTTAGGGAGTTTTGATGTAATAGTTAGCATTGACTGGCTGAAGAAGGTGAAAGCAGAGATCGTATGTTATAAAAATGCAATTCGTATTGTACGAGAAGAAGGAGAACCCTTAATGGTGTACGGAGAAAAGGGCAACACGAAGCTACATCTTTTAGTAATTTAAAGGCACAAAAACTAATAAGAAAAGGTTGCTATGCTGTTCTAGCACATGTCGAGAAAGTACAAACTGAAGAAAAGAGCATCAATGATGTTTTTGTCGCAAAAGAATTTCTGATGTATTTCCGAAAGAATTACCGAAACTACCTCCACATCGATCTGTTGAATTTCAAATAGATCTTGTACCAGGAGCTGCACCAATAGCTCGTGCTCCTTACAGACTCGCACCCAGCGAGATGAAAGAACTGCAAAGCCAACTACAAGAACTATTAGAACGTGGTTTTGTAGTGACCCGAACTTTTCCATGTTTATATATATTAATTGAGATTGATATTTACATGATTAAATGTTTCCAACATGTTAAGCAATCAAACTTGTTAAGACTTGATTAATTGAAATAGGTTTCATATAGACAATTGACCACCCAAGTTGACCGGTGATTCACGAACGTTAAAACTTGTAAAAACTATATGATGACATATATATGGTTATATATATAGTTAACATTATATTATGATAAGTAAACATATCATTAAGTATATTAACAATGAACTACATATGTAAAAACAAGACTACTAACTTAATGATTTTGAAGCGAGACATATATGTAACGATTATCGTTGTAACGACATTTAATGTATATATATCATATTAAGAGATATTTGTACATCATAATATCATGATAATATAATAATTTAAAATCTCTTTTGATATTATAAACATTGGGTTAACAACATTTAACAAGATCGTTAACCTAAAGGTTTCAAAACAACATTTACATGTAACGACTAACGATGACTTAACGACTCAGTTAAAATGTATATACATGTAGTGTTTTAATATGTATTTATACACTTTTGAAAGACTTCAATACACTTATCAAAATACTTCTACTTAACAAAAATTCTTACAATTACATCCTCGTTCAGTTTCATCAACAATTCTACTCGTATGCACCCGTATTCGTACTCGTACAATACACAGCTTTTAGATGTATGTACTATTGGTATATACACTCCAATGATCAGCTCTTAGCAGCCCATGTGAGTCACCTAACACATGTGGGAACCATCATTTGGCAACTAGCATGAAATATCTCATAAAATTACAAAAATATGAGTAATCATTCATGACTTATTTACATGAAAACAAAATTACATATCCTTTATATCTAATCCATACACCAACGACCAAAAACACCTACAAACACTTTCATTCTTCAATTTTATTCATCTAATTGATCTCTCTCAAGTTCTATCTTCAAGTTCTAAGTGTTCTTCATAAATTCCAAAAGTTCTAGTTTCATAAAATCAAGAATACTTTCAAGTTTGCTAGCTCACTTCCAATCTTGTAAGGTGATCATCCAACCTCAAGAAATCTTTGTTTCTTACAGTAGGTTATCATCCTAATACAAGGTAATAATCATATTCAAACTTTGGTTCAATTTCTATAACTATAACAATCTTATTTCAAGTGATGATCTTACTTGAACTTGTTTTCGTGTCATGATTCTGCTTCAAGAACTTCGAGCCATCCAAGGATCCATTGAAGCTAGATCCATTTTTCTCTTTTCCAGTAGGTTTATCCAAGGAAATTAAGGTAGTAATGATGTTCATAACATCATTCGATTCATACATATAAAGCTATCTTATTCGAAGGTTTAAACTTGTAATCACTAGAACATAGTTTAGTTAATTCTAAACTTGTTCGCAAACAAAAGTTAATCCTTCTAACTTGACTTTTAAAATCAACTAAACACATGTTCTATATCTATATGATATGCTAACTTAATGATTTAAAACCTGGAAACACGAAAAACACCGTAAAACCGGATTTACGCCGTCGTAGTAATACCGCGGGCTGTTTTGGGTTAGTTAATTAAAAACTATGATAAACTTTGATTTAAAAGTTGTTATTCTGAGAAAATGATTTTTATTATGAACCTGAAACTATATCCAAAAATTATGGTTAAACTCAAAGTGGAAGTATGTTTTCTAAAATGGTCATCTAGACGTCGTTCTTTCGACTGAAATGACTACCTTTACAAAAACGACTTGTAACTTATTTTTGCGACTATAAACCTATACTTTTTCTGTTTAGATTCATAAAATATAGTTCAATATGAAACCATAGCAATTTGATTCACTCAAAACGGATTTAAAATGAAGAAGTTATGGGTAAAACAAGATTGGATAATTTTTCTTATTTTAGCTACGTGAAAATTGGTAACAAATCTATTCCAACCATAACATAATCAACTTGTATTGTATATTATGTAATCTTGAGATACCATAGACACGTATACAATGTTTCGACCTATCATGTCGACACATCTATATATATTTCGGAACAACCATAGACACTCTATATGTGAATGTTGGAGTTAGCTATACAGGGTTGAGGTTGATTCCAAAATATATATAGTTTGAGTTGTGATCAATACTGAGATACGTATACACTGGGTCGTGGATTGATTCAAGATAATATTTATCGATTTATTTCTGTACATCTAACTGTGGACAACTAGTTGTAGGTTACTAACGAGGACAGCTGACTTAATAAACTTAAAACATCAAAATATATTAAAAGTGTTGTAAATATATTTTGAACATACTTTGATATATATGTATATAGTGTTATAGGTTCGTGAATTAACCAGTGGCCAAGTCTTACTTCCCGACGAAGTAAAAATCTGTGAAAGTGAGTTATAGTCCCACTTTTAAAATCTAATATTTTTGGGATGAGAATACATGCAGGTTTTATAAACGATTTACAAAATAGACACAAGTACGTGAAACTACATTCTATGGTTGAATTATCGAAATCGAATATGCCCCTTTTTATTAAAGTCTGGTAATCTAAGAATTAGGGAACAGACACCCTAATTGACGCGAATCCTAAAGATAGATCTATTGGGCCTAACAAACCCCATCCAAAGTACCGGATGCTTTAGTACTTCGAAATTTATATCATATCCGAAGGGTGTCCCGGAATGATGGGGATATTCTTATATATGCATCTTATTAATGTCGATTCCCAGGTGTTCACCATATGAATGATTTTTATCTCTATGTATGGGATGTATATTGAAATATGAAATCTTATGGTCTATTATTATGATTTGATATATATAGGTTAAACCTATAACTCACCAACATTTTTGTTGACGTTTTAAGCATGTTTATTCTCAGGTGATTATTAAGAGCTTCCGCTGTCGCATACTTAAATAAGGACGAGATTTGGAGTCCATGCTTGTATGATATTGTGTAAAAACTGCATTCAAGAAACTTATTTTGTTGTAACATATTTGTATTGTAAACCATTATGTAATGGTCGTGTGTAAACAGGATATTTTAGATTATCATTATTTGATAATCTACGTAAAGTTTTTTTTAAAACCTTTATTGATGAAATAAAGGTTATGGTTTGTTTTAAAATGAATGCAGTCTTTGAAAAACGTCTCATATAGAGGTCAAAACCTCGCAACGAAATCAATTAATATGGAACGTTTTTAATCAATAAGAACGGGACATTTCAGTTGGTATCCGAGCATTGGTCTTAGAGAACCAGAATTTTGCATTAGTGTGTCTTATCGAGTTTGTTAGGATGCATTAGTGAGTCTGAACTTCGACCGTGTTTACTTGAAAAATGATTGCTTAACAAATTTTGTTGGAAACTATATATTTTTAACATGTGAATATTATGTGATATATTAATCTCTTAACACGTTTGATATTATGTGATAGATGTCTACCTCTAGAACAAGTCCCATTGACTCACCTAATAATAATGAAGAGTTAAATGTAAATTGGAATGATTCGTGGACTGATTCACAAGTTCCCGAAGAGGAACCGGAAGAAGAGTCGGAACCGGAAGAAGAATCAGAACCGGAAGAGGAGGAACCGGATGAAGAAATAGAACCGGTGGGGGAAATAATAAAAAGGTTAAGTAAAAGAAAATCCTCAACCAACCGACCAAGGTTAATTATGGTCAATGGTGTTTCCGCCAAGGAAGCAAAATATTGGGAGGATTACCAATTCTCCGATGAATCGGATTCCGACGAGAATTCCGATGATGTTATAGAAATTACCCCAACTGAATTTAAAAAGGCAAAAGAAAATAATAAGGGAAAGGGCATAAAAATAGAGAAATCTAATTCCAACCCCGATGAACTTTATATGTATCGTCAACCCCCAAAGTCCTTAAGTTGTAACAATGACCCGGGAACCTCTAAACCACCAAGTTTTTCTAAACCAATGTGGAAAATTACGGCTCGTATTAGGGGAACATCATATATCCCTAGAAACCTGGAAAAAACGAACCAAAACCGAAGAAGAAGAAACGAGCGAGTCGGAATAAGATAGTTGTATTCGTGTGGTGTAATATATGTAATATAGTGTGCTTATGCTTTATGATATATGTAAAAATTGCTTGTATTAATAAGTATTTTTTTTATGAATCTAACTCTTGTCTATTTTACAGTTTAAAAACACAAAATGGATAGACAACCCAATATTTTAAGAGACCTACCCGGAGACATGATTGATGAAATCTTGTCTAGAGTCGGTCAGAATTCCTCGGCACAACTATTTAAGGCGAGATCAGTTTGTAAGACATTCGAAGAACGTTCCAAGAATGTCTTGGTTTATAAGAGACTTTCTTTTGAAAGATGGGGGATATCACATTGGGAAACCCATAAGTTACGATGTGTTTACTTTGACGCATATATTGCGGGGAACCCAAATGCTATTTTACGCAACGGGTTAAGAAATTATTTTGACTCAATATATCCGAATATTGGACTTCGTGATTTAGAAAAAGCGGCTAACATGCAACATAAAGAAGCATGTTATGCTTACGGATTAGTAATGTTCGCTTCTCACCAATGTGAGAACAAGAACATCGGGCTACAACTATTAAACAAAACGTTTCCACAAGTGACGGAGTCGGTAATTGGCGTAAGAAATGAGGTTTTTAGATTATTACGGGACTGTTGGACATTACGTAACCCTCGTCCCTTTGACGACGTTACAACACGCTGTCTTATCAACGGCCATAACGGTTATGTTCCACAAGACCAAGGATGGGAAGTAGTCCTAGTAAAACCAGAATGCATGACTTGTTTCTGGACGTATGAATTACGTGTCTTTATTGCCTTTGCTGAACGACTTGTGTACTAGCTAGAATTATCTTCACAACTATCTTGTATCAAAGTTATTGTGTGCTATATTTCATGCTTTATGTAAAATAAGCGGTATTGTAAGTTTGTAAAATATTGTATAAAAGTTTGAACGCGAAATATTATTATAATCAGTTTTTCATATAGAATTGTAGTGGTTGAATTGTATATTAGCTACTAAGTATGAACTTAACGGGTAGGTACTACCCGAATTTAAACTTATAAAACGCTAATATGAAGAAAAAGCTTTTATAAATGAGTTCATATTATGCTACGAAATACTATTAACTACTCTTAATATTCTGTATGATTAACTTGTTCCATTTGACTATTTTGAAGGAAATGGCACCGACTACTCGACACACCGTGAATATGAATGAAGAGGAATTCCGTACTTTTCTAGCTTCAAACATAGCCGCAGTACAGGCTGCGCTACATACCAACAATAACCTTGGATCTAGCAGTACAGGAAATCGTGTAGGATGCACCTACAAAGAATTCACTGCCTGCAAACCTTTGGAATTTGATGGAACCGAAGGACCGATCGGATTGAAACGGTGAACCGAGAAGGTCAAATCGGTGTTTGCCATAAGTAAGTGTACTGAAGAAGACAAAGTGAAGTACGCTATGCATACCTTCACAGGTTCTGAGTTAACATGGTGGAATACCTATCTAGAGCAAGTGGGACAAGACGATGCGTACGCACTACCGTGGTCAGCATTCAAGCACTTGATGAACGAGAAGTACCGTCCCAGAACCGAGGTCAATAAGCTCAAGAGAGAACTTAGAGGGTTACGAACCCAAGGATTTGATATTACCACGTACGAAAGACGATTCATAGAATTGTGCCTATTGTGTCCGGGAGCATTCGAAGATGAGGAAGAGAAGATCGACGCGTTTGTGAAAGGATTACCGGAAAGAATCCAAGAAGATATAAGTTCACACGAGCCCGCCTCCATACAACAGGCATGTAGAATGGCTCACAAACTAGTGAACCAGATTGAAGAAAGAATTAAAGAACAGACTGCTGAAGAGGCCAATGTGAAGCAAGTCAAAAGAAAGTGGGAGGAAAACGGTGATAAGAATCACCAATACAACAACAACAGCAATTACAACAATAATCGCAACAATTATCCCAACAATCGCAACATCAATCGCAACTACAACAAACGGCCCAACAACAACAACAACAACAACAGCAACTATAACAATCATCCCAACAACAATAATAACCGCAACAACAACAACAATCAGAAGCAGCTATGCCAAAGGTGAGAAAAGAATCACTCGGGGTTCTGCACCAAATTTTGCAACAAGTGTAAAAGAAATGGTCATAGCGCGGCGAAGTGTGAGGTCTACGGACCAGGGGTTAATAGAACGAAAGGAACAAATGGTGTCGGAACGAGTAATGGCGGAGCAAGTAGTGTCAGAGCAAGTTATGCCAATGTAGTTTGTTATAAATGTGGAAAACTGGGCCACATTATTAGAAATTGCCCGAACCAGGAGAACACGAATGGACAAGGCCGCGGAAGAGTTTTCAATATTAATGCGGCAGAGGCACAAGAAGACCCGGAGCTTGTTACGGGTACGTTTCTTATTGACAATAAATCTGCTTACGTTTTATTTGATTCGGGTGCGGATAGAAGCTATATGAGTAGAGATTTTTGTGCTAAATTAAGTTGTCCATTGACGCCTTTGGATAGTAAATTTTTACTCGAATTAGCAAATGGTAAATTAATTTCAGCAGATAATATATGTCGGAATCGAGAAATTAAACTGGTTAGCGAAACATTTAAGATTGATTTGATACCAGTAGAGTTAGGGAGTTTTGATGTGATAATCGGTATGGACTGGTTGAAAGAAGTGAAAGCAGAGATCGTTTGTTACAAAAATGCAATTCGCATTATACGAGAAAAAGGAAAACCCTTAATGGTGTACGGAGAAAAGGGCAACACGAAGCTACATCTTATTAGTAATTTGAAGGCACAAAAACTAATAAGAAAAGGTTGCTATGATGTTCTAGCACACGTCGAGAAAGTACAAACTGAAGAAAAGAGCATCAATGATGTTCCCATTGCAAAAGAATTTCCCGATGTATTTCCGAAAGAATTACCGGGATTACCCCCACATCGATCCGTTGAATTTCAAATAGATCTTGTACCAGGAGCTGCACCAATAGCTCGTGCTCCTTACAGACTCGCACCCAGCGAGATGAAAGAACTGCAAAGCCAATTACAAGAACTTTTAGAGCGTGGTTTCATTCGACCAAGCACATCACCGTGGGGAGCTCCTGTTTTGTTTGTCAAGAAGAAAGATGGTACATTCAGGTTGTGTATCGACTACCGAGAGTTGAACAAACTTACCATCAAGAACCGCTACCCACTACCGAGAATCGACGACTTATTTGATCAACTACAAGGCTCGTCTGTTTATTCAAAGATTGACTTACGTTCCGGGTATCATCAAATGCGGGTGAAAGAAGATGATATTCCAAAGACTGCTTTCAGAACACGTTACGGTCATTACGAGTTTATGGTCATGCCGTTTGGTTTAACTAATGCACCAGCTGTGTTCATGGACCTTATGAACCGAGTGTGTGGACCATACCTTGACAAGTTTGTCATTGTTTTCATTGATGACATACTTATTTACTCAAAGAATGACCAAGAACACGGTGAACATTTGAGAAAGGTGTTAGAAGTATTGAGGAAGGAAGAATTGTACGCTAAGTTTTCAAAGTGTGCATTTTGGTTGGAAGAAGTTCAATTCCTCGGTCACATAGTGAACAAAGAAGGTATTAAGGTGGATCCGGCAAAGATAGAAACTGTTGAAAAGTGGGAAACCCCGAAAACTCCGAAACACATACGGCAGTTTTTAGGACTAGCTGGTTACTACAGAAGGTTCATCCAAGACTTTTCCCGAATAGCAAAACCCTTGACTGCATTAACGCATAAAGGGAAGAAATTTGAATGGAATGATGAACAAGAGAAAGCGTTTCAGTTATTGAAGAAAAAGCTAACTACGGCACCTATATTGTCATTGCCTGAAGGGAATGATGATTTTGTGATTTATTGTGATGCATCAAAGCAAGGTCTCGGTTGTGTATTAATGCAACGAACGAAGGTGATTGCTTATGCGTCTAGACAATTGGAGATTCACGAACAAAATTATACGACGCATGATTTGGAATTAGGCGCGGTTGTTTTTGCATTAAAGACTTGGAGGCACTACTTATATGGGGTCAAAAGTATTATATATACCGACCACAAAAGTCTTCAACACATATTTAATCAGAAACAACTGAATATGAGGCAGCGTAGGTGGATTGAATTATTGAATGATTACGACTTTGAGATTCGTTACCACCCGGGGAAGGCAAATGTGGTAGCCGATGCCTTGAGCAGGAAGGACAGAGAACCCATTCGAGTAAAATCTATGAATATAATGATTCATAATAACCTTACTACTCAAATAAAGGAGGCGCAACAAGGAGTTTTAAAAGAGGGAAATTTAAAGGATGAAATACCCAAAGGATCGGAGAAGCATCTTAATATTCGGGAAGACGGAACCCGGTATAGGGCTGAAATGATTTGGGTACCAAAATTTGGAGATATGAGAGAAATGGTACTTAGAGAAGCTCATAAAACCAGATACTCAATACATCCTGGAACGGGGAAGATGTACAAGGATCTCAAGAAACATTTTTGGTGGTTGGGTATGAAAGCCGATGTTGCTAAATACGTAGGAGAATGTTTGACGTGTTCTAAGGTCAAAGCTGAGTATCAGAAACCATCAGGTCTACTTCAACAACCCGAAATCCCAGAATGGAAATGGGAAAACATTACCATGGATTTCATCACTAAATTGCCAAGGACTGCAAGTGGTTTTGATACTATTTGAGTAATAGTTGATCGTCTCACCAAATCAGCACACTTCCTTGTAGTGACCCGGAAATTTTCGATCAAATTTAAACTTTAATCTTTATATGTATCCGACACGATAAGCAAAATCTGTAATGTTGAGTCTCGAAAAGTTTGAAAACTATATTCATGTAATCAATTACCCTTTGACCATGTCTGACGATTCACGAACAAAAATGTGTAAATAGAAATGTATGTGTATGTACATATGTGTATTTTTTTTTAAGCTAAGAAATATTGATAAAACATTTAAGAGCTTGGTGATACAAAAATAGATTATGAGATTATTATGTGACTTGAAAGCATTGAACGAATTAGTTGATATGAATATAAGCTACGAGATCTATTTTATGAACATAGAAATGCTATCACAGTAGTTAGTGAATAATACTTTACTTGAACGTATTTGTTCGATGTAAGTTTATCAATGAGATTAAAAGATAATATCAAGTGATTGATTTATCAGGTACATTGAATTATAATTACGAGTCTTTGTTATGAGGTCCACTTGAATTAGAAAACTCTTACTTTTAACGGTATTCGGAATATTTAGTAAAGTGATTCCATGTAAGAACAAAAGTGTTATTATTGAGGATTAGATAGAGGTTAGCGGAGAGTCTCGTTTAATTATCAAAAGCGTACCTTGCAATGATTGACTTGTGTCACTTGGTAGGTTAATTATTTAGTTTTCTTAATATTGAAGACGTTTTACGATATAGATGAAACCTTTTAAAGAATGATTTTGAATATAACTAATTCTGGAAAACTAAATTATATTTATTCAATTTAGTACAAACACATTTTTTTTCGATATAATAGAATTTGATTATAAAATATTTTTATGGATTTTCAATGATATAAAAATAAAAATAAATATAAAATAAAGATTTCTAATGAGCACCAAAAGACTACAACATTTCATCACAAGATTGAAAGTTAAAATGTTGGAAATCACTAAACCTGCGCACTTGCACGAGAAAAATCATAACTAAATCATACTGACTCGAAAAAGGGTGATTCTGGTGTCCAAACGACCGTAACTCAAAAATCTACAACTTTCATGAAGACACCATACACGAATCGTGTACCTATCTACACGAAACGTGTAATCTTGTGCCGACATATTTTGGTGGCGGCTCACTATGCAACATGTTTTTAATTTTTATTAATATTATATTATATTATTATATTATTTATAAATCTATATATATAGGATCGATCATAATTGTTTTCTAACTATCTATCTCTCACACTCTCTCTATAATTATATTTATTATTATTATTGTTAGTGTTATTATTATTATTATTATTAGTATTATTATACATAAAATACTACGACGAGGTCATGGGCGAGTTATTTCAAAACGGGTTTTATGAGCGGGATAGAGCTAAGGAAATTATGAGTTATGGTTATGGAGGTGATGGGTATTGTTCATGGGTATGCTTATGAGGTTAAACTAGTGTTTGTCACCTCCATTGCGTCTACGTACCTTTCCTACAATATTGAACCTCAATATTGATACGTGAGTACTCCTAATTTAATTTTTACATACTAATAGTGTATCCCTGACTAGTGCTCGAGAAAATAGGATTATGCATACTTGTAAATTTGATAGTGCCCTTAGATAGGTTATGCCGAATCTTAAAGGTTGTTATATTATAGTTGAAGGAAGATATAAGATTTGCATGTCCTTAAAAAGCTAGAAAAAAATTAAGAACTTTTCCTTTAGATGCCAAATAGATTTGATGGACGGATTAAAAGTTATAGTCAATTAAAATTTCGTAAAAATGATTATTATCGTCGTTAATATCGTTGTCTTAAATTTTTTTATCAAATTGTTATTATTCCAAAATAACACGACTGTTACTTATTATTATTATCAATACTATATTATTAACTAGAAATGTAATACAAATTATATAACTACCTTAATAGAATCTATCGCAGTATTTTTATGATATTAAATGAACTTTATAAGTTTTATTACTTAAGATATATAAAAGTATATTTTAATATAAAATTTTATTTATAAACGAATTATATTATTTACTTTATTAAATCTTTAAAAAAAAAATATTTTAAAAATATAAAACGACGATATTTAAATTATATAATAAAACATTTATAAAGTTTTGAAATCATTTGGAGTTAAACTAATTTTTGTCGACCTTTGCATACTAGACTCGAGCATTAGGATTGTGGTACACTATGACTTAACTTAATGTATTAGACAAATATTGACAAATACATAATTATATATAAATAATTTAGGTTCGTGAATCCAAGGCCAACCTTACACTTGTTCAATGATGTTATATGTATTTTTACTACAAAATACAGTATGGTGAGTTTCATTTGCCTTTTTACCCTTTATATTTTTGGGCTGAGAATACATGCGCAATTTTTATAAATGTTTTACGAAATAGACACAAGTAATCGAAACTACATTATATGGTTGAATTATTGAAATTGAATATGCCCCTTTTTATTAAGTCTGGTAATCTAAGAATTAGGGAACAGACACCCTAATTGACGCGAATCCTAAAGATAGATCTATTGGGCCTAACAAACCCCATCCAAAGTACCGGATGCTTTAGTACTTCGAAATTTATATCATGTCCGAAGGAGGATCCCAGAATGATAGGGGATATTCTTATATGCATATTGTTAATGTCGGTTACCAGGTGTTCACCATTTGAATGATTATTTTTGTCTCTATGCATGGGACGTATATTTATGAGAACTGGAAATGAAATTCTTGTGGTCTATTAAAATGATGGAAATAAATGATTATGATAAACTAATGAACTCACCAACCTTTTGGTTGACACTTGAAAGCATGTTTATTCTCAGGTTTGAAAGAGATCTTCCGCTGTGCATTAGCTCATTTTAAAGATATTACTTGGAGTCATTCATGACATATTTCAAAAGACGTTGCATTCTAGTCGTTGAAGTTCATTAAAGATTATTATTAAGTAAATGACAGATTAGGTCATTTATAGTTTGGATATTATGAAATGGTATGCATACATGTCAATTTTCGATGTAAAGAAAGATTGTCTTTTAAAAACGGATGCAATGTTTGTAAAATGTATCATATAGAGGTCAAATACCTCGCAATGTAATCAACTATTGTGAATCGTTTATAATGTATATGAACGGGTCCTTTCATTCCTGCCAATAAGAGAAGATGACAAGATGGAGAAGTTAGCACGACTGTATTTGAAGGAAGTCGTCTCCAGACATGGAATACCAATCTCTATTATCTCTGATAGGGATGGTAGATTTATTTCAAGATTCTGGCAGACATTACAGCAAGCATTAGGAACTCGTCTAGACATGAGTACTACCTATCATCCACAAACTGATGGGCAGAGCGAAAGGACGATACAAACGCTTGAAGACATGCTACGAGCATGTGTTATTGATTTTGGAAACAGTTGGGATCGACATCTACCGTTAGCAGAATTTTCCTACAACAACAGCTACCATTCAAGCATTGAGATGGCGCCGTTTGAAGCACTTTATGGTAGAAAGTGCAGGTCTCCGATTTGTTGGAGTGAAGTGGGGGATAGACAGATTACGGGTCCGGAGATTATACAAGAAACTACCGAGAAGATCATCCAAATTCAACAACGGTTGAAAACCGCCCAAAGTCGACAAAAGAGCTACGCTGACATTAAAAGAAAAGATATAGAATTTGAAATTGGAGAGATGGTCATGCTTAAAGTTGCACCTTGGAAAGGCGTTGTTCGATTTAGTAAACGAGAGAAATTAAATCCAAGGTATATTGGACCATTCAAGATTATTGATCGTGTCGGACCAGTAGCTTTTGAGTTACCTCAACAACTCGCGGCTGTACATAACACTTTCTACGTCTCGAATTTGAAGAAATGTTTTGCTAAAGAAGATCTCACTATTCCGTTAGATGAAATCCAAATCAACGAAAAACTTCAATTCATCGAAGAACCCGTCGAAATAATGGATCGTGAGGTTAAAAGACTTAAGCAAAACAAGATACCAATTGTTAAGGTTCGATGGAATGCTCGTAGAGGACCCGAGTTCACCTGGGAGCATGAAGATCAGATGAAGAAGAAATACCCTCATCTATTTCCAGAAGATTCGTCAACACCTTCAACAGCTTAAAATTTCGGGACGAAATTTATTTAACGGGTAGGTACTGTAGTGACCCGAACTTTTCCATGTTTATATATATTAATTGAGATTGATATTTACATGATTAAATGTTTCCAACATGTTAAGCAATCAAACTTGTTAAGACTTGATTAATTGAAATAGGTTTCATATAGACAATTGACCACCCAAGTTGACCGGTGATTCACGAACGTTAAAACTTGTAAAAACTATATGATGACATATATATGGTTATATATATAGTTAACATTATATTATGATAAGTAAACATATCATTAAGTATATTAACAATGAACTACATATGTAAAAACAAGACTACTAACTTAATGATTTTGAAGCGAGACATATATTTGTAAAATGTATCATATAGAGGTCAAATACCTCCCAATGTAATCAACTATTGTGAATCGTTTATAATGTATATGAACGGGTCCTTTCAGTTGGTATCAGAGCGGTGGTCTTAGCGAACCAGGTCTGCATTAGTGTGTCTAACTGATAAGTCGTTAGGATACATTAGTGAGTCTGGACTTCGACCGTGTCTGCATGTCAAAAGTTTTGCTTATCATTTCGTGTCGAAAATTACCTGCTTATCATTTTTAAGTCTAGACGCACTTTCCTGCATTTATTGCATAATAGTGTATAGACGAATTCTTATCTTAGCATATCTGATACTGTGAACTTTGACTGACATTTTTCAAAGATTCTCCGTAATTTATGGGATTTTGGTATTATATATACATATGTAAATTATGTATAGAAAGATATCAAATCTAACTCCTATAATCTATTTCATATCAAAAATTCATTCCCTTGATCATACGAGATGGATCCCTCAACCAGTTCGAATTCCTCAGATTACGACAGCTATTCCGATATGGAGTCTCATTCCAGCTCCGAAAGCAGTATGACCGGAATAGATCAACCAATCAGTCATCACCTATTCTGGATGAAATGGGGATGGGTTCGTAGCCTCCTCAATTATTGGAGACAAGAAGAAGGTGATCCTTTCCATCCACCAAATTTCCCTATTGACAATGAACCTGAAGCACTTACCGGCGAACCTGTTCGAGAAACCATTTTCTCTCTCATCTCCAGAGTATCTCGTCACGATTATATACTACACCAAATTCTTGATTATATTTATCCGCTCGTCCGAACCGACGATCACCCCGGTGTAATAGAAGAAGTTAACGAGCTTCGCGCTCGGGTAGTGGCTTTGGAGAATACGGTGCGAAGGTTACAAACACCATCAGCAGCACCAACAGCGTAACCAGTACCGCCAGTAACATCCACATCACAAGTCTCAATACTAAAAGCACCAGCAGCATCACCGACATCAACATCAACCACCATTATTAACATCAACAGGATCATTACCACCACCAACAATCACATCCGCATCACACACCTCAATATCCCAATCTGTATATCGGATATCAATGTCACACGCACCAAAGATACCAAGGAGTACCAACAACAACAAACGATGAAGTATTGATTCATAACTTCATCGGAGAAACATTCTGTGGTGATTAGGTAATCTCTAAAGTTTTAGAGATTATCTATCTCAGCCTTAACCGTAAACCAGATGAGTGGACAGAGATGATAGAGAGAAGAACCGAAACCCTAACAAGACTGGTGCGTAAGGTACAAGATAGACTTGTTTTACCAACATCATCAGCAGTACCAATAGCCTCACCAACACAGTCAATGCTGTCAACATTGTTAGAATCGTCAGCACCTCTAACCTCACAAGTTTCGCCAATTCAAGAATCACTGTGGAAACCATTACAAATTAATAACAAGTATATTGTATCAACGAGTTATGAAGTATTAACTCAGTTCCTCCGAAGAATTTATATGTATATTCTATAAAAAAAATTTTTTTTTACCATAATAAATCTTTCTGTACTAAGCTATTATGTATGGAACTTAACTATCTGGTTAATTCATATTACTAATTTGCTATGATGTACATTCTTCGTTAACAATTTAATCATTGTTAACTACAATCTCTGCTTCAACTCAATGAATTTTATTTCATAATAAATCAAGTGTATCATTCAATAACATGTTTGATTATACACTTTCATCTTTGATATACCCGAAATTTACGGGAAAACAATATTCGTATCTTGCGAAGTTAGCAAGAGTTCCATGAGCATCAGCATGATTCACTAAGGAAATACATATAAATATTGAAGCATTGATTACATTAGTGAAATACTCCGCAAAGTTTATGTAATCTCTAATGTTTTAGAGAAAATTCATTTCTAATTCAATCCGAAAATCAAATGAGCTTAGTATGATATTAACTCATTGAATCTGTACTACATCTGAAGAAAATATACCCACATATATTTTCATAAAGATTGTAATGAGAATTCTTGTTCAAAATATTATTTGTGAAATTTTTTTAACGGGTAGGTAATACCCGAGAGATATATAAAATCACAATTAATATGTTACATTCTTCAATTCTGATTCAATAATCATCAACTAAACCAATATACATTCTTCTATAGAAATCAAAACAATCATACTCATTCGAATCTAATTACATATTCTGATTTTGGGAATTTCAGAATTCAACTCGAGATACAACCAAAATCATCACTCTTAGATCCTTATATTTTTCAAAGCTATACTTTGACTTCAAAACTGTGATAGCACATCACTTTTAATCGTAACACACAAGATGGATATGAGAAATCATTCGGGACTTAGGACGATTTCATCATTTGGATATTGACTATGACAATCTGCAATCAAAACCCTCCGAAATTCTAGAAGACACTTCAAATAATAAACAATTGAGATGATGATCCAACCACACGTTACCCGAAGTTTTGTACCTGAAAAACTCTCGAAACCAAAGTCATAATCTAACATGTACCTGCGTCGAATTCTTCTAGCAAGAACAACATTTCGATTCCTTTTCAAAGTAGCCAATTTTGTCACGGATCCAGCAAGTCAACTTCGATTTTTTCAGTCGGACCAGTCTTATTATAACCCTGATAGATACGTTGCCCTTTCGTCATTATTACTGGGGAACCTTTCATATTCCACCATATTACCACCAGCGTTTAATCATCTAAAACACGATTCTTCTGAACCCACCTCAGATTGATAACCAGAGATTCAGATATTATTGCATTAAATGCAGAGGAAACATAAAAATGGTAGATGGTTTAAACGGTTAAAAGTTTGATGATAAAAGATAGTGAGTTGGTAAAGCTCAGAAAAAGAAAGGATTTGGTACTGAAAAATGGATTGAGCAAAGTATGAAGGAAGCCATGGACAAATCACAGAGACTGAATCTGCCTTCAAAGGATCCAAATGATTCAGTGCCTGCTGAACTCGTTAGCGAACACCTTATTTCTTATTCTAAATCTCCACAGACAAATATTATTCATCATCATCATATCTTGAATATTCTAAGATATCATAGTATCTTTCATTATAAATATCCTTGATAATTCTGAAGATATTTTCATAAGTATTCTCATTTGAAATCAATTATCTCTCTGTAATATCTGCAACATAAAAAGAAACTGTGTTAGTTTCTAAATACTGAAAAATTCGAATATGAATGTTTTTGAAGTAGTGTTGGGAACTGATACATGAGTTAATATAATATAATGACACTTGATCAACGTCATTATATTACAGTAGGTCATGTTAAGTTTCTAATGGGATGTGATGATTCACAGCACCATCATCATGTGCCATTTACACGACTCTTACATTCGATCTAATCCTTAAACATAGCAAGAAAATATTTCTTGATGATTCGATCTTTTACAGGATATTCTGGTAATTTGACAAGTCAAAATCGCATCATTAAGATTTCCTTCTTAGAACATTAACTATGTTCATTCCGAAATTCATAACTGCAAATTCTGGACCATTACTCGCTTGACTCGAGGACGGGAAGAGGAAACGAAAGAATGAAGCTCCAAACTAGAAATTGGAGCATAAACCGCAGCAAATAAAAGAGAATATTAATTATGGGTGACAATGATTATAGAAGACAGATGCAGGGGCATCGAAATATAAGGGAAGATATAAAACTCAACAACCACCCTGAAGCTACAAACCGTGCATATCAATACGTATTGCCACGTAAAGGCACGGAAAAATTAATAACACTATAACCCCAAGATAATAGTAGAAGTAAATAAAATCTTCCGGTGGTAAATGAAAGAGAAGGATGACAGATGTAAAAATTAAGAGTATATCAAGGATCAAAATGGGATGGAGCATATTGACAAATGTTTTAAAGTATGAACTGAGGAGAAAGAATAGAAGGTGTGAGTTGTAAGGAAACAAAGAGGGTGGATTTATAGAAAAATATCCGACAGAGCAATCGGAACAGATTATTACATTTACTCAAAGAAGATCCTGATTTCCTAAGTCGCCGAAGAACCAAATCTTATTACGAAAATTTTCTTTAAATCCCTTAAATTCCGGAAATCAATCATAGCTACGTCATCAGTTAAAACAAATCTACATTTACTCATTTCGCTCTTTTACGATAGCTTCACTCATACGCTTCGAGAAATCGAATTATTTTATCCGTACTTCTTAATCATGATAAAACTCTATGTATCAGCTTATATTCGTCATAATAACATTCTTACTATTAGCTATGACGACCTCTATCAAATTTCGGGACGAAATTTCTTTTAACGGGTAGGTACTGTAGTGACCCGGAAATTTTCGATCAAATTTAAACTTTAATCTTTATATGTATCCGACACGATAAGCAAAATCTGTAATGTTGAGTCTCGAAAAGTTTGAAAACTATATTCATGTAATCAATTACCCTTTGACCATGTCTGACGATTCACGAACAAAAATGTGTAAATAGAAATGTATGTGTATGTACATATGTGTATTTTTTTTTAAGCTAAGAAATATTGATAAAACATTTAAGAGCTTGGTGATACAAAAATAGATTATGAGATTATTATGTGACTTGAAAGCATTGAACGAATTAGTTGATATGAATATAAGCTACGAGATCTATTTTATGAACATAGAAATGCTATCACAGTAGTTAGTGAATAATACTTTACTTGAACGTATTTGTTCGATGTAAGTTTATCAATGAGATTAAAAGATAATATCAAGTGATTGATTTATCAGGTACATTGAATTATAATTACGAGTCTTTGTTATGAGGTCCACTTGAATTAGAAAACTCTTACTTTTAACGGTATTCGGAATATTTAGTAAAGTGATTCCATGTAAGAACAAAAGTGTTATTATTGAGGATTAGACAGAGGTTAGCGGAGAGTCTCGTTTAATTATCAAAAGCGTACCTTGCAATGATTGACTTGTGTCACTTGGTAGGTTAATTATTTAGTTTTCTTAATATTGAAGACGTTTTACGATATAGATGAAACCTTTTAAAGAATGATTTTGAATATAACTAATTCTGGAAAACTAAATTATATTTATTCAATTTAGTACAAACACATTTTTTTTCGATATAATAGAATTTGATTATAAAATATTTTTATGGATTTTCAATGATATAAAAATAAAAATAAATATAAAATAAAGATTTCTAATGAGCACCAAAAGACTACAACATTTCATCACAAGATTGAAAGTTAAAATGTTGGAAATCACTAAACCTGCGCACTTGCACGAGAAAAATCATAACTAAATCATACTGACTCGAAAAAGGGTGATTCCGGTGTCCAAACGACCGTAACTCAAAAATCTACAACTTTCATGAAGACACCATACACGAATCGTGTACCTATCTACACGAAACGTGTAATCTTGTGCCGACATATTTTGGTGGCGGCTCACTATGCAACATGTTTTTAATTTTTATTAATATTATATTATATTATTATATTATTTATAAATCTATATATATAGGATCGATCATAATTGTTTTCTAACTATCTATCTCTCACACTCTCTCTATAATTATATTTATTATTATTATTGTTAGTGTTATTATTATTATTATTATTAGTATTATTATACATAAAATACTACGACGAGGTCATGGGCGAGTTATTTCAAAACGGGTTTTATGAGCGGGATAGAGCTAAGGAAATTATGAGTTATGGTTATGGAGGTGATGGGTATTGTTCATGGGTATGCTTGTGAGGTTAAACTAGTGTTTGTCACCTCCATTGCGTCTACGTACCTTTCCTACAATATTGAACCTCAATATTGATACGTGAGTACTCCTAATTTAATTTTTACATACTAATAGTGTATCCCTGACTAGTGCTCGAGAAAATAGGATTATGCATACTTGTAAATTTGATAGTGCCCTTAGATAGGTTATGCCGAATCTTAAAGGTTGTTATATTATAGTTGAAGGAAGATATAAGATTTGCATGTCCTTAAAAAGCTAGAAAAAAATTAAGAACTTTTCCTTTAGATGCCAAATAGATTTGATGGACGGATTAAAAGTTATAGTCAATTAAAATTTCGTAAAAATGATTATTATCGTCGTTAATATCGTTGTCTTAAATTTTTTTATCAAATTGTTATTATTCCAAAATAACACGACTGTTACTTATTATTATTATCAATACTATATTATTAACTAGAAATGTAATACAAATTATATAACTACCTTAATAGAATCTATCGCAGTATTTTTATGATATTAAATGAACTTTATAAGTTTTATTACTTAAGATATATAAAAGTATATTTTAATATAAAATTTTATTTATAAACGAATTATATTATTTACTTTATTAAATCTTTAAAAAAAAAAATATTTTAAAAATATAAAACGACGATATTTAAATTATATAATAAAACATTTATAAAGTTTTGAAATCATTTGGAGTTAAACTAATTTTTGTCGACCTTTGCATACTAGACTCGAGCATTAGGATTGTGGTACACTATGACTTAACTTAATGTATTAGACAAATATTGACAAATACATAATTATATATAAATAATTTAGGTTCGTGAATCCAAGGCCAACCTTACACTTGTTCAATGATGTTATATGTATTTTTACTACAAAATACAGTATGGTGAGTTTCATTTGCCTTTTTACCCTTTATATTTTTGGGCTGAGAATACATGCGCAATTTTTATAAATGTTTTACGAAATAGACACAAGTAATCGAAACTACATTATATGGTTGAATTATTGAAATTGAATATGCCCCTTTTTATTAAGTCTGGTAATCTAAGAATTAGGGAACAGACACCCTAATTGACGCGAATCCTAAAGATAGATCTATTGGGCCTAACAAACCCCATCCAAAGTACCGGATGCTTTAGTACTTCGAAATTTATATCATGTCCGAAGGAGGATCCCGGAATGATAGGGGATATTCTTATATGCATATTGTTAATGTCGGTTACCAGGTGTTCACCATTTGAATGATTATTTTTGTCTCTATGCATGGGACGTATATTTATGAGAACTGGAAATGAAATTCTTGTGGTCTATTAAAATGATGGAAATAAATGATTATGATAAACTAATGAACTCACCAACCTTTTGGTTGACACTTGAAAGCATGTTTATTCTCAGGTTTGAAAGAGATCTTCCGCTGTGCATTAGCTCATTTTAAAGATATTACTTGGAGTCATTCATGACATATTTCAAAAGACGTTGCATTCGAGTCGTTGAAGTTCATTAAAGATTATTATTAAGTAAATGACAGATTAGGTCATTTATAGTTTGGATATTATGAAATGGTATGCATACATGTCAATTTTCGATGTAAAGAAAGATTGTCTTTTAAAAACGGATGCAATGTTTGTAAAATGTATCATATAGAGGTCAAATACCTCGCAATGTAATCAACTATTGTGAATCGTTTATAATGTATATGAACGGGTCCTTTCATTCCTGCCAATAAGAGAAGATGACAAGATGGAGAAGTTAGCACGACTGTATTTGAAGGAAGTCGTCTCCAGACATGGAATACCAATCTCTATTATCTCTGATAGGGATGGTAGATTTATTTCAAGATTCTGGCAGACATTACAGCAAGCATTAGGAACTCGTCTAGACATGAGTACTACCTATCATCCACAAACTGATGGGCAGAGCGAAAGGACGATACAAACGCTTGAAGACATGCTACGAGCATGTGTTATTGATTTTGGAAACAGTTGGGATCGACATCTACCGTTAGCAGAATTTTCCTACAACAACAGCTACCATTCAAGCATTGAGATGGCGCCGTTTGAAGCACTTTATGGTAGAAAGTGCAGGTCTCCGATTTGTTGGAGTGAAGTGGGGGATAGACAGATTACGGGTCCGGAGATTATACAAGAAACTACCGAGAAGATCATCCAAATTCAACAACGGTTGAAAACCGCCCAAAGTCGACAAAAGAGCTACGCTGACATTAAAAGAAAAGATATAGAATTTGAAATTGGAGAGATGGTCATGCTTAAAGTTGCACCTTGGAAAGGCGTTGTTCGATTTGGTAAACGAGAGAAATTAAATCCAAGGTATATTGGACCATTCAAGATTATTGATCGTGTCGGACCAGTAGCTTTTGAGTTACCTCAACAACTCGTGGCTGTACATAACACTTTCTACGTCTCGAATTTGAAGAAATGTTTTGCTAAAGAAGATCTCACTATTCCGTTAGATGAAATCCAAATCAACGAAAAACTTCAATTCATCGAAGAACCCGTCGAAATAATGGATCGTGAGGTTAAAAGACTTAAGCAAAACAAGATACCAATTGTTAAGGTTCGATGGAATGCTCGTAGAGGACCCGAGTTCACCTGGGAGCATGAAGATCAGATGAAGAAGAAATACCCTCATCTATTTCCAGAAGATTCGTCAACACCTTCAACAGCTTAAAATTTCGGGACGAAATTTATTTAACGGGTAGGTACTGTAGTGACCCGAACTTTTCCATGTTTATATATATTAATTGAGATTGATATTTACATGATTAAATGTTTCCAACATGTTAAGCAATCAAACTTGTTAAGACTTGATTAATTGAAATAGGTTTCATATAGACAATTGACCACCCAAGTTGACCGGTGATTCACGAACGTTAAAACTTGTAAAAACTATATGATGACATATATATGGTTATATATATAGTTAACATTATATTATGATAAGTAAACATATCATTAAGTATATTAACAATGAACTACATATGTAAAAACAAGACTACTAACTTAATGATTTTGAAGCGAGACATATATGTAACGATTATCGTTGTAACGACATTTAATGTATATATATCATATTAAGAGATATTTGTACATCATAATATCATGATAATATAATAATTTAAAATCTCTTTTGATATTATAAACATTGGGTTAACAACATTTACCAAGATCGTTAACCTAAAGGTTTCAAAACAACATTTACATGTAACGACTAACGATGACTTAACGACTCAGTTAAAATGTATATACATGTAGTGTTTTAATATGTATTTATACACTTTTGAAAGACTTCAATACACTTATCAAAATACTTCTACTTAACAAAAATTCTTACAATTACATCCTCGTTCAGTTTCATCAACAATTCTACTCGTATGCACCCGTATTCGTACTCGTACAATACACAGCTTTTAGATGTATGTACTATTGGTATATACACTCCAATGATCAGCTCTTAGCAGCCCATGTGAGTCACCTAAAACATGTGGGAACCATCATTTGGCAACTAGCATGAAATATCTCATAAAATTAAAAAAATATGAGTAATCATTCATGACTTATTTACATGAAAACAAAATTACATATCCTTTCTATCTAATCCATACACCAACGACCAAAAACACCTACAAACACTTTTATTCTTCAATTTTATTCATCTAATTGATCTCTCTCAAGTTCTATCTTCAAGTTCTAAGTGTTCTTCATAAATTCCAAAAGTTCTAGTTTCATAAAATCAAGAATACTTTCAAGTTTGCTAGCTCACTTCCAATCTTGTAAGGTGATCATCCAACCTCAAGAAATCTTTGTTTCTTACATTAGGTTATCATCCTAATACAAGGTAATAATCATATTCAAACTTTGGTTCAATTTCTATAACTATAACAATCTTATTTCAAGTGATGATCTTACTTGAACTTGTTTTCGTGTCATGATTCTGCTTCAAGAACTTCGAGCCATCCAAGGATCCATTGAAGCTAGATCCATTTTTCTCTTTTCCAGTAGGTTTATCCAACGAAATTAAGGTGGTAATGATGTTCATAACATCATTCGATTCATACATATAAAGCTATCTTATTCGAAGTTTTAAACTTGTAATCACTAGAACATAGTTTAGTTAATTCTAAACTTGTTTGCAAACAAAAGTTAATCCTTCTAACTTGACTTTTAAAATCAACTAAACACATGTTCTATATCTATATGATATGCTAACTTAATGATTTAAAACCTGGAAACACGAAAAACACCGTAAAACCGGATTTACGCCGTCGTAGTAATACCGCGGGCTGTTTTGGGTTAGTTAATTAAAAACTATGATAAACTTTGATTTAAAAGTTGTTATTCTGAGAAAATGATTTTTATTATGAACATGAAACTATATCCAAAAATTATGGTTAAACTCAAAGTGGAAGTATGTTTTCTAAAATGGTCATCTAGACGTCGTTCTTTCGACTGAAATGACTACCTTTACAAAAACGACTTGTAACTTATTTTTCCGACTATAAACCTATACTTTTTCTATTTAGATTCATAAAATATAGTTCAATATGAAACCATAGCAATTTGATTCACTCAAAACGGATTTAAAATGAAGAAGTTATGGGTAAAACAAGATTGGATAATTTTTCTTATTTTAGCTACGTGAAAATTGGTAACAAATCTATTCCAACCATAACTTAATCAACTTGTATTGTATATTATGTAAGCTTGAGATACCATAGACACGTATACAATGTTTCGACCTATCATGTCGACACATCTATATATATTTCGGAACAACCATAGACACTCTATATGTGAATGTTGGAGTTAGCTATACAGGGTTGAGGTTGATTCCAAAATATATATAGTTTGAGTTGTGATCAATACTGAGATACGTATACACTGGGTCGTGGATTGATTCAAGATAATATTTATCGATTTATTTCTGTACATCTAACTGTGGACAACTAGTTGTAGGTTACTAACGAGGACAGCTGACTTAATAAACTTAAAACATCAAAATATATTAAAAGTGTTGTAAATATATTTTGAACATACTTTGATATATATGTATATATTGTTATAGGTTCGTGAATCAACCAGTGGCCAAGTTTTACTTCCCGACGAAGTAAAAATCTGTGAAAGTGAGTTATAGTCCCACTTTTAAAATCTAATATTTTTGGGATGAGAATACATGCAGGTTTTATAAACGATTTACAAAATAGACACAAGTACGTGAAACTACATTCTATGGTTGAATTATCGAAATCGAATATGCCCCTTTTTATTAAAGTCTGGTAATCTAAGAATTAGGGAACAGACACCCTAATTGACGCGAATCCTAAAGATAGATCTATTGGGCCTAACAAACCCCATCCAAAGTACCGGATGCTTTAGTACTTCGAAATTTATATCATATCCGAAGGGTGTCCCGGAATGATGGGGATATTCTTATATATGCATCTTGTTAATGTCGGTTACCAGGTTTTCACCATATGAATGATTTTTATCTCTATGTATGGGATGTATATTGAAATATGAAATCTTGTGGTCTATTATTATGATTTGATATATATAGGTTAAACCTATAACTCACCAACATTTTTGTTGACGTTTTAAGCATGTTTATTCTCAGGTGATTATTAAGAGCTTCCGCTGTCGCATACTTAAATAAGGACGAGATTTGGAGTCCATGCTTGTATGATATTGTGTAAAAACTGCATTCAAGAAACTTATTTTGTTGTAACATATTTGTATTGTAAACCATTATGTAATGGTCGTGTGTAAACAGGATATTTTAGATTATCATTATTTGATAATCTACGTAAAGTTTTTTTTAAAACCTTTATTGATGAAAAAAAGGTTATGGTTTGTTTTAAAATGAATGCAGTCTTTGAAAAACGTCTCATATAGAGGTCAAAACCTCGCAACGAAATCAATTAATATGGAACGTTTTTAATCAATAAGAACGGGACATTTCAGGTTTCATTCGACCAAGCACATCACCATAAGGAGCTCCTGTTTTGTTTGTTAAGAAGAAAGATGGTACATTTAGGTTGTGTATTGACTACAGAGAGTTGAACAAACTTACCATCAAAAACCGTTATCCACTGCCGAGAATTGACGACTTATTTGATCAACTACAAGGCTCGTCGGTTTATTCGAAGATCAATTTACATTCTGGATATCATCAAATGCGAGTAAAGGAGGATGATATTCCAAAAACTGCTTTTAGGACGCGTTATGGTCATTACGAGTTTATGGTTATGCCGTTTGGATTGACTAACGCACCAGCTGTGTTTATGGACCTTATGAACCGAGTGTGTGGGCCATATCTTGACAAGTTTGTCATTGTTTTCATCGATGACATACTGATTTACTCAAAAAATGATCAAGAGCACGAAGAACATTTGAGAAAAGTGCTAGAAGTATTGAGGAAAGAAAAACTGTACGCTAAATTTTCAAAGTGTGCATTTTGGTTGGAAGAAGTTCAATTCCTCGGTCACATAGTGAAAAAAGAAGGTATACAGGTGGACCTGGCAAAGATCAAAACCGTTGAAAAGTGGGAAACCCCAAAAACTCCGAAGCATATACGTCAATTTTTAGGATTGGCTGGTTACTACAGAAGATTCATCCAAGATTTCTCTAAAATAGCAAAATCCTTGACTGCATTAACGCATAAAGGGAAGAAATTTGAATGGAAGGATGAACAAGAGAAGGCGTTTCAGTTATTGAAGAAAAAGCTAACTACGGCACCTATATTGTCATTGCCTGAAGGGAATGATGATTTTGTGATATATTGTGACGCCTCAAAGCAAGGTCTCGGTTGTGTATTAATGCAACGAACGAAGGTAATCGCTTATGCGTCTAGACAATTGAAGATTCACGAGCAAAATTATACGACGCATGATTTGGAATTAGGCGCGGTTGTTTTTGCATTAAAGACTTGGAGGCACTACTTATATGGGGTCAAAAGTATTATATATACCGACCACAAAAGTCTTCAACACATATTAAATCAGAAACAACTGAACATGAGGCAGCGTAGGTGGATTGAATTGTTGAATGATTACGACTTTGAGATTCGTTACCACCCGGGGAAGGCAAATGTGGTAGCCGACGCCTTGAGTAGAAAGGACAGAGAACCCATTCGAGTAAAATCAATGAATATAATGATTTACAATAACCTTACTACTCAAATAAAGGAGGCGCAACAAGGAGTTTTAAAAGAGGGAAATTTAAAGAATGAAATACCCAAAGGATCGGAGAAGCATCTTAATATTCGGGAAGATGGAACCCGGTATAGGGCTAAAAGGATTTGAGTACCAAAATTTGGAGATATGAGAGAAATGGTACTTAGAGAAGCTCATAAAACCAGATACTCAATACATCCTGGAACGGGGAAGATGTACAAGGATCTCAAGAAACATTTTTGGTGGCCAGGTATGAAATCCGATGTTGCTAAATACGTAGGGGAAAGTTTGACGTGTTCTAAGGTCAAAGCGGAGCATCAGAAACCATCAGGTCTACTTCAACAACCCGAAATCCCGGAATGAAAATGGGAAAACATTACCATGGATTTCATCACTAAATTGCCAAGGACTGCAAGTGGTTTTGATACTATTTGGGTAATAGTTGATCGTCTCACCAAATCAGCACACTTCTTGCCAATAAGAGAAGATGACAAGATGGAGAAGTTAGCACGACTGTATTTGAAGGAAGTCGTCTCCAGACATGGAATACCAATCTCTATTATCTCTGATAGGGATGGCAGATTTATTTCAAGATTCTGGCAGACATTACAGCAAGCATTAGGAACTCGTCTAGACATGAGTACTGCCTATCATCCACAAACTGATGGGCATAGTGAAAGGATGATACAAACGCTTGAAGACATGCTACGAGCATGTGTTATTGATTTCGGAAACAGTTGGGATCGACATCTACCGTTAGCAGAATTTTCCTACAACAATAGCTATCATTCAAGCATTAAGATAGCGTCATTTGAAGCACTTTATGGTAGAAAGTGCAGGTCTCCTATTTGTTAGAGTGAAGTGGGGGATAGACAGATTACGGGTCCGGAGATAATACAAGAAACTACAGAGAAGATCATCCAAATTCAACAACGGTTGAAAACCGCCCAAAGTCGACAAAAGAGCTACGCCGACATTAAAAGAAAAGATATAGAATTTGAAATTGGAGAGATGGTCATGCTTAAGGTTGCACCTTGGAAAGGTGTTGTTCGATTTGGTAAACGAGGGAAATTAAATCCAAGGTATATTGGACCATTAAAGATTATTGATCGTGTCGGACCAGTAGCTTACCGACTTGAGTTACCTCAACAACTCGCGGCTGTACATAACACTTTCCACGTCTCGAATTTGAAGAAATGTTTTGCTAAAGAAGATCTCACTATTCCGTTAGATGAAATCCAAATCAACAAAAAACTCCAATTCATCGAAGAACCCGTCGAAATAATGGATCGTGAGGTTAAAAGACTTAAGCAAAACAAGATACCAATTGTTAAGGTTCGATGGAATGCTCGTAGAGGACCCGAGTTCACCTGGGAGCGTGAAGATCAGATGAAGAAGAAATACCCGCATCTATTTCCAGAAGATTCGTCAACACCTTCAACAGCTTAAAATTTCGGGACGAAATTTATTTAACGGGTAGGTACTGTAGTGACCCGAACTTTTCCATGTTTATATATATATTAATTGAGATTGATATTTACATGATTAAATGTTTCCAACATGTTAAGCAATCAAACTTGTTAAGACTTGATTAATTGAAATATGTTTCATATAGACAATTGACCACCCAAGTTGATCGGTGATTCACGAACGTTAAAACTTGTAAAAACTATATGATGACATATATATGGATATATATATAGTTAACATGATACTATGATAATAAAACATATCATAAAGTATATTAACAATGAACTACATATGTAAAAACAAGACTACTAACTTAATGATTTTTAAACGAGACATATATGTAACGATTATCGTTGTAAAGACATTTAATGTATATATATCATATTAAGAGATATTCATACATGATAATATCATGATAATATAATAATTTAAAATCTCATTTGATATTATAAACATTGGGTTAACAACATTTAACAAGATCGTTAACCTAAAGGTTTCAAAACAACACTTACATGTAACGACTAACGATGACTTAACGACTCAGTTAAAATGTATTTACATGTAGTGTTTTAATATGTATTCATAAACTTTTGAAAGACTTCAATACACTTATCAAAATACTTCTACTTAACAAAAATGCTTACAATTACATCCTCGTTCAGTTTCATCAACAATTCTACTCGTATGCACCCGTATTAGTACTCGTACAATACACAACTTTTAGATGTATGTACTATTGGTATATACACTCTAATGATCAGCTCTTAGCAGCCCATGTGAGTCACCTAACACATGTGGGAACCATCATTTGGCAACTAGCATGAAATATCTCATAAAATTACAAAAATATGAGTAATCATTCATGACTTATTTACATGAAAACAAAATTACATATCCTTTATATCTAATCCATACACCAACGAACAAAAACACCTACAAACACTTTCATTCTTCAATTTTCTTCATATAATTGATCTCTCTCAAGTTCTATCTTCAAGTTCTAAGTGTTCTTCATAAATTCTACAAGTTCTAGTTTCATAAAATCAAGAATACTTCCAAGTTTGCTAGCTTACTTCCAATCTTGTAGAGTGATCATCCAACCTCAAGAATTCTTTCTTATTTACAGTAAGATATCTTTCTAATACAAGGTAATACTCATATTCAAAATTTGATTCAATTTCTTTAACTATAACAATCTTATTTCGAGTGGAAATCTTACTTGAACTTGTTTTCGTGTCATGATTCTACTTCAAGAACTTTCAAGCCATCCAAGATCCTTTGAAGCTAGATCCATTTGTCTCTTTTCCAGTAGGTTTATCCACAAAACTTGAGGTAGTAATGATGTTCATAACATCATTCAATTCATACATATAAAGCTATCTTATTCGAAGGTTTAAACTTGAAATCACTAGAACATAGTTTAGTTAATTCTAAACTTGTTCGCAAACAAAAGTTAATCCTTCTAACTTGACTTTTAAAATCAACTAAACACATGTTCTATATCTATATGATATGCTAACTTAATGATTTAAAACCTGGAAACACCGTAAAACTTGACATACGCCGTCGTAGTAACACCGCGGGCTGTTTTGGGTTTGATAATTAAAAACTATGATAAAATTTGATTTAAAAGTTGTTCTTCTGGGAAAATGATTTTTCTTATGAACATGAAACTATATCCAAAAATCATGGTTAAACTCAAAGTGGAAGTATGTTTTTCAAAATGGTCATCAAGACGTCATTCTTTCAACTGAAATGACTACCTCTTACAAAAACGACTTGTAACTTATATTTCTGACTATAAACCTATAATTTTTCTGTTTAAATTCATAAAATAGAGTTCAGTATAAAACCATAGCAATTTGATTCACTCAAAACGGATTTAAAATGAAGAAGTTATGGGTAAAACAAGATTGGATATTTTTTGATTTTTGTAGCTACGGGAAATATTAACAATTCTATACAAATCATATCCTAGCTAACTTATATTATATTATACATGTATTCTAATATATTATGTAATCTTGGGATACCATAGACACGTATGTAAGTGTTTTGACATATCATATCGACCCATGTATATATATTATTTGGAACAACCATAGACACTCTATATGCAGTAATGTTGGAGTTAGCTATACAGGGTTGAGGTTGATTCCAAAAATATATATACTTTGAGTTGTGATATAGCCTGAGACGTGTATACACTGGGTCGTGGATTGATTCAAGATAATATATATATCGATTTATTTCTGTACATCTAACTGTGGACAACTAGTTGTAGGTTACTAACGAGAACAGCTGACTTAATAAACTTAAAACTTCAAAATGTATTAAAAGTGTTGTAAATATATTTTGAACATACTTTGATATATATGTACATATTTGTTATAGGTTCGTGAATCGACCAGTGGCCAAGTCTTACTTCCCGACGAAGTAAAAATCTGTGAAAGTGAGTTATAGTCCCACTTTTAAAATCTAATATTATGGGATGAGAATACATGCAGTTTTATAAATGTTTTACGAAATAGACACAATTAATTGAAACTACATTATATGGGTGAATGATCGAAGCCGAATATGCCCCTTTTGCTTAGTAGCCTAAGAATTAGTAAACCGATCTACTAATTGACGCGAATCCTAAAGATAGATCTATTGGGCCTAACGAACCTCATCCAAAGTACCAGATGCTTTAGTACTTCGAATTCGTTTTTATCATGTCCGAAGGATTTCCCGGAATGATAGGGGATATTCTTATATGCATCTTGTTAATGTCGGTTACCAGGTGTTCACCATATGAATGAATTTTATCTCTATGTATGGGATATATATTGAAATATGAAATCTTGTGGTCTATTATTATGATTTGATAATATATAGGTTAAACCTATAACTCACCAACATTTTTGTTGACGTTTTAAGCATGTTTATTCTCAGGTGATTATTAAGAGCTTCCGCTGTTGCATACTAAAATAAGGACAAGATTTGGAGTCCATGCTTGTATGATATTATGTAAAAACTGCATTCAAGGAACTTATTTTTGATGTAATATATTCTTATTGTAAACCATTATGTAATGGTCGTGTGTAAACGGTATATTTTAGATTATCATTATTTGATAATCTACGTAATGCTTTTTAAACCTTTATCGATAAAATAAAGGTTATGGTTGTTTTAAAAATGAATGCAGTCTTTGAAAAATGTCTCATATAGAGGTCAAAACCTCGCGACGAAATCAATTAATATGGAACGTTTATAATCAATATGAACAGGACATTTCAGTTGGTATCAGAGCGTTGGTCTTAGAGAACCAGAAAATTTGCATTAGTGTGTCTTATCGAGTTTGTTAGGATGCATTAGTGAGTCTTGACTTCGACCGTATTTTGTTTAAAAATGATTGTTTAACATTTTTGTTGGAAACTATATATTATTAACATGTAAATATTATGTGATATATTAATCTCTTAACATATTTGATATTGTGTGATAGATGTCTACCTCTAGCACAAATTCCATTGACTCACCTAATAATAACGAAGAGTCGAATATATATTGGCAAGATTCACAAGTTCCCGAAGAACCGGAAGAAGAGGAAACGGAACCGGAAGAAGAGGAACCGGAAGAAGAGGAACAAGGAGAAGAGGAACCGGAAGAAGAGGAACAAGGAGAAGAGGAACCGGAAGAAGAAGAGGTTTCGGAGGGGGGGAATAGTAGGAACCACAGAAAAAGAAGAAGAGGTTTCGGAGGGGGGGAATAGTAGGAACCACAGAAAACTGGTCAAATAAAAGAAAATTCTCAACCAATGGACCATAGTTAATAATGGTCAATGGTGTTTCCGCTAAGGAAGCAAAATATTGGGAAAATTACCAATTTTCCAATGAATCGGATCCTGATGAGGATTCTGATGATGTTATAGAAATTACCCCGACCCAATTTAATGAGGCAAAAGAAAATAATAAGGGAAAAGGCATCAAAATAGAGAAATCTGATTTTGACCCCGATGAACTTTATATGTACCATCAACACCCGTATTTTTAATATCGTGACAATAACCCGGGAACCTCTAAACCACCAGGTTTTTCTAAACCAATGTGGAAAACGATGACTTGTATTAGAGGAACATCATATATCCCTAGAAGATTAGGAAAAAGAACCAAGTCCGAAGAAGAAAAAACCAGTGATTTAGATTAAAGGGGTGTGAGCATGTTGTGTAATAATTGTATTGTAGTGTGCTTGTACTTTTATGTTCTATGTAAAAATTGCTTGTATTGTTTGTTATTACAAATCTAATCCTTGTCTATTTTACAGTATAAAAATAAAATGGACGTTAAGGGTAGACAACCGAATATTTTAGAAGACCTACCAGAGGATATGATTGAGGAAATCTTGTCTAGAGTCGGTTAGAATTCATCAGCACATTTAGTTATGGCGAAATTAACTTGTCAAACATTTGAAAGACTTTCCGGAAATGCCTTAGTTTATAAAAGGCTTTCCTTTGATAGGTGGGTTATATAACATTAGGGAGACCGTAAGTTACGCCGTGTTTTCTTTAAAGCATTAAATGAGGGGAACCCAAATGCAATTTTACGCTACGGGTTAAGAACCTATTTTGACTCAACATATCCCAACATAGGATTTCATGAATTAGAAAGAGCTTCTAACATGCAACATAAAGAAGCATGTTATGCTTACGGGTTAGTGATGTTCGCTTCTTACCAAAGTGAGAAAAAGAATATCGGATTTCAACTTTTAAATAAAACCTTCCCACAAGTGACGGATTCAGTAGTTGGGGTGAGAAACAAGGTTTTTAGATTATTACGGGGCTGTTGGACATTACGAAACCCTCGTCCTTTTGACGATGTTACAACATGCTGCCTAGCCAATGGTCATAACGGTTATTTTCCACAAGACCAAGGATGGGAAGTCGTCTTAGTAAAACCAGAATGCATGACTTGTTTCTGGACTTATGAATTACGTGTCTTTATTTCCTTTGCTGAACAACTTACGTATTAACTAGATTTATCTTCAAAACTGTCCTGTATCATAGTGTACTATATTTCATGTTATATGTAACATAGCGAATGTCATACCCCGTCCAAAATCTTCCGAACGAATACAATAACATATGGTACCATCGCGATGAACGGACCTCTATATTCCTTGAACGACTCCATGTAATGTCTCTAAAATGAGTAAATGCATAGCGAAAGATTTCTTTCATACCTGAGAATAAACATGCTTTCAAGTATCAACCAAAAGGTTGGTGAATTCATAAGTTTATTGTAAACAATAAAAATTCATCATTTTGATAGACCACAAAATTTAAATGCTGCATGGTACAAATGGGCCCGAATCCTATACCCACCTGTAATGTACATGCTATATCTTTTAAATACAGTACATCTTTCTCGTGTACGAAACCATTTTCATAAATCATAGTAACCGTACACATATCTTGTGCACAAAAATAACATACACATAACCTGTGTATAAAATCATTATCTCGATATATAACATTCACATCAACTGGTGGCAATTATCATGTCCACATAATTCAATGGTGGCAATTATCATGTCCACATAATTCAATGGTGGCAATTATCATATCCACATAATTCAATAATAATCCGCAGAACTTCGGTCTGCATAATAATTCATTCGAGGAATGCTTTGCTTGTGTCTATCTCGTCAAACATTTATAAAAGTATTTCATGTATTCACAGTTCAAAATATATTTCAAAAGCAATTAATAAAGCAGTTGTAAAAACAGCGCATGTATTCTCAGCCCAAAAATATAAAGAATAAAAGGGAGCAAATGAACTCACTATACAATATTTTGTAGTAAAAATATGCATACGGCGATAATGAACAATGCAAGGTTGGCCTCGGATTCACGAACCTATATTATGTATATATATATTAACACATATAATTGAAGTCAAATAAATTTATGTATTATTATTAGTATAACTGTTATTTTTAGTAATTCATGCGTTTCATTATTAACTTAAATATATTTACCTTATATACCTTAAATAAATATTTTTATAAAAACGTAGTTTTCTTAAGTATATTTGTATATAACTAACTTTTATTGTAATAATAATCATATTAATAGTAATATTGATAATAATAATAATAATAATATAGTTGTAATTATAATAATGGTAAAAGTAATAATAATGATACTTATTTTTATTAATTCATAAAATGATAATAATAATAATAATAATAATAATAATAATAATAATAATAATAATAATAATAATAATAATAATAATAATATTAATATTAATAATAATAATAATAATAATAATAATAATAATAATAATAATGCTTATATTAATACTAATAATGATACGATAATAATAATAGTAATGGAAATGGTAATACTACCTCATGGAAGTAGCCCTTTTTAAAAGAATGCCCCAAGTCCGGGTTTGAACCCGCGACCTCCCCTAACCCAACAACTCCCTAAACCACCTGAACCAATCCATTTTCCTGTTTTAATTCCACAGTCTAAACTATATAACCCGTATTAACTCATTCTCCATTTCTTTCTTCACCTTCTTCAAAACCAAACCGACCATTATCATAAACATCATCAAATCCTATTCTTAGACTATCATGTATCATTAAAATCATCATGCATCTTCATTCATCTCTTTTTCATCATCATAATCATATCATGATATCCTTAACTTCGTACATCACCATACTCTACCATAATCATGTATCATTATTATTTCATAAACATCCTCCTCGTCGTTAAATTAATCCTAATACCGAAGCCACCAACATCATTCATTTCATCATCATGTATCTATTATCTTCACATTCCATTAAATGTGTCTTGACCCAACAAGCATGAGCCCAACAGAAAAATAAAAGCTTCGGCCCAACAATTCAATAATACGGCCCAACAGGAAAATAAATTGAACCTCAGCCCATCACCTTACTTGGCCTACGTAGGAGAAAAAATGGGAATCGTGGGTCTTCAACTTTTTTTACGGTTATATTCACTAATACCTTAAGTTCTTTGCCTTTCCATCAACCATCAACCTTTTCATTTTATTTACTACTTAACACCATAACTTTTCATCTACCATTACATCTAATACCGTGATCTAAAAAAAAACGCTTATGTTCATAATGATTGTGTGCCGATTATAATACCATTTGATAAGGTCATAAGCACGTTCCACACTCTCCTATATTCCCACTAACTAATAAAATTTACAAGTGGGGTATTCTTTTGTTTAAAGTGGTCGGCCAACAAGTAAAAAGGAATGCCAAAAGCAATTCAATCTATGACCTCAATATTTTATGGAGAATTGGTGTTGATTTGCGAATTTTTGAGCTGCGAACAGGAACAACCATGGGGACTTCAGTTTCATCAATCATTAATCCAAATCTTCTCATCTTCGTATCTCATCATTTATCATAATCATAATCATCACAAAACATCATCATCAATATCGAATCTTTATCCACCCCTTACTTTCATACGGTGATAAAAAAAAATATAATATCTCGTAATGAAAATGGATTGTATTCGGTTTCTAGGGTACTCAAATATCCTCAGTCTCCATTAACGATTACCATCATCGTTTTATTAATCATGATATCCATTCCACATCCTAAACGTATTACTATCCTCAATTCATGAACATAATCATTATTCCTAATCATCACAAGTCACTAGCACTTATAATCTAGTTTAATTCAAATCGGCCCACCCCAAAAGCAAAAGTCGACCCAATTAACAATTATGGCCAAATGAACTTTCAGTTGGTATTTCGTAAAGGAAACATAAACCATACTTTGTTAATGGAATTTGGTAGTGGGGTTATTTGATTATTATATGTCGATTACATACAAAGAAAGAAAACACAAAAGTCATCCATTAAATCCACTTCATGCTCGACCAAAACCAATAAAGGGTGTGGTCCAATAATCAATTAATTTGGTTTCTGTATTCCTTCATTATTCATGTGGGGTATTTTTCTATAAGGGTTGTTGGCCAAAAAGAATAAAAGCAGATGGTTCTTGTTTTGGGTTGGTAAAAAGAAGAAAGAAAAAAAATCAAACCGTAAATGGTTCAAATGGTGATTTCGAATGGACAGAAAAATAGAAAATATTTGAGATGGTTTCGTGTTGGGTGGTTTATAGTTGTCTGAAACAAAAAGAAAGTGAGCAGCTAGGTACCTTAGTTCATGTTTGTGTATATCAACTAAATTCAAGTGGTTTGATATTTGTCGGTGATGATGATTTGTAGCTTCATTGTGGTTCAAGGTGGGGGTTCGTGGCTTCTGTAAACCGAAATAAGAAGTAGTGAGGAGGTGGTAGTAGGGTTGTTTCTGGGTAGCAGCAGTTAATAAAGTGGTGGCATGTAGTTGTGAGCCGGTGGTGATAGGGTGTGAAATCATTCTAGGACAAGAATAATAACAAGAGGGAGGAACGGGTGTGGTGTTGTCCACGATTGAGACAGAAAATTGTGATGTTTTAAATGGATTTTTGTTGGGTGGTGATAGTGGTTGTTTGTGATCACGGTGGTGGTTATGTTGATGAAACCGTAAACAGAAAACAAATGAGAATGAAAGGTGATCGGTAAGCAATTAGAAGTAAGCATAGAGGTATTCAATCTTGAGTTTCTCATCAACATAAAAGCAAATATCTAACGGTTTTTGTTTATGGTGATTGATGTTATGACAGTCGAAGGTTGTACGCAAGATGGTGTTGGTAGTTTAGCAAACAGGAAGTGAAGATACCAAAGGTGATGGAGGTTTGATGTGTTGCAGCTATAATGTTTAAATGCATAAGTAGATTTTTAAAAGCATATACTCCGTACATAACCCACTAAATAAAGGCAAATGGAGATGCTGATATGAAGCAAATCTTTTTGTAATTTTCTTGATAATATTCGAATCTTCAATGATTCACAGCCAATTAGGAATTCAAGGAAACAAAGTAAAAAGGTTGATTGTGATCCTTAACAAAATTTGTAATTTAGTTTGATTGATCGAATATCACAAATAGTGTAAAGATAAAGTTGGACAATGATGTATAACAAATTAACTGTATATTTTTCTGACTTATGATTCTTTATATAATTAATAATATAATATAAATATATAGTATTAATAATATCAATTAATAATAATAATGATAGAAATATTAATATTACTAATACTAATAATAATAATAATAATAATAATAATAATAATAATAATAATAATAATAATAATAATAATAATAATAATAATAATAATAATAATAATAATAATAATAATAATAATAATAATAATAATAATATAATGATCACAAAATAAGGATTTTAATAATAATTAAAAATAATACCAATAATACTTTTAATAATATTATTTATATTAATATTAATTATTATTAATGATAATAATAATACTAGTTATAATATAACAATTTATACATAACAAATTTTATATATTTTTATCTCACATTAGAATTAATAATATTAATTCTACTAATACTGATATTAATAGTAATAATAAAAGTATTAATAATATTACTATAACAATTATATTTTCAACTTGCATTTAATATGTTAATATTACATATTATTAATTAATATAATTTATTAGATATATATATATATATATATATATATATATATATATATATATATATAATATGTAATAGTGAAACTTTATATATATATATATATATATATATATATATATATACATATATATATATATATATATATATATACATATATATATATACATATATATATATATATATATATATATACATATATATATATATATATATATATATATATATATATATATATATATATTCTAATATACATATCATAATATTTATTTATAGAAATCATATTCATTTATATATAGTTTTATTTTAACAATCTCTCTATTACTTTATATATTATTTTACATGTTCATTTCTAATGATTAAATTATATCTTATTATTTCAATTTATTATATATATACTTTTGTTTACATATATTTATATACATATATACATATATACATTTATCTAAAATAAATTATTCGTGAATTGTTGGGAATAGTCAAAGGTTCACTGAATCCATATAAATAGTTCAAAGGTCAAATGTATACATGAACACAGTTCAAAGTTTTTGAGACTCAACATTACAGACTTTGCTTATCGTGTTGAAATCATAATAAGATTAAAGTTTAAATTTGGTCAGAAATTCCCGGGTCATCACAGTACCTACCCGTTAAAAGAAATTTCGTCCCGAAATTTGATCGAGGTCGTCATGGCTAACTATAAGAATGTTTTCATGACGAATATGAGTTGATGAATAGAGTTTTATCATCATTGAGTAATATAGATAAAACAATTTGATTACACGAAGAGTATAAATGAAGCTATCGCAATAGAGTGAAATGAGTAACGTATATTCGTTTTAACCGATGACGTAATTATGATTGATTTCCGAAATTTAAGGGATTTAAAGAAAATCTTCATAATAAGATTCGGTTCTTCGGCGATTAAGAAAATCAAGATCTCCTTTGATTTAATGCGATAATCTGTTTCGATTGCTCTGTCAGATATTTCACTATAAATTCACCCCCATCATTTTCTTACAACTCACACCTTCTATTCTTTCTCCCTCAATTCATACCTTAAAGTATTCTTCAAAATGTTTCATCCCGTTCTGATTCTTGATATACTTCTAACTTTCATATATGTCATTCTTCTCTTTCATCTGCCGTCAGAAGAATCTATTCACTTCTATTATTTCCTTGGGATTATAATGTTTTTAATTCTCCCGTGTTTTTACGTTGCAATACGTATTGATATACACGGTTTGTAATTTATGTGTTATTGTCGAGCTTTATATTTTCTTTTATATTCAAGAGTTCTATACTTTTGTCTCCTCTTCCTGACTTCGAGTCAAGCGAATAATGGTCCGGAATTC
This sequence comes from Rutidosis leptorrhynchoides, assembly GCF_046630445.1. NCBI lineage: Eukaryota > Viridiplantae > Streptophyta > Magnoliopsida > Asterales > Asteraceae > Rutidosis > Rutidosis leptorrhynchoides. The sequence goes on from NC_092334.1 coordinate 195,675,673, forward strand.
ATAGGTATAAAGTTTTGGATGAACATAGTTAATGTTTTAAGAAGGAATTCGTAATGGCACGATCTTGATTTGGTAAAATTACCAGAATATCCGAAAAGATAGAACTATCCAGAAGATATGTTCTCAGTATGTTTAGAGACTGGGTAGAATGTAAGAGTCGTGTAAATGGCACATGATGATGGTATTGTGAATCATCACGTTTCATTATAAACTCAACATGAACTACTGTAATATAATTACGTTGATCAAGTGTCATTATATTATACTAACTCATGCATCAGTCCCCAACACTACTTCAAAACATTTGTATTTTAAACTCGAAAGTTTACAGAATATAGGAACTAATAGTTCTCATATGATGTAACACTGATAGCTCAAAGAGATAAATGATTTCGTATAAGATTAGTTATGAAAATATATTCATAAATATCGAGGATATTTATAATGAAAGATACGATAATATCTTTGAATATCTAAGATCAGAGGATGATGGAAACTATTGTCCGCAAGGGTTTAGAGTAAGGAGCAAGATATTCGCTAAAGACTTCAACAGGCATCGAATCATTTGGATTCTTTGAAGTCAAACTTATTCTTTGTGATTTGTCCACAGCTTCCTTCATAGTTTCGCATAATCTATTTTTCGGTACTAAATTTTCTATTGAGTGTTTCCATTACTCCATTCTTTATCATCAAACCCTTGGCCATTTAGGCCATCTACAATTTTACTGTTTCCTCTGCATTTAATGCAGTCATATATGAATTATCGGTTGTCAATCCGAGGTGGTTTCAAATGAATTGTGTTTTTAGATGATTAAACGCTGATGGTAATATGATGTAATATAAAAGGTTCTCCGATAACAATAACAGAGCATACATATAAATCAAGGTGATAATAAGGTTGTTTCGAACGAAAATTCGAAGTTGACTTGCTGGAGCTGTGACAAAATTTGCTAATTTGGAAAGGTATTGTAAAGTTATTTTCGGTAATAGCACGCCAATGGATCTGTCATAGTTTTGAATTTAAAGTATGGCTTCGAAAGATGTAGGAATCTAAAAGTGATGTCTTCTGTTAAATCTTGACTTAGATTTTGATCGGTCAAAATCCGAATATGAAATTAAATTTGAATGAAAATAGTTGTTCTTTGGTTAACGGATACGTATATGTGTGATTGTATGTAGGATAGTAAATGACTGTTGAATCAGATTCGGAGAATGTACTGTGTAACTTATTAATGTGAAATCTAAATATTCCTCGGGTATTACCTACCCGTTAAAATATTTTCATCATTAACAGTTTGTAGAAGAGAATTTTAGTCACAATCTTTATGAAAATATATATACATATATATTTTCTTCAGATGTAATTATGGATTTAATGAGTCATTATAATATTAGACTCATTTGTTTATCGATTCGAGTTAGAATAAGTAATCTCTAAAACTATTAGGAATCACATATCCTTCGCAGAATATTGATGAAGTTATGGATCAATACTTCATTGTTCATTGCTGTTGGTACTCCTTGATATCTATGGTGCGTATGATGTTGATGTTCGAGATATAGATTGTAATGTTAAGGCGTGGGATGCGGATGTTGTTGTTGGTGGTACTGGCGCTGTAGGTACTATTGTTGGTGGTACCGTTGGTGCTGGTGATGTTGCTGAAGCTGGTAAGTTTTTTTTTTTTTTTTTCACCATATTCTCCAAAGCTACTACTCGAGCGCGAAGTTTGTTGACTTCTTCTACTAACCCTGGCTGGATATCAGTGTAAGGTGGAGGTTGGATATCTTCTCTAGTTCCGTTAATGGTAATCTCAAGAGGAAAATTCTAGCAAAAAGGGTATAAACAGTGTTGCGAACAGGTTCGCCGGTGAGCGGGTCGAGTACTCCGACATTAGGCGGTAGATTCGGCTCATGATATGGAGTACCTTCTTCCCTTCTCCATAGGGTGAGTATATCGCAAACCCACCCCCATTTTCTCCAATAATCATGGTAGTTGATCAGGTGATGTGCTCCCGTCACGCTGTCTTCGGAACTGGAGGAACTTGGTCTATTCGAAGAGGCCATCTTACGCGATCACAGAAAAGTTATGAGATGATTCTTGTTATAAGTTGATGACTGAATACGGAATGATATCTTCATCTTGTCGAATACATATACATAGCAAAAAGATTCCGAAATTTATGGAGGAACTTAAGGAAACGCGTCCGACAAGTTTTAATGTGAAATAATATGAATTTGTCTATACACCATCTATGCAATAATTGCAATAAGACACTTCGAGACTGAAAATGATAGGTAGATATTTTTCTACATAGGATGATAAGCAAAACTTTTGACATGCGGACCAGGTTCAAGTCCAGACTTATTAATATAACCTAACAACTACTAGGTTGAAGTCCAGACTACACTAATGCATCCTAACAGCTAACTGTTAGAAACACTAATGCAGACTCACTAATGCATCCTAACAACTACCTGCTAGACACACTAATGCGGTCTCACTAATGCATTCTAACAACTACCTGTTAGACACACTAATGCAGACCTGGTTCGCTAAGACCACCGCTCTGATACCACATGTCATACCCCGTCCAAAATCTTCCGAACGAATACAATAACATATGGTGCCATCGCGATGAACGGATCTCTATATGCCTTGAACGACTCCATGTAATGTCTCTAAAATGAGTAAATGCACAGCGGAAGATTTCTTTCATACCTGAGAATAAACATGCTTTCAAGTATCAACCAAAAGGTTGGTGAATTCATAAGTTTATTGTAAACAATAAAAATTCATCATTTTGATAGACCACAAAATTTAAATGCTGCATGGTACAAATGGGCCCGAATCCTATACCCACCTGTAATGTACATGCTATATCTTTTAAATACAGTACATCTTTCTCGTGTACGAAACCATTTTCATAAATCATAGTAACCGTACACATATCTTGTGCACAAAAATAACATACACATAACCTGTGTATAAAATCATTCTCTGGATATATAACATTCACATCAACTGGTGGCAATTATCATGTCCACATAATTCAATGGTGGCAATTATCATGTCCACATAATTCAATGGTGGCAATTATCATATCCACATAATTCAATAATAATCCGCAGAACTTCTGTCTGCATAATAATTCATTCGAGGAATGCTTTGCTTGTGTCTATCTCGTCAAACATTTATAAAAGTATTTCATGTATTCGCAGTTCAAAATATATTTCAAAAGCAATTAATAAAGCAGTTGTAAAAACAGCGCATGTATTCTCAGCCCAAAAATATAAAGAATAAAAGGGAGCAAATGAACTCACTATACAATATTTTGCAGTAAAAATATGCATACGACAATACTGAATAATGCAAGGTTGGCCTTGGATTCACGAACCTATATCATGTATATATATATTAACACATATAATTGAAGTCAAATAAATTTATGTATTATTATTAGTATAACTGTTATTTTTAGTAATTCATGCATTTCATTATTAACTTAAATATATTTACCTTATATACCTTAAATAAATATTTTTATAAAAACGTAGTTTTCTTAAGTATATTTGTATATAACTAACTTTTATTGTAATAATAATAATATTAATAGTAATATTTATAATAATAATAATAATATAGTTGTAATAATAATAATGGTAAAAGTAATAATAATGATACTTATTTTTATTAATTCATAAAATGATAATAATAATAATAATAATAATAATAATAATAATAATAATAATAATAATAATAATAATAATAATAATAATAATGCTTATATTAATACTAATAATGATACGATAATAATAATAGTAATGGAAATGGTAATACTACCTCATGGAAGTAGCCCTTTTTAAAAGAATGCCTCAAGTCCGGGTTTGAACCCGCGACCTCCCCTAACCCAACAACTCCCTAAACCACCTGAACCAATCCATTTTCCTGTTTTAATTCCACAGTCTAAACTATATAACCCGTATTAACTCATTCTCCATTTCTTTCTTCACCTTCTTCAAAACCAAACCGACCATTATCATAAACATCATCAAATCCTATTCTTAGACTATCATGTATCATTAACATCATCATGCATCTTCATTAATCTCTTTTTCGTCATCATAATCATATCATGATATCCTTAACTTCGTACATCACCATACTCTACCATAATCATGTATCATTATTATTTCATAAACATCCTCCTCGTCGTTAAATTAATCCTAATACCGAAGCCACCAACATCATTCATTTCATCATCATGTATCTATTATCTTCACATTCCATTAAATGTGATTTGACCCAACAAGCATGAGCCCAACAGAAATATAAAAGCTTCGGCCCAACAATTCAATAATACGGCCCAGTAGGAAAATAATTTGAACCTCGGCCCATCACCTTACTTGGCCTACGTAGGAGAAAAAATGGGAATCGTGGGTCTTCAACTTTTTTTACGGTTATATTCACTAATACCTTAGGTTCTTTGCCTGTCCATCAACCATCAACCTTTTCATTTTATTTACTACTTAACACCATAACTTTTCATCTACCATTACATCTAATACCGTGATCTAAAAAAAACGCGTATGTTCATAATGATTGTGTCCTGATTATAATACCATTTGATAAGGTCATAAGCACGTTCCACACTCTCCTATATTCCCACTAACTAATAAAATTTACAAGTGGGGTATTCTTTTGTTTAAAGTGGTCGGCCAACAAGTAAAAAGGAATGCCAAAAGCAATTCAATTTATGACCTCAATATTTTATGGAGAATTGGTGTTGATTTGCGAATTTTTGAGCTGCGAACAGGAACAACCATGGGGTCTTCAGTTTCATCAATCATTAATCCAAATCGTCTCATCTTCGTATCTCATCATTTATCATAATCATAATCATCACAGAACATCATCATCAATATCTAATCTTTATCCACCCTTACTTTCATACGGTGATAAAAAAAATATATATAATATCTCGTAATGAAAATGGATTGTATTCGGTTTTTAGGGTACTCATATATCCTCAGTCTCCATTAACAATTACCATCATCATTTTATTAATCATGATATCCATTCAACATCCTAAACGTATTACTATCCTCAATTCATGAACATAATCATTATTCCTAATCATCACAAGTCACTAGCACTTATAGTCTAGTTTAATTCAAATCGGCCCACCCCAAAAGCAAAAGTCGACCCAATTAACAATTATGGCCAATTATGGTTTCGTGTTGGGTGGTTTATAGTTGTCTAAAACAAAAAGAAAGTGAGCATCTAGGTACCTTAGTTCATGTTTATGTATATCAACTAAATTCAAGTGGTTTGATATTTGTCGGTGATGATGATTTGTAGCTTCATTGTGGTTCAAGGTAGGGGTTCGTGGCTTCTGTAAACCGAAACAAGAAGTAGTGAGGAGGTGGTAGTAGGGTTGTTTCTGGGTAGCAGCAGTTAATAAAGTGGTGGCATGTAGTTGTGAGCCGGTGGTGATATGGTGTGAAATCATTCTAGGACAAGAATAATAACAAGAGGGAGGAACGGGTGTGGTGTTGTCCACGATTGAGACAGAAAACTGTGATGTTTTAAATGGATTTTTGTTAGGTGGTGATAGTGGTTGTTTGTGATCACGGTGGTGGTTTTGTTGATGAAACCGTAAATAGAAAACAAATGAGAATGAAAGGTGATCGGTAAGCAATTAGAAGTAAGCATAGAGGTATTCGATCTTGAGTTTCTCATCAACATAAAAGCAAATATCTAACGGTTTTTGTTTATGGTGATTGATGTTATGACAGTCGAAGGTTGTACGCAAGATGTTGTTGGTAGTTTAGCAAACAGGAAGTGAAGATACCAAAGGTGATGGAGGTTTGATGTGTTGCAGCTATAATGTTTAAATGCATAAGTAGATTTTTAAAAGCATATACTCCGTACATAACCCACTAAATAAAGGCAAATGGAGATGCTGATATGAAACAAATCTTTTTGTAATTTTCTTGATAATATTCGAATCTTCAATGATTCACAGCCAATTAGGAATTCAAGGAAACAAAGTAAAAAGGTTGATTGTGATCCTTAACAAAATTTGTAATTTAGTTTGATTGATCGAATATCACAAATAGTGTAAAGATAAAGTTGGACAATGATGTATAACAAATTAACTGTATATTTTTCTGACTTATGATTCTTTATATAATTAATAATAATATATAAATATATAGTATTAATAATACCAATTAATAATAATAATGATAGAAATATTAATATTACTAATACTAATAATAATAATAATAATAATAATAATAATAATAATAATAATAATAATAATAATAATAATAATAATAATAATAATATAAGCAATAATAATATAATGATCACAAAATAAGGATTTTAATAATAATTAAAAATAATACCAATAATACTTTTAATAATATTATTTATATTAATATTAATTATTATTAATGATAATAATAATACTAGTTATAATATAACAATTTATACATAACAAATTTTATATATTTTTATCTCACATTAGAATTAATAATATTAATTATACTAATACTGATATTAATAGTAATAATAAAAGTATTAATAATATTACTATAACAATTATATTTTCAACTTGCATTTAATATGTTAATATTACATATTATTAATTATATATAATTTATTAGATATATATATATATATATATATATATATATATATATATATATATATATATATATATATATATATTCTAATATACGTATCATAATATTTATTTATAGAAATCATATTCATTTATATATAGTTTTATTTTAACAATCTCTCTATTACTTTATATATTATTTTACATGTTCATTTCTAATGATTAAATTATATCTTATTATTTCAATTTATTATATATATACTTTTGTTTACATATATTTATATACATATATACATATATTCAATTATCTAAAATAAATTGTTCGTGAATTGTTGGGAATAGTCAAAGGTTCACTGAATCCATATAAATAGTTCAAAGGCCAAATGTATACATGAACACAGTTCAAAGTTTTTGAGACTCAACATTACAGACTTTGCTTATCGTGTTGAAATCATAATATGATTAAAGTTTAAATTTGGTCGGAAATTCCCGGGTCATCACAGTACCTACCCGTTAAAAGAAATTTCGTCCCGAAATTTGATCGAGGTCGTCATGGCTAACTATAAGAATGTTTTCATGACGAATATGAGTTGACGAATAGAGTTTTATTATCATTGAGTAATATAAATAAAACAATTTGATTACACGAAGAGTATAAATGAAGCTATCGCAATAGAGTGAAATGAGTAACGTATATTCGTTTTAACCGATGACGTAATTATGATTGATTTCCGAAATTTAAGGGATTTAAAGAAAATCTTCATAATAAGATTTGGTTCTTCGGCGATTAAGAAAATCAAGATCTCCTTTGATTTAATGCGATAATCTGTTTCGATTGCTCTGTCGGATATTTCACTATAAAGGCGCCGAAGAACCAAATCTTATTATGAAGATTTTCTTTAAATCCCTTAAATTTTTGAAATCAATCATAATTACGTCATCGGTTAAAACGAATCATAATGACTCATTTCACTCTATTGCGATAGCTTCATTTATACTCTTCGTGTAATCAAATTGTTTTATCTATATTACTCAATAATGATAAAACTCTATTCATCAACTCATATTCGTCATGAAAACATTCTTATAGTTAGCCATGATGACCTCGATCAAATTTCGGGATGAAATTTCTTTTAACGGGTAGGTACTGTGATGACCCGAGAATTTCCGACCAAATTTAAACTTTAATCTTATTATGATTTCAACACGATAAGCAAAGTCTGTAATGTTGAGTCTCAAAAACTTTGAACTGTGTTCATGTATACATTTGACCTTTGAACTATTTATATGGATTCAGTGAACCTTTGACTATTCCCAACAATTCACGAACAATTTATTTTAGATAAATGTATATATGTAAATATGTATATAAATATATGTAAACAAAAGTATATATATAATAAATTGAAATAATAAGATATAATTTAATCATTAGAAATGAACATGTAAAATAATATATAAAGTAATAGAGAGATTGTTAAAATAAAACTATTTATAAATGAATATGATTTCTATAAATAAATATTATGATATATATATATATATATATATATATATATATATATATATATATATATATATAAAGTTTCTCTATTACATATTATATATATATATATATAGATATATATATCTAATAAATTATATATAATTAATAATATGTAATATTAACATATTAAATGCAAGTTGAAAATATAATTGTTATAGTAATATTATTAATACTTTTATTATTACTATTGATATCAGTATTAGTATAATTAATATTGTTAATTCTAATGTGAGATAAAAATATATAAAATTTGTTATGTATAAATTGTTATATTATAACTAGTATTATTATTATCATTAATAATAATTAATATTAATATAAATAATATTATTAAAAGTATTATTGGTATTATTTTTAATTATTATTAAAATCCTTATTTTGTGATCATTATATTATTATTACTTATATTATTATTATTATTGTTATTATTATTATTATTATTATTATTATTATTATTATTATTATTATTATTATTATTATTAGTATTAGTAATATTAATATTAATATTTCTATCATTATTATTATTAATTGGTATTATTAATACTATATATTTATATTATATTATTAATTATATAAAGAATCATAAGTCAGAAAAATATACAGTTAATTTGTTATACATCATTGTCCAACTTTATCTTTACACTATTTGTGATATTCGATCAATCAAACTAAATTACAAATTTTGTTAAGGATCACAATCAACCTTTTTACTTTGTTTCCTTGAATTCCTAATTGGTTGTGAATCATTGAAGATTCGAATATTATCAAGAAAATTACAAAAAGATTTGTTTCATATCAGCATCTCCATTTGCCTTTATTTAGTGGGTTATGTACGGAGTATATGCTTTTAAAAATCTACTTATGCATTTAAACATTATAGCTGCAACACATCAAACCTCCATCACCTTTGGTATCTTCATTTCCTGTTTGCTAAACTACCAACACCATCTTGCGTACAACCTTCGACTGTCATAACATCAATCACCATAAACAAAAACCGTTAGATATTTGCTTTTATGTTGATGAGAAACTCAAGATTGAATACCTCTATGCTTACTTCTAATTGCTTACCGATCACCTTTCATTCTCATTTGTTTTCTGTTTACGGTTTCATCAACAAAACCTCCACCGTGATCACAAACAACCACTATCACCACCCAACAAAAATCCATTGAAAACATCATAGTTTTTTGTCTCAATCGTGGACAACACCACACCCGTTCCTCCCTCTTGTTATTATTCTTGTCCTAGAATGATTTCACACCCTATCACCACTGGCTCACAACTACATGCCACCACTTTATTAACTGCTGCTACCCAGAAACAACCCTACTACCACCTCCTCACTACTTCTTGTTTCGGTTTATAGAAGCCACGAACCCCCACCTTGAACCACAATGAAGCTACAAATCATCATCACCGACAAATATCAAACCACTTGAATTTAGTTGATATACACAAACATGAACTAAGGTACCTAGCTGCTCACTTTCTTTTTGTTTCAGACAACTATAAACCACCCAACACGAAACCATCTCAAATATTTTCTATTTTTCTGTCCATTCGAAATCACCATTTGAACCATTTACGGTTTGATTTTTTTTCTTTCTTCTTTTTGCCAACCCAAAACAAGAACCATCTGCTTTTATTCTTTTTGGCCAACAACCCTTATAGAAAAATACCCCACATGAATAATGAAGGAATACAAAAACCAAATTAATTGATTATTGGACCACACCCTTTATTGGTTTTGGTCGAGCATGAAGTGGATTTAATGGATGACTTTTTCGTTTTCTTGTAGAGACCCGTCCTAATCCATCCGAATGAAGTCCATATCGATTATAAACAATTCACAACAGTTGATTACATCGCGAGGTACTTGACCTCTATATGATACATTTTACAAACATTGCATTCATTTTTGAAAAGACAATCTTTCATTACATCGGTAGTTGATGTCATGCATACCATTTCATAATATATCTAACTATAATTGACTTAATAATAATCTTGATGAACTCAACGACTCGAATGCAACGTCTTTTGAAATATGCCATTAATGACTCCAAGTAATGTCTCTAAAATGAGCAAATGCACAGCGGAAGATTTCTTTCGTACCTGAGTATAAACATGCTTTAAAGTGTCAACCAAAAGGTTGGTGAGTTCATTAGTTTAACATAGATAATCATTTCATAATTTTAATAGACCATAAGATTTCATATTTCCATTTCTCATAAACATACGTCCCATGCATAGAGACAAAAATATCATTCATATGGATTGAACACCTGGTAACCGACATTCAAAATATGCATATAAGAATATCCCCATCATTCCGGGATCCTCCTTCGGACATGTTATAAATTTTGAAGTACTAAAGCATCCGGTACTTTGGATGGGGCTTGTTGAGCCCGATAGATCTATCTTTAGAGTTCGCATCAATTAGGGTGTCTGTTCCCTAATTCTTAGGTTACCAGACTTAATAAAAAGGGGCATATTCGATTTCGATCATTCAACCATATAATGTAGTTTCGATTACTTGTGTCTATTTCGTAAAACAGTTATAAAAGTTGCGCATGTATTCTCAGCCCAAAAATATAAAGGGTAAAAAGGTAAATGAAACTCACGCATATAAACATTGTAAAACAGTTAATAAAGCATTTGCATGTATTCTCAGCCCAAAAACGTAAAAAGTAAAAAGGGAATCAATGAAACTCACGCATATAAATATTGTAAAACAATTATTAAAGCATTGCATGTATTCTCAGCCCAAAAATGTAATGAGTAAAAGGGAGCAAATGAAACTCACCTAATATATTTTGTAGTAAAAATACATATAACTATATTGAACAATGCAGGGTTGATCTTGGATTCACGAACCTATAACATTTGTGTATATATATTAATACCTAATTGTAATCGAATAAGTTTGTATATATAACTTATTAATGATATTATTTTTATACTAATAATATATTTATATTTCATATATTCCTTCTATATAATAAAATATTTGATATGTTATATATGTTTAATATATATATTTATGTATTTCATTTGTTTATCAAAACAGTAGTTCTAATTTTCCTAAGTTAATATTAGTAAAAATAATGATAATAACATTAATAATAAACTTATGTTAATAATAACTCTATTAGTGATAATAACAACGATATTATTAATAATACTTATAAAAAAATATTAATTTTACTGTTAATGGTAGTTATGATATTGATTTTAGTAATTACATAATAATAATACTCGTGAATAATAATACTTATGTTTATTTTAATAATTCTATTATTTGTAAAAAAAAATACTAATACATATATTTTTAAGAAAAAAATATATATATAATTTGTATTATTTTCATTATGGTAATAATAATAAGTCTTGTTATCATATTGATAGTAATATTAAAGTTATAAAAGTCAATAATAATATCATGAGTGATATTAATGATAATAGTAATAAATATAATACTTATAATTATGATAATAATAATAATAACAATTTTGACTCTTATAATAATAATTATGATACTAATAATAACAATAATGATAATAATTCATATTAATAACAATAATAATATTATCTTACATTATGATAATGATAATAACAAGTAAACTTAACAATAATAATAATAATAATAATAATAATAATAATAATAATAATAATAATAATAATAATAATAATAATAATAATAATAATAATAATAATAATAATAATAATAATAATAATAATAATAACAATAATAAAAATACAAGAAAACTACCTCAAAAAGAAACATGGTGACCCTGCCAGGGTTCGAACCCGAGACCTCTCGAATACCCACGAAACCCCAAACCACTCGTCTGATCCATTTTTACTGATTCATACTAAACCCATTTTTATTTAAACTATAATTCTGTTTCTCCCTTTTTCTTTCTTCTTCACTTTAGAAGTCGACCGAATGGCAGGTAATTAAACATAGCATATACCAACTGAATTCGTTTTTTTTTTGATTTACAACTAAACGTGAACGATTCATTTGTAGTTGACTTGTTTTGATAGCAAACGAAAAAAAAAATATAAAATACCAACCTGTGCTGCTCGCCGCTTGTTGGGAGAAAAAAATGATTTCAAATTAGAACGCGTTTTAGACAAAAGTTATAACACGAATTGTGTTTCAATTTACTCCTAGAAACTTTATCAATAGCCAATTTAACAGAAAACCACAAAACAATTTCGAATTTAATGATGAACAAAACTTTGACTTTTTAGAATTAAAAGTTTGACTCGCAAATTCGATCTTGTTTTAAAGAATTGGAAATTGAGACTTTTCAGATAGTTTGAATGGATGATTTATAATAACATTGCATTTACATATTTTGAAATTTCAATCAAAATCAAGGTTTTCAAAAATTTGAGTATGTACAGAGATAAACGAGTTTTCTTTTTTAAAAAAAATAGGGTTACATTAACAGATAAAAAAAATTCGCAGGAGAAGACTTATATAATTAAAGACTCAGTGTAGCAACTCTAATTGATCACAATTTTATGTATTTGATAAGTGAAACAGATGCATAACAGTTTTGTGGACAAGTAATATTCCATACAAATGGAGAAAAAAAAATAAAATAAAAATAAAAGGAAAACAGATAGCGAATTTTTCAACCTATTCGTACAAATATCCTGTTGTTGATTTACAATCAGTTTGTTTCCATCCAGAGTTTTAATAAATATAAATATTTAAAAAAAAAATTAATTACAATAAGGGAATTAATTATAATATAAATAATATTAATATTAGAAAATAAAATATTATAGAAAATACTGATATAATAATTATTTCTTGTTGTTGTAATGATAATACTGATTCCTAATGATAATACTAGTACTAACAAGTTACATGTTTAAATTTTTATATCTATATATATAATAATATTAATAATACAAATAATAATATTAATATTAGTAATAATAATGAGAGAAATGCTAGTAATATTGATATTACAATTTGTATTTATCAAATCTCATTTATATATATATATATATATATATATATATATATATATATATATATATATATATATATATATATATATTAGGTTAATAATATTAATAATACTGATTGTAGTATTTATTTTTAATCCTAATGAAGTACTAATAGTAATATTAATAATTATATTTTAACTTGCACTATATATCTTTAGTTATATAATATCATATAATATTTTATATAATAACTTTCATTGAATAATTACTATTCGTATATTACAATATATTAATTATTAGTAGTGATCATATAATAATATCATATATATGTTTATATATATATATAATCATTTTAATAGTAACTTAATTATTCTAATTATTATTATACATTTTTAATTCCCATTGCTTAAGTGTACTTTGTTAATTCAAAATATTATGTATACACTTATATTTATGATTATATCTATATATGTAATTACATATTTATTTACAAAGAAATTATATAAATATTTATATTTATAATGTTCGTGAATCATTGGCACAGTCAGAGGTTTAAATATATACATGAACACAGTTCAAAGTTTTCGAGACTCAACATTACAGACTTTGCTTATCGTGCCGGAAACATATAAAAATTAAGTTTAAATTTGGTTAGAAATTCCCGGGTCATCACAGTACCTACCCGTTAAAGAAATTTCGTCCCGAAATTTGAGTGTGGTGGTCATGGCTAACAATAAAAATGTTTTCATGACGAATATGAGTTGATAAATTGAGTTTTATCATCATCGAGTAATATGGATAAAACATTTCGTTTTTTTTACGAAGGGTACGAGTGAAGCTATCATGAAAGAGTGACATGAGTAAATGTAGATTCGTCATATATTTTGACGTAGACATGATTGAATTTAGAAAATAAGGTGCGTCTTAACTATTGTCGTTGTCTTGGTTGAATTCCGGAATTCAAGGGATTTAAAGAAAATCTTCGAAATCTAAAAGATTTGATTCTTCGGCGAATAAGGAAATTAAGATCTCTATAATTAAATACGGTGATCTGCTTCGATTACTCTGTCTGATATTTTCATTATAAATTAAACTCTTCCGTTCCATTATTCTCACCATTCCTATATTTTCCTTCTTGTTTCATACATCCAAAAGATTCTGGAAATGCTTAATCCAATTCTGATCCTTGTCCTCATCCTTACTATCGTAACAATCATTCTTCTTTTTCAACTTCCACCAGAGGAATCTGCTTTCTTCTACTTCACCCTTGAAATTATAATGTTTTTAATTCTCCCGTGTCTTTATGTTGCGATAAACATTGATATACACGGTTTGTAATTTAGGTGTTGTTGTTGGGCTTTATATCTTCTCTTATATTTTGGAGCTCTTTGCCTTTTTATTATCCTCCCGACCTCTAGTAAAGCGAGTAATGGTCCAGAATTCGTAAGTATGGAGTTTCGAATAAACATCGTGTTCTAAATAAGAACTAATGTATTAGCACGATTTGATTTATCAAATTACTAGAATCACTGAGAATAGAACTATCAAAAAAATACTTTCTTGATATGTTCAGAAGTTAAGCATAATGAAAGAGTTATGTAACATGGCACGTGATGACGTTAGGATCTGTGAATCATCACGTCCCATTAGAAACTCAGCATGACTTACTGTAATATAATCACGTTGATCAAGTGTCATTATATTATACTAACCCATACATCATTTCCCAACATTACTTCAATAACATTCATATTTTTAAGCTCGAAAGTTTACAGAATATAGAAACTAACAGTTTCTATATGATGTAATATCGATAGCACGAATAGATTATTGATTTCAGATAAGAATAGTTATGAAAATATTTTCAGAAATATGGAGGATATTTATAATGAAAGATACGATGATATCTTGGAATTTCTAATATCGAGGGATGATGAAGAAGATTTATCCGTAAGGGTTTAGATTCGGAAGCATGGTATTCGTTAAATATTTCATCAGAAACAGAATCATTTGGATTCTTTGAAGTCAAACTTATTCTTTGTGATTTGTCCACGGCTTCTTTCATAGTTTCGCATAATCCGCTTTTCGGTACTAAATTTTCTATTGAATGTTTCCAATATAATGATGCACAGGAAGTACGAAGAGGTATATAATTTCGGACGAGAATATTTATGAAAATATCCTCAGAAATATCGAAGATATTGATGATGATATTTTGGAATTTCTAAGTTCGATGGTTGATGGAGAAAGATTTTCTGCAAGATTTTAACATGACTTCGGAGCAATATATTCTCTAAAGATTTCAACGGATCCAGAATTACCTGGATTCTTTGAATATAGGGTATGGTCCTTGTATTTGTCCTTGGTTTCCTTCAGGGGTAGCTCAATCTGTTTTCCAGTTCCAACGTTTCTGAGCTTTTCCAATATATTATTCTTTATCATCCAACTTTCGACGACTAAAGTCGTTTACGGTTGCCTACAGTTTCTGCTGCTTCATTCAGCTTTTTCAACATTCCGAGTATTGATTTGTAGATTGAGTGCTTTACAGAAGTTCAGAATAAGAGACCATAATTCTAAAAGATAAATGTTATACATATAACTGTTGATGTAGATATGCTGTGCGTTTTCAAAGTACTGATTGTTGACTCCCGATAATTGGCATGGCAGTTCTCGTTACAAGATGCGGATGAGTATATGATAAGGTTTCAATGAATAAATATAATGGTTTATCGGAGAGATTTAAACCAAGAAGCAACGAGGTTGCTAGTACGTCTACTAGTAATATGGTAGAATATGAAAGGTTCCTTGGTAACAATAAAAGAGCACGAATATATATCAAGGTTATAATAAGGTTGTTTCGAACGAAAAGTCGAAGTTGTCTTATTGGAGCTGTGACAAAATTCGCTACTTTGAAAAGTAATTGCAATGTTATTTTCGGTAATAACAATGCCAAGGAAGTTAGTACAGATACGTGTTAAACGTTTACTCAGGTTCCGAGTATTTTCGAGGGCATAACTATATGTATCGATCTTTTCTTCCGTAGACGAAGTGCGGTTCGTTCATCCTATCGATCGATGTGTTTTCAAGAATCATGAAATGTTTGAACGCAGATTATAATTGTCAAGATACAAATGAGGTTTAAGATGAAATCAAGTGGCAACTTGAAGAATTGTTTAGTTTCATATGTTATAATCAATATTTTAATTCATTTTAATTGTCCAATATTATTAGTCCACAATCGATAGTCCACAGTTGACAGTCCAATAATTCATATATAGTTTAATATATAATATTTGAATTAATTAATGCGTGTCGTGACCCGTACATGTCTCAGACTCGATCACAACTCAAACTATATATATTATTATAGAATCAACCTCAACCATGTATAGAGAACTCGATCATTACTGCATATAGAGTGTCTATGGTGATTCCAAATAATATATATAGATGCGTCGATATGATATGTCAAAACCTTGTATACGTGTCCCGATATTTAAAGTGCGTAAAATAAATAACAGAAATTAAATAACGGTAAATAAAGTGCGTAAAGTAAATAACAGAAATTAAATAACGATAAATAAAATTGGGAGAATTAAATTGCGATAAAATAAATTGCGATAATTAAATTGCGATAAATAAAATGTAATACGTAATTAACAGTTAGCTAGGAATAGTTAGCTAGGATTTTGTTAGCGTGGATTCTTAACAAAATTTCATATTGTTAATTAGTCTGTTTCTAATCAATTTTTATTGTGTCCATTTTTTTTTATTCAATATGCCACTTGTTGGATTCTGATATGTCAAAATCCTAATATGAAATTTGAATTTGAATGAAAATAGTTATTCTTTGGTGAACGGATACGTATATCGGTGGATGTAAGTAGGATAGTATATGACTGTTGAAACAGATTCGAAGAACGTACAATGTAACTTATTAATGTGAAATTTAAATATTCCTCGGGTATTACCTACCCGTTAAAATATTTTCACCATTAACAGTTTGTACAAGAGAATTTTTAATTACAATCTTTATGAAAACAAATATACATATATATTTTCTTCAGATGTATTCATGGATTTAATGAGTTAATATGATATTAAACTCATTTGCTTTTCGGTTGGAACTAGAATAAATAATCTCTAAAACTTTAGAGATTACATATTCGCCATGTCGAGCGAAGATAAATGAGGTAGAACGATACGTAGAACGAAGATCATACTCAAAGTACAGATGATGATATTGAAGCATGGATTGTTGATGGTACTGGTGCTGTTATTGATGGTGCTGTTGGTGCCGGTGATGTTGCTAAAGCTGGTACATTTTGCACCATATTCTCCGATTTGATTATTCGAGCGCGAAGTTCGTTGGCTTATTAGTCCAGGATGATTGTCGATCGGAACGATCGGATGAATAAGGTTCAGAATTGTGGATAGAATATAATCTTGTCGAGTTACCCTGAAAATGAGACTGAAAATGGTGTCTCGAACAGGTTCGCCGGTAAACGCTTCAGGTTCATTGTGAGGTGAATTCGGTTGGTGGAAGGGATTGCCTTCTGTGCGTTTCCATTAATTAAATCGACTACGAACCCATCAAATGAATTGATAATGGCTGATTGGTTGATTCATGCTAATGACACTGTTTTCGGAGTTTAGGTGAACATCTATGTCGGAATAGCTGTCGGAATAACTATCGGAATAGCTATCGGAATCTGAGGGACTCGAACTGGTTGCAGGATTCATCTCGTACGATCAGATGAAGGATTTTCGATAAGAAATAGATTATAGGATGTAGATTAGTACCCTGCAATACATAATTTACATATGCATATATAATACTAAAATCCCATAAGTTACGGAGGAATCTACGGGAGTTGTCAGGCAAACTTACAGTAACAGATACGCTAAGATATGAAGTAGCAGATACGCTAAGATATGAATTTTGTCTATACACTATTCATGCAGTCAATGCAGTAAAACATGTCTAGACTAAGAATGATAAGCAAGTGATTCTCTAAGAATTATAAGCAGGTAATTTTCGACACGAAATGATAAGCAAAACTTTTGACATGCAGATACGGTCGAAGTCCAGACTCACTAATGCATCCTAACGACTTATCAGTTAGACACACTAATGCAGACCTGATTCGCTAAGACCATCGCTCTGATACCAACTGTAGAGACCCGTCCTAATCCATCCGGACGAAGTCCATATCGATTATAAACGATTCACAACAGTTGATTACATCGCGAGGTACTTGACCTCTATATGATACATTTTACAAACATTGCATTCATTTTTTAAAAGACAATCTTTCATTACATCGGTAGTTGACGTCATGCATACCATTTCATAATATATCTAACTATAATTGACTTAATAATAATCTTGATGAACTCAACGACTCGAATGCAACGTCTTTTGAAATATGCCATTAATGACTCCAAGTAATGTCTCTAAAATGAGCAAATGCACAGCGGAAGATTTCTTTCATACCTGAGAATAAACATGCTTTAAAGTGTCAACCAAAAGGTTGGTGAGTTCATTAGTTTAACATAGATAATCATTTCATAATTTTAATAGACCACAAGATTTCATATTTCCATTTTTCATAAACATACGTCCCATGCATAGAGACAAAAATATTATTCATATGGATTGAACACCTGGTAACCGACATTCACAATATGCATATAAGAATATCCCCATCATTCTGGGATCCTCCTTCGGACATGATATAAATTTCGAAGTACTAAAGCATCCGGTACTTTGGATGGGGCTTGTTGAGCCCGATAGATCTATCTTTAGAGTTCACGTCAATTAGGGTGTCTGTTCCCTAATTCTTAAATTACCAGACTTAATAAAAAGGGGCATATTCGATTTTGATCATTCAACCATATAATGTAGTTTCGATTACTTGTGTCTATTTTGTAAAACAGTTATAAAAGTTGCGCATGTATTCTCAGCCCAAAAATATAAAGGGTAAAAAGGTAAATGAAACTCACGCATATAAATATTGTAAAACAGTTAATAAAGCATTTGCATGTATTCTCAGTCCAAAAACGTAAAAAGTAAAAAGGGAATCAATGAAACTCACGCATATAAATATTGTAAAACAATTATTAAAGCATTGCATGTATTCTCAGCCCAAAAATGTAATGAGTAAAAGGGAGCAAATGAAACTCACCTAATATATTTTGTAGTAAAAATACATATAACTATATTGAACAATGCAGGGTTGATCTTGGATTCACGAACCTATAACATTTGTGTATATATATTAATACCTAATTGTAATCGAATAAGTTTGTATATATAACTTATTAATGATATTATTTTTATACTAATAATATATTTATATTTCATATATTCCTTCTATATAATAAAATATTTGATATGTTATATATGTTTAATATATATATTTATGTATTTCATTTGTTTATCAAAACAGTAGTTCTAATTTTCCTAAGTTAATATTAGTAAAAATAATGATAATAACATTAATAATATACTTATGTTAATAATAACTCTATTAGTGATAATAACAACGATATTAATAATAATACTTATAAAAAAAAATATTAATTTTACTGTTAATGATAGTTATGATATTGATTTTAGTAATTACATAATAATAATACTCGTGAATAATAATACTTATGTTTATTTTAATAATTCTATTATTTGTAAAAAAAAATACTAATACATATATTTTTAAGAAAAAAATATATATATAATTTGTATTATTTTCATTATGGTAATAATAATAAGTCTTGTTATCATATTGATAGTAATATTAAAGTTATAAAAGTCAATAATAATATCATGAGTGATACTAATGATAATAGTAATAAATATAATACTTATAATTATGATAATAATAATAATAACAATTTTGATTCTTATAATAATAATTATGATACTAATAATAACAATAATGATAATAATTCATATTAATAACAATAATAATATTATCTTACATTATGATAATGATAATAACAAGTAAACTTAACAATAATAATAATAATAATAATAATAATAATAATAATAATAATAATAATAATAATAATAATAATAATAATAATAATAATAACAATAATAAAAATACAAGAAAACTACCTCAAAAAGAAACATGGTGACCCTGCCAGGGTTCGAACCCGAGACCTCTCGAATACCCACGAAACCCCAAACCACTCGTCTGATCCATTTTTACTGATTCATACTAAACCCATTTTTATTTAAACTATAATTCTGTTTATCCCTTTTTCTTTCTTCTTCACTTTAGAAGTCGACCGAATGGCAGGTAATTAAACATAGCATATACCAACTGAATTGGTTTTTTTTTTTTTTGGATTTACAACTAAACGTGAACGATTCGTTTGTAGTTGACTTGTTTTGATAGCAAACGAAAAAAAAATTATAAAACACCAACCTGTGCTGCTCGTCGCTTGTTGGGAGAAAAAAAAATGATTTCAAATTAGAACGCGTTTTAGACAAAAGTTATAACACGAATTGTGTTTCAATTTACTCCTAGAAACTTTATCAATAGCCAATTTAATAGAAAACCTCAAAACAATTTCGAATTTAATGATGAACAAAACTTTGACTTTTTAGAATTAAAAGTTTGACTCGCAAATTCGATCTTGTTTTGAAGAATTGGAAATTGAGACTTTTCAGATAGTTTGAATGGAAGATTTATAATTGTAACACCCAGTCAAAAATCCCTTTAACAGAATGTTAACTCTGGTCCCAGTGCTTGGCTTGACTTCTACGTAACAGCAATATTCTACAATGGAAGCAATTAATACCTGAGAATAAAACACGCAAAACGGATCAACAACAATGTTGAGTGAATCTACAGGTTTTAGGTAAACAATACAGTATGTTTAAGAAATACATTTCGAAAACGGTTATTAGTAGAAGACCACCAAGGTTCAATGTTAAAAGTTTGTAGACAACTCCGTGTCCCATTTCAAAAGTTTGTTGACACTACCATGTCAAGTTTCAATCATTTGTAGACAATACCATGTCAAGTTTTAAATATTCGTAGACAATACCATGTCAAGTTTTATCTCATTTGTTCGTAAACCACAGTTTTAAATAATGTTTTATAGTATCTGAAAAATAGTTATCAGAAAATAGTTTAAGTTTCCTTGACCACGAGATTTTACAAGTACAACTCCAAGTTGTGAAACGTTTGCATAATCTATGAGCACCTGAATAGTAGCAATGACCCGAGTATAGAATCCACTATACCCGACTTTACCTCATAAAAATGTTATACACTTGTATGAATGTATTATGTTCAAAATAAATGCACCACAGTTTTTATAGCGGGTGAGGTTGTCAACCTAACGGATCCATCCATCTAAATTGTGCCTACATCGATGGTATTTAAAGTATTCAAGCTAGAGGCTTTGTGTACAAACTCAATATGCATATATAGTACTCGTGTCAATACAAAAATCATTTGTAAAAATGTAAGTAACAACAGCGTGTATTCTCATCCCTGAAAATATGTAAAAAGCGGGACTGTAGACTCACCTTTGAATAAAGCTCGGATTGAAAAGTAGACAATTTACTTGTACGGTTTATAGCCGAGTAATGCAACCTAAGTATATGTATTTAGGTTGGTCAATAAATATGTCTTAAACAAGTGTGGTTTCATAGTATAAGTTGTCTTATTGCTCGAATCGACGCGTTTCAAAGTAGAAGTCAACATACAGTCAACTAATTCATGCAAGTCAAACGAAGTCAACCAAAGTCAAACTTGGTCAAAGTAGTCAACTAAAGTCAACATCAGTAGGTTCATGTCAAATATGGGTCAATATGTCAAACCTAAGTCAAACAACACGTTTCAGGTCATGAATAATCATTTTCACAATTTCAGTTTATCGTTGTGCACAAAATTCATGAACACGTAGCATACTTAGCATATTATCTCATGGTACATAATTCATGAAAACATGGAAAACTCCAGATCATAAATATACTTAAAATTGATTCTAAAAAGTCTGGCTAGGGTCTCATACGATAATTAAAAGTCAGGAATCAGAAGGGGTCCATTTGGGGTTCACCAAGTCAGTTTCTGACCGCGCACTAATTTGGTTTTAGCTATAACTGGAGTTAGGGACATGCAATTGATACAAGACCAGTGGCCATAGTTCACAAACAAGTTAAACTAACACATATCAAAAATCAAGCAATTTTGGTTTAGCCAATTTGTACAGTTTATTCATGCAAGTTGAACATTTAGTTTTTCAGCTCAAATCAGATTTTACATAAAGTATGGCCCTATTGTGCCCAATACATAAGGTTTCAGAGATTGGCATAAACTAACAATAAGTCACATATCATGTTAAAATTCATATTCCAGAATCTTACATGCTCATTCAATAAACACAATCCACAGAGTATAAAACAGAGAGCAATTTACAGATTCGATTCTAGTTTCGCTAGTCACATTCGCACGCGATTACCCGAAGATCTAGATACAATTAGACTATGATATCTACATGAAAAGTGAATTAATTTTTGTGTAAATTTCAAATATGTAAAGCTTTAAACACAGAAGTTAATACATTTTATCATACAAGACTATTTTCATGCAAGTGCTGTATAAATTCACATTTTTGCTAAATCGAGCATATCTCAGGTTATACATAAGTAAACAACATGATATCCTAGTGTAAATTGTGTGTTTTTAAATTACCTATCCAGTTATATTAATTTCACAAGCCAATTCGTGGTCTATCAAACCCATTTTTTTCTGATCAATCACAAAAACACAACGTTAATTTCAATTGGTCATAACTTGATCATCCGAAAACGAAATCAAGCGAATCCAAAGCCAAAAATTAATAGTTTTTCATAAGGAACCTAATTATCACATAATATCATGCATTAGAAAAATCAAAATTCACTGATCATGCAATATACAATTCAGTTTTCGCAACAAATAAACAAAACGAGTGATCTAACGCATTAAACAATCAACAAACATCAAGACTTGAGCAATAGACAACCTAATTTATGAAACCTTAATAAAAATCTGATTTTAAAGATTAGGGTTTAGCTAATTATACCTTTGATCATAAAATTATTTATACTAGCGCGTAGAGAACGACGATCGGAGCAAGATTGATCACACGAGTAAGAGCAAACAAGCAAGTTTGATGGTTGATTTATGTGTGTGTGTGTTTGATGTGAAGAAGAAGAGAGGGAGGAGGAATGAGCTACATTTTTCATAGTTAGGATAGAATGAGAGGATTATCTAACTAGTTATTTAGTGCCTAAAAATCAAAAGTCAACAAACATGGGCCTAAAAACCAATAGTCAACAAACATGTGCCTAAACTAATAGTCAACATGCATTGGCTATTCATGGGGCCAAGGATGATGAGGTATGAGGTCATGTCCATGTGGCCTCGGGCTCGGGTCTAGGGCTCGTTTTGTGTAAAAGCTCGTTCGCGCGTGGTTCGTTTCGAGTGCCGTTAACCGTACCGAATCTCCGGAACATTAACTAGTCGTTGAAACAAAATCACCGTGTTTAATTCATTACGTAAATAATAAATTAAATTTCTTTCGTAAGTTCAATAATTATTAACAATAATTATTCTATCGTTTTTCTGAGTTCCGTTAACTTAAAAAGTTTTCTAGGCGATTAACTTTAATCGTGTCGTTTCTAGTTTATTTTGTCAACCGAATTAAATTCACTAATTAATATAACATATTAATTCAAGTAATCCACTAAGGATCAAGTACGCATTTAATTACTTTAAATACGAAAAAGTTTCACGTAGCCACTGTTAACTTTAAAGAAAAAAATTTAGCGTATGAAAATTGTATGATTTAACTAACGATCGTCAAGTATATAATGGAAGTTTTAACGAAAAAACTCGGGTTGTTACATTACCCACCTGTTATTGAAAATTTCGTCCCGAAATTTTAGTGATCGTCCGCTGAAGTAGTTTCCTCGAGAAACAGTTGCGGGTATTTCAGTCTCATCTGATTTTCACGCTCCCACGTGAACTCCGGTCCTATTCTCGCGTTCCACCGAACTTTAACGATAGGAATTCTGCGTTGCTTCAACTGTTTGACCTCACGACCCATCCTTCTTTTTAACAAACAAGATCGGAGCTCGAACTATGAACTCCTCGGTCGTAAAGTTCACCTGGTTGTGCCAGACACGGATCAAAGTATTACAACCCCGATGTTCTTCACCATGGGGAGTTCTTATTCAATGTGAGCACCTTGCTCCTCAGTTTGGCATTCATAGCCAACAACTCTTATAGCTCTAGGGGTAAGGTCTAAACGGTGCGCGTGCCATTGGGGTTGCTCCTGGCACTAGATCAATCTGAAATTCGGCTTCCCGGTGAGGTGGAAGACCAGGTACTCCTCCAGAAGGACCTTAAGGAAAGTTTCTAATGGTTAGGACATCTTCGATTCCCTTAAATGTTGATTCAATTATACTCACATGTGCCTGAATTGCGAGACATTCTCATCTCAGGTACTTCTGGACCATTGAGTAATTAATGTAAGATGACGGTGTACTGATCTTCTCTCCGTACACTATCATTGGTTCGCTATCGGTGAAAGGAGTTCGAATAGCGTTCAGGTCGTAGCTGCCTCAGTTGTATCGTCTGATAACCGGTTTGTTTCAACCACGAGGTTAAAACTTCCTAGTTTCATAGTTCTATAGGGTACACGTTGTCTAATGAAGGTACAGGATTATAGACGTTGTGACCAAATTCTCTAGCGTTAAAACTTCTATCAGTGCGGGTGTTGATAGTATATATAAACGTTATGATCGATGAATAAGAACAAACTCGTGAAGAATTTCATGAAGAACGATACTGAACAAGGTGTAATGGCAACTCAACTAAAATATGATATCTAATCAAAGGAGTCGGTACAGATTTCCAAACATATGCGTCTCGCGGAAAACAGATGAAGTGTAGTTCACGTCAATGTGTTCAAAGTCAATCGGTAATGTCTTCGGGTGTAATGAAAATGATTGCCGCTTACGAAAGGTACGTTAGAACGGAATGAGAAGGGATGCGGTAATAAGTAGTACTTACTAATAACAATAAGTGGTGGTGTTAGCGATAAGTAGCGATAGGTTGTGATGTGCAGTGATGATAGTAGTGACGAATAAGTTATCAGGTAGTATACTCGTATCATAAGTACACACATGCATATTAACGCACCCAATAATACATAATAGTTATCAGTCAGTAGACTCGTGTTGGGAAACAAAAGCGTGAAACTGCGGGTGGTTGAATGATAGGTAAGTTGGAAGTCAAGTAGACAACATCTACTACGTATTGTGCGAGCTGTTACCAGGAATTCCTCCTCTAAAGACGTATCGAAAATGAGTTGTGATGCACAGTAGAGAGTAGTAAAACGTGGAGGTGTTAGTAGTGACGAGTAGTACTTAGTAGTGGTAAGTGGTAATGAGTAGTATTTAGTAGTGGCAAGTAGCAAGTAGCAAGGGGTAGCATTAAGTAGCAATGACAAGCAGTGAGAAGTAGTGATCAGTCGTGACTAGTAGTGAGAGGCGGCGTTGAGTAGTGGTATAAGATGATGAGTATGTCCAGGCAGTGTCTTCGTAGTGCCAAGTAGAAATCAGGGGTGACGGACAGTGTCGGGTAGTGACTAATTGTGACGTGATTACACGCTCCTTATAGGTTATAATAACAATTAAATCGTACGGTGTAAATTTCTACTCATATTTGAAATTAAACGGTTTATGTTCTAAACGATATCTATCCAAGTAACCTACTTGACTCGCTCCGAATTCCTTATTTTGCGATGTCGGAACTTCTATATGAGTTACCGTAATGTAATCCCGGTCATTACATTACGTTATCTCACATTTCCATTCAACATCGCTCCCTAAGTTCAAGATAGCATAGTCAACTTAATTTAGTTAAATCTCGCGTCGCGTGTACGTATGTGATTCGTAGTATAACGTTTAGTTCAATTCCATATCATATGGGTGTAAGGTGTATATGTACGTGATGTAATGTGTAGCCCTACATGTCGTATTGTGAAGCAAATAGTGCAGGTATGGTGTATAAAAGTCATCCAAGACACACGGCTATAGACTAGACTTCACTAATGCGCCCTACGGTTAGACACACTAATGTATCCTAGTTCCCTATAGCCAAAGCTCTGATACCATCTGTAACACCCAGTCAAAAATCCCTTTAACGGAATGTTAACTCTGGTCCCAGTGCTTGGCTTGACTTCTACGTAACAGCAATATTCTACAATGGAAGCAATTAATACCTGAGAATAAAACACGCAAAACGGATCAACAACAATGTTGAGTGAATCTATAGGTTTTAGGTAAACAATAAAGTATGTTTAAGAAATACATTTCGAAAACGGTTATTAGTAGAAGACCACCAAGGTTCAATGTTAAAAGTTTGTAGACAACTTCGTGTCCCATTTCAAAAGTTTGTTGACACTACCATGTCAAGTTTCAATCATTTGTAGACAATACCATGTCAAGTTTTAAATATTCGTAGACAATACCATGTCAAGTTTTATCTCATTTGTTCGTAAACCACAGTTTTATATAACGTTGTATAGTATCTGAAAAATAGTTATCAGAAAATAGTTTAAGTTTCCTTGACCACGAGATTTTACAAGTACAACTCCAAGTTGCGAAACGTTTGCATAATCTATGAGCACCTGAATAGTAGCAATGACCCGAGTATAGAATCCACTATACCCGACTTTACCTCATAAAAATGTTATACACTTGTACGAATGTATTATGTTGAAAATAAATGCACCACAGTTTTTATAGCGGGTGAGGTTGTCAACCTAACGGATCCGTCCATCTAAATTGTGCCTACACCGATGGTATTTAAAGTATTCAAGCTAGAGGCTTTATGTACAAACTCAATATGCATATATAGTACTCGTTTCAATACAAAAATCATTTGTAAAAATGTAAGTAACAACAGCGTGTATTCTCATCCCTGAAAATATGTAAAAAGCGGGACTGTAGACTCACCTTTGAATAAAGCTCGGATTGAAAAGTAGACAATTTACTTGTACGGTTTATAGCCGAGTAATGCAACCTAAATATATGTATTTAGGTTGGTCAATAAATATGTTTTAAACAAGTGTGGTTTCATAGTATAAGTTGTCTTATTGCTTGAATCGACGCGTTTCAAAGTAGAAGTCAACATACAGTCAACTAATTCATGCAAGTCAAACGAAGTCAACCAAAGTCAAACTTGGTCAAAGTAGTCAACTAAAGTCAACATCAGTAGGTTCATGTCAAATATGGGTCAATATGTCAAACCTAAGTCAAACAACACGTTTCAGGTCATGAATAATCATTTTCACAATTTCAGTTTATCGTTGTGCACAAAATTCATGAACACGTAGCATACTTAGCATATTAGCTCATGGTACATAATTCATGCAAACATGGAAAACTCCAGATCATAAATATACTTAAAATCGATTCTAAAAAGTCTGGCTAGGGTCTCATACGATAATTAAAAGTCAGGAATCAGAAGGGGTCCATTTGGGGTTCACTAAGTCAGTTTCTGACCGCGAACTAATTTGGTTTTAGCTATAACTGGAGTTAGGGACATGCAATTGATACAAGACCAGTGGCCATAGTTCACAAACAAGTTAAACTAACACATATCAAAAATCAAGCAATTTTGGTTTAGCCAATTTGTACAGTTTATTCATGCAAGTTGAACATTTAGTTTTTCAGCTCAAATCAGATTTTACATAAAGTATGGCCCTATTGTGCCCAATACATAAGGTTTCAGAGATTGGCATAAACTAACAATAAGTCACATATCATGTTAAAATTCATATTCCAGAAGCTTACATGCTCATTCAATAAACACAATCCACAGAGTATAAAACAGAGAGCAATTTACAGATTCGATTCTAGTTTCGCTAGTCACATTCGCACGCGATTACCCGAAGATCTAGATACAATTAGACTATGATATCTACATGAAAAGTGAATTACTTTTTGTGTAAATTTCAAATATGCAAAGCTTTAAACACAGAAGTTAATACATTTTATCATACAAGACTGTTTTCATGCAAGTGCTGTATAAATTCACATTTTTGCTAAATCGGGCATATCTCAGGTTATACATAAGTAAACAACATGATATCCTAGTGTAAATTGTGTGTTTTTAAATTACCTATCCAGTGATATTAATTTCACAAGCCAATTCGTGGTGTATCAAACCCATTTTTTTCTGATCAATCACAAAAACACAACGTTAATTTCAATTGGTCATAACTTGATCATCCGAAAACGAAATCAAGCGAATCCAAAGCCAAAAATTAATAGTTTTTCATAAGGAACCTAATTATCACATAATATCATGCATTAGAAAAATCAAAATTCACTGATCATGCAATATACAATTCAGTTTTCGCAACAAATAAACAAAACGAGTGATCTAACGCATTAAACAATCAACAAACATCAAGACTTGAGCAATAGACAACCTAATTTATGAAACCTTAATAAAAATCTGATTTTAAAGATTAGGGTTTAGCTAATTATACCTTTGATCATAAAATTGTTTATACTAGCGCGTAGAGAACGACGATCGGAGCAAGATTGATCACACGAGTAAGAGCAAACAAGCAAGTTTGATGGTTGATTTATGTGTGTGTGTGTTTGATGTGAAGAAGAAGAGAGGGAGGAGGAATGAGCTACATTTTTCATAGTTAGGATGGAATGAGAGGATTATCTAACTAGTTATTTAGTGCCTAAAAATCAAAAGTCAACAAACATGGGCCTAAAAACCAATAGTCAACAAACATGTGCCTAAACTAATAGTCAACATGCATTGGCTATTCATGGGGCCAAGGATGATGAGGTATGAGGTCATGTCCATGTGGCCTCGGGCTCGGGTCTAGGGCTCGTTTTGTGTAAAAGCTCGTTCGCGCGTGGTTCGTTTCGAGTGCCGTTAACCGTACCGAATCTCCGGAACATTAACTAGTCGTTGAAACAAAATCACCGTGTTTAATTCATTACGTAAATAATAAATTAAATTTCTTTCGTAAGTTCAATAATTATTAACAATAATTATTCTATCATTTTTCTGAGTTCCGTTAACTTAAAAAGTTTTCTAGGCGATTAACTTTAATCGTGTCGTTTCTAGTTTAATTTGTCAACCGAATTAAATTCACTAATTAATATAACATATTAATTCAAGTAATCCACTAAGGATCAAGTACGCATTTAATTACTTTAAATACGAAAAAGTTTCACGTAGCCACTGTTAACTTTAAAGAAAAAAATTTGGCGTATGAAAATTGTATGATTTAACTAACGATCGTCAAGTATTTAACGGAAGTTTTAACAAAAAAACTCGGGTTGTTACAATAATAACATTGCATTTACACATTTTGAAATTTCAATCGAAATTAAGGTTTTCAAAAATTTGAGTATGTACAGAGACAAACGAGTTTTCTTTTTTAAAAAAATAGGGTTACATTAACAGATAAAAAAAATTCGCAGGAGAAGACTTATATAATTGAAGACTCAGTGTAGCAACTCTAATTGATCACAATTTTATGTATTTGATAAGTGAAACAGATGCATAACAGTTTTATGGACAAGTAATATTCCATACAAATGGAGAAGACAAAAAAAATAAATAAAATAAAAATAAAAGGAAAACAGATAGCGAATTTTTCTTCCTATTCGTACAAATATCCTGTTGTTGATTTACAATCAGTTTGTTTCCATCCAAAGTTTTAATAAATATAAATATTTAATAAAAATATTAATTACAATAAGGGAATTAATTATAATATAAATAATATTAATATTAGAAAATAAAATATTATAGAAAATACTGATATAATAATTATTTCTTGTTGTTGTAATGAAAATACTGATTCCTAATGATAATACTAGTACTAACAAGTTACATGTTTAAATTTTCATATCTATATATATAATAATATTAATAATACAAATAATAATATTAATATTAGTAATAATAATGAGAGAAATGCTAGTAATATTGATATTACAATTTGTATTTATCAAATCTCATTTATATATATATATATATATATATATATATATATATATATTAGGTTAATAATATTAATAATACTGATTGTAGTATTTATTTTTAATCCTAATGAAGTACTAATAGTAATATTAATAATTATATTTTAACTTGCACTATATATCTTTAGTTATATAATATCATATAATATTTTATATAACAACTTTCATTGAATAATTACTATTCGTATATTACAATATATTAATTATTAGTAGTGATCATATAATAATATCATATATATGTTTATATATATATATATAATCATTTTAATAGTAACTTAATTATTCTAATTATTATTTTACATTTTTAATTCCCATTGCTTAAGTGTACTTTGTTAATTCAAAATATTATGTATACACTTATATTTATGATTATATCTATATATGTAATTACATATTTATTTACAAAGAAATTATATAAATATTTATATTTATAATGTTCGTGAATCGTTGGCACAGTCTTAGGTTTAAATATATACATGAACACAGTTCAAAGTTTTCGAGACTCAACATTACAGACTTTGCTTATCGTGCCGGAAACATATAAAAATTAAGTTTAAATTTGGTTAGAAATTCCCGGGTCATCACATTTCTTTCTTTGTATGTAATCGACATATAATAATCAAATAACCCCACTACCAAATTCCATTAAAAAGTATGCTTTATGTTTCCTTTACGAAATACCAACTGAAAGTTCATTTGGCCATAATTGTTAATTGGGTCGACTTTTGCTTTTGGGGTGGGCCGATTTGAATTAAACTAGATTATAAGTGCTAGTGACTTGTGATGATTAGGAATAATGATTATGTTCATGAATTGAGGATAGTAATACGTTTAGGATGTTGAATGGATATCATGATTAATAAAACGATGATGGTAATCGTTAATGGAGACTGAGAATATATGAGTACCCTAGAAACCGAATACAATCCATTTTCATTACGAGATATTATATATATATATTTTTTTATCAACGTATGAAAGTAAGGGTGGATAAAGATTAGATATTGATGATGATGTTCTGTGATGATTATGATTATGATAAATGATGAGATACGAAGATGAGACGATTTGGATTAATGATAGATGAAACTGAAGTCCCCATCGTTGTTCCTGTTCGCAGCTCAAAAATTCGCAAATCAACACCAATTCTCCATAAAATATTGAGGTCATAAATTGAATTGCTTTTGGCATTCCTTTTTACTTGTTGGCCGACCACTTTAAACAAAAGAATACCCCACTTGTAAATTTTATTAGTTAGTGGGAATATAGGAGAGTGTGGAACGTGCTCATGACCTTATCAAATGGTATTATAATCGGGACACAATCATTATGAACATACGCGTTTTTTTTTAGATCACGGTATTAGATGTAATGGTAGATGAAAAGTTATGGTGTTAAGTAGTAAATAAAATGAAAAGGTTGATGGTTGATGGACAGGCAAAGAACCTAAGGTATTAGTGAATATAACCGTAAAAAAAGTTGAAGACCCACGATTCCCATTTTTTCTCCTACGTAGGCCAAGTAAGGTGATGGGCCGAGGTTCAATTTATTTTCCTGTTGGGCCGTATTATTGAATTGTTGGGCCGAAGCTTTTATTTTTCTGTTGGGCTCATGCTTGTTGGGTCAAGACACATTTAATGGAATGTGAAGATAATAGATACATGATGATGAAATGAAGGATGTTGGTGGCTTTGGTATTAGGATTAATTTAACGACGAGGAGGATGTTTATGAAATAATAATGATACATGATTATGGTAGAGTATGGTGATGTACGAAGTTAAGGATATCATGATATGATTATGATGACGAAAAAGAGATGAATGAAGATGCATGATGATGTTAATGATACATGATAGTCTAAGAATAGGATTTGATGATGTTTATGATAATGGTCGGTTTGGTTTTGAAGAAGGTGAAGAAAGAAATGGAGAATGAGTTAATACGGGTTATATAGTTTAGACTGTGGAATTAAAACAGGAAAATGGATTGGTTCAGGTGGTTTAGGGAGTTGTTGGGTTAGGGGAGGTCGCGGGTTCAAACCCGGACTTGGGGCATTCTTTTAAAAAGGGCTACTTCCATGAGGTAGTATTACCATTTCCATTACTATTATTATTATCGTATCATTATTAGTATTAATATAAGCATTATTATTATTATTATTATTATTATTATTATTATTATTATTATTATTATTATTATTATTATTATTATTATTATTATTATTATTATTATTATTATTATTATTATTATTATTATTATTATTATTATTATTATCATTTTATGAATTAATAAAAATAAGTATCATTATTATTACTTTTACCATTATTATTATTACAACTATATTATTATTATTATTATCAATATTACTATTAATATTATTATTATTACAATAAAAGTTAGTTATATACAAATATACTTAAGAAAACTACATTTTTATAAAAATATTTATTTAAGTTATATAAGGTAAATATATTTAAGTTAATAATGAAACGCATGAATTACTAAAAATAACAGTTATACTAATAATAATACATAAATTTATTTGACTTTAATTATATGTGTTAATATATATATACATGATATAGGTTCGTGAATCCGAGGCCAACCTTGCATTGTTCAGTATCGTCGTATGCATATTTTTACTACAAAATATTGTATAGTGAGTTCATTTGCTCCCTTTTATTCTTTATATTTTTGGGCTGAGAATACATGCGCTATTTTTACAACTGCTTTATTAATTGCTTTTGAAATATATTTTGAACTGCGAATACATGAAATACTTTTATAAATGTTTGACGAGATAGACACAAGCAAAGCATTCCTCGAATGAATTATTATGCAGACAGAAGTTCTGCGGATTATTATTGAATTATGTAGATATGATAATTGCCACCATTGAATTATGTGGACATGATAATTGCCACCATTGAATTATGTGGACATGATAATTGCCACCAGTTGATATGAATGTTATATATCGAGAGAATGATTTTATACACAGGTTATGTGTATGTTATTTTTGTGCACAAGATATGTGTACGGTTACTATGATTTATGAAAATGGTTTCGTACACGAGAAAGATGTACTGTATTTAAAAGATATAGCATGTATATTATAGGTGGGTATAGGATTCGGGTCCATTTGTACCATGCACAATTTAAATTTTGTGGTCTATCAAAATGATGAATTTTTATTGTTTACAATAAACTTATGAATTCACCAACCTTTTGGTTGATACTTGAAAGCATGTTTATTCTCAGGTATGAAGGAAATCTTCCGCTGTGCATTTACTCATTTTAGAGACATTACATAGAGTCGTTCAAGGCATATAGAGGTCCGTTCATCGCAATGGTACCATATGTTATTGTATTAGTTCGGAAGATTTTGGACGGGGTATGACATGTGGTATCAGAGCGGTGGTCTTAGCGAACCAGGTCTGCATTAGTGTGTATAACAGGTAGTTGTTAGAATGCATTAGTGAGTCTGCATTAGTGTGTCTAACAGGTAGTTGTTAGGATCCATTAGTGAGTCTGCATTAGTGTTTCTAACAATTAGCTGTTAGGATGCATTAGTGTAGTCTGGACTTCGACCTAGTAGTTGTTAGGTTATATTAATAAGTCTGGACTTGAACCTGGTCCGCATGTCAAAAGTTTTGCTTATCATCCTATGTAGAAAAATATCTACCTATCATTTTCAGTCTCGAAGTGACTTATTGCAATTATTGCATAGATGGTGTATAGACAAATTCATATTCTTTCACATTAAAACTTGTCGGACGCGTTTCCTTAAGTTCCTCCGTAAATTTTGGAATCTTTTTGCTATGTATATGTATTCGACAAGATGAAGATATCATTCCGTATTCAGCCATCAATTTATAACAAGAATCATCTCATAACTTTTCTGTGATCGCGTAAGATGGCCTCTTCGAATAGACCAAGTTCCTCCAGCTCCGAAGACAGCGTGACGGGAGCACATCACCTGATCAACTACCGTGATTATTGGAGAAAATGGGGGTGGGTTTGCGATATACTCACCCTATGGAGAAGGGAAGAAGGTACTCCATATCATGAGCCGAATCTACCGCCTAATGTCGGAGTACTCGACCCGCTCACCGGCGAACCTGTTCGCAACACTGTTTATACCCTTTTTGCTAGAATTTTCCTCTTGAGATTACCATTAACGGAACTAGAGAAGATATCCAACCTCCACCTTACACTGATATCCAGCCAGGGTTAGTAGAAGAAGTCAACGAACTTCGCGCTCGAGTAGTAGCTTTGGAGAATATGGTGAAAAAAAAAAAAAAAAAAACTTACCAGCTTCAGCAACATCACCAGCACCAACGGTACCACCAACAATAGTACCGACAGCGCCAGTACCACCAACAACAACATCCGCATCCCACGCCTTAACATTACAATCTATATCTCGAACATCAACATCATACACACCATAGATACCAAGGAGTACCAACAGCAATGAACAATGAAGTATTGATCCATAACTTCATCAATATTCTGCGAAGAATATGTGATTCCTAATAGTTTTAGAGATTACTTATTCTAACTCAAATCGATACACAAATGAGTCTAATATTATAATGACTCATTAAATCCATAATTACATCTGAAGAAAATATATATGTATATATATTTTCATAAAGATTGTGATTAAAATTCTCTTCTACAAACTGTTAATGATGAAAATATTTTAACGGGTAGGTAATACCCGAGGAATATTTAGATTTCACATTAATAAGTTACACAGTACATTCTTCGAATCTGATTCAACAGTCATTTACTATCCTACATACAATCACACATATACGTATCCGTTAACCAAAGAACAACTATTTTCATTCAAATTTAATTTCATATTCGGATTTTGACCGATCAAAATCTAAGTCAAGATTTAACAGAAGACATCACTTTTAGATTCCTACATCATTCGAAGCCATACTTTAAATTCAAAACTATGACAGATCCATTGGCGTGTTATTACCGAAAATAACTTTACAATACCTTTCCAAATTAGCAAATTTTGTCACAGCTCCAGCAAGTCAACTTCGACTTTTCGTTCGAAACAACCTTATTATCACCTTGATTTATATGTATGCTCTTTTATTGTTACCGGAGAACCTTTTATATTACATCATATTACCATCAGCGTTTAATCATCTAAAACACAATTCATTTGAAACCACCTCGGATTGACAACCGATAATTAATATATGGCTGCATTAAATGCAGAGGAAACAGTAAAATTGTAGATGGCCTAAATGGCCAAGGGTTTGATGATAAAGAATGGAGTAATGGAAACACTCAATAGAAAAGTTAGTACCGAAAAACGGATTATGCGAAACTATGAAGGAAGCCGTGGACAAATCACAAAGAATAAGTTTGACTTCAAAGAATCCAAATGATTCGATGCTTGTTGAAGTCTTTAGCGAATATCTTGCTCCGTACTCTAAACCCTTGCGGACAATAGTCTCCATCATCCTCTGATCTTAGATATTCAAAGATATTATCGTATCTTTCATTATAAATATCCTCGATATTTATGAATATATTTTCATAACTAATCTTATACGAAATCATTTATCTCTTTGAGCTATCAGTGTTACATCATATGAGAAATATTAGTTCCTATATTCTGTAAACTTTCGAGTTTAAAATAAAAATGTTTTGAAGTAGTGTTGGGGACTGATGCATGAGTTAGTATAATATAATGACACTTGATCAACGTGATTATATTACAGTAGTTCATGTTGAGTTTCTAATGAAACGTGATGATTCACAGTACCATCATTATGTGCCATGTACACGACTCTTACATTCTACCCAGTCTCTAAACATATTGAGAACATATCTTCTGGATAGTTCTATCTTTTCGGATATTCTGGTAATTTTACCAAATCAAGATCGTGCCATTACGAATTCCTTCTTAAAACATTAACTATGTTCATCCAAAACTTTATACCTATGAATTCCGGACCATTATTCGCTTGACTCGAAGTCGGAAAGAGGAGACAAAAGTATAGAACTCTTGAATATAAAAGAAAATATAAAGCTCGACAATAACACATAAATTACAAACCGTGTATATCAATACGTATTGTAACGTAAAAACACGGGAGAATTAAAAACATTATAATCCCAAGGAAATAATAGAAGTGAATAGATTCTTCTGACGGCAGATGAAAGAGAAGAATGACAGATATGAAAGTTAGAAGTATATCAAGAATCAGAACGGGATGAAACATTTTGAAGAATACTTTAAGGTATGAATTGAGGGAGAAAGAATAGAAGGTGTGAGTTGTAAGAAAACGACGGGGGTGAATTTATAGTGAAATATCCGACAGAGCAATCGAAACAGATTATCGCATTAAATCAAAGGAGATCTTGATTTTCTTAATCGCCGAAGAACCAAATCTTATTATGAAGATTTTCTTTAAATCCCTTAAATTTCGGAAATCAATCATAATTACGTCATCGGTTAAAACGAATATACGTTACTCATTTCACTCTATTGCGATAGCTTCATTTATACTCTTCGTGTAATCAAATTGTTTTATCTATATTACTCGATGATGATAAAACTCTATTCATCAACTCATATTCGTCATGAAAACATTCTTATAGTTAGCCATGACGACCTCGATCAAATTTCGGGACGAAATTTCTTTTAACGGGTAGGTACTGTGATGACCCGGGAATTTCCGACCAAATTTAAACTTTAATCTTATTATGATTTCAACACCATAAGCAAAGTCTGTAATGTTGAGTCTCAAAAACTTTGAACTGTGTTCATGTATACATTTGACCTTTGAACTATTTATATGGATTCAGTGAACCTTTGACTATTCCCAACAATTCACGAACAATTTATTTTAGATAAATGTATATATGTATATATGTATATAAATATATGTAAACAAAAGTATATATATAATAAATTGAAATAATAAGATATAATTTAATCATTAGAAATGAACATGTAAAATAATATATAAAGTAATAGAGAGATTGTTAAAATAAAACTATATATAAATGAATATGATTTCTATAAATAAATATTATGATATGTATATTAGAATATATATATATATATATATATATATATATATATATATATATATATATATATATATATATATATATATATATATATATATATATATAAAGTTTCACTATTACATATTATATATATATATATATATATATCTAATAAATTATATATAATTAATAATATGTAATATTAACATATTAAATGCAAGTTGAAAATATAATTGTTATAGTAATATTATTAATACTTTTATTATTACTATTAATATCAGTATTAGTATAATTAATATTATTAATTCTAATGTGAGATAAAAATATATAAATTTTGTTATGTATAAATTGTTATATTATAACTAGTATTATTATTAACATTAATAATAATTAATATTAATATAAATAATATTATTAAAAGTATTATTGGTATTATTTTTAATTATTATTAAAATCCTTATTTTGTGATCATTATATTATTATTACTTATATTATTATTTTTATTATTATTATTATTATTATTATTATTATTATTATTATTATTATTATTATTATTATTATTATTATTATTATTATTATTATTATTATTATTATTATTATTATTATTAGTATTAGTAATATTAATATTTCTATCATTATTATTATTAATTGGTATTATTAATACTATATATTTATATTATATTATTAATTATATAAAGAATCATAAGTCAGAAAAATATACAGTTAATTTGTTATACATCATTGTCCAACTTTATCTTTACACTATTTGTGATATTCGAACAATCAAACTAAATTACAAATTTTGTTAAGGATCACAATCAACCTTTTTACTTTGTTTCCTTGAATTCCTAATTGGCTGTGAATCATTGAAGATTCGAATATTATCAAGAAAATTACAAAAAGATTTGTTTCATATCAGCATCTCCATTTGCCTTTATTTAGTGGGTTATGTACGGAGTATATGCTTTTAAAAATCTACTTATGCATTTAAACATTATTTAGTGGGTTATGTCGGATATTTCACTATAAAGTCACCGAAGAACCAAATCTTATTATGAAGATTTTCTTTAAATCCCTTAAATTTTTGAAATCAATCATAATTACGTCATCGGTTAAAACGAATCATAATGACTCATTTCACTCTATTGCGATAGCTTCATTTATACTCTTCGTGTAATCAAATTGTTTTATCTATATTACTCAATAATGATAAAACTCTATTCATCAACTCATATTCGTCATGAAAACATTCTTATAGTTAGCCATGATGACCTCGATCAAATTTCGGGAAGAAATTTCTTTTAACGGGTAGGTACTGTGATGACCCGAGAATTTCCGACCAAATTTAAACTTTAATCTTATTATGATTTCAACACGATAAGCAAAGTCTGTAATGTTGAGTCTCAAAAACTTTGAACTGTGTTCATGTATACATTTGACCTTTGAACTATTTATATGGATTCAGTGAACCTTTGACTATTCCCAATAATTCACGAACAATTTATTTTAGATAAATGTATATATGTATATATGTATATAAATATATGTAAACAAAAGTATATATATAATAAATTGAAATAATAAGATATAATTTAATCATTAGAAATGAACATGTAAAATAATATATAAAGTAATAGAGAGATTGTTAAAATAAAACTATTTATAAATGAATATGATTTCTATAAATAAATTATATGATATATATATATATATATATATATATATATATATATATATATATATATATATATAAAGTTTCACTATTACATATTATATATATATATATAGATATATATATCTAATAAATTATATATAATTAATAATATGTAATATTAACATATTAAATGCAAGTTGAAAATATAATTGTTATAGTAATATTATTAATTCTTTTATTATTACTATTAATATCAGTATTAGTATAATTAATATTATTAATTCTAATGTGAGATAAAAATATATAAAATTTGTTATGTATAAATTGTTATATTATAACTAGTATTATTATTATCATTAATAATAATTAATATTAATATAAATAATATTATTAAAAGTATTATTGGTATTATTTTTAATTCTTATTAAAATCCTTATTTTGGGATCATTATATTATTATTACTTATATTATTATTATTATTATTATTATTATTATTATTATTATTATTATTATTATTATTATTATTATTATTATTATTATTATTATTATTATTATTATTATTATTAGTATTAGTAATATTAATATTTCTATCATTATTATTATTAATTGGTATTATTAATACTATATATTTATATTATATTATTAATTATATAAAGAATCATAAGTCAGAAAAATATACAGTTAATTTGTTATACATCATTGTCCAACTTTATCCTTACACTATTTGTGATATTCGATCAATCAAACTAAATTACAAATTTTGTTAAGGATCACAATCAACCTTTTTACTTTGTTTCCTTGAATTCCTAATTGGCTGTGAATCATTGAAGATTCGAATATTATCAAGAAAATTACAAAAAGATTTGTTTCATATCAGCATCTCCATTTGCCTTTATTTAGTGGGTTATGTACGGAGTATATGCTTTTAAAAATCTACTTATGCATTTAAACATTATAGCTGCAACACATCAAACCTCCATCACCTTTGGTATCTTCACTTCCTGTTTGCTAAACTACCAACACCATCTTGCGTACAACCTTCGACTGTCATAACATCAATCACCATAAACAAAAACCGTTAGATATTTGCTTTTATGTTGATGAGAAACTCAAGATCGAATACCTCTATGCTTACTTCTAATTGCTTACCGATCACCTTTCATTCTCATTTGTTTTCTGTTTACGGTTTCATCAACAAAACCACCACCGTGATCACAAACAACCACTATCACCACCTAACAAAAATCCATTTAAAACATCACAGTTTTCTGTCTCAATCGTGGACAACACCACACCCGTTCCTCCCTCTTGTTATTATTCTTGTCCTAGAATGATTTCACACCCTATCACCACCGGCTCACAACTACATGCCACCACTTTATTAACTGCTGCTACCCAGAAACAACCCTACTACCACCTCCTCACTACTTCTTGTTTCGGTTTACAGAAGCCACGAACCCCCACCTTGAACCACAATGAAGCTACAAATCATCATCACTGACAAATATCAAACCACTTGAATTTAGTTGATATACACAAACATGAACTAAGGTACCTAGCTGCTCACTTTCTTTTTGTTTCAGACAACTATAAACCACCCAACACGAAACCATCTCAAATATTTTCTATTTTTCTGTCCATTCGAAATCACCATTTGAACCATTTACGGTTTGATTTTTTTTCTTTCTTCTTTTTGCCAACCCAAAACAAGAACCATCTGCTTTTATTCTTTTTGGCCAACAACCCTTATAGAAAAATACCCCACATGAATAATGAAGGAATACAGAAACCAAATTAATTGATTATTGGACCACACCCTTTATTGGTTTTGGTCGAGCATGAAGTGGATTTAATGGATGACTTTTGCGTTTTCTTTCTTTGTATGTAATCGACATATAATAATCAAATAACCCCACTACCAAATTCCATTAACAAAGTATGCTTTATGTTTCCTTTACGAAACACCAACTGAAAGTTCATTTGGCCATAATTGTTAATTGGGTCGACTTTTGCTTTTGGGGTGGGCCGATTTGAATTAAACTAGATTATAAGTGCTAGTGACTTGTGATGATTAGGAATAACGATTATGTTCATGAGTTGAGGATAGTAATACGTTTAGGATGTTGAATGGATATCATGATTAATAAAACGATGATGGTAATCGTTAATGGAGACTGAGGATATATGAGTACCCTAGAAACCGAATACAATCCATTTTCATTACGAGATATTATATATATATTTTTTTTGATCACCGTATGAAAGTAAGGGTGGATAAAGATTAGATATTAATGATGATGTTCTGTGATGATTATGATTATGATAAATGATGAGATACGAAGATGAGACGATTTGGATTAATGATTGATGAAACTGAAGTCCCCATGGTTGTTCCTATTAGCAGCTCAAAAATTCACAAATCAACACCAATTCTCCATAAAATATTGAGGTCATAAATTGAATTGCTTTTGGCATTCCTTTTTACTTGTTGGCCGACCACTTTAAACAAAAGAATACCCCACTTGTAAATTTTATTAGTTAGTGGGAATATAGGAGAGTGTGGAACGTGCTTATGACCTTATCAAATGGTATTATAATCGGGACACAATCATTATGAACATACGCATTTTTTTTTAGATCACGGTATTAGATGTAATGGTAGATGAAAAGTTATGGTGTTAAGTAGTAAATAAAATGAAAAGGTTGATGGTTGATGGACAGGCAAAGAACCTAAGGAATTAGTGAAGTTGTAAGTTTGAAGAATATTTGTATGTGGTATATTATTATAATCAGTTTTTCATATGGAATTGTAGTAGTTGAATTGTATATT
This sequence comes from Rutidosis leptorrhynchoides, assembly GCF_046630445.1. NCBI lineage: Eukaryota > Viridiplantae > Streptophyta > Magnoliopsida > Asterales > Asteraceae > Rutidosis > Rutidosis leptorrhynchoides. The sequence continues at coordinate 195,717,459 of NC_092334.1, forward strand.
AGCTAATAAGTATGAACTTAACGGGTAGGTAGTACCCGAATTTAAACTTATAAAACGCTAATATGAAGAAAAATCTTTTATAAATGAGTTCATATTATGCTACGAAATACTATTGACTACTCTTAATATTCTGTATGATTAACTCGATTCAGTTGTCTATTTTGAAGGAAATGGCACCGACTACTCGACACACCATGAATATGAACGAAGAGGAATTTCGTACCTTTCTTGATGCAAACATAGCCGCAGTACAGGCTGCGCTACATACCAACAATAACGCTGAATCTAGCAATGCAGCTAACGGCACAAGAAATCATGTAGGATGCACTTACAAAGAATTCACTGCCTGCAAACCTTTGGAATTTGATGGGACCGAAGGACCAATTGGATTGAAACGGTGGACCGAGAAAGTCGAATCGGTGTTTGCCATAAGTAAGTGTACTGAAGAAAGTTAAGTACGCTACTGATGTTTTAGCAGAGTAGTATATAAAATACTAATAAATTTTAGCAGAAAATACTATTAAATACGATACAATTTTACACAAGATATTTATTTATTTATAGAATGGATATACTTAAACCTTGCTACAACACTTATAGGCAGTGTACCTAATCGTACAGTAGTGTAGTTTTTAGTAAGTCCGGTTCGTTCCACAGGGAAACTTTTTTAAACAAAGCTCAACGCTATATTAGTTTACTTTTATAAAAATACAAATATATATATAAGTAATATTATTATTATAAAGGGGGGTTTTTACCGTTTAATGACCGGTTTGTCGATTTTAAAACTTTAGTCGCAGTTAAAACCAAATGTAAAATATTAAAAATAAATACAAGACTTAAATTAAAGCGTAAAGTAAATAATGATAATGAAATTGCAATAAATAAAAGTGCGATAAAATAAAATTGCGATAAAAAAAAGTACGATAATTAAAAGTGCAATTAAATACAATAACAATAAAAATGCGATAATTAGAAGTGCAATTAAATATAAAATAAAGGAAATTAAATATGAAATAAAAGAGTTATGCTTATTTAAACTTCCGTAATCATGATGTTTGACGTGTTGATTTTAGTTTTATGCCCATGGGTTAATTGTCCTTTGTCCTGGATTATTTAATATGTCCATACGGATTTGTCCATAATAGTCCATCAGTCATAAATATAAAGAGCGAAAGCCTTCGTCAAATTATTCTTATTCCCGAAGTCAAATATTCCAACTAATTGGGGATTCGAATTGTAACAAGGTTTTAATACTTTGTTTAATGAATACACCAGGTTATCGACTGCGTGTAAACCAAGGTTTTACTACTTTGTTAACAATTACACCAATTACCCTTGAATGTAATTCACCCCTGTTTCATCAAGTTTATTAACTATTAATCCAGTTCCGTATCCGGTAAAATGAATAATTATTGGTATTTATAGATATCCCGCCCACCGTACCCAGTCAAGCGTATGTGGTTATATATAAATACGTCAAATTATAAGTTTGTATATTAAATTAACAAGGTATTGTTTAGTTAATATAAAACCCATTAATAGCCCATAGTCTAATTTCCACAAGTGTCGTTCTTTTGTCCAAACCCCAATTATGGTACAAAGCCCAATTACCCAATTTTAGTAATTAGCCCAACATCATGATTACTTCGGATTAAATAAGCATAATAATAACTTAGCTACGAGACATTAATACAAAAAGGTTGAACATAACTTACAATGATTAAAAATAGCGTAGCGTTACACGGACAGAATTTCGACTTACACCCTTATAATATTCGCTAACATACCCTTATTATTAGAATTATAATTAAAATTAAAATATAAATTATAAATATATATATATATATATATTTTATGTATGAATGAGGAGAAGAAAAAAGATGGTTTTTGCGATCAGAATTCGGTTGCATTTATAGGGACTTTTGAAACTTGGGGCTCCGCGACTCGCGGCCTTTTTGGCCTTCAAACTCCACGAGTCGCGGAGTTTGCTTTTACAGCTCACACGAGCTTGGCTCTTTGTTTACCGACGGTTTTATAAATAAATATAATATATTAAATAATTATAAGAATTATTTAAATATTATATTATATTTATGTGCATAGTTGACTTGTAATTTTTAGTCCGTTGCGTCGAGCGTTGAGAGTTGACTCTGGTCCCCGTTCCGGATTTTCGAACGTCCTTACGTACAATTTAATATCTTGTACTTTGCATTTTGAATCTTGTACACTTGTAATTTCGAGACGTTTCTTATCAATAATTGGAACCTCTTTGATTGTCTTTTGTACTTTTGAGCTTTTTGGTCGTTTGCATCTTCAATTCGTCGAATCTGTCTTTTGTCTTCACCTTTTATTATTTAAACGAATCTCTCTTGTAAATAGAACAATTGCAACTAAAAGTTTGTCTTTCTTGAGGAATAATGTGACGATCGCTCCAAATCCATATGGACGAACACGTCATTCATTGATTTCATTGCGAGGTATTTGACCTCTATGTGATACGTTTTGTAACATTGCATTCGTTTGAAAAGGTATTTCATAAATGAATATATAAATTCCAGGTTTTTAACATCTGATGATTTCTACGTATAGACAATCACCATTTAAATGGTTTACAATATTACATCTGTTGACAATACAGTCAAAATAAGATACATGGTAATGGTTTGGTGAATGCAAGTTTCTTGTATATAGCATGTATGACTCCAAGCACATATCTTGTATCACGTATAAGCAAACAGCGGAAGACTTCTAGAATCCTGAGAATAAACATGCTTCAAGTGTCAACACAAAGGTTGGTGAGTTCATAGTTTTAATATTACACATAATCCGTATATCAATGTGGATTACAAAAGTTCAGTTGTTTTATTCAAAACGTTTATCAATAGGTTTTACATAAAAGGTGGATCACAAGATTTTAGTTGTTTCATCCGAAACGTTTATCAATCAGTTCTACAAAATTGAGCACCCTGGTAACTAAACTTTAATGCTTATATAATTTGTACCCTTTGTATAATCATCTTAATAATACACGTAAACCAACGTGTACGCTTCTCAAATAGCATACGTCCGTTAAAAGGCTAGTGCTCTAGCTCGGACGGGGATATCAAGCCCTATGGATCCATATACTACTACTCGCGCCCACCAGTTCTTATAACTGGCAGTTACTAGTTACCAAAGCTAAGGGATTTTCGGTTCAAACTCAGTGTAGAATTTAGTATGTACTTGTATCCATTGCGTTTAAAATAAAGTGCATGTATTCTCAGCCCAAAAATATATATTGCAAAAGCAATTAAAAAGGGATCAATGAAACTCACGCATATAAATATTGTATATCGGTTAATAAAGCATTTGCATGTATTCTCAGCCCAAAAATGTAGAGAGTAAAAGGGATCATATGAAACTCACTGTTTAATATTGATATACAATATTGCAGGAAAGCACGTAGACGCATCGGAGATGATAAACACGAGGTTTGATTCAGAAAAAATACCCCCGAACATTACCCATAACCTCCTTGGCAATAACCCATAATTTCCTTAGCTCTAGCTTGCTCGAAAACTCATTTTGAAAATTACTTGGACAGCACTCCGTCGTAATATTTGATGTACATTATTATTTTTGTATCGCAAAAATAATAATACTAATAATAAGATTAATAAGATTAATAATAATCTTAATAATAATAATAATAATAATAATAATAATAATAATAATAATAATAATAATAATAAATATTATACGGAGTAATATATATTTGATTTTTCATTCGAGCAAAACACCTGAATTTATAGTACCTGGCCTGGAATCTGGAGTCATGCGACTCGCATGGAAATGGCCTTCTGGCCATGCGACTCGCATGAGGACCAGGGACAGCTCACATTGTTTTGGCTCCTAGCTTGTCGACATAATATAAAATAAATATAAATATATAAATAATTAATATAATTATTTATATATTATATTTTATTCTTGTGCATAGTAGACTAGATATTTTTGGTCCGATAAGTCGTACGTCATCACTCGACTTATGTCCCGGTTCCGGTTTCTCGAACGCATTTTCGTACGCTTAGAAAACTTGCATTTTACATTTCGTGACACGTACCTTTGTCAAAATATAGCCTTAAATTATCCCTTAATTATATCACTCAAAGTGTATCTTAAACTTTCGAGTGTTTTGGTCATTTACTTCTATAAATCATCATCTCGCTATTTGTTAAAACACATTTTTATAATAGTGTTTTACTGTAGCAAAGTTACTGTAGCAAAGTCAAATTTTACTGTAGCAATTCACTGTAGCAAAGTCAATTTCACTGTAGCAAATAGTGATTTTCGAAAACACTGTAGCATTTTGAGTAATGTGGCAATTTGAAAACACTGTAACAAATTAGTGTTTAACTGGTTCATCTTAAACGCCTTAGTTAACTTAACTAAATATCAATTGAATCAATAAACGAATGTTACTATCGTTTATTATATATATGTATATATCTTTTTAATATACATAAATCAGTTTTTAAATACACATTGGAAGTTATTTATAAATAAATTTTAATAATAAATATTTCAACTTATCATATACATTCGAATAGATATTTAAACCAATAAGTTTAATGTACGGTATCAAACAATTAATACATTGTTACCTTTTCATGTTATAGTATATATGTATCTATTTACATATAATTGTTCGCGAATCGTCGAAAACAACCGAAGGGTATTTAAATATATAAAAGTAATTCAAAAATTTTGAGATTCAGTTTTACAGACTTTGCTTATCGTGTCGGAAATGTTAATCATACAAAGATTAAGTTTAAATTTAGTCGAAATTTCTGGGTCATCACAGTACCTACCCGTTAAAGAAATTTCGTCCCGAAATTTGAGTGAGGTCGTCATGGCTAACAATAAAAATGTTTTAATGACGAATATGAGTTGATAATAGAGTTTTATCTATGTTTGAATAATATGGATAAAATAATCCAATTACTCGAAGCGTATGAGAGAAGTTATCGTAATCAAGTGAAATGGAGAATAGAGATGCGTCTTATCTCTTGATGTAGTAACAATTGATTTCCGGATTTTAAGGAATAGAAAATCTTCATAATCTAAATAAGATTTGATTCTTCAGAATTTACGGAAATTAGGATTTTCTTTGATTAAATGCGTAATCTGCCTCTATTGCTGCGTCCGATATTTTGCTATAAATTGACCACTTCCGTTGCATTTATTTTCACCACTTCTATAATCTTCTTCCTTATTTCATACTTCTAACAAATTGTGAAATGCTTCATCCAGTTTTGATTCTTGATATACTCCTAACTTTCATATCTGTCATTCTTCTTTTTCATCTACCACCAGAGGAAATTACTTACTTCTACCATTACCTTGGGGTTATAGTGTTTTTCATTCTCCCGTGTCTTTATCTTGCTATTCGCATAGACATACATGGTTTATGATCTTTCTTGTTTGCTGTGATGTATACTCCTGTTCATATTCCGAAGTTCCAGGTTTTTGTTTTCTCTTCCCGACCTCAAGTCAAGCGAATAATGGTCCAGAATTCGTAGGTATGAAGTTTCAGATGAACATAAATAATGTTCTAAGAAAGAAATGGTAATAGTACAATCTGACTTGTCAAATTACCAGAATACCTCAAAAAAGACCGAATCATCAAGAAATATATTTTCTTGTTATATTTAGAGATTATATAGAATGAATGAGTTATGTAACATGGTTCATGATGAGGGTGGGATCTGTGAACCTTTATCACGTTCCATTAGAAACTCAGCATGACTTACTGTAATATAATCACGTTGATCAAGTGTCATTATATTATACTAACTCATGCTTCAGCTCCCAACACCACTTCCAAAATATTCATATTTTAAACTTGAAAGTTTCAGAATTTAGAAACTAAAATAGTTTCTTTTATGATGTAACACAGATATTACAAGGAGAAAATTGATTTTCGATACGAATGATTATGAAATTATCTCCAGAAATATGGAGGATATTTATAATGAAAGATACGATGATATTTTAGAATTTCTAATATCAGAGGATGATGAAGAATATTGTCCGTAGGGGTTTAGTATCAGGAGCAAGGTATTCGTTAATGACTTCAGCAGATACTGAATCATTTGTATTCTTTGAAGGCAGGTTTAGTCTTTGTGATTTATCCACAGCCCTCCTTCATACTTTGCTCAATCCGTTTTCCAGTTTCAAACCTTCTTTTTTTCTCAGATTTACCATCATATTATTCTTTATCATCAAACTTTTGACTGTTAAGGTCGTTTACAGTTTTTGCTGCTTCATCAGCATTGTTCCAATTTCAGAGAACTAGTTTCATAGTTTGGGGTGTTTTTCAAAAACTTCACATTCGAAGTATGTAATTCGAGGAGGTAGACGTTATATGTACACATATAACTGTTGGCGTAGACGTGCTGCAAGATTTCAAAATACTGATTGCAAATTCCTGATAGTTGGAATGGCAACTATTGTTACAAGATGTGGATGAGTACATGATAGGGTTTCAATGTATATATAGTGATTTCCGGAGAGTTTCAAATAGCAGAGTGACGGAGTCGCTGGTACATTTACTGCTAATATGGTGGAACATACAAGGTTCCCCAGTAACAAAAACGTATATGCCAAAGTTATAAGTCTGAAAGGTCGTCGTTGACTAGTTGAATGGGTGATAATACTGGATACTTTTAAAAAGGAATTGCAAGGTTATTTTCAGTAATGATAATGCCGAAGGATTTATCACAGATACGTGTTAAAGTTTTACTTAGGTTTCGAGAGCTTTCCAGATATATGATTATAAGTACAAATCTTTCTTCTCGTAGATATCGTGTAGTTGGTTTGTCTTCTCGTTTGTTCATTAGTTGAAGTGTTTCCAAGAATTTCGATGGGTTTGAACGCAAAATGTAATCATATGATGTTCTAGTACTGTTCTGAATTCAAAGCATGGTTTTCGAAGCATGGTTTTGAAAGATGTAGGAATCTAAGAGTGATGTTTTTCGTTTAATCTTGACTTGGATTCTGATCTATCGAAATCAGAATATGAAATTGAATGAAAATGGTTATTCTGCGATGAACAGATACGTATATCTATAGGTTTGAGCAGTATAGTTAATGATTGTTGAATCAAAATTGAAGAATGTATAGTGTAACATATTAATGTGGAATTTATATATTTCTAGGGTATTACCTACCCGTTAAAATATTCTCATCATTAACAGTTTGTACAAAAGGATTTTCAATTACAATCTTTATGAAAATATATGTATGTATATTTCCTTCAGATGTAATATAAATTTAATGAGTTATTAAACTCATTTGATTTTCGGTTGGAACTAGTTTTTATATTTCCTTCAGATGTAATATAAATTTAATGAGCTATTTGTTAAAACACATTTTTATAATAGTGTTTTACTGTAGCAAAGTTACTGTAGCAAATAGTGATTTTCGAAAACACTGTAGCAAATAGTGATTTTTATATTTCCTTCAATTTCACTGTAGCAAATAGTGATTTTCGAAAACACTGTAGCATTTTAAGTAATGTGGCAATTTAAAAACACTGTAACAAATTAGTGTTTAACTGGTTCATCTTAAACGCCTTAGTTAACTTAACTAAATATCAATTGAATCAATAAACGAATGTTACTATCGTTTATTATATATATGTATATATCTTTTTAATATACATAAATCAGTTTTTAAATACACATTGGAAGTTATTTATAAATAAATTTTAATAATAAATATTTCAACTTATCATATACATTCGAATAGATATTTAAACCAATAAGTTTAATGTACGGTATCAAACAATTAATACATTGTTACCTTTTCATGTTATAGTATATATGTATCTATTTACATATAATTGTTCGCGAATCGTCGAAAACAACCGAAGGGTATTTAAATATATAAAAGTAATTCAAAAATTTTGAGATTCAGTTTTACAGACTTTGCTTATCGTGTCGGAAATGTTAATCATACAAAGATTAAGTTTAAATTTAGTCGAAATTTCTGGGTCATCACAAATAATGCTATGAAATATATGTTCGTTTTTAGTATTATCAAATTTTCCCACACTTAAGCGTTGCTTGTCCTCAAGCAATATCGTCTTGAAATACTAGAATCACTTCTTTATTCTTCACACTTTGTACATCAGTGATTTTCTATACGGCGGTATAAACAATGGTAGTAACGATATGGTTTACAGTCCCACATGACTATAAAAATTTAGATCCATTAAGGAAATTGGATCTTTATGAAAACATTTGATCTTTTGAAAATTAAATCTAGTTTTTACCCTAGATAAGTTTTCCGGAATAACCCTTTACCGGTGTTTGCAAAATATTTTTGTGGGTTTGGTGGGTTTCAGATTTGAAAATTTTAGCTCAAAACTTATGGTTTTGTGTCACCCACTTGCTAACCTTGTATTTGGAAAGCAACACGTCCAGTTCACTTGTCCCGTATATTACCTTTCGGTAAACTACCGTCCGGTTGTAAAGGAAAGCGTTGAACAAGCAACTGTTAAGGCAATGTCCCCTGACATGCTTTTAATTATGGTCTATAACGTGTCGGACGCAATTACTATCCTTGGTAGGAGCAATAGTAAAGCTCACCCTTATAATTTTTCGGTATGGCACAAGGTCCTGTCTTTGACCACTATGCAACCACCGTTCTTACGGTTGACACCCGATTTGGTTCAGGTGACCTAATGAATTCCAGGTGAATTCCTAGAATTTTACGTTCAATGGTAATGAACGCATTGAAAATAGGGTTTTCAGAAAACAAATCGGTTTGTAATTTTTGATCAAAATATTTTCTCGTTGAAGCTCGAGTTTAGATATCATTGAATTCCATGAGTTTGTAATTCTCAATCTTTAAGGTCAATCTCAAGGATTGAGTAATATCAGTCTTAAAAGCTGATTTTTAATCTTTAAGAAGATTATCCTTTCTGGGGATCTGATTCATTAGTCTTATCCAGCTAATTTGCATGGTGCCCCCCATTGTATAAGATAAATCCTTCTCATGGTTAGGATAAATCTGACCACTTGGCGACCCTGTTTAATGCTGAGGTCCGTGGATTTCCTGCTGATTTTAGTGATGACTTTTCTGGATTTTTCGTCAACCTACAGCTGGTCTGGACGACAACTTCATGACCTAAATCAAGAAGCGTGTGTCTTTTTCGGAAGACTTTACTTCCTTTTAATGATGGAATTGATTCATCGTGTAGATCCATCTTTCTTTTCTTTCATCGGGTAAAACAGTTTAGTTTAGTCCAAAGCAAAAGTATTTTCAGTTATTTGTTACAGATATATGTGACATATGTTTAAGATAACTTGGTAAATATTCCCACACTTGGCTTTTATTTTCCTTTTTATCGTCCTCTATTCCATTTTAAATGAATTTTAACATTTTAGTTTGTTTCTCAATTTATGTCCTTTCCGAGGTAACAATAATTTCGGTGTTAAAACCTAGTTTTATCGTTCATAAATATGTATAAACATGATTTTGAGTTCATTTAATTGAAAATTTTGAAAATTTTTACTAGAATTGGGTAGTCAGTATATAAGACTAGGGCTGTTCTTTATTATCAGACAGCACTAGATTCTAATACAACTACTGCTTTACTAGTATTTTTAATGGTAACCAAGTGTATAAAGTAAAAAATTTTAAAATCCGAAAGAATTTAACCCCTTCCCACACTTAAGATCTTGCAATGCCCTCATTTGCAAGAAATCAGTAATTATTTAAATTATTTAGGGTGATTTGTGTGAAAAAGATTAAATTTTTACCAAAGTTTCCAAATATATTGGCGTTTGTTTGCTGAATGATAAATGGTGCACATCATTTGTTCATTCCGTCTTGTTGTTATTTCACATATATTTTGCATCTTGTCGTCAAAATTAGTTGCTTTTGCTGAACTTAATGCCAGTCTTTGAAAATGAGTTGTTTTACCCTGTTGTGTACATAAGATAAACTGCAAACATATATACATATTTTTGAAGTTTGGTATATTACCCCACATTCAAAAATTATTAAAATCTAAGAATAAAAGTTAGACAATTATAAAAACTATTACAATATTAACAAAAGTATTAAACGTATCAATCATTACAAATTACAAAATAAATAAAACTAAGTATACTAGGGATGATACTGGTACCAATAGGGGTTCCAAGCATAACCATAGGTGCTATAGAATGCTTCGGCAGGGTTATACGTAGGATATGGTGGCTGCATCTCTATAGACCAGGAAGGGAAGATGGGTTTCGGTGTAGGAATATAGTTTCTACCTATATGTTGGCAATGAGCTATGATTTGGTTCTGATGAACTTGCCAATCTTCAAATGCTCTCTGTCTAGCATTTTCGTACTCCTGTGAAGCTATAAACCTTTGCATTTCTTGCATCTCATTTCCCCCCTCCTACATTACCTTGCTGTTGGTTTCTCTCAACCTGTGGATGTCTACCATGGTATGGTACAGCGGCATTATTTCGCCTCTTCAAAACTTTCGCACCATGGTATACATTTAAACCTATAGTATCGCGGGGTTCTGGTTCTTCTACTAATAATCCCCCCCGACTTATATCCACACCGAGATATTCACCAATCAAAGTAATAAAAATACCACCTCCTATTATGCTATGCGGTCGCATCCCCCGAACCATAGCTGATAAATAATAACCCACACAATACGGTATACTTACAGCACTTTGTGGGTCTCGAATACACATATGGTAAAACAAATCCTGTTCATTTACCTTTTCCTTGTTCTTACCTCTTTGTGTAATCGAATTAGCTAAAAACCTATGAATCACTCTTAATTCGGCTCTATCTATATCTAAATAAGAGTAATTTCCCCCTTTGAAACGGTGATGGCTTGTCATTTGACTCCACACACCGTGTGTATCAAAATTTTCATCTATCTTTCTACCGTTTAGTATCAACCCTCTACAATCGGCAGATGCTAACTCCTCAGGCGTATATATACGTAAAGCCTGAGCCATGTCTAGTAAAGACATGTGGCGCATCGAACCGCCTAACAAAAATCTAATAAAAGAACGATCGGTTAAACTAGCTACCCGATCATTCAACTCTATACTACACAACAATTCTTCACACCATACTTTATATACAGGTCTACGCATGGTGAATAAACGTACCCAGTCATTAAAAGTAGAATTACCATACCTCTGTACAAGTAATTCCCTAATTGGCTCGGCCAATTCTACAGCTTCTAAGGGTCCCCATTCTATGACCCTCGGTACCTCAACAACCTTAGAATGAAGAGTATGCAAACCCCTTTGGTATTTTGGATAATCTATCCAAAGTCTGTCAAATCTCAGGTTCGGGTGCAACTCTTCCAAGTGCATATCAGAAAAGGTCATGACTGGATGAGGTATATCCTGCTTGTAGTAGTTATCCACCTCCTGTTGTTCTGCATTCTCAGCAGGAGCATTGCGGGCTTGGGATGAAGATTCACCCCTTTCAGTCTGCAAAACACATCAAACACAATTTTTGTGCATCAAAATATGCATTAGTGTCAGCAAAATCATCAATCAAAATAATTACAATGACATGATCAATTTATATCAAACTTAAGCTCATTTTCATATTTTCATCAAATCTACACTTTTTCAAAATAGCATATACGAAAATGTTCGCCAAGTTCATAAGCATTCAACTCAAATAACATGTCAAAATAATCATTACTAGCAATTAAACAAGTTTCAAATGGCATTATCTCTCAAAAATCAAGTTCATGAATTTTTAGACTTGAAAAAGTCTACTTTAATTCTAAAAATCATGTTTAGGCTCAAAGTTTGGATCATTTAACTACCTAAACATGTTACACTACTTAATTTAGCAACAATTCATGACAAAAATTGGCCATAACCTGTTTATATCAAAAAGCCCCAAATTTGCTCAAGAACACAAACCTTAGATTACTCAAAATTTGAAGTTTAAGGCTTCTAATCATGTTAAACAGCATCAATCTGGGTTATACAAGCATAATACATAAACAATTTAAGCCTAATTACACTAAAAAGCATCAAAATCAAATTGGGGAAAAAATTGCTCAAGAACACTAATTTCGGATTAAATGGTGTTTAGGTGTAGAAATTTACCGTTTTTCTTGAGTAATTCCTAGATAGCATCCTTCTCAACATGATTTTAGTAAAAGATTTAGTGATTAACGGTTAAAAATTGTGATTTTGGGGGTGTTTTTGGGTTTTTTTTCGGCAGTTTTTCGCTGTGTTTTCTGTTGTGGGGAGTGAAACTGAGCTGTTTCAGCTCTTTTTATTTTTTCTGTATTTCGGTCCTCCCGCGACTCGCGGTGTTTGGACCCTTCAAACTCCGCGAGTCGCGGAGTTTGCTATTTTTTTTTAATCATTAACTTATAAAACAATTAAGTACTTAATTTTAAAATTTTGTTTCCCTTGTTATTTAGGACGAGGTCGTTTCGGATCGATGTCCTAGTCCGTCCCTCGACAAAATTTTAAAATTTGTCTTTTTGTAGCGATTGTTTTAAAAGCTAAGATTTTTGGGTTTTTTCAATGTTTTTGGCATATTTTAATTCAATAAGATTAAAAATAATGATAATAAAAGTTCTCGTCCCTCCCTCGGGTAAAGCAATTTCGGTTCAAAGACCTAGTCTTCAACTTACGACGAATTTTAAAAATCATATTCTTAACTTAATGAGATAAAGTAAATTTTTGTTTTTAAATTCACACAACTTAAATATAAAATTCAAAATTAATATTAAAAATTCACACCAAACTTAAAATTTAAAATGCATAAAATTGAAAATTCATATTTTAAAAATTAAAAATTCACACCAAACTTAATTTTAAAAATTCATATTATAAATTCACACCAAACTTATATTAATTTTTCAAATATTTCAATTTTAAATATATTGTTTTTACAAAGTTTACAATATTAATTTAAGATTTATATATTAATTTTAAAAACATGGTAAAAATAAAATTAAAAATCTTTTTGGCTTTTTATCCCACTTTAATCAATCAAATATTATCAAAAATATGCGCCCCTCTTTTCGGTAAAGTAATTTCGGTTCCAAGACTTAATTTAACTCATGACGAATTTTTGAAATATTTTGTGTTGATTGATTAAAGATATTTATACCTTAAGAATAAACGTAATTTTATTCAATACCAATTTAATACTTTTTAGCGAACAAATTAGCGTTTATCATCAAAAGGTTTAAAAATAAAAATAAATAAAATAAAAACTGTACAAACATACATGTGAAATAGATTTCTTAGTTATATGATCTATCCCATTCATAAGATAGTCGGTTTAATTGGTTTTCCATAGCTACATAGGCGTAACCTCGAGCATTTAGTGTCTTTTCTTCTAAACATATGAATGGTCCGTCTCTGCATAAAGTAACAAATTCGGTATTTGAATAGGTTTGATTATTTGAACATTTACCTCCATGTGACCATTTTCCGCATTTGTGACATCATTCTAGGTGTCGTGCTCTTCTTTTCGCTGCGGATTTTGATTTTCCTTTACCAAATTGTAACTTATTATCTTCGCATCTGGATTCTTTTCTAACTCCGTCCATTCTTTCTCTGATTACTGAAACTAATTCACTCGGGAGTATGTCATTATTACGTTTAGTGATCAAAGCGTGTAGCATTAGACCATGGTTTAGTTCACAGGCAGTCTTCATTTTGTAAAAACCTAAAAAAAAAAAAAATTCAGAATGGGGGGAGAAGACTAGTTCTTTAGGGTCTGCTAGGGAAAGACCATTCGGGTTCCATTTTCGAGAACTACACGAAAACAGACAATCTAACTCTAACAGAAATACATATTATCCTTTAAAGACTTGATTCTCCCCACACTTAGTTAGCTGTGGTGTCGAAATTGTGATTAACTTCGCTGTCGACTTCCATCGGACTATGTATGTAGTGTTTAACTCTGTGACCATTAACTTTAAATTCAATCCCATTTGAATTTATCAATTCTACTGTTCCGTATGGGAAAACTCTTTTAACTATGAATGGTCCAGACCATCTTGATTTCAATTTTCCAGGAAATAGCTTGAATCGTGAATTGAAAAGAAGAACTCTGTCTCCTTCTTTAAATTCTTTTGAACTTCTGATTCTTTTATCATGGCATTTCTTCGTTCTTTCTTTATAGATTAACGAATTTTCGTATGCTTCATGCCTTAATTCTTCTAATTCGTTTAGTTGACTTAATCGTAGACGTCCGGCTTCATGTAAATCAAGATTACATGTCTTCAAAGCCCAAAATGCTTTGTGTTCAATTTCTACTGGAAGATGACATGCTTTTCCATAAACAAGTCTAAAAGGTGTGGTTCCAATTGGAGTTTTGTAGGCTGTTCTAAAAGCCCAGAGTGCATCCTCTAATTTAATGGACCATTCCTTTGGATTTGATCCTACGGTTTTCTCTAGAATACGTTTTAAAGCTCGGTTGGTATTTTCAACTTGTCCACTTGTTTGTGGATGATATGCGGTGGAGATTTTATGAGTTACTCCATATCTTTTAAGAACTTTCTCAAGTTGATTATTACAGAAATGAGTACCCGGATCACTTATTAAAGCTTTCGGTGTTCCAAACCTTGCAAAAAGACGTTTTAAAAAGTTGACTACAACTCGTGCATCGTTAGTTGGGAGAGCTTGTGCTTTCGCCCATTTAGATACATAATTAATGGCTACGAGTATATATAGATTATTATGAGATTTTGGAAATGGACCCATAAAGTCAATACCCCAAATGTCAAATACTTCACATACTTGGATGACATTTTGTGGCATTTCATCACGTTGACTTATTTTTCCGGCCCTTTGACAAGCATCATAGGATTTGCAAAGTAGGTGTGCGTCTTTGTAAATTGTAGGCCAATAGAATCCAGCATCATAAACTTTTCTTGCTGTTAGTTGAGGCCCATAATGCCCTCCTGTTGGTCCTGTGTGACAATGGTTTAATATTTTACTAGCTTCATCTCCAAATACACATCGGCGTATTATTCCATCGGGACAATTTTTAAACAGATGTGGATCTTCCCAAAAATAGTGTTTTATATCACTGAAGAATTTCTTTCGTTTTTGGTACGATAATCCTTTCTCAAGGAATCCACAAACTAAGTAGTTTGCATAGTCTGCAAACCATGGAATTTCATTATAATCTATCTTCAATAGATATTCATCAGGAAAGTTGTCTTGTATGGCTGATTCATTTAGAACTTCTAACTCAGGATTTTCAAGACGAGAAAGATGATCAGCGGCGAGATTTTCTGCTCCTCTTTTATCTCGGATTTCAATATCAAACTCTTGTAAGAGTAAGATCCAACGAATTAATCTTGGTTTAGCATCTTGTATTGAAAATAGGTATCTAAGAGCAGAATGGTCGGTATAGACCACCGTTTTTGCTAGAACGAGATATGATCGAAATTTGTCAAGAGCAAAGACAATAGTAAGGAGTTCTTTTTCAGTAGTTGTATAGTTCGTTTGTGCTCCTTGTAACGTCTTACTAGCATAATATATAGGTTGAAATCGTTTTTCAATCCTTTGTCCTAAAACGGCTCCCATTGCAAAATCACTTGCATCGCACATTAGTTCAAATGGTAGATTCCAATTTGGTGTTATCATGATCGGTGCATTAGTTAGTTTTTCTTTAAGAATATTAAAAGATTTGATACACTCATCTGAAAAGATGAATGGAGCATCCTTTTCTAGGAGTTTATTCATAGGAGTGGCAATTTTTGAAAAATATTTTATGAAACGTCGGTAAAAACCGGCATGCCCTAGAAAACTCCTAACTCCTCTAACATTGGTGGGATGTGGAAGTTTACCAATTACATCTACTTTAGCTCTATCCACTTCAATTCCTTCTTTTGAAATTTTATGACCAAGAACGATGCCTTCTTTAACCATGAAATGGCATTTCTTCCAATTAAGAACTAGATTTGATTGTTCGCATCTAATTAGCATTCGTTCCAGATTAACTAGACATGATTCAAATGTATCACCGAAGACTGAAAAGTCATCCATGAATACTTCCATGCATTCTTCTATCATGTCATGAAAAATCGCCATCATACACCTTTGAAAGGTTGCAGGGGCGTTGCAAAGTCCAAATGGCATGCGTTTGTAAGCAAAAGTACCATAAGGGCACGTGAATGTGGTTTTCTCTTGATCTTCGGGTGCTATTGGAATTTGAAAATATCCGGAAAATCCATCTAGAAAACAATAGTAACTATTTCCGGCTAATCTTTTCAACATTTGATCTATGAAAGGTAAGGGAAAGTGATCTTTTCTGGTGGCGTCATTTAATTTTCTATAATCAATACACACACGCCATCCTGTTACAGTCCTAGTAGGAATAAGCTCATTTTTCTCATTTGTAATGACAGTCATGCCACCCTTCTTAGGCACGCATTGAACTGGGCTTACCCATGGACTATCAGAGATTGGATAAATTAGACCTGCATCTAGCAGTTTAATTATCTCTTTCTTAACTACATCTTGCATATTAGGATTTAGTCTTTGTTGGCGTTGCACATACGTTTTATGACCTTCTTCCATAAGGATTTTATGTGTGCAATACGAAGGAGTTATTCCTTTAATATCATGAATCTTCCATGCAATGGCTGGTTTATGAGCTTTCAACACAGAAATGAGTTGTGATTTCTCATTTTCAGTAAGAGAAGACGATATTATTACAGGTAATTCAGATTCACCATGTAAATAAGCGTATTCCAAATGGTTTGGAAGTGGCTTTAACTCTAATTTTGGAGGTTCTTCTATCGATGATTTATATCGATATTTGTCTTCTTCTTTTAGCATTTGAATTTCTTCTGTTGTTGGTTCATATCCATTAGCTATAAGTGTAGCTAACATTTCAGCTTCATCAATTGGTTCATTACCTTCTCCTAAAGAACATTCTCCTGTTCCTTGTAATTCTGGAAATTCTTCTAACAATTCTGCATGTGCATCTATAGTTTGAATATAATAACATGTATCATCTGCAGATTGCGGTTGTTGCATTGCTCTATCAACTGAAAAGGTAACACTCTCATCCTCTATACTTAGGGTCAATTTCTTACCGAACACGTCTATCATTGCTTTAGCCGTGTTTAAGAATGGTCTTCCTAATATGAGAGGTACTTGAGAATCTTCTTCCATGTCCAGAACAATAAAATCTACTGGAAATACTAAAGTACCAACTTTAACTAGCATGTTCTCCATTATCCCTCTAGGATATTTTATTGATCTATCGGCTAGTTGTATGCTTATTCTGGTTGGTTTTAATTCTCCAAGGTCTAGTTTAGCGTATAGTGAATACAGTATTAGATTTATACTAGCACCTAAGTCTGCCAATGCTTCTATTGAACTAAGACTACCCAGAAAACATGGAATTGTGAAACTTCCTGGATCAGATAGTTTTTCCGGTATCTTATTCAACAGCACTGCTGAACAATTAGCATTCATAGTAATAGCCGAGAGTTCTTCCATTTTCTTTCTATTTGAGATTAGATCTTTCAAGAATTTAGCATATCTAGGCATTCCTGAAATTACATCAATGAAAGGAAGATTTACATTTATCTGTTTAAACATATCCAAAAATTTGGATTGCTCGGCTTCAAGTTTCTCTTTCTTTATTTTACTCGGGTAAGGAAGTGGTGGTTGGTATGGTTTAACATAAGGTTTAGCCTTAACTGTGTTATCTTCATTAACCTTTTCAACTACCGGTTCTTTTTCCTTATCTTGATCAGGTTGTGGTTCTTGTGGAGTAGGAATAGCTTCATCAGAAGTTACAGGTATTTCCGGTGGTTTAAGTGTTGTACCACTTCTTGTGGTAATAGCTTTAGCTGTTTCATTCCGGGGGTTAGCATTTGTATCACTAGGTAGACTTCCCGGTTTTCTTTCACCTATTAACCTTGCTAGGTTACTTACTTCTTGTTCCAGATTTTGAATAGAAGCTTGTTGATTTCTAAATGCTTGAGCATTTTGTTCATTAGTTTGTTTTTGAGATGTGAAAAACTGCGTTTGAGTTTCAACTAGCTTCGTCATCATATCTTCTAAATTCGGCTTTTTATCATCGGTTTGTTGTGGTGGTTTGTTTTGAAAATTAGGTCTTTGCTGATTGTAAGTATTATTGGATACTTGTTGATTGCTAGGACCTTGTTGGTTGTTGTATGGAATATTTCGGTTATAATTCTGGTTTTGATTGTAAATTGGTCTTGGCGGTTGATAATTATTCTGATAATTATTTCCAGGCCTTTGGTTTATGTATGAAATATTATCTCTTTGTTCTATTGTTAATTCAATACTGAGACAATCTTTTGTCAAATGTGGTCCTCCACACTGCTCACAACTAATTCGTATTGAGTGAATATCTTTAGTCATCTTTTCCATTCGTCTCTCCACAGCATCTATCTTTGCGGAAATGGAATCTAAGTCATGGCTAGAATCGGCTCTAGCTGCTTTAGATGATCTAACGATATCTTTTTCTTGGTGCCACTCATGTGAGTGGGAAGCAGTGTTATCAATAATTTTGTAAGCATCAGTTTCGGTTTTCTTCATAATAGAACCACCAGCTGCTATATCTATGTCTTTCCTTGTAGTGATGTCGCATCCTTGGTAGAATATTTGTACTATTTGACAGGTGTCTAAACCATGTTGCGGACATCCTCTTAATAACTTTCTATATCTAGTCCATGCCTCATATAGAGTTTCATTTGGTTTCTGTGTAAACGTAACAATTTCTGCTTGAAGTCTTACGGCTTTAGATGCAGGAAAGAATTGTTTAAGAAATTTGTCAACTAAAACATCCCATGTATCGATCGCCCCTTCAGGTAACGATTCCAACCAATCTTTGGCTTCTCCCTTTAAAGTCCAGGGAAATAACATGAGATATATCTGTTCATCCTCCACTTCTCGGATTTTAAATAGTGTGCAGATCCTATTAAAGGTACGTAGATGTTCATTTGGATCTTCCTTCGGCGCACCACTAAATTGGCATTGATTAGTCACCATGTGTAGAATTTGTCCTTTGATTTCATAATCTGGCGCATTAATGTCTGGATGAGTAATTGCGTGACCTTGGCCAGTGCGTTTAGCTCTCATTCGGTCTTCAATACTTAAAGGTTCCAGATTCTCCATAATTGAATTTGTTGAATCGGAATCACTAGAGGATTCTGATTTAATGGTTTGTTCCTCAACAATCTCTGTTTGAATGATTGGTGGTTCCGGAGGAAAGTTTAGTGGTTCAGGATCTACAAACCGTTCCTGAATATTCTCCGGATTCTCAATTGTGAGGTCGGGTTCAAAAAATGGATTATCGGAAATTTGAACTGAAGTACTTGGTCGACTGAATGACGATTCTAAAGAGAAATCAACGGCGGTTATATTTGCTAAATGTCTTGATCTAGTTACAGGTGGTGAACGTACAAAAGGTGGTGAACGCCTTGCTCGGTGCATTCACTGAATATCCTATTAGTTTTTAAAAGGAAAGAAAAATTATAATAAGTTATCCAATCAATAGACTTTTCTGATTTTGCCCACGTTTTGAATAGCCAAAAGATGCAGCAGAGGGGCAGGATTCGTTTGGTCTCAATATAATTGAGGACTGTTTGGCTCCAATAACCCGGTCTACGTACAAATCCAACTATTACTACGAACCAGAAAATTTTGATGTCTATCAATTTAACCACTTAAAATAAATTTTCGTAATTTTAAGAAAATTAGATAAGAAGTAGAATAAAAATCTATGTCCTAAAAACTAGAATAGCGAGAAATAAGAAAGAAAAAGAGTTCGTCGAAAAAGGTCGAAAAAGAAAAATGGTTGAAAAATAAAAGGTGACGGAAAAATAAAAGAAACTTATAAAAATTAAAAATACTTGACTAACCTAACCTTATTACTACAACTAACTTAAAATTATAATCGCAAATTGAGATAACTAATTGGAATGATAATTGGTACAGAGTAAAAAGGTGTCTAAAAATATTAAAGCTTACAAGAAAAACTATATCCCAAATGGAAATAACTTAAAAAGAAACTAAAACTTAAAAAGGCGTCGCAAAATTCTAAAGCACCTAAATCTTAGTCTAAATAAAAAGCACTTAAGGAATTCTACGGCAAAGCCTAAAAATATAGAAATAAAAATAACTATGGCAAAAACTAAGTTTAAAACTAAATATGAGCTAAAAATATAAATATTACGTTAAAACGATTGAAAAGGGACAAAATATAAAAATATACAAAAAGTTGTAAAAAGTACAATTTTTATAAACATATTATTTTTATATTATTTATTTAATAAAACTACTAATTTTATAATTTAATTAAACTAATTTAACAAATAAAACAAATTAAATTAATAAACTAAACTAATTAATAAATAAATAAAACCTATTTAGGGTTTTTAATTAAATAATAATAATAATAATAATTACACCGTGATTAATGCCTGATTAGGGCTTCTGTCGCGTGTCAGGTTTTCTCCGCGAGTTGCGGTATTTAATGCATCAAACCCCGCGAGTCGCGGGGTTCAAAAATTCAACTCTGGTACAGTTTGAATTTGACGCGTTTTTTTCTTTTTAAATTTTTTTTCTTTTTTAATTTTTCTGTTTATATATTTAAAAAAAAATATGTGTATAATAAAAACTTATATTTTAAAAACTTAAATAAAATAGAACTACTTTATAATTTTAATAAATAAAATGCTTAAAACTAGATTTATATATATATATTTTTTTTATGTTTTTAAATAAAAACAAAATACTTAAATAAAACCTATATAAAAATAAAGAAACTTTATAAAACTTAAATATTTAACAAAATCTTAAAAATACATAAAAAAAATTTTATGTAGCGTTGCGCTTCCGGCTTTTAAGAGATCCCCGGCAGCGGCGCCAAAAATACTTGATGTTTTAGCAGAGTAGTATATAAAATACTATTAAATTTTAGCAGGAAATACTATTAAATACGATACAATTTTACACAAGATATTTATTTATTTATAGAATGGATATACTTAAACCTTGCTACAACACTTATAGGCAGTGTACCTAATCGTACAGTAGTGTAGTTTTTAGTAAGTCCGGTTCGTTCCACAGGGAATCTTTTTTAAACAAAGCTCAACGCTATATTAGTTTACTTTTATAAAAATACAAATATATATATATATATAAGTAATATTATTATTATAAAGGGGGGTTTTTACCGTTTAATGACCGGTTTGTCGATTTTAAAAATTTAGTCGCAGTTAAAACCAAATGTAAAATATTAAAAATAAATACAAGACTTAAATTAAAGCGTAAAGTAAATAATGATAATGAAATTGCAATAAATAAAAGTGCGATAAAATAAAAATGCGATAAAAAAAAGTACGATAATTAAAAGTGCAATTAAATACAATAACAATAAAAATGCGATAATTAGAAGTGCAATTAAATATAAAATAAAGAAAATTAAATATGAAATAAAAGAATTATGCTTATTTAAACTTCCGTAATCGTGATGTTTGACGTGTTGATTTTAGTTTTATGCCCATGGGTTAATTGTCCTTTGTCCTGGATTATTTAATATGTCCATACGGATTTGTTCATAATAGTCCATCAGTCATAAATATAAAGAGCGAAAGCTTTCGTCAAATTATTCTTATTCCCGAAGTCAAATATTCCAACTAATTGGGGATTCGAATTGTAACAAGGTTTTAATACTTTGTTTAATGAATACACCAGGTTATCGACTGCGTGTAAACCAAGGTTTTACTACTTTGTTAATAATTACACCAATTACCCTTGAATGTAATTCACCCCTGTTTCAACAAGTTTATTAACTATTAATCCAGTTCCGTATCCGGTAAAATGAATAATTATTGGTATTTATAGATATCCCGCCCACCGTACCCAGTCAAGCGTATGTGGTTATATATAAATACGTCAAATTATAAGTTTGTATATTAAATTAACAAGGTATTGTTTAGTTAATATAAAACCCATTAATAGCCCATAGTCTAATTTCCACAAGTGTCGTTCTTTTGTCCAAACCCCAATTATGGTACAAAGCCCAATTACCCAATTTTAGTAATTAGCCCAACATCATGATTACTTCGGATTAAATAAGCATAATAATAACTTAGCTACGAGACATTAATATAAAAAGGTTGAACATAACTTACAATGATTAAAAATAGCGTAGCGTTACACGGACAGAATTTCGACTTACACCCTTATAATATTCGCTAACATACCCTTATTATTAGAATTATAATTAAAATTAAAATATAAATTATAAATATATATATATATTTTACGTATGAATGAGGAGAAGAAAAAAGATGGTTTTTGCGATCAGAATTCGGTTGCTTTTATAGGGACTTTTGAAACTTGGGGCTCCGCGACTCGCGGCCTTTTTGGCCTTCAAACTCCGCGAGTCGCGGAGTTTGCTTTTACAGCTCACACGAGCTAGGCTCTTTGTTTACCGACGGTTTTATAAATAAATATAATATATTAAATAATTATAAGAATTATTTAAATATTATATTATATTTATGTGCATAGTTGACTTGTAATTTTTAGTCCGTTGCGTCGAGCGTTGAGAGTTGACTCTGTTCCCGGTTCCGGATTTTCGAACGTCCTTGCGTACAATTTAATATCTTGTACTTTGCGTTTTGAATCTTGTACTCTTGTAATTTCGAGACGTTTCTTATCAATAATTGGAACCTCTTTGATTGTCTTTTGTACTTTTGAGCTTTTTGGTCGTTTGCGTCTTCAATTCGTCGAATCTGTCTTTTGTCTTCACCTTTTATTATTTAAACGAATCTCACTTGTAAATAGAACAATTGCAAATAAAAGTTTGTCTTTCTTGAGGAATAATGCTATGAAATATATGTTCATTTTTAGTATTATCAGCTACGCATACCTTCACATGTACTGCGTTAACATGGTGGAACACCTATCTTGAACAGGTAGGATAAAATGCTGCTTAAACACTATCGTGGCCGGCATTCAAGCAATTGATAAACGAGCAGTACCGTCCTAGAAACGAAGTCAATAAACTCAAGGCAGAACTTAGAGAAGAAGGCAATTGATAAACGAGCAGTACCGTCCTAGAAACGAGCAGTACCGTCCTAGAAACGAAGTCAATAAACACAAGGGTTCGACGTTACCACATATGAACGACGATTCACGGAGTTGTGCCTATTGTGCCCGGGAGCATTCGAAGATGAAGAAGAGAAGATCGACGCATTTTAAAAGGGTTACCAGTAAGGATTCAAGAAGATGTAAGTTCACACGAGCCCGCTTCTATACAGAAGGCAAGTCGAATGGCTCATAAACTCATAAATCAGATTGAGGGAAGAATTAAAGAGTAGGCGGCCGAAGAAGCCAACACGAAACAACTCAAGAGGAAGTGGGAGGAAAACGGTGACAAGAGTCACCAGTACAACAACAATAACAATTACAACCACAATCGCAACAACTATCCCAACAACCGCAACAACAATCGCAACAATAACTGCAATCCTAACAATAACTACAACAAACATCCCAACAACAACAATAACTACAACAACTGTTTCAACAACAATAACAATCTCAACAACAACCTCAATAACAACAACGGCAACAAAAACCAAAAACAGCCATGTCATAGGTGTGAAGAAAATCACCAGGGGTTTTGCACGACATTTTGCAATAGGTGTAAAAGAAATGGTCATAGCGCGACAAAGTGTGAGGTCTACGGACTAAAGTTTAACAGAACTAAGGGACCAAATAATGCCAGAACAAGTAATGCCGAAACGAATAGTGTCGGAGTAAGTAATACCAACGCTGTTTGTTATAAATGTGGAAAATCGGGCCACATTATTAGAAATTGCCCGAATCAGGGGAATACTAATGGGCAGGGCCGTGGAAGAGTTTTTAATATTAATGCGGCAGAAGCTAAGGAAGATCTGGAGCTTGTTACGGGTACGTTTCTTATTGACGATGAATCTGCTTATGTTTTATTTGATTCAGGTGCGGATAGAAGCTATATGAGTAGAGAATTTTGTGCTAAATTAAGTTGCCCATTGACACCTTTGGATAGTAAATTTTTACTCGAATTAGCAAATGGTAAATTAATTTCAGCAGATAATATATGTCGGAATCGAGAAATTAAACTGGTTAGCGAAACATTTAAGATTGACTTGATACCAGTAGAGTTAGGGAGTTTTGATGTGATAATCGGTATGG
This sequence comes from Rutidosis leptorrhynchoides, assembly GCF_046630445.1. NCBI lineage: Eukaryota > Viridiplantae > Streptophyta > Magnoliopsida > Asterales > Asteraceae > Rutidosis > Rutidosis leptorrhynchoides. Next base: position 195,741,715 of record NC_092334.1, read on the forward strand.
CCTGTTGAAAGAAGTGAAAGCAGAGATCGTTGGTTACAAAAATGCAATTCGCATTATACGAGAAAAAGGAAAACCCTTAATGGTGTACGGAGAAAAGAGCAACGCAAAGTTAAATCTTATTAGTAACCTGAAGGCACAAAAACTAATAAGAAAAGGTTGCTATGCTGTGCTAGCACACGTCGAGAAAGTCAATTCTGAAGAAAAGAACATCAATGATATTCCCGTCACAAAAGAATTTCCCGATGTATTTTCGAAAGAATTACCGGGACTACCTCCACACCGATCCGTTGAATTTCAAATAGACCTTGTACAGGGAGCTGCACCAATAGCTCGTGCTCCATACCGACTCGCACCTAGCGAAATGAAGGAACTTCAGAGCCAATTACAATAACTTTTAGAGTGTGGTTTCATTTGACCAAGCACATCACCGTGGGGAGCTCCTGTTTTGTTTGTCAAGAAGAAAGATGGTACATTCAGGTTGTGTATCGACTACCGAGAGTTGAACAAACTTACCATCAAGAACCGCTACCCACTACTGAGAATCGACGACTTATTTGATCAACTACAAGGCTCGTATGTTTATTCGAAGATCGATTTACATTCTGGATATCATCAAATGCGGGTGAAGGAGGATGATATTCCAAAGACTGCTTTTAGGACACGTTACGGTCATTACGAGTTTATGGTTATGCCATTTGGATTGACTAACGTACCAGCTGTGTTCATGGACCTCATGAACTAAGTGTGTGGGCCATATCTTGACAAGTTTGTCATTGTTTTCATCGATGACATACTTATTTACTCGAAGAATGATCAAGAGCACGAAGAACACTTGAGAAAAGTGCTAGAGTTGTTAAGGAAAGAAAAAATGTACGCTAAGTTTTCAAAGTGTGCATTTTGGTTGGAAGAAGTTCAATTCCTCGGTCACATAGTGAACAAAGAAGGTATTCAGGTGGATCCAGCAAAGATTGAAACCGTTGAAAAGTGGAAAACCCCGAAAACTCCGAAACACATACGCCAGTTTTTAGGACTAGCTGGTTACTACAGAAGGTTCATCCAAGACTTTTATAGAATAGCAAAACCCTTGACTGCATTAACGCATAAAGGGAAGAAATTTGAATGGAAGGATGAACAAGAGAAAGTGTTTCAGTTTTTGAAGAAAAAGTTAACTACGGCACCTATATTGTCATTACCTGAAGGGAATGATGATTTTGTGATATATTGTGATGCCTCAAAGCAAGGTCTCGGTTGTGTATTAATGCAACGAATGAAAGTAATTGCTTATGCGTGTAGACAATTGAAGATTCACGAACAAAATTATACGACGCATGATTTGGAATTAGGCGCGGTTGTTTTTGCATTAAAGACTTGGAGGCACTACTTATATAGGGTCAAAAGTATTATATATACCGACCACAAAAGTCTTCAACACATATTTAATCAGAAACAACTGAATATGAGGCAGCGTAGGTGGATTGAATTGTTGAATGATTACGACTTTGAGATTCGTTACCACCTGGGGAAGGCAAATGTGGTACCCGACGCCTTGAGCAGGAAGGACAGAGAACCCATTCGAGTAAAATCTATGAATATAATGATTCACAATAACCTTACTACTCAAATAAAGGAGGCGCAACAAGGAGTTTTAAAAGAGGGAAATTTAAAGGATGAAATACCCAAAGGATCGGAGAAGCATCTTAATATTCGGGAAGACGAAGGATTTGGGTACCAAAATTTGGAGATATGAGAGAAATAGTACTTAGAGAAGCTCCTAAAACCAGATACTCAATACATCCTGGAATGGGGAAGATGTACAAGGATCTCAAGAAACATTTTTGGTGGCCGGGTATGAAAGCCGATGTTGCTAAATATGTAGTAGAATGTTTGACGTGTTCTAAGGTCAAAGTTGAGCATCAGAAACCATCAGGTCTACTTCAACAACCCGAAATCCCGGAATGGAAATGGGAAAACATTACCATGGATTTCATCACTAAATTGCCAAGGACTGCAAGTGGTTTTGATACTATTTGGGAAATAGTTGATCGTCTCACCAAATCAGCACACTTCCTGCCAATAAGAGAAGATTACAAGATGGAGAAGTTAGCACGACTGTATTTGAAGGAAGTCGTCTCCAGACATGGAATACCAATCTCTATTATCTCTGATAGGGATGACAGATTTATTTCAAGATTCTGGCAGACATTACAACAAGCATTAGGAACTCATCTAGACATGAGTACTACCTATCATCCACAAACTGATGGGCAGAGCGAAAGGACGATACAAACGCTTGAAGACATGCTACGAGCATGTGTTATTGATTTCGGAAACAGTTGGGATCGACATCTACCGTTAGCAGAATTTCCCTACAACAACAGCTACCATTCAATCATTGAGATGGCGCCGTTTGAAGCACTTTATGGTAGAAAGTGCAGGTCTCCGATTTGTTGGAGTGAAGTGGGGGATAGACAGATTACGGGTCCGGAGATAATACAAGAAACTACCGAGAAGATCATCCAAATTCAACAACGGTTGAAAACCGCCCAAAGTCGACAAAAGAGCTACACTGACATTAAAAGAAAAGATATAGAATTTGAAATTGGAGAGATGGTCATGCTTAAAGTTGCACCTTGGAAAGGCGTTGTTCGATTTGGTAAACGAGGGAAATTAAATCCAAGGTATATTGGACCATTCAAGATTATTGATCGTGTCGGACCAGTAGCTTACCGACTTGAGTTACCTCAACAACTCATGGCTGTACATAACACTTTCCACGTCTCGAATTTGAAGAAATGTTTTGGTAAAGAAGATCTCACTATTCCGTTAGATGAAATCCAAATCAACGAAAAACTTCAATTCGTCGAAGAACCTGTCGAAATAATGGATCGTGAGGTTAAAAAACTTAAGCAAAACAAGATACCAATTGTTAAGGTTCGATGGAATGCTCGTAGAGGACCCGAGTTCACCTGGGAATGAGAAGATCAGATGAAGAAGAAATACCCGCATTTATTTCCAGAAGATACGTAAACACCTCCAACTGCTTAAAATTTCGGGACGAAATTTATTTAACGGGTAGGTACTGTAGTGACCCGAAATTTTTCATGTTTATATATATATTAAATGAAATTTTTATTTACATGATTAAGTGTTTCTAACATGTTAAGCAATCAAACTTGTTAAGACTTGATTAATTGAAATAGGTTTCATATAGACAATTGACCACCCAAGTTGACCGGTGATTCACGAACGTTAAAACTTGTAAAAACTATATGATGATATATATATATATATATATATGGATATATATATATATATTTAACATGATATTATGATAAGTAAACATATGTAAAAACAACACTTACATGTAACGACTAACGATGACTTAACGACTCAGTTAAAATGTATATACATGTAGTGTTTTAATATGTATTCATACACTTTTTAAAGACTTCAAGACACTTATCAAAATACTTCTAGTTAACAAAAATGCTTACAATTACATCCTCGTTCAGTTTCATCAACAATTCTACTGGTATGCACTCGTATTCGTACTCGTACAATACACAGCTTTTAGATGTATGTACTATTGGTATATACACTCCAATGATCAGCTCTTATTAGCCCATGTGAGTCACCTAACATATGTGGGAACCATCATTTGGCAACTAGCATAAAATATCTCATAAAATTACAAAAATATGAGTAATCATTCATGACTTATTTACATGAAAACAAAATTACATATCCTTTATATCTAATCCATACACCAATGACCAAAAACACCTACAAACACTTTCATTCTTCAATTTTCTTCATCTAATTGATCTCTCTCAAGTTCTATCTTCAAGTTCTAAGTGTTCTTCATAAATTCTACAAGTTCTAGTTTCATAAAATCAAGAATACTTCCAAGTTTGCAAGCTTACTTCCAATCTTGTAGAGCGATCATCCAACCTCAAGAAATCTTTCTTATTTATAGTAAGATAACTTTCTAATACAAGGTAATACTCATATTCAAACTTTGATTCAATTTCTATAACTATAACAATCTTATTTCGAGTGGAAATCTTACTTGAACTTGTTTTCGTGTCATGATTCTACTTCAAGAACTTTCAAGCCATCCAAGATCCTTTGAAGCTAGATCCATTTGTCTCTTTTCCATTAGGTTTATCCACAAAACTTGAGGTAGTAATGATGTTCATAACATCATTCGATTCATACATATAAAGCTATCTTATTCGAAGGTTTAAACTTGAAATCACTAGAACATAGTTTAGTTAATTCTAAACTTGTTCGCAAACAAAAGTTAATCCTTCTAACTTGACTTTTAAAATCAACTAAACACATGTTCTATATCTATATGATATGCTAACTTAATAATTTAAAACCTGGAAACACGAAAAACAACGTAAAACTGGACATACGCCGCCGTAGTAACACCGCGGGCTGTTTTGGGTTTGATAATTAAAAACTATGATAAACTTTGATTTAAAAGTTATTCTTCTGAGAAAATGATTTTTCTTATGAACATGAAACTATATCCAAAAATCATGGTTAAACTCAAAGTGGAAGTATGTTTTTCAAAATGGTCATCAAGACGTCGTTCTTTCGACTGAAATGACTACCTCTTACAAAAATGACTTGTAACTTATATTTCTGACTATTAACCTATACTTTTTCTATTTAGATTCATAAAATAGATTTCAATATGAAACTATAGCAATTTGATTCACTCAAAACGGATTTAAAATGAAGAAGTTATGGGTAAAACAAGATTGGATATTTTTTGATTTTTGTAGCTACGGGAAATATTAACAATTCTATACAAATCATATCCTAGCTAACTTATATTATATTATACATGTATTCTAATATATTATGTAATCTTGGGATACCATAGACACGTATGTAAATGTTTTGACATATCATATCGACCCATGTATATATATTATTTGGAACAACCATAGACACTCTATATGCAGTAATGTTGGAGTTAGTTATACAGGGTTGAGGTTGATTCCAAAAATATATATACTTTGAGTTGTGATCTAGCCTGAGACGTGTATACACTGGGTTGTGGATTGATTCAAGATAATATATATATCGATTTATTTCTGTACATCTAACTGTGGACAACTAGTTGTAGGTTACTAACGAGGACAGCTGACTTAATAAACTTAAAACATCAAAATGTATTAAAAGTGTTGTAAATATATTTTGAACATACTTTGATATATATGTACATATTTGTTATAGGTTCGTGAATCGACCAGTGGCCAAGTCTTACTTCCCGACGAAGTAAAAATCTGTGAAAGTGAGTTATAGTCCCACTTTTAAAATCTAATATTTTGGGATGAGAATACATGCAGTTTTATAAATGTTTTACGAAATAGACACAAGTAATTGAAACTACATTATATGGGTGAATGATCGAAGCCGAATATGCCCCTTTTGCTTGGTAGCCTAAGAATTAGTAAACCGGTCTACTAATTGACGCGAATCCTAAAGATAGATCTATTGGGCCTAACGAACCCCATCCAAAGTACCGGATGCTTTAGTACTTCGAATTCGTTTTTATCATGTTCGAAGGATTTCCCAGAATGATAGGGGATATTCTTATATGCATCTTGTTAATGTCGGTTACCAGGTGTTCACCATATGAATGAATTTTATCTCTATGTATGGGATGTATATTGAAATATGAAATCTTGTGGTCTATTATTATGATTTGATAATATATAGGTTAAACCTATAACTCACCAACATTTTTGTTGACATTTTAAGCATGTTTATTCTCAAGTGATTATTAAGAGCTTCCGCTGTTGCATACTAAAATAAGGACAAGATTTGGAGTCCATGCTTGTATGATATTATGTAAAAACTGCATTCAAGAAACTTATTTTTGATGTAAGATATTCTTATTGTAAACCATTATGTAATGGTCGTGTGTAAACGGTATATTTTAGATTATCATTATTTGATAATCTACGTAATGCTTTTTAAACCTTTATCGATAAAATAAAGGTTATGGTTGTTTTAAAAATGAATGCAGTCTTTGAAAAACGTCTCATATAGAGGTCAAAACCTCGCGACGAAATCAATTAATATGGAACGTTTATAATAAATATGAACGGGACATTTTAGAAGGGGCGTTGCAAAGTCCAAATGACATGCGTTTGTAAGCAAAAGTACCATAAGGGCACGTGAATGTGGTTTTCTCTTGGTCCTCGGGTGCTATTGGAATTTGAAAATATCCCGAAAAACCATCAAGAAAACAATAGTAACTATTTCCGACTAATCTTTCCAACATTTGATCAATGAAAGGTAAGGGAAAGTGATCTTTTCTGGTGGCGTCATTTAATTTTCTATAATCAATACAAACACGCCATCCTGTTACAGTCCTAGTAGGAATAAGCTCATATTTCTCATTTGTGATGACAGTCATGCCACCCTTCTTAGGTACGCATTGAACTGGGCTTACCCATGGACTATCAGAAATTGGATAAATTAAACCTGCATCAAGCAGTTTAATAATTTCTTTCTTAACAACATCTTGCATATTAGGATTTAGTCTTCTTTGGCGTTGCACATACGTTTTATGACCTTCTTCCATAAGGATTTTATGTGTGCAATACGAAGGACTTATTCCTTTAATATCATGAATCTTCCATGCAATAGCTGGTTTATGAGCTTTTAACACAGAAATGAGTTGAGATTTTTCATTTTCAGTAAGAGAAGACGATATTATTACAGGTAATTCAGATTCACCATGTAAATAAGCATATTCCAAAGGGTTTGGAAGTGGCTTTAACTCTAATATCGGTGGTTCTTCTATCGATGATTTATATCGATATCTGTCTTCTTCTTTTAGCATTTGAATTTCTTCTGTTGTTGGTTCATATCCATTAGCCATAAGTGTAGCTAACATTTCAGTTTCATCAATTGGTTCAGTTCTTTCTCCTAAAGAACATTCTCCTATTCCTTGTAATTCTGGAAATTCTTCTAACAATTCTGCATGTGATTCTATAGTTTGAATATAATAACATGTATCATCTGCAGATTGCGATTGTTGCATGGCTCTATCACCTGAAAAGGTAACACTCTCGTCCTCTATACTTAGGGTCAGTTTCTTACCAAAAACGTCTATTATTGCTTTAGCCGTGTTTAAGAATGGTCTTCCTAATATGAGAGGAACTTGAGAATCTTCTTCCATGTCCAGAATAACAAAATCTACTGGAAATACTAAAGTACCAATTTAACTAGCATATTTTCCATTATCCCTCTAGGATATTTTACTGATCGATCGGCTAGTTGTATGCTTATTTGTATTGGTTTCAATTCTCCAAGGTCTAGTTTAGTGTATAGTGAATACAACATTAAATTTATACTAGCACCTAAGTCTGCCAGAAAATATAGCTTCTATTGAACTAAGACTACCCAGAAAATATGGAATTGTGAAACTTCCTGGATCTGATAATTTTTCTGGTATCTTATTCAACAGCACTGTAGAACAATTAGCATTCATTGTAACAGCCGAGAGTTCTTCCATTTTCTTTCTATTCGTGATCAGATCTTTCAGAAATTTAGCATATCTAGGCATTCCTGAAATCATATCAATGAAAGGAAGATTTACATTTATCTGTTTAAACATATCCAAGAATTTGGATTGCTCCGCTTCAAGTCTCTCTTTTCTCATTTTACTTGGGTAAGGAAGTGGTGGTTGGTATGGTTTAACATAAGGTTTAGCCTTAACTGTGTTATCTTCATTAACCTTTTCAACTACCGGTTCTTTTTCCTTATCTTGATCTGATTGTGGTTCTTGTGAAGTAGGAATAGGTTCATCAGAAATTACAGGTATTTCAGGTGGTTTAAGTGTAATACCACTTCTTGTGGTAATGGCTTTTGCTATTTCATTCCGGGGGTTAGTATTTGTATCACTAGGTAAACTTCCCAGTTTTCTTTCACCTATCAATCTTGCTAGGTTGCTCACTTCTTGTTCCAAATTTTGAATAGAAGCTTGTTGATTTCTAAATGTTTGAGCATTTTGTTCATTGGTTTGTTTCTGAGATGTGAAAAACTGTGTTTGAGATTCAACTAGCTTCGACATCATGTCTTATAAATTTGGCTTTTTATCATCGGTTTGTGGTGGTTTATTTTGAAAAATAGGTCTTTGCTGATTGTAAGTATTGTTGGATACTTGTTGATTACTTGGACCTTGTTGGTTGTTGTATGGAACATTTCGGTTATAATTCTGGTTTTGATTGTAGATCGGTCTTGGCGGTTGATAATTATTCTGATAATTATTTCCAGGCCTTTGGTTTATGTATGAAACATTTTCTCTTTGTTCCATTGTTAGTTCAATACTGAGACAATCTTTTGTCAAATGTGGTCCTCCACACTGCTCACAACTAATTCGTATTGAGTGAATATCTTTAGTCATCTTTTCCATTCGTCTCTCGACAGCATCTATCTTTGCAGAAATGGAATCTAAGTCATGGCTAGAATTGGCTCTAGCTGCTTTAGATGATCTAGAAATATCTTTTTCTTGATGCCACTCATGTGAGTGGGAAGCAGTGTCATCAATAATTTTGTAAGCGTCAGTTGCGGTTTTCTTCATAATGGAACCACCAGCTGCTATATCGATGTCTTTTCTTGTAGTGATGTCGCATCCTTGGTAGAATATTTGTACTATTTGGCAGGTGTCTAAACCATGTTGCGGACATCCTCTTAATAACTTTCCAAATCTTGTCCACGCCTCATATAGAGTTTCATTTGGGTTTTGTGTGAACGTAACAATTTCTCCTTGAAGTCTCACGGCTTTAGATGCCAGAAAGAATTGTTTAAGAAATTTTTCAACTAAAACGTCCCATGTATCAATCGCCCCTTCAGGTAACGATTCCAACCAATCTTTGGCTTCTGCCTTTAAAGTCCAGGGAAATAACATGAGATATATCTGTTCATCCTCCATTTCTCTAATTTTAAATAGAGTACAGATCCTATTAAAGGTATGAAGATGTTCATTTGGATCTTCCTTCGGCGCACCACTAAATTGGCATTGATTAGTCACCATGTGTTGGATTTGTCCTTTGATTTCATAATCTGGTGCATTAATGTCAGGTTGAGTAATTGCGTGACCTTGGCCAGTGCGTTTAGCTCGCATTCGGTCTTCCATACTTAGAGGTTCCAAATTCTCCATGATTGAATTTGTTGAATCTGAATCTGTAGAGGATTCTGATTTAATGGTTCGTTCCTCAACAATCTCCGTTTGAATGATTGGTGGTTCCGGAGGAAAGATTAGTGGTTCAGGATCTCTGAATTGTCCCTGAATATCTTTCGGATTCTCAATTGTGAGGTCGGGTTCAAAAAATGGATTATCGGAAATTTGAATTGGAATACTTGGTTGACTGGATGACGATTCTAAAGAAAAATCAACGGCGACAATATTTGCTAGCTGTCTTGATCGAGTTACAGGTGGTGAACGTACAAAAGGTGGTGAACATTTTACTCGGTGCATTCACTGAATATCATATTAATTATAAAAATAAGAAAAATTATATAAGTTATCAAATTAATAGACTTTTCTGATTTTGCCCACGTTTCGAATAGCCAAAAGATGCAGCAGAGGGGCAGGATTTGTTTGGTCTCAATATAATTGAGTACTGTTTGGCTCCAATAACCAGGTCCACGTACAAATTCAACTATTACTACGAACCAGAAAATTTTGATGTCTATCAATTTAACCACTTAAAATAATTTTTCGTTGAAATTTAAAGAAATTTTAGATAAGAAATAGAAAAAAATCTATAAGTTATAGAAAAAAATTTTATAATTGTAAAAATACAAAAATATATATAAGTAGTATTATTATTATAAAAGGGAGTTTTTACCGTTTAATGACCGGTTTGTCGATTTTAAAACCTTTTAGTTGCAGTTAAAACCTATTGTAAAATATTAAAAATAAATATAACTTAATTTAAAGCGTAAAGTAAATAATGATAATGAAATTGCGATAAATAAAAGTGCGATAAAATAAAATTGCGATAATTAAAGAGTACGATAATTAAAGAGTACGATAATTAAAAGTGCAATTAAATAAAATGACAATAAAAGTGCGATAATTAAAAGTGCAATTAAATATGAAATATATAAATTATGCTTATTTAAAATTCCGTAATCATGATGTTTGACGTGTTGATTTTAGTTTTATTACCATGGGTTAATTGTCCTTTGTCCTAGATTATTCGATATGTCTATACGGATTTGTCCATAATAGTCCATCAGTGATAAATATAAAGTGCGTGTCACGACCCGGAAAAATTTTGACTAATTTTAAATCAAACTCTCAATACGATTTTATATTTTTGACACGATAAGAAAAGTCTGTGATGTTGAGTCTCAAAATCTTTGAACTATTCTTATGAATCCATTTGACATTTGATTATTTCCGACGACTCACAATACGATTGCCTGTAAATAGATATGCATATATTTAAATATATATATATATATGTGTGTGTGTGTGTGTATAATAATATGAAATATTATTTATTGTAATTGTTATAATTAATTTTGTAAAATAATAAATTTTATTTACAAAGTATCTATAAATAAAGTATATAGAATATATATGTAGGATTTCGAAATTATTTAGTAAACGACGACAACGCTCAATTGTCATTTGGTTGATAGTTAACAAGTTAAAAAGGAACATATATGATTTTAAGATAATCGATGATTCAAAAATGAGTTCTATAAATTTTAGACTTATTAAAAAAATATTTAGGAGCTAAATGTTAAATTTGAACAATTTTTATATTTTACCCAGAATTAAGAGGGACAGTTGGTGTAATTTTTATTTGATAGTTAATGACCGAATTTTATACCATAATGACTGAATTAAATAAAGACAATTACTGTAAAAATTTGGGAATTTTTCAAATACTTCTATCCGCTACTAATTATCAACGGACCAGTATATAATATTCAAATTAAAATTTGTCGGTAAAACAGTGGGCGATGGCTTTCATATTAGTCATGTGAATTATTTTGTTAATATAATATATATATACATATATGTGATGACAGCTAAATGAGTGCTGAAGTTAACCATTTAGATTCAAATACTGTTGTTGTTTGGAAATTCCCCACAGCATATCTTTAATTCTATATATACACTTATGCCTATACACTAAAGAGTGAGATAAACATATATACATATGAAATAACACACATATTGAGAGATAGATATAATTCGGCCAACACTCACCACCTTCACCATGACCATCATCGTCCACTAAGTATCACCATCACTAACCGCCACCATGGTTCCACCATAACCTCCCTTACGTTGTTTCTTTCTTGTATGTCGAAACTGCCACCATCAATATCTTTAACACCACCACCCTTGAACTCCCTAACTACCATAAGCTTCCAGCAATCGGCTCATTCACCACAACTGTCACCCTTCATCAGAACCTCACCATGAGCAACCCACGTATGATCTTTTCTTCTATTTCGCTCAAACCATCGAGCCAACACATCATCGACAATCTCCACTGCAACTATCATCACCAACGAAACCACTATCAACCTAAAATCAACACCATGTTGTTGTTTCTTTCGACGCTTGCTACTACTATAGTTATATTTCTTTTTCATCTCAAATCAAACTCAAAGCAATCACCTAATACAATCACTTACAGCTCACTATATCACTTAAATTTGTTGCCACTATGCTATCATTTTTCTGTTGCTATATTTCCTCCCTTATCGACTCATCAAAAGTCCAAGACCCACTTGTTCCCAGCTACTAATTACGTTTTCCTGTTTCAAATCAAGCACACCTCAACCCACCTTCATCCACCACCGGAAACACCATAGAACCATCACCACCATAACCGTCGCCAACCCTTTCATCATCTTCATCAAAACCACAAACCCAGAAATATTGATATCGATAATGATGAATATGATTGGAGAGATTAGATAGATGATGAAGAAGAGGTGGTTACAGGAAAATGGTAATAATAAAGGTATATGATTAATGAGAAGGAGATTATGATTATGCGACTATGATGATGTTGTAATCATGATTGGATCGAAAACAGAAACCCTTTTATTTTTTCCTTCCGTCAACCTCACGAGCCCCACCTCCAGCTGTTTTTTTTAAAACCCCGAATTATATAACAAATACAAATACAATCGGGCCATGCTTCTGATTTGGGCCAGGGGTGTTTATTCAGTCGGGCCGAGATCCTCTTATGATTCTGGTGAGCCGTGAGCATTATGTTGGGCCTTCGAAGTCCATTCAACAAACCGGGAATGATGATGTTAAATGGCGTGATGATACATGACGAGTATATAATGATGAAGTGGAATGATGATTCTGTGAAGATGTTACGATGGTGAAGGTGAGGAAGGGTTGATGATGAGCTTGATGAAAGATGAAATAATATTGATAATGATTAAGATCATAAAGATGCATGATGTATTATGATAATGGAACAATGAAGATATTGATGAAGTGATATTAATGATGATGATGATGATGTTGTCACGGTTATGGCAATGATGATGATAATGGTTATGATGATGATAAACTATAATGATCGATGTTATTATGATAATAATAATGATCTCATAATATGGTATATCACTATGTTTATCATTTATATTATTATTACCTTTGTTATTATTAATTTTATTATTATTATTATTATTATTATTATTATTATTATTATTATTATTATTATTATTATTATTATTATTATTATTATTATTATTATTATTATTAATTAACTAACACAAAATATTAAAATTATGATTATTATTATATTAGTAGTATTATTATCATTATAGTTATTAATATAAATATTAGTATCATTATTATTATTATTAATAAAATCATTATTTTATAGTTATTATTATTAGTATTTATTATTATTAAAATTAACATCTTTATTAAAAAGTATCATTTTTATTAAAATTATTATTTTATCAGTTATATTAAAAATATCATTTTTTTACCCTATTATCATTATTAGTATTTTTATCATTACTAATATTATTATTGTATTATCATAATTTTAACAAACAAACGAAATATATATATATATATATAATACATATATATATATATATATATATATATATATATATATATATATATATATATATAATACATATAATATAACAAAAATTCATATTTTTATAAAATGAATATATGAAACATATAGGTTATTAATATAATAGTTGCAATTAATTAAAAGAACATACAAATTATTAATATAACAAGTATAGTAATTAATATTAATATATATATATACTTGTTTACTTGTTAGTATATGTGTTAATATATATATATATATATATATATATATATATATATATATATATATATATATATATATATAATTGATATAGGATCGTGAATCCAAGACCAACCCTATACTTGTTCAATGTCGTCATATGTATTTTTACTACAAAATACATTAGGTGAGTTTCATTTGCTCCTTTTTTTTAATTGCTTTTGCAATATATATTTTTGAGCTGAGAATACATGCGCTGCTTTTATAAATGTTTACGAAATAGACACAAGTACTTAAAAATATATTCTATGTTGAGTTGTACCACTGGCATACTTCCCTGTAGCTTGGTAACTACTATTTACATGCGGTATTGTAAACGCGAATCCTGTTGATAGATCTATCGGGCCTGACAACCCCAACCGGACTGGAAGACCAGTATTCAACGGTTGCACAGTACTTCGTTTCGGTGACTACACTTGGTACGGTGTAGTGAGATTTTATAATAAAGGGAATATGCGACGTGATTAAATGTTAAGTATGGTTACCAAGTGCTCAACCACTTAGAATGCTTTACATACACTTGCGAGTGTATTATGTTTATGATTATGAAATCTTGTGGTCTATTAAAATATTGAAATGATTGTTATGATAAACCTATGAATTCACCAACCTTTTGGTTGACACTTTAAAGCATGTTTATTCTCAGGTACGAATTAAGTCTTCCGCTGTGCATTTGCTCAATTTTAGGACATTACTTGGAGTCGATCATCGCAATGGGACCAAATGTTGATGACTTCATCCAGGTGGATAAGGACGGGTTATTACAGGTGGTATCAGAGCGTAGGTCCTAGCGAACCAGGTCTTGCATTAGTGTGTCTAACTGATAGTTGTTAGGATGCACTAGCGAGTCTGGACTTCGACCTTAGCTGCATATTATAAGTATTGTATATCATTCCTAGTGGAAAATTTCCTGCTAATCATTCCTAAGTCTAGACATGCCTTACTGCCTTTATTGCATAGATAGTGTATAGAAAAATTTATATCTTAGCGTATCTATTACGGTAAACTTTGCCTGATATCTTCCGTAAATTTCTCCGTAATTTAAGGGATCCTGGTACTATATATATCTAGGCATATTATGCATTGAGAATACCATCCAACTATCATTTGCTATCACTAAGCTTTTCATACCAAAAATCTTTTCTGTGATCGCGTACGATGGCCTCTACGAATCGACCAAGTTCTTCTGACTCCGAAGATAGCGTGACGGGAGCGCACCAACCGATCAACTACCATGATTTCTTTAGAAAGTGGGGATGGGTTCGCAAAATACTTACCCTATGGAGAAATGAAGAAGGTACTCCATATCACGAGCCGAACTTACCACCTAACGTCGGAGTGCTCGACCCGCTCACCGGCGAACCTGTTCGCAACACCGTTTATACCCTTTTTGCAACAATTTTTCGTCTTGAGGCTACCATTAATGGAACTAGAGAAGATATCCGACCTCTACCTCACACTGATAACCAACCAGGGTTAGTAGAAGAAGTTAAAGAACTTCGAGCTCGAGTGTTAACTTTAGAGAGCACGGTACACAATTTGCAAGCACTAGCAGTATCATCAACACCAGTAACATCACCAGCCTCAGCACCAACAGCACTAGTACCACCAAGAACAACATCCGCGTCACCAGCTTCGACATTTCATTCTGTACCTCGAGTATAATCTTCGTTCTACATATCATTCTACGTCGATTATCTTCGCTCGACATGGCGATTATGTAATTTCTAAAGTTTTAGAGATTATGTAATCTAGTTCTAACGATAAATCAAATGAGTTTAATATTTATTTACTCATAAAATCCATGATTACATCTGAAAATATATATATATATATATATATATATATATATATATATATATATATATATATATATATATATATATATATATATATATATATTCATAAAGATTGTAATTAAAGATTCTTTTGTACCAACTGTTAATGATGAAAATATTTTAACGGGTAGGTAATACCCGAGGAATATTTGAGTTTCACATTAATAAGTTACACTGTACATTCTTCAAATCCGATTCAACAGTTATTTACTATCCTACTTACATCCACAAGATATACGAATCCGTTAACCACAATACAACCATTTTCATTCAATTTCATATTTAGATTTTGACTTATCAGGATCCAACAAGTGGCATAATGAAGAAAACATTTGACATAATAAAATTTGTTAGAAACAAACAAATTAACTATGAGAAATTTTGTTAAGAATCCACGCTAATTGTTCCTAGCTAATTGTTCCTAGCTAACTGATTACATTTTAGTTATCGCAATTTATTTATCGCAATTTACATTCTCGCAATTTTATTTATCGTCATTTAATTTCTGTTATTTACTTTACGCACTTTATTTATCGTCATTTAATTTTTGTTATTTATTTTTACGCACTTTAAATATCGGGACACGTATACAAGGTTTTGACATATCATATCGACGCATCTATATATATTATTTAGAATAACAATAGACACTCTATATGCAGTAATGCGGGAGTTAGCTATACAGGGTTGAGGTTGATTCTACAATAATATATATAGTTTGAGTTGTGATTGAGTCTGAGACATATAAGGGTCACGAAACGTATTAATTAATTCGAATATTAAATATTAAACTATATATGAATTATTGGACTGTTAACTGTGGACTATCGACTGTGGACTAATAATATTAGACAATTAAAATGAATTAAAATACTGATTATAACATATGAAACTAAATAATTCTTCAAGTTTGCCACTTGATTTCATTTTAAACTTCATTTGTATCTTGGCGATTACAATCTGCGTTCGAAACTTTCATGATTCTTGAAAACACCTCAATAGAGAGGATGAACCAGTCGCACTTCACCTACGGAAGAAAAGATTGATGCATATAGATATGCACCTGAAAAACCCTCGGAAACTGAGTAATCGTTTAACACGTAGTTGTGCTAATTCTTTTAGTGTTATTATTACCCAAAATAACTTGGTAATCCCTTTCAAAATAGCAAATTTTGTCACAGCTCTAGCACAATCAACATCAACATTTCGTTCGAAACAATCTTATTATAACTATGATATATATGCGTGCTCTTTTATTGTTACCAGAGAATCTTTTATATTCCACCATACTACCATCAACGTTTAATCAATCTCAAAACACAGTTCTCTTGAAACCACCTCGGAATGATAACCGACGATTCAGATATGGCTGCATTAAATGCAGAGAAACAGAAAAATTGTAGATGGCCTAATTGGCTAAGAGTTTGATGATAAAGAATGGAGTGTTGGGAGCGTTCGATAGGAGATTTGGTACTGAAAAATGGATTGAACTAACCAAGAAGGAGACCAAGGACAAATATAAGGACCAAACCCTATATTCAAAGAATTCAGGTAATTCTGGGTCCGATGAAATCTTTAGAGGATATCTTGCTTCGAAGTCATGTTAAAATCTTGCGAAAAATTTTCCTTCAACAACCTTCGAACTTAGAAATTCCAAAACATTATCATAAATATCTTCGATATTTCTGAGGATATTTTTATAAATATTCTTGTCCGAAATTATCTACCTCTTCGTGTTTTCTGTATTCCATTATATTGGAAACTTCTGTAAAATCTAAGTATAAATTGTGAATGAATTGTGGAGAAGTGTTGAGAACTGAAGCATGAGTTAGTATAATATAATGCGCTTGGCCAACGTAATTATATTACAGTAAGTCATGCTAAATTTCTAATGTAACGTGATGATGATTCACATACCTTATCCTCATCATGTGCCATGTTACACAACTCTTTCATTTTACTTAATTTCTAAGCATATCACTGAAATATTTCCTTGATATTTCTGTTCTTCCGTAATTTCAACAGTTGCTAATAAATTGTGCTATTTTAGAATTCCATGAATTCCGGAAATCAACCGTGACTACGTCAAAAGTTAAGACGAACCTTAATTTTATCATTTCGCTCTTTTGCGATAACTTCACTCATACTCTTCAAGTAATAGAATTGATTTATCCATATTACTCCATAATCAGCTCATATTTGTCAGGAAAACAATCTTACTGTTAGCCATGATGATCTCGATCAAATTTCGGGGACGAAATTTCTTTAACGGGTAGGTACTGTCACGACCCAGAAAAATTTCGACAAATTTTAAATCAAACTCTCAATACAATTTTATATTTTTGACACGATAAGAAAAGTCTGTGATGTTGAGTCTCAAAATCTTTGAACTATTCTTATGAATCCATTTGACATTTGATTATTTCCGACGACTCACAATACGATTGCCTGTAAATAGATATGCATATATTTAAATATATATATGTGTGTGTGTGTGTATAATAATATGAAATATTATTTATTGTAATTGTTATAATTAATTTTGTAAAATAATAAATTTTATTTACAAAGTATCTATAAATAAAGTATATAGAATATATATGTAGGATTTCGAAATTATTTAGTAAACGACGACAACGCTCAATTGTCATTTGGTTGATAGTTAACAAGTTAAAAAGGAACATATATGATTTTAAGATAATCGATGATTCAAAAATGAGTTCTATAAATTTTAGACTTATTAAAAATATATTTAGGAGCAAAATGTTAAATTTAAACAATTTTTATATTTTACCCAGAATTAAGAGGGACAGTTGGTGTAATTTTTATTTGATAGTTAATGACCGAATTTTATACCATAATGACTGAATTAAATAAAGACAATTACTGCAAAAATTTGGAAATTTTTCAAATACTTCTATCCGCCACTAATTATCAACGGACCAGTATATAATATTCAAATTAAAATTTGTCGGTAAAACAGTGGGCGATGGCTTTCATATTAGTCATGTGAATTATTTTGTTAATATAATATATATATACATATATGTGATGACAGCTAAATGAGTGCTGAAGATAACCATTTAGATTCAAATACTGTTGTTGTTTGGAAATTCCCCACAGCATATCTTTAATTCTATATATACACTTATGCCTATACACTAAAGAGTGAGATAAACATATATACATATGAAATAACACACATATTGAGAGATAGATATAATTCGGCCAACACTCACCACCTTCACCATGACCATCATCGTCCACTAAGTATCACCATCACTAACCGCCACCATGGTTCCACCATAACCTCCCTTACGTTGTTTCTTTCTTGTATGTCAAAACTGCCACCATCAATATCTTTAACACCACCAACCTTGAACTCCCTAACTACCATAAGCTTCCACCAATCGGCTCATTCACCACAACTGTCACCCGTCATCACAACCTCACCATGAGCAACCCACGTATGATCTTTTCTTCTATTTCGCTCAAACCATCGAGCCAACACATCATCGACAATCTCCACTGCAACTATCATCACCAACGAAACCACTATCAACCTAAAATCAACACCATGTTGTTGTTTCTTTCGACGCTTGCTACTACTATAGTTATATTTCTTTTTCATCTCAAATCAAACTCAAAGCAATCACCTAATACAATCACTTACAGCTCACTATATCACTTAAATTTGTTGCCACTATGCTATCATTTTTCTGTTGCTATATTTCCTCCCTTATCGACTCATCAAAAGTCCAAGACCCACTTGTTCCCAGCTACTAATTACGTTTTCCTGTTTCAAATCAAGCACACCTCAACCCACCTTCATCCACCACCGGAAACACCATAGAACCATCACCACCATAACCGTCGCCAACCCTTTCATCATCTTCATCAAAACCACAAACCCAGAAATATTGATATCGATAACGATGAATATGATAGGAGAGATTAGATAGATGATGAAGAAGAGGTGGTTACAGGAAAATGGTAATAATAAAGGTATATGATTAATGAGAAGGAGATTATGATTATGCGACTATGATGATGTTGTAATCATGATTGGATCGAAAACAGAAACCCTTTTATTTTTTCCTTCCGTCGACCTCACGAGCCCCACCTCCAGCTGTTTTTTTTAAAACCCCGAATTATATAACAATTACAAATACAATCGGGCCATGCTTCTGATTTGGGCCAGGGGTGTTTATTCAGTCGGGCCGAGATCCTCTTATGATTCTGGTGGGCCGTGAGCATTATGTTGGGCCTTCGAAGTCCATTCAACAAACCGGGAATGATGATGTTAAATGGCGTGATGATACATGATGAGTATATAATGATGAAGTGGAACGATGATTCTGTGAAGATGTTACGATGGTGAAGGTGAGGAAGGGTTGATGATGAGCTTGATGAAAGATGAAATAATATTGATAATGATTAAGATCATAAAGATGCATGATGTATTATGATAATGGAACAATGAAGATATTGATGAAGTGATATTAATGATGATGATGATGATGATGATGTTGTCACGGTTATGGCAATGATGATGATAATGGTTATGATGATGATAAACTATAATGATCGATGTTATTATGATAATAATAATGATCTCATAATATGGTATATCATTATGTTTATCATTTATATTATTATTACCTTTGTTATTATTAATTTTATTATTATTATTATTATTATTATTATTATTATTATTATTATTATTAATTAACTAACACAAAATATTAAAATTATGATTATTATTATATTAGTAGTATTATTATCATTATATTTATTAATATAAATATTAGTATCATTATTATTATTATTAATAAAATCATTATTTTATAGTTATCATTATTAGTATTTATTATTATTAAAATTAACATCTTTATTAAAAAGTATCATTTTTATTAAAATTATTATTTTATCAGTTATATTAAAAATATCATTTTTTTTACCCTATTATCATTATTAGTATTTTTATCATTACTAATATTATTATTGTATTATCATAATTTTAACAAACAAACGAATATATATATATATATATATATATATATATATATATATATATATATATATATATATATATATATATATATATATATATATATATATATATATATATATATATATATAATTATATATATATATATATATATATATATATTTATATATATATATATATTTAATACATATAATATAACAAAAATTCATATTTTTATAAAATGAATATATGAAACATATAGGTTATTAATATAATAGTTGCAATTAATTAAAAGAACATACAAATTATTAATATAACAAGTATAGTAATTAATATTAATATATATATATATATATATATATATATATACTTGTTTACTTGTTAGTATATGTGTTAATATATATATATATATATATATATATATATATATATATATATATATATATATATATATATATATATATATATATATATATATATATATATATAATTGATATAGGATCGTGAATCCAAGACCAACCCTATACTTGTTCAATGTCGTCATATGTATTTTTACTACAAAATACATTAGGTGAGTTTCATTTGCTCCTTTTTTTTAATTGCTTTTGCAATATATATTTTTGAGCTGAGAATACATGCGCTGCTTTTATAAATGTTTACGAAATAGACACAAGTACTTAAAAATATATTCTACGTTGAGTTGTACCACTGGCATACTTCCCTGTAGATTGGTAACTACTATTTACATGCGGTATTGTAAACGCGAATCCTGTTGATAGATCTATCGGGCCTGACAACCCCAACCGGACTGGACGACCAGTATTCAACGGTTGCACAGTACTTCGTTTCGGTGACTACACTTGGTACGGTGTAGTGAGATTTCATAATAAAGGGAATATGCGACGTGATTAAATGTTAAGTATGGTTACCAAGTGCTCAACCACTTAGAATGCTTTACATACACTTGCGAGTGTATTATGTTTATGATTATGAAATCTTGTGGTCTATTAAATTATTGAAATGATTGTTATGATAAACCTATGAACTCACCAACCTTTTGGTTGACACTTTAAAGCATGTTTATTCTCAGGTACTAATTAAGTCTTCCGCTGTGCATTTGCTCAATTTAAGGACATTACTTGGAGTCGATCATCGCAATGGTACCAAGTGTTGAAGACTTCGTCCAGGTGGATAAGGACGGGTTATTACAGTGCGAAAGTCTTCGTCAAATTATTCTTATTCCCGAAGTCAAATATTCCAACTAATTGGGGATTCGAATTGTAACAAGGTCTTAATACTTTGTTTAATGAATACACCAGGTTATCGACTGCGTGTAAACCAAGGTTTTACTACTTTGTTAACAATTACACCAATTACCCTTGAATGTAATCCACCCTTGTTTCAACAAGTCTATTAACTATTAATCCAGTTCCGTGTCCGGTAAAATGAACAATTATTGGTATTTATAGATATCCCGCCCACCGTACCCAGTCAAGCGTATATGGTTATATATAAATACGTCAAATTATAAGTCTATATATTAAATTAATGAGGTATCATTTAGTTAATATAAAGCCCATTAATAGTCCATAGTCTAATTTCTACAAGTGTCGTTCTTTTGTCCAAACCCCAATTATGGTACAAAGCCCAATTACCCAATTTTAATATTTAGCCCAACATCATGATTACTTCGGAATTAAATAAGCATAATAATAACTTAGCTACGAGACATTAATTTAAAAATAACATTAACCATAACTTACAGTGATTAAAAATAGCTTAGCGTTACACGGACAT
Organism: Rutidosis leptorrhynchoides; assembly: GCF_046630445.1. Taxonomy (NCBI): domain Eukaryota; kingdom Viridiplantae; phylum Streptophyta; class Magnoliopsida; order Asterales; family Asteraceae; genus Rutidosis; species Rutidosis leptorrhynchoides. The sequence goes on from NC_092334.1 coordinate 195,763,704, forward strand.
AATTTCGACTTACACCCTTACAACATTCGCTAACATACCCTTATTATTAGAATTTAAAATTAAAATTAAAATTATAATATAAATATATATATATATATATATATATATATATATATATATATATATATATATATATATATATATATATATATACGTGAGTGAGATAGAGAGATAAGATGGATATATCAGTAAACCAGAGCATGCTTTTATAGGAATGTGGCCTGGTACTATTCACCATGCGATCGCATGGCTTTATAACTGCCAGGCCATGCGATCGCATGGCCTGCTTTTCCAGCTCACATGAGCTTGTTTCTTCGGCCGACGGTTTTTAAATATAATATATAATATATAAATAATTTAAAGAATTATTTAAATATTATATTATATTTATGTGCATAGTTGACTTGTAATTTTTAGTCCGTTGCGTCGAGCGTTGAGAGTTGACTTTGGTCCCGGTTTCGGATTTTTGAGCGTCCTTTCATACAATTTAATATCTTGTATTTTGCGTTTAGCGTCTTGTACTCTTGTAATTTTGAGACGTTTCTCATCAATAATTTGAACCACTTTGATTGTACTTTGTACTTTTGAGCTTTTTGGTCATTTGCATCTTCAATTCGTCGAATCTGTCTTTTGTCTTCTCCTTTTATTATTTAAACGAATATCACTTGTAAATAGAACAATTGCAACTAAAAACTTGTCTTTCTTGAGGGATAATGCTATGAAATATATGTTCGTTTTTAGCATTATCAGAATGCATTTGCCCTTTTGACTATTCCTGACGATTCACGAACGAGTGTTGTATATATATATATATATATACACATATATACGAATATAAGTTTATATAATAAATTGAAATAATAAAATACAACTTAATCAATTAAGTTAATTATGTAAAATATTACACAAAATAAAAAGTTGTTATTTAAAATGAAACTATATGTATTTTGTAATATATTTTGAATGTATAGATAATAATTCAATAAAAGTTAATATATGATATATATATTATATAATATAAGTAATGATACATTGATAATGCTAAAAACGAACATATATTTCATAGCATTATTCCTCAAGAAAGACAAGCTTTTAGTTGCAATTGTTCTATTTAAAAGTGATATTCGTTTAAATAATAAAAGGTGAAGACAAAAGACAGATTCGACGAATTGAAGACGCAAACGACCAAAAAGCTCAAAAGTACAAAAGACAATCAAAGAGGTTCCAATTATTGATAAGAAACGTCTCGAAATTACAAGAGTACAAGATTCAAAACGCAAAGTACAAAATATAAAATTGTACGCAAGGACGTTCAAAAATCAGGAACCGGGACCAGAGTCAACTCTCAACGATCGACGCAACGGACTAAAAATTACAAGTTAACTATGTATATAAATATAATATAATATATAATTAATTATATTAATTATATATATATTATATATATATTATAAACCGTCGGCAAGAAAGACTCCAAAAGGGATTGAGCTGTAATTTCAAACTCCGCGACTCGCGGAGTTTGAAGGCAAAAATGCCGCGAGTCGCGGAGCCCCAAAAGTCGAAAATCCCTATAAAAGCAAACGAATTCTGATCGCAAAAAAAAACCAAAAAATCCATCCATCTCTCTATCTATATCGTATATATTTATATTTATATTTTAATTTTAATTTTAATTTTAATTTTAATCCTAATAATAAGGGTATGTTAGCGAATGTTATAAGGGTGTAAGTCGAAATTCTGTCCGTGTAACGCTACGCTATTTTTAATCATTGTAAGTTATGTTCAACCTTTTTATATTAATGTCTCGTAGCTAAGTTATTATTATGCTTATTTAATCCGAAGTAATCATGATGTTGGGCTAATTACTAAAATTGGGTAATTGGGCTTTGTACCATAATTGGGGTTTGGACAAAAGAACGACACTTGTGGAAATTAGACTATGGGCTATTAATGGGTTTTATATTAACTAAACAATACCTTGTTAATTTAATATACAAACTTATAATTTGACGTATTTATATATAACCACATACGCTTGACTGGGTACGGTGGGCGGGATATCTATAAATACCAATAATTATTCATTTTACCGGATACGGAACTGGATTAATAGTTAATAAACTTGTTGAAACAGAGGTGAATTACATTCAAGGGTAATTGGTGTAATTGTTAACAAAGTAGTAAAACCTTGGTTTACACGCAGTCGATAACCTGGTGTATTCATTAAACAAAGTATTAAGACCTTGTTACAATTCGAAACTCCAATTAGTTGGAATATTTGACTTCGGGAATAAGAATAATTTGACGAAGGCTTTCGCTCTTTATATTTATGATTGATGGACTATTATGGACAAATCCGTATGGACATATTAAATAATCCAGGACAAAGGACAATTAACCCATGGGCATAAAACTAAAATCAACACGTCAAACATCATGATTATGGAAGTTTAAATAAGCATAATTCTTTTATTTCATATTTAATTTCCTTTATTTTATATTTAATTGCACTTCTAATTATCGCACTTTTATTTATTGTTATTTAATCGCACTTTTAATTATCGTACTTTTTAATTATCGCAATTTTATTTTATCGCACTTTTATTTATTGCAATTTCATTATCGTTATTTATTTTACGCTTTAAATTAAGTCTTTTATTTATTTAATATTTTACATTAGGTTTTAACTGCGACTAAAGTTTTAAAATCGACAAACCGGTCATTAAACGGTAAAAACCCCCCTTTATAATAATAATATTACTTATATATATATATATATATATATATATATATATATATATATATATATATATATATATATATATATATATATATATATATATATATGTATTTCTATAAAAGTAAACTAATATAGGGTTAAGCTTTGTTTAAAAAGATTCCCTGTGGAACGAACCGGACTTACTAAAAACTACACTACTGTACGATTAGGTACACTGCCTATAAGTGTTGTAGCAAGGTTTAAGTATATCCGTTCTCTAAATAAATAAATATCTTGTGTAAAAATGTATCGTATTTAATAGTATTTCCTTGTAAAAATATAAGCTATTTTATATACACCTCGCACGACATCAAGTATTTTTGGCGCAGCTGCCGGGGAGTCTATTAAAAGCCGGAAGCGCAACGCTACAGAAAAAAAAAATTTATGTATTTTTAAGATTTTGTTAAATATTTAAGTTTTATAAAGTTTCTTTATTTTTATATAAGTTTTATTTAAGTATTTTGTTTTTATTTAAAAACATATAAACAAAAAAAAATATATATATATATAAATCTAGTTTTAAGATTTTTATTTATAAAATTATAAAGTAATTCTATTTTTATTTAAGTTTTAAATATAAGTTTTTATTATACACATATTTTTTTTTATAAACAGAAAAAATTAAAAACAGAAAATAGAAAAAAAAAAATAAAGAAAAACGCGTCGAATTTAAATAACCTGTCAGTTGAAAACTGGAACCCCGCGACTCACGGGGTTTGATGCATTAAATACCGCAACTCGCGGAGAAAACCTGACACGCGACAGAAGCCCTAATCAGGCATTAATCACGGTGTAATTATTATTATTATTATTATTATTTAATTAAAAACCCTAAATAGGTTTTATTTATTTATTAATTAGTTTAGTTTATTAATTTAATTTGTTTTATTTGTTAAATTAGTTTAATTAAATTATAAAATTAGTAGTTTTATTAAATAAATAATATAAAAATAATATTTTTATAAAAATTGTATTTTTTGTACAACTTTTTGTATATTTATTCCCTTTTTAATCGTTTTAGCGTAATATTTGTATTTTTCGCTCATATTTAGTTTTAAACTTAGTTTTTGCAATAGTTATTTTTACTTTTAGATTTTTAGGCTTAGCCGTAGAATTCCTTAAGTGCTTTTTCTTTAGACTAAGATTTAGGTGCTTTAGAATTTTGCGACGCCTTTTTAAGTTTTAGTTTCTTTTTAAGTTATTTCCATTTGGGATATAGTTTTTCCTGTAAGCTTTAATATTTTTAGACACCTTTTACTATGTACCAATTATCATTCCAATTAGTTATCTCAATTTGCGATTATAATTTTAAGTTAGTTGTAGTAATAAAGGTAGGTTAGTCAAGTATTTCTAAGTTTTATAAGTTTCTTTTATTTTTCCGTCACCTTTTATTTTTCAACTATTTTTCTTTTTCGACCTTTTTCGACGAACTCTTTTTCTTTCTTATTTCTCGCTATTCTAGTTTTAGGACATAGATTTTTATTCTACTTCTTATCTAAATTTCTTAAAATTACGAAAATTTGTTTTAAGTAGTTAAATTAATAGACATCAAAATTTTCTGGTTCGTAGTAATAGTTGGATTTGTACGTGGACCGGGTTATTGGAGCCAAACAGTCCTCAATTATATTGAGACCAAACGAATCCTGCCCCTCTGCTGCATCTTTTGGCTATTCAAAACGTGGGCAAAATCAGAAAAGTCTATTGATTGGATAACTTATTATAATTTTTCTTTCCTTTTTAAAACTAATAGGATATTCAGTTAATGCACCGAGCAAGACTTTCACCACCTTTTGTACGTTCACCGCCTGTAACTAGATCAAGACATTTAGCAAATATTACTGCCGTTGATTTTTCTTTAGAATCGTCATCCAGTCGACCAAGTACTTCAGTTCAAATTTCCGATAATCCATTTTTTGAACCCGACCTCACAATTGAGAATCTGGAGAATATTCAGGAACGATTCGTAGATCCTGAACCACTAAACTTTCCTCCGGAACCACCAATCATTCAAACAGAGATTGTTGAGGAACGAACCATTAAATCAGAATCCTCTAGTGATTTCGATTCAACAAATTCAATTATGGAGAATCTGGAACCTTTAAGTATGGAAGACCGAATGAGAGCTAAACGCACTGGCCAAGGTCACGCAATTACTCATCCAGACATTAATGCGCCAGATTATGAAATCAAAGGACAAATTCTACACATGGTGACTAATCAATGCCAATTTAGTGGTGCGCCGAAGGAAGATCCAAATGAACATCTACGTACCTTTAATAGGATCTGCACACTATTTAAAATCCGAGAAGTGGAGGATGAACAGATATATCTCATGTTATTTCCCTGGACTTTAAAGGGAGAAGCCAAAGATTGGTTGGAATCGTTACCTAAAGGGGCGATCGATACATGGGACATTTTAGTTGACAAATTTCTTAAACAATTCTTTCCTGCATCTAAAGCCGTAAGACTTCAAGCAGAAATTGTTACGTTCACACAGAAACCGAATGAAACTCTATATGAGGCATGGACTAGATATGGAAAGTTGTTAAGAGGATGTCCGCAACATGGTTTAGACACCTGTCAAATAGTACAAATATTCTACCAAGGTTGCGACATCACTACAAGAAAAGACATAGATATAGCAGCTGGTGGTTCTATTATGAAGAAAACCGAAACTGATGCTTACAAAATTATTGATAACACTGCTTCCCACTCACATGAGTGGCACCAAGAAAAAGATATCGTTAGATCATCTAAAGCAGCTAGAGCCGATTCTAGCCATGACTTAGATTCCATTTCCGCAAAGATAGATGCTGTGGAAAGACGAATGGAAAAGATGACTAAAGATATTCACTCAATACGAATTAGTTGTGAGCAGTGTGGAGGACCACATTTGACAAAAGATTGTCTCAGTATTGAATTAACAATGAAACAAAGAGAGAATATTTCATACATAAACCAAAGGCCTGGAAATAATTATCAGAATAATTATCAACCGCCAAGACCAATTTACAATCAAAACCAGAATTATAACCGAAATATTCCATACAACAACCAACAAGGTCCTAGCAATCAACAAGTATCCAATAATACTTACAATCAGCAAAGACCTAATTTTCAAAACAAGCCACCACAACAAACCGATGATAAAAAGCTGAATTTAGAAGATATGATGACGAAGCTAGTTGAAACTCAAACGCAGTTTTTCACATCTCAGAAACAAACCAATGAACAAAATGCTCAAGCATTTAGAAATCAACAAGCTTCTATTCAAAATCTGGAACAAGAAGTGAGTAACCTAGCAAGGTTAATAGGTGAAAGAAAACCAGGAAGTCTACCTAGTGATACAAATGCTAACCCCCGGAATGAAACAGCTAAAGCCATTACCACAAGAAGTGGTACAACGCTTAAACCACCGGAAATACCTGTAACTTCTGATGAAGCTATTCCTACTCCACAAGAACCACAACCTGATCAAGATAAGGAAAAAGAACCGGTAGTTGAAAAGGTTAATGAAGATAACACAGCTAAGGATAAACCTTGTGTTAAACCATACCAACCACCACTTCCTTACCCGAGTAAAATGAAGAAAGAGAAACTTGAAGCCGAGCAATCCAAATTCTTGGATATGTTTAAACAGATAAATGTAAATCTTCCTTTCATTGATGTGATTTCAGGAATGCCTAGATATGCTAAATTCTTGAAAGATCTAATCTCAAATAGAAAGAAAATGGAAGAACTCTCGGCTGTTACTATGAATGCTAATTGTTCAGCAGTGCTGTTGAATAAGATACCAGAAAAATTATCTGATCCAGGAAGTTTCACAATTCCATGTTTTCTGGGTAGTCTTAGTTCAATAGAAGCATTGGCAGACTTAGGTGCTAGTATAAATCTAATGCCGTATTCACTATACGCTAAACTAGACCTTGGAGAATTGAAACCAACCAGAATAAGCATACAACTAGCCGATAGATCAATAAAATATCCTAGAGGGATAATGGAGAACATGCTAGTTAAAGTTGGTACTTTAGTATTTCCAGTAGATTTTGTTGTTTTGGACATGGAAGAAGATTCTCAAGTTCCTCTCATATTAGGAAGACCATTCTTAAACACGGCTAAAGCAATGATAGACGTGTTCGGTAAGAAATTAACCCTAAGTATAGAGGATGAGAGTGTTACCTTTTCAGTTGATAGAGCAATGCAACAACCACAATCTGCAGATGATACATGTTATTATATTCAAACTATAGATGCACATGCAGAATTATTAGAAGAATTTCCAGAATTACAAGGAACAGGAGAATGTTCTTTAGGAGAAGGTAATGAACCAATTGATGAAGCTGAAATGTTAGCTACACTAATAGCTAATGGATATGAGCCAACAACAGAAGAAATTCAAATGCTAAAAGAAGAAGACAGATATCGATACAAATCATCGATAGAAGAACCTCCGAAATTAGAGTTAAAGCCACTTCCAAACCATTTGGAATACGCTTATTTACATGGCAAATCTGAATTACCTGTAATAATATCGTCTTCTCTTACTGAAAATGAGAAATCACAACTCATTTCTGTGTTGAAAGCTCATAAACCAGCCATTGCATGGAAGATTCATGATATTAAAGGAATAAGTCCTTCGTATTGCACACATAAAATCCTTATGGAAGAAGGTCATAAAACGTATGTGCAACGCCAACGAAGACTAATTCCTAATATGCAAGATGTAGTTAAGAAAGAGATTATTAAACTGCTAGACGCAGGTCTAATTTATCCAATCTCTGATAGTCCATGGGTAAGCCCAGTTCAATGCGTGCCTAAGAAGGGTGGCATGACTGTCATTACAAATGAGAAAAATGAGCTTATTCCTACTAGGACTGTAACAGGATGGCGTGTGTGTATTGATTATAGAAAATTAAATGACGCCACCAGAAAAGATCACTTTCCCTTATCTTTCATTGATCAAATGTTGGAAAGATTAGCCGAAAATAGTTACTATTGTTTTCTAGATGGATTTTCCGGATATTTTCAAATTCCAATAGCACCCGAAGATCAAGAGAAAACCACATTCACGTGCCCTTATGGTACTTTTGCTTACAAACGCATGCCATTTGGACTTTGTAACGCCCCTGCAACCTTTCAAAGGTGTATGATGGCGATTTTTCATGACATGATAGAAGAATGCATGGAAGTATTCATGGATGACTTTTCAGTCTTCGGTGATACATTTGAATCATGTATAGTTAATCTGGAATGAATGCTAATTAGATGCGAACAATCAAATCTAGTTCTTAATTGGGAGAAATGCCATTTCATGGTTAAAGAAGGCATCGTTCTTGGTCATAAAATTTCAAAAGAAGGAATTGAAGTGGATAGAGCTAAAGTAGATGTAATTGCTAAACTTCCACATCCCACCAATGTTAGAGGAGTTACGAGTTTTCTAGGGCATGCCGGTTTTTACCGACGTTTCATAAAAGATTTTTCAAAAATTGCCACTCCTATGAATAAACTCCTAGAAAAGGATGCTCCATTCATCTTTTCAGATGAGTGTATCAAATCTTTTAATATTCTTAAAGAAAAACTCACTAATGCACCGATCATGGTAACACCAAATTGGAATCTACCATTTGAACTAATGTGCGATGCAAGTGATTTTGCGATGGGAGCCGTTCTAGGACAAAGGATTGAAAAACGATTTCAACCTATATATTATGCTAGTAAGACGTTACAAGGAGCACAAACAAACTATACAACTACTGAAAAATAACTCCTTGCTATTGTCTTTGCTTTTGACAAATTTCGATCATATCTCGTTCTAGCAAAAACGGTGGTCTATACCGACCATTCTGCTCTTAGATACTTATTTTCAAAACAAGATGCTAAACCAAGATTAATCCGTTGGATCTTACTCTTACAAGAGTTTGATATTGAAATCCGAGATAAAAGAGGAGCAGAAAATCTCGCCGCTGATCATCTTTCTCGTCTTGAAAATCCTGAGTTAGAAGTTCTAAATGAATCGGCCATACAAGACAACTTTCCTGATGAATATCTATTGAAGATAGATTATAATGAAATCCCATGGTTTGCAGACTATGCAAACTACATAGTTTGTGGATTCCTTGAGAAAGGATTATCATACCAAAAACGAAAGAAATTCTTCAGTGATATAAAACACTATTTTTGGGAAGATCCACATCTGTTTAAAAGTTGTCCCGATGGAATAATACGCCGATGTGTATTTGGAGATGAAGCTAGTAAAATTTTAAACCATTGTCACACAGGACCAAAAGGAGGGCATTATGGGCCTCAACTAACAGCAAGAAAAGTTTATGATGCTGGATTCTATTAGCCTACAATTTACAAAGACGCACACCTTCTTTGCAAATCCTGTGATGCTTGTCAAAGGGCCAGAAAAATAAGTCAACGTGATGAAATGCCACAAAATGTCATCCAAGTATGTGAAGTATTTGACATTTGGGGTATTGACTTTATGGGTCCATTTCCAAAATCTCATAATAATCTATATATACTCGTAGCCATTGATTATGTATCTAAATGGGCGGAAGCACAAGCTCTCCCAACTAACGATGCACGAGTTGTAGTCAACTTTTTAAAACGTCTTTTTGCAAGGTTTGGAACACCGAAAGCTTTAATAAGTGATCGGGGTACTCATTTCTGTAATAATCAACTTGAGAAAGTTCTTAAAAGATATGGAGTAACTCATAAAATCTCCACCGCATATCATCCACAAACAAGTGGACAAGTTGAAAATACCAACCGAGCTTTAAAACGTATTCTAGAGAAAACCATAGGATCAAATTCGAAGGAATGGTCCATTAAATTGGAGGATGTACTCTGGGCTTTTAGAACAGCCTACAAAACTCCAATTGGAACCACACCTTTTAGACTTGTTTATGGAAAAGCATGTCATCTTCCAGTAGAAATTGAACACAAAGCATTTTGGGCTTTGAAGACATGTAATCTTGATTTACATGAAGCCGGACGTCTACGATTAAGTCAATTAAACAAATTAGAAGAATTAAGACATGAAGCATACGATAATTCGTTAATCTATAAAGAAAGAACGAAGAAATGGCATGATAAAAGAATCAGAAGTTCAAAAGAATTTAAGGAAGGAGACAGAGTTCTTCTTTTCAATTCACGATTCAAGCTATTTCCTGGAAAATTGAAATCAAGATGGTCTGGATCATTCATAGTCAAAAGAGTTTTCCCATACGGAACGATAGAATTGATAAATTCAAATGGGATTGAATTTAAAGTTAATGGTCACAGAGTTAAACATCACATACATGGTCCGATGGAAGTTGACAATGAAGTTAATCATAATTTCACCACCCAAGAAAACCTTCAAAATGAAAACATAAATATGTTATCAACAACATATGAAAAATCAAAACTGGAATATAGAGAGGATTCAAATTTGAGTGATGAAGAAGAATTCCTATACAAACCTCCCATTCCAAGAAACGAAGAAAAATGTGAACAAGAAATTCAAATAGAAATGAAAGAACCAAGGAAAGAACACCCGAAAAAGGTTTACAAACCAACTCGACTTACTAAAGCAGGAGACCCGGGTGAATTTATCATTTCTTGCTTACTTAATGATGGTGTTGTATATAATGGACTCGCAGATTTAGGAGCAAGTGCAAATATTATGCCTCTTTCCTTATACAAAAGATTAGGCATGGGTAAATTAAAACCAACCAAAATAGGTGTTCAATCATTTGACCAAACTATTAAGCACCCGGTTGGAATAGCAAATAATTTACTTGTTAACGTGGGAAGTTTGACCTTTGTTGCAAACTTCATAGTGATTAATATGGAGGAAAACCTTGATATTCCTCTAATTCTAGGTCACCCATTTTTAGCAACCACCGAGGCATTCATTGATGTAAGAGAAGGTAGAATAACACTTAGGAATGGTGATACATCGATCACCTTTGTGAACCGAAAGTTTAGATCTCCACAAACCAAAACTGTTAGACCAATAAAAATGCATAAGTGTGTGGAAGATGAATAAACACTTAATGATGATCCAATCACAAAGAATGCCGTTGATGATACGAAATTAGATGAATCCATTTTTAACAGTTCAACGAAGAAACTTTATAAACGGATTCACGATGCTAAGATTAAAGGAAACTTTAAGTTATATAACCGATTAATATCCAATTTATCGTCAAAAGAAAAGGCAATGTTAGTTGAATTTGTGAAAGTTACGGAGGAAATCAACAAATGGATTGAAGTAAAAGTCAAAGATATACAAGTTGTTGATGATTCAATTGAAAATAATGTTAATCACAATTTCGATACCACAGCCAACTAAGTGTGGGGAGAATCAAAGGGGTTTATGTATTTCTGTTAGAGTTAGATTGTCTGTTTTTGTGTAGTTCTCGAAAATGGAACCCGAATGGTCTTTCCCTAGCAGACCCTAAAGAACTAGTCTTCTCCCCCCATTCTGAATTTTTATTTTTTTTAGGTTTTTACAAAATGAAGACTGCCTGTGAACTAAACCATGGTCTAATGCTACACGCTTTGATCACTAAACGAAATAATGACATACTACCGAGTGAATTAGTATCAGTAATCAGAGAAAGAATGGACGGAGTTAGAAAAGAATCCAGATGCGAAGATAATAAGTTACAATTTGGTAAAGGAAAATCAAAATCCGCAGTGAAAAGAAGAGCACGACACCTAGAAAGATGTCACAAATGCGGAAAATGGTCACATGGAGATAAATGTTCAAATAATCAAACCTATTCAAACACCGAATTTGTTACTTTATGCAGAGACGGACCATTTATATGTTTAGAAGAAAAGACACTAAATGCTCGAGGTTACGCCTATGTAGCCATGGAAAACCAATTAAACCGACTATCTTATGAATGGGATAGATCATATAACTAAGAAATCTATTTAACAGGTATGTCTGTACAATTTTTATTTTATTTTTTTTATTTTTTAACCTTTTGATAATAAACGCTAATTTGTTCGCTAAAAAGTATTAAATTGGTATTGAATAAAATTAGGTTTGGCGACCGAAATTATTGATATCATTTAAAAATTTATTACATCACTGCGAAATTTAACGTTTATTCTTAAGGTATAAATATCTTTAAACAATCAACCCAAAATATTTCAAAAATTCGTAATGAGTTAAATTAGGTCTTGGAACCGAAATTACTTTACCGAAAAGAGGGGCGCATATTTTTGATAATATTTGATTGATTAAAGTGGGATAAAAAGCCAAAAAGATTTTTAATTTTATTTTTACCATGTTTTTAAAATTAATATTTAAATCTTAAATTAATATTGTAAACTTTGTAAAAACAATATATTTAAAATTGTAAATATTTGAAAAATTAATATAAGTTTGGTATGAATTTATAAATTTTTAAATTAAGTTTGGTGTGAATTTTTAATTTTTAAAATATGAAATTTTAATTTTATGCATTTCAAATTTTAAGTTTGGTGTGAATTTTTAATATTAATTTTGAATTTTATATTTAAATTGTGTGAATTTAAAAACAAAAATTTACTTTATCTCATTAATTTAAAAATATGATTTTTAAAATTCGTCGTAAGTTGAAGACTAGGTCTTTGAACCGAAATTGCTTTACCCGAGGGAGGGACGAGAACTTTTATTATCATTATTTTTAATCTTATTGAACTAAAGTATGCCAAAAACATTAAAAAACCTAAAAATCTTAGCTTTTAAAACAATCGCTACAAAAAGACAAATTTTAAAATTTTGTTGAAAGACGGACTAGGACATCGATCCGAAACGACCTCGTCCTAAATAACAAAGGAAATAAAATTTTAAAATTAATTAATTAATTGTTTTAATAAGTTAAAGATTATAAAAAAAAAAAAAATACCAAACTCCGCGACTCGCGGAGTTTGAAGGGGATATCTCCGCGAGTCGCGGAGGGACCAAAATACAAAAAAAAATATAAACGCATAACAGATCAGTCCCAACCCAAAACAAAAACATACTGCGAAAAACTGCACGAAAAAACCCGAGAAAAAACCCCCAAAATCACAATTTTTAACCGTTAATCACCAAATCTTTTACTAAAATCATGTTGAGAAGGATGTTATCAAGGAATTACTCAAGAAAAACGGTAAATTTCTACACCTAAACACCATTTAATCCGAAATTAGTGTTCTTGAGAAATTTTTTTTCCCAATTTGATTTTGATGCTTTTTAGTGTAATTAGGCTTAAATTGTTTATGTATTATGCTTGTATAACCTAGATTGATGCTGTTTAACATGATTAGAAGCCTTAAACTTCAAATTTTGAGTAATCTAGGGTTTGTGTTCTTGAGCAAATTTGGGGCTTTTTGATATAAACAGGTTATGGCCGATTTTTGTCATGAATTGTTGCTAAATTAAGCAGTGTAACATGTTTAGGTAGTTAAATGATCCAAACTTTGAGCCTAAACATGATTTTGAGAATTAAAATGGACTTTTTCAAGTCTAAAAATTCATGAACTTGATTTTTGAAAGATAATGCCATTTGAGACTTGTTTAATTGCTAGTAATGATTATTTTGACATGTTATTTGAGTTGAATGCTTATGAACTTGGCGAACATTTTCGTATATGCTTATTTGAAAAAGTGTAGATTTGATGAAAATATGAAAATAAGCTTAAGTTTGATATAAATTGATCATGTCATTGTAATTATTTTGATTGATGATTTTGCTGACACTAATGCATATTTGGATGCACAAAAATTGTGTTTGATGTGTTTTGCAGACTGAAAGGGGTGAATCTTCATCCCAAGCTCGCAATGCTCCTGCTGAGAATGCGGAACAACAGGAGGTGGATAACTACTACAAGCAGGATATACCTCATCCAGTCATGACCTTTTCTGATATGCACTTGGAAGAGTTGCACCCGAACCTGAGATTTGACAGACTTTGGATAGATTATCCAAAATATCAAAGGGGTTTGCATACTCTTCATTCTAAGGTTGTTGAGGTACCGAGGGTCATAGAATGGGGACCCTTAGAAGCTGTAAAATTAGCCGGGCCAATTAGGGAATTACTTGTACAGAGGTATGGTAATTCTACTTTTAATGACTGGGTACATTTATTCACCATGCGTAGACCTGTATATAAAGTATGGTGTGAAGAATTATTGTGTAGTATAGAGTTGAATGATCGGGTAGCTAGTTTAACCGATCGTTCTTTTATTAGATTTTTGTTAGGCGGTTCGATGCGCCACATGTCTTTACTAGACATGGCTCAGGCTTTACGTATATATACGCCTGAGGAGTTAGCATCTGCCGATTGTAGAGGGTTGATACTAAACGGTAGAAAGATAGATGAAAATTTTGATACACACGGTGTGTGGAGTCAAATGACAAGCCATCACCGTTTCAAAGGGGAAATTACTCTTATTTGGATATAGATAGAGCCGAATTAAGAGTAATTCATAGGTTTTTAGCTAATTCGATTACACAAAGGGGTAAGAACAAGGAAAAAGTAAATGAACATGATTTGTTTTACCATATGTGTATTCGAGACCCACAAAGTGCTGTAAGTATACCGTATTGTGTGGGTTATTATTTATCAGCTATGGTTAGGGGGATGCGACCGCATAGCATAATAGGAGGTGGTATTTTTATTACTTTGATTGGTGAATATCTCGGTGTGGATATAAGTCGGGGGGGATTATTAGTAGAAGAACCAGAACCCCACGATACTATAGGTTTAAATGTATACCATGGTGCGAAAGTTTTGAAGAGGCGAAATAACACCACAGTACCATACCATGGTAGACATCCACAGGTTGAGAGAAACCAACAGCAAGGTAATGTAGGAGGGGGGGAATGAGATGCAAGAAATGCAAAGGTTTATAGCTTCTCAGGAGTACGAAAATGCTAGACAGAGAGCATTTGAAGATTGGCAAGTTCATCAGAACCAAATCATAGCTCATTGCCAACATATAGGTAGAAACTATATTCCTACACCGAAACCCATCTTCCCTCCCTGGTCTATAGAGATGCAGCCACCATATCCTACGTATAACCCTGCCGAAGCATTCTATAACACCTATGGTTATGCCTGGAACCCCTATTGGTACCAGTATCATCCCTAGTCTACTTAGTTTTATTTATTTTGTAATTTGTAATGATTGATACGTTTAATACTTATGTTAATATTGTAATAGTTGTTATAATTTTCTAACTTTTATTCTTAGATTTTATTAATTTTTGAATGTGGGGTAATATACCAAACTTCAAAAATATGTATATATGTTTGCAGTTTATCTTATGTACACAACAGGGTAAAACAACGCATTTTCAAAGACTGGCATTAAGTTCAGCAAAAGCAACTAATTTTGACGACAAGATGCAAAATGTATGTGAAATAACAACAAGACGGAATGAACAAATGATGTGCACCATTTATCATTCAGCAAACAAAACGCCAATATATTTGGAAACTTTGGTAAAAATTTAATCATTTTCACAAAAATCACCCTCAATAATTAAAATTGTTACTGATTTCTTGCAAATGAGGGCATTGCAAGATCTTAAGTGTGGGAAGGGGTTAAATTCTTTCGGATTTTAAAATTTTTACTTTATACACTTGGTTACCATTAAAAATACTAGTAAAGCAGTAGTTGTATTAGAATCTAGTGCTCTCTGATAAAAAAGAACAGCCCTAGTCTTATATACTGACTACCCAATTCTAGTAAAATTTTTCAAAATTTTCAATTAAATGAACTCAAAATCATGTTTATACATATTTATGAACGATAAAACTAGGTTTTAACACCAAAATTATTGTTACCTCGGAAAGGACGATAAAAAGGAAAATAAAAGCCAAGTGTGGGAAAATTTACCAAGTTATCTTAAACATATGTCACATATATCTGTAACAAATAACTGAAAATACTTTTGCTTTGGACTAAACTAAACTGTTTTACCCGATGAAAGAAAAGAAAGATGGATCTACACGATGAATCAATTCCATCATTAAAAGGAAGTAAAGTCTTCCGAAAAAGACACGCGCTTCTTGATTTAGGTCATGAAGTTGTCGTCCAGACCAGCTGTAGGTTGACGAAAAATCTAGAAAAGTCATCACTAAAATCAGCAGGAAATCCACGGACCTCAGCATTAAACAGGGTCGTCAAGTGGTTAGATTTATCCTAACCATGAGAAGGATTTATCTCGTACAATGGGGGGGCACCATGCAAATTAGCTTGATAAGACTAATGAATCAGATCCCCAGAAAGGATAATCTCCTTAAAAGATCAAAAATTAGCTTTTAAGCCTGATATTACTCAATCCTTGCGATTGACCTTAAAGATTGAGAATTACAAACTCATGGAATTCAATGATATCTAAACTCGAGCTTGAACGAGAAAATATTTTGATCAAAATTACAAACCGATTTGTTTTCTGAAAACCCTATTTTCAATGCGTTCATTACCATTGAACGTAAAATCCTAGGAATTCACCTGGAATTCATTAGGTCACTGAACTAAATCGGGTGTCAACCGTAAGAACGGTGGTTGCATAGCATGGTCAAAGACAGGACCTTGTGCCAGACCGAAAAATTATAAGGGTGAGCTTTACTATTGCTCTTACCAAGGATAGTAATTGCGTCCGACACGTTATAGACCATAATTAAAAGCATGTCAGGGGACATTGCCTTAACAGTTGCTTGTTCAACGCTTTCCTTTACAACCGGACGGTAGTTTACCAAAAGGTAATATACGGGACAAGTGAACTGGACGTGTTGCTTTCCAAATACAAGGTTAGAAAGTGGGTGACACAAAACCATAAGTTTTGAGCTAAAATTTTCAAATCTGAAACCCACCAAACCCACAAAAATATTTTGCAACACCGGTGAAGGGTTATTCCGGAAAACTTATCTAGGGTAAAAACTAGATTTAATTTTCAAAAGATCAAATGTTTTCATAAAGATCCAATTTCCTTAATGGATCTAAATTTTTATAGTCATGTGGGACTGTAAACCATATCGTTACTACCATTGTTCATACCAAAGTATAGAAATCACTGATGTACAAAGTGTGAAGAATAAAGAAGTGATTCTAGTATTTCAAGACGATATTGCTTGAGGACAAGCAACGCTCAAGTGTGGGAATATTTGATAATGCTAAAAACGAACATATATTTCATAGCATTATTCCTCAAGAAAGACAAGCTTTTAGTTGCAATTGTTCTATTTAAAAGTGATATTCGTTTAAATAATAAAAGGTGAAGACAAAAGAC
This sequence comes from Rutidosis leptorrhynchoides, assembly GCF_046630445.1. Classification (NCBI taxonomy): domain Eukaryota; kingdom Viridiplantae; phylum Streptophyta; class Magnoliopsida; order Asterales; family Asteraceae; genus Rutidosis; species Rutidosis leptorrhynchoides. The sequence goes on from NC_092334.1 coordinate 195,780,755, forward strand.
AGATTCGACGAATTGAAGACGCAAACGACCAAAAAGCTCAAAAGTACAAAAGACAATCAAAGAGGTTCCAATTATTGATAAGAAACGTCTCGAAATTACAAGAGTACAAGATTCAAAACGCAAAGTACAAAATATAAAATTGTACACAAGGACGTTCGAAAATCCGGAACCGGGACCAGAGTCAACTCTCAACGATCGACGCAACGGACTAAAAATTACAAGTTAACTATGTATATAAATATAATATAATATATAATTAATTATATTAATTATATATATATTATATATATATTATAAACCGTCGGCAAGAAAGACTCCAAAAGGGACTGAGCTGTAATTTCAAACTCCGCGACTCGCGGAGTTTGAAGGCAAAAATGCCGCGAGTCGCGGAGCCCCAAAAGTTGAAAATCCCTATAAAAGCAAACGAATTCTGATCGCAAAAAAAAAACCAAAAAATCCATCCATCTCTCTATCTATATCGTATATATTTATATTTATATTTTAATTTTAATTTTAATCCTAATAATAAGGGTATGTTAGCGAATGTTATAAGGGTGTAAGTCGAAATTCTGTCCGTGTAACGCTACGCTATTTTTAATCATTGTAAGTTATGTTCAACCTTTTTATATTAATGTCTCATAGCTAAGTTATTATTATGCTTATTTAATCTGAAGTAATCATGATGTTGGGCTAATTACTAAAATTGGGTAATTGGGCTTTGTACCATAATTGGGGTTTGGACAAAAGAACGACACTTGTGGAAATTAGACTATGGGCTATTAATGGGTTTTATATTAACTAAACAATACCTTGTTAATTTAATATACAAACTTATAATTTGACGTATTTATATATAACCACATACGCTTGACTGGGTACGGTGGGCGGGATATCTATAAATACCAATAATTATTCATTTTACCGGATACGGAACTGGATTAATAGTTAATAAACTTGTTGAAACAGAGGTGAATTACATTCAAGGGTAATTAGTGTAATTGTTAACAAAGTAGTAAAACCTTGGTTTACACGCAGTCGATAACCTGGTGTATTCATTAAACAAAGTATTAAGACCTTGTTACAATTCGAATCCCCAATTAGTTGGAATATTTGACTTCGGGAATAAGAATAATTTGACGAAGGCTTTCGCTCTTTATATTTATGACTGATGGACTATTATGGACAAATCCGTATGGACATATTAAATAATCCAGGACAAAGGACAATTAACCCATGGGCATAAAACTAAAATCAACACGTCAAACATCATGATTACGGAAGTTTAAATAAGCATAATTCTTTTATTTCATATTTAATTTCCTTTATTTTATATTTAATTGCACTTCTAATTATCTCACTTTTATTTATTGTTATTTAATCGCACTTTTAATTATCGTACTTTTTAATTATCGCAATTTTATTTTATCGCACTTTTATTTATTGCAATTTCATTGTCGTTATTTATTTTACGCTTTAAATTAAGTCTTTTATTTATTTAATATTTTACATTAGGTTTTAACTGTGACTAAAGTTTTAAAATCGACAAACCGGTCATTAAACGGTAAAAACCCTCCTTTATAATAATAATATTACTTATATATATATATATATATATGTATTTCTATAAAAGTAAATTAATATAGCGTTAAGCTTTGTTTAAAAAGATTCCCTGTGGAACGAACCGGACTTACTAAAAACTACACTACTTACGATTAGGTACACTGCCTATAAGTGTTGTAGCAAGGTTTAAGTATATCCGTTCTCTAAATAAATAAATATCTTGTGTAAAAATGTATCGTATTTAATAGTATTTCCTTGTAAAAATATAAACTATTTTATATACATCTCGCACGACATCATACATATACATATAACACAAGTATAAATATAATTTTATTGTACTATTTCTAATATTAATATCAACATTGATGATAGTAATAATCTAAAGATATGAACATGATTGATATAGTATTATCAATATTAATATCATTGTTATTGGTATTATTAGTATTATCATTATTAACAATATTATGGTATACATTTTATAGTGGTTATTATCATTATCATTATCAATAGTAATATTATTATTACTATTATATTTATTATAAATTTGTATTATTATTATTAAGAGTACTATTATTATAGTTATATTTACAAGATTAATTATAACCTATTAAAAATATATATAAATATACAAACACAGATATAAATAGAGATATGCAGATATATATATATATATATATATATATATATATATATATATATATATATATATATATATATATATATATATATATATATATATATATATATATATATGCTGTTATATACAGATACATGTTAGGAAATCAATATTAATATTATAAAGATAATTATTAATAGTATTATTATTACTATTATTATTATTATAAATCGATAATATAAATTATTAATAATATTAGTATAAGTAGTATTATTGCTATAAATAACATTAGTGTTATATATTTCATAATAATAATTATTATTATCATCATTATCAATAATAATATTAATATTATACTTGTATTACTACTAGATAAAATATTAAGAATATTATTATTATTATATTTATTAAAAGGTTAATTATAATCTATAAAAAAAATAATTATATAAATATAATAGATATACATATATAGAGATGTAAATATATACAAATATATATATATAACATATATATATATACGCAATTATATACTAATATATAAGAAATCAATATTAATTTTATTTAAATTATTATTATTATTAATATAATCATAATTATTAATTATATGAAAACAGATAAATTATGAAAGATTGATGCAATCACCTTTAAGTGTTTTAAATCTTGTTTTTTTTATCCAAAATCTATTAAATATTGAGATAACAGGTACGATTTTTGGTTACCAGTCCTTTTCTGCTTTTCAATTTTTTTTATCTTCTTCTTCTAATACAAAGTTTTCTGTCGACTCACTCTTTTCTGGATATATAATTGACTAAATTAATATTGTGGGGAGAGTCATTCAATTATCCATTTTCATTATCACATAAAGCCATTGCAGCTGTTCTACGAACGAATTTTACAGCAATTTTTTAAATAAAACCAGAGGCCTGTATGTTCGTGTTACCCTATTAGGTCATAACTCGAATTCCAAACCCATTTCAAAATCCTTAAATGCAGAAGGTTTCTAAATCACGTCGTGAATCTTTCTGCAAAATCTCAAGCTTCAAAACTCTATATCGAGTACGAATTTGACAGTCAAACTTTATAAATCAAAAGTCAACCGAGTTATTCTTTGCGAAATTAGAAGTCTAGTCGATGTTTCTAATTCAATTAATGCTTCAAAAAGTTTCCAAGAATGATTTTAAACATATTTCAAGTAGTAAGTTTGATCTGAAAACGTTTAGAGATTTGATTTCTGATGTTGAGTTCTATCTTGGTTCACGAAAGCTGCAACAGGTTATTTTTTTTATTTTAATTTTCTTGTTGTTGTATAATTGAGCCAGTATTTCGTATAGGTCGTTTACAATTAAATATCAAAATTTATTTCAAACCTTGATTTATTATTTGAGTTTGATTTGGGTTCCCGGTCGATGAGGTATTTTGAAGAAGATGAAGAAACAGAAACAGAAATAATATAGGTTCTTATATAAACTGGTTCGGTTTTAAAAAAGATAAACAAACACAGCTGAGCGATTAAGGTTGTTTCGGGGTTAGCGAGGGGTCTCGGGTTCGATCCTCACCAGGTGCATTCTTTTTATTAAAGGCTATTAAAGGTAGTCTTTCTTTTAAAAAATTATTATTATTTTTGTTATTATTTATTATGATGACTGTTATTATATTGTTATTGTTATTGCTATTATTAATAATTACAATTATTATTATACATAATAAGATTAATAATATAATTAATATTATTATTAATATCATTATCATTATCATCACTAGATTTATCATTAAATATTATTAGTATCATCATTAACATTAGTATTAGTTTAAGTATGATTTATGAAATTATTACTACTAATTTTATCATTTTAAGTATTGTTATTAATATTATGATTAATTATTATTATTGTTGATATTGTTAATATTATAGTTAGTAGTAATAATATCATATTTAAATTTATAAGTATTAGACATGTTATTAACATTAGTATTATTAAGATTATAAATACGTATTAATCGTATAACAATTTGTTGTAACAACCCCAAACCAAACCACGAACAACCCACGTTAAATATCAAAATAAAAAAAAATTCATGTACGGCACTGTGGCGCGGCGCGCCACATAGGACCGCGCGGTGCGCCATTTGGGTCTGTCCAAAAGTTTCAAACGCGAAAAAGATCGGCCACTTCCCGACATAATTAGACCAAACGCTTTTACCAACATCTTCGAATATGTAAAACTAACACGATTCAAACATAAAATGAGATTTTACAAAGCGGGGCCCACATCGACCCAAGTTACGAGTTTAAAACAAAACATGAGTTTCGACCACCAAAAAGTTTAAGTACCAAACTACACTACGAGCATGGTGTTTGGGATTAAACTACCCAAGTCTCGGTCAAACTCCAAAAGCTAAAATCTCCAAAAGCGTCCCCTAACACAACGGGATCTTTAATCCAAGATAATGCCCTTACCCTTGTCCACAACTGAACCTATAAAAAGGTAAACAACGAGAGGGTAAGCAAAGCTTAGTGAATGCAATAATTATATACGTACATATACAACTTACTTACTTGCAAACACTTACACCAAATCCGCATACATACTAGCTACATAATTGGCATACCTTTCACATGCATAACGCTAAGGACCCCGATAACAAAGCTAGTATAACAATAGCATATAACACAACGATTCAATATGCTACAACACAAATATAATGATGATGTTCATAACATCCATAGTACTCAAGATCTCAAGGCTAGCCCAACGAATGGTATCGTCAACGTCGAACTTAAATCCCATTCGTCTACATTAATGTGGTATCGTCAACACCGAACTTTAAACCCACATATGAGGTATCGTCAATAACGAACTTTAAACCCTCATCAATGTCACTACAATAGTCGTATGGCATCGTCAACATCGAACTTCAATTCCAAACGTGAGGTATCGTCAACAACGAACTTTAAACCCTCATCAACAACACAATATACTCTAGGGTATGGTACCGTCAACATCGGACTTCAACCCATACCCCACAAGTAAATAAACTATATACATACATATATAATTATTCCACTCACCTCAAAGTCTTGGTGAGAGATAACCGAGCTTTCAACTTCAATGTAACGCACCTATTACATAATGCACATATCAATCATTCATTCAGAATGGTCAACCACTAACTTCATTCTAGTGCCATTTTGACCCAAGGTGCAATTTCAACCCATTTGCACGCTTAACCCTAATTTTTGGGTTAACACCATCAAAACCCTAACACTAGTAAAAAATGGTCTTAAAATACTTTTCAACTCGAGGTTAAGCATTTTACACGCACACACTAAACAACTTAAGTCCATTATGACCCATTTGACCGTTTAAAAGTCAGTACACCCATTTCGGGTGATCCACTAACCCACTTAACACCCCTTTACATATATATAAGTGTGCTAGTAATTTGACTAACCAATTTAAGATCATAAACATAAATTAATACTTTGAAAACCCTAGCTAGTCAACTTTGAGTCTACATGACCTAAATTCACCCAAAAACCCCTAATTTGCTAACAAATGGGTTTTATGTGCAACACTACCCAAACCCTAACCCTTAATATAATTAAAGTAGGAAATTAGGTTTTATAACTTACCAACACAATCACCACGTAGCTAGCGGCTAGATGAACGACTTTAGAACTCGCATTAAGACCCGATTCAACCTCCTTCTTCCTTTAATGGAGCTCTCTCACTCTAGAACTTCCTCTCTCTCTCTAGGATTTAAAGGAAAGTGATAAGGTAGATGGAAATGGATTAAATGAGACTCCAACAACTGATCCCAAGCCTTAAAGTCGGGTCCCATGTGAATTTACCAAAAAGCCCTTAAAATATCTAATTAAAAGCAAGAGATGAGCTGTCAGCCCGTAATGGCGCGGCGCGCAGATAGCCTGGGCAGAATTCTTTTCTCTCTTTTTTTAAAATATACAAAGAAACCCCACAATTCATTCAACCTAATTACACATATGAACAAGGAAATATTCGGGTCTTACATTTGTATATAAATATTCATAAATGACAAGTTAGATATTTTCAAAATAATACTAATATGAGATAAACGTAACTACCTATATATTAAACATTTTGGATAGATACACAAATTAAATATATAATATATAAATTAAGATATAATAAATTATTCTAGTTCGATTATACGTTTTAATATATATATATATATACACAAATGATATAGGTTCGTGAATCCGAGGCCAACCCTGCATTGTTCAATTGATCAATGTCGTCATATGTATTTTTACTACAAAATACAGTATTGTGAGTTTCATTTGCTCCCTTTTTTAAATGCTTTTGCAATATATATTTTTGGGACTGAGAATACATGCGCTGCTTTTATAAATGTTTTACGAAATAGACACAAGTACTTAAAACTACATTCTATGGTTGGATTATTAAACCGAATATCGCCCTTCAAGTCTGGTAACCTAAGAATTTAGGGAAATAGCCCCTGATTGACGCGAATCCTAAAGATAGATCTATGGACCTTGACAAGTCCCATTCGGTGTACGAATGCTTTAGTACTTCAAGATTATTATACAGACGAGAGGTTCCATTTTGGGGATATTCTATGCATTAAGGTAACGTCAGTTACCAGGTGTTCAATCCATATGAATGATATTTTTATCTCTATGTATGGGACGTATGTTTATGAGAAATGGAAATATGAAATCTTGTGGTCTATTAAAATTATGAAATGATTATTTATGATAAACTAATGAACTCACCAACCTTTTGGTTGACACTTGAAAGCATGTTTATTCTCAGGTACGAAAGAAATCTTCCGTTGTGCATTTACTCATTTTAGAGATATTACTTGGAATCATTCATGACATATTTTAAAAGACGTTGCATTCGAGTTGTTGAGTTTATCAAGATTATTACTAAGTCAATTATAGTTAGATATATTATGAAATGGTATGCATATCGTCAACTTTCAATGTAAAGAAAGTTTGTCTTTAAAAAACGAATGCAATGTTTGTAAAATGTATCATATAGAGGTTAAGTACCTCGCGATGTAACCAAATGTAATGTATTCGTCCAGTGGATTATGACGGGTCATGAAAAATCAGTGGCGAATAAAAGTCTTCAGAAAAATTCCATATTTTTAAGTTAACTATATTGATTTATTTGGGTCATTATGGTGTAAAATTCGAGCATTAACAATTAAATAAAAATTACATTAATTATTCACTCCCAACCCAAAGTAAAATATGAAAAGTTTTAAAATTTAACAAATAGTTTCTAAATTCATTTTTAATAAGTCTAAAATTTGTAAAACCCATTTTCGGATCATCGTTTATTTTAAAATCACATACGTTCGAATTTAACTTGTTTAATTTCAACCGAAACATCAAACGAGTATTACAATCATTTAATATTTATTTTTAATATACTTTATTTATATATAGAGATATTTTATTATAATATACTATTTTTATTTTATTAATTTTTAATAACAACAACATATAATACTTCAAATTATATTTCGAATTATTATTTATATATACATACACACATATCTATTTACAATTAATTGTTAGTGAATCGTTGGAAATAGCTGAAGGGTAAATGAATACATGAACACATATATATATTTTAAAGACTTCAACATTACAGACTTTGCTTATCGTGTTGAAAACATATAAAGATTAAGTTTAATTTTGGTCGGAAATTCTCGGGTCGTCACAGTACTTACCCGTTAAAGAAATTTCGTCCCGAAATTTGAGTGAGGTGGTCATGGCTAACAATAAAAATATTTTCATGATGAATATAAGTTGATAAATAAAGTTTTATCATTATTGAGTAATGAAGAAAAAACGATTCGATTATTCGAAGAGTAGGAGTGAAGCTATCACAAAAGAATGAAATGAGTAAAAGCAGATTCGTCTTAACCAATGACGTATTCATGGTTGATTTTATAAAATAAGATGTATCATAACTTTTGACATAGTCATGGTTGAATTTAGAAAATAGAGCGCATCTTAACTTTTGACGTTGCCTTGGTTGAATTCCGAAATTCAAGGGATTTAAAGAAAATCTTCGAAATCTAAAAGATTTGATTCTTCGGTGAATAAGGAAATTAAGATCTCTATAATTAAATACAGTGATCTGCCTCGCTTACTCTGTCTGATATTTCCATTATAAATTAAACTCTTTCGTTCTATTATTCTCACCATTCCTATACTTTGTTTCTTAGTTCATACATCCAAAAGATTGTGAAAATGCTTAATTCAGTTCTAATCCTTGATATTTTCTAATTATCATTTCTGTCATCCTTCTTTTCAATCTTTAACCAGAAGAATCTGTTTACTTTTACTATTACCTTGGGGTAGTACTATTCTTAATTCTACCGTGTCTCTATATTGCTATTCGTATTAATATCCACGGTTTGTAACCTCCGTGTTGTTATTGGGCTTTATATTTTCTCTTATATTTTGGAGCTCTTTGCCTTTTTATTATCTTCTCGATCTCTAATAAAGCGAGTAACGGTCCAGAATTCGTAAGTATGGAGTTTCAAATGAACATGACTAATGTTCTAAGAAAGAAATGGTAATAGCACAATTTGACTTGTCAGATTACCAGAATTCAAGGAAAAAGATAGGACTATTAAAAAAATATGTTCTTGATATATTTATAGATTAGACAGAATGTAAGAGTCGTGTAACATGGTACATGATGATGTTATGATTATGTGAATCATCACGTTCCATTAGAAACTCAGCATGACTTACTGTAATATAATCAAGTTGATCAAGTGTCATTATATTATACTAATTCATGCATCAATTTCCAACACTACTTCAAAATCATTCATAATTCAAACTCTAAGTTTCCAGAGATTTAGAAACTAAAACAGTTTTCCTTTATGATATACATAGATAGAGCGGAGAGATAATTAATATCGGACAAGAATATTTATGAAGATATCTTCAGAAATATTGAGGATATTAATAATGAAAGATACGATAATATCTTAGAATTTTAGAATCAAATTGTGATGTAGAAATTCATTCACAATGATTTAGAATAATTACTGAACAAGGTATTCGTTAAAGATTTCATCAGAAACAGAATCATCTGGATTCTTTATGTACAAGTTTAGTCCTTGTGATTTGTTCAGAGTCTCCTTCATGATTTGCTCAATTCATTTTTCAGTATCAAAATCTTTGAGCTTTTTCAACACTCCATTCTTTATCATCAAACTTTTGACCGTTTAGACCATCTACCATTTTTCTGTTTCCTCAGCATTTAATGCTACGATATCTGAATCATCGGTTATCAATCCGAGGTGGTTTCAGGAGAATTGTGTTTTTAGATGATTAAACGCTGATGGTAATATCGTGGAATATGAAAGGCTCCCCTGTAACAATAAAAAAGCACGCATATATATCAAGGTTATAATAAGGTTGTTTTGAATGAAAGTCGATGTTGATTTGCTGGAGCTGTGACAAAATTGGCTAATTTGGAAAAGAATTGCAATATTGTTTTCGGTAATAACAATGCCAAAGGAGCTAGCACATATATGTGTTAAGCGTTTACTCAGGTTCCGAGTATTTTCAGGTGCATAACTATATGCATCGATCTTTTCTTCCGTAGATGAAGTGCGGTTGATTCATCCTCTCGATTGAGGTGTTTTCAAGAATCATGAAAGGTTTGAACGCAGATTGTAATCGTCAAGATACAAATGAGGTTTAAGATGAAATCAAGTGGCAAACTTGAAGAATTGTTTAGTTTCATATGTTATAATCAAGATTTTAATTCATTTTAATTGTTCAATGTTGGTAGTCCACAGTTAGCAGTCCACAATTACTAATTCAATAATTCATATATAGTTTATAATATTCGAATTAATTAATACGTATCGTGACCCATTGTATACATGTCTCAGACTCGATCACAACTCAAAGTATATATATAATTATAGAATCAACCTCAAACCTGTTAGCTCGATCATTACTGCATATAGAGTGTCTATGGTTATGAAATAACCCGTCCTTAACCGTAAGAACGTGTTAGATAACGTATGATTTCATTACGAGGTATTGACCTCTATATGCGACATTTTTAAAAGAAAAACTGCATATATTATACATTACAAACCATGATTCTTATTTTTGATACAAGCTTTGGACGAAATAAAGATGATTATCGTTTAGCGATAATCTTCGACTTACAAACTTTACAAATGATGATAACAACACGATTTCTAGCATATTTTACAACACAAGTTCTTGGATATGCAGTCTTATTTTTGACACAAATATGCGTACGCAAGATCCTGCTCAAATTCAACATAATGCAGCGGAAACTTCTAATTATCACCTGAGAATAAACATGTTTAAAACGTCAACATAAAGTTGGTGAGATATAGGTTTAGTGCCGGCAGCAATATATATATAGACCACAAGATTTCGTATATAAACAGTTTAATAAAAATATTCTAAGTGGTTGAGCACTTGGTAACCATACTTAACAATTAATCACGTCGCATATTCCCTTTAATATGAAATCTTACTACACTGTACCAAGTGTAGTCACGAAACGAAGTACTGTGCAACCGTTGAATACTGGTCGTCCAGTCCGGTTGGGGTTGTCAAGCCCGATAGATCTATCAACAGGATTCGCGTTTACAATACCGCTGTAAATATTAGTTACCAAGCTACAGGGAAGTATGCCAGTGGTACAACTCAACGTAGAATATATTTTTCAGTTACTTGTGTCCATAACGTAAAACATAAAATACATGTATTCTCATCCCGAAATATTTAAAGTTTAAAAGTGGGACTATATACTCACTTTCGTCTTGAAGATATATATATTTTGACTTGGTCTCCCGGTTGATATCACGAACCTATCCATATATAATATATCAATACCTTTTCTTTTTAAACAACGTCACATATATATTCTTGTTATACTTTTAATACTTTTTATAATTCCTTAGTCCGTAGTTAGCAGTTCGTTGTTAGTAATTCAATTTTAATGGTTCATATTTAGATGTTTAATAAACCCCCAACGAAATAAATAAAACCCCCAACGTATATGTATTGGTCGAGATTAATCTTGACCCACGGTACCGGTGTTGTCAAATGATGTGTTGCGTACATAAAGTACCGGTGTTGTCAAATGACGTGTTGCGTACAAACATGGGATCTTATGATTAATCTTCTCGTGTTGTTTACGGGTGATCCTGAACCATATAAAATTGAATTATGAGTACATATATATATAATATCATGTTATCTTAAAAAGATGTGATTTATTTTAATTTTCTCCAATTAATCCCGAAGTTAAACTAGTCTTGGATAGCCAATTTTGTTTCGGTCATAGTTTCTTCGTTACAACTCCGTTTTCGTTGATTCAACTTGCCATCTCCTTGGATCGAGTTCCTCTTTAAGACTATGAACTGTAAATATCTTAGTTTGTATTCAAAATCATACGGCATAGGTGAAACTTTTGTGAAACTTATGAAGTTAAACCTTTTCCTTTATGTAGGCAACCTTAAATGATTATTTTTCTAAAAATACTTATACTTTGAATTAAATCATGAAATTTTTATGTGTTACCATATTCATAGTAAAAATCATTTTTCCAGAACATAAACCTTCAATTCAAAGTTTAAGATGGTTTTTAATTATCCAACCCAAAACAGCCCCCGGTTACACTCTGACGTCGTAAAAACAGTTTTTAAGGTGTTCTTTGAAAAACCAAGTTATACCTTGTTAAATTAGCATATATTTAAGTTATATTACAGGTCTTGAAGTATTTTAAAAGTTAAGTTAGAAGGATCTATTTAGTTTGCAAACAAGTTTGAAAACATTCAAACTATGTTCTTGTTGTTAAAATTGTATACCACAAAATATGATAGCTATATATATATGAATCGAATAAGGTTATGAACATAGATACTACCTCAAGTTCCTTGGACAAGGTTTCTGTAAAAGAGGAGTAAGAACCTAGAACCAAAAGGGTGATGGAATTGGATGAAAGATTGGAAGTAAGTTTGTGTTCTTGGAAGGATTTCTTGAAGTGTTTTTGTAAGGTTTTCTTATGAGATTTAAGTGTTGTTTTTGAAGCTAAATGATGGAGAAAATGCTTGGAGATGATCAAGTATGAAGTTAAGAGTATTTTGAGAGAGAAATGGAAGTGTAAGTATGAGAAAATGGGGTGAAGAAATGGTGTGCATGCATAAAAACGTTTTTAGGTTATAAAGGAAAAAAAAGATACCTAACTTTGTTTTCTTGCTAAATAATTCATGCTACTTGACAAATGGTTGGTTCCACATGTTTCTTAATCATTTAAGGCTGCTAAGGAGCAGATTTTTATTGGTATATACCAATAGTAAATACATCTATAAGCTGCGTATGATACGAGTACATATACTCTAGATATACGTATAGAAATTTTGTGAAAAATGGAATGAGGATTCAAATATAGCTATCTTTTGTGAATACACTTATATGGTTTTATGTATTTAAGTTCTTAAAAGTGATTAAATTCATTACTTATACGATATATGTATAAACATTATAGGTCATAAGTATTTAAGTCAAATAACGTTGCGTATGGTTATCGTTTTGAAAACTTAAGTTAGTAGTTTCAAAATATACATATAACTTATTGTTATTAATACAAAATGAGATATTAAAACATTCTTAGATCATGTTAAATATGTATATATACATATATATACACAAACGTATAATTATCATATGTTATATAGTTCGTGATATCATCTGTCAAACTAGACGGTCAAACGTTGTGTAAAACTCTTTTCAAAAACATAAATCTCAACAATTTGGATTGCTTATCATGTTGGTAAGGTTTAATTTATGTAGATATTAATCTTACAAGTATAGAATGATCGAAAAAGTGCGGGTCATTACAGGTTATTCCAAATAATATATATATATGTGTCGATATGATATGTCAAAACATTGTATACGTGTCCCGATATTTAAAATGCGTAAATAACAGTATTTAAATGATGATAAATAAAGTGCGTAAAATAAATACATAAATTAAATGACGATAAATAAAATAGCGAGAATATAAATTGCGATAAATAAACTGCGATAAATAAATTGCGATAATAAAATGTAATAAGGAATTAACAGTTAGCTAGGAACAGTTAGCTAGGATTTTGTTAGCGTGGATTCTTAACAAAATTTTCTCATGGTTAATTTGTTTGTTTCTAACAAATTTTATTTTTGTCCAATGTTTTCTTCATTATGCCACTTGTTGGATTCTGATAGAACAAAATCCAAATATGAAATTGAATGAAAAGGGTTATTCTGCTGTGAACGGATACGTATATCGGTGGTTGTAAATAGGATAGTAAATGATTGTTGAATTAGATTTGAAAGAATGTACAATGTAACTTATTAATGTGAAATCTAAATATTCCTCGGGTATTACCTACCCGTTAAAATATTTTCACCATTAACAATTTGTACAAGAGAATTTTTAATTACAATCTTCATGAAAACATATATACATATATATTTTCTTCAGATGTAATCATGGATTTAAAGAGTTAATATAATATTAATCTCATTTGATTTACCATTAGAACTAGAATACATAATCTCTAAAACATTAGAGATTACATAATTGCCATGAAGGACGAAGATAATTGATGTAGAACGATACGTAGAACGATGATTATACTCGAGGTACAGAATGAGATGTTGAGGCATGTGATGTTGAGACTTGGGTTGTTGGTGGTACTGGTGTTGATGTTGATGGTACTGTTGGTACTGGTGATGTTGCTGAAGCTGGTAGGTTTTGCAACATGTTTTTCCAAATTGATTACTCGGGCACGAAGCTCGTTAACTTTTTCCATTATTCCGGGATGATTGTCGGTCGGAACGAGCGAATGAATAAGGTTTTAAATTTGAGATAGTATATAATCATAGCGAGATATTCGGGTAATGAGGGCAAAAATAGTGTTTCGAATTGGTTCGCTGGTGAGTGCTTCATGTTCTTCGCCAAGAGTGCAGGTTGGTGGGTGGAAAGGATCGCCTTCTTCTCATCTCCATTGGTTAAGTTGACTACGAACACATCAGATGAATTAGGGATGGATGATTTGTTGATTCATTCTGGTGATACTGCTTTCGGAGCTTAGGTAAAACTCCATATCGGAATAGCTGTCGGAATCCGAGGAATTCGAACTGGTTGAGGGATTCATCTCGTACGATCAGATGAAGGATTTTCAATAAGAAATAGATTATAGGATATAGATTAGTACCCTGCAATACATAATTTACATATGCATATATAATACTAAAATCCCATAAGTTACGGAGGAATCTACGGAAGCTGTCAGGCAAAGGTAACAATAACAGATACGCTAAGATATGAATTTATCTATACACTGTCTATGTAATAGAGGCAGTAAGACGTGTCCAGACTTTAAGGATGATAAGCAAATAATTTTCGACACAAAATGATAAGCAAAACTTTTGACATGCAGACACGGTCGAAGTCCAGACCCACTAATGCATCTAAACAACTATCAGTTAGACACACTAATGCAAGACCTGGTTCGCTAAGACCACTGCTCTGATACCACATATAAAGACCCGTCCTAATCCATAAGAACGAATACAATAACATATGATTACATCTTGAGGTATTTGACCTCTATATGATACATTTTACAAACATTCCATTCATTTTAAAAGACAAACTTTCATTTCATCGAAAGTTGACAGGCATGCATACCATTTCATAATATCCATCTATAAATGATCTAATCTGTCATTTACTTAATCATAATCTTTACTGAACTCAACGACTTGAATGCAACGTCTTTTGAAATATGCCATGAATGACTCCAAGTAATATCTTTAAAATGAGCAAATGCACAGCGGAAGATTTCTTTAACACCTGAGAATAAACATGCTTTAAAGTGTCAACTAAAAGGTTGGTGAGTTCATTAGTTTATCATAAACGATCATTTTCATCATTTTAATAGACCACGAGAATTTCATTTCCATTTCTCATAAATATACGTCCCATGCATAGAGACAAAAATCATTCATATGGATTGAACACCTGGTAACCGACATTAACAAAATGCATATAAGAATATCCCCTATCATTCCGTGAAATCCTTCGGACATGATAAAAACAAATTCGAAGTACTAAATCATCCGGTACTTTGGATGGGGTTCGTTAGGCCCAATAGATCTATCTTTAGGATTCGCGTCAATTAGGCGTGCACTAATTCTCAAAATTAGTGATGTTCCCTAATTCTTAGGCTACCAAGCAAAAATGGGCATATTCGGCTTCAATCATTCAACCATATAATGTAGTTTCGATTACTTGTATCTATTTCGTAAAACATTTATAAAAATTGCGCATGTATTCTCAGCCCAAAAATATAAAGGGTAAAAAGGCAAATGAAACTCACCATACGATATTTTGTAGTAAAAATATGCATACGACGATACTGAACAATGCAGGGTTGGTCTCGGATTCACGAACCTATATCATTTATATATATTAACACACATAATTGCAATCGAACAAATTTATATATATATATATATATATATATATATATATATATATATATATATATATATATATATATATATATATATATATATATGAATTTATTAGTTATATCATTTTTATATTAATAACCTATATGTTTCATATATTCTTTTTATATATTTAAAATAAAAAAATATTACTTTTGTTATGTTATATGTATTAAATATATATATATATATATATATATATATATATATATATATATATATATATATATATATATATATATATATATATATATCATTTGTTTGTTAAAGTTATTATTTGTAATAATACTAAAATAATATTATTAATGATAAAAGTAATAATAATGATAATACTAATATTGTTAATAATGATAATAATACTAATGATGCTATTAATGATGATAATAATAATAATAATAATAATAATAATAATAATAATAATAATAATAATAATAATAATAATAATAATAATAATAAAAATAATAATAATAAAAATAATAAAAATAAGATAAATCTAATAAAAATGATAACTCTAATAATAATGTTAATAACAATAATATATTTATCTTTATCAGTATTAGTTTTATATATACGAAGATTATACTTAAATCATACTTGTCATTACCATGTACCATTTTATACTTAGGGTTATATTCCTAATAATATACCTATAATTATAGTCAGGACTAATCATGTTAATCATAATTACAATATCTATACTAGTGACATAATAATAATACTAAAAATAATAATAATAACAATAATGATATTTATGTTATTAATAATAATAAATAATAAATAATAATAATAATAATAATAATAATAATAATAATAATAATAATAATAATGATAATAATGATAATAACTACCTTTAAAGCTTTTTCCAAAAAGAATGACTCATACCGGGCTCGAACTTGAGACCTCTCATCCCCTAACACACTCCCAAAACATCCCTCTGTCTGTTGCTTTTTCTGTATTACTACTCAATCTAATTACCATAACTCATCTTTCATCATCATCATGTAATATCATTATCAATTTCTTGCTGACCATTTATCATTATCGTTTTTATTAACTCGACATCATGATCATCTCATAATGATCATCATCATACTCGTTTATTGTTATCAATTTTCCTCATAAAATCAAACTATCATCTCGTCGTCATGTATAGTCTAAAAGGAAATGGGTTTCGGCCCAATTCAGTTTCACAAGCCCAAACAATATTACAAGCCTAACAAGTAGCCCGTTAGAAACCTGAAGCAGCCCAACTTTATTAATCATATTCCTATGTCGTAGGATTTTTGTGGCATGGCTCGATCAACACAAAAATATTAACAGTGTAGCAGTAATTTAGTAATGGGTTTCGATGGCTTAAGTGAGATGAAGGTGATGAATTGTTGAAGCAAAGAGGGTGGTTTGAGGTGGCGTTTGGAGTCTGCAACAGCTCGGTATCCATTCTACACTATTACCGTAGCATTACTTTTATAGTAGAAACACAGAAACATACTCCAGTTTTGAATCATCATCGTTAACAATTGTTGTATTCAATATTCTAAATGATCATTATCATTAAAAATTACTAAAAATATATGATGGAAACGTCAAGTTTGGGGGTCCATTGTAGTGCACCGTTAGTTGGAGTTTTGTCCCACTTAATATAATATAATACGCCACTTTTTAGAATCCCATAAGGAATTTGTCAAATGGGTCGGCCATCATTGTTTATTTATATTTGTCTGCATAATTAGAAACAGTAATGAATCAACCAAAGTTGCATATTACTAGAGTTCACTTTTCTCTCTTTATATCAGAACAAAAATCTGAAAGTTGCAGCAAGTATGTATCGAATAGAATTAAAAGAACAGCAGCAAAACAGTGGCGTTTTGGTTGTGTTCAAAAGTGGTGTTGTGATTTCGATAGTGGTGACTATTTATCTTTGGTTAGGAACTAACACAGGAATAGTCATAGTAGCAACCGAATGGGTGTGAGTTTAAAAGAAACAGAAAAATATTACGACTGCCACGGTGATTTTTGGGTATTCACATCTTGAACAGAAAAAAAATATAAGATGGTGGTTTGGAAGGTCATTCACAATGGGTTTAGGAGAGAGAGATAGTGAGGTAGAGAGAGAGAGAGAGAGAGAGAGAGAGAGAGAGAGAGTGACGAGGTAGAGTAGTTGTGATGGGTTTGGTTGTTTACGACATGAAAGAAAAGCATTCAAAGTTCGTGGGGGTGATATTAGTTCGAGAAATAAAATACATAAATAGGTGGTGGTGGTTTCAAAGATGGTGGATTGGGGTGGTTCTAAGGTGGTTCATGTCCTTGTTTATGTGGTGAACAGAATTTAAAAACGAACCAATTCATAATGCGAGAAAAATAATAAAACAGGTAGATAGCTAGATAGTTCGACCATCATACCCGACTGAAACCGTAGCCATCTGGATGACAATATTGCACCTCACACTGCATCAAAAGTATAGTAGTGGACTATGAGTAAGGCTATTAAAACAGTGTATATAACCATGACTAGTTGATCGATTTGCCATAAATGCTCAGTGGTTGATGGGTTGATCTTGTAATCTAGGATGAAAATGATGGTTTAATGTGATGTTAATCGAACCATAAAAGCTTTAAAGTGATGGTGTTGTGTGGGTTAATGAAGGTTGATCGATGGTGACTATTATGATCTTGTTGGTGGGTTGATGATAGTAGTGATGGATGATCAAAGGAAATCGGGAATCAAGGTTGCAGTCTATCAATGGTGATAATGGGTGTTTTTCATAAGTGTATATCTATCTCTCATATATATATGCTACTATCTGTAAATAATAATACACCTAATATGATATTAATAATAAACTAAATCATGTCATTTGAAAAAGGAGCCTCAATCAATAATAGTACGAAGTAATAGGTGTTTAAATTAAACACAGTATTTGAGAGATAAGTTGGAAAGGAACGTTTAACAATCTCAAATAAGGTAATTCATTTAGTAATAATAATTAATAATACTGACTCTAAATCATTCATATGCAAATGATAAAGAAATGAAATAGCAAAAGCATATCGAATTATATAATAATAATTATAACATAATTAATAATAAAAACATGGGAATTAGATAATAATTCCACCGACAGTTTTCACGGATTATTATTTCGTACTCCGTTGTTAATCAGTGGCGAATAAAAGTCTTCAGAAAAATTCCATATTTTTAAATTAACTATATTTATTTATTTGGGTCATTATGGTGTAAAATTCGAGCATTAACTATTAAATAAAAATTACATTAATTATTCACTCTCAAACCCAAGTAAAATATGAAAAGTTTTAAAATTCAACAAATAGTTTCTAAATTCATTTTTAATAAGTCTAAAAATTGTAAAACCCATTTTCAGATCATCGTTTATTTTAAAATCACATACGTTCGAATTTAACTTGTTTAATATCAATCGAAACATCAAACGAGTATTACAATCATTTAATATTTATTTTTAATATATTTTATTTATATATAGAGATATATTATTATAATATTCAATATATATTTTATTAATTTTTAATAACAACAACATATAATACTTAAAATTATATTTCGAATTATTATTTATATATACATACACACATATCTATTTACAATTAATTGTTCGTGAATCGTTGGAAATAGCTGAAGGATAAATGAATACATGAACACATATATATATATATATTTTTAAGACTTCAACATTACAGACTTTGCTTATCGTGTTGAAAACATATAAAGATTAAGTTTAATTTTGGTCGGAAATTCCCGGGTCATCATACGTTTTTATTGGCCTCACATGGAATGAGATGTCAATCGAATTGTTGCCAGGTGTTGGATATGTCACATTTCAAAAACACATGGAAGTAACGCGGGTTTATACATTCCTTTACCGGTTTCCAATGGTTCGTGGGAGGATATTAGTCTTGACTTTGTTCGTGGTTTACCACGCACACAACGTAACAAAGATTCAATAATGGTGGTGGTTGATCGTTTTTCTAAGATAGCGCATTTCGTCCCGTGCACTAAAACGTTTGATGCAAGTCAAGTCGCTCGCCTATATTTTTCTGAGATTGTTAAGCTACGTGGGATTCCTAAGTCTTTAACGTCTGATCGTGATGTGAAATTCATTAGTCATTTTTGGAGGACCCTATGGGCGTGTGTTGGTTCTAAACTAAAATTTAGTAGCTCGCACCATCCCCAAACGGATGGACAAACCGAAGTGGTTAACCGTAGCTTGGGAAATCTATTGCATAGTCTTGTTGGTGATCATCCTAAACAGTGGGATCTCACGCTACCACAAGCTGAATTTTCTTTCAATAGTTCCATAAATTGGACAACTGGGAAGAGTCCTTTTGACGTAGTTTATGGTCGCAGACCGATTACTCCTCTTGATTTTTTGCCACAACACGAATTACCAGCTGCCACACAAGAAGGGTTGGAACATGCGGACCCCATGAAAGTTTTGCATGAGCAGATTCGTACACGTATTGAGAAACAAAATGATTTATATAAGTCTCGTGCTAATGAACGTCGCAAGCAGGTTGTGTTTCAAGAGGGTGATCTTGTTTGAATACATTTGAGAAAAGAGCGTTTTCCGGCAGGTCGTTTTGGTAAGCTACAACCACGGGCTGATGGACCTTTTCGTGTTCTCAAGAAGATTAATGATAACGCTTATAAGATTGAGTTACCTGGCCATTATAATGTGTTCGCTACCTTTAATGTGGCAGACCTGTCCCCGTACATTGGGGATGATGACCAGGGTCTTGACTTGAGGTCGAGTCCTGCCCAAGGGGGGAGAATGATGCAGAATCCATAAATAATAGTGGAACATGAAACAAATGGGGCCAAGTGTACCGCAGGAGATCCAATAACTAAGTTGGGCTGCATGAATATTTTAATAAGAAGATTGGGCCAGGGGTGACTTGTAACCAAAGTTAATTGAGTCTCCAGCAGAAGAGAAGACAGATCGATTCTAATTCCTAGATCGATTCTAATTCCTATTTAATTTCCTACTTTATTGCAAGTCTATCTTTAATTATGTTTTGTGTATAAATAAGGGTTTCTTTTCTTGTGAGAAACCAGTTTTTTATCAAGTGAAATAGAAAAGAAAGAAAAGGAAAAAAAAAAGGTTGACTGCCTTTTTTCCAAATTTGGTTCCTGTTCTTGCAATTGTTTTGTTCGGTTATTTCGATTCTGTGCATTATTAAATCAACAGGTGGAAAAAGTAATGAAAATGGTACTAAGGATGCTAAAGAGCCACATTCTAGTGATTCTAAAAATCAAGAAAATGGTATGAATGGGGTTGAAAATAATAAAACCTCCCTTCACTCTAAAGAATTTGAGGGGTTTGCTTCACTGTTTCGGAATGAAATTGAGTCCATGGTTAATGATGGTGCCAAGGTGGGATTAGATGAACACGAGTTAAAAGATTTCTGCACACAGTTTATTGATCAGGTATGAGTTTTAATGCCATGAATCTTCTTTATGTGAATATATGTGGGAGTAAGAAAAGGAGTAAAAGAATTCGGACTAAAGAAATACGTTACGCACATCACATTCAATTATTGGGTGTACAGGAATCGAAAATGGTACACTTAGAACCTTTTCGGATTAAGTCAATGTGAGGTAATTTCCATTACGATTATGCTCGTAGTTTGTCTAGGTGTCGTTCAAGGGGTATTATTTCGATATAGGACCCTAATTAATTTATCAAAGAGCATATTTGGTGCGATCTGAATTATGTGATTGCTAAAGGTAAATTGATCAATTCCACATCTACGTTATTTATTATTAATGTTTACGAACATCAATCAAGTCATGAGATAGTAAGTTTATGGAGTCGCTTACTTTCTTTATGAATTGTAATAATGGTGAATTTATTTTGTTTGGGGACTTTAATGAGGTAAGGGACGAAGGAGAAAGATTTGGCTCGATTTTTAATATAGAGGAAGCGAACATTTTTAACACATTTATTGGTGATTCCAGTTTGTTTGATGTACCCCTTGGGGGCAGAACTTCACTTGGGTCCATCCGCCGGCTACTAAAATGAGTCGGATTGATCGAGTAATGGTCTTCTTGAATGTCTTTTTAATCTTTTTAGACATGAAATTGTTGCTCTACAAAAGGGGTGTTCCGATCATTTACCTTCGTTATTCCACAAGGAAGTCGATGATTTTGGGCCGACCCCCTTCAAATATTTTCAGGCATAGACGTCCTATAACGACTTTGATGATGTGATTAATAATGTTTATTGTGTTGACAAGTGATGAGTACACTAATCAGAATACATTTCATGGTTGGGTTAAATGTTTAAAGTTAAAACTTAAAGGGTGGATAAATGAAAAAAGGAGAACCAATAATTTGTGGAAACAAGAGGTTGTCTTAAAAATTAATGCGATTGATATTAATATTGATTCACAAAGTGTCAATGATGTTGAGCTAATTGGAAGACGCGGGTTAATTGTTGAAGCTGAAAAATTATAAAATATTGAGGATATGGATGTGGTTAACTAGGCTAGAATAACATGGGACGTGGAAGGCGACGAGAACCCCCTTGTTTTTTCATAATTTGCTTAAACAAAGGCGGAATGATCAAGCAATTAAAGGAATCAATGTTACCGATGAATGGGGGTACGCTCCAGGTCGAATCAAAGATGAGTTTTTCCTATTTTATAAGAATAAGTATGCGATTTTGGATCAGCATCAATTCAATCATAATTTGATCCCGGGCAGAATTTTAAATGATGATGATATTCGCAAATTAGAGTGTGAAGTGTCATAAGTTGACATTTGGAAAGCGTTATGGAATTGTGGAAGTGATAGGGCTCCTGGACAGGATGATTTCACTTTCTATTTTATCAAATTATATTGGGATAAGTTGTGTACTGATTTAGTTACCTCCATCAAAATAGCCTTTGCTAATTCGCAGTTACCATATGGTTCGAGTTCGGCATTCATTACTTTGATTCCGAAGATTTCTAATCCCATGATTACAAAAGATTATCGCTCTATCTCATTAATTGGGGTGCAATACAATATCATCACTAAAATGTTGGCGAATCATTTGACTAAGGTCAATGATAAAATTATTTGTAAATAACAGTGGGTGTTAATTGCGGGTCTTCAAATTCTTGACTGCCCGTTGATTCTTTCAGATACAACGGATTAGCATAAGTGGTTAAAAAAGAAACTTTTAATTTATTGAATAGATTTCGAGAAAGCTTACAATACAGTCTCTTGGAGGTTTCTAGATTATATGTTGCTTGTTTGGGTTCGGTAGTATGTGGCGAAGTTGGATAAAGATGTGCCTTTCCTCAGAACGTACGTCTATTTCTATTAATGGTAGCCCTGCCGGTGAATTCGAGGTCCAACGTGGTTTACGTCAAGGAGACCCGTTGAGTCCTTTTTTAATTCTCATTATAATGCAGGGTTTATATATTCTTATTCGGGAGCAATCAGAATATTCTTATCCTTTGTTGCTCATATGAACTTTAGAGTGTTCCAGATGGATGTCAAATCTACATTTCTTAATGGAAAGCTGCAAGAAGAAGACAATGTCAAGCAACTTCCTGATTTTGTAAGCAGTAAATATCCTTTCCAAAACAAGATTCTTGGAGCTAGTGGTCATATGACCTATGACAAACAAAAGAAATATTTAGAATAATATTCTTAGAGTTTGATTTTAGTCTTGGGACTAAAGAGATGTTTGTTGGAATGGTTATTTATTACTGTTCTCTTCTTCTTCTCTTTCTCTTTAGCCTTGACACTACTAGAAAAATGATTTTTTCGGACAGGAGTTTTTCGGACGACAAAAGTCGTCCGCAAAAAGCCACTATCCGACAAAATTTTCTGTTTTTTCGTTCGCTTTTTCCTGAATGGTTTGACCAGCTTTTCCCGGACGACCCAATGTCGTCCAGAAAAATAGACACCCAATTATTGTACTGGCGAAAATTGGCTCCAAAAAAAGGAAAGTTTCACGCATTTTTTCTCCAGACGATTTGTCATCTAGAATGCCTTTAGGGACGATTTGTCATCTGGAATGCCTTTAGGGACAACCAGTCGAATCTGCCTACTTATACCTCATCCTCAAACACATATCCATCACATATCTATAACCATATATCCACTTAAACTGCATTATCACACTTCCAAACTCAAAATGGTGACCCTTTCACCGATGATTGTCTCAATCGAAGTGTATTACGAAAGTGAATTCCGTAATGAAATGAAAATTTACGATAACATTGACGTTCGCGACGTTGGTTTAGAGGAGCTTTTAACCTTTTTGAAAGAAAATGTTCCGTTCGAACACACAGACGTCTTATTTTATGAAGATGGCTGTGTTCCGGAATTGTCCGCCACATATCTCCGTACCGAGGATCAGTGGAACGGTATAAAAGAAACCCTGAGTTGGCGTTCTGATCGCATTTCTCTTTATTTAGTTTTGGAAGACGAAAAAACTTTTTTAACTTTTTGTTAAGTTAGTTAACTTGGGTATTATTTGTATCGTTTGTATTTGTGTATCGTTTGTATTTGTATCATTTGTATTTGTGTATCGTTTGTATTTGTATCGTTTGTATTAGTTATGTTGAATGAAATTGTTATATTGTTGTCATTTATTTTGAAAGAAAACGGATTTTAAGTAGATAAATCGATTATTATATATAAAGAGCAATATTTAAGTAGACAAACGAATTTTTTTGAATTAAACACAACAAACGACAAACATTAAATTAATATAATACAAAGTTACCGAATTAAACACACTTCAACGATAGGTAAAGTACTTATCAGACATCGTCCTACATATCCTTCAAGCACACGACTAAAATTAAACACATTTACTAAATTTAAACACACTTACTGAATTAAACACACTTCAAGTACACGACTACAAAGTTACTGGTATTGAAACAAACTAATAACGACAACGAGGATGACTACGAGCATCCAATTTAGTGGACGAACTTTCAGAACCTGAGCTCGATCCTGCCGATGTTTCAGAAACGAAGGACCGATCGACAGGTGACGTGGTTATCGGACGTCGTCCCACCAGACCTTCAACCACACCAATACTAGTAAATACACGGTTCAAAAATGCTCCGTATGGAAGATGAGGTCTTGTTTCTGCGTAACAAAGTTGATTCATTCGGGAAGCGACCAAATGAGCAATATTTACTTGGATGTTGTGAGTTATACACCAGTGAAGACATGCTTCAGTCATTGACAATCGAGTGATGTTTGGTTCACGGTGGTACATGTTACTCCTGATCGTTGAGCCATTAAACTTTAACTTTTCAATTAACGCAAGTAATGGGCGTATTCATGGGGCGCAAATTGGAAATCTAGGAATTAATATTTCGCACCTTTTTTGCGGTGGCTGTTTCGGAGTGGCATAAGGAGACTTTTGAGAAAATTTTAATGGTTTTCAAATACTTTTTTGATTTGTCGGGCATTCAAATTAACGTTTCTAAATCATATGTTTTTGGATTAGGTGTTTAGGAGACTGACCTTAACGAGTTTATTATGTAACATCCCGTTTTCTTTGTACGTGTTCCAAGGTGCGTAGTTAACTTCTTAAATGTTTAACTTTAACTGTGGTTAATTGTAAATGGTTTATCGCGTAACGCGATGGATTGGACTGAAACGCGACACCTTGAAAAACAGCATCCCTAATCGAATTGTCGCGTTTTGGTTACCTATGTCACGTCCTGGTCGTCGCGAAACGCGACTGGTTGTCGCGAAACTCGACATTGTCGCAGATCTGACCATTTAACCCGTTTTTAAGGGTATCTTTTGGGGTGTTTTGGTCCTTTCACTTTGTGGACGGTTTGGGGAACATAAAAATTGATCCAAGCTTGTCCTAAACACATTTAACACTCTTTCACCTACACACTTAAAGTCTAGAGAGAGAGTTAGAGTTTTAGAGTGAGAGAGCTCACTTTGGGGAAGAAGAAGACCAAATCTTGCCCGAGTCCAAGTTTTAAAGTTGTTCCCTACATCTCTAGCTACGTTTTGGTAGTAGTGGTAAGTTTTAACTCCGTGTTTTGAGTTCAATTTGATTTATAGCTAGGGTTTGTTCATGTGTGACTTGTAAGACCCATTTGGGGGTTAAATGGGTGAATTTGGGCAAACTTGAGGTATGGAAACCCTAAGGGTTGTGGTCTAGGGTTTGGACTTGTAATTTGGTGATTATAGAGTTAATTGTGTTGTTGAATCACTAACACACTTATGTGTTAGTGAAAGTTTTGTTAATGAGTTCAAGTTTGACCAAATGGTGGGCCTTGACTTTAAAATGGGTCAAAAGGGTAATGGTTGACCTAGTTGGGCAAGATGGGTATGAAAATACCCTAAATTTGTGTTAGTTGGTGTTATTGGACTTTAATAACTAGCTTTTAGTGATTAATGGGAAGTCTTGACTTTGGATGGGCGGTTTTTGTGCAAATGGGTCATTTAATGCATTTGGGTCATTAAATGCACAAGTATTAAATGTTGGTGTCTAGTCCAACTAGTTTGTATGTTGAGTGTGTACTTAATGTATTAGGTACTTTGCCTTGAAGCTTGCAGATTTTTTTAATCATCACCTAAGCATGAAGGTGAGTGGAATAATTATATGCGTATGTATATGATTTATCTATTTGCGGGGTATGGGTTTAAATTTCGATGTTGACAATACCATATCCTTGTGTGAGTTACTATTTGATGAGGGTTTAAAGTTCAGTGTTAACGATACCTCATGTATGGAGTTAAAGTTCGATGTTGACGATGCCATACCACTATTGTAGTGATTTTGATGAGGGGTTAAAGTTCAATGTAGACGATACCTAATATGTGGGTTTTAAGTTCGATGTTGACGATACCACATTAAATGGGGAGGATGGGGTTTAAGTTCGATGTTGACGATACCATTCGCGGGGCTAGCCTTGAATACTAACGGATGTTTTGAACATCGATGTGTTGTGTGTTGCTTACTATTGTAACAATTTATATTGTTCGGGTTATGCTTTTTTCGTGCTAGCTTGAGTAATTGAGATTTAGCGTTATACTTGTGATGGTATGCTAATTAAGTTACTAGCGTGTATGCGGTAATTGTGTAGGTGATTGCAAGTAGGTAAATTATATATGTATGTGTATAATTATTGCATTCACTAAGCATTTTGCTTACCCCTCTCGTTGTTTACTTTCTAGGTACAAGTTTGGAGATGGGGAAAGGGGTTGCCGGGAATTAGATATTCCCATGATGATTGCGTAGGCATAGCTTTTGGAAGACGGCCTATTGTTTTGGGTAGTTTAGCCCCAAACCATGCTCGTGTGTCGTTTGGTTTAAAGCTATCATTTTAAGGTTGAACTTGTAATACATTTGATTAAGGGGCCTTCGTGCCAATTATGTAAACTTTAACTTGTTGAACGTTTAAATGTTTTGTATGAATTGATCGACATCATGTAACAATTTAAGTGGCGTGATAATGGTTTACTATAAAAAAAATTTTGTCGGGTATAAAGACGAGTTGGGTCGTTCAAGTGGTATCAGAGCATGATCTAAGGGATTTAAGCGACTTGAGATAGGTGCCTAGACTTAGACTTATTTGTGTATGCATTTTATGCGGGACTTGTAGGAGACGGGTCGGACCTGGTTTGGTTATTGCCTAGGTTAGGTGAACTAACTTTGAGTTAATTGTTTTGTATTGTGTTTGCAATCATCAAGCGAGATAGGTATTGTACTAGCGAGTCAATGCGCCGTACTCGCGTAATAATGACTAGCTACCATTGTTACGGGTGCAAATCGTGTCAAACAAGTGATGTACGATGAGTGTTGATCAAGATGGGGTGGTATGTTATATGTTGTTTCCATTCGTTCCGTTATTTAACCTATTTCGTTTTATAGAATGAAGATGAGAAACGGGCACGATACCGATAACGGGGGTACGAGTGAAGACTCCGACTTCACGGCTAAGGTTGAGGCCATCTTTAAAAGTCAAAAGAAGAAATGTGATGGCCCCGTCAATACACTTAACGGCTCCTCACTTGGTCCCACAGCTGGATCGAACTTAAATGATTTTAATAAACGACATTGCATTCTTTTATTTCAAAAGTTTCCCAAAAAGAAAACATACCAAAATATGTAGTTTAAACAACCCAACATATTAATAACCAAAGTTGACATAAAACTTTGTCAACAATACCCACAAGTTTAAATTATCCAAAAATAGAATGCAAGTTCTAAGTTTCATAAATGTTTAACAAAACCTGTTCAAATGCATGCAAACTCTTCTAACACAGCGGAAACATCAAACAAACTCAAGTACCTGTGAAAACATGCGAGTAAACCGTCAACAAAAATGTTGAGTAAATTATAGGTTTAACTAAACGTATAAGCTTTAGACCACAAGATTTAAATGTTAAAAAACATAAAACATTATTCCATTATCAATGAGCCACCTGGTAACCACTTAACCCTTTATTTACCCTTGCTAAACACAATAAATAATATACATTGAATAAGTGTATCTACAACAAAATACGAACTACTAAACATTCCGATTATAAATTGCTAGCGCGACTAGGTCGAAATGGGGTTGTCAAACCCGATAGATCTATCCGTAGGATTCGCGTTCACCAGTAGAAACCAGTGATTACAGTTACCAGACTAGGGAATATTTTTGTTCAACTCATAATGAATAATTTAATTTAATTGCCACTTGTGTCTAAATGTAAAATAAGATGCATGTAATCACATCCCAAAAATATACCTTGAAAAGTATGTAAAAACGAGACTATAACTCACCTTAAAGCAAATGAAGTAACCAGACAAAAATGCGAACATCAATGAAGTAAAGTGATCAAGTATGATCACAACGCCGACCTATAAATAAAGCAGGTCGATATAAATAACTAACTTAGGTCAAGTCTTAGTATGATAGCTAGTGTACATGTTGCAAGTAGACATAGAACAACACTCAACATGCATCGGTTTGATCGGAACAGCGTACGGACACACACTTTCTATTTTTAGAAAGTTTCTATATTTAGCAGGTTTCCATTTTTGGAAAGTCTCTATTTTAGGAAAGTTTCTATTTTAGGAAAGTTTCTATTTTTGGAAAGTTTCCAAATTTAGAAAGTTTTCATATTTAGAAAGTTGCTATTCTTGGAAGGTTTATAAGTTAGGAAAGTTTCCTTAATTAGAAAGTCAACAAAAGTCAACTGAAAGTCAAAGTCAACCGAAAGTCAACTCAAAAGTCAACATTGGCCAAACATAATCAACATTAATTTTAAAAGTATAAGTTTTATTAATAATATATGTTACAATGTTATTTAAAGTCATATACGTATAATTATGTCATAACATAAGTTTAATTTAAATTAAATGAATTATTAAAGTTAACATAAAATTAAATGATATAATTAATATAACATAAGTATTTAATTAATTAATTAAATATTAGTCATAATATAAGTATTATTAATTAATAATAAATTTTAAAATATCATAAGTATTATTAATTAATAATGAATTATTAATCATATCATAAGTTTCTATTTATAATTATTAAATCATAAGTATTTAATAATTAAATTATAATTAAATAATAACTAAGCCTTATAATAATTAAATAATTAATCAATCCTTATTATAAGTCTTATAATAATGATCTCATTATATAAGTTTAATACTTATCATAAGTATTTTCCATTAATAATAAAAGTATTATTAATCATAAGTTTAATTAAAAGTTTAATTAAATCACAGGTAATTAAATAATGATATAATAAATATATATCATAAGTCTTAAATTATAATAATAACTGTTTATATCATAAGTAATTTAATAATAATGAAAATCATTATTTATATAATAAGTTTTAATAATTAACCATAAGTTTTAATTAAAAGTTCACCTGGTCATAACTTGAGCCCCGGGTGTCGGTTTTCGGCGAGTCTTATATATATCTCCGCCTAACCAAACCACCCGACACATTAATGCACTCAAGAACATCCAAAGAACAGCAACCAAGTTGTGATGATCAACCATTAAACAACTTGGAGCTTTAATCCGTTCAAAAACACGTTTAAGTCATAACGGGTGATCCGTGGCTCGGATTTCGATGACCCGAACATGAAAATTCATCCCATCATCAATCCTAACACACTAGTACACCCTAAAGCCTCCAAAAGTGGTCAGAAAGTCGGACCATACCTGATTCAATTCATTTTTATATTTTAATCTCAACAAAACACCATTTTAAGCATAACTAGAGCTCCGGGAATCGAAATGACATGAATCCGGAGTCTAAAATTAATGTCTTGATGAGAGGAACTCATCTAGACACTTTAATTTCACTTTTATAACAGTTATGTCTACAAAAATTAACAAACAAACCGCTGTCCCAAAACAATCAAACCGAAAATATATATAATCGAGCATTTCTACGCATACAATCAACAATACAATAACATATAAGCATCATACTATCATTATAACATGTAAAAATAGAAAAATTAAAGTAAAATTGAAAATCTAGGGTTAGGGTTTATACCCTAATCGAGAAAAGAAAGATATCAACGTGTAGAGAAGAACGTGTAGAATCCGATTGTATAAACGATTTGATGATTTAAGTAATATTTTGTTGAAGGATGATGATGATGGTGGTGTGCTAGGCGATGGAAAAGGGAAGGATGAGAGGAGGAGGAGAGAAAAAAAATTAGATTTAGGTTAGAATGAAGTGGTGTAGTGTAGTTATGAATCAAGATCACAAGTTTAGAAAAATTGACAATTCCTCCCCTCCACATGGGAGTTTCGGCCGAACCTTGCCCCAAGCAGTGGGCTCCTTAGCCCACTTTGATGATTAGGAGAAAAGCTTGTGGCCCGAATGCTCGATCGAAACCCGAAACGCGAAAACACGACTACGCGATTGAAAATTCGGAGAGATAACAAATACGCGATGAAAAATATATATAAACACTATATATAAATCTATGACATTAAAATATCATATTTAAAATAATTAGGACTTAAAAATTCTAAAAGCTTGACCGTTGGTTTGAAAACCGAATAGATTCGCAGGATAGAAATCCGCGACACGTAGAAACGTATAACTTAAAATATGAATACAAATATTCATTTAACACATAATAATTTATATATTATCACAAAAATAATAATATAGGTCATAGAAATGACGTGGCACGAGTAACAATTAACGGTCGTTAAATAATTAACGGTAAAAGATAACGAAAAAAGTAGGGTCGTTACACTACCTTCCCGTTACAGAAATTTCGTCCCGAAATTTAAGCAGGTGCAGGGGTTGACTCTACATCTGGGAACAAATGCGGGTACTTCTGCTTCATCTGATCTTCACGCTCCCAAGTGAACTCGGGACCGCGTCTGGCGTTCCATCTAAGTCGGACAATAGGAATTCTACTCTGCTTAAGAGTCTTAACCTCTCGATCCATAATTTCAACAGGTTCCTCAATAAAATGTAGTTGCTTATCAACATGAAGTTCCTCCAGAGGAATAGTCTTATCGGCCTCGGCCAAACACTTCTTTAAATTCGATACATGAAAAATGTCGTGAACAGCACTGAGTTCTTGTGGCAATTTCAAATGATAAGCCCCTGGTCTAACTATCTCAATAATCTCAAACGGTCCAACAAAACGAGGACTCAACTTTCCCCTTTTACCAAAATGTATCATGCCCTTCCAAGGTGATACCTTCAACATAACACGATCACCGACCTGAAATTCAATATCGTT
Organism: Rutidosis leptorrhynchoides; assembly: GCF_046630445.1. Lineage (NCBI taxonomy): Eukaryota > Viridiplantae > Streptophyta > Magnoliopsida > Asterales > Asteraceae > Rutidosis > Rutidosis leptorrhynchoides. The sequence continues at coordinate 195,812,298 of NC_092334.1, forward strand.
CCTTCTCTTATTAGCATAACTCTTTTGCCGACTTCTGGCAGTTCTCAATCTTTCCTTAATCTGTACGATCTTCTCGGTAGTCTCATGAATAATCTCTGGACCTGTGAGTTGAGCATCCCCAACCTCATTCCAACAGACATGAGACATACACTTTCTACCATATAGAGCTTCAAATAGTGCAACTTTAATACTTGCATGATAGCTGTTATTATAAGAAAATTCAGCTAGTGGCAAATATCTATCCCACCCATTACCAAAATCAATAAGACACGCTCGTAATATGTCTTCTAACATTTGAATGGTCCTTTCACTTTGACCATCCGTCTGTGGATGATAAGTAGTGCTCATATCCAATTTAGTTCCCAAAGCTTCCTGTAAGGATCTCCAAAACCTCGATATAAATCGACTGTCTCGGTCTGAAATAATAGATACAGGAACACCATGTCTAGAAACAATCTCCTTCAAATACAAACGAGTAAGCTTCTCCATTGAATCTGTTTCCTTAATCGACAAAAAGTGAGCTGACTTAGTGAGTCGATCTACAATCACCCAAATGGTATCATAGCCACCCGCAACTCTCGGTAACTTCGTAATAAAATCCATCGTAATACCTTCCCACTTCCACTCGGGAATCTCAGGTTGCACCAACAGTCCAGACGGTTTTTGATGTTCAGCTTTAACCTTAGTACAGGTCAAACACTTAGTCACATAAGTAGGCACATTATCCTTCAAATTAGGCCACCAATACAGCTCCTTAAGATCATGATACATCTTTCCTGAACCAGGATGAATAGAGTACCAAGACTTATGAGCTTCATCCAAAACAAGTTGTCGCAAATCACCAAATTTCGAAACCCAAAGACGTCCCGCAAAATATCTAGTACCATCTGCTCGTACCTCAAACTTCTTAGCCATGCCTCTGACTTTCTCGTTCATAAGATTCTCCTCCTTTAAGGCTTCTTGTTGTGCCACAAGAATTTGCCTAGCGAGGTTGGTTCGAATTGTCATATTCAAGGCTCTAAACCTGCGAGGTTCAGCCCTCTCTTTATGACTTAACGCATCAGCCACAACATTGGCCTTTCCTGAATGATATAAAAGTTCACAATCATAATCATTCAATGTCTCAACCCATCTTCGTTGCCTCATATTCAACTGTTTTTTATCAAGAATATGTTGAAGACTTTTGTGATCAGTGTACACTGTACTTTTGACCCCATAGAGATAATGTCTCCAAATCTTAAGTGCAAACACAACAGCTCCCAACTCTAAATCATGGGTTGTATATTTCTGTTCATGGACCTTCAACTGATGTGACGTGTACGCAATAACTTTCTTTCGCTGCATCAAAACACAACCAAAGCCCTGACGCGAAGCATCACAATAAACAACAAAATCATCATTACCCTCAGGTAGTGACAATATCGGAGCACTAGTCAACTTCTTCTTTAGAGTTTGAAAAGCATTCTCTTGTTCATCCTTCCACTCATACTTCTTCCCCTTGTGCGTTAAAGCAGTTAGAGGTTTCGTTATACGAGAGAAATCTTGAATGAACCTTCTATAGTAACCTGCCAACCCTAGAAACCGACGAATCTGTGTAGGAGTTTTCGAAATTTTCCACTTTTCAATTGCCTCAATCTTGGCAGGATCAACTTGTATTCCTTGTTTACTAACAATATGTCCAAGGAATTAAACTTCTCTTAACCAGAAAGCACACTTAGAGAACTTAGCGTACAACTCTTCTTTTCTAAAAAAATCAAGCACTAACTTCAAATGTTCTCCGTGCTCTTCATCACTCTTGGAATAAATAAGGATGTCGTCGATGAAAACAATAACGAATTTGTCCAGATAGGGTCTACACACACGGTTCATGAGGTCCATGAACACAGCAGGTGCATTTGTCAATCCGAACGGAATAACAAGGAATTCGTAGTGACCGTAACGGGTGCGAAAAGCGGTTTTCGGAACATCAGGTTCTTTAACACGCAGTTGATGATAACCGGAACGAAGATCGATCTTAGAATAAACAGACGAACCTTGAAGCTGATCGAACAGATCATCGATTCTAGGAAGAGGGTAACGGTTTTTAACTGTAAGCTTGTTTAATGCACGATAATCAATGCACAAATGAAACGAACCATATTTCTTCTTAACAAGTAGAACAGGAGCTCTCCAAGGGGACGAACAAGGACGAATAAAAATAGTTGCAACAATGAAGGAGAAATATATGGAGTAGTCACATCGGCGGCATAGATATTTAAGGCAATTCTCTTAAAGGAGATAACGAGGATCATGGACTTCAAAGTAAATTTTCATTACATTTCCGAAAGGAAGACGTACGAAAGGTGTGATATTTCAATGAGAGTGAACTTCCTTGTACAATAAGCGAGGAAATCTAGGATTCATCCATATTCTTAAATTTATGTGCGGATGAAAGGAACGCGAATCATAGGTTATAAAGAATGGCCGACTCCAGGTGAGATGAATCTCCAAAAATAATTTCATGCACCTCAAAGTATTGAATCCTAGGATTGATGTTTACGAGGGTGTTGCGGTCGACAGCGAATATTGAGAGTAGAAACACCACAAACGGTCTAGTGTAATATATATCCATGATACCCACTATAACAACAGTTGGGGTAGAAACCCACCTAGCGCCTTTTCTACAATAGGGTGACCACCGAGTGTACCCCAGAAAATTGATTTATCGGTCCACGTTTCGGCCATGTCCAACCCTAAGAGGGAAAGCTTTATGAGCGCAAAGACTTTCCAAAAAATTTTATAAAACCGGCATCCAAAGTGGTGTAAGAGTTTCTATCTATGAACTTAATGGTAAGTTTCATCCTTAAACGGAGGATGAGAAGAACTGTGATCCAAACACCCTGTAGAGTAATCGAAAATTTGATAAAATCAATCAAAGGAGTTTTGAAAAAGCTTTAAACTTTTGATGTGACAACATAAACGGAGCGAAGTTCTTAGTAAATTTAGAAGTATGTACAACGTGTACCATTTTATATAAAACAAATTGACTTAGTCAAAAAGCTCAATAAATGAGTGGTTTTAAAATATTTTTGAAGGTATGATTTAGTATATACTAGCCAAAATGGGTGAGGGTAAATTTATTCATTTGAATCCATACGTACATATATGATTTTATAAATTGCATACATGACAAAATATTTCATTACTTCTATTCGCCCATAAATCTCGTGAGAACTGCCCAATTAAACAAATGTGTAAAACTCCTGATGATAAACAGAGTATCTGTATTTCAGAGGTTACGAGTTGAAGTAAGATCGTGGAAGATCGAGTAAAGGACATGAATCGTCGTGCGACATTTGACCAACAAATGTTACGAGGTCATGAAAACCAATGAGTTTAAATGTTGTTTTAACTATTATCAGGACATAAGTCCTTGGGCCAAAACTGTTCCCGAGCGAAGCTGTTGCTAACAAGCGAGTTATGAAGGATAGAGCATGAGATAGATAATCTGATTAAAACGAGCTTCTCGTATATCAACAAATAAAATAATGAATATCTTCCCTACCCATGTAATACATCAGAATTTCTGAATGAGTAGTGTAAAAATTTTCTTTGACTCGCTTTCTATTCCTCATGTCACAATATTGGGATTTCTTTATGAATAAATGCAATATAATCACGTTGGCCTGACGCCATTATATTTTACTAATTTATAGTTCCATTCTAATAGCACTACATGAGGTCAGGATACGCGATCAACCTCGAATTTTCACACAATTTCTCTAAAGCGATTTCTTAAACAATGTGCTAAGGATAGCACAAGAGACAAAAACATTAAAAGTAATGAATAGGAGTAACGATGGCATAAAAATGTATTCGAAGTACCAAGAATCTCTAAAAGTCAAGAATGACGCTTTCCGGTTCAAAACCAAAGCACATAGGCACAACGGCACAAAGACATGTAATATAACAAGAATGTTATATACCTAAACATAATAGCTGACATTGAAATGCCGAGCATTTAGAAGTCAAGAATGACATCCCTCGGTTTCACTACTCGAGGTGTTCTTATAAGGATAAGTTCGCATGAGTCAGAGAATACGTTTAAATCGGAATGGGAGTTGCTCCCGGATTCGGAACATAATAGAGGTGTACGTATGATAACAATATACATACCAATACGATACAAATAATCACATATAATAATATATTATAGGCCAGGATGTAGACTAGACTCACTAATGCACCCTATTGACTCGGGTAAAGACATCAATGCAGCCTAATTCCCTACAACCAAAGCTCTGATACCAACTATGATGGCCTCGTCAATACACTTAACGGCTCCGTCACTTGGTCGCACAGCTGGATCGAACTTAAATGAATTTAATAAACGACATTGCATTCTTTTATTTCAAAAGTTTCCCAAAAGAAAACATACCAAAATATGTAGTTTAAACAACACAACATATTAATAACCAAAGTTGACATAAAACATTGTCAACAATACCCACAAGTTTAAATTATCCAAAAATAGAATGCAAGTTCTAAGTTTCATAAATGTTTAACAAAATCTGCCCAAATGCATGCAGACTCTTCTAACACAGCGGAAGCATCAAACAAACTCAAGTACCTGTAAAAACATGCGAGTAAACTGTCAACAAAAATGTTGAGTGAATTATAGGTTTAACTAAACGTATAAGCGTTAGACCACAAGATTTAAATGTTAGAAAATATAAAACATTATTCCATTATCAATGAGCTACCTGGTAACCACTTAACCCTTTATTTACCCTTGCCAAACACAATAAATAATATACACTAAACAAGTGTATCTACAACAAAATACGAAGTACTAAACATTCCGATTATAAATTGCTAGCGCGACTAGCTCGAAATGGGGTTGTCAAACCCGATAGATCTATCCGTAGGATTCGCGTTCACCAGTAGAAACTAGTGATTACAGTTACCAGACTAGGGAATATTTTTGTTCAACTCATAATGAATAATTTGATTTAATTGCTACTTGTGTCTAAATGTAAAATAAGATGCATGTAATCACATCCCAAAAATATACCTTGAAAAGTATGTAAAAACGGGACTATAACTCACCTTAAAGAAAATGAAGTAACCAGACAAAAATGCAAACAGCAATGAAGTAAAGTGATCAAGTATGATCACAACGCCGACCTATAAATAAAGCAGGTCGATATAAATAACTAACTTAGGTCAAGTCTTAGTATGATAGCTATTGTACATGTTGCAAGTAGACATATAACAACACTCAACATGCATCGGTTTGATCAGAATAGCGTACGGACACACCTTTTCTATTTTTAGAAAGTTTCAATTTTTAGCAGGTTTACATTTTTGGAAACTATTTTAGGAAAGTTTCTATTTTAGAAAAGTTCCTATTTTTGTAAATTTTCCAAATTTAGAAAGTTTCCAAATTTAGAAAGTTGCTATTTTTGGAAGGTTTATAAGTTAGGAAAGTTTCCTTAATTAGAAAGTCAACAAAAGTCAACTGAAAGTCAAAGTCAATCGAAAGTCAACTCAAAACTCAACCTTGGCCAAATATAATCAACATTAATTTTAAAAGTATAAGTTTTATTAATAATATAGGTTATAATGTTATTTAAAGTCATATATGTATAATTATGTCATAACATAAGTTTAATTAATTATGTCATAATTGCTTTTTCCGTCAACTTTTCCGTTTAACTATTTTAAACTCCGTTATATGTTTATAACATCTCCCGTTAATACGCGTTTCAATTATCTTGTTTTAGGTAATTTAACGCACCCGATTGCAACTTGAGGGACTTGTTTCGCCAAGACACCAAAGTGGTGACTAGCCACTTGACTAGTCAAACTCTTCCACCTCATTTCTTAATTTAATTTTTCCTTTTCATCTAATACTTCCACCATTCTTTAAATTCATCAAAAAGCAATTCCTCATCCAAATTCGTTCAAGAAGGATTCGATCAAAACAAATTACATATTTGAACTCCTCGTGATCTCCTCTTCGATTCCATACCGATTTCATCAAATTTGGGTAACTTTCTAAAATCACTAATATTATGTGTTCTTGAGATTTTTGAGTTAAAAGGTTGTTAATTAGTGTCTATGGCTCAAGTCTAGTATGATTATGTGTTTTGTATGCTTGTTCTTGCTATTTTGATGTAACTAGTTCATATTGAAAGTTCACATGCTTAATCTTGAATTTTGAGTGTTCATATGTTGTTTGATGCTAAGAGTTCATGTTTTAATCTTATTCCTAGTGTTACTAGCTTCGTTATGATGTATGGTTTGGTTAAAGAAACCTTCTAAACTTGATTATGAAATTTGGTGAATTTGAGTTAGGGTTTCATGAACTAGAAATGGACTTTTGATGCTTTAAATGACACGAAATGCTAATTGTAAGTGTTAGGTTGTGTTGTATGCTTAATTACCTTCGAAACGGCATATTGTTCATGTAATTTGGTTACCAAATCATTAAATGGCATTTATGACTTGTATGCATTGAATGAGGAACATTAATTGTGGTTTTTGGTTGTTGTAAGTGGAAATTTGATTGATGATATGTGTTTAGTTGCATCCCTCGTCAAAATACCTTTCCAACGATGTATGATAGGCATTATAAGTGTTTGCGGGTCAAGTGTTGTGTTAGAATTGGTTTTGGCTCGTGCATACTTGTGGAAAAGCAGAAACAGACCTGCCCAGTGGGTGGCGCGGCGCGCCCCTATACCTGCGCGGCGCGCCAATAGGCCTGGCCAGAATCTGCTCAAATTGTCCCATTTCACGCGAAATGTTTGACTAGCTATTGACCTCCGATTCACATGAAACTTGTTTTAATACACTTGTATAAGAATAATTAGCATAGAAAAATAGTCCGGGACCCGACCCGAACATGTTGACTTTTTCGTTGACTTTGACCCGACCAAGTTTGACTTTTTGTCAAACTTAACCAATTAATTATGCAATCTTTCTAACATGATTCTATACTTGTATCTTGCATGAAACTTGACAATTTGCTTCACATGCTACATAATCGAGTCGTGTCGAGCCACAGGACTAATTGAACATCTTTGACCCTGCGTGACTATCGTTATTGATACAACCTATTTGTTTAGGTCGAGACTAGCACTGTTCTTTGCACGTTTACTTGTCGGAGTACTAATACACTCTTGCAATCAAAGGTGAGATCATAGCCCACTCTTCAAACACTTTTATACTTTAAAAATCGTGGGATGAGAAAACATATACAATACATACTTACATATGCTTTTCATACTTTAACGTTTTGAATACTATACAAAAGCAAAGATACATACGAGTTAGAACGAAAAGCCTCAAGTCCAATTATCATTAGTTACACTTGTAGGGTGTAAGCGAGAAATTATGTTGTGTGGCCATGCGGGTTTAACGAACCCTCATTCGAAGGAATGAAACGTTCTTTCAATGTATAGTGTAGGTTCTAACACTATTATGCAGAGGTAAGATTTAGTTAAGCTTGATAATTGGGTGCTCGTGATACAAACACATCTTTTGAGATGTATACGCTTGATAAACGTTTTATACTAAACCTTGTGATACAAATATACTTTATGCATACAACTATGATTTCACCAATGTTTTCGTTGACAGATTCTCTATGTTTTCTCAGGTCCTTGAACTTAGGTGATGCATGCTTCCGCACATACTTTTTGATACTTGCATTGGATGTCGAGTATATTGCATACGTGGAGCGTATTTTGGCTACTTTAAATTGTGTCGCATGTGTTTCATACAAACTTTAACCATTGTTATGTACTCGTTATGGGAACTTCTTTTGTAAACATTGAAACATCCTTTTATGAAATGAATGCGACATATTTTCGGTCAAACTTTGTTATAAAGACCTACGACACATGTAATGGGACCATACGTAGATGACGCCGTCATTTGACGATTTGTCGGGGTCGCTACAAGTGGTATCAGAGCTTTGGTTGTAGGGATTTAGAGTTCATTGGTGTCAACCCCGAGTCATAGGGTACATTGGTGAGTCTAGACTACAACCGGCATATAGATTTGACATAGGGATTACTTGACTATTTGTGCATTTATACTTGAACCCTCTTACTCATATCTACTCTTATTCTATCTTACTCTTGCGTTGTATAATTTAATTGACACGCCACCTTGACTATATGTGGTAATGTCGAATGCACATATGAGTTAGGGTAATATAATTTCCGGGATTATATTACGGTGACTCATATGAACATACCGACATCATGACATAAAGAATTTAAGGCGAGTCAAGGATAATTTTCTCTTTATCTTTATTCCATATCACGGTTAGTATTAGTTAGGATACTAACCAACAGTATTCTTTTGTTTTGAAGGAACAATGCCTCCTCGTCGTGCGCCACGCCGTGAAACACCCGAACAAGCCTTAGAACGCATGATAGCCACCGCCGTGGATGCGGCCATGGCCGGTCACTCGTCTAACAACAACAATAACAACAACCACAACAACAATAACCAAGGAGCCGGTAACTCTAGCGAAGGGTGCTCCTACAAAGCTTTCATGGGGTGCAAACCCCACACTTATGATGGAACCGGGGGACCGGTTGTGCTTACTCGTTGGTTTGAACAAACCGAGGCCGTCTTTAGCATAAGCGGTTGTCGGGATCAAGACAAGGTCAAATACTCCACCCACACTTTCTCCGGAATTGCTCTAACATGGTGGAACACCTATGTTCAATCGGTGGGTACCGATGAAGCTCATGCCCTCTCTTGGGCCGATCTAAGGGAAAAGATGATTGTTGAATATTTTCCGCGCGAAGAAACCCGAAAGCTTGAGGAAGAACTAAGAGCTTTGAAAGCGGTCGGAAACGATCTTAAAGTTTATAATCAACGCTTCGCCGAACTATCCTTGATGTGTCCTAATCTTGTTAACCCCGAATCTCAAAGGATTGAGCTCTACATGCTCGGTCTTTCAAAAAGCATCAAACAAGGGGTGATGTCATCCAAACCCGCTACTCATCAAGCCGCTATGAACATGGCCGGCCAATTAATCGAAACGGTTGACGAAATCGTAGTGCCGGCTCCTAAGGCCGAGGACAAGTCGGGTGGCAACAAAAGGAAATGGGAAGCCACTCCATCAACCAACTACAACAACACCTCCACCAAGAAGCCTTACAACAACGACGGCAAGAAGGGTTATTCCGGATCTTTACCGTTTTGCAACAAGTGCCACAAACATCATTTGGGTGAGTGTGGAATGCCGTATTGCGTCAAGTGTCACAAGACTGGCCATTCGGCCCATGAATGTAGAAATACCGCTCCCGTTGCTCAAAAGGGACCCAATGCACCAAGACCGGGTGTTTGTTATGAATGTGGCCAACCGGGTCACTATAGAAATGCATGCCCAAAGAAGAAAGCCAACCCCAACAACCGAGGCCGAGCCTTCAACATCAACACCGAGGAAGCCTGGGATGACAATGAACTAGTCACGGGTACGTTTCTTCTCAACAACACTTATGTTACTTGCTTATTCGATTCGGGTGCAGATAAATGTTTTGTGTCTAAGACTTTGGCTCCTACTCTTTGCACTCCACCACACCCCTTAGATACTACTTATTCCATCGAAGTGGCCGATGGAAAACTCTTAAGTGCCGACACATATTACCGGGGGAGTACTTTAAACATTTTGGGTAATGAATTTGAAATTGACTTGATACCCATGGAACTAGGGAGTTTTGATGTAATAATCGGTATGAATTGGATGGTCAAAAATAAATCTCACATTCTTTGCGATCTTCACGCAATCCGAATTCCTATCGAGAATGGTGAACCATTGATTGTCTATGGCGACAAAAATTGCACCGGACTCAATCTCGTTTCGTGCCTTAAAGTTCGAAAGCTACTTCGCAAGGGTTGTTTCGCGATTCTTGCTCACGTTAAGAAAGTCGAGGCCGATGAAAAGTGCATCGAAGATGTGCCAATTGTTAGTGACTTTTCCGATGTATTTCCCGACGAATTACCGGGTCTTCCACCTCATCGACCGGTTGAATTTCAAATCGATCTTATTCCAGGAGCCGCACCCGTAGCGTGTGCACCGTATAGACTCGCTCCATCCGAATTACAAGAATTGCAAAGTCAAATCCAAGAGCTACTTGACCGTGGTTTCATTCAACCTAGCCATTCACCATGGGGCGCTCCGATTTTGTTCGTCAAGAAGAAAGACGGATCCCTACGAATGTGCATTGATTATCGTGAACTAAAGAAATTGATGGTTAAGAACCGATATCCCCTTCCTCGCATCGATGATCTCTTTGATCAACTACAAGGTTCTCGTGTATATTCAAAAATCGATCTCCGTTCGGGTTATCATCAACTAAGGGTTAAGGGGGAAGATGTCTCCAAAACCGCTTTCCGGACTCGTTATGGTAGTTATGAATTCCTTGTCATGCCTTTTGGTCTCACTAACGCACCGGCGGTGTTCATGGATCTCATGAACCGCGTGTGCAAACCTTACCTCGACAAATTCGTTATCGTGTTCATCGATGATATTTTGGTCTATTCTAAAAGCGAAGAGGAACACAAAGAACATCTCCGACTCGTGCTTGAACTCTTGAGAAAAGAACAACTCTATGCCAAGTTCTCCAAGTGTGAATTTTGGTTGAAGGAAGTTCAATTCCTCGGTCATGTTGTAAGTGATCAAGGCATTAAAGTCGATCCCGCGAAAATCGAAGCCATTAGTAAATGGGAGGCTCCTACTACTCCTACTCAAATTCATCAATTCTTGGGTCTCGCCGGATACTATCGTAAATTCATCAAGGACTTTTCCTTAATCGCTCGCCCTTTAACCGCGTTAACTCACAAGGACCGAAAGTTCATTTGGTCATCCGAACAAGAAACCGCTTTTCAAATCTTGAAAACTAAGCTAACCACCGCTCCTATCTTGTCACTTCCCGAAGGCAATGATGATTTTGTTATATATTGTGATGCCTCGAAAAACGGTTATGGATGCGTATTAATGCAACGAAAGAAAGTCATTGCTTATGCCTCTCGACAACTCAAAGTCCACGAACGAAACTACACGACACATGATCTTGAACTCGGTGCCGTCATCTTTGCACTTAAGTTATGGAGACATCATCTTCTTGGTACCAAAAGTACCATCTTTACCGATCACAAAAGTCTCCAACATATCTTCGATCAAAAGCAACTAAACATGAGACAACAAAGGTGGATTGAGACCTTGAACGATTATAATTGCGAGCTTCGTTACCACCCCGGGAAGGCAAATGTAGTGGCCGATGCCTTAAGTCGAAAGGAAAGAGCGGTGCCTCTTCGTGTCCGAGCTTTGAATATCACCATCCACTCCAACCTTAATAGCCAAATTCGGGTAGCCCAAGATGAAGCTCTTAAGGACAACAACATCGCACGCGAACTTTTAAACATTCTCGTCTCCCGATTCGAAGTTAAGGAGACCGGACTTCGATATTACGCCGGAAAAATTTGGGTGCCTAGATATGGCGATCTACGAAACCTCATCCTAGACGAAGCCCACAAATCGCGATACTCGATTCATCCCGGCGCCAATAAGATGTACCATGACCTTAAAGAACAATATTGGTGGCCGAACATCAAAAAGGAGGTTGCTAGATACGTCGCCAAATGTTTGACTTGCGCTAAAGTCAAAGCCGAACACCAAAGACCGTCCGGGTTACTTCAACAACCCGAGATCCCGCAATGGAAGTGGGAAAGGATCACGATGGATTTTATCACCAAACTACCGAAAACGTCGGGCGGTTATGATACAATTTGGGTCATTGTTGACCGTCTCACCAAATCCGCGCACTTTCTCGCCATGAAAGAAACCGACAAAATGGAGAAACTTGCACGACATTACATTAAAGAGATTGTAACCCGACACGCAGTACCGTTATCGATTATCTCCGACCGAGATGGTCGTTTCGTTTCTAGATTTTGGCGTACGTTACAAGAAGCGTTGGGAACGCGTTTGGACATGAGCACCGCATATCATCCCCAAACCGATGGGCAAAGTGAACGTACAATACAAACCTTAGAGTATATGTTACGAGCCTGCGTTGTTGATTTTGGAAAAGCTTGGGACAATCACTTACCTCTCGCCGAATTCTCTTACAACAATAGTTATCACGCGAGTATTAAGGCCGCACCTTTTGAAGCGTTATATGGTCGAAAATGTCGCTCTCCTCTTTGTTGGGCCGAAGTGGGTGACGTGCAAATTTCCGGGCCCGAACTCATTCACGAAACCACCGAGAAGATTCTTCAAATCCGAGATAGGCTTCGGACGGCCCGGAGTCGTCAAAAATGCTATACCGATAAAAGACGCAAAGACCTCGAATTTCAAGTCGGTGACCACGTCATGTTAAAAGTCGCACCTTGGAAAGGTGTCATCCGTTTTGGGAAACGTGGGAAACTAAATCCGCGGTACGTTGGTCCTTTCGAAATCTTAGAGCGTGTTGGGACCGTTGCGTATCGTTTGGATCTTCCGCCTCAACTAAGCTCCGTCCATCCTACTTTTCATGTATCTAACTTGAAGAAATGTCTTGCCGAGCCCGATATCGTCGTTCCTCTCGAGGAACTTACTATTAATGACAAACTCCATTTTGTGGAGGAACCGGTTGAAATTGTGGACTACGTCGAGAAGGAATTGAAACAAAGCCGGATCCCGATTGTTAAGGTCCGTTGGAATGCCAAAAGTGGACCCGAGTTTACTTGGGAAAGAGAAGATCAAATGCGAAAGAAACACCCTCATCTATTCCCGGTTCCGGAAACGTCAGATTCCGAGGAAGAAACAACGACCACTACGCCTACCTAAATTTCTGGACGAAATTTCTTTTAAGGTGTAGGTAATGTAACATCCCGCCTTTTTCCGTCAACTTTTCCGTTTAACTATTTTAAACTCCGTTATATGTTTATAACATCTTCCGTTAATACGCGTTTCAATTATCTTGTTTTAGGTAATTTAACGCACCCGATTGCAACTTGAGGGACTTGTTTCGCCAAGACACCAAAGTGGTGACTAGCCACTTGACTAGTCAAACTCTTCCACCTCATTTCTTAATTTAATTTTTCCTTTTCATCTAATACTTCCACCATTCTTTAAATTCATCAAAAAGCAATTCCTCATCCAAATTCGTTCAAGAAGGATTCGATCAAAACAAATTACATATTTGAACTCCTCGTGATCTCCTCTTCGATTCCATACCGATTTCATCAAATTTGGGTAACTTTCTAAAATCACTAATATTATGTGTTCTTGAGATTTTTGAGTTAAAAGGTTGTTAATTAGTGTCTATGGCTCAAGTCTAGTATGATTATGTGTTTTGTATGCTTGTTCTTGCTATTTTGATGTAACTAGTTCATATTGAAAGTTCACATGCTTAATCTTGAATTTTGAGTGTTCATATGTTGTTTGATGCTAAGAGTTCATGTTTTAATCTTATTCCTAGTGTTACTAGCTTCGTTATGATGTATGGTTTGGTTAAAGAAACCTTCTAAACTTGATTATGAAATTTGGTGAATTTGAGTTAGGGTTTCATGAACTAGAAATGGACTTTTGATGCTTTAAATGACACGAAATGCTAATTGTAAGTGTTAGGTTGTGTTGTATGCTTAATTACCTTCGAAACGGCATATTGTTCATGTAATTTGGTTACCAAATCATTAAATGGCATTTATGACTTGTATGCATTGAATGAGGAACATTAATTGTGGTTTTTGGTTGTTGTAAGTGGAAATTTGATTGATGATATGTGTTTAGTTGCATCCCTCGTCAAAATACCTTTCCAACGATGTATGATAGGCATTATAAGTGTTTGCGGGTCAAGTGTTGTGTTAGAATTGGTTTTGGCTCGTGCATACTTGTGGAAAAGCAGAAACAGACCTGCCCAGTGGGTGGCGCGGCGCGCTCCTATACCTGCGCGGCGCGCCAATAGGCCTGGCCAGAATCTGCTCAAATTGTCCCATTTCACGCGAAATGTTTGACTAGCTATTGACCTCCGATTCACATGAAACTTGTTTTAATACACTTGTATAAGAATAATTAGCATAGAAAAATAGTCCGGGACCCGACCCGAACATGTTGACTTTTTCGTTGACTTTGACCCGACCAAGTTTGACTTTTTGTCAAACTTAACCAATTAATTATGCAATCTTTCTAACATGATTCTATACTTGTATCTTGCATGAAACTTGACAATTTGCTTCACATGCTACATAATCGAGTCGTGTCGAGCCACAGGACTAATTGAACATCTTTGACCCTGCGTGACTATCGTTATTGATACAACCTATTTGTTTAGGTCGAGACTAGCACTGTTCTTTGCACGTTTACTTGTCGGAGTACTAATACACTCTTGCAATCAAAGGTGAGATCATAGCCCACTCTTCAAACACTTTTATACTTTAAAAATCGTGGGATGAGAAAACATATACAATACATACTTACATATACTTTTCATACTTTAACGTTTTGAATACTATACAAAAGCAAAGATACATACGAGTTAGAACGAAAAGCCTCAAGTCCAATTATCATTAGTTACACTTGTAGGGTGTAAGCGAGAAATTATGTTGTGTGGCCATGCGGGTTTAACGAACCCTCATTCGAAGGAATGAAACGTTCTTTCAATGTATAGTGTAGGTTCTAACACTATTATGCAGAGGTAAGATTCAGTTAAGCTTGATAATTGGGTGCTCGTGATACAAACACATCTTTTGAGATTTATACGCTTGATAAACGTTTTATACTAAACCTTGTGATACAAATATACTTTATGCATACAACTATGATTTCACCAACGTTTTCGTTGACAGATTCTCTATGTTTTCTCAGGTCCTTGAACTTAGGTGATGCATGCTTCCGCACATACTTTTTGATACTTGCATTGGATGTCGAGTATATTGCATATGTGGAGCGTATTTTGGCTACTTTAAATTGTGTCGCATGTGTTTCATACAAACTTTAACCATTGTTATGTACTCGTTATGGGAACTTCTTTTGTAAACATTGAAACATCCTTTTATGAAATGAATGCGACATATTTTCGGTCAAACTTTGTTATAAAGACCTACGACACATGTAATGGGACCATACGTAGATGACGCCGTCATTTGACGATTTGTCGGGGTCACTACAATCTTCAACAACCAAGATCACTTGTTTTAATTGTCAAAAAGGACACCGAAAGTCGGAGTGTCCCGATTTGCGGTGTGATCAAGTTAAAAAGCTAGAGAAGGCGGCGAGTACGGCTAGGGGACGTAACTACTTGATGACTAATGATGAAGCCAAGCAATCCAATGAAGTTATCTCAGGTACTTTCATGGTTAACTCTAAACCGACAAGGACACTATTTGATAGCGGTGCTAATTTGATAGTTGTCTCAGGTAATGGCCCCAAGTGGGGGAGAGTTAATTATTCATGGCGATAAGCGAAGGAGACTCGTACCATTATGCGCTTCTGCACGGGCGCAACGTTTCCTTAATAGTGGTGGCATGGTTTTTCTTGCCCATGTAATTGATATTCGTGAAGTGCCACCATCCATTCGTGAAATTTGTAACAACCCATCTTTTTCCGTTTACTTTTCGTTTAATTATTTTAAAGTCCGTTATTTAATTATAACATCTCCCGTTTACTCTAGCGTATTTAAAATTATTCACGCACCTGCTTTTAAACTCGAGGGACCAACTTTGCTAATTGACCAAAGTGGTAACTAGGTCAAATGGTCAAAGTCACCTCCCACCACTCATTTTCACCTCCCATTTTCCTTTTTCTTTCTTACTTCCATT
Source organism: Rutidosis leptorrhynchoides (assembly GCF_046630445.1). NCBI lineage: Eukaryota > Viridiplantae > Streptophyta > Magnoliopsida > Asterales > Asteraceae > Rutidosis > Rutidosis leptorrhynchoides. The sequence goes on from NC_092334.1 coordinate 195,828,105, forward strand.
TTCTTCCATTTCTTCATAATCAAAGAATCATCATCTAAATCGAATCTAGTAAGCTAACATCAAAACAAATTACATATTTGTGATCTACTACTCAAGACCTTTAATTTGGTACCAATTTCATTACTTAGGGTAAGCTTTTCAAAAACTCTAGATTTCTTGTTCTTGGTGTTCTTGGCTTAAAAGTGTGTTAGTTAGTCTCTATGGCTCAAGTCTAACATGAATATGTGAATTGTTTGCTTGTTCTTGTCATTTTGGTGTAACTAACATGAACTTGAAAAACTGTTTGTTTAATCTTGAGATTTGGTTGATTAAATGTTGTTAAATGTTAAAGTGTATGTATTTAATGTGTTACTAGCATCACTAGCTTCAATTTGGCATGTAGATTGACTTAGAAAGACTTCATTAACATGATTGTTGAATTTATGATTTTTGATTAGGATTTGGTAGTCTTAAATATTAAATTTTGATGCATTAAATGCTTTGTAATGTTGTTGGTAACTATTTAGTTGCAATGTATGCGTAATTACCTATGAAACGGTGTATTGTATGTGTGCATTTAATTCCCGAATCATCAAATTGCATTTATGAACTTGAAGCATTAATGATGAACATTCAATGATCATTCAATGTGGATTTGGTTGTGGTAAATGATGGATTTGTTTGATGATATGTGCTTAGGTTTATTCCTCGTTAAAATACTTTTCCAAATATGTATGATATGCGTTTTGAGTATTTTCGGTTCATTAATTGTGATTTGGTGAAATTTGGTTCGAGTCTTAAACACATGAAAACTGCCCAAAAATTTTGCCCAGGTGACACCCGCGACGCGGGCTTCCTAGCTGTGGTGCAACTTAACACAGACCCAGATGGTCTAGAACCATCAGAACCCTCGACCTTCAAAATCCCTTTTAGCCTGCGGCGCGCCCCTCTGGGCCGCGGCGCGACTTAAGCCTGAAAAGTGGGCTGTCCAAATTTTCATTTTTTCGTTTAATTCTAACTATGCTACGCACCTCCGATTAACATGTAATTTGTTCTAACATGCTCATATATGATTATATAACTCAGAAAAATTGTCCGAGACCCGACCCGAACGTGTTGATTTTTTCGTTGGCTTTGACTTTGACCAAAGTTGACTTTTATTCAAACTTAACAAATACTTTGTTTAACCGTTATAACCTTTCTTTTATACTTGATTCTTGCATGAAACTTGACAACTTGATTCACATGCTATATAATCGAGTCGTAACGAGCCATATAAGTAATTGAACAACTTTGACCGACCGTATTTTACCGTTATTGATACAACCTACTTGTTTAGGTCAAGACTAGCATTCGTTCTTGCACACATTTATTTTGCGAAGTACCTTTTTACTTGTGCACTCAAGGTGAGATCATAGTCCCACTTTTACTCTTTTACACTTGATGAGAAAACATAAACATTTCATTTTACAAAGTGAACACAAGTACGAAAACAAACATTCTACGTGCGAGTTAGAACGAAAAGCCTCAATTCAATTATCATTAGTTACACTTGTAGGGTGTAAGCGAGAACATATGTTGTGTGGATCCATACGGGATTGACGAACCCTCATTCGGACGGTTCGCTTCCGTTGGTGAATGAAATATATTTTCGGGTATAGTATAGGTTCTAACATTATGATGCAGAGGTTCGTATACAGTTAAGCCTTGATAATTAGGTGCTCGTGATACAACAACTTTTAGAATGGTTTACTATTATTTTAACGTTATAAATCTTGTGGTTCAATATTTCATACTTACTAAACCTATGATTTCACCAACGTTTTCATTGACAGATTTTCTATGTTTTTCTCAGGTCCTTGAATGCTAAGTGGAACATGCTTCCGCACACTATTTTGATACTTGCTTGGATGTCGAGTATACATGCATACTTGGAGTGTCTTTTGACTTTACTTAAATTGTGTCGCATAGGTTTCATTTGTACTTAAATGTTGTAACTTAACTTGTTGTCGAACTACTTTTATAAACCTTGAAACACCCTTGCATTTGAAATGAATGCAACATATTTTGGTCAAACTTTGTTTTAAAGACTTATGACTACGTAACGGGACCTAAGTTGACGGCGCCGTCAATGATGATTTTGGCGGGTCGTCACATGTGGTATCAGAGCATTGGTTGTAGGGATTTAGAGTTCATTGGTGTCAACCCCGAGTCATAGGGTGCATTAGTGAGTCTAGACTACAACCAGCATATAGACTTGAAGTAAGACTTGCTTGACTACTTGTACATTTATACTTGAACTCTTCTATTCATATCTAACTCCTATTCCATCTTAATCTCACGTTATTTAATTTGATTGACACGCCATCATAACCTTGTGACGACCCAGAAATTTCCGACCAAATTTAAACTTAATCTATATATGTGATCCCGACACGATAAGCAAAATCTGTTATCATGAATCTCAAAAAATTTTGAACTATTTTCAAACATTCATTTGACCTTTGACTATTCCCGACGATTTATGAACAATTGTGTGTAAATAAACATGTAACTAAATATAGATATATGTAAATATAAAAATAAGTGTATATATTAATTTGAATTAATATAATACCATTTAATCATTTGAATTAAATATGTAAAATAATTTACAAGATAAAAAAAAGTTGTTATTAAAAATAAAACTACTTAAAAATAGATAGTAGTTCTATAAAGAATTTTTATGACATGTATAATGGAGTATATATATATATATATATATATATATATATATATATATATATATATATATATATATATATATATATATATATATATATATATATATGTATTATATATGTGATGACCCAGAAATTTTTGACCAAATTTAAACTTTATTCTTATATGATTTCGACATGATAAGCAAAGTTAATTTAACTAAGTCTTAAAATTTTAAGAACTGTTTACATGAATACATTTGACCTTTGACAATTCCGACGATTCACGAACAATTGTGTAAATAAATATGTATATATATATATATATATATATATATATATATATATATATATATATATATATATATATATATATATATCTAAATATAAATATATATAATTATGTGAAATAATAAAATACAATTGAAACATTTGAATTAAACCATATATTAGATAATACAGATCTATGTATATATATATATATATACATATATAAATATATGATTCCTAGGAAGAATTATTATTATTATAAGTATATTATAATATATATAAAATTTATAAATAACAACTAATCAATAAAAGTTATTATGTAATATATAAGATATAATCATTAAGAATTGCATGATTAACAATATATAACATCAATGTATTAAATTTAAGTATTAGTTAAAGTATAGTTGTTATACTGGTATATCTACTACTGTCGTTATATATTAATTACTAATATCAATGTTAGTATTAATTCTATTATTATTATTACAGTTATAATTGTAATTAATAAAATTTTAATAATTTTAGATATGATCACAACTATTATTATTAATATCACTAAAAGTTATCATTTGTATTTAAAATCATTATTATCATTATTTTTTTTACTACTTCTAATCATTATACTTATTAGTATTTTTTAAAAACAATATCAATATTATTATTAATATAATTATTATTGATTTTTAAATTAATTATGAAAATGATAAAGTATGATGAATTATAGGAAAATGGTTGCATATCGATATCCGCTTGATTTACTGTCTGAGAAAAGTGATTCAATTGAATCTTCATTATAATAAGTCAATAGGGTAAACACAAAAGCAGTTACCAATCTAATTCACCTTTATGACTTTCTTTTGTTTTATTTTTCTTCTTTTTGTCTTCCTGCTATTTGTATGGACCCTTTTCCCACTAAAAGCCTAGCCGAATAATTCTATTATAGAGGACTTAAAACCACTCGATTATATCCATTTTATCATAAATTATCCATTACAATTTCGTTTAACAGATACAAGGCTAATGAATTATACAGAAAATTAAACCCAAGTCTAAACCAATCGGCTACCTCCATGATCACCAAAATAGCCATTGTAATTCACTACTGCAAACTGCTGCTGTAGCTGCAGTCACTTTCTGTTTCAATCTCCAAAATACAAGACAAATCACCACTAACAATCAACTTGCAAACCCATAACTTGCTATCACTCATCTGTGTGTACTACTTCTGTCAAGACTGCTACTATACTTCCTTTTCTTTCGATTAATACTACTATGACAGCTTCCACGATCACCTTGAAATCACCATAACCATTTCTGTTTTGTTCCAACAAACAAACCACCAATTATTTAGTCTCTCTACATATAGATATATATATATATATATACGCATATAGATATATAATCAGCTCAATCAAACCACCACAACCCTACCAATTAAAATATTATCAAACATCACACATACCTAACTATTGTTTGAATCTTCTTGTTTCTGGTTCAGTTAGACAGTCATTAAATTAAACATCCATCGAATCATTATCATCAGACGATACTGCTATAATTGTTTATCCCGGTTCCGGTCAAAACAAACCAACCTCACCTTCATTTTACAATCACACAACCCCAACCTTGTTACCTATTATTGAAAACAACTATGATTCATTATTTCCTAAATTACTTAATTAACCAAATACTCACTTGACAAGCTGCTGCTGCTGCTACTACTACGCTAGGTGACCCTCTGCCGTCTGTCAAGTTCACCACTTCAACTGCTAGATTCATTCCTGTCTTCCTGTCAAAAGTAAGGATTCAAGAAGATGTGAGTTCACACGAGCCCACTTCCATACAAAAGGCAAGTCGAATGGCTCATAAACTCATAAATCAGATTGAGGGAAGAATTAAAGAGCAGGCGGCCGAAGAAGCCAACACGAAACAACTCAAGAGGAAGTGGGAAGAAAACGGTGAAAAGAGTCACCAGTACAACAACAATAACAATTACAACCACAATTGCAACAACTATCCCAACAACCGCAACAACAATCGCAACAATAACCGCACTTATTTCCTGAAGATACGTCAACACCTTCAACTACTTAAAATTTCGGGACGAAATTTATTTAACGGGTAGGTACTGTAGTGACCCGAACTTTTCCATGTTTATATATATTAAATGAACTTTTTATTTACATGATTAAGTGTTTCCAACATGTTAAGCAATGAAACTTGTTAAGACTTGATTAATTGAAATAGGTTTCATATAGACAATTGACCACCCAAGTTGACCGGTGATTCAGGAACGTTAAAACTTGTAAAAACTATATGATGACATATATATGATTATATATATAGTTAAAATGATATTATGATAAGTAAGTATATCATTAGGTATTTTAACAATGAGTTATATACATAAAATTGAGTTTATGGAATTAAGAAAGTCGAAACGATATATATAACGATTAATAATGCTTACTTTTGCCTTTTGTATTATTGTTAGATTCAACCTTGTTACCTTGCAAACCCACAACTTGCTATCACTCATCTGCGTGTACTACTTCTGTCAAGACTACTGCTATACTTCCTTTTCTTTTGATTAATACTACTATGACAGCTTCCACGATCACCATGAAATCACCATAACCATTTCTGTTTTGTTCCAACAAACAAACCACCAATTATTTAGTCTCTCTACATATAGATATATATATATATATATACGCATATAGTTATATAATCAGCTCAATCAAACCACCACAACCCTACCAATTAAACTATTATCAAACATCACACATACCTAACTATTGTTTGAATCTTCCTGTTTCTGGTTCAGTTAGACAGTCATTAAATTAAACATCCATCGAATCATTATCATCAGACGATACTGCTATAATTGTTTATCCTGGTTCCTGTCAAAACAAACCAACCTCACCTTCGTTTTACAATCACACAACCCCAACCTTGTTACCTATTATTGAAAACAACTATGATTCATTATTTCCTAAATTACTCAATTAACCAAATACTCACTTGACAAGCTACTGCTGCTGCTACTGCTACGCTAGGTAACCCTCTGCCTTCTGTCAAGTTCACCACTTCAACTGCTAGATTCATTCCTGTCTTCCTGTTTAAATCATAATAAAACACACCAAATAAATTAATTTATAAATGTCACTTCTAAACGATTACTTCTACTGCTCTCTGATGTTTCTATATTTCATTTCTGTTATCAACAATTGAATCAAACAGATAAATTACATCATAATAAACCTGGATGAATTAATTACTATGTTACAATGAACGAAGATGGTTGATAAAAATATAAAAATTTATTTAAATAAATAAGTAAATAAATAACAAGAACATCATTTACCTAATCGATCAATTACTGGACCAAACATAATCGATTGATGATGATGCAATCACTGTTACTACTCGCTGCGATGTTTAATCATTCTTCCTAATTTGAATAGACACAAATCGAACACCAATTACTGCTTTGATTGTCTGTGTTATTCAATAACGATGATGAATAGGATTGATGATGACGGTGGAACGGTGATGATGATAAATCCATGACCTATTGAACACCAACGATTGTTGTTAGATTGATTGATTTGTGATGAATCGAAGAACCCCTAAATCGTGTTATCATCTGTGTGTGTTACTTCTGCTATTCGATCTAATTTGGGAGAAACAAACCGCGTGTTTTTATTTATTTATTAGGTACTCCGTATTATTATTATTATTATTATTATTATTATTATTATTATTATTATTATTATTATTATTATTATTATTATTATTATTATTATTATTATTATTATTATTATTATTATTATTATTCTTATTATTTTTATTATTATTATTATTAGAATTATTATTAACAATATTATCATAAAAATGATTATTACTAATATTACTATTATTATCATTAATATTATTATCAGCATAATTATTAAAAATATTAGAAGTATCATTATTATTAAAATTTCATTATTATTACTATAATCATTACTATTAAAAATTATTATTCTACATATAGCTATTAATACTTAAAATTATAAAAATAATACAATTTAACATTATTAATATTATTATTATCATGGTTATTATTACTATAATTATTATTATTATTAAAAATAAATACTATTATTACTATTAGAAGATAATACAACTTTTTATTTAATATTATCAATTTATCAAATAACTAATAAAACTATACGCAATACATTTAACTTAACAATATTAATATTTTCTTTATATAAAATAAATGTATCTAATTTATTAAGGAAACCTATAAATTTTTTATATAAAATCCATATCACTGATTATATATATAAATTTCTCCGATTACAATTATACGTGTTACTATATATACTTGATATAGGTTCGTGAATCCGAGGCCAAACCCTGCATTGTTCAGTTGATCAATATTGTCATATGTATTTTTACTACAAAATACATTAGGTGAGTTTCATTTGCCTTTTTACCCTTTATATTTTTGGGCTGAGATGCGCAATTTTGTCATACATGCGCAATTTTTATAAATGTTTTACGAAATAGACACTAGTAATTGAAACTACATTATATGGGTGAATGATCGAAGTCGAATATGCTCCTTTTGCTTGGTAACCTAAGAATTAGTAAACCGATCTACTAATTGACGCGAATCCTAAAGATAGATCTATTGGGCCTAACGAACCTCATCCAAAGTACCGGATGCTTTAGTACTTTGATGTTGTTTTTATCGTGTCCGAAGGATTTCCCTGAATGATAGGGGATATTCTTATATGCATCTTTTTAATGTCGGTTACCAGGTGTTCACCATATGAATGATTATTTTTGTCTCTATGCATGGGACGTATATTTATGAGAACTGGAAATGAAAATCTTGTGGTCTATTAAAATTATGAAATGATCGATTATGATAAACTAATGAACTCACCAACCTTTTGGTTGACACTTTAAAGCATGTTTATTCTCAGGTATGAAAGAAATCTTCCGCTGTGCATTTGCTCATTTTAGAGATATTACTTGGAGTCATTCATGACATATTTCAAAAGACGTTGCATTGGAGTCGTCGAGTTCATCAAGATTATTACTAAGTCAATTATAGTTGGATATAGTATGAAATGGTATGCATGCCATCAACTGTCAATGTAATGAAAGTTTGTCTTTTAAAAACGAATGCAATATTTGTAAAATGTATCATATAGAGGTCAGAACCTCGTGATGTAACCAAATGTAATTTATTCGTCCAGATGGATTAGGACGGGTCACGACAATATATAGTTATTAAATATTACATAATTAGCAATATGTAATATTAATATATTTACAAGTTAAAAGATAGTTGATATTACTTATTATTAATACTAATATCAGTATTATTAAAATTGGATACATTTAATTACTAATATTTTTGATATCTTTACCACTTTCATTATTATTTATATTAATATTAATATTAGTAATATTAAATTTTAAATTTTAATAAATTTAAGATTATGGTTATAAAAAAAATACTTAAAATATAAATATTACTATAAGAATGATTAAATTTATTATTTAGTTGTAATTTAAATATTATTAGTTATTATGATTAATGATCATATACATACATATGTATATGTATATTTTTAAGTGCGAAAAGCTACTTTAGGACAAAGACGCGAAACTGATGAGCCGCGGTAAATGCTAATGAATGCGGTGAGATTACGCGGAATATTAAAGAGTGCGTAGGATTCTCGCAGTACTTGTGCGGAATGGCTAAGTGCGCGCACATCTTACTTCCGCGCATATCTCAAACCTATAAATAGGGAGCTTGGCCTCTCATTTTAGGTTGTTGATTCTGGAAGGATTGCCCTAGCCATATTGATCTCTCTCGTGAGTTTGCCCGAGACTTGATCTTTGTTGGTTAAGGTAATTTACGAAGACCGGGACATGGTTGTTGATCGTTTAGCACTTAACGAAATATGACAATAAGGTCCCAAAACCATAATCGACATCCATTATAACCCCTAATTGCACTCAATCCTTGATTAGCCTTTATTGTATAATCAAGGATTGATCAATTTGCGCCATCCTAATTCTAATCGTGTTAATTTTCTTTATTATGTCACAGGAAAACGTAATCTCTTTAACAAAAGTTGTGAGCTAAAAAAAATGACGAAGCAACAAAAGCTTTTAGCTACCAAAAAGGTTATAAATGAGACGAATATGAATTTGAAGGTGCACAAAGTGCGGAACACTTTTTTGAACAAAAATTCACCACAAAATATACAAAAGGTGCAAGACATGAAAACAGTAAGCACAATACACAAGAAGAAAGGGTTTAAAAAGCGAAAGGCAGCAGAAATGCTTGAAAAATGGCAATTCGCGCCCATTACTTTTCCATTTGAGCAAAACCGTGATATGTATGACGCACCGCTAGTCATATCGTGTAAGATCGCAGATAGTGGAATAACAATTATGAAAATACATGTTGACACTGGTAGCAGCATAGATTTGATATACGAGCAGTGTTTTCAACAATTGCCAGAATGTATAAAAGAGGAATTGAAGCCAACCGCGATATCTTTATCTGGTTTCGCGGGTGAATCTGCCTGGCCTATGGGGCAAATATCATTAAAAATCGAGTTGCATGATGAAGTAGATGTGAAATTAAAAAGGCAAGCGCAGTTAGATTTTTATGTTATACGCGCTGCTTCACGTTATAATGTGATGACCCGGGAATTTCCGACAAAATTTAAACATAATCTTATATGATTCGACTCGATAAGCAAAGTCTATTAAACCGAGTCTCATTATGTTTGAACTATTTCATGATAACATTTGACCTTTAACTATTTCCGACGATTCACGAACCTTTAATTGTAACTAAGAATGTAAATATAAATAATTATATATAAAACTAATTATATTAGTATTAATGAACTATTAAGTAATTTTGTTATTATAAAAGATAACATTTAATAACTAAAGATTTTCATTTTGAATATATATAGTATATTGTATATAAATGATTCAAACATATTTTACCAACGTTATCAAAATATTAAATGTACAATGTTATACTTTGTAGTTAATTGTTTAATATACATAATTAATCATCTACTCAACATTTAAAACATGATTTTATATATATGGTAGTATACATATATACATAAATATAACTATATATATATGATTTTATACATAATTATTATATTATGTATATGTAGAAATTTATAATATATCTATGATGAAATAATGTACTATTTTAATAAATATATATAATACTTACATATATAAAACATTTATATTTTTCATAATTACATACATAAGTATAATATAATTAGTATGTAAATAAATATTATAATATATTTATATTAAAATGCATAAATATATAATATTCAGTATATGTTACAATACATATTACATAATTATTAAATATTACATAATAATATATGATATTAATAAATTAAATTTAAATACAAATATAGTTGTAGTAATGTTATTTGTATCGTCAAATATCAATATTTGTATTCATAATATCACTTTATATCATATAAAGATGAAATTGGATGTATAAATTAGATTATTATTACTAATATTATTATTATCGATAAAATATTAATATTATCATAATTAGTATGGTATTATTATTATTATTATTATTATTATTATTATTATCATTTTTACAATTATTATTATCATTAATATTATATTTATCATTATTATTAATTTTATTAATATTATTAGATATTAATAGTATTGTTATTATATATTATTATTATTAATTAAAAAAACAGTAGGGATCTATATTATACGCTTGACCTCTGTATCCTTTATCTCTATTATTATTATTTTTTTTGTTTCTTTCCTGCTCCAAACTCGTGAACCTGTGTTGACATTTTCTCCATTTTTTATCAACCGATCTCTATTATTACAAAATGATTATGTATAATTGCAAATCAAATAAAAAGGAAATCCAATGGGATTAAAGAGCACAGCGATATTTTTTTTTCTTCTTCTCTGCACGCTCCAATTTTTTTTTTCTCTTAATTCAATTTCGAATAAAGTTTCAAAATCTAAAAATGCAGAAAGGTTAGAAATCTTTCTTTGAATCTATCTGCAAAATCTCAACTCTCAAATCTTTATATCGATCTTGAATTTTGAAGTCAAAGTTTAGTTTAAAAAAAGTCAACAATTGTTCTTGAGACAAATTCGCGTTCGTGTATATGTTTCTGATCAAATTGACGATTCCAGTAGTTTTTATACATGTTTAGAAAACTATTTAGTGTTATAAACATTATCTATAATGTTATCTATTAGGAAATCAATTTTTTTTGTTTTGTTCCAAGAACCGACGCTGCAGTAGGCCTTTAGTGTTTTTTTTTTTTTATTTTAGAACCCAAATTATTTTTTTTTCTGTAATGTTTTGAAGCTTTAAAAGGAACCCTGATTTTTTTTTTTTTTTTGGTTATTGATGTTTTGTTGAATCCATGAGACTTGTGGAGAAGAAGAGGAATAGAAGAAAAACAGTTTATATATAAAATTTAAATTCGATATTAGTACAGAGAATCAGAATTGGTGGGATGGTCGAGAGTGTTTGCGTGTGAGCATGTGGTCACGAGATCGAGTCCAGAGGACGGTAGTTTCTTTTTTTTTTTTGAAACTCTTTTCATGTGAGGTAGTTTTCTTTTCTAATTTTATTATTGTTATTATATATTAATTATTATTAGTATTATTATTATTATTGTGATTGTTTTGATTGTTATTGTTATTGTTATTATTAGTATCATACTTGTTATCATATTTGAAAGTATTATAGACATTACTATTATTATTATGATAGGTATTAATAATATTATTATTAGTAATAAACTTATCATTTTAGTATTTTATCATCATTAGGATTATGATTATGATTATCATTATTATTATTATTATGAAGGAAATAAAAATATATTATTATCATCAATATTAGAATTTGTACCGGTTTATAAATAATAGTATCATCAGTACATTTACAATTAATAATATCATATTTATCAGTATCATCATTAATATTTACTAGTATTATTATGATTATCATTTATCATTTTATAAATATTAGAACCCTTATTATTAACATAAGTATGGTATTAGTATTAATATTATTTTAGAGTTATTATTATTAGTATCATTAACAGTTATCATTTTCATTTTTTTTGCTATTAGTATTATCATTATTAATAAAATTATTATTATTATTAGTAAATCATTATTATCTAAATTATTATTTTAACAAATAAATCTTTTGTACACTATATATATACTTATGGTATATACTAGGATTGTATTAATAATTCACATAACAAACTAATAAAATTTCATAAATACAATACTAACCACAAATATATGTATATAAATATATTAATGTCACTATTTATATAAACGTAAATCATTATAGATATATATACATAAAATCGATATATATATAAAATATAACTTAAAATATAATATAAGTATACGTTTTAAAATAAAGGTTAGAATAAATTCTACAAAACTATAATATATAAATAATACATATTAATAAATGAAATTTTGTAACTTACATTATACGTATTAATATATACACAATTGATATAGGTTCGTGAATCCGAGGCCAACCCTGCATTGTTCAATGACGTCATATGTATTTTTACTACAAAATACAGTATCATGAGTTTCATTTGCCTTTTTACCCTTTATATTTTTGGGCTGAGAATACATGCGCAACTTTTATAACTGTTTTACGAAATTGACACAAGTACGTGAAACTACATTTTATGGTTGGATTATCGAAGTCGAATATGCCCCTTTTTATTAAGTCTGGTAATCTAAGAATTAGGGAACAGACACCCTAATTGACGCGAATCCTAAAGATAGATCTATCGGGCCCAACAAGCCCCATCCAAAGTACCGGATGTTTTAGTACTTCGAAATTTATATCATGTCCGAAGGAGGATCCCGGAATGATGGGGATATTCTTATATATGCATATTGTTAATGTCGGTTACCAGGTGTTCAATCCATATGAATGATATTTTTGTCTCTATGCATGGGACGTATGTTTATGAGAAATGGAAATCTGAAATCTTGTGGTCTATTAAAATGATGGAAACGATTGTTTAAGTTAAACTAATGAACTCACCAACCTTTTGGTTGACACTTTAAAGCATGTTTATTCTCAGGTACGAAAGAAATCTTCCGCTGTGTATTTGCTCATTTTATAGATATTACTTGGAGTCATTCATGGCATATTTCAAAAGACGTTGCATTCGAGTCGTCGAGTTCATCAAGATTATTATCAAGTCAATTATAGTTGGATATATTATGAAATGGTATGCATGCCTGTCAACTTTCGATGTAATGAAAGTTTGTCTTTTCAAAAACGAATGCAATGTTTGTAAAATGTATCATATAGAGGTCAAGTATCTCGCGATGTAATCAACTGTTGTGAATCGTTTATAATTGATATGGACTTCGTCCGGATGGATTAGGACGGGTCTTCACAGTTGGTATCAGAGCGGTGGTCTTAGCGAACCAGGTCTTGCATTAGTGAGTCTAACTGATAGTCGTTAGAATGCATTAATGAGTCTGGACTTCGACCGTGTTTGCATGTCAAAAGTTTTGCTTATCATTTAGTGTCGAAAAATTATTTGCTTATCATCCTTAAAGTCTAAGACACGTCTTACTGCCTTTATTGCATAGACAGTGTATAGTTAAATTCATATCTTAGCGTATCTGTTATTGTTACCTTTGCCTGACAGCTTCCGTAGATTCCTCCGTAGCTTATGGGATTTTAGTATTATATATGCATATGTAAATTATGTATTGCAGGGTACTAATCTACATCCTATAATCTATTTCTTATCGAAAATCCTTCATCTGATCGTACGAGATGAATCCCTCAACCAGTTCGAGTCCATCTGATTTCGATAGCTATTTCGATAGTTATTCCGACAGCTATTTCGATATGGATTTCCACTCGAGCTCCGAAAGCAGAGTAACCGGAATGAATCGATCAATTAGCCATCATCTATTCTGAATGAATTGGAGATGGGTTCGTAGTCGACTTAATCAATGGAAACGCGAAGAAGGCGATCATTTCCACTAACCAAATTCACCTCTTGACAATGGACCTAAAACGTTTACCGGCGAACCTGTTCGAGACACCATTTTCTCTCTCATTTCCAAAGTATCTCATCACGATCATATACTATCTCAGATTCTAAACCTCATTCATCCGCTCGTCCGAACCGACAATCATCCCGGTGTAATAGAAGAAGTTAACGAACTTCGCGCATAAGTTGTAGTCTTGGAAAATATGGTGCAAAACGTACCAGCTTCATCCAAATCACCGGCACCAACGGTACCACCAACAACCCAAATTTCAATATCACATGCCTCAACATCTCAATCTATACCTCGAGTATAATCATCATTCTACATGACATTCTACATCAGTTATCTTCGTTCGACATGGTGATTATGTAATCTCTAATGTTTTAGAGATTATTTATTCTAGTTCCAACTGAAAACTAAATGAGTTTAATATCATGTTAACTCATTAAATTCATGATTACATCTGAAGAAAATATATATGTATATATGTTTTCATAAAGATTGTAATTAAAAATTCTTTTGTACAAACTGTTAATAATAAAAATATTTTAACGGGTAGGTAATACCCGAGGAATATTTAAATTTCACATTAATAAGTTACACTGTATATTCTTCGAATCTGATTCAACAGTTATTCACTATCCTATTTACAACCACCGGGATACTTATCCGTTCACCAAAGAATAACTATTTTCATTCAAATTCAATTTCATATTTGAATTTTGACCTATCAGAATCCAACAAGTGGCATAATGAAGAAATAATGGACACAATAAAAATTGATTAGAAACAGACTAATTAACAATATTAAATTTTATTAAGAAACCACGCTAACAAAATCCTAGCTAACTGTTCCTAGCTAACTGTTAATTCCGTATTACATTTTATTTATCGCAATTTATTTATCGCAATTTATTTTATCGCAATTTATATTCTCGCAATTTTATTTATTGTCATTTAATTTCTGTTATTTACTTTACGCACTTTATTTATCGTCATTTAATTTCTGTTATTTATTTTACGCACTTTAAATATCGGGACACGTATACAAGGTTTTGACATATCATATCGACACATCTATATATATTAATTGGAATCACCATAGACACTCTATATGCAGTAATGATCGAGTTCTCTATACAGGGTTGAGGTTGATTCTATAATAATATATATACTTTGAGTTGTGATCGAGTCTGAGACATGTACACGGGTCACGATACGTATTAATTAATTCAAATATTATATATTAAACTATATATGAATGATTGCACTGTCAACTGTGGACTATCGACTGTGGACTAATAACATTGGACAATTAAAATGAATTAAAATATTGAATATAACATATGAAACTAAACAATTCTTCAAGTTTGCCACTTGATTTCGTCTTAAACCTCATTTGTATCTTCACGATTACATTCTGCGTTCAAACCTTTCATGATTCTTGAAAACACCTCAATCGATAGGATGAATCAACCGCACTTCATCTACGGAAGGAAAGATTTATGCATATAGTTATGCACCTGAGAAACTCTCGGCAATTGAGTAAAAGTTCAACACGTAGCCGCGTCAGATCCTTTGGCATTTATTAACAAAAACAACTTTGCGATCCCTTTTCAAAATTAGCCAATTTTGTCACAACTCCAACAAGTCAACTTCGACTTTTCGTACGAAACAACCTTATTATAACATTTATATATACGCGTGCTCTTTTATTGTTACCAGGTAACCTTTCATATTCCATCATATTACCATCAGCGTTTAATCATCTAAAAACACAATTCTCCTGAAACCACCTCGGATTAATAACCGATGATTCATATATCATAGCATTAAATGCAGAGGAAACAGAAAAATGGTAGATGGTCTAAACGGACAAAAGTTTGATGATAAAGAAAGGAGTGTTAGGAACGCTCGATAGAAAATTGGGTATTGAAAAACAGATTGAGTTACCCATGAAGGAGACCAAGGACAAATACAAGGACCAAATCCTATATTCAAAGGATTCAGGTAATTCTGGATCCGTTGAAATCTTTAGAGAATATCTTGCTCCGAAGTCATGTTAAAATCTTGCGGAAAATCTTTCTCCATCAACCGTCGAACTTAGAAATTCCAAAATATCATCATCAATATCTTTGATATTTCTGAGGATATTTTCATAAATATTCTCGTCCGAAATTATATACCTCTTCGTGCTTCCTGTGTATCAATATATTGGAAACATTCAATAGAAAATATAGTACCGAAAAGCAGATTATGCGAAACTATGAAGAAAGCCGTGGATAAATCACAAAGAATAAGTTTGACTTCAAAGAATCCAAATAATTCAATGTCTGCTAAAGTCTATAGTGAATAACTTGCTCCTTACTCTAAACCCTTGCAGACAATAGTTTCTATCATCCTCTGATCTTTAGATATTCTGAGATATTATCGTACCTTTCATTATAAATATCCTCCATATTTCTGGAGATATTTTTATAACTATTCTTGTCTGAAATCATTAATCTTTTCGTGCTATCAGTATTACATCATATAGAAACTGTTAGTTTCTATATTCTGTAAATTTTCAAGCTTAAAATATGAATGTTATTGTAGTAATGATGGGAACTGATGCATGAGTTAGTATAATATAATGACACTTGATCAACGTGATTATATTACAGTAAGTCATGCTGAGTTTCTAAATGAAACGTGATGATTCACAGATCATAACGTCATCATGTGCCATGTTACATAACTCTTTCATCCTACTTAACTCCGTAACAAATCAAGAAAATGTATTCTTGATGGTTCTATCTTCCGTGATGTTGATAAATTTGAAAATCAAATCGTGCTATCACGTTCCTTCATGCTTAGAACATTATAATCATTCGAAACTCTATATCTATAAATTCTGGACCATTATTCGCTTGACTTGAAGTCGGGAAGAGAAAACAAAAGCATAGAGCTTTGAAATATAAGGGAGAATATAAAGTCCGATAACAACACATAAATTACAAACCGTGTATATCAATGTTTATCGCAACATAAAGACACGGGAGAATTAAAAACATTATAATCCCGAGGGCGAAGTAGAAGAAAGCAGATTCCTCTGGTGGAAGTTGGAAAAGGAGAATGATTGTTGCAATAGTAAGGATGAGGACAAGGATCAGAACTGGATTAATCATTTTCAGAATCTTTTGGATGTATGAACTAAGAAAGAAAGTATAAGAATGGTGAGAATAATGGAAAGGAAGAGCTTAATTTATACTGGAAATATCAGACGTAGTAATCGGGGCAGATCACCGTATTTAATTAAAGAGATCTTAATTTCCATAAATCCCGAAGAATCAGATTTTATAGATCTTCAAGATTTTCTTTAAATCCCTTAAATTCCGGAATTCAACCAAGGCAATGTCAAAAGTTAAGACGCGCCTTATTTTCTAAATTCAAACCTGACTACGTCAAAAGTTAAAAACAAATCTTTGTTTCTCATTTCATCCTTTTGTGAATAGCTTCATTCGCACTCTTCGAATAATTGAATTATTTTTATCCATATTACTCAATGATGATAAAACTCAAGTTATCAACTCATATTCGTCAGGAAAACATATTTATTGTTAGCTATGACGACCTCACTCAAATTTCGGGACGAAATTTCTTTAACGGGTAGGTACTGTGATGACCCGGGAATTTCCGACAAAATTTAAACATAATCTTATATGATTCGACTCGATAAGCAAAGTCTATTAAACCGAGTCTCATTATGTTTGAACTATTTCATGATAACATTTGACCTTTAACTATTTCCGACGATTCACGAACCTTTAATTGTAACTAAGAATGTAAATATAAATAATTATATATAAAACTAATTATATTAGTATTAATGAACTATTAAGTAATTTTGTTATTATAAAAGATAACATTTAATAACTAAAGATTTTCATTTTGAATATATATAGTATATTGTATATAAATGATTCAAACATATTTTACCAACGTTATCAAAATATTAAATGTACAATGTTATACTTTGTAGTTAATTGTTTAATATACATAATTAATCATCTACTCAACATTTAAAACATGATTTTATATATATGGTAGTATACATATATACATAAATATAACTATATATATATGATTTTATACATAATTATTATATTATGTATATGTAGAAATTTATAATATATCTATGATGAAATAATGTACTATTTTAATAAATATATATAATACTTACATATATAAAACATTTATATTTTTCATAATTACATACATAAGTATAATATAATTAGTATGTAAATAAATATTATAATATATTTATATTAAAATGCATAAATATATAATATTCAGTATATGTTACAATACATATTACATAATTATTAAATATTACATAATAATATATGATATTAATAAATTAAATTTAAATACAAATATAGTTGTAGTAATGTTATTTGTATCGTCAAATATCAATATTTGTATTCATAATATCACTTTATATCATATAAAGATGAAATTGGATGTATAAATTAGATTATTATTACTAATATTATTATTATCGATAAAATATTAATATTATCATAATTAGTATGGTATTATTATTATTATTATTATTATTATTATTATTATTATCATTTTTACAATTATTATTATCATTAATATTATATTTATCATTATTATTAATTTTATTAATATTATTAGATATTAATAGTATTGTTATTATATATTATTATTATTAATTAAAAAAACAGTAGGGATCTATATTATACGCTTGACCTCTGTATCCTTTATCTCTATTATTATTATTTTTTTTGTTTCTTTCCTGCTCCAAACTCGTGAACCTGTGTTGACATTTTCTCCATTTTTTATCAACCGATCTCTATTATTACAAAATGATTATGTATAATTGCAAATCAAATAAAAAGGAAATCCAATGGGATTAAAGAGCACAACGATATTTTTTTTTTCTTCTTCTCTGCACGCTCCAATTTTTTTTTCTCTTAATTCAATTTCGAATAAAGTTTCAAAATCTAAAAATGCAGAAAGGTTAGAAATCTTTCTTTGAATCTATCTGCAAAATCTCAACTCTCAAATCTTTATATCGATCTTGAATTTTGAAGTCAAAGTTTAGTTTAAAAAAAGTCAACAATTGTTCTTGAGACAAATTCGCGTTCGTGTATATGTTTCTGATCAAATTGACGATTCCAGTAGTTTTTATACATGTTTAGAAAACTATTTCGTGTTATAAACATTATCTATAATGTTATCTATTAGGAAATCAATTTTTTTTGTTTTGTTCCAAGAACCGACGCTGCAGTAGGCCTTTAGTGTTTTTTTTTTTTTATTTTAGAACCCAAATTATTTTTTTTTCTGTAATGTTTTGAAGCTTTAAAAGGAACCCTGATTTTTTTTTTTTTTTTTTGGTTATTGATGTTTTGTTGAATCCATGAGACTTGTGGAGAAGAAGAGGAATAGAAGAAAAACAGTTTATATATAAAATTTAAATTCGATATTAGTACAGAGAATCAGAATTGGTGGGATGGTCGAGAGTGTTTGCGTGTGAGCATGTGGTCACGAGATCGAGTCCAGAGGACGGTAGTTTCTTTTTTTTTTTTGAAACTCTTTTCATGTGAGGTAGTTTTCTTTTCTAATTTTATTATTGTTATTATATATTAATTATTATTAGTATTATTATTATTATTGTGATTGTTTTGATTGTTATTGTTATTGTTATTATTAGTATCATACTTGTTATCATATTTGAAAGTATTATAGACATTACTATTATTATTATGATAGGTATTAATAATATTATTATTAGTAATAAACTTATCATTTTAGTATTTTATCATCATTAGGATTATGATTATGATTATGATTATTATTATTATTATGAAGGAAATAAAAATATATTATTATCATCAATATTAGAATTTGTACCGGTTTATAAATAATAGTATCATCAGTACATTTACAATTAATAATATCATATTTATCAGTATCATCATTAATATTTACTAGTATTATTATGATTATCATTTATCATTTTATAAATATTAGAACCCTTATTATTAACATAAGTATGGTATTAGTATTAATATTATTTTAGAGTTATTATTATTAGTATCATTAACAGTTATCATTTTCATTTTTTTTGCTATTAGTATTATCATTATTAATAAAATTATTATTATTATTAGTAAATCATTATTATCTAAATTATTATTTTAACAAATAAATCTTTTGTACACTATATATATACTTATGGTATATACTAGGATTGTATTAATAATTCACATAACAAACTAATAAAATTTCATAAATACAATACTAACCACAAATATATGTATATAAATATATTAATGTCACTATTTATATAAACGTAAATCATTATAGATATATATACATAAAATCGATATATATATAAAATATAACTTAAAATATAATATAAGTATACGTTTTAAAATAAAGGTTAGAATAAATTCTACAAAATTATAATATATAAATAATACATATTAATAAATGAAATTTTGTAACTTACATTATACGTATTAATATATACACAATTGATATAGGTTCGTGAATCCGAGGCCAACCCTGCATTGTTCAATGACGTCATATGTATTTTTACTACAAAATACAGTATCATGAGTTTCATTTGCCTTTTTACCCTTTATATTTTTGGGCTGAGAATACATGCGCAACTTTTATAACTGTTTTACGAAATTGACACAAGTACGTGAAACTACATTTTATGGTTGGATTATCGAAGTCGAATATGCCCCTTTTTATTAAGTCTGGTAATCTAAGAATTAGGGAACAGACACCCTAATTGACGCGAATCCTAAAGATAGATCTATCGGGCCCAACAAGCCCCATCCAAAGTACCGGATGTTTTAGTACTTCGAAATTTATATCATGTCCGAAGGAGGATCCCGGAATGATGGGGATATTCTTATATATGCATATTGTTAATGTCGGTTACCAGGTGTTCAATCCATATGAATGATATTTTTGTCTCTATGCATGGGACGTATGTTTATGAGAAATGGAAATCTGAAATCTTGTGGTCTATTAAAATGATGGAAACGATTGTTTAAGTTAAACTAATGAACTCACTAACCTTTTGGTTGACACTTTAAAGCATGTTTATTCTCAGGTACGAAAGAAATCTTCCGCTGTGTATTTGCTCATTTTATAGATATTACTTGGAGTCATTCATGGCATATTTCAAAAGACGTTGCATTCGAGTCGTCGAGTTCATCAAGATTATTATCAAGTCAATTATAGTTGGATATATTATGAAATGGTATGCATGCCTGTCAACTTTCGATGTAATGAAAGTTTGTCTTTTCAAAAACGAATGCAATGTTTGTAAAATGTATCATATAGAGGTCAAGTATCTCGCGATGTAATCAACTGTTGTGAATCGTTTATAATTGATATGGACTTCGTCCGGATGGATTAGGACGGGTCTTCACATATAACATGTTGTTGGGTAGATCCGCGTTGCGTAAGCTTGGCGTGGAGCCATCTACAATACATGGAATGGTAAAATTCACTACTTGCAAGGGTCGGCAACAATAAATTCTAGGGCTATGCAGACAATTTATGTAGCTATAAGAACGCATGATGCAGTTGTTGCGAACAAAATTGTAGAAGATGACATGGTTGTCGTAAACTTTAGATATCCTGATCAAAAAGTAAAAAATTGGCACCGAATTAAATGAGGAAATAAGAAAGAAAATTATTCAATTGCTTGTTGTGTACATGGACGTGTTTGCTTGGAGTGAACAAGATATGACTGGAGTGCCCGTGATGTTGCGGAACATAGATTAAATGCAAATCCTACACTGAAACCAATTGTGCAAAAGCGCAGAGGAATGTGCGGAAGTCACCAAATTAGTGAATGCAGGCATTTTACGCGAGGTAAAATATCAAACATGGGTTGCAAACCCAGTATTGGTAAAAAAGCCTGATGGTTCATGGAGGATGTGCATAGAATTTAAAGACATAAATAAAGCTTGTCCAAAGGACAACTACCCGCTTCCTGAAATAGATCTCAAAGTGGAATCTTTGCACGCTTATCCTTACAAAGGGTTTCTGGATGCTGCGAAAGGATATCATCAAATACCAATGGCGCGAGAAGACGAGGATAAAACCGCATTCCATACTGGAAAAGGCATTTTATTGTTATATTAAAATGCCTTTTGGACTCAAGAATGCGGGAGCAACTTATCAGCGATTAATTGATAAAGCATTTGAAAGCCAAATAGGCAATCTTGAGGCTTTTGTTGATGATCTTGTCATAAAAAGTGAAACGCAAGAAAAAATTTTGCTTGCTATGAAAGAAACATTCAAAAATTTGCGAAAGATTAATATGAAATTGAATCCGTCTAAATGCAGTTTTGGGGAAAAGGAAGTAAAATTTTTAGGGTACTATGTCACTGAGCAGGGCATACAAGCAAATCCTAAGAAAATTGGCGTAATTGAAAACATGACCGCGCCTAAAAAAGTTAAAGAGGTGCAAAGTTTAACTGGAAAGATCGCGGCTTTAACCAGACTCCTATCCAAAGCTGCGGAAAGACAGTTGCCTTTCTTCCGCACAATTAAAGGGTGTTTGAAACAGAAAAACTTCGTATGTATGGAAGAAGTAGATAAGGCCTTTCAGGAAATGAAGCAATTACTTGCTACGTTACCTACATTGATCGCGCCTATAGATGGGGAAATATTATATCTTTATATTTCAGTTGCGAATGAAGCATTTGGTTATGTACTTTTTACGGAAAGGAATTAAGTCCAGAAGCCAGTTTATTTTGTTAGCAAGGCACTCGCGGGAAGTGAAATAAACTATGCGCCAATTGAAAAATTGATTTACGCGTTGGTGTTGACGTCACGAAGGTTGTGCAGATATTTTCAGGGTCATCCAATACATGTTTTAACTAATTTGCTAGTTAAGCACACCTGCGATATCAGGAAGACTCGTCAAATGGGCGATTGAGCTAGGAGCATTTGAAATATTGTATTTACCGCGCACATCTGTAAAAGGTCAAGTTTTGGCAGATTACCTTGCGGAAATGACGGGTGAGCTTGAAGTCATATATGAAAGAACGCAATTACAGCCTCTTCAGCATGAAATTTGGGATTTATATACAGATGGTGCATCGTGTATTAAAGGTGTGGGTGCGGGATTGGTGTTAATAATCCCGAGTGGTGAAGAACACACATACGCACTGCGTTTTAATTTTGACGTGACAAATAATGAGGCTGAGTATGAAGCACTGATTGCAGGATTAAATATGGTGCGTTAAATGAATATTTCGCAGTTACGCGGATATGTTAATTCACAGTTAGTGGCAAATCAATTCAATGGTTCCTTTGAAGCTCATGAGTTGTCTATGCAAAAGTATTTGAAAGTTTTGCGGGAAGCTGCAGAAAGATTTGAATTTTTCTAATTGTCACAAGTATCAAGAAGTCAAAACAAAAAGGTGGATGCGTTAAGTAAGCTTGCTGCATTGATTTTCTCGCATTTCCAAAAGCAAGTTTGGGTAGAAGAGCTTCCCCATAAGTACATTGATGGTAGTTTGATTGTTGCGGCTATATAAGAGGTTCAACCGAATTGGATGGATCCTATAATTCACTATTTGCTCAATAATATATTACTAAGAGATAAGAAGGAAGCTCGATTAGTACGCAAAAGATCACCTATGTACGTGATTGAAAATGATGTGTTATATCGCAAATCATATTTGGGACCATTAATGCGGTGTGTAGGACCCGCAGAGGCTGCAACAATTGTTGAAGAAGTGCATAGTGGATCTTGTGCTCTTCATTCAAGTTACAAAACTATTGCGGCTAAAATAATGCGAATGGGTTACTTTTGGCCAACCTTATATCGCGACGTTGCGCAAATAGTTAAAAGATGTAAAAGTTGTCAAAGACACGCGCCGCAGAATAGAAAGTCAAGGCATGATATGATCCCAATTAATTCGCCATGGCCGTTTTATAAGAGGGCCATTGATATTTTGGGACCATTCCCACCAAGTGCGGGGAATGTAAAGTTCCTGATTGTAGCAATCGACTATTTCACTAAATGGGTGGAAGCTAAAGCTTTACGCAAAATAACCGGAGTACAAGTGCGGAATTTTATATGGAAATACATTGTGTGCAGATTTGGCATTCCACGAGAACTTGTAAGCGATAATGGGGCACAGATTTCCAAAGATCCATTTCTAAGCTGGTGTGCGGAATTGAATATAATTCAAAAATTTACATCGGTAGCGCATCCGCAAGCAAATGGGCTATGCGAAGTGACTAACCGCGATATTGTTGGCGGCGTTAAAAAGTGTTTGAATGAAAAACGGAATGGATGGGTTGATGAACTATCAAATGTGTTATGGGCTCATCGCACGACTTTCAAGAAAAGTACGGGCGAAACACCATTTAGCCTTGTATATGGTTCAGAGGCAATGATCCTCGCCCAGGTTTTTGTTGAAACGCACAGAGTTGTTAATTTTGATGAAAGTGCGAATGTAGATGGCATTTGCGAAAATTTAAATTTCATTGAGGAACGCAGGCTTATGGCCGCGATAAGAGAGGCAAACAATAAGCAACAAATTGTCAAGTATTATAACAAGAAAGTGCGGTTAGCCTTTGATGTTGGTGAGTGGGTTTTGCGAAATAATGAAGCAAGCCGTGCTGAAAAACTTGGATAGTTGGGACCTAATTCGGAGGGACCATACCAAATAGTAGGAATCAATGCGGCAGGCTCTTATAAGTTCCAAGACATTGAAGGGCGTCACATACCTAACGCGTGGCATGCTACTTTGTTGAAAAGATACTACATATAATGAAAGGAAATGTGCGGAACTCTATGTACAAATTAATGACTTGTGCTCATGTGTAGCAAAATTATGTTTGTAATGATATGCGAGATGCATAAATGTCAAGTATTCCTTAATAACAGCCATGGTCTATTTGTGCGTAACTTGTGAATATAATACCTAGAATAAATTGAAAGTTTGGAATAATACAAGTGATGGTAAAGACCACTTGACAGTTTATAAAAATAAATCAAAGTGTATGCGAAAAGAATGAGAACCGAAAAATTTTGCCCAAAGTATTAGATCTAGCCATACTTGGATGCTTCGCAATAAACACAAATTTATGCCTAAGGATCGTTTCGGCGGACTTAGAAGATTCATAATGTGCAAAAACGCACATGTATACAGGTTGTTTTGTATAAAGTAATTGTTTGTTATGTGCACAATAACAAAACAGTGAAATTGCAAAAGACAATGCTAGTAATTATGAATAATATTGTTAAGCACTATATAAATAAAAACAATTGCAATTGATAAATGGAAACTTTATTATGATATTGCGGAAATTACAACAAATAGAAACAAAATAAATGCGCTTACAGTTGCGCTTGTGATTGCGAAATCCTATTCCTTACTGTTTAAGTCTAATTTAATGATGTCTTCGACGGGAACATCTTTATTTTGACTTATCGCCTCCAGTTTCGGAATAGGAATAACGCTAATTCATTCTTTGGCCAATGCAACCATATCTTCTACCTCTTCAAGAGGGCAAATAAGCTTTTCAATATATTCCGGCATTGTCACCTTGCTAATTTCTTGCAAAACTTGACTCGCTCAAGTTGTTGAAGTGCAGTAACATAAGTTTCAAAACGTTGGGAAACATCTTCTGAATCCATGATTTTTTGCCCAAGTTCAGGCAAATGTTCGCGAAGTATTACGAAGTTAGATTCCGCAGTTGTTTTCGCGGATAAGGCTGCAGTTAGATCAGCTTGAGATTGAATGAGTTTGTTTTTCATAGTATCATGTGCTGCTTGAAGATTGTCCATTTCAATTGCTTTTTCGGACAGTTGTTTCTTCAAGTCCTCTGTGGATTCTTTTAATGCTTCTAACTCCACGGTGGCAGTAGATAACTGTGATTGAGTGATTGCGTGTTTGGCTTGTTCTTTTTTCAAAAAATCAAGAAATTTTTCTTGACGAGACATTGCATCAAATGCAGATGCAAATATCATAAAGAAGTTTTGAGAAAAACAGTTGAATGCGTCACTGTGAGAGAGTTTGCTAAACTCAGTGCGCAGATCATGTGGGAGGGCTAACTTCATGTGCTGTCGTTGATCCAGTGCAGCTTCTGGGGATGCGCATAAATAGCTTTGAAGGCCATCCACTTTAATGGATTTTAAAGCGCTGGGTGGAGTACGCCAAATATCTTCGTACTTAGAAAAATTGAATGTTGACGGAGAACTTGTTTGCGTTGTTGGTGGTGGAGTAATGATTGTCTCTGCTGCACATAAATAACAAAAATATGCGTTAGCATAAAGTATACTATAGGTATTGCTTAAACACTAAAATAATAAAATAAAAAGTGTGCAAGGTTACCAGTTTTGGGTTCTGTGGGTGTAACAGAGCTGGATCGTGTAACCCTTTTTTCAGTAGAACCAAAAAGGGGAGATGTCGCTTTGCGTTTGCTTGGGGTCACAGTTTCTGCGCTGGTAGCAGGAGATATAGGCGCAGATTTGAGAGTATTTGCTTCTGGAATTTTTAATCTCTCATTAAGAAATTGCTTTGTGTTGTCTTTCTTCTCAATTTCTGAAAGCCTCATGATGTTGATAAATGAAAGTACAAATTATTTGGGCAAGCTGTAAGACAATAAAGCGAAGAATGTGTTGATGATTAATATGAATGCAAAAGAAGTGAGAGATAAAGTGTGTTAGATAAAATGATAAACAACATCTATATATACTGCCGGAATAAGATTCAATGGCTGCATGAACCAACGGCTATAAGCGCAATAATCATTAATCAATGAATAAAAAAATAGCCGTTGAAAAAAAAAGTGAAATGCATCTGCGCATAAATATTGTGCGTAAATTGTTCGCGAAAGCAGATAAACTACAATTTTTTATTTTTTAGAGTTTATTGTATTACATTTCCTGCAAAAATTTAACACAATGAACTGAGGGGACTTGATCATATACATACATATGTATATGTATATTTTTAAGTGCGAAAAGCTACTTAAGGACAAAGACGCGAAACTGATGAGCCACGGTAAATGCTAATGAATGCGGTGAGATTACGCGGAATATGAAAGAGTGCATAGGATTCTCGCAGTACTTGTGCGGAATGGCTAAGTGCGCACACATCTTACTTCCACGCATATCTCAAACCTATAAATAGGGAGCTTGGCCTCTCATTTTAGGTTATTGATTCTGGAAGGATTGCCCTAGCCATACTGATCTCTCTCGTGAGTTTGCCCGAGACTTGATCTTTGTTGCTTAAGGTAATTTATGAAGACCGGGACATGGTTGTTGATCGTTTAGCACTTAACGAAATATGACAATAAGGTCCCAAAACCATAATCGACATCCATTATAACCCCTCATTGCACTCAATCCTTGATTAGCCTTTATTGTATAATCAATGATTGATCAATTAATACTATTATTATTATTAATATATAATTATAATTACCATTATTATTAAAATCATTATTAATATTATCATAAAGATAATACAATTTATCATAAATTTTGGATTAATATTATTATAATTATTAAAATTATTATTAATTATTATTATTATTATTATTTATATAATTATTATTATTATTAATATTATTATTATTAATCTACTTATTTATTTGTTAATACCGAATATATAAATCAGATAAATAACTGGAATCTGTTTCATGTAGCAATCAACTCGTACTGAAATTTGTTTCTGTCTCATAAACTGATACAAGTCATAATCGATCGTACCAATCTGTTGAATTTTACAAATTGAAAATTTTATTTTCTTCTCTGAACGAATATTTTTCTGTCGAGTGAATCAAGCTACAAAATAAATATTAATCGAGTCATTTTGGATGTAATAACATCACTTTCCCTCTATATAACTCCCTGATAATGCAATTCGAATTTAAACATAGAAATTAAACTGCAATTTTGAAGAAACTAGTCGAACTGCTATGTTCTTCCTTTTCTTTTGTCAAGTCCCAAATTTGAATCAATTTTAAAAATTTAGCAATGCAATATTGTTAGAAATCTTATATTCAATATATCTGGAAAGTTTCAAAACCCAATTCTTCCTATCGAGTTTGAATTTTGGAGTCAAAGTTTAGGTTTCAAAAGTCAAACGAAGTGTTCATCGAAAAATTTGAATTCTATTCGATGTTTTAGGATCAATTGAGGTTACAGAAAGTTTGTAGGAGAGAATTGCAATTTTTTTCATGTTGGAATTATGGTCTATATCAGTCTCTAACCTCGAAATCGAATTTGAGTTTTTGAAAGTTAAAAACGAGCTGTACAGCTCTTTTTCATTTTTTTTTCTTTGTTTCAGATTATTCCAAATCATTCTATAATAGTTCTGTGTCCTAAAACTAATTAGGAAAAAAAAACGTTATTAGCTTGAATGAATCCTTGGTTTGGTCAATTGGATTTTTATCATGAAGAAGATGATGAAACATTGTTACGGGTTATATATATTTTGATACCGATAAATTCAGAAAAAGGAAAATAGATCAGATGGTCAGAGTGTTTGTGGGTGAGCGAGAGGTCGGGGGGTTCGATTCCGGTTCGCGTCAATAATTTTTTTAAAGCTTCTTTTGAGGTAGTTTTCATATCAAAATTATTATTATTCTTATTATTATTATTCTTATTATTATTCTTATTCTTATTCTTATTCTTATTCTTATTCTTATTCTTATTCTTATTCTTATTATTATTATTATTATTATTATTATTATTATTATTATTATTATTATTATTATTATTATTATAATTATTATTATTATTATTATTATTATTATTATTATTATTATTATTATTATTATTATTATTATTATTATTATGATTATTATTATGATTATTATTATGATTATTATTATGATTATTATTATTATTATTATTATTATTATTATTATTATTATTATTATTATTATTATTATTATTATTATTATTGTTGTTGTTGTTGTTGTTATTAGTTATTGTTATTATTGTTATAAATATGACTATGAAATTAAGTTATAGGAACTATAGTTATAAGTTAGAAATTAAACACGAAGTTTATGATAAATCTGATTATTATTATTAACACTGTTATTATTATCGTTATTATCATTACTAATATTATCATTATTAATATTATCATTATTATAATTAGCATTATTATTATCATTAACATTATTATAACTACAAGTATTATTAAAACTACCATCATTTTTTTATGATTATTATTACTAATACTAAAATATTTTAAATTAAAATATTAACATTGATAACTTACCTTTTAAAATAATATTAAGTCTTAATACATTATATAACATTTTTAAAAGATTAAAATATAATAGTTATAATAAATAACATATAATATATATATATATATATATATATATATATATATATATATATATATATATATATATATATATATATATATATATATATATATATATATATATATATAACCTAAATAAAACACTTTAATAAAGAAGTTAATATTTAAACATTAATTATATACTTAATATATATAAAATAGTTATAATTAATAATATAGCATATGAACTGCTAATAAAACGAGAATATTAGTAAAATTAATACATAAACTTGTTCCATTACGATTACATGTTTTAATATATATATGAATGAATTTTAATTCGCAGGTTATGCGTACTATTTTATTACACAGGTTATGTGTAATATAAAAATAAAATCTTGTGGTATATTAAAATTATGAAAATGAATGATTATGATAAACCTATGAACTCACCAACATTTTGGTTGACACTTTTAAGTATATTTATTCTCAGGTACCAAAGAAATCTTCCGCTGTGCATTTGCTCAATTTAGCAATATTACTTGGAGTCAATCATGACATATTTCAAAAGACGTTGCATTCAAGTCGTTGAGTTCAAAAAGACTGTTATAAAATATTAGTCATTCATATTAGGAGAATCATATATCATTTGTATCAAAAGGTTATATTTTGAAATGAGTTGTCTTTCAACGAATGCAATGTTTGTAAAATGTATCATATAGAGGTCAATACCTCACAATGAAATCAATTGAGATGAATCGTTTATAATCGATATGAACGGGTCGTTAAAGACCTTATGAAGTAATGTTAAATGAACATGTGAGTTAGGGTAATATAATGACCGGGATTATATTACGGTAACTCATGTAGGCATTCCAACATTATAACATAAAGAATTGAGGGCGGGTCAAGGAAAATTTTCTCTCTATCCTTATTCCATATCACGATTAGTATTATTGAGAATACTAATCAATGATATTCTTGTGTCTTGAAGGAACAATGGCTCGCCGATGTCAACGCAATACTCCTCCCAAAACTCCCGAACAAGCTCTTCAACGAATGATAGCCACCGCCGTAGATGCGGCCATGGCCGGTCACTCCTCCAACAACAATAACAATAACCACAACAACAACAACATCAACAACAACCATGGAGCCAATAATTCATATGAGGGATGCTCCTACAAAAATTTCATGGGGTGCAAACCTCACACTTTCGATGGAACTGGGGGATCGGTTGCTCTAACACGATGGTTTGAGAAAACGAAAGCCGTTTTTAGCATAAGCGGTTGTCGGGACCAAGACAAAGTCAAGTATTCCACCCACACTTTCGCCGGTATCACTCTCACATGGTGGAATACGTATGTGCAATCGGTGGGTACCGATGAAGCCCACGCACTCCCTTGAGCTGATTTAAGAGAAAAGATGATCACCGAATACTTCCCACGTGAAGAGGCTCGAAGGCTCGAACACGAGCTAGGAAATTTAAAAGTGGTCCGAAATGACCCCTAAGGGTTGAACTTTACGTGGATGGCCTTCCAAAGAACATTAAACACGGGGTAATGTCATCCAAACCCGCTAACCTACAAGAGGCTTTAAAGATGGCCCGCCAATTGATGGAAACGGTGGATTAAATTGAAGTGCCGGCACCAAAGGCCGAGGATAAATCAGGTGGCAACAAAAGAAAGTAGGAAGCCCCCCAATCAAGCAACTACAACAACAACAACTTCACCAAGAAGTCTTTCACCTCCGACGGCAAGAAAGGTTATGTCGAAAATCTACCATTTTGCAACAAGTGCCACAAACATCATTTTGGTGAATGTGGCAAGCCATTTTGAAACAAGTGTCAAAGAAGTGGCCATGTGGCCAACGATTGTAGAAGCACCGCTCCCGTCGCTCAAAAGGGACCCAATGCACCAAAAACGGGTGTTTGTTACGAATGTGGCCAACTGGGTCATTTTAAGAATGCTTGCCCAAAGAAGAAAGCTAACCCCAATGCACACGGCCGAGCTTTCAACATTAACACCAAGGAGGCCCGAGATGACAATGACCTAGTCACGGGTACGTTCCTCCTCAACAACTCTTATCTTTCTTGTTTATTCGATTCGGGTGCCGATAAGAGTTTTGTATCCAAGACTTTGACTCATGATTTTTGTGCTCCACCACTCCCCCTAGATACTACTTATACCATTGAAGTGGCCAACGGGAAACTATTGAGTGCTGACAAATTTTATCGGGGGTGTACGTTAAACGTTTTGGGTAAAGAGTTTGAAATTGACTTGATACCTATAGAACTTGAGAGCTTCGATGTAATAATCGGTATGGATTGGTTAGCTAAAACAAAATTGCACATTCTTTGTGGTCTTAAAGCAATCCAAATTCCTATCGAGAATGGTGAACCCTTGATTGTTTATGGCGATAAGAGTTGCACCGGACTCAACCTCGTCTCGTGCCTTAAAGTTGAAAAATATCTTAGTAAGGGTTGTTTCGCGATCCTAGCCCACGTTAAGAAATTCTAGACCGATGAGAAGCATATCGATGATGTGCCAATAGTTAGTGACTTTTTCGATGTATTTCTCGAAGAATTACCGGGTCTTTCACCTCATCGACCGGTAGCACGTACACCGTATAGACTTGCTCCATCCGAAATGCAATAATTACAAAGTCAAATCCAAGAACTACATAACCGTAGCTTTATCCAACCTAGCCATTCCCCATGGGGCGCTCCGATTTTATTCGGTAAGAAGAAAGATGGATCCCTACGAATGTGCATCGATTATCGTGAACTAAATAAATTGACGGTTAAGAACCGATATCCTCTTTCACGCATCGAAGACGTCTTTAATCAACTACAAGGGTCTTGTATATATTCAAAAATCGATCTCCGCTCGAGTTATCATCAACTAAGGGTTAAGGGGGGAGATGTCTCCAAAACCTCTTTCCGGACTCGTTATGGTAGTTATGAATTTCTTGTAATGCCATTCGGTTCACAGGCGGTGTTCATGGATCTTATGAACCGCGTGTGCAAGCCATATCTAGACAAATTTGTTATTGTATTCATATATTATATTTTAATCTATTCAAAAAGCGAAGAAGAACACGAACAACACCTCCGACTCGTGCTTAAACTCTTGAGAAAAGAACAACTCTATGCCAAATTCTTCAAGTGTGAATTTTGGTTAAAGGAAGGTCAATTTCTTGGTCATGTTGTAAGCGATCAAGGTATTAAAGTCGATCCCGCGAAAATTGAAGCCATTAGTAATTTGGAAACCACCACTACTCCTACTCATATTCGTCAATTTTTAGGCCTCGCTAGTTATTATCGTAGATTTATCGAAGATTTCTCTTTGGTTACACGTCCTTTAACCGCGTTAACTCACAAAGGAAAGAAATTCATTTGGGCGGTCGAACAAGAGTCGGCGTTTTAAACCTTAAAGAAAATGTTAACCACCACTCCTATCTTATCTCTTCCTGAAGGCAATGATGATTTTATTGTATATTGCGATGCCTCGAAACATCATTTTGGGTGTGTATTGATGCAATGAAAGAAAGTTATTGCTTATGCCTCTGGACAATTGAAAATTCACGAACGAAACTATAGGACACACGATCTCGAACTTGGAGCCGTTGTCTTTGCACTCAAAATGTGGAGACACTATCTTTACGGAACCAAAAGTACCATCTTCACCGACTCTAAAAGCCTCCAAAACATTTTCGTTCAAAAACAACTAAATATGAGGTCAAGACTTTGAAGCACAACAAGATTCCAATTGTCCGAGTCCGTTGGAATGCTAAACGAGGACCCGAGTTTACTTGGGAACGAGAAGATCAGATGATGCAGAAATATCCTCACCTTTTCCCGACTCAACCGTCTACCGCAGCTTAAAATTTCGGGACGAAATTTTATTTAACGGGTGGGTAATGTAACGACGCGACTTTTTCGACTTATAATTATATTGATTACTTTCACGAAACTGCGTATTTGTGCGTACTGAGCTATATTATATTCTGGGATATTTATTCATGTTAATTACTTTCGTTAATATCTTACAACGTGTTATTAAGTGCGTAATCACTTAACTTGATCCTCGAATGCTTTTATGACCGTTAGTGTCACTTTCCGTTTAGAACGAGCTTTGTACTTTGTGCACGTTAAACATTTGTCATAATTGGAATATTATGACTACATAATACTAATTGTTATTTTCTAATGACAATTACTTGGCTTATTGGTTGCTTAATTACGCTTAGTATTTTACTATTGCACACTAGTTAGTCATAATGGACTTTTTACCTTAATGGACTTAGACCCACCCTACTCTAGTTAATGGACCATTAAATTAGCCCAACTTTAATGGATTAATGATCCATTAAGATGTAGGACAAAAACTCATTAAGTTAAGCCAACATACTAGCATTTTTGTGTGCCACTACTACACATGTTGCATGGAATCCCAACATACAAGCACCACCTTTGTACCACCACCATGCAAAAAGCAAAAGTTGTCCCCCTTGTCTTCCAAAAACCCACGGCCAAACCACCACCACTATAAATATCAAGCCTCATTCTTCATTTCACACTTTATTTCATTCTCATTTTACACACACTTGCTCTCTAAATTTCTCTCTAGACTTTCTCACACTAAAATTGTAAGTTCTTAAAATTTCTTCTTCTCTTTTTCTTCTTAACCACGACATCATCATCATCATCAAAGGATCAAACTTTTTAGCTTTTTGATCTTGTTACATCTTGTAGATTCAAGCTTTGATTTAAAATCTTCAAGAATATGGAAAATTTAAACTTTTTAGCTTTGAATCATCATTTCTTTGTTGGATCTAAGCTTAAGATCACTTTATTTTATTAAAAGATCAAAACTTGTGTTTATGATCTTCAATTTATATTGCTTTAAGGATCTTCAAGAACATTAAAGATCCAAGCTTTCTAGCTTAGGGTTTCATTATTTTATTTAAGATCTAAGCTTTTTAGCTTATGGTCTCATTACTTTTACTAGATCTTAGCTTTCTAGCTTATGGTCTCATTAATCTTGTAAAAATCCAAGCTTTCTAGCTTAGGATTTCTTAATACTTGAGATCTAAGTTATTATTGTAGACCTCACTTACTTGAAACCTTTTTATGATTTTTATGGTGATAAAAATCAAGTCTTCATCATCTCATTTGATGAAGATGCATAAACTTGTGTCAAAAGGACAAAAGTTGAAGCTTTATTGTGTTTATACAATAAAGAGACAACTTTGATGTTCAAAACTTATATAAAGTTAGCTTTTATTTTTAGTTGTGTGTTGATGGTTAAAACTTGGTCATAATGATGCTAAAACATCAAAGAGTTGTACACCTGAGGCTTATACGCATCAAGGATGAGAACCGTGATGAGCATCAAACAACAAGAAACCCACCGGAGCATTTGTTTCTGTTTTTCATGGTCTGATTAGACTCATGAGACTTCTGTAAAGTTGATTTTCAGATAGTTCGGTTTGACTAGATGATTTTTCGTTTAAGACTCACCTGAATCCGATATACAATTTAGGATTTATAGCCTTCCGAAAATCACTACGCCTTCGTAACGACGTGCTGAAATTTCTGACCTACTCGCGCTTGAACCGTTGGCACGGTCAAACGACATTGAGTTAGGATCTGAAAATTGGAAAACGGTAATAGGACTCACAAGCGGAGCCTTGGCCACTGGCCACGCGTCATTTCAGTTTGTATAGAGGTCGTAGCAGCTGTCCGAAGTTAGCCCTTTATTTCGATCTCTATTCTTGTTGAAAACTTACTTTCTCTTTTACGTAAGATGATGATAATGATGATACTTAAGACTTGACTTACGTAATTTTAAACCTTTTGGGACGATTTACTGACTTAGCAACCATTGACTTAGGTTGAGGACCTTTTGGATCGACCAACTTACTTGTTTGGACCGACTTACTACTTGCTTACGTTTTCGTATCGATTATACCGCATATTCACTGTGAGTTATAGCTCCCTTTTTACTTTAACTATTTTTGGAACTGAGAATACATGTGCTTTTTATGTTTTTACATACTAGACACGAGTACTTAAACTTTATATATGTGTGGGTGATATAACGGCACAAATTTTCCCCTTAGCTCGGTAACGTTTAGTCATTGGTTTATGAACCGGTGAACGCGAATCTTAGATATGGATCCATAGGGTTTGACATCCCCACTCGAGCTAGTCGCGCTAGCATTTAACGGGTGTTTAATACTTAGTTTGTTTTAACGCACTCGCCAAGTGTACTTTTAGGGGGTGATATATTATTTTATGTTAAGTTAGTTACCAAGTGCCCACGGTTAAGCATATACTTTTTCATACTGTTTTGTATACGAAATCTCGTGGTCTACATTACGTTGTTGTTTACAATAATACTATAGCTCACCAACATTTGTGTTGACATTTTTAAGCATGTTATTTCTCAGGTGCTTAGATGAAATTGCTTCCGCTGTTATAGACTCGCTGTGTTAGACTTTCACTGCATTGTTAGATATGTCTCAAGCATGGACTTTTACTTTTGCATTCACTACTTATGTTATTTTCGAACCATGGTTTTGTAATGACCTTAGTGTCACGTACTTTTGTTAATGCTTCCTATTCGTAGAAGCATGTGGCTTTGTAAAACATTTGACGTTGGTAAAAACGTTACCTTTTCATGAATGCAAAACTTATTTTAAAACAGCATATAGTATTATACCGTGTAATGGACCTGTTGTTGATGATCCGTACACATTGATTTTATACGGGGCATCACAGAAACTACCACTCTTATCGGTTGTGCAATTAGTACACTGTCAAAGAACTGGAACACAATCATTGACAAGTTCAAAACGCGTCTCTCTAATTGGAATGCCTCGCTTCTGTCAATAGGTGGCCGAACTACCTTGATCAAAATGGTTCTCGATAGTATTGGTGTCTATCCTTTCTCTTTGTTCCAGGCACCTTCTAAAGTAGTTCGAGCCATACAAAGCCTTCGTGCTCGATTTTTTAGGGGTGGAAATATGGGGATAAAAAATATCGCCTGGGTCAAATGGGACCTCATTCTTGCTTCTCATGAAAAGGGTGGTCTCGGGATTGGAATCCTTAATTCTTTCAATTTATCGCTTCTCTTGAAATGGCGTTGGCGTCTTGTTAATAATCCGAATGCCTTGTGGGTTCGTGTGATACAAGAAATTCACGGTCCTGAATCAGGCTTTGCGGATCGTGGATGTTTCACTAAAAGGCGTTTGGTATGATATTGTTTCGGTTATCTCGATGCTACACTCACAAAATGTTATTAATCTTAACACCCTGACTCGAGTTATCGGTAATGGGGTGTCAACCCGTTTTTGGCATGATGTTTGGCTTGGAAATGAATATCTTGCCACTCGATTTAATTGTCTCTATCAGTTGGATACTAGACCAAATTGTATGATAGAGAAAAGGTTTAATGGCTCTTCTTTTTCTTGGGAATGGCATAGTAATCCTCCGCTTTCTTGCAATCTTCATCAGCTAGTCTTTGATCTTGTATCGGTTCATCTGAGAGGTGTTGATGATTCGTGGCAGTGGAGTCTAGAACCGGATGGTGTGTTCTTAGTTCGAGGCACAAGAATATTTATGGATGAATACTATATGCCCTTGACACATATTTCTACTCGTTGGTCTAAACATGTCCCGATCAAAGTTAATATTCTTGTGTGGCGTCTCATCCTTGATCGTCTTCCGAACCGGATGAATCTCTCGACTCACGGTATTCCTATCAATACTATTATATGTCCGAGTTGTAATATTGGATGTGAATCGAGTGATCATATATTCTTATTTTGTAATGTGGCGAAGGAAATTTGGCATGGAATATCTATCTGGTCCGATATTAGATGGCAACCCGTTGAAACTGTTAGCAACATCTTTTATGGCTCGACTTGCAACCAGGAACGACATCGAACAAATCCCGTTTGTACTGCATTTTTGTATCCACTTTATGGTGGACATGGCGTCTCCGTAACGACACTCTCTTTGGTTCCAATCAATCAAGAGATGCTCTATTTTAGATTATATAGGTTTATTTTTTTTCCTGGGTAAAAGCTAGAAGCAAATATGCTCATAGCTGGAACATTTGGAATTCATTTCCTTTGTAATTGTCTTGTTGTTCTTCGTCTAGCCTCTGACTAGTTTTTTATCAATAAAAGTTTCACCTGTTCAAAAAAATAAAAATAAAAATAAAATAATAATAATAAGCCATCTATTGCGACTTAAGTTAAACTTACAAAACTATTACTTTTTTCTTGAATTTTTCTACTCGGAAAGAGTGTTTTTAAAGGCAAACTTACACACTTATTACATGATACAATAATCCCTGAAATATGTTCATAGCGGGACTTGAACTCTCAACTTTATAATTTAAATGTCCCGCACGATACTGTCGAGCGAATGGTCCATTGGTGGAAAGAGTGCTAAATATAAAATACTAAAGAAATCTTACGTATGGAAACAATTATGTAATTGAAAATTATACTTTTGAAAAGAAACAAAGATCACGGTTTAGATATCTTTGGTTTTCCCCTGTTATGGAAACTTAGTCCATAAGATATGTAACTATATTTGTATCATGACTCATAAGATTGAGCAACAACTTGTTTTATACCTTAATCATTTATGGTTGTCCAAAACTTTAAATTATCATTAACTAATGAATTTTCATTATCATTGAATGGCTATCATTTGACATTTGATGGGGGAAAACTATGGCATGAGTATTATTGTAAAAGTATCCATATGACTTTTGACCTAACATTTTCTTAATGGAATACTATACGAAATTTATGATTACCAGTTAAGGGATATTATCATCGATATACCAAATACATATAATACATAACTAGTGAAATGACCCGTGGAACCACGGGTGAGTTTAAACGAAACAGTTTAATGATATGTTTTAGGTATTAAGTGAACGTAAATGCTAAAGTTATTTAGTTTAATGACCCGTGGAACCACATAGTCCGATTAAGAAACTCGTTAGCTGAACATTTCATCAAACACCTAAAATGCATATCAATCAATCCACATCCAATTATAAGAGATAATATTGGTTGTCATTTTATTTTAAAAGTGAAAATTAAAATATAAATTTAGAATCGGTTTCCTGCCGTCTAGCTTTTATACCTTCTCGTACTAAATTCAAAATAATTAATTAAAGATTATTTAATTTTAATAATTAAAATAATTATCAATAAGATTTAATAATAATAATTAATTAATAAGATTTAATTTTAATTTAAAATTATTTAGATTAATGACATCACCCACCATGCTTAGATTTTTTCATTGTTTTTAATTTTTTTTAACAAATGAATTAGCCTAATAATGAAATCATTATTATAGCATTTTAATATTAACTATAGATTACATTTATTTATATCTTACTACTAAAGAAAGAAAGAAAAAGAAAAAAAAATAAAAACATTAAAAAAGCGGCAGACAAAATAAAAATGGAAAAGTGCTCATGGATATCAAGTTTATGACAACTCTTAATCCTTAAAAACGGAGATGTGAAATTTATGTATTTATCCTCAGGACATAAATAACTTGTAATGTCTAAAGATAAGATATAGGATTAAACCGCAAACTTCACTTAGTCTTTTACACGTATATTCTACCATCTAGGGGTGGTCAGTATTTTGTTTGAAACCGTGGAACCCGAAAACCAAACTGAAACCAAACCGGAAAAAAACTAAACCGAATTTGATAAACGGTTTTCGGATCGCGTCAAACCGAAACCGAATTTGAATTCGGTTTTTGGTTCGGTTTTCGGTTTGAAAATTCTGAATTCGGTTTAACCGAAAACCGATTTCAAAACCGAATTCAAAATTTTTATATATTTAATTTGTATATTTATGTTTTAGTGTCATTATAATTTGGGATTCAATCAATAAAATATATTCTCACCCATATGAAGATTTGGTAGCTCACAATATAATTATGTTACTTAAATTATTATGTTCTTCTTCTTAATAACAGAAGCAGTAAACGTCATAATTAAGCTATAAATATTAATAAATCATCGAATTCTTGATAATTTAATAATACGTCATTGTTTTAGGATATAAATAACTAAGACATCAGTAACGCCACAATTAAACTACCAACGTTCTCAGTTTTTTCATAATATTCGGTTTTAACCGAAAACCGAACCGAACCCGAATTTGAATTCGGTTTTCGGTTTGGTTCGGTTTTAACTTTGAATTCGGTTTTCGGTTTGATTTTCGGTTTTGCCTAAAATATTTTCAAAACCGAATACACCGAACCGAATACACCGAACAAACCGAAAACCGAACCGATGAACACCCCTACTACCATCGGTATTTATTTTGGGATCTTGGTTCACTTGTAATATTTATATCTTTAGACCGTCTTATTTTAATTTCATGTTTCTAGCAAAATAAAATTACGGATCATAAGGCTGTATCAAACATTATTAAAACCTAACGTCCACTTAAAGTGGTACGTATAATCAATACTTTTTGTATAGAAACTGATCGGGCGATATATTGCCAAGATATAAAACAAGAGGTTGAAAAGGTGTAAATTTTCCGTCTCATTTGAGTTGAGTGGGTCCTTGTGGATTACTTCAAATAAGGATAGACGGTCAATGCCGCTATTGACCACGTCGAAGCTTTGTTCCAACTTGTTGCAGTTGGCACTTAATTTATTTGTTTGGATTTCTGTTCGTAAGCAATCTCTCTATCATTCGAACATTGACACAGAGGACTTTTTCTAATTTTGGGTGTTTCACTTTACCTAGAAAAATGACTTTTCTTTATTCTAGGACAGAATAATCATTGTTTACATCTTAACTCTCGCATACTTCACTTATGTTAGATTGAAATATTCTTTTTGTTTTTGTTTATTTTTATAGTAAAAGATATTTATTGGTTAAAAGTTCATTGGTCAAGCTTCTTGTATATACTTTCATATATTGTAATTTAATAATAAAATACTAATAATGTTTTTGAAAGGCAATCTAATATTGATATTGATATATACAAAGAGATCAAATTCACTTGCATAATCATATTGACCCATGCATAGAAAGACCGTAGTACACGACAAGGAGTCTAGGATTAAATACATACACATACAAAAACCATAGTTTCTAAAAATCAACGGCAATCTACAAGCATATTCTGACTTCTTCTCCGACAATCGTTGGGGCGGAATCATGAGAGGGAATTCACGTAATCGAATGGATGAAGATGGTTGGTATTTCAAGGTACGTAATGGTAAGAGCTCTAACAATCAAAAACCGATTCCTAATCTTTACGACAAGAATGTTAGGAAGGAATCATTATCTTTATACGTTACCAATCTTCTGGATAGGATTAACAGTCAGGGTTTACGGTTGTTATGCCAACCGTATGGGAAGATCGTCGATGCCATATATGTTGCCTTCAAACATTCTAAGTTAGGGCAACGGTTTGCAAAGGTGTTGTCCAATATTTGGTGTGATAACATGAAGCTTTTTGCTAAGGTTGCTAGATTTCATAAAGACAACACAAAATCAGCATCAAACATTAATTCATTGCCTAAGAAAGATGTGAGGACAGCTTCACAATTTAATGGTTTTAAAGCGGCTGATTTTATGACCTACGCTGAATCTTTCGCTAAAGGAAAAAGTGTTCATGCTAATGTAGTCAATAATAATATTGATTCAAATAAAGGGTTGTTTGAAAGTACGATTATGAAAGTTTGTTTATTTGAAACACGATTTGTTTCAATTCTCTAATGCGATGGACTGTGTGTTATTGAAACTGAAAGATGTTAATTCGATCAGCTGCATTAGGATGTTATACAAGGAAGAAGGTTTTAACGATGCCGTTGTTGAACATGTCGGTGGCTTGTGGATTTTGTTTCGGTTCACAAGTGTTGATGCGTGTTTTGCCTTAGCTTCCAAGGACATGAAATGATTCGATCGATCTGGTCAGGGATTAGACCCGTTGTGAAAAATTTCGTAGTTGATGAAATAATGGCATGTGTGGTAGGGCGGTCCTGTAATTTTGGATGCCCCGTGAAAGTCTGAAAAAAGATGCCCCTATAAATAAAAAAATACACTATTTTTAAGTAACCTAGTCAAGTTACGCAGTCATCCTCGCACCGATTATTATTAAAGAATATTATTAATTAAATTTTACTTTTAGAATATTTGGAGATACTCTCCGAATTATAAGTCCATATATCACCTAAAGCGATATTCGTATTTTAATACAGTTTTTCTAATAAAAACATCAATTATTTTATTGATCAAATCTAATCTAAAATAAGGAAATTTTGAGGATATTTGTTATGTACTACTCATGACTTGTGTGGATATTTTGGGCCGGCATGTGCTTGGAAATCAAGTGCATACAAAAAGGTGGCTAGTTTAGTTGGGAAGTTTGTATCATCTGAGGTAAAGGCATCCAAACCGCGTAGTGTGGGACGTGTTTGTGTTGCAACTCGTAATCATTTAATTGATGAGGATGTGGTGGTGATTATCAATGGGGTAGAATATGACGTTCATATTCATGAAGTTGGTCACAAAAATATTTCTATTAAAGGGAATTTTGAGGAAAAGACATAGGATACGGTATCTTCGGTTCCATCGGAATATGATCCTATTGAAGATGAAACTCCGATTAAACAGTCTCAGTCGGATCATAAAGTTGAAGAGGTTAAATGATGCAGAATCCATAAATAATAGTGGAGCACGAAACAAATGGGGCCAAGTGTACCGCAGGAGATCCAATAACCAAGTTGGGCTGCATGAATATTTTAATAAGAAGATTGGGACAGGGGTGACTTGTGGCCAAAGTTAATTGAGTCTCCAGCAGAAGAGAAGACAGATCGATTCTAATTCCTTGATCAATTCTAATTCCTATTTAATTTCCTACTTTGTTGCAAGTCTATCTTTAATTCTGTTTTGTGTATAAATAAGGGTTTCTTTTCTTGTGAGAAACCAGTTTTTTATCAAGTGAAATAGAAAAGGAAAAAAATAAAAAAAAGGCCACCTGCCTTTTTTCCAATTTAGGTTCCTGTTCTTGCAATTGTTTTGTTCGGTTATTTCGATTCTATGCATTATCTGGTATCAGAAGTCCAGGGATGGCCGAACATAGTTCTCGTGGTGGTTGTAGAGGTAGAAATCGCAGATTCTCAGGAAGAGGTGGCGATCAAGACCCATATGCTGAAATCGACCAGTTACAAAGAAGGATTGTTGAACTTGAATTCAATCGAGACCATGATTTTAGGGGAAGCAATTCAGATCTGTCCAGTGACCAGGAAACAGATACGAATCTGTTTGCTACTCCAGGTCACCATAGGGATCACCGTGAGGATCCCCTACGCAATCTAGGAATTAAAGTTGAGATCCCGGAATTTACGGGAACAATGCACCAAGATGATTTCCTAGATCGGTTGAGCACCGTGGAACATGTGTTTGACATTAAAGATATCCCCGAACACCTCAAGGTCAAGCTTGTAGCGCTCAAATTACGCAAACACGCTTCCTTGTGGTGGGAACATGTCTGTAAGAATAGGGCGTATGGCCGAAAACCTAAGGTACAAACATGGGATAAGATGAAGAAACTTTTGCAAAATCAATTTCTTCCCGAAAACTATAGACAAGAGGCGTTTCTTGAATATCACAATCTACGACAGGGAAACAAAAGTGTGGAAGAGACGATTCAAGAATTTGACAGGTTGCGTTTGCGATGTAATATCCAAGAGGAAGAAGAGCAGACAATCGTGCGATTTTTGGGGGTTTTAAAATTCGAAATTTCTGATGTGGTCACTTTGCAGCCATTTTGGACATATGCTGATGTGTGTAAACTCGTTTTAAAAGTTGAAAACAACAAAAAAGAGGACGAACAAGGGTCCCGTTTACTCGTAACACACCCATTCCTAGTCCCAAAATCGCACCTGTTAATGCCGATAAAGGAAAGGGAGAATTGCAGCCATCAACATCAGCTCACGGAACTTCTAGTCGAGTTCCTAAATGTTTTAATTGTCATAATTTCGGGAATTATTCGAGGGACTGCCCAAATCGCCGTCCTATTGCGTATTGTGATGATTTTGAAGAACCTATATACGACACGGATGGGGAACAAGAAACTCCACTTGATGCCCAAGAAGAAGTAATTTACCCAGACCAAGGTGAATCTTTGGTAATCCGTCGAGCACTTAAGACATCTCAAGTTACACCTGACGACCACCTTTGGCTACGCAACAATATATTTCGCACAAAGGTTACATTGTGACGCCCCATACTAAATCATCATGTACGGACCATCATCAACAGGATCATTACAAGGTTAAGTACTATATGCGTTTTCAAAACAGGGTTTGCATTCGTTAATAAAAGTGACGTCATAACAAACGTCGAATGTTTTACAATCCAAAAGTAAGCTTCACTAAGTAGAAGCATTAAATAAGTGTACGTAACCACAAAGGTCGTTACATAACATAGTTTGAAAAGTAAATAAGTTTGAATGCAAGATAAGTAGTCATGCGATAACAACTCTAGGCAGCGGGTTCTACAGCACGACTAGTAAGATAGCGGAAGCGACTTCAAGCACCTGAGAAATACACGCTTAAAAAGGTCAACACAAAGGTTGGTGAGCTATAGTTTAAGTATAACAGTAATGTAAGTAGGCCACGAGATTTCAGTGCTACAACGAGCGTTCAAAAGTATGTAAAAGTATATGCTTAACCGTGGGCACCCGGTAACTAACTTAACGTTTAATGTACACCCTTAAAGTGCACTTGGCAAGTGCATATAACCTCGAAGTATTAAACACCCGTTAAATGCTAGCGCTACTAGCCCGAGTGGGGATGTCAAACCCTATGGATCCATATCTAAGATTCGCGTTCACGGTTCAAAAACCAATGATTAAACGTTACCGAGCTAAAGGGAATGTTTATGCCGTTATATAACCCACACATATATAAAGTTTAAGTACTTGTGCCTAGTATGTAAAACGTAAAATCCGCATGTATTCTCAGTTCCCAAAATAAGTTGAAGTAAAAAGGGAATGCTATAACTCACAATGATAGTAGTAGCGGTAAAGTAGTAGTCGGGAAAGGTGTGCAAGTAAATGGTCCGAAGTCCTCAACCTAAGTCAAATAGTACTAAGTCAGTAAATTGTCTTAATAGGTTTAAAAGTATGTATTTAAGGTCTTAAGGGTCATCATCATTCATCATCAAACACAAGGCGTAAAGTAAGTTTCGTTTATGAAAGTAGTTTTCAACAAAGTCTGACTTCAGTCAGTCACCACGGCCTCTACCCTTACTGAATTAAGGTGAGA
This sequence comes from Rutidosis leptorrhynchoides, assembly GCF_046630445.1. Classification (NCBI taxonomy): domain Eukaryota; kingdom Viridiplantae; phylum Streptophyta; class Magnoliopsida; order Asterales; family Asteraceae; genus Rutidosis; species Rutidosis leptorrhynchoides. The sequence goes on from NC_092334.1 coordinate 195,872,870, forward strand.
CCAGTGGCCATGGCTCCGTCTATGAGTCCCTTAAGTGTGGTAAAATTTACAGAAGCAAACTCGTCTTGGTTTGACCGTGGCGATGGTCTAAGTGCGAGTAGGTCAGAAATTTCTGCACAACGTTAAAGGACATAGTGACGATCGGAGGGCCATAAATCCTAAACCGTAATTCGGATTAAGACGAGTCCTATATGAAAAGTTATCTACACGAACTGAGATATCTGAAAATCAAGGTTACAGTAGCCCAGATGTACTGGTCTGTTACAGAAACCAGAAAAACAGAAACTGTACACAGAAAACAGAAAAGTAAATGGACATAGTGATGCTCGGAGGGCCGTAGACTCTAAACCGTAACTCGGATTAAGACGAGTCTTATATGAAAAGTTATCTACTCGAAAAGTTCTATCTAAAAATCAAGGTTAGAACAGCCCAGGTCTACTGGTCTGTTCCAGAAGCATCAGGTCAGTAGGTTTTGGACAGAACAGTGAGTTTTTAAGGGTTCCGGTGGTCTTGGTGCTTGATGTTCATCATGGCTCTCATCCTTGATGCATATAGCTTCAAGTGTACAACTCATTGATGTATCTACATCATGTTAACCAAGTCTTGACCATCATAACCCTAGTGCAAGTCTAAGACATTAATTTGATGAACCAAAGTTTCATCAAAGTCTTAGATCTAACACATACATGAACCTTAAAACTAGTAATAGGCTACAAACTTGAAAATGAACTTAAGTAAGCAAGATCTTAGGTTGTAGAACTTAGTTCTTAGTAGATCTTGAAGATCTTAGTTTCAAATGTATAGATCTAGTACTTAAGTTAAATCAACACAAGTATGTGAAGTTGTAACTAGCAAGTTACACTTCTATGTCTTGAACTTACAAAGTTTCAAGTATAATAATCAAGTTTTAACTAGTAAATACTTGACCATGAACATAAATCACAAATTTAACTAAGTAAAAGTGAAACTAATAACTAGATCTACAAGTTTTATGTTTACATTTGTTTCATACTTGAGAAGATCAAACCAAAGTGTAGATCTTAATAGTTCAACTCAACAATATAAACAATAAGAAAGTTTTGAAACTTATGAACTTGAAAACATGAAATTAAAGTGAACATAAATAAAGTAAGTAACTAGATCTTTAAGTATTTGTTCATGTTTGTATCATGCTTGAGAAGATTCAACTAAGTTTTGAATCTTAAGAGTTCAAGTCTACAAATCATGAAAACAAAGAAAGATCTTAAGGTTTATGAACTTGAAACATGAAATTACATAATTATGGAACTACAAACTAGAGAGTTTGAGTTCTTGGTTCTTGGTTTTTCATAAACAAAAGAAGAACTCAAGATCTAAGAAGATTCAAGCTAAAGAGACTTGATCTTTACAACAAACAAGTAATAATTACAAAAAACAAGTAATAAACAAAAGATGATGATGATTATTGATGTTTATAGTTTCGGTTTTTGCAAGCAAAAGGAAGAAGAAAAAAAAGTCTAATACTTACAAGAGGAAGAGAGAAAATTTAGAGAGTTTGAGAGTAGTTTGAATGTGTGAGAGAAAGAAATGAAATGCAAGTAATACAAGTATCAAATAAAAGAGAAAAAATGAACTCCTTTAGTCCCTAGGTGGTGGACGGTTTTGTGGTTCAAAGGGGAGGGTCAAAAATTGCTTTCTTGTGTGGGATAATGGTGAGAGCTAAAATGGGTAACAGGTTAAAAGAAGTCTTGCATGCTTGAGACAACTTTGTCTCTAAATTAGCCTAATTAAACCTTGATTATACTTAACATAAACTAGCTTACTAGAATGGGCTTACAAGTCCATTTAAGTGTAGGGTGGGCTTACTAGTCCAAGTCCATTAATTAAAGGCCCAAGTTTAATTAAAGATGCAATTTAAATAATTAAAGCCCAAGTAATTAATCACTGACCTTGATTAATTAAAATGATTAATAATAAATAATCATGAATGTAAATAATATTCTAAAAATATTATTCGCGAAGTTTCGTGTGTCGCAGAGACGTTTCGGGCCCTTAAAAGTCAAGTACGGGCAATCATGGAAACATGTAAATGTAATTATATACATTCGTTTAATCACACGTATTAATAATAATAATTATTAATAAATAAATGTTGGAAAATCCAGGGTCGTTACATTACCCACCTGTTAAAGAAAATTTCGTCCCGAAATTTAAGCTGAAGTAGATGGAGGAGTCGGGAAAAGATGAGGATATTTCCGCATCATTTGATCCTCTCGTTCCCAAGTAAACTCAGGTCCTCGTTTGGCATTCCATCGTACTCGTACAATCGGAATCTTGTTGCGTTTCAAAGTTTTGATCTCACGATCCATAATCTCAACAGGTTCCTCCACAAAGTGGAGTTTGTCATCAATAGTAAGTTCTTCCAATGGTATGATGAGTTCGGGTGCAGCAAGACACTTCTTCAAGTTTGACACATGGAAGGTAGGATGAACTGAGCTCAATTGTGCTGGTAGATCCAAACGGTATGCAACTGGTCTAACACGTTCCAAGATCTCGAAAGGACCAATGTATCGTGGGTTCAACTTTCCACGTTTTCCAAAACGGATCACACCTTTCCAAGGTGTAACCTTCAACATTACACGATCACCAACATTAAATTCAAAGTCTTTCTGTTTAAGATCGGCATAACTCTTTTGGCGATCACGGGCAGTCTTAAGTCTAGCTTGGATCTGAGCAATCTTCTCCGTGGTTTCGTGGACTACCTCGGGTCCGGTGATTTGCTTTTCGCCTACTTCGGCCCAAAAAATAGGAGATCGGCACTTACGACCATACAATGCTTCAAAAGGTGCAGCATTAATGCTTGAGTGATAACTGTTGTTGTACGAGAATTCGGCGAGTGGCAAATGCCTTTCCCAGGCCCTTCCAAAATCAATGACACATGCACGCAGCATGTCCTCCAAGGTCTGAATCGTTCGTTCACTTTGCCCGTCAGTCTGAGGATGATAAGCAGTACTCATGTCAAGACGAGTTCCCATGGCTTCTTGCAAAGAACGCCAAAATCTGGAAGCAAAACGGGGATCGCGATCGGAGATGATTGATAAAGGTACACCATGACGAGATACAACCTCTTTGATGTACAGCTGAGCAAGTCTTTCCATTGTATCAGTTTCCTTCATCGCTAGGAAGTGTACAGATTTTGTGAGGCGGTCAACAATAACCCAAATAGTATCGCATCCGCCCACCGCCTTCGGCAGCTTAGTAATGAAATCCATTGTGATCCTTTCCCACTTCCATTGTGGGATTTCCGGCTGTTGAAGTAACCCAGAAGGTCTCTGATGCTCGGCTTTAACCTTCGAGCAAGTCAAACACTTACCAACATAAGTCGTAACGTCCTTCTTAAGATTCGGCCACCAATACTGTTCTTTAAGGTCGTGGTACATCTTACCCGCACCGGGGTGAATCGAATATCTCGATTTGTGTGCTTCATCAAGTATCAAGTTTCGTAGATCTCCATAATAAGGTACCCAAATTCTTCCGGCATAACATCGGAGTCCAGACTCTCTAACCTCGAATCGAGAGACAAGTATGTTCAAATGCGCGTGAGATATGTTCTCCTCCTTGAGAGCCTCAACTTGGGCTACTCTGATCTGGTTGTTGAGGTTCGAATGGATGGTGATGTTCAGAGCCCTAACACGGAGAGGTGCCGTCCTCTCCTTTCGACTTAAAGCGTCAGCTACAACATTGGCCTTGCCAGGGTGATAACGGAGTTCACAATCATAGTCGTTGAGTGTCTCGATCCATCGACGCTGTCTCATATTCAGTTGTTTCTGATCGAAGATGTGCTGGAGACTCTTGTGATCGGTGAAGATAGTGCTCTTAGTTCCATACAAATAATGTCTCCACAATTTGAGTGCAAAGACAACGGCTCCAAGTTCAAGATCATGTGTAGTGTAGTTCCGCTCGTGAATCTTCAGTTGGCGGGAGGCATAGGCAATAACCTTTGATCGTTGCATCAGTACACAACCAAAACCACTCTTCGATACATCGCAATAAACAACAAAGTCGTCACTGCCTTCAGGAAGTGATAGGATAGGTGCGGAGGTTAACTTCTTCTTCAAAGTTTGGAATGCTGATTCGTGTGCGGGTTCCCAAATGAACTTCTTGCCCTTGTGAGTCAGTGCGGTCAAAGGACGCGCAATCAGAGAAAATCCTTCGATAAACCTTCGATAATAACCGGCGAGACCTAGGAATTGGATAATATGCGTTGGAGTAGTGGGGGTCTCCCACTTGCTGATGGCTTCAATCTTGGCGGGATCAACTTTGATACCCTGGTCGCTCACAACATGTCCCAAAAATTGTACTTCCTTCAACCAAAATTCACACTTGGAGAATTTGGCGTATAGTTGCTCTTGTCTTAAGAGTTCAAGCACTAATCGGAGGTGTTGCTCATGTTCTTCTTCGCTCTTAGAGTAGATGAGGATATCATCTATGAAGACGATAACAAACTTGTCCAAGTAAGGCTTGCAGACACGATTCATGAGATCCATGAACACGGCAGGTGCATTTGTCAAACTGAATGGCATCACGAGGAACTCATAATGACCATAACGGGTCCTGAATGCAGTTTTCATCACGTCACTTTCCTTCACCCTCAACTGGTGATAGCCAGATCGCAAATCGATCTTTGAATAAATGCTCGATCCTTGTAGTTGATCAAAAAGGTCGTCAATTCGTGGAAGGGGATACCGATTCTTGATAGTCAATTTGTTGAGCTCACGGTAGTCGATACACATACGAAAGGATCCATCCTTCTTCTTCACAAACAAAACAGGTGCACCCCAAGGCGAGAAACTTGGTTGAATAAACCCTCGATCAAGTAATTCTTGTAGTTGGCTTTGCAATTCTTGCATCTCGGAGGGTGCAAGTCTATAGGGTGCGCGAGCTACAGGTGCAGCTCCTGGCACTAAGTCAATCTGAAATTCTACTGCCCTCGGTGGCGGTAATCCAGGCAATTCCTCTGGGAAGACATCAGAAAATTCGTTCACAATTCGAACGTCGTTCACGTTCTTCACCTCAGTTTCTACCGCTTTCACATGTGCTAGGACAGCAAAGCGTCCCTTCTTCATAATCTTTTGCGCTTTCACGCAACTAATGAGGTTCAACTTCGAGGTACATCTCTCTCCATAGATAACCAGTGGTTCGCCATCTCCTTGTGGTATGCGAAGTGCTTTATCTCCACAGATAACATCGGCCTTTATCTTGCTCAACCAATCCATACCGACGATCACGTCAAAACTTCCCAGTTTGATAGGTATCAAATCAATTTCGAAATCTGCACCAGCTATATAATAGCTCCACGACTAATATGGTCAACCTTTTCAAGTTTTCCATTGGCGACCTCGACAAGCATACTTTCCTTTAAAGGAACTAACGACCAATCTAACTTATCACAAAAATGTCTATACACATAGCTCCTATCGGCACCAGTATCAAATAGGACAGAAGCTAAAAGATTGTTGATTTCGAATATACCTGTCACCAAGTCGGGGTTGTCGCGTGCGTCCCTTGCATTAACATTGAAGGCTCTAGCACGTGGTGGTCCGCCATCCTTACGCTTGTTTGGGCACTCGTTTCTGAAATGGCCCGTCTTTCCACACTCATAACATTTCCTAGGCCCATTGTTGTTGTGGTTTGGCTTTACGTTCAAAGTAGTAACCTTACAATCCTTACCAACATGCCCAGTCCGTTGGCATTTCTCACAGACAACATTGCAATACCCGGTGTGGTGCTTATAACACCTCTTGCATTGTGGTAAAGTTCCCTTGTAGTTCGGATTGGAGCTGTTGTTGTTGGGGTTGGTGTTGTTGTTATTTTGCCTGAACCCTTCATGTCGCTTCGCCGGGTTTTGATCATAGTTCTTACCCCTGTTGTTGTTGTGGTTGTTGTCCCATTTCCTCTTCTCGCCACTACCAGTTTCAAACTTAGCCTTCTCCGGCTCGTCAAGGATGATTTGATTCAAGAGAGTATGCGCCATGCGCATTGCTTCGGGAACGCTTGGTGGCTTGGATGAGGTAACATTACCCTTGATGGACTTAGGAAGTCCCGAGAAGTATTTTTCCAAGCGCTTAAATTCGGGGGTGACCATGGTCGGACACATAAGAGCCAACTCCAAAAACCTACGGTTGTAACTGTTAAGGTCGTTCCCTACGGCCTTTAACTGCATAAATTCGATTTCCATCTTCTGAATTTCTGTTCTCGGACAGTATTCCTCGATCATAGCACATTTAAATTCTTCCCAAGGCGTAGCATACGCCTCATCAATTCCTTGCGCTTGGGCCATGGTATTCCACCATGTAAGCGCGCCATCAGAAAGCGTGCAAGATGCAAATTTCGTTTTGTTAGCTTCCGAACAATTGCTAACCCTGAATACCGATTCCAACTTTTCGAACCATCTGGTGAGACCAACTGGTCCCTCGGTGCCGCTGAAGTTATGCGGTTTGCAGCTCTGGAATTCCTTGTATGTACACCCATTTCGAACGGGTGGAATAACCGGTGGTGGTGGCGGTGGAGCTTCGAGATTTCTTTCTGCTAGGGCTGCAGCGACCCGTTCGTTGATCATGTCCTCAATCTGGGCGGCGGTAGGTGTGGTTCTTCCATTAGCCATGGTATTCTAAACAAAAATTTTGACCCAAGTCAAAATCCAGCATGCAAGTAGTAATAATACAGTATATAGTGACCAATCATGGAATCAAAACATCACATGTTATTAAATAATGCATCTAGGTACAAACATCACAGAATCATCGTACAACAATGTAAATAGAACATCGTGCAAGAATTAAATAACGCAAAGTTCCATTTGTTAATGATAATAAGTTTCATACATCTGAATAAGTTCGTACAATACATATGAAATACATGAAACTATATCTAGATTACATCATGAAAACTAAATACAAGGTCCTACGGTGAAGGCGGGTGAACTGCTCCTCGAGCCAACTGCTCCTCGAGCTCAGTGACTCGAGCTCGGAGAGTCTCAATCTCCCTCATCAGTTCCTCGTTAGAGGGAGCTGGTGGGGCAGGCGGTGCAGGTGGGGCGGGTGGTGCGGGTGGTGCCGGTGGTGCTGATGTAGATGGTCCGGCTCCGGATGTAGACGGTACGTCGCTAGATGTAAGTGGTGCATATCTGAATCTAGGTGGTACGGTTCCAGGAATAGTCAATACGTAACGGGGAACCTTACGTATCTGTGGGTCGGCAGGGTATGGCACAACTCGTTTACGAGCAGTAACCCTACGTCGATGGCCAAAAGCATCAGTAAAAGCACGACCTCCATTCACCCTTGGAATGACGGTGCTGTCGGAACGGTACCGCTTCTTCGGCGGGATGGAGGGTGCCTGAATAGGTCTATCAGCAGGATCCTCATCATCGCTGGATTTGTCTGATGATGAAGAATCGGCGGATGATGAGTCATCCGAATCGTGTGGCGGTGACACTGGTGGCTGAGCTGGTAATCCAAAGCGTCCGAAGGCGGCCAACATCTGTCGGTGTCTACCTGGCGGAATCACGACTAAACGTCCGTCGGGAGTGCGTCGGCAAGGCGTGCGCATGTGGTTACGAAAAGGCCTTCCCCGAACTCCGCGGGGATCTCCATACCACCAATGCGAGCCAGTTGCCTCGGGGGTCTGGAAGCAGACGCTGGGGCAGGTGCGCTAGAGCTAGCTCCAGAAGTAGAAGCGCCGGGATCGCCAGTGGGTGTCGGGGCCGGAATATCGGCAGCAGCAGCAGCAGCAGGTGCAGCAGTAGGTGGAACAACGGGGTCTGAGCCTGTACTGCCCGGAATGTCAACAGGTGGAACGTCCGACATCTGAACAAGGAAAAGTAAATTTTCCCTGTCAGTAAGCACGCAAATAATAGGCCAAGAGTTTAAATCATGTATAACAGTAAGTAGCATGGCAATATCGGCAAATCGTATGAAAGTAGCATGCAATCGGAAGCAAGTAGCATCATGCAGTAGTGATATCATATAGTAGCATACGGCATATAGCAGTAAAAGTAAGCAGCAGCATGCAGTAAACACAGCGGAAACAAGTAAACTAGCAAGTTGTAGATTAGTCCTATTAGTGAATCCTACTCGGGTCGGTCTTAGACTCACTAATGCAACCTAATTCCCTACAACCAACGCTCTGATACCAAATGTGACACCCCGTACTAAATCATCATGTACGGACCATCATCAACAGGATCATTACAAGGTTAAGTACTATATGCGTTTTCAAAACAGGGTTTGCATTCGTTAATAAAAGTGACGTCATAACAAACGTCGAATGTTTTACAATCCAAAAGTAAGCTTCACTAAGTAGAAGCATTAAATAAGTGTACGTGACCACAAAGGTCGTTACATAACATAGTTTCAAAAGTAAATAAGTTTGAATGCAAGATAAGTAGTCATGCGATAACAACTCTAGGCAGCGGGTTCTACAGCACGACTAGTAAGATAGCGGAAGCGACTTCAAGCACCTGAGAAATACACGCTTAAAAAGGTCAACACAAAGGTTGGTGAGCTATAGTTTAAGTATAACAGTAATGTAAGTAGGCCACGAGATTTCAGTGCTACAACGAGCGTTCAAAAGTATGTAAAAGTATATGCTTAACCGTGGGCACCCGGTAACTAACTTAACGTTTAATGTACCCCCTTAAAGTGCACTTGGCAAGTGCGTATAACCTCGAAGTATTAAACACCCGTTAAATGCTAGCGCTACTAGCCCGAGTGGGGATGTCAAACCCTATGGATCCATATCTAAGATTCGCTTTCACGGTTCAAAAACCAATGATTAAACGTTACCGAGCTAAAGGGAATGTTTATGCCGTTATATAACCCACACATATATAAAGTTTAAGTACTCGTGCCTAGTATGTAAAACATAAAATCTGCATGTATTCTCAGTTTCCAAAATAAGTTGAAGTAAAAAGGGAATGCTATAACTCACAATGATAGTAGTAGCGGTAATGTAGTAGCCGGGAAAGGTGTGCAAGTAAATGGTCCGAAGTCCTCAACCTAAGTCAAATAGTACTAAGTCAGTAAATCGTCTTAATAGGTTTAAAAGTATGTATTTAAGGTCTTAAGTGTCATCATCATTCATCATCAAACACAAGGCGTAAAGTAAGTTTCGTTTATGAAAGTAGTTTTCAACAAAGTCTGACTTCAGTCAGTCACCACGGCCTCTACCCTTACTGAATTAAGGTGAGACCAGTGGCCATGGCTCCGTCTATGAGTCCCTTAAGTGTGGTAAAATTTACAGAAGTAAACTCGTCTTGGTTTTACCGTGGCGATGGTCTAAGTGCGAGTAGGTCAGAAATTTCTGCACAACGTTAAAGGACATAGTGACGATCGGAGGGCCATAAATCCTAAACCGTAATTCGGATTAAGACGAGTCCTATATGAAAAGTTATCTACACGAACTGAGCTATCTGAAAATCAAGGTTACAGTAGCCCAGGTATACTGGTCTGTTACAGAAACCATAAAAACAGAAACTGTACACAGAAAACAGAAAAGTAAATGGACATAGTGACGCTCGGAGGGCCGTAGACTCTAAACCGTAACTCGGATTAAGACGAGTCTTTTATGAAAAGTTATCTACTCGAAAAGTTATATCTAAAAATCTAGGTTAGAACAGCCCAGGTCTACTGGTCTGTTCCAGAAGCATCAGGTCAGTAGGTTTTGGACAGAACAGTGAGTTTTTAAGGGTTCCGGTGGTCTTGGTGCTTGATGTTCATCATGGCTCTCATCCTTGATGCATATAGCTTCAAGTGTACAACTCATTGATGTATCTACATCATGTTAACCAAGTCTTGACCATCATAACCCTAGTGCAAGTCTAAGACATTAATTTGATGAACCAAAGTTTCATCAAAGTCTTAGATCTAACACATACATGAACCTTAAAACTAGTAATAGGCTACAAACTTGAAAATGAACTTAAGTAAGCAAGATCTTAGATTGTAGAACTTAGTTCTTAGTAGTTCTTGAAGATCTTAGTTTCAAATGTATAGATCTAGTACTTAAGTTAAATCAACACAAGTATGTGAAGTTGTAACTAGCAAGTTACACTTCTATGTCTTGAACTTACAAAGTTTCAAGTATAATAATCAAGTTTTAACTAGTAAATACTTGACCATGAACATAAATCACAAATTTAACTAAGTAAAAGTGAAACTAATAACTAGATCTACAAGTTTTATGTTTACATTTGTTTCATACTTGAGAAGATCAAACCAAAGTGTAGATCTTAATAGTTCAAGTCAACAATATAAACAATAAGAAAGTTTTGAAACTTATGAACTTGAAAACATGAAATTAAAGTGAACATAAATAAAGTAAGTAACTAGATCTTTAAGTATTTGTTCATGTTTGTATCATGCTTGAGAAGATTCAACTAAGTTTTGAATCTTAAGAGTTCAAGTCTACAAATCATGAAAACAAAGAAAGATCTTAAGGTTTATGAACTTGAAACATGAAATTACATAATTATGGAACTACAAACTAGAGAGTTTGAGTTCTTGGTTCTTGGTTTTTCATAAACAAAAGAAGAACTCAAGATCTAAGAAGATTCAAGCTAAAGAGACTTGATCTTTACAACAAACAAGTAATAATTACAAACAACAAGTAATAAACAAAAGATGATGATGATTATTGATGTTTATAGTTTCGGTTTTTGCAAGCAAAAGGAAGAAGAAAAAAAAGTCTAATACTTACAAGAGGAAGAGAGAAAATTTAGAGAGTTTGAGAGTAGTTTGAATGTGTGAGAGAAAGAAATGAAATGCAAGTAATACAAGTATCAAATAAAAGAGAAAAAATGAACTCCTTTAGTCCCTAGGTGGTGGACGGTTTTGTGGTTCAAAGGGGAGGGTCAAAAATTGCTTTCTTGTGTGGGATAATGGTGAGAGCTAAAATGGGTAACAAGTTAAAAGAAGTCTTGCATGCTTGAGACAACTTTGTCTCTAAATTAGCCTAATTAAACCTTGATTATACTTAACATAAACTAGCTTACTAGAATGGGCTTACAAGTCCATTTAAGTGTAGGGTGGGCTTACTAGTCCAAGTCCATTAATTAAAGGCCCAAGTTTAATTAAAGATGCAATTTAAATAATTAAAGCCCAAGTAATTAATCACTGACCTTGATTAATTAAAATGATTAATAATAAATAATCATGAATGTAAATAATATTCTAAAAATATTATTCGCGAAGTTTCGTGTGTCGCAAAGACGTTTCGGGCCCTTAAAAGTCAAGTACGGGCAATCATGGAAACATGTAAATGTAATTATATACATTCGTTTAATCACACGTATTAATAATAATAATTATTAATAAATAAATGTTGGAAAATCCAGGGTCGTTACATTACCCACCTGTTAAAGAAAATTTCGTCCCGAAATTTAAGCTGAAGTAGATGGAGGAGTCGGGAAAAGATGAGGATATTTCCGCATCATTTGATCCTCTCGTTCCCAAGTAAACTCAGGTCCTCGTTTGGCATTTCATCGTACTCGTACAATCGGAATCTTGTTGCGTTTCAAAGTTTTGATCTCACGATCCATAATCTCAACAGGTTCCTCCATAAAGTGGAGTTTGTCATCAATAGTAAGTTCTTCCAATGGTATGATGAGTTCGGGTGCAGCAAGACACTTCTTCAAGTTTGACACATGGAAGGTAGGATGAACTGAGCTCAATTGTGCTGGTAGATCCAAACGGTATGCAACTGGTCCAACACGTTCCAAGATCTCGAAAGGACCAATGTATCGTGGGTTCAACTTTCCACGTTTTCCAAAACGGATCACACCTTTCCAAGGTGCAACCTTCAACATTACACGATCACCAACATTAAATTCAAAGTCTTTCCGTTTAAGATCGGCATAACTCTTTTGGCGATCACGGGCAGTCTTAAGTCTAGCTTGGATCTGAGCAATCTTCTCCGTGGTTTCGTGGACTACCTCGGGTCCGGTGATTTGCTTTTCGCCTACTTCGGCCCAACAAATAGGAGATCGGCACTTACGACCATACAATGCTTCAAAAGGTGCAGCATTAATGCTTGAGTGATAACTGTTGTTGTACGAGAATTCGGCGAGTGGCAAATGCCTTTCCCAGGCCCTTCCAAAATCAATGACACATGCACGCAGCATGTCCTCCAAGGTCTGAATCGTTCGTTCACTTTGACCGTCAGTCTGAGGATGATAAGCAGTACTCATGACAAGACGAGTTCCCATGGCTTCTTACAAAGAACGCCAAAATCTGGAAGCAAAACGGGGATCGCAATCGGAGATGATTGATAAAGGTACACCATGACGAGATACAACCTCTTTGATGTACAGCTGAGAAAGTCTTTCCATTGTATCAGTTTCCTTCATCGCTAGGAAGTTTGCAGATTTGGTGAGGCGGTCAACAATAACCCAAATAGTATTGCATCCGCCCACCGTCTTCGGCAGCTTAGTAATAAAATCCATTGTGATCCTTTCCCACTTCTATTGTGGGATTTCCGGCTGTTGAAGTAACCCAGAAGGTCTCTGATGCTCGGCTTTAACCTTCGAGCAAGTCAAACACTTACCAACATAAGTCGCAACGTCCTTCTTAAGATTCGGCCACCAATACTGTTCTTTAAGGTCGTGGTACATCTTACCCGCACCGGGGTGAATCGAATATCTCGATTTGTGTGCTTCATCAAGTATCAGGTTTCGTAGATCTCCATAATAAGGTACCTAAATTCTTCCGGCATAACATCGGAGTCCAGACTCTCTAACCTCGAATCGAGAGACAAGTATGTTCAAATGCTCGTGAGATATGTTCTCCTCCTTGAGAGCCTCAACTTGGGCTACTCTAATCTGGTTGTTGAGGTTCAAATGGATGGTGATGTTCAGAGCCCTAACACGGAGAGGTGCCGTCCTCTCCTTTCGACTTAAAGCATCAGCTACAACATTGGCCTTGCCAGGGTGATAACGGAGTTCACAATCATAGTCATTGAGTGTCTCGATCCATCGATGCTGTCTCATATTCAGTTGCTTCTGATCGAAGATGTGCTGGAGACTCTTGTGATCGGTGAAGATAGTGCTCTTAGTTCCATACAAATAATGTCTCCACAATTTGAGTGCAAAGACAACGGCTCCAAGTTCAAGATCATGTGTAGTGTAGTTTCGCTCGTGAATCTTCAGTTGGCGGGAGGCATAGGCAATAACCTTTGATCGTTGCATCAGTACACAACCAAAACCACTCTTCGATGCATCGCAATAAACAACAAATTCGTCACTGCCTTCAGGAAGTGATAGGATAGGTGCGGAGGTTAAATTCTTCTTCAAAGTTTGGAATGCTGATTCGTGTGCGGGTTCCCAAATGAACTTCTTGCCCTTGTGAGTCAGTGCGGTCAAAGGACGCGCAATCAGAGAAAATCCTTCGATAAACCTTCGATAATAACCGGCAAGACCTAGGAATTGGCGAATATGCGTTGGAGTAGTGGGGGTCTCCCACTTGCTGATGGCTTCAATCTTGGCGGGATCAACTTTGATACCCTGGTCGCTCACAACATGTCCCAAAAATTGTACTTCCTTCAACCAAAATTCACACTTGGAGAATTTGGCGTAAAGTTGCTCTTGTCTTAAGAGTTCAAGCACTAATCGGAGGTGTTGCTCATGTTCTTCTTTGCTCTTAGAGTAGATGAGGATATCATCTATGAAGACGATAACAAACTTGTCCAAGTAAGGCTTGCAGACACGATTCATGAGATCCATGAACACGGCAGGTGCATTTGTCAAACCGAATGGCATCACGAGGAACTCATAATGACCATAACGGGTCCTGAATGCAGTTTTCATCACGTCACTTTCCTTCACCCTCAACTGGTGATAGCCAGATCGCAAATCGATCTTTGAATAAACGCTCGATCCTTGTAGTTGATCAAAAAGGTCGTCAATTCGTGGAAGGGGATACCGATTCTTGATAGTCAATTTGTTGAGCTCACGGTAGTCGATACACATATGAAAGGATCCATCCTTCTTCTTCACAAACAAAACAGGTGCACCCCAAGGCGAGAAACTTGGTTGAATAAACCCTCGATCAAGTAATTCTTGTAGTTGGCTTTGCAATTCTTGCGTCTCGGAGGGTGCAAGTCTATAGGTGCAGCTCCTGGCACTAAGTCAATCTGAAATTCTACTGCCCTCGGTGGCGGTAATCCAGGCAATTCCTCTGGGAAGACATCAGAAAATTCGTTCACAATTCGAACATCGTTCACGTTCTTCACATCAGTTTCTACCGCTTTCACATGTGCTAGGACAGCAAAGCGTCCCTTCTTCATAATCTTTTGCGCTTTCACGCAACTAATGAGGTTCAACTTCGAGGTACATCTCTCTCCATAGATAACCAGTGGTTCGCCATCTCCTTGTAGTATGCGAAGTGCTTTATCTCCACAGATAACATCGGCCTTTATCTTGCTCAACCAATCCATACCGACGATCACGTCAAAACTTCCCAGTTTGATAGGTATCAAATCAATTTCGAAATCTGCACCAGCTATGTTGATAATAGCTCCACGACTAATATGGTCAACCTTTTCAAGTTTTCCATTGACGACCTCGACAAGCATACTTTCCTTTAAAGGAACTAACGACCAATCTAACTTATCACAAAAATGTCTACACACATAGCTCCTATCGGCACCAGTATCAAATAGGACAGAAGCTAAAAGATTGTTGATTTCGAATATACCTGTCACCAAGTCGGGGTTGTCGCGTGCGTCCCTTGCATTAACATTGAAGGCTCTAGCACGTGGTGGTCCTCCATCCTTACGCTTGTTTGGGCACTCGTTTCTGAAATGGCCCGTCTTTCCACACTCATAACATTTCCTAGGCCCATTGTTGTTGTGGTTTGGCTTTACGTTCAAAGTAGTAACCTTACAATCCTTACCAACATGCCCAGTCCGTTGGCATTTCTCACATACAACATTGCAATACCCGGTGTGGTGCTTATAACACCTCTTGCATTGTGGTAAAGTTCCCTTGTAGTTCGGATTGGAGCTGTTGTTGTTGGGGTTGGTGTTGTTGTTATTTTGCCTGAACCCTTCATGTCGCTTCGCCGGGTTTTGATCATAGTTCTTACCCCTGTTGTTGTTGTGGTTGTTGTCCCATTTCCTCTTCTCGCCACTACCAGTTTCAAACTTAGCCTTCTTCGGCTCGTCAAGGATGATTTGATTCAAGAGAGTATGCGCCATGCGCATTGCTTCGGGAACGCTTGGTGGCTTGGATGAGGTAACATTACCCTTGATGGACTTAGGAAGTCCCGAGAAGTATTTTTCCAAGCGCTTAAATTCGGGGGTGACCATGGTCGGACACATAAGAGCCAACTCCAAAAACCTACGGTTGTAACTGTTAAGGTCGTTCCCTACGGCCTTTAACTGCATAAATTCGATTTCCATCTTCTGAATTTCGGTTCTCGGACAGTATTCCTCGATCATAGCACATTTAAATTCTTCCCAAGGCGTAGCATACGTCGAATGTTTTACAATCCAAAAGTAAGCTTCACTAAGTAGAAGCATTAAATAAGTGTACGTGACCACAAAGGTCGTTACATAACATAGTTTCAAAAGTAAATAAGTTTGAATGCAAGATAAGTAGTCATGCGATAACAACTCTAGGCAGCGGGTTCTACAGCACGACTAGTAAGATAGCGGAAGCGACTTCAAGCACCTGAGAAATACACGCTTAAAAAGGTCAACACAAAGGTTGGTGAGCTATAGTTTAAGTATAACAGTAATGTAAGTAGGCCACGAGATTTCAGTGCTACAACGAGCGTTCAAAAGTATGTAAAAGTATATGCTTAACCGTGGGCACCCGGTAACTAACTTAACGTTTAATGTACCCCCTTAAAGTGCACTTGGCAAGTGCGTATAACCTCGAAGTATTAAACACCCGTTAAATGCTAGCGCTACTAGCCCGAGTGGGGATGTCAAACCCTATGGATCCATATCTAAGATTCGCGTTCACGGTTCAAAAACCAATGATTAAACGTTACCGAGCTAAAGGGAATGTTTATGCCGTTATATAACCCACACATATATAAAGTTTAAGTACTCGTGCCTAGTATGTAAAACGTAAAATCCGCATGTATTCTCAGTTCCCAAAATAAGTTGAAGTAAAAAGGGAATGCTATAACTCACAATGATAGTAGTAGCGGTAAAGTAGTAGTCGGGAAAGGTGTGCAAGTAAATGGTCCGAAGTCCTCAACCTAAGTCAAATAGTACTAAGTCAGTAAATAGTCTTAATAGGTTTAAAAGTATGTATTTAAGGTCTTAAGGGTCATCATCATTCATCATCAAACACAAGGCGTAAAGTAAGTTTCGTTTATGAAAGTAGTTTTCAACAAAGTCTGACTTCAGTCAGTCACCACGGCCTCTACCCTTACTGAATTAAGGTGAGACCAGTGGCCATGGCTCCGTCTATGAGTCCCTTAAGTGTGGTAAAATTTACAGAAGCAAACTCGTCTTGGTTTTACCGTGGCGATGGTCTAAGTGCGAGTAGGTCAGAAATTTCTGCACAACGTTAAAGGACATAGTGACGATCGGAGGGCCATAAATCCTAAACCGTAATTCGGATTAAGACGAGTCCTATATGAAAAGTTATCTACACGAACTGAGATATCTGAAAATCAAGGTTACAGTAGCCCAGGTATACTGGTCTGTTACAGAAACTATAAAAACAGAAACTGTACACAGAAAACAGAAAAGTAAATGGACATAGTGACGCTCGGAGGTCCGTAGACTCTAAACCGTAACTCGGATTAAGACGAGTCTTATATGAAAAGTTATCTACTCGAAAAGTTCTATCTAAAAATCAAGGTTAGAACAGCCCAGGTCTACTGGTCTGTTCCAGAAGCATCAGGTCAGTAGGTTTTGGACAGAACAGTGAGTTTTTAAGGGTTCCGGTGGTCTTGGTGCTTGATGTTCATCATGGCTCTCATCCTTGATGCATATAGCTTCAAGTGTACAACTCATTGATGTATCTACATCATGTTAACCAAGTCTTGACCATCATAACCCTAGTGCAAGTCTAAGACATTAATTTGATGAACCAAAGTTTCATCAAAGTCTTAGATCTAACACATACATGAACCTTAAAACTAGTAATAGGCTACAAACTTGAAAATGAACTTAAGTAAGCAAGATCTTAGGTTGTAGAACTTAGTTCTTAGTAGATCTTGAAGATCTTAGTTTCAAATGTATAGATCTAGTACTTAAGTTAAATCAACACAAGTATGTGAAGTTGTAACTAGCAAGTTACACTTCTATGTCTTGAACTTACAAAGTTTCAAGTATAATAATCAAGTTTTAACTAGTAAATACTTGACCATGAACATAAATCACAAATTTAACTAAGTAAAAGTGAAACTAATAACTAGATCTACAAGTTTTATGTTTACATTTGTTTCATACTTGAGAAGATCAAACCAAAGTGTAGATCTTAATAGTTCAAGTCAACAATATAAACAATAAGAAAGTTTTGAAACTTATGAACTTGAAAACATGAAATTAAAGTGAACATAAATAAAGTAAGTAACTAGATCTTTAAGTATTTGTTCATGTTTGTATCATGCTTGAGAAGATTCAACTAAGTTTTGAATCTTAAGAGTTCAAGTCTACAAATCATGAAAACAAAGAAAGATCTTAAGGTTTATGAACTTGAAACATGAAATTACATAATTATGGAACTACAAACTAGAGAGTTTGAGTTCTTGGTTCTTGGTTTTTCATAAACAAAAGAAGAACTCAAGATCTAAGAAGATTCAAGCTAAAGAGACTTGATCTTTACAACAAACAAGTAATAATTACAAACAACAAGTAATAAACAAAAGATGATGATGATTATTGATGTTTATAGTTTCGGTTTTTGCAAGCAAAAGGAAGAAGAAAAAAAAGTCTAATACTTACAAGAGGAAGAGAGAAAATTTAGAGAGTTTGAGAGTAGTTTGAATGTGTGAGAGAAAGAAATGAAATGCAAGTAATACAAGTATCAAATAAAAGAGAAAAAATGAACTCCTTTAGTCCCTAGGTGGTGGACGGTTTTGTGGTTCAAAGGGGAGGGTCAAAAATCGCTTTCTTGTGTGGGATAATGGTGAGAGCTAAAATGGGTAACAAGTTAAAAGAAGTCTTGCATGCTTGCGACAACTTTGTCTCTAAATTAGCCTAATTAAACCTTGATTATACTTAACATAAACTAGCTTACTAGAATGGGCTTACAAGTCCATTTAAGTGTAGGGTGGGCTTACTAGTCCAAGTCCATTAATTAAAGGCCCAAGTTTAATTAAAGATGCAATTTAAATAATTAAAGCCCAAGTAATTAATCACTGACCTTGATTAATTAAAATGATTAATAATAAATAATCATGAATGTAAATAATATTCTAAAAATATTATTCGCGAAGTTTCGTGTGTCGCAGAGACGTTTCGGGCCCTTAAAAGTCAAGTACGGGCAATCATGGAAACATGTAAATGTAATTATATACATTCATTTAATCACACGTATTAATAATAATAATTATTAATAAATAAATGTTGGAAAATCCAGGGTCGTTACATACATCCAAAGGGAAAGTACGCACGATGATTATTGATGTAACATCCCGTCTTTTTCCGTTTACTTTCCGTTTAATTATTTTAAAGTCCGTTATTTAATTATAACATCTCCCGTTTACTCTACGTATTTAAAGTAATTCGTTTGGTTAATTCACGCACCGTTTGAAACTTGAGGGACCATTGTTGTCAAGAGGAAAAAGAGATGACTAGGTCAACTAGTCAACCTTCACCCTCCTCCATTCATTCATCCTCCCCATTTCTTTTTACTACTTCAACTTTTTATCTCAAACCCTCAAACAAAGATTCATCATCCATTTTCAATCTAGAAATCAAACATCAAAACAAATTACATATTTGGAATCCTTGCATCTTCCTCTTCAATTCCATACCAACTTCATCTATTTTGAAATGTCCCGTTCTTATTGATTAAAAACGTTCCATATTAATTGATTTCGTTGCGAGGTTTTGACCTCTATATGAGACGTTTTTCAAAGACTGCATTCATTTTTAAAACAAACCATAACCTTTATTTTATAAATAAAGGTTTAAAAAGCTTTACGTAGATTATCAAATAATGATAATCTAAAATATCCTGTTTACACACTACCATTACATAATGGTTTACAATACAAATATGTTACATCGAAATCAGTTTCTTGAATGCAGTTTTTACACAATATCATACAAACATGGACTCCAAATCTTGTCCTTATTTTAGTATGCAACAGCGGAAGCTCTTAGTATTCATCTGAGAATAAACATGCTTTAAACGTCAACAAAAATGTTGGTGAGTTATAGGTTTAACCTATATATATATCAAATCGTAACAATAGACCACAAGATTTCATATTTCAATACACATCCCATACATAGAGATAAAAAGCATTCATATGGTGAACACCTGGTAACCGACATTAACAAGATGCATATATAAGAATATCCCCATCATTTCCAGGACACCCTTCGGATATGATATAAATTTCGAAGTACTAAAGCATCCGGTACTTTGGATGGGGTTTGTTAGGCCCAATAGATCTATCTTTAGGATTCGCGTCAATTAGGGTGTCTGTTCCCTAATTCTTAGATTACCAGACTTAATAAAAAAGGGCATATTCGATTTCGATAATTCAACCATAGAATGTAGTTTCACGTACTTGTGTCTATTTTGTAAATCATTTATAAAACCTGCATATATTCTCATCCCAAAAATATTAGATTTTAAAAGTGGGACTATAACTCACTTTCACAGATTTTTACTTCGTCGGGAAGTAAGACTTGGCCACTGGTTGATTCACGAACCTATAACAATATATACATATATATCAAAGTATGTTCAAAATATATTTACAACACTTTTAATATATTTTAATGTTTTAAGTTTATTAAGTCAGCTGTCCTCGTTAGTAACGTACAACTAGTTGTCCACAGTTAGATGTACAGAAATAAATCGATAAATATTATCTTGAATCAATCTACGACCCAGTGTATACGTATCTCAGTATTGATCACAACTCAAACTATATATATTTTGGAATCAACCTCAACCCTGTATAGCTAACTCCAACATTCACATATAGAGTGTCTATGGTTGTTCCGAAATATATATAGATGTGTCGACATGATAGATCGAAACATTGCATACGTGTATATGGTATCTCAAGATTACATAATATACAATACAAGTTAATTAAGTTATGGTTGGAATAGATTTGTTACCAATTTTCACGTAGCTAAAATGAGAAAAATTATCCAATCTTGTTTTACCCATAACTTCTTCATTTTAAATCCGTTTTGAGTGAATCAAATTGCTATGGTTTCATATTGAACTCTATTTTATGAATATAAACAGAAAAAGTATAGGTTTGTAGTCTGAAAAATAAGTTACAAGTCGTTTTTGTAAAGGTAGTCATTTCAGTCGAAAGAACGACGTCTAGATGACCATTTTAGAAAACATACTTTCACTTTGAGTTTAACCATAATTTTTGGATATAGTTTCATGTTCATAATAAAAATCATTTTCCCAGAATCGTAACTTTTAAATCAAAGTTTATCATAGTTTTTAATTAACTAACCCAAAACAGCCCGCGGTGTTACTACGACGGCGTAAATCCGGTTTTACGGTGTTTTTCGTGTTTCCAGGTCTTAAATCATTAAGTTAGCATATCATATAGATATATAACATGTTTTTAGTTGATTTTAAAAGTTAAGTTAGAAGGATTAACTTTTATTTGCGAACAAGTTTAGAATTAACTAAACTATGTTCTAGTGATTACAAGTTTAAACCTTCAAATAAGATAGCTTTATATGTATGAATCGAATGATGTTATGAACATCATTACTACCTCAAGTTCCTTGGATAAACCTACTGGAAATGAGAAAATAGATCTAGCTTCAAAGGATCCTTGGATGGCTTGAAAGTTCTTGAAGCAGAATCATGACACGAAAACAATTTCAAGTAAGATTTTCACTCGAAATAAGATTGTTATAGATATAGAAATTGAATTAAAATTTGAATATGATTATTACCTTGTATTAGAAAGATAACCTACTGTAAGTAACAAAGGTTTCTTGATCTTGGATGATTACTTGGAATGGATTTAGATAACTTGGAAGTAAACTTGCAATCTTGGAAGTATTCTTGATTTTATGAAACTAGAACTTTTGGAATTTATGAAGAACACTTAGAACTTGAAGATAGAACTTGAGAGAGATCAATTAGATGAAGAAAATTGAAGAATTAAAGTATTTGTAGGTGTTTTTGGTCGTTGGTGTATGGATTAGATATAAAGGATATGCAATTTTGTTTTCATGTAAATAAGTCATGAATGATTACTCATATTTTTGTAATTTTATGAGATATTTCATGCTAGTTGCCAAATGATGGTTCCTACATGTGTTAGGTGACTCACATGGGCTGCTAAGAGCTGATAATTGGAGTGTATATACCAATAGTACATACATCTAAAAGCTGTGTATTGTACGAGTACGAATACGGGTGCATACGAGTAGAATTGTTGATGAAACTGAACGAGGATGTAATTGTAAGCACTTTTGTTAAGTAGAAGTATTTTGATAAGTGTCTTGAAGTCTTTCAAAAGTGTATGAATACATATTAAAACACTACATGTATGTACATTTTAACTGAGTCGTTAAGTCATCGTTAGTCATTACATGTAAATGTTGTTTTGAAACCTTTAGGTTAACAATCTTGGTGAATGTTGTTAACCCATTGTTTATTATAACAAATGAGATTTTAAATTGTTATATTATCATGATATTATGATATATAATATATCTTAGTATGATATATATACAGTTAAATGTCGTTACAACGATAATCGTTACATATATGTCTCGTTTCGAAATCATTAAGTTAGTAGTCTTATTTTTACATATGTATTTCATTGTTAATACACTTAATAATAGATTTACTTATCATTTAACATAATTAACCAAGTGTATCAATATCTTAATATGATTCATATGTACCTAGTAAGACGTTGTTATAACGATAATCGTTATATATATCGTTTTCGAGTTTCTTAAATTAATAGTCTCATTTTTATGTATATAACTTATTGTTAAAATACCTAATGAGATACATACTTATAATAAAATCATGTTAACTATATATATAACCATATATATGTCATCGTATAGTTTTTACAAGTTTTAACGTTCGTGAATCACCGGTCAACTTGGGTGGTCAATTGTCTATATGAAACCTATTTCAATTAATCAAGTCTTAACAAGTTTGATTGCTTAACATGTTGGAAACACTTAATCATGTAAATAACAATTTCATTTAATATATATATAAACATGGAAAAGTTCGGGTCACTACAGTACCTACCCGTTAAATAAATTTCGTCCCGAAATTTTAAGCAGTTGGAGGTGTTGACGTATCTTCTGGAAATAAATGCGGGTATTTCTTCTTCATCTGATCTTCACGCTCCCAGGTGAACTCGGGTCCTCTACGAGCATTCCATCGAACCTTAACACTCGGTATCTTATTTTGTTTAAGTCTCTTAACCTCACGATCCATTATTTCGACGGGTTCTTCAATGAATTGAAGTTTTTCATTGATTTGGATTTTGTCCAACGGAATAGTGAGATCTTCTTTAGCAAAACATTTCTTCAAATTTGAGACGTGGAAAGTGTTATGTACAGCTGCGAGTTGTTGAGGTAGCTCCAGTTGGTAAGCTACTGGTCCGACACGATCTATAATCTTGAATGGTCCAATGTACCTTGGATTTAGTTTCCCCCGTTTACCAAATCGAACAACGCCTTTCCAAGGTGAAACCTTAAGCATGACCATTTCTCTAATTTCAAACTCTATATCTTTTCTTTTACTGTCCGCGTAGCTCTTTTGTCGACTCTGGGCGGTTTTCAATCTTTGTTGAATTTGGATGATTTTCTCGGTAGTTTCTTGTATTATCTCCGGACCCGTAATCTGTCTATCCTCCACTTCATTCCAACAAATCGGAGACCTGCACTTTCTACCATAAAGTGCCTCAAACGGCGCTATCTCAATACTAGAATGATAACTGTTGTTGTAGGAAAATTCTGCTAACGGTAGGTGTCGATCCCAACTGTTTCCGAAATCAATAACACATGTTCGTAGCATGTCTTCAAGCGTTTGTATCGTCCTTTCCCTCTGCCCGTCAGTTTGTGGATGATAGGCAGTACTCATGTCTAGACGAGTTCCTAATGCTTGCTGTAATGTCTGCCAGAATCTTGAAATAAATCTGCCATCCCTATCAGAGATAATAGAGATTGGTATTCCATGTCTGGAGACGACTTCCTTCAAATACAGTCGTGCTAACTTATTCATCTTGTCATCTTCTCTTTTTGACAGGAAGTGTGCTGATTTGGTGAGACGATCAACTATTACCCAAATAGTATCAAAACCACTTGCAGTCCTTGGCAATTTAGTGATGAAATCCATGGTAATGTTTTCCCATTTCCATTCTGGGATTTCGGGTTGTTGAAGTAGACCTGATGGTTTCTGATGCTCAGCTTTGACCTTAGAACACGTCAAACATTCTCCTACGTATTTAGCAACATCGGCTTTCATACCCGACCACCAAAAATGTTTCTTGAGATCCTTGTACATCTTCCCCGTTCCAGGATGTATTGAGTATCTGGTTTTATGAGCTTCTCTAAGTACCATTTCTCTCATATCTCCAAATTTTGGTACCCAAATCCTTTCAGCCCTATACCGGGTTCCGTCTTCCCGAATATTAAGATGCTTCTCCGATCCTTTGGGTATTTCATCCTTTAAATTTCCCTCTTTTAAAACTCCTTGTTGCGCCTCCTTTATTTGAGTAGTAAGGTTAGTGTGAATCATTATATTCATAGATTTTACTCGAATGGGTTCTCTATCCTTTCTGCTCAAGGCGTCGGCTACCACATTTGCCTTCCCCGGGTGGTAACGAATCTTAAAGTCGTAATCATTCAACAATTCAATCCACCTACGCTGCCTCATATTCAGTTGTTTCTGATTAAATATGTGTTGAAGACTTTTGTAGTCGGTATATATAATACTTTTGACCCCATATAAGTAGTGCCTCCAAGTCTTTAATGCAAAACAACCGCGCCTAATTCCAAATCATGTGTCGTATAATTTTGCTCGTGAATCTTCAATTGTCTAGACGCATAAGCAATCATTTTCGTCCGTTGCATTAATACACAACCGAGACCTTGCTTTGATGCGTCACAATAAATCACAAAATCATCATTCCCTTCAGGCAATGACAATATAGGTGCCGTAGTTAGCTTTTTCTTCAATAATTGAAACGCCTTCTCTTGTTCATCCTTCCATTCAAATTTCTTCCCTTTATGCGTTAATGCAGTCAAGGGTTTTGCTATTTTGGAGAAATCTTGGATGAATCTTCTGTAGTAACCAGCCAATCCTAAAAATTGACGTATATGCTTCGGAGTTTTTGGGGTTTCCCACTTTTTAACGGTTTCGATCTTTGCCGGGTCCACCTAGATACCTTCTTTGTTCACTATGTGACCGAGGAATTGAACTTCTTCCAACCAAAATGCACACTTTGAAAACTTAGCGTACAGTTTTTCTTTCCTCAATACTTCTAGCACTTTTCTCAAATGTTCTTCGTGCTCTTGATCATTCTTTGAGTAAATAAGTATGTCATCGATGAAAACAATGACAAACTTGTCAAGATATGGCCCACACACTCGGTTCATAAGGTCCATGAACACAGCTGGTGCGTTAGTCAATCCAAACGGCATAACCATAAACTCGTAATGACCATAACGAGTCCTAAAAGCAGTTTTTGGAATATCATCCTCCTTTACTCGCATTTGATGATATCCAGAACGTAAATCGATCTTCAAATAAATCGACGAGCCTTGTAGTTGATCAAATAAGTCGTCAATTCTCGGCAGTGGATAATGGTTTTTGATGGTAAGTTTGTTCAACTCTCTGTAGTCAATACACAACCTAAATGTACCATCCTTCTTCTTGACAAACAAAACAGGAGCTCCCCATGGTGATGTGCTTGGTCGAATGAAACCACGTTCTAATAGTTCTTGCAGTTGGCTTTGCAGTTCTTTCATCTTGCTGGGTGCGAGTCTATAAGGAGCCCGAGCTATTGGTGCAGCTCCTGGTACAAGATCTATTTGAAATTCAACAGATCGATGTGGAGGTAGTCCCGGTAATTCTTTCGGAAATACATCGGGAAATTCTTTTGCGACGGGAACATCATTGATGCTCTTTTCTTCAGTTTGTACTTTCTCGACGTGTGCTAGCACAACATAGCAACCTTTTCTTATTAGTTTTTGTGCCTTCAAATTACTAATAAGATGTAGCTTCATGTTGCTCTTTTCTCCGTACCCCATTAAGGGTTCTCCTTCTTCTCGTACAATGCGAATTGCATTTTTATAACATACGATCTCTGCTTTCACCTTCTTCAGCCAGTCCATGCCAACTATTACATCAAAACTCCCTAACTCTACTGGTATCAAATCAATCTTAAATACTACCCAGTTTAATTTCTCGATTCCGGCATATATTATCTGCTGAAATTAATTTACCGTTTGCTAATTCGAGTAAAAATTTACTATCCAACGGCGTCAATGGACAACTTAATTTAGCACAAAAATCTCTACTCATATAACTTCTATCCGCACCCGAATCAAATAAAACGTAAGCAGATTTATTGTCAATAAGAAACGTACCCGTAACAAGCTCCGAGTCTTCCTGTACCTCTGCCGCATTAATATTGAAAACTCTTCCGTGGCCTTGTCCATTCGTGTTCTCCTGGTTCGGGCAATTTCTAATAATGTGGCCCGGTTTTCCACATTTATAACAAACTACATTGGCATAACTTGCTCCGACACTACTTGCTCCGCCATTACTCGTTCCGACACCATTTGTTCCTTTCGTTCTGTTAACCCCTGGTCCGTAGACCTCACACTTCACCGCGCTATGACCATTTCTTTTACACTTGTTGCAAAATTTGGTGCAGACCCCCGAGTGATACTTTTCACACCTTTGGCATAGCTGCTTCTGATTGTTGTTGTTGTTGCGGTTGTTATTATTGTTGGGATGATTGTTGTAGTTGCTGTTGTTGTTGTTGTTGTTGTTGTTGTTGGGCCGTTTGTTGTAGTTGCGATTGATGTTGCGATTGTTGGGAGAATTGTTGCGATTATTATTGTAATTGCTGTTGTTGTTGTATTGGTGATTCTTATCACCGTTTTCCTCCCACTTTCTTTTGACTTGCTTCACATTGGCCTCTTCAGCCATCTGTTCTTTAATTCTTTCCTCAATCTGGTTCACTAGTTTGTGAGCCATTCTACATGCCTGTTGTATGGAGGCGGGCTCGTGTGAACTTATATCTTCTTGGATTCTTTCCGGTAATCCTTTCACAAACGCGTCGATCTTCTCTTCCTCATCTTTGAACGCTCCCGGACACAATAGGCACAATTCTGTGAATCGTCTTTCGTACGTGGTAATATCAAATCCTTGGGTTCGTAACCCTCTAAGTTCTGTCTTGAGCTTATTGACCTCGGTTCTGGGATGGTACTTCTCGTTCATCAAGTGCTTGAATGCTGACCACGGTAGTGCGTACGCATCATCTTGTCCCACTTGCTCTAGATAGGTATTCCACCATGTTAACGCAGAACCTGTGAAGGTATGCGTAGCGTACTTTACTTAGTCCTCTTCAGTACACTTACTTATGGCAAACACCGATTCGACCTTCTCGGTCCACCGTTTCAATCCGATCGGTCCTTCGGTTCCATCAAATTCCAAAGGTTTGCAGGCAGTGAATTCTTTGTAGGTGCATCCTACACGATTTCCTGTACTGCTAGATCCAAGGTTATTGTTGGTATGTAGTGCAGCCTGTACTGCGGCTATGTTTGAAGCTAGAAAAGTACGGAATTCCTCTTTATTCATATTCACGGTATGTCGAGTAGTCGGTGCCATTTCCTTCAAAATAGTCAAATGGAACAAGTTAATCATACAGAATATTAAGAGTAGTTAATAGTATTTCGTAGCATAATATGAACTCATTTATAAAAGATTTTTCTTCATATTAGCGTTTTATAAGTTTAAATTCGGGTAGTACCTACCCTTTAAGTTCATACTTAGTAGCTAATATACAATTCAACTACTACAATTCTATATGAAAAACTGATTGTAATAATATTTCGCGTTCAAACGTTTATACAATATTTTGCAAACTTACAATACCGCTTATTTTACATAAAGCATGAAATATAGCACACAATAACTTTGATACAAGATAGTTGTGAAGATAATTCTAGCTAGTACACAAGTCGTTCAGCAAAGGCAATAAAGACACGTAATTCATACGTCCAGAAACAAGTCATGCATTCTGGTTTTACTAGGACTACTTCCCATCCTTGGTCTTGTGGAACATAACCGTTATGGCCGTTGATAAGACAGCGTGTTGTAACGTCGTCAAAGGGACGAGGGTTACGTTATGACCAACAGTCTCGTAATAACCTAAAAACCTCATTTCTTACCCCAATTACCGACTCCGTCACTTGTGGGAACATTTTGTTTAATAGTTGTAGCCCGATGTTCTTTTTCTTACTTTGGTGAGAAGCGAACATTACTAACCCGTAAGCATAGCATGCTTCTTTATGTTGCATGTTAGCCGCTTTTTCTAAATCATGAAGTCCTATATTCGGATACATTGAGTCAAAATAATTTCTTAACCCGTTGCGTAAAATAGCATTTGGGTTCCCCGCAATATATGTGTCAAAGTAAACACATCGTAACTTATGGGTTTCCCAATGTGATATCCCCCATCTTTCAAAGAAAGTCTCTTATAAACCAAGACATTCTTGGAACGTTCTTCGAATGTCTTACAAACTAATTTCGCCGTAAATAGTTGTGCCGAAGAATTCTGACCGACTCTACACAAGATTTCATCAATCATGTCTCCGGGTAGGTCTCTTAAAATATTGGGTTGTCTATCCATTTTGTGTTTTTATACTGTAAAATAGACAAGAGTTAGATTAATAAAAAAAATACTTATTAATACAAGCAATTTTTACATATATCATAAAGCATAAGCACACTATATTACATATATTACACCACACGAATACAACTATCTTATTCCGACTCGCTCGTTTCTTCTACTTCGGTTTTGGTTCATTTTGCCAAGTTTAAGGGATATATGATGTTCCCCTAATACGAGCTGTCGTTTTCCACAACGGTTTAGAAAAACCTGGTGGTTTAGAGGTTCCCGGGTCATTGTTACAACTTAAGGGCTTCGGGGGTTGACGATACATATAAAGTTCATCGGGGTTGGAATTAGATTTCTCTATTTTTATGCCCTTTCCCTTATTATTTTCTTTTGCCTTTTTAAATTCAGTTGGGGTAATTTCTATAATATCATCGGAATTCTCGTCGGAATCCGATTCATCAGAGAATTAGTAATCCTCCCAATATTTTGGTTCCTTGGCGAAAACACCATTGACCATAATTAACCTTGGTCGGTTGGTTGAGGATTTTCTTTTACTTAACCGTTTTATTATTTCCCCCACCGGTTCTATTTCCTCCTCCGGTTCCTCCTCTTCCGGTTCTGATTCTTCTTTCGGTTCTGATTCTTCTCCCGGTTCTTCTTCGGGAACTTGTGAATCAGTCCAATATATATTCGACTCTTCGTTATTATTAGGTGAGTCAATGGGATTTGTGCTAGAGGTAGACATCTATCACATAATATCAAACATGTTAAGAGATTAATATATCACATAATATATACATGTTAATAATATATAGTTTCCAACAAAAATGTTAAGCAATCATTTTTAAAGAAAACACGGTCAAAGTCCAGACTCACTAATGCATCCTAACAAACTCGATAAGACACACTAATGCAAATTTCTGGTTCTCTAAGACCAACGCTCGGATACCAACTGAAATGTCCCGTTCTTAATGATTAAAAACGTTCCATATTAATTGATTTCGTTGCGAGGTTTTGACCTATATATGAGACGTTTTTCAAAGACTGCATTCATTTTTAAAACAAACCATAACCTTTATTTCATAAATAAAGGTTTAAAAAGCTTTACGTAGATTATCAAATAATGATAATCTAAAATATCCTGTTTACACACGACCATTACATAATGGTTTACAATACAAATATGTTACATCGAAATCAGTTTCTTGAATGCAGTTTTTACACAATATCATACAAACATGGACTCCAAATCTTGTCCTTATTTTAGTATGCAACAGCGGAAGCTCTTAGTATTCACCTGAGAATAAACATGCTTTAAACGTCAACAAAAATGTTGGTGAGTTATAGGTTTAACCTATATATATATATCAAATCGTAACAATAGACCACAAGATTTCATATTTCAATACACATCCCATACATAGAGATAAAAATCATTCATATGGTGAACACCTGGTAACCGACATTAACAAGATGCATATATAAGAATATCCCCATCATTTCCGGGACACCCTTCGGATATGATATAAATTTTGAAGTACTAAAGCATCTGGTACTTTGGATGGGGTTTGTTAGGCCCAACAGATCTATCTTTAGGATTCGCGTCAATTAGGGTGTCTGTTCCCTAATTCTTAGATTACCAGACTTAATAAAAAGGGGCATATTCGATTTCGATAATTCAACCATAGAATGTAGTTTCACGTACTTGTGTCTATTTTGTAAATCATTTATAAAACCTGCATGTATTCTCATCCCAAAAATATTAGATTTTAAAAGTGGGACTATAACTCACTTTCACAGATTTTTACTTCGTCGGGAAGTAAGACTTGGCCACTGGTTGATTCACGAACCTATAACAATATATACATATATATCAAAGTATGTTCAAAATATATTTACAACACTTTTAATATATTTTAATGTTTTAAGTTTATTAAGTCAGCTGTCCTCGTTAGTAACGTACAACTAGTTGTCCACAGTTAGATGTACAGAAATAAATCGATAAATATTATCTTGAATCAATCCACGACCCAGTGTATACGTATCTCAGTATTGATCACAACTCAAACTATATATATTTTGGAATCAACCTCAACCCTGTATAGCTAACTCCAACATTCACATATAGAGTGTCTATGGTTGTTCCGAAATATATATAGATGTGTCGACATGATAGGTCGGAACATTGTATACGTGTCTATGGTATCTCAAGATTACATAATATACAATACAAGTTGATTAAGTTATGGTTGGAATAGATTTGTTACCAATTTTCATGTAGCTAAAATGAGAAAAATTATCCAATCTTGTTTTACCCATAACTTCTTCATTTTAAATCCGTTTTGAGTGAATCAAATTGCTATGGTTTCATATTGAACTCTATTTTATGAATCTAAAAAGAAAAATTATAGGTTTATAGTCGGAAAAATAAGTTACAAGTCGTTTTTGTAAAGGTAGTCATTTCAGTCGAAAGAACGACGTCTAGATGACCATTTTAGAAAACATACTTCCACTTTGAGTTTAACCATAATTTTTGGATATAGTTTCATGTTCATAATAAAAATCATTTTCCCAGAATAATAACTTTTAAATCAAAGTTTATCATAGTTTTTAATTAACTAACCCAAAACAGCCCGCAGTGTTACTACGACGACGTAAATCCGGTTTTACAGTGTTTTTCATGTTTTCAGGTTTTAAATCATTAAGTTAGCATATCATATAGATATATAACATGTGTTTAGTTGATTTTAAAAGTCAAGTTAGAAGGATTAACTTTTATTTGCGAACAAGTTTAGAATTAACTAAACTATGTTCTAGTGATTACAAGTTTAAAACCTTCGAATAAGATAGCTTTATATGTATGAATAGAATGATGTTATGAACATCATTACTACCTCAAGTTCCTTGGATAAACCTACTGGAAATGAGAAAAATAGATCTAGCTTCAAAGGATCCTTGGATGGCTTGAAAGTTCTTGAAGCAGAATCATGACACGAAAACAATTTCAAGTAAGATTTCCACTCGAAATAAGATTGTTATAGATATAGAAATTGAATTAAAGTTTGAATATGATTATTACCTTGTATTAGAAAGATAAACTACTGTAAGTAACAAAGGTTTCT
Organism: Rutidosis leptorrhynchoides; assembly: GCF_046630445.1. Classification (NCBI taxonomy): domain Eukaryota; kingdom Viridiplantae; phylum Streptophyta; class Magnoliopsida; order Asterales; family Asteraceae; genus Rutidosis; species Rutidosis leptorrhynchoides. The sequence goes on from NC_092334.1 coordinate 195,904,044, forward strand.
TGATCTTGGATGATTAATTGGAATGGATTTAGATAACTTGGAAGTAAACTTGCAATCTTGGAAGTATTCTTGATTTTATGAAACTAGAACTTTTGGAATTTATGAAGAACACTTAGAACTTGAAGATAGAACTTGAGAGAGATCAATTATATGAATAAAATTGAAGAATGAAAGTGTTTTTAGGTGTTTTTGGTCGTTGGTGTATGGATTAGATATAAAGGATATGTAATTTTGTTTTCATGTAAATAAGTCATGAATGATTACTCATATTTTTGTAATTTTATGAGATATTTCATATTAGTTGCCAAATGATGGTTCCTACATGTGTTAAGTGAGTCACATGGCCTGCTAAGAGCTGATCATTGGAGTGTATATACCAATAGTACATACATCTAAAAGCTGTGTATTGTACGAGTACGAATACGGGTGCATACGAGTAGAATTATTGATGAAACTGAACGAGGATGTAATTGTAAGCATTTTTGTTAAGTAGAATTATTTTGATAAGTGTCTTTAAGTCTTTCAAAAGTGTATGAATACATATTAAAACACTACATGTATATACATTTTAACTGAGTCGTTAAGTCATCGTTAGTCGTTACATGTAAATGTTGTTTTGAAACCTTTAGGTTAACGATCTTGTTGAATGTTGTTAAACCATTGTTTATTATAACAAATGAGATTTTAAATTGTTATTTTATCATGATATTATGATATATAATGTATCTTAGTATGATATATATACAATTAAATGTCGTTACAACGATAATCGTTACATATATGTCTCGTTTCGAAATCATTAAGTTAGTAGTCTTATTTTTACATATGTATTTCATTGTTAATACACTTAATAATATATTTACTTATCATTTAACATAATTAACCAAGTGTATCAATATCTTAATATGATTCATATGTACCTAGTAAGACGTTGTTATAACGATAATCGTTATATATATCGTTTTCGAGTTTCTTAAATTAATAATCTCATTTTTATGTATATAACTTATTGTTAAAATACCTAATGAGATACATACTTATAATAAAATCATGTTAACTACATATATAACCATATATATGCCATCGTATAGTTTTTACAAGTTTTAACGTTCGTGAATCACCGGTCAACTTGGGTGGTCAATTGTCTATATGAAACCTATTTCAATTAATCAAGTCTTAACAAGTTTGATTGCTTAACATGTTGGAAACACTTAATCATGTAAATAACAATTTCATTTAATATATATATAAACATGGAAAAGTTCGGGTCACTACATATTTTGGGTTACTTTCTAAAAATACTAGATTTCTTGTTCTTGATGTTTTTAAACTTATAAAGTGTTAATTAGTGTCTATGGCTCAAGTCTAACATGAATATATAATTTGTATGCTCGATCTTGTTGTTTTGAGTAACTAGCTTGAACTTGAAATTTGGTGTTTTTGATCTTGAGATTTAGTTGCTTAAATGTTGTTAGATGTTAAAAGTGTATGTATTAAATGTGTTACAGCATCACTAGCTTCATTTTGGTATGTAGGTTGACTTGGAAAAAACTTCATAAACTTGATTCTTGAGTTTGTGATTTTGGTTAGGGTTTGATAGACTTAAATATGAACTTTTGATGCATAGAATGCTTTGCAATGTGGTTTGTAAGTGTTTAGTTATATTGTATACGTAATTATCTACGAAACAGCATATTATATGTGTGCATTAATTTCCCGAATCATAAATGTGCATTTATGAACTTGAAGGTATTTATGATGAACATTAAATGAGCATTCAACTTGGATTTGATTTTTGTGAATGATGTTTTTGATTAATGAAAGGTTTTTAATTGTATTCCTCGTTAAATTACCTTTCCAACGATATAAGATACGCGTTTTAAGTGTTTACGGTTCATAAATTATGCTTGTTTGAAGTTTGGCTCGTTTTGACACTTGAAAACTACCCAGATTGCTGATCAGATACTCACCGCGGCGCGGGCCTCCAGGCCGCGGCACAGCTTAACACAGACTCAGATGGTCTAGGACCATCAAAAGCCTCGACTCCCAAAACATGCTTTAGCCTGCGGCGCGGGTGTTCTAGCCGAGGCGCGGCTTAAGGCAGGGAAAAATGGCTGTTTAAATTATAATTTTACATTAAATTCTAACTATGCTACGCACCTCCGATTACCATGTAACTTGTTTTAACATTCTTATATATGATTAAAAACCTCAGAAAAATAGTTCGAGACCCGACCCGAACGTGTTGACTTTTTCGTTGACTTTGACTCGACCAAGTTTGACTTTTAGTCAAACTTAACCAAATACTTATGCAACCATCCTAACTTGCTTCTATACTTGTATCTTGCATTAAACTTGACAATTTGATTCACATACTACATAATCGAGTCGTAACGAGCCATAGGACTAATTGAACATCTTTGACCAACTGTGTTCACCGTTATTGATACAACCTATTTGTTTAGGTCAAGACTAGCATTCGTTCTTGCACATGTTTACTTGTAAAGTACTTTAATACTATTTCACTCAAGGTGAGATCATAGTCCCACTTTTACTCCTTTAAACTTACATTTGGGATGAGAAAACATAAACGTTTCATTTTACAAAGTGAACACAAGTACGAAAACAAACATTCTACATACGAGTTAGAACAAAAATCCTCAATTCGATTATCATTAGTTACACTTGCCGAGTGTAAGCGAGAACTTATGTTGTATAGCCATATGGGTTTGACAAACCCTCATTCGGACGGTTCGCTATCGTTATTCGGATGAAATATATTTTCGAGAAACAGTGTATGTTCTAACACTATTGTGATGGGGTTCTATGGATGGAAAGTTAAGCCTTGATAATTGGGTGCATGTGATAACAAATTTTAGAATGGTTTACTATTATTTCTATGATATAAATCTTGTGGTTCATTTGTACTTACTTGCTTACTTAAACCTATGATTTCACCAACGTTTTCGTTGACATATTTCTATGTTTTTCTCAGGTCCTTGAACGTTTTGTGATACATGCTTCTGCTCATTATTTTGATACTTGCATTGGATGTCGAGTATATATCCATACATGGAGTGTCTTTTGGCTACTTTTAAATTGTGTCGCATAGGTTTCATTTGTACTTATAACGTTGTAACGTAACTTGTGGTTGAACTATTCTTGTAAACTTTGAAAAAATCTTTACATTTGAAATGAATGCGACATATTTTTGGTCAAACGTTGTTTTAAAGACTTATGACCACGTAACGGGACCTAAGTAGACGGCGCCGTCAATGATGATTTTGTCGAGTCGCTATAGATGGTATCAGAGCTTTGGTTGTAGGGATTTAGAGTTCATTGGTGTCAACCCCGAGTCATAGGGTACATTAGTGAGTCTAGACTACAACCGGCATATAGACTTGAAGTAGGAATTACTTGACTACTTGTGCATTTATACTCGAACTTTTCTATTCATACCTAACTCTTATTCCATCTTAAAATCACATTGTTTAATTTGATTGACACGCCACCTTGACTATATGCAATAATGTCGAATGCACATATGAATCAGGGTAATATAATTTCCGGGATTATATTACGGTGACACATATGAACGTTCCGACATTATGACATAAAGAATTTAAGGTGAATCAAGGAAAATTTTCTCTCTATCGTATTCCATATCATGGTTAGTATTATTAAGAATACTAATCAGTGGTATTCTTGTGTTTTGAAGGAACAATGCCTCCTCGCCATGTACCATGCAATGAAACTCCCGAACAAGCTCTTCAACGAATGATAGCCACCGCCGTAGATGTAGTGACCCGAACTTTTCCATGTTTATATATATTAATTGAGATTGATATTTACATGATTAAATGTTTCCAACATGTTAAGCAATCAAACTTGTTAAGACTTGATTAATTGAAATAGGTTTCATATAGACAATTGACCACCCAAGTTGACCGGTGATTCACGAACGTTAAAACTTGTAAAAACTATATGATGACATATATATATATATATATATATATATATATATATATATATATATATATATATATATATATATATATATATATATATATATATATATATATATATATATATATATATATATATATATATTATGATAAGTAAACATATCATTAAGTATATTAACAATGAACTACATATGTAAAAACAAGACTACTAACTTAATGATTTTTAAACGAGACATATATGTAACGATTATCGTTGTAAAGACATTTAATGTATATATATCATATTAAGAGATATTCATACATGATAATATCATGATAATATAATAATTTAAAATCTCATTTGATATTATAAACATTGGGTTAACAACATTTAACAAGATCGTTAACCTAAAGGTTTCAAAACAACACTTACATGTAACGACTAACGATGACTTAACGACTCAGTTAAAATGTATATACATGTAGTGTTTTAATATGTATTTATACACTTTTGAAAGACTTCCATACACTTATCAAAATACTTCTACTTAACAAAAATGCTTACAATTACATCCTCGTTCAGTTTCATCAACAATTCTACTCGTATGCACCCGTATTCGTACTCGTACAATACACAGCTTTTAGATGTATGTACTATTGGTATATACACTCCAATGATCAGCTCTTAGCAGCCCATGTGAGTCACCTAACACATGTGGGAACCATCATTTGGCAACTAGCATGAAATATCTCATAAAATTACAAAAATATGAGTAATCATTCAAGACTTATTTACATGAAAACAAAATTACATATCCTTTATATCTAATCCATACACCAACGACCAAAAATACCTACAAACACTTTCATTCTTCAATTTTCGTCATCTAATTGATCTCTCTCAAGTTCTATCTTCAAGTTCTAAGTGTTCTTCATAAATTCTACAAGTTCTAGTTACATAAAATCAAGAATACTTTCAAGTTTGCTAGCTCACTTCCAATCTTGTAAGGTGATCATCCAACCTCAAGAAATCTTTGTTTATTACAGTAAATTATCATTCTAATACAAGGTAATAATCATATTCAAACTTTGGTTCAATTTCTATAACTATAACAATCTTATTTCAAGTGATGATCTTACTTGAACTTGTTTTCGTGTCATGATTCTGCTTCAAGAACTTTCAAGCCATCCAAGGATCCTTTGAAGCTAGATCCATTTTTCTCATTTCCAGTAGGTTTATCAAAGGAACTTGAGGTAGTAATGATGTTCATAACATCATTCGATTCATACATATAAAGCTATCTTATTCGAAGGTTTAAACTTGTAATCACTAGAACATAGTTTAGTTAATTCTAAACTTGTTCGCAAATAAAAGTTAATCCTTCTAACTTAACTTTTAAAATAAACTAAACACATGTTCTATATCTATATGATATGCTAACTTAATGATTTAAAACCTGGAAACACGAAAAACACCGTAAAACCGGATTTACGCCGTCGTAGTAACACCGCGGGCTGTTTTGGGTTAGTTAATTAAAAACTATGATAAACTTTGATTTAAAAGTTTTTATTCTGGAAAAATGATTTTTACTATGAACCTGAAACTATATCCAAAAATCATGGTTAAACTCAAAGTGGAAGTATGTTTTCTAAAATGGTCATCTAGACGTCGTTCTTTCGACTGAAATGAATACCTTTACAAAAATGACTTGTAACTTATTTTTCCAACTATAAACCTATACTTTTTATGTTTAGATTCATAAAATAGAGTTCAATATGAAACCATAGCAATTTGATTCACTCAAAACGGATTTAAAATGAAGAAGTTATGGGTAAAACAAGATTGGATAATTTTTCTCATTTTAGCTACGTGAAAATTGGTAACAAATCTATTCCAACCATAACTTAATCAACTTGTATTGTATATTATGTAATCTTGAGATACCATAGACACGTATACAATGTTTTGACCTATCATGTCAACACATCTATATATATTTCGGAACAACCATAGACACTCTATATATGAATGTTGGAGTTAGCTATACAGGGTTGAGGTTGATTCCAAAATATATATAGTTTGAGTTGTGATCAATACTGAGATACGTATACACTGGGTCGTGGATTGATTCAAGATAATATTTATCAATTTGTTTCTGTACATCTAACTGTGGACAACTAGTTGTAGGTTACTAACGAGGACAGCTGACTTAATAAACTTAAAACATCAAAATGTATTAAAAGTGTTGTAAATATATTTTGAACATACTTTGATATATATGTATATATTGTTATAGGTTCGTGAATCAACCAGTGGCCAAGTCTTACTTCCCGATTAAGTAAAAATCTGTGAAAGTGAGTTATAGTCCCACTTTTAAAATCTAATATTTTTGGGATGAGAATACATGCAGGTTTTATAAATGATTTACAAAATAGACACAAGTACGTGAAACTACATTCTATGGTTGAATTATCGAAATCGAATATGCCCCTTTTTATTAAGTCTGGTAATCTAAGAATTAGGGAACAGAAACCCTAATTGACGCGAATCCTAAAGATAGATCTATCGGGCCCAACAAGCCCCATCCAAAGTACCGGATGCTTTAGTACTTCGAAATTTATATCATGTCCGAAGGAAGATCCCGGAATGATGGGGATATTCATATATGCATATTGTTAATGTCGATTACCAGGTGTTCACCATATGAATAATTTTTATCTCTATGTATGGGATGTGTATTGAAATATGAAATCTTGTGGTCTATTGTTACAATTTGATATATATAGGTTAAACCTATAACTCACCAACATTTTTGTTGACGTTTAAAGCATGTTTATTCTCAAGTAAATACTAAGAGCTTCCGCTGTTGCATACTAAAATAAGGACAAGATTTGGAGTCCATGTTTGTATGATATTGTGTAAAAACTGCATTCAAGAAACTGATTTCGATGTAACATATTTGTATTGTAAACCATTATGTAATGGTCGTGTGTAAACAGGATATTTTAGATTATCATTATTTGAAAATCTACGTAAAGCTTTTTAAACCTTTATTTATGAAATAAAGGTTATGGCTTGTTTTAAAAATGAATGCAGTCTTTGAAAAACGTCTCATATAGAGGTCAAAACCTCGCAACGAAATCAATTAATATGGAACGTTTTTAATCAATAAGAATGGGACATTTCAGTTGGTATCCGAGCGTTGGTCTTAGAGAACCAGAATTTTGCATTAGTGTGTCTTATCGAGTTTGTTAGGTTTCGGAAGAAGAGTCAGAACCGGAAGAAGAATCGGAACCGGATGAAGAAATAGAACCGGTGGGGGAAATAATAAAACGGTTAAGTAAAAGAAAATCCTCAACCAACCGACCAAGGTTAATTATGGTCAATGGTGTTTCCACCAAGGAAGCAAAATATTGGGAGGATTACCAATTCTCCGATGAATCGGATTCCGACGAGAATTCCGATGATGTTATAGAAATTACCCCAACTGAATTTAAAAAGGCAAAATAAAATAATAAGGGAAAGGGCATAAAAATAGAGAAATCTAATTCCAACCCCGATGAACTTTATATGTATCGTCAACCCCCGAAGTCCTTAAGTTGTAACAATGACCCGGGAACCTCTAAACCACCAGGTTTTTCTAAAACAATGTGGAAAACGACGGCTCGTATTAGGGGAACATCATATATCCCTAGAAACTTGGCAAAACAAACCAAAACCGAAGAAGAAGAAACGAGCGAGTCGGAATAAGATAGTTGTATTCGTGTGGTGTAATATATGTAATATAGTGTGCTTATGCTTTATGATATATGTAAAAATTGCTTGTATTAATAAGTATTTTTTTTATGAATCTAACTCTTGTCTATTTTACAGTATAAAAACACAAAATGGATAGACAATCCAATATTTTAAGAAACCTACCCGGAGACATGATTGATGAAATCTTGTCTAGAGTCGGTCAGAATTCTTCGGCACAACTATTTAAGGCGAGATCAGTTTGTAAGACATTCGAAGAACGTTCCAAGAATGCCTTGGTTTATAAAAGGCTTTCGTTCGAAAGATGGGGGATATCACATTGGGAAATCCATAAGTTACGATGTGTTTACTTTGACGCATATATTGCGGGGAACCCAAATGCTATTTTACGCAATGGGTTAAGAAATTATTTTGACTCAATATATCCGAATATTGAACTTCGTGATTTAGAAAAAGCGGCTAACATGCAACATAAAGAAGCATGTTATACTTACGGATTAGTAATGTTCGCTTCTCACCAAAGTGAGAACAAGAACATCGGGCTACAACTATTAAACAAAACGTTCCCACAAGTGATGGAGTCGGTAATTGGGGTAAGAAATGAGGTTTTTAGATTGTTACGGGACTGTTGGACATTACGTAACCCTCGTCCCTTTGATGACGTTACAACACGTTGTCTTATCAACGGCCATAACGGTTATGTTCCACAAGACCAAGGATGGGAAGTAGTCCTAGTAAAACCAGAATGCATGACTTGTTTCTGGACGTATGAATTACGTGTCTTTATTGCCTTTGCTGAATGACTTGTGTACTAGCTAGAATTATCTTCACAACCATCTTGTATCAAATTTATTGTGTGCTATATTTCATGCTATATGTAAAATAAGCGGTATTGTAAGTTTGTAAAATATTGTGTAAAAGTTTGAACGCGAAATATTATTATAATCAGTTTTTCATATAGAATTGTAGTAGTTGAATTGTATATTAGCTACTAAGTATGAACTTAACGGGTAGGTACTACCCGAATTTAAACTTATAAAATGCTAATTTGAAGAAAAAGCTTTTATAAATGAGTTCATATTATGCTACGAAATACTATTAACTACTCTTAATATTCTGTATGATTAACTTGTTCCATTTGACTATTTTGAAGGAAATGGCACCGACTACTCGACACACCGTGAATATGAATGAAGAGGAATTCCGTACTTTTCTAGCTTCAAACATAGCCGCAGTACAGGCTGCGCTACATACCAACAATAACCTTGGATCTAGCAGTACAGGAAATCGTGTAGGATGCACCTACAAAGAATTCACTGCCTGTAAACCTTTGGAATTTGATTGAACCGAAGGACCGATCGGATTGAAACGGTGGACCGAGAAGGTCGAATCGGTGTTTGCCATAAGTAAGTGTACTGAAGAGGACAAAGTGAAGTACGCTACGCATACCTTCACAGGTTCTGCGTTAACATGGTGGAATACCTATCTAGAGCAAGTGGGACAAGATGATGCTTACGCACTACAGTGGTCAGCATTAAAGCACTTGATGAACGAGAAGTACCGTCCCAGAATCGAGGTTAATAAGCTCAAGACAGAACTTAGAGGGTTACGAACCCAAGGATTTGATATTACCACGTACGAAAGACGATTCACAGAATTGAGCTTATTGTGTCCGGGAGCGTTCGAAGATGAGGAAGAGAAGATCGACGCGTTTGTGAAAGGATTACCGGAAAGAATCCAAGAAGATATAAGTTCACACGAGCCCGCCTCCATACAACAGGCATGTAGAATGGCTCACAAACTAGTGAACCAGATTGAAGAAAGAATTAAAGAACAGACTACTGAAGAGGCCAATGTGAAGCAAGTCAAAAGAAAGTGGGAGGAAAACGGTGATAAGAATCACCATTACAACAACAACAGCAATTACAACAATAATCGCAACAATTATCCCAACAATCGCAACATCAATCGCAACTACAACAAATGGCCCAACAACAACAACAACAACAACAACAACAACACCAACAACAGCAACTACAACAATCATCCCAACAACAATAATAACCGCAACAACAACAACAATCAAAAGCAGCTATGTCAAAGGTGTGAAAAGTATCACTCGGGGTTCTGCACCAAATTTTGCAACAAGTGTAAAAGAAATGGTCATAGCGCGGTGAAGTGTGAGGTCTACGGACCAGGGGTTAATAGAACGAAAGGAACAAATGGTGTCGGAACGAGTAATGGCGGAGCAAGTAGTGTCGGAGCAAGTTATACCAATGTAGTTTGTTATAAATGTGGAAACCGGGCCACATTATTAGAAATTGCCCAAACCAGGAGAACACGAATGGACAAGGCCGCGGAAGAGTTTTCAATATTAATGCGGCAGAGGCACAGGAAGACTCGGAGCTTGTTACGGGTACGTTTCCTATTGACAATAAATCTGCTTACGTTTTATTTGATTCGGGTGCGGATAGAAGCTATATGAGTAGAGATTTTTGTGCTAAATTAAGTTGTCCATTGACGCCTTTGAATAGTAAATTTTTACTCGAATTAGCAAATGGTAAATTAATTTCAGCAGATAATATATGTCGGAATCGAGAAATTAAACTGGTTAGCGAAACATTTAAGATTGATTTGATACCAGTAGAGTTAGGGAGTTTTGATGTGATAATTGGTATGGACTGGTTGAAAGAAGTGAAAGCAGAGATCGTTTGTTACAAAAATGTAATTCGCATTATACAAGAAAAAGGAAAACCCTTAATGGTGTACGGAGAAAAGGGCAACACGAAGCTACATCTTATTAGTAATTTGAAGGCACAAAAACTAATAAGAAAAGGTTGCTATGATGTTCTAGCACACGTCGAGAAAGTACAAACTAAAGAAAAGAGCATCAATGATGTTCCCGTTGCAAAAGAATTTCCCGATGTATTTCCGAAAGAATTACCGGGATTACCCCACATCGATCCGTTGAATTACAAATAGATCTTGTACCAGGAGCTGCACCAATATCTCGTGCTCCTTACAGACTCGCACCCAGTGAGATGAAAGAACTGCAAAGCCAATTACAAGAACTTTTAGAGCGTGGTTTCATTCGACCAAGCACATCACCGTGGGGAGCTCCTATTTTGTTTGTCAAGAAGAAAGATGGTACATTCAGGTTGTGTATCAACTACCGAGAGTTGAACAAACTTACCATCAAGAACCGCTACCCACTACCGAGAATTGACGACTTATTTGATCAACTACAAGGCTCGTCTATTTATTCAAAGATTGACTTACGTTCCGGGTATCATCAAATGCGGGTGAAAGAAGATGATATTCCAAAGACTGCTTTCAGAACACGTTACAGTCATTACGAGTTTATGGTCATGCCGTTTGGTTTAACTAATGCACCAACTGTGTTCATGGACCTTATGAACCGAGTGTGTGGACCATACCTTAACAAGTTTGTCATTGTTTTCATTGATGACATACTTATTTACTCAAAGAATGACTAAGAACATGGTGAACATTTGAGAAAGGTGTTAGAAGTATTGAGGAAGGAAGAATTGTACGCTAAGTTTTCAAAGTGTGCATTTTGTTTGGAAGAAGTTCAATTCCTCGGTCACATAGTGAACAAAGAAGGTATTAAGGTGGATCCGGCAAAGATAGAAACTGTTGAAAAGTGGGAAACCCAGAAAACTCCAAAACACATACGCCAGTTTTTAGGACTAGCTGGTTACTACAGAAGGTTCATCCAAGACTTTTCCAGAATAGCAAAGGCAATAGGATAGCAAGTTAACAATTCTGTCTCGGTAGGACATGTATTTCTATTACTTTACTATGAAATTCATAAATGAAATAGTTAATGGTGGGGTTACCATTATCCTTTTTGTAGTGGCCCTTGACTGCATTAACGCATAAAGGGAAGAAATTTGAATGGAATGATGAACAAGAGAAAGCGTTTCAGTTATTGAAGAAAAAGCTAACTACGGCACCTATATTGTCATTGCCTAAAGGGAATGATGATTTTGTGATTTATTGTGACGCATCAAAGCAAGGTCTCGGTTGTGTATTAATGCAACGAACGAAGGTGATTGCTTATGCGTCTAGACAATTGAAGATTCACGAACAAAATTATACGACGCATGATTTGGAATTAGGCGCGGTTGTTTTTGCATTAAAGACTTGGAGGCACTACTTATATGGGGTCAAAAGTATTATATATACCGACCACAAAATTCTTCAACACATATTTAATCAGAAACAACTGAATATGAGGCAGCGTAGGTGGATTGAATTGTTGAATGATTACTACTTTGAGATTCGTTACCACCCGGGGAAGGCAAATGTGGTAGCCGACGCCTTGAGTAGAAAGGACAGAGAACCCATTCGAGTAAAATCTATGAATATAATGATTCACAGTAACCTTACTACTTAAATAAAGGAGGCGCAACAAGGAGTTTTAAAAGAGGGAAATTTAAAGAATGAAATACCCAAAGGATCGGAGAAGCATCTTAATATTCGGGAAGATGGAACCCAGTATAGGGCTGAAAGGATTTGGGTACCAAAATTTGGAGATATGAGAAAAATGGTACTTAGAGAAGCTCATAAAACCAGATACTCAATACATCCTGGAACGGGGAAGATGTACAAGGATCTCAAGAAACATTTTTGGTGGCCAGGTATGAAAGCCGATGTTGCTAAATACATAGGGGAATGTTTGACGTGTTCTAAGGTCAAAGCTGAGCATCAGAAACCATCAGGTCTACTTCAACAACCCGAAATCCCGGAATGGAAATGGGAAAACATTACCATGGATTTCATCACTAAATTGCCAAGGACTGCAAGTGGTTTTGATACTATCTGGGTAATAGTTGATCGTCTCACCAAATCAGCACACTTCCTGCCAATAAGAGAAGATGACAAAATGGAGAAGTTAGCACGACTGTATTTGAAAGAAGTCGTCTCCAGACATGGAATACCAATCTCTATTATCTCTGATAGGGATGGCAGATTTATTTCAAGATTCAGGCAGACATTACAGCAAGCATTTGGAACTCGTCTAGACATGAGTACTTCCTATCATCCACAAACTGATGGGCAGAGCGAAAGGACGATACAAACACTTGAAGACATGCTACGAGCATGTGTTATTGATTTCGGAAACAGTTGGGATCGACATCTACCGTTAGCAGAATTTTCCTACAACAACAGCTACCATTCAAGCATTGAGATGGCACCGTTTGAAGCACTTTATGGTAGAAAGTGTAGGTCTCCAATTTGTTGGAGTGAAGTGGGGGATAGACAAATTACGGATCCAGAGATAATACAAGAAACTACCGAGAAGATCATCCAAATTCAACAACGGTTGAAAACCGCCCAAAGTCGACAAAAGAGCTACGCTGACATTAAAAGAAAAGATATAGAATTTGAAATTAGAGAGATGGTCATGCTTAAAGTTGCACCTTGGAAAGGCGTTGTTCGATTTGGTAAACGAGGGAAATTAAATCCAAGGTATATTGGACCATTCAAGATTATGGATCGTGTCGGACCAGTAGCTTACCGACTTGAGTTACCTCAACAACTCGCGGCTGTACATAACACTTTCCACGTCTCGAATTTGAAGAAATGTTTTGTTAAAGAAGATCTCACTATTCCGTTAGATGAAATCCAAATCAACGAAAAACTTCAATTCATCGAAGAACCCGTCGAAATAATAGATCGTGAGGTTAAAAGACTTAATCAAAATAAGATACCAATTGTTAAGGTTCGATGGAATGCTCGTAGAGGAGCCAAGTTCACCTGGGAGCATGAAGATCAGATGAAGAAGAAATACCTGCATCTATTTCAAGAAGATTCGACAACACCTTCAACAGCTTAAAATTTCGGGACGAAATTTATTTAACGGGTAGGTACTGTAGTGACCCGAACTTTTCCATGTTTATATATATTAATTGAGATTAATATTTACATGATTAAATGTTTCCAACATGTTAAGCAATCAAACTTGTTAAGACTTGATTAATTGAAATAGGTTTCATATAGACAATTGACCACCCAAGTTGACCGGTGATTCACGAACGTTAAAACTTGTAAAAACTATATGATGACATATATATGGATATATATATATATATATATATATATATATATATATATATATATATATATATATATATATATATATATATATATATATATATATATATATATATATATATATATATATATATATATATATAGTTAACATGATATTATGATAAGTAAACATATCATTAAGTATATTAACAATGAACTACATATGTAAAAACAAGACTACTAACTTAATGATTTTTAAACGAGACATATATGTAACGATTATCGTTGTAAAGACATTTAATGTATATATATCATATTAAGAGATATTCATACATGATAATATCATGATAATATAATAATTCAAAATCTCATTTGATATTATAAACATTGGGTTAACAACATTTAACAAGATCGTTAACCTAAAGGTTTCAAAACAACACTTACATGTAACGACTAACGATGACTTAACGACTCAGTTAAAATGCATATACATGTAGTGTTTTAATATGTATTTATACACTTTTGAAAGACTTCCATACACTTATCAAAATACTTCTACTTAATAAAAATGCTTAAAATTACATCCTCGTTCAGTTTCATCAACAATTCTACTCGTATGCACCCGTATTCGTACTCGTACAATACACAGCTTTTAGATGTATGTACTATTGGTATATACACTCCAATGATCAGCTCTTAGCAGCCCATGTGAGTCACCTTACACATGTGGGAACCATCATTTGGCAACTAGCATGAAATATCTCATAAAATTACAAAAATATGAGTAATCATTCATGACTTATTTACATGAAAACAAAATTACATATCCTTTATATCTAATCCATACACCAACGACCAAAAACACCTACAAACACTTTCATTCTTCAATTTTCTTCATCTAATTGATATCTCTCAAGTTCTATCTTCAAGTTCTAAGTGTTCTTCATAAATTCTACAAGTTCTAGTTACATAAAATCAAGAATACTTTCAAGTTTGCTAGCTCACTTCCAATCTTGTAAGGTGATCATCCAACCTCAAGAAATCTTTGTTTATTACAGTAGATTATCATTCTAATACAAGGTAATAATCATATTCAAACTTTAGTTCAATTTCTATAACTATAACAATCTTATTTCAAGTGATGATCTTACTTGAACTTGTTTTCGTGTCATGATTCTGCTTCAAGAACTTTCAAGCCATCCAAGGATTCTTTGAAGCTAGATCCATTTTTCTCATTTCTAGTAGGTTTATCAAAGGAACTTGAGGTAGTAATGATGTTCATAACATCATTCGATTCATACATATAAAGCTATCTTATTCGAAGGTTTAAACTTGTAATCACTATAACATAGTTTAGTTAATTCTAAACTTGTTCGCAAATAAAAGTTAATCCTTCTAACTTGACTTTTAAAATCAACTAAACACATGTTCTATATCTATATGATATGCTAACTTAATGATTTAAAACCTGGAAACACGAAAAACACCGTAAAACCGGATTTACGCCGTCGTAGTAACACCGCGGGCTGTTTTGGGTTAGTTAATTAAAAACTATGATAAACTTTGATTTAAAAGTTGTTATTCTGGGAAAATGATTTTTACTATGAACCTGAAACTATATCCAAAAATCATGGTTAAACTCAAAGTGGAAGTATGTTTTCTAAAATGGTCATCTAGACATCGTTCTTTCGACTAAAATGACTACCTTTACAAAAATGACTTGTAACTTATTTTTCCGACTATAAACCTATGCTTTTTCTGTTTAGATTCATAAAATAGAGTTCAATTTGAAACCATAGCAATTTGATTCACTCAATACGGATTTAAAATGAAGAAGTTATGGGTAAAACAAGATTGGATAATTTTTCTCATTTTAGCTACGTGAAAATTGGTAACAAATCTATTCCAACCATAACTTAATCAACTTGTATTGTATATTATGTAATATTGAGATACCATACACACGTATTCAATGTTTCGACCTATCATGTCGACACATCTATATATATTTCGGAACAACCATAGACACTCTATTTGTGAATGTTGGAGTTAGCTATACTGGGTTAAGGTTGATTCCATAATATATATAGTTTGAGTTGTGATCAATACTGAGATACGTATACACTGGGTCGTGGATTGATTCAAGATAATATTTATCAATTTATTTCTGTACATCTAACTGTCGACAACTAGTTGTAGGTTACTAACGAGGACAGCTGACTTAATAAACTTAAAACATCAAAATGTATTAAAAGTGTTGTAAATATATTTTGAACATACTTTGATATATATGTATATATTGTTATAGGTTCGTGAATCAACCAGTGGCCAAGTCTTACTTTCCGACGAAGTAAAAATCTGTGAAAGTGAGTTATAGTCCCACTTTTAAAATCTAATATTTTTGGGATGAGAATACAAGCAGGTTTTATAAATGATTTACAAAATAGACACAAGTACGTGAAACTACATTCTATGGTTGAATTATCTAAATCGAATATGCCCCTTTTTATTAAGTCTGGTAATCTAAGAATTAGGGAATAGATACCCTAATTGACGCGAATCCTAAAGATAGATCTATCGGGCCCAACAAGCCCCATCCAAAGTACCGGATGCTTTAGTACTTCGAAATTTATATCATGTCCGAAGGAGGATCCCGGAATGATGGGGATATTCATATATGCATATTGTTAATGTCGATTACCAGGTGTTCACCATATGAATAATTTTTATCTCTATGTATGGGATGTGTATTGAAATATGAAATCTTGTGGTCTATTGTTACAATTTGATATATATAGGTTAAACCTATAACTCACCAACATTTTTGTTGACGTTTAAAGCATGTTTATTCTCAGGTGAATACTAAGAGCTTCCGCTGTTGCATACTAAAATAAGGACAAGATTTGGAGTCCATGTTTGTATGATATTGTGTAAAAACTACATTCAAGAAACTGATTTCGATGTAACATATTTGTATTGTAAACCATTATGTAATGGTCGTGTGTAAACAGGATATTTTAGATTATCATTATTTGATAATCTACGTAAAGCTTTTTAAACCTTTATTTATGAAATAAAGGTTATGGTTTGTTTTAAAAATGAATGCAGTCTTTGAAAAACGTCTCATATAGAGGTCAAAACCTCGCAACGAAATCAATTAATATGGAACGTTTTTAATCAATAAGAACGGGACATTTCAGTTGGCATCCGAGCGTTGGTCTTAGAGAACCAGAATTTTGCATTAGTGTGTCTTATCGAGTTTGTTAGGATGCATTAGTGAGTCTGGACTTCGACCGTGTTTACTTGAAAAATGATTGCTTAACAAATTTTGTTGGAAACTATATATTTTTAACATGTGAATATTATGTGATATATTAATCTCTTAACGCGTTTGATATTATGTGATAGATGTCTACCTCTAGAACAAGTCCCATTGACTCACCTAATAATAATGAAGAGTCAAATGTAAATTGGAATCATTCATGGACTGATTCACAAGTTCCCGAAGAGGAACCGGAAGAAGAGTCAGAACCGGAAGAAGAATCGGAACCGGAAGAAGAATCGGAACCGGATGAAGAAATAGAACCGGTGGGGGAAATAATAAAACAGTTAAGTAAAAGAAAATCCTCAACCAACCGACCAAGGTTAATTATGGTCAATGGTGTTTCCACCAAGGAAGCAAAATATTGGGAGGATTACCAATTCTCCGATGAATCGGATTCCGACGAGAATTCCGATGATGTTATAGAAATTACCCCAACTGAATTTAAAAAGGCAAAAGAAAATAATAAGGGAAAGGGCATAAAAATAGAGAAATCTAATTCCAACCCCGATGAACTTTATATGTATCGTCAACCCCCGAAGTCCTTAAGTTGTAACAATGACCCGGGAACCTCTAAACCACCAGGTTTTTCTAAACCAATGTGGAAAACGACGGCTCGTATTAGGGGAACATCATATATCCCTAGAAACTTGGCAAAACGAACCAAAACCGAAGAAGAAGAAACGAGCGAGTCGGAATAAGATAGTTGTATTCATGTGGTGTAATATATGTAATATAGTGTGCTTATGCTTTATGATATATGTAAAAATTGCTTGTATTAATAAGTATTTTTTTTATGAATCTAACTCTTGTCTATTTTACAGTATAAAAACACAAAATGGATAGACAATCCAATATTTTAAGAAACCTACCCGGAGACATGATTGATGAAATCTTGTCTAGAGTCGGTCAGAATTCTTCGGCACAACTATTTAAGGGGAGATCAGTTTGTAAGACATTTGAAGAACGTTCCAAGAATGCCTTGGTTTATAAAAGGCTTTCGTTCGAAAGATGGGGGATATCACATTGGGAAATCCATAAGTTACGATGTGTTTACTTTGACGCATATATTGCGGGGAACCCAAATGCTATTTTACGCAATGGGTTAAGAAATTATTTTGACTCAATATATCCGAATATTGAACTTCGTGATTTAGAAAAAGCGGCTAACATGCAACATAAAGAAGCATGTTATACTTACGGATTAGTAATGTTCGCTTCTCACCAAAGTGAGAACAAGAACATCGGGCTACAACTATTAAACAAAATGTTACCACAAGTGACGGAGTCGGTAATTGGGGTAAGAAATGAGGTTTTTAGATTGTTACGGGACTGTTGGACATTACGTAACCCTCGTCCCTTTGACGACGTTACAACACATTGTCTTATCAACGGCCATAACGGTTATGTTCCACAAGACCAAGGATGGGAAGTAGTCCTAGTAAAACCAGAATGCATGACTTGTTTCTGGACGTATGAATTACGTGTCTTTATTGCCTTTGCTGAACGACTTGTGTACTAGCTAGAATTATCTTCACAACCATCTTGTATCAAATTTATTGTGTGCTATATTTCATGCTATATGTAAAATAAGCGGTATTGTAAGTTTGTAAAATATTGTGTAAAAGTTTGAACGCGAAATATTATTATAATCAGTTTTTCATATAGAATTGTAGTAGTTGAATTGTATATTAGCTACTAAGTATGAACTTAACGGGTAGGTACTACCCGAATTTAAACTTATAAAATGCTAATTTGAAGAAAAAGCTTTTATAAATGAGTTCATATTATGCTACGAAATACTATTAACTACTCTTAATATTCTGTATGATTAACTTGTTCCATTTGACTATTTTGAAGGAAATGGCACCGACTACTCGACACACCGTGAATATTAATGAAGAGGAATTCCGTACTTTTCTATCTTCAAACATAGCCGCAGTACAGGCTGCGCTACATACCAATAATAACCTTGGATCTAGCAGTACAGGAAATCGTGTAGGATGCACCTACAAAGAATTCACTGCCTGTAAACCTTTGGAATTTGATTGAACCGAAGGACCGATCGGATTGAAACGGTGGACCGAGAAGGTCGAATCGGTGTTTGCCATAAGTAAGTGTACTGAAGAGGACAAAGTGAAGTACGCTACGCATACCTTCACAGGTTCTGCGTTAACATGGTGGAATACCTATCTAGAGCAAGTGGGACAAGATGATGCTTACGCACTACCGTGGTCAGCATTAAAGCAATTGATGAACGAGAAGTACCGTCCCAGAATCGAGGTCAATAAGCTCAAGACATAACTTAGAGGGTTACGAACCCAAGGATTTGATATTACCATGTACGAAATACGATTCACAGAATTGTGCCTATTTTGTCCGAGAGCGTTCGAAGATGAGGAAGAGAAGATCGACGCGTTTGTGAAAGGATTACCGGAAAGAATCCAAGAAGATATAAGTTCACACGAGCCCGCCTCCATACAATAGGCATGTAGAATGGCTCACAAACTAGTGAACCAGATTGAAGAAAGAATTAAAGAACAGACTACTGAAGAGGCCAATGTGAAGCAAGTCAAAAGAAAGTGGGAGGAAAACGGTGATAAGAATCACCAATACAACAACAACAGCAATTACAACAATAATCGCAACAATTATCCCAACAATCGCAACATCAATCGCAACTACCACAAATGGCCCAACAACAACAACAACAACAACACCAACAACAGCAACTACAACAATCATCCCAACAACAATAATAACCGCAACAACAACAACAATCAAAAGCAGCTATGTCAAAGGTGTGAAAAGTATCACTCGGGGTTCTGCACCAAATTTTGCAACAAGTGTAAAAGAAATGGTCATAGCGCGGTGAAGTGTGAGGTCTACGGACCAGGGATTAATAGAACGAAAGGAATAAATGGTGTCGGAATGAGTAATGGCGGAGCAAGTAGTGTCGGAGCAAGTTATACCAATGTAGTTTGTTATAAATGTGGAAAACCGGGCCACATTATTAGAAATTGCCCAAACCAGGAGAACACGAATGGACAAGGCCGCGGAAGAGTTTTCAATATTAATGCGGCAGAGGCACATGAAGACCCGGAGCTTGTTATGGGTACGTTTCCTATTGACAATAAATCTGCTTACGTTTTATTTGATTCGGGTGCGGATAGAAGCTATATGAGTAGAGATTTTTGTGCTAAATTAAGTTGTCCATTGACGCCTTTGAATAGTAAATTTTTACTCAAATTAGCAAATGGTAAATTAATTTCAGCAGATAATATATGTTGGAATCGAGAAATTAAACTGGTTAGCGAAACATTTAAGATTGATTTGATACCTGTAGAGTTAGGGAGTTTTGATGTTATAATTGGTATGGACTGGTTGAAAGAAGTGAAAGCAGAGATCGTTTGTTACAAAAATGCAATTCGCATTATACGAGAAAAAGGAAAACCCTTAATGGTGTACGGAGAAAAGGGCAACACGAAGCTACATCTTATTAGTAATTTGAAGGCACAAAAACTAATAAGAAAAGGTTGCTATGTTGTTCTAGCACACGTCGAGAAAGTACAAACTGAAGAAAAGAGCATCAATGATGTTCCCATTGCAAAAGAATTTCCCGATATATTTCCGAAAGAATTACCGGGATTACCCCCACATCGATCCGTTGAATTACAAATAGATCTTGTACCAGGAGCTGCACCAATATCTCGTGCTCCTTACAGACTCACACCCAGCGAGATGAAAGAACTGCAAAGCCAATTACAAGAACTTTTAGAGCGTGGTTTCATTCGACCAAGCACATCACCGTGGGGAGCTCCTGTTTTGTTTGTCAAGAAGAAAGATGGTACATTCAGGTTGTGTATCGACTACCAAGAGTTGAACAAACTTACCATCAAGAACCGCTACCCACTACCGAGAATCGACGACTTATTTGATCAACTACAAGGCTCGTCTATTTATTCAAAGATTGACTTACGTTTCGGGTATCATCAAATGCGGGTGAAAGAAGATGATATTCCAAAGACTGCTTTCAGAACACGTTACGGTCATTACGAGTTTATGGTCATGCCGTTTGGTTTAACTAATGCACCAACTGTGTTCATGGACCTTATGAACCGAGTGTGTGGACCATACCTTGACAAGTTTGTCATTGTTTTCATTGATGACATACTTATTTACTCAAAGTATGACTAAGAACACGGTGAACATTTGAGAAAGGTGTTAGAAGTATTGAGGAAGGAAGAATTGTACGCTAAGTTTTCAAAGTGTGCATTTTGGTTGGAAGAAGTTCAATTCCTCGGTCACATAGTGAACAAAGAAGGTATTAAGGTGGATCCGGCAAAGATAGAAACTGTTGAAAAGTGGGAAACCCCGAAAACTCCAAAACACATACGCCAGTTTTTAGGACTAGCTGGTTACTACAGAAGGTTCATCCAAGACTTTTCCAGAATAGCAAAACCCTTGACTGCATTAACGCATAAAGGGAAGAAATTTGAATGGAATGATGAACAAGAGAAATCGTTTCAGTTATTGAAGAAAAAGCTAACTACGGCACCTATATTGTCATTGCCTGAAGGGAATGATGATTTTGTGATTTATTGTGACGCATCAAAGCAAGGTCTCGGTTGTGTATTAATGCAACGAACGAAGGTGATTGCTTATGCGTCTAGACAATTGAAGATTCACGAACAAAATTATACGACGCATGATTTGGAATTAGGCGCGGTTGTTTTTGCATTAAAGACTTGGAGGCACTACTTATATGGGGTCAAAAGTATTATATATACCGACCATAAAAGTCTTCAACACATATTTAATCAGAAACAACTGAATATGAGGCAGCGTAGG
Organism: Rutidosis leptorrhynchoides; assembly: GCF_046630445.1. NCBI lineage: Eukaryota > Viridiplantae > Streptophyta > Magnoliopsida > Asterales > Asteraceae > Rutidosis > Rutidosis leptorrhynchoides. The sequence goes on from NC_092334.1 coordinate 195,925,978, forward strand.
TGGATTGAATTGTTGAATGATTACTACTTTGAGATTCGTTACCACCCGGGGAAGGCAAATGTGGTAGCCGACGCCTTGAGTAGAAAGGACAGAGAACCCATTCGAGTAAAATCTATGAATATAATGATTCACAATAACCTTACTACTTAAATAAAGGAGGCGCAACAAGGAGTTTTAAAAGAGGGAAATTTAAAGAATGAAATACCCAAAGGATCGGAGAAGCATCTTAATATTCGGGAAGATGGAACCCGGTATAGGGCTGAAAGGATTTGGGTACCAAAATTTGGAGATATGAGAAAAATGGTACTTAGAGAAGCTCATAAAACCAGATACTCAATACATCCTGGAACGGGGAAGATGTACAAGGATCTCAAGAAACATTTTTGGTGGCCAGGTATGAAAGCCGATGTTGCTAAATACGTAGGGGAATGTTTGACGTGTTCTAAGGTCAAAGCTGAGCATCAGAAACCATCAGGTCTACTTCAACAACCCGAAATCCCGGAATGGAAATGGGAAAACATTACCATGGATTTTATCACTAAATTGCCAAGGACTGCAAGTGGTTTTGATACTATCTGGGTAATAGTTGATCGTCTCACCAAATCAGCACACTTCCTGCCAATAAGAGAAGATGACAAGATGGAGAAGTTAGCACGACTGTATTTTAAGGAAGTCGTCTCCAGACATGGAATACCAATCTCTATTATCTCTGATAGGGATGGCAGATTTATTTCAAGATTCTGGCAGACATTGCAGCAAGCATTAGGAACTCGTCTAGACATGAGTACTTCCTATCATCCACAAACTGATGGGCAGAGCGAAAGGATGATACAAATACTTGAAGACATGCTACGAGCATGTGTTATTGATTTCGGAAACAGTTGGGATCGACATCTACCGTTAGCAGAATTTTCCTACAACAACAGCTACCATTCAAACATTGAGATGGCGCCGTTTGAAGCACTTTATGGTAGAAAGTGCAGGTCTCCAATTTGTTGGAGTGAAGTGGGGGATAGACAGATTACGGGTCCAGAGATAATACAAGAAACTACCGAGAAGATCATCCAAATTCAACAACGGTTGAAAACCGCCCAAAGTCGATAAAAGAGCTACGCTGACATTAAAAGAAAAGATATAGAATTTGAAATTGGAGAGATGGTCATGCTTAAAGTTGCACCTTGGAAAGGCGTTGTTCGATTTGGTAAACGAGGGAAATTAAATCCAAGGTATATTGGACCATTCAAGATTATTGATCATGTCGGACCAGTAGCTTACCGACGTGAGTTACCTCAACAACTCGCGGCTGTACATAACACTTTCCACGTCTCGAATTTGAAGAAATGTTTTGTTAAAGAAGATCTCACTATTCCGTTAGATGAAATCCAAATCAACGAAAAACTTCAATTCATCGAAGAACCCGTCGAAATAATGGATCGTGAGGTTAAAAGACTTAAGCAAAATAAGATACCAATTGTTAAGGTTCGATGGAATGCTCGTAGAGGAGCCAAGTTCACCTGGGAGCATGAAGATCAGATGAAGAAGAAATACCCGCATCTATTTCCAGAAGATTCGACAACACCTTCAACAGCTTAAAATTTCAGGACGAAATTTATTTAACGGGTAGGTACTGTAGTGACCCGAACTTTTCCATGTTTATATATATTAATTGAGATTAATATTTACATGATTAAATGTTTCCAACATGTTAAGCAATCAAACTTGTTAAGACTTGATTAATTGAAATAGGTTTCATATAGACAATTGACCACCCAAGTTGACCGGTGATTCACGAACGTTAAAACTTGTAAAAACTATATGATGACATATATATATATATATATATATATATATATATATATATATATATATATATATATATATATATATAGTTAACATGATATTATGATAAGTAAACATATCATTAAGTATATTAACAATGAAGTACATATGTAAAAACAAGACTACTAACTTAATGATTTTTAAACGAGACATATATGTAACGATTATCGTTGTAAAGACATTTAATGTATATATATCATATTAAGAGATATTCATACATGATAATATCATGATAATATAATAATTCAAAATCTCATTTGATATTATAAACATTGGGTTAACAACATTTAACAAGATCGTTAACCTAAAGGTTTCAAAACAACACTTACATGTAACGACTAACGATGACTTAACGACTCAGTTAAAATGTATATACATGTAGTGTTTTAATATGTATTTATACACTTTTGAAAGACTTCCATACACTTATCAAAATACTTCTACTTAATAAAAATGCTTACAATTACATCCTCGTTCAGTTTCATCAACAATTCTACTCGTATGCACCTGTATTCGTACTCGTACAATACACAGCTTTTAGATGTATGTACTATTGGTATATACACTCCAATGATAAGCTCTTAGCAGCCCATGTGAGTCACCTAACACATGTGGGAACCATCATTTGGCAACTAGCATGAAATATCTCATAAAATTACAAAAATATGAGTAATCATTCATGACTTATTTACATGAAAACAAAATTACATATCCTTTATATCTAATCCATACACCAACGACCAAAAACACCTACAAACACTTTCACTCTTCAATTTTCTTCATCTAATTGATATCTCTCAAGTTCTATCTTCAAGTTCTAAGTGTTCTTCATAAATTCTACAAGTTCTAGTTACATAAAATCAAGAATACTTTCAAGTTTGCTAGCTCACTTCCAATCTTGTAAGGTGATCATCCAACCTCAAGAAATCTTTGTTTATTACAGTATATTATCATTCTAATACAAGGTAATAATCATATTCAAACTTTGGTTCAATTTCTATAACTATAACAATCTTATTTCAAGTGATGATCTTACTTGAACTTATTTTCGTGTCATGATTCTGCTTCAAGAACTTTCAAGCCATCCAAGGATCCTTTGAAGCTAGATCCATTTTTCTCATTTCTAGTAGGTTTATCAAAGGAACTTGAGGTAGTAATGATGTTCATAACATCATTCGATTCATACATATAAAGCTATCTTATTCGAAGGTTTAAACTTGTAATCACTAGAACATAGTTTAGTTAATTCTAAACTTGTTCGCAAATAAAAGTTAATCCTTCTAACTTGACTTTTAAAATCAACTAAACACATGTTCTATATCTATATGATATGCTAACTTAATGATTTAAAACCTGGAAACACGAAAAACACCGTAAAACCGGATTTACGCCGTCGTAGTAACACCGCGGGCTGTTTTGGGTTAGTTAATTAAAAACTATGATAAACTTTGATTTAAAAGTTTTTATTTTATGAAAATGATTTTTACTATGAACCTGAAACTATATCCAAAAATCATGGTTAAACTCAAAGTGGAAGTATGTTTTCTAAAATGGTCATCTAGACGTCGTTCTTTCGACTGAAATGACTACCTTTACAAAAATGACTTGTAACTTATTTTTCCGACTATAAACCTATACTTTTTATGTTTAGATTCATAAAATAGAGTTCAATATGAAACCATAGCAATTTGATTCACTCAATACGGATTTAAAATGAAGAAGTTATGGGTAAAACAAGATTGGATAATTTTTCTCATTTTAGCTACGTGAAAATTGGTAACAAATCTATTCCAACCATAACTTAATCAACTTGTATTGTATATTATTTAATCTTGAGATACCATACACACGTATTCAATGTTTCGACCTATCATGTCGACACATCTATATATATTTCGGAACAACCATAGACACTCTATATGTGAATGTTGGAGTCAGCTATACAGGGTTGAGGTTGATTCCAAAATATATATAGTTTGAGTTGTGATCAATACTGAGATACGTATACACTGGGTCGTGGATTGATTCAAGATAATATTTATTAATTTATTTCTGTACATCTAACTGTGGACAACTAGTTGTAGGTTACTAACGAGGACAGCTGACTTAATAAACTTAAAACATCAAAATGTATTAAAAGTGTTGTAAATATATTTTGAACATACTTTGATATATATGTATATATTGTTATAGGTTCGTGAATCAACCAGTGGCCAAGTCTTACTTCTCGACGAAGTAAAAATCTGTGAAAGTGAGTTATAGTCCCACTTTTAAAATCTAATATTTTTGGGATGAGAATACATGCAGGTTATATAAATGATTTACAAAATAGACACAAGTACGTGAAACTACATTCTATGGTTGAATTATCGAAATCGAATATGCCCCTTTTTATTAAGTCTGGTAATCTAAGAATTAGGGAACAGAAACCCTAATTGACGTGAATCCTAAAGATAGATCTATCGGGCCCAACAAGCCCCATCCAAAGTACCGGATGCTTTAGTACTTCGAAATTTATATCATGTCCGAAGGAGGATCCCGGAATGATGGGGATATTCATATATTCATATTGTTAATGTCGATTACCAGGTGTTCACCATATGAATAATTTTTATCTCTATGTATGGGATGTGTATTGAAATATGAAATCTTGTGGTCTATTGTTACAATTTTATATATATAGGTTAAACCTATAACTCACCAACATTTTTGTTGACGTTTAAAGCATGTTTATTCTCAGGTGAATACTAAGAGCTTCCGCTGTTGCATACTAAAATAAGGACAAGATTTGGAGTCCATGTTTGTATGATATTGTGTAAAAACTGCATTCAAGAAACTGATTTCGATGTAACATATTTGTATTGTAAACCATTATGTAATGGTCGTGTGTAAACAGGATATTTTAGATTATCATTATTTGATAATCTACGTAAAGCTTTTTAAACCTTTATTTATGAAATAAAGGTTATGGTTTGTTTTAAAAATGAATGCAGTCTTTGAAAAACGTCTCATATAGAGGTCAAAACCTCGCAACGAAATCAATTAATATGGAACGTTTTTAATCAATAAGAACGGGACATTTCAGTAGATGCGGCCATGGCCGGTCACTCATCCAACAACAACAACAATAACAACAACCACAACAACAACAGCAATGGAGCCAGTAATTCAAACGAGGGATGCTCCTATAAAGCTTTCATGGGGTGCAAACCTCACACTTTTGATGGAACCGGAGGACCGGTTGTGCTCACCCGATGGTTTGAGCAAATGGAAGCCATCTTTAGCATAAGCGGTTGTCAGGACCAAGACAAGGTCAAGTACTTCACTCACACTTTTGCCGGTGTCGCGCTCACTTGGTGGACCACCTATGTACAATTGGTGGGTACCGATGAAGCCCACGCCCTCTCTTGGGCCGATTTAAGGGAAAAGATGATCATCGAATATTTTCCTCATGAAGAAACCCGAAGGCTCGAACAAGAGTTAAGAACTTTAAAAGCTGTCGAAAACGATCTCAAGGCCTATAATTAACGATTTTCTGAACTAGCCTTGATGTGCCCAAACCTTGTGAACCCCGAGTCTCTAAGGGTTGAACTTTACATGGATGGTCTTCCAAAGAGCATCAAACACGGGGTAATGTCATCCAAACCCACTAATCATCAAGAAGCTTTGAAGATGGCCCGCAAATTGATAGAAACGGTGGACAAAATTGCAGTGCCGACACCTAAGGCCGAGGATAAATCGGGTGGCAACAAAAGAAAGTGGGAAGCCCCCCAATCAAGCAACAACAACAAAAACTTCGCCAAGAAGCCTTTCACCTCCGACGGCAAGAAGGGTTATGCCAGAAACCTACCTCTTTGCAACAAATGCAACAAGCATCACTTTGGTGAATGTGGCAAGCTAATTTGCCATCGATGCCAAGGAATTGGTCATAAGGCCAATGATTGTAAAAGTGCCGCCCCCATCGCTCGAAAGGGGCCCAATGAACCAAAGACGGTCACTTGTTACGAATGTGGCCAAACGGGTCATTATAGAAATGCATGCCCAAAGAAGAAAGATAACCCTAATACGCACGGCTGAGCTTTCAACATTAACACCGAGGAAGCCCGAGATGACAATGAACTAGTCACGGGTACGTTTCTTCTCAACAATTCTTATGTCTCTTGCTTATTCGATTCGGGTGCCGATAAGAGTTTTGCATCCAAGACTTTGACTTATTCTTTTAGCACTCCACCACTCCTACTAGATACTACTTATACCATTGAAGTGGCCAACGGGAAACTATTGAGTGCCGATAAATTTTATCGGGGGTGTACGTTAAACTTAATGGGTAAAGAGTTTGAAATTAACTTGATACCAATAGAACTAGGGAGCTTCGATGTAATCATTGGTATGGATTGGTTAGCCAAAATGAAATCTCACATCCTTTGCGATCTTAAAGTGATTCAAATTCCTATCGAGAATGTTGAACCCTTGATTGTCTATGGTGATAAGAGTTGCACCGTACTCAACCTCATCTCGTGCCTTAAAGTTGAAAAATACCTTCGTAAAAGTTGTTTCGCGATTCTAGCCCATGTCAAGAAAGTCTAGATCGACGAGAAGCATAACGATGATGTACCAATTGTTAGTGACTTTTCCGATGTTTTTCCTGACGAATTGCCGGGCCTTCCACCTCATCGACCGGTAGTTATCCTAATCGATCTTATTCTAGGAGCCGTACCCGTGGTACGTGTACCGTATAGACTTGCTCCATCCGAAATGCAAGAATTGCAAAGTCAAATCTAAGAACTACTTGACCGTGGTTTTATCCAACCAAGCCATTCAACATGGAGCGCTCCGATTTTATCGTGAACTAAAAATTGATGGTTAAGAACCGATATCCTCTTCCACGCATCGATGACCTCTTTGATTAACTACAAGGGTCTTGTGTATATTCAAAAATCGATCTCCGCTCGGGTTATCATCAACTAAGGGTTAAGGGGGAAGATGTCTCCAAAACCGCTTTCTGAACTCGTTATGGTGGTTATGAATTTATTGTAATGCCATTTGGTCTAACTAACGCACCGGCGGTGTTCATGGACCTCATGAACCGCGTGTGCAAACCATACCTCGACAAATTCGTTATTGTGTTCATCGATGATATTTTGGTCTATTCTAAAAGCGAAGAAGAGCACGAACAACATCTCTGACTTGTGCTTAAACTCTTGAGACAAGAACGACTCTATGCCAAATTCTCCAAGTGTGAATTTTGGTTGAAGGAAGTTCAATTTCTTGGTCATGTTGTAAGTGATCAAGGTATTAAAGTCGATCCCGTAAAAATCGAAGCCATTAGCAAATGGGAAACTCCTACTACTCCTACTCACATTCGTCAATTCTTGGGTCATGTCGGATACTATCTTAGATTCATCAAAGATTTCTCCTTGGTTGTTCGTCCTCTAACCGCGTTAACTCACAAGGGAAAGAAATTCATTTGGGCAACCGAACAAGAGTCCGCATTTCAAATCTTGAAGACAAAGCTAACCACCGCTCCTATCTTGTCACTTCCCGAAGGCAATGATGATTTTGTTGTGTATTGCGATGCCTCAAAACATGGTTTTGGGTGTGTATTGATGCAATGAAATAAAGTCATTGCTTATGCCTCTCGACAACTAAAAATTCATGAACGGAACTACACGACACATGATCTCGAACTCGGAGCCGTCGTCTTTGCACTTAAAATGTGGAGACACTATCTTTATAGATCCAAGAGTACTATCTTCACCAATCACAAAAGCCTCCAACACATCTTCGACCAAAAGAAACTAAACATGAGACAACGACGGTGGATTTAAACTATGAACGATTATGATTGTGAGCTTCGTTACCATCCTGGGAAGGCAAATGTAGTAGCCGATGCCTTAAGTCGAAAGGAAAGAGCGGTGCCTCTTCGTGTCCGAGCTTTAAACATCTCCATCCACACCAATCTCAATAATCAAATTCGTGTAGCCCAAGACGAGGCTCTCAAGGATGAAAACATCTCTCTCGAACGCTTGAACGTCCTCACCTCTCGATTCGATGTTAAGGAGACCGAACTTCGATATTTTGCCGGAAGAATTTGGGTGCCTAGTTATGGGGACTTACGAAGCCTTATTCTAGACGAAGCCCATAAGTCAAGGTATTCGATTCACTCAGTGCCAATAAGATGTACCATGACCTTAAGGAACAATATTGGTGGCCGAACATTAAAAGGGACGTCGCTACTTATGTTGGGAAATGCCTAACTTGCTCCGAAGTCAAAGCTGAACATCAAAGACCGTTCGGACTACTTCAACAACCCGAAATCCCACAATGGAAGTGGGAGAGAATAACGATGGATTTTATCACAAAACTACCAAGAACGGCGAGCGGTTATGATACTATTTGGGTTATTGTAGACCGTCTCACCAAATCCGCCCACTTCCTAGCCATGAAGGAAACCGACAAAATGGAGAAACTTGCACAACTTTATATTAAAGAGATGGTTTCCCGTCACGGTGTGCCTTTATCGATTATTTCTGACCGAGATGGCCGTTTTGTTTCTAGATTTTGGCGTACTTTACAAGAAGCGTTGGGAACGCATTTAGACATGAGCACCGCATATCATCCACAAACCGAGGGACAAAGCGAACGCACAATTCAAACCTTGGAATACATGCTACGAGCTTGTGTTATCGATTTCGAAAAAGCTTGGGACAAGCACTTGCCTCTCGCCTAATTCTCCTACAACAACAGTTATCACGCGAGTATTAACGTCGCACCATTCGAAGCGTTATATGGCCGCAAATGTAGTTCAACTCTTTGCAGGGCCGAAGTGGGTGACACACAAATCACCTAACCCAAACTCATTCATGAAACAACCGAGAAGATCGTTCAAATCCGAGATAGGCTTAGGACGGCCCGTAGTCGTCAATAGAGCTATACCGACATTAGACGCAACGACCTCGAATTCTAAGTCGGTGACCGCATAATGTTAAAAGTCGCACCTTGGAAAGTTGTAATTCGTTTCGGGAAACGCGGAAAGTTAAATCCGCGGCATATTGGTCCTTTCGAAATCTTGGAGCGTGTTGAAACCGTTGCTTATCGTTTAGATCTTCCGTCTCAATTGAGCTCCGTTCATCCTACTTTCCATATATCCAACTTGAAAAAGTGCCTTGCCAAACCCAATGTCGTCATCCCTCTCGAGGAGCTTACTATTGATGACAAACTTCATTTCGTGGAAGAACCGGTTGAAATTGTGGACAACTCCGTCAAAATGCTAAAACAAAGCCGAATCCCGATCGTTAAAGTCCGTTGGAACGCCAAAAGAGGACCCGAGTTTACTTGGGAAAGACAAGATCAAACGTAAAGGAAGTACCCTCATTTATTCGCGGAATTGGAAATGCAAGATCTCGAGGAAGAAACAACGACTACTACGCCTACTTAAATTTCGGGACGAAATTTCTTTTAAGGAGTAGGTAATGTAACATCTCATATTTTTCTGTTTACTTTCCGTTTAATTATTTTAAAGTCCATTATTTAATTATAATATCTCCCGTTTACTCTACGTATTTAAAGTAATTCGTTTGGTTAATTCACGCACCCGTTTGAAACTTGAGGGACCATTGTTGTCAAGAGGGCAAAGAGATGACTAGGTCAACTAGCCAACCTTCACCCTCCTCCATTCATTCATCCTCCCCATTTCTTTTTACTACTTCAACTTTTTCTCTCAAACCCTCATACAAAGATTCATCATCCATTTTCAATCTAGAAATCAAACATCAAAACAAATTACATATTTAGAATCCTTGCATCTTCCTCTTCAATTCCATACCAACTTCATCTATTTTGGGTAACTTTCTAAAAATACTAGATTTCTTGTTCTTGATGTTTTTAAACTTATAAAGTATTAATTAGTGTCTATGGCTCAAGTCTAACATGAATATATGATTTGTATGCTCGATCTTGTTGTTTTGAGTAGCTAGCTTGAACTTGAAATTTGGTGTGTTTAATCTTGAGATTTAGTTGCTTAAATGTTGTTAGATGTTAAAAGTGCATGTATTAAATGTGTTACTAGCATCACTAGCTTCATTTTGGTATGTAGGATGACTTGGAAAAAACTTCATAAACTTGATTCTTGATTTTGTAATTTTGGTTAGGGTTTGATAGACTTAAATATGAACTTTTGATGCATAGAATGCTTTACAATGTGGGTTGTAAGTGTTTAGTTGTATTTTATGCGTAATTATCTACGAATGGGCGTATTATATGTGTGCATTTATTTCCCGAATCAAAAATGTGCATTTATGAACTTGAAGGTATTTATGATGAATATTAAATGAGCATTCAACTTGGATTTGATTTTTATGAATGAGGTTTTTGATTGATGAAAGGTGTTTAGTTGTATTTCTCGTTAAATTACTTTTCCAACGATATAAGATACGCGTTTTAAGTGTTTACGGTTCATAAATTATGCTTGTTTGAAGTTTGGCTCGTTTTGACACTTGAAAACTACCCAGATTGCTGATCAGATACTCACCGCGGCGTGGGCCTCCAGGCCGTGGCGCGGCTTAACACAGACTCAGATGGTCTGGGACCATCAAAAGCCTCGACTCCCAAAACATGCTTTAGCCCGCGGCGCGGGTGTTCTAGCCGCGGCGCGACTTAAGGCAGGGAAAAATGGCTGTTTAAATTAAAATTTTACATTAAATTCTAACTATGCTACGCACCTCTGATTATCATGTAACTTGTTCTAACATTCTTATATATGATTAAAAACCTCAGAAAAATAGTTCGAGACCCGACCCGAACGTGTTGACTTTTTTGTTGACTTTGACTCTACCAAGTTTGACTTTTAGTCAAACTTAACCAAATACTTATGCAACTATCCTAACTTGCTTCTATACTTGTATCTTGCATGAAACTTGACAATTTGATTCACATGCTACATAATCTAGTTGTAACGAACCATAGGACTAATTGAACATCTTTGACCAACTGTGTTCACCGTTATTGATACAACCTATTTGTTTAGGTCAAGACAAGCATTCGTTCTTGCACACGTTTACTTGTGAAGTACTTTAATACTATTGCACCCAAGGTGAGATCATAGTCTCACTTTTACGCCTTTAAACTTACATTTGGGATGAGAAAACATAAACGTTTCGTTTTACAAGGTGAACACAAGTATGAAAACAAACATTCTACGTACGAGTTAGAACAAAAATCCTCAATTCGATTATCATTAGTTACACTTTCCAGGTGTAAGCGATAACTTATGTTGTATGGCCATATGGGTTTGACAAACCCTCATTCAGACGGTTGGCTACCTTTATTCGGATGAAATATATTTTCAAGAAACAGTGTATGTTCTAACACTATTGTGATGGGGTTCTTTGGATGGAAAGTTAAGCCTTGATAATTGGGTGCTCATGATAACAAATTTAAGAATGGTTTATTATTATTTCAATGATATAAATCTTGTGGTTCATTTGTACTTACTTTCTTACTTAACCCTATGATTTCACCAACGTTTTCGTTGATAGATTTCAATGTTTTTCTCAGGTCCTTGAACGTTTTGTGATACATGATTCCACTCATTATTTTGATACTTGCATTGGATGTCGAGTATATATGCATACATGGAGCGTCTTTTGGCTACTTTTAAATTGTGTCGCATAGGTTTCATTTGTACTTATAACGTTGTAACGTAACTTGTGGTTGAACTATTCTTGTAAAGTTTGAAACAATCTTTACATTTGAAATGAATGCAACATATTTTTGGTCAAATGTTGTTTTAAAGACTTATGACCACGTAACTGGACCTAAGTAGACGACGCCGTCAATGACGATTTTGTCGGGTCGCTACAATTGACGGGGGAAGTTGTGAAAATGTGGTGTCAATAGAGATGGTGGATAAACTACAGCTCCCAGCGGAAGATCACCCAGAGCCATATCAACTGACTTGGTTAAAGCGTGGAAATCATATCAAGGTGACAAAACGTTGTCTCGTTCAGTTTTTAATTGGGAATACCTACAAAGATGAGGTTTGGTGCGAAGTGATTCCCATGGATGCGTGTCATCTGTTATTAGGGAGGCCTTGGCAATTTGATCGAAAGACGAAGCACGACAGTTTTCGTAATACCTATAGTTTCGTGAAAGATGGTGTTAATATTACTCTCGCCCCCTTAGACCCAAAGCTTGATACAGGGGTTGAGTCCACCCTGATCCTCAACCGCGCAGCTTTCAAGGACGAGGCCAAACATCAGCCCTTTATATTTTCCTTAGTTGTTCAGGAAGCAAATACTACTGTAACCGAGTTGCCAACCAAAGTGACACCTCTTTTGGAGGAATTTGTTGATGTATTTCCTAATGAGATACCTGCAGGTTTGCCTCTTATGCGTGACATACAATATTGTATTGATTTTGTGATAGCATATGTTATTCCCAATAAACTGGCATACAGGTTAAACCCGAAAGAATTTGAAGAGCTACAACGACAAGTTACTGAATTATAACAAAAGGGATTGATCAGAGAAAGCATGAGTCCATGCGCGGTTCCCGCACTTCTCGTTCCAAAGCAGGGAGGTTCGTTTCGTATGTGCATTGATAGTAGAGTAGTAAACATGATCACAGTTAAATATCATTTTCCTATCTCACGTTTTGAAGATCTACTTGACCAACTACATGGTGCAACAGTTTTGTCTAAAATAGACTTACCTAGTGGTTATCATCAAATACAAATGCGGCCGGGAGATAAGTGGAAAACCGCATTTAAAAAATGAGATGGTCTATACGAATGGTTGGTGATGCCTTTCGGTCTCTCAAACGCACCAAGTACCATCATGCGATTAATGAATCAGGTTTTTAAACCCTTCATTGGTCGATTTGTTGTCGTTTACTTTGATGATATTCTTGTTTATAGTATCAATGAAGCTCAACATCTTGATCATCTACGCCAAGTTTTTTACGTTTTACGGGAACAACAGTTATATGCTAATGGAAGTAAATGTCATTTTTTGGCATGTGAGGTAACATTTTTGGGTTACATTGTCTCGGAAAAAGGAATTAAAATAGATGAAGCAAAAGTAGACGCCACTAAAAACTGTCCAACACCTTCGACTGTTCATGAGATCCGAAGTTTTCACGGGCTTGCTTCATTCTACAAGCGTTTTATTAAGAACTTTATTACGATCATTGCTCCAGTTACAGAATGTATGAAAGGTTGACGTTTTTCATGGAATGCCGAAGCTACTACGGCTTTTAATGCTATCAAAGAGAAGGTAACTCATGCTCCTATATTAGCATTATCTAACTTTGATGATGTTTTCCAAGTAGAATGTGATGCGTCGGGGGTAGGCATTAGTGGTGTTTTAAGCCAAAATAAGCGGCCCGTCACCTATTTTAGCGAAAAACTAAATGAGCTTCGGAGACGATATTCCACCTATGATCGTGAGTTCTATGTCATCGTTCGTACTTTGGAAGTGTGGAGACATTATTTACTGCCTTCTGAATTCATTTTGTTCTCTGATCATGAGTCACTTAAATATATACACGACCAACATAAACTTAATTCAAGACACGCAAAATGGGTTGAAACCTTGCAAGCTTATAACTTTGTTATTAAACATAAAGTAGGTGTTTTAAATCAGGTTACTGATGCTTTAAGTAGGCGACATTCTTTACTCAGTACTATGAGCGTCACTGTTACGGGTTTTGACATGTGGCGAGAAATGTATAAGGATGATCGGGATTTTAAACATATATGGGCCAAGTGTTCGCAAGGTGCTCATCGTTCCTTCATGATTTGTGATGGTTTTTTGTTTCTTGGAAGTCGTTTATGTGTTCTAATCGGGTCCCTTTGTGATGCTATCATTACTGAAAGCCACTCGGGTGGTCTCGCAGGACATTTGGTATGAACAAAACTCTCGCCGGTATTACAGAATGTTTTTATTGGCCTCACATGGAATGAGATGTCAATCGAATTATTGCCAGGTGTCGGATATGTCACATTGCAAAAACACATGGAAGTAGCGCTGGTTTATACATTCCTTTACCGGTTAACAAATGGTCCGTGGGAGGATATTAGTCTTGACTTTGTTCTTGGTTTACCACGCACACAATGTAACAAAGATTCAATAATGGTGGTGGTTGATCGTTTTTCTAAGATGGCGCATTTCGTCCCGTGCACTAAAACGTTTGATGCAAGTCAAGTCGCTCGCCTATATTTTTCTGAGATTGTTAAGCTACGTGGGATTCCTAAGTCTTTAACGTCCGATTGTGATTTGAAATTCATTAGTCATTTTTGGAGGACCCTATGGGCGCGTTTTGGTTCTAAACTAAAATTTAGTAGCTCGCACCATCCCCAAACGGATGGACAAACCGAAGTGGTTAATCGTAGCTTGGGAAATCTATTACGTAGTCTTGTTGGAGATCATCCTAAATAGTGGGATCTCACGCTACCACAAGCTGAATTTGCTTTCAATAGTTCCATAAATTGGACAACTAGGAAGAGTCCTTTTGAGGTAGTTTATGGTCACAGACCAATTACTCCTCTTGATTTTTTTCCACAACACGAATTACCAGCTGCCTCACAAGAAGGGTTGGAACATGCGGACCACATGAAAGTTTTGCATGAGCAGATTCGTACACGTATTGAGAAACAAAATGATTTATATAAGTCTCGTGCTAATGAACGTCGCAAGTAGGTTGTGTTTCAAGAGGGTGATCTTGTTTGAATACATTTGAGAAAAGAGCGTTTTTGGGCAGGTCGCTTTGGTAAGCTACAACCACGAGCTGATGGACCTTTTCGTGTTCTCAAGAAGATTAACGATAACGCTTATAAGATTGAGTTGCCTGGCCATTATAATGTGTCCTCTACCTTTAATGTGGCAGACTTGTCCCCGTACATTAGGGATGATGACCAGGGTCTTGACTCGAGGTCGAGTCCTGCCCAGGGGGGAGAATGATGCAGAATCCATAAATAATAGTGGAGCACGAAACAAATGGGGCCAAGTGTACCGCAGGAGATCCAATAACCAAGTTGGGCTGCATGAATATTTTAATAAGAAGATTGGGCCAGGGGTGACTTGTGGCCAAAGTTAATTGAGTCTCCAGCAGAAGAGAAGACAGATCGATTCTAATTCCTAGATCGATTCTAATTCCTATTTTATTTCCTACTTTGTTGCAAGTCTATCTTTAATTATGTTTTGTGTATAAATAAGGGTTTCTTTTCTTGTGAGAACCCAGTTTTTTATCAAGTGAAATAGAAAAGAAAGAAAAAAAAGGCCGACTGCCTTTTTTCCAATTTTGGTTCCTGTTCTTGCAATTGTTTTGTTCGGTTATTTTGATTTTGTGCATTATTAAATCAACAGAGGGCAAAAGTAATGAAAATGGTAATAAGGATGCTAAAGAGCCACATTCTAGTGATTCTGAAAATCAAGAAAATGGTATGAATGGGGTTGAAAATAATAAAAGCTCCCTTCACTCTAAAGAATTTGAGGGGTATGCTTCACTGTTTCTGAATGAAATTGAGTCCATGGTTAATGATGGTGCCAAGGTGGGATTAGATGAACACGAGTTAAAAGATTTCTGCACATAGTTGACTGATCAAGTAGGAGTTTTAATGCCATGAATCTTCTTTATGTGAATATATGTGGGAGTAAGAAAAGGAGTAAAATAATTCGGATTAAAGAAATATGTTACGCACATCACATTCAATTGTTGGGTGTACAAGAATCGAAAATGGTACGCTTAGAACCTTTTCAGATTAAGTCAACGTGAGGTAATTTCCATTACGATTATGCTCGTAGTTTGTCTAGGTGTCGTTCAAGGGGTATTATTTCGATATAGGACCCTAATTATTTTATCAAAGGGCATATTTGGTGCGATCGGAATTATGTGATTGTTAAAGGTAAATGGATCAATTACATGTCTACGTTATTTATTATTAATGTTTACGGACATCAATCGAGTCATGAGATAGTAAGTTTATGGAGTCTCTTACTTTCTTTATGAATTGTAATAATGGTGAATTTATTTTGTTTGGGGACTTTAATGAGGTAAGGGACGAAGGTGAAAGATTTGGCTCGATTTTTAATATAGAGGAAGCGAACATTTTTAACACGTTTACTGGTGATTACAGTTTGTTTGATGTACCCCTTGGGGCAGAACTTCACTTGGGTCCATCCGCTGGCTAATAAAATGAGTAGGATTGATCGAGTAATGGTCTTCTCTAATGTCTTTTTAATCTTTTCGGACATGAAATTGTTGCTCTACAAAAGGGGTGTTCCGATCATTTACCTTCGTTATTCCACAAGGAAGTCGATGATTTTGGGCCGACCCCTTTCAAATATTTTCAGGCATAGACGTCCTATAATGACTTTGATGATGTGATTAATAATGTGTATTGTGTTGACAAGTGATGAGTACACTAATCAGAATGCATTTCATGGTTGGGTTAAATGTTTAAAGTTAAAACTTAAAGGGTGGATAAATGAAAAAAAAGGAGAACCAATCATTTGCGGAAACAAGAGGTTGTCTTAAAAATTAATGTGATTGATATTAATATTGATTCACAAAGTGTCAATGATGTTGAGCTAATTGAAAGACGGGGGTTAATTGTTGAAGCTAAAAAATTATAAAATATTGAGGATGTGGATGTGGTTAACTAGGCTAGAATAACATGGGACGTGGAAGGCGACAAGAACCCCCTAGTTTTTTCATAATTTGCTTAAACAAAGGCGGAATGATCAAGCAATTAAAGGAATTAATGTAAACGGTGAATGGGTGTACGCTCCAGGTTGAATCAAAGATGAGTTTTTCCTGTTTTATAAGAATAAGTATGCGGTTTTGGATCAGCATCAATTCAATTCTAATTTAATCCTGGGCAGAATTTTAAATGATGATGATATTCGCAAATTGGAGTGTGAAGTGTCATAAGTTGACATGTGGAAAGCGTTATGGAATTGTGAAAGTGATAGGGCTCCGGGACCGGATGATTTCACTTTCTATTTTATCAAATTATATTGGGATAAGTTGTGTACTGATTTAGTTACCTCCATCAAAATAGCCTTTGCTAATTCGCGGTTACCATATGGTTCGAGTTCGGCATTCGTTACTTTGATTCCGAAGATTTCTAATCCAATGATTACAAAGATTATCGCTTTATCTCGTTAATTGGGGTGTAATACAATATCATCACTAAAATGTTGGCGAATCATTTGACTAAGGTCAATGATAAAATTATTTGTAAAGAACATTGGGTGTTAATTGCGGGTCTTCAAATTCTTGATGGCCCGTTGATTCTTTCAGATACAATGGATTAGCAAAAGTGGTTAAAAAGAAACTTTTAATTTATTAATTAGATTTTGAGAAAGCTTACAATACAGTCTCTTGGAGGTTTCTAGATTATATGTTGCTTGTTTGGGTTCGGTAGTATGTGGCGAAGTTGGATAAAGATGTGCCTTTCCTTAAAACGTACGTCTATTTCTATTAATGGTAGCCCTACCGGTGAATTCGAGGTCCAACGTGGTTTACGTCAAGGAGACCCGTTGAGTCCTTTTTTAATTCTCATTATAATGCAGGGTTTATATATTCTTATTCGGGAGCAATCAGAATATTCTTAGCTTTTGTTGCTCATATGAACTTTAGAGTGTTCCAGATGGATGTCAAATCTGCATTTTTCAATGGGAAGCTGCAAGAAGAGGTCTATGTCAAGCAACTTCCTGATTTTGTAAGCAGTAAATATCCTTTCCAAAACAAGATTCTTGGAGCGAGTGGTCATATGACCTATGACAAATAAAAGAAATATTTAGAATAATGTTCTTAGAGTTTGATTTTAGTCTTGGGACTAAAGAGAAGTTTGTTGGAATCGTTATTTATTACTGTTCTCTTCTTCTTCTCTTTCTCTTTAGCCTTGACACTACTAGAAAAATGATTTTTCCGGACAGGAGTTTTTCGGACGACAAAATTCGTCCGCAAAAAGCCACTATCCGACAAAATTTTCTGTTTTTTCGTTTGCTTTTTCCTAAATGGTTTGACCAGCTTTTCCCGGACGACCCAATGTCATCCGGAAAAATAGACACCCAATTATTGTACTGGCGAAAATTGGCTCCAAAAAAGGAAAGTTTCACGCGTTTTTTCTCTGGACGATTTGTCATCTAGAATGCCTTTAGGGACGATTTGTCATCTGGAATGCCTTTAGGGACGACCAGTCGAATCTGCCTACTTATACTCCATCCTCAACACATATCCAACACATATCTATAACCATATATCCACTTAAACTGCATTATCACAATTCCAAACTCAAAATGGTGACCCTTTCGCCGATGATTGTCTCAATCGAAGTGTATTACGAAAGTGAATTCCGTAATGAAATGAAACTTTACGATTATACGTGTGGTTCAAAAGCTACGTTCAAAGACATTGACTTTCGTGACGTTGGTTTAGAGGAGCTTTTAACCTTTTTGAAAGAAAATGTTCCGTTCGAACACACGGACGTCTTATTTTATGAAGATGACTGTGTTCCGGAATTATCCGCCACATATCTCCGTACCGACGATCAGTGGAACGGTATAAAAGAAACCCTGAATTGGCGTTCTAATCGCATTTCTCTTTATTTAGTTTTGGAAGACGAAAAAACTTTTTTAACTTTCTGTTAAGTTAGTTAACTTGGGTATTATTTGTATCGTTTGTATTTGTGTATCGTTTGTATTTGTATCGTTTGTATTTGTGTCTCGTTTGTATTTGTATCGTTTGTATTAGTTATGTTGAATGAAATTGTTATATTGTTGTCATTTATTTTGAAAGAAAACGGATTTTAAGTAGATAAATCGATTATTATATATAAAGAGCAATATTTAAGTAGACAAACGAATTTTTTTGAATTAAACACAACAAACGACAAACATTAAATTAATATAATACAAAGTTACCGAATTAAACACACTTCAACGATAGGTAAAGTACTTATCAGACGTCGTCCTACATATCCTTCAAGCACACGACTAAAATTAAACACATTTACTAAATTTAAACACACTTACTGAATTAAACACACTTCAAGAACACGATTACAAAGTTACTGGTATTGAAACACACTAATAACGACGACGAGGATGACTACGAGCATCCTATTTAGTGGACAAACTTTTAGAACCTGAGCTCGATGCTGCCGATGTTTCAGAAATGAAGGACCGGTCGATAGGTAACGTGGTTATCGGACGTCATCCCACCAGACCTTCAACCACACCAATACTAGTAAATACAAGGTTCAAAAATGCTCCGTATGGAAGATGAGGTCATGTTTTTGCATAACGAAGTTGGTTCATTCGGGAAGCGACCACATGAGCAATATTTACTTGGATGTTGTGAGTTATGCACCAGTGAAGACATGCTTCAGTCATTGACAATCGAGTAACATTTAGTTCACGGTGGTACGTTTTACTCCTGATCGTTGAGCCATTAAACTTTAACTTTTCAATTAATGCAAGTAATGGGCGTATTCATAGGGCGCAAATTAGAAATCTAGGAATTAATATTTCGCACCTTTTTTGCGGTGGCTGTTTTGGAGTGGCATAAGGAGACTTTTGAGAAATTTTTAATGGTTTTCAAAGACTTTTTTGATTTATCAGGCCTTCAAATTAATTTTTCTAAATCATATGTTTTTGGATTAGGCGTTTAGGAGACTGACCTTAACGAGTTTATTATGTAACATCCTGTTTTCCTTGTACGTGTTCCAAGGTGCATAGTTAACTTCTTAAATGTTTAACTTTAGCCGTGGTTAATTGTAAATGGGTTAAAAAGTGGAATTGGACGAAACTGGAAAGCTGTCGCGTTCAAAGGATGTGTATCGTGATTTGGTTCATCGCGTAACGCGATGGATTGGGCTGAAACGCGACACCTTGAAAACCAGCATCCCTAATAGAATTGTCGCGTTATGTTTACCTATGTCGCGTCCTGGTAGTCGCGAAACGTGACTGGTTGTCGCGAAACGCGACATTGTCGCAGATCTGACCATTTTAACCCGTTTTTAAGGGTATCTTTTGGGGTGTTTTGGTATTTTCACTTTGTGGACGGTTTGGGGAACATAAAAACTTATCCAAGCTTGTCCTAAACACATTTAACACTCTTTCTCCTACACACTTAAAGTCTAGAGAGAGAGTTAGAGTTTTAGAGTGAGTGAGCTCACTCTAGGGAAGAAGAAGGCCAAATCTTGCCCGAGTCCAAGTTTTAAAGTTGTTCCATACATCTCTAGCTATGTTTTGGTGGTAGTGGTAAGTTTTAGCTCCGTGTTTTGAGTTCAATTTGATTTATAGCTAGGGTTTGTTCATGTGTGACTTGTACGACCCATTTGGGGGTTAAATGGGTGAATTTGGGCAAACTTGAGGTATGGAAACCCTAAGGGTTGTGGTCTAGGGTTTGGACTTGTGATTTGGTGATTATAGAGTTAATGGTGTTATTGAATCACTAACACACTTATGTGTTAGTGAAAGTTTTGTTAATGAGTTCTAGTTTGACCAAATGGTGGGTCTTGACTTTAAAATGGGTCAAAAGGGTAATGGTTGACGTAGTTGGGCAAGATGGGTATGAAAATACCCTAAATTTGTGTTAGTTGGTGTTATTGGACTTTAATAACTAGCTTTTAGTGATTAATGGGAAGTCTTGACTTTGGATGGGCGGTTTTTGTGCAAATGGGTCATTTAATGCATTTGGGTCATTAAATGCATAAGTATTAAATGTTGGTGTCTAGTCCAACTAGTTTGGATGTTGAGTGTGTACTTAATGTATTAGGTACTTTGCCTTGAAGCTTGCAGATTTTTATAATCATCACCTAAGCGTGAAGGTGAGTGGAATAATTATATGCGTATGTATATGATTTATCTATTTGAGGGGTATGGGTTTAAAGTTCGATGTTGACGATAGCATATCCTTGTGTGAGTTACTATTTGATGAGGGTTTAAAGTTCAGTGTTGATGATACCTCATGTATGGAGTTAAAGTTTGATGTTGACGATGCCATACCACTATTGTAGTGATTTTGATGAGGGGTTAAATTTCGATGTAGACGATACCTAATATGTGGGTTTTAAGTTCGATGTTGACGATACCACATTAAATGGGGCGGATGGGGTTTAAGTTCGATGTTAACGATACCATTCACGGGGCTAGCCTTGAATACTAACGGATGTTTTGAACATCGATGTGTTATGTGTTGCTTACTATTGTAACAATTTATTTTTTGTGCTAGCTTGAATAATTGAGATTTAGCATTATACTTGTGATGGTATGCTAATTAAGTTTCTAGCGTGTATGCGGTAATTGTGCAGGTGATTGCAAGTAGGTAAATTATATATGTATGTGTATAATTATTGCATTCACTAAGCGTTTTGCTTACCCCTCTCGTTGTTTACTTTCTAGGTACAAATTTGGAGATGGGGAAAGGGGTTTCCGGGAATTAGATATTCCCATGATGATTGCGTAGGCATAGCTTTTGGAAGACGGCCTATTGTTTTGGGTAGTTTTTGCCCCAAACCATGCTCGTGTGTTGTTTGGTTTAAAGCTATCATTTTAAGGTCGAACTTGTAATACATTTGATTAAGGGCCTTCGTGCCAATTATGTAAACTTTAACTTGTTGAACGTTTAAATGTTTTGTATGAATTGAACGACATCATGTAACCATTTAAGTGGCGTGATAATGGTTTACTATAAAAAAAATTGTCGGGTATAAAGACGAGTTGGGTAGTTTCAAGTGGTATCAGAGCATGGTCTAAGGGATTTAATCGACTTGAGATAGGTGCCTGGACTTAGACTAATTTGTGTATGCATTTTATGCGGGACTTGTAGGAGACGGGTCGGACCTTGTTTGGTTATTGCCAAGGTTAGGTGAACTAACTTTGAGTTAATTGTTTTGTATTGTGTTTGCAATCATCAAGCGATATAGGTATTGTACTAGCGGGTCAATGCAATGTACTCACGTAATAATGACTAGCTGTAACGACCAGTCAAAAATCACTATTGACGCGGTACGTTATTCATTGATTCCATAGTGAGGTTTTGACCTCTACATGATACGTTTTAATAAAAATATTGCATTCATTAAAATAAGTGACTTTCTAAACATAGAAAGTTATAAGCATGTGGGCAATTACTTAAGTATAAGTAAATTTCCAAAAATACATATGTCTTTATCTTACAGGTTGACATCACAGTCAAATTATTTATTACACAATGTAGTTTTATTTCAAATGCAATAAACTTTATACAAAGCATGATAGACTCCATGCAGGCAACAAGCACATCACAGCGGAAGCAGTCTAAGAACCTAAGAATAAAACATGCTAAAAAGGTCAACATGAATGTTGGTGAGTTATAGGTTTAATTGCTCGAGTCATAAGTATATAAAGATGGACACAAGATTTCATCAAAAGTTTATCAATAGATTCTATGTAACAGAGCACCCTGGTAACTAAACTTAACGCTATAATAATAATTACCCCTGTTGTTTTAATACACGCAAACCAACGTGTCATAAACTCAAGTAACATACGTCCGTTAAAAGGCTAGCGCTCTAGCTCGGACGGGGATGTCAAGCCCTATGGATCCATATACAATTACTCGCGCCCACCAGTCCACATCCTATGTACTGGCAGTTACTAGTTACCAAAGCTAAGGGCTTTTCGATTTAAACTCAGTGTAGAATTAAGTATGTACTTGTGTCCATTGCATAAAAAATAAAGTGCATGTATTCTCAGCCCATAATATTTAAAGCATTTAAAAAGGGATCTATAAACTCACTTATCAATATTGTGGCTCAATATTGTCGGAAAAGTATGCAGACGCAACGTAATGACAAGTGCAAGGTTGGTCCTTGATTCACGAACAATACACAATATTTCTTTAGCTAAAACCCCCTATGAAACTTGTTTTGAAAGTCAACCGAACATAACCCCGTCGTAGTATATTATTATGTGTATCTTAAAATAATAATAATAATAATAATAATAATAACAATAATAATTAAGAATAATATTACGGAGTCTAGATAAGGTTGTGTTGTTAAACAAAAACATAACTTAACATGCATATATATATATAGCTATATGCACATACGTGCAATGAGGAAGAACCAAAAGAAAATTTGTCACTTTTGATCCCGTGATGCTACAAGAACAATCCGTGACTGAAAATGATATTTGGACCTATCTTGAATTGGTCTAAATAATTGAAGGAATCAATTTCAACGTATAGAATAAATCTATTATAATCAAGGCCACCCCATTTGATTCAGCCAAATTTATTTATTTATTTATTTATTTTAAAACTTATATACCACGGACAGATATCTCCTGCTCTGTATCAATAATTGATTGGTAAAAGGATATATATAAAATTTCACTTTTTATTTAAATATATGTATTTACAGATGCACATAATAGTTTAACCACAGACCCCACACATATAGGATTGGGTTTTGTTGTTGTTGTTGTTGTATTTACAGATGCATGTAATTAAAGATACGATCTAAAATATTTTTTTTTTCTTAAATCTAGCTAAACACTAAAGTTATTCTAGTAGTAAGAAAGAGAACAAAATTAGAGATTATCATTGATGTGAGATATTTTTGGTTATGGTTATGTCCATTTCTATTGGGTAGTAGTTTCCCTGTATGCCCTTAATTATTTTAACATTCGCTGGCCGATATAATTATCCATTTAACATGGAAACATCAATATCAATCTTATCATATAGACTTAAAGATAAAAATATAAATATTCATATAACATTCACATGTGCAAGAATGAAGAATTTTCGCACCATCGTTTATATCATTATGCCGACATTTTTAAATTCATTAATCACGGACCGTTATTTTATGTCCCGTTAACAATATTAAACGGTAAAAAGTCTTAGAAAAATTCCAAAATTTAGAATAACATTTAAAATCTTTATCCTTTTTATGACAGCTAAGAAACGGGTTGGTAAAAGTGGCTTAAGATATTTATAAATTTTGTATACATTTTTATGAAGACATGCATCAAGAAAATAAAATAAAATTACAAGATGCGCCTCATAAAAAGAATTTCTCATGAGCCTTTTATAACTTGCAAAACTGCACCTAATAATTTGTTAGACAAACTTGCGCCTCATATATATATATATATATATATATATATATATATATATATATATATATATATATATATATATATTTATATCGTTAATTATTTTACACATTTAATTCTTACAACTAAATTGTGTAATATTTTATTAACAAGTTTCAAGTCATTATTGTATACGTACATATTTATTTATAATTCGTTGTTCGTGAATCGTCGGGAATGGTCGAAGGATAAATGATCATGCATAAAAAAATGAGACTTTACGTAACAGACTTTTCTTATCGTGTCGGAATTATTTTATCCTGTAATTAATTTAATAATGCCATTTTTTTTGGGTCATCATAGTACCTACCCGTTAAAGAAAATTTTATCCTGAAATTTTGAGTTGTACCTGTTTTATGAGCGATATCAGTGAACAGATGTGGATACTTTTGCTTTATTTGATCTTCACGTTCCTAAGTAAACTCGATCCTCGTCTAGCATTCCAACGAATTCTAACAATCGGTATCTTGCTTTGTTTTAATTGTTTGTCCTCACGGTCCATGATTTCAAAAGGTTCTTCGATAAAATGGAGTTTATCATTGATTCGTATTTCATCAAGAGGAATTACGCCATCCTTTTCAGCTAAACATTTCTTCAAATTTGACACGTGAAATGTGTCGTGAACACTACTAAGTTCTTGCGGTAGCTTTAATCGATAAGCAACTGTTCCAATTCTTTCGGTGATTTCAAAGGGTCCTACGAACCTAGGACTTAGCTTTCCCCGTTTACCGAATTGTACAACTCCTTTCCAGGGTGGCACTTTCAACATGACTATGTCGCCCACTTGAAATTCTAGCGGTTTTCTTTTTACATCAGCATAACTCTTTTGGTGACTCATGGCTGTTTTCAATCACTGTTGTATTTGAATGATCTTTTCGGTGGTTTCATGAATAATTTTTGGTCCAGTAAGTTGTCTTTCTCCTACTTCGCTCCAACAGATAGGAGATCTGCACTTTCTACCGTAAAGTGCTTCAAATGGCGCTGCGTTGATGCTCGTATGATAGCTGTTATTGTATGAGAATTCTGCCAAGAGTAAGTGTCGGTCCCTACCGGTTCCAAAGTCAATCACACATGCCCGTAACATGTCTTCTAATGTTTGTATAGTTCTTTCACTTTGACCGTCTGTCTGTGGGTGATAAGCGGTGCTCATATCTAATCGAGTTCCCAATGCTTTTTGTAATGACTTCCCAAAATGTGATATGAATCGAGTGTCATGATCAAATATAATGGAGATAGGTACACCATGTCTGGAAACTATTTCCTTCAAATATAAGTGTGCTAATCTCTTCATACTGTCTGCCTCCTTTATTGATATAAAGTGAGCTGACATAGTGAGGCGATCAACTATCACCCAAATAGTATCATGACCACTTACAGTCTTTGGCAATTTCGTAATGAAATCCATGGTTATTCTTTCCCATTTCCACTGAGGAATTTCCAGTTGTTGTAGTATCCCTGACGGCTTTTGGTGCTCAGCTTTGACCTTCACACATGTCAAACTTTTGCTTACATAAGTAGTAATTTACGTCTTCATATTAGGCCACCAATAGAACTTCTTAAGATCGTGGTACATTTTCCCGTTTTCTGGATGAATTGAGTACCTTGTTTTGTGTGCTTCATCCAGTACTAGTTGCCTTAGGTTACCATGTTTTGGTACCCATATCCTACCAGCAAAATACAGGGTTCCATCGGCTTTTACTTCAAGTTGTTTTTCTAACCCTTTGCTCATTTCGCCTTTTTCGTTTTCTTCTTTTAAAGCTTCTAACTGTGCTGCTTGAATTTGCTTTATGAGTTCAGTACGAATTGTAATGTTCAAAGCTCGGACCCTAAGAGGTTTTACTCTTTCTTTCTGACTTAGGGCATCAGCTACAACATTAGCTTTTCTGGGGTGGTAACGGATTTCACAATCGTAATCATTTAATAACTCTACCCAGCGACGTTGCCTCATATTGAGTTATTTTTGATCAAAAATATGTTGAAGACTCTTATGGTCGGTGTACACTGTACACTTGGTGCCATATAGATAGTGACTCCATATTTTGAGTGCAAAAACTACTGCTCCAAGTTCCAAATCGTGTTTCGTATAGTTCCTTTCATGAATTTTTAGTTGTTGTGAGGCATATGCGATAACTTTTGTGCGTTGCATCAATACACAACCTAAACCTTGGCGCGAAGCGTCACAATAGATCACGAAATCATCATTTCCTTCTGGTAATAACAAAATGGGTGCAGACGTTAACTTCTTCTTTAATAACTGGAATGAGGATTCATGTTCCATGGACCAATCATACTTCTTTCCCTTTTGAGTCAATGCAGCTAAGGGTTTGGCGATTTTAGATAAATCTAGAATGAATCTTCGGTAGTAACCAGCAAGACCTAAGAATTGGCGGATTTGTGTTGGAGTCTTCGGTGTTTTTCATTTACTAATGGCTTCGATCTTGACAGGGTCAACTTTAATTCCATGTTTACTGACAACATGGCCCAAAAGCTGTACTTCTTGTAACCAGAAATCACACTTAGAAAATTTTGCGTAGAGTTCTTCTTTCTTGAGTACCTCTAGTACCAATCTTAAGTGTTGCTCATGTTCTTCCTTGTTCTTCAAGTAAATCAATATGTCGTTGATAAAAACAATGACAAATTTGTCTAAATACGGTCTGCAGATGCAATTCATTAGATCCATGAATACTGCTGGAGCATTAGTCAATCCAAAAGGCATGACTAAAAACTCATAGTGACCGTAACGGGTTCTGAACGCGGTTTTAGGAACATCTTCTTCCTTTACTCTCAGCTGATGATATCCGGAGCGTAGATCAATCTTAGAATAAACACTTGATCCTTGCAATTGATCAAACAAATCATCAATCCTCGGTAATGGGTACTGATTCTTGATCGTTAACTTGTTTAATTCCCGGTAATATATGCACATCCTCATAGATCCATCCTTCTTCTTGACGAACAGAATAGGAGCACCCCAAGGTGAAAAATTGGGTCGAATAAATCCATGGTCCGATAATTCTTGTAATTGACTTGCAATTCTTGCATTTCAGAAGGTGCAAGTCTATATGGGGATTGGGCTACAGGTGCAGCTCCTGGTACGAGATCAATCTGGAATTCTACACATCTGTGTGGAGGTAGCCCTGGTAATTCTTCTGGAAATACTTCGGGATATTCTCTCACAACCGGCAAGTCATCAATGCTTCTTTCTTCGGTATTGATCTTCTTTACGTGTGCCAGAATAGCATAATAACCTTTTTATAAGCTTCTGGGCCTTCATCCAACTGATAAGGTTCAGCTTCGAGTTTCTCTTCTTGCCATAAATCATTAATGACGTTTCATCCTTACGAGGGATGTGGATCGCTTTCTCAGCGCAAACAACTTCCGCTCTTATTTTAGACATCCAGTCCATACCAACGATTACGTCAAAACTTCCTAATTCGATGGGTATTAAATCGATTTTGAATGTTTCACCACCAAAGTTTATCGTACAACTACGGTAAATTTTATCAACTTTTATTAGCTTACCATTAGCTAATTCTACAGTATGTTTGTCATCTAGAGGTAACAATGGACAGTTTAGCCTAGTGCAAAAGTTTCTAATCATATAACTTCTATCAGCACTCGTATCAAATATAATGTAGTCTAATAGGTTATTAATGGTAAACATACCCGTGACAAGATCAGGACCCTCACGTGCTTCACTAGCACTAACATTAAATGCCCTCCCACGTGCGGGTTCTTTGTTCTTCTCCTTATTAGAGCATTGATTTATAAAGTGACCAGGCTTCCTGTATCCAAAACATTTCTTGACATCGGTCAGTTTTGTCTTCAATTCAAAAATGGTGGCATAACAATCTTTCGCCACATGTCCTTTCTTGTTGCACTTATCACAGACCACGTGGTAATAACCTGAATGATGGGTGTAACATCTTTTGCAAAACGGATGGGGTCCCTTATAGTTTGGATTAGCAGTTGCCCCATCTTGTTTACCTTTAAAAGTCTCTCGCCTCTTCAGGTGAGTACTTTTTCCCTTATAGTCTTCCCCTATTTCCTTCAGTTGTCTTAACTTCTGTAATTGGTGCCTTAATCGAACTCTCCTTGATTTGGTCCATGAGTTGGTGTGCCATTCTCATGGCTTCCTACATCGTATTCAGTTTGGATAATGTAACATTTCCTTTGATATTGATCGACAAACCGTCAATATACATCTCTATCTTTCGTTTCTCGTTTGGCACTAATTCGGGACATAACAAGGCTAGTTCCAAGAAACGCTTTTCATAGTTTTTGAGTTTCACCCACAACCTTCAGATTACGTAACTCAGATTCCATTTTTCTGATCTCATTTCGAGGACTGTACTCCTCGATAAGCATCTTTTTCAATTCTTCCCAAGAGATATCATATTCCGTATCTACACATTCTGCTTTAGCATAATTGTTTAACCAAGTAAGTGCACCGTCTTGCAATGTGCACGAAGCATACTTTGACTTATCTCCGTCCGCACAATTACTGATTTTGAAAACGGACTCCATCTTTTCAAACCATCGGGTTAAACTGATGGGTCCCTCGGTTCCACTAAACGTCTGTGGTTTGCATGCTTGAAAAGTTTTGTATGAGCATTCGTTTCATGAGTTTGTGTTCACGGCTGCTGCTTCGGCTGCTGTTTTGGCTGCTGCTTCGACTGCTGCTTTTGCCGCCTCGGCTGAAGCAATTCTTTCATTCACACATTTCTCGACTAGTTCCTCAAACTCAGCATCCGACATTTGAGACATGTTTCTTCAATAAACATATAAGATAATTAATCACGTAGAATATTATAAATGTAGCGAGTAATTAACGGTACATCGTGGCATATTAATAATATGAACCAATTATTATAAAAGCATTTTCTTCTTATTAGCATTTTATAATTATTTCCAGGGTATTACCTACACGTTAAAGTTCATACTTAATAGCTTAGTACAACAATTAACTACTACAATTCAAATAACATTCTATTATGAAAAACTAGTGCATTATCATTTCACGCTTTATTCTTCAGTGCATTATGGTACAACGATACAATACCACTTATTCACATAAGTTTACTTTACATAAAACATATGTAGAATAAAGTAAAGCACACTAATTAATATTATACAATGCGTGAAGTGATGTCGTAGCAAAAATGGTTTTTAAAAGCGGCGAGGCTTCTTGTTATCAGGTACTGGAATAACGCTTATTCGAGCGGTACGTTTATATTTTTGTCGGGGTTCTGAGGTACTTGATACCTCAATAGAGTTGGTAAGACCAGGGTGACTAGGGGTAGCAATATTAGGAGCAACAATTGCTTTATTAATTTTTGGATTCGGCAACTCTGGGTTGGTGACTACATGTTCCTTTCCCTTGTTAACTTCTTCTTCAGTAATCTCCCTTACTTCCTTCTCCTCCTCGCTGATCTCATCTAATGAACTGTCTGAGTCATGTGTAGGAGAATATGTTCGACCGGTGGTCATGATCCGATATCTACCAGGCGTAATTGGTACAACCCGCCCGTCGGCTGTGTATCTGGCCCAGTGTCCATGTTCGTTAAGAAATGGACGGCCCTCGTTTATTTCAGGGATCATGGTACCATCGAAATGATACTGCGGCTCCGGGAAACTAGGGCTGGGTAGATCTGGGACCTCCTCTGGGTTTACCGGGAGTTGAGATTCCCCGGCTACCACAATTTCTTCTTTATTAGGTATTAGAATGCCCTTTTTAGTTGTGGAGAGAATAGATTCAGTGTCCGATTCCGAGTCACACAAAATGATAGGATTAGAAGAAGTCATCTATCACATAATTGAAACAACAATTACGTTAGCATATACATATATCACATATAATGTTTTTGATAAAATGATAAGAAAAAATCGGTAAAAAAAAAATAAATATGGTCATAGTCCAGACGCACTAATGCATCCTAACAATTACCACTTAAACACACTAATGCAAATTCTCATTCCCTATGACCTCAAGCTCTGATACCAACTGTAACGACCCGTCAAAAATCGCTATTGACGCGGTACGTTATTCATTGATTCTATAGTGAGATTTTGACCTCTACATGATACATTTTAATAAAAATATTGCATTCATTAAAATAAGTGACTTTCTAAACATAGTAAGTTATAAGCATGTAGGCAATTACTTAAGTATAAGTAAATTCCTGAAAATACATATGTCTTTATCGTACAGGTTGACATCACAGTCAAATTATTTATTACACAACGTAGTTTTGTTTCGAATGCAATAAACTTTATACAAATCATGAGAGACTCCATGCAGGTAACAACCACATCACAACGGAAGCAGTCTAAGAACTTGAGAATAAAACAATGTAAAAAGGTCAACACGAATGTTGGTGATTTATAGGTTTAATTGTTCGAGTCATAAGTATATAAAGATGGACCACAAGATTTCATCAAAAGTTTATCAATAGATTCTACGTAACAGAGCACCCTGGTAACTAAGCTTAACGCTATAATAATTACCCCTGTTGTTTTAATACACGCAAACCAACGTGTCGTAAACTCAAGTAACATACGTCCGTTAAAAGGCTAGCGCTCTAGCTCGGACGGGGATGTCAAGCATTATGGATCCATATACAATTACTCGCGCCCACCAGTCCGCATCCTATGTACTAGCAGTTACTAGTTACCAAAGCTAAGGGCTTTTCGGTTTAAATTCAGTGTAGAATTAAGTATGTACTTGTGTCCATTGCATATAAAATAAAGTGCATGTATTCTCAGCCCAAAATATTTAAAGCATTTAAAAAGGGATCTATAAACTCACTTATCAATAGTGTGGCTCAATATTATAGGAAACGTATGCAGACGCAACGTAATGACAAGTGCAAGGTTGGTCCTTAATTCACGAACAATACACAATATTTCTTTAGCTAAAACCCCCTTTGAAACTTGTTTTGAAAGTCACCCGAACATAACCCCGTCGTAGTATATTATTATGTGTATCTTAAAATAATAATAATAATAATAACAATAATAATAATTAAGAATAATTAATATTACGGAGTCTAGATAAGGTTGTGTTATTAAACAAAAACATAACTTAACATGCATATATATATATATAGCTATATGCACATACGTGCAATGAGGAAGAACCAAAAGAAAATTTGTCACTTTTGATCCCGTGATGCTACAAGAACAATTCGTGACTGAAAATGATATTTGGACCTATCTTGAATTAGTCTAAATAATTGAAGGAATCAATTTCAATGTATAGAATAAATCTATTATAATCATGACCGCCCCATTTGATTCAGCCAAATTTAATTATTTATTTATTTATTTTAAAACTTATATACCACGGACAGATAACTCCTGATCTGTATCAATAATTGACGGGTAAAAGGATATATATATATAAAATTTCACTTTTTATTTAAATATATGTATTTACAGATGCATGTAATTAAAGATACGATCTAAAATATTTTCATTTTCTTAAATCTAGCTAAACACTAAAGTTATTCTAGTAGTAAGAAAGAGAACAAAATTTGAGATTAGCATTGATGTGAAATATTTTCGGTTATGGTTATGTCCATTTCTATTGGGTAGTAGTTTCCCTGTATGCCCATAATTCTTTTAACATTCACGGGCCGATATAATTATCCATTTAACATGGAAATATCAATATCAATCTTATCATATTGACTTAAAGATAAAAATATAAATATTCATATAACATTTACATGTGCAAGAATGAAGAATTTTCGCACCGTCGTTTGTATCATTATGCCGACATTTTTAAATTCATTAATCACGGACCGTTATTTTAAGTCCCGTTAACAATATTAAACGGTAAAAAGTCTTAGAAAAATTCCAAAATTTAAAATAACATTTAAAATCTTTATCCTTTTTATGACAGCTAAGAAACGGGTTGTTAAAAGTGGCTTTAGATATTTATAAAATTTATATACATTTTTAAGAAGACATGTGTCAAGAAAATAAAATTAAATTACAAGATGCGCCTCATAAAAAGAATTTCTCATGAGCCTTTTATAACTTGCAAAACTGCACCTAATAATTTGTTAGACAAACTTGCGCCTCATAACATGTTTTCCTACATCTCATATTAGTTATATATATATATATATATATATATATATATATATATATATATATATATATATATATATATATATATATATATACACACATATACATATATATATACACATATACATATATATATATACACATATACATCGTGTAATATTTTATTAACAAGTTTCAAGTCATTATTGTATACGTACATATTTATTTATAATTCATTGTTCGTGAATCATCGGGAATGGTCGAAGGATAAATGATCATGCATAAAAAATGAGACTTTACATAACAGACTTTTCTTATCGTGTCGGAATTATTTTATCCTGTAATTAATTTAATAATGCCATTTTTTTTTGGGTCATCATACTAGCTACCATTGTTACGGGTGCAAATCGTGTCAAACAAGCAACGTACGACATGTGTTGAGAAAGATGGGTGATATGTTATATGTTGTTTCCATTCGTTTCGTTGTTTAACCTATTTCATTTTATAGAATGAAGATGAGAAACGGGCACGATACCGATAACGGGGGTGCGAGCGAAGACTCCGACTTCACGGATAAGGTTGAGGCTGTGGCGACTCCGTCAAAACACTTAACAGCTCCGTCACTTGGTCCCACAGCTTGATCGAAACTCTATATGAATTTAATAAAACAACCTTGCATTCTTTATTTAAAAATGATTTCCTATAAAGGAAATCTACTAAAATGTATAAGTTTAGAAAAACTATACATAAATACTTTAACCAAAGGTTGACCAAAACAGTGTCAACAAACACCCACTATTTAATGTAACAAAATAGAATGCAAGTTAATGTTTATCAAAAGCTGCCATCATAAATATGCAGACTCTCTAAGTACAGCGGAAGCAATCAATCATGAACCTGAGAATAAAACATGCGAGTAACTGTCAACAAAAATGTTGAGTGAATTATAGGTTTAATATTGCAAACATTATTTAATTTAAACAATAAAAATTTATGTTTGAAAACATAAAACACCTTTTTAAACCACCAAATTATATGCTAGAAAACATATAATAATACATTATTCCATTTTCCGTGAGCCACCTGGTAACCACTTAACCCTTTATTTACCCTTGCCAAACACAATAAATAATATACACCGAACAAGTGTATCTACAACAAAATACGAAGTACTAAACATTCCGATTATAAATTGCTAGCGCGACTAGCTCGAAATGGGGTTGTCAAACCCGATAGATCTATCCATAGGATTCGCGTTCACCAGTAGAAACCAGTGATTACAGTTACCAGACTAGGGAATATTTTTGTTCAACTCACAATGAATAATTTAAACCAACCTCCACTTGAGTCCAATATATAAAATAAATTGCATGTATTCTCATCCCAAAAGATTTAAATAGAAAAAAGGGACTATAACTCACCTTAATAGCAACCGAAGTAACCACACAATTATGCGAACAGCAAATGAAGTAAAGTGATCATGAATGATCACAACGCCGACCTATAAATAAAGCAGGTCGACATAAATAACTAACTTAGGTCAAGTCTTAGTATGATAGCTATTGTACATGTTGCAAGTAGACAAAGAACAACACTCAACATGCATCGGTTTGATCGGAACAGCGTACGGACACACACTTTCTATTTTTAAAAAGTTTCTATTTTTAGCAGGTTTCCATTTTTGGAAAGTTTTCTATTTTTGGAAAGTTTCTATTTTTGGAAAGTTTCTATTTTTAGAAAGTTTCTATTTTTGGAAAGTTTCTTTATTTAGAAAGTCAACAGAAGTCAACTGAAAGTCAAAGTCAACCGAAAGTCAACTCAAAAGTCAACCTTGGTCAAACATAGTCAACATTAATTTTAAAAGTGTAAAGTATAATAATAACATAAGTTATAATGTTAGTTAAAGTTAAATATGTATAATTATGTCATAACATAAGTTTAATTAAATAAAAATGAATTATTAAAGTTAAGATAAGTTTAAATGATATAATTAATATAACATAAGTATTTAATTAATTAATTAAATATTAGTCATAATATAAGTATTATTAATTAAAAATAAATTTTAAATCATATCATAAGTATTATTAATTAATAATGAATTATTAATCATTTCATAAGTTTCTAATTAAAATTATTAAATCATAAGTATTTAATAATTAGATTATAATTAAATAATAATTAAGTCTTATAATAATTAAATAATTATTTAATCTTTATTATAAGTCTTAAAATAATATTCTCATAAAATAAATTTAATACTTATCATAAGTATTTTTCATTAATAATATAAGTATTATTAATCATAAGTTTAATTAAAATGTTAATTAAATCATAAGTAATAATTAAATGATATAATAAATATATATCATAAGTCTTAAATGATAATAATTACTTCTTATATCATAAGTAATTAATCAATAATGAAAATCATTATTTTTATCATAAGTTTTAATATTTAACCATAAGTTTTAATTCAAAAGTTCATCGGGTCATAACTTGAGCCCCGGGAATCAGTTTTCGGCGAGCCTTATATATATCTTCGCCTAACCAACCCACCCGACACGTTAGTGTGCTCAAGAACATCCCAAGAACAGTCACCAAGTCGTGACTTACAGCTCTTAATCAGTTTGTACCTTTAATCCGCTCAAAAACGTATTTTAGTCATAACGGGTGATCCGTGGCTCGGATTTCGATGACCCGAACATGAAAGTTCATCCCATCATCAATCCTAACACACTAGTACACCCTAAAGACTCCATAAATGGTCACAAAATCGGACCATAACTGAACCAATTCGTTTTTACAATTTAATCTTAACAAAACACCATTTTAATCATATCTAGAGCTCCGGGAATCGAAACGACATGAATCCGGAGTCTAAAATTAATGTCTTGATGAGAGGAACTCATCTAGATACTTTAATTTCACTTTTATATCAGTTACACAACCAGAAATGAACGAATAATCTGCTGTTCCAAATTAATCAAACCGAAAACATGTATATTCGAGCAATTCTACGCATACAATCATCAATACAACAATACACAAGTGCTATGCTATCATAATAACATCAAAATACAGTAAAATATATAAGAAATTAAAAAGCTAGGGTTAGGGTTTATACCCTAATCAAGAATCAAGTAATAAGAACGCGTAGAGATCGTTGTGTAGAATCCGAATATGTGAAAAGCCCTTTGATCCAAGCTATAATTGATGATTAATTGATGGTGATGATGGTGATAAAAATGGCGGCCAAGAAAGAAAAAAAAGAAAGAGAGTATTAGAGAGAATTTAGGTTTAGGGAAAAAAAATAATAAGTGAAATATGAAATTGAAATGGAAAATTGGAAAAATGAAAAATGGGGAGGGGGTCCCATTTGGCCGAAATTTTGAGGGGGTGGGCCCCTTTGTGGCCCAACTTTGATAAAATGACTAATTGCTTGTGGCCCGAACGCCCGATCGAAGCCCAAAACGCGAAAACGCTACTACGCGATTGATTTTTCGGAGAGATAACAACTACGCGACGGATAAAATATATAAACACTATATATGGTCATATGACATTAAAATATCATATTTAAAATATTTAGGACTTAAAAATCCCAAAAGCTCGACCGTTGGTTGGAAAACTGAAAAGATTCGCCGGATAGAAACCCGCGACACGTAGAAACGTACAACTTGAAATATGAATACAAATATTCATATAACACATAATAATTAATATATTATTACAAGATTAATAATATAGGTCATAGAAATGACGTGGCACGAATAACAGTTAACGGTCGTTAAATACTTAACGGTAAAAGATAACGGAAAAAGTAGGGTCGTTACAGTACCTTCCCGTTACGGAAATTTCGTCCCGAAATTTAAGCAGGTGCAGGGTTGACTCGGCATCTGGGAACAAATGCGGGTACTTCTGCCTCATATGACCTCCACGCTCCCAAGTGAACTTGGGACCGCGTCTGGCGTTCCATCTAACTCGAACAATAGGAATTCTACTCTGCTTAAGAGTCTTAGCCTCTCGATCCATAATCTCAACCGGTTCCTCAAAAATGGAGTTGTTTAACAACATGAAGTTCATCAAAAAGAAAGGTTTCATTGGCCTCGGCCAAACACTTCTTCAAGTTCGATACATGAAAACGTTATGAAAAGCGCTAAGCTCTTGTGGCTCCTTCAAACGATAAGCCACCGTCCAACTCTCTCAATAATCTCAAATGGTCCAACAAAATGAGAATTCAACTTTCCCCTTTTACCAAAACGTACTACACCTTTCCAAGGTGACTCCTTCAACATAACACGGTCGCCGACCTGAAATTCAATATCGTTCCTTCTCTTATTGGCATAACTCTTTTGCCTACTTCTGGCGGTTCTCAATCTTTCCTTAATCTGTACGATCTTCTCGGTAGTCTCATGAATAATTTCTGGACCTGTGAGATGAGCATCCCCAACCTCATTCCAACAGATAGGAGACCTACACTTTCTACCATACAGAGCTTCAAACGGTGCAGCTTTAATACTTCCATGATAACTATTATTATAAGAAAATTCAGCCAGTGGCAAGTACTTATCCCAACCATTACCAAAATCAATGATGCATGCTCGTAACATGTCTTCCAACGTTTGAATGGTCCTTTCACTATGACCTTTCATCTGAGGATGATAAGCGGTGCTCACATCCAACTTAGTTCCCAAAGCTTCCTGTAAGGATCGCCAAAACCTCGATGTAAATCGACTGTCTCGGTCCGAAATAATAGATACGGGAACACCATGTCTAGAAACAATCTCCTTCAAATACAAACGGGTAAGCTTCTCTATCGAATCTGTTTCCTTAATTGGCAAGAAATGAGTTGACTTAGCGAGTCGGTCAACAATCACCTAAATGGTATCATAACCACCCACAACTCTTGGTAACTTCGTAATGAAGTCCATCGTAATACCTTCCCACTTCCACTCGGGAATTTCAGGTCGCACCAAAAGTCCAAACGGTTTCTGATGTTCAGCTATAATCTTAGCACTGGTCAAACACTTAGCCACATACGTAGCCACATCAGCCTTCAAATGAGGCCACCAATACAGCTCCGTAAGATCATGATGCATCTTTCCTGAACCAGGATGAATAGAGTACCTAGACTTATGAGCCTTATCTAAAATAAGTTGTCGTAGGTCACCAAACTCCGGAACCCAAAGATGTCCCGCAAAATACCGAGTACCATCGGTTCGTACATCTAACTGTTTACTCAAGCCTCGGACCTTCCCGTTACAAAATTCCCATCCTTCAAGGCTTCTTGTTGAGCTGCAAGAATCTGCCTTGCGAGGTTTGTTCGAATGGTCATATTTAAGGCTCTAAACCTACGAGGTTCAGCCCTTTCTTTACGACACAAGGCATCAGCCACAACATTGGCCTTACCCGGATGATATAAAAGTTCACAATCATAATCATTCAACGTCTCAATCCATCTGTGTTGTCTCATGTTCAGCTGTTTCTGATCGAGGATATGTTGAAGACTTTTGTGATCTGTGTACACAGTACTCTTAACCCCATACAAATAGCGTCTCCAAATCTTAAGTGCAAACACAACAGCTCCTAACACTAAATCATGGGTTGTATAATTCTGTTCATGGATCTTCAACTGACATGACACATAAGCGATGACTTTCTTTCGTTGCATCAAACGCAACCAAAGCCTTGACGCGAAGCATCACAAGAAACAACAAGGTCATCATTACCCTCAGATACTGACAATATCAGAGCGGTAGTCAACTTCTTCTTCAAAATCTGAAAAGTAGTCTCTTGTTCATCCTCCCACGCATACTTCTTCCCCTTGTGCGTTAAAGCAGTCAGAGGTTTCGCTATACGAGAGAAATCTTGAATGAACCTTCTATAACAGCCTGCCAAACCTAGGAACCGGTGAATCTGAGTAGGAGTTTTCAGAATTTCCCACTTTTCAATCGCCTAAATCTTAGCAGGATCAACTTGTATTCCCTGTTTACTAACAATATGTCCAAAGAATTGAACTTCTCTTAACCAAAAAGCACACTTAGAGATCTTAGCGTACAACTCTTCTTTTCTCAACATATCAAGCACTAACTTCAAATGTTTTTCGTGCTCTTCATCACTCTTGGAATTAATAAAGATGTCGTCGATGAAATCAATAACGAATTTTTCCAGATAGGGTCTATACACACGGTTCATGAGGTCCATGAACACAGCAGGTGCATTTGTCAATCCGAACGGCATAACAAGGAATTCGTAGCGACCATAACGGGTGCGAAAAGCGGCTTTCGGAACATCAGATTCTTTAACACGCAACTGGTGAATAGCCAGAATGAAGATCAATCTTAGAATAAACGGGCGGACCTTGAAGTTGATCGAACAGATCATCAATTCTCGGAAGAGGGTAACGATTCTTAACCGTAAGCTTGTTTAACTCGCTATAACCAATACACAAACGAAACGAACCATCTTTCTTCTTAACAAAAAGAACAGGAGCTCCCCAAGGGGACGAACTGGGACGAATAAAATATAGTTGCAACAATGAAGGGAGAACTATATGGAGTAGTCACATCGGTGACATAGATATATAAGGCAATTCTCTCAAAGGAGATAACGAGGATCATGGTCTTCAAAGTAAATTTTCATTACATTCCCGAAAGGAATGCGTACGAAAGGTGTGATATTTCATCGAGAGTGAACTTCCTTGTACAACGAGCGAGGAAATCTAGGATTCATCCATATTCTTAAATTTATGTGAGGATGAAAAGAATGCTACTCATGGGTTATAAAGAATGGTCGACTCCGGTTGAGATGAATCTCCAAAAATAATTTCGTGTACCTCAAAGTATTGAATCCTAGGATTGATGTTTACGAGGGTGTTGCGATTGACAGTGAATATTGAGAGTAGAAACTCCTCAATCAGTCTAGTGTAATATATATCCATGATACCCGCCATAACAACAGTTGGGGTAGAGACCCACGTAGCACCTTTTCTACAATAGGGTGACCACCGAGTGTACCCCAGAAAATTGATTTATCAGTCCGCGTTTCGGCCATGTCAAACCATAAGAGATAAAACTTTATGAGCGCAAAGGCTTTCCAACAAATTTTATAAAATCGGCATCCAAACTGGTGTAAGAATTTCTATCAATGAACTTAATGGTAAATTTCATCCTTAAACGAAGGATGAGAAGAACTGTTATCCAAGCACTCTGTAGAGTAATGCGAAAATTCTAATGTAATCAATCAAAGAAGTTTTGAAAAAGCTTTAAATGTCTGATGTAACTCCATAAATGGAACGAAGCTCTTAGTAAATTTAGGAGTATGTACAACGTGTACCATTATTCGTAAAACAAATTGAGTTAACTAGACAACTCAACAAGAGTGGTTTTTAAAAAAAAAAAATTTGAAGGTATAATCTAGTGTATACTAGCCAAAATAGGGAAGGGTAAATTTATCCATTTGAATTCATACGTACATATATGATTTTATAAATAGTATACATGACAAAATATTTCATTACTTCTATTCGCCCATAAATCTCGTGAGAACAGCCCAATTACACAAATGTGTAAAAATTTTAATGAAAAACAGGGTATCCGCATTTCAGAGGTTACGAGTTGAAGTAAGATCGTTGAAGTTCGGGGGAAGGACTTGAATCGTCTTGCGACATCTAATCAATAAATGCTACGAGGTCATGAAAACCAATGAGTTAAATATTGTTTTGACTATTATCAGGACATAAGTCCTTGGGCCAAAACTCTTCACGTGCGAAGCTGTCACTAACAAGCGAGTTATGAATGATAAAACATGGGGTAAGTAGTTCGGTTAAGACGAGTCTCTCATATATCAACAAATAGGATAATGAGTATCTTCCTTACTCATGTAACAACGTTAGAATTTCCGAATGAGTGGTGTACAAATTTTCTTTGACTCGCTTTCTATTCCTCATGTCACAATATTGGGACTTTTTATGAATTAACGTAATATAATCACGTTGGCCTGACGCCATTATATTTCACTAACTCATAGTTCCATTCCAATATCACTACATAAGGTCAGGACACGTGGTCAACCTCGAATTTCAACACAATTTCCCCTAAAACAATTTCCCCTAAAACAATTTCTTAACAATGTGCTAAGGATAGCACAAGAGACAAAGACATCGAAAGTAATGAATATGAGTAACGATGACATAAAAATGTCTTCGAAGTACCAAGAATCTCTAAAAGTCAAGAATGACATTTCCCAATTCAAAAACCAAAGCACATAGGCACAACGGCACAAAGGCACGTAATATAACAAGAATATTATATACCTAAACATAATAGCTGACATTGAAATGCCGAGTCCTTAGGAGTCAAGAATGACATCTCGCGTAATATAACTCAAACGTTATATACATAACCATAATAGATGACATAGAAATGCCTAGAATCCTAGAACACGTAATGTAACTCAAACGTTATATCAATAAAGACAAATTATGACATAGAAATGTCGAAAATTTCAGAAGTCAAGAATGACACCCCCTCGGTTTCACTAACCGAGGCGTTCCAATAAAAGATGAACTCGCATGAGTCGGAGAATACGTTTAAATCAGAATGGGAGTTCCTCCCGGATTCAGAACATAATAGAAATGTATGTATGATAACCATA
Source organism: Rutidosis leptorrhynchoides (assembly GCF_046630445.1). Taxonomy (NCBI): domain Eukaryota; kingdom Viridiplantae; phylum Streptophyta; class Magnoliopsida; order Asterales; family Asteraceae; genus Rutidosis; species Rutidosis leptorrhynchoides. The sequence goes on from NC_092334.1 coordinate 195,966,708, forward strand.
TACATACCAATACGATACAAATAATCACATATAATAATATATAATAGGTCGGGCTGTAGACTAGACTCACTAATGCACCCTATTGACTCGGGTAACGACATCAATGCAGCCTAATTCCCTACAACCAACGCTCTGATACCAACTGTGGCGACTCCGTCAAAACACTTAACGGCTCCGTCACTTGGTCCCACAGCTTGATCGAAACTCTATACGAATTTAATAAAACAACCTTGCATTCTTTATTTAAAAATGATTTCCTATAAAGGAAATCTACTAAAATGTATAAGTTTAGAAAAACTATACATAAATACTTTAACCAAAGGTTGACCAAAACAGTGTCAACAAACACCCACTATTTAATGTAACAAAATAGAATGCAAGTTAATGTTTATCAAAAGCTGCCATCATAAATATGCAGACTCTCTAAGTACAGCGGAAGCAATCAATCATGAACCTGAGAATAAAACATGCGAGTAACTGTCAACAAAAATGTTGAGTGAATTATAGGTTTAATATTGCAAACATTATTTAATTTAAACAATAAAAATTTATGTTTGAAAACATAAAACACCTTTTTAAACCACCAAATTATATGCTAGAAAACATATAATAATACATTATTCCATTTTCCGTGAGCCACCTGGTAACCACTTAACCCTTTATTTACCCTTGCCAAACACAATAAATAATATACACCGAACAAGTGTATCTACAACAAAATACGAAGTACTAAACATTCCGATTATAAATTGCTAGCGCGACTAGCTCGAAATGGGGTTGTCAAACCCGATAGATCTATCCATAGGATTCGCGTTCACCAGTAGAAACCAGTGATTACAGTTACCAGACTAGGGAATATTTTTGTTCAACTCACAATGAATAATTTAAACCAACCTCCACTTGAGTCCAAAATATAAAATAAATTGCATGTATTCTCATCCCAAAAGATTTAAATAGAAAAAAGGGACTATAACTCACCTTAATAGCAACCGAAGTAACCACACAATTATGCGAACAGCAAATGAAGTAAAGTGATCATGAATGATCACAACGCCGACCTATAAATAAAGCAGGTCGACATAAATAACTAACTTAGGTCAAGTCTTAGTATGATAGCTATTGTACATGTTGCAAGTAGACATAGAACAACAGTTAACATGCATCGGTTTGATCGGAACAGCGTACGGACACACACTTTCTATTTTTAAAAACTTTCTATTTTTAGCAGGTTTCCATTTTTGGAAAGTTTTCTATTTTTGGAAAGTTTCTATTTTTGGAAAGTTTCTATTTTTGGAAAGTTTCTATTTTTGGAAAGTTTCTATTTTTAGAAAGTTTCTATTTTTGGAAAGTTTCTTTATTTAGAAAGTCAACAGAAGTCAACTGAAAGTCAAAGTCAACCGAAAGTCAACTCAAAAGTCAACCTTGGTCAAACATAGTCAACATTAATTTTAAAAGTGTAAAGTATAATAATAACATAAGTTATAATGTTAGTTAAAGTTAAATATGTATAATTATGTCATAACATAAGTTTAATTAAATAAAAATGAATTATTAAAGTTAAGATAAGTTTAAATGATATAATTAATATAACATAAGTATTTAATTAATTAATTAAATATTAGTCATAATATAAGTATTATTAATTAAAAATAAATTTTAAATCATATCATAAGTATTATTAATTAATAATGATTTATTAATCATTTCATAAGTTTCTAATTAAAATTATTAAATCATAAGTATTTAATAATTAGATCATAATTAAATAATAATTAAGTCTTATAATAATTAAATAATTATTTAATCTTTATTATAAGTCTTAAAATAATATTCTCATAAAATAAATTTAATACTTATCATAAGTATTTTTCATTAATAATAAAAGTATTATTAATCATAAGTTTAATTAAAATGTTAATTAAATCATAAGTAATAATTAAATGATATAATAAATATATATCATAAGTCTTAAATGATAATAATTACTTCTTATATCATAAGTAATTAATCAATAATGAAAATCATTATTTTTATCATAAGTTTTAATATTTAACCATAAGTTTTAATTCAAAAGTTCATCGGGTCATAACTTGAGCCCCGGGAATCAGTTTTCGGCGAGCCTTATATATATCTTCGCCTAACCAACCCACCCGACACGTTAGTGTGCTCAAGAACATCCCAAGAACAGTCACCAAGTCGTGACTTACAGCTCTTAATCAGTTTGTACCTTTAATCCGCTCAAAAACGTATTTTAGTCATAACGGGTGATCCGTGGCTCGGATTTCGATGACCCGAACATGAAAGTTCATCCCATCATCAATCCTAACACACTAGTACACCCTAAAGACTCCATAAATGGTCACAAAATCGGACCATAACTGAACCAATTCGTTTTTACAATTTAATCTTAACAAAACACCATTTTAATCATATCTAGAGCTCCGGGAATCGAAACGACATGAATCCGGAGTCTAAAATTAATGTCTTGATGAGAGGAACTCATATAGATACTTTAATTTCACTTTTATATCAGTTACACAACCATAAATGAACGAATAAGCTGCTGTTCCAAATTAATCAAACCGAAAACATGTATATTCGAGCAATTCTACGCATACAATCATCAATACAACAATACACAAGTGCTATGCTATCATAATAACATCAAAATACAGTAAAATATATAAGAAATTAAAAAGCTAGGGTTAGGGTTTATACCCTAATCAAGAATCAAGTAATAAGAACGCGTAGAGATCGTTGTGTAGAATCCGAATATGTGAAAAGCCCTTTGATCCAAGCTATAATTGATGATTAATTGATGGTGATGATGGTGATAAAAATGGCGGCCAAGAAAGAAAAAAAAGAAAGAGAGTATTAGAGAGAATTTAGGTTTAGGGAAAAAAAAATAATAAGTGAAATATGAAATTGAAATGGAAAATTGGAAAAATGAAAAATGGGGAGGGGGGTCCCATTTGGCCGAAATTTTGAGGGGGTGGGCCCCTTTGTGGCCCAACTTTGATAAAATGACTAATTGCTTGTGGCCCGAACGCCCGATCGAAGCCCAAAACGCGAAAACGCTACTACGCGATTGATTTTTCGGAGAGATAACAACTACGCGACGGATAAAATATATAAACACTATATATGGTCATATGACATTAAAATATCATATTTAAAATATTTAGGACTTAAAAATCCCAAAAGCTCGACCGTTGGTTGGAAAACTGAAAAGATTCGCCGGATAGAAACCCGCGACACGTAGAAACGTATAACTTGAAATATGAATACAAATATTCATATAACACATAATAATTAATATATTATTACATGATTAATAATATAGGTCATAGAAATGATGTGGCACGAATAACAGTTAACGGTCGTTAAATACTTAACGGTAAAAGATAACGGAAAAAGTAGGGTCGTTACAGAGGCCATCTTTAAAAGTGAAAAGGCAAAATTTCTCGATGATATTAGGAATGTCTTCCAAGAATCGGTTGATGAGAAAATAACCGACTTAATCTACGAACGAATGAATGCCGCGATCGAAGAGGCATTCGAAGCTAGAAACATTTATCCTCATAGTGAAGGGGGTATTGGTAATGGTGGATATGGGAGACAAGACTTCCATTATAAGAACTTCAAGGACGCTCAACCTCCTATATTTAATGGGATGAGGGATCCGTTGAAAAGTACATGTTGGATCTCCGACATCGAGGGGGCTTTCTGTACTAGTGAATGTCCTTCCGAGAAGAAAACGAGATATGGTTCTAGTATGTTACGTGAAGATGCTAAGATGTGGTGGGATGACAAGATTCAATTGTATGGTGAAGAGCAAAGTATGAGCTTGTCGTTGGAAGAGTTTAAAAAGGAATTATTTAAGGAATATTGAACTCAAGTCAACCTTAATAAAATCCGGGATGAGTTGCGCGATTTACGACAAGGTTCGATGGACTTGGTTACTCTCAAGTCTACCTTCTTATTAAAGACTCGTTTTTGTCCGCAGTATGTTGGTGATGACCGAATGTTGATGCTACATTTCTATCGTACTTTAAACGATGAGTTGAAACGTAAGATTAGTCGGGGAATGGCTAAGTCTTTTGAAAAGTTGTTCGAGTTGGCTCGGGGTTTCGAACTTGAGATTCCGAAAAGAAGTGATTTCTCTTTCTCTAAGAGAAAGTTTGAAGGTTCAAGTCATTCGAACTTTTCAAACAAAAAGAACAAGAAGGGTTCCGAAAGTGTGAATAGTGTGAAGAAAGGTAGTTTCGAGGCTTATATCCCTACTTGCTACAATTGTGGGGTACGGGGTCATTTGTCCCGAGATTGTACAAAGCCATCTTCAACAACCAAGATCACTTGTTTTAATTGTCAAAAAGGACACTGAAAGTCGGAGTGTCCCGATTTGCGGGGTGATCAAGTTAAGAAGCTAGAGAAGGCGGCGGGTACGGCTAGGGGACGTAACTACTTGATAACTAATGATGAAGCCAAGCAATCCAATGAAGTTGTCTCGGGTACTTTCATGCTTAACTCTAAACCGGCAAGGATACTATTTGATAGCGGTGCTAATTTGTCGTTTGTGTCACCTAGATTTGTTTCAAAGCTTAACAAACTGCTAGCTAAGTTAAGTCATCCGGTAGAAGTTGATGTGACAGCCCAGCCCAGGTAACACGTTCCCCGTAGCATGATATTGTCCGCGACGGATTTTTCTTGGCGACCAAACAAGACGAGCACTTTCCCAGGAGGTCACCCATCCTAGTAGTGCTCTCACCTGAGCAAGCTTAACTACAGAGTTCTCATGGGATCTGCTGCGCTTGTGGTCCCAAAAAGCGTCATGCTAGGAAAGGTCTCCACACCCTTATGAGGCATGCTTCGTTCCCCTCTCTAACCGATGTGGGACGGACGTAACACGGATGTTACAATCCTCCTCCGTAATGGGACACAGCATCCTCGCTGTTCACGTATGGTTCGGGGCCTGGCTCTGATACCATCTGTGACAGCCCAGCCCAGGTAACACGTTCCCCGTAGCATGATATTGTCCGCTTTGCCCGTAGGCGCACGAATTTTTCTTGGCGACTAAACAAGACGAGCACTTTCCCAGGAGGTTACCCATCCTGGTAGTGCTCTCGCCTGAGCACGCTTAACTTCAGAGTTCTCATGGGATCTGCTGCGCTTGTGGTCCCAAAATGCCTCATGCTAGGAAAGGTCTCCACACCCTTATGAGGCATGCTTCGTTCCCCTCTCCAACCAACGTGGGACGGACGTAACACGGATGTTACAGTTGAAATAGCGGATGGTAAGAAGGTGCTAGGAGTTGATGTGTGTCAAGATTGTAATGTTGTGTTTGGTGCTGAAGCCTTTAAAATCGATCTTATTCTGATGACTTTGGGTGAGTTTGATATTATTGTGGGTATGGATTGGCTCGATCGTTATAGGGCCGATATTGCATGCGATGAAAAGTTTATTCGTGTAATGGCCCCAAGTGGGGAGAGTTAATTATTCATGGCGATAAGCGAAGGAGACTCGTACCATTATGCACTTATGCACGGGCGCAACGTTTCCTTAATAGTGGTGGCATGGTTTTTCTTGCCCATGTAGTTGATATTCGTGAAGAGCCACCATCCATTCGTGAAATTTGTAACGACCCGTCTTTTTCCGTTTACTTTCCGTTTAATAATTTTAAAGTCCGTTATTTAATTATAACATCTCCCGTTTACTCTAGCGTATTTAAAATAATTCACGCACCTGCTTTTAAACTCGAGGGACCAACTTTGCCAATTGACCAAAGTGGTAACTAGGTCAAATGGTCAAAGTCACCTCCCACCACTCATTTTCACCTCCCATTTTCCTTTTTCTTTCTTACTTCCATTTTTCTTCCATTTCTTCATAATCGAAGAATCATCATCTAAATCGAATCTAGTAAGCTAACATCAAAACAAATTACATATTTGTGATCTACTACTCAAGACCTTTAATTTGGTACCAATTTCATTACTTGGGGTAAGCTTTTCAAAAACTCTAGATTTCTTGTTCTTGGTGTTCTTGGCTTAAAAGTGTGTTAGTTATTGTCTGTGGCTCAAGTCTAACATGAATATGTAAATTGTTTACTTGTTCTTGTCATTTTGGTGTAACTAAGATGAACTTGAAAAAGGGTTTGTTTAATCTTGAGATTTGGTTGATTAAATTTTGTTAAATGTTAAAGTGCATGTATTAAATGTGTTACTAGCATCACTAGCTTCAATTTGGTACGTAGGTTGACTTAGAAAGACTACATTAACATGATTGTTGAATTTATGATTTTTTGTTAGGGTTTGGTAGTCTTAAATATGAAATTTTGATGCATTAAATGCTTTGTAATTGTGACGACCCGGAAATTTCCGACCAAATTTAAACTTAATCTTTATATGTTTCCGACACGATAAGCAAAGTCTGTAATGTTGAAATCTCAAAAACTTTGAACTGTGTTCATATATTCAATTGACCTTCGACCATTCCCGACGATTCACGAACAATTACTTGTAAATAGATACGTATATATTTAAATATATATAAATAATAATTTGAAATATATTATAATTAACTATGTAAAATAAAACAATATATAATAATTATTATTTAAAACATATCTATATATATAAATAAGGTATATTGAATATATAAATATAGTTCCGAATTTTTGAGTAAACAATAGAAGCACTCGTTTATCATTCGATGGTTATTTAAATAAGTTAATTTCAAACTCATGTGATTTTAAAATAAACGATGATCTGAAAATGAGTAATATAAATTTTAGGCTTATTAAAAATGTATTTAGGAACTATTTGTTGAATTTTAAAACTTTTTATATTTTACTTGGGGTTGGGAGTGAATAATTAATGTAATTTTTATTTAATAGTTAATGATCGAATTTTATACCATAATAACCAAAATAAATAAATATAGTTAATTTAAAATATGAAATTTTCTGAACACTTTTATCCGCCACAGATTTCGCACGATATAACAGTCCGTATGTAAATCCAAAAGAGGGACGGCTCACTTTGATTACACGTTTCTTAGATTCTGTAAACTAAGATTTATATTACATATTATATTATTAAATATTACTTTATTATATTTTAATTTATATATTCACATGCACTTGTATGCATTCGGAAAAATTCACCCACAACTTGATTAACTGTTTATTTCCTTCATATGAATTATTATTAAATTGATATTATAATTATAATTATAATTATGATTATTAGGTGAGTGGGATTAACTGTTGCTTATTGTCTATTTAACACACGGATTACATATACACTTATATGCATTACATGTTAACTATAAACACCACTACTCTAGTTCATCACTTCCTTCTTCATTTCTTTTGATCGGCAATCACCATTGAACACCATCAACCACCATGTCTTCTTCGACCACCACCTCATCCTTTCTTGTTTCTCTTTTCGTGAACAACAAAACCAAAACTCACCATATCGAAACCCACCACAGGTTTTGTTCTAGAATTTGGCCAATTGAATCAAATCTTTATGTCTCTCAATTGGTCCGGTCGCATGTAGTGTCACACACTTTGCTCCAGTCATTCCACCGGAAGATTTAGTTGCGTCACATGGTAATTAACACCAAGTCACTTTGCATAATATTATTATAAACTGATATTAATTAATTGATATTGATATTATGAATGGGGTGTTACTGTGCTCTCAATCCTTTAAGAGTTAAACCTTATCTCACATCCAGTAAATTTGAAATTTCTTTTATATCTACTACACCATATTTTATCGATGTTCGTTTAACAAAGTGTCACCAGGGGTTGCTGAAAGACGACTCAAAACCCCACCAAAAACTACTAGTTGTATTCGATATTGCTACAGCTACTGCACCATCTCTCTTTTCTTTCAAACATCACCACTTCAAAGAACCACCATCATTGACGAACCCAAACACACCACCAAGCTGCTATGTTGCTGCTTCCCTTCATTACTATTGTTCGTTCCCGGTTATTTCTGTTTTCTGATCTAACAAAACATCTCAAAACCAACACCATCAAACCATCGACGCATTCATATGTGTTGTAGTTATTACGATAAAGATGATGATAATTGAAACATGGCAATTTAATACATGGACATTTAAGATTGTAAAGTGATGTGTTGGCGTAGTTTTTTTTTCAAAGTCTACGGTCCACACCAAATACCACAATACAAAAAGATAAAGGTTTATACTTTAACAGAAATCGACATTTTGTCATCTCCTTAAACTGGTGGGGCGAGCGACTATTTGAGGGGCCAAATTCGGATCAATTTCCTACAGGAACTCCATAAATTGGAACAACTTATAATATTCTTTTTGTTTATTATATTACTCAAAACTTGTGACTGATCAATTGTTTAAGATGTCATAAATTTCAAATAGACTTAAGTTTGGCATATGGATCGACGGTATCATAGAAGAAGCAAACATGTAAGAAAAATGAAGAGTATCGCGTTATTTTTTTATTTGTTTCTGCCGTTCGTTTGTACCCAAAACAAACCCACAAAAATGATGTTGGAGCGGGCTACTGTTGGGCTTATGTTGCATTTTTCTTTGGGCCGAGACTTGTTTTTATTAACTTGGGCCATAATGTATTGAAATATTCAAGTGGGTCTCTTTTACTTGTTAAACGGACTACAATAATTAGTGGACTGCTGAGGCCCAATGAGCCTAGTACCGACCCATCTTTTGGGTTGAAGGATTCGCAACACTTGATCTCTTTATCTCTTTAGTCGGTAATTATGATTATTGATTCGAAAATGATAATGATAGAAGTAAATAAAAAAAAATATGATAAGAAGTGATGAGGGAATTGATGATGATAAAGACTTAATGATGAGGTTGGGTAGTAGATAAAATGGTGATAAAGATGAAATGATAGTGTAATGATAATGATGTTAGACGATTAAGGACGTGATCGTGTTCATGACAGAAACGTTTTACGAATGATGATGACGATCCGAGTTCGATAATATTCCATGATGATAATGGAGGGTATAATTCTAATTATCATTATTATTATAGTAATTTTTATTATTATTATTATTATATTATTATTATTATTATTATTATTATTATTATTATTATTATTATTATTATTATTATTATAAAAATATTATAACTTCCTATTATTAATATCATTTTACCAAGTAAAGTATTAGTGATATAAAAACATATTTTTAATATAATCATATATATTAATATAAATTGTTATACATTTAATTAAGTTATTAATGAACACATAATTTATTAAGATAATATTTATAATATATAAATCTGTTCGATTACAATTATATATTTTAATATATATAACTGATATAGGTTCATGAATCCGAGGTCAACCCACACTTGTTCAATGTCGTCATATGTATTTTTACTACAAAATACAATATGTGAGTTTCATTTGCTCCCTTTTTAAATGCTTTTGCAATATATATTTTTGGGACTGAGAATACATGCGCTGCTTTTAAAAATCTTTTATGAAATAGACACAAGTAATCGAAACTACATTCTATGGTTGGATTATCGAATCGAATATCACCCTTTTTAGTCTGGTAATCTAAGAATTAGGGAACAGACACCCTAATTGACGCGAATCCTAAAGATAGATCTATTGGGCCTAACAAACCCCATCCGAGTTACGGATGCTTTAGTACTTTGATTTTATCATGTCCGATGAGAGTCCCGGAATGATGGGGATATTCTAGACGCCTTTTGTTAATGTCGATTACCAGGTGTTCACCATATGAATGAATTTTATCTCTATGCAGTTTGTGCGAAATGCCTGATATGAGATGATATTTATGAAAAATGAAAATAGAAATCTTGTGGTCTATTAAAATTATGGAAATGATTGTTTATGATAAACTAATGAACTCACCAACCTTTTGGTTGACACTTGAAAGCATGTTTATTCTCAGGTATTAAAGAAATCTTTCGCTGTGCATTTGCTCATTTTAAAGATATTACTTGGAGTCATTCATGACATATTTCAAAAGACGTTGCATTCGAGTCGTTGAATTCATCAAGATTAATATTAAGTCATTTATAGTTTGGATATATTATGAAAGGGTATGCATGCCTGTCAACTTTCGATGAAATGAAAGTTTGTCTTTTAAAAACGAATGCAATGTTTGTAAAATGTATCATATAGAGGTCAAATGTCTCGCGATGTAACCAAATGTAATGTATTCGTCCAGATGGATTAGGACGGGTCGTTAAAGTTGGTATCAGAGCGGTGGTCTTAGCAAACCAGGTCTTGCATTAGTGTGTCTAACTGATAGTTGTTAAGATGCGTTAGTGAGTCTGGACTTCGACCGTGTCTGCATGTCAAAAGTTTTGCTTATCATTTGGTGTCGAAAATTACCTGCTTATCATTCTTAGTCTAGACACGTCTTACTGCATTTAGTGCATCGATAGTGTATAGACAAAATTCATATCTTAGCGTATCTGTTTCTGTTACTGTAGACTTTTCTTGATAGCTTCCGTAGATTCCTCCGTAACTTATGGGATTTTAGTATTATATATGCATATGTAAATCATGTATTGCAGGGTACTAATCTACATCCTATAATCTTTTTCATATCGAAAATCTTTCATCTGATCGTACGAGATGGATCCCTCAACTAGTTCGAATTCCTCGGATTCCGACAGCTATTCTGATATGGATTTTCACTTGAACTCCGAAAGCAGTGTAACCGGAATGGATCAACCAATCAGCCATCTTCAATTCTGGATGAATTGAGGATTGGTTCATAGTCGACTTAATCAATGGAGACGCGAAGAATACGATCCTTTCCACCAATCAAATTGCCCTCTTGACGAAGAACCCGAAGCACTTACCGGCGAACCAGTTCGAAACACCATCTTCACTTTCATTTCCAGAGTATCTCACCACGACTATATCATATTTACAATTCTAAACCTTATTCACCCGCTTGTTCCGACCGAAAATCATCCCGGAATAATAGAAGAAGTCAACAAACTCCGTGCTCGAGTAATCAATTTGGAGAATATTGTGCAACATTTACCAGCTTTAGCAACATCATCAGCACCAACAGTACCATTGATAAATAGCACCAGTACCATCAACAATCCATGCCTCAACATCTCATTCTGTACCTCGAGTAAAATCATCGTTCTACATATCGTTCTACATCAATTACCTTCGTTTTTCATGGCGATTATGTAATCTCGAATGTTTTAGAGATTATGTATTCTAGTTCTAACGGTAAATCAAATGAGATTAATATTATATTAACTTATTAAATCTATGATTACATCTGAAGAAAATATATATATGTAAGTATATTTTCATAAAGATTGTAATTAAAAATTCTTTCGTACAAACTGTTAATGGTGAAAATATTTTAACGGGTAGGTAATACCCAAGGAATATTTAGATTTCACATTAATAAGTTACATTGTACATTCTTCGAATCTGATTCAACAGTCATTTACTATCCTACTTACATCCACAAGATATAAGTAGGTAATCCGTTCACCACAAAATAATCATTTTCATTCAATTTCATATTTGGATTTTGACTTATCAGAATCCAACAAGTGGCATAATGAAGAAAACGTTTGACATAATGAAAATTTGTTAGAAACAAACAAATTAACTATGAGAAATTTTGTTAAGAAATCACGCTAACAAAATCCTAGCTAACTGTTCCTAGTTAACTGTTAATTCCTTATTACATTTAATTATCGCAATTTAATTATCGCAACTTTAATTCTCACAATTTTATTTATCGTCATTTAATTTCTGTTATTTATTTTACGCACTTTAACTATCGGGACACGTATACAAGGTTTTGACATATCATATCGACGCATATATATATATATATATATATATATATATATATATATATATATATATATATATATATATATATATATACGTATATGTATATATATGTATATGTATGTATATGTATATATATATGTATATGTATATATATACATATATACATATATATATACATATATACATATATATATGTATATACATATATGTATGTATATACATATATGTATATATATATATGTATATATATATATATACATATGTATATATATATACATATGTATATATATATACATATGTATATATATATACATATGTATATATATATACATATGTATATATATATACATATGTATATATATGTATATATATATACATATATATATATATACATATGTATATATATTATTTGGAATAACCATAGACACTCTATATGCAGTAATGCTCGATTTAGCTATACATGGTTGAGGTTGATTCTACAATAATATATATACTTTGAGTTGTGATCGAGTCTGAGACATGTATACAATGGGTCATGATACGTATTAATTAATTCGAATATTATATATTAAACTATATATGAATTATTGAATTACTAACTGTGGACTACTAACTGTGGACTACCAACATTGGACAATAAAAATGAATTAAAATATTGATTATAACATATGAAACTAAATAATTCTTCAAGTCTGCCACTTGATTTCATCTTAAACCTCATTTGTATCTTGACGATTACAATCTGCGTTCAAACCTTTCATGATTCTTGAAAACACCTCAATCGAGATGATGAACCAACTGCATCTCATCTATGGAAGAAAAGATCTATGCATATAGTTATGCACCTGAAAAACTCTTGGAAACTGAGTAAACATTTAACACATAGCTGTGCTAACTCCTTTAGTGTTATTAATACCCAAAACAACTTTGCAATTCCTTTTTCCAAGTAGCAAATTTTATCACAGCTCCATCAAGACAATTTTGACTTTTCATCCGGAGTAATCTTATTATAACCCTATCATATACTCATCCGCACCTTGTAACGAGAATTTCCATACCAATTACCGAAAATAAGCAATCAGTATTTTGAATCTCGCAGTGTTTCTACATCAATAGTTATATGTATACATATAATATTTATCTCTTGGAATTATGATCTTCCATTCTGAAATTCTGAAAAGCACCCAGTCTGCGAATCAATACTCTGAATTTTGAAAAGTTGAATGAAGCAACAAAAATTATAGATGACTTTAACAGTCAAAAGTTTGATGATAAAGAATGATACGTTAGAAAAGCTCAAAAGAAAAATTTGTACTGAAAAACGAATTGAGCAAACCAGGAAGGAGGCTGTGGACGAATTACAAAGACTAAATCTACCTTCAAATAATCCAAATGATTCCATATTTACTGAAGTCATTAACGAATACCTTGCTCCTGACTCTAAACCTTTACGGACAAATCTTCTTCATCATCCATCGATATTAGAAATTCTAAGATATCATCGTATCTTTCATTATAAACATCCTCGATATTTCTGAAGATATTTTCATAACTATGCTTATCTGAAATCATTTATCTCTTTGCGATATCAGTGTTACATCAGAAAGGAAACTATATTAGTGTCTATATTCTGAAAAATTCGAATTTAAAATTTGAATGTTACCGCATTTAATCAAATATCAGACGTAGTAATCGAGACAGATTACCGCATTTAATCAAAGAGGATCCTAATTTCCTTAATTACCAAAGACTCAAATCTTATATAGATTACGAAGATTTTCTTTAAATTCCTTGAATTCCAGAAATCAATCGTGACTACGTCACAAGTTAAATCTATATCTCAATCTTTTGTGATAGCTTCACTCGTACTCTTCACGAAATCAAATTGCTTTATCCATATTACTCATTGATGATGAAACTCTAATTTTCAGCTCGTATGCATCATAAAAACATACTTATTGTCAGCCATGACCATCCCAATCAAATTTCGGGACGAAATTTCTTTAACGGGTAGGTACTGTGACGACCCGGAAATTTTCGACCAAATTTAAACTTAATCTTTATATGTTTTCAACACGATAAGCAAAGTCTGTAATGTTGAAATCTCAAAAACTTTGAACTGTGTTCATATATTCAATTGACCTTCGACCATTCCAGACGATTCACGAACAATTACTTGTAAATAGATACGTATATATTTAAATATATATAAATAATAATTTGAAATATATTATAATTAACTATGTAAAATAAAACAATATATAATAATTATTATTTAAAACATATTTATATATATAAATAAGGTATATTGAATATATAAATATAGTTCTGAATTATTGAGTAAACGATAGAAGCACTCGGTGATCCGAAAATGAGTAATATAAATTTTAGGCTTATTAAAAATGTATTTAGGAACTATTTGTTGAATTTTAAAACTTTTTATATTTTACTTGGGGTTGGGAGTGAATAATTAATGTAATTTTTATTTAATAGTTAATGATCAAATTTTATACCATAATAACCAAAATAAATAAATATAGTTAATTTAAAAATATGAGATTTTTCTGAACACTTTTATCCGCCACTGATTTCGCACGATATAACAGTCTGTATGTAAATCCAAAAGAGGGACGGCTCACTGTGATTACACGTTTCTTAAATTCTGTAAACTAAGATTTATATTATATATTATATTATTAAATATTACTTTATTATATTTTAATTTATATATTCACATGCACTTGTATTCATTCGGAAAAATTCACCCACAACTTGATTAACTGTTTATTTCCTTCACATGAATTATTATTAAATTTATATTATAATTATAATTATGATTATTAGGTGAGTGGGATTAACTGTTGCTTATTGTCTATTTAACACACGGATTACATATACACTTATATGCATTACATGTTAACTATAAACACCACTACTCTAGTTCATCACTTCCTTCTTCATTTCTTTTGATCAGCAATCACCATTGAACACCATCAACCACCATGTCTTCTTCGATCACCACCTCATCCTTTCTTGTTTCTCTTTTCGTGAACAACAAAACCAAAACTCACCATATCGAAACCCACCACAGGTTTTGTTCTAGAATTTGGCCAATTGAATCAAATCTTTATGTCTCTCAATTGGTCCGGTCGCATGTAGTGTCACACACTTTGCTCCAGTCATTCCACCGAAAGATTTACTTGCGTCACATGGTAATTAACACCAAGTCACTTTGCATAATATTATTATAAACTGATATTAATTGATTGATATTGATATTATGAACGGGGTGTTACTGTGCTCTCAATCCTTCAAGAGTTAAACCTTATCTCACATCCAGTAATTTCAAAATTTCTTTTATATCTACTGCACCATATTTTATCGATGTTCGTTTAAAAAAGTGTCACCAGGGGTTGCTGAAAGACGACTCAAAACCCCACCAAAAACTACTAGTTGTATTCGATATTGCTACAGCTACTACACCATCTCTCTTTTCTTTCAAACATCACCACTTCAAAGAACCACCATCATTGACGAACCCAAACACACCACCAAGCTGCTATGTTGCTGCTTCCCTTCATTACTATTGTTCGTTCCCGGTTATTTCTATTTTCTGATCGAACAAAACATCTCAAAACCAACACCATCAAACCATCGATGCATTCATATGTGTTGTAGTTATTACGATAAAGATGATGATAATTGAAACATGGCAATTTAATACATGGACATTTAAGATTGTAAAGTGATGTGTTGGCGTAGTTTTTTTTTCAATGTCTACGGCCCGCACCAAATATCACAATACAAAAAGATAAAGTTTTATACTTTAATAGAAATTGACATTTTGTCATCTCCTTCAATGCTAATAAGGTATATTGAAAATAAGTGTATATATTAATTTGAATTAATATAATACCATTTAATCATTAGAATTAAATATGTAAAATAATTTACAAGATAAAAAAAGTTGTTATTAAAAATAAAACTATATAAAAATAGATAGTAGTTCTATAAAGGATTTTTATGACATGTATAATGGAATATATATATAAAAAGATATAAAAATTATATGTATTATATATAGTTATTAAATATTAAATAATTAGTAATGTGTAATATTAATATATTTACAAGTTAAAAGATAGTTGCTATTACTTATTATTAATACTAATATCAGTATTATTAAAACTGGATACATTTAATTACTAATATTATTGATATCTTTACCACTTTCATTATTATTAATATTAATATTAATATTAATAATATTAATATTAAATTTTAATAAATTTAAGGTTATGATTATCAAAATAAATACTTAAAATATAAATATTACTATAAGAATGATTAAATTTATTATTTAGTTATAATTTAAATATTATTAGTTATTATGATTAATTCTATTATTATTATTAATATATAATTATAATTACCATTATTATTAAAATCATTATTAATATTATCATAAAGATAATACAATTTATCATAAATTTTTGATTATTATTATTATAATTGTTAAAATTATTATTAATTATTATTATTATTATTTATATAATTATTATTATTATTAATATTATTATTATTAATCTACTTATTTATTTGTTAATACCGAATATATAAATTAGATAAATAACTGGAATCTGTTTCACGTAGCAATCAACTCGTACTAAAATTTGTTTCTGTCTCATAAATTGATACAAGTCATAATCGATCATACCAATCTGTTGAATTTTACCAATTGAAAATTTTATTTTCTTCTCTGAACGAATATTTTTCTGTCGAGTGAATCAAGCTACAAAACAAATATTAATCGAGTCATTTTGGATGTAATAACATCACTTTCCCTCTATATAACTCCCTGATAATGCAATTCGAATTTAAACATAGAAATTAAACAGCAATTTTGAATAAACTAGTCGAACTGCTCTGTTCTTCCTTTTCTTTTGTCAAGTCTGAAATTCGAATCAATTTTAAAAATTTAACAATGCAATATTGTTAGAAATCTTATATTCAATCTATCTGGAAAGTTTCAAAACCCAATTCTTCCTATCGAGTTTGAATTTTGGAGTCAAAGTTTACGTTTCAAAAGTCAAACGAAGTGTTCATCAAAAAATTTGAATTCTATTCGATGTTTTAGGATCAATTGAGGTTACAGAAAGTTTGTAGGAGAGAATTGCAATCGTTTTCATGTTGGAATTATGGTCTATATCAGTCTCTAACCACAAAATCGAATTTGAGTTTTTGAAAGTTAAAAACGAGCTGTACAGCTCTTTTTCGTTTTTTTTCTTTGTTTCAGATTATTCCAAATCATTCTATAATAGTTCTGTGTCCTAAAACTAATTAGGAAAAAAACGTTATTAGCTTGAATGAATCCTTGGTTTGGTCAATTGGATTTTTATCATGAAGAAGATGATGAAACATTTTTACGGGTTATATATATTTTGATACCGATAAATTCAGAAAAAGGAAAACAGATTAGATGGTCAGAGTGTTTGTGGGTGAGCGAGAGGTCGGGGGTTCGAGTTCGGTTCGTGGCAATAATTTTTTTAAAGCTTCTTTTGAGGTAGTTTTCATATCAAAATTATTATTATTATTATTATTATTATTATTATTATTATTATTATTATTATTATTATTATTATTATGATTATTATTATTATTATTATTATTATTATTATTATTATTAATATTATTAATATTATTATTATTATTATTATTATTATTATTATTATTATTATTATTATTAGTATTATTATTATTATTATTATTATTGTTATTATTAGTTATTGTTATTGTTGTTGTGAATATGACTATGAAATTAAGTTATAGGAACTATAGTTATAAGTTAGAAATTAAACATGAAGTTTATGATAAATCTGATTATTATTATTAACACTGTTATTATTATCGTTATTATCATTACTAATATTATCATTATTAATATTATCATTATTATAATTAGCATTATTATTATCATTAACATTATTATCACTACAAGTATTATTAAAACTACCATCATTTTTTTTTTTATGATTATTATTACTAATACTAAAATATTTTAAATTAAAATATTAACATTGATAACTTACCTTTTAAAATAATATTAAGTTTTAATACATTATATAACATTTTTAAAGATTAAAATATAATAGTTATAATAAATAACATAATATATATATATATATATATATATATATATATATATATATATATATATATATATATATATATATATATATATATATATATATATATATATATATATATATATATATATATATCCTAAATAAAACACTTTAATAAAGAAGTTGATATTTAAACATTAATTATAAACTTAATATATATAAAATAGTTATAATTAATAATATAGCATATGAACTGCTAATAAAACAAGAATATTAGTAAAATTAATACATAAACTTGATCCATTACGATTACATGTTTTAATATATATATGAATGAATTTTAGTTCGCAGGTTATGCGTACTATTTTATTACACAGGTTATGTGTAATATAAAAATGAAATCTTGTGGTCTATTAAAATTATGGAAATGAATGATTATGATAAACCTATGAACTCACCAACCTTTTGGTTGACACTTTTAAGCTTGTTTATTTTCAGGTACGAAAGAAATCTTCTGCTGTACATTTGCTCAATTTAGAAATATTACTTGGAGTCATTCATGGCATATTTCAAAAGACGTTGCATTCAAGTCATTGAGTTCAAAAAGACTGTTATAAAAGATTAGTCATTCATATTAGGAGAATCATATATCATTTGTATCGAAAGGTTATATTTTGAAATGAGTTATCTTTCAACGAATGCAATGTTTGTATAGCTTATCATATAGAGGTTAATACCTCGCAATGAAATCAATTGAGATGAATCGTTTATAATCGATATGAACGGGTCATTAAAGACCTTATGAAGTAATGTTAAATGAACATGTGAGTTAGGGTAATATAATGACCGGGATTATATTACGGTAACTCATGTGGCATTCCAACGTTATAACATAAAGAATTGAGGGCAGGTCAAGAAAAATTTTTCTCTCTATCCTTATTCCATATCACGATTAGTATTATTGAGAATACTAATCAACGATATTCTTGTGTCATGAAGGAATAATGGCTCGCCGAGGTCAACGCAATACTCCTCCCGAAACTCCCGAACAAGCTCTTCAATGAATGATAGCCACCGTCGTAGATGCGGCCATGGCCGGTCACTCCTCCAACAACAACAACAACAACAACAACAACAACAACAACAACCACCATGGAGCAAATAATTCAAATGAGGGATGCTCCTACAAAAATTTCATGGGGTGCAAACCTCACACTTTCGATGGAACTGGGAGATCGGTTTCTCTAACCTGATGGTTTGAGAAAACGGAAGCCGTTTTTAGCATAAGCGATTTCCGGGACCAAGAAAAAGTCAAGTATTCCACCCACACTTTCGCCGGTATCGCTCTCACATGGTGGAATACGTATGTGCAATTGGTGGGTACCGATGAAGCCCACGCACTCTCTTGGGCCGATTTAAGAGAAAAGATAATCATCGAATACTTCCCATGTGAAGAGGCTCGAAGGCTCGAACGCGTGCTAGGAAATTTAAAAGCAGTCCGAAATGACCTTAAAGCTTATGATCAACGGTTTGTCTTGCTAGCCTTAATGTGTCCAAACCTCGTGACTCCCGAGCCCCTAAGGGTTGAACTTTACATGGATGGCCTTCCAAAGAGCATTAAACACGGGGTAATGTCATCCAAACCTGCTAACCTACAAGAGGCTTTAAAGATGGCCCGTGAATTGATGGAAACGGTGGATGAAATTGAAGTGCCAGCACCAAAGGCCGAGGATAAATCGGGTGGCAACAAAAGAAAGTGGGAAGCCCCCCAATCAAGCAACTACATAACTTCACCAAGAAGTCTTTCACCTCCGACGGCAAGAAATGTTATGCCAAAAATCTACCATTTTGCAACAAGTGCCTGATAATGCTAAAAACGAACATATATTTCATAGCATTATCTCTCAAGAAAGACAAGATTTTAGTTGCAATTGTCCTATTTACAAGTGATATTCGTTTAAATATTAAAAGGTGAAGACAAAAGACAGATTCGACGATTTGAAGACGCAAACGACCAAAAAGCTCAAAAGTATAAAGTACAATCAAAGTGGTTCAAATTATTGGTGAGAAACATCTCGAAATTACAAGAGTACAAGACGCGAAACACAAAATACAAGATATTAAATTGTACGCAAGGACGTTCGAAAATCCGGAACCGGAACCAAAGTCAACTCTCAACGCTCGACGCAACGGACTAAAAATTACAAGTCAACTATGCACATAAATATAATATAATATATAAATAATTCTTAAAATTATATATATATATATATATTATATTTTAAAAACCGTAGATCCGCACTCGCGGTACTTTTGTGAAGGAAACCACCACACTCGCGGAACTCTACAGTACAACGTGGGCCTATAAAAGCCATCGAATTCTGCACGAATTTTACACATTTTTTTTAATCTTTTTCTCTTCTCATTCATATACGTAAATATATATATATATATATATATATATATATATATATATATATATATATATATATATATATTATATTTTAATTTTAATTTTAATTTTAAATTCTAATAATAAGGATATGTTAGCGATTGTTGTAAGGGTGTAAGTCGAAATTCTGTCCGTGTAACGCTACGCTATTTTTAATCACTGTAAGTTATGGTTAATGTTATTTTTAATTTAATGTCTCGTAGCTAAGTTATTATTATGCTTATTTAAGCCGAAGTAATCGTGATGTTGGGCTAAATATTAAAATTGGGTAATTGGGCTTTGTACCATAATTGGGGTTTGGACAAAAGAACGACACTTGTGGAAATTAGACTATGGGCTATTAATGGGCTTTATATTTGTTTAACTAAATGATAGTTTGTTAATTTAATATGAATATTTACAATTGGACGTACCTATAAATAACCATATACACTCCATCAGACACGATGGGCGGGATATTTATATGTACGAATAATTGTTCATTTAACCAGACACGGGAATGGATTAACAGTTAATGGAATTATTAAAACAAGGGTGAATTATATACAAGGACACTTGGTGTAATTATAGTTTAAGTCCCCAATTAGTTGGAATATTTGACTTCGGATATAAGGATAATTTGACGAGGACACTCGCATTTTATATTTATGACTGATGGACTGTTATGGACAAAAAAACCAGAAGGACATATTGAATAATCCAGGACAAAGGACAATTAACCCATGGTAATAAACTAAAATCAACACGTCAAACATCATGATTACGGAAGTTTAAATAAGCATAATTCTTTATTTTCATATTTAATTGCACTTTTAATTATCGCACTTTTATTTACTGTCATCCTATTTAATTGCACTTTTAATTATCATTCTCTTTAATTATCGCAATTTTATTTTATTGCACTTTTATTTTTCGCAATTTCATTATCGTTGTTTACTTTACGTTTTAAATTAAGTCTTTTATATAATTAATATTTTACATTAGGTTTTAACTGTGACTTAAGTTTTAAAATCGACAAACCGGTCATTAAACGGTAAAAACCCCCCTTTATAATAATAATACAACTTATATATATTTTGTATTTTTACAAATATAAGTTAAAAATATAGCGTTAAGCTTGTTTAAAGATCCCTGTGGAACGAACCGAACTTACTAAAAACTACACTACTGTACGATTAGGTACACTGCCTATAAGTGTTGTAGCAAGGTTTAGGTATATCCATTCTATAAATAAATAAATATCTTGTGTAAAATTGTATCGTATTTAAGAGTATTTCATAGTAAAATAATAACTATTTCGTATACACCTCTACGCACATCAAGTATTTTTGGCGCCGCTGCCGGGGAATAACACTTAACGCCGAAGCAAGACGCTATTAAAAAAAATTTAGTTTTTACGTTATTTTTGTTAAAATATATTTACATAAGTTTTAAATATCAAAAATATAAAAACATAAAAAATATATATATATATATCTTTAAGTCTTTAAATAAAAAAAAAAGAAGGTATTTTTAGTTATAAAATACTAATAAATAATTTTTATTTAAAATATAAGTTTTAGTTATATTATAAAACATTTTCTATAAAATAAAAACAGAAAATTAAAAAAAAAAAAAAAAAGTATAAAAAAAAGAACCTGTCAAATTTTTTGACCTGCATCTGATCTGTATCTGAGGTATCCGCACTCGCGGTACTTTTTGCCAGTTGGCATCCGCACTCGCGGAGCCTTCTGACAGCTGCAACATCAGATTTCATTTATTACGAAATTAGGGTTAAAATTAATTATTATTAATTAAAATTAGGGTTTTAATTTAATATAATTAGTATAAGTTTAGTTTTAATTAATTTTAAGTTTTAATTAGTTTTATTAATATATAAAACTACTATTTTTATAAAATACTTAATATAAAAATAATATTTTTATAAAAATTGTATTTTTACAACTTTAAGTTTTATTTTTAAAATTTCGTACCTTTTTTAATCGTTTATTCGTAATATTTATATTTTTCGTTCGTATTTAGTTTTAAGTCATAGTTTGTGCTATAGTTATTTTTATTTCTAGATTTTTAGGCTTTGTCGTAAAATCCCTTAAGTGCTTTTTCTTTAGACTAAGATTTAGGTGCTCTAGAATTTTGCGACGCCATTTTTATATTTTAGTACCTTTTTAAGTTATTGCCATTTTGGATATAGAATTCATTTAAGCTTTAATACCTTTAGATGTAACTTTTAATTCTTAGTTTTTTAGTTCCTTTTTACGTTTCGACGCGCTACTTTCTTATTTTATTTTTCAACCTT
The DNA here is from genome assembly GCF_046630445.1 of Rutidosis leptorrhynchoides. NCBI lineage: Eukaryota > Viridiplantae > Streptophyta > Magnoliopsida > Asterales > Asteraceae > Rutidosis > Rutidosis leptorrhynchoides. The sequence goes on from NC_092334.1 coordinate 195,989,432, forward strand.
TTATTTTTCGACATTTTTCGGCGCGCTCTTTTTCTTTCTTATTTCTAGACACTCTAGTTTTTAGGACATAGAATTTTCAATTTCTTCTCTAAAATTTCTTTAAAATTCAACGAAAAATTATTTTAAGCGGTTAAATTAATAGACATCCAAAATTTTCTTGTTCGTAGTAATAGTTGGATTTGTTAGTGGCGAGTTGTGGGCTTTCGATTTAAAGGGTCCTGGCTACCTGCTGCATCTATTGGCTATTCAAAACGTGGGCAAAATCAGAAAAGTCTATTAATTTGATAACTTATATAATTTTTATTTTTATAACTAATATGATATTCAGTGAATGCACCGAGCAAAACGTTCACCACCTTTTGTACGTTCACCACCTGTAACTCGATCAAGACATCTAGCAAATATTTTCGCCGTTGATTTTTCTTTAGAATCGTCATCCAGTCGACCAAGTACTCCAATTCAAATTTCCGATAATCCATTTTTTGAACCCGACATCACAATTAAGAATCTGGAGAATATTCAGGGACAATTCATAGATCCTGAACCACTAATCTTTCCTCCGGAACCACCAATTATTCAAACAGAGATTGTCGAGGAACCAACCATTAAATCAGAATCCTATAGAGATTCAGATTCAACAAATTCAATTATGGAAAATCTGGAACCTCTAAGTATGGAAGACCGAATGAGGGCTAAACGCACTGGCTAAGGTCACGTAATTACTCAACCAGACATTAATGCGCCAGATTATGAAATCAAAGGACAAATCCTACACATGGTAACTAATCAATGCCAATTTAGTGGTGCACCGAAGGAAGATCCAAATGAACATCTTCGTACCTTTAATAGGATCTGCACTCTATTTAAAATAAGAGAAGTGGAGGATGAACAGATATATCTCATGTTATTTCCCTGGACTTTAAAGGGAGAAGCCAAAGATTGGTTAGAATCGTTACCTGAAGGGGCGATTGATACATGGGACGTTTTAGTTGAAAATTTTCTTAAACAATTCTTTCCGGCATCTAAAGCCGTGAGACTTCAAGGAGAAATTGTTACGTTCACACAAAAGCCAAATGAAAGTTTATATGAGGCTTGGACAAGATTTGGAAAGTTATTGAGAGGATGTCCGCAACATGGTTTGGACACTTGTCAAATAGTACAAATATTCTACCAAGGATGCGACATCACTACAAGGAAAGACATTGATATAGCAGCTGGTGGTTCCATTATAAAGAAAACAGCAACTGATGCTTACAAAATTATTGATAACACTGCTTCCCACTCACATGAGTGGCACCAAGAAAAAGATATCGTTAGATCATCTAAAGCAGCTAGAGCCGATTCTAGCCATGACTTAGATTCCATTTCTGCAAAGATAGATGCTGTCGAGAGACGAATGGAAAAGATGACTAAGGATATTCACTCAATACGAATTAGTTGTGAGCAGTGTGGAGGACCACATTTAATAAAAGATTGTCTCAGTATTGAACTAACAATGGAATAAAGAAAGAATGTTTCATACATAAACCAAAGGCCTGGAAATAATTATCAGAATAATTATCAACCGCCAAGACCAATCTACAATCAAAATTAGAATTATAACCGAAATGTTCCATACAACAATCAACAAGGTCCTAGTAATCAACAAGTATCCAACAATACTTACAATCAGCAAAGACCTAATTTTCAAAATAAACCACCACAAACAGATGATAAAAAGCAAAATTTAGAAGATATGATGTCAAAGCTAGTTGAATCTCAAACGTAGTTTTTCATATCTCAGAAACAAACCAATGAACAAAATGCTTAAGCATTTAGAAATCAACAAGCTTCTATTCAAAATCTGGAACAAGAAGTAAGTAACCTAGCAAGGTTAATAGGTGAAAGAAAACCAGGAAGTCTACCTAGTGATACAAATGCTAACCCCCGGAATGAAACAGCTAAAGTCATTACCACAAGAAGTGGTATTACACTTAAACCACCTGAAATACCTGTAATTTCTGATGACCCTATTCCTACTCCACAAGAACCACAACCTGAACAAGATAAGGAAAAAGAACCGGTAGTTGAAAAGGTTAATGAAGATAACACAGTTAAGGCTAAACCTTATGTTAAACCATACCAACCACCACTTCCTTACCCGAGTAAAATGAGAAAAGAAAGACTTGAAGCAGAGCAATCCAAATTCTTGGATATGTTTAAACAAATAAATGTCAATCTTCCTTTCATTGATGTGATTTCAGAAATGCCTAGATATGCTAAATTCTTGAAAGATCTAATCACAAATAGAAAGAAAATGGAAGAACTCTCAGCTGTTACTATGAATGCTAATTGTTCTGCAGTGCTGTTGAATAAGATACCAGAAAAATTATCTGATCCAGGAAGTTTCACAATTCCATATTTTCTGGGAAGTCTTAGTTCAATAGAAGCACTGGCAGATTTAGGTGCTAGTATAAATTTAATGTCGTATTCACTATACGCTAAACTAGACCTTGGAGAATTGAAACCAACACGAATAAGTATACAACTAGCCGATAGATCAGTAAAATATCCTAGAGGGATAATGGAGAACATGCTAGTTAAAGTTGGTACTTTAGTATTTCCAATAGATTTTGTTATTCTGGACATGGAAGAAGATTCTCAAGTACCTCTCATATTAGAAAGACCATTCTTAAACATAGCTAAGGCAATAATAGACGTGTTCGGTAAGAAACTGACCCTAATTATAGAGGACGAGAGTGTTACCTTTTCAGTAGATAGAGCCATGCAACAACCGCAATCTGCAGATGATACATGTTATTATATTCAAACTATAGATTCACATGCAGCATTGTTAGAAGAATTTCCAGAATTACAAGGAACAGGAGAATGTTCTTTAGGAGAAGGAACTGAACCAATTGATAAAACTGAAATGTTAGCTACACTTATGGCTAATGGATATGAACCAACAACAGAAGAAATTCAAATGCTAAAAGAGGAAGACAGATATCGATACAAATCATCGATAGAAGAACCACCGACATTAGAGTTAAAGCCACTTCCAAACCATTTGGAATATGCTTATTTACATGGTGAATCTGAATTACCTGTAATAATATCGTCTACTCTTAATGAAAATGAAAAATCTCAACTCATTTCTGTGTTAAAAGCTCATAAACCAGCTATTGCATGGAAGATTCATGATATTAAAGGGATAAGTCCTTCGTATTACACACATAAAATCCTTATGGAAGAAGGTCATAAAATGTATGTGCAACGCCAATGAACACTAAATCCTAATATGCAAGATGTTGTTAAGAAAGAAATTATTAAACTGTTTGATGCAGGTTTAATTTATCCAATCTCTGATAGTCTATGGGTAAGCCCAGTTCAATGCATGCCTAAGAAGGGTGGCATGACTGTCATCACAAATGGAAAAAATGAGCTTATTCCTACTAGAACTGTAACAGGATGGTGTGTCTGTATTGATTATAGAAAATTAAATGACGCCACCAGAAAAGATCACTTTCCCTTACCTTTCATTGATCAAATGTTGGAAAGATTAGCCGGAAATAGTTACTATTGTTTTCTTGATGGTTTTTCCGGATATTTTCAAATTCCAATAGCACCCGAGGACCAAGAGAAAACAACGTTCACGTGCCCTTATGGTACTTTTGCTTACAAACGCATGCCATTTGGACTTTGCAACGCCCCTGCAACCTTTCAAAGGTGCATGATGGCAATTTTTCACGACATGATAGAAGAATGCATGGAAGTTTTCATGGATGACTTTTCAGTCTTCGGTGATACTTTTGAATCATGTCTAGTTAATCTTGAACGAATGCTTATTAGATGCGAACAATCAAATCTAGTTCTTAATAGGGAGAAATGCCATTTCATGGTTAAAGAAGGCATCGTTCTTGGACATAAAATTTCAAAGGAAGGAATTGAAGTGGATAGAGCTAAAGTAGATGTAATTGCTAAACTTCCACATCTCACCAATATTAGAGGAGTTAGGAGTTTTCTAGGGCATGCTGGTTTTTACCGACGTTTCATAAAAGATTTTTCTAAAATTGCCACTCCTATGAATAAACTCCTAGAAAATGATGCTCCATTCATCTTTTCAGATGAATGCATCAAATCATTTAATATTCTTAAAGAAAAACTCACTAATGCGCCGATTATGATAACTCCAAATTGGAATTTACCGTTTGAACTAATGTGCGATGCAAGTGATTTTGCAATGCGAGCCGTTTTAGGACAAAGGATTGAAAAACGATTTCAACCTATTTATTATGCTAGTAAGATGTTACAAGGAGCACAAACGAACTATACAACTACTGAAAAAGAACTCCTTGCTATTGTCTTTGCTTTTGACAAATTTCGTTCATATCTCGTTCTAGCTAAAACGGTGGTCTATACCGACCATTCTGCTCTTAGATACCTATTTTCGAAACAAGATGCCAAACCAAGATTAATCCGTTGGATCTTACTCTTACAAGAGTTTGATATTGAAATCCGAGATAAAAAGGGAGCAGAAAATCTCGCCGCTGATCATCTTTCTCGTCTTGAAAATCCTGAATTAGAAGTTCTGAATGAATCGGCCATACAAGACAACTTTACTGATGAATATCTATTGAAGATAGATTATAGTGAAATTCCATGGTTTGCAGACTATGCAAACTATTTAGTATGTGGATTCCTTGAAAAAGGATTGTCGTACCAAAAACGAAAGAAATTCTTTAGTGATATAAAACACTATTTCTGGGAAGATCCACATTTGTTTAAAAGTTGTCCCGATGGAATAATACGCCGATGTGTATTCGGAGAAGAAGCTAGTAAAATCTTAAACCATTGTCACACAGGACCAACAGGAGGGCATTATGGGCCTCAACTTACAGCAAGAAAAGTTTATGATGCTGGATTCTATTGGCCTACAATTTTCAAAGACGCACACCTTCTTTGCAAATCCTGTGATGCTTGTCAAAGGGCCGGAAAAATAAGTCAACGTGATGAAATGCCACAAAATGTCATTCAAGTATGTGAAGTATTTGACGTTTGGGGTATTGACTTTACGGGTCCATTTCCAAAATCTCATAATAATCTTTACATTCTCGTTGCCATTGATTATGTATCTAAATGGGTGGAAGCACAAGCTCTCCCAACTAACGATGCACGAGTTGTAGTCAACTTTTTAAAACGTCTTTTTGCTAGGTTTGGAACACCGAAAGCTTTAATAAGTGATCGGGGTACTCATTTTTGTAATAATCAACTTGAGAAAGTTCTTAAAAGATATGGAGTAACTCATAAAATCTCCACTGCATATCATCCACAAACAAGTGGACAAGTTGAAAATACCAACCGAGCATTAAAACGTATTCTAGAGAAAACCGTAGGATCAAATCCGAAGGAATGGTCCATGAAATTGGAGGATGCACTCTGGGCTTTTAGAACAGCCTACAAAACTCCAATTGGAACCACACCTTTTAGACTCGTTTACGGAAAATCATGTCATCTTCCAGTAGAAATTGAACACAAAGCATTTTGGGCTTTGAAGACATGTAATCTGGATTTACATGAATCCGGACGTCTACGGTTAAGTCAATTAAACGAATTAGAAGAATTGAGACATGAAGCATACGAAAATTCGTTAATCTATAAAGAAAGAACGAAGAAATGGCATGATAAAAGAATCAGAAGTTCAAAAGAATTTAAAGAAGGAGACAGAGTTCTTCTTTTCAATTCACGATTCAAGTTATTTCCTGGAAAATTAAAATCAAGATGGTCTGGACCATTCATAGTCAAAAGAGTTTTCCTGTACGGAACAGTAGAATTAATAAATTCAAATGGGATTGAATTTAAGGTTAATGGTCACAGAGTTAAACATTACATAGATAGTCCAATGGAAGTTGACAACGAAGTTAATTACAATTTCGACACCACAGCTAACTAAGTGTGGGGAGAATCAAGTCTTTAAAGGATAATATGTATTTCTGTTAGAGTTAGATGTTCTGTTTTCGTGTAGTTCTCGAGAATGGAATCCGAATGGTCTTTCCCTAGCAGACCCTAAAGAACTAGTCTTCTCCCCCCATTTGAATTTTTATTTTTTTTTAGGTTTTACGAGATGAAGACTTCCTGTGAACTAAACCATGGTCTAATGCTACACGCTTTGATCACTAAACGTAATAATGACACCCTTCCAAGTGAATTGGTATCATTAATCAGAGGTAAATTGGACGGAGTAAGAAAAGAATCCAGGAACGAAAATAATAAGTTACATTTTGGTAAAGGAAAATCAAAATCCGCAGCGAAAAGAAGAGCATGACACCTTGAAAGATGTCACAAATGCGGAAAATGGTCACACGAAGGTAAATGTTCAAATAATCAAACATATTCCAATACCGAGTTTGTTACTTTATGCAGAGATGGACCGTTCATATGTTTCGAAGAAAAAACATTGAATGCTCGAGGTTACGCCTATGTAGCTATGGAAAACCAATTAGTCTGACTCTCTTATGAGTAGGCTAAAACAGGTCACTGAGAATTCTATTTCACAGGTAAGTTTGTACAGTTTTCAGTTTTTATTTTTATTTTTATTTATAACCTTTTGATAATAAATGCTAAATCATTCGCTATAAAGTATTAAATTGGTATTCAATAAAATTAGGTTTTGCGACCGAAATTATTGATAACATACAAAAATTTATTACATCACTGCGAAATTTACCGTTTATTCTTAAGGTATAAATATCTTTAATCAATCAACCCAAAATATTTCAAAAATTCGTCAGGAGTAAAACTAGGTAATATAGCCGAAATTACTTTACCGAAAAGAGGGGCGTATATTTTTGATAATATTTGATTGATTAAAGTGGGATAAAAGGCCAAAAATATTTTTAATTTTATTTTTACTTTATTTTTAAAATTTATATTAAATTATTAATGTAAACTTTTTAAAATCAATATATTTAGGTTTGTAAATATTTGAAAAATTTATATTTCTAATATAAGTTTGTATGTATAAAAACAAAAATATAATAAAAATTTCGTGTGAATTTTTAATTTTCATAATATGAATTTTTAATTTTATGCATTTTAAATTTAAGTTTGGTGTGAATTTAAAAACAAAAATGTACTTTATTTCGTTAAGTTAAAAATATGATTTTTAAAATTCGTCGTGAGTTGAAAACTAGGTCGTTGAACCGAAATTGCTCTACCCAAGGGAGGGACGAGAACTTTTATTTTCATTATTTTTAATCTTATTGAATTAAAGTATGCCAAAAACATTAAAAAACCCAAAAATCTTTGCTTTTAAAACAACACTTTAAAATGATGAAATTTTAAAATTTTGTTGAGGGACGGACTAGGTTAACGTACCGAAACAACCTCGTCCTAAAAAGGAAAACAAAATTTTAAATTAATCAAGTAATTATTTTATTAATAAAGGTTTTATTAAAAAAAAAAACCAGCACTCGCGGTACTTTGTGGGTACCCACATCCGCACTCGCGGAGGTAGCAAAACCCAGTTAGATAAACTGGTCGATAGACCAGTTTCCCCAAACACAAACACACCTATTTTTTTCTGCGAAAAACACATACAAACCACTCCCAAAATCGCGATTTTTCACCGATAAACATCAAATTTTTTTGCTAAAATCATGTTGAGAAGGATGCTACCAAGAAGTTTTTCAAGGAAATCGGTAATTTCTACACCTAAACACTCTTTAATTCGAATTATTAGTGTTCTTGAACAAAAATATACCTAATTTGATTTTGATGATTTCTAGTGTAATTGTGTTTAAATTGATTGTATATTATGCTTGTATAACCTAGATTGATGCTATTTAACATGATTAGAAGCCTTAAACTTCAATTTTTGAGTAATCTAGGGTTTGTGTTCTTGAGCAAAATTGGGGTTTTTGATATAAACGGGTTATGGCTGAATTTTGTTGTTAGTTTATACTAAATTGAGTAGTGTAACATGTTTAGGTTGCTAAATGATCAAAACTTTGATCCTAAACATGATTTTCAAGAATTAAAGTGGACTTTTTGAGTCAAAAATGCATGAACTTAATTTAATTGATATGAATGCCATTTGGAACTTGTTTAATTACTAGTTATGATTATTTTGACATGTTATTTGAGATAAAAGCTAAAGAACATTGTATACATTCTCATATATGTTCATTTGTAAAAGTGTAGAATTGTTAATATTATGAAAATGCGTATAAAGTTTAAAATAGATTAAACATGTCATTATAATTGTTTTGAATTATGATTTTGCTAACACTAATGCATATTTGGATGCACAAAAATTGTGTTTAATATGTTTTGCAGACTGAAAGGGGTGAATCTTCATCCGCATCTCAGGCTCACAATGCTCCTCCTGAGAATGCAGAAGAACAGGAGATTAACGACCTATATAAACAAGATCTACCACATCAATACATTCCATATTCAAATATAGAATTGGCAGACTTACATCCTAATTTAAGGTTTGATCGACATTGAATAGATTATCCAAAATACCAGAGGAACTTGCACACCCTTCAGTCTAATGTTGTTGAAGTACCTAGAGTCATAGATTGGGAACCATTAGAAATAGTTGGATTGGCCGTTCCAATCAGAAAATTACTTACACAAAGGTATGGTAATTCTACTTTTACTGATTGGGAACGTTTGTTTAATATACGTAGGTGTGTATATAGAGAATGGTGTGTGGAGTTATTGTGTAGTATTGAAATAAATGATCGGGTATCTACCTTAACCGATCGTAGTTTTATTAGATTTTTATTAGGAGGTGTGATGCGCCATATGTCTCTACTAGACATGGCTCTGGCTTTGTGTATATATACGCCTGAGGAAATAGCATCTACTGATTGTCAAAGGTTGATAGTTGAGGGTAGGAGGGTTGATGAGAATTTTGATATGAATGGTGTATGGAGTAGAATGACTAGGCATAACCGATTTCGTGGGGGGAATAACTCTTATACTGATATTGATAGAGCTGAGCTAAGAGTAATCCATAGGTTCTTAGCAAACTCGATTACACAGCGAGGTAAGAACAAAGAGAAAGTAAATGAGAATGATTTATTTTATCTCATATGTATTCGAGACCCACAGAGCGCTGTGAGTACACCTTATTGTGTGGGTTATTATTTATCAGCTAGAGTTAATAGTATACGACCTAATGGGATAATAGGAGGTGGTATCTTTGTTACCCTAATTGCTGAGTATCTCGGTGTCGATAGAAATCGGGGGGGATTAATAATTGCAGCACCGGAACCCCGTGATACAATTGGTTTGAAAGTATATCATGGTGCTAAGGTTTTAAAGAAAAAACATAACGCTGCAGCACCATATGATGGCTCGCATCCACATGTCGAAAGAGATCAGCAGCAAGGTAACGCGGGAGGGGGGAATGAGATGACAGAAATGCAACTTTTTATGGCTCATCCTGAGTATGAAATGGCTAGACAACGAGCATTTCAAGATTGGCAGTATCATCAAAACCAAATCATGAGTCATCGTGCACACATAAATGCAACTTACATTTGCGACTCCAATGCCCGTATTTCCTCCCTGGACTACACAGACCTGACCACCGTACCCTACATATGAACCAGCTCAAGCATTCTACAGTACATACGGCTATGAATGGGATCCCTACTGGCACCATCCTTATCAATCTTGATTTTCTTTTACTTTTATTTTTATTTATTTGGTAACTTCTAATTTTATACTTTTAATATTTCTTTTGATACTTTAATAGTTTTTATAATTTTCTAACTTTTCTTATTAGATTTTTAATAATTTTTGAATGTGGGGTGATATACCCAACTTCAAAAATATGTATATATATGTTTGTAGTTTATCTCATATACAAAACAGGGTAAAACAGCGCATTTTCAAAGACTGGCATTAAGTTCAGCAAAAGCTAGTACTTTTGATGACAAAACGAAAAACAAATGTGATGAAACAACAAGACGGAATGAACAAATGATGTGCACCATTTATCATTCAACAAAAAAACGCCAATATGTTTGGAAACTTTGGTAAAATTTAATTTTTTTTCTACGCTAATCACCCTCAATAATTTAAATTGTTACTGATTTCTTGCAAATGGGGGCATTGCAAGATCTTAAGTGTGGGAAGGGGTTAAATTCTTTCGGATTTTTAAAATTTTTTGACTTATACACTTGGTTACCATTAAAAATACTAGTAACGCAGTAGTTGTATTAGAATCTAGTACTCTCTGATAATAAAGAACAGCCATAGTCTTATATGCTGACTACCCAATTCTAGTAAAATTTTTCAAAATTTTCAATTAAATGAACTCAAAATCATGTTTATACATATTTATGAACGATAAAACTAGGTGTTAACACCGAAATTATTGTTACCACGGAAAGGACATAAATTGAGAAACAACCCAAAATGTTAGAATTCATTTAAAATGGAATAGAGGACAATAAAAAGGCAAAGAAAGGAAAATAAAATCCAAGTGTGGGAAAATTTACCAAGTTATTTAAAACATATGTCACATATTTCTGTAACAAATAATTGAAGATATTTTTGCTTTGGACTAAACTAATCAGTTTTACCAGGTAAATTGTAATATATTTGAAAGAAAGATGGATCTACACGATGAATCAATTCCATCGTTAAAAGGAAGTAAAGTCTTCCGAAAAAGACACGCGCTTCTTGATTTAGGTCAAGAAGTTGTCGTCCAGACCAGCTGTAGGTTGACGAAAAATCTAGAAAAGTCATCTCTAAAATCAGCAGGAAATCCACGGACCTCAGCATCAAACAGGGTTGCCAAGTGGTCAGACTTATCCTAACCATGAGAGGATCTGTCTCATAAAATGGGGAGGACGCCGTGCAAATTAGCTGGATAAGACTAATGAATCAGACCCCCAGAAAGGATAATCTCCTTAAAAGATCAAAAAATCAGCTTTTAAGACTGATATTACTCAATCCTTGAGATTGACCTTAAAGATTGAGAATTACAAACTCGTGGAATTCGATGATATCTAAACTCGAGCTTGAACGAGAAAATATTTTGATCAAAATTACAAACCGATTTGTTTTCTAAAAACCCATTTTCAATGCGTTCTTTACCATTGAACGTAAAATCCTAGGAATTCACCTGGAATTTATTAGGTCACCTGAACCAAATCGGGTGTCAATCGTAAGAACGGTGGTTGCATAGTATGGTCGAAGACAGGACCTTGTGCCAAACCGAAAAACTATAGGGTGAGCTTTACTATTGCTCCTACCAAGGATAGTAATTGCATCCGACACATTATAGACCATAATTAAAAGCATGTCAAGGGACATTGCCTTAACAGTTGCTTGTTCAACGCTTTCCTTTACAACCGGACGGTAGTTTACCGAAAGGTAATATACGGAGCAAGTATACTGGATGTGTTGCTTTTCCAATACAAGGTTAGCAAGTGGGTGACACAAAATCATAAGTTTTGAGCTAAAATTTTCAAATCTGAAACCCACCAAGCCCACAAAAACATTTTGCAAACACCGGTGAAGGGTTATTCCGGAAAACTTATCTAGGGTAAAAGCTAGATTGAATTTTCAAAAAGATCAAATGTTTTCAAAAAAATCCAATTTACTTAAGGATCTAAATTTTCATAGTCATGTGGGACTGTAAACCACAACGTTACTATCATTGTTCATACCGCCGTATAGAAATCACTGATGTACAAAGTATGAAGAATAAAGAAGTGATTCTAGTATTTTTATTTCAAGACTATATTGCTTGAGGACAAGCAACGCTAAAGTGTGGGAATATTTGATAATGCTAAAAATGAACATATATTTCATAGCATTATCTCTCAAGAAAGACAAGCTTTTAGTTGCAATTGTTCTATTTACAAGTGATATTCGTTTAAATATTAAAAGGTGAAGACAAAAGACAGATTCGATGATTTGAAGACGCAAACGACCAAAAAGCTCAAAAGTACAAAGTACAATCAAAGTGGTTCAAATTATTGGTGAGAAACGTCTCGAAATTACAAGAGTACAAGACGCGAAACACAAAATACAAGATATTAAATTGTACGCAAGGACGTTCGAAAATCCGGAACCGGAACCAAAGTCAACTCTCAACGCTCGACGCAACGGACTAAAAATTACAAGTCAACTATGCACATAAATATAATATAATATATAAATAATTCTTAAAATTATATATATATTATATTTATATTTTAAAAACCGTAGATCCGCACTAGTGGTACTTTTGTGAAGGAAACCACCACACTCGCGGAACTCTACAGTACAACGTGGGCCTATAAAAGCCATCGAATTCTGCACGAATTTTACACATTTTTTTAATCTTTTTCTCTTCTCATTCATATACGTAAATATATATATATATTATATTTTAATTTTACTTTTAAATTCTAATAATAAGGATATGTTAGCGATTGTTGTAAGGGTGTAAGTCGAAATTATGTCCGTGTAACGCTAAGCTATTTTTAATCACTGTAAGTTATGGTTAATGTTATTTTTAATTTAATGTCTCGTAGCTAAGTTATTATTATGCTTATTTAACCCGAAGTAATCGTGATGTTGGGCTAAATATTAAAATTAGGTAATTGGGCTTTGTACCATAATTGGGGTTTGGACAAAAGAACGACACTTGTGGAAATTAGACTATGGGCTATTAATGGGCTTTATATTTGTTTAACTAAATGATAGTTTGTTAATTTAATATGAAGATTTACAATTGGACGTACCTATAAATAACCATATACACTCGATCGGACACGATGGACGGGATATTTATATGTACGAATAATTGTTCATTTAACCAGACATGGGAACGGATTAATAGTTAATGGAATTATTAAAGCAAGAGTGAACTATATACAAGGATACTTGGTGTAATTATAGTTTAAGTCCCCAATTAGTTGGAATATTTGACTTCGGATATAAGGATAATTTGACGAGGACACTCGCACTTTATATTTATGACTGATGGACTGTTATGGACAAAAAAACCAGACGGGCATATTGAATAATCCAGGACAAAGGACAATTAACCCATGGTAATAAACTAAAATCAACACGTCAAATATCATGATTACGGAAGTTTAAATAAGCATAATTCTTTATTTTCATATTTAATTGCACTTTTAATTATCGCACTTTTATTTACTGTCATCATATTTAATTGCACTTTTAATTATCGCTCTCTTTAATTATCGCAATTTTATTTTATCGCACTTTTATTCGCAATTTCATTATCGTTATTTACTTTACGTTTTAAATTAAGTCTTTTATATAATTAATATTTTACATTAGGTTTTAACTGCGACTTAAGTTTTAAAATTGACAAACCGGTCATTAAACGGTAAAAACCCCCTTTATAATAATAATACTACTTATATATATTTTTGTATTTTTACAAATATAAGTTAAAAACATAGCGTTAAGCTTGTTTAAAGATCCCTGTGGAACGAACCGGACTTACTAAAAACTACACTACTGTACGATTAGGTACACTGCCTATAAGTGTTGTAGCAAGGTTTAGGTATATCCATTCTATAAATAAATAAATATCTTGTGTAAAATTGTATCGTATTTAATAGTATTTCATAGTAAACTAATAACTATTTCGTATACATCTCTACGCACATCAGTGCCACAAACATCATTTTGGTGAATGTGGCAAGCCATTTTGCAACAAGTATCAAAGAAGTGGCCATGTGGCCAACGATTGTAGAAGCACCACTCCCGTCGCTCAAAAGGGACCCAATGCACTAAAAACAGGTGTTTGTTACGAATGTGCCCAACCGGGTCATTTTAAGAATGCTTGCCCAAAGAAGAAAGCTAAACCCAATACACGCGGCCGAGCTTTCAACATTAACACCAAGGAGGCCCGAGATGACAATGAACTAGTCACGGGTACGTTTCTCCTCAACAACTTTTATGTTTCTTGTTTATTCGATTCGGGTGCCGATAAGAGTTTTGTATCCAAGACTTTGACTCATGCTTTTTGTGCTCCACCACTCCCCCTAGATACTACTTATACCATTGAAGTGGCCAACGGGAAACTATTGAGTGCTGACAAATTTTATCGGGGGTGTACGTTAAACTTTTTGGGTAAAGAGTTTGAAATTGACTTGATACCTATAGAACTAGGGAGCTTCGATGTAATAATCGATATGGATTGGTTAGCTAAAACAAAATCTCACATCCTTTGTGATCTTAAAGCAATCCAAATTCCTATCGAGAATGGTGAACCCTTGATTGTTTATGGCGATAAGAGTTGCACCGGACTCAACCTAGTCTCGTGCCTTAAAGTTGAAAAATATCTTAGTAAGGGTTGTTTCACGATCCTAGCCCATGTTAAGATAGTCGAGACCGATGAGAAACATATCGATGATGTGCCAATTGTTAGTGACTTTTCTGATGTATTTCCCGAAGAATTACCGGGTCTTACACCTCATCGACCGGTTGAATTCCAAATCGATCTTATCCCGGGAGCCGCACCCGTAGCACGTGCACCATATAGACTTGCTCCATCCGAAATGAAATAATTACAAAGTCAAATCCAAGAACTACTTGACTGTGAACCTAGCCATTCACCATGGGGCGCTCCGATTTTATTCGTTAAGAAGAAAGATGGATCCCTACAAATGTGCATCGATTATCGTGAACTAAATAAATTGACGGTTAAGAACCAATATCCTCTTCCATGCATCGATGACCTCTTTGATCAACTACAAGGGTCTTGTGTATATTCAAAAATCGATCTCCGCTCGGGTTATCATCAACTAAGGGTTAAGGGGGAAGATGTCTCCAAAACCACTTTCCGGACTCGTTATGGTAGTTATGAATTTCTTGTAATGCCATTCAGTTCACAGGCGGTGTTAATGGATCTTATGAACCGTGTGTGCAAGCTATATCTAGACAAATTCGTTATCGTATTCATATATGATATTTTAATCTATTCAAAAAGCGAAGAAGAACACGAACAACACCTCCGACTCATGCTTGAACTCTTGAGACAAAAACAACTCTATGCCAAATTCTCCAAGTGTGAATTTTGGTTAAAGGAAGGTCAATTTCTTGGTCATGTTGTAAGCGATCAAGGTATTAAAGTCGATCCCGTGAAAATCGAAGCTATTAGTAATTGGGAAACCCCCACTACTCCTACTCATATTCGTCAATTTTTAGGCCTTGCTGGTTATTATCATAGATTCATCGAATATTTCTCTTTGGTTGCACGTCCTTTAACTGCTTTAACTCACAAAGGAAAGAAATTTGTTTGAGCGGTCGAACAAGAGTCGGCGTTTCAAACCTTAAAGAAAAAGTTAACCACCGCTCCTTTCTTATCTCTTCCCGAAGGCAATGATGATTTTATTGTATATTGCGATGCCTCGAAACATGATTTTGGGTGTGTATTGATTCAATGAAAGAAAGTTATTGCTTATGTCTCTCGACAATTGAAAATTCACGAACGAAACTATATGACACACGATCTCGAACTTGGAGTCGTTGTCTTTGCACTCAAAATGTGGAGACACTATCTTTACGGAACCAAAAGTACCATCTTCACCGAACACAAAATCCTCCAACACATTTTCGATCAAAAACAAATAAATATGAGACAACGACGGTGGATCGAAACATTGAACGATTACAATTGTGAACTTCGTTACCATCCCAGGAAGGCAAATGTAGTAGTCGATGCCTTGAGCTGAAAGGAAAGGATGGAACCTCTTCATGTCCGAGCCTTAAACATCACCATCCACACAAATCTCAATAGTCAAATCCGTGTAGCCCAAGATGAGGCTCTCAAAGATGAAAATATTTCTCACGAACACTTGAATGTTCTCGTCTCTCGATTCGAGGTTAAGGAGACCGGACTCCGATATTTCACCGGAAGAATTTGGGTGCCTAGCTATGGGGATTTACGAAGCCTTATCCTAGACGAAGCCCATAAGTCAAGGTATCGATTCATCCTGGGGCCGGTAAGATGTACCACGATCTCAAAGAACAATATTGGTGGCCAAACATTAAAAAGGACGTTGCTACTTATGTTGGAAAGTGTTTAACTTGTTCCATGGTCAAAGCCGAACATCAAAGGCCATCCGGGTTACTTCAACAACCTGAAATTCCGCATTGGAAGTGGGAAAAAATAGCGATGGACTTTATCACGAAACTACCAAAAATGGTAGGCGGTTATGATACTATTTGGGTTATTATTGACCGTCTCACCAAATCCGCTCACTTCCTAGCCATGAAAGAAACCGACAAAATGGACAAACTTGCACAACTGTACATTAAGGAAATTGTATCCCGTCATGGTGTACCCTTATCGATTATTTCCGATCGAGATGCCCGTTTCGCTTCTAGATTTTGGCGTTCCTTATAAGAAGCCTTGGAAACACGTCTAGATATGAGTACCGCATATCACCCACATACGGACGGAGAAAGTGAATGCACGATTCAAACCTTGGAGGACATGTTACGAGCATGTGTTATTGACTTCGAAAAAGCTTGGGAAAAGCATTCGCCTCTAGCCGAATTCTCTTACAACAATAGTTATCACTCGAGCAGTAACGCCGCAACTTTCGAAGATTTATATGGTCACAAATGTCGTTCTCCTATTTGTTGGGCCGAAGTAGGTGACAAGCAAATCACCGGACCCGTACTCATCCATGAAACAACTGAGAAGATCGTTCAAATCCGAGAAAGGCTCAAGATAGCCCGTAGTCGTCAAAAGAGCTATGCCGATGTTAGACGTAAAGATCTCAAATTCCAAGTGGGTGACCGCGTATAACACCCCGCCAAGTTTCCATCTGAAGGCGTGTTAATCAAGGTCCCACATTTAACAGTTACGCCCTCTATATGAGACGTTCAAAGCAATCGCATTTAATTTTATTAAAAGTTGACTTCCAAAACATAAGTCAATAAATCCCAAAAATAAAAACACTGGTGTGATTGTAACCACAAGCCAACAGTATTTAAACAGTTATAAAAGTTTTAAATTTGAACGTAAATAATGTCTTTAAATAAGTATGCTGACTCCACGGATAGACCAAGCATCAAATCACATCGGAAGACTACCTTTTAAGGACCTGAGAATAAAACACGCAAAACAGGTCAACAAATAATGTTGGTGAATCTACAGGTTTAAAATAATGTATCAGTATCTGAAAAAAACAATTATCAGAAAAAAATAGTTCAAGTTCATTGACCACGAGATTTTACAAGTACAACCCCAAGTTGCGAAACGTTTACATAATCTATGAGCACCTGAATACTAGTAATGACCAGAGTATAGAATCCACTACACTCCCTTTACCCAATAAAATATTATACACTTAATCGAGTGTATCTAATGTTAAAAGTAAATGCACCACAGTTATAAAGTAGGGTGAGGTTGTCAACTTAACAGATCCGTTCATCTAAATTGTGCTTACCCGATGGTATTAAAGTATTCAAGCTAGAGGCTTTGTGATCAAACTCAATATGTATATATAGTACTCGTTTCAACATAAAAGTATTTATAAAATTTAAGTACATCAGCGTGTATTCTCATCCCTGAAAACATGTAAAAAAGCAAGACTGTAGACTCACCTTAGAAAAGTTCGGATGACAGACAATAACTTGCACGGATTATAGCCGAGTAATGCAACCTAAGCATACGTATTTAGGTTGGTCAACATATATGTTTTAAACAATGTGGTTTCATAGTATAGGTTGTCTTATTGCTAAACTCGATGCGTTTCAAAGTAAAAGTCAACATATAGTCAACTAGTTCATACAAGTCAAATAAAGTCAACAAAAGTCAAACCAAAAGTCAAACTTGGTCAAAGCATTCAACCAAGGTCAACATCAGTAGGTTCATGTCAAATTTTGGTCAACATGTCAAACCTAAGTCAAACAACACGTTTTAGATCATAAATGGTCAATTTCACAATCACAGTTTATCGTCATGCATGAAGTTCATGTACATGTAGCAAACTTCGCCTAATATCTCATAGCACAAAACTCATGCAAACATGGAAAACTCCAGATCACAAGTGTACTTAAAATCAATTCCAAAAAGTCTGGCCAGGGTCTCATACGATGTCTAAAAGTTAGGAATCAGAAGGGGTACATTTATGTTTTGCCAAATCAGTTTCTGACCGCGCACTGATCTCGTATTGGCTATAACCGGAGCTAGGGACATGAAAATCAAGCTAGGTCAGTGGCCATGGTTCAAGGACAAGTCAAACTAAGACATATCAAAAGATGAGCAAATTTGTTTTAGCCAATTGGTACAGTTTATTCATGCAAGTTGGATGATCAGTTTACAGCTCAATTCAGAAATTACACAAACTATGGCTCTAGTGTGCCCAATGAATAAGGTTTCAGAGATTGCAATTAACTAAACATATATCACATATCATGTCAAGATTCATATTCCAGAAGCAATCACACTATTTCATTAAACACAAACCACAGAGTACAAAACAGAGAGTAAGTTGCAGATTCGATCCTAGTTTAGCTAGTCACATTCGCATGCAATTATCCAAAGATCTAGATACAATTAGACCATGATATCTACATGAAAAGTGAAGTACTTTTTGAGTAAATTTCAGATATGCAAAGCTTTAAACCCATAAGTTAACACATTTTAGAATACAAGTCTGTTTTCATGCAAGTGCTGGAAAAATCCACATTTTCACTAAATCAAGCATATCACAAGTTATACTCAAGCAAATGGCATGATATCTGATGTCAAAGCAGAGGGGTATAAAATACTATTAAATTTTAGCAGAAAATACTATTAAATACGATACAATTTTACACAAGATATTTATTTATTTATAGAATGGATATACTTAAACCTTGCTACAACACTTATAGGCAGTGTACCTAATCGTACAGTAGTGTAGTTTTTAGTAAGTCCGGTTCGTTCCACAGGGAGATCTTTAAGCAAAGCTCAACGCTATATTAGTTTACTTTTATAAAAATACAAATATATATATAAATAATATTATTATTATAAAGAGGGGTTTTTACCGTTTAATGACCGGTTTGTCGATTTTAAAACTTTAGTCGCAGTTAAAACCTAATGTAAAATATAAAATAAATACAAGACTTTAAATTAAAGCGTAAAGTAAATAACGATAATGAAATTGCGAATAAAAATGCGATAAAATAAAATTGCGATAATTAAAAAGTACGATAATTAAAAGTGCGATAAAATAACAATAAATAAAAGTGCGATAATTAGAAGTGCAATTAAATATAAAATAAAGGAAATTAAATATGAAATAAAAGAATTATGCTTATTTAAACTTCCGTAATCATGATATTTGACGTGTTGATTTTAGTTTTATGCCCTTGGGTTAATTGTCCTTTGTCCTGGATTATTCAATATGTCCGTCTGGTTTTTGTCCATAACAGTCCATCAGTCATAAATATAAATTGCAAATGTCCTTGTCAAATTATTATTATACCCGAAGATAAATATTCCAACTAATTGGGGATTCGAATTGTAACAAGCTTTTAATACTTTGTTTAATGAATACACCAGGTTATCGACTGCGTGTAAACCAAGGTTTTACTACTTTGTTAACAATTACACCAATTACCCTTGAATGTAATTTCACCCCTGTTTTAATTATTCTAGTGGCTATTAATCCATTCCCGTGTCCGGTTAAATGAACGATTATTCGTACATATAAATACCCCGCCCATCGTGTCCGATCGAGTGTATATGGTAATTTATAGGGACGCCCAATTGTAAATCTTTATATTAACATTAACAAACTTTCATTTAGTTAAACAAATATAAAGCCCATTAATAGCCCATAGTCTAGTTTCCACAAGTGTCGTTCTTTTGTCCAAACCCCAATTATGGTACAAAGCCCAATTACCCAATTTTAGTAATTAGCCCAACATCATGATTACTTTGTTTTAAATAAGCATAATAATAACTTAGCTACGAGACATTAATATAAAAAGGTTGAACATAACTTACAATGATTAAAAATAGCGTAGCGTTACACGAACAGAATTTCGACTTACACCCTTACAACATTCGCTAACATACCCTTATTATTAGAATTATAATTAAAATTAAAATATAAATTATAAATATAAATATATATTACTTCGTATGAATGAGAAGAAAAAATGATAAGATGATTTCGATCAGAATTCGGTTGGCTTTATAGCCAGAAGTGAAATTTGGGGCTCCGCGACTCGCGGCAAAAAGCCCTTCAAACTCCGCGAGTCACGGAGAGGTATTTTCAATTCACACCCTTGGAGTTTCTGGCTGCCGACAGTTTTTAATATATATATATAATATATATATAATTAATATAATTAATTATATATTATATTATATTTATATACATAGTTAACTTGTAATTTTTAGTCCGTTGCGTCGAGCGTTAAGAGTTGACTCTAGTCCCGGTTCCGGATTTTCGAACGTCCTCGCGTACAATTTAATATCTTGTACTTTGCGTTTTGAATCTTGTACTCTTGTGATTTCGAGACGTTTCTTATCAATAATTGGAACCTTTTTGATTGTCTTTTGTTCTTTTGAGCTTTTTGGTCGTTTGCGTCTTCAAATCGTCGAATCTGTCTTTTGTCTTCACCTTTTATTATTTAAACGAATATCACTTGTAAATAGAACAATTGCAACTAAAAGCTTGTCTTTCTTGAGGAATAATGCTATGAAATATATGTTCGTTTTTAGCATTATCAAATATTCCCACACTTGAGCGTTGCTTGTCCTCAAGCAATATCGTCTTGAAATACTAGAATCACTTTTTTATTCTTCACACTTTGTACATCAGTGATTTCTATACGGCGGTATAAACAATGGTAGTAACGATATGGTTTACAGTCCCACATGACTATAAAAATTTAGATCCATTAAGGAAATTGGATCTTTATGAAAACATTTGATCTTTTGAAAATTAAATCTAGTTTTTACCCTAGATAAATTTTCCGGAATAACCCTTTACCGGTGTTTGCAAAATATTTTTGTGGGTTTGGTGGGTTTCAGATTTGAAAATTTTAGCTCAAAACTTGCGGTTTTGTGTCACCCACTTGCTAACCTTGTATTTGGAAAGCAACACGTCCAGTTTACTTGTTCCGTATATTACCTTTCGGCAAACTACCGTCCGGTTGTAAAGGAAAGCGTTGAACAAGCAACTGTTTAAGGCAATGTCCCGTGAAATGCTTTTGATTATGGTCTATAACGTGTCGGACGCAATTACTATCCTTGGTAGGAGCAATAGTAAAGCTCACCCTTATAATTTGTCGGTCTGGCACAAGGTCCTGTCTTTGACCATGCTATGCAACCACCGTTCTTACGGTTGACACCCGATTTGATTCAGGTGACCTAATGAATTCCAGGTGAATTCCTAGGATTTTACGTTCAATGGTAATGAACGCATTGAAAATAGGGTTTTCAGAAAACAAATCGGTTTATAATTTTGATCAAAATATTTTTTCGTTTAAGCTCGAGTTTAGATATCATTGAATTCCATGAGTTTGAATTCTCAATCTTTAAGGTCAATCTCTAGGATTGAGTAATATCAGTCTTAAAAGCTGATTTTTAATCTTTAAGGAGATTATCCTTTCTGGGGATCTGATTCATTAGTCTTATCCAGCTAATTTGCACGGTGCCTCCCCATTGTACGAGATAAATCCTTCTCATGGTTAGGATAAATCTGACCACTTGACGACCCTGTTTAATGCTGAGGTCCGTGGATTTCCTGCTGATTTTAGTGATGATTTTTCTAGATTTTTCGTCAACCTACAGCTGGTCTGAACGACAACTTCATGACCTAAATCAAGAAGCGCGTGTCTTTTTCGGAAGACTTTACTTCCTTTTAATGATGGAATTGATTCATCGTGTAGATCCATCTCTTCTTTTCTTTCATTGGGTAAAACAGTTTAGTTTAGTTCAAAGCAAAAGTATTTTCAGTTATTTGTTACAAATATATGTGGCATATGTTTAAAATAACTTGGTAAATTTTCCCACACTTGGCTTTTTATTTTTCTTTTTATCGTCCTCTATTCCATTTTAAATGAATTTTAACATTTTAGTTTGTTTCTCAATTTATGTCCTTTCCTAGGTAACAATAATTTCGGTGTTAAAACCTAGTTTTATCGTTCATAAATATGTATAAACATGATTTGAATTCATTTAATTGAAAATTTTGAAAATTTTTACTAGAATTGGGTAGTCAGTATATAAGACTAGGGCTGTTCTTTTTTATCAGAGAGCACTAGATTCTAATACAACTACTGCTTTACTAGTATTTTTTCTTAATGGTAACCAAGTGTTTATAAAAATTTTTTAAAAAATCCGAAAGAATTTAACCCCTTCCCACACTTAAGATCTTGCAATGCCCTCATTTGCAAGAAATCAGTAACAATTTAAATTATTGAGGGTGATTTGTGTGAAAATGAGTAAATTTTTACCAAAGTTTCCAAATATATTGGCGTTTGTTTGCTGAATGATAAATGGTGCACATCATTTGTTCATTCCGTCTTGTTGTTATTTCACATATATTTTGCATCATTGTCGTCAAAATTACTTGCTTTTGCTGAACTTAATGCCAGTCTTTGAAAATGCGTTGTTTTACCCTGTTGTTTACATAAGATAAACTGCAAACATATATACATATTTTTGAAGTTTGGTTTATTACCCCACATTCAAAAATTATTAAAATCTAAGAATAAAAGTTAGATAATTATAAAAATGATTACAATATTAACAAAAATATTAAATACATCAATAATTACAAATTACATAATAATAAAAAAAAATAAGTAAACTAAGGATGATATTGGTACCAATAGGGGTTCCACGCATAACCATAAGTGCTATAGAATGCTTCGGCAGGGTCATACGTAGGATATGGTGGCTGCATCTCTATCGACCAAGGAGGGAAGACGGGCTTCGGTGTAGGAATATAGTTTCTACCTATATGTTGGCAATGCGCTATGATCTGGTTCTGATGAACTTGCCAATCTTCAAATGCTCTCTGTCTAGCATTTTCGTATTCCTGAGAAGCTATAAACCTATGCATCTCATTCCCCCCTCCTACATTACCTTGTTCCTGGTTTCTCTCTACCTGTGGATGTCTACCATTGTATCGTACTGCGGCGTTATTTCGCCGCTTCAACACTTTCGCACCATGGTATACATTTAAACCTATAGTGTCGCGGGGTTCCGGCTCTTCTACTAATAATCCCCCCGACTTATATCCACACCGAGATATTCACCAATCAAAGTAATAAAAATACCACCTCCTATTATGCTATGTGGACGCATCCCTCGAACCATAGCTGATAAATAATAACCCACACAATATGGTATACTTACAGCGCTGTGTGGGTCTCGAATACACATATGGTAAAACAAATCTTGTTCATTTACCTTTTCTTTGTTTTTACCCCTTTGTGTAATCGAGTTAGCTAAAAACCTATGTATTACTCTTAATTCGGCTCTATCTATATCCAAATAAGAGTAGTTTCCTCCTTTGAAACGGTGATGGCTTGTCATTTGACTCCACACACCGTGCGTATCAAAATTTTCATCTATTTTCCTACCGTTTAGTATCAATCCTCTACAATCGGCAGACGCTAATTCCTCAGGCGTATATATACGTAAAGCCTGAGCCATGTCCAGTAAAGACATGTGGCGCATCGAACCGCCTAACAAAAATCTAATAAAAGAACGATCGGTTAAACTAGCTACCCGATCATTCAACTCTATACTACATAACAACTCTTCACACCATACTTTATATACAGGTCTGCGTATGGTGAATAAACATATCCAGTCATTGAAAGAAGAATTACCATACCTCTGTACCAGTAATTCCCTAATTGGCCCGGCCAATTCTACAGCTTCCAAGGGTCCCCATTCTATGACCCTTGGTACCTCAACAACCTTGGAATGAAGAGTATGCAAACCCCGTTGATATTTTGGATAATCTATCCAAAGTCTGTCAAATCTCAGGTTCGGGTGCAACTGTTCCAAGTGCATATCTGAAAAGTTCATGACTGGATGAGGTACATCCTGCTTGTAGTAGTTATCTACCTCCTGTTGTTCCAAGTTCTCAGCAGGAGCATGACGGGCTTGGGATGAAGATTCACCCCTTTCATTCTGCAAAACACATCAAACACAAATTTTGTGCATCCAAATATGCATTAGTGTCAGCAAAATCATCAATCAAAATAATTACAATGACATTATCAATTTATATCAAACTTAAGCTTATTTTCACATTTTTATCAAATCTACACTTTTTCAAATAAGCATATACGAAAATTTTCGCCAAGTTCATAAGCATTCAACTCAAATAACATGTCAAAATAATCATTACTAGCAAATAAACAAGTCTCAAATGGCATTATCTTTCAAAAATCAAGTTCATGAATTTTGGACTTGAAAAAGTCCACTTTAATTCTCAAAATCATGTTTAGGCTCAAAGTTTGGATCATTTAACTACCTAGACATGTTATACTACTCAATTTAGCAACAATTCATGACAAAAATCGGCCATAACCTGTTTATATCAAAAAGCCCCAAATTTGCTCAAGAACACAAACCCTAGATTCTAAAGATTTTGAAGTTTTTGGCTTCAAATCATGTTAACAAGCATCAATCTAGGTTATACATGCATAATATACTAACAATTTAACACTAATTACACTAAAAATTAACAAAATTCAAATTATGAAAATATGCTCAAGAACACACTAAAATTCGGATTTAAAGGTGATTTGGGGTGTAATTGTACCTGTTTTCTTGAGTAATTCTTAGATAAGATCCTCCTCAACATGATTGTAGTGAAAAATTTGAAGATTAACGGTGAAAAATCGAGTTTTTGGGATGATTTTCGTGGGTTTTCTCGGGTTTTTTCGAAGTGCAGTATGTGTGTGTGTGTTATTCTGTTCCAGCTCGTTCCTTTTATTTTTTTTCTGTATTTTTGTCCCTCCGCGAGTCGCGGAGGTTTGCACTGAAAACTCCGCGAGTCGCGGAGTTTACCCATTTTTTTTTTTTTTTTTTTTTTTTTTTTTATAATCTTTAACTTATAAACAATTAAGAAATTAATTTTAAAATTTTGTTTCCCTTGTTATTTAGGACGAGGTCGTTTCGGATCGATGTCCTAGTCCGTCCCTCGACAAAATTTTAAAATTTGTCTTTTTGTAGCGATTGTTTTAAAAGCTAAGATTTTTGGGTTTTTTCAATGTTTTTGGCATACTTTAAATCAATAAGATTAAAAATAATGATAATAAAAGTTCTCGTCCCTCCCTCGGGTAAAGTAATTTCGGTTCAAAGACCTAGTCTTCAACTTACGACGAATTTTAAAAATCATATTTTTAACTTAATGAGATAAAGTAAATTTTTGTTTTTAAATTCACACAACTTAAATATAAAATTCAAAATTAAAATTAAAAATTCACTCCAAACTCAAAATTTAAAATGCATAAAATTAAAATTTCATATTTTAAAAATTAAAAATTCACACCAAACTTAATTTAAAAATTCATATTATAAATTCATACCAAACTTATATTAATTTTTTAAATATTTACAATTTTAAATATATTGTTTTTATAAAGTTTACAATATTAAATTAAGGTTTAAATATTAATTTTAAAAACATGGTAAAAATAAATTAAAAATCTTTTTGTCTTTTTATCCCACTTTTATCAATCAAATATTATCAAAAATATGCGCCCCTCTTTTCGGTAAAGTAATTTCGGTTCCAAGACCTAATTTAACTCATGACGAATTTTTGAAATATTTTGGGTTGATTGTTTAAAGATATTTATACCTTAAGAATAAACGTTAAATTTCGCAGTGATGTAATAAATTTTTGAATGATATCAATAATTTCGGTCGCCAAACCTAATTTTATTTAATACCAATTTAATACTTTTTAGCGAACAAATTAGCGTTTATTATCAAAAGGTTAAAAATAAAAATAAAAATAAAAACTGTACAGACATACCTGTGAAATAGATTTCTTAGTTATATGATCTATTATATTCATAAGATAGTCGGTTTAATTGGTTTTCCATGGCTGCATAGGCGTAACCTCGAGCATTCATTGTCTTTTCTTCTAAACATATGAACGGTCCGTCTCTGCATAAAGTAACAAATTCGGTATTTGAATAGGTTTGATTATTTGAACATTTACCTCCATGTGACCATTTTCCGCATTTGTGACATCTTTCTAGGTGTCGTGCTCTTCTTTTCGCTGCGGATTTTGATTTTCCTTTACCAAATTGTAACTTATTATCTTCGCATCTGGATCCTTTTCTAACTCCGTCCATTCTTTCTCTGATTACTGATACTATTTCACTCGGGAGTATGTCATTATTACGTTTAGTGATCAAAGCGTGTAGCATTAGACCATGGTTTAGTTCACAGGCAGTCTTCATTTTGTAAAAACCTAAAAAAAATAAAAATTCAGAATGGGGGGAGAAGACTAGTTCTTTAGGGTCTGCTAGGGAAAGACCATACGTGTTCCATTTTCGAGAACTACACGAAAACAGACAATCTAACTCTAACAGAAATATATATTATCCTTTAAAGACTTGATTCTCCTCACACTTAGTTAGCTGTGGCATCGAAATTGTGATTAACTTCGTTGTCGACCTCCATCGGACCATGTATGTAATGTTTAACTCTGTGACCATTAACTTTAAATTCAATCCCATTTGAATTTATCAATTCTATCGTTCCGTATGGGAAAACTCTTTTGACTATGAATGGTCCAGACCATCTTGATTTCAATTTTCCAGGAAATAGCTTGAATCGTGAATTGAAAAGAAGAACTCTGTCTCCTTCTTTAAATTCTTTTGAACTTCTGATTCTTTTATCATGCCATTTCTTCGTTCTTTCTTTATATATTAACGAATTTTCGTATGCTTCATGTCTTAATTCTTCTAATTCGTTTAGTTGACTTAATCGTAGACGTCCGGCTTCATGTAAATCAAGATTACATGTCTTCAAAGCCCAAAATGCTTTGTGTTCAATTTCTACTGGAAGATGACATGCTTTTCCATAAACAAGTCTAAAAGGTGTGGTTCCAATTGGAGTTTTGTAGGCTGTTCTAAAAGCCCAGAGTGCATCCTCCAATTTAATGGACCATTCCTTTGGATTTGATCCTACGGTTTTCTCTAGAATACGTTTTAAAGCTCGGTTGGTATTTTCAACTTGTCCACTTGTTTGTGGATGATATGCGGTGGAGATTTTATGAGTTACTCCATATCTTTTAAGAACTTTTTCAAGTTGATTATTACAAAAATGAGTACCCCGATCACTTATTAAAGCTTTCGGTGTTCCAAACCTTGCAAAAAGACGTTTTAAAAAGTTTACTACAACTCGTGCATCGTTAGTTGGGAGAGCTTGTGCTTCCGCCCATTTAGATACATAATCAATGGCTACGAGTATATATAGATTATTATGAGATTTTGGAAATGGACCCATAAAGTCAATACCCCAAATGTCAAATACTTCACATACTTGGATGACATTTTGTGGCATTTCATCACGTTGACTTATTTTTCCGGCCCTTTGACATGCATCACAGGATTTGCAAAGAAGGTGTGTGTAAAGACCCGTCCTTATCCACCTGGACAAAGTCTTCAACATTTGGTTCCATTGCAATGATCGACTCCAAGTAATGTCTTTAACATGAGCAAATGCACAGCGGAAGACTTAATTCGTACCTGAGAATAACATATTTTAAAACGTCAACATAAAGTTGGTGAGATATAGATTTGATGCTAGCAGCGTTATAACTATGGACCACCAGATTTCATATGTAAACATTTTAATAAAAATATTCTAAGTGGTTGAGCACTTGGTAACCATACTTAACAATTAATCACGTCGCATATTCCCTTTAATATGAAATCTTACTACACTGTACCAAGTGTAGTCACGAAACGAAGTACTGTGCAACCGTTGAATACTGGTCGTCCAGTCCGGTTGGGGTTGTCAGGCCCGATAGATCTATCAACAGGATTCGCGTTTACAATACCGCTGTAAATATTAGTTACCAAGCTACAGGGAAGTATGCCAGTGGTACAACTCAACGTAGAATATATTTTTCAGTTACTTGTGTCCATAACGTAAATCATTTATAAAAACAGCGCATGTATTCTCAGCCCAAAAATATATAGAGTTTAAAAGGGACTATATACTCACCTTACTGTATTTTGTAGTAAAATACATATAACGACATCGAACAAGTATAGGGTTGGCCTTGGATTCACGAACCTATATCATTTATTTATATATATTAACACACACAATTGTAATCGAATAAATTTATGTATATACCTTAAATTATATATTCCATATATATTTAGTTTGTAATAATAATATTGTTAATATGAAAATAATAATAATAATGATAATACTAATACTAATATTGATAATAATAATAATTTTAAATGATAATTTTAGTAATAATGATAACTTTAAATAAAACTGAAAATCTTTAGTAGTAATGATATTTTTGATAAAAATAATAATGATAATAATTGTAGTAGTAATAATAATAATAATAACTATATTATCTATAAAAATTATACTTTTACAAGTAATGATAATAATAATAATAATAATAATAATAATAATAATAATAATAATAATAATAATAATAATAATAATAATAATAATAATAATAATAATATTAAAAAAAATAAACTACCTCTAAGGAATGAGTTCCAAAAAAAATAACTGCCCATGTTGGGGATTGAACCCAAGACCTCTCGTCTACCATCCCACTACTCAACCATTCAACTGCTCGTTACTTTATGATTCAATCAGACATTAAATTATTTTAACTCATTACGCCCAGTTTCATTGTAATATAATCATCATCGTATAATCAAGACATCGTTCCTGGTTACCTTCTTTAAACTCGCTATTCATCATCATCAAATCAGATTATTATTATTATTATTTTTTTTTTTCTTTTTGAGTTTCGGCCCAATTAGAGAATCGAAACATAAGGCCCAACATCTAAATGAGCCCAATTATCCAAAAGAAAAAGATTACGGCCCAAGTCAATATTTGTATAGGTTAAATTAGTTGAACGAGGGCTGCAACGATTGGATTTTGAGGGCATCGTTTTCTCAGTATCGGTCCCTCCACTATCTTTTCCTTTGAGTATAATAACAATTAATTAAACATTCTAGTTTGCTTTATTCATATTTTCTTCACTTTATCATCATCATCTTAATATACATATTATTTTCTTAAAATGAAAACCATAACATGATTTTTACTTTTATTTTCGGTTTGCGGTAAACCATGTGGTTTGGTTGTCTTCGACCGAGACAGATACAGTAGCTGCAGTTGCAGCAGATTTTGCAAGCCTTGTGGATGGTTCATGTTGGTGGTGTTTTGGGTTTTGGAGTTGTTTGGTTTGATTGGGAGTGGAACTTGAAACAATCAAGTTGTAGTAGCAGCAAAGTGTAGTGACAAAGGTGGTGGTTTATACATGATGGTCCGATGGTATTGTAGTAGGGTGTTCTTGAATGGGTTATGGTGAAGATTCATGAACCGAATAGAAAACAGAGAACAATTTGAGCGGAGATGAGGGTAGTGACATGGTTTTGTGGTGATCATATTGGTAATGATGTTCATCGATGGTGGTGATTCGATATGGTGATGGTTACATACGAAACAGTCACAGATTAGTAACCATGGTTCTTAGTGTTGGTTAGATGTGAATGAAGGTGAGGTTTGAGAAGAGAAAGAAAAAGATGGTTCTTGGTGGTGAAATGGATGTGAGGTGGTGATAGACTTGGTTTATCACAAATATCATATGCTTGATCTTATTTATAAACGGACTAAATCAATTCGACAGGGAGATCAAAAAAAATATTATGAGAAAGAGATAGCTAAGGATTTTTGTTTGATTATGGACAACTTGCAATTAATCGTACCAATCATGAGACAATGAAAACAAAAATAATACAGTGTGATGTTAAACTTAACGGATATGATTCTTTTCTCTTTAATTTTTATAAATTATAACATATAATAATAATAATAATAATTAATAATTAATATAATTATAATAATACTTTTAATAATAAAAATAATAATAATAATAATAATAATAATAATAATAAATAATACTAATAATAATAAATATTAATATTCCTATTATTATTTAGGTATTGTTTATATAATGTATATATATATATATTAACATATGCAGAATAATATTACAGAAGTTATATATATATATATATATATTTATAGATTCATAACAGTTTAATTATTTGTATTTTATTTACAAATAGTTGTTCGTGAATCGTCAGGCGTGGTCAAGAGGGTAACTAATTATCCAGATATAGATTTCAGACTTTCTAGACTCAATATTAAGGTTTTTGCTTATCGTGTCGGAAACATATAGAGATTAGGGTTTAAATTTGGTCGGAAATTTCCGGGTCGTTACAGTACCCACCCGTTAAAGAAATTTCGTCCCCGAAATTTGGTAGAGGTTGTCATAAATAACAATAGGAATGTTTTTATGACGAATATGAGGTAATAGTAGAGTTTTATCATTATTGGAAGATATGAATAAAACGTTTCGATCATGTGAAGCGTACGAGCGAAGCTATCACAAAAGAGTGAAATGAGTAAATATGACATCGTTTTTAATCGATGACGTGGTTATGATTGATTTCCGGATTTTAAGGGATTTAAAGAAAATCTTACGTAATAAGATTTGGTTCTTCGGCGATCAGGATCTTCTTTGATTTAATGCGGCAATCTAGTTTGATTTCTCTGTCGGATTTTTCACTATAAATCTACTCCTTTGTTTCCTTATTTCCATAACCTACATCTTCCACTATTTCTCCTTATTTCCTATTTTAAAACATTCGTCGATATGCTCCATCCAATTCTGATTCTTGATATACCCCTAATTTTCACATCCGTCATTCTTCTCTTCATCTACCACCGGAAAAATTTATTTACTTCTACTATTATCTTGGGGTTATAGTGTTTTTAATCTTCCCATGCCTTTACGTGGCAATACGTATTGATATGCACGGTTTGTAGTTTTGAGGTTGTTATTGGGTTTTATATTTTTCCTTTATATCTCGATGTCCTTGCTTTTGTTTTCTATAATCATTATCATCCACAGTTAATACTCTCTTCCATTTACTGCGATTTATACTCCAATTTCTATTTCGGAGCTTCATTCTTTTTCTTTTCCTCCTTTTCAACTAAGCATCTTTTGTAATGGTCCGGAATTCGTAGGTATGAAATTCGAAATGAATATAGTTAATGTCCTAAGAAAGAATTGGTAATGGCATGATTTTTGATTTGTCAAATTACCAGAATATCCTGGAAAAGACCGAATCATCAAGAGAATATTTTCTTGATATGTTTAGAGATTGGATAGATTGTAAGAGCCGTGTAACATGGCACATGATGATGGTACTGTGAATCATCACATTCCATTAGAAACGCAACGTGACTTACTGTAATATAATGAAGTTGATCAAGTTTCATTATATTATACTAATTCACGCATCAGTTCCCAACACTGCTTCAAAACATTCATATTTTAAACTTTAAGATTTCAGAATTTAGAAACTACCACAGTTTCTTTTATGTTGTAACGCAGATATTACGGGGAGATAGATGATTGCAGATAGGAATAGCTGTGAAAATATCTTTAGAATTATGGAGAATATGTATAGCGGAAAATATGAAGATATCTTATAATATCTAAGATAAGATGATGATGAATAATATCATCTGAAAAAGTTTAGAATAAGGAGTAGGGTTCATACTAACGGTTTCAGGAGGCACTGAATCGTTTGGATTCTTTGAAGACAGGTTCAGTCCTTGTATTTGTTCTTTGTTTCCTTCACGGTTAGCTCAAACCGTTTTTTTTTTTTTTTTTTTTTTTTTTTTTTTTTTTTTTTTTTTTTTTTCGTACCAAATTTTCTATCGAGCGTTCCTAACACTCCCTTCTTTATCATCAAACTTTTGGCTATTTAGGCTATCTATGAATTTACTGTTTCCTCTGCATTTAATGCAGCCATAACTGAATCGTCGGTTATCAATCCGAGATGTTTTCGAGCGAATTGTGTTTTTAGATGATTAAACGCTTATGATAGTATGGTGGAATATAAAAGGGTTTTCCGGTAGCGACTGCGCAAGAATAACGTATATATCGAGACTAACCTTTCTGAGAAGTCGAAGTTAACTTGTTGAAGTTGTGATAAAATTGGCTAATTTTGGAAAGGGATTACAATGTTATTTTGGGTAATAATAACACCAAAGGAATTATCACTGCTACGTGTTAACTGTTGACTCGGTTTTCGAGAGTTTTCAGGTGTATAACTATATGCATAAATCTTCCTTCCGTAAACGAGGTGCGGTTGGTTCAACTTTTCGATCGAAGTGTTTTCAAGAATCATGAAAGATTTGAACGCGAATCATCAAAATACAAATGAGGTTTAGGATGAAATCAAGTGGCAAGCTTGAAGAATTATTTAGTTTCATATGTTATAATCAATATTTTAATTTAATTCATTTTAGTTGTCCAAAGTTAGCAGTTCAATAGTCTGATGGTTCAATGATTCATATATAATTTAATATAATATTCGAATTAAATAATACGTATCGTGACCCGTGCACCGGTCTCGGTGTCGATCACAACTCAAAGTATATATATAATTTGGAATCAACTCCGACCCTGTATAGCCAACTCCCACCTTCACATATAGAGTGTCTACGGTTGTTCCGAAATATATATATAGATGGGTCGATATGATAGGTCGAAACCTTGTATACGTGTCCCATTATTTAAAGTGCGTAAAATAAATAACAGAACTTAAATGACAATAAATTAAATTGCGATAAGATGTAATACGGAATTAACAGTTAGCTGGGAACAGTTAACTAGGAACAGTTAGCGTGGATTCCTAACAGAATTTCTCATAATTAATTTGTTTGTTTCTAACACTTTTTATTTTGTCCAATGTTTTCTTCATTATGCCACTTGTTGGATTCTGATAGGTCAAAATCCAAATATGAAATTTGTATAGAAATGGTTATTTTGTGGTGAACGGATACGTATATCGGTAGTTGTAAGTAAGATAGTAAATGATCGTTGAATCAGATTCGAAGAATGTACAGTGTAACTTATTAATGTGAATTCTAAATATTCCTCGGGTACTACCCACCCGTTAAAATATTTTCATCATTAACAGTTTGTACAAAAGAATTTTTAATTACAATTTTTATGAAAATATACTTGTATATATATTTTCTTCAGATGTAATCATGGATCTAATGAGTCAATAAGATATTAAACTCATTTGATTTATCGTTAATACTGGATTACATGATCTCTAAAACATTAGAGATTTAATAATCACCATGTCGAACGAAGATATATGAGGTAGAACGTTACGTAAAGCGAAGGTAATCGATGTAAAACGATATATAGAACGAGGATTATACTTGAAGTACAGATGATGATATTGAAGTGTGTGATGTTGATATCCGAGATATAGATCGTGATGTTGAGATTTACAACTTAATTGTGGTTGGGGTGTTAAGAGTATTGTCGGCGTTGATGATGATGATACGGATTATGCTGCTGGTGCTGCTGCTAGTGTTTGTAACCTTCGCACCAGATTCTCCAAAGCCATTACTCGAGCACGTAGTTCGTTAACTTCTTATATTATGTCGGAATGATTGACGATTGAAACAAGCGGGTGAGTAAGATTCGAAATATAGGATAATATATAATCGTAACGGGATACTCTAGAAGTGAGAGGGTAAATGGTTTCTCGAACAGGTTCACCGGTAAGCGTTTCAGGTTCATCGCCAAAAGGACGATTTGGGGAATGGAAAGGATTCTTGATGTGAAATGATTTTCAGATATCGGATGATACTTTAACTATGTAGAATATCTATATATATGGTTCTAAAGATTTCGTAGACTACGGAGGAATCTACGGCATATGCCAGGTAAGTCTACAGATGCGCTAAGATATGAATTTCGTCCATACACTATCGATGCACTGAATGCAGTAAGACGTGTCTAGACTAAAGAATGATAAGCAGGCAATTCCCTAAGGATGATAAGTAGATGATTTCCGACTAGAAAAGATAAGCAAAACTTTTGACATGTAGACACGGTCAAAGTCCAGACTCATTAATGTATCCTAACAACTACTAGTCAGACACACTAATGCAAGACCTGGTTCACTAAGACCACCGCTCTGATACCAACTGTAAAGACCCGTCCTTATCCACCTGGACAAAGTCTTCAACATTTGGTTCCATTGCAATGATCGACTCCAAGTAATGTCTTTAACATGAGCAAATGCACAGCGGAAGACTTAATTCGTACCTGAGAATAACATATTTTAAAACGTCAACATAAAGTTGGTGAGATATAGATTTGATGCTAGCAGCGTTATAACTATGGACCACCAGATTTCATATGTAAACATTTTAATAAAAATATTCTAAGTGGTTGAGCACTTGGTAACCATACTTAACAATTAATCACGTCGCATATTCCCTTTAATATGAAATCTTACTACACTGTACCAAGTGTAGTCACGAAACGAAGTACTGTGCAACCGTTGAATACTGGTCGTCCAGTCCGGTTGGGGTTGTCAGGCCCGATAGATCTATCAACAGGATTCGCGTTTACAATACCGCTGTAAATATTAGTTACCAAGCTACAGGGAAGTATGCCAGTGGTACAACTCAACGTAGAATATATTTTTCAGTTACTTGTGTCCATAACGTAAATCATTTATAAAAACAGCGCATGTATTCTCAGCCCAAAAATATATAGAGTTTAAAAGGGACTATATACTCACCTTACTGTATTTTGTAGTAAAATACATATAACGACATCGAACAAGTATAGGGTTGGCCTTGGATTCACGAACCTATATCATTTATTTATATATATTAACACACACAATTGTAATCGAATAAATTTATGTATATACCTTAAATTATATATTCCATATATATTTAGTTTGTAATAATAATATTGTTAATATGAAAATAATAATAATAATGATAATACTAATACTAATATTGATAATAATAATAATTTTAAATGATAATTTTAGTAATAATGATAACTTTAAATAAAACTGAAAATCTTTAGTAGTAATGATATTTTTGATAAAAATAATAATGATAATAATTGTAGTAGTAATAATAATAATAATAACTATATTATCTATAAAAATTATACTTTTACAAGTAATGATAATAATAATAATAATAATAATAATAATAATAATAATAATAATAATAATAATAATAATAATAATAATAATAATAATAATAATAATATTAAAAAAAATAAACTACCTCTAAGGAATGAGTTCCAAAAAAAATAACTGCCCATGTTGGGGATTGAACCCAAGACCTCTCGTCTACCATCCCACTACTCAACCATTCAACTGCTCGTTACTTTATGATTCAATCAGACATTAAATTATTTTAACTCATTACGCCCAGTTTCATTGTAATATAATCATCATCGTATAATCAAGACATCGTTCCTGGTTACCTTCTTTAAACTCGCTATTCATCATCATCAAATCAGATTATTATTATTATTATTTTTTTTTTCTTTTTGAGTTTCGGCCCAATTAGAGAATCGAAACATAAGGCCCAACATCTAAATGAGCCCAATTATCCAAAAGAAAAAGATTACGGCCCAAGTCAATATTTGTATAGGTTAAATTAGTTGAACGAGGGCTGCAACGATTGGATTTTGAGGGCATCGTTTTCTCAGTATCGGTCCCTCCACTATCTTTTCCTTTGAGTATAATAACAATTAATTAAACATTCTAGTTTGCTTTATTCATATTTTCTTCACTTTATCATCATCATCTTAATATACATATTATTTTCTTAAAATGAAAACCATAACATGATTTTTACTTTTATTTTCGGTTTGCGGTAAACCATGTGGTTTGGTTGTCTTCGACCGAGACAGATACAGTAGCTGCAGTTGCAGCAGATTTTGCAAGCCTTGTGGATGGTTCATGTTGGTGGTGTTTTGGGTTTTGGAGTTGTTTGGTTTGATTGGGAGTGGAACTTGAAACAATCAAGTTGTAGTAGCAGCAAAGTGTAGTGACAAAGGTGGTGGTTTATACATGATGGTCCGATGGTATTGTAGTAGGGTGTTCTTGAATGGGTTATGGTGAAGATTCATGAACCGAATAGAAAACAGAGAACAATTTGAGCGGAGATGAGGGTAGTGACATGGTTTTGTGGTGATCATATTGGTAATGATGTTCATCGATGGTGGTGATTCGATATGGTGATGGTTACATACGAAACAGTCACAGATTAGTAACCATGGTTCTTAGTGTTGGTTAGATGTGAATGAAGGTGAGGTTTGAGAAGAGAAAGAAAAAGATGGTTCTTGGTGGTGAAATGGATGTGAGGTGGTGATAGACTTGGTTTATCACAAATATCATATGCTTGATCTTATTTATAAACGGACTAAATCAATTCGACAGGGAGATCAAAAAAAATATTATGAGAAAGAGATAGCTAAGGATTTTTGTTTGATTATGGACAACTTGCAATTAATCGTACCAATCATGAGACAATGAAAACAAAAATAATACAGTGTGATGTTAAACTTAACGGATATGATTCTTTTCTCTTTAATTTTTATAAATTATAACATATAATAATAATAATAATAATTAATAATTAATATAATTATAATAATACTTTTAATAATAAAAATAATAATAATAATAATAATAATAATAATAATAAATAATACTAATAATAATAAATATTAATATTCCTATTATTATTTAGGTATTGTTTATATAATGTATATATATATATATTAACATATGCAGAATAATATTACAGAAGTTATATATATATATATATATTTATAGATTCATAACAGTTTAATTATTTGTATTTTATTTACAAATAGTTGTTCGTGAATCGTCAGGCGTGGTCAAGAGGGTAACTAATTATCCAGATATAGATTTCAGACTTTCTAGACTCAATATTAAGGTTTTTGCTTATCGTGTCGGAAACATATAGAGATTAGGGTTTAAATTTGGTCGGAAATTTCCGGGTCGTTACAGTGTGCGTCTTTGTAAATTGTAGGCCAATAGAATCCAGCTTCATAAACTTTTCTTGCTGTTAGTTGAGGCCCATAATGCCCTCCTGTTGGTCCTGTGTGACAATGGTTTAAAATTTTACTAGCTTCATCTCCAAATACACATCGGCGTATTATTCCATCGGGACAACTTTTAAACAGATGTGGATCTTCCCAGAAATAGTGTTTTATATCACTGAAGAATTTCTTTCGTCTTTGGTACGATAATCCTTTTTCAAGGAATCCACAAACTAAGTAGTTTGCATAGTCTGCAAACCATGGGATTTCTTTATAATCTATCTTCAATAGATATTCATCAGGAAAGTTGTCTTGTATGGCCGATTCATTCAGAACTTCTAATTCGGGATTTTCAAGACGAGAAAGATGATCAGCGGCGAGATTTTCTGCTCCTCTTTTATCTCGGATTTCAATATCAAACTCTTGTAAGAGTAAGATCCATCGGATTAATCTTGGTTTAGCATCTTGTTTTGAAAATAGGTATCTAAGAGCAGAATGGTCGGTATAGACCACCGTTTTTGCTAGAACGAGATATGATCGAAATTTGTCAAAAGCAAAGACAATAGCAAGGAGTTCTTTTTCAGTAGTTGTATAGTTCGTTTGTGCTCCTTGTAATGTCTTACTAGCATAATATATAGGTTGAAATCGTTTTTCAATCCTTTGTCCTAAAACGGCTCCCATTGCAAAATCACTTGCATCGCACATTAGTTCAAATGGTAGATTCCAATTTGGTGTTATCATGATCGGTGCATTAGTGA
The DNA here is from genome assembly GCF_046630445.1 of Rutidosis leptorrhynchoides. Classification (NCBI taxonomy): domain Eukaryota; kingdom Viridiplantae; phylum Streptophyta; class Magnoliopsida; order Asterales; family Asteraceae; genus Rutidosis; species Rutidosis leptorrhynchoides. Next base: position 196,027,371 of record NC_092334.1, read on the forward strand.
GTTTTTCTTTAAGAATATTAAAAGATTTGATACATTCATCTGAAAAGATGAATGGCGCATCCTTTTCTAGGAGTTTATTCATAGGAGTGGCAATTTTAGAAAAATCTTTTATGAAACGTCGGTAAAAACCGGCATGCCCTAGAAAACTCCTAACTCCTCTAACATTTGTGGGATGTGGAAGTTTAGCAATTACATCTACTTTAGCTCTATCCACTTCAATTCCTTCTTTTGAAATTTTATGTCCAAGAACGATGCCTTCTTTAACCATAAAATGGCATTTCTCCCAATTAAGCACTAGATTTGATTTTTCGCATCTAATTAGCATTCGTTCCAGATTAACTAGACATGATTTAAATGTATCACCGAAGACTGAAAAGTCATCCATGAATACTTCCATGCATTCTTCTATCATGTCGTGAAAAATCGCCATCATACACCTTTGAAAGGTTGCAGGGGCGTTGCAAAGTCCAAATGGCATGCGTTTGTAAGCAAAAGTACCATAAGGGCACGTGAATGTGGTTTTCTCTTGATCTTCGGGTGCTATTGGAATTTGAAAATATCCGGAAAATCCATCTAGAAAACAATAGTAACTATTTCCGGCTAATCTTTCCAACATTTGATCTATGAAAGGTAAGGGAAAGTGATCTTTTCTGGTGGCGTCATTTAATTTTCTATAATCAATACATACACGCCATCCTGTTACAGTCCTAGTAGGAATAAGCTCATTTTTCTCATTTGTGATGACAGTCATGCCACCCTTCTTAGGTACGCATTGAACTGGGCTTACCCATGGACTATCAGAGATTGGATATATCAAACCTGCATCTAGCAGTTTAATAATCTCTTTCTTAACTACATCTTGCATATTAGGATTTAGTCTTCGTTGGCGTTGCACATACGTTTTATGACCTTCTTCCATAAGGATTTTATGTGTGCAATACGAAGGACTTATTCCTTTAATATCATGAATCTTCCATGCAATGGCTGGTTTATGAGCTTTCAACACAGAAATGAGTTGTGATTTCTCATTTTCAGTAAGAGAAGACGATATTATTACAGGTAATTCAGATTCACCATGTAAATAAGCGTATTCCAAATGGTTTGGAAGTGGCTTTAACTCTAATTTCGGAGGTTCTTCTATCGATGATTTATATCGATATCTGTCTTCTTCTTTTAGCATTTGAATTTCTTCTGTTGTTGGTTCATATCCATTAGCTATAAGTGTAGCTAACATTTCAGCTTCATCAATTGGTTCATTTCCTTCTCCTAAAGAACATTCTCCTGTTCCTTGTAATTCTGGAAATTCTTCTAATAATTCTGCATGTGCATCTATAGTTTTAATATAATAACATGTATCATCTGCAGATTGTGGTTGTTGCATTGCTCTATCAACTGAAAAGGTAACACTCTCATCCTCTATACTTAGGGTCAGTTTCTTACCGAACACGTCTATCATTGCTTTAGCCGTGTTTAAGAATGGTCTTCCTAATATGAGAGGAACTTGAGAATCTTCTTCCATGTCTAAAACAACAAAATCTACTGGAAATACTAAAGTACCAACTTTAACTAGCATGTTCTCCATTATCCCTCTAGGATATTTTATTGATCTATCGGCTAGTTGTATGCTTATTCTGGTTGGTTTCAATTCTCCAAGGTCTAGTTTAGCGTATAGTGAATACGGCATTAGATTTATACTAGCACCTAAATCTGCCAATGCTTCTATTGAACTAAGGCTACCCAGAAAACATGGAATTGTGAAACTTCCTGGATCAGATAATTTTTCTGGTATCTTATTCAACAGCACTGCTGAACAATTAGCATTCATAGTAACAGCCGAGAGTTCTTCCATTTTCTTTCTATTCGTGATTAGATCTTTCAAGAATTTAGCATACCTTGGCATTCCTGAAATCACATCAATGAAAGGAAGATTTACATTTATCTGTTTAAACATATCCAAGAATTTGGATTGCTCGGCTTCAAGTTTCTCTTTCTTCATTTTACTCGGATAAGGAAGTGGTGGTTGGTATGGTTTAACATAAGGTTTATTCTTAACTGTGTTATCTTCATTAACCTTTTCAACTACCGGTTCTTTTTCCTTATCTTGATCATGTTGTGGTTCTTGTGGAGTAGGAATAGTTTCATCAGAAGTTACAGGTATTTCAGGTGGTTTAAGTGTTGTACCACTTCTTGTGGTAATAGCTTTAGCTGTTTCATTCCGGGGGTTAGCATTTGTATCGCTTGGTAGACTTCCCGGTTTTCTTTCACCTATTAACCTTGCTAGGTTACTTACTTCTTGTTCTAGATTTTGAATAGAAGCTTGTTGATTTCTAAATGCTTGAGCATTTTGTTCATTTGTTTGTTTTTGAGATGTGAAAAACTGCGTTTGAGTTTCAACTAGCTTCGTCATCATATCTTCTAAATTCGGCTTTTTATCATCGGTTTGTTGTGGTGGTTTGTTTTGAAAATTCGGTCTTTGCTGATTGTAAGTATTGTTGGATATTTGTTGATTGCTTGGACCTTGTTGGTTGTTGTATGGAATATTTCGGTTATAATTCTGGTTTTGATTGTAAATCGGTCTTGGCGGTTGATAATTATTCTGATAATTATTTCCAGGCCTTTGGTTTATGTATGAAATATTCTCTCTTTGTTCCATTGTTAATTCAATACTGAGACAATCTTTTGTCAAATGTGGTCCTCCACACTGCTCACAACTAATTCGTATAGCATGAATATCTTTAGTCATCTTTTCCATTCGTCTCTCGAAAGCATCTATCTTTGCGGAAATGGAATCTAAGTCATGGCTAGAATCGGCTCTAGCTGCTTTAGATGATCTAATGATATCTTTTTCTTGGTGCCACTCATGTGAGTGGGAAGCAGTATTATCAATAATTTTGTAAGCATCAGTTTCGGTTTTCTTCATAATCGAACCACCAGCTGCTATATCTATGTCTTTTCTTGTAGTGATGTCGCATCCTTGGTAGAATATTTGTACTATTTGACAGGTGTCTAAACCATGTTGCGGACATCCTCTTAGTAACTTTCCATATCTTGTCCACGCCTCATATAGAGTTTCATTTGGCTTCTGTGTGAACGTAACAATTTCTGCTTGAAGTCTTACGGCTTTAGATGCAGGAAAAAATTGTTTAAGAAATTTGTCAACTAAAACATCCCATGTATCAATCGCCCCTTCAGGTAACGATTCCAACCAATCTTTGGCTTCTCCCTTTAAAGTCCAGGGAAATAACATGAGATATATCTGTTCATCCTCCACTTCTCGGATTTTAAATAGTGTGCAGATCCTATTAAAGGTACGTAGATGTTCATTTGGATCTTCCTTCGGCGCACCACTAAATTGGCATTGATTAGTCACCATGTGTAGAATTTGTCCTTTGATTTCATAATCTGGCGCATTAATGTCTGGATGAGTAATTGCGTGACCTTGGCCAGTGCGTTTAGCTCTCATTCGGTCTTCCATACTTAAAGGTTCCAGATTCTCCATAATTGAATTTGTTGAATCGGTATCACTAGATGATTCTGATTTAATAGTTCGTTCCTCAACAATCTCTGTTTGAATGATTGGTGGTTCCGGAGGAAAGTTTAATGGTTCAGGATCTATTAACCGTTCCTGAATATTTTCTGGATTCTCAATTGTGAGGTCGGGTTCAAAAAATGGATTATCGGAAATTTGAACTGAAGTACTTGGTCGACTGGATGACGATTCTAAAGAAAAATCAACGGCGGTTATATTTGTTAAACGATGTCTTGATCGAGTTACAGGTGGTGAACGTACAAAAGGTGGTGAACGTCTTGCTCGGTGCATTCACTGAATATTCTATTAGTTTTAAAAAGGAAAGAAAAATTATAATAAGTTATCCAATCAATAGACTTTTCTGATTTTGCCCACGTTTCGAATAGCCAAAAGATGCAGCAGAGGGGCAGGATTCGTTTGGTCTCAATATAATTGAGGACTGTTTGGCTCCAATAACCCGGTCCACGTACAAATCCAACTATTACTACGAACCAGAAAATTTTGATGTCTATCAATTTAACCACTTAAAATAAATTTTCGTAATTTTAAGAAATTTAGATAAGAAGTAGAATAAAATTCTAAGTCCTAAAAACTAGAATGGCGAGAAATAAGAGAGAAAAAGAGAGTTCGTCGAAAAAGGTCGAAAAAGAAAAAAAATGGTTGAAAAATAAAAGGTGACGGAAAAATAAAAGAAACTTATAAAAACTTAAAAATACTTAACTAATTTAACCTTATTACTACAACTAACTTAAAATTATAATCGCAAATTGAAATTACTAATTGGAATGATAATTGATACATAGTAAAAGGTCTAAAAATATTAAAGCTTACAGGAAAAATTAAATCCCAAATGGAAATAACTTAAAAAGAAACTAAAACTTAAAAAGGCGTCGCAAAATTCTAAAGCACCTAAATCTTAGTCTAAAGAAAAAGCACTTAAGGAATTCTACGGCATAGCCTAAAAATATAGGAGTAAAAATAACTATAGCAAAGACTAAGTTTAAAATTAATTATGAGCTAAAAATATAAATATTACGCTACAACGATTAAAAAGGTACAAAATATAAAAATATACAAAAAGTTGTAAAAAGTACAATTTTTATAAAAATATTATTTTTATATTATTTATTTAATAAAACTACTAATTTTACAATTTTAATTAAACTTATTTAAACTAAATACATAAATTAAATAAAAATAAAACTTAAAACTAATACTAATAATAATAATAATAATATTTAGGTTTTAATAATAATAATTAATAATACCCCGTAATCAATGCTTGATTAGGGTTTTGTCCGTGTGTCAGAAGCCCTCCGCGAGTTGCGGTGATAAATGAGGAAAACCCCGCGAGTCGCGGGGTTCAGTAATTCAGTTGACAGGTACTAATTTTTACGCGTTTTCTTTATTTATTTTTTTTTATTATTTTCTGTTTTCTGTTTTTAATTTAAATAAACGATTTTTAATAAAATTTATATTTTTATAAATTAAAATAAAGATAAAAAAAACTTATAAAACTTAAATATTTAACAAAATCCTAAAAATACTTATATTTTTGTTTTTCTTTTTATATTTTTGAATGATTAAAACGTAATTTTTACAAAAACGACTTTTAATAAAAGTAAATAAAAATCTTTTTTTTTTTATTAGCGTTGCGCTTCCGGCTTTTAAGAGTAATTCCCCGGCAGCGGCGCCAAAAATTACTTGATGTCAAAGCAGAGGGGTATAAAATACTATTAAATTTTAGCAGAAAATACTATTAAATACGATACAATTTTACACAAGATATTTATTTATTTATAGAATGGATATACTTAAACCTTGCTACAACACTTATAGGCAGTGTACCTAATCGTACAGTAGTGTAGTTTTTAGTAAGTCCGGTTCGTTCCACAGGGAGATCTTTAAGCAAAGCTCAACGCTATATTAGTTTACTTTTATAAAAATACAAATATATATATAAATAATATTATTATTATAAAGAGGGGTTTTTACCGTTTAATGACCGGTTTGTCGATTTTAAAACTTTAGTCGCAGTTAAAACCTAATGTAAAATATAAAATAAATACAAGACTTTAAATTAAAGCGTAAAGTAAATAACGATAATGAAATTGCGAATAAAAATGCGATAAAATAAAATTGCGATAATTAAAAAGTACGATAATTAAAAGTGCGATAAAATAACAATAAATAAAAGTGCGATAATTAGAAGTGCAATTAAATATAAAATAAAGGAAATTAAATATGAAATAAAAGAATTATGCTTATTTAAACTTCCGTAATCATGATATTTGACGTGTTGATTTTAGTTTTATGCCCTTGGGTTAATTGTCCTTTGTCCTGGATTATTCAATATGTCCGTCTGGTTTTTATCCATAACAGTCCATCAGTCATAAATATAAATTGCAAATGTCCTTGTCAAATTATTATTATACCCGAAGATAAATATTCCAACTAATTGGGGATTCGAATTGTAACAAGCTTTTAATACTTTGTTTAATGAATACACCAGGTTATCGACTGCGTGTAAACCAAGGTTTTACTACTTTGTTAACAATTACACCAATTACCCTTGAATGTAATTTCACCCCTGTTTTAATTATTCTAGTGGCTATTAATCCATTCCCGTGTCCGGTTAAATGAACGATTATTCGTACATATAAATACCCCGCCCATCGTGTCCGATCGAGTGTATATGGTAATTTATAGGGACGCCCAATTGTAAATCTTTATATTAACATTAACAAACTTTCATTTAGTTAAACAAATATAAAGCCCATTAATAGCCCATAGTCTAGTTTCCACAAGTGTCGTTCTTTTGTCCAAACCCCAATTATGGTACAAAGCCCAATTACCCAATTTTAGTAATTAGCCCAACATCATGATTACTTTGTTTTAAATAAGCATAATAATAACTTAGCTACGAGACATTAATATAAAAAGGTTGAACATAACTTACAATGATTAAAAATAGCGTAGCGTTACACGAACAGAATTTCGACTTACACCCTTACAACATTCGCTAACATACCCTTATTATTAGAATTATAATTAAAATTAAAATATAAATTATAAATATAAATATATATTACTTCGTATGAATGAGAAGAAAAAATGATAAGATGATTTCGATCAGAATTCGGTTGGCTTTATAGCCAGAAGTGAAATTTGGGGCTCCGCGACTCGCGGCAAAAAGCCCTTCAAACTCCGCGAGTCGCGGAGAGGTATTTTCAATTCACACCCTTGGAGTTTCTGGCTGCCGACAGTTTTTAATATATATATATAATATATATATAATTAATATAATTAATTATATATTATATTATATTTATATACATAGTTAACTTGTAATTTTTAGTCCGTTGCGTCGAGCGTTAAGAGTTGACTCTAGTCCCGGTTCTGGATTTTCGAACGTCCTCGCGTACAATTTAATATCTTGTACTTTGCGTTTTGAATCTTGTACTCTTGTGATTTCGAGACGTTTCTTATCAATAATTGGAACCTTTTTGATTGTCTTTTGTTCTTTTGAGCTTTTTGGTCGTTTGCGTCTTCAAATCGTCGAATCTGTCTTTTGTCTTCACCTTTTATTATTTAAACGAATATCACTTGTAAATAGAACAATTGCAACTAAAAGCTTGTCTTTCTTGAGGAATAATGCTATGAAATATATGTTCGTTTTTAGCATTATCAATATCCTAGTGTAAACTGAGTATTTTTGAATTATCTATCCAATGGTAATAAATTCACTAACAATTCGTGGCCTATCAATACCAGAATTCTGATCAAGCAACAAAAACACAACGTTACTTTCAAATGGATATAACTTGATCATCCGGAAACGAAATCAAGCGAATCCAAAGCCTAAAATTAATAGTTTTTCATGAGGATTCTAAATATCACATAATATCATGCAATTGAAAAATTCAAATTTCTGTACACATCAAAATCAAATTCGGTTTTCATGTAAATCAATCAAAACGGACAATTTAACGCATCTAACATTAATCACACATCAAGACTTGAGCAATAGACAACCTAAACCATGAAACGCTAATAAAATTATGATTTTAAAAATTAGGGTTAGCTATTTATACTTTGATCGAGAAAAGAATTATATCAACGCGTAGAGCACGAAGGGAATTACAAGTTTGATGTTGAACACTTAAGCTAAAAAGCAAAAATTGATGGTGGATTGGTGGTGATGGGTGTTGACGTGAAAGAGAGCAGAGGAGGGAAAAGGCTATCGATTATTTTGTGTAGGGTTAGGGATTATGCAGTATTTTCTTTACCAGCTAAAAATAACAAGGCCCTAATTACACTAGCTAAGCATAGTCCAAAAGTGACCCAAAATAAAAATAAGATGGGGTGGGTGGGGTGTGGTAATCGGCCGAATGGCCCAAGTGGGGAGTCCCCGGGCTCTTGTTTTACAAAAGCGTGTTATCATGGTCCGTTTCAAGTGCCGTTTAAACGTACCGAAGGCCCGGAACGCTAAACCGATCGTTAAAACGCAACCAAACGTTTAATTTATTAAAAACCCAATAAATTAAATATTTTTAAAACGGTTAATAATTATTAAAATAAACCCGAGTGTTTCGTTGCTCAAAAAGCAGTTATCAAAACTGTATCATTTTTATCGTATTTCTTTATCCGAAATATTTATTCAAATTAATATTAACCCATATTAATTATCGTAACCCTCCAAGGATCAAGTATGTATTTATTACACATAAACACATGAAAGTCAAGTAATCGCCATTAAATTAACTAACAGAAAGTTAACGGAAGTGACGGAAAAAGCAGGGTTATTACATTACCCACCTGTTATTGAAAATTTCGTCCCGAAATTTTAGTGAACATCCGCTGAAGTAGTTTCCTCTGAAAACAGTTGCGGGTACTTTTGTCTCATTTGAACTTCACGCTCCCACGTGAACTCTGGTCCTCTTCTCGCGTTCCACCGAAACTTAACGATGGGAACTCTACTTTGCTTTAACTGTTTGACCTCCTTGCCCAAGACTTCGACAGGTTCTTCAATGAAATGAAGTTTGTCGTCGATACGCGGTTCCTCTAAAGGAATAATCAAATTCTCGTCGGCTAAGCACTTCTTCAAGTTGGATACGTGAAAAACGTCGTGTATACCACTGAGTGCTTGTGGCAGTTCCAACCTGTAAGCTACCGGTCCAACTCTTTCAGTTATCTCGAACGGTCCAACATATCTAGGACTCAATTTACCTCGTTTCCCGAACCGTATAACACCCTTCCAAGGTGATACTTTAAGCATGACTTTATCGCCAACTTGGAATTATAAATCCTTCCGTCTAACATCAGCGTAACTCTTTTGATGACTCTAAGCCATTCTCAATCGTTCCTGAATCTGTAGGACTTTCTCCATTGTCTCCTGAATAATCTCAGGACCTGTCAACTGACTATCCCCCAATTCGCTCCAACATACGGGAGATCTACACTTCCTTCCGTACAATGCTTCAAAAGGTGCAGCTTTAATGCTCTCTTGGTAGCTGTTATTGTATGAGAACTCAGCTAGTTGTAAGTACTTATCCCATCCATTTCCGAAATCAATGACACATGCTCGCAACATGTCTTCAAAAGTTTGAATAGTTCGTTCAATGTGGCCATCTGTCTGGGGATGATATGCTGTACTCATATCTAAACGGGTCCCCATTGCTTTCTGTAATGATTGCCAAAACCTGGAAGTAAATCTGCTGTCGCGATCGGATATAATAGATATAGGCACTCCATGCCTAGATACGACTTCCTTAATGTAAACTTGAGCCAACTTATCCATTTTATCAGTCTCTCATATTGGTAAGAAGTGTGCAGACTTAGTGAGATGATCCACGATAACCCAAATAGTATTGTAACCTCCCACTGTTCTCGGCAGTTTCGTGATGAAGTCCATGGTAATACCTTCCCACTTCCACTGGGGAATCTCTGGTTAAGTTAATAACCCCGATGGCTTCTGATGTTCAGCCTTGACCTTAGCGCAAGTCAAGCACTTCCCGACATAGGTAGCAAAGTCAGCCTTTAAATTTGGCCACCAATAAAATGCCTTCAAATCTTGGTACATTTTATCTGATCCCGGATGAATTGAGTACCTTGACTTGTGTGCTTCCTCCAACACTAGTTCTCTCAATCCACCAAACTTTGGTACCCAGATTCGATTAGCAAAGTACCGTGTTCCATTCTCTTTAATGTCAAATTTCTTATCCATTCCTCTGATAAATTCAACATAGGCATTTATTGCTTCACGGCCTCTCGTTGTGCTTCACAGATCTGTGATGTGAGATTCGTATGGACAACTATGTTAAGTGCTTTAACCCGGAGTAGTTTCTTTCACTCCTTTCGGCTCAAAGCATCCGCTACAACATTCGCCTTACCCGGATGGTATTGAAGTTCGCAGTTATAATCGTTAAGTAGTTCCATCCAACGTCATTGTCTCATGTTGAGCTGTTTCTGATCAAATATGTGCTGTAAACTCTTATGGTCAGTGAAGATAGTAAACTTGGTTCTATACAAGTAGTGTCTCCACATTTTAAGTGCAAAGACAACAGCTCCTAGTTCAAGGTCATGCGTAGTGTAGTTCTGCTCATGAATCTTTAACTGTCGTGATCCACAAGCAATAACTTTATTTTGTTGCATAAGCACGCAACCCATTCCTTGACATGAGGCATCACAATAAACAACAAAATCTTCACGCCCCTCGGGTAGAGACAATATCGGTGCAGTTGTTAGCTTCTCCTTCAACAACTGAAAAGCAGATTCTTGCGGTTCTAACCACTCATACTTCTTGCCTTTATGAGTCAACACGGTTAATGGTCGAGCAATCTTAGAGAATCCTTCAATGAATGTCCTGTAGTAACCAGCTAGACCCAAAAATTGCCGAATCTGAGTTGGCGTCTTTGGAGTTTCCTAATTCTTAACCGACTCAATCTTTGCTGGATCGACCTGTATTCCATTGGCCCTACAATATGCCCAAGAAATTGTACTTCTAGTAACCAAAAGTCACACTTAGAGAACTTTGCATAGAACTGCTCTTTTCTAAGCATAGTCAATATCAAACATAGATGTTGTTCGTGCTCTTCCTTGTTCTTGGAGTACACCAATATATCATCAATAAACACAATGACGAATTTATCTAGGTATGGCTTACACACACGGTTCATGAGGTCCATGAACACTGTCAGTGCGTTCGTCAAACTAAACGGCATTACTGTAAACTCATAATGTCCATAACGTGTTCTAAATGCCGTCTTCGGGACATCCGCTTCTTTGACTCTCAATTGGTGATACCCGGATCTCAAATCAATCTTCGAATAACAACTAGATTCCTGTATTTGATCAAATAAGTCATCAATCCTCGGTAGCGGATACCGATTCTTGATTGTCAACTTGTTCAATTCTCTGTAGTCGATACACAATCTCATCGACCCATCCTTCTTTTTAACAAACAAGACCGGATCCCCAAGGTGAAGAACTCGATCGTATAAATCCCTTGTCTAATGATAATGCTAAAAAATGAACATATATTTCATAGCATTATCCCTCAAGAAAGACAAGCTTTTGGTTGCAATTGTTCTATTTACAAGTAATATTCGTTTAAAAAAAAATAAGTGCGAAGACAAAAGAAGAAAACGAAGATTTGAAGACGCAAATGACAAAAAAGCTCAAATGTACAAGATACAATCCAAGTGGTTCAATTTATTGATGAATAACGTCTAAAAATGATAAGAGTACAAGCCGCGAAACGTAAAGTACAAGATATCTAAGCATACGAAAAGGCGTTCAAAAATCTGGAACCGAGACATGAACCAACTATCAACGTACGACTCAACGGAGCTAATATTACAAGTCAACTATGCAAAAGAATATAATATAATAATTAAATAATTCATAATAAGAATAATAATAATATATAATAAATAATTCAAATTGATTGAATCATTTTGAGCAGCCATCGAATAATAAAGATCAAGTTGATAATAATATAATATATAAAATAATAATAATAATATAATAATAATATTATTATATATCATGTTGTAAAGCAGCCATCGGAATGTGCATGGAAAAGTTGAATTTATCAACTACAAGCTAACTTTCAAACAATCAACAGTGCAATCATATTGGCTATAAATAGAGAACACGGATAGAGGTAAAAGGGAGAACATATATTATCTATCTCTCACTCTCAATATATATATATATATATATATATATATATATATATATATATATATATATATATATATATATATATATATATATATATATATATATATATATATATATATATATATATATATATGTATGTATATATATATATATATGTATATATATTTTAATTTTAATTTTAATTTAAGATTTATAATAATAAGGGTATGTTAGCGAATGTTATAAGTGTGTAAGTCGAAATTCTGTCCGTGGGCGGGATATTTATAAGTACTAATAATCGTTCATTTAACCGGACACGGGAATGGATTAATAGTCAATTGACTCATTAAAACAGGGGTGGATTACTTGCAAGGACCCTTGGTGTAATTGATAATAAAGTATTAAAACCTTATTACAGTTTAAGTCCCCAATTAGTTGGAATATTTGACTTCGGGTATAAGGATAATTTGATGAGGACACTCACACTTTATATTTATGACTGATGGAATGTTATGGACAAAAACCGTATGGACATATTGAATAATCCAGGACAAAGGACAAATAACCCATGGTAATAAATTAAAATCAACACGTCAAACATCATGATTACGGAAGTTTAAATAAGCATAATTCCTTTATTTTAAATCTTTTCGCACTTTTAATTATCGTACTTTTAAATTATCGCATTTTATTTACCGTCATTTTACTTATCGCACTTTTATTTATCGCAATTTCATTTATCGTCATTTACTTTACGCTTTAAATTAAGTTGTATTTATATTTAATATTTTACATTAGGTTTTAATTGTGACTTAAGATATAAAATCGACAAACCGGTCATTAAACGGTAAAAACCCCCTTTTTATAATAATAATACTACTTATATATATATATATATATATATATATATATATATATATATTTGTACAAATATAGTTTAAAATAAATATAGCTTTAAACTAAGTTGATCCCTGTGGAACGAACCGGACTTACTAAAAACTACACTACTGTACGATTAGGTACACTACCTATAAGTGTTGTAGCAAGGTTTAGGTATATCTCATTCTATAAATAAATAAATAACTTGTGTAAAATTGTATCGTATTTAATAGTATTTTGTAATAAAAATATATCTATTTTGTACACCACCTTGCACATCATCATCTAACAACTCTTGCAATTGGCTAGACAAATCTTGAAGCTCTGAGGGTGCAAGTCTGTACGGTGCGCGAGCCACCGGTGCCGCTCCTGGCACTAAATATATCTAAAACTCAACTTCTCGATGCGGTGGGAGACCAGGTAATTCCTCTAGAAAAACTTCAATAAATTCCTTAACTATAGGAACGTCTTCGGGTCTCCTTTCTTCAGGTACAACTTGGCTTACGTGAGCCATAAACGCGATACATCCCTTTCTCACATACTTCTGAACTTTCAAGCAGTTAATGAGATGTAATTGTGAGCCGTTCTTTTCTTCATAAATCATCATAGGTTCACCATCAGCAATAGGAATACGAATAGCCTTTAGGTCATAGACAACCTCGGCTTTGTTATCAGATAACCAGTCCATTCCAACCACAAGGTCAAAACTTCCCAGTTTAATAGGTATCACATCAATGCTAAAAGGTTTACCCTCTAACTTCAAAGTACAACCACGATAAATCTTATCGGCTCTTATCAAGTTACCATTCCCTAGTTCTATGGAATACACGCTATCTAAGGAAGAAACAGGGTTCTTAACATTGTGACAAATATCTTTAGATATAAAACTTCTATCCGCACCAGTGTCAAACAAAACATAAACATGTTGATCATTGAGTGAAAATGTACCCGTGACTAGCTTAGGATCATCACGAGCTTCCGCAGAGTTGATGTTGAACGCCCTGCCTCGAGCATTCCCATTGTTGTTGTTCTTAGGATAGTCCCTCTTGAATGACCCGGCTGTCCACAACCAAAACAGTTCTTAGCATTACTAGCATTGTTCGCATTGCTCGCAGTGTTGTTATTGGTATTGCTGTTGAGGTTAACCTTAAAATCCCTTGCCAAATTGCCAAAATTCTTGCACCGGTCACAAATTAGAGTAGCACAGTTTCCGGTGTGATGCTTGCCATACTTTGAGCATTGTGGTTTATTACGCTTATACCTAGAGTTAGTTCCAGTGACCCCAGTGTCATTGGGTATCTTACTTCTTTAATGGCTGTTGGTTAAAATTATTACCTTGACCACCGTTCCACTTCCTTTTACCATTATTAGACTTAACCTCATTCACTGTAGTACCCTTTCCTCTCTGGGCAATCTGGTCCAATAACAAACTCGCCATGTCAATAGCTTCTTGCACAGTAGTGGGTTTAGAAGTAGTGACCCCACCTTGAATATTCTTACTTAAACCCTCGATGTACTGTTCAACCTTATGCCTCTCAGGAGTAACCATTCTGGACACATCAGTGCCAGCTCAAAGAATCTCTTGTTATAGGCGGTAAGATCACTGCCTACTAACTTCAATTCTCGAAACTCGCGTTCCATCGTATTAATCTCATTCCATGAACAATATTCCTCAATCATTCTTTACTTCAAAGTTTCCTAGGGTAGGGCATAAGCTTGATCATGACCCACGGATTATGCATAGTTATTCCACCAAGTGAGCGCACTGTCTGACATTGTGCTCGTAGCAAAACCCACTCGATCATTATCATTACACCCGCTGATGCGGAAAACCGACTCTAGCTTTTCAAACCAACGATTGAGACCAACTGGTCCCTCAGTTCCGTTAAAAGAGTGCAGGTTGCAACTAGTGAATGTCTTGTAAGAACATCCATTACGGCCTTGAGTGCCGTTCCCGTTGGTGTTGCTCGAACCGCCGCGATCATTGTTGTTGCAGGTGTTGTTGAACTCTCCTAACAACTCAGCTCTCTCGGATGCAATGCCTTCAGCTACAAGTCTTCTGATCTGGGAAGCAGTAGATTCCTTTGGAGGCATCTTCAACACAGAAAAACACATTAGGTCAGTATCAAAACAACGCTATATATAAAATATACTAGCAACGATTGTTGAAGACTAGTAAGTAATAATAGTACAAAAAGATTCGTTAGTAGTGAGAAGTAGTGTTAAGTAGTGCTATTATTGGTAAGTAGTGACAGTAGTGATAGTAGTGTCACCAGTGATAGTAGTGGAAGTAGTGACACTAGTGGTAATAGTAGTTGCACTAGTGTTATGTAGTGATAGCAGTGGTAGTAGCACTAAGTAGTAACAATAATGATAATCATGGTAGTATCACATATCACAAGCATTAATAATCATACAATGTTGCTAAATAAAGAATATTACGCATGCAATAAAAGATAAACAATTATTCATAACGTAATCCACCATTATTAAAAATAAAATCCCCAAAAATTAATAAACCAAACAATAATCATCCAGTACTAATAGCGCGGTTTAAAACACCCGGTAAGTCATATATAATCAAATAATGAAAGAATGGTGGATGAGAAAGAAAAGAAAGCTCGTGGTCGAATGACCCTTCACTTCCTCTTCTGTCTGGTATGAGAGGCAGGTCCATCATCCCTAGGCCTATTTCGATCTGCCTCCAATGCAGTAATCCTGGCAGTCAGGGCTGCTATCAGTCGCTCCATGTTGAAGAACCTCGCTTCAGCCTCGTACGTATAATTGTTTATGGACGTAACCCTCGAGTCCAACCTGTCAAGATCATCAGGATGTGGGTATGTCCTCGCAACATCACTCAATGCATTCACATGATCAACCACATCCTGGTTTCGGTTGGTGTGAATCAGGTCAAATTCAAAAAGATTAACGGGATGGTTGGGTATCTGGTAAGGAGCAGGAGTAGGTGCTGGAGCAGGAGCAGGTGCATTTGCATCAGCTACACTTGAGTTACTACTATTTCTGGAATCCTGCGACATCTAACTCACAAGAGAAGAACACGTAGAAAGTAGATTAGTCAAACACATAGCGTTAGTCATAAAGTATTCATGTAATGACTAAGTCCTGGTCGTAGTCTAGACTCACCAAAGTGTCCTAACGACCAAATCAGACACATTAATGCAAGTCTTGGTTTCCCCACGAACCGTCAGCTCTGATACCATCTATAACACCTCGCTAAATTTCCATCTGACAGCGTGTTAATCAAGGTCCCACAGTTAACAGTTACACCCTCTATATGAGATGTTCAAAGCAATCGCATTTAATTTTATTAAAAGTTGACTTCCACAACAAAAGTCAATAAATCCCAAAAATAGAAACACTTTTGTGATCATAACCACAAGCCAACAGTATTTAAATAGTTGTAAAAGTTTAAAATGCGAAAGTAAATAATGTCTTTAAATAAGTATGCTGACTCCACGGCCAGAGCAAGCATCAAATCAAAGCGAAAGACTACCTCTTAAGGACCTGAGAATAAAACACGCAAAATAGGTCAACAAATAATGTTGGTGAATCTACAGGTTTAAAATAATGTATCAGTATCAGGAAAAAAACAGTTATCAGGAAAAAATAGTTCAAGTTCATTGACCACGAGGTTTTACAAGTACAACTCCAAGTTGCGAAACATTTACATAATCAATGAGCACCTGAATACTAGCAATGACCAGAGTATAGAATCCACTACACTCCCTTTACCCCATAAAATGTTATACACTTGATTGAGTGTATCTAATGTTCAAATTAAATGCACCACAGTTATAAAGTAGGGTGAGGTTGTCAACCTAACGGATCCATCTAAATTGTGCTTACCCGATGGTATTAAAGTATTCAAGCTAGAGGCTTTATGATCAAACTCAATATGTATATATAGTACTCGTGTCAACATAAAAGTATTTATAAAATGTAAGTACACCAGCGTGTATTCTCATCCCTGAAAACATGTAAAAAGCGAGACTGTAGACTCACCTTAGAATAGTTCGGATGACAAACAATAACTTGCACGTATTATAGCCGAGTAATGCAACCTAAGCATACGTATTTAGGTTGGTCAACATATATGTTTTAAATAATGTGGTTTCATAGTATAAGTTGTCTTATTGCTCGACTCGACGCGTTTCAAAGTAAAAGTCAAAATATAGTCAACTAGTTCATGCAAGTCAAAGAAAGTCAACCAAAGTCACCAAAAGTCAAACTTGGTCAAAGTAGTCAACTAAGGTCAACATCAGTAGGTTCATGTAAAATATTGGTCAACATGTCAAACCTAAGTCAAATAACACGTTTTAGATCATAAATGGTCAATTTCACAATCACAGTTTATCGTCATGCATGAAGTTCATGTACATGTAGCAAACTTCGCCTAATATCTCATAAATTCATGCAAACATGGAAAACTCCAGATTTTAAAAATTAGGGTTAGCTATTTATACCTTTGATCGCGAAAAGAATTATATCAACGCGTAGAGCACGAAGGGAATTACAAGTTTGATGTTGAACACTTAAGCTAAAAAGAAAAAATTGATGGTGGATTGGTGGTGATGGGTGTTGACGTGAAAGAGAGCAGAGGAGGGAAAAGGCTGTCGATTATTTTGTGTAGGGTTAGGGATTATGCGGTATTTTCTTTACCAGCTAAAAATAACAAGGCCCTAATTACACTAGCTAAGCATAGTCCAAAAGTGGCCCAAAATAAAAATAAGATGGGGTGGGGTGTGGAAATCCACCGAATGGCCCAAGTGGGGAGTCCCCGGGCTCTCGTTTTACAAAAGCGTGTTATTTTGGTCCGTTTCAAGTCCCGTTTAAACATACCGAAAGCCCAGAATGCTAAACCGATCGTTAAAACGCAACCAAACGTTCAATTTATTAAAAACCCAATAAATTAAATATATTTAAAAAGGTTAATAATTATTAAAATTAACCCGAGCGTTTCGTTGCTCAAAAAGCAGTTAACAAAACTGTATCGTTTTTATCGTATTTCTTTATCCGAAATATTTATTCAAATTAATATTAACCCATATTAACTATCGTAACCCTCCAAGGATCAAGTATGTATTTATTACACATAAACACATAAAAGTCAAGTAATCGCCGTTAAATTAACTAACAGAAAGTTAACGGAAGTGACGGAAAAAGCAGGGTTGTTACACTACGTAATGTTAAAAGTCGCACCTTGGAAAGGTGTAATCTGTTTCGGAAAACGTGAAAAGCTAAATCAGCTATATATTGGTCCTTTTGAAATCTTGGAGCGTATTGGACCTGTTGCTTACCGTTTAGATCTTTCGACTCAATTGATCTCCGTTCATCCTACTTTCCATGTATCGAACTTGAAGAAGTGCCTTTCCAAACTAGAACTCGTCATCCCTCTCGAGGAGCTTATTATTGATGACAAACTTCACTTCGTGGAAGAACCGGTTGAAATTGTGGACCACTCTGTCAAGACGCTAAAACAAAGAAAAATCCCGATCGTCAAAGTTCGCTGGAATGCCAAAAGAGGACCCGAGTTTACATGGGAAAGACAAGATCAAATGAAAAGGAAGTACCCTAACTTATTCGTAGAATTGGCAACGCAAGATCCCGAGAAAGAAACAACGACCACTACGTCTACCTAAATTTCGGGACGAAATTTCTTTTAAGGAGCAGGTAATGTAACAACCCGTATTTTTCCATTTACTTTCCGTTTAATTATTTTAAAGTCCCCTATTTAATTATAACATCTCCCGTTTACTCTAGCGTATTTAAAATAATTCGTAAGGTTAATTCACGCACCCGCTTTTAAACTCGAGGGACCAACTTTACCAATTGACCAAAGTGGTAACTAGGTCAAATGGTCAAAGTCACCGCCCACCACTCATTTTCACCTCCCATTTTCCTTTTTCTTTCTTACTTCCATTTCTTCATAATCAAAGAATCATCATCTAAATCAAATCTAGGAAGCTAACATAAAAACAAATTACATATTTGTGATCTACTACTCAAGATCTTTAATTTGGTACCAATTTCATTACTTGGGGTAAGCTTTTCAAAAAATCTAGATTTCTTGTTCTTGGTGTTCTTGGCTTAAAAGTGTGTTAGTTAGTGTCTATGGCTCAAGTCTAACATGAATATGTGAATTGTTTGCTTGTTCTTGTCATTTTGGTGTAACTAACATGAACTTGAAAAAGGGATTGTTTAATCTTGAGATTTGGTTGATTAAATGTTGTTAAATGTTAAAGTGCATGTATTAAATATGTTACTAGCATCACTAGCTTCAATTTGGTATGTAGGTTGACTTAGAAAGACTCCATTAACATGATTGTTGAATTTATGATTTTTGGTTAGGGTTTAGTAGTCTTAAATATGAAATTTTGATGCATTAAATGCTTTGTAATGTTGTTGGTAAGTGTTTAGTTGCAATGCATGCGTAATTACCTACGAAACGGCATATTATATGTGTGAATTTAATTCCCGAATCATCAAATTGCATTTATGAACTTGAAGCATCAATGATGAACATTCAATGATCATTCAATGTGGATTTGGTTGTGGTAAATGATGGATTTGTTTGATGATATGTGCTTAGTTGTATTCCTCATTAAAATACTTTTCCAACGATGTATGATATGCATTTTGAGTGTTTTCGGTTCATTAATTATGATTTGGTGAAATTTGGTTCGAGTCTTAAACACATGAAAACTGCCTAAAAATTTTGCCCAGGTGACACCCGCGGCGCGGGCTTCCAAGCCACGGCACGACTTAACACAGACCCAGATGGTCTGGAACCATCAGAACCCTCGACCTTCAAAATCCCTTTTAGCCCGCGGCGCGCCCCTCTGGGCCGCGGCGCGGCTTAAGCCTGAAAAGTGGCCTATCCAAATTTTCATTTTTTCATTTAATTCTAACTATGCTACGCACCTCCGATTAACATGTAATTTGTTCTAACATGCTCATATATGATTATATAAATCAGAAAAATTGTCAGAGACCCGACCCGAACGTGTTGACTTTTTCGTTAACTTTGACTTTGACCAAAGTTGACTTTTATTCAAACTTAACAAATACTTTGTTTAATCGTTATAACCTTTCTTTTATACTTGATTCTTGCATGAAACTTAACAACTTGATTCACATGCTATATAATCGAGTCGTAATGAGCCATAGGACTAATTGAACAACTTTGACCGACCGTATTTTACTGTTATTGATACAACCTACTTGTTTAGGTCAAGACTAGCATTCGTTCTTGCACACGTTTACTTTGCGAAGTACCTTTTTACTCGTGCACTCAAGGTGAGATCATAGTCCCACTTTTACTCTTTTACACTTATACTTGGGATGAGAAAACATAAATGTTCGTTTTACAAAGTAAACACAAGTATGAAAACAAACATTCTACGTACGAGTTAGAACGAAAAGCCTCAATTCAATTATCATTAGTTACACTTGTAGCGTGTAAGTGAGAACTTATGTTGTGTGGATCCATACGGGTTTGACGAACCCTCATTCGGACGGTTCGCTACTGTTGACGAATGATATATATTTTCGGGTATAGTGTAGGTTCTAACACTATGATGCAGAGGTTCGTATACAGTTAAGCCTTGATAATTGGGTGCTCGTGATACAACAACTTTTAGAATGGTTTACTATTATTTCAACGTTATAAATCTTGTGGTTCAATATTACATACTTACTAAACGTATGATTTCACCAACATTTTCGTTGGCAGATTTTCTATGTTTTTCTCAGGTCCTTGAATGCTAAGTGGTACATGCTTCCGCACACTATTTTGATACTTGCTTGGATGTCGAGTATACATGCATACTTAGAGTGTCTTTTGACTTTACTTAAATTGTGTCGCATAGGTTTCATTTGTACTTAAACATTGTAACTTAACTTGTTGTCGAACTACTTTTGTAAACCTTGAAACACCCTTACATTTGAAATGAATGCGACATATTTTGGTCAAACTTTGTATTAAAGACTTATGACCACGTAACGGGACCTAAGTTGACGGCGCCGTCAATGACGATTTTGGCGGGTCGTCACAAAATTCCGGAGGTTAATGAATTCGAAGACATTTTTTTGGATGAGTTACCGGGTGTTCCGCCGGAAAGACAAGTTGAATTTCGCATCGAGTTGGTTCCGGGGGCTACTCCCATTGCTAAAAATCCTTATCGTTTAGCACCAACAGAAATGCAAGAGTTGTTAAATCAAACCCAAGAGTTACTTGAAAAGGGTTTTATCCAACCGAGTGCTTCACCGTGGGGCGCTCCGATTTTGTTTGTAAAGAAGAAAGATGGTAGTATGCGGATGTGCATCGATTATCGGGAGTTGAACAAAGTGACGATCAATAATTGTTATCAATTGCCTCGGATTGACGATTTGTTTGACCAACTCCAAGGCGCGACGTATTTTTCTAAAATTGACTTACGGTCTGGCTATCACCAAATGCGGGTCCGTGAGGAAGATATTGAGAAAACGGCCTTTCGAATTCGTTACGGGCATTTTGAGTTTGTAGTTATGCCTTTCGGTCTTATGAATGCACCGGCGGCATTCATGGATCTTATAAACTGAGTGTGCCAACCTATGTTGGACAAGTCGGTAATTGTGTTCATTGACGACATACTTGTTTATTCTAAGCGTATGAAGGAACATGAACACCATTTGTGCGAGGTGTTGAAGACGTTGCGGAAGGAGAAGTTGTATGCTAAGTTCTCCAAGTGTGGATTTTGGCTAAGGGAAGTGCAATTCCTTGGCCATATTGTGAACAAAGAAGGTATTCAAGTAGATCCAGGGAAGATAGAGACGGTGAAGAGTTGGGGACAACCGACTACACCTACGGAAATTCGAAGTTTTCTCTGATTGGCCGGTTATTATCGTCGGTTTATCCAAGACTTTTTGAAAATCGCTTCTTCGTTAACGAAGTTGACAAGGAAGAACACGAGATTTAATTGGGAAAATAAGTAAGAGATTGCTTTCCAATTGTTGAAAGAGAAGTTGTGTCAAGCTCCGATTTTGGTGTTACCGGAAGGTGTAGAAGATATGACGGTTTATTGTGATGAATCATTAAATGGGATCGGGTGTGTTCTAATGCAAAGAGGTAAGAGGTAAAGTCATCGCTTACGCATCTCGACAATTAAAGGAACACGAAAAGAGATACCTGACTCATGATCTTGAATTAGCGGAGGTGGTGCATGCGTTGAAAATTTGGCCCCACTACTTGTATGTTGTCAAGTGTACGATTTATTCGGATCACAAGAGTTTGAAACATCTTTTTGATCAACGAGATTTGAACTATCGTCAACGTAGAGGGATGGATGTGGTGAATGGTTATGATTGTGAGATACTTTACCATCCGGGTAAGGCGAATGTGGTCGCGGATGCATTGAGTCGAAAGTGTCAACATCCGGCAATACGAGTAGGATCATTACGCATGACTATTACTAACGATTTTCTTGTAAAGCTTGGTGTAACAACCCAAACCTTACCACGACAATTCCCGTTAAATTTTACAACAAAAAAAAATTTTTTTTTTGCTGACTGACCCAGTTGCACGGCGCGCCAACAGGTTGCGCGGCGCGCAGAACCTGTCTGGCAGCCCGCTGTCCCATTTTACTTAAAATGCCAAAATGTTTGACCCGTTCCCGATGTCTTTAGCCAAAACGCTTTTAACCATGAATTCATATATATAAAACTAGCACGTTTAATTAATAAAATTAAGTTTACAAAGTGGGTCCCACATTGACCCATTTTGCCACCTTAAGTACCGAAATACAACATTTGACCAAAAGACTTTAATACAATACAAAGCCGAGCATGGCGATTGGGGATACGCTACCCAATCCTAAATGATCCAAAAGAAAGTCACTAAAGCAACTATGCACGTCTTCTAGTCCTCGCGCTTACCCGAGCCACCGTCTGCATCGTATCTATAAAAAGAGTCAACAACGAGAGGGTAAGCTAATGCTTAGTGAATGATAACATACTACATACATATATATGTATAAAATGAATACGCCACACAAAACAAATACCGCATACCGAAGCATCCAAGTATAAAGCATCTACACTAAGCATACCGTACGATCTAAGCAACGAGCTAATGATACAACACAAAAGATAGTCCGCCAACGACAAAGTAAACATCGCCAAATAGCTACACCCGGAGGGTTAGCTACAACACAACAACACATTAATATAATACAATAATAATAATACACAAGGTTAACCCCTTAACCTCAATCACACGAACATTGGCCGAACAACCCGAGCCTTGTGAATTCGCACAACCCGAAATTCACTTCTCAACCATAAGATGACCTAACAACCCGAGTCATCGTGAATCTGCACTACCCGAGATTCACTACCTCAAATAAGGTGACCGAACAACCCGAGTCACCATGAATCCGCACTACCCGAGATTCATTTCTCAATACCAAAACCCATGGTCACGGGATTATAAAATCCACCAAATCGGGGTCATCCACAACACAACCATATCAACCCTTCGCCATTAGGGTTACAACAACCAAATCACAACCAAGTGTGATAATGTGCACACAAAATGTGCATCTCGCCAAAGATGGTCAACAAAAACGCACAACGTGCCGATTGGACTTATACACAAGTCCATCAAAACCACCTATATGTGAAGTGAGCTCTATAACCGAGAATCACTTCACCCGACCCGCACCCATCCTACACATACATATGCACATAGGATATTATCACTCACCTTGAAGTCTTGAAGAAGCTTCCAAGTGAATCCGCAACTTGCCAATGGAAGATACCTATTCCATTATCACAATTACAACAATACAATTAGGATGGATTTATAAACCACCCAATTCGACCCTTAGTGCAAATTCGACCCAAATGCACTTCCAAGTACAAACCGCGCCCAAAACTAATCAATAATCACTAACACGAGTGAGAATGGTCCTAATACATCCATTAAACCCGAACACAAGTGCCAAACACGTGTCATACCCATTTTGACACTTAAACCCTAATTTTGACCCATAAAGGCCAAAATTAGTCAACCAAACAACCTCCAATGGGTTCCAATACTTCCATAATCGCTAACTAAAGTGATTAAACTAAATTTCAAGTTCTAAACATGGCCAATTTGTTCACCAACCCAAAATCCACCAACAATTAACAATAAACCCGATTACTAGCATCACTAAACCCATTTCATCACCTAAAAGGGTATTACAACAAATTAACTCAAAACCCTAACTTGAATATCAAATTAAATAGATGAAATTCGGAGTTTGAGCTTACCAATACTATCACCGCGTAGCCGAGAACGAAAGGAACAACTTTAAAACCCGAGACTTTGATCGATTCGAGCTTCTTCTTCCCCAAAACCTCAAATCTCTCTCTAGACCTCCCTCTCTCTCTAAGAATGGATGAGGATGATGAATGGATGTGAAATGATCCAAAGTTGGATCTAAACCAACTGATAATGCCCACAAATCCGGCCCCATGTGAAATTACCCAAATACCCTTCATTTAAAATAAATAAAACAAGATAGGTTCTGTCAGCGCGTTTGCGCGGCGCGCGGCCGCTTTGCGCGGCGCGCAGATTGACAGATTCAGCTCTTTTCCAATTTTAATATATATAAATATTCAACGAAGCCCGATCTCATATGCCTTTAATAAACAAGTATACAAAATAAATATTCGGGTCTTACAACTCTCCCCCACTTAAACTCGATCACGTCCTCGTGATCCTCATCACTTGACCAAACGGACTCCACTTTACGGTCCTCAACATAAGTCCAATCCGACTTTCCTAAGCAATTTTTCCCAACGAATCGCCTTCCACAACTAAATCGTCACCCGCGATTTATCAAATCCACAATCCGAGCACTAACACCATGCTCATTCCCTAACACTGGAAAAAAAAACCCAACCAATCTCATACCGAGATATTAATTCCTTAGTGTACTATTACCGAGTACAACGCTAAAAGCAACCAAGTCTCAACCTAAAGTCAACAATCCGAAACGATGAAACCGAACCAAACGAATCCTTACGGATATCACCTAATCATTAAACATCCCTTGTAGTGCGCAATACGACCAATACGCAACTACCGTAACAATACAATCCAACGGTTAGAAACCGATAGCGCCCAAAACGGCTATGGGAAAGCAAATCCCAAGGGGTACGAAATCATCTATCGTCACACCCGTAACAAACATGTGAGCGAAATACGGCTACCGCACCACTAATCATACCACATGGTCCTCACGACCCCACCATCGACGCATAAAACGATCGATAGTTCCCACAACATGGTCCTCACGACCCCACCATTGGTGTATCAAACAACCAATAGATTACAACTCAACATGGCCGAAACAACCCGAGCCAAAACACATATGGAGGATGGTCGAAACAACCCGAACCTTAGTGAATTCGCACAACCCGAAATCCACCAACCCAATCCATATATCTCACAACGACATGACCGCAAAACCCGAGTCATCGTGAATACGCGCAAACCGATATTCACTACTACCACCACATAGTATAACCGAGGATGGCCGTACAACCCGAACCTTAGTGAATCCGAACTACCCGACATTCACTACCTCAAACTATGAGCCCAACCAACAGGGACATTCGTACTACCCGAAATATTGTGAATACGAACAACCCGATATTCACGTCCCACAACACAACCCTCTTGATGAAGTCAGCGGACCCCGAAGGTCATGCTCCACCAATCTCAATATCGGATGAAGTCAGCGGACCCGAAGATCATGCTTCACCGATCTCAATACCGGATGAAGTCAGCGGACCCGAAGATCATGCTTCACCGATCTCAACACCACGCTCATGACGAAGTCAGCGGACCCTAAAGATCATGCTCCATCAATCACGTACTCCCATGATGAAGTCAGCGGACCCTAAAGATCATGCTCCATCACGCAACCATACTATAATGAAGTCAGCGGACCCCGAAAGTCATGCTTCATTAATCATCAATACCACGATGAAGTCAGCGGACCCCGAAGGTCATGCTTCATCAACTACATACCATAATCGAGCAAGAACCACCTATATCAAACATAGGTACCGAACAAGAATTCTCCAAAAGAGAACCCGACACACACCTTCCTTAACCGAAGGATTTCACCTTGCTCACCAAACACGTCCATTATCTCTCAACGAGATTTACCACATTACCGCCTCGGTGGGATTCCAATCCAAACCATAAGTACAATTTATCCGAAATCGCACTCTACCACGAATCGACCCAAAACTAGGTCTCGGTAAAAATTCCAGATCTACCAAAATCATCATCCGAAATATCACACTAACACTTTCCTCGCGCAGGAGTGCGACTCCCCCACTTGGAAACACGTTCCTGTATCACAACTCGTACACCCGTACGATGCTACCAAAGGTAGACTTTACCAACAATTGGGTACACACGACCCATCACCACACCTTGCTCTAACCTTGAGCACACGAAGGATTTCAATCAATCCTTAAACACTTCGAACGAAAAGTGTACCACGATTACACAAACCATACCCTCGCAATTATCCAATTGCTTTAGTTTGTCAAGTTTCACCTAGTCACTCATGTACCTACGGGTTTCTCCCGGTACCCTAAGTACAATGTAACCACAACACAATCGGAGTCGACACCACGCTAGTAGGTATAAAAGAGGCACCTAATGTCGCGTCATAAAGACTCCATTACCAATACACATCGAGATTTTAAACACTCGGCCTCAAAGGTTCCAATCACCCGACGAACCTCATGGTTCATCACTTCAACACCAAAAGCGAACACGCGCTAAACAATCGAACACCAAAACCATTTCCGTGGCTTGGTAGTAACATTCCCCAAATACTAAGGTATGCTTGGTTACACCAAGTCTTACGCCCTTCGTCCAACAACCAAACATCACCATAGGGTACTTCCGTTAGGAACGTCACCCTTAACCATAACATGCAAATCACTATGCAATTAACAAGTCCGAACATAAACGCCACATAAATAAATATTCAAAGACATATTTATCAAAACGAAACGTACCTCAACGTCTCCTTGCGGCATTCGCCGCCGCCAACTCGGGACAATCCGGCTTGCGATGTCCCTCTTTATGACAATAGTAGCACATTCCGCCTTCACTTCTCGGCATCGTGCATTCCCACAACTTGTGACCCCTAACGCCACAATTGAAACATCTAGGCACACGAGATTCCACCGCGCCCTTTACCACTTTACTCGTACTCGCACTCGGACCCTTAGTCCTCTTACTCGGAGCACCATAAGAAACAACCCTTCCCTCACTTGAAGGTTCGCCCTTTTTCGATCGCGTATAAGACTCGAAACCTCTAGCCACCGCAAATAACTCCGCAAATGACTTCGCGTAACCCCGGCTAATTTTGCTTTTCAAGTCATCGCTCAAAGTTCTATAGAAATCCTCCATCAACAAACGATCGTTCCCCAAATATTCCGGGCAAAAACGAGCCTTCGACATAAAAGTCGTCTTTAAAGTATTCAAGTCCATAGAACCCTGTTGCAAATTTCGCAACTCACAACGCAATTCCGATAAATCGGCTGAAGTTCGGAACTCCTCGAAGAATTCCTCCTTAAATTCGTCCCACGATAACGTCATAAACGTTTCACCACCGACAAGATCAATCTTGCCATCCAACCAATCCTTCGCCCTACCCCGCAACAAACTAGTAGCGAGTCTCGTCTTTTTCTCGGGAGGGCATTCCATAGTACGAAAACACCCTTCGACATCCGAAACCCAAGTCGTACTCACCAAAGGATCCGGTTTCCCATCATACATCGGGGGTCTAGTCCTCATGAAGCTCTTAAGACAACGCTCCATTTCACCCCTATTTTGGAATTCGGAATACTTCCCATCCATTTCTTCTCGAAACGCTCTCATTTGCTCCGCAACGACGGCCGTAACTCTAGCGTTAAATTCCGTGTCGTTCGTCTCGGTCTCGTTTCGCGTCGTCATTCTAAAGAATGCAAAACGATTAGTCCACGCACGTATAAAACGACACGCACAACACCCTCCCATCTTGCTAAACACTAGTCGTACATCACTTGTTAGACACGATTTGCACCCGTAATAAGGTCTGCAAGTTCTTATTACGCACGCACGCCGCATCGACTCGTTAGTACAACGACCGCCTCGCTCGATGCTATAAACAAACACAAACAAAATTCTACGCGATAGAAGCACACGCGAGAATTACACCACAACACAAATAATATATTAATAATATCCGCATTACTAATATAAACGTTAGTCGACCTATAAACAAGGCACTAACTAAACCCGTTCCTGACCCGTAATCCTACAAGTCCCGCAACAAATTACGCGCACACAAAAGTCTAAGTCTAGGCACCTATCTCAAGTCACCTAAATCCCTTAGACCATGCTCTGATACCACTTGTAACAACCCAAACCTTACCACGACAATTCCCGTTAAATTTTACAACAAAAAAAAAAAAAAAATTTTGCTGACTGACCCAGTTGCGCGGCGCGCCAACAGGTTGCGCGGCGCGCAGAACCTGTCTGGCAGCCCGCTGTCCCGTTTTACTTAAAATGCCAAAATGTTTGACCCGTTCCCGATGTCTTTAGTCAAAACGCTTTTAACCATGAATTCATATATATAAAACTAGCACGTTTAATTAATAAAATTAAGTTTACGAAGTGGGTCCCACATTGACCCATTTTGCCACCTTAAGTACCGAAATACAACATTTGACCAAAAGACTTTAATACAATACAAAGCCGAGCATGGCGATTGGGGATACGCTACCCAATCCTAAATGATCCAAAAGCAAGTCACTAAAGCAACTATGCACGTCTTCTAGTCCTCGCGCTTACCCGAGCCACCGTCCGCATCGTATCTATAAAAAGAGTCAACAACGAGAGGGTAAGCTAATGCTTAGTGAATGATAACATACTACATACATATATATGTATAAAATGAATACGCCACACAAAACAAATACCGCATACCGAAGCATCCAAGTATAAAGCATCTACACTAAGCATACCGTACGATCTAAGCAACGAGCTAATGATACAACACAAAAGATAGTCCGCCAACGACAAAGTAAACATCGCCAAATAGCTACACCCGGAGGGTTAGCTACAACACAACAACACATTAATATAATACAATAATAATAATACACAAGGTTAACCCCTTAACCTCAATCACACGAACATTGGCCGAACAACCCGAGCCTTGTGAATTCGCACAACCCGAAATTCACTTCTCAACCATAAGATGACCGAACAACCCGAGTCATCGTGAATCCGCACTACCCGAGATTCACTACCTCAAATAAGGTGACCGAACAACCCGAGTCACCATGAATCCGCACTACCCGAGATTCATTTCTCAATACCAAAACCCATGGTCACGGGATTATAAAATCCACCAAATCGGGGTCATTCACAACACAACCATATCAACCCTTCGCCATTAGGGTTACAACAACCAAATCACAATCAAGTGTGATAATGTGCACACAAAATGTGCATCTCGCCAAAGATGGTCAACCAAAACGCACAACGTGCCGATTGGACTTATACACAAGTCCATCAAAACCACCTATATGTGAAGTGAGCTCTATAACCGAGAATCACTTCACCCGACCCGCACCCATCCTACACATACATATGCACATAGGATATTATCACTCACCTTGAAGTCTTGAAGAAGCTTCCAAGTGAATCCGCAACTTGCCAATGGAAGATACCTATTCCATTATCACAATTACAACAATACAATTAGGATGGATTTATAAACCACCCAATTCGACCCTTAGTGCAAATTCGACCCAAATGCACTTCCAAGTACAAACCGCGCCCAAAACTAATCAATAATCACTAACACGAGTGAGAATGGTCCTAATACATCCATTAAACCCGAACACAAGTGCCAAACACGTGTCATACCCATTTTGACACTTAAACCCTAATTTTGACCCATAAAGGCCAAAATTAGTCAACCAAACAACCTCCAATGGGTTCCAATACTTCCATAATCGCTAACTAAAGTGATTAAACTAAATTTCAAGTTCTAAACATGGCCAATTTGTTCACCAACCCAAAATCCACCAACAATTAACAATAAACCCGATTACTAGCATCACTAAACCCATTTCATCACCTAAAAGGGTATTACAACAAATTAACTCAAAACCCTAACTTGAATATCAAATTAAATAGATGAAATTCGGAGTTTGAGCTTACCAATACTATCACCGCGTAGCCGAGAACGAAAGGAACAACTTTAAAACCCGAGACTTTGATCGATTCGAGCTTCTTCTTCCCCAAAACCTCAAATCTCTCTCTAGACCTCCCTCTCTCTCTAAGAATGGATGAGGATGATGAATGGATGTGAAATGATCCAAAGTTGGATCTAAACCAACTGATAATGCCCACAAATCCGGCCCCATGTGAAATTACCCAAATACCCTTCATTTAAAATAAATAAAACAAGATAGGTTCTGTCAGCGCGTTTGCGCGGCGCGCGGCCGCTTTGCGCGGCGCGCAGATTGACAGATTCAGCTCTTTTCCAATTTTAATATATATAAATATTCAACGAAGCCCGATCTCATATGCCTTTAATAAACAAGTATACAAAATAAATATTCGGGTCTTACACTTGGTGAGATCCAAGTTGAAGCTTTTGTTAACACAAACATGAAGAACAAATCATGGGGCAAACGGAGTCTATCACCTTAGGCCCGCATGGTTTACTGTCCTTTCAAGGAAGAGTGTGGGCGCCTAGAATGGGAGATTACCGACAAGTGCTACTTGATGAAGCACATAAGTCAAAGTATTCCATTCATCTGGGTGCGACAAAGATGTATCTTGATTTGAAGAAAGAGTATTAGTGGCCCGGCATGAAACGTGATGTTGTTAAGTATGTTGAACAATGCATCACGTGTTTGCAAGTTAAGGTCGAACACCAAAAGCCATATGGTATGTTACAACCGTTAGAAATTCCAAAATGGAAATGGGAGCACATTACCATGGATTTCATTACAAAGTAACCAAAGACGGCGAGAACCCAATTTGATACGATTTTGGTGATAGTTGATCGGTTGACGAAAAGTGTATTGTTTCCTCCCATCCGGGAGACGATATCATCGGAGGCCTTGTCTATGTTGTTTATCAAGGAGGTGATATCGAGACATGGGGTTCCTATATCTATTGTTTCGGATCGAGATACTCGTTTCACGTCTCGGTTTTGGAATAAGTTTCATGAAGATATGGGTACTCAATTGAAGATGAGCACGACGTATCATCCTCAAACGGACGGTCAGACCGAGCGTACGAATTAAACGTTTGAGGATATGCTACAGGCGTGTGTTATTGATTTCGGTGGTAGTTGGGATGAACACTTGCCTTTGGTGGAATTCTCGTACAAAAATAGCTATCACTCTAGTATCGGAATGCCACCGTATGAGATTCTTTATGGGCGAAGGTGTCGAACTCCTATTTGTTGGGGGTGAAGTGGGACAAAGGGAAATCGGGAGTATCGATTTAGTTTTAGAGACGAATAGCAAAATTGAGATGAGTCGGGCTCGACTTAAGGCGGCGCAAGATAGGCAAAGATCTTATGTCGATAAACGAAGGCGACCGATTGAGTTCCAAGAAGGTGACATGGTGATGCTTAAGGTTTCACCATGGAAAGGTATTATTCGGTTTCGAAGACCAGGAAAGTTAGCTCCTCGGTTTATTGGACCTTTCAAAATGTTGGCTCGTGTTGGTGAGGTTGCTTATAGACTAGAGTTACCCGAAGAGCTTGCGGGAATTCATAACACATTTCATGTTTTCCATCTCCGTAAGTGTCTTGCGGATGACTCGACTTGGGTGCCATTAGATGAGATTGCTCTAAACAACAAATTAGAGTATGTTGAAGAACCAATTGCAATAATAGATAATAAAGTAAAGATGTTGCGAAACAAAGAAGTTAGAACTTACAAAGTGCAATCGCGACATCGAAAAGGTTCTGAGTTTATGTGGGAACCCGAAGAGTTCATTTTGGTGTATCTTCCGGCTTGCCATGCGGCTTGGATCGCGAGGACGCGCTCCGATTCAAGTGGGGGAGAGTTGTAACATCCTGTTTTCCTTGTACGTGTTCCAAGGTGCGTAGTTAAGTTCTTAAATGTTTAACTTTAACCGTGGTTAATTGTAAATGGTTTAAAACGTGGAATTTGGACGAAAATGGAAAGTTGTCGCGTTTAAAGGCTGTGTATCGCGATTTGGTTCATCGCGTAACGCGATGGATTGGCTGAAATGCGACACCTTGAAAATCAGAATCCCTGATTGAATTGACGTGTTTTGGTTACCTATGTCGCGTCCTGGTCGTCGCGAAACGCGACTGGTTATCGCGAAACGCAACATTGTCGCAGATCTGACCATTTTAACCCGTTTTTAAGGGTATCTTTTCGGATGTTTTGGCCTTTTCACTTTGTGGACGTTTTGGGGAACATAAAAACTGATCCAAGCTTGTCCTAAACACATTTAACACTCTTTCACCTACACACTTAAAGTCTAGAGAGAGTTAGAGTTTTAGAGTGAGAGAGCTCACTTTGGGGAAGAAGAAGACCAAATCTTGCCCGAGTCCAAGTTTTAAAGTTGTTCCCTACATCTCTAGCTACGTTTTGGTGGTAGTAGTAAGTTTTAACTCCATGTTTTGAGTTCAATTTGATTTATAGCTAGGGTTTGTTCATGTGTGACTTGTAAGACCCATTTGGGGGTTATATGGGTGAATCTGGGCAAACTTAAGGTATGGAAACCCTAAGGGTTGTGATCTAGGGTTTGGATTTGTGATTTGGTGATTATAGAGTTAATGGTGTTGTTGAATCACTAACATACTTATGTGTTAGTGAAATCTTTGTTAATGAGTTCAAGTTTGACCAAATGGTGGGTCTTGACTTTAAAATGGGTCAAAAGGGTAATGGTTGACCTAGTTGGGCAAGATGGGTATGAAAATACCCTAAATTTGTGTTAGTTGGTGTTATTGGACTTTAATCACTAGCTTTTAGTGATTAATGGGAAGTCTTGACTTTGGATGGGCGGTTTTTGTGCAAATGGGTCATTTAATGCATTTGGGTCATTAAATGCACAAGTATTAAATGTTGGTGTCTAGTCCAACTAATTTGTATGTTGATTGTGTACTTAATGTATTAGGTACTTTGCCTTGAAGCTTGCGGAGTTTTATAATCATCACCTAAGCGTGAAGGTGAGTGGAATAATTATATGTGTATGTATATGATTTATCTATTTGCGGGGTATGGGTTTAAAGTTCGATGTTGACAATACCATATCCTCGTGTGAGTTACTATTTGATGAGGGTTTAAAGTTCGGTATTGATGATACCTCATGTATGGAGTTAAAGTTCGATGTTGACGATGCCATACCACTATTGTAGTGATTTTGATGAGGGGTTAAAGTTTGATGTAGATGATACCTCATATGTGGGTTTTAAGTTCGATGTTGACGATACAACATTAAATGGGGCGGATGGGGTTTAAGTTCGATGTTGACGATACCATTCGCGGGGCTAGACTTGAATACTAACGGATGTTTTGAACATCGATGTGTTGTGTGTTGCTTACTATTGTAACAATTTATATTGTTCGGGTTATGCTTTTGTCGTGCTAGCTTGAGTAATTGAGATTTAGCGTTATACTTGTGATGGTATGTTAATTAAGTTGCTAGCGTGTATGCGGTAATTGTGTAGGTGATTGCAAGTAGGTAAATTATATATATATGTGTATAATTATTGCATTCACTGAGCGTTTTGCTTACCCCTCTCGTTGTTTACTTTCTAGGTACAAGTTTGGAGAAGGGGAAAGGGGTTGCCGGGAATTAGATATTCCCATGATGATTGCGTAGGCATAGCTTTTGGAAGACGGCCTATTGTTTTGGGTAGTTTAGCCCCAAACCATGCTCGTGTATCGTTTAGTTTAAAACTATCATTTTAAGGTCGAACTTGTAATACATTTGATTAAGGGCCTTCGTGCCAATTATGTAAACTTTAACTTGTTGAACGTTTAAATGTTTTGTATGAATTGATCGACATCATATAACCATTTAAGTGGCGTGATAATGGTTTACTATAAAAAAAAATTGTCAGGTATAAAGAAGGGTTGGGTCGTTTCATATTAACTCCTCCGGTTACTCGAAAGGTGTGTTCTCTTCTAAATTTTTGGGCCTTCCAATAGGTGTTAGCATGAACCGCATCACATTGGCGTGCGTTAGTGGATCGATTTAAGAAGCGTCTTTCCAGTTGGAAAGCGAATATGCTTTCTATTGGCGAAACACTCACTCTTGTGAAAGCGAGTCTTGGTATTTATTATTTTTCGATTTTCAAGTGTCTGGAAATGATCATTAATGAGTTGGAGAATAATAGGTAGTCTTTCTTTTGGGAAGCACCGAGAATATCAAGAAATTACATTGGGTCCAATGGGATACAATTTTGAATGACTTTGATCACGGCAGTCTTAACATTGGTAGTTTACGAGCTTTTAATCAAGCTCTCATGTTTGAATGGGTATGGAGGTTTCGCGCAAAAAACTCATATTTATGGTATAAAGTTATTCAAGTTGTCTTTAGGTGCTTAGGGGCTCTAGATGAGCCATCAAATATTAATGTAGGTACATTGGGCAATATTGTTACTTCATTTAATAATGTGATAACTCGTGGTCTTATTTCAAGTGACGTGATGAAGATTAAAGTGGGAGATGGTTCGTCAATTAGATTTTGAAAAAACAAATGGAAAGATAATGTGCCTTTTAAAGATAACTACCCGTGATTGTTTCACCTCGCAACTAATAAAGACTACTTCTTATGCAAGCGTTTTGTTGGCGGTCAATGGAATTGGGATTGGTCCCGGTTTATTAATGGTACTCGATCAGCTTCTCATATAACTAATTTAATTTTTGATATTGAGTCTTTGTCTCTTGAAAATGTTGGATATTCATGGCAATGGTCACTGACTAATGATGGTTCGTACAACGTTGGTCCTAGACATGTTTGTACATTTACCATTTATCATACCACATATACTGGAAGACGTGATTCGAGCCCAGAGCAGCTCAAAAACTTCTAGGAGTTACTTCAATAATTTTAACATCTAAAATCATAATATTATCTACAAAACATAGAGTAATAATACAGAGACTCGCAGATTTGGTATGAAATTGGAAATCTCCAACCTCCTAATACCCCGATGCAACATAAGAGTCAAGACCTCCGTAATCAAGGTTTGGCGCAACCCTCATTTATCTGGAAAATAGTCATACGAATATCATCGACACTAATAAAATACGAGGTTATTTCAACTTCGATAATTCAATTTTGATAACTAATAATATATAATAATCATATCAATAAGCAAAAACTAGTGATAAATCACTATCCAGTTTTAGTATTTGATATTTTTTTGACAAAATTTCATTCCTCGTCCTTGAACTTTACATCAAATTTGACTTCATGTCCTTTTTTTGCGCATTCTTCGTCCCTAATGTATCAAAAATTTAAATCTCTCGTCCTCCCGTCTACTTTATGTCAAAACCAGCTGTTACCTCTTATCACTTGCATATCATGTAGGGGTATTTTTGTCATTGTTTTGTCTTCTTCTATGATATAAACCCCCAATTCTTCATATACACAGTTCACCAACACAAATTCAGAATCAAATCATGAACTACTACAGTACTTGTATATTTTCATCATCATCTTAGCATCAAATTACAACATCTTCAAATGATGATCATTTACATAATTCGAGATCAATTCGGTGATTCTAATCCTAAATCAATGTTTCGTTGATCTTCCTTTGTGATTAACATCAACAAACTTTTCAAGTAAAATTACAAATCACAGTTGTTCTTGAAAGCTACGATACAGTAACAGAGATGTTGAGAATCCTGGATTAGTACAGCTTCTACTAGTTCAAATTGAGCATTGTTGGTCCCTTGATTAACAACATGAGTATTGTAGAGGGGGGTGAATACAATTCTTTTGTTTAACTTAACAGTTATAGCAGTTTAGTATTTGATAATGCTAAAAACGAACATATATTTCATAGCATTATTCCTCAAGAAAGACAAGCTTTTAGTTTCAATTGTTCTATTTACAAGTGATATTCGTTTAAATAATAAAAGGTGAAGACAAAAGACAGATTCGACGAATTGAAGACGCAAACGACCAAAAAGCTCAAAAGTACAAAATACAATCAAAGAGGTTCCAATTATTGATAAGAAACGTCTCGAAATTACAAGAGTACAAGATTCAAAACGCAAAGTACAAGATATTAAATTGTACGCAAGGACGTTCGAAAATCCGGAACCGGGACCGGAGTCAACTCTCAACGCTCGACGCAACGGACTAAAAATTACAAGTCAACTATGCACATAAATATAATATAATATTTAAATAATTCTTATAATTATTTAATATATTATATTATTTATAAAACCGTCGGCAGAAGAAAACAACCAAAAATGAGCCTCCCCAGCTGGCCATGCGATCGCATGGCCTGGAAGGCAAAAATCCATGCGATCGCATGAGCCCCAGTTCCAGCCCACATGCCTATAAAAATCGAGTTTTGGTGCACCAAAAACATATCCATCTTTTTCTTCTTCTCCTCATACGTAAAATATATATATATATTTATAATTTATATTTTAATTTTAATTATAATTCTAATAATAAGGGTATGTTAGCGAATGTTGTAAGGGTGTAAGTCGAATGTCCGTGTAACGCTACGCTATTTTTAATCATTGTAAGTTATGTTCAACCTTTTTACATTAATGTCTCGTAGCTAAGTTATTATTATGCTTATTTAAAACGAAGTAATCATGATGTTGGGCTAATTACTAAAATTGGGTAATTGGGCTTTGTACCATAATTGGGGTTTGGACAAAAGAACGACACTTGTGGAAATTAGACTATGGGCTATTAATGGGCTTTATATTTGTTTAACTAAATGATAGTTTGTTAATGTTAATATAAAGATTTACAATTGGGCGTCCCTATAAATTACCATATACACTCGATCGGACACGATGGGCGGGGTATTTATATGTACGAATAATCGTTCATTTAACCGGACACGGGAATGGATTAATAAGCCACTAGAATAATTAAAACAGGGGTGAAATTATGTACAAGGACACTTGGTATAATTGATAACAAAATATTAAAACCTTGGGTTACACTCAGTCGACATCCTGGTGTAATTATTAAACAAAGTATTAAAATCTTGTTACAGTTTAAGTCCCCAATTAGTTGGAATATTTAACTTCGGGTATAAGGATAATTTGACGAGGACACTCGCACTTTATATTTATGACTGATGGACTGTTATGGACAAAAACCAGACGGACATATTAAATAATCCAGGACAAAGGACAATTAACCCATGGGCATAAAACTAAAATCAACACGTCAAACATCATGATTACGGAAGTTTAAATAAGCATAATTCTTTTATTTCATATTTAATTTCCTTTATTTTATATTTAATTGCACTTCTAATTATCGCATTTTTATTATTATTGTATTTAATTGCACTTTTAATTATCGTACTTTTTAATTATCGCAAGTTTATTTTATCGCACTTTTATTATTCGCAATTTCATTATCGTTATTTACTTTATGCTTTAATTTAAGTCTTGTATTCATTTTTAATATTTTACATTTGGTTTTAACTGCGACTAAAGTTTTAAAATCGACAAACCGGTCATTAAACGGTAAAAACTCCCCTTTATAATAATAATATTACTTATATATATATATATTTGTATTTTTATAAAAGTAAACTAATATAGCGTTAAGCTTTGTTTAATAAGATTCCCTGTGGAACGAACCGGACTTACTAAAAACTACACTACTGTACGATTAGGTACACTGCCTATAAGTGTTGTAGCAAGGTTTAAGTATATCCATTCTATAAATAAATAAATATCTTGTGTAAAATTGTATCGTATTTAATAGTATTTTCTGCTAAAATATAAGCTATTTCGTATACCACGCTGCAGACATCAAGTATTTTTGGCGCCGCTGCCGGGGAGGTCTTAAAAGCCGGAAGCGCAACGCTAATATAAAAAAAAAAAAATTTTAGTTTTCTTTTATTAAAATTCGTTTTTGTAAAAATACGTTTTAAATATTCAAAAATAAAAAAAAACAAAAACAAAAATATAAATATTTTTTAGGAGTTTGATAAATATTTAAGTTTTATAAAGTTTCTTTATTTCCATTTTTTTGTAAAAATATAAGTTTTATTTAATTAATAAATATATTTTATACAGCAAAAACAGAAAAAAAAAATATATAATTAATTCGGCATGTACTGTAGCAGCCCACTCTATGGCCCGAAACCCTAGCCCATGCGATCGCATGGCTGGGCAACTGAGGACTCATGCGATCGCATGAGCCCATCTGACACGCCAGGTTTGACTCTGCAACTGCATTAATTACGGAGTATATTTTAATTATTATTATTAAAACCCTAATTAGGGTTTATTAGTTAATTAATATTAATTAGTTTAGTTTTATTTATTTAATTTGTATTTTTAAGTTTAATTAGTTTTATAAATTATAAAATTAATACATTTATAAAAATAAATAATATAAAAATAATATTTTTATAAAAATTGTACTTTTTACAACTTTTTGTATATTTTTATATTTTGTCCCTTATTAATCGTTTTAGCGTAACTTTTGTATTTTTCGCTCCTATTTAGTTTTAATTCATAGTCTTTGCCATAGTTATTTTTACTTCTAAATTTTTAGGCTTTGCCGTAGAATTCCTTAAGTGCTTTTTCTTTAGACTAAGATTTAGGTACTTTAGAATTTTGCGACGCCTTTTTAAGTTTTAGTTTCTTTTTAAGTTAATTCCATTTGGGATTTAGTTTTTCTTGCAAGCTTTAATATTTTTAGACGACTTTTACCTATGTATCAATTATCATTCCAATTAGTAATTTCAATTTGCGATTATAATTTTAAGTTAGTTGTAGTAATAAGGTTAGGTTAGTCAAGTATTTTTAAGTTTTATAAGTTTCTTTTAATTTTCCGTCACCTTTTATTTTTTCAACCATTTTTCTTTTTCTACCTTTTTCGACGAACTCTTTTTCTTTCTTATTTCTCGCTATTCTAGTTTTAAGACATAGATTTTTATTCTACTACTTATCTAAATTTCTTAAAATTACGAAAATTTATTTTGAGTGGTTAAATTGATAGACATCAAAATTTTCTGGTTCGTAGTAATAGTTGGATTTGTACGTGGACCGGGTTATTGGAGCCAAACAGTCCTCAATTATATTGAGACCAAACGAATCATGCCCCTCTGCTGCATCTTTTGGCTATTCGAAACGTGGGCAAAATCAGAAAAGTCTATTGATTGGATAACTTATTATAATTTTTCTTTCCTTTTTAAAACTAATAGGATATTCAGTGAATGCACCGAGCAAGACGTTCACCACCTTTTGTACGTTCACCACCTGTAACTAGATCAAGACATTTAGCAAATATAACCGTCGTTGATTTTTCTTTAGAATCGTCATCCAGTCAACCAAGTACTTCAGTTCAAATTTCCGATAATCCATTTTTTGAACCCGACCTCACAATTGAGAATCCGGAGAATATTCAGGAACGGTTCGTAGATCCTGAACCACTAAATTTTCCTCCGGAACCACCAATCATTCAAACAGAGATTGTTGAGGAACGAACCATTAAATCAGAATCATCTAGTGATACCGATTCAACAAATTCAATTATGGAGAATCTGGAACCTTTAAGTATGGAAGACCGAATGAGAGCTAAACGCACTGGCCAAGGTCACGCAATTACTCATCCAGACATTAATGCGCCAGATTATGAAATCAAAGGACAAATTCTACACATGGTGACTAATCAATGCCAATTTAGTGGTGCGCCGAAGGAAGATCCAAATGAACATCTACGTACCTTTAATAGGATCTGCACACTATTTAAAATCCGAGAAGTGGAGGATGAACAGATATATCTCATGTTATTTCCCAGGACTTTAAAGGGAGAAGCCAAAGATTGGTTGGAATCGTTACCTGAAGGGGCGATTGATACATGGGACGTTTTAGTTGACAAATTTCTTAAACAATTCTTTCCTGCATCTAAAGCCATAAGACTTCAAGCAGAAATTGTTACGTTTACACAGAAACCAAATGAAACTCTATATGAGGCGTGGACTAGATATGGAAAGTTGTTAAGAGGATGTCCGCAACATGGTTTAGACACCTGTCAAATAGTACAAATATTCTACCAAGGATGCGACATCACTACAAGAAAAGACATAGATATAGCAGCTGGTGGTTCTATTATGAAGAAAACCGAAACTGATGCTTACAAAATTATTGATAATACTGCTTCCCACTCACATGAGTGGCACCAAGAAAAAGACATCATTAGATCATCTAAAGCAGCTAGAGCCGATTCTAGCCATGACTTAGATTCCATTTCCGCAAAGATAGATGCTGTGGAGAGACGAATGGAAAAGATGACTAAAGATATTCACTCAATACGAATTAGTTGTGAGCAGTGTGGAGGACCACATTTGACAAAAGATTGTCTCAGTATTGAATTAACAATGGAACAAAGAGAGAATATTTCATACATAAACCAAAGGCCTGGAAATAATTATCAGAATAATTATCAACCGCCAAGACCGATTTACAATCAAAACCAGAATTATAACAGAAATATTCCATACAACAACCAACAAGGTCCCAGCAATCAACAAGTATCCAATAATACTTATAATCAGCAAAGACCTAATTTTCAAAACAAACCACCACAACAAACCGATGATAAAAAGCCAAATTTAGAAGATATGATGACGAAGCTAGTTGAAACTCAAACGCAGTTTTTCACATCTCAAAAACAAACCAATGAACAAAATGCTCAAGCATTTAGAAATCAACAAGCTTCTATTCAAAATCTGGAACAAGAAGTAAGTAACCTAGCAAGATTAATAGGTGAAAGAAAACCGGGAAGTCTACCTAGTGATACAAATGCTAACCCCCGGAATGAAACAGCTAAAGCCATTACCACAAGAAGTGGTACAACACTTAAACCACCTGAAATACCTGTAACTTCTGATGAAGCTATTCCTACTCCACAAGAACCACAACCTGATCAAGATAAGGAAAAAGAACCGGTAGTTGAGAAGGTTAATGAAGATAACACAGTTAAGGATAAACCTTATGTTAAACCATACCAACCACCACTTCCTTACCCGAGTAAAATGAAGAAAGAGAAACTTGAAGCCGAGCAATCCAAATTTTTGGATATGTTTAAACAGATAAAAGTAAATCTTCCTTTCATTGATGTAATTTCAGGAATGCCTAGATATGCTAAATTCTTGAAAGATCTAATCTCAAATAGAAAGAAAATGGAAGAACTCTCGGCTGTTACTATGAATGCTAATTGTTCAGCAGTGCTGTTGAATAAGATACCAGAAAAATTATCTGATCCAGGAAGTTTCACAATTCCATGTTTTCTGGGTAGTCTTAGTTCAATAGAAGCATTGGCAGACTTAGGTGCTAGTATAAATTTAATGCCGTATTCACTATACGCTAAACTAGACCTTGGAGAATTGAAACCAACCAGAATAAGCATACAATTAGCCGATAGATCAATAAAATATCCTAGAGGGATAATGGAGAACATACTAGTTAAAGTTGGTACTTTAGTATTTCCAGTAGATTTTGTTGTTCTGGACATGGAAGAAGATTCTCAAGTTCCTCTCATATTAGGAAGACCATTCTTAAACACGGCTAAAGCAATGATAGACGTGTTCGGTAAGAAATTGACCCTAAGTATAGAGGATGAGAGTGTTACCTTTTCAGTTGATAGAGCAATGCAACAACCACAATCTGCAGATGATACATGTTATTATATTCAAACTATAGATGCACATGCAGAATTATTAGAAGAATTTCCAGAATTACAAGGAACAGGAGAATGTTCTTTAGGAGAAGGTAATGAACCAATTGATGAAGCTGAAATGTTAGCTACACTTATAGCTAATGGATATGAACCAACAACAGAAGAAATTCAAATGCTAAAAGAAGAAGACAGATATCGATATAAATCATCGATAGAAGAACCACCGAAATTAGAATTAAAGCCACTTCCAAACCATTTGGAATACGCTTATTTACATGGTGAATCTGAATTACCTGTAATAATATCGTCTTCTCTTACTGAAAATGAGAAATCACAACTCATTTCTGTGTTGAAAGCTCATAAACCAGCCATTGCATGGAAGATTCATGATATTAAAGGTATAAGTCCTTCGTATTGCACACATAAAATCCTTATGGAAGAAGGTCATAAAACGTATGTGCAACGTCAACGAAGACTAAATCCTAATATGCAAGATGTAGTTAAGAAAGAGATTATTAAACTGCTAGATGCAGGTCTAATTTATCCAATCTCTGATAGTCCATGGGTAAGCCCAGTTCAATGCGTGCCTAAGAAAGGTGGCATGACTGTCATTACAAATGAGAAAAATGAGCTTATTCCTACTAGGACTTTAACAGGATGGCGTGTGTGTATTGATTATATAAAATTAAATGACGCCACCAGAAAAGATCACTTTCCCTTACCTTTCATAGATCAAATGTTGGAAAGATTAGCCGGAAATAGTTACTATTGTTTTCTAGATGGATTTTCCGGATATTTTCAAATTCCAATAGCACCCGAGGACCAAGAGAAAACCACATTCACGTGCCCTTATGGTACTGTTGCTTACAAACGCATGCCATTTGGACTTTGTAACGCCCCTGCAACCTTTCAAAGGTGTATGATGGCGATTTTTCACGACATGATAGAAGAATGCATGGAAGTTTTCATGGATGACTTTTCAGTCTTCGGTGATACATTTGAATCATGTCTAGTTAATCTGGAACGAATGCTTCTTAGATGCGAACAATCAAATCTAGTACTTAA
Source organism: Rutidosis leptorrhynchoides (assembly GCF_046630445.1). NCBI lineage: Eukaryota > Viridiplantae > Streptophyta > Magnoliopsida > Asterales > Asteraceae > Rutidosis > Rutidosis leptorrhynchoides. The sequence goes on from NC_092334.1 coordinate 196,069,997, forward strand.
TTGGGAGAAATGCCATTTCATGGTTAAAGAAGGCATCGTTCTTGGACATAAAATTTCAAAAGAAGGAATTGAAGTGGATAGAGCTAAAGTAGATGTAATTGCTAAACTTCCACATCCCACCAATGTTAGAGGAGTTAGGAGTTTTCTAGGGCATGCCGGTTTTTACCGACGTTTCATAAAAGATTTTTCTAAAATTGCCACTCCTATGAATAAACTCCTAGAAAAGGATGCTCCATTCATCTTTTCAGATGAGTGTATCAAATCTTTTAATATTCTTAAAGAAAAACTCACTAATGCGCCGATCATGATCACACCAAATTGGAATCTACCATTTGAACTAATGTGCGATGCAAGTGATTTTGCAATGGGAGCCGTTTTAGGACAAAGGATTGAAAAACGATTTCAACCTATATATTATGCTAGTAAGACGTTACAAGGAGCACAAACGAACTATACAACTACTGAAAAAGAACTCCTTGCTATTGTCTTTGCTTTTGACAAATTTCGATCATATCTCGTTCTAGCAAAAACAGTGGTCTATACCGACCATTCTGCTCTTAGATACCTATTTTCAAAATAAGATGCTAAACCAAGATTAATCCGTTGGATCTTACTCTTACAAGAGTTTGATATTGAAATCCGAGATAAAAGAGGAGCAGAAAATCTCGCCGCTGATCATCTTTCTCGTCTTGAAAATCCCGAATTAGAAGTTCTAAATGAATCAGCCATACAAGACAACTTTCCTGATGAATATCTATTGAAGATAGATTATAAAGAAATCTCATGGTTTGTAGACTATGCAAACTACTTAGTTTGTGGATTCCTTGAAAAAGGATTATCGTACCAAAGATGAAAGAAATTCTTCAGTGATATAAAACACTATTTTTGGGAAGATCCACATCTGTTTAAAAGTTGTCCCGATGGAATAATACGCCGATGTGTATTTGGAGATAAAGCTAGTAAAATATTAAACCATTGTCACACAGGACCAACAGGAGGGCATTATGGGCCTCAACTAACAGCAAGAAAAGTTTATGAAGCTGGATTCTATTGGCCTACAATTTACAAAGACGCACACCTTCTTTGCAAATCCTGTGATGCTTGTCAAAGGGCCGGAAAAATAAGTCAACGTGATGAAATGCCACAAAATGTCATCCAAGTATGTGAAGTATTTGACATTTGGGGTATTGACTTTATGGGTCCATTTCCAAAATCTCATAATAATCTATATATACTCGTAGCCATTGATTATGTATCTAAATGGGCGGAAGCACAAGCTCTCCCAACTAACGATGCACGAGTTGTAGTCAACTTTTTAAAACGTCTTTTTGCAAGGTTTGGAACACCGAAAGCTTTAATAAGTGATCGGGGTACTCATTTCTGTAATAATCAACTTGAGAAAGTTCTTAAAAGATATGGAGTAACTCATAAAATCTCCACCGCATATCATCCACAAACAAGTGGACAAGTTGAAAATACCAACCGAGCTTTAAAACGTATTCTAGAGAAAACCGTAGGATCAAATCCAAAGGAATGGTCCATTAAATTGGAGGATGCACTCTGGGCTTTTAGAACAGCCTACAAAACTCCAATTGGAACCACACCTTTTAGACTTGTTTATGGAAAAGCATGTCATCTTCCAGTAGAAATTGAACACAAAGCATTTTGGGCTTTGAAGACATGTAATCTTGATTTACATGAAGCCGGACGTCTACGATTAAGTCAACTAAACGAATTAGAAGAATTAAGACATGAAGCATACGAAAATTCGTTAATCTATAAAGAAAGAACGAAGAAATAGCATGATAAAAGAATCAGAAGTTCAAAAGAATTTAAAGAAGGAGACAGAGTTCTTCTTTTCAATTCACGATTCAAGCTATTTCCTGGAAAATTGAAATCAAGATGGTCTGGACCATTCATAGTCAAAAGAGTTTTCCCATACGGAACGATAGAATTAATAAATTCAAATGGGATTGAATTTAAAGTTAATGGTCACAGAGTTAAACATTACATACATGGTCCGATGGAAGTCGACAACGAAGTTAATCACAATTTCGACACCACAGCTAACTAAGTGTGGGGAGAATCAAGTCTTTAAAGGATAATATGTATTTCTGTTAGAGTTAGATTGTCTGTTTTCGTGTAAATCTCGAAAATGGAACCCGAATGGTCTTTCCCTAGCAGACCCTAAAGAACTAGTCTTCTCCCCCCATTCTGAATTTTTATTTTTTTTTAGGTTTTTACAAAATGAAGACTGCCTGTGAACTAAACCATGGTCTAATGCTACACGCTTTGATCACTAAATGTAATAATGACATACTACCGAGTGAAATAGTATCAGTAATCAGAGAAAGAATGGACGGAGTTAGAAAAGAATCCAGATGCGAAGATAATAAGTTACAATTTGGTAAAGGAAAATCAAAATCCGCAGCAAAAAGAAGAGCACGACACCTAGAAAGATGTCACAAATGCAGAAAATGGTCACATGGAGGTAAATGTTCAAATAATCAAACCTATTCAAATACCGAATTTGTTACTTTATGCAGAGACGGACCGTTCATATGTTTAGAAGAAAAGACACTGAATGCTCGAGGTTACGCCTATGTAGCCATGGAAAACCAATTAAACCGACTATCTTATGAATGGGATAGATCATATAACTAAGAAATCTATTTCACAGGTATGTCTGTACAGTTTTTATTTTTATTTTTATTTTTAACCTTTTGATAATAAACGCTAATTTGTTCGCTAAAAAGTATTAAATTGGTATTGAATAAAATTAGGTTTGGCGACCGAAATTATTGATATCATTCAAAAATTTATTACATCACTGCGAAATTTAACGTTTATTCTTAAGGTATAAATATCTTTAATCAATCAACCCAAAATATTTCAAAAATTCGTCATGAGTTAAATTAGGTCTTGGAACCGAAATTACTTTACCGAAAAGAGGGGCGCATATTTTTGATAATATTTGATTGATTAAAGTGGGATAAAAAGACAAAAAGATTTTTAATTTTATTTTTACCATGTTTTTAAAATTAATATTTGAACCCTTTATTAATATTGTAAACTTTGTAAAAACAATATTTTTAAAAATGTAAATATTTGAAAAATTAATATAAGTTTGGTGTGAATTTATAATGTGAATTTTTAAAATTAAGTTTGGTGTGAATTTTTAATTTTTAAAATATGAATTTTTAATTTTATGCATTTCAAATTTTAAGTTTGGTGTGAATTTTTAATTTTATATTTAAGTTGTGTGAATTTAAAAACAAAAATTTACTTTGTCTCATTAAGTTAAAAATATGATTTTTAAAATTCGTCGTAAGTTGAAGACTAGGTCTTTGAACCGAAATTGCTTTACCCGAGGGAGGGACGAGAACTTTTATTATCATTATTTTTAATCTTATTAAATTAAAGCATGCCAAAAACATTAAAAAACCCAAAAATCTTTACTTTTAAAAACCGCGCTTTGATTTGACAAATTTTAAAATTTTGTCGAGGGACAGACTAGGACAACGATCCGAAACGCCCTCGCTCCTAAAGGAAAACAAAATTTTTAAAAATTTAATTAATTATAAGTTTTATAAAGCATAAGGTTTTTAAAAAAAAAAAAAAAAAAAAAAAAAAAAAGCTGAAAACACTGTAGCCGGCACCCCATGCGATCGCATGGGGTTTACACACCAACCTCATGCGATCGCATGAGGCTGGAAAACTGGCCAGATCAAAAACTCTCAGCGAGTCTGTTCTTCACCACAACACACACACATACACCCGAAACTCACCCAAAAATTCACCAATTTTCGCCATTTTTCCACCGTAATTCGTCATTTTTCTTGCTCTAATCATGCCTAGATTCTCATTCTTCAGCAAATTGGTAAAAATTACACTCCTAAACTCTATAAATTCCTAGTTTTTGTGATAATTACCAATTTTTTACCTAATGCAATTTTGTTAATTTCTAGTGTAATTAGTGTTAAATTGTTAGTATTTTATGCATGTATAACCTAGATTGATGCTATTTAACATGATTTGAAGTCAAAAACTTCAAAAATTTTAGAAATCTGGGGTTTGTGTTCTTGAGCAATTTGGGGCTTTTTGATATAAACAGGTTATGGCCGATTTTTGTCATGAATTATTGCTAAATTGAGTAGTGTAACATGTTTAGATAGTTAAATGATCCAAACAATGATCCTAAACATGATTTTTGGAGATTAAAGTGGACTTTTTAAGTCCAAAATTCATGAACTTGATTAATTTGATATATTTGCCATTTGAGACTTGTTTAATTATTAATAATGAATATTTTGACATGTTATTTGAGTTAAATGCTTATGAATTTTGTATACATTTTCATATGTGCTTATTTGAAAAGTGTAGAATTGTGAAAAATTGTACAAATGTGTATAAGTTTAATTTTGATTTAACATGTTATAGTGATTGTTTTAAGTTGTTATTTTGCTAACACTAATGCATATTTGGATGCACAATTTTTGTGTTTAATGTGTTTTACAGAGAGCCGATACTGGAGGTTCAGGAGCATCATCATCTAGACGACCAGCACCAGCACCAGAACAAGAACCAGAAATGCAACACGAACAAGAACCGCAACAGGAACAACAACAGCCTGATCAGCACATACCTTATTATGATCCAGTACAGTTTGTTGATGAATTCATAGTATTCCCAATGAGGCCGCCAGTAGAATTCCCAACAATTCCTGAGCACACTCTACATCCTAATCTGAGATTTGATAGAAGATGGAGAGATTACGAGACATATCAAAGGAACAAATTCAAATTGGTAACAAAAAATGTAGAGGTGCCAAGGATAATTGATTGGGCCCCTTTGGAAACGGTCCATCTAGCTGACCGTGTTAGACAGCTTTTAGTTCAAAGGTATGGCAGTTCTTCTTTTACAGATTGGGAACGTCTTTTCACCATTTGTAGACCTGTATATAAGGAATGGTGTGTTGAGTTGATGAGTACTGTATCACTTGATAAAAAAATATAGTTAGGATAGATGATAGAAGATTTCTTAGGTTTATCCTTGGCGGTAGGATGTACAGAATGTCCATGCTGGACATGGCCAGGGCCTTATAGATATATACTCCTGGTGAGTTGCTATTACCCGATTGTACAAACTTGATTTATTATGGTGAACGGGTAGATAGTAACTTTGACGCTGACGTCATTTGGAGGCGTATGTCACATTTTGATGTTTTTACACGAGCAGGAGGACACTCCTATACACATATTGACAGAGCCGAGCTTCGTATTATTCATAGATTTTTGGCTAACTCGATTACACAAAGAGGTCATAATAAAGAAAAAATTATCTTATATGATTTATTCTACCTAAAGTGTATTCGGGATCCTAGAAGCTTTGTCAATATCCCTTACTGTGTTGCTTTTTATTTATCTAAAATGGTAGAGGGAATGCAGGATGGGAGTATAATAGGAGGGGGTATTTTTGTTACTCTCATTGGAGAGTATTTAGGTGTTGATAGGAACCAAGGGGGTCCATTACAGATTTGTAGAGAACAGGTTGAGCCCTTAGGATTGAAGGTTTATGTGGGTGCTAAGGTATTGAAAAGTAGACGTAACCAGGCAGTACCCTATGAGGGATCTCATCCTCAGGTAGAGAGAGGCTCAGACGAGGAAATGGAGGAGGCGGAAGACATTAGGGATGTCTTTCGAGATGCTATTCTTGACGTCCACGTTCGTATAGATGAGGAAGCAATGACGAACGCGGCAAGACATAGTATGTATGAGCAGTGGAACTCCGAGCGAGTATACGAGGATTATAGGCGACGCCAACATGATAGCTGGTTAGTTCATCAGTACCAAATCATGAGCCAGCTATCATATCAGGTACCAAATAACTATGTACCTACTCGACCTGCTCATTTTCCGCCACATAGCCCCTATATCCGACCACCCTTTAACCGGTATGACTATAACCAAGCCTATCAGAACACCTATAACCAACAATGGAACCCACCCGATGAGATGAACTGGAACCCCTATCCAGACTGATTTAGTTCCATTTGGTTATTTTTATGATTATTATGTTTTTATCTTTTGACTTTTTCATGTTTAAACTTATGTTATTGGATAAATTTGTGTAATTTTTATTATTTTATTATTATTGTGTACTAATATTTCATATTTAGAATTTGAAAGTGGGATATTAAGCCCCATTTCAAATTGCCATGCATGATTATACTTGTATATATGTATATTGTCGATTGTTCAAAACAGGGTAAAACAGCGCATTTTCAAAGACTGGCATTAAGTTCAGCAAAAGCTACTAATTTTGACGACAAGATGACAAATAAATGTGATGTAACAACAGACGAAATGAACAAATGTTATGTACCATTTATCATTCAGCAAACAAACGCCAATATATTTGGAAACTTTGGTAAAATTTAATCATTTTCACACAAATCACCCTCAATAATTTAAATTATTACTGATTTCTTGCAAATGAGGGCATTGCAGGATCTTAAGTGTGGGAAGGGGTTAAATTCTTTCGGATTTTTAAATTTTTATCTTTATACACTTGGTTACCATTAAAAAACTAGTAACGTAGTAGTTGTATTAGAATCTAGTGCTCTCTGATAATAAAGAACAGCCCTAGTCTTATATACTGACTACCCAATTCTAGTAAAATTTTTCAAAATTTTCAATTAAATGAACTCAAAATCATGTTTATACATATTTATGAACGATAAAACTAGGTGTTAACACTGAAATTATTGTTACCTCGGAAAGGACATAAATTGAGAAACAAACCAAAATGTTGAAATTCATTTAAAATGGAATAGAGGACGATAAAGAGGAAAATAAAAGCCAAGTGTGGGAAAATTTACCAAGTTATCTTAAACATATGTCACATATATCTATAACAAATAACTGAAAATACTTTTGCTTTGGACTAAACTAAACCATTTTACCCGATGAAAGAAAAGAAGAGATGGATCTACACGATGAATCAATTCCATCATTAAAAGGAAGTAAAGTCTTCCGAAAAAGACACGCGCTTCTTGATTTAGGTCAAGAAGTTGTCGTCCAGACCAGCTGTAGGTTGACGAAAAATCTAGAAAAGTCATCACTAAAATCAGCAGGAAATCCACGGACCTCAGCATTAAACAGGGTCGCCAAGTGGTCAGATTTATCCTAACCATGAGAAGGATTTATCTCGTACAATGGGGGGCACCATGCAAATTAGCTTGATAAGACTAATGAATCAGATCCCCAGAAAGGATAATCTCCTTAAAGATTAAAAATCAGCTTTTAAGCCTGATATTACTCAATCCTAGAGATTGACTTTAAAGATTGAGAATTACAAACTCATGGAATTCGATGATATCTAAACTCGAGCTTGAACGAGAAAATATTTTGATCAAATTAAAACCGATTTGTTTTCTGAAAACCCATTTTCAATGCGTTCATTACCATTGAACGTAAAATCCTAGGAATTCACCTGGAATTCATTAGGTCACCTGAACCAAATCGGGTGTCAACCGTAAGAACGGTGGTTGCATAGTGGTCAAAGACAGGACCTTGTGCCAGACCGAAAAATCATAAGGGTGAGCTTTACTATTGCTCCTACCAAGGATAGTAATTGCATCCGACACGTTATAGACCATAATTAAAAGCATGTCAGGGAACATTGCCTTAACAGTTGCTTGTTCAACGCTTTCCTTTACAACCGAACGGTAGTTTATCGAAAGGTAATATACGGGATAAGTAAACTGGACGTGTTGCTTTCCAAATACAAGGTTAGCAAGTGGGTGACACAAAACCGCAAGTTTTGAGCTAAAATTTTCAAATCTGAAACCCACCAAACCCACAAAAATATTTTGCAAACACCGGTAAAGGGTTATTCCGGAAAACTTATCTAGGGTAAAAACTAGATTTAATTTTCAAAAGATCAAATGTTTTCATAAAGATCCAATTTCCTTAATGGATCTAAATTTTTATAGTCATGTGGGACTGTAAACCATATCGTTACTACCATTGTTTATACCGCCGTATAGAAATCACTGATGTACAAAGTGTGAAGAATAAAGAAGTGATTCTAGTATTTCAAGACGATATTGCTTGAGGACAAGCAACGCTCAAGTGTGGGAATATTTGATAATGCTAAAAACGAACATATATTTCATAGCATTATTCCTCAAGAAAGACAAGCTTTTAGTTTCAATTGTTCTATTTACAAGTGATATTCGTTTAAATAATAAAAGGTGAAGACAAAAGACAGATTCGACGAATTGAAGACGCAAATGACCAAAAAGCTCAAAAGTACAAAATACAATCAAAGAGGTTCCAATTATTGATAAGAAACGTCTCGAAATTACAAGAGTACAAGATTCAAAACGCAAAGTACAAGATATTAAATTGTACGCAAGGACGTTCGAAAATCCGGAACCGGGACCGGAGTCAACTCTCAACGCTCGACGCAACGGACTAAAAATTACAAGTCAACTATGCACATAAATATAATATAATATTTAAATAATTCTTATAATTATTTAATATATTATATTATTTATAAAACCGTCGGCAGAAGAAAACAACCAAAAATGAGCCTCCCCAGCTGGCCATGCGATCGCATGGCCTGGAAGGCAAAAATCCATGCGATCGCATGAGCCCCAGTTCCAGCCCACATGCCTATAAAAATCGAGCTTTGGTGCACCAAAAACATATCCATCTTTTTCTTCTTCTCCTCATACGTAAAATATATATATATATTTATAATTTATATTTTAATTTTAATTATAATTCTAATAATAAGGGTATGTTAGCGAATGTTGTAAGGGTGTAAGTCAAAATTATGTCCGTGTAACGCTACGCTATTTTTAATCATTGTAAGTTATGTTCAACCTTTTTACATTAATGTCTCGTAGCTAAGTTATTATTATGCTTATTTAAAACGAAGTAATCATGATGTTGGGCTAATTACTAAAATTGGGTAATTGGGCTTTGTACCATAATTGGGGTTTGGACAAAAGAACGACACTTGTGGAAATTAGACTATGGGCTATTAATGGGCTTTATATTTGTTTAACTAAATGATAGTTTGTTAATATTAATATAAAGATTTACAATTGGGCGTCCCTATAAATTACCATATACACTCGATCGGACACGATGGGCGGGGTATTTATATGTACGAATAATCGTTCATTTAACCGGACACGGGAATGGATTAATAATCCACTAGAATAATTAAAATAGGGGTGAAATTATGTACAAGGACACTTGGTATAATTGATAACAAAATATTAAAACCTTGGGTTACACTCAGTCGACATCCTGGTGTAATTATTAAACAAAGTATTAAAATCTTGTTACAGTTTAAGTCCCCAATTAGTTGGAATATTTAACTTCGGGTATAAGGATAATTTGACGAGGACACTCGCACTTTATATTTATGACTGATGGACTGTTATGGACAAAAACCAGACGGACATGTTAAATAATCCAGGACAAAGGACAATTAACCCATGGGCATAAAACTAAAATCAACACGTCAAACATCATGATTACGGAAGTTTAAATAAGCATAATTCTTTTATTTCATATTTAATTTCCTTTATTTTATATTTAATTGCACTTCTAATTATCGCATTTTTATTATTATTGTATTTAATTGCACTTTTAATTATCGTACTTTTTAATTATCGCAAGTTTATTTTATCGCACTTTTATTATTCGCAATTTCATTATCGTTATTTACTTTATGCTTTAATTTAAGTCTTGTATTCATTTTTAATATTTTACATTTGGTTTTAACTGCGACTAAAGTTTTAAAATCGACAAACCGGTCATTAAACGGTAAAAACTCCCCTTTATAATAATAATATTACTTATATATATATATTTGTATTTTTATAAAAGTAAACTAATATAGCGTTAAGCTTTGTTTAAAAAGATTCCCTGTGGAACGAACCGGACTTACTAAAAACTACACTACTGTACGATTAGGTACACTGCCTATAAGTGTTGTAGCAAGGTTTAAGTATATCCATTCTATAAATAAATAAATATCTTGTGTAAAATTGTATCGTATTTAATAGTATTTTCTGCTAAAATATAAGCTATTTCGTATACCACGCTGCAGACATCAGTATTCAAGTAGGTAATTTAAATGAGAGTCAAAGGTAATTTTCAACTGTTTATTCTTTATTGATATGAATCACAAAGAATTACAACGATCCTTGACGGAATGATAGTTGGTTGATACAGATTATACCTAAGTTATAGCTATCGAGGATATCTTAAGCTATTACAAGTTTGAACTCTAAATAAATAAATCCACACCACTACTTATTACAATAGTGGATACTTCTATTTATAGTAGTCCTATTATCCAAGTAATTGTTCCATTGTCCATTGGTACATAGGATGTCTGTACTTGTGGAGATAATTGCATCAGAGAGCGTGCTCTCCTCTTTTTTCTTTGGTAGCCATTTGCAGGAACACCCCAATTCGGTTTGGCACCACTATTTGAATAAACAAATAGAATGTTGTGTTCCCTAGGCGTTGATAAAGAATTACACATGACTGCACATGCGTTAAACTTCTGCATTCCCACGAGGTCTTGTAAGGTCACTTGTCAATCGCCGACACGTGTCCTTTTCTGTTCAACTTTGTCTTCGACTTCTGTTGAATAGTACAATTGATGTAGACCACTCAGGAAACCACTATGCTTGTAATGGAGCATAGTTGTCTTTGTTTAGTATGCTACTTACCAGCCATGCTGGTTTTTCTATGCTGAGTCACTTGATCTTCATGATTTGCTGGGCACTCATCCTGTGCTAAATGAAGAATGTTGTCTACCTTGTACTGGTAGACTAGGCTGCATACTAAACACTAGACATAGCAACAAATGATGTCTATACATAACTAAACCTATGTTGGCTGCACATAAAATTTTAGTGTACATATTTGCTGTTTTGTCATAATTAAATCCTTAATTACTTTGGGGACTCAACAAGCATATATTCAGATTTCTAATAACTTAAGCTTCGTGAAGTATAAAATCAAGTTGAGAAACATCACAGTGATTTATATCTTAAAGTCAAACTTCAAAGTTTTTTGGTCAAAGATTCAATTGGAACGATTTGGTGACTTTCCAATGTTACCAGTGATTTTTGAGGATTCGGATGAAGTTTTTAAGCATCTTTTACGGAGGATTCACAACCTAAAACTCATCAGATCACAACCAAAAAATTAGGTTTTTGTGTCAATATTTTTCGGACCAAAAAATTAAAAAACCCATCAAGTGGGCGAATTAATTCCTGAAATTTTAGGGAAATAATCACTAGATGATTGTGAACGTTTCTATTTTTTCAGATTTAATTAAAACACGTTGGTATCAAAACCCACTAAAAAGTCAAAGAAAGTCAAACGGATCTAAGAATCGATTTTCAGCAAAATATACAACGAAATCAAAGTTTGGATCGATGAGGAAGAGCTCTTACACTATGATACCACTTGTTGTTGCGGTTTCTAGCTTCGATTTCGTGTTCAGATTCAGTTTTGGTGTTTTAGCTTGAATATGGTGAACTATGGTGTTGAATAAGCTACTTGAATATGATGAACTTTGGTGTGTTTATATGATTAAAAACAGCAGTAGTGATCAAGTAACAAGCACAAATGGTGTGGGTTTGATTTGCTGATTTTATAAAAGTATAAAACTAGGGTTCTTAACTTGGGAATGATGAACATGAGATGATGGGGATGAGGGTGAAAATTTAAGTTAAATAATAAAGAAATAAAATAAAATAAAAAGACCAAATACCCTCACATGTTTTGTACATGTCTGAACAAACAGTTGAAATTGACAGAAAGTAGACAGGAGGATGAGGGATGTAGATTCTTGATACATTAGGTACGAGGAATGCACACAAAAAAGGACATGGAGTCAAATTTGATGTAGAGTTCAGGCACGAAGAATAAAATTATGTCTATTTTTTTTCTAGTTATTTGATCTATTTCTAGAAATACAATATATGTTTGAATACTTATATATAATAATAAAAACTCACTATAACCGGTAAAATAGACACATTTATAAACAATATTCTGATTTAATAATTATTTAATTAAATTTAATATTAATTAATAATAAATAAAATAAACATTTACTTTTTAATGTATACTCTATTCATTTCAAAAAGAATGTCTCTCTAAATTTTCTTTAAAGATATAAATTTTTATATGTTAAAATAAATGTCAATTTTACACTTGCATTTTAAATAAGTTTGACTGAATTTATCTATATATTCATATAAATCTCTAAAATGATAATGTCATCATTTCACTAATTATCTTAAAATTTTTAAAATGTTGATGTCATTATTATTTTATATATTAATTCTACTTAATTAAAATTTTAAAAAATATAAACAAATAATTACACCGATAATATATGCATGACAATTTTGAAGACAATAAGGTTTTATGATATATATATATATATATATATATATATATATATATATATATATATATGGTAGGATTAAGGGGGAAGTAACCAATCGCGGGGAAGCGGGGGGAAACAATTTTTTTTTTTTCATTTTTTGAAAAAACTTTGTTCACGAACATTATATATTGGATGTAAATATGAACATTTAATAAAGACACTTTGTGATAAATGTTTTTTATTTTAGCGGGAAAATGCTCGAAGAAGTAATATATAACAATTATCGTGTTTTCGAGCGTATGTTGAGGTTTTAGATATTAGGGTTTAGATATTAGGGTTTAGATATTAGGGTTTATAGGGTTTAGATGTTAGGGTTTAGAAATTAAGGGTGTAGGGTTTAGATTTAGGGTTTAGATTTAGGGTTTAGATTTAGGATTTAGATTGAGTTTTTAACACGAACGGTTTAGAGTTTAGGGTTTAGGGTTTTGTGTTTAGGGTTTAGGGTTTAAGGTTTGGGGTTTTGGGTTTAGGTTCTAAATCCAAAACACCAAACTCTAAACCCTAAACTCTAAATCGGGCTAAATTTTACTTCACAGAATATGAAGAAAAAAAACGTTAACATTTTTCACGATCAATATTATCTTGAATTGTATTTTTATCGATCGTTTTTCCGCTTAAATAATAACATTCATCACGAAGTATCTTTTTTAAATGTTCACATTTTCGTATGATCTTGATGTTTGGAAAAAAAATTCCAAAAAAACGAATTTTTTTTTTTTTTTTTTTTTTGCTTTCCCCCGCTTCCCCCGATTGGTTACTTCCCCATTGATCCTTCCCATATATATATATATATATATATATATATATATATATATATATATATATATATATATATATATATATATATATATATAAATAAGTACAAACTGATAATACCATTTTACTGATTTACATATAAAATAAATTTCAATTAAAAAAAGATATAAAATCATAACAAATAAATACTCAGAATATATAAATACCCCCATGACCATATATACAAACTTTTTAACAAATTTTACAATCTTTTACAATACAACCAATGAATACATGTACAAACTTTGAAGCATATTGTACAACATTCATATAATAATTGTATATTAAGTTTTAAAAAAAATATTAAGACATTTGTTATTACTAATAATTATTATTAAAAATATAAATACTCAGTATTTAAGCAACATTATAATAATAATAATAATAATAATAATAATAATAATAATAATAATAATAATAATAATAATAATAATAATTATTATTATTATTATTATTATTATTATTATTATTATTATTATTGTTATTATTATTATTATTATTATTATTATTATTATTATTATTATTATTATTATTCAAATATGGGTTCTCTTTGCGGTATTAATTAAGTTATATATGTATCCGAACTACATGTCTCAATAAAAGGTTGTAATGTAGGTTTTTATGAAGAAAAACAAAACAATAATTGTGATAAAAATTGGAAGATGGTGGTGAGAGAATAAATGTGGTTAATTTATTCTGACTAAGTTAAGTAAATCAATATGTTTGTAAAAACCACAAGTTTCTTAGTCTCAATTCGTGGTTTTATGGGTCATTAAACTAAAGACTTTAACATTTACATTCACTTAATACCTAAAATATATCATTAAACTATTTTGTTTAAACAAATCCGTGATTCCACAGGTTACTTCACTAGTTTAACTAATAAATGTTTAGAGTAAGAATATTTGTAACGGTTAATTGTGTTACTTTTGATGTGACTTGCCTTTTTGCACTTTTTTGATGAGTAGGACGTGTTACTTTTTTGAGTGGAGTAGTGGTGGTGTTTCTTTTTTTGGTGTTACTTTTAGTGGAATGCTGAGGTTGCATTTTATTTTTCTTTTTCCTATTTTATTTATTTGTATTTATATTATTTATATTATTTATATTATTATATGATTATATTTATATTTTAAAAATATTTTTAAACTATAACGGCTATATTATTGAACCTTTTTTTTTCTTCAAAAATACGGCTAGTTTCTACCCCTATATATACAACCACTCTTTTCAAATCATAACACACACTTCGTCTCTTTTAAAACTCTCAAATCATAACACACACAATTCGAAATGAGCCCGTTGAATGTTTACGTTAAAGTTCATTACGGAGGTGAATTTGATCGAGAATTGATGAATTATACCCCTTATAAAACACGAGATTATTACATGGATGTTCGTAAGTGTCCAAATTATATGACGCTGCTTGAGTTGCTCCAGCGAGACATACCTTAAAGCAGCATCTCCACGATCCCTAGGAATATAAACCCGGGTTTGAGGGAATCGCGAACTACTTGCTTCTTCCTCGACTTCTTCTTCTATTATACTATTAATAAAACTAACAATTTTTTCATCATCGGAATCATCATCAAGAAACTCGAGCATCTTGTATGTTTCGTCCATTGTGAAAAAATTAAAATTGTAGTTTGTATGTTATTTGATTTAAAAGAATAGAAGTATGAAAGTAGGATGTGTGTATATTAAAAAGAAATGTAATGTATGTATATATATATATATATATATATATATATATATATATATATATATATATATATATATATATATATATATATATATATATATATATATAGTGGTAGGATCAAGGGGGAAGTAACCAATCGGGGGAAGCGGGGGGAAGCAAAAACTTTTTTTTTTCATTTTTTTAAAAAACTTTGTTCACGAACATTATATATTGGATGAAAATATGAAAATTTAATAAAGACACTTTGTGATAAATGTTTTTATTTTGGCGGGAAAACGCTCGAAGTATTAATATATAACAATTATCGTGTTTTTTGAGCATATGTTGAGGTTTTAGATATTAGGGTTTATAGTCTTTAGATATTAGGGTTTAGAAATTTAGGGTTTAGGATTTAGATTTAGGGTTTAGGTTTAGGATTTAGATTGAGTTTTTAACACGAACGGTTAAGAGTTTAGGATTTAGGGTTTAGGGTTTTGGGTTTAGGGATACCAAAACACTAAACCCTAAACCCTAAACTCTGATCGGGTTAAATTTTACTTCACAAAACATTAAAAAAAAACGTTAACATTCTTCACGATCAATATTTTCCTTAGTATGATGAATCACAAATAGTTATCCTTTCAAGTTTTCTTTTCAAGGTGTTATTTTCATCAATTAAAACTTTGTTAAGTTGTCTAACTTTGTGTAATTCTTTCTCCAAAAGTTTTACTTTGTCACGACTACTATCATACACGAATTTAAGAGTCTTGTAATGATCTAAAAATTCTTCATAATTAGAAGGATAGAATACATGTACCTTATTGCAATCTATGCTTGAGACGTCATCTTCTTTGAATGGAGATTCAACCTCTTCTTCAGTTTAACCATCTTGATCCAAATCATTCCAAGAACTCATGAGGCAAAAGTCTTCATTTCCATTCAACCCTTTTGCTTGAGAATTACCAACCTTTTCCGAATCCTTCTATATTCCTTTACCCTTTAAACTCCTAGATTTAAATCTTCTTGAGAACATAGTGAATCCCAACATTATTTTTCACTTTCACATGAAATTATCTTTAATCTTTCTTTACTAGTAAGAATTCCATGAAGTAGTGAAATTGCATCAAATTGTTTCATAACATCATTGTTTTGAAATGTTGACTTCACTAGTCTTGAACTAGCTTGTGGTACAAAGTCTCCTACTTTGATTATCCTCCACAAGTAGTAATCCTTAGATATGAGATAAGACTTAAATCTTAATTTCCACACATCAATATTCATCTTATCAAAGATTGGCGCTTCTTTCACCAATTCTTCCAAGTATCCCATAGTTTGAGTTGATCCGAGAATCGTTGACTCAAGTTTTTGCACAAAACGAATTTTGATACTTTCAAAAACGTTTCTAGAGCAATGATTTGAGCAACCGCTCTGATACCAATTGTAAGTAACTAGAGGGGGGTGAATAGTTACTTAATACGTTTTTAACACTTTTTCGATTGATCACCAATTCGATTAACTTTGATCAACCAATTCAACTCAAACTTAATGTGTGTAGTGTATATGTTCAAAATGATGAATGAAATAATGTAAAGAACATAGACACAAGGATTTATAGTGGTTCGGGTGGATGTTAACTAATCCACCTTAATCCACTCCCCGATTACACTAATCGGGATTTGTTGCTTCACTAAGCACTTTTCTCCACACCCGGTGGAGATCCGATTTACAAGTCTTCAACTTCTTTGGTAGACAACAAACCTAATCTTTCTATCCATTTGAAAGATTAACTCTAACCTAGATCAACTTGTCTTCACCTTGGACAACTATTAATCTCCAAATAAGATTAATTAACTTCCTAAGTCCCTTTAAGGAAGTAGATCACTAAGCTAGCCTATGCTTCTACTAATTGAAGTTACAAGACTTATACACTTTGCAATGATGATCCTAACACAATACTAGGACATACATCACAATAAGTAAACTCACAAGATTAATGATTTTGATTAGTAAGTTTACAACAACCAAATTCTATATCTCTAAGATTATAGAATCTTCTCTTACTTGATCACATTTGAGTAGTAATTAGAGCCCTTGTGATTTCTGGAAATAAGCCTTTGAAATATGCAAGAGGGTCAGCTTCAAATGCTCTTAAATGTTTGCCTTTTATAGTGGGATTCAAAAAGTAGCCGTTGACACACGGTTGTCATCACGGTCGACCGTGGTGCGACCGTGCGTGCTTCAGTCCAAATTTAGTATCCGTTGTATAGCTGATTGACTCAAATTTGAACACCACATTTTGGCACCTTTACTCCTTCTAGCACCTACAAAAGAAACCAAACATCCTATACAAGTACTATATGCATTAAGTGTGTGAGATTTGGTCTTAATGCATGAAAGTGACTAATCATTCCAAAAGTGGCAAACCCAACATTCTTGGAGAAGTGTCTTGATTGATATTTTGGGAAATCTCAGTTTGGTCAAGACTTAGTTAGTCACTTTAATGCTCTTAGTTCAATTCTAAAGACTAGTCACTATGTCATTAACTTCCTAGTTTCAATTAATCACAAGTCATGTTCTTTTTGAGTTTAGTTAGAGATTAATTGAGTGATGTGAAACGACCCGTCCTTATCCACCTAGACGAAGCCATCAACGTCTGGTCCAATTGCGAGGTGATGTCCTAAATATGCCATTAAGGACTCCAAGTAATATGAGCAAATGCACAGCGGAAGACTTAATTCGTACCTGAGAATAAACATGCTTAAAAGTGTCAACCAAAAGGTTGGTGAGTTCATAGGTTTATCGTAATAATCATTTCAATATGTTAATAGACCACAAGATTTCATTTTCATAAACATAATACACTCGCAAGTGTATGTAAAGCATTCTAAGTAGTTGAGCACTTGGTAACCATACTTAACATTTAATCATCGTCGCATATTCTCGTATTTATAACATCGCTACACCGTACCAAGTGTAGTATACAAAACGAAGTACTGTGCAACCGTTAAAAACTGGTCGTCCAGCCAGGTTGGGGTTGTCAGGCCCGATAGATCTATCAACAGGATTCGCGTTTACACTACCCCATGTAAATAGTAGTTACCAAGTATAGAGAAATATGCCATGGTACAACTCAACGTAGAATGTATTTTAAATACTTGTGTCTATTTCGTAAACATTTATAAAAACAGCGCATGTATTCTCAGCCCAAAAATATATATTGCAAAAGCAATTAAAAAGGGAGCAAATGAAACTCACCATACTGTATTTTGTAGTAAAAATACATATGACGACATTTAACAAGTGTAGGGTTGACCTCAGATTCACGAACCTATATCAGTTATATATATTAATACATATAATAACAATTAAACAAGTTTTTTTTATATATTAGATATATATAATATATTACTTATTTAAATTATCAATATATTAGTTATTTCAAATGCTATATATATAGATATATGTTATATTAATATTTAACTTATATATATTTGTTTTCAATATTATATATTATTATACTAAATTTAAAAGGTAAATCATAAATATTAATATGTTAAATTTTTGTTAATATAATTTCGATAGTGATAATAATTATAAAGATAATGATAATAGTATTAGTATTAATATTAATAGTTTCAATAAGGATTATATAATAATAATAGTTTTTGATAAAAGTAATAATTTTAGTAATAATGATAATTTTAATAATAATGATAAAAATAATAATAATTTTACTAATAGTTTTACGAATAATAATAATAATAATAATAATAATAATAATAATAATAATAATAATAATAATAATAATAATAATAATAATAATAATAATAACAATAATAATAATAATAATAATAATAATAATAATAATAATAATAATAATAATTGAATTTATACCATTATCATTATCATTATCTACGTCATTCATGTACGCGTTTCATCATCATCATTCGAGCATCATACCATAACCATATACTAATTATCATCATTATCATTTTGCTACAGCCATCATCATGATCAACCTCATTCATGTTATCATCTCTTCATCATCATAACATCAAGCCATCATCATTATTTATTTATTATCGTTATATGATCATCATCATCTATATATAACTTGGTTATCCATTCGGTTATTATCATCATTATTAACAAACATCACCATTTCATCATCTTATATCCTTAATGTGTTTGTGATTACTATCGTCATCAAACTTCCTCATTATCATGCATGATTATCATCATCATCTTATCATCATTATCATTTATGGGTCTCGTTTCAGCCCAATAGCTAAACAGACATTTGTTCCCAGCTCGTCAGAAACTGAGTTGGGTCACGGCCCACTAGCAATTAGAAATATGGGTTGGTAATAGGGTTTAAGGGACTGCAGCAGCCCAAAGTCTTTGTTCAGGCCCACAATACTACAAATTACCACATCTGGACCGGTTGAAAAGATCATTAAGAGCGGTTTTGTAACCGGCCTACATAGCGCAGGTCTACTTACGTTATCATATAAAGACCGGTTATGTAACCGGTCTATTTAAGCATCTTTAAGACCGGTTGTATCTTCTAGACCGGTTAGTATGAATTCCGAAATCCAACTAGAACCGGTCTTTTTGATCACCTTTATGGCCAATTTTTTAGAAAGCAAAACACGTACATTCGTAGCTACTATATTAGGAGCAATCAAACCAAAACTTGATAGACCTAAACCAAATCGCGTAGAACATAATAAAAACAATGATATATTAATTGAAAATTGATACATGACCAGTAAAAATTAATCAGAACTCATTACAATTCAAACCATAAAGACAACGTCTTCAAACAACTATATTCATAATCACACTTGATTGTTAAAGCTTCCACAATTCTGTTTTGGACTAGCACACCAAGATCTATCTGCAAAAATTAATGGAATAGAAAAGAAATTAGTCATCATGTAACTATACATATCATTAATTACCACAAGCCATGTTCATACACAACTAATCATTTAAAGATGAGAATAAATATAAGCTTACTAAAAATTGGCTTCCCTCAGCCATATTTTTATCTTAACGAGTAAATTACAAGTAAACAAACAAAAATTCGAATTAATGTACCTCTTAAAATGAGGTAAATTCACTAACCTCAATCGGGGCTTTTCTTGCACAATTTGATGATAATTGCATTTCAAAAGCTCCAATAAACCAACAGCTAAAGGTAAAAAAAGATAATTCAATAAAATGTAAATGAAACATAGATTAGCGAGTAAAGTTCTAAAGAAGATAATTCAATCAAATATTAATGAAAAAAAAGATTAACAACTACAGCCTTACCTATCAAACACATTAGTGATGTGATTTTCAATCCATACAACATCTTGTATCAGGTCCTCATTCCCAAATTTTACAAGCTGTCAATATCTTTTTACTATCTGAGAAAAGGAACTCAATAACATTAGGAGCATTTATGCCATTCATGATTCTTTGCAAATTAAGATTAGGAAACTAAAAGTTAGTACGTTACGCTGTAAAGAAGACGAGAGTAATATGAAAGTTTCTTAATTTGTAAAAATGTGACCGAATCTGCTAACCGGTTGACATTTGGGAAAGATTCTTCATCATACTGATAACAAGGATAAATTGGGAAACATGCTGTCACTGCAGGTACCTGCATATCTAACGAAAACATAGACAGAATGTTCCGGTAAAGGGAATTCTCCTGATAAATATTATACATAAAGGGAATGTTGTAAAACAGATAACGATTATCTGCACTCATAGTAATTTATAAGTACCACGTGATATCAAAACTCAAATGTAACAATAACAATATCTACAAATAATTATCAAAATTAATTAACACAGAGGGCACAAGTATGATAGGTATGAAGATACATAAAGTTGGTTTTAAGAGTGAACATGGAGAAAAATCAGTTGAGAATGAATGTTGCAGTTAGTAATATGTGAAAAGATCTACGTATTTACATAAACACATATTTTCCTATATAAGAACACAATTCATCAAATAAATCATTTTTGTCAACAATGATTTGACCTAACTAATACATAGTATTGTTTATAAATACTAAGCAATCAGCTGTAAGCAGTGCAATAACAATTCACATCTTAAAACTTACTTAACTAATCAAAAACGTCAAATTCATCAACATATGAAATAAACTCGATTCATCTTTTGTTAATTTGGAGCATAGTATCATGGAAAGTAACATATATATGGAGTGCATTAAAATAAATATATTACTCTTAAATATCAGAGAACTAAAATAAACCCCAACTTATTTACAGACATACCTTAGTCCTTAATCGTGAGTATCAAAGACTTACGAAGGTGTAGCATAAGTCATTATAGTAATTTGATTTTAGGATCAGGGTAGGGAAGAAACAGACAAGTTATTTCAGGAATTGGGGGAGAAGTAAGATTTTTAATCTGATGAATTTTAAAGCGGGAGATTATAAAAATTTGGATTTTTTGGGCGGAATCAAATTTTTTTATTATTATGTAGATCGGTTTAATGAAAATATGAAGATCCATTCGGTGTATGGAACATCAAAACTTATGAAGACCGGTTTTGGAGATTATGTAGACCGGTCGGGAAAGAAAAATAGCATATGAAATTGTGGACCGGTCTTTATGTGTTGAATTATGGCGGATGCAAAGCTTTAAGACCGGTTCTTGCATAACCGGTCCTCATAAGGGGGTCTTGATATCTCACTTTGTAGTAGTGCCAATCGATCCATATTCAGCTTTGCAATTTTATTACATCGACAGAAGATAATGGGTGGGGACTTCGGTTTATAAAAATAAAAGAAACTAATGATTTGCAGCAGCCTTTATCGACCATAATAGTAATAGTAATCCTTCTTGATTAATCGATAACTAAACTGTGAACAAAAATGTGAATGAAGAAACTGAGAAAAATATAGTAGCGGTGTTTGTGGTTTTTGGTTTAAACACAAAGAAGTAGCCATGGTAGCTGTAAACTGGTGGCGACGGGTTGCAGTAAGAAACGAGTAAAGTAGCAGCGGTTTTTGAGGTAGTTTTTTTTTGTTGGCGTCTTCCAGCTGCAACAGTGGTGGTTTAATGGGTTTTTGCTGGGTGGTTTGGACAGAAAACTGAAGAGAGAGAGAGAGAGAGAGAGAGAGAGAGAGAGAGGTTAGTGAGAGATATAAGAGAGATGATTGTGGTGATCGATTAGAGGTTGTGGTGGTTGTTAGTGATGTATTGGTGACGGATTAGGTGAGTTTTTAGGTGGTCTTTACGGCTGAAACAGAAGCATAGCAACAGCAGAATATAAGTGTTGTTTTATGATGGTGTTTGATCAAAGTGGGTTTGGTTTTTGAGATATATAATCGAAACAGAAAGACAGAAGGTCAAGTTGCAGGTGGTTATTGGAGATGATGGCGATGGATTTCATAGGTTTATGAAGGATGATTAGTAGCTCACGATTGGAAGTGGTTGTCGAGGTAGTGATTGTGATGGTTGTTGGTGGCCGATTGGTATACCATGATGGTGGTGTCGGTGAAGTTATGTTTCACTTAGATGGTGATAAATAAAAAATGGGAGTGGAGATACTATCAAAACAGAAAGGATGGATAGTCACATAGATTGTGGGTGTAGGGTGGTTCTGCCTCTCATGTATTTATAGATATATATACATCCGTAAATATAATTACTTTAATTTAATTAATAATATTATAATAATTGTTATATATGATTCAAGTGGGATTGAATAAAATTAAAAACAGTATTCTCCTTTTAATCATATGCAAGTAATTGTACCTTCTTTTAAGTTCACGGATATAATTTTGTAAATTAAAGTAATAATATAATATTATTAATAATTAATAATAATAAATAATATATAATATAATAATAAAACTTTAATCAAAATGAATTTAAGAACGTGCAGGAAAATTACATATCAGCTTCTTGTTTGAACTTACTCTACCGACACTTTAGATATTTTCTATTTGCGGAGTGCTATATCGTGTCCATTGCTAAACAGTTAGAAGATAAAAGTGTTCCTAAAAATCCCAAATTTTTAGATTAAATATATTTAATTATTTCAATCATTAACTGTTTGAAACCTGATCAAAATGGTTCTATAATTATTTATTTTCTGTTCCAATTATCATGTACGGAGTACTAAAATTTAAACTAAAAAGGTAAAAATATCTTTGTCAAAACTAAAATCTTCGTAATCAATTTACAGTCTAACTTTTATCTTAATCATTCATGAACATGTATTACATCTATATTAAAACTAACAAAACGTCAACCGAGTGTCACTGACGTTTACAAATTAGGCTCGAAATCATTTATTTTCCATACGCCATATGTATATATATAAATACATTTTAATATCGGGTTTTATTATATAACTAAATATATATACATTTTCAAATAAATATATTTACAATTAACATTCATGTATACACACACACACACACACATATATATATATATATATATATATATATATATATATATATATATATATATATATATATATATATATATATATATATATATATATATATATGTGTGTGTGTGTGTCTATTTACAAATATTTGTTCGTGAATCGTCGAGAACAATCGAAGGTCAATTGAAAATATGGATCAGTTCAAAATTTTTGAGACTCAACCTAACAGATTTTGCATAAAATATTACATCATATCTTGAGTTTGGTTTAAAATTAGTCGAAATTTTTCGGGTCGTCACAGTACCCACCCGTTAAAGAAATTTCTTCCCCGAAATTTTAGTGAGGTCCTCACGGCTAACAATAAAAATGTTTTCATGACGAATTTGAGTTGATAATTAGAGTTTTATCATTATTGATTAATATAGATAAAACGATTCGATCGTGTGAAGCGTACGAGCGAAGCTATCACAAAAGAGTAAAAAGTTTCGTCTTAACTTTTGACGTAGTCATGGTGGATTTCTAGAGTTCAAGGAATTTAAAAAAAATCTTCTAATCAGAAAGAAAATGAAATAGCACGATTTATTAGCAATTTGTTGGAATTACGGAAGAACAGAAATATCAAGGAAATATTTCTGTGATATGCTTAGAAATTAAGTAGAATGAAAGAGTTATGTAACATAGCACATGATGAGGGCATGATATGTGAACCATCATCACGTTCCATTAGAAACTTAGCATGACTTACTGTAATATAATCGCGTTGGCCAAGCGCATTATATTATACTAACTCATGCTTCAGTTCCCAACACTTCTCCACAATTCATTCATAATTTATACTTAGACTTTATAGAAGTTTCCAATATAATGGACTACAGAAAACACAAAGAAGTGAATAATTTCGGTCAAGAATATTTATGAAAATATCCTCAGAAATATCGAAGATATTTATGATGATATTTTGGAATTTCTAAGTTCGAAGGTGGATGAAGAAAGATTTTACGCAAGATTTTAACATGACTTCGGAGCAAGACATTCTCTAAAGATTTCATCGGATCCAGAATCATCTGGATTCTTTGAATATAGGGTTTGGTCCTTGTATTTGTTCTTTGTTTCCTTCACGGTGTGCTCAATCCGATTTTCAGTACCAAATTTTCTATCGAGCGTTCCTAACACTTCCTTCTTTATCATCAACTTTTGGTCATTAAGACCATCTACAACATGCTGCTTCGTCGGCATTTTCAAAGTTAACGGATCTAGGTCATCGGTTATCAAACCGAGGTGGTTTCAGGAGAATTGCGTTTTGAGATGATTAAACGCTGATGGTAGTATGGTGGAATATAAAAGGTTCTCTGGTAACAATAAATAAGCACGTATATATTCCGAGGTTATAATAAGGTTGTTTTGAACGAAAATTTGAAATCAACTTGCTGGAGCTGTGACAAAATTGGCTAATTTGGAAAGGAATTGCAAAGTGCTTTTTGGTAGTAACATTGACAAAAGAGCTAGCGCAGATACGTGTTAAACCTTTACTCAGGTTCCAAGAGTTTTTCAGGTGCATAATTATATACATCAATCTTTTCTTCCGTAGATGAAGTGCGGATAGTTCATCCTCTCGATTGAGGTGTTTTCAGGAATCATGAAAGATTTGAACATGGATTGGAATCGTCAAGATTCAAATGAGGTTTAAGATGAAATCAAGTGGCAAACTTGAAGAAGTGTTTAGTTTCATATGTTATAATCAATATTTTAATTCGTTTTAATTGTCCAATGTTAGCAGTCCACAGTTAGTAGTCCACAGTTAGTAGTACGTATATAGTTTAATATATATTTCGATGTATCGTGACCCATTGTACAATGTATTGTCTCAGAATTAATCCGACGTATTGTGCACATGTGTCCCGACGGTATGTAAAGTGCATGAAATAAATAACAGAAATTAAATTTGACGTATCGTGACCCATTGTACAACGTATTGTCTCAGAATTAATCCGACGTATTGTGTACATGTGTCCCGACTTAAAGTGCGTAAAAGTAAATAACAGAAATTAAATGACGATAAATAAAATTGCGAGAATGTAAATTGCGAGAATGTAAATTGCGAGAATGTAAATTGCGATAATTAAATTGCGATAAATAAAATGTAACTAGTTAGCTAGGAACAGTTAGCTAGGAACAGTTAGCGTGAATTCTTAACAATATTTCAATTAGTTAATTCGTTTGTTTCTAACAAATTTTATTTTGTCCAATGTTTTCTTCATTATGCCACTTGTTGGATTATGATAGGTCAAAATCCAAATATGAAATTGAATTTGAATAAAAATAGTTGTTCTTTTGTGAACGGATACGTATATGTGCGGACTTGAGCAGTATTGTTAATGACTGCTGAATCAGAACTGAAGAGTGTACAGTGTAACTTATTAATGTGAAATCTAAATATTTCTCGGGTATTACCTACCCGTTAAAATATTTTCACGATTAACAGTTTGTACAAAAGAATATTTAACTACAATCTTTATGAAAATATACTTGCATATATATTTTCTTCAGATGTAATCATGGATTTAATGAGTTAATATGATATTAAACTCATTAGTTTATCGTTAGAACTAGAATACATAATCTCTAAAAACTTTTAGAAATTACATAATAGCCATATCGAGCGGAAATAATCGATATAGAACGATATGTAGAATGAAGGTAAAGTAGATAGAACGATAGAACTACGATAATCGATGTAGAACGATATGTAGAACCAAGATCATACTCGTGGTATAGATTATGATATGGCGGCGTGTGGTGTTGAAACTTGGGTTGTTAGTGGTACTGGTATTGATGTTTGTGGTAC
Organism: Rutidosis leptorrhynchoides; assembly: GCF_046630445.1. Lineage (NCBI taxonomy): Eukaryota > Viridiplantae > Streptophyta > Magnoliopsida > Asterales > Asteraceae > Rutidosis > Rutidosis leptorrhynchoides. The sequence goes on from NC_092334.1 coordinate 196,096,248, forward strand.
TGTTGGTGTCGGTGATGTTGCTGAAGCTGGTACGTTTTGCACCATATTTTCCAATGCCACGACTCGAACATGAAGCTCGTTAACTTCTTCTATTACTCCGGGATGATTGGCGGTCGAAATGAGTGGATGGATAAGGTTTAGAATTGTAGAGATTATGTAATCGTTGCGAGCTATTCTGGAAATGAGGGTGAAAAATGATGTTTCGGATAGATTCGTCGGTAAGTGCTTCAGGTTCCTCGTCGAGGGTGAATAAGGTTGGTGGAAAGGATTACCTTCTTCTCGTCTCCATTGGTTAAGTCGACTACGAACCCATCAGATGAATTGGGGATGGCTGATTGATTGATTCATTCTAGTGACACTGGTTCTGGAGCTGGAGTGGGACTCCCTATCGGAATCCGAGGGACTTGAACTAGTTGTGAGTTCCATTGTGTACGATTGAATAAAGGATTTTTCGATATGAAGTGATTTTCGGATATCGGATGATATTCTAATTATATAGAATACCTATACATAGTACAGAAGATTCCGTAGATTACGAAGGGATTTAAGAAAATGTGTCAGATAAAATCTACAGTAACAGATACGCTAAGATATGAATTAGCAGATACGCTAAGATATGAATTTATCTGTACACTATCTATCAAATAAGTGTAGGAAGTCATGTCTAGACTTAGGAATGATAAGCAGGAAATTTTCCACTAGGAATGATAAACAATACGCATAATATGCAGCTAAGGTCGAAGTCCAGACTTGCTAATGCATCCTAACAACTATCAGTTAGACTCACTAATGCAAGACCTGGTTCGCTAAGACCAACGCTCTGATACCACATGAAACGACCCGTCCTTATCCACCTGGACGAAGTCATCAACGTCTGGTCCAATTGCGAGGTGCTGTCCTAAATATGCCATGAAGGACTCCAAGTAATATGAGCAAATGCATAGCGGAAGACTTAATTCGTACCTGAGAATAAACATGCTTAAAAGTGTCAACCAAAAGGTTGGTGAGTTCATAGGTTTATCGTAATAATCATTTCAATATGTTAATAGACCACAAGATTTCATTTTCATAAACATAATACACTCGCAAGTGTATGTAAAGCATTCTAAGTAGTTGAGCACTTGGTAACCATACTTAACATTTAATCATCGTCGCATATTCTCGTATATATAACATCGCTACACCGTACCAAGTGTAGTATACAAAACGAAGTACTGTGCAACCGTTAAAAACTGGTCGTCCAGCCCGGTTGGGGTTGTCAGGCCCAATAGATCTATCAACAGGATTCGCGTTTACACTACCCCATGTGACCGAATCTGCTAACCGGTTGACATTTGGGAAAGATTCTTCATCATACTGATAACAAGGATAAATTGGGAAACATGCTGTCACTGCAGGTACCTGCATATCTAACGAAAACATAGACAGAATGTTTCGGTAAAGGGAATTCTCCTGATAAATATTATACATAAAGGGAATGTTGTAAAACAGATAACGATTATCTGCACTCATAGTAATTTATAAGTACCACGTGATATCAAAACTCAAATGTAACAATAACAATATCTACAAATAATTATCAAAATTAATTAACACAGAGGGCACAAGTATGATAGGTATGAAGATACATAAAGTTGGTTTTAAGAGTGAACATGGAGAAAAATCAGTTGAGAATGAATGTTGCAGTTAGTAATATGTGAAAAGATCTACGTATTTACATAAACACATATTTTCCTATATAAGAACACAATTCATCAAATAAATCATTTTTGTCAACAATGATTTGACCTAACTAATACATAGTATTGTTTATAAATACTAAGCAATCAGCTGTAAGCAGTGCAATAACAATTCACATCTTAAAACTTATTTAACTAATCAAAAACGTCAAATTCATCAACATATGAAATAAACTCGATTCATCTTTTGTTAATTTGGAGCATAGTATCATGGAAAGTAACATATATATGGAGTGCATTAAAATAAATATATTACTCTTAAATATCAGAGAACTAAAATAAACCCCAACTTATTTTCAGACATACCTTAGTCCTTAATCGAGAGTATCAAAGACTTACGAAGGTGTAGCATAAGTCATTATGGTAATTTGATTTTAGGATCAGGGTAGGGAAGAAACAGACAAGTTATTTCAGGAATTGGGGGAGAAGTAAGATTTTTAATCTGATGAATTTTAAAGCGAGAGATTATAAAATTTTGGATTTTTTGGGCGGAATCAAATTTTTTTTTTTATTATGTAGACCGGTTTAATGAAAATATGAAGATCCATTCGGTGTATGGAACATCAAAACTTATGAAGACCGGTTTTGGAGATTATGTAGACCGGTCGGGAAAGAAAAATAGCATATGAAATTGTGGACCGGTCTTTATGTGTTGAATTGTGGCGGATGCAAAGCTTTAAGATCGGTTCTTGCATAACCGGTCCTCATAAGGGGGTCTTGATATCTCACTTTGTAGTAGTGCCAATCGATCCATATTCAGCTTTGCAATTTTATTACATCGACAGAAGATAATGGGTGGGGACTTCGGTTTATAAAAATAAAAGAAACTAATGATTTGCAGCAGCCTTTATCGACCATAATAGTAATAGTAATCCTTCTTGATTAATCGATAACTAAACTGTGAACAAAAACGTGAATGAAGAAACCGAGAAAAATATAGTAGCGGTGTTTGTGGTTTTTGGTTTAAACACAAAGAAGTAGCCATGGTAGCTGTAAACTGGTGGCGACGGGTTGCAGTAAGAAACGAGTAAAGTAGCAGCGGTTTTTGAGGTAGTTTTTTTTTGTTGGCCCCTTCCAGCTGCAACAGTGGTGGTTTAATGGGTTTTTGCTGGGTGGTTTGGACAGAAAACTGAAGAGAGAGAGAGAGAGAGAGAGAGAGAGAGAGGTTAGTGAGAGAGATAAGAGAGATGATTGTGGTGATCGATTAGAGGTTGTGGTGGTTGTTAGTGATGTATTGGTGACGGATTAGGTGAGTTTTTAGGTGGTCTTTACGGCTGAAACAGAAGCATAGCAACAGCAGAATATAAGTGTTGTTTTATGATGGTGTTTGATCAAAGTGGGTTTGGTTTTTGAGATATATAATCGAAACAGAAAGACAGAAGGTCAAGTTGCAGGTGGTTATTGGAGATGATGGCGATGGATTTCATAGGTTTATGAAGGATGATTAGTAGCTCACGATTGGAAGTGGTTGTCGAGGTAGTGATTGTGATGGTTGTTGGTGGCCGATTGGTATACCATGATGGTGGTGTCGGTGAAGTTATGTTTCACTTAGATGGTGATAAATAAAAAATGGGAGTGGAGATACTATCAAAACAGAAAGGATGGATAGTCACATAGATTGTGGGTGTAGGGTGGTTCTGCCTCTCATGTATTTATAGATATATATACATCCGTAAATATAATTACTTTAATTTAATTAATAATATTATAATAATTGTTATATATGATTCAAGTGGGATTGAATAAAATTAAAAACAGTATTCTCCTTTTAATCATATGCAAGTAATTATACCTTCTTTTAAGTTCACGGATATAATTTTGTAAATTAAAGTAATAATATAATATTATTAATAATTAATAATAATAAATAATATATAATATAATAATAAAACTTTAATCAAAATGAATTTAAGAACGTGCAGGAAAATTACATAGCAGCTTCTTGTTTGAACTTACTCTACCGACACTTTAGATATTTTCTATTTGCGGAGTGCTATATCGTGTCCATTGCTAAACAGTTAGAAGATAAAAGTGTTCCTAAAAATCCCAAATTTTTAGATTAAATATTAATTATTTCAATCATTAACTGTTTGAAACCTGATCAAAATGGTTCTATAATTATTTATTTTCTGTTCCAATTATCATGTACGGAGTACTAAAATTTAAACTAAAAAGGTAAAAATATCTTTGTCAAAACTAAAATCTTCGTAATCAATTTACAGTCTAACTTTTATCTTAATCATTCATGAACATGTATTACATCTATATTAAAACTAACAAAACGTCAACCGAGTGTCACTGACGTTTACAAATTAGGCTCGAAATCATTTATTTTCCATACGCCATATGTATATATATAAATACATTTTAATATCGGGTTTTATTATATAATTAAATATATATATATTTTCAAATAAATATATTTACAATTAACATTCATGTATACACACACACACACACACACACACACACACACATATATATATATATATATATATATATATATATGTGTGTGTGTGTGTGTGTGTGTGTGTGTGTGTGTGTGTGTGTGTGTCTATTTACAAATAGTTGTTCGTGAATCGTCGAGAACAATCGAAGGTCAATTGAAAATATGGATCAGTTCAAAATTTTTGAGACTCAACCTAACAGATTTTGCATAAAATATTACATCATATCTTGAGTTTGGTTTAAAATTAGTCGAAATTTTCCGGGTCGTCACAGTACCCACCCGTTAAAGAAATTTCTTCCCCGAAATTTTAGTGAGGTCCTCACGGCTAACAATAAAAATGTTTTCATGACGAATGTGAGTTGATAATTAGAGTTTTATCATTATTGATTAATATAGATAAAACGATTCGATCGTGTGAAGCGTACGAGCGAAGCTATCACAAAAGAGTGAAAAGTTTCGTCTTAACTTTTGACGTAGTCATGGTGGATTTCTAGAGTTCAAGGAATTTAAAAAAAATCTTCTAATCAGAAAGAAAATGAAATAGCACGATTTATTAGCAATTTGTTGGAATTACGGAAGAACAGAAATATCAAGGAAATATTTCTGTGATATGCTTAGAAATTAAGTAGAATGAAAGAGTTATGTAACATAGCACATGATGAGGGCATGATATGTGAACCATCATCACGTTCCATTAGAAACTTAGCATGACTTACTGTAATATAATCGCGTTGGCCAAGCGCATTATATTATACTAACTCATGCTTCAGTTCCCAACACTTCTCCACAATTCATTCATAATTTATACTTAGACTTTATAGAAGTTTCCAATATAATGGACTACAGAAAACACAAAGAAGTGAATAATTTCGGTCAAGAATATTTATGAAAATATCCTCAGAAATATCGAAGATATTTATGATGATATTTTGGAATTTCTAAGTTCGAAGGTGGATGAAGAAAGATTTTACGCAAGATTTTAACATGACTTCGGAGCAAGACATTCTCTAAAGATTTCATCGGATCCAGAATCATCTGGATTCTTTGAATATAGGGTTTGGTCCTTGTATTTGTTCTTTGTTTCCTTCACGGTGTGCTCAATCCAATTTTCAGTACCAAATTTTCTATCGAGCGTTCCTAACACTTCCTTCTTTATCATCAACTTTTGGTCATTAAGACCATATACAACATGCTGCTTCGTCAGCATTTTCAAAGTTAACGGATCTAGGTCATCGGTTATCAAACCGAGGTGGTTTCAGGAGAATTGCGTTTTGAGATGATTAAACGCTGATGGTAGTATGGTGGAATATAAAAGGTTCTCTGGTAACAATAAATAAGCACGTATATATTCCGAGGTTATAATAAGGTTGTTTTGAACGAAAATTTGAAATCAACTTGCTGGAGCTGTGACAAAATTGGCTAATTTGGAAAGGAATTGCAAAGTGCTTTTTGGTAGTAACATTGACAAAAGAGCTAGCACAGATACGTGTTAAACCTTTACTCAGGTTCCAAGAGTTTTTCAGGTGCATAATTATATACATCAATCTTTTCTTCCGTAGATGAAGTGCGGATTGTGACAACCCGAAAATTTCCAACCAAATTTAAACTTTATCTTTATATTATTCCGACACGATAAGCAAAGTTTGTTAAGTTAAATCTCAAGAATTTTAAATTATGTTCATACATTCATTATAACCTCGACCAAATTCCGACCATTCACGAACCGTTATATATAAATAAATATGTATATATATGTATATATATATTATAACTTGAGAATATTAATAAAGTATTAAACGTATAATACTTTACATGAACGTATTTGTTTCAATATGTTTATCGATGGAATTAGAAGATAATATCAAATGATTGATTTATCAGATACATTATGATATGATTACGGGTCTATGTTATGAGGTCCACTGTGATTTAAGAAATCTATTCTTTTTGACAACATTCGGAAAATGGTAAAGTGATTTATAAGTAAGAACGTGAAGTGTAAATAACTTAGATGTTGGATATCGACAAGTTATGTAACTCGACATTTTTCATTAAGATGATTTCATACGTTTATTTAATCTTTGAACTTTATCCCATGCTTCACCAACAAACTGTAATTTAAAAACTTGAAACCTATTATGAATATATATGATTCTACTTTTCTAAAATATTTTATGATATAACGATTTCTATTATTTTAACCTTTAAACAAAATGATTCTTAAAAATATATTTGGTTTTGGAAAACAAAATTATTATATTTATTTGATTTAGTTTCAAACGTACAAAAACGTTTTCAGTTTAAAAAGAACTTTATTATTAAAACGTATATAACTTTTATAAATATCTAGAACCACTTTTGACAACTCATTACTTAACCAGTATGATAAAGATAACGATAGTTATATTTTATTTTATTAAATATATATAACGATTTAAATTAATATTATATATATTTATACGCGTATTATACGTACATAGTTTTATACTTTTACTATACTTAAACTTTACCTTTACTTTATTTTTACTTTACTTTAACTTTAATAATTCACTTTAATAATTCATACTTTAATAATTCACTTTAATAATTCATACTTTAATAATTCACTTTAATAATTCATACTTTAATAATTCACTTTAATAATTCATACTTTAATAATTCACTTTAATAATTCATACTTTAATAATTCACTTTAATAATTCAAAAATCTATTATAAATAGAATTCAATAGGTTTCATTATTTCATAAGAAACTTGAAAATATTTTTCTCTAAACTCTCTCAATCGATTTACATATATATATTTACTCCGTATTATTTCAAGATATTATTAGTATACATAAAATATTACGTCAGAGTGCTGTCCGAGTGATTTCGAAATTGTTTTTCGAGTGGGATTGGATTAAGGAAATTATGGGTTATAGCTATGGAGGTGATTGGGTATGGTTCATGGGTATGCTCGTGAGATCAATATAGTGTTTATCATCTCCGTTGCGTCTACGTACCTTTCCTGCAATATTGAATCTCAATATTGATACGTGAGTACTCATAATTTAACTTTTACATACTAATAGTGTATCCCTGACTAGTGCTCGAGTATATAGGATTATGCATGTTTGTACTTTTGATATTGCCTTTAGTTAGGTTATGTTGAATCCTGAATTAGTTATATATGCGACTGAGATAAGGTATAAGATATGCATGTCGTTGGAAAGCTAGCGAAAAATTTAGAACTTTTCATTTAGATATCGAATGATTTCGATGAACGGATTTGAAGTTATAGTCTATCGAATTTTTGTATTATTATTAAAAATGATTATTATTATCGTCGTTATTATCGTCGTTCTAGTTTTATCTTATTATTATTATTATTATCTTTATCAATAAAAGGATTTATCATTAAAAATTGTTATTTTTTTTTATTATTACTATCGTTATTATCGTTAAAGTTATAATTAGTATTATTATTATTATCCAATTATTATTATTATTATTATTATTATTATTATTATTATTATTATTATTATTATTATTATTATTATTATTATTATTGGTATTTTTATTATTATTATTATCATTATTAATATATATATCATTATTTAAAAATGGTTATTGTTATTGTTATTATTATTATTACTATACTATCATTAAGATAATTATTAGTATTATCGTTAATAATGTTATAGTAACTATCATTATTAATATTAGTGTAATTAAAACAAATATCTGTAACACCTAATTATTTTGATTACTATTATTATCATTATTATGAACACGATATAAAAGACGATTAAAAGCTATTAAACGAAACGATTAGGAAATAATGGGTAAGAGTATCATGATGAAATTAAAATATTATAAGATATTGATTTAGATAAAATTATCGTTCTTATTATTTTTATCATTACTATTATTATTAAAATTATCGCTAGTATTAAAACTATCATTTTAACAAAAATTATCATTTTAATAGAAATGTCATTGTTACTATAAAATATCATTAATATTATTATTATTTTAAATAGAATTATTATTTTAAAGATAATATTAAAAATTATCGTAAATATTAAAGTTATCATAATTAGAATTATCGTTTTATCATAATGTCATCTTAGTAATTATAAATATTGATATTTTTATAATAATAATTATTAATACAAAATAATACAACTTTTACTTACTATCATTATAGATATTATTTTATCAAATAAATATTTGATACAAACATATTTTACTACGTGTAATAACTTACTTTAATAATACCTATCATATTATCTTTATAATATTAAATGAACCCTATAAATTTTATTACTTAATATATATAAAAGTATATTTTATTATATAAATATAATATAAAATTTTATTTATTAATAAATAAATTATATTATTTACTCTAATAAATCTTTTAAAAATATTTAAAAATATAAAACGACGATATTTAAACTATATATTAATCATGTATAGATTTTTGGAAATTATTTTGAGTCAAATTTACTTTTGTTGACTTTTGCATATTAGTCTCGAGCATTAGGATTGTGGTACACTATGACTTGACCTAATTTGTTAGACAAATATTGACCAACACATAAATATATATAATTAATTTAGGTTCGTGAATCCGAGGCCAACCTTGCACTTGTTCAATGACGTTATATGTATTTTTACTACGAAATACAGTATGGTGAGTTTCATTTGCCTTTTTACCCTTTATATTTTTGGGACTGAGAATACATGCGCTTTTATAAATGTTTGACGAAATAGACACAAGTAATTGAAACTACATTCTATGGTTGAATTATCGAAATCGAATATGCCCCTTTTTTATTAAAGTCTGGTAATCTAAGAATTAGGGAACAGACACCCTAATTGACGCGAATCCTAAAGATAGATCTATTGGGCCTAACAAACCCCATCCAAAGTACCGGATGCTTTAGTACTTCGAAATTTATATCATGTCCGAAGGAGGATCCCGGAATGATAGGGGATATTCTTATATGTATCTAGTTAATGTCGGTTACCAGGTGTTCAATCCATATGAATGATTATATGCATGGGACGTATATTTATGAGAACTGGAAATGAAATTCTTGTGGTCTATTAAAATGATGGAAATAAATGATTATGATAAACTAATGAACTCACCAACCTTTTGGTTGACACTTTAAAGCATGTTTATTCTCAGGTGTTAAAGAAATATTCCGCTGTGCATTTGCTCATTTTAAAGATATTACTTGGAGTCTTTCATAGCATATTTCGAAGAACGTTGCATTCGAGTCATTGAGTTCATCAAAGATTATTATTAAATCAATTTATAGTTGGATAGTGGATATTATGAAATGGTATGCATGCCTGTCAATTTTTGATGTAAAGAAAGATTGTCTTTTAAAAACGAATGCAATGTTTGTAAAATGTATCATATAGAGGTCAAATACCTCGCAATGTAATCAACTATTGTGAATCGTTTATAATGTATATGAACGGGTCCTTTCAGTTGGTATCAGAGCGGTGGTCTTAGCGAACCAGGTCTGCATTAGTGTGTCTAACTGATAAGTCTTTAGGATGCATTAGTGAGTCTGGACTTCGACCGTGTCTGCATGTCAAAAGTTTTGCTTATCATTTCTAGTCAAAAATCATCTGCTTATCATCCACAGGAAATTACCTGCTTATCATTATTAGTCTAGACACATCTTGCTACATTAATTGCATGAGTAGTGTATAGACAAAATTCATATCTTAGCGTATCTGCTAAATCATATCTTATCGTATCTGTTACTTTAAACTTTGCCTGACATATCCCGCAAATTCCTCCGTAATCTATGAAATCTTTTGATCTCTATATATAGATATCCTATGTAAATAGAATACCACCCGATAGCCGAAAAATCATTTTATATCGAAAATCCTTTATCCAATCGTACGAAATGGAATTTGTCATCAGTACAAGTCACTCGGATTCCGAAATGGAATCTCACTCAAGCTCCGAAAGTAGTGTGACCGAAATGGATCAACCAATCAGTCATCACCTATTCTGGATGAATTGGGGATGGGTTCGTAGCCTCCTCAATCATTGGAAACAAAAAGAAGGCGATCCTTTCCATCCACCACATTGCCCTCTTGGCGAAGAACCTGAAGCACTTACCGGCGAACCTGTTCGATACACCATTTTCTCTCTCATTTTCAGGGTATCTCGTCACGATTATATACTACATCAAATTCTAGATTTTATTTATCCACTCGTTCCGACCGACAATCATCCTGGAATAATAGAAGAAGTCAACGAACTTCGCACTCGGGTAGTGGATTTGGAGAATATGGTGCAGAGATTACAAACACCAGCAGCAGCACCAGCAGCATAACCAGTACCACCATCATCAATGCCAACAGTACCATTACCACCTCCAACCACAACCGCGTTGTAAACCTCAACTTCACAATCTGTCCCACGAGCATCAACGTCATACGCACCATAGATACCAAGGAGTACCAACAACAATAACTGACGAAGTATTAATTCATAACTTCATTGGAGAAACATTCCGCGGCGATTATATAATCTCTAAAGTCTTAGAGATTATCTAATCTAGCCCTAACCATAAATCAGTTAAGCGAACCTAAATGATAGAAGGAATAGTAGAAACCCTGACAAAAATGGTGTGTGATTAACAAGTTAAACTTGTTTTACCAACAGCATCAACAGTACCGTCAACGTCACCAGCATCGTCAGTACAGTCAATATCAGAATCAACAACACCTATAACATCACAAACTCCGTCAGTTCAAGAATCACTGTGGACATCATTACGAATCAATAACGTGTATATTGTATCAACAAGTTATGAAGAATTAACTCATTCCCTCTGAAGAAATTATATATATATATTTTATATATATATATTTTGAAATAAAAAATAAATCTTTCCGTGCTAAGCTATTGTGTGTGAATCTTAACTACTCGGTTAATTCATATTACAAATATGCAATAATGTACGTCCCTCGCCCGCAACTTAACCATCGTTAACTACAATCTCTGTCTCAATACAACAAGTTCCAATTCCTAATAAATCAAGTATATATTTGATTTTACACTTCATCATTGATGTAACCGAAACTTTTCAGATAACATCATTCGTACTTTGCGAAGTTCACAAGAATTTAACGAAAACCAACATCACATCTCAACAAATAACGAAGTATTGATTCATAATTTCAATATTATTGAAGAAATACTTATGTAACCTCTAAAGCCTTCAAGGAATTATTCAATTCTAGTTCCAACCGTAAATCGAATGAGTTTAATTTAGTATTAACTCATTAAAATCTATGTTACATCTGAGGAGAATATATACATATATATTTTCATAAAGACTGTAATAAAATTCTTATGTACAAAATATTAATTGTGAAAAATTTTTAACGGGTAGGTAATACCCGAGAGATATATATAAATTCACAATTAATATGTTACATTCTTCGAATCAGGTTAAGCAAATTATCAATTATACTTCCTACTTTCACAATAATATACATTCTTTCATAGAAATCAAAACAACCATACTCATTCAAACCCAATTACATATTCTGATTTTTAAAATCTCAGAATTCAATTCGAGATATAACCGGTACCATCACTTTTAGATTCCTACATCTTTCAAATCTATACTTTGACTTCAAAAGTGTGTTAGAACATCAAATGTATACAAACGATTACAATCTGTGTTCAAACCCTTCAAAAATCTCTGAAGACACTTCAAATAATAAGCAATCGAGATGATGATCCAACCACATATTACCCACAGTTATGTACTTAAAAAGCTCTCGAAACCAAAGTCATAATTCAACACATATCTGTGTCAGATCTTTTGACATTTATTAGCCAAAATAACCTTGCAATTCCTTTGCAAAGTAGCAAATTATATCACAGCTCCAGCAAGACAACTTCGATTTTTTCATTCAGAGTAGCCTTATCATAATTTTGATATATGTGATTACCCTTTTGTTACCGGAGAACCTTTCATATTCCACCACATTAGCAATAAACTTACCAACAACTTCACTGATCTTGGGCATTCCGAAGAATCTTTATATTTATCAAAACCTCATCATTTACTCATCTGCCTCTTGTAACGAGAATTGCCATACGAATCATTGGGAATTAGCAATCAGTATTTTGAAATCTCACAGCATGTTGACGCCAACAGTTATACATAACGTCTATTTCCAAGGCTTACATACTTCGAATGTGAAGTTTCTGAAAAACACTCTGAACCGCGAACTAGTTCTCGAAATGCTGATGAAGCAACAAAAACTGTAAACGACCTTAGCAATAAAAAGTTTGATGATAAAGATTAGTGTATTAACAAAGCTCAGAAATAGAGAAGTTTTGGAACTGGAAAACGGATTGAGCAAAGTATGAAGGAGGCTGTGGACAAATCACAAAGACTGAACCTGCCTTCAAAGAATCCAAATGATTCAGTATCTGCTGAAGTCATTAACGAATACCTTGCTCCTGACACTAAACCCTTACAGACAATATTCTTCATCATCCTCTGATATTAGAAATTCTAAGATATCATCTTATCTTTCATTATAAATATCCTCCATATTTCTGAAGATATTTCCATAACTATTCTTATCTGGAATCATTTATCTCTTTGCGCTATCTGTATTACATCAAAAAGGAAACTGTTTAGTTCCTATACTCTGTAAACCTTTGAGTTTAAAATATGAATGTTTTTGAAGTAGTGTTGGAAACTGAAGCATGAGTTAGTATAATATAATGACACTTGATCAACGTGATTATATTACAGTAATTCATGCTGAGTTTCTAAATGGAACGTGATGATTCACAGATCATAACATCATCATGTGCCATGTTATACGACTCTTGTATTCTATTTAACCTCTAAAATATCAAGAAAATATTTCTTGATGATTCGGCCTTTTTCAAGGTATTCTAGTAATTTGACAAGTCAAGATCGTGCCATCACAATTTCCTTCCTAGAACATTAACAATGTTCATTCCGAAATTCATATCTGTGAATTCTGGACCATTACAAGCGGTGCTTAATCGCAAGAAGAAGAAACGAAAGGACAAAACTCCGAAATAGAAATTGGGGTATAAATTGCAGCAAATAAAAGAGAGCATTAACTTTGGATGATAATGATTATAGAAGATAGAAACAGAGACTTTGAAATATAAGGGAAGATATAAAGCCCAACGACAAACCAAAAATTATAAACCATATATATCGATGCATATAGCAATATAAAGACACGGGAGAACTAGAAACACTATAAACCCAAGAGTATAGTAGAAGTAAATAGATTCTTCCGGCGGTAGATGAAAAAGAAGAATGATCGATATGAAAGTTATAAGTATATCGAGAATCAGAACTGGATGGAGCATATTGATGCATACTTTAAAATATGAGTTGAGGGGAAAAGAATAGAAGGTGATGAAACATGACTAGGAACTTAGAAATCAACAGATTTAACTCACACAATGACGGAATAAGTGAATCAAACCCTCTAGTGAATAGGTTAAGCTTTTTGGGATTAATTTAGTCATACCACAACTAAATCAAGTGTGATTAGATCAACACCTAGAGCTATTATTCACCACCTGGGTGATTTGGGTTGAGAGAGAATCGGAGGAGCTCACCAGATCTGAGTGTGTGTAACAAATGAGAGGCTTAACCTAAAATGAAGAACATAAGACTTTATATACCCCTGTTGTTGACTCACCCGTATGATTCATCCATCACACATACGAGTTGGCTTCATCAGCCGTACGGGTGATCACTCACTCGTGTCTTCTCATTTAGGTTGTAATTGTGACTTAGCTCAGCATCAACCGTGCGTATGAGCCTGTCAGCCGCATGAGTGAGGCTTCACTCGGACGTCTGACTAAGTCTAACATAGTCAAACATCCAAATCTCGTTCCTGCAGTTGCTGTAACCACATACAAACACGGATAGGATAATAACGAACGATCATGGTGGCCTGTAAACTGTTGTACCTGCAATGGACGTGGGTAGATGTCTAGGGACTTGCATAAAATGCATCAACAGAAGGTGTGAGTTGTAAGAAAACGAAGGAGGTGAATTTATAAGAAAATCTCCGACAGAACAATTAAAATGGACGATCGCATTTAAAGCGGATCCTAATTCCTTTTGTTACCGGAGAATCAAATCTTATTACAAAGATTTTCTTCAAATCCCTTGAAATCTGGAAATCAATCATATCTACGTCAAATGATAAGATGAATCTACACTTACTCATTTCACTCTTCTTTGTTAGCTTCATTTGTACTCTTCATATAAATGGATTGTTTATCCAAATTATTCGCTGATGATAAAACTCTAATTTTCAGCCTGTATGCATCATGAAAACATACTTATTATCATTCACGACCTTTCCACTCAAATTTCGGGACGAAATTTCTTTAACGGGTAGGTACTGTGACAACCCGAAAATTTCCAACCAAATTTAAACTTTATCTTTATATTATTCCGACACGATAAGCAAAGTTTGTTAAGTTAAATCTCAAGAATTTTAAATTATGTTCATACATTCATTATAACCTCGACCAAATTCCGACGATTCACGAACCGTTATATATAAATAAATATGTATATATATGTATATATATATTATAACTTGAGAATATTAATAAAGTATTAAACGTATAATACTTTACATGAACGTATTTGTTTCAATATGTTTATCGATGGAATTAGAAGATAATATCAAATGATTGATTTATCAGATACATTATGATATGATTACGGGTCTATGTTATGAGGTCCACTGTGATTTAAGAAATCTATTCTTTTTGACAACATTCGGAAAATGGTAAAGTGATTTATAAGTAAGAACGTGAAGTGTAAATAACTTAGATGTTGGATATCGACAAGTTATGTAACTCGACATTTTTCATTAAGATGATTTCATACGTTTATTTAATCTTTGAACTTTATCCCATGCTTCACCAACAAACTGTAATTTAAAAACTTGAAACCTATTATGAATATATATGATTCTACTTTTCTAAAATATTTTATGATATAACGATTTCTATTATTTTAACCTTTAAACAAAATGATTCTTAAAAATATATTTGGTTTTGGAAAACAAAATTATTATATTTATTTGATTTAGTTTCAAACGTACAAAAACGTTTTCAGTTTAAAAAGAACTTTATTATTAAAACGTATATAACTTTTATAAATATCTAGAACCACTTTTGACAACTCATTACTTAACCAGTATGATAAAGATAACGATAGTTATATTTTATTTTATTAAATATATATAACGATTTAAATTAATATTATATATATTTATACGCGTATTATACGTACATAGTTTTATACTTTTACTATACTTAAACTTTACCTTTACTTTATTTTTACTTTACTTTAACTTTAATAATTCACTTTAATAATTCATACTTTAATAATTCACTTTAATAATTCATACTTTAATAATTCACTTTAATAATTCATACTTTAATAATTCACTTTAATAATTCATACTTTAATAATTCACTTTAATAATTCATACTTTAATAATTCACTTTAATAATTCAAAAATCTATTATAAATAGAATTCAATAGGTTTCATTATTTCATAAGAAACTTGAAAATATTTTTCTCTAAACTCTCTCAATCGATTTACATATATATATTTACTCCGTATTATTTCAAGATATTATTAGTATACATAAAATATTACGTCAGAGTGCTGTCCGAGTGATTTCGAAATTGTTTTTCGAGTGGGATTGGATTAAGGAAATTATGGGTTATAGCTATGGAGGTGATTGGGTATGGTTCATGGGTATGCTCGTGAGATCAATATAGTGTTTATCATCTCCGTTGCGTCTACGTACCTTTCCTGCAATATTGAATCTCAATATTGATACGTGAGTACTCATAATTTAACTTTTACATACTAATAGTGTATCCCTGACTAGTGCTCGAGTATATAGGATTATGCATGTTTGTACTTTTGATATTGCCTTTAGTTAGGTTATGTTGAATCCTGAATTAGTTATATATGCGACTGAGATAAGGTATAAGATATGCATGTCGTTGGAAAGCTAGCGAAAAATTTAGAACTTTTCATTTAGATATCGAATGATTTCGATGAACGGATTTGAAGTTATAGTCCATCGAATTTTTGTATTATTATTAAAAATGATTATTATTATCGTCGTTATTATCGTCGTTCTAGTTTTATCTTATTATTATTATTATTATCTTTATCAATAAAAGGATTTATCATTAAAAATTGTTATTTTTTTTTTATTATTACTATCGTTATTATCGTTAAAGTTATAATTAGTATTATTATTATTATCCAATTATTATTATTATTATTATTATTATTATTATTATTATTATTATTATTATTATTATTATTATTATTATTGGTATTTTTATTATTATTATTATCATTATTAATATATATATCATTATTTAAAAATGGTTATTGTTATTGTTATTATTATTATTACTATACTATCATTAAGATAATTATTAGTATTATCGTTAATAATGTTATAGTAACTATCATTATTAATATTAGTGTAATTAAAACAAATATCTGTAACACCTAATTATTTTGATTACTATTATTATCATTATTATGAACACGATATAAAAGACGATTAAAAGCTATTAAACGAAACGATTAGGAAATAATGGGTAAGAGTATCATGATGAAATTAAAATATTATAAGATATTGATTTAGATAAAATTATCGTTCTTATTATTTTTATCATTACTATTATTATTAAAATTATCGCTAGTATTAAAACTATCATTTTAACAAAAATTATCATTTTAATAGAAATGTCATTGTTACTATAAAATATCATTAATATTATTATTATTTTAAATAGAATTATTATTTTAAAGATAATATTAAAAATTATCGTAAATATTAAAGTTATCATAATTAGAATTATCGTTTTATCATAATGTCATCTTAGTAATTATAAATATTGATATTTTTATAATAATAATTATTAATACAAAATAATACAACTTTTACTTACTATCATTATAGATATTATTTTATCAAATAAATATTTGATACAAACATATTTTACTACGTGTAATAACTTACTTTAATAATACCTATCATATTATCTTTATAATATTAAATGAACCCTATAAATTTTATTACTTAATATATATAAAAGTATATTTTATTATATAAATATAATATAAAATTTTATTTATTAATAAATAAATTATATTATTTACTCTAATAAATCTTTTAAAAATATTTAAAAATATAAAACGACGATATTTAAACTATATATTAATCATGTATAGATTTTTGGAAATTATTTTGAGTCAAATTTACTTTTGTTGACTTTTGCATATTAGTCTCGAGCATTAGGATTGTGGTACACTATGACTTGACCTAATTTGTTAGACAAATATTGACCAACACATAAATATATATAATTAATTTAGGTTCGTGAATCCGAGGCCAACCTTGCACTTGTTCAATGACGTTATATGTATTTTTACTACGAAATACAGTATGGTGAGTTTCATTTGCCTTTTTACCCTTTATATTTTTGGGACTGAGAATACATGCGCTTTTATAAATGTTTGACGAAATAGACACAAGTAATTGAAACTACATTCTATGGTTGAATTATCGAAATCGAATATGCCCCTTTTTTATTAAAGTCTGGTAATCTAAGAATTAGGGAACAGACACCCTAATTGACGCGAATCCTAAAGATAGATCTATTGGGCCTAACAAACCCCATCCAAAGTACCGGATGCTTTAGTACTTCGAAATTTATATCATGTCCGAAGGAGGATCCCGGAATGATAGGGGATATTCTTATATGTATCTAGTTAATGTCGGTTACCAGGTGTTCAATCCATATGAATGATTATATGCATGGGACGTATATTTATGAGAACTGGAAATGAAATTCTTGTGGTCTATTAAAATGATGGAAATAAATGATTATGATAAACTAATGAACTCACCAACCTTTTGGTTGACACTTTAAAGCATGTTTATTCTCAGGTGTTAAAGAAATATTCCGCTGTGCATTTGCTCATTTTAAAGATATTACTTGGAGTCTTTCATAGCATATTTCGAAGAACGTTGCATTCGAGTCATTGAGTTCATCAAAGATTATTATTAAATCAATTTATAGTTGGATAGTGGATATTATGAAATGGTATGCATGCCTGTCAATTTTTGATGTAAAGAAAGATTGTCTTTTAAAAACGAATGCAATGTTTGTAAAATGTATCATATAGAGGTCAAATACCTCGCAATGTAATCAACTATTGTGAATCGTTTATAATGTATATGAACGGGTCCTTTCACGGATGGTTCATCCTCTCGATTGAGGTGTTTTCAGGAATAATGAAAGATTTGAACATGGATTGGAATCGTCAAGATTCAAATGAGGTTTAAGATGAAATCAAGTGGCAAACTTGAAGAAGTGTTTAGTTTCATATGTTATAATCAATATTTTAATTCGTTTTAATTGTCCAATGTTAGCAGTCCACAGTTAGTAGTCCACAGTTAGTAGTACGTATATAGTTTAATATATATTTCGATGTATCGTGACCCATTGTACAATGTATTGTCTCAGAATTAATCCGATGTATTGTGCACATGTGTCCCGACGGTATGTAAAGTGCATGAAATAAATAACAGAAATTAAATTCGACGTATCGTGACCCATTGTACAACGTATTGTCTCAGAATTAATCCGACGTATTGTGTACATGTGTCCCGACTTAAAGTGCGTAAAAGTAAATAACAGAAATTAAATGACGATAAATAAAATTGCGAGAATGTAAATTGCGAGAATGTAAATTGCGAGAATGTAAATTGCGATAATTAAATTGCGATAAATAAAATGTAACTAGTTAGCTAGGAACAGTTAGCTAGGAACAGTTAGCGTGAATTCTTAACAATATTTCAATTAGTTAATTCGTTTGTTTCTAACAAATTTTATTTTGTCCAATGTTTTCTTCATTATGCCACTTGTTGGATTATGATAGGTCAAAATCCAAATATGAAATTGAATTTGAATAAAAATAGTTGTTCTTTTGTGAACGGATACGTATATGTGCGGACTTGAGCAGTATTGTTAATGACTGCTGAATCAGAACTGAAGAGTGTACAGTGTAACTTATTAATGTGAAATCTAAATATTTCTCGGGTATTACCTACCCGTTAAAATATTTTCACGATTAACAGTTTGTACAAAAGAATATTTAACTACAATCTTTATGAAAATATACTTGCATATATATTTTCTTCAGATGTAATCATGGATTTAATGAGTTAATATGATATTAAACTCATTAGTTTATCGTTAGAACTAGAATACATAATCTCTAAAAACTTTTAGAAATTACATAATAGCCATATCGAGCGGAAATAATCGATATAGAACGATATGTAGAATGAAGGTAAAGTAGATAGAACGATAGAACTACGATAATCGATGTAGAACGATATGTAGAACCAAGATCATACTCGTGGTATAGATTATGATATGGCGGCGTGTGGTGTTGAAACTTGGGTTGTTAGTGGTACTGGTATTGATGTTTGTGGTACTGTTGGTGTCGGTGATGTTGCTGAAGCTGGTACGTTTTGCACCATATTTTCCAATGCCACGACTCGAACATGAAGCTCGTTAACTTCTTCTATTACTCCGGGATGATTGGCGGTCGAAATGAGTGGATGGATAAGGTTTAGAATTGTAGAGATTATGTAATCGTTGCGAGCTATTCTGGAAATGAGGGTGAAAAATGATGTTTCGGATAGATTCGTCGGTAAGTGCTTCAGGTTCCTCGTCGAGGGTGAATAAGGTTGGTGGAAAGGATTACCTTCTTCTCGTCTCCATTGGTTAAGTCGACTACGAACCCATCAGATGAATTGGGGATGGCTGATTGATTGATTCATTCTAGTGACACTGGTTCTGGAGCTGGAGTGGGACTCCCTATCGGAATCCGAGGGACTTGAACTAGTTGTGAGTTCCATTGTGTACGATTGAATAAAGGATTTTTCGATATGAAGTGATTTTCGGATATCGGATGATATTCTAATTATATAGAATACCTATACATAGTACAGAAGATTCCGTAGATTACGAAGGGATTTAAGAAAATGTGTCAGATAAAATCTACAGTAACAGATACGCTAAGATATGAATTAGCAGATACGCTAAGATATGAATTTATCTGTACACTATCTATCAAATAAGTGTAGGAAGTCGTGTCTAGACTTAGGAATGATAAGCAGGAAATTTTCCACTAGGAATGATAAACAATACGCATAATATGCAGCTAAGGTCGAAGTCCAGACTTGCTAATGCATCCTAACAACTATCAGTTAGACTCACTAATGCAAGACCTGGTTCGCTAAGACCAACGCTCTGATACCACATGAAACGACCCGTCCTTATCCACCTGGACGAAGTCATCAACGTCTGGTCCAATTGCGAGGTGCTGTCCTAAATATGCCATGAAGGACTCCAAGTAATATGAGAAAATGCACAGCGGAAGACTTAATTCGTACCTGAGAATAAACATGCTTAAAAGTGTCAACCAAAAGGTTGGTGAGTTCATAGGTTTATCGTAATAATCATTTCAATATATTAATAGACCACAAGATTTCATTTTCATAAACATAATACACTCGCAAGTGTATGTAAAGCATTCTAAGTAGTTGAGCACTTGGTAACCATACTTAACATTTAATCATCGTCGCATATTCTCGTATATATAACATCGCTACACCGTACCAAGTGTAGTATACAAAACGAAGTACTGTGCAACCGTTAAAAACTGGTCGTCCAGCCCGGTTGGGGTTGTCAGGCCCAATAGATCTATCAACAGGATTCGCGTTTACACTACCCCATGTAAATAGTAGTTACCAAGTATAGAGAAATATGCCATGGTATAACTCAACATAGAATGTATTTTAAATACTTGTGTCTATTTCGTAAACATTTATAAAAACAGCGCATGTATTCTCAGCCCAAAAATATATATTGCAAAAGCAATTAAAAAGGGAGCAAATGAAACTCACCATACTGTATTTTGTAGTAAAAATACATATGACGACATTTAACAAGTGTATGGTTAACCTCAGATTCACGAACCTATATCAGTTATATATATTAATACATATAATAACAATTAAACAAGTTTTTTTTTATATATTAGATATATAATATATTACTTATTTAAATTATCAATATATTCGTTATTTCAAATGCTATATATATATAGATATATGTTATATTAATATTTAACTTATATATATTTGTTTTCAATATTATATATTATTATTGTAAATTTAAAAGGTAAATCATAAATGTTAATATGTTAAATTTTTGTTAAAATAATTTCGATAGTGATAATAATTATAAAGATAATGATAATAGTATTAGTATTAATATTAATAGTTTCAATAAGGATTATATAATAATAATAGTTTTTGATAAAAGTAATAATTTTAGTAATAATGATAATTTTAATAATAATGATAAAAATAATAATAATTTTACTAATAGTTTTACGAATAATAATAATAATAACAATAATAATAATAATAATAATAATAATAATAATAATAATAATAATAATAATAATAATAATTGAATTTATACCATTATCATTATCATTATCTCCATCATTCATGTACGCGTTTCATCATCATCATTCGAGCATCATACCATAACCATATACTAATTATCATCATTATCATTTTGCTACAACCATCATCATGATCAACCTCATTCATGTTATCATCTCTTCATCATCATAACATCAAGCCATCATCATTATTTATTTATTATCGTTATATGATCATCATCATCTATATATAACTCGGTTATCCATTCGGTTATTATCATCATTATTAACAAACATCACCATTTCATCATCTTATATCCTTCATGTGTTTGTGATTACTATCGTCATCAAACTTCCTCGTTATCATGCATCATTATCATCATCATATTATCATCATTATCATTTATGGGTCTCGTTTCAGCCCAATAGCTAAACAGACATTTGTTCCCAGCCCGTCAGAAACTGAGTTGGGTCACGGCCCACTAGCAATTAGAAATATGGGTTGGTAATAGGGTTTAAGGGACTGCAGCAGCCCAAAGTCTTTGTTCAGGCCCAATCGATCCATATTCAGCTTTGCAATTTTATTACATCGACAGAAGATAATGGGTGGGGACTTCGGTTTATAAAAATAAAAGAAACTAATGATTTGCAGCAACCTTTATCGACCATAATAGTAATAGTAATCCTTCTTGATTAATCGATAACTAAACTGTGAACAAAAACGTGAATGAAGAAACAGAGAAAAATATAGTAGCGGTGTTTGTGGTTTTCGGTTTAAACACAAAGAAGTAGCCATGGTAGCTGTAAACTGGTGGCGACGGGTTGCAGTAAGAAACGAGTAAAGTAGCAGTGGTTTTTGAGGTAGTTTTTTTTTGTTGGCGTCTTCCAGCTGCAACAGTGGTGGTTTAATGGGTTTTTGCTGGGTGGTTTGGACAGAAAACCAAAGAGAGAGAGAGAGAGAGAGGTTAGTGAGAGAGATAAGAGAGATGATTGTGGTGATCGATTAGAGGTTGTGGTGGTTGTTAGTGATGTATTGGTGACGGATTGGGTGAGTTTTTGGGTGGTCTTTACGGCTGAAATAGAAGCATAGCAACAGCAGAATATAAGTGTTGTTTTATGATGGTGTTTGATCAAAGTGGGTTTGGTTTTTGAGATATATAATCGAAACAGAAAGACAGAAGGTCAAGTTGCAGGTGGTTATTGGAGATGATGGCGATGGATTTCATAGGTTTATGAAGGATGATTAGTAGCTCACGATTGAAAGTGGTTGTCGAGGTAGTGATTGTGATGGTTGTTGGTGGCCGATTGGTATACCATGATGGTGGTGTCGGTGAAGTTATGTTTCACTTAGATGGTGATAAATAAAAAAAATGGGAGTGAAGATACTATCAAAACAGAAAGGATGGATAGTCACATAGATTGTGGGTGTAGGGTGGTTCTGCCTCTCATGTATTTATAGATATATATACATCCGTAAATATAATTACTTTAATTTAATTAATAATATTATAATAATTGTTATATATGATTCAAGTGGGATTGAATAAAATTAAAAACAGTATTCTCCTTTTAATCATATGCAAGTAATTGTACCTTCTTTTAAGTTCACGGATATAATTTTGTAAATTAAAGTAATAATATAATATTATTAATAATTAATAATAATAAATAATATATAATATAATAATAAAACTTTAATCAAAATGAATATAAGAACGTGCAGGGAAATTACATAGCAGCTTCTTGTTTGAACTTACTCTACCGACACTTTAGATATTTTCTATTTGCGGAGTGCTATATCGTGTCCATTGCTAAACAGTTAGAAGATAAAGTGTTCCTAAAAATTCTAAATTTTTAGATTAAATATATTTAATTATTTCAATCATTAACTGTTTGAAACCTGATCAAAATGGTTCTATAGTTATTTATTTTCTGTTCCAATTATCATGTATGGAGTACTAAAATTTAAACTAAAAAGGTAAAAATATCTTTGTCAAAACTAAAATCTTCGTAATCAATTTACAGTCTAACTTTTATCTTAATCATTCATGAACATGTATTACATCTATATTAAAACTAACAAAACGTCAACCGAGTGTCACTGACGTTTACAAATTAGGCTCGAAATCATTTATTTTCCATACGCCTTATGTATATATATAAATACATTTTAATATCGGGTTTTATTATATAACTAAATATATATATATTTTCAAATAAATATATTTACAATTAACATTCATGTATATACACATATATATATGTATCTATTTACAAATAGTTGTTCGTGAATCGTCGAGAACAATCGAAGGTCAATTGAAAATATGGATCAGTTCAAAATTTTTGAGACTCAACCTAACAGACTTTGCATAAAATATTACATCATATCTAGAGTTTGGTTTAAAATTAGTCGAAATTTTCCGGGTCGTCACATGATGTCTCTATAAGATAATCATGAAGTATGTAGAGACATTAAGGTTAAGTCATTCTTGAATAAGCAATCACACTTAGTTACTTAGACTAGACCAAATAGACAATTGACTATAATTTCATTGTGAACCATTTTGCACTTAATCTATTGGAGTAGGTTAGTTACTTGAATCCTAACTAGTGAGTACATAGCAAACATATTAATCAAGTTGACAAGTTTATGAGTATTAAGCATATTGGCAAGTAGCAAGTAATACTCACATAGCAAGAGATAGTTATTCTAGGATCAATCATATAGATACTTGCACAACTTATAATTCAAGCCCTTAACAAGTTAAATTTCAATAAAACATATTGCTTGATTAATGTGTAAGCACACATTAATGTCCAACACATGCACAAGGGAAGAGCAATCTCTATTTGGGACTTGGTGACAATCCTAAATGTATCTAAGTGTGTTTTAGGATTACAAGTCATTTCTAGTTTAACCTTGAGAGCATTGTTCCTCATTTAGCCTTAATTAATCACTAAGTCATTTCTAATAGCAATTATTGTTCTAGTGACCTTGGCTTAAGTGTGTTGGTACTTGATGATCATACTAAGGATATCTACATAAGAATTAAGATCACAAGTTGTGGATTAACACTTATGTGTTATGCCTAATCTTGGTTAATTTGTCATTAAGATGTCATTAGGCGTAAGTAATCACAATTAGTGTTTTTATGACCAAAACTCAATTGAGTATGGAGAAGGCATCTATTCTAAACATGTTGAGAAAGGTTTCATGAATTATAGATGTCGGGAACTAGTCAAACTTTATTTGGTCAAAAACGGTAACAGAGAAAACTGCGGTCGCACTGCGGTTGACCGTGGTGGCGACCGTGCAACTTGTTTTCACAAAACTGCGTTGCAATTCAGTTTGGAGTTTCACGGTTGACTGTGCGGTCGACCGTACCTCGACCGTGTGTTTAGCTGAACTTTTAATTTCATTCTTTAACCTATGTTTGACTTGGTCGTTTGCAAGATAAAGTATGGATTAGTGACCTTGCGTGTTTTATGTTAAGATGTCAGTCATTACTTATGCATATGTATGTGTCATCATCAAAACATATTCTTTAGTTAATTATCATACTTAAGTTTGTTTTTTAATTTATTAACCAATATTCAACCAACAATATATATATAACATATCATATAAAAAAGTCACAATGATGTTATTCCACACGAACATTAAATTATGGATGGAATACAGCAACTAGTTTCCAAATTATAGATAGATAGGGTTTCACTCTGCCTTTTTATTAGGTCTCCCCACACTCATCAGCCCCCTTTTCATTTCACTTACCTCCGTTAAACACCGCCGTTATCTATACTCAAAATTAGGTCTAATTACAATTACTTATAGAGACGGAGTTAGGGTTTTCAATTTTAGGTTTTACGTAGAAACAGCTAATTAGGTCTAAATAAAGTGATACATTTAGAGAACTAGGGTTTGTGATTTTGAAAA
The DNA here is from genome assembly GCF_046630445.1 of Rutidosis leptorrhynchoides. Taxonomy (NCBI): domain Eukaryota; kingdom Viridiplantae; phylum Streptophyta; class Magnoliopsida; order Asterales; family Asteraceae; genus Rutidosis; species Rutidosis leptorrhynchoides. The sequence continues at coordinate 196,122,014 of NC_092334.1, forward strand.
CAATGGAAGAGGCGATACTTGATGACATCATCAGAAAGCTTTTGGATGCTAAGGGCGGACGTGTGCCCAAACAGGCGCAGATCACTGAGCCGGAGATACGTCAGCTTTGTGTTGCTGCTAAAGAGGTCTTTCTTAGTCAGCCGAATTTGCTTGAACTTGAAGCTCCGATTAAGATTTGTGGTAATCAAATTACTTCTCTCAGTGGATTATATGTTGTTTTATACTCTTTTTAACTGCCTTTTGTTAGGTTGTTGTGTATGTATATATTTGAATTTGAATGTACAACTATGCAATTTGTTTAAGAACATCATTTGTGATTGAAATGGGAGAAAATGTAAACATTTGGTGTTTGGTGGTTATATTTGTACATGCTGTGTTAGTGTGTTAGTGTGTTACCATGTGTCTATATGGTTAGTGAAGGGACAGTTTATGATATGACACTGGTTATGTACTATCATGCCTCATCAGTGTGGATATATAAGTTAATCATGTTATTAATCGTTTGATATTTGGTCTTAAGGATAAGCATCATGGGTCATAAGGAAGATACAACGTAGCGGTAGTTTATAAAGTAGAAATATAGATTTGTGCTGTTATTCGGGCATTTTTCAAAGTACTCCATCACCTCACTTTGTAAACTCTTTCCCACATACGAAATGGAACTGATTTCATGATTAAAGTTATTATCTTGACTATCTGTTTGAGTATGGTTTATATTCTGTTTTTTTCTTTATAATCTTTATACTGCAGATAGTCATGCTTAAGTTTGGTTCTATACCTACTAGTCCCATAACCTGTATGAGATCATTGCAAGTGTTGTTGGACTCTCATTGTGTCATTATTCACGTTTATTCATGATTTAACCGTTGATTTGTCGGTATCTTGACTTTGTTTCTTGATGTATCAAGTAGTTTATATAATGTTGGTCTTCGTGTACTAGGGTCTCATTAGTATGAATTTGCAGGTGACATTCATGGACAATATTCTGACCTCTTACGGTTGTTTGAGTATGGTGGATATCCTCCAGAGTCAAATTACTTATTTCTAGGAGACTATGTTGATCGTGGTAAGCAGAGCATCGAAACAATATGTCTTCTGCTTGCTTACAAGATAAAGTACAAGGAAAACTTCTTTCTTCTAAGGGGAAACCATGAATGTGCTTCCATCAATCGCATATATGGATTCTATGATGAATGCAAACGAAGGTTTAACGTTCGTCTTTGGAAAACTTTTACTGACTGCTTCAACTGTCTGCCTGTTTCCGCTCTTATCGATGAAAAGATTCTTTGCATGCATGGTGGTTTGTCTCCTGATCTCAAACATTTGGACCAGATCCGGAATATAGCCCGCCCGGTTGACGTTCCGGACCAGGGTCTTCTTTGTGATTTGTTATGGGCCGATCCAGATAGAGACTTGGAAGGATGGGGCGAAAATGACAGGGGTGTGTCATATACTTTTGGGGCTGATAAGGTTGCAGAAGTTCTTGAGAAACATGATCTTGATCTTATTTGCCGAGCTCATCAGGTACATAGAACATGAATCAGTTTTGTTTTAGTCTTTGACATTTAAGTTCTAACGAGGAAATAAGGGGCCCGCGTTGCTGGGCAAATAACAAAACCGGGAAGGGAAAATACATAATTATGTATTAACAATTAGAAAATCCAAGAAATACCATATAAGACAAAGTAAAATAAAAGGTACATCCAAGGAAAAAAGGGCATTAACCTTACAAATCATGAACGCTGCTCAAAAGTGTTTTTTGATGAGCCTAGTTTTTGTTAAATAATTTAATTTAGTTTAAAGATTTAGTAGAAGGGGAATAACCTAAATGTTATGGGAAAAAGAAGAAAGGGATAAAAAGAAAGTACAAAATGCATTATTATATATTTTTTTAAGGGAGAAAGATACTTAAAAATAAATTGATCTTACAAAATGCATTATTATATATTGTTGGGATGATTTTTTATGCTTGTAATCATAGATCATTGTACGTATATGTACATGTGTGTTTTATATGTAGTATTGCATTCAAATTTGAGACATACACAATGTGTTGAATGTTGCCCCGATGGATCCCAATATAAAGCTTCCCTTGAATATAAGTGGGTTTGAGAAGAAAAAAAAAGAAGTAAAATGACAAATCACCCATTCACCCCAAACTGAACAGTATCAAACCTTGAGATTCAGTATATTATGCAATGGTTAATCAATAATAGAGTTGGATATTTGACCCCTTGGGTTGTACATCTATCTTAAATGTGCCAAACCATAAAATTAGCTAAAGAGGGAATGGCTCAAAGAAATCGAAAGTCTTCTGAAGTCCATTCTACAATGCATAGTTGCGTACAACCTCCTAAATTGTTTTGGTCAATGATTTATATTTTTGAAAGTATGTATTAATGTTGTTTTTATAAGTGGTCAACACATTATGTACATATAAAGGAGTTAAAATGGACTAAAGACAGTTTGTGGCTAAACTGAACCCATCCTGGTGGGTCACCCACAATGCCACCTGTACATGCTTTTGCCATTATAACACGCTGTCAGTAGTTAAGTTGCCCGGGGTTTTTTTTGGTTTTTACTCTATTCAGGCAATTGGAGGGCGCTTATGTACGTGTTCTTTTGGTTATACGAAATTATTTGTTCTAATATCATCTTTTTGTGATCCTTGTAAGGTTGTGGAAGATGGGTACGAGTTTTTTGCAAACCGGCAGCTCGTAACCATATTCTCAGCCCCAAATTACTGCGGTGAGTTTGATAACGCTGGTGCAATGATGAGCGTCGATGATACATTGACCTGTTCTTTTCAAATTCTCAAGGCTTCAGAAAAAAAAGGAAGGTTCGACTTTGGTAACACTATGTTGAGACCAGGAACTCCACCACACAAGGTAAACGAGATTCATCCATTTCAGATAGTAACATTTTCATATCGCCCTATGGGGTGTTAAAATTTATGCATTTTAACTTATTTTTGTTCTGTCACTATTTGATGCGAATGGTGCTCGTCGTTTTTGTTTCAGGGTGGAAAGAGATGATAGTTTTTCTCACATTGATGCACATGTTTTAAAGATCAAGTGGTGTTTGTGCTATTATCGTCGTTCGAACCTCTAGCAGAAAAGGGTGTCACAGATGTAGTTACTGCAAATGTACATTTAGTGAAGCTGGAGTTACCTGCTGTATCTGCATGTTCATCCCAGGTTATTGTTAAATGTAAAATGACAAGTTACATCTAATTCTTGAACTATTTGTAGTGGACATCTCTTTACTCTGTTTCGTGCCTTTTCAATGTTGAAAGATTTGGAGTGAACGAATCGGTGTTCTTGTGTGTTTTTGACTTGTGAATAAAACACTTAAACAGATAAAAAAGAATTGTCGATAGATCAACTTGATCGATGTCCGATGCTAAAATATTACATGTTTTGACATGTGAACGAATCTGCTCAAACCTAACCCCTCTTGCCACCTTAATGAAGAAGGTCTACTAATTGACAACTGTTTGAACATCAAATGATTAAGCAAACATAAATAAAAATTTATTCTCTTCTACATTCAAATATTTTTTAATTTTTTTTTTAATTTTTAATTTCACTGCGACAAGGGTCCCAACACCTTCGCCACTGCAATCTAGGAGTAAGTTAAGAGCTGAAGCCTTGTATTTAGCAAATAAGCTAATACAGTACTAACAAAAAGACCATTCTAAAAACTCTCCAAGTGCTCCCACCCCAAGAAACCACTAACGTTACTTATTTAAGAATAAAAAACCTTTTTCCAATGTTACTCCTCCCTTTTCCGCCGCTAATCTCCGATAAGGTATCATGCTGCAGGAGGTAAGTCTCTGCCTGGTGGCGATCTGTGGTTAGGCACAACAACATTGTGTTTATCGGTAGGATCGAGGGGTCGGTAACTCGTCATATGGTTGATCCTAATTTCGAGGAAATCGAAACACTAATGGAGATCAAGTTCTGACCATCAAAACGGTACTCTTTTAATCAGATGCTCGAAAAGCCGTTACAGAACTCAACGGGTCGAAGGTGTAACATTCCGCCTTTTTCCGTTTACCTTTCCGTCATACTATTTTAAATTCCGTTATGTAATTATAACATCTCCCGTTGATACGCGTTTTAAATTATCTCGTTTAGGTAATTCACGCACCCGAATGAAACTAGAGGGACCAAGCTTGCCAAAGTGCCAAACCTTTGACTAGGTCAAAGGATCAACACCCTTTCTCATCCATTCATTCTATCCATTTCATTTTTCCTTTTCATTTAATACTTTCAAGTATTCTCTCAAATCTTCAAACAAAGAACTCATCATCCATCCAAGATCTAGCAAGTGTTTCACAAAACAAATTACATATTTGGAATCCTTGCAACTTCCTCTTCGATTCCATACCGATTTCATTTCATTTGGGTAACTTTCTAAAATCACTAGATTTTGTGTTCTTGATGTTTTTAAGTTATAAAGTTGTTATTTAGTGTCTATGGCTCAAGTCTAACATGAATATATGATTTATATGTTCGATTTTATTATTTGAAGTAACTAGCATGAACATAAACTTTGGTGTGTTTGATTTGGTGATTTGGTTGTTGAATGATGTTAAAATGTTATAAATGCATGTATTAAATGTGTTCCTAACATCAATAGTTTCAATTTGATGTGTAGATTGTTTTAGAAAACTTCATAAACATGATTAGTGATTTTGATGTTGTTGGTTAGGGTTTGATAGAATTGAATGTGAACATTAAATGCTTTGAATGACATGAAATGTTATTTGTAAGTGTTAGGTTGTATTGTATGCTTGATCACCTTCGAAACGGCATATCATTCATGTAAATTTGTTGCCGAATCATCGAATTTCATTTATGAACTAGAATGCATTTAATGAGGAGCTTTGAATGTGATTTTTGTTGTTGTAAAAGTAAATGTGATTGATGAAATGTGTTTAGTTGTTTTCCTTGTCAAAATACCTTTCCGATGATATAAGATACATGCTTTGGTTGTTTGCGGGTCATAAATGGTGATTGTTTGAAGTTAGGTTCGTGCATAAAACTTAAAAACTGCCAGAATTCTCTGCACAGGTAATGGCGCGGCGCGCCATATACCCGTGCGGCGCGCCAAAGTGGGCTGTCCAACTTTGTCAATTTTTGAAAAATGTTTGCTATGCTACGCACCTCCGATTCACATGTAACTTGTTCTAACATGCTTATATATGATTAAAAACCTCAGAAAAATAGTTCGGGACCCGACCCGAACGTGTTGACTTTTTCGTTGACTTTGACCGACCAAAGTTTGACTTTTTGTCAAACTTAACCAAATGATTATGCAATCTTTCTAACTTGTTTCTATACTTGTATCTTGCATGAAACTTGACAATTTGATATTCACATGCTACATAATCTAGTCGTATTGAGCCATAGGACTAATTGAACATCTTTGACCAATCGTGACTATCGTTATTAATACAACCTAATTGTTTAGGTCGAGACTAGCATTATTCTTGCACACGTTACTTGTTGGAGTAAATTTACTTTCCTACACTCAAGGTGAGATCATAGCCCCACTTCTCAAATACTTTTATACTTTTAAAATCGTGAGATGAGAAAACATATACATTACATACTTATATATACTTTTCACATGTATATATATATACTTTTCATACTTTGATACTTTGAATACTATACGAAAGCAAAGATACATACGAGTTAGAACGAAAATCCTCAAGTCCAATTATCATTAGTTACACTTGTAGAGTGTAAGCGAGAAATTATGTTGTGTGGCCATGCGGGCTTGACGAACCCTCATTCAGATGAATGAAACGTACTTTCGATGTATAGTGTAGGTTCTAACACTATTATGCAGAGGTAAGATTCAGTTAAGTTTGATAATTGGGTGCTCGTGATACAAACACATCTTTTGAGATGTATACGCTTGATAAACGATTTATACTAAACCTTGTGATACAAATATACTTAATGCATACAACTATGATTTCACCAACGTTTTCGTTGACAGATTCTTTTATGTTTTCTCATGTCCTTGAATGCTTAATGATACATGCTTCCGCTCATTCTTTTTGATACTTGCATTGGATGTCGAGTATACTTGCATACGTGGAGCGTCTTTTGACTACTTTCAAATTGTGTCGCATATGTTTCATTGTACTTTAAACTTTGTTATGTAACTAGTTGTCGAACTACTTGTAAACCTTGAAACATCCATACTTATGAAATGAATGCGACATGTTTTTCGGTCAAACGTTATCTTAAAGACTTATGACCATGTAATGGGACCTACGTAGACGGCGCCGTCAAACATGATTTGGTCGGGTCGCTACAGATGGTATCAGAGCATTGGTTGTAGGGATTTAGAGTTCATTGGTGTCGACCCCGAGTCATAGGGTACATTGGTGAGTCTAGACTACAACCGGCATATAGACTTGACGTAGGAATTACTTGACTACTTGTGCATTTATACTCGAACTCTCCTACTCATATCTATCCTTATTCTACCTTAATCTCACGTTGACTAATTTAATTGACACGCCACCTTGACTTAGTGAAATAATGTCGAATGCACATATGAATTAGGGTAATATAATTTCCGGGATTATATTACGGTGACTCATATGAACGTTCCGATATTATGGCATAAAGAATTTAAGGCGAGTCAAGGAAAATTTTCTCTCTATCTTTATTCCATATCATGATTAGTATTATTGAAAATACTAATCAACGGTATTCTTGTGTTTTGAAGGAACAATGCCTCCTCGTCGCGTACCACACCATGAGACTCCCGAACAAGCACTACAACGAATGGTGGCCACCGCCGTAGAGGCGGCAATGGCCGGTCACTCCTCCAACAACAACGATAACAACAACCAAGGGGCCGGTAACTCTAGCGAAAGGTGCTCCTACAAAGCTTTTATGGGGTGCAAACCTCACACTTATGATGGAACCGGGGGACCGGTTACTCTCACTCGATGGTTCGAACAAACGGAGGCCGTCTTTAGCATAAGCGGTTGTCGGGACCAAGACAAGGTCAAATACTCCACTCACACTTTCGCCGGTGTCGCCCTCACGTGGTGGAACACCTATGTTCAATCGGTGGGTACCGATGAAGCTCATGCCCTCTCTTGGGCCGATTTAAGGGAGAAGATGATTGTTGAATACTTCCCTCGTGAAGAAACCCGAAAGCTCGAACAAGAGCTAAGAACTTTGAAGGCGGTCGGAAACGATCTCAAGGCCTATAACCAACGCTTCGCCGAGCTATCCTTGATGTGTCCTAATCTCGTGAACCCCGAATCTCAAAGGGTTGAACTCTATATAGATGGTCTTCCAAAGAGCATCAAACAAGGTGTGATGTCCTCCAAACCCGCTAATCATCAAGCCGCTTTGAACATGGCCCGCCAATTGATAGAAACGGTGGATGAAGTAGTAGTGCCGACTCCTAAGGCCGAGGATAAACGGGCGGCAACAAAAGAAAGTGGGAACCCTCTCAATCAAGCAACTACAACAACAACCCCGCCAAGAAGCCTTTCACTCCCGACGGTAAGAAAGGTTATGCCGGAACTTTACCGTTTTGCAACAAGTGCCACAAACATCATTTGGGTGAATGTGGAAGGCCGTATTGCATCAAGTGTCAAAAGAGTGGCCATTTGGCCCACGAATGTAGAAACACCGCTCCCGTTACTCAAAAGGGGCCCAATGCACCAAGACCGGGTGTTTGCTATGAATGTGGCCAACCGGGTCACTATAGAAATGCATGCCCGAAGAAGAAAGCCAACCCCAACACACGCGACCGAGCTTTCAACATCAACACCGAGGAAGCCAAAGATGACAATGAATTAGTCACGGGTACGTTTCTTCTCAACAACACTTATGTTACTTGTTTATTCGATTCGGGTGCCGATAAATGTTTTGTATCCAAGACTTTGATTCATTCTTTTAGCACTCCACCACTCCCACTAGATACCACTTATACCATTGAAGTGGCCAACGGGAAACTATTGAGTGCCGACACATATTACCGGGGGTGTACGTTAAACATTTTGGGTAATGAGTTTGAAATTGACTTGATACCCATGGAACTAGGAAGCTTCGATGTAATAATCGGTATGAATTGGCTAGCCAAAACGAAATCTCACATTCTTTGTGATCTTAACGCAATCCGAATTCCTATCGAGAATGGTGAACCTTTGATTGTTTATGGCGATAAGAGTTGCACCGGACTCAACTTCGTTTCGTGCATTAAAGTTAGAAAACTACTCCGTAAGGGTTGTTTTGCGATCCTTGCTCATGTTAAGAAAGTCGAGTCCGATGAGAAGCACATCGATGATGTGCCAATTGTTAGTGACTATTCCGATGTATTTCCCGACGAATTGCCGGGTCTTCCACCTCATCGACCGGTTGAATTCCAAATCGATCTTATTCCGGGAGCCGCACCCGTAGCACGTGTACCATATAGACTCGCTCCATCCGAAATGCAAGAATTACAAAGTCAACTCCAAGAACTACTTGATCGTGGTTTTATCCAACCTAGTCATTCACCTTGGGGCGCTCCGATTTTGTTTGTTAAAAAGAAAGACGGATCCCTACGAATGTGCATCGATTATCGTGAACTAAACAAATTGACGGTTAAGAACCGATATCCTCTTCCTCGCATCGATGACCTCTTTGATCAACTACAAGGGTCTTGTGTATATTCAAAAATTGATCTCCGCTCGGGTTATCATCAATTAAGGGTTAAGGGGGAAGATATCTCCAAAACCGCTTTCCAGACTCGTTATGGTAGTTATGAATTTCTTGTAATGCCATTTGGTCTCACTAACGCACCGGCGGTGTTCATGGATCTTATGAACCGCGTGTGCAAACCGTATCTCGATAAGTTCGTTATTATATTCATCGATGACATCTTGGTCTATTCTAAAAGTGAAGAAGAACACGAACAACATCTCCGACTTGTGCTTGAACTATTGAGACAAGAACGACTCTATGCCAAATTCTCCAAGTGTGAATTTTGGTTGAAGGAAGTTCAATTTCTTGGTCATGTTGTAAGTGATCAAGGTATTAAAGTCGATCCATCAAAAATCGAAGCCATTAGTAAATGGGAAACTCCTACTCACATTCGTCAATTTTTGGGTCTCGCCGGATACTACCGTAGATTCATCAAGGATTTCTCTTTGGTTGCTCGTCCTCTAACCGCGTTAACTCACAAGGGAAAGAAATTCATTTGGGCGATCGAACAAGAATCCGCATTTCAAATCTTGAAAACAAAGCTAACCACCGCTCCTATCTTGTCACTTCCCGAAGGCAATGACGATTTTGTTGTATATTGCGATGCCTCGAAACATGGTTTTGGGTGTGTATTGATGCAACGAAAGAAAGTCATTGCTTATGCTTCTCGACAACTCAAAATTCATGAATGAAACTACACGACACATGATCTCGAACTCGGAGCCGTTGTCTTTGCACTTAAAATGTGGAGATACTATCTTTATGGAACCAAGAGTACTATCTTTACCGATCACAAAAGTCTCCAACACATCTTCGATCAAAAGCAACTAAACATGAGACAACGAAGGTGGATTGAAACCTTAAACGATTACGATTGCGAGCTTCGTTACCATCCCGGAAAGGAAAATGTAGTAGCCGATGCCTTAAGTCGAAAAGAAAGAGCGGTGCCTCTTCGTGTACGAGCTTTAAACATTACCATCCACACGAACCTTAATAGCCAAATTAGGGTAGCCCAAGATGAGGCTCTCAAAGATGAAAACGTTTCACACGAGCTCTTGAATATTCTCGTCTCTCGATTCGAAGTTAGGGAGACCGGACTTCGATATTTCGCCGGAAGGATTTGGGTGCCTAGATATGGGGACCTACGAAGTCTTATTTTAGATGAAGCCCATAAGTCACGATACTCGATTCACCCCGGTGCCAATAAGATGTACCACGACCTTAAACAACAATATTGGTGGCCGAACATCAAAAGGGACGTTGCTACTTATGTTTCCAAGTGTTTGACATGTTCCAAAGTCAAAGCCGAACACCAAAGACCGTCCGGGTTACTTCAATAACCCGAAATCCAGCAATGGAAGTGGAAAAGGATAACGATGGATTTTATCATCAAACTACCAAAAACGACGGGCGGTTATGATACCATTTGGGTTATTGTTGACCGTCTCACCAAATCCGCACACTTTCTCGCCATGAAGGAGACCGACAAAATGGAGAAACTTGCACAACTTTACATTAAGGAGATTGTAGCCCGACACGGTGTACCTTTATCGATTATCTCTGACCGAGATGGCCGTTTCATTTCTAGATTTTGGCGTACATTATAAGAAGTGTTGGGAACGCGTTTAGACATGAGCACTGCATATCATCCCCAAACCGATGGACAAACCTAACGCACAATTCAAACCTTGGAGGACATGTTACGAGCTTGCGTGGTTGATTTTGGAAAAGCTTGGGACAAGCACTTACTTCTCGCCGAGTTCTCTTACAACAATAGTTATCACGCGAGTATTAAAGCCGCACCTTTTGAAGCGCTATATGGCTGAAAATGTCGTTCACCTCTTTGTTGGGCCGAGGTAGGCGACGTACAAATCACCGGACCCGAACTCATCCACGAAACCACCGAGAAGATCGTACAAATCCGAGATAGGCTTCGGACGGCTCGGAGTCGTCAAAAGTGCTATACCGACAAAAGACGCAACGACCTCGAATTTCAAGTCGGTGACCGAGTAATGTTAAAAGTCGCGCCTTGGAAAGGTGTAATTCGTTTTGGAAAACGTGGGAAACTAAATCCGCGGTATATTGGTCCTTTCGAAATCTTGGAGCGTATTGGAACCGTTGCTTATCGTTTAGATCTTCCGCCTCAATTGAACTCCGTTCATCCTACCTTCCATGTATCTAACTTGAAAAAGTGTCTTGCCGAACCCGATATCGTCATCCCTCTCGAGGAACTTACTATTGATGACAAACTTCATTTTGTGGAGGAACCGGTTGAAATTGTGGACACCTCCGTCAAGGCATTGAAACAAAGCCGAATTCCGATTGTTAAAGTCCGTTGGAACGCCAAAAGGAGACCCGAGTTTACTTGGGAAAGGCAAGACCAAATGCAAAAGAAATACCCTCACTTGTTCCCGGTTCCAGAAACGCAAGATCCCGAGGAGGAAACAACGATTACTACGCCTGCTTAAATTTCGGGACGAAATTTCTTTTAAGGAGTAGGTAATGTAACATCCCGCCTTTTTCCTTTTACCTTTTCGTCATACTATTTTAAATTCCGTTATGTAATTATAACATCTCCCGTTGATACGCGTTTTAAATTATCTCGTTTAGGTAATTCACGCACCCGAATGAAACTAGAGGGACCAAGCTTGCCAAAGTGCCAAACCTTTGACTAGGTCAAAGGGTCAACACCCTTTCTCATCCATTCATTCTATCCATTTCATTTTTCCTTTTCATTTAATACTTTCAAGTATTCTCTCAAATCTTCAAACAAAGAACTCATCATCCATCCAAGATCTAGCAAGTGTTTCACAAAACAAATTACATATTTGGAATCCTTGCAACTTCCTCTTCGATTCCATACCGATTTCATTTCATTTGGTTAACTTTCTAAAATCACTAGATTTTGTGTTCTTGATGTTTTTAAGTTATAAAGTTGTTAATTAGTGTCTATGGCTCAAGTCTAACGTGAATATATGATTTATATGTTCGATTTTGTTATTTGAAGTAACTAGCATGAACATAAACTTTGGTGTGTTTGATTTGGTGATTTGGTTGTTGAATGATGTTAAAATGTTATAAATGCATGTATTAAATGTGTTCCTAACATCAATAGTTTCAATTTGATGTGTAGGTTGTTTTAGAAAACTTCATAAACATGATTAGTAATTTTGATGTTGTTGGTTAGGGTTTGATAGAATTGAATGTGAACATTAAATGCTTTGAATGACATGAAATGTTATTTGTAAGTGTTAGGTTGTATTGTATGCTTGATCACCTTCGAAACGGCATATCATTCATGTAAATTTGTTGCCGAATCATCGAATTTCATTTATGAACTTGAATGCATTTAATGAGGAGCTTTGAATGTGATTTTTGTTGGTGTAAAAGTAAATGTGATTGATGAAATGTGTTTAGTTGTTTTCCTTGTCAAAATACCTTTCCGATGATATAAGATACATGCTTTGGTTGTTTGCGGGTCATAAATGGTGATTGTTTGAAGTTAGGTTCGTGCATAAAACTTAAAAACTGCCAGAATTCTCTGCACAGGTAATGGCGCGGCGCGCCATATACCAGCGCGGCGCGCCAAAGTGGGCTGTCCAACTTTGTCAATTTTTGAAAAATGTTTGCTATGCTACGCACCTCCGATTCACATGTAACTTGTTCTAACATGCTCATATATGATTAAAAATCTCAGAAAAATAGTTCGGGACCCGACCAGAGCGTGTTGACTTTTTTGTTGACTTTGACCGACCAAAGTTTGACTTTTTGTCAAACTTAACCAAATGATTATGCAATCTTTCTAACTTGTTTCTATACTTGTATCTTGCATGAAACTTGACAATTTGATTCACATGCTACATAATCGAGTCGTATTGAGCCATAGGACTAATTGAACATCTTTGACCAATCGTGACTATCGTTATTGATACAACCTAATTGGGTAGGTCGAGACTAGCATTGTTCTTGCACACGTTACTTGTTGGAGTAAATTTACTTTCCTACACTCAAGGTGAGATCATAGCCCCACTTCTCAAATACTTTTATACTTTTAAAATCGTGGGATGAGAAAACATATACATTACATACTTATATATACTTTTCACATGTATATATATACTTTTCATACTTTGATACTTTAAATACTATACGAAAGCAAAGATACATACGAGTTAGAACGAAAATCCTCAAGTCCAATTATCATTAGTTACACTTGTAGAGTGTAAGCGGGAAATTTTGTTGTGTGGCCATGCGGATTTGACGAACCCTCATTCAGATGAATGAAACGTACTTTCGATGTATAGTGTAGGTTCTAACACTATTATGCAGAGGTAAGATTCAGTTAAGTTTGATAATTGGGTGCTCGTGATACAAACACATCTTTTGAGATGTATACGCTTGATAAACGATTTATACTAAACCTTGTGATACAAATATACTTTATGCATACAACTATGATTTCACCAACGTTTTCGTTGACAGATTCTTTTATGTTTTCTCAGGTCCTTGAATGCTTAATGATACATGCTTCCGCACATTCTTTTTGATACTTGCATTGGATGTCGAGTATACTTGCATACGTGGAGCGTCTTTTGACTACTTTCAAATTTTGTCGCATATGTTTCATTGTACTTTAAACTTTGTTATGTAACTAGTTGTCGAACTACTTGTAAACCTTGAAACATCCATACTTATGAAATGAATGCGACAAGTTTTTCGGTCAAACGTTATCTTAAAGACTTATGACCATGTAATGGGACCTACGTAGACGGCGCCGTCAAACATGATTTGGTCGGGTCGCTACAGAAGGTCTTTGTCTGACTCGTCTTCATGGGGTTGGCCAAAGCCTCAACGTGAAGGTTTTACCGGTCGTTCGAGAGTATCGACGAGTAGTAAACTCAGGTGCAAACTGGCTCATAACGCCCTGTTCTCAATCAACTTCACCTTTCGGTTCTATTGCTAGCGGTGATCTCGATGGCGGAAACGAAAGTATCAACTTTCTTGATTTCGTGCAAGGCTCAAGTGTCTAATCTTTGTAAATTTGGACCTTTTTGGTGCATATATATTTGTGGCGATGAAGAAAGTTTTAACAATATCATTAATTCTAGTTATTCTGAATTCTTAATGATCGCCCCTTTTCGGGTTTGGCCTTATCGTTCCATCGCTTCGCTTAGAGATTACGCGGTTACCGGTTACTAGTGCTTTGGAAAAGAGTGTGATGGAAGTGGCCAAATATTGGCGAGGTTCTTTTCGTGCAAAGGTGTCCTCTGAGTTAGGTAACGTTGGTTCTTTGTTTGCTTTTATTAAATTGCCGAATATGAAACGCATACACGACTCGGTTCTAGTGGATATTGAAGATTCGGTTGCCTCAAGATGTAACTTTGGGTCTCCGAGGTTTTGGATGTCAACAATCTTAACCGGATTATTTTTGAGTTGTTTTATAAACATCTGTTGGAGTCTACCAATCGATTCGTCGTGTCTAGTGGTTCGGTGGTCGTAGAGAAGATTGTTTGTCTTGACAGGGAGATTTCAGTGTTGGTGGTGGTGGTAATTCATCTAGTGTTGGTGGTTGGATTAGTTTTACGAAAATAAAAATGGGCAACAATAACGTGTCAAAAAAAGGAAGTTGACGTTTCTATTCGGGTTTATGAGAGGCCCGAAACGTTTATTGATAATCATGGAGGTAGAAAGTTTAGAGCTCGCTCCGTCTTATCTTGTAAAGGATTTTGTTGAGCTTGGTATCAAAAGAGCAAGATGAATTCGAAATCATTTGGTTGGACTCTTTCGGTTCCGAGGGGTCTTTAGGGGTTGACAGTCGTGAGGTTGATGATTTGTATGTATTGAGGGCCGATTCGGGGTCATACACTTTGCGTAACAAAGAAGATGATAAAGATTTCTGTTCAATACCCACTTGCTACACTCTGGGGGGCTTGCCTTTAAAAAAAATAATAATAAATAAATAAAATAAATAAATAAATAAATAAGATATAGATTTCGGTGATGTGGTGCAAACAAGGTTGCAGAAATCGGTTCTCGGGGAGTTCTCAGCAGGGTCTCCCAAACGAGAACTCGGAGAACTCGGGGAGAACTCGGAGAGTTATCTGCTGTTTACTTTCGTTGACTTTTAAGATTTTATCGAGTTTTTTCCGAGATTTGACCGATTTTACCGAGATTTGACCGATTTTTCCGAGATTTGACCGATTTTTCCAAGATTTGACCGATTTTTGGTCGTTGACCGATTTTTTGGCCGATTTCAAAACGAGTTCTCGCCAGGAATGAAATTCCGAGTTCTCGCCGAGTTCTCCCAATTTTTGCAACCATGGGTGCAAAAGTTGTTCGAGAAGATCGTGTCGGTGTTCGGGGAGGTTCTTCTTCGATCGTGGTTGATAAGATGGCCAGTATGGGTTTTTTCGAAGGTCTAGCGTATCGTGGTTTGATAGCGCTTTCAACGGTTATCTTGGTCAATGATGGTTCTTCCAACGTTTTAACTTATAAGTTCGATAATTGCTCGGGCAAGAAAATTCGACGATAGATGGTGAATGTTAAATTGAAGAAAGCTTGTCCAAATGATGGTAAATGTTTAGTTTTATCGTTTGGTTGTGATCTTTTATGTTGGTTGTGTTTCATATGTTTTTAGTTATTTCTAGTTTATTTTTTGTCGTTTGTTCGTGTAAGTCGAAGCTCGATTATAGATAGTTTTTAGATCGGTTGTAGCTTTCTAGGTACGAGCATCAACGGTTTTCTTGTGTATTTCTCGGTTGTCGACGTTTTCTTTTTGAAAACGTTTTCGTTTTCTAGATGAGTTATCGTTCGTTTGGCAAAAAAAGAAAGAAAAGCTAATAGAGTACTTGTTGAGTCAGTCTTATAAATATGGGTTTAATTATAACAAAATATAGTTATTAATACTAATATGTTATATATGGCCAATATAGGTTCATTAAATTGTTTTAAGTGTAGATCAGTATTGTATGTTAAGTGTTGGTGTTTTAGAGTGTTGCCTGGCTATTAGCGCAAGATAGTCTAGAATTTGAGCTCTTAGTGAAACCAGCAGAATATTACTGTTGACCCAACAACAGACAGTTAGAAGAACCATCAGAAGATTTCAGCACAAAACACTTAGACGAATGATGTCTATCAGTCAAAGTCATAGTCTGTTTCTTATGTTGTCTACATCAAGCATGCTCATTCAACTGACATCGATTACTAAGTTGAAAAAAGTGACACATGTCGACGGTTGACAAATGACCTTACAAGACAACAGTGGAATGCAAAAATGTATCACACGCACAGTTCTTGGATGCATTTTGTCAACGCCTTGGGAACCCAACATTCTTTTTGTTTATTCAAATAGTGTGTCCACCAATTTTAGAGTGTTCCTGAATTAGCTTTAGAACAAAAAGAGAGCCACGTGCTTTCTACATTTCTTGTCGGCTGAAGTACAAACACACTTTAAACCAGTGGACAATAGACCTTTACCTGGTTCATAGAGACTCTATTAATAGACAACTCCACAAATGTTCTAGTTGTGGTGTGGATTTAAACAACTGAGTCTGTAAAATTTTGTATATGCTATCAGTGTGAATGAGCTATCAAGGTGTAATCTGTATCAACCGAATATCCATTATGCTCTAAGATAATCGTAATTCTTTGAGATTATGTGCCTCACAACAATTATAATTGGTTGATCATGCCTAGTCATGCAATGCTCTTTTGGAGTATCGTTTCGTTCCAACAAGAGTATTTCTTCCTTAGGTGGGTCTTATTGATAGAATGTAAGACTTGATCTTCTCATTGATATGACTCCTCAATATATACACAATACAATCTCCTATCAAAGGTAACTCTATAATTACCTTTCCATTATTTTGGGAGAAGGTTTACACGATAATATTGTCTAAAACTAATACATAAATTAGTATAAACCATAAAAATAGAAGATACAGTCGATATGATCTATTACTCCCCCGCATTCAAAGCTATCGGAGGGCGAATGCATAGACTGGAACGAAAGTCGTTGAAGATAATACGAGGTAGACCTTTGGTGAAAATATCATCAATTTGAAACCGAGTTGGAACATGAAGCACACGAACTTGACCCCGCGCCACTTTTTCCCTGACAAAGTGGATGTCAAGCTCAATATGTTTTGTCCTCTGATGTTGAACGGGATTCCCAGATAATTATATAGCACTACATTATCGCAAAAAACAAGAGTAGCCTTCGAAACAGAACACCGGATTTCTAACATAAGGTTGCGCAACCAACATGATTCAGCCACTGCATTGGCGACACCACGATATTCAGCTTCGGCACTAGATCGAGAAACAGTAACCTGCCGTTTAGAGGACCACGAAATCAGATTATCTCCAAGATATACAAAATAACCGGATGTTGATCTACGAGAATTCGGACAACAACCCTAGTCAGCATCCGTATATGCAATAAGATTCTTCGCTGAAGATTTAGAAATGCGAAGACCAAGTGATGCAGTTCCCTGAAGATACCTCAATATTCGTTTAATTGCATTAAGATGATTTTCACGTGGATCATGCATATGAAGACACACTTGTTGAACGACATAAGTAATATCGGGGCGAGTAAACGTCAAGTATTGAAGAGCACCTGCAAGGCTACGATAAGTAGTAGGATTAGCAACGGGTTTATCAAGGGCTGCATTAGTTTTGCCTCGTGTATCAACTGGGGTCGCAACAGGATTACACGAGGCTAGACCCTCGCGATTGATTATGTCAGTAGCATACGCCTGTTGACTAAGAAATAACCCCGATTTATCACGTGTTACTGAAATACCCAAAAATGAGCTTAACGGGCCAAGATCCTTCATTGCAAATTCATGTGCAAACAATGATATGAAATGGTGACGTAGAGAATCACTTGAAGTAGTAAGCACAATGTCATCGACATACAAAAGCAAATAAGCAACATTAGAACCATGGTGATATGTAAACAACGAGTGATCGCATTTGCTATGTTGAAAACCAATAGTGAAAGCAAAATCCGCAAACCGTTGGTACCATGCGCGAGGTGCCTGTTTCAAACCATAAAGACAGAGTTTTAGGAGGCAAACATGATCGGGCTTCTGAGGATCACGAAACCCGAATGGTTGGTGCATATATACTGTCTCATGAAGCTTCCCATGAAGAAATGCGTTTTTCACGTCAAGCTGATGATTAGGCCATGACTTAGAAACAACAATACTAAGAACCGTGCGAATCGTAGCAGGCTTGACAACAGGCCTAAAAGTTTCATGATAATCAATACCCAATTGTTGAGCACGTCCATCACCGACTAATCGCGCTTTATACCGCTCAAAAGTGCCGTTTGAATGTACTTTATGTCTAAAAATCCACATTGACCGAATTACCTGCATGTTAGGTTCTTTTGATCGGTCATGGAAACAGAAGAAAAACACAAAGAAAGAGTGAGGAGAACACGAAAAAATTGAGAGATAGGAGAAGAAAATCGTGACCTAGTTTGATACCATGATAGAATGTAAGACTTGATCTTCTCATTGATATGACTCCTCAATATATACACAATACAATCTCCTATCTAAGGTAACACTATAATTACCTTTTCATTATTTTGGGAGAAGGTTTACAAGATAATATTGTCTAAAACTAATACATAAATTAGTATAAACTATAAATATAGAAGATACAGTCGATATGGTCTATTACTTATATTCCAATTTCTTTAGGGAGAGAAGCTCTAACCCACACACATATTCTAAATATCCTGAAATATCTGACCAAAAAGTTTGAATAACCCGTTCCAAAACCCGCAACTGTCAAACTTCGGGTAGTTCCCGTTGTCGACTTCAAAAAATATGTGTTTCCATTTGTTACCTAACCACCCAAACCTGAGAGAAACCACCCTCTTCTATCTTGAATCTAACTACTAAAAATCCATTTTGTATCACCTGAAGTTTCCCCAATACAAAACCATCTCGCCACTCGCGACCTCAAAATTGATATTCATCCAGATACTACGCAACTTCAAAAAATCATATCTTAGAATCCAACAGTCCAATCGTCGCCAAATACTTATCACATCTATATCTATGTATCTGGCACCTCCAAAATTCAATGCAACCCAACGGTTAAAAACCTACTACTAATTTTCTCATGCATTTGTGCATGAACATCTGAATTTGATAGCTCGTCATTCATTTGCACGAGATCACAAGGAATGAGAACTCAGATCCAAAACTTAGATCTCCCGAAAAATATCTTCGCAACAAAACCTGTCGATCCGACCTCAGACTCCGTAACCTTCTCGAAAAAGTCACCATCATCATGCAACTGGCACGTTCGATTGCATCATAATAACCCGCCAAAAATCGACAATCTTGGTGTGATCAACCTCTTGATACATAGACCATACCCGCTATATTCACCGTTATCAACTAAGTCATTTGGCCTCGATACATGTTGCACAAATCCTAGACATGTTATTGATTCAACCGATGATAACTTAATCATCAATCATTTCGAAAATCCATGTATTTCAATTCGTCATTGTCCTCGATCATACAACCATGAAGCTTTGATACCACTTGTTAAAAATATGGACCCCGAAAAACACATGTGATTGATCACCAATCACAAACCCACAACAACAAACGAATCAAACAACCATAAACGATAAATAAAGTAAATGACACAAGGATTTTACGTGGTTATCTCCCAACTTCAATGGAAAGGAGAAGAGTTTAATCCAATGACATAACCAGCAAATTTTCTTTATTAATTTCGTGCACACCATAAAAAGGAGGGGGATTACATTATATAGGAGAATACATAAAAGACAATGAAATTGTGCAATTTTCTCTCAAAGGTAAACCTCATGTTCTGCGAGGATCCCTTCGCGGTCCGTAACCCACGTCTCAATGGTGATTCATAAATTTCAAACGCGAACTTTACCAGGCCAACAACTCGGCATGTTTCCTTATAACAACCCTCACTTTTCCACTTCTGTAATGACTAAATTACCCATATGGTTTCTCTTCATTCTGTGTATTAATTCTAGGGTTGTTATTTGAAACGTAATTAATACGAAACAAATTCAACCTTGACTTAATATTGTTAGTATTAGTCAACATCTCTTATTAATTTAAGTCTAATACATTTATAATATACTGAAGTAATATAAATTAAATATGATACAATTTCATTAATTAAAATATGAAATGAAAATAACACAATTGTATAGAATAATTATATAACTAGTAAAACTATAGGGTAATAAATGTAAATTATAATTATTAATAATAAATATAAAAATTGAAATAATTATTTATATATTTATTTATTTACGGTTATAAAAAAGAGGATAATATCAAGTTTAAAAAAATCTAGAACCTTCTCCTTAATGATAAGATATAAAAAAAATATATATTTTTTTTAAAAAAAAAATTAGTTGTATTTATCTTTTAAATTTCTATCTTTTTCTCCAAGGCATTTTATTAGTATAAATACCCCCTTTAGTCTTCATAAAATTTTACAAAAAAAAACTTTGAAGCTTCTCTCAAATACTTGTAAGTCTTTTTCATTTTTCTTTTGTTTTTTTCTTCGTTTTTTTATTTGCCGCGAGTTTTTTTATTTAATATGTTATAAATTGTTAAATAAAATAAATAATTATTATTAATACTTAACAATTAGTACTAAGTATTAAACTAGATCTAAAGATTATTTTCATGAATTTTTTTTATTATTTAAAATTTAAAAACGAATTTAATATATATGTATATATATATATATATGTAATATATAAATAATTATAAATATTTATAAATTATGAATTTAATTACTTAAAAATTATATCAGTAAAGTAACATGTTTAAAATTAATATTATGACCTAATTTGATTTTTATAATTATTGTATGCGAATTTTATTTATTTATTTGTTATTATCACTCGCTGAAATTTATAAAAATTGTAATAAATTGAATATAAATATTATAAATATATATAAACTAATTAAAAACTTGTATTATTACTATTCTAAGATATTACATATTTTTAATTATTTTTAAGATCAATGGAATAATAATTATTTATTTATTATGTATTAGGTATATATATATAAAGAAAATCAATAAAAATTATTATAAATACTCAAAAACAATAAAGATAATTTTTACAGGTCACAAATAACTTATAAAAATTATTGGAATCGAAAAAGTATATTCATATGATGTATTTATACGAATTAGAAATTATTTGTTGATAATAATATATGATGAAAAGGATTAAATTAAAATAAAACGGATAAAATTTTATAAAATTTATAGAGACTGATGGAAATTCATATTATTATTATTATGATGTTATCACATGATTTGTATAATTTTGTAACCATTGTAATAATTATTTTCTATTTACTTAGTAATCAGTTTATATAATTCATTTGTAAATGGAGTATTAAATTGTATAAAGTAATAAAAATAGTGAGAATATTTTTTACAAATTGTAATAATCATATAAATGTTATTAAGTCGAAAACTAAATTTATTTGTCATTATATATATATATATATATATATATATATATATATATATATATATATATATATATATATATATATATATACTCTTTATTTAATATTCGAAACTGTTATATATATATATATATATATATATATATATATATATATATATATATATATATATATATATATATATATATAAATCAAATTAAATTGTTTAAAATTATCAAATACAGAATAAATCTTGTATAAAATACCTAAACATGTTCTAGAATCTACTTACCTAATTATATAAATATTTGATATATTTAATGTATTTATTTAATTTATTATATGATATATATATATATATATATATATATATTAAGATTTAAATTCGAAATTAAATAAAATAATAGGATAAAATTTTATCTAAATTTTTTATATGATTATTATACTTATTTAGATCTGTAAAAAATAAAATAAATTAATTTAGAGATAATTTCGAAATATTAACTAGAATTAATGTAGTTTTGGATAAAATCGAAAAATATAATACGATAGTTACAAAAATAAATGACGGAACATGATAATTATATTTAATACATATTATAAAATAAATACTAAGTATAATAATAATATTAATTATTAATAATAATAGAACTATAATTAGGATTAACTAGATTTGTGGTTCGCGCTTCGCGGCGGGTTAGTGTCATTTTAACGCTACTATATCGTTAGACAGTTTTTGGCCTGAAAATCATCAAAATGTTGTCCACTCTTTCCAGACCATTTACGCATTGGCCGGCAACTGTTATGGTGTTTTCTACTATATAAATGAAAAATAAGTAAACAACTGGATATATGTTACAGTCTGTTGCAATTCTCAATTTAACAACAAAACGAATCAAAACAAATTAAGTTTTGAGGCTTCTAAACAAATTACTTATTCGGAAAAATATTATGGTCCATATAATTTTAGTAGGCTTTTTAAAAGATAAAAAATCAAATAATATACAGTATATTGAAAAAGGTGATGAAAAATAAAAATATAACCCTTTTTACCTATATTTTTTTAGGCTTTTATTATGATAGGATTGTATTAGTAAATTGGAATTAGATTTTTATGTATTTGCACAAAAAAAATATGTATTTGCAAAATATATATATATATATATATATATATATATATATATATATATATATATATATATATATATATATATATATATATATTGCTACAATGCATAACTTTTACATAATGGTACTACTTTAAATTGATTGTTATTAACTTTAATGACAAAAACTAATCAAGTTTTATTAACTGTCCTTATCATTTTCATGACATTTTTGTCCTTTCATAATGAGAATTATTTTTATTTATTTTTGTTAAACTATAATAAAAATCAAAATGCCCATATGAGATAATTCTGTAATTTCCTTGCTTGACCGGGTCAGGCCAGCCCAATTCAAATTTAGCCCCACATACAGTTTTTATCAATTCAATTCATTGTTTATTCAAGATCCAATTTAACCATACATATAATTTCTATCCTTTAAATTTCATCAACTATGGTTGGGGCATACAGTTCTTATCCCTTCCTACCCACCTAATCGAATCCTTTTTTTTCTTTCACTATATCTAAACCCTTTTTTTCTTCGTACCCATCCAACTGAATCCTTTTTTCCTTTCACCATATCTAAATTCTTTTTTTTTTTTTTACTATATCTAATTCTAATTCTATATCTATATATACAAATAGTTCTTTAATTTTTTTTTATCAACCCTTTCATATTTTTCTATTGAAAAAGATTTAATATTTTTACCTTCCAATGATGCGGCTTTTTCTTTTACATCAACGACCCAACATCCATTGTTCCTCTCAAACCAAATAATGCCTCCGATTTACTTTCCGACTGACGACTCTCGGATGACGGTTCAGATCTAAAAATAGGCATTTAGATGTATCTTTTCTTTAGATTCACGTTTCGATCTATTTTATTGTTAGATCTATGTTTAGATCCGGTCAGATTTGAAGAAATTTCTTCCTCCATTGTGCATGTTAGATCTATGTTTAGATCCGGTATGATTTAAAGAAATTTCTTCCTCCATTGTGCAGATCTCAAACCCCCTTTTTTAATTTTTCAGTGATGGTAGTGGGAGATGACGGCTCTTGGTTGTGTCCGACGGGTATTTTGAAGGTGTTTACATTTTTTTTTTTTACTAATTCTAGTATATGAATTTTGTTTGAAGATATAGTTTGTTATATTACTTTGTAGATCTTGCGTAGCAAATTTGTTCAGTATATAAATTTTTAGTAGAGATCTAGTTCATATGTTAGTTTTTGATTTTTTATGTAATTTGATTAGTTTTTTTTCTGCCAATTTACAGTATAGGGGTGTAAAAAGACAAAAATACCCCTCTACGTAAATGTTATACTGTAGCAAATTTGATGATGTGTCGGAATATAATTGGGTTTCGTTGTCCATATTTAGTATATATATAAATAAATTTATTATAGTAATTAAACATTTTATTAAACTAATAATACCTTTATTATATTAATAACTTTAATTAAATTAATAATAATATAACATTATTAATAATAACTATATTATAACTCATATAATATATTATAAGTACTTATTGTATAAGTAATTTATTTAAGTGTTGAAAACCTTATACACACATTATAAGTAGAAACTATAATCATACCGATAACGTATGACTTATACGAACTCCACCGCTACTTATGGTCATGTTGATGATGTCTAGGTTGCCATGATGGGAATAAGGTTTTAGATTAAATGAAAGGTTGTAGACTTATAGTCCAACTGAAAGTTCCTGACCTCCGGTTACATCTGGTCATCTCTTGACTTACTTGATAGCACCGAGGCTTGGGCAAGGTTGTACAACGTCTAAACTTGATTATAGTGGACACAAACTTGTTAAACAAACTTAGTAACTCATAAGATTATTATAAACTCTTACTTGTCGGATTGAACAAACTAATGACCAAACTTATATCTCTAGGTTGAGATCCCAGTCGTTTACTTCCGTTCATTCTTCTTTCGTGGAATAACTTCACTTGCTGTTAAGGTGAACTTCATAGCCCCATTTTTACTATTTCTTAGTTGCTTTATTAACTTTGGGGTGAGACACATGCTTTCTTTTAAACTGTTTTACGCTTTAGACACAAGTACTCAAACTATAACTGTGCTGCCATGCTATGTTTCATGCTAAATCTCTGCCATGATATCGTTAGTTGCTACTTATAAACGCAAACTTAATTATTGGGAGCTGGCCTATTGAGAGCAACGTCTCTATCCAGGTGATCATTGGTCAATGGATACATAATAATGATTTAACGACACGAACGGATAACCTGTTATGGGGTAAATTTGTTTAGTCTCGATATCGTACACTTCAGCACTACTTTCAACTGATATGTCTATATCAACTACTTTATAACTAAAAATTATGGTCTAAAAACTTTGGTTGTTACCAATAAACCTAAGAATTCACCAACCTTTTTGTTTGACACATTTAAGCATGTTTGACACAACAGGTCCAAAAATTATCCAGGAAACTACCGACAAGGTCATTCAGATTCAGCAACGATTGAAAACAGCCCGGAGTCGGCAAAAGAGCTATGCGGATGCTAGAAGGAAACCTTTAGAGTTTGAGGAGGGTGATATGGTTACGCTTAAGGTATCACCTTGAAAAGGTGTTATTTGTGATGACCCGGAAATTTCCGACCAAATTTAAACCAGATCTTAATATGATTTCGACACGATAAGCAAAGTCTGTAAAAGTGGAGTCTCAAAGTTTTTGAACTAATTATCTGAATCCAATTACTCTTCGACTATTCCCAACGATTCACGAACAATTGTGTGTAAGTAAAAATGTATATATTATATAAATATAAATATTAGAATATATAATATTTTGATTTAATCAAGTATACTTTCAATATTTAGAATTTAAAATATAAAATAATAGTTAGGATAATTAGTATCAATATTATTATCATTTTTATTATCATTACTGTTAATTATTTTCAACCGTATCAAAAATTATCAATATTATTATTAGTATCTTTATCAATATTATTATCATTATTATAAATAACATTTTTAGTATTATTTGTAATATTGATATTATAATTTTAAATTGTTATTATAATTATTAGTATTTTTATAATATCAATTGTATTCTTACTAACATATTTATATTATATAAATAAACTTAAACTTTATAAATAATACATTGATAATTATTAATATTAGTTAGATTTAAATTATATATAACTACATATATAAATACATGCACATATATAAAATACCGATTTATATATATATATATATATATATATATATATATATATATATATATATATATATATATATATACGGGAAAATATATAAATAAATACAGTCATATACATAGATAATACACAATTATGTATTCTGTTTCCTATCACAATCAACTTTTACAAAATTCTTCATCTTCTGCTCATGAGTTGTACTATATCGGATTCAGTTAGATCTTCAGGAGATACAAAACAAAATGTGTCAGATATCAATATCATATATTGTACGAATCTGTTTCCAGTCTCTTTCTGCTTTTATATTCTTGTGTTTTCTTCTCCTTGGCTAGAATATTATCTGACGACACCACCTGATGATATAACATTAGATCAAATCAAGTTTATCAATTAAGTATTCGAATTACATACGCAAAAACACTAAATATATACTCACAAATACATAGGAGATATACACATACCTTATTATTTTCTTCTTGATGAACCGTCACCGTGATCATCAACATAAAAATCATCGAAACTATCACCACATCTACCATCCTAATCGATCACCCAACTCTTCTGCTGCAGTACCAACGAAATACACCACAGTTCACCACCTTTGTTCCTCTTTCTTCTCTTTCTATCTTAATTTCGTTTTCTGTTTCTGAACAACCGACTATCAGAGCACCTCAAATCACCAACAATCAACACCATCATTGAAAAATCCCTTCCGTATGACCAACAGCAAGTTTGCTGTTTCTGTGAAGATGAAAAATTGGTACACGGTAGGAACGGATGATAGATATTATAGAGTTGATAAAGTGATGAAGATTGATAATAAATAAAAGGTGAATCCACGTTCTATTTTTTTTCTTTGTTCCTTGTTCCTTGTGGCCGACATTCCTTAAAATAAATAACCCACTTGTGCTATTATTATTCGCATACTTTACTACACATTAACCCTACCACTTTTACGTTATTGAACTCCTTAAAAACGAGCTGTGTAATTTGGCCGAAACCCTTTTCTCATGATGGGCCGAGATCCTAGTATTTCTGTTGGGCTGTACGTTGCTGTTTAAAAACAAATCCAGCCCAAATCCTTTGTGCTTTTATACTGCTATTTACGTGCTTCTGTTCCTGTCTGAAACCGACACCCAAAACCCACCACAAGCTAACCAGCGAATCACCTTTGTTGCTGTTGTTACGTTTCTTTTCTGTTCAGCTATCTTCCTGCTATAACTGATCGACTGTTTTTCCTCCTGTTGCTGATCGTGAACCAACCCCCACCCATAGTGTTGCTAGTTATTATTTTTTTCCTGCTTTCCGAGAATATAACAAGGAAAGATGATATGATAACTAATATACATATATTGAGGGTCACAAGATTAAAGTGGTCAACATAGATATGGGATGATATTATTATACTCGATAATGGTGAAGAAAGTTGGATACAATGACCCCATGTCTAGATAATGTGGTGATTCTTTGTTATTTTCAAACGGATCCCACATGATTTAAAGATGAAAAAGATGTGAAAATGATAAAGAGATGAAGTGATGGAGCAACTTTAGGTTTCTCTAATATTCGGTTGATTAATTTAAACCCATTCATCACCACCGCATAAATTTGTAGTTTATGTTTTCCACTTGCTAGTAAAGAAGATTGTGGACCAAGGGTTGTCCCTTCTAATTAATGTGCCAAATCAAAATATTAGGGATAGGGATTTCATTTTTGGGCCGCAGGCTTTTAAGTTGTTGTGGGCCGAGATCTTCTTTTTTTTTTGTTTGGCCGTGAGCCTTTTATTATCTGGTTGGGCCGAAATGAAACAGACGGGTTAAATAATTTGATGCTGTAAGTTTAATCGGGAAAACAGAAAACAGTTCAATGGTTAAGGGATGTGTCTGTTGAGCGAGAGGTCATGGGTTCGAGCCCTGACTAAGGAAGTTATTTTCTTTTTGGAGATTTCTCATGTGAGGTATTATTATTATTATTATTATTATTATTATTATTATTATTATTATTATTATTATTATTATTATTATTATTATTATTATTATTATTGTTATTCTAATTATTATTATCATCCTAATATTATAACTAGTATTAGAATAAGAAATTATTAGTGTTATGATTAAGATTATTGATATTAGTAATATTATTAGTAGTATCATTATTATAAAATTTTACACTTTTATTAAAATTATCATTTTCATTATTATTATATTATAACAAATAAAGATTTTATACATAAAATATATTTATATTACCTATAACTATATATTAAACATATTAACATATTTTTATATACAAAAATAAACATATATATAATATATAATTTAAGGTATAATATATAGACAAAAATGTGATACAAATTCTATATAAACTACAACACTAAATACATAAATATTATATAATTAACAGATGTAATTATTTGATTACCATTATATGTGTTAATATATATAAATGATATAGGTTCGTGAATCCGAGGTCAACCCTACACTTGTTTAAAGACGTCATATGTATTTTTACTACAAAATACAGTATGGTGAGTTTCATTTCCTCCCTTTTTAAATGCTTTTTGCAATATATATTTTTGAGACTGAGAATACATGCGTTGTTTTTATAACTGTTTTACGAAATAGACACAAGTAATCAAAACTACATTATATGGTTGAATTATCGAATCGAATAAGCCCCTTTTTAGTCTGGTAATCTAAGAATTAGGGAACAGACACCCTAATTGACGCGGATCCTAAAGATAGATCTATCGGGCCCAACAAGCCCCATCCAAAGTACCGAATGCTTTAGTACTTCAAAATTTATATCATGTCCGAAGGAGGATCCCAGAATGATGGGGATATTCTTATATGCATATTGTGAATGTCGGTTACCAGGTGTTCAATCCATATGAATGATATTTTTGGCTCTATGCATGGGACGTATGTTTATGAGAAATGGAAATATGAAATCTTGTGGTCTATTAAAATTATGAAATGATTATTTATGATAAACTAATGAACTCACCAACTTTTTGGTTGACACTTGAAAACATGTTTATCCTCGGGTACGAAAGAAATCTTCCGCTGTGCAATTGCTCATTTTAGAGATATTACTTGAAGTCATTCATGACATATTTCAAAAGACGTTGCATTCGAGTCATTGAGTGCATCAAGATTATTATTAAGTCGTTGATAGTTTGTTATTTTATGAAATGGGATGCATGCCTGTCAATTTTCGATGTAATGAAAGTTTGTCTTTTAAAAACGGATGCAATGTTTGTAAAATGTATCATATAGAGGTCAAGTACCTCGCGATGTAATCAACTATTGTGAATCGTTTATAATCGATATGGACTTTGTTCAGATGGATTAGGAGGGGTCGTGAAATTATTCGTTTTGGAAAGCGAGGGAAATTGAGCCCAAGATACATTGGGCCATTCAAGATCGAAAAACGCATTGGGCCGGTGGCCTATCGACTTAAACTACCTCTATAATTAGAAAAGATTCACAACATCTTTCATGTTTCGAACCTGAAGAAATGCCTAGCTACCGAAGATCTCATTATCCCTTTAGACAAAATTAAGATTGACGAGAAACTAAATTTCGTCGAAGAACCCGTCGAAATTATGGATCGTGAGGTCAAACGACTCAAACAAAGTAAGATACCAATCGTTAAGGTTCGGTGGAATGCTCGTAGAGGACCTGAATTCACTTGGGAACGAGAAGACCAAATGAAGCTGAAGTACCCACATTTGTTTTCCGATATCGCACGTTAACTAGGTACTATTCTAAATTTCGGGACGAAATTTAATTTAACGGGTGTGTAATGTAACGACCCGGATTTTTCCGCTAATATATTGAAGATTAATATTTACATAATTAATGTTTCCAACATGTTAAGCAATCAAACTCAATAAGAATTGGTTATTTACAATGAATTTTATACAAACGTTTGGCCACCCAGTCTGTCTGAAGATTTACGAACGTCATAAATTGAAATAATTATATAATGATGTATATATGGATATATATATATATATATATATATATATATATATATATATATATATATATATATATATATATATATATATATATATATATATATATATATATATATATATATACTTATGATTTGTTAAAATGATATTTAAGTATCTCATTATATATAATAACAATTGGTTATATACATAAAATGAGATTACTAACTTAAAGACTTCAAGACTATATACATATATATAACGATTAACGTTGTAATAACTTTTAAATTAAAATATATGTATATGTATTGTATTAATATGTATTAATACACTTTTGAAAGACTTAATAATATATATATCAATATATTTATACTCAATAAAGATAGCTATACTCATTTTCTCATTCAATTTTATCAAGAATCCTATTCGTATTCATACGGTATTTATACCCGTATCATACCCAGCTTCTATACGTATTTACTATGGGTATATACATACCAAATCATTGATCTTAGCAGCCCTCAATCAGTTGTGAGACATGTATAAACATGATGTAGACTTGTGGGAACCATGGCTTGGAAACTAGTATGACTAAATACATAAAATTACAAACCATGGAGCCATGTTGTTGCCCCCATTTTGATTCCAACATGTAGGATAAATAACCATCCATTTCATTCCAATTAACTACATAATTTTACTCTCTAAACACATACTCAAACACTCTCTCAAACCTCCATTCAATTCAGCAAGTATTGGTCTCATAATCCAAGTTATAATCATCATAACAAAGCTTGATCAAGAACACTTCAAGAATTCCAAGCCATCAAGGGTATCTTAGAACTCAAGATATTCTCCTTATTTCTCCAGCAACTTTACTCATTTGATTTGAGGTAGTAACCTTATTCATAATCTTATTCGATTCGTATTCATATAGCTATCTTATTTTGAGTTATAACTAATAACAACAAGAAAATAGTTTAGATTATTTCTAAACTTGTTTGCAAATAAACTTAATCCTTCTAACTTGACTTTTAAAATACTTAAACACATCTATTATGATAGTATGTCAAGCTAACATAAGGATATAAAACTTGTAAACACGAAGAACACCTTAAAATCGAATATACGCCGTCTTAGTCGAACGGGGGCTGTTTTGGGTTTAATTTTAAAAACCTATCTTAAACTTTGAATTAAAAGATTTCCTTTAGTGAAAAATCTTATTTTATATAGATATGAAATATATCCAAAATCCATGGTTAAACTCTAAGTGGAAGTATGTTTTTCAAAAGGGTCATCAAGATGTCGTTCTTACGACGGATATGACTATCTTCTCTTATTTGACACCTAAGCTGTATTTTCGACTATAAACCTATACATTTTCTATTAAGATTAATAATGTTGAGTTTGATACGAAACCATGGCAACTCGAATCACTCAAAACGGATTTGTAACGAAGAAATTATGGGTAAAACAAAATTGGATATTTTTCTTAATTTTTAGCTACGGACATGATTCATAAAAATGGATGCTAACCTTATCCTAGTTAACTTACCTTGTATCCTACATGTATCATGTATTTATACATGTATTGTTCCCGAACTTATGGAAATACAATTTATAATATTCGTGATTAAGTTCTACGACAATATATTATAGTCTTAATAAAGATCGTAAGGCACCATATATATATATATACGACTTGATCACCGTGGATTAGTATACAAAGTTTTGACATATCATTTTGACTTCTTCTATATATATTATTGGAACAAATTATTAGACACCATTGGCAGTAATCTCGAGTTAGCTGTGGGTCGAAGTGGATTCCAAAATATTATATACTTTGAGTTGTGATCGAGCCTGAGACATGTATATAATGGGTCGCGGATTGCTTCATACAATATACATATTATGTGTCTTATTATATTAAAACAATATATTATAGTGTTAGTGAATTCTAACACAATACACGCATTTATATTTATATATATATATATATATTTATACTGTTGGACTATTGGACTATTGGACTACGAACGTTGGACTACTAATAATGGACAATTAAAATTATCACAAGTATCATAAGTATGGAATATTAATTATATATATATATATATATATCTTGACACAAGAATATTATTATTAGGTTCGTGAATTTGTCAAAACACCAAGTTTTATCACCATCTATTCGGAAATCATCACAAGTGAGTTATAGTCCCATTTTTACTATCTAAATTATTTTGGGATGAGAATACATGCAAAATTTATAAATGTTTTACAAAATAAGCACAAGTTCATGGAACTACATTCTACGATTGTTTTGTTATACCGGATATCTGTACTTATTATTATTATGCTTGGTAACCTAAGAATTAGTGAAAAACACTAATTGACGCGAATCCTAAAGGTAGATCTACGGGCACTAACCACCCCCATTTTCGAATAGTGGAAATGCTTTAGTACTTCGAAGGGTTCTTGTCATACATTTGAATAGTGAAATGTATGATGCCAAATATCTTAAGCGCTCTATGTTAAGGTCGGTTACCAGGCGACTCATCGTATGAATGATTTTTGCAGTTGTAATGATCCTGCGCATTTAATTAAATGAAATCTTGTGGCTTATTAAATGTTATGATTATTATATAGAAATTAAACCTATGACTCACCAACATTTTTGTTGACGTTTTAAGCATGTTTATTCTCAGGTGAATATTAAAAATGCTTCCGCTGTCGTATGCCAATTCAAGGTCAAGATTTGGAGTCGGCATAATTGTTTATATTGTTTAAACTTGCATTCGGAGTATTTGTTATAATATATTTGATCATCTTGTAATGGGTTGTGTAAAAACTTATTTATTTGAGGAGATTGTCTTTGATAGACAATCTAAATTATGTCATTAAGACCTTTATTCAATAATAAAGGTTATGGTTGTTTTTAAAAAAAACGAATGCAAGATTTGAAAAACGTCTCATACAGAGGTCAAAACTTCGCAAAGAAACTAATTAATATAAAACGTTTATAATTAATATGAACGGGGCATTTCAGCTGGTATCAGAGCGTTGGTCTTAGAGAATCAGAAATTTTTTCATTAGTGTGTCTAACTGATTTTTGATGCATTAGTGAGTCTGGACTTCGACCGTAATTAATTTAAAAATGATTGCTTAATAGAATTGTTGGAAACATAAGATTATTAACATATAAATATTATAAGATATATCATTCTCTTAACGTGCCTGCTATTATGTGATAGATGACTTCATCCGATCATATAAGCATCTCTAGTGATTCAGATTTCATTTACTTATCAAGTGATTCGGAGGCTGAGTCAAAGCATACGACTTATGAACCAACGAAAAAGTTAACTTTTGGTGCTACCATTAAAGTGGAAAATTATTGGGAAAATTGGGAAGATTCACAATTGCCAGTAGAGGTTCCAGAAGAGGATCCAGAAAAAGATCCCGAAGAGGAACCCGAAGAAGAGGATCCTGAAGAAGTTGTGGAAATTACCAAACCACAACGTGATTTGGGAAAATCTTTGGCTGTTATACCCGATCTCAAACCCGATGAACCTATTATGACCCAAAATGTTTGTGATCATCCACCTGAACTACCTAAGAGACCAGTTTATAAAATGACCGCTCGTATAACGACTGTTGGTTTTGCTCCCAAACAATTAGCCAAAAGAACCAATTGGGAGGAATTGGAAAAAGAACTATCCAAACAAAAATCCAAACGTTTGGCCGAGAAAGAAACAACGTCAACATCTAAGAAATCTCGCCGTTCTTGAACCATCGGCAGCTATCCTGTATTCCATGCATTGTGAAATATGTATTATATTGTGTGTTTAATTTTGTAAGAAAATCCACAATGTAATTTTCCTTATGATTGTATAATAATAAGAATAAGCATGGAAGGTTTATTATTATTATTACAACTTATTATTATGTAGTAACGTAATAACTTACCATAGTTTTTCATATTAGAATTTTAGTAGTTAATTTGTGTGTTAGCTGCTAAGTATGAACATTATTACAGTTATAAAACGCTAATATGAAGAAAAGGCTTTTATAATAATAAGTTCATATTAAGCTACAAAATACTTTTTGGCTACTTCTAAAATTCTATATGATTAACTCAGTCGGCTATTTTTGAAGGAAATGGCTCCTCCAGCTACTAGACAACAACAATTGAACACAGAAGAACTTCAAGCTTTCGCTGCAAATATGGCTGCAGTGGTGAATGCAATGAACAACAATAACCAATCGGGTTCCAGCAGTGGAGGAAACAATGGCAACCGGGTAGGATGTTCTTACAAAGCTTTTATGGCCTGCAAACCCAATGAGTTTGAAGGAACTGAAGGACCCGTTGGACTAAAGCGGTGGACAGAGAAAGTTGAAGCCGTGTTCGCAATCAGCAACTGCGCAGAAGAGGATAAAGTTAAGTATGCCACACATACTTTTAGGGGTACTGCTTTGACATGGTGGAATACCTACATGGATTACGTAGGACAGAATACCGCCTACGCACTTCCATGGTCCGCTTTTAAGCACATGATGACGGAAGAGTACCGTCCCAGAACAGAAATCAACAAGCTTAAGGAAGAGCTTAAAGCACTGACAACCCAAGGGTTAGACGTCACTACCTACGAGCGACGTTTCAACGAACTGGTTTTAATGTGTCCTGGAGTATTTGAGGATAAAGAGGCAAAAATTGAAGCGTTCATAAAAGGGTTGCCGGAACGAATCCAAGAGCATGTATGTGCTAACGACCCTGCAATAATGCAGAAGGCGAGTCGTATAGCCCACAAATTGAAAGGCCAAATTACAGGAGGAGGCCATAATGAAACAGAGAAAGAGAAAGTGGGAGGAAAGCAGTGATCAGGGTCACCAGTCCAACAACAACAATCAAAACAACAACTACAACAACAATCGCAACCACCCCAACAACAACTATAATCGCAACAACAACCGTAACCAAAACAACAACAACAACAACAACCTCAATCCTAACAATAACAACAACCGTCTCAACAACAATAACTCTAACAACAACAACAACAACAACGACGACAACAAAAAGCAAAGAACTATATGCCCAAGGTGTGATACGTTTCATCCGAAGTGGTTTTGTAGAGAGTTATGTACTAGGTGCAACAGGAATGGCCATATTGCGGCAAAATGTGAAGTCTACGGACCAAATAGAAACAAAGGAGCAAATAATGCAGGAACAAATAATAACGGCGTTGTTTGCTATGGATGTGGAAAACCGGGTCATACCATAAACCAGTGCCGGAATGGAAATAGGTAAAGCCATGGGAGAGCCTTCAACATTAATGGGGAGAAAGCACAGAAAGACCCGGAATTTGTTACGGGTACGTTTCTTATCAACAATACACCTGCTTATGTTTTATTTGATTCGGGTGCCGATAGAAGTTATATGAGTAGAGAATTTTGTGCCAAATTAAATTGCCCGTTAACGCCTTTGGATAAAAAGTGT
Source organism: Rutidosis leptorrhynchoides (assembly GCF_046630445.1). Classification (NCBI taxonomy): domain Eukaryota; kingdom Viridiplantae; phylum Streptophyta; class Magnoliopsida; order Asterales; family Asteraceae; genus Rutidosis; species Rutidosis leptorrhynchoides. Next base: position 196,157,023 of record NC_092334.1, read on the forward strand.
ATAGTTGAAGTAGCAAATGGTAAACTAATTAAGGTTGATAAAATTTTCCGAAATCGAAAAATTAGTTTAGTTAGCGAAACGTTTGCAATTGATTTAATACCGGTGGAATTGGGAAGCTTCGACGTAATTATTGGAATGGACTGGATGTCCAAGGTGAAAGCCGAAGTTGTTTGTCATGAGAAGGCGATTCGCATTCCGAGAGAAAACGGGTTAGCTTTAATGGTGTACAGAGATAAGGGTAATGCCAAATTAAATCTTATTAGTAGTTTGAAGGCGCGCAAACTAATAAGAAAAGGTTGCTATGCCATACTAGCACACGTCGAGAAGGTTGAAAAAGAAGAAAAGAAAATCGATGACGTTCATGTTGCAAGAGAATTTCCTGAGGTGTTTTCGGACGAATTACCGGGACTACCTCCACACCGATCCGTTGAATTTCAAATAGATCTTGTACCAGGAGCCGCACCAATAGCTCGTGCTCCATATAGACTTGCGCCCACCGAAATGAAAGAATTACAAAGTCAGCTACAAGAATTATTAGAACGTGGTTTTATCCGACCGAGTACGTCACCATGGGGAGCTCCAATTTTATTCGTTAAAAAGAAAGATGGGTCTTTTCGCATGTGTATCGATTACCGAGAGCTGAACAAAGTAACCATCAAAAACCGATACCCTTTACCCCGAATCGACGACCTATTTGATCAACTCCAAGGTTCGAGCGTATACTCCAAAATCGACTTAAGGTCGGATTATCATCAACTGAGGGTTAAAGAAGCCGATATACCGAAAACAGCCTTCAGAACTCGTTATGGCCACTACGAATTCATGGTTATGCCATTCGGTTTAACCAATGCACCCGCAGTTTTCATGGATCTCATGCACCGAGTATGTAGTCCATATTTAGATAAGTTTGTTATTGTCTTTATTGATGACATTCTTATCTATTCGAAGAATAACCAAGAACACGAACAACACTTGAGACTTGTATTAGAGTTGTTAAGAAAAGAACAACTTTATGCAAAATTCTCTAAGTGCGCTTTTTGGTTAAATGAAGTACAATTTCTTGGCCACGTAGTCAGTAGTAATGGAATCAAAGTTGATCCCGCCAAGATCGAAGCCATCAAAAGTTGGGAAACCCCGAAAACTCCAACGCAAATACGTCAATTTTTGGGTTTAGCCGGTTATTATAGGAGATTTATTCAAAATTTCTCCCGAGTAGCCAAACCTTTAACCGCATTGACACATAAGGGGAAGAAGTATGAATGGACTTCCGAACAAGAGGGTGCCTTCCAATTGTTGAAAAAGAAGTTGAATACGGCACCTATTTTATCGTTACCTGACGGAATGGAAGATTTTGTTATTTACTGCGACACATCAAGAATGGGTTTTGGGTGTGTTCTTATGCAACGGAAGAAGGTGATTGCATACGCTTCTAGACAACTCAAAATTCATGAACAAAACTACACCACACACGATCTGGAATTGGGCGCCATTGTTTTTGCATTAAAGATGTGGAGACATTATCTATATGGGGTCAAGTTTATCATATACACTGACCACAAAAGTCTCCAACATATTTTAAATCAAAAGCAACTAAATATGAGGCAGCGTAGGTGGGTTGAGCTGCTAAATGATTATGATTGTGAAATCCGTTACCACTCGGGGAAAGCAAATGTGGTAGCCGATGCCTTGAGTTGAAAGGAAAGAGAACCTATTCGAGTAAAGGCTATGAACATGATTATTCATACTAATCTTACTACTCGAATAAAAGAGGCACAACAGGAGGTTTTGAAGGAAGGAATTTTTGGAAGGGAAATACCCAAAGGATTAGAAAAACAGCTTAATATTCGGGAAGACGGAACCAGGTATTTAGCTGAAAGAATTTGGGTACCAAGGAATGGGGATTTGAGGAAAGTGGTACTAGATGAAGCACATAAAACCAGATATTCAATACATCTCGGAGCGGGGAAAATGTACCAAGACCTCAAGAGAAACTTTTGGTGGCCAGGAATGAAGGCCGATATAGCCATATATGTAGGAGCATGTTTGACTTGTTCTAAAGTCAAAGCTGAGCATCAGAAACCATCGGTTCTACTCCAACAACCTGAAATCCCAGAATGGAAATGGGAAAACATTACCATGGATTTCATTGCTAAGTTACCGAGAACTGCAGGTGGTTATGATATGATTTGGGTAATAGTCGATCGTCTTACTAAGTCAACACACTTTCTGCTAATAAAAGAAGAGGATGGTATAGAGAAATTAGCACGATTATATCTGAAAGAAGTTGTTTCTAGACATGGTATACCAATTTCTATTATCTCTGATCGTGATAGCAGATTTACTTCTAGATTTTGGCAGGCATTACACGAAGCGTTGGGAACTCGTCTAGATTTAAGTACTGCCTATCATCCACAAACTGATGGGCAGAGTGAAAGGACGATTCATACACTCGAAGACATGTTATGAGCATGTGTTATTGATTTTGGAAGCAGTTGGGATCGACATCTACCGTTAGCTGAGTTTTCCTACAACAACAGCTATCATTCTAGCATTGAGGCGGCACCATTCGAGGCACTTTATGGGAGGAAGTGCAGGTCTCCGATTTGTTGGAGTGATGTGGGGGAAAAACAGATTACAGGTCCGGAAATTATCCAGGAAACTACCGACAAGGTCATTCAGATTCAGCTACGATTGAAAACAGCCCGGAGTCGGCAAAAGAGCTATGCGGATGTTAGAAGGAAACCTTTAGAGTTTTAGGAGGGTGATATGGTTATGCTTAAGGTATCACCTTGGAAAGGTGTTATTCGTTTTGGAAAGCGAGGGAAATTGATCCTAAGATACATTGGGCCATTCAAGATCGAAAAACGCATTGGGCCGGTGGCCTATCGACTTGAACTACCTCCACAATTAGAAAAGATTCACAACACCTTTCATGTTTCGAACCTGAAGAAATGCCTAGCTACCGAAGATCTCATTATCCCTTTAGACGAAATTAAGATTGACGAGAAACTAAATTTCGTCGAAGAACCCGTCGAAATTATGGATCGTGAGGTCAAACGACTCAAACAAAGTAAGATACCAATCGTTAAGGTTCAGTGGAATGCTCGTAGAGGACCTGAATTCACTTGGGAACGAGAAGACCAAATGAAGTTGAAGTACCCACATTTGTTTTCCGATATCGCACGTTAACTAGGTACTATTCTAAATTTCAGGACGAAATTTAATTTAACGGGTGTGTAATGTAACGACCCGGATTTTTCCGCTAACATATTGAAGATTAATATTTACATAATTAATGTTTTCAACATGTTAAGCAATCAAACTCATTAAGAATTGGTTATTTGCAATGAATTTTATACAAACGTTTGGCCACCCAGTCTGTCTGACGATTCACGAACGTCATAAATTGAAATAATTATATAATGATGTATATATGGATATATATATACTTATGATTTGTTAAAATTATATTTAAGTATCTCATTATATATAATAACAATTGGTTATATACATAAAATGAGATTACTAACTTAAAGACTTCAAGACTATATACATATATATAACAATTAACGTTGTAATAACTTCTAAATTAAAATGTATGTATATGTATTGTATTAATATGTATTAATACACTTTTGAAAGACTTAATAATATATATCAATATATTTATACTCAATAAAGATAGCTATACTCATTTTCTCATTCAATTTTATCAAGAATTCTATTCGTATTCATAAGGTATTTATACTCGTATCATACCCAGCTTCCATACGTATTTACTATGGGTATATACATACAAAATCATTGATCTTAGAAGCCCTCAATTAGTTGTGAGATATGTATAAACATGATGTAGACTTGTGGGAACCATGGCTTGGAAACTAGTATGACTAAATACATAAAATTACAAACCATGGAGCCATGTTGTTGCCCCCATTTTGATGTCAACATGTAGGATAAATAACCATCCATTTCATTCCAATTAACTACATCATTTTACTCTCTAAAAACATACTCAAACACTCTCTCAAACCTCCATTCAATTCAGCAAGTATTGGTCTCATAATCCAAGTTATAATCATCATAACAAAGCTTGATCAAGAACACTTCAAGAATTCCAAGCCATCAAGGGTATCTTTGAACTCAAGATATTCTCCTTATTTCTCCAGCAACTTTACTCATTTTATTTGAGGTAGTAACCTTATTCATAATCTTATTCGATTCATATTCATATAGCTATCTTATTTTGAGTTATAACTAATAACAACAAGAACATAGTTTAGATTATTTCTAAACTTGTTTGCAAATAAACTTAATCCTTCTAACTTGACTTTTAAAATACTTCAACACATGTATTATGATAGTATGTCAAGCTAACATAAGGATATAAAACTTGTAAACACGAAGAAAACCTTAAAATCGAATATACGCCGTCTTAGTCGAACGGGGGCTGTTTTGGGTTTAATTTTAAAAACCTATCTTAAACTTTGAATTAAAAGATTTCCTTTGGTGAAAAATCTTATTTTATATAGATATGAAATATATCCAAAATTCATGGTTAAACTCTAAGTGGAAGTATGTTTTTCAAAAGGGTCATCAAGATGTCGTTCTTACGACGAATATGACTATCTTCTCTTATTTGACACCTAAGCTGTATTTTCGACTATAAACCTAATTAATATGAAACGTTTATAATTAATATGAACGGGGCATTTCAGCTTGCCTCTTCAGTTTACACTCCGGCTACGCCACCTCACTCACCCAAGGCTGAATCTCTTGTTGAAGATGATGCTTATGAGGGTGATACTGAAGGTGATTAGGGGTGTTCATCGATTCGGTTTTCGGTTTCTTCAGTTTATTCAGTTCGGCGTATTCGGTTTTGATATATTTTTGAGCAAAACCGAAAATCGAACCGAAAATTGAATTCAAAATCAAAACCGAACCAAAACCGAAAATCGAATTCAAATTCGATTCGGTTCGGTTCGGTTTTCAGTTATAACCGAAAATCTTAAAAAGTTCAAAACTCTAACAAAACTACTGCATACATTTTTATGCTTGAGTTATCTTCGACAAGATGGAAATAGAGATGCCCAATGTTTTAGTTGGGTTCAATAAGAGACTATAATAGTTGTTCAGGGGGACTATTAAGTTGATCAAGATTATGATATTTAATATTATTTGTGTAGAGTTTTTCAAAGATTCATGTACCATAATAACACTATTATCTTTTTTTTACAAGATGTAAGCAACAACAAAAATACTCTATATAATGTATAATGTAGGGTGAAGATTTAGGATATGAATAAGATTGATGGAGACTTATAAAAAAGACTCATGTATAATACGAAGTAATAAATAATAAATAATTAACTTTATAAGAATCATTTACACTGAGAACCAAATAACTAACCTTTTTAATTCTTCATAATAAGAATATGAAGCTGTAATCAATAGATGGGTGGGTAAGGATATAATGGGAAAGAAGATACAGATATGTACATGTCCTTTCTTATTTTTAGAAATTCCATTATTTAAAAAAGTAATAAAAGTTGGGCGGCCTAATTGATAGATGGGCGGGAAATGGAATGAATCCGAAATTTTTAAGTACGTACAGTCAGTCATTGATGATCATATATAATATTATTATAATTATATAATAATATAATAATATAATATATAATATATATATGAATATATAATATAACAACAATAATAATAAATTATTAAGTTAAATTCGGTTTTGAATTCGGTTTTCGGTTAAACTGAATTCACAGATTCCAAAACCGAAAGCCGAACCGAAAACCGAATTACGAATTCGGTTTCGGTTTTGATCGATCCAAAACCCATTTAACTGATTCGGTTCAGTTTTTTTCGGTTTGGTTTTGGATTGATTTCGGGTTAAACGGTTTCAAACAGAATATTGAACACCCCTATAGGTGATAACTCGGAATGAGATGTTGAGGGGTGATGTGTTCTAGAGGGTATATGAAACGGTTATTATGTTTACACTAAATACTATGAAAAATATCCTAAATTTTATACTAAAACACAATAGGCAAGTATACCTATCGTATGGTAATATAGCTAGGGAAATTCCGGGATATCGTTCCAAGGACTACGTTAGATTGTCAACTAGATTTTACGGTTAATTATATAGCTATTTTAGTAAGTTAGTAATTTTTAGGGGTTTTATCGTGTAACGACCGATTTCTCAATTAGATTTTCTAATATGAGACTAGCAATTTTTTAACAATGTTAAGGCACTAAATTTATTCTAAATAAATGGTGAAAAAGTAAATAAAAGTTACGGCGTAAAGAAAAGTTAATAACAGTACATATAGCGAAAATTTGACTAAACGAGGTATATATATATATATATATATATATATATATATATATATATATATATATATATATATATATATATATATATATATATATATATATATATAAAGGGATTATGCTTATCTAAACCTTTTAATACGTCATGTTTGATATTTTTCTTTGTAAATAATGGGTTAATTTCTTTTATACTAGAATATTCAATTAGTCCACCTGGAGTTTTCCAGCGCGGACATATAGTCAATATATAGTCAAAATTACCCAACGCAAGTGTCCTTGTCGTCGAGATCCTAACGACTATAATTAAATATTTCTATTAAATAATAATTTACACTGTGACGCGGTTTTCACTTTTGTCAACAATTATACCAGTTTTTCCTGTGTATAATCCATCCCTGTGTCAACTAGTTTCTTTTAAATTAATTCGTTCCCGTGTTCGGATAAACGCACAATTATTAATATATATAAATAACCCGTTCACCGTGTCCAGTCAAACGTATATGGCTATTTATATATACAGCTAATTGTAAATATATATATATATATATATATATATATATATATATATATATATATATATTAAATTAACGAATTTTCATTCTGTTAAACAAATATATAATCCATTAATAGTCAATAGTCCAGTTTTACATGAATCGTTCTTTTGTGTAAACATTAAATAAAAGTATAAATTAATTAACCCAAACCATATATTTTTAGTCAAACATCACGATTAATTGGCATAGATAAGCATAATATAAATTTAGCTACGGGACATGAGACGAGGATAAAAGATACAACTTACAACAAACTTCACTTCCATTATTTTGACACGGTAGAAACTTGAATTAAAATAAAATCATATGGGGAAATTCAACATTTGGGGAAATTCTCGACTAGTCATCTCTGCCGGTGTGTCCTTCCCAACTTGAAAACCCTACTGTTCCGTTTACTTTATTTTTTCTGCGACCGATCTCTGCCGCTGAAATACTCCACTTGCTATTACTCCTTGTCGGTAAATCTGTATCTATATATTTACCTTTCATGTTATATGGCAATTATTAAATTTCGTGCCTTTTAATTTTATAGTCGTTGATTGAATTGCAATCAACATCTCAATTGTTGATTTTGTAACTGTGTTGCTGTTTAGCTAATTTTAGTTTGGGTGACTTTCTTCTTTCGATCTACTTCCATTATTTATCTGCTATTAGAATCATCCCGGTAATTTCATGTTTATTTATCTGCTATCAAAACTGTCTTTTACAGATCCATTATTATATTCATGTATGTGGATAAGGTAATGTTTGTACAGATCCAGATCTGATTCCTTTTTCTCTGATTAGTTCATTTCAATTCCTGTAAAATTCGTATTATTAAAATACAAATGAAATTAAGTTCGCACAATTTCCATTTCATCTTCTGCTAACTTTCATCCCCATTTCCAATTTCTTCTCACCAAATTCCCACCACCGTAAAACCACCCTAATCCACCCAACATCCACCACCAAAGTGTAAAAATGGAGTGTGTGAGAGAGAGTGAGAGGGGGGAGAGTGAGAGGAGAGAGATTCATGCACACAGGTTTAGTACGACGGGGCAGAGAGATCGCGGAGAGGGAAAGCCTAGGGTTCCGACGACAACAAAGTTTTTCGGGCATCGTTTGACATCATTTATGTTCTTTAATTTCAGTGATCATTGGGCTATTTCTGATCTTTGGTGGGTCTTCAAGAAATTCGGCGATCTTAGGGACATCTACTTGGCAGGCAAACGACTAAGAAATGGACTCAAGTTCGGTTTTGCTAGGTTCCATGGTGTTGGAGATGAAGCACAGTTTCTTCGTCGACTAGAAAGCATAACGTTTGATTCAAGACCAATTAGGGTTTTTAGAGCCGTCAACCGTTCGCAAAACCCTGACTCAAATCGTTTCAATACCAGGCCTGTTTTTCAAGGCAACGGACCAAAAGGTAATACTGGTGGTGCTGTCTGGATACCAAAGGGGTCATCAAAGGTGGGCACTAGTCGTGGAGATGATTTTTCGGCTCTCAATGAGGTATTCGGTGAACCTAAATCTAGGTTATTCGGTGAACCTAAACCTCAGGAGGATTTAAGAACACTGCTGATCAAATCTAGATCGAGAAAGGCCTGGAAATCGGAAGAAGCTGAAAGGTTTCGTACGGTGGAGGTTGAAGATAACTCTCCATTGGTGGGGATGGAAGATTGTATTATTGTTGGTGAACTGAAAAACATTGGTGCACTTAACCTTATTACCACGATAGGGCTGGCTAACGGATACGATGGTATACATATTAAGTACATTGGTGGCCTACATGTGTTATTGATATGTGCCAACAGTGTTACGGCCAAAAATATTGTATGTGATGCTAATTCGCCGGTGAAAAAGTGCTTTAATGAGTTAAAATTGTGGGATGGCCGTTCAGTCAATTCGGGTAGATTAACGTGGGTCGAGATCATAGGGGTTCCGTTTAAATATTGGTCTTGTAGTACCTTTAAATCAATTGCAGAGTGGTGGGGGCCAGCCCTGGATTTCAAGAATTGCAATATTATTCGTGGTAATCAAAATCTAATTTCGGGTAAAGTCTTGATTCATACTAAGAATGACGAACGCATCAATGGAATAGTAAAATTGGTCGCAGGCATCTGGTGCAAACATGTTGGTATTTCAGAATGTGATGATAAAATAGAACTTGATTTGGAAAATATTCCACAGTCGGATTGGGACAGCTCGGAAGATGAGGAAGAAATTCCGAATTCTTTGTCCGGTGATGACGCTTCCGATGAACTTGAAGATGGGGAGATTCGATCGGAAAAAGGTCAGGTGAATGGTGGCGGTCATGGCAGCTTACCATTGCAGGTGGAAGATGATGGGTCTTCCTGCATGGGAATTAAGCAACCTTTTGATAAAGATAATAATGATGATGCTTTTTTGTCCAATGTGCAAGAATCACCTATAGATGCAAATATCTCCAAGTCCAAGACTCCGGATACCAAGGTGAGGTCTGATGTCTCGAATAAAAAGTAAATCCTGAGGGCTGTTATTCGGGTACTAGTGTTGGGTCAGCTCACTTCAACTTAAATGGGCCCAACTTTCATGTTGATAAATCTGGCCCAGTATCTCGTGATAATCCAGCAAAGGTGCTTAGTGTTGATGGGCCTATTAATCAAAATAAGTTTAATATCATTAGGTCGGCCGATCCAAGAGATAATGTGGCGATAGAGGATCTCGGTGATACCGATTGCTCATCGGATGAAGAAGAATGTAAAAGTCCAGTTAAGAACTACGGTGGTGACGGGGTGGAGAAGGCTAAGATTTCCGGTGATACATCCTCGTTGAATGTTATGGATACCGCTAACAACTATTTGCCTAAAAAAGCAACTAAAGGGGTTGTTTATGCTTCTGATTCGTCCAATTGCTGCTGGAATTCCATCGGCAACTGGAAAGCTTCATCGAAAATTTTACATGCGAAAAAATCGACTAGGAAAGGGAAAGGCGTTGAGGATCCAAGTGGGATTAATTGTGTGACATGTGGTAGTAGAAGATCGAAACTGAGTAAGAAGCCATCGTCGTCTAGGAATAGCAAGAAGAAGGAGGTGAGCCAATTGATATCGGAAAACAGTATTGGAGTTGAGGAATTCGGCACCAATCTTGGTCTAAAATGGACCAAGAAAGATATGTAAGTGTCTTCTTTCTCTGTTCGTATCTTCTTTTTATTTATGAAGATTATTTCCTTAAACATTCGTGGGTTCGGGTCCGGGAAAGAAAGTAAGTTTGGTGATGTTAAAAGCTTATGTTTGGTCGAAAGGCCCTCTATTCTAGCATTTCAAGAAACTAAATGTCATAACCTTGTCGACAATTGGATATTCGGGCTTTGGGGTTCTAATGATTGTGGGTATGTTCAAAAATAAATGATTGGTAAGTCGGGGGGACAATTAATAATTTGGGATAAAAACATCTTCGAGGTTTATAGTGAGCTAATTGGTGACTTTTTTATTGCTATACGGGGGAAATGGAAACAGTCGGGAAATGAATCGATTATTGTCAATGTGTACGGTCCGCATGATGACGCCAATAAATGTAAGTTTTGGGATTCGCTTGACAAGATCTTGTGTATTGATGGTGTGTCGTGGGTCATTTGTGGGGACTTTAATGAGGTTAGAGATAAGTCGGAAAGATTGAATTGTGAATTTTTTTATAACCGGGCTAGGAGGTTTAACGAGTTTATTGATAGAAATAGTTTAGTGGACATTCCTTTGGGTGGGAGGAAATTTACTAGGGTTAGTGATGATGGGTTGAAAATGAGTAAACTAGATAGATTCTTGGTTTCGGACGACTTTCTTAGCTTTTGGACCGATCTAAAAGTGGTGGCTTTAGATAGAACTGTATCGGATCATTGTCCTATTATGATGTCGGATGGTGAAGTGGATTTTGGGCCTAAACCGTTTAAAATCTTTGATGATTGGTTCGTGGTTGAGGGTATTGACAAGGTTATTGCCGATTCTTGGTCTGGTCCAATGGGGGGTAACCGGAAGGATTGCGTTTTTCGTAACAAGTTAAAAAGATTAAAAGGAGACCTTAAAGAATGGAGTAAAGTTCACTTTGGCAAGCTTGATTGTGAGATTGAGTCGGTTAAAAAGGTGGTAACGGATCTTGAAATGAAAGCAGAAGTAGGTAGTTTAAAGGATGAAGAGCGGACTAAATGGCTAAACTCAAGAAAAACATGGATGGAAAAGGAAAAAATCAAGACAGGGATGCTAAAACAGAAAGCTCGTGTTCGTTGGATGATCGATGGAGACGAAAACTCAAAATATTTTCATAATTCCTTAAAGAGAAAATATAATAAAAACAACATCCGGGGGATTAATGTTAATGGGTCTTGGTGTGAAAATCCTAATACAATCAAAGAAGTTGCTTTCAACCATTTTAAGAGCATATTCGAGGTACATAATTCGGATGGACCAAGCCTTGAAGGGCTTTTTTTCTGAATTGATTACATCAGCGGACAACGAGCTCTTAGAAGCTCCTTTCACGGAAGGGGAAATTTGGGAATCGGTCAAATGTTGTGGTAGTTCGAAGGCCCCGGGACCGGATGGGTTCAACTTTGGTTTTTTCAAAAAGTTTTGGTCCATAATCAAAGATGATTTGGTAGGTGCTATCAACTGGTTTTGGGTTTTTGGCGAGTTTTCAAAGGGTTGCAATGCCTCTTTTGTTTCCCTTATTCCGAAGAAATCGGACCCGCTGAGTTTTAGTGATTATCGCCCGATTAGTCTTATTTGCAGTTATTATAAAATTATCGCGAAGATGTTGTCTTTGAGAATTTGTAAAGTGGTACCTAGTCTTGTAGGGAAGGAACAGAGTGCGTTTCTTGGGGGTAGATATATTCTAGACGGTGCGTTAGTTGCAAATGAAGTGGTCGAAGATCTTAAACGAAACAAAAAGCACGGCCTAATTTTTAAGGTAGACTTCGAGAAAGCCTTTGATTCGCTTAATTGGGATTATCTTCTTGAAGTGATGAAATGTATGGGGTTCGGTACCAAATGGTGTAAGTGGATTTCCTCGTGTCTTAAATCGGCTACAATCTCCATTCTCATAAACGGGTCTCCGACAAGTGAGTTTAATCTTAAAAGGGGCGTTCGCCAAGGTGATCCCTTATCACCTTTCCTTTTTATTATTGCAGCGGAGGGACTTAATATCCTAACGAAAAAGGCGGTTGAGAGAGGGATGTATAAAGGGGTGGAGGTGGGTAAAGATAAAGTCGTCATTTCTCATTTACAATATGCGGATGATACGATTTTTTTTGGCGAATGGAGTAGACGTAATGCGCGAAATTTAATGTACTTGTTGGAATGTTTTGAACGGGCTTCGGGGTTGAAGGTTAATTATAATAAAAGTCAATTATTTGGGATAGGCATTAGTAATGATAACGTGGAAGCTCTTGCGTCTTGGTGTTCATGTCTTGCAGGTCGGTTGCCTTTCATGTATTTGGGTATTCCCGTGGGTAATAAGATGAAGAAATTGAATGATTGGTCCCCGGTGATCGAGAAATTTAACAAGAGGTTAGCGGACTGGAGAGAAAAAATGATTTCATTCGGTGGACGGTTAACTTTAGTTAAGTCGGTTCTCTCTAGCCTACCTCTCTATTACTTCTCGCTCTTTCGTGCCCCTACTTGTGTGCTAAATTCTCTCGAGAGTGTGAGACGGAAATTTTTTTGGGGCGGGACGGGTTCTAAATCTAAAATGTCATGGGTTAAGTGGGAAAAAATCCTTCTTCCTCACGAAGAAGGAGGTTTAAATATCATGTCCTTAAAAAGTAAAAATTTAGCTCTTCTTTGTAAGTGGTGATGGAGGTTTAAAACCGAAACTAACACTTTGTGGGTCGCCGTAATTCGTAGCATTTATGGTTCTAATGGAGGTCTTGTGCTTGGAAACGGGCTTGTCCGAAAACCAAACGCTAGCCTTTGGAATTCTATTTGTGTTGCAGGAAAACATGTGGACGGGTTAGGGATTTCTTTCTCTAAGTCTTTCATACGCTTGCTCGGGGACGGGAAAAGCACCTCTTTTTGGAATGACATTTGGGTGGGGAACGCAAGCCTCAAAGACAAATTCAAAAGATTATACAGGCTCGGGATTGACAAAGATATCAACATCAGTAACAAAACCGAAGAATTTAAGGGAGATGGGCTCGGCAATTGGGCCTATCCACCTATGGGACGAACGAATAGTGAACTAACTGAATTGCGAGATACTGTTCGGAACTTGCAGCTGATCGAAGATAAAAAAGACTGTTGGAGCTGGAATCTCAATTCGAAGGGTACATATATGGTCAAGGACTGTTCGGTTCTAGTGGACAAAGTCATCCTACCACGTGCGGTTAATTCAATTGAGTCGTTACGAAATGGTTTGGTTCCAAAAAAAGTAGAGGTGTTTATTTGGCGGGCGAGATTAGGTCGTATACCGGTAAGGTTCGAGTTAGATAAACGGGGCATCGATTTGAACAGCGTGAGATGTCCGATTTGTGATGGTGACATTGAGACGGTGGAACATATACTTTTTTCTTGTCAAATGGCCAAAGACATATGGGCGAAAGTCCTTAAATGGTGGGGGTATAATTCGGCTTTATTCGGGTATGAGGATATTTTTAATGGTACCTTCGGTTACGTAGCACATGATCACAAAAGGAACCAATGGCAAGCGGTTTGTTGGGTGGTTTGTTACATTATATGGAAGAATCGAAATGCAAAGGTGTTCAAGAATAAGCTCGAGACGGTCCCATCTTTATTTAGCGAGATTCAAGTTCTTTCATACGATTGGATTTCACGACGTTGCAAGGGTCATATTATGGATTGGCTTCAATGGTTCTCACAACCTTAGTTTCTCTCTTTTGTTAGTTGCAATCTTTGCAATTAGCTTAGGGCGGTGTAATTTGTTTTCTCTATTTCTTTCGTGATGTACTGTGTTGTTAAGGTTGCCCAGTCAACCATGTACTATTCGTGATTGTTTAATATAAGTCCTTCTTGCTTTTCAAAAAAAAAAAAAAAAAAACTTGAATTAAAAACACCGTACTAATATTGATACAGTGCAAACTCAAGAACTAACCTTTTGTATTAAATGAAAAAAAAAAAACGGACGGAGTGATATATGGATGGTGTGAGAGGAAAGTCTCTTTTGTTGACCAACTGCCTCTCGACCTCTCCCCCATTCAACTTGTTATACGAAGTATTAATATAGAAACATCAATAGTGTGTTTTTAGTGTGTGGTGTATGTTTTTGTGTGTAGTGTGTGTTATACACATACATCTCTTCATTATTACTCCGTAGTATCTTATTTCTATAATACTTCATCTTTTTTTTTTATTATTATTATTATTATTATTATTATTATTATATTATTATTATTATTATTATTATTATTATTATTATTATTATTATTATTATTATCATGCAGAATCGTTACAACTTGTCTGGTGCTAGCTTTGATCTCTTGTACTTCATGTTTGTTGATTTGTACATCTTCGTCTTTAACTGATTTCTTGACATAATTTTCACCTCGAAGCTCCGTTTACATTTATAGAAATTTATAAAAATAAAACTCGAAACTAATAAAAATACATGTAAAAACCTATTATTTCGAACCGATATTGCGACTAAATATATATTCATTTTGAGCAATATCAATGAGATAGTGGAGGAGCCTGTAGAAGAAGAAGAGGAAGAGGAAGAGGAACCTTCCGAGGAAGAACCCGAGGAAGAATCTGAGCCCGAGAAAGAGTCTAAGTCTGAGCCTCCTGTTGTCATAGCTCCTTCTTCAAAAAGAAAGGAACCTGAGACCCCTGTTACCGAGGGTGCAAGCTCATCTAAAACGCCCCATGCTGCTATGTCCTATGTTTTTCACCAACTCTCTTGAACATGCTATGGTGATGTATGACTTGCATGAATTAAAGGCAAACTTTGTTAAGCTAAAGGAAGCTGTTGGTGTTCACTTTAAAAAGCTTGAGGAGCGCCAGGATGAGTTGGCAGAGAGGCTGCTATGAGACATGATAAGCATATTGAACAACAACATCAGAAGATTTCTGAGCCGGAGAAGTTTGTGATATACTTCAAAGGCTATATAAAGGATCAACATAAGCCCAAACCACCATCTCCTAAGAAAGATTGAGTCCTTAGGACTTTATCTATTTTTCATTTTAGTTTTCATATTCATTGTAAAGGCTTATGCCTATAGCACTTTTCTTTTCCCTCGTGTAATAAAAGATATTAGTTACCTTTCGTGAAATTTTAATGAATTTAAGTGTTTTGTTATATCTTGTTGTTTCCCTTATCTATCTTACTATGTGTTGTGTGACTCTTGTGCAATTAATCATAAACTAATAACTCATTAGCACCGTAAACTCTTCAACTAATACTTTTATATGTATTGAAGAAAAATGGCCCATGGTGCTGCAACAAACATTCCAAATGTTACTCTCACCGCTGCACAGTTTCAACAACTCCTCGTTGCCGCCCAAGGAAACAACAACAATCAAAGAAACAACAATCAGGGAAACTAAAATCCTCCTAAATTGTGCAACTATAAAGAGTTCATGCAATGTAAGCCCACAACTTTTAAGGGGAATGAAGAAGTTGTTGAACTAACCCGATGGTTCGAGAAACTCGAATCTATTTTCCGAATCTGTAACTATTGGGATGCTGATCGGGTCAAGTATGCTACCAAAACTTTAGCTGATATTGCCTTAACTTGGTGGAATGCTTATGCCCAAACTGTGGGAATTGATGCTGCCAATGCTATCTCATGACCTGTCTTGAAGAGGATGATGACAGACAAGTTCTGCCCAAGGAACCAGATGCAAAAGATGGAAGTTGAATGTTGGAAACTAAACGTTAAGGGCACTGATATTGAAACTTACACCAACCGATTTCTAGAGTTGACTACCTTTTGCCCGGATATGATACTTACCGAGCAAAAGAAGATAGAGAGGTATATGAAAGGTCTTCCCGAAGAAATTCATGGAAATGTGATAGATGCAGGTAAGGAAACTATTGATGGGGTAATTCTAATGGCTCAGAATATAATGATGGCAAAGAGGAGAAGGACTGTTGCCAACAAACAAGCCGAGGTAAAGGCTAATGAGAGTAAGAGAAAGTTTGAGCCGGATGAAAGGACCCGTCCTAATCCACCTGGACGAAGTCATCAACATTTGGTCCTATTGCGATGATCGGCTCCAAGTAATGTCCTTATATTGAGAAAATGCATAGTGGAAGACTTAATTCGTACCTGAGAATAAACATGCTTTAAAGTGTCAACCAAAAGGTTGGTGAGTTCATAGGTTTATCATAACAATCATTTCTATACCTTAATAGACCACAAGATTTCATATACACAAACGATTTAATAAAAATATTCTAAGTGGTTGAGCACTTGGTAACCATACTTAACATTTAATCAACGTCGCATATTTCCTTTATTATGAAATCTCACTACACTGTACCAAGTGTAGTCACCGAAATGAAGTACTGTGCAACCGTTGAATACTGGTCGTCCAGCCCGATTGGGGTTGTCAGGCCCGATAGATCTATCAACAGGATTCGCGTTTACAATACCCATGTAAATAGTAGTTACCAAGCTACAGGGAAATATGCCAGTGGTACAACTCAACGTAGAATATATTTTTAAGTACTTGTGTCTATTTTGTAAACATTTATAAAAGCAGCGCATGTATTCTCAGCCCAAAAATATATATTGCAAAAGCAATTAAAAAGGGAGCAAATAAAACTCACTTTTGCCTTGAAGGTATTTAATTCGACTTGGTCTCCGATAGATATCACGAACCTAACCATATATATAATATATCAACATATTTTCTTTTTAAGTATTCGTTACATATATATATACTTTTAATACTTTTAATATTTTCTTAGTCCGTAGTTAGCAGTCCGATGTTAGTGGTCCACAATTAGTTGCTTAAATAAAATAAATAAAGACCCCATCGTATTCGTATTGATCAGAATTAATCTCGACCCATGGTACCATGTTGTCAAATGACGTGTTGCGTACATAAAGTACCGTGTTGTCAAATGACGTGTTGCGTACAATCATGAGGTCTTATGATTAATCTTCTCGTGTTGTTTACGGGTGGTCCTGAAATATATAAAATCAAATCATAAGTAATTATATATAAAATATCATATTAATTAGAAAAGATATGATTAATTTACTTTTTCTCCATATATTTTCGTAGCTAAACTAGCTTCGGATACCCAATCTTGTTTTAGTCGTAGTTTCTTCATTACAACTCCGTTTTTGTTGGTTCAACTTGCCACTTCCTTGGATCGAGTCAAATTTTAAGAATATGAACTGAAAATACCTTAGTTTATATTCAAAATCATAGGTTATAGGTCAAACTTTGGTGAAACTTATGAAAGTGATCATTTTCCATCATAAAAACAACATTTAATGATCATTTTTCTAAAAATACTTACACTTTGAGTTAAACCATGAAATTTTTATGTGTTAACATATTCATAAGAAATATCATTTTTATAGAAAATGAACTTTCAATTCAAAGTTCAAGATGGTTTTTAATTATCCAACCCAAAACAGCCCCCGGTTGCACTCCGACGACGTAGATTCAGTTTTTAAGATGTTCTTTGTAAAACCAAGTTATATCTTGTTAGGTTAGCATATAATTATGATATATTACAGGTCTTGAAGTGTTTTAAAAGTCAAGTTAGAAGGATCTATTTAGTTTGCGAACAAGTTTGAAATCATTCAAACTATGTTCTTGTTGTTAAAATTTTATACCACAAAATAAGATAGCTATATGAATATGAATTGAATAATATTATGAACAAGGTTACTACCTCAAGTTACTTTTACAAAGTTACTACAAAAGATAAGAAATAATCTTGGAATCAAAGAGTGGTGGAGTTAGATCAAAAGGTTGGAAGTAAACTTCTTCAAATGGGTGGTTATTTTGATATGTTCTTGAAAGAGTTTTCTTATGGTGTTTAAGGCTTGTAATTGAAGCTAAATGATGGGAAAAATGCTTGGAGATGATCAAGTATGAAGTTAGGAGTATTTTAAGAGAGAAATGAGGGTGTAGGTATGAGAAAATGGAGTGAAGAAATGGTGTTCATTTATAAAAAAGTTTTTAGTTTATAAAGAAAGAAAAGGATTCCTAATTTTGTTTTCTTACTAATAATTCATACTACTTGACAAATTCTAGTTACCTCATATCTAGGGCAGTAATAATGTTGATTAGGATGTTGATTTGATGTGTATATACCAATAGTAAATACGTATAGAAGCTGTGTATGATACGGGTACATATACCCTAGATATACGTATAGAAATCTTGAGGAAACGGAACGAGAATTCAAATATAGCTATCTTTTGTGAATATACTTATATTGTTTTATGTATTTAAGTCCTTAAAAAGTAATTAAATACATTATATATACGATACATGTATAAGCATTATAGATTATAAGTATATATATCAAAGAATGTTACGTATAGTTATCGTTTTGAAAACTTAAGTTAGTAGTTTCAAAATATACTTATAACTCATTGTCATTAGTATACAATGAGATGTTAAACCATCCTTAGATCATGTTAAATATATATAAATACATATATATACACAAACGTATAATTATCGTATGTTATATAGTTCGTGATATCATCGGTCATATTGGACGGTCAAACGTTGTGTAAAACTCTTTTCAAAAACACAAGTCTCAACAATTTGGATTGCTTATCATGTTGGTATGGTTTAATTTATGTAAATATTAATCTCATAAGTATAATTTGGTCGGAAAATTCCGGGTCATTACAGTACCTACCCGTTAAAGAAATTTCGTCCCCGAAATTTGATAGAGGTTGTTATGGATAACAATAAGAAGGGTTTCATGACAAATATAAGGTGATAATGGAGTTTTATCATCATTGAGTAATGTAGATAAAACGATTCGATTATGCGAAGAATATAAATGAGACTATCGTAAAAGACTGAGATGAGTAAAATATATTCGTCTTAACCGATGACGTAGTTATGATTGATTTCCGGGATTTAAGAGATTTAAAGAGAATCTTATGTAATAAGATTTGGTTCTTTGGTGATTAAGGAAATCAGGATCTTCTTTGATTATATGCAATAATCTGTTTCGATTGCTCTGTCGGATATTTCACTATAAATTCATCCCTTCGTTTTCTTATTTTCCACGACTCACACCTTCTATTCTTTCTCTCTTAATTCTTACTTTAAAGCATTCATCAATATGCTCCATGCAGTCCTGATTCTTGATATACTCCTAACTTTTATAGCTGTCATTCTTCTTTTTCATCTACCACCAGAAGAATCTATTTACTTCTACTATACTCTTGTGTTTATAGTGTTTCTAATTCTCCCGTGTCTCTATATTGCTATCTGCATCGATATACACGGTTTGTAATTTCGGGGTTATTATCGAAGTTTATATTCTTCATTATTTTTTGGAGCTTCATGCTTTCGTTTTCTCTTCCCGACTTCAAGTCAAGCGAGTAATGATCCGGAATTCGTAGATATGAAATTCAGAATGAACATAGCTAATGCTCTAAGAAGAAAATGGTAATAGAACTATTTTGATTTGTTAAATTACCAGAATACCCTAGAGAAGACCGAGTCATCCAGAAAAATATTCTCTTGATATGTTTAGAGATTAGATAGAATGTAAGAGTCGTGTAAATGGCACATGATGACGGTACTGTGAATCATCATGCTTCATTAGAAACTCAGCATGACTTACTGTAATATAATGACGTTGATCAAGTGTCATTATATTATACTAATCCATGCTTCAGTTCCCAACACTACTTCAAAACATTCATATTTTAAACTCGAAGGTTTCAGAATTTAGAAACTAACACAGTTTCTTTTATGTTGCAGATATTACGGGGAGATAAATGATCTCAGATAAGAATAGTTGTGAAAATATCGCCAGAAATATGGAGGATATTTATAATAGAACTGATAATGCTAAAAACGAACATATATTTCATAGCATTATTCCTCAAGAAAGACAAGCTTTTAGTTGCAATTGTTCTATTTACAAGTGATATTCGTTTAAATAATAAAAGGTGAAGACAAAAGACAGATTCGACGAATTGAAGATGCAAACGACCAAAAAGCTCAAAAGTACAAAAGACAATCAAAGAGGTTCCAATTATTGATAAGAAACGTCTCGAAATTACAAGAGTACAAGATTCAAAACGCAAAGTACAAAATATAAAATTGTACGCGAGGACGTTCGAAAATCCGGAACCGGGAACGGAGTCAACTCTCAATGCTCGACGCAACGGACTAAAAATTACAAGTCAACTATGCACATAAATATAATATAATATTTAAATAATTCTTATAATTATTTAATATATTATATTATTTATAAAACGTCGGCACAAGGAAACAAGCAACATGTGAACTCTCCCAGCTGGCCATGCGATTGCATGGCCAGGAAGAAGAAAGTCCATGCGATCGCATGGCATAAAAAGTCAGGCCACATCTCCTATAAAATCGAGTTTTGGTGAACCAAAAATCCATCCATCAATCTCTCTTCTCTCATATATACGTAAAATATATATAATTTATATTTTAATTTTAATTTTAATTATAATTCTAATAATAAGGGTATGTTAGCGAATGTTGTAAGGGTGTAAGTCGAAATTCTGTCCGTGTAACGCTACGCTATTTTTAATCATTGTAAGTTATGTTCAACCTTTTTATATTAATGTCTCGTAGCTAAGTTATTATTATGCTTATTTAAAACGAAGTAATCATGATGTTGGGCTAATTACTAAAATTGGGTAATTGGGCTTTGTACCATAATTGGGGTTTGGACAAAAGAACGACACTTGTGGAAATTAGACTATGGGCTATTAATGGACTTTATATTTGTTTAACTAAATGAAAGTTTGTTAATGTTAATATAAAGATTTACAATTGGGCGTCCCTATAAATTACCATATACACTCAATCGGACACGATGGGCGGGGTATTTATATGTACGAATAATCGTTCATTTAACCGGATACGGGAATGGATTAATAGCCACTAGAATAATTAAAACAGGGGTGAAATTACATTCAAGGGTAATTGGTGTAATTGTTAACAAAGTAGTAAAACCTTGGTTTACACGCAGTCGATAACCTGGTGTATTCATTAAACAAAGTATTAAAACCTTGTTACAATTCGAATCCCCAATTAGTTGGAATATTTAACTTCGGGTATAATAATAATTTGATGAGGACACTCGCACTTTATATTTATGACTGATGGACTGTTATGGACAAAAACCAGACGGACATATTAAATAATCCAGGACAAAGGACAATTAACCCATGGGCATAAAACTAAAATCAACACGTCGAACATCATGATTACGGAAGTTTAAATAAGCATAATTCTTTTATTTCATATTTAATTTCCTTTATTTTATATTTAATTGCACTTCTAATTATCGCATTTTTATTGTTAATTTATTTTATCGCACTTTTAATTATCGTACTCTTTAATTATCGCAAGTTTATTTTATCGCACTTTTATTATTCGCAATTTCATTATTGTTATTTACTTTACGCTTTAATTTAAGTCTTTTATTTATTTAATATTTTACATTAGGTTTTAACTGCGACTAAAGTTTTAAAATCGACAAACCGGTCATTAAACGGTAAAAATCCCCCTTTTATAATGATGTTATGCGAGGTGTATATAAAATAGTTATTATTTTACTAGGAAAATACTATTAAATACGATACAATTTTACACAAGATATTTATTTATTTATAGAATGGATATACTTAAACCTTGCTACAACACTTATAGGCAGTGTACCTAATCGTACAGTAGTGTAGTTTTTAGCAAGTCCGGTTCGTTCCACAGGGAAATCTTTAAACAAAGCTCAACGCTATATTAGTTTACTTTTATAAAAATACAAATATATATAAGTAATATTATTATTATAAAGGGGGGTTTTTACCGTTTAATGACCGGTTTGTCGATTTTAAGACTTTAGTCGCAGTTAAAACCTAATGTAAAAAAAAATAAATACAAGACTTTAAATTAAAGCGTAAAGTAATAACGATAATGAAATTGCGAATAATAAAAATGCGATAAAATAAAATTGCGATAATTAAAAAGTACGATAATTAAAAGTGCGATTAAATAACAATAAATAAAAGTGCGATAATTAGAAGTGCAATTAAATATAAAATAAAGGAAATTAAATATGAAATAAAAGAATTATGCTTATTTAAACTTCCGTAATCATGATGTTTGACGTGTTGATTTTAGTTTTATGCCCATGGGTTAATTGTCCTTTGTCCTGGATTATTCAATATGTCCGTCTGGTTTTTGTCCATAACAGTCCATCAGTCATAAATATAAATTGCAAGTGTCCTTGTCAAATTATTATTATACCCGAAGTTAAATATTCCAACTAATTGGGGATTCGAATTGTAACAAGGTTTTAATACTTTGTTTAATGAATACACCAGGTTATCGACTGCGTGTAAACCAAGGTTTTACTACTTTGTTAACAATTACACCAATTACCCTTGAATGTAATTTCACCCCTGTTTTAATTATTCTAGTGGCTATTAATCCATTCCCGTATCCGGTTAAATGAACGATTATTCGTACATATAAATACCCCGCCCATCGTGTCCGATCGAGTGTATATGGTAATTTATAGGGACGCCCAATTGTAAATCTTTATATTAACATTAACAAACTTTCATTTAGTTAAACAAATATAAAGCCCATTAATAGCCCATAGTCTAGTTTTCACAAGTGTCGTTCTTTTGTCCAAACCCCAATTATGGTACAAAGCCCAATTACCCAATTTTAGTAATTAGCCCAACATCATGATTACTTCGTTTTAAATAAGCATAATAATAACTTAGCTACGAGACATTAATGTAAAAAGGTTGAACATAACTTACAATGATTAAAAATAGCGTAGCGTTACACGGACAGAATTTCGACTTACACCCTTACAACATTCGCTAACATACCCTTATTATTAGAATTATAATTAAAATTAAAATATAAATTATAAATATAAATATAAGTTTTACGTATGAAGAGGAAGAAAAAAGATATGAAATTTGATCAGAATTCGGTTGGCTTTATAGCCAGAGTTGAAAATTGGGGCTCCGCGACTCGCGGCAAAATGCCCTTAAAACTCCGCGAGTCGCGGAGATGTATTTACAGCTCACACCCTTGGAGTTTCTTGCTGCCGACGGTTTTTAATATATATATATAATATATATATAATTAATATAATTAATTATATATTATATTATATTTATATACATAGTTAACTTGTAATTTTTAGTCCGTTGCGTCGAGCGTTAAGAGTTGACTCTGGTCCCGGTTCCGGATTTTCGAACGTCCTCGCGTACAATTTAATATCTTGTACTTTGCGTTTTGAATCTTGTACTCTTGTGATTTCGAGACGTTTCTTATCAATAATTGGAACCTTTTTGATTGTCTTTTGTTCTTTTGAGCTTTTTGGTCGTTTGCGTCTTCAAATCGTCGAATCTGTCTTCTGTCTTCACCTTTTATTATTTAAACGAATATCACTTGTAAATAGAACAATTGCAACTAAAAGCTTGTCTTTCTTGAGGAATAATGCTATGAAATATATGTTCGTTTTTAGCATTATCAAATAATAATAATATTACTTATATATATATTTGTATTTTTAATAAAAGTAAACTAATATAGCGTTGAGCTTTGTTTAAAGATTTCCCTGTGGAACGAACCGGACTTACTAAAAACTACACTACTTTACGATTAGGTACACTGCCTATAAGTGTTGTAGCAAGGTTTAAGTATATCCATTCTATAAATAAATAAATATCTTGTGTAAAATTGTATCGTATTTAATAGTTTTTCCTAGTAAAATATAAACTATTTCGTATACACCTCGCATAACATCAAGTATTTTTGGCGCCGCTGCCGGGGAACATCATTCTAGCTTAAAAGCCGGAAGCGCAACGCTAATATAAAAAAAAAAAGATTTTTATTTTTAGTACGCATTTGTAAAAATACGTTTTTAAATATTCAAAAATATTAAAAGAAAAACAAAAATATAAATATTTTTTTTTAAGAGTTTGGTAAATATTTAAGTTTTATAAAGTTTCTTTATTTCTATTTTTTTTTAAGTTTGTAAAAATTTAAGTTTTATTTAATTTATAAATATATTTTATATTTTACAGCAAAAACAAAAAAAAAAAATAATAAAATTTTAATCGGCCTGTACTGTAGCAGCCCAACTCTGGCCCGAAACCCTAGCCCATGCGATCGCATGGCTGGGTAACTTAGAACTCATGCGATCGCATGAGCGTATCTGACAGGCCATCATCGTACAGCAATTAATACGATTAGGGTTTTTATTAATTATTAATTTTATTATTAACCCTAATTAATTTTTATTATTTAATTAGTTATTAGTTTAAGTTTAATTTGTATTTTTAGTTTAATTAGTTTATTTAAATTATAAAATTAATAGTTTTATAAAATAAATAATATAAAAATAATATTTTTATAAAAATTGTACTTTTTACAACTTTTTTATATATTTTTATATTTTTTTTTCTTTTTAATCGTTTTAGCGTAACTTTTGTATTTTTAGCTCGTATTTAGTTTTAAGTCATAGTTTTTGCCATAGTTATTTTTACTTCTAGATTTTTAGACTTTGCCGTAAAATCCCTTAAGTGCTTTTTCTTTAGACTAAGATTTAGGTACTCTAGAATTTTGCGACGCCTTTTTAAGTTTTAGTTTCTTTTTAAGATATTTCCATTTGAGATTTAGTTTTTCCTGTAAGCTTTAATATTTTTAGACACCTTTTACTATGTACCAATTATCATTCCAATTAGTAATCTCAATTTGCGATTATAATTTTAAGTTAGTTGTAGTAATAAGGTTAGATTAGTCAAGTGTTTTAAGTTTTATAAGTTTCTTTTATTTTTCCGTCACCTTTTATTTTTCAACCATTTTTCTTTTTCGACCTTTTTCGACGAGCTCTTTTTCTTTCTTATTTCTCGCTATTCTAGTTTTAGGACATAGATTTTTATTCTACTTCTTATCTAAATTTCTTAAAATTACGAAAATTTATTTTGAGTGGTTAAATTGATAGACATCAAAATTTTCTGGTTCGTAGTAATAGTTGGATTTGTACGTGGACCGGGTTATTGGAGCCAAACAGTCCTCAATTATATTGAGACCAAACGAATCCTGCCCCTCTGCTGCATCTTTTGGCTATTCGAAACGTGGGCAAAATCAGAAAAGTCTATTGGTTGGATAACTTATTATAATTTTTCTTTCCTTTTTAAAACTAATAGGATATTCAGTGAATGCACCGAGCAAGACGTTCACCACCTTTTGTACGTTCACCACCTGTAACTAGATCAAGACATTTAGCAAATATAACCACCGTTGATTTTTCTTTAGAATCGTCATCCAGTCGACCAAGTACTTCAGTTCAAATTTCCGATAATCCATTTTTTGAAACCAACCTCACAATTGAGAATCCGGAGAATATTCAGGAACGGTTCGTAAATCCTGAACCATTAAACTTTCCTCCGGAACCACCAATCATTCAAACAGAGATTGTTGAGGAACGGACCATTAAATCAGAATCATCTAGTGATATCGATTCAACAAATTCAATTATGGAGAATCTGGAACCTCTAAGTATGGAAGACCGAATGAGAGCTAAACGCACTGGCCAAGGTCACGCAATTACTCATCCTGACATTAATGCACCAGATTATGAAATCAAAGGACAAATTCTACATATGGTGACTAATCAATGCCAATTTAGTGGTGCGCCGAAGGAAGATCCAAATGAACATCTACGTACCTTTAATAGGATCTGCACACTATTTAAAATACGAGAAGTAGAGGATGAACAGATATATCTCATGTTATTTCCCTGGACTTTAAAGGGAGAAGCCAAAGATTGGTTGGAATCGTTACCTGAAGGGGCGATCGATACATGGGACGTTTTAGTTGACAAATTTCTTAAACAATTCTTTCCTGCATCTAAAGCCGTAAGACTTCAAGCAGAAATTGTTACGTTCACACAGAAGCCAAATGAAACTCTATATGAGGCATGGACAAGATATGGAAAGTTGTTAAGAGGATGTCCGCAACATGGTTTAGACACCTGTCAAATAGTACAAATATTCTACCAAGGATGCGACATCACTACAAGAAAAGACATAGATATAGCAGCTGGTGGTTCTATTATGAAGAAAACCGAAACTGATGCTTACAAAATTATTGATAACACTGCTTCCCACTCACATGAGTGGCACCAAGAAAAAGATATCATTAGATCATCTAAAGCAGCTAGAGCCGATTCTAGCCATGACTTAGATTCCATTTCCGCAAAGATAGATGCTGTGGAGAGACGAATGGAAAAGATGACTAAGGATATTCACTCAATACGAATTAGTTGTGAGCAGTGTGGAGGACCACATTTGACAAAAGATTGTCTCAGTATTGAATTAACAATGGAACAAAGAGAGAATATTTCATACATAAACCAAAGGCCTGGAAATAATTATCAGAATAATTATCAACCGCCAAGACCGATTTACAATCAAAACCAAAATTATAACCGAAATATTCCATACAACAACCAACAAGGTCCTAGCAATCAACAAGTATCCAATAATACTTACAACCAGCAAAGACCGAATTTTCAAAACAAACCACCACAACAAACCGATGATAAAAAGCCGAATTTAGAAGATATGATGACAAAGCTAGTTGAAACTCAAACGCAGTTTTTCACATCTCAGAAACAAACCAATGAACAAAATGCTCAAGCATTTAGAAATCAACAAGCTTCTATTCAAAATCTGGAACAAGAAGTAAGTAACCTAGCAAGGTTAATAGGTGAAAGAAAACCGAGAAGTCTACCTAGTGATACAAACGCTAACCCCCGGAATGAAACAGCTAAAGCCATTACCACAAGAAGTGGTACAACACTTAAACCACCTGAAATACCTGTAGTTTCAGATGATTCTATTCCTACTCCACAAGAACCACAACCTGATCAAGATAAGGAAAAAGAACCGGTAGTTGAAAAGATTAATGAAGATAACACAGCTAAGGATAAACCTTATGTTAAACCATATCAACCACCACTTCCTTATCCGAGTAAAATGAAGAAAGAAAAACTTGAAGCCGAGCAATCCAAATTCTTGGATATGTTT
This sequence comes from Rutidosis leptorrhynchoides, assembly GCF_046630445.1. Classification (NCBI taxonomy): domain Eukaryota; kingdom Viridiplantae; phylum Streptophyta; class Magnoliopsida; order Asterales; family Asteraceae; genus Rutidosis; species Rutidosis leptorrhynchoides. The sequence continues at coordinate 196,184,143 of NC_092334.1, forward strand.
AAACAGATAAATGTAAATCTTCCTTTCATTGATGTGATTTCAGGAATGCCTAGATATGCTAAATTCTTGAAAGATCTAATCTCAAATAGAAAGAAAATGGAAGAACTCTCGGCTGTTACTATGAATGCTAATTGTTCAGCAGTGCTGTTGAATAAGATACCAGAAAAACTATCTGATCCAGGAAGTTTCACAATTCCATGTTTTCTGGGTAGTCTTAGTTCAATAGAAGCATTAGCAGATTTAGGTGCTAGTATAAATCTAATGCCGTATTCACTATACACTAAACTAAACCTTGGAGAATTAAAACCAACCAGAATAAGCATACAACTAGCCGATAGATCAATAAAATATCCTAGAGGGATAATGGAAAACATGCTAGTTAAAGTTGGTACTTTAGTATTTCCAGTAGATTTTGTTGTTCTGGACATGGAAGAAGATTCTCAAGTTCCTCTCATATTAGGAAGACCATTCTTAAACACGGCTAAAGCAATGATAGACGTGTTCGGTAAGAAACTGACCCTAAGTATAGAGGACGAGAGTGTTACCTTTTCAGTTGATAGAGCAATGCAACAACCACAATCTGCAGATGATACATGTTATTATATTCAAACTATAGATGCACATGCAGAATTATTAGAAGAATTTCCAGAATTACAAGGAACAGGAGAATGTTCTTTAGGAGAAGGTAATGAACCAATTGATGAAGCTGAAATGTTAGCTACACTAATAGCTAATGGATATGAACCAACAACAGAAGAAATTCAAATGCTAAAAGAAGAAGACAGATATCGATATAAATCATCGATAGAAGAGCCTCCGAAATTAGAGTTAAAGCCACTTCCAAACCATTTGGAATACGCTTATTTACATGGTGAATCTGAATTACCTGTAATAATATCGTCTTCTCTTACTGAAAATGAGAAATCACAACTCATTTCTGTGTTGAAAGCTCATAAACCAGCCATTGCATGGAAGATTCATGATATTAAAGGAATAAGTCCTTCGTATTGCACACATAAAATCCTTATGGAAGAAGGTCATAAAACGTATGTGCAACGCCAACGAAGACTAAATCCTAATATGCAAGATGTAGTTAAGAAAGAGATTATTAAACTACTAGATGCAGGTTTAATTTATCCAATCTCTGATAGTCCATGGGTAAGCCCAGTTCAATGCGTGCCTAAGAAGGGTGGCATGACTGTCATTACAAATGAGAAAAATGAGCTTATTCCTACTAGGACTGTAACAGGATGGCGTGTATGTATTGATTATAGAAAATTAAATGACGCCACCAGAAAAGATCACTTTCCCTTACCTTTCATTGATCAAATGTTGGAAAGATTAGTCGGAAATAGTTACTATTGTTTTCTAGATGGATTTTCCGGATATTTTCAAATTCCAATAGCACCTGAGGACCAAGAGAAAACCACATTCACGTGCCCTTATGGTACTTTTGCTTACAAACGCATGCCATTTGGACTTTGCAACGCCCCTGCAACCTTTCAAAGGTGTATGATGGCGATTTTTCACGACATGATAGAAGAATGCATGGAAGTTTTCATGGATGACTTTTCAGTCTTCGGTGATACATTTAAATCATGTCTAGTTAATCTGGAACGAATGTTAATTAGATGCGAAAAATCAAATCTAGTACTTAATTGGGAGAAATGCCATTTCATGGTTAAAGAAGGCATTGTTCTTGGACATAAAATTTCAAAAGAAGGAATTGAAGTGGATAGAGCTAAAGTAGATGTAATTGCTAAACTTCCACATCCCACAAATGTTAGAGGAGTTAGGAGTTTTCTAGGGCATGCCGGTTTTTACCGACGTTTCATAAAAGATTTTTCTAAAATTGCCACTCCTATGAATAAACTCCTAGAAAAGGATGCGCCATTCATCTTTTCAGATGAGTGTATCAAATCTTTTAATATTCTTAAAGAGAAACTCACTAATGCACCGATCATGATAACACCAAATTGGAATCTACCATTTGAACTAATGTGCGATGCAAGTGATTTTGCAATGGGAGCCGTTTTAGGACAAAGGATTGAAAAACGATTTCAACCTATATATTATGCTAGTAAGACGTTACAAGGAGCACAAACGAACTATATAACTACTGAAAAAGAACTCCTTGCTATTGTCTTTGCTTTTGACAAATTTCGATCATATCTCGTTCTAGCAAAAACGGTGGTCTATACCGACCATTCTGCTCTTAGATACCTATTTTCAAAACAAGATGCTAAACCAAGATTAATACGTTGGATCTTACTCTTACAAGAGTTTGATATTGAAATCCGAGATAAAAGAGGAGCAGAAAATCTCGCCGCTGATCATCTTTCTCGTCTTGAAAATCCCGAATTAGAAGTTCTAAATGAATCAGCCATACAAGACAACTTTCCTGATGAATATCTATTGAAGATAGATTATAAAGAAATCCCATGGTTTGCAGACTATGCAAACTACTTAGTTTGTGGATTCCTTGAAAAAGGATTATCGTACCAAAGACGAAAGAAATTCTTCAGTGATATAAAACACTATTTCTGGGAAGATCCACATTTGTTTAAAAGTTGTCCCGATGGAATAATACGCCGATGTGTATTTGGAGATGAAGCTAGTAAAATATTAAACCATTGTCACACAGGACCAACAGGAGGGCATTATGGGCCTCAACTAACAGCAAGAAAAGTTTATGAAGCTGGATTCTATTGGCCTACAATTTACAAAGACGCACACCTTCTTTGCAAATCCTGTGATGCACGTCAAAGGGCCGGAAAAATAAGTCAACGTGATGAAATGCCACAAAATGTCATCCAAGTATGTGAAGTATTTGACATTTGGGGTATTGACTTTATGGGTCCATTTCCAAAATCTAATAATAATCTATATATACTCGTAGCCATTGATTATGTATCTAAATGGGCGGAAGCACAAGCTTTCCCAACTAACGATGCACGAGTTGTAGTCAACTTTTTAAAACGTCTTTTTGCAAGGTTTGGAACACCGAAAGCTTTAATAAGTGATCGGGGTACTCATTTTCGTAATAATCAACTTGAGAAAGTTCTTAAAATATATGGAGTAACTCATAAAATCTCCACCGCATATCATCCACAAACAAGTGGACAAGTTGAAAATACCAACCGAGCTTTAAAACGTATTCTAGAGAAAACCGTAGGATCAAATCCAAAGGAATGGTCCATTAAATTGGAGGATGCACTCTGGGCTTTTAGAACAGCCTACAAAACTCCAATTGGAACCACACCTTTTAGACTTGTTTATGGAAAAGCATGTCATCTTCCAGTAGAAATTGAACACAAAGCATTTTGGGCTTTGAAAACATGTAATCTTGATTTACATGAAGCCGGACGTCTACGATTAAGTCAACTAAACGAATTAGAAGAATTAAGACATGAAGCATACGAAAATTCGTTAATCTATAAAGAAAGAACGAAGAAATGGCATGATAAAAGAATCAGAAGTTCAAAAGAATTTAAAGAAGGAGACAGAGTTCTTCTTTTCAATTCACGATTCAAGCTATTTCCTGGAAAATTGAAATCAAGATGGTCTGGACCATTCATAGTCAAAAGAGTTTTCCCATACGGAACGATAGAATTGATAAATTCAAATGGGATTGAATTTAAAGTTAATGGTCACAGAGTTAAACATTACATACATGGTCCGATGGAAGTCGACAACAAAGTTAATCACAATTTCGACACCACAGCTAACTAAGTGTGGGGAGAATCAAGTCTTTAAAAGATAATATGTATTTCTGTTAGAGTTAGATTGTCTGTTTTCGTGTAGTTCTCGAAAATGGAACACGTATGGTCTTTCCCTAGCAGACCCTAAAGAACTAGTCTTCTCCCCCCATTCTGAATTTTTATTTTTTTTTAGGCTTTTACGAAATGAAGACTGCCTGTGAACTAAACCATGGTCTAATGCTACACGCTTTGATCACTAAACGTAATAATGACATACTACCGAGTGAAATAGTATCAGTAATCAGAGAAAGAATGGACGGAGTTAGAAAAGAATCCAGATGCGAAGATAATAAGTTACAATTTGGTAAAGGAAAATCAAAATCCGCAGCGAAAAGAAGAGCACGACACCTAGAACGATGTCACAAATGCGGAAAATGGTCACATGGAGGTAAATGTTCAAATAATGAAACCTATTCAAATACCGAATTTGTTACTTTATACAGAGACGGACCGTTCATATGTTTAGAAGAAAAGACACTGAATGCTCGAGGTTACGCTTATGTAGCCATGGAAAATCAATTAAACCGACTATCTTATGAATGGAATAGATCATATAACTAAGAAATCTATTTCACAGGTATGTCTGTACAGTTTTTATTGTTATTTTTATTTTTAACCTTTTGATAATAAACGCTAATTTGTTCGCTAAAAAGTATTAAATTGGTATTGAATAAAATTAGGTTTGGCGACCGAAATTATTGATATCATTTAAAAATTTAATACATCACTGCGAAATTTAACGTTTATTCTTAAGGTATAAATATCTTTAATCAATCAACCCAAAATATTTCAAAAATTCGTCATGATTTAAATTAGGTCTTGGAACCGAAATTACTTTACCGAAAAGAGGGGCGCATATTTTTGATAATATTTGATTGATTAAAGTGGGATAAAAAGACAAAAAGATTTTTTATTTTATTCTTACCATGTTTTTAATATTAATATTTAAATCTTAAATTAATATTGTAAACTTTGTAAAAACAATATTTTTAAAATTGTAAATATTTGAAAAATTTAATATAAGTTTGGTATGAATTTATAATATGAATTTTTAAATTAAGATTGGTGTGAATTTTTAGTTATTAAAAAAAAAAAAATATGAATTTTTAATTTTATGCATTTCAAATTTTAAGTTTGGTGTGAATTTTTAATATTAATTTTAAATTTTATATTTATGTTGTGCTAATTTAAAAACAAAAATTTACTTTATCTCATTAAGTTAAAAATATGATTTTTAAAATTCGTCGTAAGTTGAAGACTAGGTCTTTGAACCGAAATTGCTTTACCCAAGGGAGGGACGAGAACTTTTATTATCATTATTTTTAATCTTATTGAATTAAAGTATGCCAAAAACATTAAAAACCCAAAAATCTTTACTTTTAAAAACAGCGCTTTGATTTGACAAATTTTAAAATTTTGTCGAGGGACAGACTAGGACAACGATCCGAAACGCCCTCGCTCCTAAAGGAAACCAAATTTTTAAAATTTAAATAATTATAAGTTTTATAAAGTATAAGGATTTAAAAAAAAAAAAAAAAAGCTGAAAACACTGTAGCCGGCACCCCATGCGATCGCATGGGGTTTGCACTTGGACCCCATGCGATCGCATGGGGACCAAATGCTGGTCAGGAACAAATACAGCAGAGGGTCTGTTCTTCACACAAAACACACACATACACCCGAAACTCACCCAAAAATTCACCAATTTTCGCCATTTTTCCACCGTAATTCGTCATTTTTCTTGCTCTAATCATGCCTAGATTCTCATTCTTCAGCAAATTGGTAAAAATTACACCCCTAAACTCTATAAATTCCTAGTTTTTGTGATAATTACCAATTTTTTACCTAATGCAATTTTGTTAATTTCTAGTGTAATTAGTGATAAATTGTTAGTATTTTATGCATGTATAACCTAGATTGATGCTATTTAACATGATTTGAAGCCAAAAACTTCAAAATTTTTAGAAATCTAGGGTTTGTGTTCTTGAGCAATTTGGGGCTTTTTGATATAAACAGGTTATGGCCGATTTTTGTCATAAATTATTGCCAAATTGAGTAGTGTAACATGTTTAGATAGTTAAATGATCAAAACAATGATCCTAAACATGATTTTTGGAGATTAAAGTGGACTTTTTAAGTCCAAAATTCATGAACTTGATTAATTTGATATATTTGCCATTTGAGACTTGTTAAATTATTAGTAATGAATATTTTGACATGTTATTTGAGTTAAATGCTTATGAATTTTGTATACATTTTCATATGTGCTTATTTGAAAAGTGTAGAATTGTAAAAAATTGTGAAGATGTGTATAAGTTTAATTTTGATTTAACATGTTATAGTGATTGTTTTAAGTTGTTATTTTGCTAACACTAATGCATATTTGGATGCACAAATTTTGTGTTTAATGTGTTTTACAGAGAGCCGATACTGGAGGTTCAGGAGCATCATCATCTAGACGACCAGCACCAGCACCAGAACCAGAACCAGAAATGCAACACGAACAAGAACCGTAACAGGAACAACAACAGCCTGATCAACACATACCTTATTATGATCCGGTACAGTTTGTTGATGAATTCATAGTATTCCCAATGAGGCCGCCAGTAGAATTCCCAACGATTCCTGAGCACACTCTACATCCTAATCTGAGATTTGATAGAAGATGGAGAGATTACGAGACATATCAAAGGAACAAATTCAAATTGGTAACAAAAAATGTAGAGGTGCCAAGGGTAATTGATTGGGCCCCTTTGGAAACGGTCCATCTAGCTGACCGTGTTAGACAGCTTTTAGTTCAAAGGTATGGCAGTTCTTCTTTTACAGATTGGGAACGTCTTTTCACCATTCGTAGACCTGTATATAAGGAATGGTGTGTTGAGTTGATGAGTACTGTATCACTTGATACAAATATAGTTAGGATAGATGATAGAAGATTTCTTAGGTTTATCCTTGACGGTAGGATGTACAGAATGTCCATGCTGGACATGGCCAGGGCCTTATAGATATATACTCCTGGTGAGTTGCTATTACCCGATTGTACAAACTTGATTTATTATGGTGAACGGGTAGATAGTAACTTTGACGCTGACGTCATTTGGAGGCGTATGTCACATTTTGATGTTTTTACACGAGCAGGAGGACACTCCTATACACATATTGACAGGGCCGAGCTTCGTATTATTCATAGATTTTTGGCCAACTCGATTACACAAAGAGGTCATAATAAAGAAAAAATTACCTTATATGATTTATTCTACCTAAAGTGTATTCGGGATCCTAGAAGCTTTGTCAATATCCCTTACTGTGTTGCTTTTTATTTATCTAAAATGGTAGAGGGAATGCAGGACGGGAGTATAATAGGAGGAGGTATTTTTGTTACTCTCATTGGAGAGTATTTAGGTGTTGATAGGAACCAAGGGGGTCCATTACAGATTTGTAGAGAACAGGTTGAGCCCTTAGGATTGAAAGTTTATGTGGGTGCTAAGGTATTGAAAAGTAGACGTAACCAGGCAGTACCCTATGAGGGATCTCATCCTCAGGTAGAGAGAGGCTCAGACGAGGAAATGGAGGAGGCGGAAGACATTAGGGATGTCTTTCAAGATGCTATTCTTGACGTCCACGTTCGTATAGATGAGGAAGCAATGACGAACGCGGCAAGACATAGTATGTATGAGCAGTGGAACTCCGAGCGAGTATACGAGGATTATAGGCGACGCCAACACGATAGCTGGTTAGTTCATCAGCACCAAATCATGAGCCAGCTATCATATCAGGTACCAAATAACTATGTACCTACTCGACCTGCTCATTTTCCGCCACATAGCCCCGATATCCGACCACCCTTTAACCGGTATGACTATAACCAAGCCTATCAGAACACCTATAACCAACAATGGAACCCACCCGATGAGATGAACTGGAACCCCTATCCAGACTGATTTAGTTCCAATTGGTTATTTTTATGATTTTTATGTTTTTATCTTTTGACTTTTTCATGTTTAAACTTATGTTATTGGATAAATTTGTGTAATTTTTATTATTTTATTATTATTGTGTACTAATATTTCATATTTAGAATTTGAAAGTGGGATATTAAGTCTCATTTCAAATTGCCATGCACGATTATACTTGTATGTATGTATATTGTCGATTGTTCAAAACAGGGTAAAACAGCGCATTTTCAAAGACTGGCATTAAGTTCAGCAAAAGCTACTAATTTTGACGACAAGATGACAAATAAATGTGATGTCACAACAGACGGAATGAACAAATGATGTGCACCATTTATCATTCAGCAAACAAACGCCAATATATTTGAAAACTTTGGTAAAATTTAATCATTTTCACACAAATCACCCTCAATAATTTAAATTGTTACTGATTTCTTGCAAATGAGGGCATTGCAAGATCTTAGGTGTGGGAAGGGGTTAAATTCTTTCGGATTTAAATTTTTTTTTACTTTATACACTTGGTAACCATTAAAAATACTAGTAACGTAGTAGTTGTATTAGAATCTAGTGCTCTCTGATAATAAAGAACAGCCCTAGTCTTATATACTGACTACCCAATTCTAGTAAAATTTTTCAAAATTTTCAATTAAATGAACTCAAAATCATGTTTATACATATTTATGAACGATAAAACTAGGTGTTAACACCGAAATTATTGTTACCTCGGAAAGGACATAAATTGAGAAACAAACCAAAATGTTGAAATTCATTTAAAATGGAATAGAGGACGATAAAAAAAAGAAAATAAAAGCCAAGTGTGGAAAAATTTACCAAGTTATCTTAAACATATGTCACATATATCTGTAACAAATAACTGAAAATACTTTTGCTTTGGACTAAACTAAACTGTTTTACCCAATGAAAGAAAAGAAAAGATGGATCTACACGATGAATCAATTCCATCATTAAAAGGAAGTAAAGTCTTCCGAAAAAGAAACGCGCTTCTTGATTTAGGTCATGAAGTTGTCGTCCAGACCAGCTGTAGGTTGACGAAAAATCTAGAAAAGTCATCACTAAAATCAGCAGGAAATCCACGGACCTCAGCATTAAACAGGGTCGCCAAGTGGTCAGATTTATCCTAACCATGAGAAGGATTTATCTTGTAAAATGGGGGGGGGGGCACCATGCAAATTAGCTGGATAAGACTAATGAATCAGATCCCCAGAAAGGATAATCTCCTTAAAGATTAAAAATCAGCTTTTAAGACTGATATTACTCAATCCTAGAGATTGACCTTAAAGATTGAGAATTCAAACTCATGGAATTCAATGATATCTAAACTCGAGCTTGAACGAGAAAATATTTTGATCAAAATTACAAACCGATTTGTTTTCTGAAAACCCTATTTTTAATGCGTTCATTACCATTGAACGTGAAATCCTAGGAATTCACCTGGAATTCATTAGGTCACCTGAACTAAATCGGGTGTCAACCGTAAGAACGGTGGTTGCATAGCATGGTCAAAGACAGGACCTTGTGCCAGACCGAAAAATTATAAGGGTGAGCTTTACTATTGCTCCTACAAAGGATAGTAATTGCGTCCGACACGTTATAGACCATAATTAAAAGCATGTCAGGGGACATTGCCTTAACAGTTGCTTGTTCAACGCTTTCCTTTACAACCGGACGGTAGTTTACCGAAAGGTAATATACGGGACAAGTAAACTGGACGTGTTGCTTTCCAAATACAAGGTTAGCAAGTGGGTGACACAAAACCGCAATTTTTGAGCTAAAATTTTCAAATCTGAAACCCACCAAACCCACAAAAATATTTTGCAAACACCGGTAAAGGGTTATTCCGGAAAACTTATCTAGGGTAAAAACTAGATTTAATTTTCAAAAGATCAAATGTTTTCATAAAGATCCAATTTCCTTAATGGATCTAAATTTTTATAGTCATGTGGGACTGTAAACCATATCGTTACTACCATTGTTTATACCACTGTATAGAAAATCACTGATGTACAAAGTGTGAAGAATAAAAAAGTGATTCTAGTATTTCAAGACGATATTGCTTGAGGACAAGCAACGCTCAAGTGTGGGAATATTTGATAATGCTAAAAACGAACATATATTTCATAGCATTATTCCTCAAGAAAGACAAGCTTTTAGTTGCAATTGTTCTATTTACAAGTGATATTCGTTTAAATAATAAAAGGTGAAGACAAAAGACAGATTCGACGAATTGAAGACGCAAACGACCAAAAAGCTCAAAAGTACAAAAGACAATCAAAGAGGTTCCAATTATTGATAAGAAACGTCTCGAAATTACAAGAGTACAAGATTCAAAACGCAAAGTACAAAATATAAAATTGTACGCGAGGACGTTCGAAAATCCGGAACCGGGAACGGAGTCAACTCTCAATGCTCGACGCAACGGACTAAAAATTACAAGTCAACTATGCACATAAATATAATATAATATTTAAATAATTCTTATAATTATTTAATATATTATATTATTTATAAAACGTCGGCACAAGGAAACAAGCAACATGTGAACTCTCCCAGCTGGCCATGCGATCGCATGGCCAGGAAGAAGAAAGTCCATGCGATCGCATGGCATGAAAAGTCAGGCCACATCTCCTATAAAATCGAGTTTTGGTGAACCAAAAATCCATCCATCAATCTCTCTTCTCTCATATATACGTAAAATATATATAATTTATATTTTAATTTTAATTTTAATTATAATTCTAATAATAAGGGTATGTTAGCGAATGTTGTAAGGGTGTAAGTCGAAATTCTGTCCGTGTAACGCTACGCTATTTTTAATCATTGTAAGTTATGTTCAACCTTTTTATATTAATGTCTCGTAGCTAAGTTATTATTATGCTTATTTAAAACGAAGTAATCATGATGTTGGGCTAATTACTAAAATTGGGTAATTGGGCTTTGTACCATAATTGGGGTTTGGACAAAAGAACGACACTTGTGGAAATTAGACTATGGGCTATTAATGGACTTTATATTTGTTTAACTAAATGAAAGTTTGTTAATGTTAATATAAAGATTTACAATTGGGCGTCCCTATAAATTACCATATACACTCAATCGGACACGATGGGCGGGGTATTTATATGTACGAATAATCGTTCATTTAACCGGACACGGGAATGGATTAATAGCCACTAGAATAATTAAAACAGGGGTGAAATTACATTCAAGGGTAATTGGTGTAATTATTAACAAAGTAGTAAAACCTTGGTTTACACGCAGTCGATAACCTGGTGTATTCATTAAACAAAGTATTAAAACCTTGTTACAATTCGAATCCCCAATTAGTTGGAATATTTAACTTCGGGTATAATAATAATTTGATGAGGACACTCGCACTTTATATTTATGACTGATGGACTGTTATGGACAAAAACCAGACGGACATATTAAATAATCCAGGACAAAGGACAATTAACCCATGGGCATAAAACTAAAATCAACACGTCGAACATCATGATTACGGAAGTTTAAATAAGCATAATTCTTTTATTTCATATTTAATTTCCTTTATTTTATATTTAATTGCACTTCTAATTATCGCATTTTTATTGTTAATTTATTTTATCGCACTTTTAATTATCGTACTCTTTAATTATCGCAAGTTTATTTTATCACACTTTTATTATTCGCAATTTCATTATTGTTATTTACTTTACGCTTTAATTTAAGTCTTTTATTTATTTAATATTTTACATTAGGTTTTAACTGCGACTAAAGTTTTAAAATCGACAAACCGGTCATTAAACGGTAAAAATCCCCCTTTTATAATAATAATATTACTTATATATATATTTGTATTTTTAATAAAAGTAAACTAATATAGCGTTGAGCTTTGTTTAAAGATTTCCCTGTGGAACGAACCGGACTTACTAAAAACTACACTACTTTACGATTAGGTACACTGCCTATAAGTGTTGTAGCAAGGTTTAAGTATATCCATTCTATAAATAAATAAATATCTTGTGTAAAATTGTATCGTATTTAATAGTTTTTCCTAGTAAAATATAAACTATTTCGTATACACCTCGCATAACATCAAGAACATACGAGAATATCTTAGAATTTCTAATATCAATGGATGATGAAGAAGATTTGTCTGTGAAGGTTTAGAATGAGAAATAAGATGTTTGCTAACGATTTCAGCAGGCATAGAATCATTTGGATTCTTTGAAGGCAAACTTATTCTTTGTGATTTGTCCACGGCTTTCTTCATAGTTTCACATAATCCGCTTTTCGGTACTAAATTTTCTATCGAGTGTTCTTAACACTCCTTTCTTTATCATCAAACTTTTGGCCAGTAAGATCATCTTCAACATGCTGCTTCGTCAGCATTTTCAAAGTTAACTGATCTAGGTCATCGGTTATCAAACCGAGGTAGTTTCAGGAGAATTGTGTTTTTAGAATGATTAATCGCTGATGGTAATATTGTGGAATATAAAAGGTTCCCCAGTAACAATAAAGAGTACGCATATATATCGCGGTTATAATAAAGTTGTTTCGGATGAAAAGTCGGAGTTGACTTGCTGGAGCTGTGACAAAATTAGCTACTTTGGAAAGGGATTGCAAAACGATCTTCCGTAATAACAATGTCAAAGGAACTAGAACAGATACGTGTCAAACGTTTACTCAGTTTCAGAGGATTTTTCAGGTGCATAACTATATGCATCAATCTTTTCTTCCGTAGATGAAGTGCGGTTGGTTTATCCTCTCGATTGAGGTGTTTTTAAGAATCATGATAGATTTGAACGCTGATTGTAATCATCGAGATACAATGAGGTTTAAGATGAAATCAAGTGGCAATCTTGAAGAAATGTTTAGTTTCATATGTTATAATCAATATTTTAATTCATTTTAATTGTCCAATGTCATTAGTCCACAGTCGATAGTCCACAGTAACAGTCCAATAATTCATATATAGTTTAATATATAATATACGAATTAATTAATACGTGTCGTGACCCGTATACCTCTCAGACTCGATCACAACTCAAACTATATATATTATTGTAGAATCAACCTCAACCCTGTATAGAGAACTCGATCATTACTGCATATAGAGTGTCTATGGTGATTCCAAATAATATATATAGATGCGTCGATATGATATGTCAAAACATTGTATACGTGTCCCGATATTTAAAGTGCGTAAAATAATTACAGAAATTAAATGACAATAAATAAAAGTGCGATAATTAAATTGCGATAAATAAAATGCGATAAATAAAATGTAATCAATTATCTAGGAACAGTTAGCGTGGATTCTTAACAAAATTTTTCATAGTTAATTTGTTTGTTTCTAACAGATTTTATTTTGTCATATGTTTTCTTCATATGCCACTTATTGGATTCTGGAAAGTCAAAATCCAAATATGAAATTGAATGAAAATGGTTATTCTGCGGTGAACGGATACATATATCGGTGGTTGTAATTAGGATAGTAAATGACTGTTGAATCAGCTTCGATGAATGTACAATGTAACTTATTAAGATGAAATCTAATTATTCCTCGGGTATTACCTACCCGTTAAAAAAAAATTTCGCCATTAATATTTTGTACAAAAGAACTTTTAATTACAATCTTTATGAAAACATATATACATATATATTTTCTTCAAATGAAATCATGAATTTAATGAGTTAATATGATATTAATCTCATTTGCTTTTCGGTTTGAGCTAGAATAAGAAATCTCTAAAACTTTTTGAAACCACATATTCTTCGCAGAATATCAATGAAGTTATGGATCAATACTTCATCGTTCATTATTGTTGGCACTCCTTGGTATCTATGGTGCGTATGATGTTGATGTTTGTGGGACAGATTATGATGTCGAGACGTGTGATGCGGATGTTGTTTGTTAGTGGTGATGATGGTATTGTTGATGTTATTGATGGTGGTGCTGATTATGCTGCTGGTGCTGCTGGTGGTGTTTGCAACCTTCGCACCATGTTCTCCAAAGCCGTCACGCGAGCGCGAAGTTCGTTAACTTCTGCTAGTACACCGGAATGATTGGCGGTTGGAGCGAGCGAATGAACAAGATTTGTAATATGGGATAGTATATAATCGTGACGAGATACTCTAGAAATGAGAGAGAAAACGGTGTTTCGAATAGGTTCGCCGGTAAGTGCTTCAGGTTCATCGCCAACAGGGCAATTTGGTGGATGGAATGGATCACCTTCTTCTTGTCTCCAGTGATTTAGTATATTACGAACCCATCCCCAATTCATCCAGAATAGATGATGGGAAATTGGTTGATCCATTCCGGTGACGCTGCTTTCGGTGCCCGAATGGAAATCCATATCGGCATAACTGTCGGAATCTGAAGAATTCGAACTAGATGCGGAATCCATCTTGTATAATGGGGAAAATGAATTTTTGGTATGGAATAGATTATAGGAGTTAGATTTGGTACTCTTCAATACATAATTTACATATGTATATATAATACCAAAATCCCGTAAATTACGGAAAATCTTTGAAAAGATATCAGTCAAAGTTCGCAATAACAGATATGCTAAGATAAGAATTCGTCTATACACTATCAATGTAGTAAATGCAGTCAAATGTGTCTAGACTTATGAATGATAAGCAGTTAATTTCCTAAGGATGATAAGCAGATGATTTTCGACTAAAAATGATAAGCAAAACTTTTGACATGTAGACACGGTCGAAGTACAGACTCATTAATGCATCCTAACAACTACTAGTTAGACACACTAATGCAAGACCTGGTTCGCTACGACCACCGCTCTGATACCAACTGAAAGGACCCGTCCTAATCTACCTGGACGAAGTCATCAACATTTGGTCCCATTGCGATGATCAGCTCCAAGTAATGTCCTTATATTGAGCAAATGCACAGCGGAAGACTTAATTTGTACCTGAGAATAAACATGCTTTAAAGTGTCAACCAAAAGGTTGGTGAGTTCATAGGTTTATCATAACAATCATTTCTATACCTTAATAGACCACAAGATTTCATATACACAAACGATTTAATAAAAATATTCTAAGTGGTTGAGCACTTGGTAACCATACTTAACATTTAATCAACGTCGCATATTCCCTTTATTATGAAATCTCACTACGCTGTACCAAGTGTAGTCACCGAAACGAAGTACTGTGCAACCATTGAATACTGGTCGTCCAGCCCGATTGGGGTTGTCAGGCCCGATAGATCTATCAACAGGATTCGCGTTTACAATACCCATGTAAATAGTAGTTACCAAGCTATAGGGAAATATGCCAGTGGTACAACTCAACGTAGAATATATTTTTAAGTACTTGTGTCTATTTTGTAAACATTTATAAAAGCAGCGCATGTATTCTCAGCCCAAAAATATATATTGCAAAAACAATTAAAAATGGAGCAAATGAAACTCACTTTTGCCTTGAAGGTATTTAATTCGACTTGGTCTCCGATAGATATCACGAACCTAACCATATATATAATATATCAACATATTTTCTTTTTAAGTATTCGTTACATATATATATACTTTTAATACTTTTAATATTTTCTTAGTCCGTAGTTAGCAGTCCGATGTTAGTGGTCCACAATTAGTTGCTTAAATAAAATAAATAAAGACCCCATCGTATTCGTATTGATCAGAATTAATCTCGACCCATGGTACCATGTTGTCAAATGACGTGTTGCGTACATAAAGTACCGTGTTGTCAAATGACGTGTTGCGTACAATCATGAGGTCTTATGATTAATGTTCTCGTGTTGTCTACGGGTGGTCCTGAAATATATAAAATCAAATCATAAGTAATTATATATAAAATATAATATTAATTAGAAAAGATATGATTAATTTACTTTTTCTCCATATATTTTCGTAGCTAAACTAGCTTCGGATACCCAATCTTGTTTTAGTCGTAGTTTCTTCATTACAACTCCGTTTTTGTTGGTTCAACTTGCCACTTCCTTGGATCGAGTCAAATTTTAAGAATATGAACTGAAAATACCTTAGTTTATATTCGAAATCATAGGTTATAGGTCAAACTTTGGTGAAACTTATGAAAGTGATCATTTTCCATCATAAAAACAACATTTAATGATCATTTTTCTAAAAATACTTACACTTTGAGTTAAACCATGAAATTTTTATGTGTTAACATATTCATAAGAAATATCATTTTTATAGAAAATGAACTTCCAATTCAAAGTTCAAGATGGTTTTTAATTATCCAACCCAAAACAGCCCCCGGTTGCACTCCGACGACGTAGATTCAGTTTTTAAGATGTTCTTTGTAAAATCAAGTTATATTTTGTTATATTAGCATATCATTATGATATATTACAGGTCTTGAAGTGTTTTAAAAGTCAAGTTAGAAGGATCTATTTAGTTTGCGAACAAGTTTGAAATCATTCAAACTATGTTCTTGTTGTTAAAATTTTATACCACAAAATAAGATAGCTATATGTATATGAATTGAATAATATTATGAACAAGGTTACTACCTCAAGTTACTTGGACAAAGTTACTGCAAAAGATAAGAAATAATCTTGGAATCAAAGAGTGGTGGAGTTAGATCAAAAGGTTGGAAGTAAACTTCTTCAAATGGGTGGTTATTTTGATATGTTCTTAAAAGAGTTTTCTTATGGTGTTTAAGACTTGTAATTGAAGCTAAATGATGGGAAAAATGCTTGGAGATGATCAAGTATGAAGTTAGGAGTATTTTAAGAGAGAAATGAGGGTGTAGGTATGAGAAAATGGAGTGAAGAAATGGTGTTCATTTATAAAAAAGTTTTTAGTTTATAAAGAAAGAAAAGGATTCCTAATTTTGTTTTCTTACTAATAATTCATACTACTTGACAAATTCTAGTTACCTCATATCTAGGGCAGTAATAATGTTGATTAGGATGTTGATTTGATGTGTATATACCAATAGTAAATACATATAGAAGCTGGGTATGATACGGGTACATATACCCTAGATATACGTATAGAAATCTTGAGGAAACGGAACGAGAATTCAAATATAGCTATCTTTTGTGAATATACTTACATTGTTTTATGTATTTAAGTCCTTAAAAAGTGATTAAATATATTATATATACGATACATGTATAAGCATTATAGATTATAAGTATATATATCAAAGAATATTACGTATAGTTATCGTTTTGAAAACTTAAGTTAGTAGTTTCAAAATATACTTATAACTCATTGTCATTAGTATACAATGAGATGTTAAACCATCCTTAGATCATGTTAAATATATATAAATACATATATATATACACAAACGTATAGTTATCGTATGTTATATAGTTCGTGATATCATCGGTCATATTGGAAGGTCAAACGTTGTGTAAAACTCTTTTCAAAAACACAAGTCTCAACAATTTGGATTGCTTATCATGTTGGTATGGTTTAATTTATGTAAATATTAATCTCATAAGTATAATTTGGTCAGAAAATTCCGGGTCATTACAGTACCTACCCGTTAAAGAAATTTCGTCCCCGAAATTTGATAGAGTTTGTTATGGATAACAATAAGAAGGGTTTCATGACAAATATAAGGTGATAATGGAGTTTTATCATCATTGAGTAATGTAGATAAAACGATTCGATTATGCGAAGAATATAAATAAGACTATCGTAAAAGAGTGAGATGAGTAAAATATATTCGTCTTAACCGATGACGTAGTTATGATTGATTTCCGGGATTTAAGGGATTTAAAGAGAATCTTATGTAATAAGATTTGGTTCTTTGGTGATTAAGGAAATCAGGATCTTCTTTGATTATATGCAATAATCTGTTTCGATTGCTCTGTCGGATATTTCACTATAAATTCATCCCTTCGTTTCCTTATTTTCCACGACTCACACCTTCTATTCTTTCTCCCTTGATTCTTACTTTAAAGCATTCATCAATATGCTCCATCCAGTCCTGATTCTTGATATACTCCTAACTTTTATATCTGTCATTCTTCTTTTTCATCTACCACCAGAAGAATCTATTTACTTCTACTATACTCTTGTGTTTATAGTGTTTCTAATTCTCCCGTGTCTCTATATTGCTATCTGCATTGATATACACGGTTTGTAATTTTGGGGTTATTATCGAAGTTTATATTCTTCATTATTTTTCAGAGCTTCATGCTTTCGTTTTCTCTTCCCGACTTCAAGTCAAGCGAGTAATGATCCGGAATTCGTAGATATGAAATTCAGAATGAACATAGCTAATGCTCTAAGAAGAAAATGGTAATAGAACTATTTTGATTTGTTAAATTACCAGAATACTCTGGAGAAGACCGAGTCATCCAGAAAAATATTCGCTTGATATGTTTAGAGATTAGATAGAATGTAAGAGTCGTGTAAATGGCACATGATGACGGTACTGTGAATCATCATGCTTCATTAGAAACTCAGCATGACTTACTGTAATATAATGACGTTAATCAAGTGTTATTATATTATACTGATCCATGCTTCAGTTCCTAACACTACTTCAAAACATTCATATTTTAAACTCGAAGGTTTCAGAATTGAGAAACTAACACAGTTTCTTTTATGTTGCAGATATTACGGGGAGATAAATGATCTTAGATAAGAATAGTTGTGAAAATATCGCCAGAAATATGGAGGATATTTATAATAGAACATACGAGAATATCTTAGAATTTCTAATATCAATGGATGATGAAGAAGATTTGTCTGTGAAGGTTTAGAATGAGAAATAAGATGTTTGCTAACGATTTCAGCAGGCACAGAATCATTTGGATTCTTTGAAGGAAAACTTATTCTTTGTGATTTGTCCACGGCTTTCTTCATAGTTTCACATAATCCGCTTTTCGGTACTAAATTTTCTATCGAGCGTTCCTAACACTCCTTTCTTTATCATCAAACTTTTGGCCAGTAAGATCATCTACAACATGCTGCTTCGTCAGCATTTTCAAAGTTAACTGATCTGGGTCATCGGTTATCAAACCGAGGTAGTTTCAGGAGAATTGTGTTTTTAGAATGATTAATCGCTGATGGTAATATTGTGGAATATAAAAGGTTCCCCAGTAACAATAAAGAGTACGCATATATATCGCGGTTATAATAAAGTTGTTTCGGATGAAAAGTCGGAGTTGACTTGCTGGAGCTGTGACAAAATTAGCTACTTTGGAAAGGGATTGCAAAACGATCTTCGGTAATAACAATGTCAAAGGAACTAGAACAAATACGTGTCAAACGTTTACTCAGTTTCCGAGGGTTTTTCAGGTGCATAACTATATGCATCAATCTTTTCTTCCGTAGATGAAGTGCGATTGGTTTATCCTCTCGATTGAGGTGTTTTTAAGAATCATGATAGATTTGAACGCTGATTGTAATCATCGAGATACAATGAGGTTTAAGATGAAATCAAGTGTCAATCTTGAAGAAATGTTTAGTTTCATATGTTACTCAACATATGTAATCAAAGTAAAGCCTAAAACAAACTCATAGCAATGGATCTTTAGCTAACACAATAACACATGATCATGTAATTCATTCAAACAACATCATTCAATTGATTTTGGGGCAAACACTAACATTAGAGATTCATAGATAAGCAAACACAAGAGATTTAGCCAAGCGTGGCTAAGATAATAAGCATAAAAACACAAATAAACATCATCTTGAGTGATTACAAGTAATTAGTTCACAACTAGATAAAGAAAAGTAGATATTACAACTAATTAGTGCAAAATAGATAAAGCAAAGTGGAGATTACAACTGAAAATGATAAAGAGAAGAAGATCTAAGCTGTAATCATAAGATAAACAAGAACAAAATCAATTAAGACTAAAGCATTCATCATTACAAGTAGAGAAAATAAGGACAAGTGCTAAAATGGAAAGAAAATTACAAAATGGAGAATGGGTGATGTAGATCTAGCAACTAGCTTCACTAATCTTCAACTTGGATCATCAATTGAGCTTTGATCTTGATAGAATGATGAAATGGACCCTTTTAGGGTTCCATTTCGGACCTCAATCGCAGCTCTCTCACTCAAAAACCTCAAATATGCTTTTATAGGTCGGCTGAATTTTCTGGCTGAATCAGCGTCAGGAGCGGCACTTTTGTTCTGGAGCGGCGCTTTTGGGAGGACAGGAGCGGCGCTTTTGGGTAGGAGCGGTGTTTTTGGCACATAGGAGCGACGCTTTTGTGCTGGAGCGGCGCTTTTGGCTTCTGATCTTTTTAACACACGTTTTAGCACATAGGGGCGCCGTTTTTAATCTTAGGAGCGCCGCTTTTCACCCTGGAACTTCCTTTTCACTCCAAAACTTCACTTGGTTCATTCCTTTGGACCAAGGGTTAATTCCTTAGCATAAATATGAACGTTTAGACCACTTTTGTCCTGAAACGACTAAATACCACAAACCGCTCACTAATCATCACAACCCGTATCGAAATGTCACGAAAGTAGGGAGATATTGCGAAGATAAATATGTATATTTTGAGCAATATCAAATCCCCCACACTTGAACCTTGCTTGTCCTCAAGCAAGTCTAAACTTAACCATATCTTCACAATGAGGACCAACTTTGATTAATACAAACTTGCAATTTCAAGTATGGTCTTTTTAACTTTCAATCCTTCAAGCACAATCTCAAAAATACTTGACAAACTTCAATGAATTACCTCAATGATTCTTGCCAATCGTTAAGCATTCAACAATCTTTAAACAAAAACAATTTCAATCATCGATTCTTCTAACTTTAAAACTATGACTTCCAAGACTTTGACCAAGTTTGACTTTCAAGGAATTGTCTTCAAGTCATCTCAACAATATTCAAATTTAAACTTTCACACACCACAATCTTCTTCACATCTTCAACAAACTCCACTCAAAACCATCAAATTCAAGCCTAATACTAAATCTTCATCCATCATTTAATATCATTCAAAAACTTCACAACAAGCTTCTAGAAGGTCTAAAATCACCAAGTATCAACACAAAGCATAACCTCTAGCAAGCAACTATCAATTTCTCAACTAGCACCAATCAAGAATCAAAACTCTTCAAATCAACCTTTGACCTTCTTTAACTTTGATCAACAACATAGTATTCACGGGATAGCCAACAAATCACAAAGTTACCCATTAAAATAACCTTAATTACCCAAAAGCTTCTCAATCTAACCCAAAACAATGCAAAGTGACCCAAAATACCTAAATGTATGTGATAAGCTCTAAATCATGATAAAAATCTCAAAGTGTATCCAATATGATCCGAATACACCCCAAATGAATAAGGGCTATGAATATCGCACACATCACCAATCGTCAAGAAATGCATCGTGTAAAGAATACGC
Source organism: Rutidosis leptorrhynchoides (assembly GCF_046630445.1). Taxonomy (NCBI): domain Eukaryota; kingdom Viridiplantae; phylum Streptophyta; class Magnoliopsida; order Asterales; family Asteraceae; genus Rutidosis; species Rutidosis leptorrhynchoides. The sequence continues at coordinate 196,205,217 of NC_092334.1, forward strand.
CTCCAAAAAGATATGCTCACCTCATCAACACGCGATGGCTATCTCTCTTCCACCTCCATGCCCCCAAAACACCTATTTTCGTTAATTCCAATAATGGTCGTCAATTCCAAATTTATGCCGTCAATTCTTAATGATAATCGTCAATTCCAAGTATAGGGTTAAGGTGGGTGTGCCAAAGGTAAGGGACTGGGTACCCCACCTTAATTTGGTCACCCAGTCACGGGGTAACCGGCACTCATCAAGCTTTCTATCACAACTCTATGGTTTCTCTCATAGTAGGGCAAAAGCATTGACGGAGGTTCGTGGAATTAGAGCCCCATGTGGATAAATAAGAGAGTCCGCCAATTCTAAATTTTGAAGCACTAGAAAGACTTTAACTTCCTTTAAGAGGATTGAGTTTGACTTGGGAGACTTTACTCCTAAGCTTGGAACAAACATAACTTGGAAGACTTTACTTCCAAGTTTAGAAGACTTTACTTCCAAAATGAAACATTGGGAGTGTCAAAGCTTGAAGCTTGTATTCACTCATATACTTCCCACATAACAAGCTTTTATGCTTATTATAAGAAAAGGTAGGAAGTAGTTACTACCTTTCCGTTAGTTGATTGAACAAGGGTGCCATAACTTTTGGCTATAGGTTGTGTTATCTAGCAACACTAGCACGAAGCTATTGCTCTTCATCAAGAAGATAGCACACGTTGAAGCTCGGTAGCTCCTCTTCCCTCGGTATGATACATCGGTTGAAACATCGTGAAATGATGAGACAACCAATGTCAATATAGATGTGGATTAGGAAGTATCCCACACCAAGTAATGCGACATTCAGGAGACTTGACTCCCTTTCATGGATGGACTTGAGTCATCTGGAAGTGTTAAAGCTTTTAGCTTTAAACACTTAGTTTTTGTGCACAACATGGAAGACTTTAACTTCCATGTAAAAGTTTTGATTTTTCTTTTAATTTAATAATTTTAGCACAAAAATCAATTGGAAATGGGAGACTTTACTCCCACTTGAAAATTACAATTACAACACAAAAGGAAGACTTTACTCCCTTGCAAAACTTTTTGATTCTCTAAAAATTTGGACTTTAATCACATGAATCATTTTTGAAAGTGAAAGACTTTACTTTCACTTGAACTTTTACAAAAATAAAGGAAGACTTTACTTCCTTCAATAAGGGTGGAGTTGATTCACCCTAAAAGGTAAGTTATAGCTACCTTTAACCAAAATTTCTCACTTAATTTAACAAGTTACTTGGAAAATTTTTAAAATTTAGTGATAATTTTATAAAAATAAGTCCACGAGAATTTATCTCTCCCCCCACACTTGAGATCATGTAATGCCCTCATTACATGAATTCGAAATAAAATAATAAATTAGAGAAGACAAAATGAAAATGGAGAAGAAATAGAGATACCCGAGAACAAAGGCCATTTCCACAAGTGATTATCAAATTGCATAAAGTTATCTTATCAAAACCACATCACCAAACTTCCATTTTGCTTTGATTTTGATTAACGAGTCTTTATCTTGACTCATCCCCGTCTTCTTAACATTCCTTATCGGGGTGGTCCTCCCCCACATTTTATCGAACGACATGTGAAATCGGTGGAAAAAGTTTCACGAATCAAGAGAGTGAGCCAATCATTAACCCCTCGGGTGGTGTATAAGAAGAGAATAATCTTCTTCATTTGCATGAAGAAGATTGAACCAACCCGAGAGTCAACAAAAGACTCTCTTCCCAACACGGTTTTGAACATGAGGTTTGCTTTCTTAATTAGCTCACACATACATGAATCATCAACCTCGGGTTGCAAAACCTCCTTAAAATTGTCAATATCATATCCAAGAGGATTGTTGTAAACTTTAAGGACCTTGGGTATGATATCTTCACCATCATCATCATTATCCTCATCATTATCATCATCACTAACATCTTCACTAACCCCGAGTGGATTATCATAGACTTTAAAAACATTGGGCATTGGTAAGGCTTCAATCAATTCATTATCTTCTTCATCACTTTCATCATCTTCATCAAAATTATCATTCGCATAATCTTCATCCTCTTCATCGTCTTCACTATCCTCACATTCATCGTTATCCTTCTCATCATCTTCATCCTCATCTTCATCATTGGTTATCAAAGATTCGGGTACTTGTGCAATCTCCACTACTTTGGTCTTGGCATAAAAGCTTACATCATCATCATAAAAGATCCAATTTCTTGACCGAGAAGTAGAAACTACGGGTGAGGTGGGTGGTGAAATGGTAGTGGATACAAAATCTTCAACTAAAGGGAGCATGAAACTCACAGTTGTCTCTAAGATTTGAATTGAAGCTTGTTGAATTTCTAACATTTCCCTTAAATCTATTCTCTCTTGAATTAAAGCCTCCATACGGTTAAGGTGGGTTCTCACAATGGTTGAGAATAACTCTAGTAAATTCAGATCGATCTCCTCTTGTTGTTGATTTTGAAATTGAAATTGAGGAGAATCCAATGTTGAGTCATCCCCCTCATAACAATAGTCCATTGGTTAACTTATAAAGTCAAAATTGGAAATAGGACCATTATTACAAGGTTGATCAATGGGGGAGAAATTATTCATGTAACTATCATCATAACCCCCGTCTTGATAACATCCATCATAAGTACCGCAATAACCATCCGGCTCACCATTAACTTGACCCAAATCCATATAACTGTTGGTGTTCATACCCATGTAACCATCATTCATATACCCATAACCATCATTCATACCCAAATAATCACCATTGTTGCCCAAATAACCATTGTCATCATTCATGCCCAAATAACCATTATTCATATCCATGTGACTTAAGTATCCCATCAATTGTTGATCATAATTCGCGATTTTTGACATCAAGTAGTCACATAAAGCATCATACTCTGCCATCTAGCTTAATCACACCACAAACAAACAAACGTTTTTCGAATACAAACAAATATAAACAAAAAGTAACTTTTGCAAGAATGAAATTCTTACAAAAGGATCGAACAACTAAAAGTTTAAACCAACTACCCAACTTAGCTAACCGCTCCCCGGCAGCAGTGCCAAGAAAGTATTGATGTGATGCAACGTACATCTTTTACCCTCTAAATTTATACATGATTCAAACACTACAAAAAAGCACAAACAACTAACGAGCACTTAGAACCCGGTTAATATAGTACTTTAATGTAAGTATTCGTTTCAAGTTCGCCTCAAGAGAGTGGTGTAAGTCGGATAATTGAAACTATTAATTGTCCTAGGGGTTTGTTTGACTGGGGGGTTTTGATTGATTTTAATTAACAACTAAAACTTGCACAATTAAACAAACTTAAACTTAACAAGTAAACTAGTAGCAAGAAACAAGTAATGAAGTATTAAGACTTAAATCAAATTAACTAAGAAGTATTCACTTATATAATCCTCTCTATGCTTGGCTTGCCCCGTTTTGCCCAAATTGCTATCACACTAGTTGTTGAACTATTAAATATTTAGCATTACTACTAAACCTCAAATCAAGTAACACTCCGTGAATTCACATAAGCATTGTATCCTAAGATCGAGTTAAGCATGATTTGGTCATTGAGATTGAGCTTGGGTTGAAATCACTTAGAACCCCCAACTATCGAAATCACTTAAGATAATCGGCACTACTATGTTGACTAAAGGCGAATTGAAAACCAACCTAGATCAAGAACACAATCACTTGTAATTCCTAAGCTAGTTGTCTAGATCACCCAAGGTGTTGAAGCATACATTGATTCACTTCTCAAATCACTAAAAGAGCTACTCAACATATGTAATCAAAGTAGAGCCTAAAACAAACTCATAGCAATGGATCTTTAGCTAACACAATAACACATGATCAAGTAATTCATTCAAACAACATCATTCAATTGATTTTGGGGCAAACACTAACATTAGAGATTCATAGATAAGCAAACACATGAGATTTAGCCAAGCATGGCTAAGATAATAAGCATAAAAACACAAATAAACATCATCTTGAGTGATTACAAGTAATTAGTTCACAACTAGATAAAGAAAAGTAGTGATTACAACTAATTAGTGCAAAATAGATAAAGCAAAGTGGAGATTACAACCCAAAATGATAAAGAGAAGAAGATCTAAGCTGTAATCATAAGATAAACAAGAACAAAATCAATTAAGACTAAAGCATTCATCATTACAAGTAGAGAAAATAAAGACAAGTGCTAAAATGGAAAGGAAATTATAAAATAGAGAATGGGTGATGTAGATCTAGCATCTAGCTTCACTAATCTTCAACTTGGATCATCAATTGAGCTTTGATCTAGATAGAATGATGAAATGGACCCTTTTAGGGTTCCATTTCGGACCCCAATCGCAGCTCTCTCACTCAAAAACCTCAAATATGCTTTTATAGGTCGGTTGAATTTTCTGGCTGAATCAGCGTCAGGAGCGGCACTTTTGTTTTGGAGTGGCGCTTTTGGGAGGACAGGAGCGGCGCTTTTGGGTAGGAGCGACACTTTTGGCACATAAGAACGACACTTTTGTGCTGGAGCGGCGCTTTTGGCTTCTGATCTTTTTAACACACGTTTTAGCACATAGGGGCGCAGTTTTTAATCTTAGGAGAGCCGCTTTTCACCCTGGAACTTCCTTTTCACCCTGGAACTTCCTTTTCTCTCCAAAACTTCACTTGGTTCATTCCTTTGGACCAAGGGTTAATTCCTTAGCATAAATATGAACGTTTAGACCACTTTTGTCCTGAAATGACTAAATACCACAAACCGCTCACTAATCATCACAACCCGTATCGAAATGTCATGAAAGTAGGGGGATATTGTGAAGATAAATATGTATATTTTGAGCAATATCAGTAACACTGGTAATGCCAAGAGCCATGCTTTTGTGATGACTTCCGCATAAGCCCGTGATAATGATGAAGTTATAACGGGTATGTTTCTTGTTAGCAACTGCTATGCTACTGTTTTGTTCGATTCCGGTGAAGATAGAAGTTATATGTCTACTGAATTTTGTGCCTTATTCACTGAAAAAACACAAGCCTTAGAATTTAAGCGTCTTATAGAAGTATCAAATGGTAAGGTTATGAAAGTAGATAACGTTTATAAAAATTATGATATGATTCTAGCCGACAAACACTTTAAGATCAACCTACTACCATTCGAGTTAGGAAGCTTTGATGTAGTTATAGGGATGGATTGGTTACGTTCATTGCGAACTGCAATCATGTGTTATGAGAAAACCATTAACATTCCTCTTGAGAATGGTGAAACCCTAATCATTCAAGGAGAGATGAGTGGTTCTAAACTTAACATCATTTCCTGTATCAAAACCCGTAAATATCTTATGAAGAGATATCAAGCCATTTTGGCTCATGTTAAGGAAGTCAAACCGAAAGAGAAACGTATTGAAGATGTACTGGTGGTTAGAGACTTTACTGAAGTATTTCCTGAAGAACTCCCTGGTCTCCCTCCCCAAAGACAGGTTGAGTTTCGAATTTATTTAACTCCCGGTGTTGCACCTATTGCAAACGCACCATACCGCTTAGCTCCTTCTGAGATGAAGGGACTTTCCAACCAACTCCATGAACTTTTAGAAAAAGGTTTCATTCATCCTAGCTCGTCTCCGCGGGGAGCACCCGTTCTTTTTGTCAAGAAGAAAGATGACACGTTGAGGATGTGTGTTGATTACCGTGAACTCAACAAGCTAACCATCAAGAACAGTTATCCACTTCCGTGTATTGATGACCTATTTGACCAATTGCAAGGGTCAAGCATCTATTCGAAGATCGATCTTAGGTCGGGTTATCATCAACTTAGGGTAAAGGAAGCTGATGTTTCTAAGACTGCTTTCCGAACTCGTTATGGAAATTATGAGTTTCTTATCATGCCTTTTACTTTAACAAATGCTCCTGTTGTATTCATGGATCATATGAACCGTGTATGTAAACCTTATCTTGATCAATTCGTGATCATTTTCATCGATGATATATTAATCTATTCCAAGAACAAGAAATAGCATGAACAACATATGTGATTGATTCTAGAGCTCTTAAACAAAGAACAGTTGTATGCTAAGTTTTCCAAGTGTGAATTTTGGCTGCGAACCGTACAATTCCTTGAACATGTAGTTGATAGTGAAGGAATACATGTCGATCCTGCGAAAATCACTGCCAATTTTGGGGACTTGCTATTTATTATCGAAGGTTTATTAAAGACTTTTCCATTCTAGCTAAACCTCTCATCAAGCTAACTCATAAGGGGAAGAAGTTTGAGTGGTCCGAAGAACATGAATATGCATTTAAGATTCTAAAGGAGAAATTGACCACAGCCCCGATTCTATCATTACCTGATGGTACTGACAATTTTGTAATCTATTGTGATACCTCGAACCAAGGTTTTGGATGTGTTTTGATGCAACGTAACAGTGTTAGTGCCTACGCATCTAGACAGCTGAAGAAACATGAGATGAACTATACCACACATGACCTAGAGTTAGGAGCTGTGGTATTTGCATTGAAGATGTGGAGACATTACCTCTACGGAATTAAATTCTCAGTGTTTATCGATTATAAAAGTCTTCAACACATCTTTAATCAAAAGCAACGGAACATGAGACAAAGGCGTTGGGTCAAGTTATTAAATGACTACGGTTACGAACTTAAGTATCATTTTGGTAAGGCAAATGTAGTTGTTGATGCTCTTAGTAGAAAGGATTGTGTCAAACCGATTCGAGTCCGAGCGTTAAACATGGTTATTCATACGAATCTTACGTCTCAAATCCGCGAAGCACAACTTGAGGTATTGAAGGAAGAGAATGTCCAACTCGAGGGACTTAAGGGTCTCGAAAGTCAACTTGAACTCAAGGGAAACGGAACACGGTACTTCAATAACCAAATCTAGGTCCCAATCTTCGAGAACTAGTCTTGGATGAAGCACATAAGACTAGGTATTCTATTCACCAAGGCTCTAGTAAAATGTACCACGATGTGAAAGAGTTTTATTGGTGGCCTAATTTGAAATCTGATATTGCTGAATATGTGAGAAAGTGTCTTACTTGTTTGAAAGTTAAGGCCAAGCATCAAAAATTGTCTGGTTTACTTCAACAATCGGATATTTCGCAGTGGAAGTGGGAATGTATCACGATGGACTTTATTAATAAATTGCCCAAGACTTCTAGTGGCAATGATACTATTTGGGTCATAGTGGATCATCTTACTAAATCTGCACATTTCTTACCGATCAAGGAAACCGACAAAATGGAAAAATTGTCACAACTTTATATCAAAGAGATTGTCTCACGTCATGGAGTCCCTATCTCTATCATTTCTGATCATGACATCTGGTTCATTTCTAGATTCTGGAAATCTTTACAATCTGCTCTTAGAATTCAACTCGACATGAGTACTGCTTATCATCCGGAACCCAAGGACAAAGTGAACGAACCATTCAAACATTGGAAGATATGCTTCGTGCTTGTGTTATCGACTTCGGCAAAGGTTGGGATAGACATTTGCCTTTGGCTGAATTTTTATACAACAACAGTTACCACACAAGTATTAAGGCTGCACCTTTTGAGGCCTTATACGGGCGAAAATGTAGATCCCCACTATGCTAGGATGAATTAGAAGACAGACAGTTAACTGATCCTGAAATCATACACGAAACTACCGAAAAGATCGTTCAGATTAAGAAACGATTGGAAACTACCCGCAACCGACAGAAAAGCTATGCTGATAACCGTCAGAAACCTTTAGAATTCCAAGTTGATGATAAAATCATGCTGAAAGTATCCCCTTGGAAAGGCATCGTTCGTTTTGGTAAACGAAGTAAACTAAGTAAACTAAGTGTGCGTTTTGTTAGACCTTTCAAGATTACTGAAAGAATTGGTCCAATGGCATATCGATTAGAACGACCTGCCGAGCTTAGTAGTGGACACGACGTATTTCACATATCGAATCTGAAAAAGTGTCTCGCTGATGACACACTTGTTATTCCTTTGGATGATCTACGCATTGATGATAAAATGCACTTCATTAAAGAACCTATAGAAGTTATGGATCGTGAGGTTAAATGCTTGAAACAGCGCAACATTCCTATTGTTAAAATCCGTTAGAATTCACGAAGAGGCCCTGAGTATACCTGGGAATGTGAAGACTAAATGAAACAAAAATATCCCCATCTCTTCTCAACCGCTGATGCATCCGAGAAGTCTACCTAAAACTTCGGGACGAAGTTTTTATTAACGGGGAGGTACTATAACAACCATCACTTTTCCACTTTTGTAATGACTAAATTACCCCTAGAGTTTTATTTACTTAGTAATCGGTTTATATAATTAATATGTAAATTGAGTATTAAATTGTATAAGTAATAAAAATAGTAAGAATAATTTTTACAGATTGTAATAATCATATAAATGTTATTGAAGTCGAAAACTAAATTTGATTGTCATTATATATATATATATATATATATATATATATATATATATATATATATATATATATATATATATATATATATATATATATATATATATATATATATATATATATATATATATATATATATATTCCTTATTTAATATTCAAAACTGTTATATATATACCCAAAAATCGAATTAAATTGTTTAAAATTATCAAATACAAAATAAATCATGTATAAAATACCTAAACATGTTTTAAATCTACTTACTAAATTATATAAGTATTTGATATATCTAATGTATTTATTTAATTTATTATACAATATATATATATATATATATATATATATATATATATATATATATATATATATATATAGATTAAGATTTAAATTCAAAATTAAATAAAATAATAGGATAAAATTTTATGTAAATTTTTTATATGATTATTATACTTATTTAGATCTGTAAAAAAATAAAATAAATTAATTTAGATATAATTTCGAAATTTTATCTAGAATTAATGTAGTTTTGGCTAAAATCGAAAAATATAATAAGATAATTACAAAAATAAATGAAGGAACATGATAATTATATTTAATACATATTATATAATAAATACTAAGTATAATATTAATTATTAATAATACTTGAACTGTAATTAGAATTAATAACTTTATTATAGTAATTAAACATATAACTAAACTAATAATACCTTTATCATATTAATAACTTTAATTAAATTAATAATAATAATACATTATTAATAATAACTATATTATAAATTATATAATATACTTTATGTACTTATTGTATAAGTAATTTATTTAAGTGTTGAAATCCTTATACACACATTATAAGTGGAAACTATAATCATACCGATAACGTATGACTTATCTTCACCGCTACTTATGGTCATGTGGATGATGTCTAGGTTGCCATGATGGGAATAAGGTTTTGGATTAAACGAAAGGTTGTAGACTTATAGTCCAACTGAAAGTTCCTGAACCCGGGTTACATCTGATCATCCCTTGACTTACTTGATAGCACCGAGGTTTGGGCAAGGTTGTACAACGTCTAAACTTGATTATAGTGGACACAAACTTGTTAAACAAACTTAGTAACTCATAAGATTCTTATGAACTCTTACTTGACGGATTGAACAAACTAATGACCAAACTTATATCTCTAGGTTGAGATCCCGATCGTTTACTTCCGTTCATTCTTCTTTCGTGGAATAACTTCACTTGCTGTTAAGGTGAACTTCATAGCCCCATTTTTACTATTTCTTAATTGCTTTATAAACTTTGGGTGAGACACATGCTTGCTTTTAAACTGTTTTACGCTTTAGACACAAGTACTCAAACTATAACGTTGCTGCCATTCTATGTTTCATGCTAAATCCTGTCATGATATCATTAGTTGCTACGTATAAACGCAAACTTAATTATTGTGAGTAGGCCTATTGAGAGCAATGTCTCTATCCAGGTGACCGTTGGTCAATGGATACATAATAACGATTTAACGACACGAACGGATAAAGTGTTATGGGGTAAATTTGTTTAGTCTCGATATCATACACTTCAGCACTACTTTCAACTGATATGTCTATATCAACTGCTTTATAATTAAATCTTGTGGTCTAAAAACTTTGGTTGTTACCAATAAACTATGAATTCACCAACCTTTTTGGTTGACACTTTTAAGCATGCTTTGTCTAAGGTGATGATTAGCTTTGCTACTTGGTACTCTTGAATGCTGCTATGGAGTCCGCATTATCATTTATATTTATGCATTTGAATAATTGCTATTTACATATGATTTTCAATTGTAACGACTATTTATTTCCGCTGCAACTTTACTTATGGTTTAATAAAAACGTCTCATTTAGAGTGGTTCTCGCTTATACAATTGTGTTATGGTATTGGTTAGTCACAGTTACCCCCGGTCCCATTTAGGGGGTGTGACATTCCTCACATTACCCATGGCCTTGCATTCTGCTAAGTCACTCGTGGTTCACGAGCTTCTAATCGCGATCCGCGATCGCAAACCTGCACTGAATTCAATTTCTTTGTTCTAATACTAATACTTATCTCCTTCAGTCAACGACATATAACATCACTCTCTTTCACTATCGTTTCACTAAACTCTAGCTTCATTCTTTTCACTAAAAAATACCCACTAACATACACCACCAGATATTATAATACAAGTTAAGAAACACTACTTACACTTCTAGATATAATAATACAACTTATAAAATACTAGTGATAGAATACGAAAGCATTGGGCCCCACCCTTGTAACGACCCGAATATGTTTACCAAAATCGAAGCACTATTTTTTTTTTTATAAGTTAGGTCCCAATGTAGCGTTCATAATACATAACATTCGCAACTCTGTTTTAGCCAAAAACATAATATCATAACGTTACGTTGAACAACTTATAATGACCCTTGGTACACAAATGACACATCACAAAAGCATTTGTAATAATGAACCAATTACACAAAATACGGGTTAAGACTCAATAACCCAACCCGATACCAAGAGCATAATCCCGGGGACTACTAAATCCCTAATCCGCGTCCAAATATCCAAAAGCTACCCCATCGAGCCCAAGTGCTCCTACGCATCTAGTATAACAACTAGCTAGCTTCACAATCACAATACCTGAAAAAAGGTAAACAACGAGAGGGGTAAACATAAAGCTTAGTGAATGCAATAATTATACATATACATATATAATCTACTTACTTGCAAACACTTACAAAAATACCACATACGAGCTAGCAACTAAACAACCATGCAATCTCAATGCATAAACTAAATATCCGCAATTAATAATAAGCTAGCATCGCCAATAGCATATAGTTCACAATTTAATATGCTAAATAAAAAAATCACACAACCATGGTTAACCAATAGTACAAGGGAATGGTGCTCGCGAAAGACCATCGGAGTTCACAACATCCATTAGTGTACCTAACACCGCGTATCACTAACCCCCGGGTGGTGTCTTAACACCGCGACTAACCCACCCATCACGACAATGTGGTGTCTTAACACCGCGACTAACCCACATGTTACTAACCCAGGAGTGGTGTCTTAACACCGCGACTAACCCACTCGTCACGTAAAATGTGGTGTCTTAACACCGCGACTAACCCACATTTCACGCTACATAAATAAATACATTATATACATACATGTATAATTATTCCACTCACCTCATGAACTCGAGCATTACAAATCATGAGCGAAATCTCTACCAAACGCAACCGAGCAAGCTTTTACCTATAATACGCATATAGGTATACACATAATCAACATAAATTCTCTACAAGAGAATTCGACGCCAACACCCTTAACCAAGGGTTTATACCTACCTCCACAATCCGCCCATTTAGACACATAAGTGGACTTCACCAATTACCACTACGAGTGGTAATTTCGACCCATTCAAAAAGGTACAAACTAACACTTATTGCACTTGACCTTACAAACCAACCCATAAGTGCAACTTGACCCAAATTGCACTTAATCACCAAACAAGTCAAGTTTGACCCAATATCACCATTACTAGTGATTACGTCTTAAATTCACCAATTTAACACTTAACACAAAAGTTAACTTCCAATTGACCAAATTAGGTTTAACTCACTTCGACTAGTCAATTTACACCCAAAACCACAACACTTGGAATATTGACCCATATTGCATTTGACCACGTTTGACTTGTGTTAAAACATCACTTTGACTCAAAATCACTTCTCATGAGCGACTACTTTCAAAAACGCCATTTAACACTTAACATAAGTGTTTAAACATCCATTTGACCAAAACTAGTGTCATTACCAAATTCGACCCAATCAACTTACCCATTTTGACATAAGTCCCAAAAACGTCCAAAATCACTAACGACTAGTGATTATATTTCCAAAATACCAAGTAACACCTAAATAAAGTATTTACATACTTGATTTACCAAAACTTGACTCAAAACTTATTTTGACACCAAATCAAAGGCGACACCCATTTTGACTAGCAAACTTGTTCTTAAGAACATCAAAAATTACCAATACACTTACAATCTAGTGTTTTAACACCCAAACCATGACAAATACTTCCAAATTCGTCATCAAACCCTAACCCCACAATAATCGGGTTCACTTACATTAACAATACAACAAAACCCCCAATTTCATGAGAAATGGGGTTTATAACCCAACACTAACTCAAACCCTAACACAAAACAAGAATCAGACACTAAAATTCGGATTCGAGACTTACCACTACAATCAAAACGTAGCTAGGGATGAAAGGAACAACTTTAACTCTTGCACCTTCACCCGATTCGAGCTTCTTCTTCTCCAATCAAAGTTCTCTCTCTCTAAATGGGTTTCCTCTCTCTAGAAAGATGAGAGAGTTTGAGATGAAGAGGATAAGATGAAATGAAGATATGGATGAGGTTTGGCCAGATTTGTGGCCTCAAAACCGTCCATAAGTGAAATTACCACTTTGCCCCTCATTTAACCCTTTTAAAAAAATGTTGAATCAGGTCATGGCACGGCGTGCCACTTGGGTTCTGAATTTGCATGTTTGCCTTGGCACAGCGTGCCACTTTCTTGGCACGGCGTGCCACTCTGAAACTTGTTTTGCTAAATTTTGCTTTGGCACGGCGTGCCACTTTCTTGGTACGGCGTATCACTCTGAAACTAAATGTGATGTATAAAATTCAGGGTCTTACAACCCTCTTCTGCCGAATGACCATGATTTTCCTCACGAAACTCCCTTTCACGGTATGCTGCATATGGTTTTAAACGTTTGTCGGCAACAAACTTTGTTTCACTGGATGTTTAACGTTAGCATATGGAGATGGTGACCAATCTGTGATGCTCAATAAATCATCTTAATGTATCGAAATTCATTAAGCTATATTCTCTAGTTTAATTATAAAAGAAACGAAGATAAGAGAAGATGATTTAAACGGAAGAAAATGAAATTTTTCTAATTTGTGAGAAAAATTAATTAGAATTTTTCTCCCTTTTCTTATTTTTCTCTTTAAAATAAATCTCAAAAACACTATTCATTTTGTGTGTCTTTTTCTTTATCTTTATTTCTCTCCAAAATCAAAGTTAAACTAGGAAACACTTTGTTAAGGATTCTTTAAGAAAGAATAAGGTAAACGCAGTGATGGAGGATTTAAGATGATGAGGTGGAGGTGGTGGGGGGCAATGGTCCCCTAAAAAACTTATGTCATTCCTAGTTATTTTTATAGTACTCCCTCCGTCCTATATTAATAGTCCACATACATAAAATACACAGTTTAAAGAAATGTTATAAAAGTACTATACTTTTTGTTTACTTTTCAGTTTTACCCTTAAATTTTCTTTCTACTTTAATTCTATCCACATACATTAAGGGCATAATATATATTAAGCTTCTTATTATTTTTTTTATGGAAGTGAACTATCAATTTAGGACATCCCAAAATTAAATACTGAACATAATTTCTTATTTTAGCACCAACTAAATAAAATTAGAAACATGTAGAGGCTGTTATTTTAAGCTTTAAGAAATCTTATTTATATAATGCTTTGATTGAGTTATATTGATCCGTTATTAACGTTCAAGCTATGGGTAAACGACTTTTTGGATGAATCATTGTAATGAAACAAGTAGGTGGCCAACCGCGCGTTGCGGCGGCCACCTTGAAAGGCATTCATGTGAGGTGGCCAAGCGCGCGTTGCAGCGGCCACCTTGAAAGGCATTCATGTGCAGTTGGCATATATCGCGTTGTTGTTTGCTACATATGTGCTACAACAGGTTGTATGTGCTATGGAGTACAAATCTGAAACATCTATCAAAAGGGGAAAAACCCTATAAATTCAGCTAAAATCAATTGTAAAAGGTCGTGAATTTAATTGAATATGTGGTCTCTTACCTTCCTTTCTCTTACTACAAAATAACAACAAACAAAAATAACAACAAAAGTATGGGTTAGTTCATAAGAGACAGCCGGTCATACGTAATAAGGTATTTAATGTTTTGGCCAATATTTTTTTTTTTTTTTTTTTTTTTTTTTTTTTTTTTTTAAGCCTCCATCACCAATTCAGCATTAGACATGTAATGATAGCTTATCAAACCAAAATTAATGAGGAAAAAACATACGAAACAACAGACAAAAACAAAAGTAAATTACAAAAGGTTATATATAAATATTTTGACTACATTAGGATAAAAGAAAAATGAGATGCAGCAGCAAGCTGTAATCATAACCCGACACATTACGAAAAGAACACATTAAAATTCCAAGAGGTCCTAAGTGGAATGATTGATCAACAAATGATAATGGTTTTCAACTTGTTGGTAAAAAGAAATAAAATTTGAATTTAAAGAAGTGCATGGTGAAGATAAGGGTGAATTCAAAATTGGTTTGCAATAATATGAAGCAAGGTTGGGCAAACAGTTGAGTTTATCAAGTTAAAATATTATTATGAAATGATTATTATTTGGTTTTAAAAGCGTATGTTGATGTCGAAAATAGGATTGTATTTCGACTTAGTGAGTTGGTAGTAGTTTGGCAACGATTTTGGTCAGTAATATGACACTGGTATTTTAATCTGTCAAAATGACTCTGTAAGGAGACTTTTTTACTCAACTTGACTGTTGGTTGAATGATGGTAGGAATGATATAGTTTTTTAGAAAAAGAATGATCTTCTTTGAGAAGTCAATGGGTAGTAGACTCATCGTCCCTGACCCAATGGACCAAAACGAATCATATATTAACTCAACTGTGAAGCTAATTAAATAGTATATGTTCGGGCACAACGGCAACAGGAAACTCATATAATGGCATGCGGCAACGGTTGTTCCTCAGTCGCTGAAGCTAACGAAAGTACAAAGTCTTGAAACGGAACAACAGAAGCATCTCCCACAACTGCAGATACTGATATAGACTGAAATTAAAAAAAAATGCCATATATTGTATAACATTAAAACGTCTGATACAGATAATAAGAACGAACCACTCATTAGTTGGTCATTTCGAGAGATCGGAACTTTGTACTCAGGTTGCGTTGCTGGTTTCCAACAGCCACATAAGGAGACAACAACCTACAAACAACAACCCTAGAAAATATATAATTCAAACATGTCCCATTCATTCATCAAAATATTCGGTCTGCAATAACCTTTATGTGCAAAAGAAAACTAAAAACAAACATAAATGGACATATATATATACATATATATATATACATATATATATATATATATATATACATATATATATATATATATATATATACATATATATATATATATATATATATATATATATATATATATATATATATATATATATATATATATATATATATATATATATATATATATATATATTGTCTATGTACACATGCAGAAGGGTCAAATATTGTATATTTTATGTTTCAAGTTAATCACGAATTAACAAACTTTTACATAATAGCCACGGGACTAAAGATAATAAAAGGGCATTAGATGACACCAAGTCAGACTAATTATTTTCACAATAAACAGATATACTTATTCTCCCTCACAATCTTCAATCACTCTGAGTTAATTTCTATAATATATAGCTTATTTCAATTGTTCATACCCACTTTTTCAAAATTTAATGTTTGACTAATGTCTATAGCTATTGATCATGATTATACATGCATATTAAAAATGGAAAAAACATCAACGCCACTGACAAAAATAATTCCGTTACCCTTAAAGCTATTGCATTGAGAGTTGGGTTACCTAATTTATGTTAGGATTTGGAAGAAAACACCTGCAAAATTAGTCCTTAAGTAAATAACAAAGCAAGTAATTACCACTAATGATGTTGAAGAAAAGAAATAAAGCTTCTGCTAAGTAAGTTGTTCCTGTACCCATAGAATGAATAAAAACTCGTATACAATTCAATGGTTCAAGATGCAACAAATTGCTGAAAAGAACTTTGATATTTACAGATGATGTTACCGATTCAAAAATCACAGCAAAAGAACTTCTAACAAACAAACTTAAGTTATAGGGTTTCAAAAATGAAGGTAGAAAGTTCAAAATTTATAAAACAAAGATGGACCATTTTAGCTACATAGTACCGGTTGAGTTGGAGCCAACGATAGTATCACAAGAGCGCGAATATGAAATCCATGTGCACTTGTTTTCCTACAATTGTCACACCAGTTTAAGTAACTAACTTTTAGTTATCCAATTTAGTCTAATAAATTCTATAAATATGAGCAAATTAACTAGAAGTGAGAGACCATCTGATTGTAGCAAAACGCCAAGAGTTCCTTCGACGGGATTTTCATCGCCGGTGATAACTGCTGCCGCTTTCAAAACACACCTCTTTTCTACCGGCAATTGTTATCTTAAATAAACGCTAATCCGTCTTCCAAACCCCAAAATCACCAACGTAAAACCACCAAATCGAAAACCCTAGCCTGAAATTGTAATAACATAAATCAATATACGGGATTAATTCGTTGTACCTGTAATGTTGACGAACATAAGTAATAGCAATCGATACATTCACAAATATTCATAATGTCCTATCAATCACATATAAAGCCCTAAATTTCTAGGGCTTCTAATCAAACAAACAAATTCATAATTAAAATATCAAAACAAATATCATCCATAACTAATAAACCACTAACCTTTTATTGTTAAAATTAGCATCATCAACTAATTCCATCTTCTCATCACTCGGTTTAGAATTATCATCAGATGAAGAACTGAACGAAGCAGAAGAAAACCGATGTTGACTGTTAACACAGTCGCAAGTGCCCGACGTTGATGGTGGTGAAGGTTCCGCCGGCGGTGATGGTGGCAAGGGTAAAACCATTGGCAGCGGGCGGCAGAAAGGAGTGGAAAGAAAATCGCCAAGAAGGATCGAGAAGAAATCGGTCGGTCAGCAAATGGGTAGCAGACGGCGAACACGACGGTGGTGACGCCGGTGATGATGGAGGCGAGGAAGGCGATAGTGGTGCGCCGGTGACGGTGGTGTGGAGGTTCTCATGAAGGAGAAGGAAATTGCCTGAAGCATCTGGATACATCATAGGGAAAAATTGACAGAAGAAAGTGAAAGGTAGGTGGGGATGGAGATCAGAAACAGGTATGGAAGGATCAAGATGTCATTGTATAAAGCCCAAGTTACAGATTTCCTAAAGTGAAAAAATACAAAAATACCCTTTCCTAATATTTTAATGCAGTCTACAGTAAGTTGAATTTACTCAAATGTAATAATAATAATTATTAAAAAAATTCGCAAATAACCGTACAATTTGTACGGACAAAAAAGGCACCGCCTTTAAGAAAAGTGTATTTACAATTTTACCCCTGTTTTATCATATCTGATCAACTATTCATGTATCGCCACGTGTAAATTTCGTTCTCGTTTGGTAGTTTAAAAGCCAATAGGCGCATAGGTTGGCTCATAAGAAAACCTGCTACACTCTGCTAGTAATGGTCGGAGCAACGAAGAATCCGGTTCAGTTGAACCGGTCACTGAACACATCAACCGGCGAGTTGCGTTCTCCGTCGTACGTCAACTTTTTAAACATTTCCACCACCGTTGATCGATTACGTGGTCACCTTCACGGCGATAATCGTAACGATGATTTTTACAATCTCTGCATTTATCTTTCTAGGTTTAAATATATTAACTGCTTTTGTTTTCCTTTGATTTCTATTTCTATTTTAGTTTGATTGAAGAGTTATGGCGGCAAACTGAAAGAAATAAATTGTTATTTTATTTATATATTTTTGCAGAGGTATTGATTATGCTGTTGCTAACAATGAAATTCCAGATAGAGCTTCAGATTTGCCGGAATTAATTAAGCAGGTAAACCATGGAGTACATATTTTGCAACTTTTTTCAGTTATAACACAAAATATTAATTTTTTTTTTTTTTTTTTTCAAAAGTTGAATATTATTATCAATAAATATGCTCATTTTGAAGGTCCATGAAAGATGTCTACTAGGATGATTTTTTTATTTTTTTTAATACTGATTTAGCTATGATAAATGTTTTACAGATTATGCCACCTAATCAAAATATGATAAGGCTATGCAGTAAAAATTACAGTAAATAATTTAAGGCATGAATTGAGGGGCGGAGCTGGTAATTGAGGGGGCATTTTTATAATTTTTTTTTTTTTTCCTTTTCTGTAGTTTGAGGGGGGCAAATTCTAACAAATGTCATTAATACATTATAATACCTTGCAATTTGTTCAGATAATTTTAACCTTTTTGAGGGGGGCATTTGCCCCCTTTGACACCTTTGTATATGCATGTGTATGGATTGACTAATTGACTTGAAATGGCACTTGAATAATTTTGTAGATATATGTTTCAGTGTTTACATGTTTTCTATAGATGGATTAGTTTTTTTCTTTTTATACTATAGTTAATAGTTAATAGTTAATAGTAAAAGTTGTTGCTTATAAATTTATAATTGAGTGCTTCTAATATTCTATACAATGAGACACAAATTGCTAATAACATAATGTGGTTAGGTATGTCAATGGGCAAAAGACGATATCGAATTACGTGCAGGTATCATGGTGCTGATGATCTCTATAAAGGTACTCCTGTATCTCATTTTCTTTCATTTCGTATACTTTATTGGTGATTGGCCGCACATTTGTTACTGAAATTATGGATATTGTTATCTTGTTTAAATAGGGTGCGTGTACAAATGGATGGTTCAGTGAGAAGGATAACGATGAACTTCATACTCTTAGAAATAAGGTTTTTAAATGGATGTTATATACGCTGCTGTTAGGTTCTATATATTTTGTAGCAGCGTCATTATAAAGACTGTTCTATTTTGATTATAGATATCAACCAGTTTCAGCAGTGTATCTGATATGAACTCTGAGGAGAGCACACTTCTTAACAGCATCTCGACAGTTATGTTAAGGTATTTTTAATGTCATACTTGTGTGTGTGCGTGTGTGTGTGTGTTTTAGTCTTCTAATTTGAATATTATGTTAGTTTTTGTTGACTTAGTGTTTTAGTTCTATCATATCGCTTCAGGTTCTATCCAGGAATGAAGATGGACAAAATACTTGCATTTTTTGAAGCTATGGTAACAATGTCGATTTCCTGGAACTAATGTTATCTTCATTATTTATTTATGCACCAATTAACAAAATTTTGTTTTGTTGTAAATATGTAGCCGGGATTTAATGCAACCGTGAAAGATTTCTTTATTCCGAATAACGGAAAATCTCCCGGTGATAATATAGTAAGAGTTTCTTGTGATCTTGCTTCTATGAATTCCCTATTTTGATCAAAAGCTTATGGTATTCTACTACAAAATGCCAAGTATAGATTTACTACATTAATCCCATTATTTATTATTCTTTTTATTTAATATTTATTGCTCTTTTTTAATGTCACTGCAGTACTTGTTTGTTGCTCAAACAGATAATATAGAGACATCATCATGCATCATAAGTCCCCAGCATGCCAAGTATAGATTTTCATTAATCACTTGTACATACATTCTTTAAACAAAGCATACATACACTTGAATTTGGTCTGACTTAAATTGTTTATGTTCGATTGCTAGTTTTTTCTTGAACGGAAAAGCAGTGGATAGGACTTGCAGTTACAAGGTTTGCATAAATAATTTGTTAAAGTTTGCATAACCAATTTATGTGTCATATATGATCACATAAAGAAAGATATTGTTGTAATAATAATCTTATCATTTTGTATGAAACGATTTGGGAAGTTTTAAGCTTAAAATATACTCTTTAATGACTTTTAACGCGTTAAACCCAATTGACATATCTCCATTTTTGCAATTATTTTGGTTTTGCGTTTTCTTTAACATGTTTTTATAATTATAATTTTATATTTTATATTTTTCAATCAGGATCCTGAACCACAGATTCCCACACTAGTAACAGAAATGGTTAAGTATGGAACAAATATTCTTCAAGTGATGGGCCAATATACAGGTATTTATATAACAGAAGCCCTATTTTCTAACGTGGTTTACATGCACGATTCTTTTATCTTAACACTGTCGGTAAATTTATGTAGGGAAATGTGTTATTGTTATCGCTTATATGAGTATCGTTTCAAATCCTATCTTCCCTGCACTTCCAGATTACGTGCCACCACCTCATTCAGGTATATTATGTTCTGTACTATGAAATTGCGTACGTTTGTTTGATGTCTTATTGCTTTCTGTTTTCTTAGATAATGATACACTTGAAGGCCCATCTAAAATATCACTGAATTGTCCTATAAGGTACGAATTAGTAATTACTACTTCATTTTCAATAATACTGTCAAGTTTTTTATGTAGACTTATCAATATCTTTGGCTCTGGGTTTGTATATACAGCTCCGGACGCATCAAGACACCTGTCAAAGGATATTTGTGTAAACATTATCAAGTGAGTTTTTATACTGTATCCCTCTGTTAGTGTGCTGGTTCAATGCCATAACATTTGGTATTTGTCACTGTTGAATTACTAAACTGCCCTTCTGATATCTTTGACTCAGTGCTTTGACTTTGACAACTATGTGGACATAAACTCAAAAAAACCGTTGTGGGGTTGTCCTCATTGTAGTCAATCTGTCTGCTTTACTGACTTGCGTATTGATCAGACCGTGGTTAAGGCAAGTAACCCTATAATTTCACTACTTAACCTTATTTAAAATGGCAATTTTGACCCATTTACTTTTAAATAGGCTCATTTGGGTTATGTTTTATCTTTAATGGGTCAAAACAATTAGCTTAATAGGAGACTAGTCAATTGTTTTGACCTGTTACCCAACCCACCCATTTGAACCCTTTGTGTATAAACTCGTTTCATTCTAACATAAGCAATGTATTCATGCTTAGATTCTGGAAGAAGTAGGTGTGAATGCTGTTCATGTAAAAATCTCTGCTGACGGCTCGTGGGAAACTGTTAATGAGGGTGATGTTTTTACTGATAAACAACAAGACAGTCCAACTTTACATTGTGAATTTACTACTACTTTAGAGCCAGGTGCAGACAGTATGGTCCCAAAGGAACGGGGTAATATTGACCCAAATGAAGGGTGTAATATGGATCCAAATGAAGGGTGTAATATGGACCCTAAGGAAGGGGGTGATATGGATGCCAGTAATTGTCATCTGGAAATTGACCAAAAGCCTTCGTTAGCTCAGTTGCAAATGTTGAACTTTGAAAAAGTCGTTTCACAGGGTCAAAGTCAACTTAACTCCGGCAACAGTCTGCATATACCAACACAGGCGATTGGGTCGTCTAATACTATACCAAATGTCACAATGATGGCACCTGTAACAGATACTTTTGTGGACGCTAATTCTGTGATTCAAACTCAAACCTGTGCTTCCAACGATATGCATTCACAACAGCTTAACTCAAACAACAGTAGTAATGGATTTGGTTTGAGGTACCCGAAGCCTTCAGTGCAACAGTTTACTCCGTTTCAAATGGATCAGCAACAAATAATGCATATGATCGCAGCTCCATCGTCCCTGAACATGGGCCCACAGGTATAAATGATCCATTTTTATCTTCGTTTCATTTACTATTCACTGCGGATTGCGTAATGGGTCACAAAAAGTAGCTATAGTATAGTTCAAAACAGGTTTACTGAACCCAAAACACTCGATTATTTTCCTTGTAGGGCTGGGTTCAGCAAGATCGGTCACACGTTCCAAGTCAACCTTTTCAGCAATTTGGTCCACCTAAAAAGTTGAATGTTTATCGTCCTGCGACACCTCATCCATTAGATAACTTCAACACTCGCCAACACCAGTCTCTAAACCAGGTGATACCAGATTCTGTACCGTCAGCTGCTCAGTTTTATCCTCAATTTAGGCAAGGCAATTTGGGTCCCACAAATGGCCTCACAATCAAACAAGAACCCCACCACTATAACAGCGCGGCTGCTCAACAACCTATTCAGAACATGAGCTGGACCCCACCTGTTCCAGCTCAGCTTCAGACTTTTGGATCATCAATACCCTTGGCATCATCGGGTCAACAAAGAGGTAGGGGGTCTAAATGGTTTGGTTTGGGTCCTGGCAAACCATTTTTTTTCTTTCAATATTTCTCTCTTAAATTTTATAGATAATTCTAATAATTAGTATTTAGTATTTAGTGTTAGTGTAGTATGGTAAATACGATTACAAAGGCTATATTCCACAATAATGATCTTATTTCAGCCAAAATGGATATACGTTCAAACACACATTGGGTGACTTTTACCCCGTTTGACCAGTTTCAGTTTGAACTAATTAATTGAATTTTACCCGCTAAAGTATAACCCAAATTGACCCATTTATCAATATGGATCAAATTAGCCACCTTCTTAATATAATTGCAAATTTTGTATCTCATATTTCTGTGGTACCATGTCCAGGTCAAGCTCAAAGGCCATTGGAGGTTTCATGCAATTCACCAGTTGTAGACCCATGGCACCCAACTATACCCATGCAGGAAGCCTTTTCGGGTCAGGCTTATTCAGATGCTATGAACGAGTTCATATTTCATGCAATACAACCGGTGCAAGATACTAAACCACCACTTTTGAAGACCCCAAAACCTGAAATATCGCCCCATTTGCAAGTCCAAATGGATTTTAACACAAATGGTCCCACTTATGAATTCAATATAAGTGGTTCAGTGATCGATGGTGGCAGTGGCGGTAGTGGGGCGGGTGTTTTGCCTTATATTTAGGACGTGGTGCAGTAACAGTAGCTGTACAAAGGCAGCATGACCTATTTTTTGTATTTAGTCCCTATGCAACTACAGACAGCAGATTAATTTTGGTTCAGTTTATGCTCACAAACTTTTCCTAGTTATTAGAATATAAAGTTGTGTAGAGATTCTTGCGCTAGGATTGTAGTCAAATTAACGTGATTCAGGTTATGGACTAAACTCTAAAGATATGGTGTTTTATTCCAGCTTGCTGTTAAATGTTTTTTATGTTGCACTCTCTTTTTCACATATGCATATTGCTTGGTTTGTTTGCAATTGTGAAGTGATGTACTGTTAAAAGTTTGATGTTTCACATATATATATATATATATATATATATATATATATATATATATATATATATATATATATATAACATCAATTTTATTTATAAAAAAAAAAAAACTACTACCTCGCTAGCGAAACACTAGGGAGGGGAGCAACCACAACAATTACAATGGCTTAATTAGCCACTCGTTCCAAGTTGTATTATTTTTGCCTTTACCCGTAAACCAATTAAATGAATACAACCGAATTAAATCAAATAAGTCTTGCTTCTTCATCTTTGCCGCATCAAAAAGAAACGCATTGCGAAACCTCCAAATAATCCATGTTGAAGCCGCCACAATCGTAAAAAGACCATCCTTAATTCTTTGAGAAACTTGTCATCCTTGATACCATGCATACCAATCGGCCCAAGAAGGCAAAGGCTCCCGAACCCAAATACGAATTTTCCTCCAAATATCCAATGCGATATCACACGAGAAAAAAGTGTGATTCAAAGACTCAACCCGGTGCGTACATAAAGGGCATCCAGTATCATTGATTTCCAAGCAACGAGACGATAAATTCAGTCGAGTCGGTAGTCTATCCATAGCTACCCGCCAAATAAAAGTGTTGACTGATAACGCCTAAATCTGTTTTGGACGTTTCGATTCGAGGGAATGATGACATGACACATGTCCCTTTCATAATCGTAACAAACTTTTACCAGATTCGCGTGCTGACGTGGTACATGTCCCTTTCATTGGTGTAACAAACAAATCCTAACGAACTTTCCTAGATTCGGGGGCTGACGTGGCATACACTTCATTCGTGTGTTTTTTCCGGGACCACGTATTTGTTCCAGGACCATGCTTTGTTCCGAGACTGTGTGATTGTTCCGGAACAGCGTGGTTATTCCGGAATGGTATCCGTTTATAGCGTAACGGATTGGCGGCACATATTTGGTTAGGTGAAGGGTCTTATATATCAGTATAGCCCAATATTTATCTAAGTGATTCTTCGCGGTACTTCTCCTGATCGGGTAAGGTTATCGGGTGACCAACATATTTGGCTAAGTAGACCTTGATGTGGAAATATGGTTCGTAACCCCTCGGTGCTTCGTACCCGAGTGAGCGGTGCCGGTGTCTGACACTGGACTTATGTGAAGTCACGACCAACTTTTATCCGAGACCTTTCTTCCCGGATGTGTACTTGAATAATCTTCTGGCCAGTTTTATTGCGTATGACTGGGAAAAGGTATTTCTTCCTGGACCGTTATGCCGGATAACTTCCAGACTGAACTTTATCAAGTCATGGAAAAATGACCTTTTTCGATACGAATCGATATGTGTATCATCATTGACCTTGTGAGGCAAAGATCTAAACCATAAAGTAGCACCGGAACCACCACCAAGAACTCGTGAGTCAATAAAGTTTCTGCTGGTGCAGACTTGAAAGACGCCATCGCTTGTGATAGACCACTTCCAAGCATCACTAGAACTAGACAACATCACATTGCCTAATTCGGTGGTTAACTTATCAAAGAGAGAAGATGAGTGCATACAAGGGCAAGTCTCTTATGTTTTTTCAGTTTTCACTTTGACGAAGGCATCATTGGCGGAAACACTAAGGGACAAGGGGGCACCCACTCCAGTGGATTTGCAATTTTCAGTGTGAAAGTTTTGGGTTTTCCGATTTTGCCCCCAGTGAATTTTTTTTGTCCCAAAACATATTTTGCCCCGAAACCTTCAAATTTTGCCTAAAATCCTCCAAATTTTGCCCAAAAACCTTCAAATTTTTCCTAAAAACCTCTATATTTTGCCAAAAACCTCCATATTTTACCCAAAAAGGTTATTACGTGTTGGTTGAATATTGGTTAATGAACTAAACGACAAACTTAAGTATGATTAACCAAAGAATATCTTTTGATGATGACATATACATATGCATAAGTGATGACCGACATCTTAACATAAAATACGCAAGGTCACTAATCCATACTTTATCTTGCAAATGACCAAGTCAAACATAGCTTAAAGAATATGAAATTAAAAGATCAGCTAAATACACAGTCAAGGTGCGGTCGACCGCACAGCTAGCCGTAGAACCCCAAACTGAATTGCAACGCAGTTTTGTGAAAACAAGTTGCACGGTCGACACCACGGTCAACCGCAGTGCGACCGCAGTTTTCTCTGTTACCAATTTTGACCAAGTAAAGTTTGACTAGTTCCTGACATCTATAATTCATAAAACCTTTTTCAACATGCTTAGAATAGATGCCTTCTTCATACTCAATTGAGTTTTGGTCATAAAAACACTAATTGTGGTTAATTACGCCTAATGACATCTTAATGAAAAATTAACCAAGATTAGGCTTAACACATAAGTGTTAAATAATAACTTGTGATCTTAAATCTTATCTAGACATCCTTAGTATGATCATCAAGTACCAACACACTTAAGCCAATGTCACTAGAACAATAATTGATATTGAAAATGACTTAGTGATTAATTAAGGCTAAATGAGGAACAACGCTCTCAAGTGCAACTAGTAAAGACTTGTAATCCTAAAATACACTTAGATACATTTAGGATGGTCACCAAGTCCCAACTAGAGATTGCTCTTACCTTGTGCATGTGTTGGACATTAATGTGTGCTTACACATTAATCATGCAATATGTTATATTGCAAGTAAGCTTGCTAAAAGCTTAAATTACAAGTTGTGCAAATATCTATATGATTGATCTTATAGTAACTATCTCTTGCTATGTGTGAGTATTACTTGCTACTTGCTAATATGTTTAATACTCATAAATTTATCAACTTGATTAACATGCTTGCTATGTGTTTACTAGTTAGGATTCAAGTAACTAGTCTACTCCAACAAATTAAGTGTAAATTGGTTCACAATAAAATTATAGTCAATTGCCTATTTGGTCTAAGTAACTAAGTGTGATTGCTTATTCAAGAATGACTTAACTTTGATGTCTCTACATACTTCATGATTATCTTATAAAGACATCATTCAATTAATCTCTACATAAACCCAAATGGAACATGATTTATGATTAATTGAAACTAGGAAGTTAATGACATAGTGACTAGTCTTTAGAATTGAACTAAAGGCATTAATATGACTAACTAAGTCTTGACCAAACTGAGATTTCCCAAAATATCAATCAAGACACTTCTCCAAGAATGTTGAGTTTACCACTAATGGAGTGTTATGTCACTTTCATGCAATAAGACCAAATCTCACACACTTAATGCATATAGTACTTGTATAGGATGTTTGGTTTCTTTTTCAGTATCTAGAAGGAGTAAAGGTGCCAAAATATGGTGTTCAAATTTGAGTCAAACGGCTATACAACGGATACTAAATTTGGACTGGAGCACGCACGGTCGAACCACGGTCGACCGTGGAGGCAACCATGTGTCAACGAATACTTTTTGAATTCTACTATAAAAGGCAAGCATTAAAGAGCATTTGAAGCTGACCTTCTTGCATATTTCAAAGGCTTATTTCCAGAGATCACAAGGGCTCTAACTACTACTCAAATGTGATCAAGCAAGAGAAGATTCTATGATCTTATAGATATAGAATTTGGTTGTTGTAAACTTACTAATCAAAATCATTAATCTTGTGAGTTTACTTAGTGTAATGTATGTCCTAGTATTGTCTTAGGTTCATCATTACAAAGTGTATAAGTCTTGTAACTTCAATTAGCAGAAACATAGGCTAGCTTAGTGATCTACTTCCTTAAAGGAACTTAGGAAGTTGATTAATCTCATTTGGAGATTAATACTTGTCAAGGTGAAGACAAGTTGATCTTGGTTGGAGTTAATCTTTCAAAGGGATAGAAAGATTAGGTTTGTTGTCTACCAAAGAAGTTGAAGACTTGTAAATCGGATCTCCACCGGGTTTGGAGAAAAGTGCTTAGTGAAGCAACAAATCCCGATTAGTGTAATCAGGGAGTGGATTAAGGTGGATTAGTTAACATCCATCCGAACCACTAAAAATTCTTGTGTCTATGTTCTTTAAATTACTTCATTTATCTTTTTGAACATATACACTACACACATCAATTTTAAGTTGAATTGGTTGATCAAAGTTAATCGAATTTGGTGATCAATCGAAAAAGTGTTAAAAATGTATCAAGTAACTATTCACCCCCCTCTAGTTACTTACAATTAGTATCAGAGCAGTTTCTCAAATCATTGCTCTATAAACGATTGTGAAAGTGTCAAAATTCGTTTTGTGCAAAAACTTTAGTCAACGATTCTCGGATAAACTCAAACTATGGGATACTTGGAAGAATTGGTGAAAGAAGCACCAATCTTTGATAAGGTGGATATTGAATGTGGAAGTTAAGATTTGAGGCTTATCTAAAATCCAAGGATTACTACTTGTGGAGAATAATCAAAGTAGGAGACTTTGTTCCACAAGCTAGTTCAAGACTAGTGAAGTCAACATTTCAAAACAATGAGGTTTTGAAACAATTTAATGCAATTTCACTGCTTCATGGAATTTTTCCTAGTGAAGAAAGATTAAAGATAATTTCATGTAAAAGTGCAAAGGAATGTTGGGATTCACTATGTTCTCAAGAAGAAGAAAACTCTAGGAGTTTAAAGGGTAAAGGAATAGGGAAGGATTTGGAGAAGCTTGGTGATTCTCAAGCAAATGGGTTGAATGGAAATGAAGACTTTTGTCTCATGAGTTCTTGGAATGATTTGGATCAAGATGGTCAAAGTGAGGAAGAGGTTGAATCTCCGTTCAAAGAAGATGATGCCTCAAGCATGGATTGCAATGAAGTACATGTATTCTATTCTTCTAATTATGAAGAATTGTTAGATGATTACAAGACTATTAAATTTGTGTATGATAGTAATCGTGACAAAGTAAAACTTTTAGAGAAAGAATTACACAATGTTAGACAACTTAACAAAACCTTAATTGATGAAAACAATGCGTTGAAAAGAAAATTTGAAAGAATGATTATTTGTAATTCATCAAGAGGTAAACATGAAATGAATATGTGTCATGACTCTAGCAAACACAAATCGTGTAGTCAGTCCATTGTCTATTATTAGGAAAATTGAGAACATGGGAAAAATGGACCAAGCTAGCAATTCAATGGTAGGGATAAGTCAAGGATTGGATAATCTTAAAATCAATCAAAATCAATGATCAAAATACTAATGAGAATAACCTTCTCAAAAAGGACTTTGTATTAATGAAAGGTTTTTCTCACAAATGCAAAATTGTTTTTGAGAAATGATTTTAAAAGATTAGTGAAGGAAGCTTACTTGCATTAGGATTGTGTGTTTATGTGAAACTATGTATTGCATGCTAAATAATAGATTGATGCGTTTTGTGTATACTATGTGCATGATTGAATATATATATATATATATATATATATATATATATATATATATATATATATATATATACATATAAATATAGTATATTATGTGTCATTGATGATTAAACATCGGGAGGATGTAATCATTCAATGTTAGGAAAAGAAAACTTGTCCTCAAGTATTCTATAGAACCTAAGAATCGTCAAAACGAGCTCAAAGAAAGAAGAAGTGAAGAAATTGGTGATCAGAAGAATCCACGGAAGCATTACGGCTGACCGTATACCCGACCGCAGACTCCTGTCTTGTACGTGTGAAAATCCCTGCACGGCTAACACCACGGTCGACCGTGCTTCGATCGTGCATGGTCTGATTCTGTTTTAAATTAAATAAAACCCTCGCTTTTTCTTTCATTCCAACTCACTTCAAAACACACACACTTTACACACGGCTGAGGAGATCGACCGCACAAAGAAGAACGCCCATTCCTTCAATCTCAATTCCTACTTTCGGTATGATTAATTCTTGCTTTCCTAGCATTCAATTGTGTTTGTATGATGAATTAGGGTTATGAAGAAACCCTAACTAGAATGAATCAAAACTTAAATTGATGCAAACAATCAAAATTGTTCTTGAAGAACAACTTGGAAACGATTGTAGTAGTGATTGTGGTATATCCATGCATTGATTTAACTTTGGACAATTCTAGGGTTCATTATACATCTAGGTTAGATTTTCATAGAAACATTGTTCATATGATATAGACAACATTGTTGCAAATTGAGTGTGATAATGTTGGATGTCAAAACATGTGTTGATGATGATCTCAAAAGTCTAGAACACATATGGACTTTGTGAAAATCGTAATCTAGTTGCAAACTCATTGACACTAATGAAGAGTGAAAATGTGAAGAATATTAACATCAAAACATCTAAGTATTGATGATAATTAAAGTTTGCAAAACTTGTTACCTACAATTGAAATTATACACCTTGAATTAATTGGTAGTATCGTCGTGTAGAAAATGGCAAGAACAAGGGATGCTCAATCAAGAGGCGGTGAGAAAAGATATGATCCTCCAGCTGATGCAAGACAATGTACATTATACAACAAGAAATGGCTCAAAGCAAGAACAATAGCAGAGGGAAGAATCATAAACCTTGAAGCATTCCCTAAAATAATTGACAAGCTGTTTCAAAGGAATCTAGCTTCTTTCGTACTAATCAATGGACCTATATATCATGAGCTGATAAGAGAATTCTATGCCAACTTTAGTTTAACTCAGAAACTAAGGTGGTAAGATTTCATCTTAATAAAAATGGTGGGAATATCCTCTAAAAACCTTTGGTGATATTCTGGGTGTACCTACTGAAAGAATGGAGTTCTACAGCAGAAGACACAAGCTAGAACATCTTCCTGAATTTATTCAAGCTACCGATGCATTAACCTTGCTCTGCAAACCTAACGCCAATCACTTCGAAATCCTATCCAAGGGACTAACCGGAAAGGATCTCCGGTCAGATCTTGATATTCTGAACAAAATCATTAACCACAACATCTTCTGTAGGCTAGAAAATCGCTCCCACATTCATGTTACTCAAATTTATGTCATATGAGAATTTGAATTAAATATGGAAATTAATGTGGCATTTCTGATGGCGTCCCGAATGAGCAACCTGATGACTGAATCAACTAGATCTCTTCCTTATGGAATGCATCTGAATAGTTTATTTAGCTAACTCAAGGTAACTCACGCTATTGTTCAACAACCCTCATTCGAGCCACGTTGACTATCATTCTAAGTGGTCATCTATCAGAATCCTCTCGTGGAAGAAGATCAGGTCTTCAAGAGGATCTCAATGAGATTGAGAACTATCAACCGGAGGAGGAATCGGATGAAGAAGGAATAGAAGATGAGGAGCCAAACTTACAGGAACATCAAGAATTCGTGAACTCGAATTTCGAAACCAAGATTGACAGGATTCTTAAACGGGAGGAAGAGATTAGCGAGAATCACTCTAGGTTCAAGAAGGTATTGAAAGGATTTGTGAAAACAATCTCTTGCAGTAGGTCATAACTTGTGTGTTTGGGATAATAATCTTTATTAAATACTTGTGTGCTTTGTGAAGTGCTTAAATGTGGGCACTAAATAATTATGTGTAAGATAATTAGTAATGTTATGTTTATTGTGTGTATACCCATGCAAAAAGATAAATCTATCACTGCACGGCTACTCCCACGGTCGATCGTAATTCGACCGTAGAACACCTGACAGAATTAATTTGTCCTAACACTCTTACACAAATTCAATGATCGATAGATTGCAAAAAGGACAAATTGATATCTCTGTCAAAGTGCTTTCAATTCAGCTACCTACCCCATCAAAGTTTACTAGACAACATTCATCATTTGTCTATTAAAGCAAATACATTCAATAAATTCACACCTACATCAATTACTCCAAACATCTCTTTGCAAAGAAAAAGTTCTTCACAATGAGGTCTATTGTTGAAGGGAGAGAAGTTCTCACACATCATCTCACTACCTACTCTCTTGAAAGCTTCTCAAACATCAAGTGAGATGTTTTTCTCAATCTAAGAGGTACAATTTATCCTCTTCACATCAATGAACTCTATGAGAATTTTCAATTCTCACAAAATAATGAGAAAATCTCATTTTCTCTTTATGGAAGAAGTCATTCATTAACGCTTAAAGAATTTGGAAATATTATGGATGTTTTGAATGAAGGGCGAACATTCTTTCTAAAACCAAATTCGTTCAATGAATTTTCTGAATGGGTAAAGAGAGACAATGCACTAGACATTATGTGCAACGGAACTCTTAAACCCGAATACATCAAAAAGGATGGATTCCTTTGTCAACATCTTGCATCAACATATGATCTCTGGCAACAGATCATCATTACAAATGTTTACGGAAAGGGGGAACTACTGGATTGACTTGATGCAAATGAAATCACCTTCGTATGGTGTCTCCTGAACTCCACCAAAGTAAATGTTGCACACTTCATGGAATCAAGAATGCAACATGCAGCTCAACATTCCCATATGTCGCTTCCACATGGTCTCCATCTGACCAAACTATTCGCATATGATGGAATGACATCTCAGTTTCACCATTCCATTCAAGTCTCTTCATATCCAATATGCAAAGCTTCAACCAAGCAGATTCAAGAACCTCCTCTTGAAAATCCACCCAACTTTTATTCGCTTTCGACACAGGGACAAAACAGTGTAATTCATGGAAACATTCTAAAACTTGGTCGAAGATTTTCACGACTTGAGGACAAGGATAAGGGTCACTCCTCTCATCATGATAATTGAACATTTCTGACTGTCATAAATTATCTATGTATGAATTATCTATGGTTAGTATGTGACTTGAATAAAATGTGTGCTTTTTATGTTTTAATAAATGTTTTTTCAGCGTGCACAATTTAAGGGGGGAGCTTTGTTCTAAGGGCGAGCTTAGTTCTAGGGAGAGCTAACCTTTTTGCTTCGACAAAAGGGGGAGAAAGATGGATACAAGTGATTGTTAACACTTGTGTATTTATAGCAAAATGTCCCTCATCACTTGTATGTTTGTCATCATCAAAAAGGGGGAGAATGTTGGTTGAATGTTGGTTAATGAACTAAACGAAAAACTTAAGTATGATTAACCAAAGAATATGTTTTGATGATGACAAGTACACATGCATAAGTGATGACCGACATCTTAACATAAAACACGCAAGGTCACTAATCCATACTTTATCTTGCAAATGACTAAGTCAAACATAGCTTAAAGAATATGAAATTAAAAGATCAGCTAAATACACGGTCAAGGTACGGTCAACCGCACAGCCAGCCGTAGAACCCTAAACTGAATTGTAACGCAGTTTTGTGAAAACAAGTTGCAACTTCGACACTACGGTCAACCGCATTGCGACCGCAGTTTTCTCTATTACCAATTTTGACCAAATAAAGTTTGACTAGTTCCCGACATCTATAATTCATGAAACCTTTTTCAACATGCTTAGAATAGATGCCTTCTCCATAACCAATTGAGTTTTGGTCATAAAAACACTAATTGTGGTTAATTACGCCTAATGACATCTTAATGACAAATTAACCAAGATTAGGCTTAACACATAAGTGTTAAATAATAACTTGTGATCTTAAATCTTATCTAGACATCCTTAGTATGATCATCAAGTACCAACACACTTAAGCCAATGTCACTAGAACAATAATTGATATTGAAAATGACTTAGTGATTAATTAAGGCTAAATGAGGAACAATGCTCTCAAGTGCAACTAGTAAAGACTTGTAATCCTAAAATACACTTAGATACATTTAGGATGGTCACAAAGTCCCAACTAGAGATTGTTCTTACCTTGTGCATGTGTTGGACATTAATGTGTGCTTACACATTAATCATGCAATATGTTATATTGCAAGTAAGCTTGCTAAAAGCTTAAATTACAAGTTGTGCAAATATTTATATGATTGATCTTATAGTAACTATCTCTTGCTATGTGTGAGTATTACTTGCTACTTGTTAATATGTTTAATACTCATAAATTTATGAACTTGATTAACATGCTTGCTATGTGTTTACTAGTTAGGATTCAAGTAACTAGTCTACTCCAACAAATTAAGTGTAAATTGGTTCACAATAAAATTATAGTCAATTGCCTATTTGGTCTAAGTAACTAAGTGTGATTGCTTATTCAAGAATGACTTAACTTTGATGTCTCTACATACTTCATGATTATCTTATAAAGACATCATTCAATTAATCTTTACCTAAACCCAAATGGAACATGATTTGTGATTAATTGAAACTAGGAAGTTAATGACATAGTGACTAGTCTTTAGAACTGAACCAAAGGCATTAATGTGACTTACTAAGTCTTGACCAAACTGAGATTTCCCAAAATATCAATCAAGACACTTCTCCAAGAATGTTGGGTTTACCACTAATGGAGTGTTATGTCACTTTCATGCAATAAGACCAAATCTCACACACTTAATGCATATAGTACTTGTATAGGATGTTTGGTTTCTTTTGCAGGTGCTAGAAGGAGTAAATGTGCCAAAATGTGGTGTTCAAATTTGAGTCAAACGGCTATACAACGGATACTAAATTTGGACTAGAGCACGCACGGTCGACCGTGCAGGCAACCGTGTGTCAACGGCTACTTTTTGAATTCCACTATAAAAGGAAAGCATTAAAGAGCATTTGAAGCTGACCCTCTTGCATATTTTAAAGGCTTATTTCCAGAGATCACAAGAGCTCTAACTACTACTCAAATGTGATCAAGCAAGAGAAGATTCTATGATCTTATAGATATAGAATTTGGTTATTGTAAACTTAGTAATCAAAATCATTAATCTTGTGAGTTTACTTAGTATAATGTATGTCCTAATATTGTCTTAGGATCATCATTACAAAGTGTATAAGTCTTGTAACTTCAATTAGTAGAAGCATAGACTAGCTTAGTGATCTACTTCCTTAAAGGGACTTAGAAAGTTGATTAATCTCATTTGGAGATTAATACTTGTCAAAGGTGAAGACAAGTTGATCTAGGTTGGAGTTGATCTTTCAAAGGGATAGAAAGATTAGGTTTGTGGTCTACCAGAGAAGTTGAAGACTTGTTAATCGGATCTCCACCGGGTTTGGAGAAAAGTGCTTAGTGAAGCAACAAATACCGATTAGTGTAATCGGGGAGTAGATTAAGGTGGATTAGTTAACATCCGCCCGAACCACTATAAATCCCTGTGTCTATGTTCTTTACATTACTTCATTTATCTTTTTAAACATATACACTACACACATCAAGTTTGAGTTGAATTGGTTGATCAAGGTTAATCGAATTTGGTGATCAATCGAAAAAGTGTTAAAAACGTATCAAGTAACTATTCATCCCCCCTCTAGTTACTTACACTACGTTTAAAAAAAAATAGCCCCGGGTCAAAAAAATTTCTATTTTCGCTGCTGGAAAGCATAGTGGCGAATTTAGGATCGTAACTTACTTTCTTTTTCCCGATAACTTATTTAAAGGAAAAAAATATACCATGTCGGGTCGGTCGTATGGGGTCGGTACAAACGCCCAGGGGAGAACCTACTTTAATACCCATGGTGTCCCGTGACACCAGTTATGTAAAACTTTTTCACAAACTATCATTAAAAATTTTACAAGACACCACTACATATAATTGTATGACCTCATATGTTTTTCTATGTTTATAACTTTATAGTATTAGCTACTAAAAATTTGTTAATATTAGTTCACATATTGTTTTGTGGTATGAGCCACTAATACATATAATTATAAAAAAGAGTTTATCTAATTATAGCCATAAAGACTATACATAGAAAATAATGTGAACATCAACGATGGTACAATATACAATTTGCATAACCTAAGACTTTAAGGATAACCTTGGGCTATCTTTAGAAAAACTTGTAAGAAAAAAGTAAACATTTTTTTCTTTATTTTCTCATACATAAAAAATACCCTTTACACTTTTGTTCAACATGATAAGACGTAATTACGCTTTTGTTATTCAATTCTTGACAAAATTGGAACTACAATTTTAATCGGTCATTCATATATATGGTATATTCTGCTTATTTTTATTCTAATTTTGCAACTCTCGGTCCCAATATGTAACTTATTCTTTTGAAAATGTGTTGTGCGGATATTTATTTGTTAAGTATTTTTTTAATTTACTTACGGTCTTAACAAAATTGGTGATTTATATTGTATAATAGAGTTATTGTTTGATGGCGTTTGTAATGACCTGATACAACTGACCCGACCCGACATATTCAATTTTTCGTTTAAGTAAGTTATCGGGAAAAAGAAATTACGACCTCACTCAGTTACGATCGTAGATTCGTCGCTGCAAACGTCATCAAACAATAACTATATTATACAATATGCATCAACAATTTTGCTAAGCCCGTAAGTAAACTAGAAAAATTAACTAATAAATAATTAATACACATAATACATTTCAAAAGAATAAGTTACATATTGGGACCGAGAGTTGCAAAATTAGAATAAAAATAAGCTGAATATACCATATATATGAATGACCGATTAAAATGTCAAGATTTGAAGAACAAAAGCGTAAATACGTCTTGTCATGTTGAACAAAAGCGTAGAGGGTGTATTTTATGTATGAGAAAACAAAGAAAAAAGTTTACTTTTATCTTATGAGTTTTTTCTAAAGATAGTCCCAAAGGTTATCATTAAAGTCTTAGGACATGCAATTTGTATTTGAACTTTGTTAATAATCACCTCTAATAATTCACTCGCTAACTTAAATGTAGCATTGTTAATGTTTACATTATTTTCTTAAGTATAACCTTTATGACTATTATTAGACAAACTCCTTTTTATATAGTTATGTAATTATATTTATTAGTGGCTTATACCATAAAATAATAAGTGAACTAATTTTAACAAATGTTTAGTGGCTCATACTATAAAGTTATAAACTTAAAAAACATATTGTAGCGACCCCGACAAATCGTCAAGTGACGGCGTCGGCTACGTGGGTCCCATTACCTGATTATAAGTCTTTAAGATAACGTTTGACCAAATATGTCGCTTTCATTTCAAAATAAAGATTGTTTCAAAGTTTACAAGAATTGTTCAACCAAAAGTTAAGTTACAACGTTATAGATACGATTGAAATCTGGGCGACACGGTTTAAAGTAAAGTCAAAAGACGCTCCATGAAATGCATGTATACTCGACATCGGATGCAAGTATCAAATAGTAAGCGGAAGCATGTTTCACATATCGTGCAAGACCTGAGAAAAACATAGAAATCTGTCAACGAAAACGTTGGTGAAATCATAGGTTTAAGTAAGTAAGTACAAGTGAACCACAAGATTTGCATCAATGAAATAATAGTAAATACATTCCAAAAGTTTGTTTCACGAGCACCCAATTATCAATACTTAACATTTCCTTCCATTGAACCCCATCACTTAGTGCTAGAACATACACTGTTTCTCGAAAATATATTTCATTCGTAAACGGTAGCGAACCGTTTGAATGAGGGTTTGTCAAACCCATATGGATCCATACAACATAAGTTCTCGCTTACACCCGGCAAGTGTAACTAATGATAATCGAATTGAGGATTTTGTTCTAAACTCGTATGTAGAATGTTTGTTTTTCCTGTACTTGTGTTCACTTAGTAAAAGAAATGTTTATGTTTTCTCATCCCAAATGTAAGTTCAAAAAGAGTAAAAGTGGGACTATGATCTCACCTTGAGTGCACGAGTAGTAAAGTACTTCAACAAGTAAACGTGTGCAAAGAACAATGCTAGTCTTGACCTAAACAATAGGTTGTATCAATAACGGTAAACACGATAGGTCAAAGATGTTCAATTAGTCCTATGGCTCGTTAAGACTCGATCATAATAGCATGTGAATCAAATTGTCATGTTTCATGCAAGGTACAAGTATAAAAACATGTTAGAAAGGTTGCATAATCATTTGGTTAAATTTGACAAAAAGTCAAACTTTGGTCGGTCAAAGTCAACGAAAGTCAACACGTTCGGGTCGGGTCCCGAACTATTTTTCTAAGCTTAGAAGTCATATATGAGCATGTTGGCCAAGTTACATGTTAATCGGAGGTGCGTAGCATAGCAAACATTTTTCGAAATTTGACAAAGTAGGTCAGAATCTGACCACGGCATATGCCGCGCCGCGGCCAGAGGTGTCGCGCCGCGACATAACACGTGGTCTGGCACCAGTTCAGTTTCAAGGTTCAAGTCTTGGTCAAAACTTCAAACAACCATAAAACGCAAACCGTAAACAACTAGAAGACGTATCTTATACCGTTGGAAAGCTCTTTTGACAAGGAACACAACTAAACACAAATCCTCAAACAAAAACATCATTTACAACAATCGAATTCTCGTCATGTGATCAATAAACGCTCATTTCAAAGCCTCAAGTTCATCAATATGCATTTTAAGTTCCGGGAATCCAATTTACACATATGATATGCCGTTTTGAAGGTAATGAAGCATACATTACAACTAATCACTAACAATTAACATTCCATGGCATTCAAGCATCAAAAGTTCATGTCAAGAACTATCAAACCCTAGTCAAACATCACAAAATCAATATTCATGTTTTTGAAGTTTTCTTAATCAACCTACGCATCAAAACGAAGCTAGTGATACTAGTAACACAATTAAAACATGCACTTTAACAATCTAACAACATTAACTCATCCAAAATCAAGGATTAAGCAAACCCATTTCAAGTTCATGCTAGTTACTCCAAAATCAACAAATCAAGCAAACAAATTATATATTCATGTTAGACTTGAGCCATAGACACTAATTAACACTTTTATAAGTTAAAAACATCAAGAACACAAAATCTAGTGATTTTAGAAAGTTACCCAAATGAGATGAAATTGGTACCAAAATGAAGAGGATGAAGAGAGGATCACGAAAATGTAATTTGTTTTGATGTTTGCCTCTTGATCCGGATTTAGATGATGATTTCTTGTTTGAGTTCTTGAGAGAAAATGGAAGTATGAAAGAGAAGAGAAAGAGAGAAATGAGAGGAGGAGGTTGAAGGTTTGACTAGTTGACCTAGTCAAATCTTTGGCCTCTTTGCAAGTTTAGTCCCTCTAGTTCGGGTGCGGGTGCGTGAATTAACCAAACGAATATTTTAAAAACGCTCGAGTGACTGAGAGATGTTATAATTAAATAACGGAAATATTAGGACGTTAGTCAACGAAAAGTACGAATTTAAATAACGAAAGGTATTATTTAAAAAGAAAAAGACGGTGTCAAAAATAAATTTAACGGAAAAACGCGGGATGTTACATTATCCACAACTCAAAAGAAATTTCGTCCCGAAATTTAGTTGGAAGTAGTAGTCGATATCTCTTACTCGAGACTTTACGTTGTCAATGCTATGAATAAGTGAAAGTACGTTCTTGAGGGTTCTCATGAATTTGGATAGTCAGGGTTTTACGTTGCATTATGGTTCGGTTTTTACGATCCCCAGTTTCAACTGGTTTTCCTATGAAGAGAAGTTTGTCATCGATAGTTGATGTATCCAGCAGGATTGCACGTTCTTGTTCCGCAGGACACGTTTCTAAGTTTGTTACACGAAATGTAGGGTAAACGGAAACTTAATTGAGTCGGAAGTTCTAAACGGTAGGGAGCGGTTCCAATACGCCCCAAGGTTTCAAAAGGGTTAACATGTCGCGGGTTTAACTTTCCCTGATTCCCGAAACGGATTACACCCTTCCAAGGTGCGGGTTCTCAATATCATGCGGCTACACACTGGGATTTGTGAGGTTTTCATCTAAGTTTGGTATAACTCTTCTGGCGACCATGGGTTGTCTCGAGCCCTTCTCGGACTTGAAAGATCTCAATTGTTGTTTCTTGATGGAGTTCAGATTCGGTGATTTGCTTTGATTGAATGAACAGGGGTATGACATTAGCAGTCATATGGGGTTTCGGAAAGTGCGTGCGAACACACGAGTGGTAACTACTGTTGTAAGAGTGATCTACTAAAGGTGACAATACGAGTTCGTGACATGTCTTTTCAAGACGTAAATCGTTCGTTTGCTTGGTTCATCGGTTTGTGGGTGGTACGCGGTACTCATGTCTAAGCGGGTCTCCAAGGTTTCTTGTAAAAGTAGAAGTGAAACGAGTATTTCGATACGGGATAATTGACAAGGATACACCGTGTTGGAATAGAATCTCTTAAGATATGTTTGAACAAGTCAGTTAGGGTTCGAAAAATGTTCGTTAGGACTATTCACCCTCGTGGCGAATACTAATGTAATATGAGGAGTTTCTCTATCCATGGAGAAATGTTACAAGGAGTTTCCTTAAACGGAAATGTGAGCGATAAAGATAGGAGTGAAATGAGGACTTAGAATAGGATGAGCTTACATCTCGAGGTTGCCATATCGTGCCTCTAGTTATCAAAAGTTGAAGTCTGAAAGAGAAACGAGATCGTACACGTAGTTGTTTAGTTCGGGGTTGAATAATAGTTGGCCGATTATTAGAAACACAATGACATTAAGTCAAAGAAGAGTGAAGTATCATTGGATCGTGTGTTATCTTAAGTTCCAGTAATATCAGACGGTAACGGTGAAATAACAGAGATATGTATCGTGGTACGCGATAACGAGAAGATTGATCGGATCCATAAATAAGTATTTAAATTCTCCGTGTAAAATAACGAATTTCAGCTTCCTTGATTTCGAGTCGAGAGGGGTTGCCTTTCAGGCGTTCACGTAGAAGTATTTCTATATTTGAGTTCCATTTTGGTGCCACACGAATTTATCTAGTAAGGTTGGTGTGAAAAAAATCACGTTCAAAGTCCGGACACGAAAAATGTTTAATTATTTCCCTTAGTACGTTAACGAGGTTAAAGGACGAGCGATATGGGAAAAATTGGAAATTAATCTTTGGTAATAATCGCGAGATCCAAAATTTTTACGAATACAAGTCGGAGTCGTGAGGGTTTCTCCAAAATTAATAAATTTTTTTTTTTTTTTTTTTTTTTTTTTTTTTTTTTTTTTTTTTTTTTTTACCTTGACCACTAACAACATGGTTTAGAATTTGGACTTCGTTTAACCAAAATTCTCACTTGGAGAATTCGGCATAGAGTTGCTCTTTTCTCAAGAGTTCGAGCGTAAGACGGAGACGTTGTCCGTTTTTCCTTTCCGCTTGAATAGCTTAAAACATCAATTATAAGTACGGTAACGGATTTGTCTAGATAAGTTTGCATACGCGGTTCCGGAGGTCTATGAATACGGGCGGAGCCTTAGATAAACTGAACGGCACTAAAAGAAATTTATAACTATCGTAGCGAGTTCGGAAAGCGGTTTAGGAGACATCTTCTCCCTTAACCCTCAATTGATGATAACCAGAATGAAGGTCGATTTTAGAATATACGCGAGATCCGTGTAACAGTTCAAGAGGTTGTTGATACGGGGAAGAGGATATCGGTTCTTAAACGGAAGTCATTTAGTTCACTAAAATCACATATATGTGGGGAAAACATTCCCTTCCTAACGTATAGGTTTTGGGCTCCCTAGTTCTATAGATGTCAAATCGAAGTTCAAATTACCTACCCAATAAGTTTAACGTACTCCCTCCGATAAAATTTATCGATACGCAATGGTTTTCCGTTGGTCACTTGAATGGCGTAAGTAATATCTAGGGGGAGGGGTGGAGTGCAAAGAGTAGGCTCCAAAGCCTTGTATACAAAACATTTATCGATACCCGAATCGGATAGACATGAAACATAAGAGTCGTTGAGAAGAAACGTACCCGTAACTAATTGTCGTTCCGGGAATCCTATGTGTTAAGGTTGAAAGCTCATTCGCGTACATTAGGGTGGGCGTTCTTCTTGGGACATGCATTCTTAAAATGACCCAGTTGTCCACATTCAAAACAAGCACCCCTTCTGCGTGCACTGGGCACCTTTTTAGTGACGGGGGCGGCACTCTTGCAACTATGGGCCACATGGCCACTTCTTTGACACTTGATGCAAAATGGTCCGCCACATTTTCCATAATGATGTTTGTGGCACGTGTTGCAAAAAGGTCGT
Source organism: Rutidosis leptorrhynchoides (assembly GCF_046630445.1). Lineage (NCBI taxonomy): Eukaryota > Viridiplantae > Streptophyta > Magnoliopsida > Asterales > Asteraceae > Rutidosis > Rutidosis leptorrhynchoides. Next base: position 196,246,693 of record NC_092334.1, read on the forward strand.
GTTCCAGCATAATTTTTCCTGCCGCCGGGGGTGAAAGGCTTCTTGGTGGAGTCGTTGTGGTTGTGGTTGCTTGATGGAGAGGCTTCCTGTTTTCTTTTGTTGTTAACTGGTTGGGCCTCGGCCGTTGGTGCCAGCGCTTCAATTTCATCCACCGTTTTTATAAATCGGCGGGCTATCATCACAGCCTCTTGTAGGTCGGCGGGTCTTAATGGCATTACCCCGTGTGGAATGCTCTTAGGGAGGCCATCCATGTAAAACTCAACTCCTTGGGGCCCGGGAGTCCGGAGGTTTGGACAAATTGAGGTTAGTTCGGCAAACCGTTGATTATAAGCTTCGAGGTCATCTCGGGCTATTTTTAAATTTCTTGGCAACTGTTCGAGCCTTCGAGTCTCTTCGCGCGGGAAGTATTCGGTGGTCATTCTTTCTCTTAATTCGGTCCAAGAGAGTGTAAGGGCTTCATCGATACCCACCGATTGTACATACGTGTTCCACCATGAGAGAGCAATACCGGTGAGAGTGAGGGTGGAAAACTTGACCTTATCTTGGTCCCGACAACCGCTTATGCTAAAAACGGCTTCTGTTTGTTCGAACCATCGGGTGAGAGCAACCGGTCCTTCGGTTCCATTGAAAGTGGGAGGATTGTACTTCATGAAGTTCTTGTAGGAGCAACCCTCGATTGAATTACCGGCCCCATGATTGTTGTTGTTAGAAAAGTGATCGGCCACGGCCGTACCCACGGCGGTGGTTATCATTCGCTGAAGAGCTTGTTCAAGAGTTTCGAGAGGAGTGTTGTGTTGACTTTGGTGAGCCATTGTTCCTTCATGACACAAGAATATCGTTGGTTAGTATTTTCAACAATACTAACCACAGTATGGAATAAGGATAGAGAGAAAATTTTCCTTGACTCGCCTTAAATTCTTTACGTCATAATGTCGGAACGTCCATGTGAATCACCGTAATATAATCCCGGAAATTATATTACCCTGATTCTCATGTGCATTTAACATTACTTCATAAAGTCAAGGTGGCGCATCAACAAAATTTATCAACGTAAGATCAAGATCGAATACGAGTTAGATATGATAGAAGAGTTCGAGTATAAATGCACAATTTGTCAAATAATTCCTACTTCAGTCTATATGCCGGTTGTAGTCTAGATTCACCTATGTACCCTATGACTCGGGGTGGACACAAATGAACTCTAAATCCCTACAACCAAGGCTCTGATACCAACTGTAGCGACCCCGACAAATCGTCAAGTGACGGCGTCGGCTACGTGGGTCCCATTACCTGATTATAAGTCTTTAAGATAACGTTTGACCAAATATGTCGCTTTCATTTCAAAATAAAGATTGTTTCAAAGTTTACAAGAATTGTTCAACCAAAAGTTAAGTTACAACGTTATAGATACGATTGAAATCTGGGCGACACGGTTTAAAGTAAAGTCAAAAGACGCTCCATGAAATGCATGTATACTCGACATCGGATGCAAGTATCAAATAGTAAGCGGAAGCATGTTTCACATATCGTGCAAGACCTGAGAAAAACATAGAAATCTGTCAACGAAAACGTTGGTGAAATCATAGGTTTAAGTAAGTAAGTACAAGTGAACCACAAGATTTGCATCAATGAAATAATAGTAAATACATTCCAAAAGTTTGTTTCACGAGCACCCAATTATCAATGCTTAACATTTCCTTCCATTGAACCCCATCACTTAGTGCTAGAACATACACTGTTTCTCGAAAATATATTTCATTCGTAAACGGTAGCGAACCGTTTGAATGAGGGTTTGTCAAACCCATATGGATCCATACAACATAAGTTCTCGCTTACACCCGGCAAGTGTAACTAATGATAATCGAATTGAGGATTTTGTTCTAAACTCGTATGTAGAATGTTTGTTTTTCCTGTACTTGTGTTCACTTAGTAAAAGAAATGTTTATGTTTTCTCATCCCAAATGTAAGTTCAAAAAGAGTAAAAGTGGGACTATGATCTCACCTTGAGTGCACGAGTAGTAAAGTACTTCAACAAGTAAACGTGTGCAAAGAACAATGCTAGTCTTGACCTAAACAATAGGTTGTATCAATAACGGTAAACACGATAGGTCAAAGATGTTCAATTAGTCCTATGGCTCGTTAAGACTCGATCATAATAGCATGTGAATCAAATTGTCATGTTTCATGCAAGGTACAAGTATAAAAACATGTTAGAAAGGTTGCATAATCATTTGGTTAAATTTGACAAAAAGTCAAACTTTGGTCGGTCAAAGTCAACGAAAGTCAACACGTTCGGGTCGGGTCCCGAACTATTTTTCTAAGCTTAGAAGTCATATATGAGCATGTTGGCCAAGTTACATGTTAATCGGAGGTGCGTAGCATAGCAAACATTTTTCGAAATTTGACAAAGTAGGTCAGAATCTGACCACGGCATATGCCGCGCCGCGGCCAGAGGTGTCGCGCCGCGACATAACACGTGGTCTGGCACCAGTTCAGTTTCAAGGTTCAAGTCTTGGTCAAAACTTCAAACAACCATAAAACGCAAACCGTAAACAACTAGAAGACGTATCTTATACCGTTGGAAAGCTCTTTTGACAAGGAACACAACTAAACACAAATCCTCAAACAAAAACATCATTTACAACAATCGAATTCTCGTCATGTGATCAATAAACGCTCATTTCAAAGCCTCAAGTTCATCAATATGCATTTTAAGTTCCGGGAATCCAATTTACACATATGATATGCCGTTTTGAAGGTAATGAAGCATACATTACAACTAATCACTAACAATTAACATTCCATGGCATTCAAGCATCAAAAGTTCATGTCAAGAACTATCAAACCCTAGTCAAACATCACAAAATCAATATTCATGTTTTTGAAGTTTTCTTAATCAACCTACGCATCAAAACGAAGCTAGTGATACTAGTAACACAATTAAAACATGCACTTTAACAATCTAACAACATTAACTCATCCAAAATCAAGGATTAAGCAAACCCATTTCAAGTTCATGCTAGTTACTCCAAAATCAACAAATCAAGCAAACAAATTATATATTCATGTTAGACTTGAGCCATAGACACTAATTAACACTTTTATAAGTTAAAAACATCAAGAACACAAAATCTAGTGATTTTAGAAAGTTACCCAAATGAGATGAAATTGGTACCAAAATGAAGAGGATGAAGAGAGGATCACGAAAATGTAATTTGTTTTGATGTTTGCCTCTTGATCCGGATTTAGATGATGATTTCTTGTTTGAGTTCTTGAGAGAAAATGGAAGTATGAAAGAGAAGAGAAAGAGAGAAATGAGAGGAGGAGGTTGAAGGTTTGACTAGTTGACCTAGTCAAATCTTTGGCCTCTTTGCAAGTTTAGTCCCTCTAGTTCGGGTGCGGGTGCGTGAATTAACCAAACGAATATTTTAAAAACGCTCGAGTGACTGAGAGATGTTATAATTAAATAACGGAAATATTAGGACGTTAGTCAACGAAAAGTACGAATTTAAATAACGAAAGGTATTATTTAAAAAGAAAAAGACGGTGTCAAAAATAAATTTAACGGAAAAACGCGGGATGTTACACATATGAGGTCATACAATTATATTTAGTGGTGTCCTGTAAAAAATTTAATGATCGTTTGTAAAAAATTTCCTAACTAGTGGTACCACAGAACACCGCAAATATTAAAGTAGGTTCGCCCCTGCGAAAGTAACAAGAAGCATTAAATGTCAATATATTATGTGGTGGACTTTCCAACGACACTATAAACTACGTTGGTACCTATCTAATTAAAATCCAGTAAAGTTAATCCCCTGTTGAATCGTGCGATCTAAAGAAACAGAAAGGTGGATATGATATTGGTTCTGGGCCAAGCCTTATCTCAAAATCTGGCCCAAATGTTAAACTGTCAACTACTAGTTGTAACGGGCCGATGGATGGATTGGTATTGTGTAACGTCCCAAATTTTTCCGTAGATATATATGAGATTAATATTTACATAAATAAATGTTTCCAACATGATAATCAATCAAACTTGTTAAGACTTGAATATTTGAAACGGGTTTTATAGAAACGTTTGACCACCCAGTTTGTCCGACGATTCACGAACGTCATAACTTGTAATAATTATATATTGGTGAATATATATATATAACTTGATAATATGTTAATTATCTCATTAACTATATTAACAATGAGTTATATACATAAATTGAGACTACTAACTTAAGGGTTTCAAAACGATATATATATATATATATATATATATATATGTATATATATATATATATGTGTGTGTGTGTGTACATATATATACATATATGTATATATATATATATATATATATATATATATATATATATATATATATATATATATATATATATATATATATATGTGTGTGTGTGTGTGTGTGTGTGTGTGTGTGTGTGTGTATATATATAACGTTTAACGACGTAATAACTCTTAAGTTAAAATGAATATGTATGTATTGTATTAAGAAGTATTAATACACTTTTGAAAGACTTAAATACATATATTAACATATTTATACTCAACTAAGATGTAACGACCCGGATTTTTCCGATCATTTTATACCTATGAGATTAATATTTACATAAATTAAACCTTACCAACATGATAAGTAATCTAAATTGTTGAGATTTATGTTTTTAAAAAGAGTTTTACACAACGTTTGACCGTCCAATTTGACCGATGATATCACGAACTTTATAACAAATGATAATTATACGTTTGTGTATATATATGTATTTATATATATTTAACATGATCTAAGAATGGTTTAACATCTCATTGTGTACTAATAACAATAAGTTATAAGCATACTTTGAGACTACTAACTTAAGTTTTCAAAATGATAACTATACGTAACGTTATTTGACATATATACCTTTAACCTATAATACTTATACAAGTATCGTATAAATATGTATTTAATCACTTTTAAAGGGCTTATATACATAAAACAATATAAGTATATTTACAAAAGATAGCTATATTTGAATTCTCGTTCCGTTTCCTCAAAATTTCTACACGTATACCTAGAGTATATGTACTCGTATCATACCCAGCTCCTATACGTATTTACTATTAGTATATACACATCACAATCACTTTATTAGCAGCCATGAGTCAGCCAATTTTGGATCTTAGCATGCATGATTAATCAATTTGGCATATTACAAGACTTTTGCACAATATTACAAATTTATACATCTTTTCACCACCATTTATACTCCATTCCAATTTCATTTTTACTACACATTTTCTCTAACCAAAAACACACTCTTAGGAACCTTAAGTGTTCTTCACAATCTCAGCAAATAACCATGAAGATCTAGCTTCAAAAACAAGCCTTAATCATCATAATAAATTCCTTACAAGAAAACTTCAATAATCCTTCTAAAAATACAAGTTTACTTCCAACCTTTTGATCCAACTCCACCACTCTTTTGGTTCTAGGATTTTTCTCATATTTTACAGTAACTTTGTCCAGGTAACTTGAGGTAGTAACCTTGTTCATAACCTTATTCGATTCATATTTATATAGCTATCTTATTTTGTGTTGTAAAATTTTAACAACAAGAACATAGTTTGAATGATTTCAAACTTGTTTGCAAACTAAATAGATCCTTCTAACTTAACTTTTAAAACACTTCAAGACCTGTAATATATCATAATGATATGCTAACTTAACAAGATATAACTTGGTTTTACAAAGAACATCTTAAAAACTGAATCTACGTCGTCGGAGTGCAACCGGGGGCTGTTTTGGGTTGGATAATTAAAAACCATCTTAAGTTTTGAATTGGAAGCTCATGTTCTAGAAAAATGATATTTCTTATGAATATGTTAACACATAAAAATTTCATGGTTTAACTCAAAGTGTAAGTATTTTTAGAAAAATGATCATTAAATATTGTTTTTATGATGGAAAATGATCACCTTCATAAGTTTCACCAAAGTTTGACCTATAACCTGTGATTTCGAATACAACCTAAGGTATTTTCAGTTCATATTCTTAATATTTGACTCGAGCCAAGGAAGTGGCAAGTTGAACCAACAAAAACGGAGTTGTAATGAAGAAACTACGACTAAAACAAAATCGGGTATCCGAAGCTAGTTTAGCTACGAAAATATTTGGAGAAAAATTAAATTAATCATATATTTCTAATTAATATGATATTTCATATATATTTACTTATGATTTGATTTTATATATTTCAGGACCACCCGTAAACAACACGAGAAGATTAATCATAAGACTTCATGATTGTACGCAACACGTCATTTGACAACACGGTACTTTATGTACACAACACGTCACTTGACAACATGGTACCATGGGTCGAGATTAATTCTGATCAATACGAATATGATGGGGTCTTTATTTATTTTATTTAAGCAACTAATTGTGGACCACTAACATTGAACTGCTAACTACGGACTAAGAAAATATTAAAAGTATTAAAAGTGTATATATATATATATATATATATATATATATATATATATATATATATATATATATATATATGTAACGATTACTTAAAAAGAAAATATGTTGATATATTATATATATGGTTAGGTTCGTGATATCTATCGGAGACCAAGTCGTGATAAATACCTTCAAGGCAAAAGTGAGTATATAGTCCCACTTTTAAACTCTAAATATTTCGGGATGAGAATACATGCATTTTATGATTTACGTTATGGACACAAGTGATTAAAAATATATATTCTACGTTGAGTTGTACCACTGGCATACTTCCATGTAACTTGGTAACTATTATTTACATGAGGTATTGTAAACGCGAATCCTGTTGATAGATCTATCGGGCCTGACAACCCCAACCGGACTGGACGACCAGTATTCAACGGTTGCACAGTACTTCGTTTCGGTGACTACACTTTGTACGGTGTAGTAAGATTTCATAATAAAGGGAATATGCGACGTTGATTAAATGTTAAGTATGGTTATCAAGTGCTCAACAACTTGGAATATTTTTATTAAAACGTTTATATATGAAATCTTGTGGTCTATATTTATAACACTGCCGGTATTAAACCTATATCTCACCAACTTTATGTTGATGTTTTAAGCATGTTTATTCTCAGGTGATAACTAAAAGCTTCCGTTGCAACATGTTGAATTTAAGCAAGATCTTGAGTATGCATATTTGTGTCAAAAATAAAACTGCATATCGGAGGATTTGTAATGTAAAATATGTTTGAGGTCGTATTGTTATTATCACATGTAAAGTTTGTAAGTCTAAGATTATCGCTAAACGATAATCATTATTAAGTTGTTTAAACCTTGTATTTGTAATAAAAGCTATGGTTTGTATTGTAAAAACGAATGCAGTTTTTGAAAAATGTCGCATATAGAGGTCAATACCTCGCGATGAAATCATATGTTATTGTATTCGTCTTTATGGTTAAGTTCGGGTTATGACATGTGGTATCAGAGCGTTGGTCTTAGAGAACCGGAGAATTTGCATTAGTGTGTCTTATCGAGTTTGTTAGGATGCATTAGTGAGTCTGGACTTTGACCGTGTTTGATTTCAAAAACTATTGCTTATCCTTGTTGGTTAAAAATTAATATGTAAATATTATGTGGTATTAACGTGCTAGTTGTTATGTGATAGATGTCTGGCTTAGAACTTATTATCACATTCAGCGACTCCGAACCAGAATCTTCAGATGGTGTTCTAGTCATTAACCTATCCGATGATGAAAACAACACCTTTGGGGAAGACTCACAAGTTCCGGATGAATCAATTGAAGAGGAACCAGAAAGTGATCCTGAGGAGGAAGAAATACAGGAAATTACGAAAGACAAGTTCGAACGAGAAAAGAAACGAAAGGCTACTGAAATGGAAAATCCAAATCCCGAGTCTAGAGAGAATGTTGTGGCACCAACTCCACCAGATACTTCCACACCTATTCCCGCTATTCCTATTAGTTCTATCCCGACATCCAGTTCTTCGTTTCCTCAGCCAAAACGCAGGGAGATAACCAGGATAACCTTTAAGTGATTTCTTTGAACACAAACGCTTTGGGTTAAATGATGCACTGTTGTTTTAAAGCATGGGATCATATAATGTTTTGTATAATATTACTAGTGTGATTTGCTTAATGTTTGATGTAAGATAAGCATATGTAAAACAGTGAAGTGTGAAATGCAATAATTTTCCATGGTTAAGTATTATTTGGGTGGTAGTAATTGATTTTCGTACTAAGCTATTAAGTATGAACTTTAACGGGTAGGTGCTACCCTAGATATAATTATAAAATGCTAATAAGAAGAAAAGGCTTTTATAATAATAACTGATTCATATTATTAATAAGCTACGATGTACTGTAAATACATACTACATCTATAATATTCCATGTGAATAATTATTTTTTTCATTCTTATTGAAGATTATGGCGCGATTGAACTGAATGACGGAACAAGAAATCGAGGAACTCATCAATCAGCGAGTGGACGACAGAATGTTATGGGTCGAGGCTGCGAGAGGTGCTGCAGTTAACCCAAATCCTCGTGTGGGATGTACTTACAAAACTTTTCAAGGTTGTAAGCCCTCATCATTCAGTGGAACAGAAGGACCAGTCGGTTTAACCCGGTGGATCGAAAAGATTGAGTCTGTGTTTAAAATCAGTGGTTGTATTGAGAAGGACATGACCAAGTATGCATCGTGCACCTTACAAGATAGTGCACTCACATGGTGGAAAAACTATGTGAAGGCCGTAGGAGGAGATGTAGCTTATGATACTCCCTGGGAAGAATTCAAAACAATGCTAATCAACGAGTATTGTCCAAGGAACGAGGATAGGAAGTTGGAAGCTGAATTACGAAGCCTGAAAGTTGTTGGTACTGAACTCACCAACTACAATCAGCGATTCATGGAATTAGCTTTGCTATGTCTCGAATTGGTACCAACCGAAGAACGGAAGATTGAACTGTACAAAGACGGTTTGCCTAAAAAGGCCAAGGCATATGTTACAGCATCCAAACCCAAGACTATTCATGAAGCTATCACCATGGCGAACGAGTTGATGGACCATATTATTCTGGATAAGAACACCGATGTCAAGACATCGGGAAACAAAAGAAAGTGGGAAGGTAATCATCAACAATCCAACAAGAAACAAGAAACCACGCAAGGTGCGGGTAGCGGTTCAAACTCAGGTTACAAAGGACGAAATCCTTTATGTAACAGACGCCACAAACATCATTCTGGTTATTGTAATGTGGTGTGCAACAATTGTAATCGAAAAGGTCATCTTGCTGAAGATTGTAGGGTTCCCGCTACAAATACAAACGGTACCAAGACTCCTGCCACCAATGCAAATAGAACTGCCTTGGCCACTGTTACTTGTTATGGGTGTGGGAAACAGGGTCATTATAAGAGCCAGTGTCCGAATCCAGAGAAGAATAATGGATCTGCACATGGAAGAGCATTTGTTATTAATGCTAGAGAGGCGTGTGAAGACCCGGAGCTTGTTATGGGTACGTTTACCATTAATAACTTATCCGCATCTATTATATTTGATACTGGTGCCGATAGAAGTTATGTGTGTAGAGACTTTTATGCTAAATTGAATTGTTCATCATTACCTCTAGATGCTAAGTACATGATTGAGTTAACTAATGGTAAACTAATTAAAGCCGATAAAATTTGCCGTGATTGTAAAATAAATTTAGCCGGAGAAACATTTAAGATTGATTTGATACCCGTAGAATTAGGAAGTTTTGATGTAATAGTCGGCATGGACTAGATGTCTAAAATAGGAGCTGAAGTTGTGTGTGCCAAGAAGGCAATTCGCATTCCTCGTAAGGATAAAACGCCAGTAATGATTTATGGAGAGAAGGGTAACTCAAAGTTAAAACTCATTAGTTGTTTGAAAGCTCAAAAGTGCTTGAAGAAAGCGTGCTATGCTATCTTAGTACATGTTAATAAAGTCAAAATGAAGGAAAAAGTGAAGAGCATCAATGACGTGCCTGTGGCAAGAGATTTTCCTGAAGTCTTTCCGGAAGAGTTGCTGGGACTACCTCCTTTCAGGTCTGTAGAATTTCAAATAGATCTTGTACCAGGAGCTGCGCCGGTTGCTCGTGCTACATATAGACTTGCACCGTCCGAGTTAAAAGAACTTCAGAGTCAGTTAAAAGAACTACTGGACCGAGGATTCATACGACCAAGTACTTCACCGTGGGGAGCTCCAATTTTATTTGTTAAAAAGAAAGATGGATCTTTTAGGATGTGTATAGATTATCGTGAATTAAATAAGTTAACTATCAAGAATCGGTATCCACTACCGAGAATTGACGACTTATTTGATCAACTGCAAGGATCATGTGTGTACTCGAAAATCGACTTAAGATCGGGCTATCATCAACTACGTGTCAAAGAAGAAGATATTCCAAAAACTGCTTTCCGGACACGCTACGGTCATTACGAATTTTTGGTCATGCCGTTTGGGTTGACAAATGCGCCAGCTGTATTCATGGACCTCATGAATCGAGTTTGTAGTCCGTATTTAGATAAGTTTGTTATCGTTTTCATTGACGATATTCTTATATATTCCAAGAGTGAGCAAGAGCATGAACAGCATTTAAGGTTGGTATTAGAATTGTTAAGAAAAGAACAGTTATACGCCAAATTTTCTAAGTGTGCATTTTGGTTGAAAGAAGTGCAATTTCTTAGCCACGTTGTTAGTAGCAAAGGAATTCAGGTTGATCCAGCTAAAATTGAGGCCATTGAAAAATGGGAGACTCATAAGACACCAACGCAGATACGCCAATTTTTGAGTTTAGCTGGTTATTATAGAAGGTTTATTCAAGATTTTTCCCGAATAGCTAAACCATTAACAGCGTTAACACAAAAAGTAAAGAAGTACGAATGGACTTCTGAGCAGGATAGTGCATTTCAATTACTGAAGAAGTTGACTGCGGCGCCTATTTTATCGTTACCTGAAGGGAACGATGATTTTGAGATATATTGCGATGCTTCGCGACAAGGTTTTGGTTGCGTCCTTATGCAACAGAAGAAAGTTATAGCATACGCATCTCGACAATTGAAGATTCATGAGCAGAATTATACGACGCATGATTTAGAATTGGGAGCAGTAGTGTTTGCATTGAAGATATGGAGACACTACTTATATGGGTTTAAATGCACTGTGTTTACCGATCATAAATGCCTTCAACATATCTTCGATCTGAACATGAGGCAACGTAGGTGGGTCGAGATGATAAACGACTACGATTGTGAGATTCGCTATCATCCCGGGAAAGCGAATGTAGTGGCCGACGCTCTAAGCAGAAAGGAACGGGAACCAATTCGAGTACGAGCGATGAACATAAAAATTCGCATGAATCTCAACTCACAAATCAAAGAGGCTCAACGAGAAGCTCTTACTAAAGAAAACATATGAAATGAAATAATGAAGAAGTATGGGAAACAACTCGTTATACGGGAAGACGGAATTCGATATTTTGCAAACCGTATTTGGGTACCAAAGTTAGGTGGATTAAGGAAGTTGATATTGAATGAGGCACAAAAGACAAGATACTCGATACATCCTGGAGTTGGAAAAATGTATCAAGATCTTAAGACGCATTATTGGTGGCCTAATTTAAAGACAGACGTTGCAACATATGTTGGGAAATGTTTAACTTGTTCCAAAGTTAAAGCAGAATACCCGAAGCTGTCAGGGTTACTTCAACAACTAAAAATCCTAGAATGGAAATGGGATGGTATTACCATGGATTTCATCACAAAGTTACCTAAGACTGCCTGGGGTTATGACACCATTTGGGTAATAGTTGATCGTCTCACCAAATCTGCACATTTCTTGCCTATAAAGGAAACAGATAGAATGGAGAAACTATTACGATTATACATAAAGGAAATTGTTTCAAGGCATGGAATACCTATTTCCATTATATCCGATCGTGATAGTAGATTTACATCAAAGTTCTGGCAATCACTACAGGAGGCCCTAGGAACTCGTTTGGATATGAGTACCGCATATCATCAGCAAACTGACGGGCAGAGTGAAAGAACAATTCAGACTCTTGAGGACATGCTCAGGGAATGTGTGATCGATTTTGGAAATGGATGGGATAAATATCTACCATTAGCAGAATTCTCGTATAATAACAGTTATCATGTGAGCATTAAAGCTGCACCATTCGAAGCATTGTATGGAAGGAAGTGTAGGTCCCCTATCTGTTGGAATGAAGTAGGAGATCGACAATTAACTGGTCCCGAGATCATACACGAAACGACTGAGAAGATAGTACAAATCAAGGAGAGATTGAAAACAGCCCGTAGTCGCCAAAAGAGCTACGCCGATGTCCGAAGGAAACCATTAGAGTTTCAAATCGGTGACATGGTTATGTTAAAGGTGTCACCTTGGAAAGGTGTAATACGTTTCGGTAAAAGGGGTAAACTGAACCCAAGGTATGTAGGCCCGTTCAAGATCATCGAACGCATTGGACCGGTAGCTTATCGACTCGAGTAACCGCAACAACTCGCCGAAGTACATAATACATTTCACATATCAAACCTTAAGAAATTTCTTGCAAAGGAAGATCTCATCATTCCTCTTGAAGAAATCCAAGTCGACGAGAAACTACAATTCATAGAAGAACCAGTCGAAATCATGGACCGTGAAGTTAAACAACTCAAGCAGAGCAACATACCGATCGTTAAGGTTCATTGGAATGCTCGAAGGGGTCCCGAGTTTACTTGGGAATGAGAGGATCAGATGAAACGAAAGTACCCACATTTGTTTCCCGAGAACGCAAAATAGGTACAATTTTAAAATTTCGGGACGAAATTTATTTAACGGGTAGGTACTGTAACGACCCAGATTTTTCCGATCATTTTATACCTATGAGATTAATATTTACATAAATTAAACCTTAACAACATGATAAGTAATCTAAATTGTTGAGATTTATGTTTTTAAAAAGAGTTTTACACAACGTTTGACCGTCCAATTTGACCGATGATATCACGAACTATATAACAAACGATAATTATACATTTGTGTTTATATATGTATTTATATATATTTAACATGATCTAAGAATGGTTTAACATCTTATTGTGTACTAATAACAATAAGTTATAAGCATACTTTGAGACTACTAACTTAAGTTTTCAAAATGATAACTATACGTAACGTTATTTGACATATATACCTTTAACCTATAATACTTATACAAGTATCGTATAAATATGTATTTAATCACTTTTAAAGGGCTTATATACATAAAACAATATAAGTATATTTACAAAAGATAGCTATATTTGAATTCTCGTTCCGTTTCCTCAAAATTTCTACACGTATACCCAGAGTATATGTACTCGTATCATACCCAGCTCCTATACGTATTTACTATTAGTATATACACATCACAATCACTTTATTAGCAGCCATGAGTCAGCCAATTTTGGATCTTATCATGCATGATTAATCAATTTGGCATATTACAACACTTTTGCACAATAATACAAATTTATACATCTTTTCACCACCATTTATACTCCATTCCAATTTCATTTTTACTACACATTTTCTCTAACCAAAAACACACTCTTAGGAACCTTAAGTATTCTTCACAATCTCAGCAAATAACCATGAAGATCTAGCTTCAAAAACAAGCCTTAATCATCATAATAAATTCCTTACAAGAAAACTTCAATAATCCTTCTAAAAATACAAGTTTACTTCCAACCTTTTGATCCAACTCCACCACTCTTTTGGTTCTAGGATTTTTCTCATATTTTACAGTAACTTTATCCAGGTAACTTGAGGTAGTAACCTTGTTCATAACCTTATTCGATTCATATTTATATAGCTATCTTATTTTGTGTTGTAAAATTTTAACAACAAGAACATAGTTTGAATGATTTCAAACTTGTTTGCAAACTAAATAGATCCTTCTAACTTAACTTTTAAAACACTTCAAGACCTGTAATATATCATAATGATATGCTAACTTAACAAGATATAACTTGGTTTTACAAAGAACATCTTAAAAACTGAATCTACGTCGTCGGAGTGCAACCGGGGGCTGTTTTGGGTTGGATAATTAAAAACCATCTTAAGTTTTGAATTAGAAGTTCATGTTCTGGAAAAATGATATTTCTTATAAATATGTTAACACATAAAAATTTCATGGTTTAACTTAAAGTGTAAGTATTTTTAGAAAAATGATCATTAAATGTTGTTTTTATGATGGAAAATGATCACCTTCATAAGTTTCACCAAAGTTTGACCTATAACCTGTGATTTCGAATACAACCTAAGGTATTTTCAGTTCATATTCTTAAAATTTGACTCGATCCAAGGAAGTGGCAAGTTGAACCAACAAAAACGGAGTTGTAATAAAGAAACTACGACTAAAACAAGACCGGGTATCCGAAGCTAGTTTAGCTACGAAAATATTTTGAGAAAAATTAAATTAATCATATATTTCTAATTAATATGATATTTCATATATATTTACTTATGATTTGATTTTATATATTTCAGGACCACCCGTAAACAACACGAGAAGATTAATCATAAGACTTCATGATTGTACGCAACACGTCATTTGACAACACGGTACTTTATGTACGCAACACGTCACTTGACAACATGGTACCATGGGTCGAGATTAATTCTGATCAATACGAATACGATGGGGTCTTTATTTATTTTATTTAAGTAACTAATTGTGGACCACTAACATCGGACCGCTAACTACGGACTAAGAAAATATTAAAAGTATTAAAAGTATATATATATATATATATATATATATATATATATATATATATATATATATATATATATATATATATATATATATATATATATATATATATATGTATATATATATGTATATATGTAACGATTACTTAAAAAGAAAATATGTTGATATATTATATATATGGTTAGGTTCGTGATATCTATCGGAGACCAAGTCGTGATAAATACCTTTAAGGCAAAAGTGAGTTTATAGTCCCACTTTTAAACTCTAAATATTTCGGGATGAGAATACATGCATTTTATGATTTACGTTATGAACACAAGTGATTAAAAATATATATTCTACGTTGAGTTGTACCACTGCCATACTTCCCTGTAACTTGGTAACTATTATTTACATGAGGTATTGTAAACGCGAATCCTGTTGATAGATCTATCGGGCCTGACAACCCCAACCGGACTGGACGACCAGTATTCAACGGTTGCACAGTACTTCGTTTCGGTGACTACACTTGGTACGGTGTAGTAAGATTTCATAATAAAGGGAATATGCGACGTTGATTAAATGTTAAGTATGGTTATCAAGTGCTCAACAACTTAGAATATTTTTATTAAAACGTTTATATATGAAATCTTGTGGTCTATATTTATAACGCTGCCGGCATTAAACCTATATCTCACCAACTTTATGTTGACGTTTTAAGCATGTTTATTCTCAGGTGATAACTAAAAGCTTCCGCTGCAACATGTTGAATTTAAGCAAGATCTTGAGTATGCATATTTGTGTCAAAAATAAAACTGCATATCGGAGGATTTGTAATGTAAAATATGTTTGAGGTCGTATTGTTATTATCACATGTAAAGTTTGTAAGTCTAAGATTATCGCTAAACGATAATCATTATTAAGTCGTTTAAACCTTGTATTTGTAATAAAAGCTATGGTTTGTATTGTAAAACCAATGCAGTTTTTGAAAAATGTCGCATATAGAGGTCAATACCTCGCGATGAAATCATATGTTATTGTATTCATCCTTATGGTTAAGGTCGGGTTATGACATAAGATAGCTATACTCGTATTCTCATTCGATTTCCTCAATAATTCTACTCATATTCATACGGTATTTTTACCCGTATTATACACAGCTTCTAGACATATTTAATATTGGTAAACACACATCAAAATCACCACCTAATCAGCCATATTTGACTACTAAACATGTGGGAACCAACCATTTAACTTCTACCTTGATATTTATACAAGAAAACAAACTAAATATATCTATATCTATATCTATATATCACGCCTATACATCTATATATATATATATACATCATTTCTCATTCATTTTTCTATCAAATATCTATATCTAAAACACCTACTTACAAGATTAAACAACCTATTTCATAACCTTCATCATCAATCTCATAAACTACTTCAAGAATCAAGATTAAATCATCATAAGAAAGATCATTCAAGAACTATCAAGATAATCATTCAATTTCAAGAAGTTTGCTTCCAAACTTTTAATCCATTCCAAGAACACTTGCAAGATCAAGAACTTCCATTTAATCTCAATAACTTTTCATTCTTAATCAAGGTAAGAGTCATATTCAAACTTTAGTTTAATTTCTATAATCATAACTATCTTAAATCAAAGTAGAAATCTGACTTTAACTTTTGTTCGTTCCAAGCTACTACTTCAAAAGTTTCCAAGTTTTCAAGAACATCATCAAGCTTAAGATCAATTCCTTATTTTTCCAGAAACTTTATTCATTTGATTTGAGGTAATAACCTTATTCATATTCTTGTTCGATTTATAATCATATGACTATCTTATTTGGAGTATATAACTTGTAACCACTAGAACATAGATTAGTTAATTCTAAACTTGTTTGCAAACAAAGTTAATCCTTCTAACTTGACTCTTAAAACACTTAAACACATGTAATATATCTATATGATATGCTAACATAGTGATATATAACTTGCATATATGAAGAACACCTTAAAACTGAACATACGCCGTCGTAGAGAAATCAAGGGCTGTTTTGGGTTGGATATTTAAAACCTATCTTTAACTTTGAATTGGAAGTTTATATTCTGGAAAATTTTTATTTCATATGGACATGATAATATATCCAAAAATCATGGTTAAACACAAAGTGGATGTATGTTTATCAAAATGGTCATCAAGATGTCGTTCTTACGACGGATATGACCACCTTCTTCTAAATTTATATGTAACCTATAACTCTGACTATAAACATATAATTTTTCAGTTTAGTTTTGGAAAATTTAGTTCAATACGAAACCATAGCAATTTGATTCACTCAAAACCAATTTGTAATGAAGAAATTATGGGCAAAACAATATTGGTTAGAAACAAGCTAAATTAGCTATGGTTTTAATTTAAAAAAATCTATACTAACCATATTCTAGCTAATTTTTCCTATATCCTACATGTATTTAAACATGTCATGACTATTTTCTTATAATATACTAGTCTTGGTTAATTCCGAGACAATACAATATAGTCTTGATTTGTTAAGACAACATGTATGCAATACGTTCGGATAAATCATAAGACACCATGTATACAATACCTCTTAATTAATTCTAAGACAACACGTGTACAATGGGTCGTGATTGAGTCTTAAACAATACGTATACAATATGTCTTGATTAAATCCTAAGATTATATATGAAATGCCCCGTTCATATTAATTATAAACGTTTCATATTAATTGGTTTTGTTGCGAGGTTTTGACCTCTATATGAGACGTTTTTCAAATCTTGCATTCGTTTTTAAAAACAACCATAACCTTTATTATTGAATAAAGGTTCTAATGACATAATTTAGATTGTCTATCAAAAACAATCTCCTCAAATAAATAAGTTTTTACACAACCCATTACAATATGATCAAATATATTACAACAAATACTCCGAATGCAAGTTTAAACAATATAAACAATTATGCCGACTCCAAATCTTGACCTTGGGTTGGCATACGACAGCGGAAGCATTTTTAATATTCACCTGAGAATAAACATGCTTAAAACGTCAACAAAAATGTTGGTGAGTCATAGGTTTAATTTCTATATAATAATCATAACATTTAATAAGCCACAAGATTTCATTTAATTAAATGCGCAGGATCATTACAACTGCAAAAATCATTCATACGATGAGTCGCCTGGTAATCGACCTTAACATAGAGCGCTTAAGATATCTGGCATCATACATTCCACTATTCAAATGTATGACAAGAACCCTTCGAAGTACTAAATCATTTCCACTATTCGAAAATGGGGGTGGTTGGTGCCTGTAGATCTACCTTTAGGATTCACGTCAATTAGTGTTTTTCACTAATTCTTAGGCTACCAAGCATAATAATAATAAGTACAGATATCCGGTTTAACAAATCAATCGTAGAATGTAGTTCCATGAACTTGTGCTTATTTTGTAAAACATTTATAAATTTTACATGTATTCTCATCCCAAAATAATTTAAATAGTAAAAATGGGACTATAACTCACTTGTGATGATTTCCGAATAGATGGTGATAAGACTTGGCCTTTTGACAAATTCACGAACCTAATAATAATATTCTCGTGTTAAGATATACATACATACATACACACACACACACACACACATATATATATATACATATATATATATATATACACATATATATATATATATATACATATATATATATAATTAATATTCCATACTTATGATACTTGTGATAATTTTAATTGTCCATTGTTAGTAGTCCAACGTTCGTAGTCCAATAGTCCAATAGTCCAATAGTCCAACAGTATAAATATATATATAAATATAAATGCGTATATTGTGTTAGAATTCACTAACACTATAATATATTGTCTTAATATAATAAGACACATAATATGTATATTGTCTGAAGCAATCCGCGACCCATTGTATACATGTCTCAGGCTCGATCACAACTCAAAGTATATAATATTTTGGAATCCACTTTGACCCACAGCTAACTCGAGATTACTGCCAATGGTGTCTAATAGTTCTTTCCAATAATATATATAGAAGAAGTCAAAATGATATGTCAAAACTTTGTATACGAGTCCACGGTGATCAAGTCATATATATATATATATGGTGCCTTACGATCTTTATTAAGACTATAATATATTGTCGTAGAACTTAATCACGACTATTATAAATTGTATTTCCATAAGTTCGGAAACAAGACATGTATAAATACATGTAGGATACAAGGTAAGTTAGCTAGGATAAGGTTAGCATCCATTTTTATAAATCATGTCCGTAGCTAAAAATTAAGAAAAATATCCAATTTTGTTTTACCCATAATTTCTTAGTTACAAATCCGTTTTGAGTGATTCGAGTTGCCATGGTTTCATATCGAACTCAACATTATTAATCTTAATAGAAAAAGTATAGGTTTATAGTCGAAAATACAGCTTAGGTGTCAAATAAGAGAAGATAGTCATATCCGTCGTAAGAACGACATCTTGATGACCCTTTTGAAAAACATACTTCCACTTTGAGTTCAACCATGGATTTTAGATATATTTCATATTATAAAATAATATTTTTCACCAAAGGAGATCTTTTAATTCAAAGTTTAAGATGAGTTTTTAAAATTAAACCCAAAACAGCCCCCGTTCGAGTAAGACGGCGTATTTTCGATTTTAAGGTGTTCTTCGTGTTTACAAGTTTTATATCCTTATGTTAGCTTGACATACTATCATAATACATGTGTGGAAGTGTTTTAAAAGTCAAGTTAGAAGGATTAAGTTTATTTGCAAACAAGTTTAGAAATAATCTAAACTATGTTCTTGTTGTTATTAGTTATAACTCAAAATAAGATAGCTATATGAATACGAATCGAATAAGATTATGAATAAGGTTACTACCTCAAATCAAATGAGTAAAGTTGCTGGAGAAATAAGGAGAATATCTTGAGTTCAAAGATACCCTTGATGGCTTGGAATTCTTGAAGTGTTCTTGATCAAGCTTTGTTATGATGATTATAACTTGGATTATGAGACCAATACTTGCTGAATTGAATGGAGGTTTGAGAGAGTGTTTGAGTATATGTTTAGAGAGTAAAATGATGTAGTTAATTGGAATGAAATGGATGGTTATTTATCCTACATGTTGGCATCAAAATGGGGACAACAACATGGCTCCATGGTTTGTAATTTTATTCATTTAGTCATACTAGTTTTCAAGCCATGGTTCCCACAAGTCTACATCATGTTTATACATGTCTCACAACTGATTGAGGGCTACTAAGATCAATGATTTGGTATGTATATACCTATAGTAAATACGTATAGAAGCTGGGTATTTTACGAGTATAAATACCGTATGAATACGAATAGGATTCTTGATAAAATTGAATGAGAAAATGAGTATAGCTATCTTTATTGAGTATAAATATATTGATATATATTATTAAGTCTTTCAAAAGTGTATTAATACATATTAATAGAATACATATATATACATTTTAATTTAGAAGTTATTACAACGTTAATCGTTATATATATGTATATAGTCTTGAAGTCTTTAAGTTAGTAATCTCATTTTATGTATATAACTAATTGTTATTATATATAATGAGATACTTAAATATCATTTTAACAAATCATAAGTATATATATATATATCCATATATACATCATTATATAATTATTTCAAATTATGATGTTCGTGAATCGTCAGACAGGCTGGGTGGTCAAACATTTGCATTAAATCCATTCCAAATATATATATCTTGACAAGTTTGATTGCTTAACATGCTGGAAACATTTAATTATATAAATATCAATCTTCAATATATTAGCGAAAAAATCCGGATCGTTACATTACACACCCGTTAAATTAAATTTCGTCCCGAAATTTAGAATAGTACATAGTTAACGTGCGATCTCGGAAAACAAATGTGGGTACTTCAGCTTCATTTGGTCTTCTCGTTCCCAAGTGAATTCAGGTCCTCTACGAGCATTCCACCGAACCTTAACGATTGGTATCTTACTTTGTTTGAGTCGTTTGACCTCACGATCCATAATTTTGACGGGTTCTTCGACGAAATTTAGTTTCTCGTCAATCTTAATTTCGTCTAAAGGGATAATGAGATCTTCGGTAGCTAGGCATTTCTTCAGGTTTGAAACATGAAAGGTGTTGTGGATCTTTTCTAATTGTGGAGGTAGTTCAAGTCGATAGGCCACCGGCCCAATGCGTTTTTCGATCTTGAATGGCCCAATGTATCTTGGGCTCAATTTCCCTCGCTTCCCAAAATGAATAACACCTTTCCAAGGTGATACCTTAAGCATAACCATATCACCCTCCTCAAATTCTAAAGGTTTTCTTCTAACATCCGCGTAGCTCTTTTGCCGACTCCGGGCTGTTTTCAATCGTTGCTGAATCTGAATGACCTTATCGGTAGTTTCCTGGATAATTTCCGGACCTGTAATCTGTTTTTCCCCCACATCACTCCAACAAATCAGAGACCTGCACTTCCTCCCATAAAGTGCCTCAAATGGTGCCACCTCAATACTAGGATGATAGTTGTTATTGTAGGAAAACTCAGCTAATGGTAGATGTCGATCCCAACTGCTTCCAAAATTAATAATATATGCTCGTAGCATGTCTTCGAGTGTCTGAATCATCCTTTCACTTTGCCCATCAGTTTGTGGATGATAGGCAGTACTTAAATCTAGATAAGTTCCCAACGCTTCGTGTAATGCCTGCCAGAATCTAGAAGTAAATCTGTTATCACGATCAGAGATAATAGAGATTGGTATACCATGTCTAGAAACAACTTCTTTCAGATATAATCGTTCTAATTTCTCTATACCATCCTCTTCTTTTATTGGCAGAAAGTGTGCTGACTTAGTGAGACGATCGACTATTACCCAAATCATATCATAACCACCTGCAGTTCTCGGTAACTTAGCAATGAAATCCATGGTAATGTTTTCCCATTTCCATTCTGGGATTTCAGGTTGTTGGAGTAGACCCGATGGTTTCTGATGCTCAGCTTTGACTTTAGAACAAGTCAAACATGCTCCTACATATATGGCTATATCGGCCTTCATTCCTGGCCACCAAAAGTTTCTCTTGAGGTCTTGGTACATTTTCCCCGCTCCAGGATGTATTGAATATCTGGTTTTATGTGCTTTATCTAGTACCACTTTCCTCAAATCCCCATTCCTTGGTACCCAAATTCTTTCAGCTAAATACCTGGTTCCGTCTTCCCGAATATTAAGCTGTTTTTCTAATCCTTTGGGTATTTCCCTTCCAAAAATTCCTTCCTTCAAAACCTCCTGTTGTGCCTCTTTTATTCGAGTAGTAAGATTAGTATGAATAATCATGTTCATAGCTTTTACTCGAATAGGTTCTCTTTCCTTTCGAATCAAGGCATCGGCTACCACATTTGCTTTCCCCGGGTGGTAACAGATTTCACAATCATAATTATTTAGCAGCTCAACCCAGCTACGCTGCCTCATATTTAGTTACTTTTGATTTAAAATATGTTGCAGACTTTTGTGGTCAGTATATATGATGAACTTGACCTCATATAGATAATGTCTCCACATCTTTAATGCAAAAACAACGGCGCCCAATTCCAGATCGTGTGTGGTGTAGTTTTGTTCATGAATTTCGAGTTGTCGAGAAGCATATGCAATCACCTTCTTCCGTTGCATAAGAACACACCCAAAACCCATTCTTGATGCGTCGCAGTAGATAACAAAATCTTCCATTCCGTCAGGCAATAATAAAATAGGTGCCGTAGTCAACTTCTTTTTCAACAATTGGAAGGCACCCTCTTGTTCGGAAGTCCATTCATACTTCTTCCCCTTATGTGTCAATGCGGTTAAAGGTTTGGCTACTCGGGAGAAATCTTGAATAAATCTGCTATAATAACCGGCTAAACCCAAAAATTGAAGTATTTGCGTTAGAGTTTTCGGGGTCTCCCAATTTTTGATGGCTTCAATCTTGGCGGGATCAACTTTGATTCCATTACTACTGACTACGTGGCTAAGAAATTGTACTTCATTTAACCAAAAAGCACATTTAGAGAACTTGGCATAAAGTTGTTCTTTTCTTAACAGCTCTAACACAAGTCTCAAGTGTTGTTTGTGTTCTTGGTTATTCTTCGAATAGATAAGGATATCATCAATAAAGACAATAACAAACTTATCTAAATATGGACTACATACTCGGTGCATGAGGTCCATGAAAACTGCGGGTGCATTGGTTAAACCGAATGGCATAACCATGAATTCGTAGTGGCCATAATGAGTTCTGAAGGCTGTTTTCGGTATATCGGCTTCTTTAACCCTCAGTTGATGATAACCCGACCTTAAGTCAATTTTGGAGTATACGCTCGAACCTTGGATTTGATCAAATAGATCGTCGATTCGGGGTAAAGGGTATCGGTTTTTGATGGTTACTTTGTTCAGACGGTAATTGATACACATGCGAAAAGACTCATCTTTCTTTTTAACGTACAAAATTGGAGCTCCCATGGTGACGTACTCGGTCGGATAAAAC
This sequence comes from Rutidosis leptorrhynchoides, assembly GCF_046630445.1. NCBI lineage: Eukaryota > Viridiplantae > Streptophyta > Magnoliopsida > Asterales > Asteraceae > Rutidosis > Rutidosis leptorrhynchoides. The sequence continues at coordinate 196,270,071 of NC_092334.1, forward strand.
CACGTTCTAATAATTCTTGTAGCTGACTTTGTAATTCTTTCATTTCGATGGGCGCAAGTCTATATGGAGCATAAGCTATTGGTGCGGCTCCTGGTACAAGATCTATTTGGAATTCAACGGATCGGTGTGGAGGTAGTCCCGGTAATTCGTCCGGAAACACCTCAGGAAATTCTCTTGCAACGGGAACGTCATCGATTTTCTTTTCTTCTTTTTCAACCTTCTCGACGTGTGCTAGTACGGCATAGCAACCTTTTCTTATTAGTTTGCGCACCTTCAAACTACTAATAAGATTTAATTTGGCATTACCCTTTTCTCCGTACACCATTACGGGTAACCCGTTTTCTCTCGGAATGCGAATCGCCTTCTCATGACAAACAACTTCGGCTTTCACCTTGGACATCCAGTCCATTCCAATAATTACGTCGAAGCTTCCCAATTCCACCGGTATTAAATCAATTGCAAACGTTTCGCTAACTAAACTAATTTTTTGATTTCGGCAAATTTTATCAACCTTAATTATTTTACCGTTTGCTACTTCAACTATACACTTTTTATCCAAAGGCGTTAACGAGTAATTTAATTTGGTACAAAATTCTCTACTCATATAACTTCTATCGGCACCCGAATCAAATAAAACATAAGCAGGTGTATTGTTGATAAGAAACGTACCCGTAACAAGCTCCGGGTCTTCCTGTTCTTTCTCCCCATTAATGTTGAAGGCTCTCCCACGGCCTTGCCTATTTTCATTCCTGCACTGGTTTATGGTATGGCCCGGTTTTCCACATCCATAGCAAACAACGCCGTTATTATTTGTTCCGGCATTATTTACTCCTTTGTTTCTATTTGGTCCGTAGACTTCACACTTTGCCGCAATATGGCCATTCCTATTACACTTGGTACATAATTCTCTACAAAACCATTCCGGATGAAACGTATCACACCTGGGGCATATAGTTCTTTCCCTTTTATTGTCGTTGTTGTTGTTGTTGTTGTTGTTGTTGTTGTTGTTAGGGTTATTGTTATTGAGTCGTTTGTTGTTGTTATTGTTGTGATTGGGATTGTTGTTGTTGTTATTATTATTGGGATGGTTGTTGCGGTTATTGTTGCTGTTGTTGTTGTTGTTGCGATTATTGTTGTTGTTGGGGTGGTTGCGATTGTTGTTATAGTTGTCGTTTTGATTGTTGTTGTTGTACTGGTGACCTTGATCACTGCTTTCCTCCCACTTTCTTTTTCCCTGTTTCATTATGGCCTCCTCGGCCGCTTCTTTCTTTATCCTTCCTGTAATTTAGCCTATCAATTTGTGGGCTATACGGCTCGCTTTCTGCGTTGTTGCAGGGTCGTTAGCACCTACATGCTCTTGGATGTGTTCCGGCAACCCTTTTATGAATGCTTCAATTTTTGCTTCTTCGTCCTCAAATGCTCCAGGACACATTAAAGCCAGTTCATTGAAATGTCGCTCGTAGGTAGTGACATCTAACCCTTGGGTGGTCAGTGCTTAAAGCTCTGCCTTGAGCTTGTTGATTTCGGTTCTGGGACGGTACTCTTCCGTCATCATGTGCTTGAAAGCAGACCATGGAAGTGCGTAGGCGGTATTCTATCCTACGTAATCCATGTAGGTATTCCACCATGTCAAAGCAGTACCCCTGAAAGTATGTGTGACATACTTAACTTTATCCTCTTCTGCCCAGTTGCTGATTGCGAACACGGCTTCAACCTTCTCTGTCCACCGCTTTAGTCCAACGGGTCCTTCAGTTCCTTCAAACTCATTGGGTTTGCAGGCCATAAAAGCTTTGTAGGAACATCCTACCCGGTTGCCATTGTTTCCTCCACTGGTGGAACCCAATTGGTTATTGTTGTTCATTGCATTCACCACTGCAGCCATATTTGCAGCGAAAGCTTGAAGTTCTTCTGTGTTCAATTGTTGTTGTCTAGTAGCTGGAGGAGCCATTTCCTTCAAAAATAGCCGACTGAGTTAATCATATAGAATTTTAGAAGTAGCCAAAAAGTATTTTGTAGCTTAATATGAACTTATTATTATAAAAGCCTTTTCTTCATATTAGCGTTTTATAACTATAATAATGTTCATACTTAGCAGCTAACACACAAATTAACTACTAAATTTCTAATATAAAAAACTATGGTAATAACTACTACGTAATAATAAGTTGTAATAATAATAATAAACCTTCCATGCCTATTCTTATTATTATACAATCATAAGGAAAATTACATTGCGGATCTTCTTACAAATTTAAACACACAATATAATACATATTATACAATGCATGGAATACAGGATAGCTGCTGATGGTTCAAGAACAACGAGATTTCTTAGATGTTGACGTTGTTTCTTTCTCGGAAAAATGTTTGGATTTTCGTTTGGATAGTTCTTTTTCCAATTCCTCCCAATTGGTTCTTTTGGCTAATTGTTTGGGAGAAAAACCAACAGTCGTTATACGAGCGGTCATTTTATAAACTGGTCTCTTAGGTGGTTCAGGTGGATGATCAAAAACATTTTGGGTCATAATAGGTTCATCGGGTTTGGGATCGGGTATAACAGCCAAAGATTTTCCCAAATCACGTTGTGGTTCGGTAATTTCCACAACTTCTTCAGGATCCTCTTCTTCGGGTTCCTCTTCGGGATCTTCTTCTGGATCCTCTTCTGAAACCTCTACTGGCAATTGTGAATCTTCCCAATTTTCCCAACAATTTTCAACTTTAATGGCAGCACCAAAAGTTAACTTTTTCGTTGGTTCATAAGTCGTATGCTTTGACTCAACCTCCGAATCACTTGATAAGTAAATGAAATCTGAATCACTAGAGATGCTTATATGATCGGATGAAGTCATCTATCACATAATAGCAAGCACGTTAAGAGAATGATATATCTTATAATATTTATATGTTAATAATCTTATGTTTCCAACAATTATATTAAGCAATCATTTTTAAAATAATTATGGTCGAAGTCCAGATCCACTAATGCATCAAAAATCAGTTAGAACCACTAATGAAAAATTTTCTGATTCTCTAAGACCAACGCTCGGATACCAACTGAAATGCCCCGTTCATATTAATTATAAACGTTTCATATTAATTGGTTTCGTTGCGAGGTTTTGACCTCTATATGAGACGTTTTTCAAATCTTGCATTCGTTTTTAAAAACAACCATAACCTTTATTATTGAATAAAGGTTCTAATGACATAATTTTGATTGTCTATCAAAGACAATCTCCTCAAATAAATAAGTTTTTACACAACCCATTACAATATGATCAAATATATTACAACAAATACTCCGAATGCAAGTTTAAACAATATAAACAATTATGCCGACTCCAAATCTTGACCTTGGGTTGGCATACGACAGCGGAAGCGTTTTTAATATACACCTGAGAATAAACATGCTTAAAACGTCAACAAAAATGTTGGTGAGTCATAGGTTTAATTTCTATATAATAATCATAACATTTAATAAGACACAAGATTTCATTTAATTAAATGCGCAGGATCATTACAACTGCAAAAATCATTCATACGATGAGTCGCCTGGTAACCGACCTTAACATAGAGCGCTTAAGATATCTGGCATCATACATTACACTATTCAAATGTATGACAAGAACCCTTTGAAGTACTAAAGCATTTCCACTATTCGAAAATGGGGGTGGTTGGTGCCCGTAGATCTACCTTTAGGATTCGCGTCAATTAGTGTTTTTCACTAATTCTTAGGTTACCAAGCATAATAATAATAAGTACAGATATCCGGTATAACAAATCAATCGTAGAATGTAGTTCCATGAACTTGTGCTTATTTTGTAAAACATTTATAAATTTTACATGTATTCTCATCCCAAAATAATTTAAATAGTAAAAATGGGACTATAACTCACTTGTGATGATTTCCGAATAGATGGTGATAAGACTTGGCCTTTTGACAAATTCACGAATCTATTAATAATATTCTTGTGTTAAGATATATATATATATATATATATATATATATATATATATATATATATATATATATATATATATATATATATATATATATATATATATATAACTAATATTCCATACTTATGATACTTGTGATAATTTTAATTGTCCATTGTTAGTAGTCCAACGTTCGTAGTCCAATAGTCTAATAGTCCAACAGCATAAATATATATATATATAAATATAAATGCGTATATTGTGTTAGAATTCACTAACACTATAATATATTGTCTTAATATAATAAGACACATAATATGTATATTATCTGAAGCAATCCGCGACCCATTGTGTACATGTCTCAGGCTCGATCACAACTCAAAGTATATAATATTTTGGAATCCACTTTTACCCACAGCTAACTCGAGATTACTGCCAATGGTGTCTAATAGTTCGTTCCAATAATATATATAGAAGAAGTCAAAATGATATGTCAAAACTTTGTATACGAGTCCACGGTGATCAAGTCATATATATATATATATATATATATATATATATATATATATATATATATATGGTGCCTTACGATCTTTATTAAGACTATAATATATTGTCGTAGAACTTAATCACGACTATTATAAATTGTATTTCCATAAGTTCGGGAACAAGACATGTATAAATATATGTAGGATACAAGGTAAGTTAGCTAGGATAAGGTTAGCATCCATTTTTATAAATCATGTCCGTAGCTAAAAATTAAGAAAAATATCCAATTTTGTTTTACCCATAATTTCTTCGTTACAAATCCGTTTTGAGTGATTCGAGTTGCCATGGTTTCGTATCGAACTCAACATTATTAATCTTAACATAAAAAGTATAGGTTTATAGTCAAAAATATAGCTTAGGTGTCAAATAAGAGAAGATAGTCATATCCATCGTAAGAACGACATCTTGATGACCCTTTTGAAAAACATACTTCCACTTTGAGTTCAACCATGGATTTTGGATATATTTCATATCCATATAAAATAAGATTTTTCACCAAAGGAAATCTTTTAATTCAAAGTTTAAGATAGGTTTTTAAAATTAAACCCAAAACAGCCCCCGTTCGACTAAGACGGCGTATATTCGATTTTAAGGTGTTCTTCGTGTTTACAAGTTTTATATCCTTATGTTAGCTTGACATACTATCATAATACGTGTGTGGAAGTGTTTTAAAAGTCAAGTTAGAAGAATTAAGTTTATTTGCAAACAAGTTTAGAAATAATCTAAACTATGTTCTTGTTGTTATTAGTTATAACTCAAAATAAGATAGCTATATGAATACGAATCAAATAAGATTATGAATAAGGTTACTACCTCAAATCAAATGAGTAAAGTTTCTGGAGAAATAAGGAGAATATCTTGAGTTCAAAGATACCCTTGATGGCTTGGAATTCTTGAAGTGTTCTTGATCAAGCTTTGTTATGATGATTATAACTTGGATTATGAGACCAATACTTGCGGAATTGAATGGAGGTTTGAGAGAGTGTTTGAGTATGTGTTTAGAAAATTATGTAGTTAATTGGAGTGAAATGGATAGTTATTTATCCTACATGTTGGCATCAAAATGGGGACAACAACATGGCTCCATGGTTTGTAATTTTATGCATTTAGTCATACTAGTTTCCAAGCCATGGTTCCCACAAGTCTACATCATGTTTATACATGTCTCACAAATGATTGAGGGCTTCTAAGATCAATGATTTGGTATGTATATACCCATAGTAAATACATATAGAAGCTGGGTATTTTACGGGTATAAATACCGTATGAATACGAATAGGATTCTTGATAAAATTGAATGAGAAAATGAGTATAGCTATCTTTATTGAGTATAAATATATTGATATATATTATTAAGTCTTTCAAAAGTGTATTAATACATATTAATACAATACATATACATACATTTTAATTTAGAAGTTATTACAACGTTAATCGTTATATATATGTATATAGTCTTGAAGTCTTTAAGTTAGTAATCTCATTTTATGTATATAACCAAATTTTTATTATATATAATGAGATACTTAAATATCATTTTAACAAATCATAAGTATATATATATATATATCCATATATACATCATTATATAATTATTTCAAATTATGATGTTCGTGAATCGTCAGACAGACTGGGTGGTCAAACATTTGCATAAAATCCATTCCAAATATATATATCTTGACAAGTTTGATTTCTTAACATGCCGGAAACATTTAATTATATAAATATTAATCTTCAATATATTAGCGGAAAAATCCGGGTCGTTACAATATATTGGACTATTTGACTATATTTGGACTACTAACATTGGACAATTAAAAGTATGAAATATTAATTATAATATATTTTGACTTATAATATTGTTATTAGGTTCGTGAATCATATTGAGGCCAAGTCTTAATTTTTCAACGATTTGAAAAATCTTATCAAGTGAGTTATAGTCCCAATTTTACTACCTAATTATTTTGGGATGAGAATACATGCTATTTTAGAAATATTTTACAATATAGGAACAAGTAATGAAACTACATTCTATGACTGAATTATTATACCGGATATCCCTATTTTGCTTGGCAGCCTAACAATTAGTGTTTATTATGATTGCCACTAATTGACGTGAATCCTAAGGATAGATCTATGGGAACTAACGATCCCCATTCTGAGAGTTTCAATGCTTTAGTACTTTGATTTTGTACAGATGTGATTCCTGTATGTTGGGGATATTCTATATGCATTTTGTTAATGTCGGTTACCAGGCAACTCATCATATGAATTATTTTTATACAGACGTGATTCATGTATGTTATTAAAAGAAATCTTGTGGCCTATTATTATGATTTATTATATAGGTTAAACCTATGACTCACCAACATTTTTGTTGATGTTTTAAGCATGTCTTATTCTCAGGTAATTATTAAAAAGTCTCCGCTGTTGCATGCTATCAAAGTTCAAGATTGGAGTCAGCATGCTTGTGTTATATTGTTTAAAATTGCATTCAGAAATCTCTTTTTGTAACATATTTATAACCATTATTTAATGGTTGCGTGAAAACTTAGTACTTTCAGATTATAATTGGTTGGTAATCTATATTATGTCATTTAAACCTTTATTGATAAAATAAAGGTTATGGTTTGTTTTTAAAACGAATGCAAGCTTTGAAAAACGTCTCATACAGAGGTCAAAACCTCGCAGTGAAACCGATTAATATGAAACGTTTATAATCGATATGAACGGGGCATTTCATATTGGGCCCTAAGGTTTTTGATTCCATTGCGCCCAAGTTCAACAAACTCTCAGTCTTATCACACACGGGTTCGGTTGAGAGGGGTTTTCATGAGAAAGAAGCTATTGCAGCCTTGAGTGAAGTTATGGATAATATGGAAGGCGTACAAAAGGGTTCCGAGGGTACTTCTAATTTATTGTCTTCCGAGTCGACACAAGTTATGAAGCCGAGAAAGGAACCTAAAAAGAAAATTTCCTATAAAGAAGAGTTAGAGGTGTATGGTGACTTCATTAAAGATGCTTAAGCTTTGTGTCATTTTCCTTTTTTATGTTTAGTTGAATCTTAATCTCTTCGTCTTTGTTTTTGGTTGTGCGAGTTTTGTATATGTTCGTTTAGTTTTGCTCGGGTTTCATGGTTGTTTGTTTGAAGGAGGATTCATTTTTTCAATGATCCTCTTTGTTATTATAAAAGTTTATCCGTTTTAAGCTGGAAAAAAAAAGTTGATTTTTTCTTAATTGTAATCCTTTTTGTTGGTTGAATGTGGGTTAATGCACTAAACGATAAACTTAAGTACGATTAACCAAAGAATATGTTTTGATGATGACACATACATATGCATAAGTAATGACTGACATCTTAACATAAAACACACAAGGTCACTAATCCATACTTTATCTTGCAAACGACCAAGTCAGACATAGGTTAAAGAATGAAATTAAAAGTTCAGCTAAACACACGGTCAAGGTACGGTCGACCGCATAGTCAACCATGAAACCCCAAACTAAATTGCAATGCAGTTTTGTGAAAACAAGTTGCACGGTCGCCACCACGGTCAACCGGAGTGCGACCGCAGTTTTCTCTGTTACCATTTTTGACCAAATAAAGTTTGACTAGTTCCCGACATCTATAATTCATGAAACCTTTCTCAACATGCTTAGAATAGATGCCTTCTCCATACTCAATTGAGTTTTGGTCATAAAAACACTAATTATGATTAATTACGCCAAATGACATTTTAATGACAAATTAACCAAGATTAGGAATAACACATAAGTGTTAATCAACAACTTGTGATCTTAATTCTTATTTAGATATTCTTAGTATGATCATCAAGTACCAACACACTTAAGCCAATATCACTAGAACAATAATTCCTATTAGAAATGACTTAGTGATTAATTAAGGCTAAATGAGGAACAATGCTCTCAAGGTTAACTAGTAATGACTTGTAATCCTAAAACACACTTAGATACATTTAGGATGGTCACCAACTCCCAACTAGAGATTGCTCTTCCCTTGTGCATGTTTTGGACATTAATGTGTGCTTACACATTAATCAAGCAATATGTTATATTGCACTTAAACTTGTTAAAGCTTGAATTATAAGTTGTGCAAGCATATATATGATTGATTCTAGAATAACTATCTCTTGCTATGTGAGTATTACTTGCTACTTGCCAATATGATTAATACTCATAAACTTGTCAACTTGATTAATATGTTTTCTATGTGCTCACTAGTTAGGATTCAAGTAACTAACCTACTCCAATCGATTAAGTGTAAAATGGTTCACAATGAAAGTATAGTCAATTGTCTATTTGGTCTAGTCTAAGTAACTAAGGGTGATTGCTTATGACTTAACTTTGATGTCTCTACATACTTCATGATTATCTTATAGAAACATTATTCAATTAATCTCTAACTAAACTCAAAAAGAACATGACTTGTGATTAATTGAAACTAGGAAGTTAATGACATAGTGACTAGTCTTTAGAATTGAACCAAAGGCATTAATGTGACTAACTAAGTCTTGACCAAACTGAGATTTCCCTAAATATCAATCAAGACACTTCTCCAAGAATGTTGGGTTTGCCACTTTTAGAATGATTAGTCACTTTCATGCATTAAGACCAAATCTCACACACTTAATGCATATAGTACTTGTATAGGATGTTTGGTTTCTTTTGCAGGTGCTAGAAGGAGTAAAGGTGCCAAAATGTGGTGTTCAAATTTGAGTCAAATGGCTATACAACAGATACCAATTTTGGACTAGAGCACGCACTGTCGCACCACGGTCGACCGTGCAGGCAGCCGTGTGTCAACGGCTACTTTTTGAATCCCACTATAAAAGGCAAACATGTAAGAGCATTTAAAGCTGACCCTCTTGCATATTTCAAAGGCTTATTTCCAGTGATCACAAGTGCATCAATTACTACTCAAATGTGATCAAGCAAGAGAAGATTTTATGATCTTATAGATATAGAATTGGGTTGTTGTAAACTTACTAATCAAAATCATTTATCTTGTGAGTTTACTTAATGTAATGTATGTCCTAGTATTGTCTTAGGATCATCATTATAAAGTGTATAAGTCTTGTAACATCAATTAGTAGAAGCATAGGCTAGCTTAGTGATCTACTTCCTTAAAGGGATTTAGAAAGTTGATTAATCTCATTTGGAGATTAATACTTGTCCAAGGTGAATACAAGTTGATCTAGGTTGGAGTTGATCTTTCAAAGGGATAGAAAGATTAGGTTTGTTATCTACTAAAGAAGTTAAAGACTTGTAAATCGAATCTCCACCGGGTTTGGAGAAAAGTGCTTAGTGAAGCAACAAATCCCGATTAATGTAATCAGGGAGTGGATTAAGGTGGATTAGTTAACATCCACCCGAACCACTATAAATCCTTGTGTCTATGTTCTTTACATTACTTCATTTATCATTTTGAACATATGCACTACACACATCAAGTTTGAGTTGAGTTGGTTGATCAAAGTTAAATCGAATTTGGTGATCAATTAAAAAAGTGTTAAAAATGTATCAAGTAACTATTCACCCCCCTTTAGTTACTTACAATTGGTATCAGAGCGCTTGCTCAAATCATTGCTCTACAAACGTTTTTGAAAGTGTCAAAATTCGTTTTGTGCAAAAACTTGAATCAACGATTCTCGGATCAACTCAAACTATGGGATACTTGGAAGAATTGGTGAAAGAAGTACCAATCTTTGATAAGATGAATATTGAGGTGTGAAAATTAAGGTTTAAGTCTTATCTCAAATCCAAAGATTACTACTTGTGGAGAAAAATCAAAGTAGGAGACTTTGTACCACAAGCTAGTTCAAGACTAGTGAAGTCAACATTTCAAAAAAATGATGTTTTGAAACAATTTGATGCAATTTCACTACTTCATGGAATTCTTCCTAGTTAAGAAAGATTAAAGATAATCTCATGTAAAAGTGCAAAAGAATGTTGGAATTCACTATGTTCTCAAGAAGATTTAAACTCTGAGAGTTTAAAGGGTAAAGGAATAGAGTAGGATTTGGAAAAGGTTGGTAATTCTCAAGCAAAAGGGTTGAATGGAAATGAAGACTTTTGCCTCATGAGTTCATGGAATGATTTGGATCAAGATGATCAAAGTGAAGAAGAGGTTGAATCTCCATTCAAAGAAGATGATGTCTCAAGCATGGATTGCAATGAGGTACATGTATTTTATCCTTCTAATTATGAAGAATTGTTAGATGGTTACAAGACTATTAAATTTGTGTATGATAGTAGTCGTGACAAAGTAAAACTTTTGGAGAAAGAATTACACAAAGTTGGACAACTTAACAAAGTTTTAATTGATGAAAATAACACCTTGAAGAGAAAACTTGAAAGGATAACCATTTGTGATTCATCAAGAGGTAAATATGAAATGAATATATGTCACGACTCTAGCAAACACAAATCTTGTAATCAAAGTGCAATGTCTATTATTAGTAAAATTGAAAATATGAGAAAAATGGACCAAGCTAGCAATTCTATGGTAGGGATAAGTCAAGGATTAGGTAACCTTAAAATCAATCAAAATCAATGATCAAAATGCTAATGAGAATAACCTTCTCAAAAAGACTTTGTATTAATGAAAGGTTTTTCTTACAAATGCAAAATTATTTTTGAAAAGTGATTTTAAAAGATTAGTGTAGGAAGCTTACTTGCCTTAGGATTGTGTGTTTATGTAAAAATATGTATTGCATGCTAAATACTATATTGATGCATTTTGTGTATACTATATGAATGATTGAATATGAATATATATATATATATATATATATATATATATATATATATATATATATATATATATATATATATATATATATATATATATATACATACATATAGATATAGTATATTACGTGTCATTGATGATTAAACATCGGGAGGATGTAATCATTCAATGTTAGGTAAAGAAAACTTGTCCTCAAGTATTCTATAGAACCTAAGAATCGTCAAAACGCACTCGAAGAAAGAAGAAGTGAAGAAATAAGTGATCAGAAGGATCCAGAGCAGCACCACGGCTGACCGTACACTCGATCGGAGATTCCTGTCCTGTACGTGTACAAATTCATGCACGGCTAACACCACGGTCGACCGTGCTTTGACCATGTGTGGTCTGATTCTATTTTAAATTAAATTAAACCTTTACTTTTATTTCTTTTCAACCCACTTCAAAACACACACACCAACACACGGCTGAGGAGATCGATCGCACAAAGAAGAACGCTCATTCCTTCAATTTGAATTCCTACTTTTGGTATGATTAATCCTTGTTTTCCTAGCATTCAATTGTGTTTGTATAATGAATTAGGGTTATGAAGAAACCCTAACTAGAATGAATCAAAACCTAAATTAATGCAAACAATCGAAATTGTTCTTGAAGAACAACCTGAAAACGATTGCAGTAGTACCTATTTATGCGTTAATTTAACATTGAATGATTCTAGGGTTCGTTATACATCTAGGTTAGATTTTCATAGAAGCATTGTTCATATGATATGAATGACATTGTTGCTAATAGAGTGTAATAATGTTGAATGTCAAAACATGTGTTGATGATGATCTCAAAAGTCTAGAACACATATGAACTTTGTGAAAATCTTAATCTAGTTGCAAACTCATTGACACTAATGAAGAGTGAAAATGTGAAGAACATTAACATCAAAACATCTAAGTATTGATGATAATTAAAGTTTGCAAAACTTGTTGCCTGCAATTGAATTGTACACTTTGAATTAATTTGAAGTGTCGATGCGCAGAAAATGGCCAATCGAGGAGAAAACTCATCCAACTTTCGTCCGCACCAATTGAAACTTAATAGAGAAAAAGTGAAAAATCGAAAAATAGCAGAAGGAAGAAGAATTGAAGTAGAAGATTTTCCTGAAATGGTGGCAGCTTTCTCAGACTTAAACTGGGATGTATTTCTTGATCTAAATTGACCAATTTATCCTTCACTCGTTCGATACTTTTACTCTAGCTTAGTCTATGCCAACGGATCAGTTTCCTTTAAGCTAAAAACAACAAGAGCGACTGTATCACTTCAAGAATTTGGAAAACTTTTAGGAGTTCCAGCAAGTGGACACAGGTTCTTCCACACAGGACACAGTCTGACCTATCTTCCTGATTTCATCAATAAAGACGCTGCCATTTGAACACTGTGTGAAGACAATGCTCTAAGAGAAGAAATCCTTAGTCGAGGAGTACTGAGCAAACATCTGTGAAAGAAGTTTCGGACATGGAACACAGTGATCGATTACAATATTTACTGTAGAATGGGAAATCGTTCACATATCCATGTTGTTCAGATGGCTCTGCTTTGGTGTCTAGAAATGCACAAACCAATGAACATGGCTTACTTTATGGCTATACGAATGAGTGATGTACCAAAGGACTCAACAAGAGCTCTTCCTTATGGAATGCATCTTACAAAGTTATTCGAAAGACTAAGAACAACTGATGACATTCGCATGAATCCAACCAATCAAATATTTAATCGCCATACATTAACATTGATGGGGTGGGATGATGAAGATGACTCTGATGAGATTGAAAGAGTCTATGCGGTCATGACCAACTCTCAAATCAACTTGAAAGATATATCTGACAGTGATGAGGAACAGTTTCCGGATGAAGCTAATGATCCTTTTTACGGCTTGGATCGTGATTCAAAGGCTGAACGGATCTACCTGAATCAAGCTAAGATAAAGAAGTATCAATCCAAGATCCGACTACTACTGAATAAAGTGAAAAAGGCTTTTTCATGTCGAAGTAGTAGCGATGTGAGAAGTAGAAGGTGAAGGAAGTGAGAGAAGATAAAATGTTGGTTGAATAACTTATTTTGTAATAATTGAATGTGTGACTATTTGAATTTGTTTTTAGCATCTGTTTAAATTGAGTTGATTAATTTTTTTCGACAGAACTCACACGGTCAACTACACGGTCGACCGTAGAATCGACCGTGTATCAGTCTGACACTTCTTCCTCTCTCTCCTTGAAAAATAAATGCACATTGAACCTCTCAAATATAATTGGATCTGTTTTCAAAGTATCATTCACAAACTAGCATACTTGAATATGATCAAAATTCTCAAAAGATTCAATTACTCCAAAAGGAAATGAAAGATTAAATGAAGGTTCATCTTTTTCCCTTTAAATTGAGAAGATTATGATGCAAAACTCACTACACCATCTCACTCAAAATGAGTCAAGCAAACAACTCTCCTAATAATCCTTTTGTGATTGACTTGTCTTCTTCAGTTTCTGACTCCTTTGACAATCTCTTTCCTAACTCTCAAGAAGAACGAGATGTGATCAATCGCAACCGACAAATGGTTAGCATTAGACCAATTGTCGAAGGTTGTATGGTTACTATTGAGCACTCTTCAAAAGAGCTTCTCGAAAACTTTGCTTACATAAAATGGGATTCATTCCTTACTCTGAAAGGTCTCATTCACTCCACTCTTGTTCGTGAATTCTACGCTAACTATGAATTCACTCCCCCAAATAACATCAAATTCTGGTTGTTTGATAAAGGGTTTTCCATGTCTCTCAAAGACTTCGGAAAATTCATGCATGTTCCCGATGAAGGCATGGAATGTTTCTCCTATAGTCCATATCTTCTCTGTCTTCCCGAATTTGTCACAAAAGGTGATATCATCAACACCTTTTATCAAAGGCCCATCAATTACATTGAAATCCAAAGTGATGGTCTTAAGGCAAATCATCTTGCACCTAAGTTTGACCTTTGCTCAAAGTCATAAGTCAAAACACCTGCTGCAAGGGGGAAACACTATCCACAAATGTTCATGCTTGTGAAGCCTCACTACTCTGGTGTCTCCAACACCTAATTCAAGTCAACATCGCACTATTCATGGCAAAGAGGATGAATGGATTGGTGTACAATGAATCTCTCTCCCTTCCCTATGGGGCATACTTAACGAAGTTCTTCACACAACTGTGCGTTTGTGACGTACATCATGTTGGTCTAACCTCCCTCCCAATCAATTACGATTCAGTTCGACCTTTTTAACGAAGAAACAGAAGGTGAGAACACACCTTCCTGGAATGTTACGGGATCTGATGATAGTGTTGAAGATGACAAGTTCATTGCACTATTATCCTCCACTCAAATGTCTATCCTTCATCGTGAGAATCGTCGAACTCACAAGATCCTGTGACGCTTTCTGAACAATCTTGTTTGTGGAAAATTCTCATATCACCCAAGCGCATCTCGTCCCATGTAGAACAAACTTAGGATTGATCTACTGTACCTTCCATGCATATTTTCATATATGCATTACTATGTTTTTTGCTTACTTTGAATAAAATGTGTGCTCGTTATGTTTTAATATATGTTTTCAAACGTGCACAATTTAAGGGGGAGTTTTGCTCTAAGGAGAGCTTAGTTCTAGGGGGAGCTAACCTTTTTGCTTCGACAAAAGGGGGAGAAAGATGAATACAAGTGATTGTTAACACTTGCGTATTTATAGCAAAATGTCCCTCATCACTTGTATGTTTGTCATCATCAAAAAGGAGGAGAATGTTGGTTGAATGTGGGTTAATGCACTAAACGATAAACTTAAGTACGATTAACCAAAGAATATGTTTTGATGATGACACATACATATGAATAAGTAATGACTGACATCTTAATATAAAACACGAAAGGTCACTAATCCATACTTTATCTTGCAAACAACATCTATAATTCATGAAACCTTTCTCAACATGCTTAGAATAGATGCCTTCTCCATACTCAATTGAGTTTTGGTCATAAAAATACTAATTGTGATTAATTACGCCAAATGACATTTTAATGACAAATTAACCAAGATTAGGCATAACACATAAGTGTTAATCAACAACTTGTGATCTTAATTCTTATCTAGATATTCTTAGTATGATCATCAAGTACCAACACACTTAAGCCAATATCACTAGAACAATAATTCCTAGTAGAAATGATTTAGTGATTAATTAAGGCTAAATGAGGAACAATGCTCTTAAGGTTAACTAGTAATGACTTGTAATCCTAAAACACACTTAGATACATTTAGGATGGTCACCAAGTCCCAACTAGAGATTGCTCTTCCCTTGTGCATGTGTTGGACATTAATGTGTGCTTACACATTAATCAAGCAATATGTTATATTGCACTTAAACTTGTTAAAGCTTGAATTATAATTGGTGCAAGTATCTATATGATTGATTTTAGAATAACTATCTCTTGCTATGTGAGTATTACTTGCTACTTTGCAATATGATTAATACTCATAAAATTGTCAACTTGATTAATATTTTTGCTATGTGCTCACTAGTTAGGATTCAAGTAACTAACCTACTCCAATAGATTAAGTATAAAATGGTTCACAATGAAAGTATAGTCAATTGTCTATTTGGTCTTGTCTAAGTAACTAAGGGTGATTGCTTATGACTTAACTTTGATGTCTCTACATACTTCATGATTATCTTATAGAGACATTATTAAATTAATCTCTAACCAAACTCAAAAAGAGCATGACTTGTGATTAATTGAAACTAGAAAGTTAATGACATAGTGACTAGTTTTTAGAATTGAACCAAAGGCATTAATGTGACTAACTAAGTCTTGACCAAACTGAGATTTCCCTAAATATCAATCAAGACACTTCTCCATGAATGTTGGGTTTCCTACTTTTGGAATGATTAGTCACTTTCATGCATTAAGACCAAATCTCAAACACTTAATACATATAGTACTTGTATAGGATGTTTGGTTTCTTTTGCAGGTGCTAGAAGGAGTAAATGTGCCAAAATGTGGTGTTCAAATTTGAGTCAAACGGCTATACAACGCATACCAATTTTGGACTGGAGCACGCACGGTCGCATCACGGTCGACCGTGCAGGAAACTGTGTGTCAATAGCTACTTTTTTGAATCCCACTATAAAAGGCAAACATTTAAGAGCATTTGAAGCTGACCCTCTTGCATATTTCAAAGGCATATTTCCAGTGATCACAAGTGCATCAATTACTACTCAAATGTGATCAAGCAAGAGAAGATTCTATGATCTTATAGATATAGAATTGGGTTGTTGTAAACTTACTAATCAAAACCATTTATCTTATGAGTTTACTTAATGTAATGTATGTCCTAGTATTGTCTTAGGATCATCATTACAAAGTGTATAAGTCTTGTAACTTCAATTAGTAGAAGCATAGGCTAGCTTAGTGATCTACTTCCTTAAAGGGACTTAGAAAGTTGATTAATCTTGTTTGGAGATTAATACTTGTCCAAGGTGAAGACAAGTTGATCTAGGTTAGAGTTGATCTTTCAAAGGGATAGAAAGATTAGGTTTGTTGTCTACCAAAGAAGTTGAAGATTTGTAAATCGGATCTCCACCGGGTTTGGAGAAAAGTGCTTAGTGAAGCAACAAATCCCGATTAGTGTAATCGGGGAGTGAATTAAGGTGGATTAGTTAACATCTACCCGAACCACTATAAATTCTTGTGTCTATGTTCTTTACATTACTTCATTTATCATTTTGAACATATACACTACACATATCAAGTTTGAGTTGAGTTGGTTGATCAAAGTTAAATCGAATTTGGTGATCAATCGAAAAAGTGTTAAAAACGTATCAAGTAACTATTCACCCCCTTCTAGTTACGTACACTTTTGTTTATTGCAACTCAAATTCCACGCACTCAATCTACCCAATCAAGATTCTTACCACAAATATTTAGCATAAAAGGCTACCAAGGACCGGTGGTGGTCCAATGGTGTTTCGGTGGTGGTTCAGTAGTCTTGTGGTGGTCCGTTTGTTGTTCGATAGCCTGATGGGGGTTCCGTTCTCTGGGGTGGTCCGTTGGAGGTTCGTGGTACATTGGCCTGGTGACTAGTGGTGGTACGTTGGTCAGGTGGTGGTCCATTAGTCTGGTGGTAGACTGGTAGTCCGTGTTGGTGGTACGTCGGCAATATCTAATTTTAATGTTAGTATTTTTATTCACTTTTTTATTCTAATTTTTAAATTTGTTTTTTGTTGTTGTTAAAGATGAATATGAACCGATAATTATACTAAACATCAAGAGGCGTACATGTGATGACCCGTCCAAATCTCTTTAGACGTAGTACATCATTCATCGGTTTCATTGCGAGGTATTGACCTCTATATGATACGTTTTACAAACATTGCATTCATTTAAAAAAAAACTTTCATTACAACGAAAGTTTACAAATATGTATACCATTTCAAAATATATATACATTTCATTCAAATGATATTATCATGTTTCCCAAAAATATAAATGACTAATCTATCATTTATTTAATAACAATATTTTTGAACTCGAATGATTTGAATGCAACGTCTTTGAAAATATGTCATCAACGACTCTATGTAATATCTTTAAAATGAGCAAATGCACAGCGAAAGATTTCTTTAATACCTGAAAATAAACATGCTTAAAAGTGTCAACACAAAGGTTGGTGAGTTCATAAGTTTATCATAAATAATAATTTTAGTAATAGTAATAGACCAAAAGATTTCAGTTTCCATAAACATCCTTACACCGCAGTGTAATAAAAAAACATTCTACAATACCTGGTAACAAGCCTTAACAATAATAATAATAATAATGAATACCCCTGAATGTATAAAGTGCACCGAATAAAGTGCTATAATAACCTCGAAGTACTAATCAGCCGTTTACGATACTAGAGCTACTAGCCCAATTGGGGTTGTCAAACCCGATAGATCTATCAATAGGATTCACGCCTACCAGTTCATAAACCAATAGATTAATGTAACCAAGCTAGGGGAATATTTGTGATTCTAACCCACGTAGAATTAAGTTTAGTACTTGTGTCTATTTGTAAAACAGTTATAAAACATTGAATTTATCCTCAGCCCAAAAATATATATTGCAAAAGCAATTAAAAAGGGAGACTATAAACTCACATATCAATATTGTGATTCAATATTGCAGGAAAAATATGCAGACGTAACGTAAATGATAAGTTCAAATTTGGCCTTTGATTCACGTACAATACTCCCGAACATTACCCATAACCTCCTTAGATATAACCTATAAATTCCTTAGCTTTAACCTGTTTGAAAACTCGTTTTAAAATCACCCGAGCATATCCTCATCGTAGTATTTTATGTATACTAATAATATCTTGAAATAATATGGAGTATATATATATATATATATATATATATATATATATATATATATATATATATATATATATATATATATATATATATATATATATATATATATATATATATATATATATATATATATATATATATATGCAAATCGATTGAGAGAGTTTAGAGAAAGTTATGTTCAAGTTTTTATGAAATAATGAAACCTATTGACATTCTATTTATAATAGATTTCTGAATTATTAAAGTGAATTATTATAGTATGAATTATTAAAGTAAATTATTAAATTATGAATTATTAAAGTAAATTATTAAAGTATGAATTATTAAAGTAAATTATTAAAGTATGAATTATTAAAGTTAAAGTAACGTAAAAGTAAAGTTAAAGTAAAGTAAAAGATTAAAACTATGTACGTATAATACGCGTAATAATAAAAAAATAATAAAATTATTTATTTAAATCTTTATATATTTCAAGAAATAAATATAGTTTTCTTTCAAAACGCTTTATATTCATAAGTAAAATATATTCTAATAATATACTTTTGTTAAGTTAAAAAAAATCATAATATAGTGAAACGTTTTCATCTTTACGTATATATATATATATACATATATATATATATATATATATCGGGTTTCGAGTTTTAAATTACAGTGTGTTCGTGAATCGTAGGATAAAGTCAAATGGGTAATTAAATGTATGAAAACATTTTAATGCAACACGTCAATTTGCTTATCTTGTCAAATTTTAAAAGTTTAAATTTGATCGAAATTTTCGGGTTGTTACAGTACTTACCCGTTAAAAGAAATTTCGTCCCGAAATTTGGCTAAAGATAGTTGATATCAAAAACAGAATGTTTTCGTATCACAAAGTCTGATATAACCTGAATTTAAAATGAATTCGATCGTTTGTATAATCATCTTTAATGAAATGATATATCGATGGATGGAGTATTTTAAATACCCTAAATGGGTCGAGTTCCGTTTTATGATAAGCACGAGTTCAATAAATATAAAACTTCTCACCATTAAGAAATATGAATTAAATGATTAAATTACGAAAGATAAGATTGTAAAAGAATGAAACGAGTAATAAATATTCACCATGCATTTTAATTCAAACATGTTGAATGTTTTTCCGAATTTTAAAGAATTTAAAGGAAATCTTCATAATCAATATAGAATTTAAATCTCCGATAATTAAGGAAATTAGGATTTTCTTTAATTAAATGCGGTAATCTACCTCGATTGCTATGTCTGATATTTCACTATAAATTTACCTCCTCTGTTTCCTTATTTTTCTCAACTACTTTCTTCTCTTCCTCGATTCTTATTCCAAAGATTGTGAAAATGCTCAATCCAGCTCTGGTTCTTGACATTATCCTGACTATTGCCACAATCATCCTTCTTTTTCAACTACCACCAGAGGAATCTGTTTACTTCTACTATGCTCTAGGGATTATTGTATTTATCATTCTCCAGTGTCTTTACATTGCTATACGCATTGATATACACGGTTTGTAATTTCTATGTTGTTGTCGTGCTTATATTTTCATTTACATTTCGAAGCTCCAAGCTTTTGTTTTCTCTTCTCGACTTTAAGTAAGGCAAGTAAAATGTCTCGAATTTGTAGGTTTGAAGTTTCTAATGAACATAACAAATGTTCTAAGAAAGAAATTGTAATAGCACAATTTAATTTGTAAATTATCAAAAATCACGAAAAAGATAGAACTATCAAGAAAATATTTTCTTGATATGTTCAGAGGTTAAGTAGAATAAAAGAGTCATGTAACATGGAACATGATGAGGGTAAGGTCTGTCAATCATTACCATCATCACGTTCCATTAGAAATTCAGCATGACTCACTGTAATATAACCACGTTGGCCGGACGTCATTATATTACACTAACTCATGCTTTTCATTCCCAACACTACTCTAAAAACATTCATAATTTAAACTCGAATGTTATAGAAATTTAGAAACTAAAACAGTTTCCTTTATGATTTAATAAAGATAGCGCGAAGATCTAAATAATTATGGACAGGAACAGTTATGGAGATATCTTCAGCGATATTAAGGATATTTATAATGAAGGATGATATGATGATATCTTGGAATTTGTAAATATTCAATATCGAAGAATGATAAGGAAAATTTCTTCTTCAAGAAATTATAATACAAAAGGAGTAAGATGTTCTCTGAGGATTTCATCGGATACCGAATCATCTAAATTCTTTATGTACCTATTTAGTCCTTGTGATTTGTCGACAACCTCTTTAGTGGTTTGTTCAATCCAATTTTCAGTTCCAAATTTCTCCTTAGTCTTTTTCTGAGCTTTGCCAACATGCCATTCTTTATTATCAAACTTTTGGCCATTAAGACCATCAACAGCTTTAGCTGCTTCATTAGCATTCTCAAGGTTAACGAATTTGAATCTTTAATTATCAATTTGAGATGTTTTCAAGAATTTTGAATTGGAGTGTTTAAGTGCAAGATGTAATCATCAATATATATAATGGTTGACGTAAAAATGTTATAAATTCCAAAAGTAATGAATGATAGTTCCGGTAGTTTGATATGGTGATTCATCACTGAATACGAATGAATATAAAATATGGTTCAAGAATATAGTGATCTTTGGGAGATAACACCTGCTAAAGCATTACTTGGATTCTGATATGTCAACATCAGAATATGTAATCGAGTTCGTATGGAAATGGCTGTTCTAATTTTTATGAAAGAATGTATATCGCCATAAGAAAAGTGAGTATAGTTAGGGATGGCGCCCGCGGGTAACGGGCACGGGTTCTATATACCCGCGACCCTCCCATCGAGTTGTTTTTTTTTGCTCGTTGAGACCCGTTACCCGCCCGCGGGTAAAAAAACTTTGCCCATGCCCGTGACCCGCGGATACCCATGACCCGCGGGTAAACTTGCGGGTAATAATAATATACAACTTCGTTAATTTTTTTTAGAAAAGTAAGATAATTTTATTAATTATGAACTATATGTACAAGCTACATGTGTAAAATGACGTGAAAATCAAGGTTTTTTTACTTATATGTAATATTATATTTTTAATCATTATCGCATTACAAGTAAAATCATTTTTAACTCTGATAATTGTATGTATAAACTCACGGGTAAATTAAAAAAAGTTTCATGAATTAGCGGATCGGGTTTTACCCGTGACGGGTAGTATGTACCCGCGACCCGCCCGCGAACCGTCGGCGGGTATAATTTTTACCCATACCCATGCCTGCGGGTAGGATTTAATGATTTTACCCGCCCATCATGGATCGGGTACCCGCGGGTCACATGTTTTTTCTCGCCCATTGCCATCCCTAAGTATAGTTAATGATTATTGAATCAAAATTGAAGAATGTACAGTGTAACATATTAATTGTGAACTTAAATATTTCTCGGGTATTACCTACCCGTTAAAAAAATTTCACAAGTAATATTTTGTACAAAAGAATTTTTATTACAGTCTTTATGAAAATATATGCATGTATATTTTTTCAGATGTAATACAGAGTTAATGAGTTAATAATATATTAATCTCATTTGGTTTACGGTTGGAACTAGAAATGAATAATCCCTAAAACTTTAGAGATTACATAATCGCTGCGGAATATTTCTTCAACGTAAATGAATTTTTGAATCAATACTTCATCATTCATTATTATTGGTATTCCTTGGTGTCTATGGTGCATATGATGTTGATGCTCATGGTACAGATTGTGATGTTGAGGCTTGTGATACTGCTGATGTTGTTGGTGGTGGTACTGGTGCTGGTGGTTGCGGTACATGTGGTGCTTGTAAATTTTGCACCATATGTCCAAAGCCACCACTCTAGTACGAAGTTCATTAACTCCATCTACTAGATTTGGTTGATTATTGATGCGGAGTAGGGGTCGGATAGCCTGAATAAAATTGGTAATATTATACTCATGGCGACATATCCTGGAAAGGATAGAGAAAATGGTGTTTCAGACTTGTTCGCCGGTAAGTGCTTTAGGTTCTTCACCAATAGGGCAATTTGGTGGGTGGAAGGGATCACCTTCTTCTCGTCTCCATTGATTAAGTCAACTACGAACCCACCCCAATTTCATCCAAAAAAAGATGATGACTAATTGGTTGATCCATTCCGGTTACACTGCTTTCAGAGCTCAAGTGGATCCCCATCTCGGAATCACTCTCGAAACTCGAGGAACTAGGTGAGAGATCCATATTATGCGATCGGATAAAGGGTTTTCGATATGAAATGGGTGTTGAATACTGAATGATATCTTCGTCTCCTCAAATGTGTATATATATATATATATATATATATATATATATATAGCAAAAAGATTCCGTGTATTACGGAAGGAATTAAGGATAAGTGTCAGGGAAAATTTAACGTAATAAATACGATAAAATAGGATTAGTATATACGCAACCTACGCAATAAATGCAGTAAGATGTGTCTAAACTAAGAATGATAAGCATATATTTTTCGACAATAAATGATAAGTAAAAGTTTTAATATGCAGAAATAGTTGAAGTCCACACTCACTAATGTATCCTAACAAAGACCGGTTAGATACACTAATGCAAAATCTGGTTTGCTAAGACCTCCGCTCTGATACCAACTGTGATGACCCGTCCAAATCCCTTTAGACGTAGTACATCGTTCATCGATTTCATTGTGTAACGACCCGGCTTTTTCGACTTGCTTTTGTGCTTTGTGCTTTCACGAAACCGCGTATTTGTGCGTACTAAGCGAGTTTATGCTTTGGGATCTTATTCCATGATAATTACTTTGGTTAACATCTTACAACGTGCTATTAAATGTGTAATCACTTAACTTGATCCCCGAATGCTTTTACGACCATTGGTGTCACTTGACGTTTGAAATGAGCTATGTACTTGGTACACATTTAACTTTGGTCATAAATGGAATATTATGACTATGTAATACTAATTGTTATTTCCTAATAATAATTACTTGGGATTTTAGATGCTTAATTACGCTTAGTAATTTACTTGTGCTTACTAGTTAGTTTTGTTGGACTTTCTACCTTGTTGGACTTTAGCCCACCCTACACTAGCTAGTGGACTATTTAATTAGCCCAATTTTAATAAGTTAGTGACCCATATTAATGTAAGATGAATGCCCATTTATTAGAGGAAACACACTAGCATTTTTGTTAACCATAATCACAATTGTTGCATGGGATCCCAACATAAGCACCAACTTTAGACAACCATTAACCAAAAAGCAAAAAAGGTGTCCTTCTTGTCTCCCTCCATACCCATGACCAAACACCCCTCTCCCTCTATAAATACTAAGCCATTTCCTACCATTTTACACATGATCTCATTCACAATTTACACACATTTACTCTCTTATTTTCTCTCTAGTTTTTCTCACACTAAAACTTGTAAGTTTCTTGATTTTTCTTTTTCTTCTTCATACTCGACATCATCATCATCTTCATAAGATCAAGCTCTTTAGTTTTTTGATCTTGTTATATCTTGTAGATTCAAACTTGGATTTGAATCCTTCAAGAACATGGAAGATTCAAGCTTTCTAACTTTGAATCTTCACTTATTTTGTTAGATCTAAATCTTTTAGCTTTTAATCTCTTTATTTTGTTGTAAAGATTCAAACTTGTGTTTGTAATCTTCATGTAACTTGAAGATCTAGCTTCATGCTTCAAGGATCTTCAAGAACAATTAAGATTCAAGCTTCCTAGCTTTGAATCTTCATTTCTTTTGTTGGATCTAAGTTTTCTAACTTATAATCTCATTATTTTGTTATAAAGATCAAAACTTGTGTTTAAGATCTTCATGTAACTTGAAGATCTAAGCTTTATGCTTCAAGATCTTCAAGTACACCAAAGATTCAAGCTTTCTAACCTTGTAATCTCATAACTTGTGTGAAAAGGATCCAAGCTCTCTAGCTTAGGGTTCCATTACTTTGTTTGATCAAGTTTGTGTTCATACTTGTTTGATTGAATGAAAGTTTGTAGCTTTAGTTGTAAATAAAACTTGTATTTGTGTTAAGACTAAGAATATGATGTAACCTTGGTTCATCATCCTTCTAAAACTCTAAAGTGAGTTGTATTCTTACTTGGTCTTAACATTTTGTGTGTTGATGGTTAAATCTTAGTCAAAGTGATGCTAACCCATCAATGAGTTGTACACTTGAAGCTGCAAGCATCAAGGATGAGAACCGTGATGAGCATCAAGCACCAAGAATTACACTGGAGCACTTGTTTACTGTTTTTCGGGGTCTGATCAGACTCTCTGGGCTTCTGAAAAGTTGATTTTCAGATAGTTAGTTTTGAGTAGATGACTTTTCATCTAAGACTCACCTAAATCTAATATACGGTTTAGGATTTATAGCCTTTTTAAAATCACTACACCTTTGTAACGTTGTGCTGAAATTTCTGACCTACTCGCACTTAAACTGTCGCCATGGTCAAACGAAGATGAGTTAGGTTCTGAAAATTGGATAGTGGTTAGAGGACTCACATACGGAGCCATTTCCACTGACTACGCATCTTTTCGATTTGTATAGAGGTCGTAACAGCTGTCCAAAGTCAGCATATTGTTTCGATCTCTATTCTTGTTAAACTTACTTTAGCTTTTACAAACGATGAATGATGACGATGATGATGATGATGATGATGATGATGATGATGATGATGATGATGACACTTAAACTTAATTTATGCACTTTTAAATTTATGGGAACAACATACTGACCTAGTGACCTTTGACTTAGGTTGACGACCTTTCGGACCGACTTACTACCTGCATACTTTTCGTATCAACTTTTACTGCTTATTCACTGTGAGTTATAGCATCCCTTTTTACTTTAACTATTTTTGGGACTGAGAATACATGTGCTTTTTACATTTTACATAATATATATGAGTACTTAAACTTTATATATGTGTGGGTTACAAAACGGCACAAAGATTCCCCTTAGCTCGGTAACGTTTAATCGTTGGTTTCCTAACCATGAACGCGAATCTTAGATATGGATCCATAGGGTTTGACAACCCCACTCAGGCTAGTCGCGCTAGCAGACAACGGGTGTTTAATACTTCGAGGACAAATGCACTTGTCATGTGTACTTTTAGGGGGTGATATACATACGTTAAGTCTAGTTACCAGGTGCCCACGGTTAAGCATATACTTTTCATACTGATTTAAACTGCTAATTGAAGCATTGAAATCTCGTGGTCTACATTACTTTACTGATTACAAACTATAGCTCACCAACATTCGTGTTGACTTTTAAGCGTGTAGTTCTCAGGTGCTTAGATGATGTTGCTTCCGCTGTTAGACTTGTTGTCTTGGTGTTATAGACTTGCTGTTATGGACCTGCTGTGTTAGATTTTCGCTGCATTACTTAGAGATGTCTCAATCATGAAACTTTTATTTTGCATTCGTAACTTATGTTATTTTCAAACAAAGGCTTTGTAACGACCTTTGGGTCACATATTTATGTTAACACTTCTATCCATAGGAAGCACGTTTTACTTTTTGTAAAACGCTATCTTTTCATGAATGCAAAACTGGTTTTCAAACAGCATATAGTGTTTGACCTTGTAATGATCCTGTTGTTGATGAACCGTATACGATGATTTTGTACGGGGCGTCACATTTGGTATCAGAGTATTGGTTGTAGGGAATTAGGTTGCATTAGTGAGTCTAGACCAGGCCGAGTAGGATTCACTAATAGGACTTATCTACAACTTGCTCGTCTACTGATGCATGCTACTGCTTATTTATACTGCCATATGATCTTGTTGCATGCTACTACTTACTCTTACTGCTATGTGAACTTGTTGTATGCTATTGCTTATCCTCGCTACTGCATGCTACTATTTTCTTTCGATTTCATGTTACTTCTGTTTAAGTACTGCTATTACTACCATGCTATGTACTGCGGTAGACGATCTAGGCTACTGTAGTTATTATGCCTGACTACGTACTCGCTACATGTCTACTATTCGCTGTACCGACTTGGAAAATTTATCTTTCCTCGTTCAGATGTTTTTCTGAACCCTTTCTCCACTAGTCAAGCCCTAAGGACTAGTATTGTAATCCACCTGTAACTACCGTTCCACTGTTTCGGAGATCAAAACATTACTTCACGCAATCTAGGAGGAGTACCCCTCGGATTACATGCCCACTAAAGTTGATCCTCAGAGGAGGAGGTATGTGAGGACTTGTCGGAGTAACCGCACCCCGAGCTCACCCTAATTAGCCACGTACAACGTATGAACATTTGAAAGTTGTTCAGTTTCCACGAGATGACTCGTATCCCGTACTCTTTCATGACCATCACTTATCGCTTTCATTCTTCACTACTACT
Source organism: Rutidosis leptorrhynchoides (assembly GCF_046630445.1). NCBI lineage: Eukaryota > Viridiplantae > Streptophyta > Magnoliopsida > Asterales > Asteraceae > Rutidosis > Rutidosis leptorrhynchoides. Next base: position 196,297,134 of record NC_092334.1, read on the forward strand.
CGACGATCTAATGATACTTCTGGACAAGGGTCCCTAACACTCCTAGGCATTGGAAAGTCGGGAGGACATCTCCTTTCACAAGGTCATGGTGCCTTCTACTGATGCTCAGCCATACCCAAAGACTTGGGAGTCGCCTTAAGACATATCGTATTACTACTTGCTACACGTACAACTCGACACGAGACCCATATTGAATTTCTAGAAAGGAACCTAATGACGTTACCTGAACCCGAACATTTCAAAGAAATTTTGGGACATTTAGGCATTGATGCATGACCTACGGAACCTACGCACCCACACCGAGAAACCGTGAGATTAATTATGTAAATTTTGTTTTGAGATAGCATAGATAAAGCACCGTTAGATGAAATTGAGTAGAACTTGAAGTGATCACGTTACATTGACCATATGGAGTGATATTGGAATGAACGTACGATTTAGTACAATATAATGACGTCAGGCCAGCGTGATTATATTGAAGTGAATCATGCAGAAGTCCCAATGTTACTAGATAAGGAATATGAAGTGATTCAAAGAAAATTTTGGTAGGAACCACTTGAGTATACGCATTATGGTCTGTTAGAGGTAGGAATAACCACTAAGCCCAAATACTGTACAAGAAGGGCCTTGATTGCAGAATTGAAAACCCAAAAATTTGTTATAGATCTAGACACCCTGGACACTTAAGGAAAAGTTCTCAATTAGGAAAAACATTGGACTTACTTGCGGTAGAGCAATCGTTATCTCGACTATGGAGACTCGCATGGATCCTGATATTATTTAGGATACGTTTCATCACAACGTTTTATTGTCTCAGAGTTGTTTAATACTAGAACGATAGAAACCTTGTATCTAAGAACCCTAGTGTTATGACTAATAAGCCATTAACAACCATGAGAGTTAAGTATTCTATAGGACAAGCTAATGGTAAGCTGGCAGAGATAGAGGAATGATTTAAGGTAGTACCTTAAAATTAACAGGTGGGTCATTTGGAGATGACCTTATGTCAACAAAACTTGGAAGTTTTAAAGTAGTAGTTGGAAAGGATTAGTTACCTACGCACAAGCAGATGTTATTTGAGAAGGTTGATAGAATTTTTCGCGATAGTATAATAAGATTTGGTTGGAGTAAACCTTAAGATTAACCTAACACTCATCAAGTTAGGAAGCTTGATGTAAAAGTTGGAATGGACTTTAGGATTAACCTAATACTCATCAATTTAGGAAGCTTTGATGAAATAGTTGGAACGGACTGGCTTTCAAGGATGAAAGCGAAAGTAATTTATAATGAGAAGATTATTCGTATACCTCGTGAGAATGGTGAGTCATTAATAGTTACGGGGAGAGAAGTAGCCCGAAGCTGAACCTTATTAGTTGCATGACAACAACCCGAAATCCCACAATGGAAATAGGAAGGAATAACAATGGATTTCATCACGAAGCTACCGAAAACAGTAGGCAGTTATGACACTATCTGGGTTATCGTTGACCGCCTCACCAACTCTGCTCACTTTCTAGCCATGAAAGAAACCGATACAATGGACAAACTTGCACAACGATACATAAAGGAAATTATATCCCGTCACTTCAACGATTCAGATTCTATATTAAAGATTACCCATGAATCTTATTTGATACTCATTCTTACGCGACTCTAAATCCTAACTTATTCCGAGAAATTTCTTATTCGATGATAATCACAACATCATCCTTCTTACTTCGATATTAGTCATACCAGTTCGAAATTTTCCAAAATCAATGAGTGGTTAATTCTCCTCCTCATACTCTCTCATTCGTATCTCACTTATAAGCAATAACTTTACACTTAAGCATTTTTGGTCGAAGGACTTATGCCCTACCAATAGTCATCAACCACATTTAAACTCAATGGTTTTTATTACCTCAAAGATCACCCGAAATTTTCAAAATCTTTTACTCAATCCTCATCAATCTTTTTCCAACTTGTAACCTCCGAAATATGAAAATTTTGTTTACCAAAATTTCTCACACACTATTTTACGGTACGATCCTCTCAAAGTTTTATAAAAGTAAATTTATTTTAATTGCCATTCGTGCAAATTTTTGAAATCGTATATGTTATATAAAATAAATTAAATGATTACTTGATGTGGTAGCGGAGGGGTATAAAATACTATTAAATTTTAGCAGGAAATACTATTAAATACGATACATTTTTACACAAGATATTTATTTATTTAGAGAATGGATATACTTAAACCTTGCTACAACACTTATAGGCAGTGTACCTAATCGTACAGTAGTGTAGTTTTTAGTAAGTCCGGTTCGTTCCACAGGGAATCTTTTTTAAACAAACGCTATATTAGTTTACTTTTATAGAAATACATATATATATAAGTAATATTATTATTATAAAGGGGGGTTTTTTTACCGTTTAATGACCGATTTGTCGATTTTAAAACTTTAGTCGCAGTTAAAACCAAATGTAAAATATTAAAAATAAATACAAGACTTAAATTAACACGTAAAGTAAATAATGATAATGAAATTGCGAATAATAAAATTGCGATAAAATAAACTTGCGATAATTAAAAAATAGACAAAATTACTTCCGTCGTCCTTGAACTTATATTGAAATCACTGACGTCGTCCTCAAACTTTTTTTTTTGCTCACGTCGTCACTGAACTTTCAAAAAATAACGCGCGACATCCTTCTGTCTACTTCCGTCTATTATTTCCGTTAAAGTCATCCCATGTGCTAGGAACATGAGGGTATTTTCGTCTTTTTATTCTTGTTAACCCCTTTATTTTCTTTTTCCTCTTTTATTTATCAGATTCGTTTCATTTTTAAAAAAAATAAAAAATTCACAAAATAAATATATTTCCCCACTGTTATTGTACGTTCATATACATCATAATCTCAAATTCGATTTCTTCATCTAGTGTGTCTAAACGAAATCTGAGCATAAAAACGTGATCTTCAACCTCAAACTAACATTCGATCATCATCAGATGCGATTAACAACAGGGAATTCGTTGAGATTTGCTCCGTGTTCATCATAAACCGAAAAAGTTCAACTTTTTGGTGCTTCGAACAATATAGAAACTCTCAGATCGATTCGGGCACATATTTGGATTACTTGATGTTTGTTTGTACTATAGAAACCTTCAAATCTCATTGAAATTTAACAAAAAATTCCAGATCTGACAGTCAAAGTTTGAAGGTCCTCGGTCAACGTTTTAATTCAATTGATTTTGTGTTTTTCATATGATGTTGATGATTGACGAACGTTCAGTGGTGATATTACAACGTTTTTCATGTGGAAATCGTAACCTAAAAGTGTCCGAATTTCAAAATCCGATTTCATGTTCATATGAATATTACGTTCCTGTTCTTCGAATGGATTTTGGTGGCAGTGTCATTATTAACCCCGTCGAACGATCGTGACCTTCGTTTGGTGTTTGATTTTGATGTAGTTTCAGATTACAGAGGTTAGATCCGATTTGATTTGATGTAGTTTCAGATATGAAAATTGTTTGTGTTGAATTTTGGGTACGACTTCATTTTTGTTTAATTTGTGTTTAAGAGATTACGACTCCGGTCTGTTTCAATTTTGTACGATTTTTTCCCTCTTTTTGATTATAAGAATTATCCTCCAATTACTGATTTACTGATTATATTGTTGCCAATTGTTTATGCCCTTGATTTATATTTGATTTTATATTTTAGTTTGAATTTGAATTTGTTAAGATACTAGCATTTATAATTTTGCAATGAAAAACATGAAAAGGTTGGGTGAAGAAGAAAATAGGGTTTGTGAAATATTGGGGAGAAGATGAAGATTAAGGAAGAAAACAAAATTACGCCGGTCGTCCTTAAGAGATAAAATGACAGAATTGCCCTCACATGTTTGGCACATGCTTCATGTTAACAGAGGAAAGAGACGGAAACTAAACAGAAGGACGGCGAACGTTATTTTTTGAAAGTTCATTGACGACGTGAGCAAAAAAAAAAGTTTAAGGACGACGTCAGTGATTTCAATATAAGTTCAAGGACGACGGGAGTAATTTTGTCTAAAAAATACAATAATTAAAAGTGCGATTAAATAACAATAAATAAAAGTGCGATAATTAGAAGTGCAATTAAATATAAAATAAAGGAAATTAAATATGGAACAAAAGAATTATGCTTATTTAAACTTCCGTAATCATGATGTTTGACGTATTGATTTTAGTTTTATGCCCATGGGTTAATTGTCCTTTGTCCTGGATTATTTAATATGTCCGTCTGATTTTTTGTCCATAACAGTCCATCAGTCATAAATATAAAGTGCGAGTGTCCTCGTCAAATTATCCTTATACCCGAAGTTAAATATTCCAACTAATTGGGGATTTAAACTGTAACAAGATTTTAATACTTTGTTTAAAAATTACACCAGGATGTTGACTGAGTGTAACCCAAGGTTTTAATATTTTGTTATCAATTATACCAAGTGTCCTTTGTACATAATTTCACCCCTGTTTTAATTATTCTAGTGGCTATTAATCCATTCCCGTGTCCGGTTAAATGAACGATTATTCGTACATATAAATACCCCGCCCATCGTGTCCGATTGAGTGTATATGGTAATTTTAGGGACGCCCAATTGTAAATCTTTATATTAACATTAACAAACTATCATTTAGTTAAACAAATATAAAGCCCATTAATAGCCCATAGTCTAATTTCCACAAGTGTCGTTCTTTTGTCCAAACCCCAATTATGATACAAAGCCCAATTACCCAATTTTAGTAATTAGCCCAACATCATGATTACTTCGGATTAAATAAGCATAATAATAACTTAGCTACGAGACATTAATATAAAAAGGTTGAACATAACTTACAATGATTAAAAATAGCGTAGCGTTACACGGACAGAATTTTGACTTACACCCTTACAACATTCGCTAACATACCCTTATTATTAGAATTATAATTAAAATTAAAATATAAATATATATATATATTTTATGATATAGATAGAGAGATGGATGGATATTTTGTGAATTTTTACGATCAGAATGCGCGAGCTTTATAGGGATTTTCGACTTTTGGGGCTCCGCGACTCGCGGCCCTTTTGGCCTTCAAACTCCGCGAGTCGCGGAGTTTGCAATTACAGCTCACTCTGGTTTGGAGTCTTTCTTGCCGACGGTTTTTATTATTTATTATAATATATAAATAATTATAATAATTATTTAAATATTATATTATATTTATGTGCATAGTTGACTTGTAATTTTTAGTCCGTTGCGTCGAGCGTTGAGAGTTGACTCTGGTCCCGGTTCCGGATTTTCGAACGTCCTTGCGTACAATTTTATATTTTGTACTTTGCGTTTTGAATCTTGTACTCTTGTAATTTCGAGACGTTTCTTATCAATAATTGGAACCTCTTTGATTGTCTTTTGTACTTTTGAGCTTTTTGGTCGTTTGTGTCTTCAATTCGTCAAATCTGTCTTTTGTCTTCACCTTTTATTATTTAAACGAATATCACTTTTAAATAGAACAATTGCAACTAAAAGATTGTCTTTCTTGAGAAATAATGCTATGAAATATATGTTCGTTTTTAGCATTATCAAATATTCCCACACTTGAGCGTTGCTTGTCCTCAAGCAATATCGTCTTGAAATACTAGAATCACTTCTTTATTCTTCACACTTTGTACATCAGTGATTTTCTATACGGCAGTATAAACAATGGTAGTAACGATATGGTTTACAGTCCCACATGACTACAAAAATTTAGATCCATTAAGGAAATTGGATCTTTATGAAAACATTTGATCTTTTGAAAATTAAATCTAGTTTTTACCCTAGATAAGTTTTCCGGAATAACCCTTTACCGGTGTTTGCAAAATATTTTTGTGGGTTTGGTGGGTTTCAGATTTAAAAATTTTAGCTCAAAACTTATGGTTTTGTGTCACCCACTTGCTAACCTTGTATTTGGAAAGCAACACGTCCAGTTCACTTGTCCCGTATATTACCTTTCGGTAAACTACCGTCCGGTTGTAAAGGAAAGCGTTGAACAAGCAACTGTTAAGGCAATGTCCCCTGACATGCTTTTAATTATGGTCTATAACGTGTCGGACGTAATTACTATCCTTGGTAGGAGCAATAGTAAAGCTCACCCTTATGATTTTTTCGGTATGGCACAAGGTCCTGTCCTTGACCACTATGCAACCACCGTTCTTACGGTTGACACCCGATTTAGTTCAGGTGACCTAATGAATTCCAGGTGAATTCCTAGGATTTTACGTTCAATGGTAATGAACGCATTGAAAATAGGGTTTTCAGAAAACAAATCGGTTTGTAATTTTGATCAAAATTTTTTCTCGTTCAAGCTCGAGTTTAGATATCATTGAATTCCATGAGTTTGTAATTCTCAATCTTTAAGGTCAATCTCAAGGATTGAGTGATATCAGTCTTAAAAGCTGATTTTTAATCTTTAAGGAGATTATCCTTTCTGGGGATCTGATTCATTAGTCTTATCCAGCTAATTTGCATGGTGCCCCCCCATTGTACAAGATAAATCCTTCTCATGGTTAGGATAAATCTGACCACTTGGCGACCCTGTTTAATGCTGAGGTCCGTGGATTTCCTGCTGATTTTAGTGATGACTTTTCTAGATTTTTCGTCAACCTACAGCTGGTCTGGACGACAACTTCATGACCTAAATCAAGAAGCGCGTGTCTTTTTTCGGAAGACTTTACTTCCTTTTAATGATGGAATTGATTCATCGTGTAGATCCATCTTTTCTTTTCTTTCATCGGGTAAAACAGTTTAGTTTAGTCCAAAGCAAAAGTATTTTCAGTTATTTGTTACAGAAATATGTGATATATGTTTTGAATAACTTGGAGAATTTTCCCACACTTGGCTTTTATTTTCCTTTTTATCGTCCTCTATTCCATTTTAAATGAATTTTAACATTTTGGTTTGTTTCTCAATTTATGTCCTTTCTGAGGTAACAATAATTTCGGTGTTAAAACCTAGTTTTATCGTTCATAAATATGTATAAACATGATTTTGAGTTCATTTAATTGAAAAAAAAATTTAAAACTTTTACTAGAATTGGGTAGTCAGTATATAAGACTAGGGATGTTCTTTTTATCAGAGAGCACTAGATTCTAATACAACTACTGCTTTACTAGTATTTTTAATGGTAACCAAGTGTTTAAGATAAAAATTTTAAAATCCGAAAGAATTTAACCTCTTCCCACACTTAAGATCTTGCAATGCCCTCATTTGCAAGAAATCAGTAATAATTTAAATTATTGAGGGTGATTTGTGTGAAAATGATTAAATTTTTACCAAAGTTTCCAAATATATTGGCGTTTGTTTGCTGAATGATAAATGGTGCACATCATTTGTTCATTCCGTCTTGTTGTTATTTCACATATATTTTGCATCTTGTCGTCAAAATTAGTTGCTTTTGTTGAACTTAATGCCAGTCTTTGAAAATGCGTTGTTTTACCCTGTTGTGTACATAAGATAAACTGCAAACATATATACATATTTTTGAAGTTTGGTATATTACCCCACATTCAAAAATTATTAAAATCTAAGAATAAAAGTTAGACAATTATAAAAACTATTACAATATTAACAAAAGTATTAAACGTATCAATCATTACAAATTACAAAATAAAAAAAATAATAAGTAGACTAGGGATGATATTGGTACCAATAGGGGTTCCAGGCATAACCATAGGTGCTATAGAATGCTTCGGCAGGGTTATACGTAGGATACGGTGGCTGCATCTCTATAGACCAGGGAGGGAAGATGGGTTTCGGTGTAGGAATATAGTTTCTACCTATATGTTGGCAATGAGCTATGATTTGGTTCTGATGAACTTGCCAATCCTCAAATGCTCTCTGTCTAGCATTTTCGTACTCCTGAGAAGCTATAAACCTCTGCATTTCTTGCATCTCATTCCCCCCTCCTACATTACCTTGCTGTTGGTTTCTCTCAACCTGTGGATGTCTACCATGGTATGGTACTGCGGCGTTATTTCGCCTCTTCAAAACTTTCGCACCATGGTATACATTTAAACCTATAGTATCGCGGGGTTCTGGTTCTTCTACTAATAATCCCCCCCGACTTATATCCACACCGAGATATTCACCAATCAAAGTAATAAAAATACCACCTCCTATTATGCTATGCGGTCGCATCCCCCGAACCATAGCTGATAAATAATAACCCACACAATATGGTATACTTACAGCGCTTTGTGGGTCTCGAATACACATATGGTAAAACAAATCTTGTTCATTTACCTTTTCCTTGTTCTTACCCCTTTGTGTAATCGAATTAGCTAAAAACCTATGAATCACTCTTAATTCGGCTCTATCTATATCCAAATAAGAGTAATTTCCCCTTTTGAATCGGTGATGGCTTGTCATTTGACTCCATACACCGTGTGTATCAAAATTTTCATCTATCTTTCTACCGTTTAGTATCAACCCTCTACAATCAGCAGATGCTAACTCCTCAGGTGTATATATACGTAAAGCCTGAGCCATGTCTAGTAAAGACATGTGGCGCATCGAACCGCCTAACAAAAATCTAATAAAAGAACGATCGGTTAAACTAGCTACCCGATCATTCAACTCTATACTACACAACAATTCTTCACACCATATTTTATATACAGGTCTACGCATGGTGAATAAATGTACCCAGTCATTAAAAGTAGAATTACCATACCTCTGTACAAGTAATTCCCTAATTGGCCCGGCCAATTCTACAGCTTCTAAGGGTCCCCATTCTATGACCCTCGGTATCTCAACAACCTTAGAATGAAGAGTATACAAACCCCTTTGATATTTTGGATAATCTATCCAAAGTCTGTCAAATCTCAGGTTCGGGTGCAACTCTTCCAAGTGCATATCAGAAAAGGTCATGACTGGATGAGGTATATCCTGCTTGTAGTAGTTATCCACCTCCTGTTGTTCCGCATTCTCAGCAGGAGCATTGCGAGCTTGGGATGAAGATTCACCCCTTTCAGTCTGCAAAACACATCAAACACAATTTTTGTTCATCCAAACATGCATTAGTGTCAGCAAAATCATCAATCAAAATAATTACAATGACATGATCAATTTATATCAAACTTAAGCTCATTTTCATATTTTCATCAAATCTACACTTTTTCAAATAAGCATATACGAAAATGTTCGCCAAGTTCATAAGCATTCAACTCAAATAACATGTCAAAATAATCATTACTAGCAATTAAACAAGTCTCAAATGGCATTATCTTTCAAAAATCAAGTTCATGAATTTTAGACTTGAAAAAGTCCACTTTAATTCTCAAAATCATGTTTAGGCTCAAAGTTTGGATCATTTAACTACCTAGACATGTTACACTACTTAATTTAGCAACAATTCATGACAAAAATCGGCCATAACCTGTTTATATCAAAAAGCCCCAAATTTGCTCAAGAACACAAACCCTACATTACTCAAAATTTGAAGTTTAAGGCTTCTAATCATGTTAAACAGCATCAATCTAGGTTATACAAGCATAATACATAAACAATTTAAGCCTAATTACACTAAAAAGCATCAAAATCAAATTGGGGAAAAAATTGCTCAAGAACACCAAATTTCGGATTAAATGGTGTTTAGGTGTAGAAATTTACCGTTTTTCTTGAGTAATTCCTAGATAGCATCCTTCTCAACATGATTTTAGTAAAAAATTTGGTGATTAAAGGTTAAAAATTGTGAATTTGGGGTGTATTTTTCGGGTTTTTGTGGAGTATGTTCGCAGTTTTTTTTCTTTTTCTGTGGGTTTTGTGGACTGAGCTGTTTCAGCTATATTTTTTTCTGTAATCCGACCCCTCCGCGACTCGCGGCATTTAAGCCTTCAAACTCCGTGAGTCGCGGAGTTTGGTATTTTTTTTTTTTTTATAATCTTTAACTTATTAAAACAATTAATTAATTAATTTTAAAATTTTGTTTCCTTTGTTATTTAGGACGAGGTCGTTTCGGATCGATGTCCTAGTCCGTCCTTCGACAAAATTTTAAAATTTGTCTTTTTGTAGCGATTGTTTTAAAAGCTAAGATTTTTGGGTTTTTTAATGTTTTTGGCATACTTTAATTCAATAAGATTAAAAATAATGATAATAAAAGTTCTCGTCCCTCCCTCGGGTAAAGCAATTTCGGTTCAAAGACCTAGTCTTCAACTTACGACGAATTTTAAAAATCATATTTTTAACTTAATGAGATAAAGTAAATTTTTGTTTTTAAATTCACACAACTTAAATATAAAATTCAAAATTAATATTAAAAATTCACACCAAACTTAAAATTTAAAATGCATAAAATGAAAAATTCATAAAATAAAAAATTCACACCAATCTTAATTTTAGAAATTCATATTATAAATTCACACCAAACTTATATTAATTTTTCAAATATTTACAATTTTAAATATATTGTTTTTACAAAGTTTACAATATTAATTTAAGATTTAAATATTAATTTTAAAAACATGGTAAAAATAAAATTAAAAATCTTTTTGGCTTTTTATCCCACTTTAATTAATCAAATATTATCAAAAATATGCGCCCCTCTTTTCGGTAAAGTAATTTCGATTCCAAGACCTAATTTAACTCATGATGAATTTTTGAAATATTTTGAGTTGATTGATTAAAGATATTTATACCTTAAGAATAAACGTTAAATTTCGCAGTGATGTAATAAATTTTTGAATGATATCAATAATTTCGGTCGCCAAACCTAATTTTATTCAATACCAATTTAATACTTTTTAGCGAACAAATTAGCGTTTATTATCAAAAGTTTAAAAATAAAAAAAATAAAATAAAAACTGTACAAACATACATGTGAAATAGATTTCTTAGTTATATGATCTATCCCATTCATAAGATAGTCGGTTTAATTGGTTTTCCATAGCTACATAGGCGTAACCTCGAGCATTCAGTGTCTTTTCTTCTAAACATATGAACGGTCCGTCTCTTCATAAAGTAACAAATTCGGTATTTGAATAGGTTTGATTATTTGAACATTTACCTCCATGTGTCCATTTTCCGCATTTGTGACATCTTTCTAGGTGTCGTGCTCTTCTTTTCGCTGCGGATTTTGATTTTCCTTTACCAAATTGTAACTTATTATCTTCGCATCTGGATTCTTTTCTAACTCCGTCCATTCTTTCTCTGATTACTGATACTAATTCACTCGGTAGTATGTCATTATTTCGTTTAGTGATCAAAGCGTGTAGCATTAGACCATGGTTTAGTTCACAGGCAGTTTTCATTTTGTAAAAACCTAAAAAAAAATAAAAATTCAGAATGGGGGGAGAAGACTAATTCTTTAGGGTCTGCTAGGGAAAGACCATTCGGGTTCCATTTTCGAGAATTACACGAAAACAGACAATCTAATTCTAACAGAAATACATATTATCCTTTAAAGACTTGATTCTCCCCACACATAGTTAGCTGTGGTGTCGAAATTGTGATTAACTTCGTTGTCGACTTCCATCGGACCATGTATGTAATGTTTAACTCTGTGACCATTAACTTTAAATTCAATCCCATTTGAATTTATTAATTCTACTGTTCCGTATGGGAAAACTCTTTTGACTATGAATGGTCCAGACCATCTTGATTTCAATTTTCCAGGAAATAGCTTGAATCGTGAATTAAAAAGAAGAACTCTGTCTCCTTCTTTAAATTCTTTTGAACTTCTGATTCTTTTATCATGCCATTTCTTCGTTCTTTCCTTATAGATTAACGAATTTTCGTATGCTTCATGTCTTAATTCTTCTAATTCGTTTAGTTGACTTAATCGTAGACGTCCAGCTTCATGTAAATCAAGATTACATGTCTTCAAAGCCCAAAATACTTTGTGTTCAATTTCTACTGGAAGATGACATGCTTTTCCATAAACAAGTCTAAAAGGTGTAGTTCCAATTGGAGTTTTGTAGGCTGTTCTAAAAGCCCAGAGTGCATCCTCCAATTTAATGGACCATTCCTTTGGATTTGATCCTACGGTTTTCTCTAGAATACGTTTTAAAGCTCGGTTGGTATTTTCAACTTGTCCATTTGTTTGTGGATGATATGCGGTGGAGATTTTATGAGTTACTCCATATCTTTTAAGAACTTTCTCAAGTTGATTATTACAGAAATGAGTACCCCGATCACTTATTAAAGCTTTCGGTGTTCCAAACCTTGCAAAAAGACGTTTTAAAAAGTTGACTACAACTCGTGCATCGTTAGTTGGGAGAGCTTGTGCTTCCGCCCATTTAGATACATAATCAATGGCTACGAGTATATATAGATTATTATGAGATTTTGGAAATGGACCCATAAAGTCAATACCCCAAATGTCAAATACTTCACATACTTGGATGACATTTTGTGGCATTTCATCACGTTGACTTATTTTTCCGGCCCTTTGACATGCATCACAGGATTTGCAAAGAAGGTGTGCGTCTTTGTAAATTGTAGGCCAATAGAATCCAGCTTCATAAACTTTTCTTGCTGTTAGTTGAGGCCCATAATGCCCTCCTGTTGGTCCTGTGTGACAATGGTTTAATATTTTACTAGCTTCATCTCCAAATACACATCGGCGTATTATTCCATCGGGACAACTTTTAAATAGATGTGGATCTTCCCAAAAATAGTGTTTTATATCACTGAAGAATTTCTTTCGTCTTTGGTACGATAATCCTTTTTCAAGGAATCCACAAACTAAGTAGTTTGCATAGTCTGCAAACCATGGAATTTCTTTATAATCTATCTTCAATAGATATTCATCAGGAAAGTTGTCTTGTATGGCCGATTCATTTAGAACTTCTAACTCAGGATTTTCAAGACGAGAAAGATAATCAGCGGCGAGATTTTCTGCTCCTCTTTTATCTCGGATTTCAATATCAAACTCTTGTAAGAGTAAGATCCAACGGATTAATCTTGGTTTAGCATCTTGTTTTGAAAATAAGTATCTAAGAGCAGAATGGTCGGTATAGACCACCGTTTTTGCTAGAACGAGATATGATCGAAATTTGTCAAAAGCAATGACAATAGCAAGGAGTTCTTTTTCAGTAGTTGTATAGTTTGTTTGTGCTCCTTGTAACGTCTTACTAGCATAATATATAGGTTGAAATCGTTTTTCAATCCTTTGTCCTAAAACGGCTCCCATTGCAAAATCACTTGCATCGCACATTAGTTCAAATGGTAGATTCCAATTTGGTGTTATCATGATCGGCGCATTAGTGAGTTTTTCTTTAAGAATATTAAAAGATTTGATACACTCATCTGAAAAGATGAATGGAGCATCCTTTTCTAGGAGTTTATTCATAGGAGTGGCAATTTTAGAAAAATCTTTTATGAAACGTCGGTAAAAACCGGCATGCCCTAGAAAACTCCTAACTCCTCTAACATTGGTGGGATGTGGAAGTTTAGCAATTACATCTACTTTAGCTCTATCCACTTCAATTCCTTCTTTTGAAATTTTATGTCCAAGAACGATGCCTTCTTTAACCATAAAATGGTATTTCTCCCAATTAAGAACTAGATTTGATTGTTCGCATCTAATTAGCATTCGTTCCAGATTAACTAGACATGATTTAAATGTATCACCGAAGACTGAAAAGTCATCCATGAATACTTCCATGCATTCTTCTATCATGTCGTGAAAAATCGCCATCATACACCTTTGAAAGGTTGCAGGGGCGTTGCAAAGTCCAAATGGCATGCGTTTGTAAGCAAAAGTACCATAAGGGCACATGAATGTGGTTTTCTCTTGATCTTCGGGTGCTATTGGAATTTGAAAATATCCGGAAAATCCATCTAGAAAACAATAGTAACTATTTCCGGCTAATCTTTCCAACATTTGATCAATGAAAGGTAAGGGAAAGTGATCTTTTCTGGTGGCGTCATTTAATTTTCTATAATCAATACATACACGCCATCCTGTTACTGTCCTAGTAGGAATAAGCTCATTTTTCTCATTTGTAATGACAGTCATGCCACCCTTCTTAGGTACGCATTGAACTGGGCTTACCCATGGACTATCAGAGATTGGATAAATTAAACCTGCATCTAGTAGGATTTAGGAATAAGCTCATTTTTCATATTAGGATTTAGTCTTCGTTGGCGTTGCACATACGTTTTATGACCTTCTTCCATAAGGATTTTATGTGTGCAATACGAAGGACTTATTCCTTTAATATCATGAATCTTCCATGCAATGGCTGGTTTATGAGCTTTCAACACAGAAATGAGTTGTGATTTCTCATTTTCAGTAAGAGAAGATGATATTATTACAGGTAATTCAGATTCACCATGTAAATAAGCGTATTCCAAATGGTTTGGAAGTGGCTTTAACTCTAATTTCGGAGGTTCTTCTATCGATGATTTGTATCGATATTTGTCTTCTTCTTTTAGCATTTGAATTTCTTCTGTTGTTGGTTCATATCCATTAGCTATAAGTGTAGCTAACATTTCAGCTTCATCAATTGGTTCATTACCTTCTCCTAAAGAACATTCTCCTGTTCCTTGTAATTCTGGAAATTCTTCTAATAATTCTGCATGTGCATCTATAGTTTGAATATAATAACATGTATCATCTGCAGATTGTGGTTGTTGCATTGCTCTATCAACTGAAAAGGTAACACTCTCATCCTCTATACTTAGGGTTAGTTTCTTACCGAACACGTCTATCATTGCTTTAGCCGTGTTTAAGAATGGTCTTCCTAATATGAGAGGAACTTGAGAATCTTCTTCCATGTCCAGAACAACAAAATCTACTGGAAATACTAAAGTACCAACTTTAACTAGCATGCTCTCCATTATCCCTCTAGGATATTTTATTGATCTATCGGCTAGTTGTATGCTTATTCTGGTTGGTTTCAATTCTCCAAGGTCTAGTTTAGCGTATAGTGAATACGGCATTAGATTTATACTAGCACCTAAGTCTGCCAATGCTTCTATTGAACTAAGACTTCCCAGAAAACATGGAATTGTGAAACTTCCTGGATCAGATAATTTTTCTGGTATCTTATTCAACAGCACTGCTGAACAATTAGCATTCATAGTAACAGCCGAGAGTTCTTCCATTTTCTTTCTATTTGAAATTAGATCTTTCAAGAATTTAGCATATCTAGGCATTCCTGAAATCACATCAATGAAAGGAAGATTTACATTTATCTGTTTAAACATATCCAAAAATTTAGATTGCTCGGCTTCAAGTTTCTCTTTCTTCATTTTACTCGGGTAAGGAAGTGGTGGTTGGTATGGTTTAACATAAGGTTTATCCTTAGCTGCGTTATCTTCATTAACCTTTTCAACTACCGGTTCTTTTTCCTTATCTTGATCAGGTTGTGGTTCTTGTGGCGTAGGAATAGCTTCATCAGAAGTTACAGGTATTTCCGGTGGTTTAAGTGTTGTACCACTTCTTGTGGTAATAGCTTTAGCTGTTTCATTCCGGGGATTAGCATTTGTATCACTAGGTAGACTTTCGGGTTTTCTTTCACCTATTAACCTTGCTAGGTTACTTACTTCTTGTTCCAGATTTTGAATAGAAGCTTGTTGATTTCTAAATGCTTGAGCATTTTGTTCATTGGTTTGTTTCTGAGATGTGAAAAACTGCGTTTGAGTTTCAACTAGCTTCGTCATCATATCTTCTAAATTCGGCTTTTTATCATCGGTTTGTTGTGGTGGTTTGTTTTGAAAATTAGGTCTTTGCTGATTGTAAGTATTATTGGATACTTGTTGATTGGTAGGACCTTGTTGGTTGTTGTATGGAATATTTCTGTTATAATTCTGGTTTTGATTGTAAATCGGTCTTGGCGGTTGATAATTATTCTGATAATTATTTCCAGGCCTTTGGTTTATGTATGAAATATTCTCTCTTTGTTCCATTGTTAATTCAATACTGAGACAATCTTTTGTCAAATGTGGTCCTCCACACTGCTCACAACTAATTCGTATTGAGTGAATATCTTTAGTCATCTTTTCCATTCGTCTCTCCACAGCATCTATCTTTGCGGAAATGGAATCTAAGTCATGGCTAGAATCGGCTCTAGCTGCTTTAGATGATCTAACGATATCTTTTTCTTGGTGCCACTCATGTGAGTGGGAAGCAGTGTTATCAATAATTTTGTAAGCATCAGTTTCGGTTTTCTTCATAATAGAACCACCAGCTGCTATATCTATGTCTTTCCTTGTAGTGATGTCGCATCCTTGGTAGAATATTTGTACTATTTGACAGGTGTCTAAACCATGTTGCGGACATCCTCTTAACAACTTTCCATATCTATTTCATGCCTCATATAGAGTTTCATTCGGTTTCTGTGTGAACGTAACAATTTCTGCTTGAAGTCTTACGGCTTTAGATGCAGGAAAGAATTGTTTAAGAAATTTGTCAACTAAAACGTCCCATGTATCAATCGCCCCTTCAGGTAATGATTCCAACCAATCTTTGGCTTCTCCCTTTAAAGTCCAGGGAAATAACATGAGATATATCTGTTCATCCTCCACTTCTCGGATTTTAAATAGTGTGCAGATCCTATTAAAGGTACATAAATGGTCATTTGGATCTTCCTTCGGCGCACCACTAAATTGGCATTGATTAGTCACCATGTGTAGAATTTGTCCTTTGATTTCATAATCTGGCGCATTAATGTCTAGATGAGTAATTGCGTGACCTTGGCCAGTGCGTTTAGCTCTCATTCGGTCTTCCATACTTAAAGGTTCCAGATTCTCCATAATTGAATTTGTTGAATCGGTATCACTAGATGATTCTGATTTAATGGTTCGTTCCTCAACAATCTCTGTTTGAATGATTGGTGGTTCCGGGGGAAAGTTTAGTGGTTCAGGATCTACGAACCGTTCCTGAATATTCTCCGGATTCTCAATTGCGAGGTCGGGTTCAAAAAATGGATTATCGGAAATTTGAACTGAAGTACTTGGTCGACTGGATGACGATTCTAAAGAGAAATCAACGGCGGTTATATTTGCTAAATGTCTTGATCTAGTTACAGGTGGTGAACGTACAAAAGGTGGTGAACGTCTTGCTCGGTGCATTCACTGAATATCCTATTAGTTTTTAAAAGGAAAGAAAAATTATAATAAGTTATCCAATCAATAGACTTTTCTGATTTTGCCCACGTTTTGAATAGCCAAAAGATGCAGCAGAGGGGCAGGATTCGTTTGGTCTCAATATAATTGAGGACTGTTTGGCTCCAATAACCCGGTCCACGTACAAATCCAACTATTACTACGAACCATAAAATTTTGATGTCTATCAACTTAACCACTTAAAATAAATTTTCGTAATTTTAAGAAAATTAGATAAGAAGTAGAATAAAAATCTATGTCCTAAAAACTAGAATAGCGAGAAATAAGAAAGAAAAAGAGTTCGTCGGAAAAGGTCGAAAAAGAAAAATGGTTGAAAAATAAAAGGTGACGGAAAAATAAAAGAAACTTATAAAACTTAAAAATACTTGACTAACCTAACCTTATTACTACAACTAACTTAAAATTATAATCGCAAATTGAGATTACTAATTGGAATGATAATTGGTACATAGTAAAAAGTCGTCTAAAAATATTAAAGCTTACAGGAAAAACTATATCCCAAATGGAAATAACTTAAGAAGAAACTAAAACTTAAAAAGGCGTCGCAAAATTCTAAAGCACCTAAATCTTAGTCTAAAGAAAAAGCACTTAAGGAATTCTACGGCAAAGCCTAAAAATCTAGAAGTAAAAATAACTATGGCAAAAACTAAGTTTAAAACTAAATATGAGCGAAAAATACAAATATTACGCTAAAACGATTAAAAAGGGACAAAATATAAAAATATACAAAAAGTTGTAAAAATTACAATTTTTATAAAAATATTATTTTTATATTATTTATTTTATAAAACTATTAATTTTATAATTTAATTAAACTAATTTAACAAATAAAACAAATTAAATTAATAAACTAAACTAATTAATAAATAAATAAAACCTATTTAGGGTTTTTTAATTAAATAATAATAATAATTATTATTACACCGTAATTAATGCCTGATTAGGGCTTCTGTCGGCGTGTCAGGTCCTCTCCGCGAGTTGCGATATTTAAAGCAGCAAACCTCGCGAGTCGCGGGGTTCACAAATTCAACTCTGGTACAGTTTGAATTTGACGCATTTTTCTTTATTTATTTATTTTTTTTTATTTTCTGTTTTTAATTTTTTCTGTTTAAAAAAAATATGTGTATAATAAAAACTTATATTTAAAACTTAAATAAAAATAGAATTACTTTATAATTTTAATAAATAAAATGCTTAAAACTAGATTTATATATATTTTTTTTATGTTTTTAAATAAAAACAAAATACTTAAATAAAACCTATGTTTTTATAAAATAAAAATAAAGAAACTTTATAAAACTTAAATATTTAACAAAATCTTAAAAATACATAAATTTTTTTTTATATTAGCGTTGCTCTTCCGGCTTTTAAGAGACTCCCCGGCAGCGGCGCCAAAAATAACTTGATGTGGTAGCGGAGGGGTATAAAATACTATTAAATTTTAGCAGGAAATACTATTAAATACGATACATTTTTACACAAGATATTTATTTATTTAGAGAATGGATATACTTAAACCTTGCTACAACACTTATAGGCAGTGTACCTAATCGTACAGTAGTGTAGTTTATAGTAAGTCCGGTTCGTTCCACAGGGAATCTTTTTTTAAACAAAGCTCAACGCTATATTAGTTTACTTTTATAGAAATACATACATATATATATATATATATATATATATATATATATATATATATATATATATATATATATATATATATATAAGTAATATTATTATTATAAAGGGGGTTTTTTTACCGTTTAATGACCGGTTTGTCGATTTTAAAACTTTAGTCACAGTTAAAACCAAATGTAAAATATTAAAAATAAATACAAGACTTAAATTAACGCGTAAAGTAAATAATGATAATGAAATTGCGAATAATAAAAGTGCGATAAAATAAACTTGCGATAATTAAAAAATACAATAATTAAAAGTGCGATTAAATAATAATAAATAAAAGTGCGATAATTAGAAGTGCAATTAAATATAAAATAAAGGAAATTAAATATGGAATAAAAGGATTATGCTTATTTAAACTTCCGTAATCATGATGTTTGACGTTATGATTTTAGTTTTATGCCCATGGGTTAATTGTCCTTTGTCCTGGATTATTTAATATGTCCGTCTGGTTTTTGTCCATAACAGTCCATCAGTCATAAATATAAAGTGCGAGTGTCCTCGTCAAATTATCCTTATACCCGAAGTTAAATATTCCAACTAATTGGGGATTTAAACTGTAACAAGATTTTAATACTTTGTTTAATAATTACACCAGGATGTCGACTGAGTGTAACCCAAGGTTTTAATATTTTGTTATCAATTATACCAAGTGTCCTTTGTACATAATTTCACCCCTGTTTTAATTATTCTAGTGGCTATTAATCCATTCCCGTGTCCGGTTAAATGAACGATTATTCGTACATATAAATACCCCGCCCATCGTGTCCGATTGAGTGTATATGGTAATTTATAGGGACGCCCAATTGTAAATCTTTATATTAACATTAACAAACTATCATTTAGTTAAACAAATATAAAGCCCATTAATAGCCCATAGTCTAATTTCCACAAGTGTCGTTCTTTTGTCCAAACCCCAATTATGATACAAAGCCCAATTACCCAATTTTAGTAATTAGCCCAACATCATGATTACTTCAGATTAAATAAGCATAATAATAACTTAGCTACGAGACATTAATATAAAAAGGTTGAACATAACTTACAATGATTAAAAATAGCGTAGCGTTACACGGACAGAATTTTGACTTACACCCTTACAACATTCGCTAACATACCCTTATTATTAGAATTATAATTAAAATTAAAATATAAATTATAAATATATATATATATATATATATTTTACGATATAGATAGAGAGATGGATGGATATTTTGTGAATTTTTACGATCAGAATGCGCGAGCTTTATAGGGATTTTCGACTTTTGGGGCTCCGCGACTCGCGGCCCTTTTGGCCTTCAAACTCCGCGAGTCGCGGAGTTTGCAATTACAGCTCACTCTGGTTTGGAGTCTTTCTTGCCGACGGTTTTTATTATTTATTATAATATATAAATAATTATAAGAATTATTTAAATATTATATTATATTTATGTGCATAGTTGACTTGTAATTTTTAGTCCGTTGCGTCGAGCGTTGAGAGTTGACTCTGGTCCCGGTTCTGGATTTTCGAACGTCCTTGCGTACAATTTTATATTTTGTACTTTGCGTTTTGAATCTTGTACTCTTGTAATTTCGAGACGTTTCTTATCAATAATTGGAACCTCTTTGATTGTCTTTTGTACTTTTGAGCTTTTTGGTCGTTTGCGTCTTCAATTCGTCGAATCTGTCTTTTGTCTTCACCTTTTATTATTTAAACGAATATCACTTTTAAATAGAACAATTGCAACTAAAAGCTTGTCTTTCTTGAGGAATAATGCTATGAAATATATGTTCGTTTTTAGCATTATCATTACTTATTTTTGACAAATACATATTTTACTTTCACTTTTACAAATCAAATCTTTTATTCAAAAGATATCTTACTTTGAATGGTACGTGTTGTACATAACCCCAGTTTACTAAGAACTTCGTTTCTTTTCTTACGTTGTCACCTTAAACGATTTCTATAAAATTTTCGTTGCTTATTATATAAAAATTTTCGTTGCTTATTCGTATCCAACTCATCATGAAGACTGACAACCGTCGAAATTGAGAAATTCATGTGTGTGTGTGTGTGTGTGTGTATGTGATGAAGGCACTTACTACCACGTCATGCAAAGCCTTCGGGCATCCACTAACACTTAAACCATTCAAAGCTATTGCGTTACCCCAAGGATCTTATTTGCCACGCATGTTGAAACGATGCCCTTTCTTACATAACTCGAAGTCCTGACTTATTCCATGGGAATTCCCATTTAGCGATATTAACACGATCAGTATTCCGACTTTAGTATTAGTTATAACCTGTTTGGCATTTTGCAAAGTCAAGAAGTGATTAACCTCTCATCCTCATGCTCTATCCTTCATACCTCACTTTTCAGTAACGGCTTCGCACGTGAACATTTTTGGCCCAAAGACTTATGTCATGATAATTATCAAAACCACATTTAATTCATTAAGTTTTCATTACCTAGTAACATGTAACCCGATGATTCAAAGATTCTTCACTCAATCTTTTTCAACTTGTAACCTCTGAAATACAAATAATCATGTTTATCAAAAATTTTACACGTTGCTTATTTGTGCAGCCCTCACAAGATTTATGGACAAATGAAAGTACTAAAAACTTTTCTGTCACTTATGCGATTTATAAAATCATATTGTATAAATTTACCCTTACTTATTTTGGTTAGTACATACCAAGTTATACCTCTAAAATTATTTAAAAATCGCTCCTTTATCGAGTTATTTAACTTAAGTCAAATAGTTTTGTGCAAAATGGTGCACATTGTACATACTTCTAAATTTACTAGGAACTTCGTTCCGTTTATGTTGTCACATCAAACATTTAAAGGTTTTTCAAAACTTCATTGGTTGATTTTATTAAAGGTTTTCGTATTGGACTACACCATATATGGATCACACTTCTTCTCGCCCTCCGTTAGGGATAAAGCTTACTATTAAGATCTTTGTTAAGAACCCTTGAGCCACATTGGATGGCAGATTTATAAAATTTGTTAGGAAGTCTTTGCGCTCGTAAAATGTTCCTTTTAAGGTTAGACTTGGCAAAAATGCGAGACGATAAATCAGTTTTCTGGGAAACACTCAGTGGTCACCCTATCGTAGAAAAGGCACTAGGCGGGTTTGTACTCTCAATATTTCACGGATAATCGCAACACCCTCGTAAACATCATCTCTATGAATTAGTGTATTGAGATATAAGAAATCATTTTTAGAGATTCTTCTCACTTAGAGTAAATCATTCATTAGGACCAAGAGTTCACGTATCTTCTCATCCGCGCATCCCCTTAAGTATAAGGATAAATTCAGAACGAACCGCTCGAAGAGTTCACTCTCGTTCGAAGATCACACCTTTCGTGCAATTTTCTTTCGGAAATGTAATATAAGATACCTTAAGAGTCTATGAATCTTGCTATCCTCTTGGAAGGGGACTGCTTAAAACATCTACGACACTGATGTGGATACTCTACATATTTCTTCCTTCGTTGGTTGCAACTATATGTTATTCTAGTCAATGTTAACCCTAACTTCAACATGTAACTGAAAGGATAAAGTTATATTATGGAACTGTGCTTTCATTCCATTCAAGGATAAGATCACATGCATGGTGATATCTTTCATTTTTCGTTCAGACCACCCTGAAGACACTATAAATAATTATAGCTGTCATTGCATGTAAGTCTGATTTGTCACTATTAACTAAAATTTCAATTCGTTTAATCAATCAAACATTTCTTAAATATCGGGTTCTTTATACCTATGGTCTCCTTCTGAAATTATGGGATTAGTAAAATCCGTGGCTAACACTATCCAGACATCAAATCGCATGGTTGTAATCACCATGTTTTCCATTCTAACTGTCAGCTTATATTGCGACATAAGCGCTCAATGTTTTAGATAAGTTTGGTAACATACATGATGCATTTCATGCATCCAGCCTACTGAAGATGCCTGTAAGGCTAAAAACATCATCTTTCCTTTTGTGGGTATATATTCGAATGATATATTCGTGTTAGCAAGAAACAAAACCAAACTGTTGATCTCTTAGGATAAGAGACTTAATTAATGGCATATACCTATTCTTACTTTTATACGCCCAAGTACCTTTCTAGGTAAATAACCCACTTCTGAGCCCACGAGACTCTCGAAACTTTGATACGCTCCTTCTTATTCAAAAATGGTACCATTGTTGGTCACTCCTCAAAATTTCGGGATGAAATTTTCTTTAACAGGTGGGTAATGTAACGACTCAGCTTTTTCGACTTGCTTTTGTGCTTTGTGCTTTCATGAAACCGCGTATTTGTGTGTACTGAGTGAGTTTATACTTTGGGATCTTATTCCATGATAATTACTTTGGTTAACATCTTACAACGTGCTATTAAATGTGTAATCACTTAACTTGATTCCCGAATGCTTTTACGACCATTGGTGTCACTTGACGTTTGAAATGAGCTATGTACTTGGTACACGTTTAACTTTGGTCATAAATTGAATATTATGACTATGTAATACTAATTGTTATTTCCTAATAATAATTACTTGGGATTTTGGATGCTTAATTACGCTTAGTAATTTACTTGTGCTTACTAGTTAGTCTTGTTGGACTTTCTACCTTGTTGGACTTTAGCCCACCCTACACTAGCTAGTGGACTATTTAATTAGCCCAATTTTAATAAGTTAGTGACCCATATTAATGTAAGATGAATGCCCATTTATTAGAGGGAACACACTAGCATTTTTGTTAACCATAATCACAATTGTTGCATGGGATCCCAACATAAGCACCAACTTTAGACAACCATTAACCAAAAAGTAAAAAAGGTGTCCTTCTTGTCTCCCTCCATACCCACGACCAAACACCCCTCTCCCTCTATAAATACTAAGCCATTTCCTACCATTTCACACTTGATCTCATTCACAATTTACACACACTTACTCTCTTATTTTCTCTCTAGTCTTTCTCACACTAAAACTTGTAAGTTTCTTGATTTTTCTTCTTCTTCTTCCTTCTTCATACACGACATCATCATCATCATCTTCATAAGATCAAGCTCTTTAGTTTTTTGATCTTGTTATATCTTGTAGATTCAAACTTGGATTTGAATCCTTCAAAAACATGGAAGATTCAAGCTTTCTAGCTTTGAATCTTCACTTATTTTGTTAGATCTAAATCTTTTAGCTTTTAATCTCTTTATTTTATTGTAAAGATTCAAACTTGTGTTTGTAATCTTCATGTAACTTGAAGATCTAGCTTCATGCTTCAAGGATCTTCAAGAACTATCAAGATTCAAGCTTCCTAGCTTTGAATCTTCGTTTCTTTTGTTGGATCTAAGTTTTCTAACTTATGATCTCATTATTTTGTTATAAAGATCAAAACTTGTGTTTATGATTTTCATGTAACTTGAAGATCTAAGCTTTATGCTTCAAGATCTTCAAGAATACCAAAGATTCAAGCTTTCTAGCTTTGTAATCTCATAACTTGTGTGAAAAGGATCCAAGCTCTCTAGCTTAGGGTTCCATTACTTTGTTTGATCAAGTTTGTGTTCATACTTGTTTGATTGAATGAAAGTTTGTAGCTTTAGTTGTAAATAGAACTTGTATTTGTGTTAAGACTAAGAATATGATGTAGCCTTGGTTTATCATCCTTCTAAAACTCTAAATTGAGTTGTATTCTTACTTGGTCTTAAAATTTTGTGTGTTGATGGTTGAATCTTAGTTAAAGTGATGCTAACCCATCAATGAGTTGTACACTTGAAGCTACAAGCATCAAGGATGAGAACCATGATGAACATCAAGCACCAAGAATCCCACTGGAGCACTTGTTTACTATTTTTTGGGGTATGATCAGACTCTCTGGGCTTTTGAAAAGTTGATTTTAAGATAGTTCATTTTGAGTAGATAACTTTTCGTTTAAGACTCACCTAAATCCGATATACGGTTTAGGATTTATAGCCTTTTTAAAATCACTACACCTTTGTAACGTTGTGCTAAAATTTCTGACCTACTCACACTTAAACCGTCGCCACGGTCAAACGAAGATGAGTTAGGTTCTGAAAATTGGACAGTGGTTAGAGGGCTCGCATACGGAGCCATGGCCACTGACTACGCATGTTTTGGATTTGTATAGAGGTCGTAACAGCTGTCCAAAGTCAGCCTATTGTTTCGATCTCTATTCTTGTTAAACTTACTTTAGCTTTTACAAATGATGAATGATGATGATGATGATGATGATGATGATGATGATGATGATGATGATGATGATGATGATGAAAATTAAACTTAATTTATGCACTTTTAAACTTATGGGGAAAACATATTGACCTTGTGACCTTTGACTTAGGTTGACGACCTTTCGGACCGACTTACTACCTGCATACTTTTCGTATCAACTTTTACTGCTTATTCACTGTGAGTTATAGCATCCCTTTTTACTGTAACTATTTTTCGGACTGAGAATACATGCCCTTTTTACGTTTTACATACTAGACACGAGTATTTAAACTTTATATATGTGTGGGTTACAAAACGGCACAAAGATTCCCCTTAGCTCGGTAACGTTTAATCATTGGTTTCCTAACCGTGAACGCGAATCTTAGATATGGATCCATAAGGTTTAACAACCCCACTCGGGCTAGTCGCGCTAGTAGACAACAGGTGTTTAAAACTTCGAGGACAAACGCACTTGCCAGGTGTACTTTTAGGGGGTGATATACATACGTTAAGTCTAGTTACTGGGTGCCCACGGTTAAGCATATACTTTTCATACTGATTTAAACTGCTGATTGAAGCACTAAAATCTCGTGGTCTACATTACTTTACTGATTACAAACTATAGCTCACCAACATTCGTGTTGACTTTTAAGCGTGTATTTCTCAGGTGCTTAGACGATGTTGCTTCCGCTGTTAGACTTGCTGACTTGGTGTTATAGACTTGCTTTTATGGACCTGCTGTGTTAGATTTCCGCTGCATTACTTAGAGATGTCTCAATCATGAACCTTTTATTTTGCATTCGTAACTTATGTTATTTTCAAACAAAGGCTTTGTAACGACCTTTGAGTCACATACTTATGTTAACGCTTCTATCCATAGGAAGCACGTTATCTTTTGTAAAACGTTATCTTTTCATGAATGCAAAACTGGTTTTCAAACAGCATATAGTGTTTGACCTTGTAATGTTTCTGTTGTTGATGAACCGTACACGATGATTTTTTACGGGGCATCACACTTTTCGAGGTATTGACCTCTATATGATACATTTTACAATCATTGCATTCATTTAAAAAAACAAACTTTCATTACAATGAAAATTTACAAATATGTATACCATTTCAAAATATATACATTTCATACAAATGATATTATCATGTTTTGCAAAATATAAATGACTAATCTGTCATTTATTTAATAACAATCTTTTTGAACTCGAATGATTTGAATTCAACGTCTTTGAAAATATGCCATGAACAACTCCATGTAATATCTTTAAAATGATCAAATGCACAGCGGATAATTTCTTTAATACCTGAAAATAAATATGCTTAAAAGTGTCAAAACAAAGGTTGGTGAGTTCATATGTTTATCATTAATAATGATTTTAGTAATAGTAATAGACCACAAGATTTCTGTTTCCATAAACATCCTTACACCGCAGTGTAATAAAAAAACATTCTACAACCGTGGGCACCTGGTAACAAGCCTTAACAATAATAATAATAATAATAATGAATACCACTGAATGTATAAAGTGCACCGAATCATGTAACGACCCAAAAATATCTAGAAGAGGCACTAGGAGCGCCGCGAAAAAGATTTGGGTCTTTTTGTTAAATTGTACATATGAAGGGCATTTTGGTATTTTCACTTATTGGACGAATTTAAGACCACAAGATTAGATCTAGAGTGCCATTTACTCCATTTTCACATACCTTATCCTTTCTACTTCAATTTTAGAGAGAGAAAAGGTTTTTTGTGTGAGAAAGCTCAAATAAAGGAGGAAGAAGTTTGATTCGAGTCAAAGTACGAGTATTAAAGTTACTCATCTAGTCACTAGCTATGTTTTGATTGTGGTGGTATGTCCTAATCTTGATTTTCCTCATTTTGATTTTTATAGGTTGGGGTTTGGGTCAATGGTGAACATAAAACCCATTTGTTGGTGATTTGGGGGTTTTGGGGTAAGATTGAGTCATAAGAGCCCAATAATGATTAACCTAGGGTTTTGAGGTGAGGATTTGTGTTTATGGGTCTTAAATGGTTAGTCAATCACTAGCACACTTTGTGTTAAAGTGAATGGGTGTTATTTAGGTGGTGGATGACCCAAATGGGCGTATTGACCTTGAAATGGGTCAAATGAGTCTTGGGTGACCTAAGTTGCCTAATGAGTGTGAAAATGCACTAACCTTGTGTTAATGAGTGTATTAAGACCATAATCGATTGATGTTAGTGATTTTATGTAATCTTGACCTAGTGCGAGGGTTAATAGTGAAAATGGGTCACATTTGCACTATGGGTCAAATGACACTAGGATGGTTAGTGAGTTGGTTGACCAACTTGATTGTATGATTGATTTTGTGCATAATGTAATAGGTACGTTATATTGAAGGTTGCGAGCTTGGTTTATCATTCACCAAAGGCGTTAAGGTGAGTGGAATAATTATATGTGTATGTATATCACGTATTTATTTGTGTAGCGTGAGATGCGAAGTGTCGAAGTATTAAGACACCACATTCCACGTGACGAGTGAAGTGTCGAAGTGTTAAGGAACCACTCCGGGAAGTTTGACGGGTGAAGCATCGAGTGTTAAGATGCCACCCGGGGTGAAGCATCGAGGTGTTAAGATGCCACCCGGGGGTTAGTGATGAAGCGTCCCGTTCATATCGAATATAAATGTCACGTACTCATTGGTGTTATCGCGAGGTATTGACCTCTATATGTGACATTTTTCAAAATCTGCATACGTTTTTATAATACAAACCATAACCTTTATTATAATCGAAGGTTCAAATAGCATAATAATGATTATCGTTTAGCGATAATCTTAGTTTTACAAACTTTACATTTGATAATAACAATACGATTTTCAACATATTTCACATTACAAATCTTCCGATATGCAGTTTTATTTTTGACACAAATATGCATACTCCAAATCCTGCTTAAATTCGGCATAATGCAGCGAAAGCTTTTAATCATCACCTGAGAATAAACATGCTTAAAACGTCAACATAAAGTTGGTGAGATATAGGTTTAATGCTAGCAGCGTTATAAATATAGACCACAAGATTTAATATACATAAACGTTTTAATAAAAATATTCTAAGTGGTTGAGCACTTGATAACCATACTTAACATTTAATCAACGTCGTATATTCCCTTTATTATGAAATCTCACTACACTGTATCAAGTGTAGCCACCGAAACTAAGTACTGTGCAACCGTTGATTACTGGTTGTCCAGTCCGGTTGGGGTTGTCAGGCCCGATAGATCTATCAACAGGATTCGCGTTTACAATACCTCATGTAAATAGTAGTTACCAAGTTACAGGAAAGTATGCCAGTGGTACAACTCAACGTAGAATATATATTTTTAATCACTTGTGTCCATAACGTAAATCATAAAATGCATGTATTCTCATCCTGAAATATTTAGAGTTTAAAAGTGGGACTATATACTCACTTTTGTCTTGAAGATATACGACTTGGTCTCCGATAGATATCACGAACCTAACCATATATAATATATCAACATATTTTCTTTTCAAATAATCGTTACATGTATACTTGTAATACTTTTAATATCTAATAGTCTGTAGTAAGCAGTCCGATGTTAGTGGTCCACAATTAGTTGTTCAATAAAATAAATAAAGACCCCATCGTATTCGTATTGATCAGAATTAATCTCGACCCATGGTACCGTGTTGTCAAATGACGTGTTGCGTACATAAAGTACCGTGTTGTCAAATGACGTGTTGCGTACAATCATGAGGTCTTATAATTAATCTTCTCTTGTTGTTTACGGGTGGTCCTGAAATATATAAAATCAAATCATAAGTAAATATATATAAAATATCATATTAATTAGCAAAGATATGATTAGTTTAGTTTTACTCCAATTAATTCCGTAGCTAAACTAGCTTCGGATACCCAATTTTGTTTTAGCCGTAGTTTCTTCAATACAACTCCGTTTTTGTTGGTTCAACTTGTCACTTCCTTGGATCGAGCCATTATTTATGAATATGAACTATAAATACCTTATTTTGCATTCGAAATCACAGGTTATAGGTCAAACTTTGGTGAATCTTATGAAAGTGATCATTTCCGTCATAAAAACAACATCTAGATGATCATTTTTACAAAAATACTTACACTTTGAGTTACACCATGAGATTTTTATATATTAACATATTCATAAGAAATATCATTTTTCCAAAATATAAACTTCCAATTCAAAGTTTAAGATGATTTTTAATTATCCAACCCAAAACAGCCCCCGGTTGCACTCCGACGACGTAGATTCAGTTTTAAGGTGTTCTTTGTAAAATCAAGTTGTATCTTGTTAAGTTAGCATATCATTATGATATATTACAGGTCTTGAAGTGTTTTAAAAGTCAAGTTAGAAGGATCTATTTAGTTTGCGAACAAGTTTGAAATCATTCAAACTATGTTCTTGTTGTTATATATATTCGTAGTAAGATAGTCATATATGAATTGAACAAGATGATGAACCAAGGTTATAGCTCAAATATGATGAAGAAAGTTACTGAATAAACAAGATATGAACTTGTTCTTGATGACTTAGGAGATTAAGAAGTGAAATCATGAAAAGAAACAAAGGTTGTAAGTAAGTTTATATCTTGATTTAAGATAAATAACTTACATGAATTGAATCAAAGTTTAAACATAGTTTTACCTTGATTATGAAGCTAAAAGATGGCAAAAATGCTTGGAGATGATCAAGTATGATGTTAGGAGTATTTTGAGAGCAAATGGAATGGAAAAATGAGGTGAAATCATAAAAACGAATTTACTTGTTATATAGAAAAAAAAATCCTTAAGTTTGTTTTTTAGCTCATTAGTCATACAAGTTGATAAATAATAGTTCCACATGTTTTTTACTCTAAGATGGCTGCTAAGAATGAATGATTAAAGGTGTATATACCAATAGTAAATACATCTAGAAGCTGCATACAATACGGTTACATATACCCTAGGTATACGTGTAAAAATCTTGAGGAAACAGAACGAGAATTCAAATATAACTATCTTTTGTGAATATACTTATATTGTTTTATGTATTTAAGCCCTTTAAAAGTAATTAAATACACATTTATACGATACTTGTATAAGCATTATAGGTTATAGGTATATATATCAAAGAACGTTACGTATAGTTACCGTTTTGAAAACTTTAGTTAGTAGTCTCAAAGTATACTTATAACTCATTGTTATTAGTACACAATGATATGTTAAACCATAATAAGGTCATGTTAAATATGTATAAATACGTATATGTACACAATCATATAATTATCGTATGTTATATAGTTCGTGATATCATCGGTCAAATTGGACGGTCAAACGTTGTGTAAAACTCTTTTCAAAAACACAAGACTCAACAATTTGGATTGCTTATCATGTTGGTAATGTTTAATTTATGTAGATATTAATCTCATATTAATAAAACGGTCGGAAAAATCTGGGTCGTTACAGTACCTACCCGTTAAATAAATTTTGTCCCGAAATTTTAAAGTTGTACCTATTTTGCGTTTTCGGGAAACAAATGTGGGTACTTGTAACGACCCGCACTTTTTCGATCATTCTATACTTATAAGATTAATATTTACATAAATTAAACCTTGCCAACATGATAAGCAATCCAAATTGTCGAGATTTATATTTCCGAAAAGAGTTTTACACAACGTTTGACCGTCTAGTTTGACCGATGATATCACGAACTATACAATATATGATAATTGTACGTTTGTGTATATAAATGTATATATACATATTTAACATGATTAATAAATGTTTTAATATCTCATTTTGTATTAATAACAACAAGTTATATGTGTATTTTGAAACTACTAACTTAAGTTTTCAAAACGATAACTATACGTAACGTTATTTGACATAAATACTTAAGACTTATAATGTTTATACATATATTGTATAAGTAATGTATTTAATCACTTTTAAGAACTTAAATACATAAAATCATATAAGTGTATTCACAAAAGATAGCTATATTTGAATCCTCATTCCATTTTTCACAAAATTTCTATACGTATACCTAGAGTATTTGTACTCGTATCATACCAAGCTTCTATACGTATTTACTAATAGTAAATACACATCAAAATCACCACCTAACCAGCCATTATTCATGCCATGAGGGCTAGGTAATTGAACTTGGAAGCAATTAGGACTAGATACATAAAATTATCACTTGAAATTTTGTCTCCATACTCCCCCATTCACGTTTTTTAAAGGGTTAGGAGTAACCCATTTTTGATTCATTTTACTCCAAGTATCTAGCCAAAACACACACATACTTATGAACCCTAAAACACCTTAACCACCTCAGCTCATAACCTTGAAGATCTAGCTTCAAAAACCATACTAAAACACCATAAGAAAACCATACAAAAACACTTCAAGAAAACCCTCCAAGAACACCAACTTACTTCCAATCTTTCATCCACTTCTATCACCCTTTTGATTCTAGCTTCTTACTTCTCTTTTACAGCAACTTCATCCAAGGAACTTGAGGTAGAATATATGTTCATAACCTTATTCGATTCATATATATATAGCTATCATATTTTGTGGTATACAAGTTTAACAACAAGAACATAGTTTGAATGTTTTCAAACTTGTTTGCAAACTAAATAGATCCTTCTAACTTAACTTTTAAAATACTTCAAGACCTGTAATATAACTTATGTATATGCTAATTTAACAAGGTAAAACTTGGTTTTTCAAAGTATAGGTATTTTTAGAAAAATGGTCATTAAATGATTTTGTTGTAACGAAAATGATTAACTTCATAAGTTTCACTAAAGTTTGACCTATGCCGTGTGATTTTGAATACAAACTAAGGTATTTACAGTTCATAGTCTTAAAGAGGGACTCGATCCAAGGAGATGGCAAGTTGAATCAACGAAAACGGACTTGTAACGAAGAAACTATGACCGAAACAAAATTGGTTATCCAAGGCTTAAATGACTTCGGGATTCATTGGAAAAATTTACATAAAATCACATACTTCTAAGATAACATGATATTTTATATATATGTACTCATAATTCAATTTCATATGGTTCAGGATCACCCGTAAGCAACACGAGAAGATTAATCATAAGATCCCATGATTGTACGCAACACGTCATTTGACAACACCGGTACCATGGGTCAAGATTAATCTCGACCAATACATTTATGATGGGGTTTTACGGGAGTTTTATTTATTTCGTTGGGGGTTGTATTTATTCATTGCGGGTATATTAAACATCTAAAAATGAACCATTAAAAATTGAATTGCTAACCTCGGACTGCTAACTTCGGACTAAGGAAATATTCAAAGTATTAAAAGTATAACAAGTATATATATATAACATTTGTTTAAAATGAAAACATATTGATATATTATATATGGATAGGTTCGTGATATCAACCGGAAGACCGAGTCAAATTATTTATATCATCAAGACAAAAGTGAGTATATAGTCCCACTTTTAAACTCTAAATATTTCGGGATGAGAA
Source organism: Rutidosis leptorrhynchoides (assembly GCF_046630445.1). Classification (NCBI taxonomy): domain Eukaryota; kingdom Viridiplantae; phylum Streptophyta; class Magnoliopsida; order Asterales; family Asteraceae; genus Rutidosis; species Rutidosis leptorrhynchoides. Next base: position 196,329,698 of record NC_092334.1, read on the forward strand.
TACATGTACTTTATGTTTTACGCTATGGACACAAGTAACTGAAAAATATATTCTACGTTGAGTTGTACCACTGGCATACTTCCCTGTAGCTTGGTAACTAATATTTACAGCGGTATTGTAAACGCGAATCCTGTTGATAGATCTATCGGGCCTGACAACCCCAACCGGACTGGACGACCAGTATTCAACGGTTGCACAGTACTTCGTTTTGTGACTACACTTGGTACGGTGTAGTAAGATTTCATATTAAAGGGAATATGCGACGTGAAAATGTTAAGTATGGTTACCGAGTGCTCAACCACTTAGAATACTTTTATTAAACTGTTTATATACGAAATCTTGTGGTCTATATATATATATTGCTGCCGGCATTAAACCTATATCTCACCAACTTTATGTTGACCTTTTTAAAACATGTCTATTCTCAGGTGATTTCTAAAGCTTCCGCTGTATCATGTTGGATCTAACCAGGATCTTGCGTACGCATGTTTGTGTCAAAAATAAAACTGCATATCCGAGATGTTGCATTGTAAAATATGCTAGAAACCGTGTTGTTGTCATCATTTGTAAAGTTTGTAAGTCGAAGATTATCGCTAAACGTTAATCTTCTTTTTATTGTCTTAAGCTTGTAACAAAAATAATGGTTATGGTTTGTAATGTATAATATATGCAGTTTTCTTTCAAAAATGTCTCATATAGAGGTCAATACCTCGCAATGAAATCATACGTTATCTAACGCGTTCTTATGGTTAAGGACGGGTTATGACATGTGGTATCAGAGCGTTGGTCTTAGCGAACCAGGTTTGCATTAGTGTGTCTAACCGATAAGTCGTTAGGATACATTAGTAAGTCTGGACTTTGACCGGGTCTGATTTAAAAACCATTGCTTATCATTGTTGGTTAAAATTTATATGTAAATATTATGTAGTACTAATGGGTTAGTTGTTATATGATAGATGTCGGGCTCAAAACTTGTTATCACATTCAGCGATTCCGAACCAGAATCTTCAGATTGTGTTTCAGTCATTAACATATCCGATGACGAAAATGGTATTTTTGGGGAAGACTCACAATTTCCAGATGAACCAACTATAGAAATATTGGAAAGTGAACCCGAGGAGGAAAGTGAACCCGAAGAGGAAAGTGAACCCGAGGAGGAAAGTGAACCCGAAGAGGAAAGTGAACCCGAGGAAGAAATACTAGAAATTACGAAAGAAAAATTCGATCAAGGAAAGAAACGAAAAGCGAATGAATTAGAAAATTCAAATCCCGAACTTAGTAAGAATGACGTAGCACCAATTCCACTCAACACTACCACCCCTATTCCCGCTATTCCTATTAGTGCAATCCCCGCATCTAGTTCTTCGGCTCCTCAGCCAAAACGTAGGCAGACAGCTAGGATAAGCGTTAGGCCATTCATTGGAACTAAACGCCCTAGAAAATAGACCGAACGATGCACTGCCGTATTAATCCATGGAATCATATAATGTTTTGTATAATATTATTAGTGTGGTTTGCTTAAAGTTTGATGTAAGATAAGCATATGTAAAATAGCGAAGTATGAAATGCAATAATTTTCCATGGTTAAGTATTATTTAGATTGTAGTAATTGATTCTGTACTAAGCTATTAAGTATGAACATTAACGGGTAGGTACTACCCAAGATATAATTATAAAACGCTAATAAGAAGAAAAGGCTTTTATAATAATACCTGGTTCATATTATTAACAAGCTATAAATGTACTATAAATACACACTACATCTATAATAATCCATGTGAATAATTATTTTCTTTCATTAGGAAATGGCGCGATTGAACCGAATGACGGAACAAGAAGTCGAGAACTTCATCAACCAGCGAGTCAACGATAGAATGCTATGGGTCGAAGCTGCAAGAGCTACTGCAGTTAATCCAAATCCTCGCGTAGGATGCTCCTACAAGACGTTTCAAGCTTGCAAACCTTCATCATTCAGTGGAACGGAAGGACCTATCGGTTTAACCCGATGGATAGAAAAGATGGAGACGGTGTTCAAAATCAGCGGTTGTGATGAAAAAGACATGACCAAGTATGCATCGTGCACTTTACAAGATAGTGCACTCACATGGTGGAAGAATTATGTGAAGGCGGTAGGAGGAGATGCAGCTTATGATACTCCATGGGAAGAATTCAAAGCAATGATAATCACCGAGTATTGTCCAAGGAATGAGGTTATTAAGTTAGAAGATGAGTTACGAAGTTTGAAGGTGGTTGGTACTGAAATCACCAACTACAATCAGCGATTCATGGAATTGGTTTTACTATGTCCTGAATTGGTTCCAACCGAAGCACGGAAGATTGAAATGTACAAAGGTGGTTTGCCCAAAAAGGTCAAGGCAAACGTTACAGCATCGAAACCTAAGACAATTCATGAAGCTATAACCATGGCAAACGAGCTAATGGATCAGGTCATTTTGGACAAGAAAGCATTCAATACAGAGGTGAAGGTATTGGGGAACAAGAAAAAGTGGAATGGAGGTTATGATCGAGGTAACCAACAACAACCTTATAAGAAACAAGAAACCACGAAAGGTGCGGGTAGCGGTTCAGGCTTTGGTTACAAAGGACAAAGTCCTTTATGCAACCGTTGTCACAAACATCATTTTGGTTACTGTAGTGTGTTGTGCACTAAATGCAATAGACAGGGACATCTTGCTGAAGATTGTAAGGCTCTCGTTACAAATGCAAATGGTAACAAGACTCCTGCCACCAACGCAAATAGAACTGCTTTGGCTAACATTACTTGTTTTGGGTGTGGAAAACAAGGTCACTATAAGAGCCAGTGCCCGAATCAGAATGGCGGACCTGCACGTGGAAGAGCGTTTGTTATTAATGCTAGAGAAGCACGAGAAGACCCGGAACTTGTTACGGGTACGTTTACCATTAATAACTTATCAGCATCTATTTTATTTGATACTGGCGCCGATAGAAGTTACGTGTGTATAAATTTTTACACTAAATTGAATTGTTCATCATTACCTCTAGATGCTAAGTACTTGATTGAGTTAGCTAATGGTAAGCTAATTAAAGCCGATAAAATTTGTCGTGATTGTGAAATAAATCTAGCCGGAGAAACGTTTAAAATCGACTTAATACCCGTGGAATTAGGAGGTTTTGATGTAATAGTCGGCATGGACTGGATGTCCAAAATAGGAGCGGAAATTGTTTGTGCCAAGAAGGCAATTCGTATTCCTGGTAAGGATAAAATACCGGTGATGATTTATGGAGAGAAGGGTAAGTCAAAGCTAAAACTCATTAGCTGTTTGAAAGCCAAGAAGTGTTTAGAAAAGGGATGTTACGCTATTTTAGCACATGTTAATAAAGTCGAAAAGAAAGAAAAGTGCATCAACGACGTGCCTGTGGCAAGAGATTTTCCTGAAGTTTTTCCGGAAGAGTTGCCGGGATTACCTCCATTTAGATCGGTAGAATTTCAAATAGATTTAGTACCAGGAGCTGCACCAGTGGCTCGTGCTCCATATAGACTTGCACCGTCCGAGTTAAAAGAACTTCAAAGTCAGTTAAAAGAATTACTGGACCGTGGATTCATACGACCGAGTACTTCACCGTGGGGAGCTCCAATTTTATTTGTTAAGAAGAAAGATGGATCTTTTAGGATGTGTATAGACTATCGTGAATTAAATAAGTTAACTATCAAGAATCGGTATCCACTACCGAGAATTGATGACTTATTTGATCAATTGCAAGGATCATGTGTTTATTCAAAAATCGACTTAAGATCGGGCTATCATCAACTACGCGTCAAAGAAGAGGATATTCCGAAAACTGCTTTTCGGACACGTTATGGTCATTACGAATTTTTGGTTATGCCGTTTGGATTGACGAATGCGCCAGCTGTATTCATGGACCTCATGAATCGAGTTTGTAGTCCGTATTTAGATAAGTTTGTTATCGTTTTCATTGATGATATTCTTATCTATTCCAAGAATGAGCAAGAGCATGAAGAGCATTTAAGGTTGATACTGGAGTTGTTGAGAAAAGAACAACTTTATGCTAAATTTTCTAAGTGTGCTTTCTGGTTGAAAGAAGTGCAATTTCTTGGTCACGTTGTTAATAGCGAAGGAATTCAGGTTGATCCAGCAAAAACTGAAGCTATTGAAAAATGGGAGACTCCTAAGACACCAACGCAGATACGTCAATTTTTGGGTTTAGCCGGTTATTATAGAAGGTTTATTCAAGATTTTTCCCGAATAGCTAAGCCGCTGACAACATTAACGCAAAAAGGGAAGAAATACGAATGGACCTCGGAGCAGGAGAACGCATTTCAATTACTGAAGAAGAAGTTAACTACGGCGCCTATTTTATCGTTACCAGAAGGGAACGATGATTTTGAAATATATTGTGACGCTTCGCGACAAGGTTTTGGTTGTGTTCTTATGCAACGAAAGAAAGTAATTGCATTTGCATCTCGACAATTGAAGATTCACGAGCGGAATTATACGACGCATGATCTAGAATTGGGAGCAGTCGTGTTTGCATTGAAGATGTGGAGACACTACTTGTATGGGGTTAAATTCACTGTGTTTACTGATCATAAAAGCCTTCAACATATTTTTGATCAGAAACAGCTGAACATGAGGCAACGTAGGTGGGTCGAGCTGATAAACGACTATGATTGTGAAATTCGTTATCATCCCGGGAAGGCGAACGTGGTGGCCGATGCTCTAAGCAGAAAGGAACGAGAACCAATCCGAGTACGAGCGATGAACATAAAAATTCGCATGAATCTCAACTCACAAATCAAAGAAGTTCAACGAGAAGCACTTACTAAAGAAAATATAGGAAATGAAATAATGAAGAAGTATGAGAAGCAACTCGTTATGCGGGAAGATGGAATTCGATATTTTGCAAATCGTATTTGGGTACCGAAGTTGGGTGGATTAAGGAAGTTGATATTGAACGAGGCACATAAGACAAGATATTCGATACATCCTGGAGTTGGAAAGATGTACCAAGATCTTAAGACGCATTATTGGTGGCCTAATTTGAAGATAGACGTTGCAACATATGTTGGGGAGTGTTTAACTTGTTCTAAGGTCAAAGCAGAACACCAGAAGCCGTCAGGGTTACTTCAACAACCAGAAATCCCAGAATGGAAATGGGATGGTATTACCATGGATTTCATCACGAAGTTACCAAAGACTGCCTGGGGATACGACACCATTTGGGTGATTGTTGATCGTCTCACCAAGTCTGCACATTTCTTGCCTATAAAGGAAACGGATAGAATGGAGAAACTATTACGATTGTATATAAAGGAAGTTGTTTCAAGGCATGGGATACCTATTTCCATTATATCCGATCGTGATAGTAGATTTACCTCAAAGTTTTGGCAATCACTACAGAAGGCATTAGGAACTCGTTTGGATATGAGTACCGCATATCATCCGCAGACCGACGGGCAGAGTGAAAGAACAATTCAGACTCTTGAAGACATGCTCAGGGCATGTGTGATCGATTTTGGAAACGGTTGGGATAAATATCTACCGTTAGCAGAATTCTCGTATAATAATAGTTATCATGCGAGCATTGGAGCTGCGCCATTCGAAGCATTGTATGGAAGGAAGTGTAGATCTCCTATCTGTTGGAATGAAGTAGGAGATCGACAATTAACTGGTCCCGAGATCATACATGAAACGACTGAGAAGATAGTGCAAATCAAGGAGAGATTAAAAACAGCCCGCAGTCGCCAAAAGAGCTACGCCGATGTCCGAAGGAAACCATTAAAGTTTCAGGTCGGGGACATGGTTATGCTAAAGGTGTCACCTTGGAAAGGTGTAATACGTTTCGGCAAAAGGGGTAAACTGAACCCAAGATACGTAGGCCCGTTTAAGATCATCGAACGCATTGGACCGGTAGCTTATCGACTCGAGTTACCACAACAACTCGCCGGAGTACATAATACCTTTCACGTCTCAAACCTTAAGAAGTGTCTTGCAAAGGAAGACCTCACCATTCCTCTTGAGGAAATCCATGTCGACGAGAAACTACAATTCGTCGAAGAACCAATCGAAATCATGGACCGTGAAGTTAAACAGCTCAAACAGAGCAATATACCGATTGTTAAGGTTCGTTGGAATGCTAGAAGAGGTCCCGAGTTTACTTGGGAACGAGAGGATCAGATGAAGCAAAAGTATCCACACTTGTTTCTCGATGACGCAAAATAGGTACAATTTTAAAATTTCGGGACGAAATTTATTTAACGGGGAGGTAATGTAACGACCCGCACTTTTTCGATCATTCTATACTTATAAGATTAATATTTACATAAATTAAACCTTGCCAACATGATAAGCAATCCAAATTGTCGAGATTTATATTTCCGAAAAGAGTTTTACACAACGTTTGACCGTCTAGTTTGACCGATGATATCACGAACTATACAATATATGATAATTGTACGTTTGTGTATATAAATGTATATATACATATTTAACATGATTAATAAATGTTTTAATATCTCATTTTGTATTAATAACAACAAGTTATATGTGTATTTTGAAACTACTAACTTAAGTTTTCAAAACGATAACTATACGTAACGTTATTTGACATAAATACTTAAGACTTATAATGTTTATACATATATTGTATAAGTAATGTATTTAATCACTTTTAAGAACTTAAATACATAAAATCATATAAGTGTATTCACAAAAGATAGCTATATTTGAATCCTCATTCCATTTTTCACAAAATTTCTATACGTATACCTAGAGTATTTGTACTCGTATCATACCAAGCTTCTATACGTATTTACTAATAGTAAATACACATCAAAATCACCACCTAACCAGCCATTATTCATGCCATGAGGGCTAGGTAATTGAACTTGGAAGCAATTAGGACTAGATACATAAAATTATCACTTGAAATTTTGTCTCCATACTCCCCCATTCACGTTTTTTAAAGGGTTAGGAGTAACCCATTTTTGATTCATTTTACTCCAAGTATCTAGCCAAAACACACACATAATTATGAACCCTAAAACACCTTAACCACCTCAGCTCATAACCTTGAAGATCTAGCTTCAAAAACCATACTAAAACACCATAAGAAAACCATACAAAAACACTTCAAGAAAACCCTCCAAGAACACCAACTTACTTCCAATCTTTCATCCACTTCTATCACCCTTTTGATTCTAGCTTCTTACTTCTCTTTTACAGCAACTTCATCCAAGGAACTTGAGGTAGAATATATGTTCATAACCTTATTCGATTCATATATATATAGCTATCATATTTTGTGGTATACAAGTTTAACAACAAGAACATAGTTTGAATGTTTTCAAACTTGTTTGCAAACTAAATAGATCCTTCTAACTTAACTTTTAAAATACTTCAAGACCTGTAATATAACTTATGTATATGCTAATTTAACAAGGTAAAACTTGGTTTTTCAAAGTATAGGTATTTTTAGAAAAATGGTCATTAAATGATTTTGTTGTAACGAAAATGATTAACTTCATAAGTTTCACTAAAGTTTGACCTATGCCGTGTGATTTTGAATACAAACTAAGGTATTTACAGTTCATAGTCTTAAAGAGGGACTCGATCCAAGGAGATGGCAAGTTGAATCAACGAAAACGGACTTGTAACGAAGAAACTATGACCGAAACAAAATTGGTTATCCAAGGCTTAAATGACTTCGGGATTCATTGGAAAAATTTACATAAAATCACATACTTCTAAGATAACATGATATTTTATATATATGTACTCATAATTCAATTTCATATGGTTCAGGATCACCCGTAAGCAACACGAGAAGATTAATCATAAGATCCCATGATTGTACGCAACACGTCATTTGACAACACCGGTACCATGGGTCAAGATTAATCTCGACCAATACATTTATGATGGGGTTTTACGGGAGTTTTATTTATTTCGTTGGGGGTTGTATTTATTCATTGCGGGTATATTAAACATCTAAAAATGAACCATTAAAAATTGAATTGCTAACCTCGGACTGCTAACTTCGGACTAAGGAAATATTCAAAGTATTAAAAGTATAACAAGTATATATATATAACATTTGTTTAAAATGAAAACATATTGATATATTATATATGGATAGGTTCGTGATATCAACCGGAAGACCGAGTCAAATTATTTATATCATCAAGACAAAAGTGAGTATATAGTCCCACTTTTAAACTCTAAATATTTCGGGATGAGAATACATGTACTTTATGTTTTACGCTATGGACACAAGTAACTGAAAAATATATTCTACGTTGAGTTGTACCACTGGCATACTTCCCTGTAGCTTGGTAACTAATATTTACAGCGGTATTGTAAACGCGAATCCTGTTGATAGATCTATCGGGCCTGACAACCCCAACCGGACTGGACGACCAGTATTCAACGGTTGCACAGTACTTCGTTTTGTGACTACACTTGGTACGGTGTAGTAAGATTTCATATTAAAGGGAATATGCGACGTGAAAATGTTAAGTATGGTTACCGAGTGCTCAACCACTTAGAATACTTTTATTAAACTGTTTATATACGAAATCTTGTGGTCTATATATATATATTGCTGCCGGCATTAAACCTATATCTCACCAACTTTATGTTGACCTTTTTAAAACATGTCTATTCTCAGGTGATTTCTAAAGCTTCCGCTGTATCATGTTGGATCTAACCAGGATCTTGCGTACGCATGTTTGTGTCAAAAATAAAACTGCATATCCGAGATGTTGCATTGTAAAATATGCTAGAAACCGTGTTGTTGTCATCATTTGTAAAGTTTGTAAGTCGAAGATTATCGCTAAACGTTAATCTTCTTTTTATTGTCTTAAGCTTGTAACAAAAATAATGGTTATGGTTTGTAATGTATAATATATGCAGTTTTCTTTCAAAAATGTCTCATATAGAGGTCAATACCTCGCAATGAAATCATACGTTATCTAACGCGTTCTTATGGTTAAGGACGGGTTATGACAGTACTTTTGTTTCATCTGATCCTCTCGTTCCCAAGTAAACTCGGGACCCCTTCGAGCATTCCAATGAACCTTAACGATTGGTATGTTGCTCTGCTTGAGCTGTTTAACTTCACGATCCATGATTTCGACTGGTTCTTCTATGAATTGTAGTTTCTCGTCGACTTGGATTTCTTCAAGAGGAATGGTGAGGTCTTCCTTTGCAAGACACTTCTTAAGGTTTGAAACGTAAAACGTATTATGTACTCCGGCGAGTTGTTGTGGTAACTCGAGTCGATAAGCTACCGGTCCAATGCGTTCGATGATCTTGAACGGGCCTACATACCTTGGGTTCAGTTTACCCCTTTTGCCGAAACGTATTACACCTTTCCAAGGTGACACCTTTAGCATAACCATGTCACCGATCTGAAACTCTAATGGTTTCCTTCGTGTATGATCTCGGACCAGTTAATTATCGATCTCTTACTTCATTCCAACAGATAGGGGATCTACACTTCCTTCCATACAGTGCTTCAAATGGTGCAGCTTTAATGCTCGCATGATAACTATTATTATACGAGATTTCTGCTAATGGTAGATATTTATCCCATCTGTTTCCAAAATCGATCACACATGCCCTGAGCATGTCTTCAAGAGTCTGAATTGTTCTTTCACTCTGCCCGTCAGTTTGCGGATGATATGAGGTGCTCATATCTAAACGAGTTCCTAGGGCCTCCTGTAGTGATTGCCAGAACTTTGATGTAAATCTACTATCACGATCGGATATAATGGAAATAGGTATTCCATGTCTTGAAACAATTTCCTTTATGTATAATCGTAATAGTTTCTCCATTTTATCCGTTTCCTTTATAGGCAAGAAATGTGCAGATTTGGTGAGACGATCAACTATTACCCAAATGGTGTCATAACCCCATGCAGTCCTGGGTAACTTCGTGATAAAATCCATGATAATACCATCCCATTTCCATTCTGGGATTTCTGGTTGTTGAAGTAACCCTGATGGCTTCTGGTGTTCTGCTTTGACTTTGGAACAAGTTAAACATTCCCCGACATATGTTGCAACGTCTGTCATTAAATTAGGCCACCAATAATGTGTCTTAAGATCTTGATACATCTTTCCAACTCTAGGATGTATCGAGTATCTTGTCTTATGTGCCTCGTTCAATATCAACTTCCTTAATCCACCCAACTTTGGTACCCAAATACGTTTTGCAAAATATCGAATTTCATCTTCCCGTATAACGAGTTGCTTCTCATACTTCTTCATTATTTTATTTCCTATGTTTTCCTTAGTAAGAGCTTCTCGTTGAGTGTAATGACCCTCACTTTTTTGATCATTCTATACTTGTAAGATTAATATTTACATAAATTAAACCTTACCAACATGATAAGCAATCCAAATTGTTGAGATTTATGTTTTTGAAAAGAGTTTTACACAACGTTTGACCGTCTAGTTTGACCGATGATATCACGAACTATATAACATATGATAATTATACGTTTGTGTATATATATGTATATATACATATTTAACATGATCTAAGAATGTTTTAATATCTCATTTTGTATTAATAACAATAAGTTATATGTATATTTTGAAACTACTAACTTAAGTTTTCAAAACGATAACCATACGCAACGTTATTTGACTTAAATACTTATGACCTATAATGTTTATACATATATCGTATAAGTAATGAATTTAATCACTTTTAAGAACTTAAATACATAAAACCATATAAGTTTATTCACAAAAGATAGCTATATTTGAATCCTCATTCCATTTTTCACAAAATTTCTATACGTATATCTAGAGTATATGTACTCGTATCATACGCAGCTTCTAGATGTATTTACTATTAGTATATACCAATAAAAATCTGCTCCTTAGTAGCCTTAAATGATTAAGAAACATGTGGAACCAACCATTTGTCAAGTAGCATGAATTATTTAGCAAGAAAACAAAGTTAGGTATCTTTTTTTTCCTTTATAACCTAAAAACGTTTTTATGCATGCACACCATTTCTTCACCCCATTTTCTCATACTTACACTTCCATTTCTCTCTCAAAATACTCTTAACTTCATACTTGATCATCTCCAAGCATTTTCTCCATCATTTAGCTTCAAAAACAACACTTAAATCTCATAAGAAAACCTTACAAAAACACTTCAAGAGATCCTTCCAAGAACACAAACTTACTTCCAATCTTTCATCCAATTCCATCACCCTTTTGGTTCTAGGTTCTTACTCCTCTTTTACAGAAACCTTGTCCAAGGAACTTGAGGTAGTATCTATGTTCATAACCTTATTCGATTCATATATATATAGCTATCATATTTTGTGGTATACAATTTTAACAACAAGAACATAGTTTGAATGTTTTCAAACTTGTTTGCAAACTAAATAGATCCTTCTAACTTAACTTTTAAAATACTTCAAGACCTGTAATATAACTTAAATATATGCTAATTTAACAAGGTATAACTTGGTTTTTCAAAGAACACCTTAAAAACTGTTTTTACGACGTCAGAGTGTAACCGGGGGCTGTTTTGGGTTGGATAATTAAAAACCATCTTAAACTTTGAATTGAAGGTTTATGTTCTGTAAAAATGATTTTTACTATGAATATGGTAACACATAAAAATTTCATGATTTAATTCAAAGTATAAGTATTTTTAGAAAAATAATCATTTAAGGTTGCCTACATAAAGGAAAAGGTTTAACTTCATAAGTTTCACTAAAGTTTCACCTATGCCGTGTGATTTTGAATACAAACTAAGATATTTACAGTTCATAGTCTTAAAGAGGAACTCGATCCAAGGAGATGGCAAGTTGAATCAATGAAAACGGAGTTGTAACGAAGAAACTATGACCGAAACAAAATTGGCTATCCAAGACTAGTTTAACTTCGGGATTAATTGGAGAAAATTAAAATAAATCACATCTTTTTAAGATAACATGATATTTAATATATATGTACTCATAATTCAATTTTATATGGTTCAGGATCACCCGTAAACAACACGAGAAGATTAATCATAAGATCCCATGTTTGTACGCAACACGTCATTTGACAACACCGGTACTTTATGTACGCAACACGTCATTTGACAACACCGGTACCGTGGGTCAAGATTAATCTCGACCAATACATATACGTTGGGGGTTTTATTTATTTCGTTGGGGTTTTATTAAACATCTAAATATGAACCATTAAAATTGAATTACTAACAACGAACTGCTAACTACGGACTAAGGAATTATAAAAAGTATTAAAAGTATAACAAGAATATATATGTGACGTTGTTTAAAAAGAAAAGGTATTGATATATTATATATGGATAGGTTCGTGATATCAACCGGGAGACCAAGTCAAAATATATATATCTTCAAGACGAAAGTGAGTATATAGTCCCACTTTTAAACTTTAAATATTTCGGGATGAGAATACATGTATTTTATGTTTTACGTTATGGACACAAGTAACTGAAAAATATATTCTACGTTGAGTTGTACCACTGGCATACTTCCCTGTAGCTTGGTAACTAATATTTACAGCGGTATTGTAAACGCGAATCCTGTTGATAGATCTATCGGGCTTGACAACCCCAACCGGACTGGACGACCAGTATTCAACGGTTGCACAGTACTTCGTTTCGTGACTACACTTGGTACAGTGTAGTAAGATTTCATATTAAAGGGAATATGCGACGTGATTAATTGTTAAGTATGGTTACCAAGTGCTCAACCACTTAGAATATTTTTATTAAACTGTTTATATACGAAATCTTGTGGTCTATATATATATTGCTGCCGGCACTAAACCTATATCTCACCAACTTTATGTTGACGTTTTAAACATGTTTATTCTCAGGTGATAATTAGAAGTTTCCGCTGCATTATGTTGAATTTGAGCAGGATCTTGCGTACGCATATTTGTGTCAAAAATAAGACTGCATATCCAAGAACTTGTGTTGTAAAATATGCTAGAAATCGTGTTGTTATCATCATTTGTAAAGTTTGTAAGTCGAAGATTATCGCTAAACGATAATCATCTTTATTTCGTCCAAAGCTTGTATCAAAAATAAGAATCATGGTTTGTAATGTATAATATATGCAGTTTTTCTTTTAAAAATGTCGCATATAGAGGTCAATACCTCGCAATGAAATCATACGTTATCTAACACGTTCTTACGGTTAAGGACGGGTTATGACATGTGGTATCAGAGCGGTGGTCTTAGCGAACCAGGTTTGCATTAGTGTGTCTAACTGATAAGTCGTTAGGATACATTAGTAAGTCTGGACTTTGATCGGGTCTGATTTAAAAACCATTGCTTATCATTGTTGGTTAAAATTTATATGTAAATATTATGTAGTACTAATGGGTTAGTTGTTGTGTGATAGATGTCGGGCTCAAAACTTGTTATCACATTCAGCGACTCCGAACCAGAATCTTCAGATGGTGTTCCAGTCATTAACCTATCCGATGACGAAAATAATATCTTTGGGGAAGACTCACAAATTCCGGATGAACCGACTATAGAGAACCCGGAAAGTGAACCCGAGGAGGAAAGTGAACCCGAGGAGGAAAGTGAACCCGAGGAGGAAATACAGGAAATTACAAAAGAAGAGTTCGAACTAGGAAAGAAACGAAAGGCTAATGAATTAGAAAATTCAAATCCTGAGTTTAATAAGGATGATGTGGCACCAACTCCACTAAACACTACCACCCCTATTCCCGCTATTCCTATTCGTTCTATCCCGGCATCCAGTTCTTCAGTCCCACAGCCAAAATATAGGCAGACAGCCAGGATAAGCGTTAAGCGATTCTTTGAACCTAAACGTCCTAGAAAGTAGACCAAACGATGCGCTGCCGTATTAAACCATGGGATCATATAATGTTTTGTATAATATTATTAGTGTGGTTTGCTTAATGTTCGATGTAAGATAAGCATATGTAAAATAGTGAAGTGTGAAATGCAATAATTTTCCATGGTTAAGTATTATTTAGATGGTAGTAATTGATTCTGTACTAAGCTATTAAGTATGGACATTAACGGGTAGGTACTACCCTAGATATAATTATAAAACGCTAATAAGAAGAAAAGGCTTTTATAATAATACCTGGTTCATATTATTAATAAGCTATAATGTACTGTAAATATACACTACATCTATAATATTCCATGTGAATAATTATTTTCTTTTCATTCTTATAGAAGAATATGGCGCGATTGAACCGAATGACGGAACAAGAAATCCAGGAACTCATCAATCAGCGAGTGAACGACAGAATGTTATGGGTCGAGGCTGCAAGAGGTGCTGCAGTTAACCCAAATCCTCGTGTGGGGTGCACTTACAAAACTTTTCAAGCTTGCAAGCCCTCATCATTCAGTGGAACAGAAGGACCGATCGGTTTAACCCGGTGGATAGAAAAGATGGAAACTGTGTTCAAAATCAGTGGTTGTGTTGAAAAGGACATGACCAAATACGCATCGTGCACTTTACAAGATAGTGCACTCACGTGGTAGAAAAATTATGTGAAGGCTGTAGGAGGAGATGTAGCTTATGATACTCTGTGGGAAGAATTCAAAACAATGTTAATCAATGAATATTGTCCAAGGAACGAGGTTAGGAAGTTGGAAGATGAGTTACGAAGTCTGAAGGTTATTGGTACTGAAATCACCAACTACAATCAGCGATTCATGGAATTAGTTTTGCTATGTCCTGAATTGGCTCCAACCGAAGAACGGAAGATTGAAATGTACAAAGATGGTTTGCCCAAAAAGGTCAACCTAAGACAATTCATGAAGCTATAACCATGGCAAACGAGCTAATGGATCAGGTCATCATGGATAAGAAAGTATCCAATACTGATGTGAAGGTATCAGGTAACAAAAGAAAGTGGAATGGAAATTATGATCGAGGTAACCAACAACAATCTTTTAAGAAACAAGAAAACACGCAAGGTACGGGTAGTGGTTTAAGCTTTGGTTATAAAGGACAAAATCCTTTATGCAACCGATGCCACAAACATCACTCTGGTTACTGTAATGTGGTATGCAACAAATGTAATCGAAAGGGTCATCTTGCTGAAGATTGTAGGGCTCTCGTTACAAATACAAATGGTACCAAGACTCCTGCCACCAATGCAAATAGAACTGCTTTGGCTACCATTACTTGTTTTGGGTGTGGAAAACAAGGTCACTATAAGAGCCAGTGCCCGAATCCAGAGAAGAATATCGGACCTGCACGTGGAAGAGCATTTGTTATTAATGCTAAAGAGGCATGTGAAGACCCGGAGCTTGTTACGGGTACGTTTACCATTAATAACTTATCCGCATCTATTATATTTGATACTGGTGCTGATAGAAGTTACGTGTGTAGAGACTTTCACGCTAAATTGAATTGTTCATCATTACCTCTCGATGCTAAGTGCATGATTGAGTTAGCTAATGGTAAACTAATTAAAGCCGATAAAATTTGCCGTGATTGTAAAATAAATTTAGCCGGAGAAACGTTTAAAATTGACTTGATACCCGTAGAATTAGGAAGTTTTTATGTAATAGTCGGCATGGACTGGATGTCCAAAATAGGAGCTGAAGTTGTGTGCGCCAAGAAGGCAATTCGCATTCCTCGTAAGGATAAAACGCCAGTAATGATTTATGGAGAGAAGGGTAACTCAAAGCTAAAACTCATTAGTTATTTGAAAGCTCAAAAGTGCTTGAAGAAAGGGTTCTATGCTATCTTAGCACATGTTAATAAAGTCGAAACAAAGGAAAAAGTGAAGAGCATCAATGACGTGCCTGTGGCAAGAGATTTTCCTGAAGTCTTTCCGGAAAAGTTGCCGGGATTACCTCCATTTAGATCTGTAGAATTTCAAATAGATTTAGTACCAGGAGCTGCACCAGTGGCTCGTGCTCCATATAGACTTGCACCGTCCGAGTTAAAAGAACTTCAGAGTCAGTTAAAAGAATTACTGGATCATGGATTCATACGACCAAGTACTTCACCGTGGGGAGCTCCGATTCTATTTGTTAAAAAGAAAGATGGATCTTTTAGGATGTGTATAGATTATCGTGAATTAAATAAGTTAACTATCAAGAATTGGTATCCACTACCGAGAATTGACGACTTATTTGATCAACTCCAAGGATCATGTGTGTACTCAAAAATTGACTTAAGGTCGGGCTATCATCAATTACGTGTCAAAGAAGAGGACATTCCGAAAACTGCTTTTCGGACACGTTATGGTCATTACGAATTTTTGGTCATGCCGTTTGGGTTGACAAATGCGCCAGCTGTATTCATGGACTTCATGAATCGAGTTTGTAGTCCATATTTAGATAAGTTTGTTATCGTTTTCATTGATGATATTCTTATCTATTCCAAGAGTGAGCAAGAGCATGAGCAGCATTTAAGGTTGATATTAGAGTTGTTGAGAAAAGAACAGCTATATGCTAAATTTTCTAAATGTGCTTTCTGGTTGAAAGAAGTGCAATTTCTTGGCCACGTTGTTAGTAGCAAAGGAATTCAGGTTGATCCAGCAAAAATTGAAGCCATTGAAAAATGGGAGACTCCTAAGACACCAACGCAGATACGCCAATTTTTGGGTTTAGCCGGTTATTATAGAAGGTTTATTCAAGATTTTTCCCGAATAGCTAAGCCGTTGACAGCGTTAACGCAAAAAGGGAAGAAATATGAATGGACTTCTGAGCAGGAGAGTGCATTTCAATTACTAAAGAAGAAGTTAACTACGGCGCCTATTTTATCGTTACCAGAAGGGAACGATGATTTTGAAATATATTGTGACGCTTCGCGACAAGGTTTTGGTTGCGTTCTTATGCAACGAAAGAAAGTTATTGCATACGCATCCCGACAATTGAAGATTCACGAGCGGAATTATACGACGCATGATCTAGAACTGGGAGCAGTCGTGTTTGCATTGAAGATATGGAGACACTACTTGTATGGGGTTAAATGCACTGTGTTTACTGATCATAAAAGCCTTCAACATATTTTTGATCAGAAACAGCTGAACATGAGACAACGTAGGTGGGTCGAGTTAATAAACGACTATGATTGTGAAATTCGTTATCATCCCGGGAAGGCGAACGTGGTGGCCGATGCTTTAAGCAGAAAGGAACGAGAACCAATTCGAGTACGAGCGATGAACATAAAAATTCGCATGAATCTCAACTCACAAATCAAAGAAGTTCAACGAGAAGCACTTACTAAAGAAAATATAGGAAATGAAATAATGAAGAAGTATGAGAAGCAACTCGTTATGCGGGAAGATGGAATTCGATATTTTGCAAATCGTATTTGGGTACCGAAGTTGGGTGGATTAAGGAAGTTGATATTAAATGAGGCACATAAGACAAGATACTCGATACATCCTGGAGTTGGAAAGATGTACCAAGATCTTAAGACACATTATTGGTGGCCTAATTTAAAGACAGACGTTGCAACATATGTTGGGGAATGTTTAACTTGTTCCAAAGTCAAAGCTGAACACCAGAAGCCGTCAGGGTTACTTCAACAACCAGAAATCCCAGAATGGAAATGGGATGGTATTACCATGGATTTCATCACGAAGTTACCAAAGACTGCCTGGGGATACGACACCATTTGGGTGATTGTTGATCGTCTCACCAAGTCTGCACACTTCTTGCCTATAAAGGAAACGGATAGAATGGAGAAACTATTACGATTGTATATAAAGGAAGTTGTTTCAAGGCCTGGAATACCTATTTCCATTATATCCGATCGTGATAGTAGATTTACATCAAAGTTCTGGCAATCACTACAGGAGGCCCTAGGAACTCGTTTGGATATGAGTACCGCGTATCATCCGCAAACCGACGGGCAGAGTGAAAGAACGATTCAGACTCTTGAAGACATGCTCAGGGCATGTGTGATCGATTTTGGAAACGGATGGGATAAATATCTACCATTAGCAGAATTCTCGTATAATAATAGTTATCATGCGAGCATTAAAGCTGCACCATTCGAAGCATTGTACGGAAGGAAGTGTAGATCTCCTATTTGTTGGAATGAAGTAGGAGATCGACAATTAACTGGTCCCGAGATCATACACGAAACGACTGAGAAGATAGTACAAATCAAGGAGAGATTGAAAACAGCCCGTAGTCGCCAAAAGAGCTACGCCGATGTTCGAAGGAAACCATTAGAGTTTCAGATCAGTGACATGGTTATGTTAAAGGTGTCACCTTGGAAAGGTGTAATACATTTTGGAAAAAGGGGTAAACTAAACCCAAGGTATGTAGGCCCGTTCAAGATCATCGAACGCATTGGACCGGTAGCTTATCGACTCGAGTTACCGCAACAACTCGCCGGAGTACATAATACCTTTCACGTCTCAAACCTTAAGAAGTGTCTTGCAAAGGAAGACCTCACCATTCCTCTTGAAGAAATCCATGTCGACGAGAAACTACAATTCATCGAAGAACCAATCGAAATCATGGATCGTGAAGTTAAACGGCTCAAGCAGAGCAACATACCAATCGTTAAGGTTCGTTGGAATGCTCGAAGGGGTCCCGAGTTTACTTGGGAACGAGAGGATCAAATGAAACAAAAGTATCCACACTTGTTTCCCGATGACGCAAAATAGGTACAATTTTAAAATTTCGGGACGAAATTTATTTAACGGGTAGGTACTGTAATGACCCGCACTTTTTCGATCATTCTATACTTGTAAGATTAATATTTACATAAATTAAACCTTACCAACATGATAAGCAA
Source organism: Rutidosis leptorrhynchoides (assembly GCF_046630445.1). Taxonomy (NCBI): domain Eukaryota; kingdom Viridiplantae; phylum Streptophyta; class Magnoliopsida; order Asterales; family Asteraceae; genus Rutidosis; species Rutidosis leptorrhynchoides. The sequence goes on from NC_092334.1 coordinate 196,348,472, forward strand.
TCCAAATTGTTGAGATTTATGTTTTTGAAAAGAGTTTTACACAACGTTTGACCGTCTAGTTTGACCGATGATATCACGAACTATATAACATATGATAATTATACGTTTGTGTATATATATGTATATATACATATTTAACATGATCTAAGAATGTTTTAATATCTCATTTTGTATTAATAACAATAAGTTATATGTATATTTTGAAACTACTAACTTAAGTTTTCAAAACGATAACCATACGCAACGTTATTTGACTTAAATACTTATGACCTATAATGTTTATACATATATCGTATAAGTAATGAATTTAATCACTTTTAAGAACTTAAATACATAAAACCATATAAGTGTATTCACAAAAGATAGCTATATTTGAATCCTCATTCCATTTTTCACAAAATTTCTATACGTATATCTAGAGTATATGTACTCGTATCATACGCAGCTTCTAGATGTATTTACTATTGGTATATACCAATAAAAATCTGCTCCTTAGCAGCCTTAAATGATTAAGAAACATGTGGAACCAACCATTTGTCAAGTAGCATGAATTATTTAGCAAGAAAACAAAGTTAGGTATCTTTTTTTTCCTTTATAACCTAAAAACGTTTTTATGCATGCACACCATTTCTTCACCCCATTTTCTCATACTTACACTTCCATTTCTCTCTCAAAATACTCTTAACTTCATACTTGATCATCTCCAAGCATTTTCTCCATCATTTAGCTTCAAAAACAACACTTAAATCTCATAAGAAAACCTTACAAAAACACTTCAAGAAATCCTTCCAAGAACACAAACTTACTTCCAATCTTTCATCCAATTCCATCACCCTTTTGGTTCTAGGTTCTTACTCCTCTTTTACAGAAACCTTGTCCAAGGAACTTGAGGTAGTATCTATGTTCATAACCTTATTCGATTCATATATATATAGCTATCATATTTTGTGGTATACAATTTTAACAACAAGAACATAGTTTGAATGTTTTCAAACTTGTTTGCAAACTAAATAGATCCTTCTAACTTAAATTTTAAAATACTTCAAGACCTGTAATATAACTTAAATATATGCTAATTTAACAAGGTATAACTTGGTTTTTCAAAGAACACCTTAAAAACTGTTTTTACGACGTCAGAGTGTAACCGGGGGCTGTTTTGGGTTGGATAATTAAAAACCATCTTAAACTTTGAATTGAAGGTTTATGTTCTGGAAAAATGATTTTTACTATGAATATGGTAACACATAAAAATTTCATGATTTAATTCAAAGTATAAGTATTTTTAGAAAAATAATCATTTAAGGTTGCCTACATAAAGGAAAAGGTTTAACTTCATAAGTTTCACTAAAGTTTCACCTATGCCGTGTGATTTTGAATACAAACTAAGATATTTACAGTTCATAGTCTTAAAGAGGAACTCGATCCAAGGAGATGGCAAGTTGAATCAACGAAAACGGAGTTGTAACGAAGAAACTATGACCGAAACAAAATTGGCTATCCAAGACTAGTTTAACTTCGGGATTAATTGGAGAAAATTAAAATAAATCACATCTTTTTAAGATAACATGATATTTTATATATATGTACTCATAATTCAATTTTATATGGTTCAGGATCACCCGTAAACAACACGAGAAGATTAATCATAAGATCACATGTTTGTACGCAACACGTCATTTGACAACACCGGTACTTTATGTACGCAACACGTCATTTGACAACACCGGTACCGTGGGTCAAGATTAATCTTGACCAATACATATACGTTGGGGGTTTTATTTATTTCGTTGGGGGTTTATTAAACATCTAAATATGAACCATTAAAATTGAATTACTAACAACGAACTGCTAACTACGGACTAAGGAATTATAAAAAGTATTAAAAGTATAACAAGAATATATATGTGACGTTGTTTAAAAAGAAAAGGTATTGATATATTATATATGGATAGGTTCGTGATATCAACCGGGAGACCAAGTCAAAATATATATATCTTCAAGACGAAAGTGAGTATATAGTCCCACTTTTAAACTTTAAATATTTCGGGATGAGAATACATGTATTTTATGTTTTACGTTATGGACACAAGTAACTGAAAAATATATTCTACGTTGAGTTGTACCACTGGCATACTTCCCTGTAGCTTGGTAACTAATATTTACAGCGGTATTGTAAACGCGAATCCTGTTGATAGATCTATCGGGCTTGACAACCCCAACCGGACTGGACGACCAGTATTCAACGGTTGCACAGTACTTCGTTTCGTGACTACACTTGGTACAGTGTAGTAAGATTTCATATTAAAGGGAATATGCGACGTGATTAATTGTTAAGTATGGTTACCAAGTGCTCAACCACTTAGAATATTTTTATTAAACTGTTTATATACGAAATCTTGTGGTCTATATATATATTGCTGCCGGCACTAAACCTATATCTCACCAACTTTATGTTGACGTTTTAAACATGTTTATTCTCAGGTGATAATTAGAAGTTTCCGCTGCATTATGTTGAATTTGAGCAGGATCTTGCGTACGCATATTTGTGTCAAAAATAAGACTGCATATCCAAGAACTTGTGTTGTAAAATATGCTAGAAATCGTGTTGTTATCATCATTTGTAAAGTTTGTAAGTCGAAGATTATCGCTAAACGATAATCATCTTTATTTCGTCCAAAGCTTGTATCAAAAATAAGAATCATGGTTTGTAATGTATAATATATACAGTTTTTCTTTTAAAAATATCGCATATAGAGGTCAATACCTCGCAATGAAATCATACGTTATCTAACACGTTCTTACGGTTAAGGACGGGTTATGACATTGAGCCTCTTTGATTTGTGAGTTGAGATTCATGCGAATTTTTATGTTCATTGCACGTACTCGAATTGGCTCTCATTCCTTTCTACTTAGAGCGTCGGCCACCACATTCGCTTTTCCGGGATGATAGCGAATCTCATAATCATAGTCGTTTATCAGCTCGACCCACCTACGTTGCCTCATGTTCAGCTATTTCTGATCAAAAATATGTTGAAGGCTTTTATGATCGGTAAACACAGTGCATTTAACCCCATATAAGTAGTGTCTCCATATCTTCAATACAAACACTACTGCTCCCAGTTCTAGATCATGCGTCATATAATTTCGCTCGTGAATCTTCAATTGTCGGGATGCGTACGCAATAACTTTCTTTCGTTGCATAAGGACGCAACCAAAACCTTGTCGCGAAGCATCACAATATATCTCAAAATCATCGTTCCCTTCAGGTAATGATAAAATAGGCACCGTAGTCAACTTCTTCTTCAATAATTGAAATGCACTCTCCTGCTCAGAGGTCCATTCGTACTTCTTCCCTTTTTGTGTTAATGCTGTCAATGGTTTAGCTATTCGGGAAAAATCTTGAATAAACCTTCTATAATAACCGGCTAAGCCCAAAAATTGACGTATTTGTGTTGGTGTCTTAGGAGTCTCCCATTTTTCAATGGCCTCAATTTTAGCTGGATCAACCTGAATTCCTTTGTTACTAACAACGTAGCCAAGAAATTGCACTTCTTTCAACCAAAAAGCACATTTAGAAAATTTGGCGTATAACTGTACTTTTCTTAATAATTCTAATACCAACCGTAAATGCTGCTCATGCTCTTGCTCATTTTTGGAATAGATGAGAATATCGTCAATGAAAACGATAACAAACTTATCTAAATACGGACTACAAACTCGATTCATGAGGTCCATGAATACAGCTGGCGCATTCGTCGATCCAAACGGCATGACCAAAAATTCGTAATGACCGTAGCGTGTCCAGAAAGCAGTTTTCGAAATATCTTCTTCTTTGACGCGTAGTTGATGATAGCCCGATCTTAGGTCGATTTTTGAATAAACACATGATCCTTGCAGTTGATCAAATAAGTTGTCAATTCTCGGTAGTGGATGCCGATTCTTGATAGTTAACTTATTTAATTCACGGTAATCTATACACATTCAGAAGGATCCATCTTTCTTCTTAACAAATAAAATTGGAACTCCCCACGGTGAAGTGCTCGGTCGAATGAATCCACGGTCCAGTAATTCTTGTAACTGGCTTTGTAACTCTTTCATTTCAGACGGTGCAAGTCTGTATGAAGCACGAGTGATGTGCGTAGAGGTGTATATGAAATAGCTTTATTTTTACAACGAAATACTATTAAATATGATACAATTTTACACAAGATATTTATTTATTTATAGAATGGATATACCTAAACCTTGCTACAACACTTATAAGCAGTGTACCTAATCGTACAGTAGTGTAGTTTTTAGTAAGTCCGGTTCGTTCCACAGGGAAAATCTTTTAAACAAAGCTTAACGCTATATTAGTTTTAATTTATAAAAATACAAATATATAAGTAATATTATTATTATAAAGGGGGGTTTTTACCGTTTAATGACCGATTTGTCAATTTTTAAAACTTAGTCGCAGTTAAAACCTAATGTAAAATATTAAATAAATAAAACTTAATTTAAAGCGTAAAGTAAATAACAATAATGAAATTGCGATAAATAAAAGTGCGATAAAATAAACTTGTGATAATTAAAAAGTACGATAATTAAAAGTGTAATTAAATACAATAACAATAAATAAAAATGCGATAATTAGAAGTGCAATTAAATATGAAAATAAAGGAATTATGCTTATTTAAACTTCCATAATCATGATGTTTGACGTGTTGATTTTAGTTTATTCCCATGGGTTAATTGTCCTTTGTCTTGGATTATTTAATATGTCCGTCTGGTTTTTGTCCATAACAGTCCATCAGTCATAAATATAAAGTGCGAGTGTCCTCGTCAAATTATCCTTATACCCGAAGTCAAATATTCCAACTAATTGGGGACTTAAACTGTAACAAGGTCTTAATACTTTGTTTAATAATTACACCAGGATATCGACTGCGTGTAATCCAAGGTTTTAATATTTTGTTATCAATTATGCCAAGTGTCCTTGTACATAATTTTACCCTTGTTTTAATAAGTCCATAGACTATTAATCCATTCCCGTGTCCGGTTAAATGAACGATTATTCGTACATATAAATACCCCTCCCATCGTGTCCGATCGAGTATATATGGTTATTTATAGGGACGTCCAATTGTAAATCTTTATATTAAAATTAACAAACTATCATTTAGTTAAACAAATATAAAGCCCATTAATAGCCCATAGTCTAATTTCCACAAGTGTCGTTCTTTTGTCCAAACCCCAATTATGGTACAAAGCCCAATTACCCAATTTTAGTAATTAGCCCAACATCATGATTACTTCGTTTTAAATAAGCATAATAATAACTTAGCTACGAGACATTAATGTAAAAAGGTTGAACATAACTTACAATGATTAAAAATAGCGTAGCGTTACACGGACAGAATTTCGACTTACACCCTTACAATATGCGCTAACATACCCATATTATTAGAATTAAAATTAAAATTATAAATAAATAATATATATATATATATATATATATATATATATATATATATATATATATATATATATATATATATATATATATATATATATATATATATACGTTTAGATAGAGAGATTGATATATGATATTTTTTATGGTGCACCAAAGCTCGATTTTTATAGGCATGTGGGCTGGAAAAGAGGCTCATGCGATCGTATGAGCTTTGCCCTTCAAGGCCATGCGATCGCATGGCCAGCTGAGGAGACTCAAAAGTCTTTAAAAACGTGGGCTGCTTATTTATTTATTATATAATATAATATATATAATTAAATTTAATTATATATATATATTATATTATATTCTTGTACTCCGTTGACTTGTAATTTTTAGTCCGTTGCGTCGAGCGTTAAGAGTTGACTCTGGTCCCGGTTCCGGATTTTCGAACGTCCTTGCGTACTATTTAATATCTTGTACTTTGCGTTCTGAATCTTGTACTCTTGTAATTCTGAGACGTTTCTTATCAATAATTGGAACCTCTTTGATTGTACTTTGTACTTTTGAGCTTTTTGGCCGTTTGCGTCTTCAATTTGTCGAATCTGTCTTTTGTCTTCACCTTTTATTATTTAAGCGAATATCACTTGTAAATAGAACAATTGCAACTAAAAGCTTGTATTTCTTGAGGGATAATGCTATGAAATATATGTTCGTTTTTAGCATTATCAAATATTCCCACACTTGAGTGTTGCTTGTCCTCAAGCAATATAGTCTTGAAATACTAGAATCACCTCTTTATTCTTCACACTTTGTACATCAGTGATTTCTATACGGCGGTATAAACAATGGTAGTAACGATGTGGTTTACAGTCCCACATGACTATAAAATTTAGATCCATTAAGGAAATTGGATCTTTATGAAAACATTTGATCTTTTGAAAATTAAATCTAGTTTTTACCCTAGATAAGTTTTCCGGAATAACCCTTCACCGGTGTTTGCAAATTCTTTTTGTGGGTTTGGTGGGTTTCAGATTTGAAAATTTTAGCTCAAAACTTGTGGTTTTGTGTCACCCACTTGCTAACCTTGTATTAGGAAAGCAACACGTCCGGTTTACTTGTTCCGTATATTACCTTTCGGTAAACTACCGTCCGATTGTAAAGGAAAGCATTGAACAAGCAACTGTTAAGGCAATGTCCCCTGACATGCTTTTAATTATGGTCTTATAACGTGTCGGATGCAATTACTATCCTTTGTAGGAGCAATAGTAAAGCTCACCCTTATAATTTTTCGGTCTGGCACAAGGTCCTGTCTTTGACCATGCTATGCAACCACCGTTCTTACGGTTGACACCCGATTTGGTTCAGGTGACCTAATGAATTCCAGGTGAATTCCTAGGATTTTACGTTCAATGGTAATGAACGCATTGAAAATGGGTTTTCAGAAAACAAATCGGTTTGTAATTTTGATCAAAATATTTTCTCGTTCAAGCTCGAGTTTAGATATCATCGAATTCCATGAGTTTGTAATTCTCAATCTTTAAGGTCAATCTCTAGGATTGAGTAATATCAGTCTTAAAAGCTGATTTTTGATATTTAAGGAGATTATCCTTTCTGGAGATCTGATTCATTAGTCTTATCCAGCTAATTTGCACGGCGTCCTTCTTATTTTACAAGACAGATCCTCTCATGGTTAGGATAAGTCTGACCACTTGGCGACCCTGTTTGATGCTGAGGTCCGTGGATTTCCAGTCGATTTTAGAGATGACTTTTCTAGATTTTTCGTTAACCTACAGCTGGTCTGGACGACAACTTCTTGACCTAAATCAAGAAGCGCGTGTCTTTTTCGGAAGACTTTACTTCCTTGTAATGATGGAATTGATTCATCGTGTAGATCCATCTATTCTTTCAAAAGTATTACAATAAATCGGGTAAAACAGTTAATTTAGTCCAAGGCAAAAGTATCTTCAGTTATTTGTTACAGAAATATGTGACATATGTTTTAAAATAACTTGGTAAATTTTCCCACACTTGCCTTTTATTTTCTTTTATTTGCCTTTTTATTGTCCTCTATTCCATTTTAAATGAATTCTAACATTTTGGTTTGTTTCTCAATTTATGTCCTTTCCGAGGTAACAATAATTTCGGTGTTAACACCTAGTTTTATCGTTCATAAATATGTATAAACATGATTTTGAATTCATTTAATTGAAAATTTTGAAAATTTTACTAGAATTGGGTAATCAGTATATAAGTCTAGGGCTGTTCTTTATTATCAGAGAGCACTAGATTCTAATACAACTACTGCTTTACTAGTATTTTTAATGGTAACCAAGTGTTTTAAGTTAAAAATTTTTAAAAATTCCGAAAGAATTTAACCCCTTCCCACACTTAAGATCTTGCAATGCCCTCATTTGCAAGAAATCAGTAACAATTTAAATTATTGAGGGTGATTAGCGTAGAAAAATGATTAAATTTTACCAAAGTTTCCAAACATATTGGCGTTTGTTTGCTGAATGATAAATGGTGCACATCATTTGTTCATTCCGTCTTGTTGTTTCATCACATTTGTTTTTCGTTTTGTCGTCAAAATTACTAGCTTTTGCTGAACTTAATGCCAGTCTTTGAAAATGCGCTGTTTTACCCTGTTTTGTACAATCGACAATATACATACATACAAATATAAACATGCATGGCAATTTGAAATGGGACTTAATATCCCACTTTCAAATCCTAAATGTGAAATATTAGTACACAATAATAATAAAAATGATAAAAATTACATAAATATATCCAATAACATAAGTTTAAACATGAATAATTAAAAAGATAAAAATATAAAAATCATAAAAATAACCAATGGAACTAAATCAGTCTGGATAAGGGTTCCAGTTCATCTCGTCAGGTGGGTTCCATTGTTGGTTATAGGTGTTCTGATAGGCTTGGTTATAGTCATACCGGTTAAAGGGTGGTCGGATGTCGGGGTTGTGTGGCGGAAAATGAGCAGGTCGAGTAGGTACGTAATTATTTGGTACCTGATATGATAGCTGGCTCATGATTTGGTGCTAATGAACTAACCAGCTATCGTGTTGGCGTCGCCTATAATCCTCGTATACTCGCTCGGAGTTCCACTGCTCGTACATACTATGTCTGGCAATGCTCGTCATTGCTTCCTCATCTATACGAACGTGGACGTCAAGAATAGCATCTCGTAAGACATCCCTAATGTCTTCCGCCTCCTCCATTTCCTCGTCTGAGCCCCTTTCTACCTGTGGATGAGGGCCCTCATAGGGTACTGCCTGGTTGCGTCTACTTTTCAATACCTTAGCACTCACATAAACTTTCAATCCTAAAGGCTCAACCTGTTCTCTACAAAGCTGTAATGGACCCCCTTGGTTCCTATCAACACCTAAATACTCTCCAATGAGAGTAACAAAAATACCTCCTCCTATTATACTCCCGTCCTGCATTCCTTCTACCATTTTAGATAAATAGAAACCAACACAGTAAGGGATATTGACAAAGCTTCTAGGATCCCGAATACACTTTAGGTAGAATAAATCATGTAAGGTTATTTTTTCTTTATTGTTACCTCTTTGTGTAATCGAGTTAGTTAAAAATCTATGAATGATACGAAGCTCGGCTATGTCAATATGTGTATAGGAGTGTCCTCCCGCTCGTGTAAAAACATCAAAATGTGACATACGCCTCCAAATGGCGTCAGCGTCAAAGTTGCTATCTACCCTTTGACCATAATGAATCAAATTTGTACAATCGGGTAGTAGCAACTCACCAGGAGTATATATCTGTAAAGCCCTGGCCATGTCCAGCATGGACATTCTGTACATCCTACCGCCAAGGATAAACCTAAGAAATCTTCTATCATCTATTCTAACTATATTTGTATCAATTGATACAGTACTCATGAGCTCAACACACCATTCCTTATATACAGGTCTACGAATGGTGAAAAGACGTTCCCAATCTGTAAAAGAAGAGTTCCTGTACCTCTAAATCAGTAGCAGTCTGACTCTATTAGCTAGCTGAACTCTTTCCAAAGGATCCCAATCGATTACCCTTGGCACCTCTACATTTTTAGTTACCAATCTGAATTTGTTCCTTTGATATGTATCGTAATCCCTCCATCTTCTATCAAATCTCATATTAGGATGCAAAGTGTGCTCAGGAATCGTTGGGTATTCTACTGGCGGACTTATCGGGAATACTATGAATTCATTAACAAACTGTACCGGATCATAATAAGGTACGTGTTGATCAGGCTGTTGTTGTGGTTCCTGTTGTGGTTCTTGTTCGGGTTCTGGCTCGTGTTGCATTTCTGGTTCTGGTTCTGGTGCTGGAGCAGGTAGTCTAGATGATGATGCTCCTGAACCTCCAGTATCGGCTTTCTGCAAAATACATTAAACACGAAATTTGTGCATCCAAATATGCATTAGTGTTAGCAAAATAACAATTTAAAACAATCACAATAACATGTTAAATCAAAATTAAACTTGTACACATTTTCACAATTTTTTTTTACAATTCTATACTTTTTCAAATAAGCACATATGAAAATGTAAACAAAATTCATAAGCATTTAACTCAAATAACATGTCAAAATAGTCATTACTAACAATTAAACAAGTCTCAATTGGCAAATATATCAAATTAATCAAGTTCATGAATTTTGTACCTAAAAAGTCCACTTTAATCTTCAAAAATCATGTTTAGGATCAATGTTTGGATCATTTAACTACCTAAACATGTTACACTACTCAATTTAGCAATAATTCATGACAAAAATCGGCCATAACCTGTTTATATCAAAAAGTCCCAAATTGCTCAAGAACACAAACCCTAGATTTCTAAAAATTTTGAAGTTTTTGGCTTCAAATCATGTTAAATAGCATCAATCTAGGTTATACATGCATAAAATACTAACAATTTAACATTAATTACACTAGAAATCAACAAAATTGCATTAGGTAAAATATTGGTAATTATCACAAAATCTAGGAATTTATAGAGTTTAGGGATGTAATTTTTACCTTTTTGCTGAAGAATGAGAATCTAGGCATGATTAGAGCGAAAAATTTGATGAATTACGGTGAATTTTGGTGAAATTTGGTGAAGATTTGAGAGTATTTTCGTGTATGTGTGTGTATTGTGGAGAAAGAACAGCTCGCTAGTCTTTTTCTATCTGGCCAGTTTTCCAGCTCCATGCGATCGCATGGAGTTGGAGTGCAATACCCATGCGATCGCATGGGTATCCGGGAACAGTACTTTGGCCTTTTTTTTTTAAAAACCTAATAACTTCTAAAACATATAATTAATAAAATTCTAAAAATTTTGTTTTCCTTTAGGAGCGAGGGCGTTTCGGATCGTTGTCCTAGTCCGTCCCTCGACAAAAATTTTAAAATTTGTCACTTTTAAGCGCGTTTTTTAAAAGCAAAGATTTTTGGGTTTTTTAATATTTTTGGCATACTTTAATTCAATAAGATTAAAAATAATGATAATAAAAGTTCTCGTCCCTCCCTCGGGTAAAGCAATTTCGGTTCAATGACCTAGACTTCAACTCACGACGAATTTTAAAAATCATATTTTTAACTTACGAAATAAAGTAAATTTTTTTTTTTAAATTCACACCAAACTTAAATTCAAAATGCATAAAATTAAAAATTCATATTAAAAATTCACAACAAACTTAAATTATATTTTTGTTTTTATACATACAAACTTATATTAAAAATATTAATTTTTCAAATATTTACAATTTTAAATATATATTAATTTTAACAAGTTTACAATATTATATTAATATTTATATATTAAATTTAAAAATAAAGTAAAAATAAAATTAAAAATCTTTTTGGTCTTTTATCCCACTTTAATCAATCAAATATTATCAAAAATATACGCCCCTCTTTTCGGTAAAGTAATTTCGGTTCCATGACCTAATTTAACTCATGACGAATTTTTGAAATATTTTGGTTTGATTGATTAAAGATATTTATACCTTAAGAATAAACGTTAAATTTCGCAGTGATGTAATAAATATTTGTATGATATCAATAATTTCGGTCGCAAGACCTAATTTTATCGAATACCAATTTAATACTTTATAGCGAACAAATTAGCGTTTATTATCAAAAGGTTAAAAATAAAAATAAAAATAAAAATGAAAACTGTACAAACTTACCTGTGAAATATATTTCTTAGTGATATGCTCTAGCCCATTCATAAGATATTCGGACTAATTGGTTTTCCATGGCTACATAGGCGTAACCTCGAGCATTTAACGTTTTTTCTTCTAAAGATATGAACGGTCCGTCTCTGCATAAAGTAACAAATTCGATGTTTGAATAGGTTTGATTATTTGAACATTTACCTTCGTGTGACCATTTTCAGCATTTGTGACATTTTTCAAGGTGTCATGCTCTTCTTTTCGCTGCGAATTTTGATTTTCCTTTACCAAATTGTAACTTATTATTTTCGCATCTGGATTCTTTTCTTACTCCGTCCAATTTACCTCTGATTAATGATACTAATTCACTTGGAAGTGTGTCATTATTTCGTTTAGTGATCAAAGCGTGTAGCGTTAGACCATGGTTTAGTTCACAGGAAGTCTTCATTTCGAAAAACCTAAAAAAAATAAAAATTCAGAATGGGGGGAGAAGACTAGTTCTTTAGGGTCTGCTAGGGAAAGACCATTCGGGTTCCATTTTCGAGAACTACACGAAAACAGAAAATTTAACTCTAACAGAAATATATATTATCCTTTAAAGACTTGATTCTCCCCACACTTAGTTAGCTGTGGTGTTGAAATTGTGATTAACTTCGTTGTCAACTTCCATACTATCTATGTAATATTTAACTCTGTGACCATTAACCTTAAATTCAATCCCATTTGAATTTATTAATTCTACTGTTCCGTATGGGAAAACTCTTTTGACTATGAATGGTCCAGACCATCTTGATTTCAATTTTCCAGGAAATAGCTTGAATCGTGAATTGAAAAGAAGAACTTTGTCTCCTTCTTTAAATTCTTTTGAACTTCTGATTCTTTTATCATGCCATTTCTTCGTTCTTTCCTTATAGATTAACGAATTTTCATATGCTTCATGTCTTAATTCTTCTAATTCATTTAGTTGACTTAACCGTAGATATCCAGCTTCATGTAAATCAAGATTACATGTCTTCAAAGCCCAAAATGCTTTGTGTTCAATTTCTACTGGAAGATGACATGCTTTTCCGTAAACGAGTTTGAAAGGTGTGGTTCCAATTGGAGTTTTGTAGGCTGTTCTAAAAGCCCAGAGTGCATCCTCCAATTTAATGGACCATTACTTCGGATTTGATCCTACGGTTTTCTCTAGAATACGTTTTAATGCTCGGTTGGTATTTTCAACTTGTCCACTTGTCTGTGGATGATATGCAGTGGAGATTTTATGAGTTACTCCATATCTTTTAAGAACTTTCTCAAGTTGATTATTACAGAAATGAGTTCCCCGATCACTTATTAAAGCTTTCGGTGTTCCAAACCTTGCAAAAAGACGTTTTAAAAAGTTGACTACAACTCGTGCATCGTTAGTTGGGAGAGCTTGTGCTTCCACCCATTTAGATACATAATCAATGCCTACGAGAATATATAGATTATTATGAGATTTTGTAAATGGACCCATAAAGTCAATACCCCAAATGTCAAATACTTCACATACTTGAATGACATTTTGTGGCATTTCATCACGTTGACTTATTTTTCTGGCCCTTTGACAAGCATCACAGGATTTGTAAAGAAGGTGTGCGTCTTTGTAAATTATAGGCCAATAGAATCCAGCATCGTAAACTTTTCTTGCTATTAGTTGAAGCCCATAATGCCCTCCTGTTGGTCCTGTGTGACAATGGTTTAAGATTTTACTAGCTTCCTCCCCGAATACACATCGGCGTATTATTCCATCGGGACAACTTTTAAACAAATATGGATCTTCCCAGAAATAGTGTTTTATATCACTAAAGAATTTCTTTCGTTTTTGGTACGACAATCCTTTTTCAAGGAATCCACATACTAAGTAGTTTGCATATTCTGCAAACCATGGAATTTCATTATAATCTATCTTCAATAGATATTCATCAGGAAAGTTGTCTTGTATGGCCGATTCATTTAGAACTTCTAATTCGGGATTTTCAAGACGAGAAAGATGATCAGCGGCGAGATTTTCTGCTCCCTTTTTATCTCGGATTTCAATATCAAACTCTTGTAAGAGTAAGATCCAACGGATTAATCTTGGTTTAGCATCTTGTTTCGAAAATAGGTATCTAAGAGCAGAATGGTCGGTATAAACCACCGTTTTTGCTAGAACGAGATATGAACGAAATTTGTCAAAAGCAAAGACAATAGCAAGGAGTTCTTTTTTAGTAGTTGTGTAATTTGTTTGTGCTCCTTGTAACGTCTTACTAGCATAATATATAGGTTGAAATCGTTTTTCAATCCTTTGTCCTAAAACGGCTCCCATTGCAAAATTACTTGCATCGCACATAAGTTCAAATGGTAGATTCCAATTTGGTATTATCATGATCGGCGCATTAGTGAGTTTTTCTTTAAGAATATTAAAAGATTTGATACATTCATCTGAAAAGATGAATGGAGCATCCTTTTCTAGGAGTTTATTCATAGGAGTGGCAATTTTAGAAAAATCTTTTATAAAACGTCGGTAAAAACCGGCATGCCCTAGAAAACTCCTAACTCCTCTAACATTGGTGGGATGTGGAAGTTTAGCAATTACATCTACTTTAGCTCTATCCACTTCAATTCCTTCCTTTGAAATTTTATGTCCAAGAACTATGCCTTCTTTAACCATGAAATGGCATTTCTCCCAATTAAGTACTAGATTTGATTGTTCGCATCTAATAAGCATTCGTTCAAGATTAACTAAACATGATTCAAAAGTATCACCGAAGACTAAAAAGTCATCCATGAAAACTTCCATGCATTCTTCTATCATGTCGTGAAAAATCGCCATCATGCACCTTTGAAAGGTTGCAGGGGAGTTGCAAAGTCCAAATGGCATGCGTTTGTAAGTAAAAGTACCATAAGGGCACGTGAACTTGGTTTTTTCTTGGTCCTCGGGTGCTATTGGAATTTGAAAATATCCAGAAAAACCATCAAGAAAACAATAGTAACTATTTCCGGCTAATCTTTCCAACATTTGATCAATAAAAGGTAAGGGAAAGTGATCTTTTCTGGTGGCGTCATTTAATTTTCTATAATCAATACATACACGCCATCCTGTTACAGTCCTAGTATGAATAAGCTCATTTTTCTCATTTGTAATGACAGTCATGCCACTTTTCTTAGGCACGCATTGAACTGGGCTTACCCATGGACTATCAGAAATTGGATAAATTAAACATGCATCTAGCAGTTTAATAATTTCTTTCTTAACAACATCTTGCATATTAGGATTTAGTCTTCGTTGGCGTTGCACATATGTTTTATGACCTTCTTCCATAAGGATTTTATGTGTGTAATACGAAGGACTTATTCCTTAAATATCATGAATCTTCCATGCAATGGCTGGTTTATGAGCTTTTAACACAGAAATGAGTTGAGATTTTTCATTTTCAGTAAGAGAAGACGATATTATTACAGGTAATTCAGATTCACCATGTAAATAAGCGTATTCCAAATGGTTTGGAAGTGGCTTTAACTCTAATTTCGGTGGTTCTTCTATCGATGATTTATATCGATATCTGTCTTCTTCTTTTAGCATTTGAATTTCTTCTGTTGTTGGTTCATATCCATTAGCCATAAGTGTAGCTAACATTTCAGTTTCATCAATTGGTTCAGTACCTTCTCCTAAAGAACATTCTCCTGTTCCTTGTAATTCTGGAAATTCTTCTAACAATTCTGCATGTGATTCTATAGTTTGAATATAATAACATGTATCATCTTCATATTGCGGTTGTTTCATTGCTCTATCAACTGAAAAGGTAACACTCTCATCCTCTATACTTAGGGTCAATTTCTTACCAAACATGTCTATCATTGCTTTAGCCGTGTTTAAGAATGGTCTTCCTAATATGAGAGGAACTTGAGAATCTTCTTCCATGTCCAGAATAACAAAATCTACTGGAAATACTAAAGTACCAACTTTAACTAGCATGTTCTTCATTATCCCTCTAGGATATTTTATTGATCGATCGGCTAGTTGTATGCTTATTCTTGTTGGTTTCAATTCTCTAAGGTCTAGTTTAGTGTATAGTGAATACGGCATTAAATTTATACTAGCACCTAAGTCTGCCAATGCTTCTATTGAACTAAGACTACCCAGAAAATATGGAATTGTGAAACTTCCTGGATCAGATAGTTTTTCTGGTATCTTATTCAACAGCACTGCTGAACAATTAGCATTCATAGTAACAGCCGAGAGTTCTTCCATTTTCTTTCTATTCGAGATTAGATCTTTCAGAAATTTAGCATATCTAGGAATTCCTGAAATCACATCAATGAAAGGAAGATTTACATTTATCTGTTTAAACATATCCAAGAATTTGGATTGCTCTGCTTCAAGTCTCTCTTTTTTCATTTTACTCGGGTAAGGAAGTGGTGGTTGGTATGGTTTAACATAAGGTTTAGCCTTAACTATGTTATCTTCATTAACCTTTTCAACTACCGGTTCTTTTTCCTTATCTTGTTCAGGTTGTGGTTCTTGTGGAGTAGGAATAGTTTCATCAGAAATTATAGGTATTTCAGGTGGTTTAAGTGTAATACCACTTCTTGTGGTAATGGCTTTAGCTGTTTCATTTCGGGGGTTAGCATTTGTATCACTAGGTAGACTTCCCGGTTTTCTTTCACCTATTAACCTTGCTAGATTACTTACTTCTTTTTCCAGATTTTGAATAGAAGCTTGTTGATTTCTAAATGCTTGAGCATTTTGTTCATTAGTTTGTTTCTGAGATGTGAAAAACTGCGTTTGAAATACCTATAAATTCGGCTTTTTATCATCGGTTTGTGGTGATTTGTTTTGAAAATTAGGTCTTTGCTGATTGTAAGTATTATTAGATACTTGTTGATTACTAGGACCTTGTTGGTTGTTGTATGGAATATTTCGATTATAATTCTGGTTATGATTGTAAATTGGTCTTGGCGGTTGATAATTATTCTGATAATTATTTCCAGGCCTTTGGTTTATGTATGAAATATTCTCTCTTTGTTCCATTGTTAGTTCAATACTGAGACAATCTTTTGTCAAATGTGGTCCTCCACACTGCTCACAACTAATTCGTATTGAGTGAATATCCTTAGTCATCTTTTCTATTCGTCTCTCGACAGCATCTATCTTTGCAGAAATGGAATCTAAGTCATGGCTAGAATCGGCTCTAGCTGCTTTAGATGATCTAACGATATCTTTTTCTTG
This sequence comes from Rutidosis leptorrhynchoides, assembly GCF_046630445.1. Taxonomy (NCBI): domain Eukaryota; kingdom Viridiplantae; phylum Streptophyta; class Magnoliopsida; order Asterales; family Asteraceae; genus Rutidosis; species Rutidosis leptorrhynchoides. The sequence continues at coordinate 196,365,323 of NC_092334.1, forward strand.
GTGCCACTCATGTGAGTGGGAAGCAGTGTTATCAATAATTTTATAAGCGTCAGTTTCGGTTTTCTTCATAATGGAACCACCAGCTGCTATATCGATGTCTTTTCTTGTAGTGATGTCGCATCCTTGGTAGAATATTTGTACTATTTGACAAGTGTCTAAACCATGTTGCGGACATCCTCTTAATAACTTTCCAAATCTTGTCCATGCCTCATATAGAGTTTCATTTGGCTTCTGTGTGAACGTAACAATTTCTCCTTGAAGTCTTACGGCTTTAGATGCAGGAAAGAATTGTTTAAGAAATTTTTCAACTAAAACGTCCCATGTATCAATCACCCTTTCAGGTAACGATTCTAACCAATCTTTGGCTTCTCCCTTTAAAGTCCAGGGAAATAACATGAGATATATCTGTTCATCCTCAACTTCTCTTATCTTAAATAGAGTGCAGATCCTATTAAAGGTACGAAGATGTTCATTTGGATCTTCCTTCGGCGCACCACTAAATTGGCATTGATTAGTTACCATGTGTAGAATTTGTCCCTTGATTTCATAATCTGGTGCATTAATGTCTGGATGAGTAATTGCGTGACCTTGGCCAGTGCGTTTAGCTCTCATTCGGTCTTCCATACTTAAAGGTTCCAGATTCTTCATGATTGAATTTGTTGAATCTGAATCACTAGAGGATTCTGATTTAATAGTTCGTTCCTCAACAATCTCTGTTTGAATGATTGGTGGTTCCGGAGGAAAGATTAATAGTTCAGGATCTATGAATTGTCCCTGAATATTCTCCGGATTCTCAATTGTGAGGTCGGGTTCAAAAAATGGATTATCGAAAATTTGAATTGGAGTACTTGGTCGACTGGATGACGATTCTAAAGAAAAATCAACGGCGACAATGTTTGCTAGATGTCTTGATCGAGTTACCGTTGGTGAACGTACAAAAGGTGGTGAACGTTTTGCTCGGTGCATTCACTGAATATCTTATTAGTTTTTTAAAAAGGAAGAAAAATTATATAAGTTATCAAATTAATAGACTTTTCTGATTTTGCCCACGTTTCGAATAGCCAAAAGATGCAGCAGAGGGGCAGGATTCGTTTGGTCTCAATATAATTGAGTACTGTTTGGCTCCAATAACCTGGTCCACGTACAAATCTAACTATTACTACGAACCAGAAAATTTTGATGTCTATAAATTTAACCGCTTAAAATAATTTTTCATAATTTAAAGAAATTTAGAGAAGAAGTAGAAAATTCTATGTCCTAAAAACTAGAATGGCGAGAAATAAGAAAGAAAAAGAGCGCGTCAGTATTAAAATTGGAGAAATAAGAAAGAAAAAGAGTGACTTATAAAACTTTAAAACACTCAACTAACCCAACCTTATTATTATCACTAACTTAAAATTAAAATTGCAAATTGAGATTACTAATTGGAGTGATAATTGATACATAGGTAAAAGGCGTCGAAAAATAAAAATAAGAAAGTAGCGCGTTGAAACTTAAAAATGAACTAAAAACTAAGAATTAAAAGTTGCGTCTAAAAATATTAAAGCTTACAAGTAAAACTATATCCCAAATGGCAATAATTTAAAAAGGTACTAAAACTTAAAAAGGCGTCGCAAAATTCTAAAGCACCTAAATCTTAGTCTAAAGAAAAAGCACTTAAGGGATTTTACGGCAAAGCCTAAAAATCTAGAAATAAAAAAAAATAACTATGGCAAAAACTATGGATTAAAACTAAATACGAACGAAAAATACAAAAAATTACGCTAAAACAATTAAAAGGAACAAAATATAAAAATAAACTAAAAGTTGTAAAAATTACAATTTTTATAAAAATATTATTTTTATATTATTTATTTTATAAAACTATTAATTTTATAATTTATTTAAACTAATTAAACTTTAAAATACAAATTAATAATAAAAACTAAATTAATAATTAAAAACTAAACCCTAATTAGGGTTATAATAATAATAATTATATATTAATTAAAACCCTAAACAGGCGGCTGAGGTTACCAGGCCTGTCAAATCACCTCATGCGATCGCATGAGGTGTTAGTTGATTTTCCATGCGATCGCATGGATTGCGAAATTGGGCCAGGCTCTGGGCTGCAACAGTGATCGGGCCGAGTATGTTTTTTTTTTCTGTTTTGCTGTGTTGAAATAAATATATATAATATATTTTTATAATTTAAATAAAACTTATATTTTTATAAAATAAAGATAAAGAAACTTTTATAGAACTTAAATATTTAACAAACTCTTAAAAATATTTATATTTTTGTTTTTTCTTTTTATATTTTAGAATATTTAAAACGTATTTTTACAAAAGCGTATTTTTTTTATAAAAGTAAACCTAAAAATAAAAATCTTTTTTTTTATATTAGCGTTGCGCTTCCGGCTTTTAAGCTAGATTTGTTCCCCGGCAGCGGCGCCAAAAATACTTGATGTACGTAGAGGTGTATATGAAATAGCTTTATTTTTACAACGAAATACTATTAAATATGATACAATTTTACACAAGATATTTATTTATTTATTTATAGAATTGATATACCTAAACCTTGCTACAACACTTATAGGCAGTGTACCTAATCGTACAGTAGTGTAGTTTTTAGTAAGTCCGGTTCGTTCCACAGGGAAAATCTTTTAAACAAAGCTTAACGCTATATTAGTTTTAATTTATAAAAATACAAATATATAAGTAATATTATTATTATAAAGGGGGGTTTTTACCGTTTAATGACCGGTTTGTCGATTTTTAAAACGTAGTCGCAATTAAAACCTAATGTAAAATATTAAATAAATAAAACTTAATTTAAAGCGTAAAGTAAATAACGATAATGAAATTGCGATAAATAAAAGTGCGATAAAATAAACTTGCGATAATTAAAAAGTACGATAATTAAAAGTGCAATTAAATACAATAACAATAAATAAAAATGCGATAATTAGAAGTGCAATTAAATATGAAAATAATGGAATTATGCTTATTTAAACTTCCGTAATCATGATGTTTGACGTGTTGATTTTAGTTTATTCCCATGGGTTAATTGTCCTTTGTGCTGGATTATTTAATATGTCCGTCTGGTTTTTGTCCATAACAGTCCATCAGTCATAAATATAAAGTGCGAGTGTCCTCGTCAAATTATCCTTATACCCGAATTCAAATATTCCAACTAATTAGGGACTTAAACTGTAACAAGGTCTTAATACTTTGTTTAATAATTACACCAGGATATCGACTGCGTGTAATCCAAGGTCTTAATATTTTGTTATCAATTATGCCAAGTGTCCTTGTACATACTTTCACCTTTGTTTTAATAAGTCCATAGACTATTAATCCATTCCCGTATCCGGTTAAATGAACGAGTATTCGTACATATAAATACCCCACCCATCGTGTCCGATCGAGTATATATGGTTATTTATAGGGACGTCCAATTGTAAATCTTTATATTAAAATTAACAAACTATCATTTAGTTAAACAAATATAAAGCCCATTAATAGCCCATAGTCTAATTTCCACAAGTGTCGTTCTTTTGTCCAAACCCCAATTATGGTACAAAGCCCAGTTACCCAATTTTAGTAATTAGCCCAACATCATGATTACTTCGTTTTAAATAAGTATAATAATAACTTAGCTACGACACATTAATGTAAAAAGGTTGAACATAACTTACAATGATTAAAAATAGCGTAGCGTTACACGGACAGAATTTCGACTTACACCCTTACAATATGCGCTAACATACCCTTATTATCAGAATTAAAATTAAAATTAAAATTATAAATAAATATATATATATATATATATATATATATATATATATATATGTATATATATATATATACGTTTAGATAGAGAGATTGATATATGATATTTTTTATGATGCACCAAAGCTCGATTTTTATAGGCATGTGGGCTGGAAAAGAGGCTCATGCGATCGCATGAGCTTTGCCCTTCAAGGCCATGCGATCGCATGGCCAGCTGGGGAGACTCAAAAGTCTTTAAAAACGTAGGCTGCTTATTTATTTATTATATAATATAATATATATAATTAAATTTAATTATATATATATTATATTATATTCTTGTACTCCGTTGACTTGTAATTTTTAGTCCGTTGCGTCGAGCGTTAAGAGTTGACTCTGGTCCCGGTTCCGGATTTTCGAACGTCCTTGCGTACAATTTAATATCTTGTACTTTGCGTTTTGAATCTTGTACTCTTGTAATTCTGAGACGTTTCTTATCAATAATTGGAACCTCTTTGATTGTACTTTGTACTTTTGAGCTTTTTGGTCGTTTGCGTCTTCAATTCGTCGAATCTGTCTTTTGTCTTCACCTTTTATTATTTAAGCGAATATCACTTGTAAATAGAACAATTGCAACTAAAAGCTTGTCTTTCATGAGGGATAATGCTATGAAATATATGTTCGTTTTTAGCATTATCAACGAGCCACTGGTGCAGCTCCTGGTACTAGATCTATTTGAAATTCTACAGATCTAAATGGAGGTAATCCCGGCAACTCTTCCGGAAAGACTTCAGGAAAATCTCTTGCCACAGGCACGTCGTTGATGCACTTCTCTTTTTTTTTGTTTCGACTTTATTAACATGTGCTAGGATAGCATAGCACCCTTTCTTCAAGCACTTTTGAGCTTTCAAACAGCTAATGAGTTTTAACTTTGAGTTACTCTTCTCTCCATAAATCATTACTGGCATTTTATCCTTACGAGGAATGCGAATTGCCTTCTTGGCACACACAACTTCAGCTCCTATTTTGGACATCCAGTCCATGCCGACTATTACGTCAAAACTTCATAATTCTACGGGTATCAAATCAATTTTAAACGTTTCTCCGGCTAAATTTATTTTACAGTCACGGCAAATTTTATCGGCTTTAATTAGTTTACCATTAGCTAACTCAATATGTACTTAGCATCTAGAGGTAATGATGAACAATTCAATTTAGCGTAAAAGTCTCTACACATATAACTTCTATAGGCACCAGTATCAAATATAATAGATGCTGATAAGTTATTAATGGTAAACGTACCCGTAACAAGCTCCGGGTCTTCACACACCTCTCTAGCATTAATAATAAATGCTCTTCCACGTGCAGGTCCGTTATTTTTCTCTGAATTCGGGTACTGGCTCTTATAATGACCCTGTTTCCCACACCCATAACAAGTAACAGTGGCCAAGGCAGTTCTATTTGCATTGGTGGCAGGAGTCTTGGTGTCATTTGTAATTATAACGGGAACCCTACAATCTTCAGTAAGATGACCCATTCGATTACAATTGTTGCATACCACATTACAATAACCAGAGTGATGTTTGTGGCATCTGTTACATAAAGGATTTCATCCCTTGTAACCTAAGCTTGAACCACTACCCGCACCTTGCGTGATTTCTTGTTTCTTGTTGGATTGTTGATTATTACCGTCCCACTTTCTTTTGTTTTCCGATGTCTTGACATAGGTGTTCTTATCCAGAATAATCTGGTCCATCAACTCGTTTGCCATGGTGATGGCTTCGTGAATAGTCTTGGGTTTCGATACTGTAACATTTGCCTTGACATTTTTAGGCAAACCATCTTTGTACAGTTCTATCTTTCGTTCTTCGGTTGGTACCAATTCGGAACATAGCAAAGCTAATTCCATGAATCGCTGATTGTAGTTGGTGAGTTCAGTACCAACAACTTTCAGGCTTCGTAGTTCAGCTTCCAACTTCCTAACCTCGTTCCTTAGACAATACTCGTTGATTAGCATTGTTTTGAATTCTTCCCATGGAGTATCATAAGCTACATCTCCTCCTACGGCCTTCACATAGTTTTTCCACAACGTGAGTGCACTATCTTGTAAGGTGCACGATGCATACTTGGTCATGTCCTTCTCAATACAACCACTTATTTTAAACACAGACTCAATCTTTTCGATCCACCGAGTTAAACCGATCGGTCCTTCTGTTCCACTGAATGATGAGGGCTTGCAACCTTGAAAAGTTTTGTAGGTGCATCCCACACGAGGATTTGGGTTAACTGCAGCACCTCTTGTAGCCTCGACCCATAACATTCTGTCGTTCACTCACTGATTGATGAGTTCCTCGATTTCTTATTCCGTCATTCGGTTCAATCGCTCCATATTCTTCAATAAGAATGAAAAAAATAATTATTCACTTAGAATATTATGGATGTAGTGTGTATTTACAGTACATTATAGCTTATTAATAATATGAACCAGTTATTATTATAAAAGCCTTTTCTTCTTATTAGCGTTTTATAATTATATCTAGGGTAGTACCTACCCGTTAAAGTTCATACTTAATAGCTTAGTACAGAAATTAATTACTACCATCTAAATAATACTCCACCATGGAAAATTATTGCATTTCACACTTCACTAATTTTTACATATGCTTATCTTACATCAAACATTAAGCAAACCACACTAGTAATATTATACAACACGTTATATGATCCCATGGTTTAAAACAACAGCGCATCATTTAACCCAAAACGTTTGTGTTCAAAAAAATCGCTTAACGCTTATCCTGACTATCTCCCTGCGTTTTGGCTGAGGGGCCGAAGAACTGGATGTCGGGATAGAACTAATAGGAATAGCGGGAATAGGAGTGGTAGTGTCTGGTGGAGTTGGTGCCACAACATCCTCACTAAACTCGGGATTTGGATTTTCCAATTCAGTAGCCTTTCGTTTCTTTCCTCGTTCGAACTTGTCTTTCGTAATTTCCTGTATTTCTTCCTCCTCAGGATCACTTTCCGGTTCCTCTTCAATTGATTCATCCGGAAATTGTGAGTCTTCCCCAAAGGTGTCATTTTCATCATCGGATAGGTTAATGACTGGAACACTATCTGAGAATTCTGGTTCGGAGTCGCTGAATGTGATAACAAGTTCTAAGCCAGACATCTATCACATAACAACTAGCACGTTAGTACCACATATTATTTACATATTAATTTTTAACCAACAAGGATAAGCAATAGTTTTCGAAATCAAACATGGTCAAAGTCCAGACTCACTAATGCATCCTAACAAACTCGATAAGACACACTAATGCAAATTTTCTGGTTCTCTAAGACCAACGCTCTGATACCACCTGAAGTGTCCCGTTCATATCGAATATAAACATCACGTACTCATTGGTGTCATCGCGAGGTATTGACCTCTATATTTGACATTTTTCAAAATCTGCATACATTTTTATAATACAAACCATAACCTTTATTATAATCGAAGGTTCAAACAGCATAATAATGATTATCGTTTAGCGATAATCTTAGTTTTACAAACTTTACATTTTATAATAACAATACGATTTCCAACATATTTCACATTACAAATCTTCCGATATGCAGTTTTATTTTTGACACAAATATGCATACTCCAAATCCTGCTTAAATTCGGCATAATGCAGGGGAAGCTTTTAATTATCACCTGAGAATAAACATGCTTAAAACGTCAACATAAAGTTGGTGACATATAGGTTTAATGCTAGCAGCGTTATAAATATAGACCACAAGATTTAATATACATAAACGTTTTAATAAAAATATTCTAAGTGGTTGAGCACTTGATAACCATACTTAACATTTAATCAACGTCGTATATTCCCTTTATTATGAAATCTCACTACACTGTATCAAGTGTAGCCACCGAAACTAAGTACTGTGCAACCGTTGATTACTGGTTGTCCAGTCCGGTTGGGGTTGTCAGGCCCGATAGATCTATCAACAGGATTCGCGTTTACAATACCTCATGTAAATAGTAGTTACCAAGTTACAGGAAAGTATGCCAGTGGTACAACTCAACGTAGAATATATATTTTTAATCACTTGTGTCCATAACGTAAATCATAAAATGCATGTATTCTCATCCTGAAATATTTAGAGTTTAAAAGTGGGACTATATACTCACTTTTGTCTTGAAGATATACGACTTGGTCTCCGATAGATATCACGAACCTAACCATATATAATATATCAACATATTTTCTTTTCAAATAATCGTTACATGTATACTTGTAATACTTTTAATATCTAATAGTCTATAGTAAGCAGTCCGATGTTAGTGGTCCACAATTAGTTGTTCAATAAAATAAATAAAGACCCCATCGTATTCATATTGATCAGAATTAATCTCGACCCATGGTACCGTGTTGTCAAATGACGTGTTGCGTACATAAAGTACCGTGTTGTCAAATGACGTGTTGCGTACAATCATGAGGTCTTATAATTAATCTTCTCGTGTTGTTTACGGGTGGTCCTGAAATATATAAAATCAAATCATAAGTAAATATATATAAAATATCATATTAATTAGCAAAGATATTATTAGTTTAGTTTTACTCCAATTAATTTCGTAGCTAAACTAGCTTCGGATACCCAATTTTGTTTTAGCCGTAGTTTCTTCAATACAACTCCGTTTTTGTTGGTTCAACTTGCCACTTCCTTGGATCGAGCCATTATTTATGAATATGAACTGTAAATACCTTAGTTTGCATTCGAAATCACAGGTTATAGGTCAAACTTTGGTGAATCTTATGAAAGTGATCATTTCCGTCATAAAAACAACATCTAGATGATCATTTTTACAAAAATACTTACACTTTGAGTTACACCATGAGATTTTTATATATTAACATATTCATAATAAATATCATTTTTCCAAAATATAAACTTCCAATTCAAATTTTAATATGATTTTTAATTATCCAACCCAAAACAGCCCCCGGTTGCACTCCGACGACGTAGATTCAGTTTTAAGGTGTTCTTTGTAAAATCAAGTTGTATCTTGTTAAGTTAGCATATTATTATGATATATTACAGGTCTTGAAGTGTTTTAAAATTCAAGTTAGAAGGATCTATTTAGTTTGCGAACAAGTTTGAAATCATTCAAACTATGTTCTTGTTGTTATATATATTCGTAGTAAGATAGTCATATATGAATTGAACAAGATGATGAACCAAGGTTATACCTCAAATATGATGAAGAAAGTTACTGAATAAACAAGATATGAACTTGTTCTTGATGACTTGGAAGATTAAGAAGTAAAATCATGAAAAGAAACAAAGGTTGTAAGTAAGTTTATATCTTGATTTAAGATAAATAACCTACATGAATTGAATCAAAGTTTAAACATAGTTTTACCTTGATTATGAAGCTAAAAGATGGTGAAAATGCTTGGAGATGATCAAGTATGATGTTAGGAGTATTTTGAGAGAGAATTTGGAGTGTAAGTATGAGAAAATGGAATGGAAAAATGGGGTGAAATCATAAAAACGAATTTACTTGTTATATAGAAAAAAAATCCTTAAGTTTGTTTTTTAGCTCATTAGTCATACAAGTTGATAAATAATGGTTCCACATGTTTTTTACTCTAAGATGGCTGCTAAGAATGAATGATTAAAGGTGTATATACCAATAGTAAATACATCTAGAAGCTGCGTACAATACGGTTACATAAACCCTAGGTATACGTGTAAAAATCTTGAGGAAACGGAACGAGAATTCAAATATAACTATCTTTTGTGAATATACTTATATTGTTTTATGTATTTAAACCCTTTAAAAGTAATTAAATACGTATTTATACGATACTTGTATAAGCATTATAGGTTATAGGTATATATATCAAAGAACGTTACGTATAGTTACCGTTTTGAAAACTTTAGTTAGTAGTCTCAAAGTATACTTATAACTCATTGTTATTAGTACACAATGATATGTTAAACCATCCTTAGGTCATGTTAAATATGTATAAATATGTATATGTACACAATCGTATAATTATCATATGTTATATAGTTCGTGATATCATCGGTCAAATTGGACGGTCAAACGTTGTGTAAAACTCTTTTCAAAAACACAAGACTCAACAATTTGGATTGATTATCATGTTGGTAATGTTTAATTTATGTAGATATTAATCTCATATGTATAATACGGTCGAAAAAATCCGGGTCGTTACAAGTGATACGCAGTGTTAAGTACGCTAACGGATGTTATGAACACCGATGGTCTTTCGCGAGCACCATTCCCTTGTACGATCGGTTAACCATGGTTATGTGTTGTAGTTTAGCATATTTTATTATCCGGGTTATATGTTATTGTTTGTGCTAGCTTGCAGTATCGGAGTTTAGCGTTATACCTTGCGATGGTATGCTATTTAAATTGCTAGCGTGTAGGAGGTAGTTGTGTAAGTGATTGCAAGTAAGTAGGTTATATATGTATGTGTATAATTATTGCATTCACTAAGCGTTTTGCTTACCCTCTCGTTGTTTACCTTTTTAGGTTCCGGCGTGGACAAAGGCAAGGGTATTCGTTTGGATTAGAGATCTCCCACCTTGTTATGACAGTGGACGCTTTTGGATTTTGGCCTAGGTGTGGGGTAGTTTAGTCCCAAATACCATGCTCGTTAAATGTTTGGAAATTAAACTATTTGGGTCAAAATTGCTAAATTAATGTATTTAATGGGTCGTTGGAGTCCCAGGGGTCGTTGTGCCCATTTTGTTGTATAAACACTTTTATTTTATGAATCGAATGTACTTGGTGTCTTTAGCTCATGTTGTTGAGTATGCGTTTGGGTTAACACTAAAAAAAATTAAAACAGCATTTCCCAGGTACAGGAGCGCCGCTTTTGTATCAAAAGCGCCGCTCCTGGTCAGTCTTTCGTGGAGTTTTTCAACAGGCGGTAGAAGCGCCGCTCCTGGAGTTAAAAAGCCGCTTCTGGGTCTTCAAAAGTGCCGCACTTGGTTTTGGTGCGCCGCTCCTGTACTTTTTAAAAAAAATTGCCGGTTTTAATTAAACAGTTTTAAGTTGTTTCAAGTGGTATCAGAGCATGGTCTAAGGAATTTAGGCGACTTGAGATAGGTGCCTAGACTTAGACTCTATTGTGTATGCGTTTTATGCGGGACTTGTAGGATACGAGTCGGACTGGGATTGGTTAGTGCCTAGGCTTAGGTGAACTAACCTGATGATAATTGTTTTGTATTGTGTTTGCGATCATCAAGCGAGATAGACATTGTACTAGCAAGTTGATGCGACGTGCTCGCGTAACAATGACTAGCTACCATTGTTACGGGTGCAAATCACTTCAAGCAATCAATGTACGACGAGTATTGAGTGAGATGGGGCGGTATGGTATACGTATGTCGTTTCCTTTCATTTTGTTGTTTAACCTATTCTATTTTATAGAATGAATATGTGAAACGGGCATGATACCGATAATGGATGTACGAGCGGAGACTCCGAGTTCACAGCCAAGGTTGAGGCCATTTTGCAAAAGAATCATGTGACTTTTCTAGCGGATGTTAAGAAAATGTTCCTAGAGTCAGTTGACGAGCAAGTAACCGATCTAATCAAGGAACAAGTTAATGCTATTATTCACGACGATAATGTTGGAAGGCGAGACCTCCACTATAAGAATTTCAAGGATGCTCAATCTCCCACCTTTGATGGTGAGCGAGACCCGCTCAAGAGTGCTCGTTGGGTCTTCGATATGGAGGGGGCCTTCCACACTAGTGAATGCCCTCTTGATAAAAAGACGAGGTATGGAATTAGCATGTTGAGGGGCGATGCCAAGTTGTGGTGGGACGCGAAAATTCGACTTTACGGGGAAGAGCAAAGTATGAGTTTGACGTGGGACGAGTTTAAGGCGGAATTTTTCAAAGAGTACCGAACTTCGGCCGATCTTTCGAGGCTTAAGGACGAGTTGCGTGGTTTGAAATAAGGGTCAATGGATTTGAACAATCTTAAGTCCACTTCCTTATCGAAGACCCAATTTTGCCCGGAGTATGTCAGGAATGATCATATGTTGAAGGTAGGCTTCTATAGAACTTTGAAAGACAACTATCAAGAGAAGATTAGTAGGGACTCGGTGAAAACTTTTGATGAGTTGTTCGACATAGCTAAGGGTTTCGAGTCACTTGTTCCGAGAAAGAGTAACTTCGCCTTTAGCAAACAAAAATTTGAAGCTACTAGTCATTCTAACAAGAAGAGTAGGGTGCGACCGAGAGCGTCAGTAGTGTGAAGAAGGGTGCTTCCGGGGGTTTTTCTTATACGTGCTAAAATTGTGGACAAAAGGGTCATATGGCTCGTGATTGCCCGAACCCATCTTCCAAAAAATAAAATCACGTGTTTTAATTGTCAAAAGGAAGGACACCGAAAGTCGGAGTGTCCCGATTTTCGGAATGATCAAGTTAAGAGACTAGAGAAAGCGGCGGGTACGGCTAGGGGATGAAATTATTTGATGACCAATGACGAAGCCAAACAATCCAATGAAGTCGTCTCAGGTACTTTCATGGTTAACTCTAATCCAGCAAGGATACTATTTGATAGCGGTGCTAATTTATCGTTTGTATCTTCGAACTTTGTGCCTAAGCTTAAGAGACCGCTAGCTAAGTTAAATCATCCGGTAGAAGTGGAAATAGCGGATGGCAAGACGGTGAGAGGACCCGTCCAAATCCATAAGAATGAATACAATAACATATGGTTACATCGCAAGGTATTTGACCTCTATATGATAAATTTTACAAATATTGCATTCATTTTTAAAAGACAGACTTTCATTTCATCGAAAGTTGACAGGCATGCATACCATTCTATAACATCCAAACTATAAATGACCTAATCTGTCATTTACTTTAGTAATAATCTTTATTGAACTCAATGACTTGAATGCAACGTCTTTTGAAATATTCCATGAATGACTCCAAGTAATATCTCTAAAATGAACAAATGCACAGCGGAAGATTTCTTTCAAACCTGAGAATAAACATGCATTCAAGTGTCAACCAAAAGGTTGGTGAGTTCATTAATTTATCGTAATCAATCATTTCCATAATTTTAATAGACCACAAGATTTCATTTAATCAATAATCATACACTCGTAAGTGTTTCATATGGATTGAACACCTGGTAAGCGACATTAACAAAATGCATCTAGAATATCCCCAAACATATAAACATCGAAGTACTAAAGCAGTTTAAATTCTCTGACTGAGGCTTGTCAAGGCCCATAGATCTATCTTTAGGATTCGCGTCAATTGGTGGCAATTATAATAAACACCAATTCATAGGCTACCAAGTTCAACAAGGGTGATATCCAGTATAACAATTCAACCATAGAATGTAGTTTCGATTACTTGTGTCTATTTCGTCAAAAATTTATAACAGTGCATGTATTCTCAGTCCCAAAAATATATATTGCAAAAGTATTTAAAAAGGGAGTAATGAAACTCACAATACTGTATTTCATAGTAAAAATACATATGGCGTCATTGAACAAGTGCAAGGTTAGCCTTGGATTCAAGAACCTATATTAATTATACATACATATATATATATATATATATATATATATATATATATATATATATATATATATATATATATATATATATATATATATATATATATATATATATATATTGGTCAATAACTGTCTAACAATTTAGGTCAGGTCGTAGTGTATCACAATCCTAATGCTCGAGATCGATATGTAAAAGTCAACAAAAGTTGATTTGACCCAAAATGATTTACAGGTCCATACATGTTCAATATGAAATTTAAATAATCGTTTTATATATTTAAATATATTTATCAGATTTTATTAGAGAAAATAATATAAGTCATTTATTAATAATAAAAATTTATATTACAATTTATATATGATAAAAATATACTTTTATATATCTTAAATAATAAAATTTATAAAGTTCACTTAATATCATTAAAATATAGTGATATGTAATATTAATGTAATTATATTACGTGTGGTAAAAATGTCTCTGTATTATATATTTATTTGATAAAATAATATTGATAGTAATAATAATGAGTAAAAGTTGTATTATTTTATAATAATAATAATAATAATAATAATAATAATAATAATAATAATTATAATAATAATAATAATAATAATTATCATTATTCTACTAATAAAAATAACAATATTTATATTTACTAAAAATGATATTAAGTATGACAAATGATAATTTTATTCATGATAATAGTAACGATACTTTTTAATATTAACAGTAATAATAATAATATTTTATAAAGATAATAATTCTATTCAAAATGATAATTAAATAATAATACTAAATGATAATAATAATGATATCTTATAATAACAATGATATTTCTATTAAAAATGATGATCTTAGTAAGATGATAGTTTTAATATTAATAATACTTTTAATAGTAAAAATAATGAAAACGATATTTTTATCTAAATCAATGTCTTTCAATATTTTAATTTCATCATGATACTTCTACTCATTATTTCCTAATTAATTTGTTAATAGCTTTTAGTCGTCTTTTATATCGCGTTCATAATAATGATAATAATAGTAATCATAATAATTAGATGTTATTAATATTAGTTTTAATTATAATAATACTAATAATAATAAATATTATGATAATGATAATACTAATAACTATTTTAATGATAATAATAATAGTGATAATAATACTAATTATAACTTTAACGATAATAACGATAGTAATAATAATAAAAAATAAAACTTTTTAATGATAATACATTTTATTAATAACGATAATGATGATAATAATAATAATAATAATAATAATAATAATAATAATAATAATAATAATAATAATAATAATAATAATTAGATAGTAATTATAATGACGATAATAACGACGATAGTAATAATAATCATTTTAACAATAACTATACTAAAAGTAATAATAATTCAGTTGACTATATCTTTTAATCCGTTCATCGAAATCAGACGAGTTCCAAATGAAAAGTTATTAATTTTTTGCCAGCTTTCCAACGACATGCTATCATATACCTTATCTCAGTAGCATATGTATCTAAATCAGGATTCAACATAACCTATCTAACGACATTAATAAACGTACAAGCATGTATAATCCTATCTACTCAAGCACTAGTCAGGGATACACTAATAATATATAAAAGTTAAAATATGAATGCTCACGTATCAATATTGTAATTCAATATTGCAGGATAGTACGTAGAAGCAACAAAAATGATAAACGTTAGGTTGACCTCACGAGCAATACCCTCGAACAATACTCATAACCTCTATAGCTATAACCCATAATTTCCTTAGCTTTATCTCATTTGAAAACTTATTTTGAAATTGCCTGAACATAACTCCATCGTAGTAATTCATGTATACTAATAATATCTTGAAATAGTACTAAGTAAATATATATATGTAAATCGATTGAGAGAGTTCAGAGAAATATATTTTCAAGTTTCTATGAAATAATGAAACCTATTGAATTCTATTTATAATAGATTTTTGAATTATTAAAGTAAATTATTAAAGTATAAATTATTAAAGTGAATTATTAAAGTATGAATTATTAAAGTGAATTATTAAAGTATGAATTATTAAAGTGAATTATTAAAGTATGAATTATTAAAGTAAATTATTAAAGTATGAATTATAAAGTGAATTATTAAAGTAAAAGTAAAGTAAAAGTAAAGTAAAAGGTAAAGTTAAAGTATAGTAAAAGTATAAAACTATGTACGTATAATACGCGTATAAATATATATAATATTAATTTAAATCGTTATATATATTTAATAAAATAATATATAAATATCGTTATCTTTATCATACTGGTTAAGAAATGAGTTGTCAAAAGTGGTTCTAGATATTTATAAAAGTTATGTACGTTTTAATAATAAAGTTCTTTTGAAAACATTTTTGTACGTTTGGAACTAAATTAAATAAATATGATAATTTTGTTTTCCAAAACTAAATATATTTAAGAATCATTTTGTTAAAAGGTTAAAATAATGGAAATCGTTATATCATAAAACGTTTTAGAAAAATAGAATTATATATATTCATAATAGGTTTCAAGTTTTTAAATTACAGTCTGTTGATGAAGTATGAGATAAAGTCCAAAGGTTAAATAAACGTATGAAATCATCTTAATAAAAAATGTCGAGTTACTTAACTTGTCAATATCCAACATCTAAGTTATTTACACACCTCGTTCTTACTTTAACATTAAATAAAATGAAAGTTAACATAGTTATCTTATCAAGGCCACGAGGAAAATATTATAAAACATGAACTGGAAATTAATCAGGAATTTCTACTAACCCTTGTCTAGTTCCCGTTAATTGACACATTTGTTCTTACTTATAAATCACTTTACCATTTTCCGAATGTTGTCAAAAAGAATAGATTTCTTAAATCACAGTGGACCTCATAACATAGACTCGTAATCATATCACAATGTATCTGATAATTCAATCATTTAATATTATCTTTTAATTCCGTCGATAAATATATTAAACATATATTGAAAAAAATACGTTTATGTAAAGTATTATACATCTAATACTTTGTTAACGTTTTCAATTAATATAACTATATTATATATATCTATATACACATAAATGTTCGTGAATCGTCTAGCACAGTCAAAGGGTAATTGATTACATGAACACAGTTCAAAGTTTTTGAGATTTCAACATTACAGACCATGTTTATCGTGTCGGAAACATATAAAGATCAAGTTTAAATTTGGTCGGAAATTTTCGGGTTATCACAGTACCTACCCGTTAAAGAAATTTCGTCCCAAAATTTGATTGGGATCGTCATGGCTGACAATAAGTATGTTTTCATGACGCATACAAGCTAAAAATTAGAGTTTTATCATCATCGAGTAATATAGATAAAACAGTTTGATTTTGTGAAGAGTACGAGTGAAGTTATCACAAAAGAGTGAAATGAATAAATGTAGATTCGTCATATCTTTTGACGTAGATAGGATTGATTTCCGGAGTTCAAGGGATTTAGAGAAAATCTTCGTAATAAGATTTGATTCTTCGGTAATTAAGAAAATTAGGATCTTCTTTGATTAAATGCAATAACCTGTCACGATTGCTCTGTCAGATTTTTCGCTATAAATCTACTCCCTTCGTTTCTTTATTTCCACAGCTCACTTTCTATTCTTCCTCCCTCAATTCATACTTTAAAGCATTCATCAATATGGTTCATCCAGTTCTGCTTCTTGATATATTTCTAACTTTCATATCTCTCATTCTTCTTTTTCATCTACCGCCAGAAGAATCTATTTACTTCTACTATACTCTTGGTTTTATAGTGTTTTTAGTTCTCCCGTGTCTTTATATTACTATATGCATCGATATATATGGTTTGTAATTTCTGAGTTGTTGTTGGGCTTTATATCTTCCCTTATATTTCAAAGTCCCTGCTTATGTCTTCAATAATCATTGTCATCCACAGTTAATGCTCTCTCCTATTTGCTGCGATTTATACTCTAATTTCTATTTCGGAGCTTTATTCTTTTGTTTTCTCTTCTTGCCGTTAAGCACCGCATGTAATGGTCCAGAATTTGTAGATATGAATTTTGGAATGAACATAGTTAATGTTCTAAGAAGGAAATTGTAATGGCACGATCTTGATTTGTCAAATTACCAGAATACCTCAGAAAAGACCGAATCATCAAGAAAAATATTTTCTTGATATGTTTAGAGGTTAAGTAGAATACAAGAATCGTGTAACATGGCACATGATGACGTTATGATCTGTGAATCATCATGTTCCATTTAGAAACTCAGCATGACTTACTGTAATATAATCACGTTGATCAAGTGTCATTATATTATACTAACTCATGCTTCAGTTCTCAACACTACTTCAAAAGCATTCATATTTTAAGTTCAAATTTTTCAGAATTTAGTAACTAAAACAGTTTCCTTTATGATGTAATACAAATAACGCGAAGAGATAATTGATTTCAGATAAGAAGGGTTATGAAAATATCTTCAGAAATATCTAAGATATTTATAATGAAAGATATGATGATATCTTAGAATTTCTTATATCAGATGATGATGAAGAATATTGTCCGCAAGGGTTTAGAGCCAGGAGCAAGGTATTCGTTAATAACTTCAGCAGATACTGAATCATTTGGATTCTTTGAAGGCAGGTTTAGTCTTTGTTATTTGTCCACAGCATCCTTCATAGTTTGCTCAATCCGTTTTCCAGTTCCAAATCTTCTCTTTTTCTGAGCTTTTCCAACACCCTATTCTTTATTATCAAAATCTCGACTGTTAAGGTCGTTTACAGTTTTTGCTGCTTCATCAGCATTTTTCCAAAATTCGGAGATCTAGTTCGCAGTTTAAGGTGTTTTTCAGAAACTTCACATTCAAAGTATGTAAGTTTAGGAGATAGACGTTATATGTATATATAACTGTTGAAGTGAAAATGCTGCGAGATTCGAGATTGATGATTGATGATTTTTGATAGTTGGTATGGCAATTATTGTTACAGAATGCAGATGAGTAGATGATGGGGTTTCAATGAGTACATATAATGATTTTTCGGAGAGACTTACTCTAAAGGGTAACGAAGTTGCTGGTACATAGGGATGGCAATGGGCGAGAAAAAACCCGTAACCCGCGGGTACCCGATCCGCGATGGGCTGGTAAAATCATTAAATCTTACCCGCGGGTACGGGTAAAAACTTATACCGGCCGACGTGTCGCGGGCGGGTCGCGGGTATGTACTACCCGTCGCGGGTAAAACCCGACCCGTGAATACATGAGACTTTTCTTAATTTACCCACGAATAAATACTTACAATTATTAAATTTAAAAGCTATTTTACTAGTATTTAAATAATGATTAAAAATATAATATTATATACATGTAAAAAACTTAATTTTCACGTCATTATACATATAGTTTGTACATATAATTTTATAATTAATAAAGTTATTTGGATTTTCTAATTAAAAAATTGTATATTATTATTACCCGTGGGTTACCCGCGGGTCACGTGCATGGGCGAAATTTTTTTACCCGTGGGCGGGTAACGGGTTTCAACGTGCAAAAAAGAAACCCGACGGGCGGGTCGTGGGTATATAGAACCCGTGCCTGTTACCCGCGGGTGCCATCCCTACTGGTACATCTGCTGATAATGTCGTGGAATATAAAAGGTTCTCCGGTAACAAAAGGGTAATCGTTTATATCAGGGTTATAATAAGGCTACTTCAGATGGAAAATCGAAATTGACTTGCTGGAGCTGTGACAAAATTTGTTACTTTGAAAAGGAATTGTAAAGTTATTTTTGCTAATAAATGCCAAAGGATCTGACGCGGATACGTGTTAAACTATGACTTTGGTTTCAAGAGTTTTTCAGGTGCATGACTGTGGGTAACATGTGGTTGGATCATCATCTCGATTGCTCATTATTTGAAGTGTCTTTAGGAATTTTGAGGGGTTTGGACATAGATTGTAATCGTTAATATTCATATGAGGTTCTAGAATTTTGAATGATACAAATACTTTTCTGGGTTCTATGAATAGAAATAATGTTCTAGCACAGTTTTGAAGTCAAAGTATAGCTTTGAAAGATGTAGGGATCTAAGAGTGATACCTTCTGCTAAATCTTGACTTGGATTTCTGATATGTTCAAAATCAGGATATGTAATTTATGAAAATGGTTGTCCTGATTTTATGAAAGAATGTGTATCGCTGTAAAAGTAGTGAATATAGTGGATGAATTTTGATTTAGAATTGAAGAATGTACAGTGTATCATATTAATTGTGAATTTATATATTTCTCGGGCATTACCTACCCGTTAAAAGTTTCACAAATAATATTTTGTAAAAGAGAATTTCTATTACAATCTTTATGAAAATGTATGTATATTTTCTTCAGATGTAATATAGATTTAATGAGTTAATATTAAATTAAACTCGATTGATTTACGGTTGGAACTAGAATTGAATAATTCCTAAAACTTTAGAAATTATGTAATCTTCGCAAATTATTTTTTCAACGTAAATGAAATCATGAATCAATACTTCATTATTCATTTTTATAGATATTTCTTCGGTGAATGATGTTGGTGCTCGTGGAATAAAATACGAATCATGTTGTCTAAAAAGTTTCGAGTATATCGAAGGTGTAAAATCAAATATGTAATTGAATACTACACTTAGTTTATTATGAAACGGAATTCATTGAATTTGAAAAAGAGATTGTAGTCAATGATGGTTAAGTTGCTAACGAAGGATGTACATTATAGCATATTAGTCATATGAATATGAATTAACCGAGTAGTATTTACCCCTTTTTCAATTCATACATAATAGCTTAGTACTAAAAGATATATTATGTTTCCAAAATTTATATAATATATAAATTCTTTGGAAATAATGAGTTAATACTTCATAACTCATTATTTCAATATATCCATAGGTGATTGTGGTGTTGATATCGTTTGTGGTTATGTAACTGGTGGAGCTTGTAGTGTTACAGGTGTTGCTGGTATTGGTAATACTAATGGTGATGCTGGAGGTACTGACGGTGCTAGTGATGTTGACGGTACTGTTGATGCTGCTGGTAACAAGTCTAGCTTGTAATTCGTGCATCATACTTGTCAGGGTTTCTATTCTTCCCTGTATCATCTCTATCCATCCATTCATCTTGGTTTACGGTTATGATTAGAATAAATAATCTTTAAAACTTTTATAGATTACATAATCACCAGAGAATATTTCTCCGATGAAATTATGAATCAATATTTCATCGTTTGTTGTTGTTGGTACTCCTTGGTATCTATGGTGTGTGTGATGTTGATGCTCGAGGTACCGCTTGTGATGTTGGGTGTGGGATGCGGATGTTGGTGTTGGTGGTGGTGATGGTACTGTTGGTATTGCTGATGGTGGTATTGTTGATGCCAATGATGTTGCTGGTGCTTATAACCTTTGCACCATATTCTCCAAAACCAAATACTCGAGCACGGAGCTCATTGACTTCTTCTATTACACCAGGACGATCAGTGGTTCAGACGAGAAGGTGAATAAGATCTAGAATCTGAGATAATATGTAATCGTGACGAGACACTCTGGAAATGAGGGAGAAAATGGTGTCTCGGACAGGTTCGCCGGTAAGTGCTTCAGGTTCATCGCCAAGAAGACAATGTGGTGGATGGAAGGGATCACCTTCTTCTTGTCTCCAATGATTGAGAAGGTTACGAACCCATCCCCAATTCATCCAGAATAGATGATGGCTGATTGGTTGATCCATTCCAGTCACACTGCTTTCGGAGCTTGAGTGGGATTCCATTTCGGAATTCGAGGGACTTGAACTAGTGGAGAGTTCCATTTCGTACGATTGAATAAAGGATTTTTCGATACGAAATGATTTCTGGCTAACGGATGGTATTCTAATTACATAGAATATCTATATATATATATATATATATATATATATATATATATATATATATATATATATATATATATATATATATATATATATAACAAAAGATTTCGTAAATTACGGAGGGATTTACAGAATATGCCAGGCAAAGTTTACAATAACAGATACACTAAGATATTAGCAGATACGCTAAGATATGAATTTTGTCTATACACTATTTATGCAATCAATGCAGTAAGATGTGTCTAGACTAAGAGTGATAAGCAGGTAATTTCCGACAGAAAATGATAAGCAAAACTTTTGACATGCAGCTAAGGTCGAAGTCCAGACTCACTAATGCATCCTAACGACTATCAGTTAGACACACTAATGCAGACCTGGTACGCTAAGACCACCGCTCTGATATCACATGAGACGACCCGTCCAAATCTATAAGAACGAATACAATAACATATGGTTACATCGCGAGGTATTTGACCTCTATATGATAAATTTTACAAACATTGCATTCATTTTTAAAAGTTAGACCTTCATTTCATCAAAAGTTGAGAGGCATGCATACCATTCCATAACATCCAAACTATAAATGACCTAATCTGTCATTTACTTTAGTAATAATCTTTATTGAACTCAATGACTTGAATGCAACGTCTTTTGAAATATGCCATGAATGACATCAAGTAATATCTCTAAAATGAGCAAATGCACAGCGGAAGATTTCTTTCAAACCTGAGAATAAACATGCTTTCAAGTGTCAACCAAAAGGTTGGTGAGTTCATTAGTTTATCGTAATCAATCATTTCCATAATTTTAATAGACCACAAGATTTCATTTAATCAATAATCATACACTCGTAAGTGTTTAAAATTCATTCGTATGGATTGAACACCTGGTAACCGACATTAACAAAATGCATCTAGAATATCCCCAAACATATAAACATCGAAGTACTAAAGCAGTTCAAATTCTCTAACTGGGGCTTGTCAAGGCCCATAGATCTATATTTAGGATTCACGTCAATTGGTGGCAATTATAATAAACACCAATTCTTAGGCTACCAAGTTCAACAAGGGCGATATCCGGTATAACAATTCAACCATAGAATGTAGTTTCGATTACTTGTATCTATTTCGTCAAACATTTATAAAAGTGCATGTATTCTCAGTCCCAAAAATATATATTGCAAAAGCATTTAAAAAGGGAATACTGAAACTCACAATACTGTATTTCGTAGTAAAAATACATATGACGTCATTGAACAAGTGCAAGGTTGGCCTTGGATTCACGAACCTATATTAATTATATATATATATATATATATATATATATATATATATATATATATATATATATATATATATATATATATTGGTCAATAACTGTCTAACAATTTAGGTCAGGTCGTAGTGTATCACAATCCTAATGCTCGAGATCGATATGTAAAAGTCAACAAAAGTTGATTTGACCCAAAATGATTTACAGGTCCATACATGTTCAATATGAAATTTAAATAATCTTTTTATATATTTAAATATATTCATCAGATTTTATTAGAGAAAATAATATGTCATTTATTAATAATAAAAATTTATATTACAATTTATATATGATAAAAATATACTTTTATATATCTTAAATAATAAAATTTATAAAGTTCACTTAATATTATAAAAATATAGTAATATGTAATATTAATGTAATTATATTACGTGTGGTAAAAATGTCTCTGTATTATATATTTATTTGATAAAATAATATTGATAGTAATAATAATGAGTAAAAGTTGTATTATTTTGTAATAATAATAATAATAATTATCATTATTCTACTAATAAAAATAACAATACTTATATTTACTAAAAATGAAATTAAATATGACAAATGATAATTCTATTCATGATAATAGTAACGATACTTTTTAATATTAACAGTAATAATAATAATAATATTTTATAAAGATAATAATTCTATTCAAAATGATAATAAAATAATAATACTAAATGATAATAATAATGATACTTTATAATAACAATGATATTTCTATTAAAAATGATGATCTTAGTAAGATGATAGTTTTAATATTAATAATACTTTTAATAGTAAAAATAATGAAAACGATATTTTTATCTAAATCAATGTCTTTCAATATTTTAATTTCATCATGATACTTATACTCATTATTTCCTAATTAATTTGTTAATAGCTTTTAGTCGTCTTTTATATCGCGTTCATAATAATGATAATAATAGTAATCATAATAATTAGATGTTATTAATATTAGTTTTAATTATAATAATACTAATAATAATAAATATTATGATAATGATAATACTAATAACTATTTTAATGATAATAATAATAATGGTAATAATACTAATTATAACTTTAACGATAATAACGATAGTAATAATAATAAAAAATAACAATTTTTAATAATAATACATTTTATTAATAACGGTAATGATAATAATAATAATAATAATAATAATAATAATAATAATAATAATAATAATAATAATTAGATAGTAATTATAACGACGATAATAACGACGATAGTAATAATAATCATTTTAACAATAAATATACTAAAAGTAATAATAATTCAGTTGACTATATCTTTTAATCCGTTCATCGAAATCACACGAGTTCTAAATGAAAAGTTATTAATTTTTCGCCAGCTTTTCAACGACATGCATATCATATACCTTATCTCTGTAGCATATGTATCTAAATCAAGATTCAACATAACCTATCTAACGACAATAATAAACGTACAAGCATGTATAATCCTATCTACTCGAGCACTAGTCAGGGATACACTAATAATATATAAAAGTTAAAATATGAATGCTCACGTATCAATATTGTGATTCGATATTGCAGGAAAGTACGTAGACGCAACGAAAATGATAAACGTTAGGTTGACCTCACGAGCAATACCCTCGAACAATACCCATAACCTCCATAGCTATAACCCATAATTTCCTTAGCTCTATCCCATTTGAAAACTTATTTTGAAATCGCCTGAACATAACTCCGTCGTAGTATTTCATGTATACTAATAATATCTTGAAATAGTACTGAGTAAATATATATATGCAAATCGATTGAGAGAGTTCAGAGAAATATATTTTCAAGTTTCTATGAAATAATGAAACCTATTGAATTCTATTTATAATAGATTTTTAAATTATTAAAGTGAATTATTAAAGTATGAATTATTAAAGTGAATTATTAAAGTATGAATTATTAAAGTGAATTATTAAAGTATGAATTATTAAAGTGAATTATTAAAGCTAAAGTAAAGTAAAAGTAAAGTAAAAGGTAAAGTTAAAGTATAGTAAAAGTATAAAACTATGTACGTATAATACGCGTATAAATATATATAATATTAATTTAAATTGTTATATATATTTAATAAAATAATATATAAATATCGTTATCTTTATCATACTAGTTAAGAAATGAGTTGTCAAAAGTGGTTCTAGATATTTATAAAAGTTATATACATTTTAATAATAAAGTTCTTTTTAAACTGAAAACGTTTTTGTACGTTTGGAACTAAATCAAATAAATATGATAATTTTGTTTTCCAAAACTAAATATATTTAAGAATCATTTTGTTAAAAGGTTAAAATAATGGAAATCGTTATATCATAAAACGTTTTAGAAAAATAGAATTATATATATTCATAATAGGTTTCAAGTTTTTAAATTACAGTCTGTTGGTGAAGTATGGGATAAAGTCCAAAGGTTAAACAAACGTATGAAATCATCTTAATGAAAAATGTCGAGTTACTTAACTTGTCAATATCCAACATCTAAGTTATTTACACACCACGTTCTTACTTTCACATTAAATAAAATGAAAGTTAACATAGTTATCTTATCAAGGTCACGAGGAAAATATTATAAAACATGAATTGGAAATTAATCAGGAATTTCCACTAACCCTTGTCTAGTTCCCGTTAATTGACACATTTGTTCTTACTTATAAATCACTTTACCATTTTCCGAATGTTGTCAAAAAGAATAGATTTCTTAAATCACAGTGGACCTCATAACATAGACTCGTAATCATATCACAATGTATCTGATAATTCAATCATTTAATATTATCTTTTAATTCCGTCGATAAATATATTAAACATATATTGAAACAAATATGTTTATGTAAAGTATTATACATCTAATACTTTGTTAACGTTTTCAATTAATATAACTATATTATATATATCTGTATACACATAAATGTTCGTGAATCGTCGAGCACAGTCAAAGGGTAATTGATTACATGAACACAGTTCAAAGTTTTTGAGATTTCAACATTATAGACCTTGCTTATCATGTCGGAAACATATAAAGATCAAGTTTAAATTTGGTCGGAAATTTTCGGGTTGTCACAGACGGTGCTATTGGTTGATGTGTGTAAAAATTGTAATGTAGTGTTTGGTGCCGAAACCTTTAAAATCGATCTTATCTCGATGACGTTGGGTGAGTTTGATATCTTTGTTGGTATGGATTGGCTCGATCGTTATAGAGCCGATATTGCATGCCATGAAAAGTTTATTCGTGTGAAGGCCCCAAGTGGGGGAGAGCTAATTATTCATGGTGATAAGCGGAGAAGACTTGTGCCATTATGCACTTATGTGCGGGTACGTCATTTCCTTAGCAGTGGTGGCATGGCTTTTCTTGTCCATGTAGTTGATACTCGTGAAGAGCCACCATCCATTCGTGAAATTCTGGTGGTTAATGAATTCGAAGACGTTTTTCCGGATGAATTACCGGGTGTTCCGGCAGAAAGACAAGTCGAATTTCACATTGAGTTGGTTCCGGGGGCTACTCCCATTGCTAAAACTCCTTATCGTTTAGCACCAACAGAAATGCAAGAGTTGTTGAATCAAACCCAAGAGTTGCTTGATAAGGGTTTTATTCGACCGAGTGCTTCACCGTGGGGTGCTCCGATTTTGTTCATAATGAAGAAGGATGGTAGTATGCGGATGTGTATCGATTATCGGGAGTTGAATAAAGTGACGATCAAGAATCGTTATCCCTTACCTCGGATTGACGATTTGTTTGACCAACTCCAAGGCGCGACTTATTTTTCTAAAATTGACTTACGGTCCGGCTATCATCAGATGCGGGTTCGTGAGGAAGATATTGAGAAAACGGCCTTTCGAACTCGTTACGGGCATTTTGAGTTTGTAGTTATGTCTTTAGGTCTTACGAATGAACCGACGGCATTCATGGATCTTATGAACCGAGTGTGCCAACCTATGTTGGACAAGTCGGTAATTGTGTTCATTAACGACATACTTGTCTATTCTAAGAGTATGAAGGAACATGAACATCACTTGCGCGAAGTGTTGAAGACGTTGCAGAAGAAGAAGTTGTATGCTAAGTATTCCAAGTGTGAATTTTGGTTAAGGTAAGTGCAATTCCTTGGCCATATTGTGAATAAAGAAGGCATTCAAGTAGATCTGGGGAAGATAGAGGCGGTAAAGAGTTGGGGACAACCGACTACACCTACGGAAATTCGAAGTTTTCTCGGATTGGCCGGGTATTATCGCCGATTTATCCAAAACTTTTCTAAGATCGCTTCTCCATTGACGAAGTTGATGAGGAAGAACGCGAGATTCAATTGGGAGAATGAGCAAGAAATTGCATTTCAATTGTTGAAGGAGAAATTATGTCAAGCTCCGGTGTTGGTGTTATCGGAAGGTGTAGAAGATATGACGGTTTATTGTGATTCCTCATTTAATGGGCTCGAGTGTGTCCTAATGCAACGGGGTAAAGTCATCGCTTATCCCTCTAGACAATTAAAGGAAAACAAAAAGAGATATCCGACTCATGACCTTGAGTTGGCATCGGTGGTTCATGCGTTGAAGATTTGGCGCCACTACTTGTATGGTGTCAAGTGTACGATTTATTTGGATCACAAGAGTTTGAAACATCTCTTTGAGTAACAAGATTTGAACAATCGTCAACGTCGTTAGATCGATTTGGTAAAAGATTACGATTGTGAGATACTTTACCATTCGGGTAAGGCGAATGTGGTTGCGGATCAGTTAAGTCGAAAGAGTCAATATCTGGCAATACGAGTGGAATCGTTACGCATGACCATTACTAACGATTTCCTTGTAAATCTCGGTGAGATCCAAATTGAAGCTTTTGTTAACAACAAGCACGAAGAACGAATCATGGGGCAAACAGAGTCTATTACCTTAGGCCCGCATGGTTTGTTGTCTTTTCAAGGAAGAGTGTGGGTGCCTAAGATGGGTGATTATCGACAAATGCTATGTGACGCCCCGTACTAAATCAACATGTACGGACCATCAACAACAGGATCATTACAAGGTCAAACACTATATGCATTTTCAAAACAAGTTTGCATTCATGATAAAAGGTGACGTCATAACCAACGTCAAATGTTTTACATCAAAAGTATGCCTCAATGAACAGAAGAAATTAGAAATAGTACGTGACCCTCAGGTCGTTACAAATCATAGTTCAAAAGTATTAAAGTTATGAATGCAAGATAAACAGTTCATGCGGTGATGACTCTAGAGCAGCAGGTGTCTACAGCAAGACTAGTATACAGCGGAAGTGGCTAACCTTAAGCACCTGAGAAAAACATGCTTAAAAACGTCAACACAGAGGTTTATGAGCTATAGTTTAAGTATAACAGTAATGTAAGGTAGGCTATGAGATTTCAGTGCTTCAACAAGCCTTTAAATCAGTAATCCAAATCAGTATGATAAAGTATATGTTCAACCGTGGGCACTCGGTAACTAACTTAACGTTTAATAATATATCACCCCCTAAAAGTACACTTGGCAAGTGCGTATGTTTACGAAGTATTAAACACTCGTTAAATGCTAGCGCAACTAGCCTGAGTGGGGATGTCAAACCATATGGATCCATATCTAAGATTCGCGTTCACCGGTTCAAAAACCAATGACTAAACGTTACCGAGCTAAAGGGAATGTTTATGCTGTTGTATAACCCACACATATATAATGTTTAAGTACTCGTGCCTAGTATGTAAAACATAAAATGTGCATGTATTCTCAGTTCCCAAAATAGTTAAAGTAAAAAGGGATGCTATAACTCACAGTGGTAAAGTAGTGGTAAAGTCGAGTCGGGAAATAAGCAAGTACGTAGGTCCGGAAAGTCCTCAACCTAAGTCAAATAGTACTAAGTCAGTAAATCGTCCCAATAGGTTTAAATGTATGTAAATTAGGTCTTAAGGGTCATCATCATTCATCATCAAACAAAAGGTGTAAAGTAAGTTTCGTTCATGAAAGGAGTTTAAAACAAAGGCTGAGTTCGATCAGTCACCACGGCGTCTATACCTACTGAAATAAGGTGAGACCAGTGGCCATGGCTCCGTATATGAGTCCTTTAGTTGTGGTAAAAATTCCAGAAGCAAACTCGTCTTCATTTGACCGTGGCGACGGTCTAAGTGCGAGTAGGTCAGAGTTTTCAGCACAACGTTAAAAGGACATAGTGACAATCGGAGGGCCATAAATCCTAAACCGTAATTCGGATTAAGACGAGTCCTAAATGAAAAGTTATCTACTCGAACAGAGCTAACTGAAAATCATCTTTACAGTAGCCCAGGTCATACTGATCAGACCCAGAAACAGTAAACAGTAGGTTCCAGTGGGTTTCTTGGTACTCGATGCTTATCAAGGTTCTCATCCTTGATGCATATAGCTTCAAGTGTACAACTCGTTGATGTGTTTGCATCATCTTAACCAAGTTTTCACCATCATAACACTTGTGTAAGTCTAAGACATGTAGCACAACTCAATTAAGTGTTGTATGTAGTTTGATGAACCAAAGTTACATCAAAGTCTTAGATTTAACACGTACATGAACTATAAAAGTAATATTGAACTACAAACTTGAAAGTAAACTAACTAATCAAGATCTTAAGTTGTAGAACATAGTTCTTAGTTAGATCTTGAAGATCCAAGACCCAAAGGCCTAGACCTAAAGTTATTAAGTTAAATCCTAAGTAATAATACTTGAATCTTTACTTTAATGAAACCATAAGTTACAAAACTTAGATTTTCATCTTGTAAAGTGTATGTAAGCTTACAAGCTTTTGTTAATGACAAAATAAGTAGACCATAAGCTATAGAACTTAGATCCATCACAAGTATATGAAGTTATAACTAAAGAGTTACACTTCCATGTTCTTGAACTTTCAAGTTAACTTTTGTTCAAGAAAAATGATATCAAGATTAACTAGTAATACTTGACCAAATCATAACTTTAAAGTACATAAAATGAAGAAATAATCTAAATAAACAAGTAACTAGTTCATTGTTGTTCATACTTTAAAGATTCAAGCCAAAGTCTTGATCTTTAAGAATGTAAACTTTTAAGTTTACAACATGAATTACAAGTATGACTTACAACACATGAACTTACAATCTTTTAAAATATTAGATGTAGAACATAAACTAGAGAGTTTAGCTCTTGTGTGTTCTTGTAAATACAAGATAATATGAAGAACAAACTAAAGAGTTTGGTTCTTAGTAACAAGTAAGTAATCAACAACAATAACAAGTAAGTAATCATTAATCAAGAACAAGTGATAAAAGCAAACAAATGATGATGATATGAGACGCAAGGTCTCAGTTTTTAGGGAGAAAAAGAAGAGAAAAAGAAGCCTTGTTCTTACAATATTTGAGAGAGAATGAGAGGAAGAAATGAGATGCAAGTTAGTGTGTGTAAAAGTGAGGAAGTGAATGAGAGAATACAAGTAAGTAAGTAGTGTAAAAAAAAAAATTGAATCCCCTTTGGCACAATGTTGGCCGACGGTTGCATCAAAAAAAGGGGAGGGAAGTGTCCACTAGATCCTTGCATGTAAAGGCTTTAAAAGATGGTTATTTGAGGTGTTTTTATGGGAACTAGATGTAATTGTGTAGTAACAAGATTCCATAAGCATTAAGCAAGCTAGTTAAGTTTGAAAGTAATACTAGCATAAATAAATGGGCTAACTAGTCCATTAAAGAAGTAGGGTGGGCTCTTAAGTCCACTAACATTAGCAAAAGCCCAAGTTCAAGTAGTTAGCAAATAAATCCAACAAAGCCCAAGTAATTAACTAGTAACCATAGTTAATTAAAAATGATTAATAAAACTTAATCATGAATGTAAATAATACTCGAAAATATTATTCGTATAATGTACGTGTGTCACAAAGACGTTTCGGGCATTCACGAGTCAATCGCGGTAACAAGTAAATGTATATAAACAATACATTCAATAAATCACAAGTATTAATAATAATTATTAATAAATAAACGTTGAAAAATCCAGGGTCGTTACATTACCCACCTGTTAAAGAAAATTTCGTCCCGAAATTTTAAGGAGTGACCAACAATGGTACCGCATATAAATAAGGAGGAGCGTATCAAAGTTCCGTGAGTCTCGCGGCTCAGAAGTGAATTATTTACCTTGAAAGGTACTTCGGCGTATGAAAGTGAGAATAGGTATATGTCGTTAATTAAGTCTCTTGTCCTAAGAGGTCAACAAATTGATTTCGTTTCTGATTAATAGGAGTATGTCATCTGAATGTATATCCACAATAGGAAAGATGGTGTGTTTAGCCTTATAGACACCTTCAGTAAGCTGGATGCGTGAAATGCATCATGAACGTTCCTAAGCTCATCTAAAACATCGAGCGCTTATGTCGTAATACAAAGCTGACAGGTAGGATGGAAAACATGGTGATCACAACCATGCGATTTGATGTCTAGATAGTGTTAGCCACGGATTTTACTAACCCCTTGATTTCGGAAGGAGGCCATAGGCATAAGGAATCCGATATTTAAGAACGTTTCATTTGAATAAGTGAATTGAAATTTTAGCTAAAAGTGACCAATCGGACTTGCAAGCCATAATTATTCATAGTGTCCTCGGAACGGTCTGAACGAACAATGAGGGATATCACCTAGTTTACCATACTGCAGGTGAACCTATCCTTGGATGAAATGAAAACACAGTTCCGTAATGTAACTTCATCCTTTCAGTTACATGTTGAAGTTAGGGTTAACATTAACTAGAGCAACATACAGTTGCAACCAATGAAGGAAGGAACATATAGAGTATCCACATCAGTGTCGTAAATGTTTTAAGCAGTCCCCTCCCAAGGGATAACAAGATTCATAGGCTCTCAAAGTATCTTATATTACATTTCCGAAAGATAGTCGCACGAAAGGTGTGGTTTTTGAACGAAAGTGAACTCTTCGAGTGGTTCGTTCTGAATTTATCCGTGTACTTAAGGGGATGTGCGGATGAGAAGGTACGTGAACCCTTGGCCCCAACGAATGGTTTACTCCGAGTGAAAAGAATCTCCAAAAATGATTCTTATGTCTCAACATAATGATTCATATAGATGAGGTTTACGAGGGTGTTGTGATTTGTCGCGAAGTATTGAGAACAGTAACTCACCTAGTACCTTTCCTACAAAGGGGGTGACCAATGAGTGTACCTCAGAAAACTGATTTACCGGCCCACGTTGTTGTCATGAATAGCTTTAAAAAGAACATTTTAAGGGTGCAAATATTTTCTAACAAATTTTATAAAACCGCCATCCAAAGTGGCTCAAGAGTTTTTTTTTTTAACAAAGATCTTAATAGTAAGTTTCATCTCTAACAGAGGGCGCGAGAAAAAGTGTGATCCATACATGGTGTAGTCTAATATGAAAACCTTTAGTAAAATCAACTAAGAGAGTTTTGAAAAACAAAACCTTTAGCGGTTTGTTGTGACAACGTAAATGGAAGGAAGTTCCTAGTAAATTTAGAAGTAGGTACAACGTGTACCATTTTGCACAAAACTATTTGACTTAAGTTGAATAACTCGGTAAAGGAACAGTTTTTAAATAATTTGAAGATATAACTTAGTATCAAAATAAGTAAGTATAAATTTATATATATATGATTTTATAAATCGTATAAGTGACAGCAAAGTTTTTAGTACTTTCATTGTCTGTAAACCTTGTGAGGACCGTACAAATAAACAACGTGTAAAAATTTTGATAAACATAGTTTTTCGTATCGCAAAGGTTACGAGTTGGAAAAGATTGAGTGGAAAAGCTTTGAATCATCGGGTGACCAGTTACTAGGTAACGGAAACTAATGACATAAATGTAGTTTTGGTAATTATCAGGACACAAGTCTTTGGGCCAAAAATATTCACGTGCGAAGCCATTGCTAAAAAGTGAGGTACGTAGGATAGAGCACGAGGATGAGAAGTTAATCGCTTCTTGAATTTGCAAAATGCCAAACATGTCATGACTAATAATAATAAAGTCGGAATACTGATGGTGTTAATATCACTAAATGAGAGTTTCTTGGAATGAGTCAGGACTTAGAGCTATGTAAGAAAGAGCATTGTTCCAACGGGTGTGGTGAAATAATTCCATGGGGTAACGCAATAGTTTTGAATGGTTTAAGTGTTAGTGGATGCCCGAAGGCCTTGCATGACGTGGTAGTCAGTGCCTTTATCACATACAAATGAATCTCTCGATTTCAACGGTTATAAAGCCTTTACGATGACTTGGATACGAATATCACGAAAAATTTTATATAATAAGCAACGAAAGTTTTATAGAAATTGTTTATGGTGACAATGTAAGTGAAGAAACGAAGTTCTTAGTAAATTAGGGTTATGTACAACACGTACTGTTCAAAGTATAATATCTTTTGAATGAAAGATTTGATTTGTAAAAGTGAAAGTAAAGTTTCATATGTATTTGTCAAAAGTAATCATTTACTTTCTTTTATATAACGAGTACGATTTCAAAAATTTTGCATGTATGGTAAACAGAATAAATTTATTTTTATAAAGCTTTAAGAGGATAGCACAGTAACATAATGTGTGTAAAATTTTGGCAAATAAAATTTTCATATTTCGGAGGTTACAAGTTGGAAAAGATAAAAGACTTTTGAAAATTTCGAGTGATATTTGAGGTAATAAAAACCATTGAATTTATATGTGGTTGACGACTATTAGTAGGGCATAGGTCCTTTGACCAAAAATGCTTAAGTGTGAAGTTGTTGCTTATAAGTAAGATACGAATGGGAGAGTATGAGGATGAGAGTTAACCACTCATTGATTTTAGAAAAATTTCGAACTGGTATGACTAACATCGAGGTAAGAAGGATGATGTTGTGGTTATCATCGGATAAAATTTCTCGTAATAAGTTAGGATTTAGAGTTGCATAAGAATGAGTATCAAATGAGATTCTTGGGCAATCTTCAATATAGAATTTGAATTGTTGAAGTGACAGAATACAATTTCCTTTAAGTATCGTTGTGCAACTTTGTCCATTGTATCGGTTTCTTTCATGGCTAGAAAGTGAGCAGTTTTGGCGAGATGGTCAATAATAACTCAGATGATGTCCTACCCGCCTTACCGTCTTTGGTAGTTTAGTGATGAATTTCTTCCCATTTCCATTGTGGGATTTCGGGTTGTTGTCATGTAACTAATAAGGTTCAGTTTTCGGGCTACATCTCTTCTCATAATAGTTTCATCATTCTTGCGAGGTATACGAATAAATTTTCCTCATTAAAAATAAATTCCGCTTTCATCCTTGAAAGTCAGTTCGTTCCAACCAATCTTATTATACTGCCGTGAAAATTTTTATCAATCTTCTCAAATAACGTATGCCTGTGCGTAGGTAACTAATCCTTTTTAACTACTACATTAAAACTTCCAAGTTTGGTTAATATGAGGTCATCTTCAAATGACCCACCTGTTAATCTTAAAGTACTACCTTAAATTATTCCTCTATCTTTCTCAGTTTACCATTTGCTTGTCCTATAGAATACTTAACCCTCATGGTTGTTAATGGCTTATTAGTCATAACACTAAGGTGCTTAAATATAAGGTTTCTATCGCTCCAGTATTAAACAACCTTGAGACAATAAAACGTTGTGATGAAACGTACCCTAACTAAAATTAGGATCCATGTGAGTTTCCATAACTAAGATAACGATTGCTTTACCGCAGGTAAGTTTAAAGTTTTTCCTATATGGGAACTTTTTCCTTAAATGTCCAGGGTGTCGATATCTATAACAAATTTTCGGGTTATCAGTTCTTCAATCAAAGCCCTTCTTGTACAGTATCTGGGCTACGTGGTTATTCCTTCCCTACCTTTAATAGACTATAATGCGTATGCTCAAGTGATCCCTGCCAAAGTTTCCCTGGATCACCTCATATTCCTCATGTAGTGACATTGGAACTTCTGCATGATTTACTTCAATATAATCACGCTGGCCTGGCATCATTATATTGTACTAAATCGTACGTTCATTCCAATATCACTTCATATGGTCAATGTAACGTGATCACTTCAAGTTCTACTCAATTTCATCTAACGGTGCTTTACCTGTGTTGTCTTAAAATAAAATCTACATAATTAATCTCACGGTTTCTCGGTGTAGATGTGTAAGTTCCATAGGTCATGCATCAATGCCTAAGTGCTCCGAAATTTCTTCAAAATATTCGGGTTCAAGTAACATCGTTAGATTCCTTTCTAGAGATTCAATCTGGGTCTCGTGTCGAGTTGTACGTGTAGCAAGTAGTGATACGATATGTCTCGAGGTGACTCCCAAGTCTTTGGGTATGGCTGAGCATCAGTAGAAGACACTATGACCTTGTTAAAGGGAATGCCTTCCCGAATTCTCCAATGTCTAGGAGTGTTAGGGACCTAAGTCCAGAAGTGTCGTTAGATCGTCGAGCAGTGGTAAAGAATGAAAGAGTTATGTGACAGGCATGAAAGCGTACAGGATATGTGTCAATTGAACAATCTTCTAGATCGCGTGAAGTAATGTTTCGATCTCTGGAACGGTGGAGCAGTAGTAACAGGTGGATTACACTACTAGTTCTTAGGGTTAGACGAGATGGAAAGTAGTTCAGGAAAACATCTGAACTGGGAAGGACATGTTCTCCACATCGGTACAGTGAATAATATACATGTAGCAAGCGCTTAATTAGGCATAGCAACTACAGCAGCCTAGATTGTTTACAGCAGCACGTAGCATGGCAATAGTAACAGTATCATACCGAAGTAACATGTTAAAAAAAAGAGATAGTAGCATGCAGTAGCGAGAGTAAGCAAAAGCATACAGCGAGTTTACATAGCAGTAAAAGGTAACAGTAGCATGCAACAAGTTCATACAGCAGTAGAAGTAGGTAGTGGTATGCAGTAGTACTAAGCAGTAACATGCAGTAACATAACACAGTAGCATGCAATCGAAAGCAGATAACATCATGCAGTAGTGTATACAAGTAGCAGTATGCAGTAAGTTGTGCAGAAACAAGTAAACTAGCAAGTTGTAGATTAGTCCTATTAGTGAATCCTACTCGGGTCGGTCCAGACTCACTAATGCATCCTAAATCCCTACAACCAATACTCTGATACCAAATGTGACACCCCGTACTAAATCAACATGTATGGACCATCAACAACAGGATCATTACAAGGTCAAACACTATATGCATTTTCAAAACAAGTTTGCATTCATGATAAAAGGTGACTTCATAACCAACGTCAAATGTTTTACATCAAAAGTATGCCTCAATGAACAGAAGCAATTAGAAATAGTACGTGACCCTCAGGTCATTACAAATCATAGTTCAAAAGTATTAAAGTTATGAATGCAAGATAAACAGTTCATGCGGTGATGACTCTAGAGCAGCAGGTGTCTACAGCAAGACTAGTATACAGCGGAAGCGGCTAACCTTAAGCACCTGAGAAAAACATGCTTAAAAATGTCAACACAAAGGTTGGTGAGCTATAGTTTAAGTATAACAATAATGTAAGGTAGGCCACGAGATTTCAGTGCTTCAACAAGCATTTAAATCAGTAATCCAAATCAGTATGATAAAGTATATGTTCAACCGTGGGCACTCGGTAACTAACTTAACGTTTAATAATATATCACCCCCTGAAACTACACTTGGAAAGTGCGTATGTTTACGAAGTATTAAACACTCGTTAAATGCTAGCGCGACTAGCCCGAGTGGGGATGTCAAACCCTATGGATCCATATCTAAGATTCGCGTTCACCGGTTCAAAAACCAATGACTAAACGTTACCGAGCTAAAGGGAATGTTTATGCCGTTGTATAACCCACACATATATAATGTTTAAGTACTCGTGCCTACTATGTAAAACGTAAAATGTGCATGTATTCTCAGTTCCCAAAATAGTTAAAGTAAAAAGGGATGCTATAACTCACAGTGGTAAAGTAGTGGTAAAGTCGAGTCGGGAAATAAGCAAGTACGTAGGTCCGGAAAGTCCTCAACCTAAGTCAAATAGTACTAAGTCAGTGAATCGTCCCAATAGGTTTAAATGTATATAAATTAGGTCTTAAGGGTCATCATCATTCATCATCAAACAAAAGGTATAAAGTAAGTTTCGTTCATGAAAGAAGTTTAAAACAAAGGCTGAGTTCGATTAGTCACCACGGCCTCTATACCTACTGAAATAAGGTGAGACTAGTGGCTATGGCTCCGTATATGAGTCCTTTAGTTGTGGTAAAAATTCCAGAAGCAAACTTGTCTTCGTTTGACCGTGGCGACGGTCTAAGTGCGAGTAGGTCAGAGTTTTCAGCACAACGTTAAAAGGACATAGTGACGATCGGAGGGCCATAAATCCTAAACCGTAATTCGGATTAAGACGAGTCCTAAATGAAAAGTTATCTACTCGAACAGAGATAACTGAAAATCATCTTTACAGTAGCCCAGGTCATACTGATCAGACCCAGAAACAGTAAACAGTAGGTTCCGGTAGGTTTCTTGGTACTCGATGCTTATCACGGTTCTCATCCTTGATCATATAGCTTCAAGTGTACAACTCGTTGATGTGTTTGCATCATTTTAACCAAGTTTTCACCATCATAACACTTGTGTAAGTCTAAGACATATAGCACAACTCAATTAAGTGTTGTATGTAGTTTGATGAACCAAAGTTACATCAATGTCTTAGATTTAACACATACATGAACTATAAAAGTAATATTGAACTACAAACTTGAAAGTAAACTAACTAATCAAGATCTTAAGTTGTAGAACATAGTTCTTAGTTAGATCTTGAAGATCCAAGACCTAAAGGCCTAGATCTAAAGTTATTAAGTTAAATCCTAAGTAATAATACTTGAATCTTTACTTTAATGAAACCATAAGTTACAAAACTTAGATTTTCATCTTGTAAAGTGTATGTAAGCTTACAAGCTTTTGTTAATGACAAAATAAGTAGACCATAAGCTATAGAACTTAGATCCATCACAAGTATATGAAGTTATAACTAAAGAGTTACACTTCCATGTTCTTGAACTTTCAAGTTAACTTTTGTTCAAGAAAAATGAGATCAAGATTAACCAGTAATACTTGACCAAATCATAACTTTAAACTACATAAAATGAAGAAATAATCTAAATAAACAAGTAACTAGTTCATTGTTGTTTATACTTTAAAGATTCAAGCCAAAGTCTTGATCTTTAAGAATGTAAACTTTTAAGTTTACAACATGAATTACAAATATGACTTACAACACATGAACTTACAATCTTTTAAAATATTAGATGTAAAACATAAACTAGAGAGTTTAGCTCTTGTGTGTTCTTGTAAATACAAGATAATATGAAGAACAAACTAAAGAGTTTGGTTCTTAGTAACAAGTAAGTAATCAACAACAATAACAAGTAAGTAATCATTAATCAAGAACAAGTGATAAAAGCAAACAAATGATGATGATATGAGATGCAAGAGGTCTCGGTTTTTAGGGAGAAAAAGAAGAGAAAAAGAAGCCTTGTTCTTACAATATTTAAGAGAGAATGAGAGGAAGAAATGAGATGCAAGTTAGTGTGTGTAAAAGTGAGGAAGTGAATAAGAGAATACAAGTAAGTAAGTAGTGTAAAAAAAAAAAAAATTTGAATCCCCTTTGGCACAATGTTGGCCGACGGTTGCATCAAAAAAAAAAGGGGGAGGGAAGTGCCCACTAGATCCTTGCATGTAAAGGCTTTAAAAGATGGTTATTTGAGGTGTTTTTATGGGAACTAGATGTAATTGTGTAGTAACAAGATTCCATAAGCATTAAGCAAGCTAGTTAAGTTTGAAAGTAATACTAGCATAAATAAATGGGCTAACTAGTCCATTAAAGAAGTAGGGTGGGCTCTTAAGTCCACTAACATTAGCAAAAGCCCAAGTTCAAATAGTTAGCAAATAAATCCAACAAAGCTCAAGTAATTAACTAGTAACCATAGTTAATTAAAAATGATTAATAAAACTTAATCATGAATGTAAATAATACTCGAAAATATTATTCGTATAATGTACGTGTGTCACAAAGACGTTTTGGGCATTCACAAGTCAATCGCGGTAACAAGTAAATGTATATAAACAATACATTCAATAAATCAC
The DNA here is from genome assembly GCF_046630445.1 of Rutidosis leptorrhynchoides. Classification (NCBI taxonomy): domain Eukaryota; kingdom Viridiplantae; phylum Streptophyta; class Magnoliopsida; order Asterales; family Asteraceae; genus Rutidosis; species Rutidosis leptorrhynchoides. The sequence goes on from NC_092334.1 coordinate 196,404,015, forward strand.
AAGTATTAATAATAATTATTAATAAATAAACGTTGGAAAATCCAGGGTCATTACATGCTACTTAATGAAGCATAAAAGTTAAAGTATTCTATTCATCCGGGTGCGACGAAGATGTACCTCGATTTGAAGAAAGAGTATTGGTGGCCCGGAATGAAACGTGACGTGGTTAAGTATGTTGAACAATGCGTTATGTGTTTGCAAGTTAAGGCCGAACACCAAAAGCCGTATAGTAAGTTACAACCGTTGGAAATCCCAAAATGGAAATGGGAGCACATTACCATGAATTTCATTACAAAGTTACCAAAGACGGCGAGAACCCAATTCGATACAATTTGGGTGATAGTTGATCGGTTGACAAAAAGTGCATTGTTTCTTCCCATTCGAGAGACGATATCATCTGAGACCTTGACAAAGTTATTTGTCAAGGATGTGATATTGAGATATAGGGTTCCTATATCTATTGTTTCGGATCGGGATACTCGTTTCACATCTCGATTTTGAAATAAGTTTCATGAAGATATGGGTACACAATTGAAGATGAGCACGGCGTATCATTCTCAAACGGACGGTCAAATCGAACGTACGAATCAAACGTTGGAGGATATGTTGTGGGCGTGTGTTATTGATTTCGGTGGTAGTTGGGATGAACACTTGCCTTTGGTGGAATTCCCATACAACAATAGTTATCAAACTAGTATCGGTATACCACCTTATGAGATACTTTATGGGCGAAGGTGTCGAACTCCGGTTTGTTGGGGTGAAGTAGGACAAAAGGAAATCGGGAGTACCGATTTGGTTTTAGAGATGAATAGTAAAATTAAGATGATTCGGGCTCAATTAAAGGCGGCGCAAGATAGACAAAAATCTTATGCCGATAAACGTAGGCGACCGATTAAGTTCCAAGAAGGTGACAAGGTGATGCTTAAGGTTTCGCTGTAGAAGGGTATTATTCGGTTTCGAAAACGGGGAAAGTTAGCTCCTCGGTTTATTGGGCCTTTAAAAATCTTAGATCCTGTTGGTGAAGTTGCTTACAGACTAGAGTTACCCGAAGAGCTTGTGGGAATTCATAACACATTCCATGTTTCCTATCTCCGTAATTGTCTTGCGGATGACTCGACGTGGGTACCATTGGACGAGATTTCCTTGAACAACAAGTTGGAGTATGTCGAGGAACCGGTGGCTATCCTTGATAAAAAGGTCAAAACGTTGCGTAACAAAGAGGTGAGGACTTTCAAAGTCCAATGGCGTCATCAAAAGGGTTCCGAGTTTACGTGGGAATCCGAAGAGTTTGTTTTGGTGTATCTTCCTGCTTGTCATGCGGCTTGGATCGCAAGGACGCACTCCGATTCAAGTGGGAGAGAGTTGTAACGACCCAAAAATATCTAGAAGAGGCACTAGGAGCGCCGTTCCTAGGTTCAGGAGCGCCGCTCCTGAACGGGGAAAAAGATTTGGGTCTTTTTATTAAATTGTACATATGAAGTGCATTTTGGTATTTTCACTTATTGGACAAATTTAAGACCACAAGATCAAATCTAGAGTGCCATTTACTCCATTTTCACCTACCTTATCCTTTCCACTTCAATTTTAGAGAGAGAAAGGGTTTCTTGTGTGAGAAAGCTCAAATCAAGGAGGAAGAAGTTTGATTCGGGTCAAAGTGCGAGTATTAAAGTTGTTCATCTAGTCAATAGCTACGTTTTGATTGTGGTGGTATGTCCTAATCTTGATTTTCCTCACTTTGATCTGTTTAAAGGTTAGGGTTTGGGTCAATGGTGAACATAAAACTCATTTGTTGGTGATATGGGGGTTTTGGGGTAAGATTGAGTCATAAGAGCCCAATAATGACTAACCTAGGGTTTTGAGGTGATGATTTGTGTTTTATGGGTCTTAAATGGTTAGTCAATCACTAGCACACTTTGTGTTAAGGTGAATGGGTGTTATTTGTGTGGTGGATGACCCAAATGGGCGTGTTGACCTTGAAATGGATCAAATGAGTCTTGGGTGACCTAAGTTGCCTAATGAGTGTGAAAATTCACTAACCTTGTGTTAATGAGTGTATTAAGACCTTAATCGATTGATGTTAGTGATTTGATGTAATCTTGACCTAGTGTGCGGGTTACTAGTGCAAATGGGTCACTTTTGCACTATGGGTCAAATGACACTAGGATGGTTAGTGAGTTGGTTGACCAACTTGATTTTATGATTGATTTTGTGCATAATGTAATAGGCACATTACATTGAAGGTTGTGTGCTTGGTTTATCATTCACCAAAGGCGTTAAGGTGAGTGAAATAATTATATGTGTATGTATTTAACGTATTTATTTATGTAGCGTGAGATGCGAAGTGTCGAAGTGTTAAGACACCACATTCCACGTGGCGAGTGAAGTGTCGAAGTGTTAAGGCACCACTCTGGGAAGTTTGAAGGGTGAAGCATCGAGGTGTTAAGATGCCACCTGGGGTGAAGCATCGAGGTGTTAAGATGCCACCAGGGGTTAGTGATATGCAGTGTTAAGTACGCTAATGGATGTTATGAATACCGATGGTCTTTCGCGAGCACATTCCCTTGTACGATTGGTTAACCATGGTTATGTGTTGTAGTGTAGCATATTATATTATCTGGGTTATATGCTATTCTTTTTGCTAGCTTGCGGTATTGGAGTTTAGCGTTATACCTTGCGATGGTATGCTATTTAAATTGCTAGCATGTATGAGGTAGTTGTGTAAGTGATTGCAAGTAAGTAGGTTATATATGTATGTGTATAATTATTGCATTCACTAAGCGTTTTGCTTACCCTCTCGTTGTTTACCTTTTTAGGCTCCAGTGTGGACAAAGGCAAGGGTATTCGTTTGGATTAGAGATCTCCCACCTCGTTATGACAGTGGACGCTTTTGGATTTTGGCCTAGGTGTGGGGTATTCAGTCCCAAACACCATGCTCGTTAAATGTTTGGAAATTAAACTATTTGGGTTAAAATTGCTACATTAATGTATTTAACGGGTCGTTGGAGTCCTAAGGGTCATTGTGCCCATTTTGTTGTATAAACACTTCTATTTTATAAATTGAATGTACTTGGTGTCTTTAGCTCATGTTGTTGAGTATGCGGTTTGGGTTAACGCTTAATAAAAACTGAAACAGCATTTCCCAGGTACAGGAGCGCCGCTTTTGTATCAAAAGCGCCGCTCCTGGTCAGTCTTTCGTGGAGTTTTTCAACAGGTGGTAGAAGCGCCGCTCCTGGAGTCAAAAACGCCGCTTCTGGGTCTTCAAAAGCGCCACACTTGGTTTTGGTGCGCCGTGATAATGCTAAAAACGAACATATATTTCATAGCATTATTCCTCAAGAAAGACAAGCTTTTAGTTGCAATTGTTCTATTTAAAAGTGATATTCGTTTAAATAATAAAAGGTGAAGACAAAAGACAGATTCGACGAATTGAAGACGCAAACGACCAAAAAGCTCAAAAGTACAAAATACAATCAAAGAGGTTCCAATTATTGATAAGAAACGTCTCAAAATTACAAGAGTACAAGATTCAAAACGCAAAGTACAAAATATAAAATTGTACGCGAGGACGTTCAAAAATCCGGAACCGGGACCAGAGTCAACTCTCAACGCTCGACGCAACGGACTAAAAATTACAAGTCAACTATGCACATAAATATAATATAATATTTAAATAATTCTTATAATTATTTAATATATTATATTTATTTATAAAACCGTCGGCAAGAAAGACTCCAAAGTGTGTGAGCTGTATTTTCAAACTCCGCGACTCGCGGAGTTTGAAGGCCAAAAGGGCCGCGAGTCGCGGAGCCCCAAACTCTGAAAATCCCTATAAAAGCAAACGAATTCTGATCGCAAAAATCATCTAATATCATCCATCTCTCTATCTATATCGTATATATTTATATTTATATTTTAATTTTAATTTTAATTTTAATTTTAATCCTAATAATAAGGGTATGTTAGCGAATGTTGTAAGGGTGTAAGTCAAAATTCTGTCCGTGTAATGCTACGCTATTTTTAATCATTGTAAGTTATGTTCAACCTTTTTAATTTAATGTCTCGTAGCTAAGTTATTATTATGCTTATTTAATCCGAAGTAATCATGATGTTGGGCTAATTATTAAAATTGGGTAATTGGGCTTTGTACCATAATTGGGGTTTGGATAAAAGAACGACACTTGTGGAAATTAGACTATGGATTATTAATGGGTTTTATATTAATTAAATAATACCTTGTTAATTTAATATACAAACTTATAATTTGACGTATTTATACATAACCACATACGCTTGACTGGGTACGGTGGGCGGGATATCTATAAATACCAATAATTATTCATTTTACCGGATACGGAACTGGATTAATAGTTAATAGACTTGTTGAAACAGGGGTGAATTACATTCAAGGGTAATTGGTGTAATTGTTAACAAAGTAGTAAAACCTTGGTTTACACACAGTCGATAACCTGGTGTATTCATTAAACAAAGTATTAAAACCTTATTACAATTCGAATCCCCAATTAGTTGGAATATTTGACTTCGGGAATAAGAATAATTTGACGAAGGCTTTCGCTCTTTATATTTATGACTGATGGACTATTATAGACAAAATCCGTATGGACATATTAAATAATCCAGGACAAAGGACAATTAACCCATGGGCATAAAACTAAAATCAACACGTCAAACATCATGATTACGGAAGTTTAAATAAGCATAATTCTTTTATTTCATATTTAATTTCCTTTATTTTATATTTAATTGCACTTCTAATTATAGCACTTTTATTTATTGTTATTGTAGTTAATTGCACTTTTAATTATCGTACTTTTTAATTATCGCAAGTTTATTTTATCGCATTTTTATTATTTGCAATTTTATTATCGTTATTTACTTTACGCTTTAAATTAAGTCTTGTATTTATTTATTATTTTACATTTGGTTTTAACTGCGACTAAAGTTTTAAAATCGACAAACCGGTCATTAAACGGTAAAAACCCCCCTTTATAATAATAATATTACTTATATATATATTTGTATTTTTATAAAAGTAAAATAATATAGCGTTAAGCTTTGTTTAAAGATTTTCTCTGTGGACCGAACCGGACTTACTAAAAACTACACTACTGTACGATTAGGTACACTGCCTATAAGTGTTGTAGCAAGGTTTAAGTATATCCATTCTATAAATAAATAAATATCTTGTGTAAAATTGTATCGTATTTAATAGTATTTCCTGCTAAAATTTAATAGTATATTTTATATACACCTCGAGAAACATCAAGTATTTTTGGCGCCACTGCCGGGGAACCTCTTAAAAGCCGGAAGCGCAACGCTACAAAAAAAAAGAAAAAAAAAAGATTTTTATTTTACTTTTATTAAAATTCGTTTTTATAAAAGTACGTTTTAAATATTCGAAAATATAAAAAGAAAAACAAAAATTTATATATTTTTAAGAGTTCGTTAAAAGTTTTATAAGTTTCTTTATTTTTATTTTAGTTTATAAAAATATAAGTTTTATTTAAATATCTTTTATTTATATAAAAACAGAAAATTAGAAAACATAAAAAAAAAAAACGTCAAGTTTTAAACTGTACCAAAGTTGAATTTTGGAACCCCGCGACTCGCGGGGTTTGCTGCATCGAATACCGCGACTCGCGGAGTAATTCTGACACCGACAGAAACCCTAACTGCAATTAATTACGGGTAATTAATTATTATTATTATTATTTAACCCTAATTATTATTATTATTATAATTAGTTTTATTTTAAGTTTTACTTTTTATTTAATTTGTTTTATTTAGTTAAATTAGTTTAATTAAATTGTAAAATTAATAGTTTTAATAAATAAATAATATAAAAATAATATTTTTATAAAAATTGTACTTTTTACAACTTTTTGTATATTTTTATATTTTGTCCCTTTTTAATCGTTTTAGCGTAATATTTGTATTTTTAGCTCATATTTAGTTTTAAACTTAGTTTTTGCAATAGTTATCTTTACTTCTAGATTTTTAGTCTTTGCCGTAGAATTCCTTAAGTGCTTTTTCTTTAGACTAAGATTTAGTTGCTTTAGAATTTTGCGACGCCTTTTTAAGTTTTAGTTTCTTTTTAAGTTATTTCCATTTGGGATTTAGTTTTTCCTGTAAGCTTTAATATTTTTAGACACCTTTTACCTATGTATCAATTATCATTCCAATTAGTAATCTCAATTTGCGATTATAATTTTAAGTTAGTTGTAGTAATAAGGTTAGGTTAGTCAAGTATTTTTAAGTTTTATAAGTTTTTTTTATTTTTCCGTCACCTTTTATTTTTCAACCATTATTTTCTTTTTCGACCTTTTTCGACGAACTCTTTTTCTTTCTTATTTCTCGCTATTCTAGTTTTAGGACATAGATTTTTATTCTACTTCTTATCTAAATTTCTTAAAATTACGAAAATTTATTTTAAGTAGTTAAATTGATAGACATCAAAATTTTCTGGTTCGTAGTAATAGTTAGATTTGTACGTGGACCGAGTTATTGGAGCCAAACAGTCCTCAATTATATTGAGACCAAACGAATCCTGCCCCTCTGCTGCATCTTTTGGCTATTCGAAACGTGGGCAAAATCAGAAAAGTCTATTGATTGGATAACTTATTATAATTTTTCTTTCCTTTTAAAAACTAATAGGATATTCAGTGAATGCACCGAGCAAGACGTTCACCACCTTTTGTACGTTCACCACCTGTAACTAGATCAAGACATTTAGCAAATACTACCACCGTTGATTTTTCTTTAGAATCGTCATCCAGTCGACCAAGTACTCCAGTTCAAATTTCCGATAATCCATTTTTTGAACCCGACCTCACAATTGAGAATCCGGAGAATATTCAAGAACGATTCGTAGATCCTGAACCATTAAATTTTCCTCCGGAACCACCAATCATTCAAACAGAGATTGTTGAAGAACGAACCATTAAATCAGAATCCTCTAGTGATTCCGATTCAACAAATTCAATTATGGAGAATCTGGAACCTTTAAGTATGGAAGACCGAATGAGAGCTAAACGCACTGGCCAAGGTCACGCAATTACTCATCCAGACATTAATACGCCAGATTATGAAATCAAAGGACAAATTCTACACATGGTGACTAATCAATCCCAATTTAGTGGTGCGCCGAAGGAAGATCCAAATGAACATCTACGTACCTTTAATAGGATCTGCACACTATTTAAAATCCGAGAAGCGGAGGATGAACAGATATATCTCATGTTATTTCCCTGGACTTTAAAGGGAGAAGCCAAAGATTGGTTGGAATCGTTACCTGAAGGGGCGATTGATACATGGGATGTTTTAGTTGAAAAATTTCTTAAACAATTCTTTCCTGCATCTAAAGCCGTAAGACTTCAAGCAGAAATTGTTACGTTTACACAAAAGCCGAATGAAACTCTATATGAGGCGTGGACTAGATATGGAAAGTTATTAAGAGGATGTCCGCAACATAGTTTAGACACCTGTCAAATAGTACAAATATTCTACCAAGGATGCGACATCACTACAAGGAAAGACATAGATATAGCAGCTGGTGGTTCTATTATGAAGAAAACCGAAACTGATGCTTACAAAATTATTGATAACACTGCTTCCCACTCACATGAGTGGCACCAAGAAAAAGATATCGTTAGATCATCTAAAGCAGCTAGAGCCGATTCTAGCCATGACTTAGATTCCATTTCCGCAAAGATAGATGCTGTGGAGAGACGAATGGAAAAGATGACTAAAGATATTCACTCAATACGAATTAGTTGTGAGCAGTGTGGAGGACCACATTTGACAAAAGATTGTCTCAGTATTGAATTAACAATGGAACAAAGAGAGAATATTTCATACATAAATCAAAGGCCTGGAAATAATTATCAGAAAAATTATCAACCACCAAGACCAATTTACAATCAAAACCAGAATTATAACAGAAATATTCCATACAACAACCAACAAGATCCTAGCAATCAACAAGTATCCAATAATACTTACAATCAACAAAGACCTAATTTTCAAAACAAAACCACCACAACAAACCGATGATAAAAAGCCGAATTTAGAAGATATGATGACGAAGCTAGTTGAAACTCAAACGCAGTTTTTTACATCTCAGAAACAAACTAATGAACAAAATGCTCAAGCATTTAGAAATCAACAAGCTTCTATTCAAAATCTGGAACAAGAAGTAAGTAACCCAGCAAGGTTAATAGGTGAAAGAAAACCGGGAAGTCTACCTAGTGATACAAATGCTAACCCCCGGAATGAAACAGCTAAAGCCATTACCACAAGAAGTGGTACAACACTTAAACCACCTGAAATACCTGAAACTTCTGATGAAGCTATTCCTACTCCACAAGAACCACAACCTGATCAAGATAAGGAAAAAGAACCGGTAGTTGAAAAGGTTAATGAAGATAACACAATTAAGGATAAACCTTATGTTAAACCATACCAACCACCGCTTCCTTACCCGAGTAAAATGAAGAAAGAGAAACTTGAAGCCGAGCAATCTAAATTCTTGGATATGTTTAAACAGATAAATGTAAATCTTCCTTTCATTGATGTAATTTCAGGAATGCCTAGATATGCTAAATTCTTGAAAGATCTAATCTCAAATAGAAAGAAAATGGAAGAACTCTCGGCTGTTACTATGAATGCTAATTGTTCAGCAGTGCTATTGAATAAGATACCAGAAAAACTATCTGATCCAGGAAGTTTCACAATTCCATGTTTTCTGGGTAGTCTTAGTTCAATAGAAGCATTGGCAGACTTAGGTGCTAGTATAAATCTAATGCCGTATTCACTATACGCTAAACTAGACCTTGGAGAATTGAAACCAACCAGAATAAGCATACAACTAGCCGATAGATCAATAAAATATCCTAGAGGGATAATGGAGAACATGCTAGTTAAAGTTGGTACTTTAGTATTTCCAGTAGATTTTGTTGTTTTGGACATGGAAGAAGATTCTCAAGTTCCTCTCATATTAGGAAGACCATTCTTAAACACGGCTAAAGCAATGATAGACGTGTTCGGTAAGAAATTGACCCTAAGTATAGAGGATGAGAGTGTTACCTTTTCAGTTGATAGAGCAATGCAACAACCACAATCTGCAGATGATACATGTTATTATATTCAAACTATAGATGCACATGCAGAATTATTAGAAGAATTTCCAGAATTACAAGGAACAGGAGAATGTTCTTTAGGAGAAAGTAATGAACCAATTGATGAAGCTGAAATGTTAGCTACACTTATAGCTAATGGATATGAACCAACAACAGAAGAAATTCAAATGCTAAAAGAAGAAGACAGATATCGATATAAATCATCGATAGAAGAACCTCCGAAATTAGAGTTAAAGCCACTTCCAAACCATTTGGAATACGCTTATTTACATGGTGAATCTGAATTACCTGTAATAATATCGTCTTCTCTTACTGAAAATGAGAAATCACAACTCATTTCTGTGTTGAAAGCTCATAAACCAGCCATTGCATGGAAGATTCATGATATTAAAGGAATAAGTCCTTCGTATTGCACACATAAAATCCTTATGGAAGAAGGTCATAAAACGTATGTGCAACGCCAACGAAGACTAAATCCTAATATGCAAGATGTAGTTAAGAAAGAAATTATTAAACTGCTAGATGCAGGTCTAATTTATCCAATCTCTGATAGTTCATGGGTAAGCCCAGTTCAATGCGTGCCTAAGAAGGGTGGCATGACTGTCATTACAAATGAGAAAAATGAGCTTATTCCTACTAGGACTGTAACAGGATGGCGTGTGTGTATTGATTATAGAAAATTAAATGACGCCACCAGAAAAGATCATTTTCCCCTACCTTTCATAGATCAAATGTTGGAAAGATTAGCCGGAAATAGTTACTATTGTTTTCTAGATGGATTTTCCGGATTCACGTGCCCTTATGGTACTTTTGCTTACAAACGCATGCTATTTAGACTTTGCAATGCCCCTGCAACCTTTCAAAGGTGTATGATGGCGATTTTTCATGACATGATAGAAGAATGCATGGAAGTTTTCATGGATGAGTTTTCAGTCTTCGGTGATACATTTGAATCATGTCTAGTTAATCTTGAACGAATGCTTATTAGATGCGAACAATCAAATCTAGTACTTAATTGGGAGAAATGCCATTTCATGGTTAAAGAAGGTATCGTTCTTGGTCATAAAATTTCAAAAGAAGGAATTGAAGTGGATAGAGCTAAAGTAGATGTAATTGCTAAACTTCCACATCCCACCAATGTTAGAGGAGTTAGGAGTTTTCTAGGTGTAACGACCCGCACTTTTTCGATCATTCTATACTTATAAGATAAATATTTACATAAATTAAACCTTGCCAACATGATAAGCAATCCAAATTGTCGAGATTTATATTTCCGAAAAGAATTTTACACAACGTTTGACCGTCTAGTTTGACCAATGATATCACGAACTATACAATATATGATAATTATACGTTTGTGTATATATATGTATATATACATATTTAACATGATTAATGAATGTTTTAATATCTCATTTTGTATTAATAACAACAAGTTATATGTGTATTTTGAAACTACTAACTTAAGTTTTCAAAACGATAACAATACGTAACGTTATTAGACTTAAATACTTAAGACTATAATGTTTATACATATATTGTATAAGTAATGTATTTAATCACTTTTAAAGAACTTAAATACATAAAATCATATAAGTGTATTCACAAAAGATAGCTATATTTGAATCCTCATTCCATTTTTCACAAAATTTCTATACGTATATTTAGAGTATTTGTACTCGTATCATACCTAGCTTCTATACGTATTTACTAATAGTAAATACACATCAAAATCACCACCTAACCAGCCATGTTCATGCCCTTAGGGCTAGGTAATTGTATTTGGAAACAATTAGGACTACATACATAAAATGATTACTTGAAAATTTTGTCCATATACTCCTTATGCCACATTTTTTTGTAGTATTTATACATGATCATTTTGGTTCATTTTTACTTCAACTTTTTAGCCAAAACACACACAAACTTTGAAGCCTTAAACACCTTCAACAATCCAGCAAAGTTCCATGAAGATCTAGCTTCAAAAACCATACTAAAACACCATAAGAAAACCATACAAAAACACTTCAAGAAAACCTTCCAAGAACACCAACTTACTTCCAATCTTTCATCCACTTCCATCACCCTTTTGATTCTAGCTTCTTACTCCTCTTTTACAGCAAACTTATCCAAGGAACTTGAGGTAGAATCTATGTTCATAACCTTATTCGATTCATATATATATAGCTATTTTATTTTGTGGTACAAAAGTTTAACAACAAGAACATAGTTTGAATGTTTTCAAACTTGTTTGCAAACTAAATAGATCCTTCTAACTTAACTTTTAAAATACTTCAAGACCTGTAATATAACTTATGTATATGCTAATTTAACAAGGTAAAACTTGGTTTTTCAAAGTATAAGTATTTTTAGAAAAATGGTCATTAAATGATTTTGTTGTAACAAAAATGTTTAACTTCATATGTTTCACTAATGTTTCACTTATGCCGTATGATTTTGAATACAAACCAAGGTATTTACAGATCATAGTCTTAAAGAAGAACTCGATCCAAGAAGATGGCAATTTGAATCAACGAAAACGGATTTGTAACGAAGAAACTATGACCGAAACAAAATTGGTTATCCTAGATCATTTCAACTACGGGATCAATTGGAAAAAAATGATATAAATCACATATTTCTAAGATAACATGATATTTTATATATATGTACTTATAATTCAATTTTATATGGTTCAGGATCACCCGTAAACAACACGAGAAGATTAATCATAAGATCCCATGATTGTACGCAACACGTCATTTGACAACACCGGTACTTTATGTACGCAACACGTCATTTGACAATACCGGTACCATGGGTCAAGATTAATCTCGACCAATACATATACGATGGGGTTTTATTTATTTCGTTAGGGGTTTTGTTTATTGCGGGTATATTAAACATCTAAAAATGAACCATTAAAAATTGAATTACTAACATCGGAATGCTAACTACGGACTAAGGAAATATTCAAAATATTAAAAGTATAACAAGTATATATATATATAACGTTTGTTTTAAAATGAAAACATATTGATATATTATATATGGATAGGTTCGTGATATCAACCGGAGACCAAGTCAAATTATATATATATCTTCAAGACGAAAGTGAGTATATAGTCCCACTTTTAAACTCTAAATATTTCGGGATGAGAATACATGTATTTTATGTTTTACGTTATGGACACAAGTAACTGAAAAATATATTCTACGTTGAGTTGTACCACTGGCATACTTCCCTGTAGCTTGGTAACTGTTATTTACAGCGGTATTGTAAACGCGAATCCTGTTGATAGATCTATCGGGCCTGACAACCCCAACCGGACTGGACGACCAGTATTCAACGGTTGCACAGTACTTCGTTTTGTGACTACACTTGGTACGGTGTAGTAAGATTTCATATTAAAGGGAATATGCGACGTGAAAATGTTAAGTATGGTTACCAAGTGCTCAACCACTTAGAATATTTTTATTGAAATGTTTATATACGAAATCTTGTGGTCTATATATATATATTGCTGCGCACTAAACCTATATCTCACCAACTTTATGTTGACGTTTTTAAACATGTTTATTCTCAGGTGATAATTAAAGCTTCCGCTGCATTATGTTGAATCTAAGCAGGATCATGCGTACTCATATTTGTGTCAAAAATAAAACTGCATATCCGAGGACGTGTGTTGTAAAATATGCTAGAAATCGTGTTGTTATTATCATTTGTAAAGTTTGTAAGTCGAAGATTATCGTTAAACGATAATCATCTTTTTTTTGTCTAAAGCTTGTAACAAAAATAATGGTTTGGTTTGTAATGTATAATATATGCAGTTTTCCTTTTTAAAAATGTCGCATATAGAGGTCAATACCTCGCAATGAAATCATACGTTATCTAACACGTTCTTATGGTTAAGGACGGGTTATGACATGTGGTATCAGAGCGGTGGTCTTAGCGAACCAGGTTTGCATTAGTGTGTCTAACTGATAAGTCGTTAGGATACATTAGTAAAGTCTGGACTTTGACCGGGTCTGATTTAAAAAAAAAAAAACCATTGCTTATCACTGTTGGTTAAAATTTATATGTAAATATTATATAAGTACTAATGGGTTAGTTGTTGTGTGATAGATGTCGAGCTCAAAAATTGTTATCACAATCAACGACTCCGAATCAGAATCTTCAGATGGCGTTCCAGTCATTAACCTGTCCGATGACGAAAATGATATCCTTGGGGAAGACTCACAAATTCCGGATGAACCAACTATAAAGAACCCGGAAAGTGAACCCGAGGAGGAAAGTGAACCCGAGGAGGAAAGTGAACCCGAGGAGGAAAGTGAACTCGAGGAAGAAATACAGGAAATTACAAAAGACGAGTTCGAACTAGGAAAGAAACGAAAGGCTAATGAATTAGAAAATCCAAATCCCGAGTTTAATGAGAATGATGTGGCACCAATTCCACTCAACACTACCACCCCTATCCCCGCTATTCCTATTCGTTCTGTCCCGGCATCCAGTTCTTCAGTCCCACAGCCAAAATATAGGCAGACAGTTAGGATAAGCGTTAAGCAAATCTTTGTGTCTAAACGTCCTAGAAAATAGATCAAACGATGCGCTGCTGTGTCAAACCATGGAACCGAATAATGTTTTGTATAATATTAATAGTGTGGTTTGCTTAATGTTCGATGTAAGATAAGCATATGTAAAATATTGAAGTATGAAATGCAATAATTTTCCATGGTTAAGTATTATTTAGATTGTAGTAATTGATTCTGTACTAAGCTATTAAGTATGAACATTAACGGGTAGGTACTACCCAAGATATAATTATAAAACGCTAATAAGAAGAAAAGGCTTTTATAATAATACCTGGTTCATATTATTAACAAGCTATAAATGTACTATAAATACACACTACATCTATAATATTCCATGTGAATAATTATTTTCTTTCATTAGGAAATGGCGCGATTGAATCGAATGACGGAACAAGAACTCGAGGAACTCATCAACCAGCGAGTGAACGACAGAATGTTATGGGTTGAGGCTGCAAGAGCTGCTGCAGTTAATCCAAATCCTCGTGTAGGATGCTCCTACAAGACGTTTCAAGCTTGCAAGCCTTCATCATTCAGTGGAACGGAAGGGCCGATCGGTTTAACCCGATGGATAGAAAAGATGGAGACGGTGTTTAAAATCAGTGGTTGTGATGAAAAAGACATGACCAAGTTTGCATCGTGCACTTTACAAGATAGTGCACTCACATGGTGGAAGAATTATGTGAAGGCGGTAGGAGGAGATGTAGCTTATGATACTCCATGGGAAGAATTCAAAGCAATGATAATCACCGAGTATTGTCCAAGGAATGAGGTTATTAAGTTAGAAGATGAGTTACGAAGTTTGAAGGTGGTTGGTACTGAAATCACCAACTACAACCAGCGATTCATGGAATTAGTTTTGCTATGTCCTGAATTGGTTCCAACCGAAGAACGGAAGATTGAAATGTACAAAGCTGGTTTGCCCAAAAAGGTCAAGGCAAATGTTACAGCATCGAAACCTAAGACAATTCATGAAGCTATAACCATGGCGAACGAGCTAATGGATCAGGTCATTTTGGACAAGAAAGCATTCAATACTGAGGTGAAGGTATTGGGAAACAAGAAAAAGTGGAATGGAAGTTATGATCGAGGTAACCAACAACAACCTTATAAGAAACAAGAAACCACAAAAGGTGCGAGTAGTGGTTCAGGTTTTGGTTATAAAGGACAAAGTCCTTTATGCAACCGTTGCCACAAACATCACTTTGGTTACTGTAGTGTGTTATGCACCAAGTGTAATCGACAAGGTCATCTTGCGGAAGATTGTAAGGCTCTCGTTACAAATGGCAACAAGACTCCTGCCACCAACGCAAATAGAACTGCTTTGGCTACCATTACTTGTTTTGGTTGTGGAAAACAAGGTCATTATAAGAGCCAGTGCCCGAATCAGAATGGCGGACCTGCACGTGGAAGAGCGTTTGTTATTAATGCTAGAGAGGCACGAGAAGACCCGGAGCTTGTTACGGGTACGTTTACCATTAATAACTTATCAGCATCTATTTTATTTGATACTGGCGCCGATAGAAGTTATGTGTGTAGAAATTTTTACACTAAATTGAATTGTTCATCATTACCTCTAGATGCTAAGTACTTGATTGAGTTAGCTAATGGTAAGCTAATTAAAGCCGATAAAATTTGTCGTGATTGTGAAATAAATCTAGCTGGAGAAACGTTTAAAATCGACTTAATACCCGTAGAATTGGGAGGTTTTGATGTAATAGTCGGCATGGACTGGATGTCCAAAGTAGGAGCGGAAGTTGTTTGTGCCAAGAAGGCAATTCGTATTCCTGGTAAGGATAAAATGCCGGTGATGATTTATGGAGAGAAGGGTAATTCAAAGCTAAAACTCATTAGCTGTTTGAAAGCCAAGAAGTGTTTAGAAAAGGGATGTTACGCTATTTTAGCACATGTTAATAAAATCGAAAAGAAAGAAAAGTGCATCAACGACGTGCCTGTGGCAAGAGATTTTCCTGAAGTTTTTCCGGAAGAATTGCCGGGATTACCTCCATTTAGATCGGTAGAATTTCAAATAGATTTAGTACCAGGAGCTGCACCAGTGGCTCGTGCGCCATATAGACTTGCACCGTCCGAATTAAAAGAACTTCAAAGTCAGTTAAAAGAATTATTGGACCGTGGATTCATACGACCAAGTACATCACCGTGGGGAGCTCCAATTTTGTTTGTTAAGAAGAAAGATGGATCTTTTAGGATGTGTATAGACTATCGTGAATTAAATAAGTTAACTATCAAGAATCGGTATCCACTACCGAGAATTGATGACTTATTTGATCAATTGCAAGGATCATGTGTTTATTCGAAAATCGACTTAAGATCGGGCTATCATCAACTACGCGTCAAAGAAGAGGATATTCCGAAAACTGCTTTTCGGACACGTTATGGTCATTACGAATTTTTGGTCATGCCGTTTGGGTTGACAAATGCGCCAGCTGTATTCATGGACCTCATGAATCGAGTTTGTAGTCCATATTTAGATAAGTTTGTTATCGTTTTCATTGATGATATTCTTATCTATTCCAAGAGTGAGCAAGAGCATGAAGAGCATTTAAGGTTGATACTGGAGTTGTTGAGAAAAGAACAACTTTATGCTAAATTTTCTAAGTGTGCTTTCTGGTTGAAAGAAGTACAATTTCTTGGTCACGTTGTTAATAGCGAAGGAATTCAGGTTGATCCAGCAAAAACTGAAGCTATTGAAAAATGGGAGACTCCTAAGACACCAACACAGATACGCCAATTTTTGGGTTTAGCCGGTTATTATAGAAGGTTTATTCAAGATTTTTCCCGAATAGCTAAGCCGTTGACAGCGTTAACGCAAAAAGGGAAGAAATATGAATGGACCTCGGAGCAGGAGAACGCATTTCAAATACTGAAGAAGAAGTTAACTACGGCGCCTATATTATCGTTACCAGAAGGGAACGATGATTTCGAAATATATTGTGACGCTTCGCGACAAGGTTTTGGTTGTGTTCTTATGCAACGGAAGAAAGTTATTGCATTCGCATCCCGACAATTGAAGATTCACGAGCGAAATTATACGACGCATGATCTAGAATTGGGAGCAGTCGTGTTTGCATTGAAGATGTGGAGACATTACTTGTATGGGGTTAAATTCACTGTATTTACTGATCATAAAAGCCTTCAACATATTTTTGATCAGAAACAATTGAACATGAGGCAACGTAGGTGGGTCGAGTTAATAAACGACTATGATTGTGAGATTCGCTATCATCCCGGGAAAGCGAATGTAGTGGCTGACGCATTAAGCAGAAAGGAACGAGAACCAATTCGAGTACGAGCGATGAACATAAAAATTCGCATGAATCTCAACTCACAAATCAAAGAAGTTCAACGAGAAGCACTTACTAAAGAAAATAAAGGAAATGAAATAATGAAGAAGTATGAGAAGCAACTCGTTATGCGGGAAGATGGAATTCGATATTTTGCAAATCGTATTTGGGTACCGAAGTTGGGTGGATTAAGGAAGTTGATATTGAACGAGGCACATAAGACAAGATATTCGATACATCCTGGAGTTGGAAAGATGTACCAAGATCTTAAGACGCATTATTGGTGGCCTAATTTAAAAACAGACGTTGCAACATATGTTGGGGAATGTTTAACTTGTTCCAAAGTCAAAGCAGAACATCAAAAGCCGTCAGGGTTACTTCAACAACCAGAAATCCCAGAATGGAAATGGGATGGTATTACCATGGATTTCATCACGAAGTTACCAAAGACTGCCTGGGGATACGACACCATTTGGGTGATTGTTGATCGTCTCACCAAGTCTGCACATTTCTTGCCTATAAAGGAAACAGATAGAATGGAGAAACTATTACGATTGTATATAAAGGAAGTTGTTTCAAGGCATGGAATACCTATTTCCATTATATCCGATCGTGATAGTAGATTTACCTCAAAGTTTTGGCAATCACTACAGGAGGCACTAGGAACTCGGTTGGATATGAGTACCGCATATCATCCACAAACCGATGGACAGAGTGAAAGAACGATTCAGACTCTCGAAGACATGCTCAGGGCATGTGTGATCGATTTTGGAAACGGATGGGATAAATATCTACCGTTAGCAGAATTCTCGTATAATAATAGTTATCATGCGAGCATTGGAGCTGCGCCATTCGAAGCATTGTACGGAAGGAAGTGTAGATCTCCTATCTGTTGGAATGAAGTAGGAGATCGACATTTAACTGGTCCCGAGATCATACATGAAACGACTGAGAAGATAGTGCAAATCAAGGAGAGATTGAAAACAGCCCGTAGTCGCCAAAAGAGCTATGCCGATGTTCGAAGGAAACCATTAGAGTTTCAGGTCGGGGACATGGTTATGCTAAAGGTGTCACCTTGGAAAGGTGTAATACGTTTCGGCAAAAGGGGTAAACTGAACCCAAGGTACGTAGGCCCGTTCAAGATCATCGAACGCATTGGACCGGTAGCTTATCGACTCGAGTTACCGCAACAACTCGCTGGAGTACATAATACCTTTCACGTCTCAAACCTTAAGAAGTGTCTTGCAAAGGAAGACCTCACCATTCCTCTCGAAGAAATCCATGTCGACGAGAAACTACAATTCGTCGAAGAACCAATCGAAATCATGGACCGTGAAGTTAAACAGCTCAAACAGAGTAATATACCGATTGTTAAGGTTCGTTGGAATGCTAGAAGAGGTCCCGAGTTTACTTGGGAACGAGAGGATCAAATGAAACAAAAGTATCCACACTTGTTTCTCGATAACGCAAAATAGGTACAATTTTAAAATTTCGGGACGAAATTTATTTAACGGGGAGGTAATGTAACGACCCGCACTTTTTCGATCATTCTATACTTATAAGATAAATATTTACATAAATTAAACCTTGCCAACATGATAAGCAATCCAAATTGTCGAGATTTATATTTCCGAAAAGAATTTTACACAACGTTTGACCGTCTAGTTTGACCAATGATATCACGAACTATACAATATATGATAATTATACGTTTGTGTATATATATGTATATATACATATTTAACATGATTAATGAATGTTTTAATATCTCATTTTGTATTAATAACAACAAGTTATATGTGTATTTTGAAACTACTAACTTAAGTTTTCAAAACGATAACAATACGTAACGTTATTAGACTTAAATACTTAAGACTATAATGTTTATACATATATTGTATAAGTAATGTATTTAATCACTTTTAAAGAACTTAAATACATAAAATCATATAAGTGTATTCACAAAAGATAGCTATATTTGAATCCTCATTCCATTTTTCACAAAATTTCTATACGTATATTTAGAGTATTTGTACTCGTATCATACCTAGCTTCTATACGTATTTACTAATAGTAAATACACATCAAAATCACCACCTAACCAGCCATGTTCATGCCCTTAGGGCTAGGTAATTGTATTTGGAAACAATTAGGACTACATACATAAAATGATTACTTGAAAATTTTGTCCATATACTCCTTATGCACATTTTTTTGTAGTATTTATACATGATCATTTTGGTTCATTTTTACTTCAACTTTTTAGCCAAAACACACACAAACTTTGAAGCCTTAAACACCTTCAACAATCCAGCAAAGTTCCATGAAGATCTAGCTTCAAAAACCATACTAAAACACCATAAGAAAACCATACAAAAACACTTCAAGAAAACCTTCCAAGAACACCAACTTACTTCCAATCTTTCATCCACTTCCATCACCCTTTTGATTCTAGCTTCTTACTCCTCTTTTACAGCAAACTTATCCAAGGAACTTGAGGTAGAATCTATGTTCATAACCTTATTCGATTCATATATATATAGCTATTTTATTTTGTGGTACAAAAGTTTAACAACAAGAACATAGTTTGAATGTTTTCAAACTTGTTTGCAAACTAAATAGATCCTTCTAACTTAACTTTTAAAATACTTCAAGACCTGTAATATAACTTATGTATATGCTAATTTAACAAGGTAAAACTTGGTTTTTCAAAGTATAAGTATTTTTAGAAAAATGGTCATTAAATGATTTTGTTGTAACAAAAATGTTTAACTTCATATGTTTCACTAATGTTTCACTTATGCCGTATGATTTTGAATACAAACCAAGGTATTTACAGATCATAGTCTTAAAGAAGAACTCGATCCAAGAAGATGGCAATTTGAATCAACGAAAACGGATTTGTAACGAAGAAACTATGACCGAAACAAAATTGGTTATCCTAGATCATTTCAACTACGGGATCAATTGGAAAAAAATGATATAAATCACATATTTCTAAGATAACATGATATTTTATATATATGTACTTATAATTCAATTTTATATGGTTCAGGATCACCCGTAAACAACACGAGAAGATTAATCATAAGATCCCATGATTGTACGCAACACGTCATTTGACAACACCGGTACTTTATGTACGCAACACGTCATTTGACAATACCGGTACCATGGGTCAAGATTAATCTCGACCAATACATATACGATGGGGTTTTATTTATTTCGTTAGGGGTTTTGTTTATTGCGGGTATATTAAACATCTAAAAATGAACCATTAAAAATTGAATTACTAACATCGGAATGCTAACTACGGACTAAGGAAATATTCAAAATATTAAAAGTATAACAAGTATATATATATATAACGTTTGTTTTAAAATGAAAACATATTGATATATTATATATGGATAGGTTCGTGATATCAACCGGAGACCAAGTCAAATTATATATATATCTTCAAGACGAAAGTGAGTATATAGTCCCACTTTTAAACTCTAAATATTTCGGGATGAGAATACATGTATTTTATGTTTTACGTTATGGACACAAGTAACTGAAAAATATATTCTACGTTGAGTTGTACCACTGGCATACTTCCCTGTAGCTTGGTAACTGTTATTTACAGCGGTATTGTAAACGCGAATCCTGTTGATAGATCTATCGGGCCTGACAACCCCAACCGGACTGGACGACCAGTATTCAACGGTTGCACAGTACTTCGTTTTGTGACTACACTTGGTACGGTGTAGTAAGATTTCATATTAAAGGGAATATGCGACGTGAAAATGTTAAGTATGGTTACCAAGTGCTCAACCACTTAGAATATTTTTATTGAAATGTTTATATACGAAATCTTGTGGTCTATATATATATATTGCTGCGCACTAAACCTATATCTCACCAACTTTATGTTGACGTTTTTAAACATGTTTATTCTCAGGTGATAATTAAAGCTTCCGCTGCATTATGTTGAATCTAAGCAGGATCATGCGTACTCATATTTGTGTCAAAAATAAAACTGCATATCCGAGGACGTGTGTTGTAAAATATGCTAGAAATCGTGTTGTTATTATCATTTGTAAAGTTTGTAAGTCGAAGATTATCGTTAAACGATAATCATCTTTTTTTTGTCTAAAGCTTGTAACAAAAATAATGGTTTGGTTTGTAATGTATAATATATGCAGTTTTCCTTTTTAAAAATGTCGCATATAGAGGTCAATACCTCGCAATGAAATCATACGTTATCTAACACGTTCTTATGGTTAAGGACGGGTTATGACACTAGGGCATGCCGGTTTTTACCGACGTTTCATAAAAGATTTTTCTAAAATTGCCACTCCTATGAATAAACTCCTAGAAAAGGATGCTCCATTCATCTTTTCCGATGAGTGTATCAAATCTTTTAATATTCTTAAAGAGAAACTCACTAATGCGCCGATCATGATAACACCAAATTGGAATCTACCATTTGAACTAATGTGCGTTGCAAGTGATTTTGCAATGGGAGCCGTTTTAGGACAAAGGATTGAAAAACGATTTCAACCTATATATTATGCTAGTAAGACGTTACAAGGAGCACAAACGAACTATACAACTACTGAAAAAGAACTCCTTGCTATTGTCTTTGCTTTTGACAAATTTCGATCATATCTCGTTCTAGCAAAAACGGTGGTCTATATCGACCATTCTGCTCTTAGATACCTATTTTCAAAACAAGATGCTAAACCAAGATTAATCCGTTGGATCTTACTCTTACAAGAGTTTGATATTGAAATCCGAGATAAAAGAGGAGCAGAAAATCTCGCCGCTGATCATCTTTCTCGTCTTGAAAATCCCGAATTAGAAGTTCTAAATGAATCGGCCATACAAGACAACTTTCCTGATGAATATCTATTGAAGATAGATTATAAAGAAATTCCATGGTTTGCAGACTATGCAAACTATTTAGTATGTGGATTCCTTGAAAAAGGATTATCGTACCAAAGACGAAAGAAATTCTTCAGTGATATAAAACACTATTTTTGGGAAGATCCACATCTGTTTAAAAGTTGTCCCGATGGAATAATACGCCGATGTGTATTTGGAGATGAAGCTAGTAAAATATTAAACCATTGTCACACAGGACCAACAGGAGGGCATTATGGACCTCAACTAACAGCAAGAAAAGTTTATGATGCTGGATTCTATTGGCCTACAATTTACAAAGACGCACACCTTCTTTGCAAATCCTGTGATGCTTGTCAAAGGGCCGGAAAAATAAGTCAACGTGATGAAATGCCACAAAATGTCATCCAAGTATGTGAAGTATTTGACATTTGGGGTATTGACTTTATGGGTCCATTTCCAAAATCTCATAATAATCTATATATACTCGTAGCCATTGATTATGTATCTAAATGGGCGGAAGCACAAGCTCTCCCAACTAACGATGCACGAGTTGTAGTCAACTTTTTAAAACGTCTTTTTGCAAGGTTTGGAACACCGAAAGCTTTAATAAGTGATCGGGGTACTCATTTCTGTAATAATCAACTTGAGAAAGTTCTTAAAAGATATGGAGTAACTCATAAAATCTCCACCGCATATCATCCAAAAACAAGTGGACAAGTTGAAAATACCAACCGAGCTTTAAAACGTATTCTAGAGAAAACCGTAGGATCAAATCCGAAGGAATGGTCCATTAAATTGGAGGATGCACTCTGGGAATTTAGA
This sequence comes from Rutidosis leptorrhynchoides, assembly GCF_046630445.1. Classification (NCBI taxonomy): domain Eukaryota; kingdom Viridiplantae; phylum Streptophyta; class Magnoliopsida; order Asterales; family Asteraceae; genus Rutidosis; species Rutidosis leptorrhynchoides. The sequence continues at coordinate 196,426,777 of NC_092334.1, forward strand.
ACAGCCTACAAAACTCCAATTGGAACCACACCTTTTAGACTTGTTTATGGAAAAGCATGTCATCTTCCAGTAGAAATTGAACACAAAGCGTTTTGGGCTTTGAAGACATGTAATCTTGATTTACACGAAGCCGTACGTCTACGATTAAGTCAACTAAACGAATTAGAAGAATTAAGACATGAAGCATACGAAAATTCGTTAATCTATAAAGAAAGAACGAAGAAATGGCATGATAAAAGAATCAGAAGTTCAAAAGAATTTAAAGAAGGAGACAGAGTTCTTCTTTTCAATTCACGATTCAAGCTATTTCCTGGAAAATTGAAATCAAGATGGTCTGGACCATTCATAGTCAAAAGAGTTTTCCCATACGGAACAATAGAATTAATAAATTCAAATGGGATTGAATTTAAAGTTAATGGTCACAGAGTTAAACACTACATACATGGTCCGATGGAAGTCGACAACGAAGTTAATCACAATTTCGACACCACAGCTAACTAAGTGTGGGGAGAATCAAGTCTTTAAAGGATAATATGTATTTCTGTTAGAGTTAGATTGTCTGTTTTCGTGTAGTTCTCGAAAATGGAACCCGAATGGTCTTTCCCTAGCAGACCCTAAAGAACTAGTCTTCTCCCCCCATTATGAATTTTTATTTTTTAGGTTTTTACAAAATGAAGACTGCCTGTGAACTAAACCATGGTCTAATGCTACACGCTTTGATCACTAAACGTAATAATGACACACTTCTGAGTGAAATAGTATCAGTAATCAGAGAAAGAATGGACGGAGTTAGAAAAGAATCCAGATGCGAAGATAATAAGTTACAATTTGGTAAAGGAAAATCAAAATCCGCAACGAAAAGAAGAGCACGACACCTAGAAAGATGTCACAAATGCGGAAAATGGTCACATGGAGGTAAATGTTCAAATAATCAAACCTATTCAAATACCGAATTTGTTACTTTATGCAGAGACGGACCGTTCAAATGTTTAGAAGAAAAGACACTAAATGCTCGAGGTTACGCCTATGTAGCTATGGAAAACCAATTAAACCGACTATCTTATGAATGGGATAGATCATATAACTAAGAAATCTATTTCACAGGTAAGTCTGTACAGTATTTTTTTTTTTTTAACCTTTTGATAATAAACGCTAATTTGTTCGCTATAAAGTATTAAATTGGTATTGAATAAAATTAGGTTTGGCGACCTAAATTATTGATATCATTCAAAAATTTATTACATCACTGCGAAATTTAACGTTTATTCTTAAGGTATAAATATCTTTAAACAATCAACCCAAAATATTTCAAAAATTCGTAATGAGTTAAATTAGGTCTTGGAACCGAAATTACTTTACCGAAAAGAGGGGCGCATATTTTTGATAATATTTGATTGATTAAAGTGGGATAAAAAGCCAAAAAGATTTTTAATTTTATTTTTACCATATTTTTAAAATTAATATATAAATCTTAAATTAATATTGTAAACTTTGTAAAAACAATATATTTAAAATTGTAAATATTTGAAAAATTAATATAAGTTTGGTGTGAATTTATAATATGAATTTTTAAATTAAGTTTGGTGTGAATTTTTAATTTTTAAAATATGCATTTTAAATTTTAAGTTTGGTGTGAATTTTTAATATTAATTTTGAATTTTATATTTAAATTGTGTGAATTTAAAAACAAAAATTTACTTTATCTCATTAAGTTAAAAATATGATTTTTAAAATTCGTCGTAAGTTGAAGACTAGGTCTTTGAACCGAAATTGCTTTACCCGAGGGAGGGACGAGAACTTTTATTATCATTATTTTTAATCTTATTGAATTAAAGTATGCCAAAAACATTAAAAAAAACCCAAAAATCTTAGCTTTTAAAACAATCGCTACAAAAAGACAAATTTTAAAATTTTGTCGAAGGACGGACTAGGACATCGATCCGAAACGACCTCGTCCTAAATAACAAGGGAAACAAAATTTTTAAAATTAATTATTTAATTGTTTTAATAAGTTAAAGATTATATAAGATTTAAAAAAAAAAAATACAAACTCCGCGAGTCGCGGAGTTTGAAAGGTAAATTCACCGCGACTCGCGGAGGATGAAAAAACCAGAAAAAAATATACTGATCGAACAGCTCAGTCCCAACCCACAAAAACAGAAAACACTGCGAAAACACTCCGAAAAAACTCGAAAAAAACCCCCCAAAATCACAATTTTTAACCGTTAATCATCAAATCTTTTACTAAAATCATGTTGAGAAGGATGTTATCAAGGAATTACTCAAGAAAAACGGTAAATTTCTACACCTAAACACCATTTAATCCGAAAATTAGTGTTCTTGAGCAATTTTTTCCCCAATTTGATTTTGATGCTTTTTAGTGTAATTATGCTTAAATTGTTTATGTATTATGCTTGTATAACCTAGATTGATGCTGTTTAACATGATTAGAAGCCTTAAACTTCAAATTTTGAGTAATCTAGGGTTTGTGTTCTTGAGCAAATTTGGAGCTTTTTGATATAAACAGGTTATGGCCGATTTTTGTCATGAATTGTTGCTAATTTAAGTAGTGTAACATGTTTAGGTAGTTAAATGATCCAAACTTTGAGCCTAAACATGATTTTGAGAATTAAAGTGGACTTTTTCAAGTCTAAAATTCATGAACTTGATTTTTGAGAGATAATGCCATTTGAAACTTGTTTAATTGCTAGTAATGATTATTTTGACATGTTATTTGAGTTAAATGCTTATGAACTTGGCGAACATTTTCGTATATGCTTATTTGAAAAAGTGTAGATTTGATGAAAATATGAAAATGAGCTTAAGTTTGATCTAAATTGATCATGTCATTGTAATTATTTTGATTGATGATTTTGCTGACACTAATGCATATTTGGATGCACAAAAAGTGTGTTTAATGTGTTTTGCAGACTGAAAGGGGTGAATCTTCATCCCAAGCTCGCAATGCTCCTGCTGAGAATGCGGAACAACAGGAGGTGGATAACTACTACAAGCAAGATATACCTCATCCAGTCATGACATTTTCTGATATGCACTTGGAAGAGTTGCACCCGAACCTGAGATTTGACATACTTTGGATAGATTATCCAAAATACCAAAGGGGTTTGCATACTCTTCATTCTAAAGTTGTTGAGGTACCTAGGGTCATAGAATGGGGACCCTTAGAAGCTGTAGAATTTGCCGGGCCAATTAGGGAATTACTTGCACAGAGGTATGGTAATTCTACTTTTAATGACTGGGTACGTTTATTCACCATGAGTAGACCTGTATATAAAGTATGGTGTGAAGAATTGTTGTGTAGTATAGAATTAAATGATCGGGTAGCTAGTTTAACCGATCAATCTTTTATTAGATTTTTGTTAGGAGGTTCGATGCGTCATATGTCTTTACTAGACATGGCTCAGGCTTTACGTATATATACGCCTGAGGAGTTAGCATCTGCCGATTGTAGAGGGTTGATACTAAATGGTAGAAAGATAGATGAAAATTTTGATACACACGGTGTGTGGAGTCAAATGACAAGCCATCACCGATTCAAAGGGGGAAATTACTCTTATTTGGATATAGATAGAGCTGAATTAAGAGTAATTCATAGGTTTTTAGCTAATTCGATTACACAAAGAGGTAAGAACAAGGAAAAGGTAAATGAACAAGATTTGTTTTACCATATGTGTATTCGAGACCCACAAAGTGCTGTAAGTATACCTTATTGTGTGGGTTATTATTTATCAGCTATGGTTAGGGGGATGAGACCGCATAGCATAATAGGAGGTGGTATTTTTATTACTTTGATTGCTGAATATCTCGGTGTGGATATAAGTCGGGGGGGATTATTAGTCGAAGAACCAGAACCCCGCGATACTATAGGTTTAAATGTATACCATGGTGCGAAAGTTTTGAAGAGGCGAAATAACGCCGCAGTACAATACCATGGTAGACATCCACAGGTTGAGAGAAACCAACAGCAAGGTAATGTAGGAGGGGGAAATGAGATGCAAGAAATGCAAAGGTTTATAGCTTCACAGGAGTACGAAAATGCTAGACAGAGAGCATTTGAAGATTGGCAAGTACATCAAAACCAAATCATAGCTCATTGCCAACATATAGGTAGAAACTATATTCCTACACCGAAACCCATATTCCCTCCCTGGTCTATAGAGATGCAACCACCGTATCCTACGTATAACCCTGCCGAAGCATTCTATAGCACCTATGGTTATGCTTGGAACCCCTATTGGTATCAGTATCATCCCTAGTCTACTTAGTTTTATTTATTTTGTAATTTGTAATATTGATACGTTTAATACTTATGTTAATATTGTAATAGTTTTTATAATTTTCTAACTTTTATTCTTAGATTTTAATAATTTTTGAATGTGGGGTAATATACCAAACTTCAAAAATATGTATATATGTTTGCAGTTTATCTTATGTACACAACAGGGTAAAACAACGCATTTTCAAAGACTGGCATTAAGTTCAGCAAAAGCAACTAATTTTGACGACAAGATGCAAAATATATGTGAAATAACAACAAGACGGAATGAACAAATGATGTGCACCATTTATCATTCAGCAAACAAACGCCAATATATTTGGAAACTTTGGTAAAAATTTAATCATTTTCACACAAATCACCCTCAATAATTTAAATTGTTACTGATTTCTTGCAAATGAGGGCATTGCAAGATCTTAAGTGTGGGAAGGGGTTAAATTCTTTCGAATTTTAAAATTTTTATCTTAAACACTTGGTTACCATTAAAAATACTAGTAAAGCAGTAGTTGTATTAGAATCTAGTGCTCTCTGATAATAAAGAACAGCCCTAGTCTTATATACTGACTACCCAATTCTAGTAAAATTTTTCAAAATTTTCAATTAAATGAACTCAAAATCATGTTTATACATATTTATGAACGATAAAACTAGGTTTTAACACCGAAATTATTGTTACCTCAGAAAGGACATAAATTAAGAAACAAACCAAAATGTTAAAATTCATTTAATATGGAATAGAGGACGATAAAAAGGAAAATAAAAGCCAAGTGTGGGAAAATTTACCAAGTTATTCAAAACATATGTCACATATTTTTGTACAAATAACTGAAAATACTTTTGCTTTGGACTAAACTAAACTGTTTTACCCGATGAAAGAAAAGAAGAGATGGATCTACACGATGAATCAATTCCATCATTAAAAGGAAGTAAAGTCTTCCGAAAAAGACACGCGCTTCTTGATTTAGGTCATGAAGTTGTCGTCCAGACCAGCTGTAGGTTGACGAAAAATCTAGAAAAGTCATCACTAAAATCAGCAGAAAATCCACGGACCTCAGCATTAAACAGGGTCGCCAAGTGGTCAGATTTATCCTAACCATGAGAAGGATTTATCTCGTAAAATGGGGGGCACCGTGCAAATTAGCTGGATAAGGCTAATGAATCAGATCCCCAGAAAGGATAATCTCCTTAAAGATTAAAAATCAGCTTTTAAGACTGATATTACTCAATCCTTGAGATTGACCTTAAAGATTGAGAATTCAAACTCATGGAATTCAATGATATCTAAACTCGAGCTTGAACGAGAAAATATTTTGATCAAAGATAAAACCGATTTGTTTTCTGAAAACCCTATTTTCAATGCGTTCATTACTATTGAACGTAAAATCCTAGGAATTCACCTGGAATTCATTAGGTCACCTGAACTAAATCGGGTGTCAACCTTAAGAACGGTGGTTGCATAGTGGTCAAAGACAGGACCTTGTGCCAGACCGAAAAATCATAAGGGTGAGCTTTACTATTGCTCCTACCAAGGATAGTAATTGCGTCCGACACGTTATAAACCATAATTAAAAGCATGTCAGGGGACATTGCCTTAACAGTTGCTTGTTCAACGCTTTCCTTTACAACCGGACGGTAGTTTACCGAAAGGTAATATACGGGACAAGTAAACTGGACGTGTTTCTTTCCAAATACAAGGTTAGCAAGTGGGTGACACAAAACCATAAGTTTTGAGCTAAAATTTTCAAATCTGAAACCCACCAAACCCACAAAAATATTTTGCAAACACCGGTGAAGGGTTATTCCGGAAAACTTATCTAGGGTAAAAACTAGATTTAATTTTCAAAAGATCAAATGTTTTCATAAAGATCCAATTTCCTTAATGGATCTAAATTTTTATAGTCATGTGAGACTGTAAACCATATCGTTACTACCATTGTTTATACCGCCGTATAGAAATCACTGATGTACAAAGTGTGAAGAATAAAGAAGTGATTCTAGTATTTCAAGACGATATTGCTTGAGGACAAGCAACGCTCAAGTGTGGGAATATTTGATAATGCTAAAAACGAACATATATTTCATAGCATTATTCCTCAAGAAAGACAAGCTTTTAGTTGCAATTGTTCAATTTAAAAGTGATATTCGTTTAAATAATAAAAGGTGAAGACAAAAGACAGATTCGACGAATTGAAGACGCAAACGACCAAAAAGCTCAAAAGTACAAAATACAATCAAAGAGGTTCCAATTATTGATAAGAAACGTCTCAAAATTACAAGAGTACAAGATTCAAAACGCAAAGTACAAAATATAAAATTGTACGCAAGGACGTTCGAAAATCCGAAACCGGGACCAGAGTCAACTCTCAACGCTCGACGCAACGGACTAAAAATTACAAGTCAACTATGCACATAAATATAATATAATATTTAAATAATTCTTATAATTATTTAATATATTATATTTATTTATAAAACCGTCGGCAAGAAAGACTCCAAAGTGTGTGAGCTGTATTTTTAAACTCCGCGACTCGCGGAGTTTGAAGGCCAAAAGGGCCGCGAGTCGCGGAGCCCCAAACTCTGAAAATCCCTATTAAAGCAAACGAATTCTGATCGCAAAAATCATCTAATATCATCCATCTCTCTATCTATATCGTATATATTTATATTTATATTTTAATTTTAATTTTAATTTTAATCCTAATAATAAGGGTATGTTAGCGAATGTTGTAAGGGTGTAAGTCGAAATGCTGTCCGTGTAACGCTACGCTATTTTTAATCATTGTAAGTTATGTTCAACCTTTTTAATTTAATGTCTCGTAGCTAAGTTATTATTATGCTTATTTAATCCGAAGTAATCATGATGTTGGGCTAATTATTAAAATTGGGTAATTGGGCTTTGTACCATAATTGGGGTTTGGATAAAAGAACGACACTTGTGGAAATTAGACTATGGGTTATTAATGGGTTTTATATTAATTAAACAATACCTTGTTAATTTAATATACAAACTTATAATTTGACGTATTTATATATAACCACATACGCTTGACTTGGTACGGTGGGCGGGATATCTATAAATACCAATAATTATTCATTTTACCGGATACGGAACTGGATTAATAGTTAATAGACTTGTTGAAACAGGGGTGAATTACATTCAAGGGTAATTGGTGTAATTGTTAATAAAGTAGTAAAACCTTGGTTTACACACAGTCGATAACCTGGTGTATTCATTAAACAAAGTATTAAAACCTTGTTACAATTCGAATCCCCAATTAGTTGGAATATTTGACTTCGGGAATAAGAATAATTTGACGAAGGCTTTCGCTCTTTATATTTATGACTGATGGACTATTATGGACAAAATCCGTATGGACATATTAAATAATCCAGGACAAAGGACAATTAACCCATGGGCATAAAACTAAAATCAACACGTCAAACATCATGATTACGGAAGTTTAAATAAGCATAATTCTTTTATTTCATATTTAATTTCTTTTATTTTATATTTAATTGCACTTCTAATTATAGCACTTTTATTTATTGTTATTGTAGTTAATTGCACTTTTAATTATCGTACTTTTTAATTATCGCAAGTTTATTTTATCGCATTTTTATTATTTGCAATTTTATTATCGTTATTTACTTTACGCTTTAAATTAAGTCTTGTATTTATTTATTATTTTACATTTGGTTTTAACTGCGACCAAAGTTTTAAAATCGACAAACCGGTCATTAAACGGTAAAAACCCCCCTTTATAATAATAATATTACTTATATATATATTTGTATTTTTATAAATGTAAACTAATATAGCGTTAAGCTTTGTTTAAAGATTTTCCATGTGGACCGAACCGGACTTACTAAAAACTACACTACTGTACGATTAGGTACACTGCCTATAAGTGTTGTAGCAAGGTTTAAGTATATCCATTCTATAAATAAATAAATATCTTGTGTAAAATTGTATCGTATTTAATAGTATTTCCTGCTAAAATTTAATAGTATATTTTATATACACCTCGCGAAACATCACGCCGCTCCTATACTTTAAAAAAAAAATTGGCCGGTTTTAATTAAACGGTTTTAAGTCGTTTCAAATCAAGTGCGATAATAACCTTGAAGTACTAATCATCCGTTTACGATACTAGAGCTACTAGCCCGGTTGAGGTTGTCAAACCCGATAGATCTATCAATAGGATTCGCGCCTACCAGTTCATAAACCAATAGATTAATGTTACCAAGCTAGGGGAATATTTGTGATTCTAACTCACGTAGAATTAAGTTTAGTACTTCTGTCTATTTTGTAAAATAGTTATAAAATATTGCATGTATTCTCAGCCCCAAAAATATATATTGTAAAAACAATTAAAAAAGGGAGACTATAAACTCACATATCAATACTTTTGGTTCAATATTGCAGGAAAAAAATGCAGACGTAACGTAAATGATAAGTGCAAAGTTGGCCTTTGATTCATGAACAATACCCCGAACATTATCCATAACCTCCTTAGATATAACCCATAAATTCCTTAGCTTTAACCAGTTTGAAAACTCATTTTGAAATCATCCGAGCATATCCCCGTCGTAGTATTTTATGTATACTAACAATATCTTGAAATAATACGGAGTAAATATATATATGTAAATCGACTGACAGAGTTTAGAGAAAAATATTTTCAAGTTTTTATGAAATAATGAAACCTATTGAATTCTATTTAGAATAGATTTCTGAATTATTAAAGTGAATTATTAAAGTATGAATTATTAAATTGAATTATTAAAGTATGAATTATTAAGTGAATTATTAAAGTATGAATTATTAAAGTGAATTATTAAAGTATGAATTATTAAATTGAATTATTAAAGTATAAATTATTAAGTGAATTATTAAAGTAAATTATTAAAGTATGAATTATTAAAGTGAATTATTAAAGTATGAATTATTAATGTGAATTATTAAAGTATGAATTATTAAAGTTAAAGTAAAGTAAAATTAAAGTAAAAGTATAAAACTATGTACGTATAATATGCGTAATAATAAAAAAGTAATAACATTATTTATTTAAATTTTTATATATTTAAAGAAATAAATATAGTTTTCTTTCAAAACGCTTTATATTCATAAGTAAAATATATTCTAATAACATACTTTTGCTAAGTAAAAAAAATAAAATATAATCATAATATCGTGAAACGTTTTCATCTTTGAATTAAATTACGTATATATATCGGGTTTCGAGTTTTAAATTACAGTGTGTTCGTGAATCGTATGATAAAGTCCAATGGGTAATTAAATGTATGAAAACATTTTTAATGCAACACGTCAATTTGCATATCTTGTCGGAATTTTAAAAGTTTAAATTTGATTGAAATTTCTGGGTTTTTACGGTACATAACCCCCGTGTGGACTATGAACCAACAAAAAAAGAGTGTCAGGTCCAAAAAAGGATTGTATGCATTATATGAGCGTTGGTTTTCCCAACGCACAGTGAAAGATGCCGTTTTATTCTTATCCAAAAATCCAAATTTGAAAGAACTAAAGAAAAATTAGTCTTTAGTTAGTCCTTTGATGCGTTTTCAAATGCTACTTATATTGTTTCTAATAGATCCAGTACTCGAGTGAGATGTTGTCAGCTACTTAGGGGGAGTAATATCAGCAAAATTGGATAGACCCTTTTTCCCATTTCTTTTTAATGAGTTCGGTTTCCCTGTGTTAATACCAACATTTATCCAATGAAACTACTATGGGCTTGATTTCCGATTTCGATCCTACAGCCCCAAATTGATAGACCCATCGAAGTAAAGAGCCCATGGAACTACCTCTCCAAAGGGGAGGTGTTTGTTCGAAAAATGGATTTCTCGTCTCTAATACGAATCAAACGAATCGCTATCGGATTTGGTACCGTACAATTAAACACGAAGTCATAGAACATACCCTTTAACCACACAAATAATCAAACTTTAATTAAAAAATAATTAAAGCAACAAGAGCATGTAAGCTCGAAAAAATTGTTTCATTTAAATTAAACAAAATTAAATAAATAAATAGTCCGTATTACTTTGGCCTGACGCGTTGTTTCTATACAGAGTAATTGGTAAAGTGGAAGGTGAAAAGATAACCATTACTATTTTATGTAAATTTACTTCATTGCCGGTCAATATTCTTTCCAAAACAAATCACCACTAACAAAAAAACACATATGTAATTACATTTCTACCCTTTTCATCCCTTCAAATCAAATCACCCTGCTGCACAAGTTGACAGCTAGCTAGCACTGTAGTGGCACTGATTAGTATGGCCGGTACGTCGATGAATCCGGTCCAGATGAACCGGTCGGTAAATACGTCGGCGTACGTCAGCTCCTTTAGCATTTCAGACACCGTTAATCGTTTATTTGCTCATATTCACGATGATTCTAGAATCGATAATCGCAACATTGAGTTCCTCCATCTCTGCACCTTACTCTCCAGGTTTTTCATCTTCTTTAAATGTATTAAAAAATTTGTTCAAATATCTGTATATGTATATGTATATGTATATTTCTGCTATAAAATCGTTTTGTTTTTTGTTCGTGCGTTAGGCGTATTTTGTAAATAGTTATGGCGGGTAACAGAAAGGCGTTGTTGTTAAACCCTAGCTCATGGTTGCTAATTGTTTATTGTGTCTCGATTTTGCACATACAGTTGACTAATTTTATATTCTGACGGCGTTTAATTTTTTTTATTTTTTATTTTTTAAGTATTAAATTTTAATTCGGTAATAATATTTAATATTAATAATATATATTGATTGATTATTTATGTGATATTGTAGAGGTATTGACAATGCTGTTGGTAAAAATGAGACTCCAGACAGAGCTTCGGATTTGCCGCGTTTGATGAAGGAAGTAAGCATGACATAAGGCGTTGTTGATGCACTTTATATGTATGATAAATGATGATGAAAGTAATTAATCAATGATATTAATTAATTAGTTAATAATATAGTTAATAGTATATAGTATACTAAGTTATAATCTAGAGCCAAAATCTAATGTGTTTTATTAATGTTGTGCTAGTTGATTTTACTGTTAAGACTTAAGAGTTATGACATAAAACTCATTTTGGATACATAACTTTTGTTTATTTTTTATCATTAGCTAGGTTTGTTTACCACACAAAATGGACTTATAGTGATTTTTTTACCTTTAATAAAAGAATTATGACACCCTTTAATAAAAGAATTATGACACATAAATGGTGTTTCAAAAAAAGGAAAAAAATCTCATATAGCTAAAGTAGTTTTGGTAGAGTGAATTTGAACTTGTGCTCTACACTCGTAGTACTTAAATATGTGTCGTCTTTTTAAACGGTTGGCCGGTCAGAAATGCTTGAAAAGCTCAACTCTAGCCTAACATTATCAGTAAACAGTTTAGCCGTGCCAACCCATTTATAGTGTTGGATTTTTGTTTCGTTGTGAATTTCCACCCCTACTTTTACATAAGGTTTTTTTTTTAGTAAGTTATCTTATGAGACATAAAATGCTGATGTCATTACGTGCATAGGTATTTAAGTGGCAAAATGATGCCTCATTGCTTGCAGCAATCATGGTTCTGATGATCTCTATAAAGGTACTCTTACATTTCAACTTTTTTTTAACGGTTGCTGATATATATTTGTATCCTACTGTTTTTTTTTCTGAACGGCAAGATTGCATCAGTCCGGACCGAAGCCTAGTCATCATTTGCACACACACACACACGTTCGGGCAGGAAACCCGAACCACGATCACAGGGATCCGAACCCTTAAACCATCCCGAGGGGTAGGCGGGCCGGTCCTTAGTCCCGGATCGGATCGGTAAAACCTTCCCTTTGGGCTGACCTCAATGGAGCCTATTTCAGTCCATGTTTAATTTGGTCATTCAGAAGCCAGGTTCGAACCCTGGACCTCTTACCCGGCGAGGGTGTTAAACACCACCGCGATACCACTCAGGCAAATGCCTCGGTGGTATTTGTATCCTACTGTTGATGCGCTCTACATTTTTTACATACTCTAATTAAAATAGCATTTCTTACATCATCAAGTTTAAGTCTTTTATATTGTTTATATTAGGGCGCATGTAGAAATGGATGGTTTAATGAGAAGGAAAATGAAGAAATTTTTCATCTTTGGAATGAGGTACCTAAAAGGGTATTATATTCGTTGATATAATATCCATGTATGTATTTGTAGGACCATCTTTTATTAACTCTACTCTTTTGTGATTGCAGATTGCAGTTAGTTTCTGCAGTGTTAAAGATATGGACTCTGAGAAGAGCACATTTCATCAGGCCATCTCAGACGTTATGTTAAGGTCTTTTATTTGGTGTTTATCTTGTATTAAAAATGCTATTTTTTTTTTTTTATATATATGTTTTTTCTGTTTGACTTAATCTTTGAAATGCTATCATATTTCTTCAGGTTTTATCCAGGAATGAAGATGGGTGAAACACTTGTTTCTGTTGAGGCTACGGTAATAGCATTTCATTTTCATTAAACTAGTTTGTTCTTAAAAAATCTATGCGCTAATTATAATAATTTTGTCGATATTTTAGCTAGGATATGGTGCATTTGTAAAAGATTTCCATATTTCGAAGACTGCCCTATCTTCTGGTGATAGAATAGTAAGTCTAATTTGGCTTGTTGCTCATTTGAAGTGCTTATTAGTTGATTTTTATCTGTTTTAATCAAAAGTTTGGGTCACTAGTTTAATATACTACTGATAATAGTGACGTTGATTTATTATATTTTCACAATCGAACAATGTTATTTCTTTTTTTTTTAACTTCTCTGCAGTATTTGGTTGCTGTTCAAACAGATAATACTGAGACATCATCATGCATCATCAGCCCTCAGCAAGTCAAGTATATCATTTTCTTAATCCTTTGTGTATATTTTTACATCTATCAAATGCATTTGACTTGGTTTGACCCAAAATTGTGTACGTTTAATTTGTAGCATTTTGTTGAATGGACAACCCGTGGATATGAGGACTTGTGTTTACAAGGTTTGTCTAGATTGGTCCTTGAGGGCATCTATTATATAAGTCAAAATGGGTGGGTTGGGTTACAGGTCTAAATGAATACAATTTTTGGTACGGATCGAGCCTGGTTGGTTTGATTGGCCTGACCCGAAACACCTTCTGACGAAAAGATTAAAGCTAGTGTGACAAATGTTTATACAAAATAACATATTTTCCTCAAATATGTTTTTATTGTTTTTAAAGAAAAAAGAATTGATTTAGGAGGTTAAGTTTTTTTGTTTTACCCATTTGATCCGTACAGATAAAAGTAATACAAATCAAAATAATTAAACGGGTCGAAATTGCAACTATAGCATATATACATATCTACGTAGAGTGTTTGGATTTTGTATATGCGTTAATGTGTTGCTCTTTCTTATTAATTCCCAAACAGGATCCTGGACCACAGATTCCAACAAATGTAACGCGCATGCTTAAGTATGGATCTAATCTTCTTCAAGTGCTGGGCCAGTTTAGTGGTATTAATCTAACAAAAACTCTCTGTTTCATTATATGATTCTTTAATCTTCTACATTTCATTTAAGCATTAATAATCCTCTTTTAATTGTTATAGGAAATTATATTATAGCTGTTGCCTTCATGAGTATGGTCTCAAATCCAACTGCTACTGCCATTCTAGATTATGTGCCACCTGTCGCACCTGCATCCGATTTAGGTATTCTCGTGTAATGTAACATATGTCGAAGGAACTGTTACATATAATATACTCATTTGACACTCGTATTCATATGTTTTATGTTTGTTTTCTCATTATAGATACCGATTTAATCGAAGGGACATCTAGAATTTCGCTAAATTGCCCCATAAGGTCTGCAATTTTATCTATAATCTATCTCATTAGTTTTTTATTTCGGGTAATACCAAAAAATTTTTTTTTTTTTTTTTTTTACTCATTACGTTTCTGGGCCTGTGTTCTTTTCTTTTTACAGTTTTAAACGGATAAAAACACCTGTCAAAGGACATTTGTGTAAGCATTTTCAAGTAAGTCTTCACACTGTATTATTTTATGGTGATTAATGCCGACTCATTTACGGATGTCGTAACTCGGGATTATGTTTTATTATATATAATGCTTTGCAGTGTTTCGATTTTGACAACTATGTGGACATAAACTCGAGAAGACCCTCATGGCGTTGTCCCCATTGTAGTCAATCTGTTTGTTTCACTGACATCCGAATTGACAGAGACATGGTTAAGGCAAGTAATTAAGAACTAAAATTTTTAATTTATGCAATTTAATAATTTTTTCTGTCGAGTTGACCAGGATATACTTTCAGTCTACTTTTGTTCGTGTATATTTATTATCTTTTAATTTCTGTGTTAAAGGTATGATTACAAAAAAAAAACTCCGTATATTTATTGCTAATAATCTAATTTCTTGAACAAAAATTTAGTAGGTTTTGTGCATTTGAAATACATGTTGGAAATTTTCAACCAGTGTGACTTAGCTAATTTCTATTATCTGCTTATTAGAAATAAATTCAAACCTGAATAGACCCTTTCGTTAATGACCCATACACAGTGTTGAATAACTCAGAATCACTCGACTAGTACTCTGTTTTTGCAACTTGGGCAGTACTCGGCGAGTTCTCGGTTAAATTTGGTCAAACTTGTTTAAAATTCGGTCAAACTTGCCAATGCTCATGATTAATCAGAAAATCGGTCAAATCTCGAAAAATCAGTCAAAATTGGTCAAAACTCGGTCAAACAGGTCAAAGTCAACTTGGTAAACTTCCGATTACTCCTTAAAAAGTCATGACCGAGTACTCCTGAGTAGCGATATTTGCAACCTTGCCCATTCATAGTAACTTTTTTTTATTATTATTATTGTTTTTAAAAGCAGCCATTTATAGTAGGACTCACTATCATCCATTAATGTAGGTTCTGAAAGAAGTAGATGCAAATGTTTCACATGTGAACATCTCACGTGACGGCTTATGGGAAACCATTAACGACGGTGATGGTCATAAGGACAAGCAACAAGATAAACCGCCTTTACACCATGATCCTACTAACTCCATAAACGCAGATGCAAATATTTTAGATCTTACGGGAACAGAAAATGATATGGATGTCACGGTTTCTCCTCAAGAACACGATAAAAAGCCGACTCCTGCTCAGTTACAAAACATGAACATGACCAATGTCACTATGGTGTCTGCAAATGTTACTTCACAGATGGGTCAAAGTCAACTTTTTTCCTCCACCAATATGCAGTTACCGGTACATGCAATTGGGTCATCATCCAATACTAGATCAAATTTAACCATGATGTCACCTGTTACAGATGCTGTCTTGAATACTCTTACACAAAGTCAAGGTCAAAGTAAAAGTCAAAGTCAAACCTTTGTGTCCAACAATATGCAGTTACCGGTACATGCAATTGGGTCATCATCCAATACTAGATCAGGTGCAGCTACGATGTCACCTGTAACAGATGCTGTCATGAATACACTAGCACAAAGTCAAAGTCAAACTTCTGTGTCCTACAATATGCAGTCACAACAACATTACTCAAACAGTGGATATAGTGTGAGGTACACAACACCTGCACGGCAGATAACACGAACTCCTATCGGTGTTCAGGCACTTCCAGATCAGACCTCTGCAAGAACGGTTAGATATCAAATTCAACCGAATCAGCATCAGATGATGAATATGAGCTCAGGTCAACCATCCCAGAACATGGGCCCGCAGGTATAAATGATCTGTGATTATCTTCATTGTTTGTACTCATTTTTTCATTTGTTCTTTGTTAATATGTGTGTAATTCAGAAAAAAAGCTCATTATTTTACACGGTTTTGTACAGTTTAAAGTTCCTTGATCAGGTTTTTGCAGATGTAGTCTGTAGATGGCGCATTTCGTTACATTTTCAGTCCTTGATCCTCTTAAAATGACTAATATACCATAGAATAGAAAATCCTTCGATAAATCTTCGGTAATAACCAGCAAGTCCCAAAAATTGGCGAATATGCTTCGCATTCTTAGGCGCTTCCCAGTTCTGAATAGCAGTGATTTTTGCTGGATCGACATGTATTCCTTCACTATTAACCACATGTCCTGGAAATTGAACTGTTCGTAACCAAAATTCACATTTGGAGAACTTGGCATACAATTGTTCATTCTTTAGCAATTCTAAGATCAAACGTAAATGTCGTTCATGCTCTTGCTTGTTCTTGGAATAGATTAAGATATCGTCGATGAAAACAATCACGAATTTATCAAGATAAGGTTTGCATACACGGTTCATAAGATCCATGAATACAGCTGGTGCTTTTGTTAAACCAAAAGGCATAACAAGAAATTCGTAATGTCCGTAACGAGTTCGGAAGGCAGTCTTGGGAACATCAGTTTCCTTGACTCTCAACTGATGATACCCTGACCTAAGATCAATCTTCGAATAGATACTTGACCCTTGCAGTTGGTCAAATAGGTCATCAATACGCGGAAGTGGATAACGGTTCTTGATAGTTAACTTGTTGAGTTCTCGGTAATCAATACACATTCTCAACGTGCCATCTTTCTTCTTAACAAAAAGAACAGGTGCTCTCCATGGAGATGAGCTAGGACGAATGAATCCTTTCTCTAAGAGTTCTTGTAGTTGGATGGATAATTCTTTCATTTCGGATGGAGCTAGTCGATATGGTGCCTTTGCAATAGGTGCAGCACCGGGAGTTAGATCGATTTGAAACTTGACTTGTCTTTGAGGTGGGAGACCAGGGAGTTCTTCAGGAAAAACTTCAGGAAATTCTCTAACCACCGGAACATCTTCAATTCGTTTCTCTTCCGGTTCGACTTTCTTAACATTAGCTAAGATGGCTTGATACCCCTTCATCAGGTATTTACGGGTTTTTATACAAGAGATGATATTAAGTTTAGAACCACTCTTTTCTCCTTGTATGATTAGGGTTTCACCATTCTCAAGAGGAATATTAATGGTTTTATCATAACACATGATTGCAGCTCTCAACGGGGTTAGCCAATTCATCCCTACAACTACATCAAAGCTTCCTAATTCGATTGGCAGTAAGTTGATCTTAAAGTTTTTGTCAGCTAGAATCAGATCACAATTTTTATAAATATTGTCTACTTTCATAACCTTACCGTTTGCTACTTCTACAAGGCGCTTGATTTCTAAGGCTTGTGGTTTTTCAGTGAATAAGGCACAAAATTCCGTAGACACATAACTTCTATCAGCACCGGAATCGAATAAAACAGTAGCATAGCAATTGTTAACAAGGAACGTACCCGTTATAACTTCATCTTCTTCACGGGCCTCTTCGGTAGTCATGACAAATGCTCTACCCTTAGCATTACCCGCTGTTGCAGTCTTGTTCTTAGGGCACTGGTTTCTGAAATGCCCAACTTCCCCACAACCGTAACAAGTAGGCACGGTTGGATCAGTCTTTGCAGCTGGAGTGTTGGTTGCAGCTGGAGAGCTGGAGTGTTGGTTACGAACAGTTCAATTTCTCGGACATGTGGTTAATAGTGAAGGAATACATGTCGATCCAGCAAAAATCACTGCTATTAAGAACTGGGAAGCGCCTAAGAATGCGAAGCATATTCGCCAATTTTTGGGACTTGCTGGTTATTACCGAAGATTTATCGAAGAATTTTCTATTCTAGCGAAACCTCTTACTAAGTTAACTCATAAGGGGAAGAAGTTTGAATGGTCTGAAGAACAAGAATCTGCGTTTAAGATTTTAAAGGAGAAATTGACCACAGCCCCGATTCTATCTTTACCTGAAGGAGACGAGGATTTCATAGTTTATTGTGATGCCTCGAATCAAGGTTTCGGTTGTGTATTGATGCAACGTCAAAAAGTTATTGCATACGCATCTTGACAACTTAAGAAACATGAGAAGAATTATACCACACATGACCTGGAGTTAGGAGCTGTGGTATTCGCTTTGAGCTTTGAAGATATGGAGACATTACCTTTACGGAATTAAATTCACGGTGTTTACCGATCATAAAAGTCTTCAACATATCTTCGATCAGAAACAACTAAACATGAGGCAACGACGATGGGTTGAACTACTAAACGACTATGATTGTGAGATTAAGTACCATTCCGGTAAGGGAAATGTTGTTGCCGATGCTCTCAGTCGAAAGGAGCGTAATAAACCTATTCGAGTCCGAGCTTTGAACATGGTTATTCAGACTAATCTTACAACTCGAATCCGTGAAGCACAACTTGAAGCATTGAAGGAAAAAAATGTTCAACTCGAGGGACTAAAAGGTCTTGAAAAGCAACTTGAACTCAAGGGAAATGGAACACGGTATTTTAATAACCGAATTTGGGTCCCAACCTTTGGAAATCTTCGAGAACTAGTCTTGGATGAAGCACATAAGACTAGGTATTCTATTCACCCAGGCTCTAGTAAAATGTATCATGATGTGAAAGAGTTTTATTGGTGGCCTAATCTGAAATCTGATATTGCTGAGTATGTGAGCAAGTGTCTTACTTGTTTGAAAGTTAAGGCCGAGCATCAAAAGCCGTCTGGTTTACTTCAACAGCCAGATATTCCGCAGTGGAAGTGGGAATGTATCACTATGAACTTTATTACTAAATTGCCCAAGACTTCTAGTGGCAATGATACTATTTGGGTCATAGTGGATCGCCTTACTAAATCTGCACACTTTTTACCGATCAAGGAAACTGTAACGACCCGTCAAAATCGCTATTGACGCGGCACGTTAATCATTGATTCCACAGTGAGGTTTTGACCTCTATATGATACGTTTTGATAAAATATTGCATTCATTAAAATAAGTGACTTTCTAAACATAGAAAGTTATAAACATGTGGGCAAGTGCTTAGGTATAAGCAAAACCCCGAAATACATAAGTCTTTAATTTACAGGTTGACATCACAGTCCAATTATTTATTACACAACGCAGTTTTATTTTGAATGCAATAAACTTTGTACAAAGCATGAGAGACTCCATGCAGGCAACAAGCACATCACAGCGGAAGCATTCTAAGGACCTGAGAATAAAACATGCTAAAAAGTCAACACGAATGTTGGTGAGTTATAGGTTTAATTGCTCGAGTCATAAACATGTATAAAGATAGACCACAAGATTTCATCAAAAGTTTATCAATAGATTCTACGTAACAGAGCACCCTGGTAACTAAACTTAACGCTATAGTGATAATTACCCCATTCGTTTTAATACACGCAAACCAACGTGTCTTAAACTCAAATAACATACGTCCGTTAAAAGGCTAGCGCTCTAGCTCGGACGGGGATGTCAAGCCCTATGGATCCATATACAATTATTCGCGCCCACCAGTCCATATCCTATGTACTGGCAGCTACTAGTTACCAAAGCTAAGGGATTTTCGGTTTAACTCAGTGTAGAATTTTGTATGTACTTGTGTCTTATTGCGTTTAAAATAAATTGCATGTATTCTCAGCCCAAAAATATTTAAAGTATTTAAAAAGGGAGACTATAACTCACAGTTCAATATTGAGACTCAATATTGTTGGCAAATTGCGTAGACGTAATGATGGTAGACGACTGTATGGTTGGCCTTGGATTCAAGAACAATACCCCGAACAATACCCAATATTTTCTTAGCTTAAAGCGGTTTGAAACCCGAATTAAAAACACCCTCGTATATACCTTATTATTATTAAACTTAAATTTAAAATTATAATTATAATATAAATATAAATATTAAGAGAAATGTGAAAAACATCGTCGAACAAACTGCGTATTTATATTACTTTTCGATTTACTGTAGCTCATGCGATCGCATGAGTTTTCAGTGTTTTTGCCATGCGATCGCATGGCCGCCTTTTCTGTTTTTGTTTGCTAGTTCGTCGACATCAAATAGTGTTTTACTGTAGCAAATAGTGTTTACTGTAGCAAATAGTGTTTACTGTAGCAAATAGTGTTTACTGTAGCAAATTACTGTAGCAAAACACCCTCGTTTTCACTGTAGCACTGTAGCAAAATACGGTTTCACTGTAGCAAATAGTGTTTTACTGTAGCAAAGTCATTTTTACTGTAGCAATTAATGTTTTACTGTAGGAAAGTCGTTTTTGCTTGTACATCTTATAATATATATATATATACACACATATATGTATATTTACATAATATTAAATCATAAAGAGAATTGGTTTAAATTAGTCGAAATTTTTCGGGTCATCACAGTACCTCCCCGTTAAAGAAAATTTCGTCCCGAAATTTTGAGTAGTACCTGTTTCATGAGCGATATCAGTGAACAAATGTGGATACTTTTGCTTCATTTGATCTTCACGTTCCCAAGTAAACTCGGGTCCTCGTCTTGCGTTCCAACGAACTCTATCGGTATTTTGCTTTGTTTTAATTGTTTGACCTCACGGTCCATGATTTCAACAGGTTCTTCGATAAAATGGAGTTTATCATTGATTCGTATTTCGTCAAGAGGAATTACGACATCCTCTTCAGCTAAACATTTCTTCAAATTTGACACGTGAAATGTGTTGTGAACACTACTAAGTTCTTGCGGTAGCTTTAATCGATAAGCAACTGTTCCAATTCTTTCGGTGATTTCAAAGGGTCCTACATACCTAGGACTTAGCTTTCCTCGTTTACCGAATCGTACAACGCCTTTCCAGGGTGACACTTTCAACATGACTTTGTCGCCCACTTGAAATTCTAGCAGTTTTCTTCTTACATCAGCATAACTCTTTTGGCGACTCATGGCCGTTTTCAATCGCTGTTGTATTTGAATGATCTTTTCGGTGGTTTCATGAATAATTTCTGGTCCAGTAAGTTGTCTTTCTCCTACTTCACTCCAACAGATAGGAGATCTGCACTTTCTACCGTAAAGTGCTTCAAATGGTGCTGCGTTGATGCTCGTATGATAGCTGTTATTGTATGAAAATTCTGCCAACGGTAAGTGTCGATCCCAACTGTAAGACCCGAATATTTATCTTGCTTGTTTGTGTATTAAGACATTCGAGATTGGGTTTCGCGGATTATTTATATAAAGTTTAAAATGAAAAAGAATCTGTTTCAGAGAGGCCGCGCGCCGCGCGGGGTAGGGGCGCGCCGCGCCGATTGCTGCTGACAGAACTCCCTTGTTTTTATTTAAATTAAATGAGGGGTAAAAGGGTAAAATCACATGGGGCCGGATTTGTGTGCCATATTAGCTACTTTGGATCAGTTTTGGATCATTTTTCATGTCCATTCATCCCTTCCAAATATTTAGAGAGAGATTGGAGGTTTTGGTGAAGAAGAAGCTCGAATCGTTCAAAGTCTCGGGTTTTAAAGTTGTTCCTTTCGTTCTCGGCTACGCGGTGATAGTATTGGTAAGCTCAAACTCCGAGTTTCAATTATTTGATTTGATATTCAAGTTAGGGTTTGAGTAAATTTGTTGTGAAACCCTTTTAGGTGATGAAATGAGTTTAGTGATGCTAGTAATCGGGTTTGTTGTTAATTGTTGGCGGATTTCGGGTTGGTGAACTATTTGGCCATGTTTAGAACTTGAAATTTAGTTAAATCACTTAAGTTAGTGATTATGGAAGTATTGGAACCCATTTAGGATTATTTGGTTGACTAACTTTGACTTTGGGTCAAATTAGGGTTTCGTGGTGATTATGACCCAATTGGCGATTTAATGAAGTTTATAAACTTAAAATGGATTAAGTTGAAGTATAAAACCGAGTTAAATGTGTTTTGGTGTCAAAACTTGCAAAGAATGAGATTTTGACCTTTATGGGTCAAAATTAGGGTTTAAGTGTCAAAATGGGTATGACACGTGTTTAACACTTGAGTTCGGGTTTAATTGGCATATTAGGACCATTCTCACTTGTGTTAGTGACTATTGGTTAGTTTGGGCACGGTTTGTGCTTGGAAGTGCATTTGGGTCGAAATTGCACTTAGTGACGAATTGGGTTGATTTGTAAATCCACTCTAAGTGTATTATTGTAATTGTGGTAATGGAATAGGTACTTTCCATTGGCGAGTTGCGGATTACTTGGAAGCATTCTTCAAGACTTCAAGGTGAGTGGAATATCTATATATGTATGTATATGATTTATGTGCCCGTGGAAATGGTGTCACATAGCCGTTTGGTGACCATAGTTGTGGGATATAGCCGTTTGGTGACCATAGTTGTGGGATATAGCCGTTTGGTGACCATAGTTGTGAGATATAGACATTTTGTCCACATTGATAGTTGCCCGTAGTAATGATGTCACATAGCCGTTTTTGTGACCGTAGTGGTGGGACATAGCCGTTCTTGTCCATAATGATTATTGTGAGTGGAATATGTATATATGTATGTATATGATTTATGTACCGTGTTGATGGTGTCACATAGCCGTTTTGTGACCAAGGTTGTGGGACTTAGCCGTATTAGTCCATGTTTTGTACTAAGGCACATAGCCGTGTTTGTGCATTTAGTGGCAAGTAATAGCCGTGTTTGTGTATTTAGTGGCAAGTAATAGCCGTGTTTTACTCCCACGTTGTTATTTGAGTTACCCGTACACATAGCCGTGTTGGTGTACGAAAGCGTGAGTAATAGCCGTGTTCTACTCACATTGAGCAAGTGATGCCATAGCCGTTTTTGGAACACTTGAGGGGTGATGCCATAGCCGTTTTTGGAACACCTCGGGGGGTTAGCATGCCATAGCCGTTTTTGGAAGCTAACGAATGTTATGAACATCGATGACTTGATTCGCGAAGTCGTTCCCCTAGCGAAGAGATTGGTTAACCATGAATTGTAATTGTTGATGCTAGCATTTAATTTGATTTATTATATATATATTTATTTATGCTAATGATGTTGCTAGTTGTACGGTTTGACGTTACTAGCTATTGATTGCTTATGAGGTTGCTAGTTATACGATTTGATGATACTAGCGTTTGGTACGATGAGGTAAGTGATTTATGTGTATTTATGTGATGTCGTGGATGCGAGTAGGTAAGTTGTATATGCATGTATATATTTATTCTACTCACTAAGCATTAGCTTACCCTCTCGTTGTTGACTCTTTTTATAGATTGCATGCGGATTGGTGGCTCGGGTAAGCGCGAGGACTAGAAGACTTGCATAGTTTGCTTTAGAGACTTGCTTTTGGATTGTTTAGGATTGGGTAGCGTATCCCCAATCGCCATGCTCGGCTTCGTTTTGTATTAAAAGTCTTATGGTCAAATATTGCATTTTGGTACTCAAGGGGTAATTTGGGTCGATGTGGGACCCGCTTCGTAAATTTGATTTTATTAATTAAACGTGCTAGTTTTTCATATAGGAAGTCATGGTTAAAAGCGTTTTAGCTAAATGTGTCGGGAACTAGTCAAACATTTTCATTAAATTGACTTCCGGGGACAGCGGGCTGTCCAGGTGGTTTGGCGCGCCGCGCGGCCACCTGGCGCGCCGCGCAGATGGCCTGCACCAGAAATTTTTTTTTTTTGTTTGAAATTTCGTCGTGTTTGGTCGGTTACGGTTTGGGTTGTTACAAGTGGTATCAGAGCATGGTCTAAGGGATTTAGGTGACTTGAGATAGGTGCCTAGACTTAGACTTTTGTGTGTGCTTAATTTGTTGCGGGACTTGTAGGATTACGGGTCGGAATGGGTTTAGTTAGTGCCTTGTTTATAGGTCGACTAACGTTTATATTAGTAATGCGGATATTATTAATATATTATTTGTGTTGTGGTGTAATTCTCGCGTGTGCTTCTATCGCGTAGAATTTTGTTTGTGTTTGTTTATAGCATCGAGCGAGGCGGTCGTTGTACTAACGAGTCGATGCGGCGTGCGTGCGTAATAAGAACTTGCAGACCTTATTACGGGTGCAAATCGTGTCTAACAAGTGATGTACGACGAGTGTTTAGCAAGATGGGAGGGTGTTGTGCGTGTCGTTTTATACGTGCGTGGACTAATCGTTTTGCATTCTTTAGAATGACGACGCGAAACGAGACCGAGACGAACGACACGGAATTTAACGCTAGAGTTACGGCCGCCGTTGCGGAGCAAATGAGGGCGTTTCGAGAAGAAATGGATGGGAAGTATTCCGAATTCCAAAATAGGGGTGAAATGGAGCGTTGTCTTAAGAGCTTCATGAGGACTAAACCCCCTATGTATGATGGGAAACCGGATCCTTTGGTGAGTACGACTTGGGTTTCGGATGTCGAAGGGTGTTTTCGTACTATGGAATGCCCACCCGAGAAAAAGACGAGACTCGCTACTAGTTTGTTGCGAGGTAGGGCGAAGGATTGGTTGGATGGCAAGATTGATCTTGTCGGTGGTGAGACGTTTATGGCATTATCATGGGACGAATTTAAGGAGGGATTCTTCGAGGAGTTCCGAACTTCAGCCGATTTATCGGAATTGCGCTGTGAGTTGCGAAATTTGCAACAGGGTTCTATGGACTTGAATACTTTAAAGACGACTTTTATGTCGAAGGCTCGTTTTTGCCCGGATTATTTGGGGAACGATCGTTTGTTGATGGAGGATTTCTATCGAACTTTGAGCGATGACTTGAAAAGCAAAATTAGCCGGGGTTACGCGAAGTCGTTTGCGGAGTTATTTGCGGTGGCTAGAGGTTTCGAGTCTTATACGCGATCGAAAAAGGCCGAACCTTCAAGTGAGAGAAGGGTTATTACTTATGGTGCTCCGAGTAAGAGGACTAAGGGTCCGAGTGCGAGTACGAGTAATGTGGTAAAGGGCGCGGTGGATTCTCGTGCGCCTAGGTGTTTAAATTGTGGCGTTAGGGGTCACAAGTTGTGGGAATGCACAATGCCGAGAAGTGATGACGGAATGTGCTACTATTGTCATAAAGAGGGACATCGCAAGCCGGATTGTCCCGAGTTGGCGGCGGCGAATGCCGCAAGGAGACGTTGAGGTACGTTTCGTTTTAATAAATATGTCTTTTGAATATTTATTTATGTGGCGTTTAGGTTCGGATTTGTTAGATGCATTGTGTTGTGCATGTTGTTGTTATGGGTGACGTTCCTAATGGAAGTACCCTATGGTGACGTTTTAATTGATTTGTGAAGGGCGTAAGACTTGGTGCAACCAAGCATTCCTTAGTATTTGGGAAATGTTACTACCAAGCCACGGAAATGGATTTGGTGTTCGATTGTTAAGCGCGTGTTCGCTTCTGTGTTGAAGTGATGAACCATGGGGTTCGTCGGGTGATTGGAACCTTTGAGATCGAGTGTTTAAAATCTTGACGTATGTTGGTAATGGAGTCTTTATGACGCGACATTAGGTGCCTCTTTTATACCTACTAGCGTGGTGTCGACTCCGATTGTGTTGTGGTTACATTGTACTTAGGGTCCCGGGAGAAACCCTTAGGTACATGAGTGACTAAGTGAAACTTGACAAACTAAAGCAATTGGATAATTGCGAGGGTATGGTTTGTGTAATCGTGCTACACTTTTCGTTCGAAGTGTTTAAGGATTGATTGAAATCCTTTGTGTGCTCAAGATTAGAGCAAGGTGTGGTGATGGGTCGTGTGTACCCAATTGTTGGTAAAGTCTACCTTTGGTAGCATCGTACGGGTGTACGAGTTGTGATATAGGAACGTGGTTCCAAGTGGGGGAGTCGCACTCCCGCACGAGGAAGTTTTAGTGTGATATTTCGGATGATGCTTTTGGTAGATCCGGACACTTTGTCGAGACCTAGTTTTGGTCGATTTGTGGTAGAGTACGATTTCGGATAAATTGTACTTATGGTTTAGATTGGAATTACCACCGAGGTGGTAATGTGGTAAACCTCGTTGAGAGATAATGGTCGTGTTTGGTGAGCAAGGTGAAATCCTTCGGTTAAGGAAGGTGTGTGTCGGGTTCTCTTTTGGAGAATTCTTGTTCGGTACCTATGTTTGATATAGGTGGTTCTTGCTCGATTATGGTATGTGGTTGATGAAGCATGACCTTCGGGGTCCGCTGACTTCATCGTAGTATTGTGGATTAATGAAGCATGACTTTCGGGTCCGCTGACTTCATCATGGGAGTACGTGATTGATGGAGCATGATCTTTAGGGTCCGCTGACTTCGTCATGAGCGTGGTGTTGAGATCGGTGAAGCATGATCTTCGGGTCCGCTGACTTCATCCGGTATTGAGATTGGTGGAGCATGACCTTCGGGGTCCGCTGACTTCATCAAGAGAGTTGTGTTGTGGGACGTGAATATCGGGTTGTTCGTATTCACAATATTTCGGGTAGTACGATTGTCCCTGTTAGTTGGGCTCATAGTTTGAGGTAGTGAATATCGGTTTGCGCGTATTCACGATGACTCGGGTTGTGCGGTCATTTCGTTGTGAGATATATGGATTGGGTTGGTGGATTTCGGGTTGTGCGAATTCACTAAGGTTCGGGTTGTTTCGACCATCCTCCATATGTGTTTTGGCTCGGGTTGTTTCGGCCATGTTGAGTTGTAATCTATTGGTTGTTTGATACACCAATGGTGGGGTCGTAAGGACCATGTTGTAGGAACTATCGGTCGTTTTATGCGTCGATGGTGGGGTCGTGAGGACCACGTGGTATGATTAGTGATGCGATAGCCGTGTTTCGCTCACATGTTTGTTACGGGTGTGACGATGGATGATTTCGTACACCTTGGGACTTGTGTTCCCATAGCTGTTTTGGGCGCTATCGGTTTCTAACCGTGGGTTTGTGTTGCTACGGTAGCTGCGTATGGGTCGTATTGCGCACTACAATGGATGTTGTTAAGTGGTGTTGTCCGTAAGGATTCGTTTGGTTCGGTCTTCATCGGTTCGGGTTGATGACCTTAGGTTGTGACTTAGTTGCTTTTAGCGTTGTACTCGGTAATAGTACGCTAACGGATTTATATCTCGGTACGAGAGTGGTTGAGTTTTCCCGATGTTAGGAAGGGAGCATGGTTGTAGTGCTCGGATTGTGGTTTCGATAAATCGCGGGTGACGATTTAGTTGTGGAAAGCGATTCGTTGGGAAAGAATTGCTTAGGAAAGTCGGATTGGGACTTATGTCGAGGACCGTAGGGTGAGGTCCACGTGGTTAAGTGATGAGGATCACGAGGACGTGATCGAGTTTAAGTGGGGGAGAGTTGTAAGACCCGAATATTTATCTTGCTTGTTTGTGTATTAAGACATTCGAGATTGGGTTTCGCGGATTATTTATATAAAGTTTAAAATGAAAAAGAATCTGTTTCAGAGAGGCCGCGCGCCGCGCGGGGTAGGGGCGCGCCGCGCCGATTGCTGCTGACAGAACTCCCTTGTTTTTATTTAAATTAAATGAGGGGTAAAAGGGTAAAATCACATGGGGCCGGATTTGTGTGCCATATTAGCTACTTTGGATCAGTTTTGGATCATTTTTCATGTCCATTCATCCCTTCCAAATATTTAGAGAGAGATTGGAGGTTTTGGTGAAGAAGAAGCTCGAATCGTTCAAAGTCTCGGGTTTTAAAGTTGTTCCTTTCGTTCTCGGCTACGCGGTGATAGTATTGGTAAGCTCAAACTCCGAGTTTCAATTATTTGATTTGATATTCAAGTTAGGGTTTGAGTAAATTTGTTGTGAAACCCTTTTAGGTGATGAAATGAGTTTAGTGATGCTAGTAATCGGGTTTGTTGTTAATTGTTGGCGGATTTCGGGTTGGTGAACTATTTGGCCATGTTTAGAACTTGAAATTTAGTTAAATCACTTAAGTTAGTGATTATGGAAGTATTGGAACCCATTTAGGATTATTTGGTTGACTAACTTTGACTTTGGGTCAAATTAGGGTTTCGTGGTGATTATGACCCAATTGGCGATTTAATGAAGTTTATAAACTTAAAATGGATTAAGTTGAAGTATAAAACCGAGTTAAATGTGTTTTGGTGTCAAAACTTGCAAAGAATGAGATTTTGACCTTTATGGGTCAAAATTAGGGTTTAAGTGTCAAAATGGGTATGACACGTGTTTAACACTTGAGTTCGGGTTTAATTGGCATATTAGGACCATTCTCACTTGTGTTAGTGACTATTGGTTAGTTTGGGCACGGTTTGTGCTTGGAAGTGCATTTGGGTCGAAATTGCACTTAGTGACGAATTGGGTTGATTTGTAAATCCACTCTAAGTGTATTATTGTAATTGTGGTAATGGAATAGGTACTTTCCATTGGCGAGTTGCGGATTACTTGGAAGCATTCTTCAAGACTTCAAGGTGAGTGGAATATCTATATATGTATGTATATGATTTATGTGCCCGTGGAAATGGTGTCACATAGCCGTTTGGTGACCATAGTTGTGGGATATAGCCGTTTGGTGACCATAGTTGTGGGATATAGCCGTTTGGTGACCATAGTTGTGAGATATAGACATTTTGTCCACATTGATAGTTGCCCGTAGTAATGATGTCACATAGCCGTTTTTGTGACCGTAGTGGTGGGACATAGCCGTTCTTGTCCATAATGATTATTGTGAGTGGAATATGTATATATGTATGTATATGATTTATGTACCGTGTTGATGGTGTCACATAGCCGTTTTGTGACCAAGGTTGTGGGACTTAGCCGTATTAGTCCATGTTTTGTACTAAGGCACATAGCCGTGTTTGTGCATTTAGTGGCAAGTAATAGCCGTGTTTGTGTATTTAGTGGCAAGTAATAGCCGTGTTTTACTCCCACGTTGTTATTTGAGTTACCCGTACACATAGCCGTGTTGGTGTACGAAAGCGTGAGTAATAGCCGTGTTCTACTCACATTGAGCAAGTGATGCCATAGCCGTTTTTGGAACACTTGAGGGGTGATGCCATAGCCGTTTTTGGAACACCTCGGGGGGTTAGCATGCCATAGCCGTTTTTGGAAGCTAACGAATGTTATGAACATCGATGACTTGATTCGCGAAGTCGTTCCCCTAGCGAAGAGATTGGTTAACCATGAATTGTAATTGTTGATGCTAGCATTTAATTTGATTTATTATATATATATTTATTTATGCTAATGATGTTGCTAGTTGTACGGTTTGACGTTACTAGCTATTGATTGCTTATGAGGTTGCTAGTTATACGATTTGATGATACTAGCGTTTGGTACGATGAGGTAAGTGATTTATGTGTATTTATGTGATGTCGTGGATGCGAGTAGGTAAGTTGTATATGCATGTATATATTTATTCTACTCACTAAGCATTAGCTTACCCTCTCGTTGTTGACTCTTTTTATAGATTGCATGCGGATTGGTGGCTCGGGTAAGCGCGAGGACTAGAAGACTTGCATAGTTTGCTTTAGAGACTTGCTTTTGGATTGTTTAGGATTGGGTAGCGTATCCCCAATCGCCATGCTCGGCTTCGTTTTGTATTAAAAGTCTTATGGTCAAATATTGCATTTTGGTACTCAAGGGGTAATTTGGGTCGATGTGGGACCCGCTTCGTAAATTTGATTTTATTAATTAAACGTGCTAGTTTTTCATATAGGAAGTCATGGTTAAAAGCGTTTTAGCTAAATGTGTCGGGAACTAGTCAAACATTTTCATTAAATTGACTTCCGGGGACAGCGGGCTGTCCAGGTGGTTTGGCGCGCCGCGCGGCCACCTGGCGCGCCGCGCAGATGGCCTGCACCAGAAATTTTTTTTTTTTGTTTGAAATTTCGTCGTGTTTGGTCGGTTACGGTTTGGGTTGTTACACCAACTGGTTCCAAAGTCAATCACGCATGCCCGTAACATGTCTTCCAATGTTTGTATTGTTCTTTCACTTTGACCATCTGTCTGTGGGTGATAAGCGGTGCTCATATCTAATCGAGTTCCCAATGCTTTTTGTAATGACTGCCAGAAACGTGATGTGAATCGGGTGTCGCGATCAGATATGATAGAGATGGGTACACCATGCCTGGAAACTACTTCCTTCAAATATAGGCGTGCTAATTTCTCCATACTGTCTGTCTCCTTTATTGGTAGAAAGTGAGCTGATTTAGTTAGACGATCAACTATCACCCAAATAGTATCATGACTACTTGCAGTCCTTGGCAATTTCGTAATGAAATCCATGGTTATTCTTTCCCATTTCCACTGCGGAATTTCTGGTTGTTGCAGTAATCCTGACGGCTTTTGGTGCTCAGCTTTGACCTTTGCACACGTTAAACATTTGCTTACATAAGTAGCAATTTCTGTTTTCATATTAGGCCACCAATAAAACTTCTTGAGATCGTGGTACATTTTTCCGTTTCCTGGGTGAATTGAGTACCTCGTTTTGTGTGCTTCATCCAGTACTAGTTGCCTTAGGTTACCATGTTTTGGTACCCATATCCTACCAGCAAAATACAGGGTTCCATCGGCTTTTTCTTCAAGTTGTTTTTCTAACCCTTTGCTTATTTCGCCTTTTCCGTTTTCTTCTTTTAAAGCCTCTAACTGTGCTGCTTGAATTTGTTTTGTGAGATCAGTACGAATTGTAATATTCAAAGCTCGGACCCTAAGAGGTTTTACTCTTTCTTTTCGACTTAGGGCATCAGCTACAACATTAGCCTTTCCGGGGTGGTAACGGATTTCACAATCGTAATCGTTTAACAACTCTACCCAGCGACGTTGCCTCATATTGAGTTGTTTTTGATCAAAAATATGCTGAAGACTCTTATGGTCGGTGTACACTGTACACTTGGTGCCATATAGATAGTGTCTCCATATTTTGAGTGCAAAAACTACTGCTCCAAGTTCTAAATCGTGCGTCGTATAGTTCTTTTCATGAATTTTTAGTTGTCGTGAGGCATATGCGATGACTTTTGTGCGTTGCATTAATACACATCCTAAACCTTGGCGTGAAGCATCACAATAGATCACGAAATCATCATTTCCTTCTGGTAATGACAAAATGGGTGCAGACGTTAACTTCTTCTTTAATAACTGGAATGAGGATTCCTGTTCCGTGGACCAATCATACTTCTTTCCCTTTTGAGTCAATGCAGTTAAGGGTTTGGCGATTCTAGAGAAATCTTGAATGAATCTTCGGTAGTAACCAGCAAGACCTAAGAATTGGCGGATTTGTGTTGGAGTCTTCGGTGTTTCCCATTTACTAATGGCTTCGATCTTGGCGGGGTCAACTTTAATTCCATGTTTACTGACAACATGGCCCAAAAATTGTACTTCTTGTAACCAGAAATCACACTTCGAAAATTTTGCGTACAATTCTTCTTTCTTGAGTATCTCTAGTACCAGTCTTAAGTGTTGCTCATGTTCTTCCTTGTTCTTCGAGTAAATCAATATGTCGTCGATAAAAACAATGACAAATTTGTCTAAATACGGTCTACAGATGCGATTCATTAGATCCATGAATACTGCTGGAGCATTAGTCA
Source organism: Rutidosis leptorrhynchoides (assembly GCF_046630445.1). Lineage (NCBI taxonomy): Eukaryota > Viridiplantae > Streptophyta > Magnoliopsida > Asterales > Asteraceae > Rutidosis > Rutidosis leptorrhynchoides. The sequence continues at coordinate 196,458,384 of NC_092334.1, forward strand.
ATCCAAAAGGCATGACTAAAAATTCATAGTGACCGTAACGGGTTCTGAACGCTGTTTTAGGAACATCTTCTTCCTTCACTCTCAGCTGATGATATCTGGAGCGTAGATCAATCTTAGAATAAACACTTGATCCTTGCAATTGATCAAACAAATCATCAATCCTCGGTAATGGGTACCGATTCTTGATCGTTAATTTGTTTAATTCTCGGTAATCTATGCACATTCTCATAGATCCATCCTTCTTCTTGACGAACAGAATAGGAGCACCCCAAGGTGAAAAACTAGGACGAATAAATCCACGGTCCGATAATTCTTGCAACTGGTCTTGTAATTCTTGCATTTCTGAAGGTGCAAGTCTATATGGAGATCGGGCTACAGGTGCAGCTCCTGGTATGAGATCAATCTGGAATTCTACACATCTGTGTGGAGGTAGCCCCGGTAATTCTTCTGGAAATACTCCGGGATATTCTCTTACAACCGGCATGTCATTAATGCTTCTTTCTTCAGTATCGATCTTCTTTACATGTGCCAGAATAGCATAACAACCTTTTCTTATAAGTTTCTGGGCCTTCATACAGCTGATAAAGTTCAGCTTTGAGTTGCTCTTCTCCCCATAAATCATTAATGACGTTTCATCCTTACGAGGGATGCGGATTGCTTTCTCAGCGCAAACAACTTCCGCTCTTGTTTTGGACATCCAGTCCATGCCAACGATTACGTCAAAACTTCCTAGTTCTACGGGTATCAAATCGATTTTGAAGGTTTCACCAGCGAGATTCATTTCGCAACCATGGCAAATTTTATCGGCTTTTATCAGTTTACCATTAGCTAATTCAATAGTATATTTATCGTCTAGAGGTAATGATGCACATTTTAGTTTAAAACTAAAGTCTTTACACATATAACTTCTATCAGCACCCGTATCAAACATAATAGAAGCTAGTTGATTATTAACGGTAAACGTACCCGTGACAAGATTAGGATCCTCACGTGCTTTACTGGCACTAACATTAAATGCCCTCCCACGTGCGGGTTCTTTGTTCTTCTCCTTATCAGGGCATTGATTTATAAAGTGACCAGACTTCCCGCATCCATAACATTTCTTGACATCGGTCAATTTTGTCTTTACTTCAGAAACGGTGGCATAACAATCTTTCGCCACATGTCCTTTCTTGTTGCACTTATCACAGACCACTTGGCAATAGCCTGCATGATGTGTGTAACACCTTTTGCAGAACGGATGAGGTCCCTTATAGTTTGGACTTGCAGTTGCCCCATCTTGTTTACCTTTAAAAGTTTCTTGTTTCTTCAGGTGAGTACTTTTACCCTTATAGTCTTCCCATTTCCTCTTTCCTTCAGTTGTCTTGACTTCGGTAATTGGTGCCTTAATCGAACTCTCTGTGATCTGGTCCATGAGTTGGTGTGCCATTGTCATGGCTTCCTGCATCGTATTTGGTTTGGACGATGTAACATTTCCTTTGATATTGATCGATAAACCGTCAATATACATTTCTATCTTTCGTTTCTCGTTTGGCACCAATTCGGGACACAACAAGGCTAGTTCCATGAAACGCTTTTCATAGTTATTGAGATTCGCGCCGATAACCTTCAGATTACGTAACTCAGATTCCATTTTTCTGATCTCGTTTCGAGGACAGTACTCCTCGATTAGCATCTTTTTCAGTTCTTCCCAAGAGATATCATATGCCGTATCTATTCCTTCTGCTTTAGCATAATTGTTCCACCAAGTAAGTGCACCGTCTTGCAACGTACACGAAGCATACTTTGACTTGTCTCCGTTCGCACAATTACTGATTTTGAAAACGGACTCCATCTTTTCAAACCATCGGGTTAGACCGACTGGTCCCTCAGTTCCACTAAACGTCTGTGGTTTGCATCCTTGAAAAGTTTTATATGAGCATCCGTTTCGTGAGTTTGTGTTTACGGCTGCTGCTTTGGCTGCTGCTTCGGCTGTTGCTTTTGCTGCCTCGGCTGCAGCAATTCTTTCATTCACACGTTTCTCGACTAGTTGCTCAAACTCAGCATCCGACATTTGAGACATGTTTCTTCAATAAACACAACAGATATAATTTAATCATATAGAATATTATAGGTAAAATGAGTTGTCAATATTTAATCGTAGCATATTAATAATATGAACCGATTATTATAAAAGCCTTTTCTTCTTATTAGCATTTTATAATTATACCTATATCTAAATGGTGTAGTTTAAATGAATAGTCCTATTCATTTACCCACTTTCACCAAACTTAACCCCTTACCTTTTAATTAAAATACAAATCGAACCCCCCACTTTGTACGTTTATTTTCCCCTAAATTTCACAAGCTTAACCCCCACCTTTTATTAAAATACAAACCAAACCCCCACCTACTTTGTACGTTTATTTTCCCCTAAATTTCACAAGCTTAACCCCACCTTTTATTAAAATACAAACCAAACCCCCACTTTACTAACTTTTTTTTTAATGGTGTAGTGTAAATGAATAGTCCTATTCATTTACCCACTTTCAACAAACTTAACCCCTTACCTTTTAATTAAAATACAAATCGAACCCCCCACTTTGTACGTTTATTTTCCCCTAAATTTCACAAGCTTAACCCCCACCTTTTATTAAAATACAAACCAAACCCCCACTTTACTAATTTTTTTTTTTTTTTTACTCATATTCAATTTTCACAAACTTAACCCTCTAACTTTTATTAAAATACAAATCGAACCCCCACTTTATACGTAAAGTTTTTTCAAATTTCACAAACTTAACCCACTAACTTTTATTAAAATACAAATCGAACCCCCACTTTACTAACTTTTTCTTTTTAAAATAAAACCCGAACGCTAAAAGAAGCAACTTTCACAAAAGGAACAACCCTTCAATGTTATGTCGAAAAAAATTCTTTTTTACAAAATAGATAAAGACTTTTTTTTAACTCGCATTCAAAACGGAGCCCCAGCGCGAAGCGAGGGCTCCACAACTAGTTATTTCTAGGGTATTACCTACCCGTTAAGTTCATACATAATAGCTAGTACAAGGAATTAACTACTAAAATCCTAATAATATTCCACTATGAAAATTATAGCGAGTTACTACATTATTATGTAATAATAATAATAAGTAGTAATAATACAAATAATCATTCCATGCATTTATTATTAATAAACCAAAATAATACAATACCATACAATACTGATATTTTACATATGCTTATTTTACATAACAAGATAGAGTAGCACACATAAGCAATAAAATAGCGCATGGAAGATTTATGGTTGCGAGGTCGTTCATTCAGAACTATCAGAAACTTCTTCCCATTTGGTTCTCTCTGCCAATTGTTTGTGTGCACATGGTCCGACAGACATTCTGGCAGTGTATTTTATTTTTAGTTGGGGTTTTGAGGTACCCGTTACCTCAGTGGGTTTAATACAATAAGGGTGGTTACGGATCGAATGGTCCTGTTCTTTTTTAATAATTAAGGACATTTTATTATTGTGGTTGTTTTTATTATCTATAGCAAGTTGGAATTTCTCCTTAGTGATCTCTTTTATTTCATTAGCGAAATCCTCCTCCTTACTGATCTCGTCTGATGACGAACTGTCTGAGTCATGTGTAGGAGAATATGATGACGAACTGCAAGAATATGTACCGGTGGTCATGAACCGAAATCTGCCAGGCGTAATCGGCACAACCCGCCCGTCGGCGGTATATCTGGACCAATGTCCATATTTGTTTAGAAATGGACGATCCTCGTTTACTCCAGGGATCATGGGTCCATGCCAACGATACTGTGGCTCCGGAAAACTAGAGTTGGGTGGAGCTGGAACCTCCTCTGGGTTTACCGGGAGTTGAGATTCCCCGGCTAACACAATTTCTTCTTTAATAGGTATTGGAACGCCCTTTTCAGTTGTGGATAGAATAGATTCAGTGTCCGATTTCGAGTCGTACAAAATGATAGGATTAGAGGAAGTCATCTATCACATAATTGAAACAACAATTACGTTAGCATATAAATATATTACATATAATGTTTTTGACCAAATGATATGCAAAAATCAGTAAAAACAAATATGGTCATAGTCCAGACTCACTAATGCATCCTAACAATTACCAGTTAAACACACTAATGTAATTTCTGGTTCCCTATGACCTCAAGCTCGGATACCAACTGTAACGACCCGTCAAAATCGCTATTGACGCGGCACGTTAATCATTGATTCCACAGTGAGGTTTTGACCTCTATATGATACGTTTTGATAAAATATTGCATTCATTAAAATAAGTGACTTTCTAAACATAGAAAGTTATAAACATGTGGGCAAGTGCTTAGGTATAAGCAAAACCCCGAAATACATAAGTCTTTAATTTACAGGTTGACATCACAGTCCAATTATTTATTACACAACGCAGTTTTATTTTGAATGCAATAAACTTTGTACAAAGCATGAGAGACTCCATGCAGGCAACAAGCACATCACAGCGGAAGCATTCTAAGGACCTGAGAATAAAACATGCTAAAAAGTCAACACGAATGTTGGTGAGTTATAGGTTTAATTGCTCGAGTCATAAACATGTATAAAGATAGACCACAAGATTTCATCAAAAGTTTATCAATAGATTCTACGTAACAGAGCACCCTGGTAACTAAACTTAACGCTATAGTGATAATTACCCCATTCGTTTTAATACACGCAAACCAACGTGTCTTAAACTCAAATAACATACGTCCGTTAAAAGGCTAGCGCTCTAGCTCGGACGGGGATGTCAAGCCCTATGGATCCATATACAATTATTCGCGCCCACCAGTCCAAATCCTATGTACTGGCAGCTACTAGTTACCAAAGCTAAGGGATTTTCGGTTTAACTCAGTGTAGAATTTTGTATGTAGCACTGTAGCAAAATACGGTTTCACTGTAGCAAATAGTGTTTTACTGTAGCAAAGTCATTTTTACTGTAGCAATTAATGTTTTACTGTAGGAAAGTCGTTTTTGCTTGTACATCTTATAATATATATATATATATACATACATATATGTATATTTACATAATATTAAATCATAAAGAGAATTGGTTTAAATTAGTCGAAATTTTTCGGGTCATCACAGAAACTGATAAGATGGAGAAATTGTCACAACTTTACATCAAAGAGATTGTCTCACGACATGGAGTCCCTATTTCTATCATTTCTGATCGCGATAGTCGATTCACTTCTAGATTCTGGAAAACTTTACAATCTGCTCTTGGAACTAAACTCGACATGAGTACCGCTTATCATCCGCAAACTGATGGCCAAACTGAACGAACCATTCAAACATTTGAAGATATGCTTCGTGCTTGTGTTATCGACTTCAGCAAAGGTTGGGACAGACATCTGCCCTTGGCTGAATTTTCTTACAACAACAGTTACCACTCAAGTATTAAGGTTGCACCTTTTGAAGCCTTATACGGACGAAAATGTAGATCACCCCTATGTTGGGATGAACTAGAGGACAGACAATTGACTAGTCCTGAAATCATACATGAAACTACCGAAAAGATCGTACAAATTAAGAAACGATTGGAAACTTTCCGCAGCCGACAGAAGAGCTATGCTGATAAACGTCGAAAGGATTTGGAATTCCAAGTTGGTGATAAAGTCATGTTGAAAGTATCCCCTTGGAAAGACGTCATTCGTTTTGGTAAACGAAGCAAACTAAGTCCGCGTTTTGTTGGACCTTTCAAGATTACTGAGAGAATTGGTCCCGTGGCGTATCGATTAGAACTACCTGCTGAGCTTAGTAGAGTACACGACGTAGTTCACATCTCGAACCTGAAAAAGTGTCTTGCTGATGACCCACTTGTTATTCCTTTGGATGATCTCCGCATTGATGATAAAATGCACTTCATCGAAGAACCTATTGAAGTTATGGATCGTGAGATTAAACGCTTGAAACAAAGCAACATTCCCATTGTTAAGATCCGTTGGAATTCACGACGTGGCCCCGAGTATACCTGGGAACGTGAAGACCAAATGAAACGGAAATATCCCCACCTCTTCTCAACCGCCGATGCATCCGAGAAGTCTACTTGAAACTTCGGGACGAAGTTTTCTTTAACGGGGAGGTACTATAACAACCCTCACATTTTCATACTTGAATTGACTAATTTGCCTATAGGGTTGTTATCCATACGTAATATATAATTAAATTCGACGTTGATCAAATATTTATTTTTAGTCGACACGTTCTGTTAACTAAAGTTTACACTAATTATATAAAATAACTTTAGTTAATATTAATGCGTATTATATTTAAAACTATATGTAACATAATTATTTATTAAATGGACACAAGCTCAAATTAAGGATATTTTAGTCCTTTTAATAGGCTCTGGGACTGAATGTAACAACACATGCCTTTTTAGGTACTGAACATGCAAAAAAACTTACAAAGGGACTTAAACTGTAGAATACCCTATAAAACAGGGACCATTTTTGTAATTTACTTTTGAATCCTCTTGGCCAAAGGAACTTTTTTTTTTTTTTGAAGTACTAGATTCTCAGCAAGCCTTAAGCTTATGAATACTCAAATTTAAGCTTTCTTTCCCTTTGTAGAACTATGGTCATCGTGATCGCTCAAGTCAACCGGTTCAGCAACTTGGCTCGTATTCAGGTGGACCACCACCTCAACAACAATCGGTTCACCAATTTCATCCTTCTGATCGCTTTTACTCTCCTCAAAACCAGTCCTTTATCCAAATGATCGATTCAACATTGTCGTCTGCTCAGTTGCCTACTAAAGTTCACCAAACTGGACTAGGAAACCACCAACAAGCCCACCACTATAACAAGGCCTCTGTTACTCAACGAGTTACCCAGAACATGAGCTGGACCCCACCTGTTTCTGCCCCACTCTACACTCCAAGATCAACCATGTCCACACCATTATCGCAAGCACAAAGAGGTATACTCTACTACTCTTCTTCATATAAATTTTAGTGTATACGCTATATACTTTCACTTTTGTTCCAATATAAGCTATATACCCAATAAAATACCAATGTAGGCTTATATAATTTCAAAAAGTAAGCTAATATGAACACATTGAACTTGATAACCGGATAAAATAAAAATGAGCTGACGTGACATCTTTGTGGATAATGTAGTTAGTGGTACATTGGAACAAATCATTTTTGTATATAGCCTACATCGAAACACAAATGAAAGGATATAACCTAATTGTAGCCATATAAAATAAGAAACAAATGTTAAAAAATTGATTTTACCGGTTCAGCAGGTAGCCTACATTAGAATACTTATTGAAAGTATGTAACCTACTAGTGGCGGAAGATTGTGTAACCCAAAGGGGGTATCTGTCCCACCTGGATTTAACGGGGAAAATATTTTTTACAATAAAAGATTTTTTTTACCAAAAAATAAGGCTTTTTTTAGTGTTTACCCCTGCTTACAATTAAAAAATAATTAAATTTTCACCCCCGCCCATCTGTATCCGGGTTCAAGTTCCGCCACTGTAACCTACACTGGTATTTTATTGGGTATATAGCATACATTGGAACAAAAGTGAAATTATATAGCGTATTTATAGCTTTAATCCTAAACTTTGAATAAATTGTAAGTGACGTATCGTTTTTAAACGAGCCGGGAGTGGCCTGCACGTTACTGTGGGAAATAGTGTTGCTATATTCCTTTAAGCAAAAAAGAAATTAAAATAGAATAATGACATCATATTGACGTCAGCTTCCAAAAAGAAGGAAAAATAAAATACCCTTGCTAGTGAACAGTATCAGACGGAACAGTTCAATGGGTAAAATGACGTGGATGGTGGCAACAATTAGTATATTTTTAAATTAAATTTGAAATTTGGTGTTACCTCATTGTATCTTGGTATTGTATATCCAGGTCAAGCTCAAGGTGTGTTGGAGGGTTCAACGAATGCACCAGGTGTAGGCACCAACTGGCGACAAACTAGACGCAGCAGCATGCGTGGAAGCTTGTCAGGTGAGGCTCTAGAAGATCCTGTTTATCAACAGATGTTGGTTCTGCCAACACAACCCGTACAAGCTGCTGGACCGTCAGATTTTAACGCTTCTAGACCTTTTATACCGTCCAATCTGCAAGTGTTGATGGAAAATACTAGAAATGGTCACGTTAATCGTGACGGTTCAAGTGGCAGGGGGTGTTAGATGGCGGTAGTGAATGTGATGGTGGTGGAGTTTAACCTTAATATGATGGTGATGTACTCTAATCTTATAATTAGGATATGGAAAAGGGTATGAATAGAAAACATGGCCACTTTTGTATCTAGTGACTAATGGCTGTGTAACTGCAAACTCTGATTTCATTTTGGTTCCCAAACTCTCTTCCACTTGGTAACACTCTCTTTTACATTTGATTATATGATATGATAATATGCAGTATTTGGGGACATGTTACCACTGATTTTGTTATTACACATAAATGGATAGATACCAGATGATCTCTATTAATCATGTGCATACTCGCATAATTGCGTACTATGCGCATGCAATCCTAATTACAGGCATAATGTAATTATATATAAGTGCGCCGACTTAGTCTCCATGCCGTATGGCTCACGCATACAGGGTATAGCCGCACACTTATGATGCACGTGTACCATTGAATGCGACCTTTGACTGGATCTTGCGTATAACTTGTTGATCAAGGTAAAGATAAGATCAATTTACGATTCGGTTTTCTTAACTAACGCGAGTTATGAAATGAATTATGTTTATTTACGTGTAGTACCTTAATGTAATCCTAATTGCTAGCCTATAAATATAAGGCTCCAAAACCCTTGAGGGATACGTTCTCACGTAACAAAGCATATTCATCGTACAAACAGACATTCTTACGATAATCACATTCTTCAAGACTTTCAGATATGTTCCATGAACTATAAACCCTTCATTCGGCTTTGTATGCTATGTCATTAGTGGACTAACGCTCGACCACTCAACCGGAATCTGTACGATTTCGGTGAGGGTTATTCACGATGTACGTCGGAGGTCCGAATCTTGTTTGTCGTTAGTATAGGTTCATCTTAACCCGTGAAAATATGTTTGATCATCGAACTTACTAGAAAAACATTGAGGTTCAAGTTCTTTGGTGAAGTTGGATTTTTTGGGATCCTCGTGATGGTTTGATCAATAGACGTGTTTTGTTATAATTGGATATGATGATATGATGATTGTTTGTAATGGTTTGTTTAACGTTTGTGAGTGCTTTAGTCAATGTCATTTATTGTGCAGTAAGGTCTTCGCTAACAATTATTTCAAAATATTGCAGGTTTTTTTATTCAGGCGTGTGTTTGAATAAATTATAATAAAACTTGATATTATAATACAACTTGATTTTTGAATCATTTTTCAGTTTAAATATTTTTCCAAAAAATAAAAATTAACGTCGTGATAAAAGATGGGAAAGTCATAAATGTCAATGATCACATTAACTGATTATTTAACTAAGACCACTCTTATCCATGACACCTGTCATGGAACCACATTCCTGCCACATTAGCGACACCTCACCAGTTTATTTCTTTCACTTAACCCATCACACTTACTAATATCCATAACATACCCCTTTACCATCAAATTGGCCCACTTAAGTTAATTAATTAATACAATGTATCCCTCATAATGCATTGTGTACAAAAAAAAATGTTTCAGCTCCGTGGTTCAATATGCTCAACATTGATATCTTGAAGGACAGTCATTTCAACGGCTTGGTAAAGAAGCTTGCTAACATTGGAGTCTTTCAACGGCTTGGAGAACGAAGCTCCTTTCACGCTACCGCTGCGAATGATCTAACAATCTTATCAATTTATTATTGACGTCCTTACAGATGCGTATGTGGCTATTAAATTTATATTTAGAATATCATTTACTTGTTAGTTACTCTATAAATTTTTAACATGGATGAATACTTTGTTAGTACTCTGTATATGTTAAAGTGTTCATTTTGACTAACAATAATTTTCTTTAAATAGTTTTTGTATAACAATCTATTTTAAATTTTAATGAATTGAAATAGTAAATAAACAACACAAAATAGTAATGTAGATACTTAAGTTTTATTTTTTTTGTTTGAACAATTTATCATTAATTTTCTATATTTTGTTTTCATCTTATTTTTTCTACTTTATTTTATAATGTAATACGTTTATTATTTGATTGTTATTTTTTAACTGAGTTTATTGTAGAGGCAAGATTGATTTTGGTTAATATATTACGTTTTGTATTGTTTTGTTAATTACGGAGTATAAAATTCCACTAATTTTTAGTCCATACGGACAAGTTACTTTCATTTTGTGAGTATGCTACAGAGTAATAACAACATTTTTATTTTAACCTTTATTTTATTTTTATTTTTTATAATAAAATTGAATATTGATAAATCTAACATCATTTTTACTTCATCCACACAACTGTACATTAACAGGTTATAGAGTACAACATGTTAATGTATGACGAGTTACTCTGTGGTAAATATGACGCTCTTTATGACATCAAACTCAAACCTCTATGCGAAACTGTTGGAAGAATCGCAATAACAAAGTTTTCATAACAAAAGTTCTCTCAAGTCCAGCACTAATCATCGATATTCAATTATTGACATTCGATTGGGTATCAAGAAGATCGAGGAGAGTGCTACTCAATTGGCACGAATGGCTTATCAACTCAAACTCGTTGGCTTCATTGTGTACGAATCGTTCTGGTGTGGGTTAACATTACATCATACTCGGGTCACTTCTGCTACCCATCGAGGTGTTTATATTCATATGAGTAGATAGTACATATTTGTATGTAATATATCTGAAATACCTTCTTGTATCTCACACACTAGTTGTACTCCTTTTCGTTTTGATTGTAATAATAAATTGTTTTGCTTTCAAAAAAAAAATTGGTGGATGAATTAAAAATGATAGCGGATATATCACCGTTCTAAAACAATATATCATTCTTATTGCAGAAATAATTATTTAAAATTTCATACGGAGTACGGAGTATTATTTCTTTATGATCCGTGGCAATAGGTCTGAATAAGCTCTTCTCCGATGAAGTGTCGATCTGTTGCGTGTATTTGGTCTGAATCACCGCCGGTTCACAAAGTTACGGCTACCGCCGTACTCGACCGGCCGGAGAATCTTTACACCGGCGGATCCGATGGCACCATTTTCTGGTGGAATTTATCCTCAACTAACACCACCGATCACGTGAGTCTTTTACTTCAATCTCATCATCAATTACTCAACTTATAACCTATGCATACATAGATTGCAATTAGGTTTTGTTTATTCAACTGCTTCTTCAGTAATTCAGCTATGTTTAAGTTGCAATTACGCCATATTATCTTCATTTTTCACTTTTAGATTCCGAATTTACAAAATTAACTTTGATGGTATATTACTGTAGTTGAATTCATTAAGTTATCATGTTGTTGTTAGAATTAGTGTTCATACTGGCTTAGTTTATCCCCAAATTATTGTTAGGTACCAATAAGCACTTGTCATGTTGATAAATATCTGTATTGCCAGGGCTTAAAACCTAAGCATAAGTTGTCAGTTTTTAGGATGTTATCGTCGTCTTAGGGGTTTCGTATAAGGCTGACATATGCAACAATCTATATAAAAATCTTAGGACATTTACTTGGATGATTAAATGAGATAGATCGTCTACTTGAAATTACTTATCCAGTGTAGATACTTGTTTAGAATTTGCAATTGCAATTGACATGATCTTTATAATCAGAATTTTATCATATCCTAATGTATAAGTCACGAGCAATTAGCTTGTCACGTTAATGTATATGTTTTTATCGTCAGGATATAAAACCAGTTGCTATCTTATGTGGTCATACTGCACCAATTTCTGACATGGATATCTGTTTTCCGGCATCGACTTTAGGAGATGAGAAAACAAGTGATTCAAGTAATGTGGCATCTAACCCTAGTTCAGCTAACTATGGTTCGTTAATAAGTGCGTGTACTGATGGTGTATTGTGCGTTTGGGGCAGAGACAGTGGACATTGCAGCCGCAGAAGGAAAATGCCAGCTTGGGTCGGGAGTCCATACATGGTTAAACCATTACCTGAAAATAAGCGATATGTATGTGTAGCCTGCCATTTTGTTGATTCTGTTAATTTGTTAGACTATCAGTCACTTGATTCCTCTGAATACGGTGAACCACAGTCTACTAAACCTTCAAGATGCACAGTTGTAATAATAGATTCGTATACTCTAACGATAGTGCAAACTGTGTTTCGTGGAACTTTATCTATTGGTTCTTTTAAGTTTATGTCCATAGTGACATCCATTGGTGGTGATATGGAGAAAGAGTCAGTGCTGATTGCTGACTCGTTTGGTAACGTGCAATGTATATCATTACTAAAAGAAACCGACCGTAATGAAGATGTTTTGGATGATTCACAAAAGAATTCGTTTCACCTGGAAATGTCCGATTCGCTAAAAGAGTCGAGTGAAGGAGAACTTTCAATTTCATATGCTGCTTCAGGACAGGTTTTAGCAATTCTTTTTAGAACCTATTGTGTGTTTAAGCTGGTAGATGACAGTACAAAAATTGGTGAAATTTTACTCGTAGACGATCAACTTAGTGAGTATGACGTTGCAGGATGCCTGTTTCTTGGGAATGATTACTCTAACGTGGTGTCAAATGGTGACAAAAACGTTAACATATTTGTAGAAACTTTTGCTGTTTGGAACAGTAAAGGGTTTGTAATCATCTACAAAGTATCATATTTTGAAAAAACTTTCAAATACACGCCTTTATGTTCAGTTCCTGCTGTTTCACACCCTTCTAATGTTGAATTATCATTTTCTTTTGTTCTAATGGGTCAAAATCTTGTTCGAATTGAATCATTGTGCCTCCACACTGGAGAACCTGTAAACTGGAAACCGTTGATAACAATATGGGCGTTGATAAATAGCGGTGAAAAGTGTTATCAAGAATGCAAATTGGTTGGTGAAGGTAGTTATTTCAATGAGTGGTTTGTGGATACAAACGAACAACGCCCCAGTCTTTTCAGGCGAGAATTTGTAGTCACGTCTTCAATGGTTATATCTGAAAATGATTCATCCCCTTATGCAATAGTTTACGGATACGATAGTGGAGAAATCGAAGTCTTACGGTTCAATATGTTTACTGAAAAAACGGAAGCTCAAGATACGGATTCATGTGCATGGAAACAATATCTTTCAGGCCACACGGGTGCGATTCTCTGTCTGGCTGCACACCAGATGGTGGGTACATCCACAGAATTTAACTCAAATATTTATTTAATCTCGGGAAGTATGGATTGTACAGTACGTATATGGGATCTTAACTCTACCAATCTTATTGCAGTGTTGCACCATCACGTTCAACCAGTGCGCCAAATCATCTTATCCCCGGCCCACACTGACCGTCCATGGAGTGATTGCTTTTTATCTGTTGGAGACGATTCATGTGTCGCTTTAGCTTCACTTAACACGCTCCGTGTTGAGAGAATGTTTCCGGGACACCCGTATGTACCATCGAAAGTAGTATGGGATAGTACACGCGGTTATTTGGCATGTTTTTCCTTTAATCAGTCAGCAACATCTGATTCATCTGATGTATTGTATATTTGGGATATAAAATCGGGAGCCCGAGAGCGTGTTCTTCGTGGTAGTCCTGCTCAGTCAATGTTTGACCATTTCTGTACGAGTAGGAACAAGAGTAACTTTTCTGCAAGCTCCATTGAGCGGAACACTTCTGTATCCTCGTTGCTTCTGCCAATGATTGAGGATACACAAATTTCACAGTCTCAGCCAAATACCCCCGATTTCTCACATACCGCACATCCGATTACATGCTCGTGCCCTTTTCCCGGAATTGCAACACTCACTTTTGATCTGACTTTATTGATGTCCCTTAGATCTGAATCTTTTGAGATTCAGAATGATGCACATGCGGTTCAGACCCCACGAAATGGGTTGGACCGAATGAGCAGCTTGGGTACAGATGGCGGAGATGGTTTATTAGAAACGCCTGCAGATGTTACAGAATACGCTGATTGGGCTCATTCACTAGAAGGATGTTTATTTCGGTTTAGTTTGTCAGTTTTGCATTTGTGGAACGTCGATGATGAGCTTGACAAACTGTTAGTTTTGGATATGAAGCTTAAAAAACCTAAAAATTTCTTTTTGGCTTCTGGTTTACTTGGGGATAGAGGGTCTCTAACGTTAACTTTTCCTGGTCCATCTGCAAAACTAGAGGTACTATATATAATGTCTACAACAATATGTTAATAAGACATACATCACTTCTCGCAGTTGATATATTAATATTAATGTTTCAGCTTTGGAGATCGTCATCCGAGTTCTGTGCAATCAGGTCCTTAACTATGGTGTCGCTTGCTCAACACATGATTAGCCTGTCTCATTCATGCTCCACAGCAACTAGGTAACACACATTTTGTAGCTAATTGATTATTAGAATTATGATTTTTGTAAATAAACCTGGTGGTGTTTGTGCAATTTTGCAAGGCATGAGGGGTGGCCTATGTCAATTTTGGGAATTGGAATGCAAACCTCACATATGAACACTTCAAAAATTAAATCTGAAATGCAAATTGCAGCAGCATGAGTCAATCACTAGGCTGTGAAGTAGGTTTATCAAAGACGTGTCTTACCTTTTTGTACATTTGTTTTTCAAGATAATGTAATACATTGATAGTTTTGAATGTTTTTTTTTTTTTTTTTTTGGATGGTTTCCAGTGCTACAAATTGGTTCATGACCTGTGTTTCTATTGCAATAACCTGGATTTTTTATTTTTATTTTTGGAGGAGCACTTTGAGACATGTTCTTGTAGTCCATTTTTCTTTGCAAAATTTTGATGGATTCTATCTGTTTTGCAGTGCTTTAGCAGCGTTTTACACAAGAAAATTTGCAGAGAAATTTCCTGACGTTAAGCCACCTTTGCTCCAGGTAACTTCTTGTGTATTCGGAGTTTAGTAGCCATAGAGGTTGGTTACCTTTGATGATTGTCTTCATTGAAACTTATGTTTCATTTGAAGTATGCAAACTTTGGACTTGGGAGGTCTCATATAACATCTGTTAAATTTGCTCACCACATAATATATATAAAACAATCCTTTATATTTATATTTATATAGCAGCTTCTTTTCGACTCTCTGTTTCAAGACAATCCTTTAGCTTTAGTGTTTGCATTCTTTTCTTATTCTCTGTTTTTACAGCTTTTGATCAGCTTTTGGCAAGACAAGAGCGAACATGTTCGGATGGCTGCACGTTCATTGTTTCACTGTGCTGCTTCAAGAGCCATTCCACGTCCCTTACGTAATAACAAGCCCTATAATACCGAATCCAAAGGATCCGTTCAAGAAAACGCGACAGAAAACGTCTCTAGTAAGGAGGATTCTGAAATGGTATCATGGTTAGAATCATTCGAACGTCAAGATTGGATATCGTGTGTAGGAGGAACAAGTCAAGATGGGATGACATCACATATCGTCGTTGCTTCCGCTTTAGTTGTATGGTATCCAAGTCTAGTAAAATTACGTCTTGCAACACTGTGCATTCAACCGTTACTAAAATTAGTAATGGCCATGAATGAAAAATATAGTTCCACTGCAGCTGAGATTTTGGCCGAAGGTATGGAGAGTACATGGAGCGTGTGCATCAGTGCTGAAATACCTCGTTTGACTGCGGATATATTTCTTCAAATCGAACATGGTTCGGTTTCGTCTGTTGAGATTCGTGAATCGTTGGTTGAAATTCTTTTACCGAGTTTAGCAATGGCTGATGTACCTGCGTTTTTACATGTGATAGAAAGACAGATATGGTCAACTGCATCTGATTCACCTGTTCACATTGTTTCCCTTATGACACTCATCAGAGTAACGCGTGGCTCTCCTAGAAATTTGGCTCCTTACCTCGATAGGGTTTGCAACTTTTTCCTTCTAACCTATAAGTTGGTCAAACTATGTCAAACTTAGTCAAACTCGGCCAAAACTCGGGATTACTTAGAAAATCGGTCAAGACTCGGAAAAACTCAGGATTACTCAGAAAACCATTTAAAACTAGGTCAAAATTGGTCAAAGTCAAACTTGGTCAACATCCGAGTGCTCCCTGAGTTTCCGAGTAATCTTTAAAAAGTGCAGACCGAGTACTCTCCGAGATGCGATTTTTGCAGGGTGTTTATATGTGAGATATGAAAATGATTGTTTTGACTTGATCTTGTGAAGTACCCATGTTTTTATTGGATACTGTGATTATGATTCTGATGTCAAATAATCAGTTTCATACAAACATATTCGATTATTTAACGGGGAAAACTATAAGTACTTTCTTGCCCCTTCTTACCCTTTTATATATACTTCCAATCTACTTTTGTTGTCTTAAATACTATGAAAAATAAGAAAACTTGTACATGAATATTTTGTTAGAAATTTCTTTAGCATAGCTGATTAGAAGTAAAGTCCTAAAACTTATAAAGCAAGTATTTTTAAGATACCAAATATGGCTAGAATTATATTCCGAATACACCAGTAAGATTATGGCGCTTTGATGGACTTTGTGCAGCTTATCTTAAAGTTCACTTTCAGCTGTAATACGTTTAACATTTAGCCAGATTGCAGGTGGTAAATTTTATTTTACAGACAATGGACCCTGGCAACATGGCGATGCGTAAAAGTTGCTTGCAGAATTCAATGGCTACATTGAAGGAAGTTGTGCGTGTATTCCCCATGGTCGCTTTGAACGACTCGTCTACAAGATTGGCTGTTGGAGATGCAATCGGAGATATTAACAAAGTTATCATCCGTGTATACGAAATGCAAAGGTAATGACTGAAACTTGTTTTGGTTTAAGCCATCATCACTTAGATACCGAAGGTGGTTATGCTAAAACTATTAGTCTTAACAATATATAATTAGTTGTAACCACTAATTATCAAACAGCTAGAGGTGGGGTTATACAAAAAAAAAAAAAAAAAAAATTAATTGTTATCCATATTACTTTTACAGAGGTGATCACATAAGTTATGTTCCAACAGGAATTACATAATATGTGTATTTTTTATTTTTTTTTATTTTCATTGTATAGATGTTTTGAATTTATATACTTTTTTATGTAATTGTAGTATGACGAAAATAAAGATCTTGGATGCTGCGGGACCTCCAGGACTTCCAACATTGCTTGGAGGAGCTTCTGAAATGACTGTAAATACTGCAATTTCCGTCTTGAGCTTTTCACCTGATGGAGAGGTACATTTTGTGATCTTATATAAAGATATGTGTCATATTCATGCATGTATGCCTTATAAATTCATGCACCAGTAGCAGTATCACGTTAATCCCTCAGATTAAGATCCATTACCAGTGTTGCAGAACTCAGAATTACTCGGAAAATCATTCAAAATTGGTCAGAGTCAAACTTGGTCAACATCCGAGTACTCCTTAAAAAGTCTCGAGCGAGTACCCACCGAGTAGCAATTTTTTTGCAACCTTGTGGATGACACCAGTATAGGTCATGACTCGTGATACATATTTTTACACATTCTTTGTGATTTTCCTGGCCTTAACCCCAACATCACTCCTGTTTATATTATTCTGGCTGTTTACTATTCTAATATGATAAGCTTCTTTGGGATATACATTAAAATAGTTTCAGCTATATGATATGTTTATTGTTAACAGGGTTTGATAGCTTTCTCTGAACATGGTCTAATGATCAGATGGTGGTCACTGGGGTCCATGTGGTGGGAGAAGATTAGTCGAAATCTTGTACCTCCTGTTCATTGCACTAAACTGATTTTTGTTCCTCCATGGGAAGGGTTTTCTCCTACTTCCACAAGGTCCAGTGTTATGGCTAATGTAATGGGTAACGGGAAGCAGTTTTCGCAGGTAATTCTACAATAATGACTAGGGTAGTTTTGTAATTTATCACTATCTTACCATCTTGAAACATATGCACCATCCTGAAACTACACGTACATTGAATTTCGAGGTCCAGTATAGTTCTTCAAAATGTAATTTAAATTTGTTGACCTTAGAAAATTATCATATACGTTTAAATGTAATTTTTTTGACGGACTAAAGTTGACATATTTGACTTGTATATCAACAAACGAATCTCAAATGCTACGCTTAACCAAATCTGACAAATGTGAATTGACCCGGTACATTCTTCAAATGTGAACTAAGAATTTCTTAATCTGCCTGAAAGTAAATTTAACTTTTGACTTGACATGATTCAACAAGTGTTTGATTAAAAGTTAAATATCTTAAAAAATGTCCGATGATAAATGAATGTTTCCGTGAACCAAAATTAACGATTCTGGTATCTTTTACCTATAATGAAAAGTTGTATACATTGGAACAAGTAAATACTGATTTTACTGTTGATTTGACAGGACAATTCAAGGGATTTGAGTGAAACGGAGAGATTAAAACTGTTGCTTCATAATCTTGATCTCTCGTACAGGCTAGAATGGGACACCGGAAGGAAAGTACTACTCAAAAGACATGGCCAGGAATTGGGAACCTTCCAATTATAACCTCAATCAATGTTTTGTCCAGATTTCATCTACCAATATTCGATCATCTAATTACAAAAAGACAAGACGGCCTTCTAGTCTGCATTTGATCAATATCGTCGGGTTACATTACCTTCTCATGATATGGCAACAGGAGGTTTGATCATCGAGGAAAGCATGTTTTAGCCAAAACCAGCCTCTGCCTTCATGTTGACCTGCTGGTGTTTTCCACAATTGCTACAAGTTACCACATATTTAGTGCTTATATAGACCACATACTGATTATTTTATTGAACAGTTTTGTTGCTTGTAGCCTTATATTGTTTTGGTGTTACAAATATACCATTCAGGGATTTTGGAATTGGGATATCTTCATAGCAGTTTGAGGTTAAATGTTTTTTTGTTAAATCTAGAATGATTACCAACTTAGCCACCTTGATGTCAAATTGGTTGGTGGTTTTGTTAATTTGTTGCAAAGAAAAAATGAATACTTGTAAATATCAGGAATTAGAGAATATTACTTTTTTCTACCTTTTTAAATAAATTAAGTTAAAAGTTAAACGTATAAGGGAAAAACTCACATTTATCAAATATAGTTTAATTTCAATAAAAATAAAAATTTCTAAAATACAGTACATGAGAAGGTAGTATTTTCGACCAACACCTAATATTTGTGCAGTAAGTACGATGTCACCGCTTGACTATATACAAGACTGCGTTAGTTTGCACAAAGTCATCAAACAACTACTCATCTCAACAACTACTCATCTCAACTAACTAGACTCTTCCACTTCCAATTTGATAGCTATAGCTATTAGATCATCATGTGTTACCGGGGATAATTTGTTAGACATAAAAGATAGGGTAATTAAATCCAACTTGTGATTATGGAAGTTTATACAATAATTAGAATAGGATTAGGATGCAAATTGAAAGAGATGTGATATTTCCAATTATTATTATTATTATTATTATTATTATTATTATTATTATTATTATTATTATTATTATTATTATTTTTTTTTTTTTATTTTTTTTTTTTTTTAAGAGAGGAAACCCCCAATGATCGAGCACATTGGCTCCCCATAGAAGATAAAACCTCGTGTAACTAAGCCCCCAAGCGCGAGACCTGATACCAGGTGAATTGCGCATTATGCACGCCCTCTAGTTACACTCCATTTTTGAACAATTTGACATAGCAAGGAATTAAACCTGAGTAGTGTGCTTCATTGGGCAACTCGGTGGATACAAAGTCAAGCTTGCGTGGTTTTTCAAATTTATTTTTGATAGGTCCAACACAATATGATGACATTTTCTAAAAATACCCTGACAAATATATACCATCAAAAAGTTCGTGTAGACATGATTTAAGAGTATTTTAGCAACTTTGAGTGGATTAATCAAAAATAGAGTTGAAAGAATGGCCAATAGCCTAGTGGTGAATGACTCACTCTCCCTTAGGGGAGGTGAGGGTTCAATTCCCACTAGGTGAGGATTTTCCAAATAATTGGATCAAAAACCATTCTTACCGGGCCCAAATGATCCCTTACTCCCACGCATGCGAAGATTGAAACAATGACAATGCAGGTTCGTTTATCGGGCCTGGCATGCTGTGGGGAAATGGTTGATGGTGTTTCGCCAGGCTCCAGTGGGCTACCGGGGACCGCTGGATGGGTTGACAAAATCAACACATGACTAACATGTCCCTGCCGATACACATGTTTTTTTGAAACAAAAAATAGAGTTGAAAATATCAATTATCAAATTGAAAACAACCACATAGTGCGGAGTATGTTATTAGCCTGCGCATTTACTTGTCCTCATGTGACATATATTTCTTTATTATCGGAGTGTTATTTTTGGTCTTGTCTTTTATTATCATGTTTTCAAAGGTATAAAGGTAACAAAATTATAAACAATTTTCTTATCGAAATTTTGAACATACTAAAATATTGATCTTGATTTATTATGTTTGGGTGATGCATATGTGACATTTCAAATAAAAAAAAAAAAAAAAACCTGAGAGTAACATTCGTCTGATAATACCCTATTTATACTCATTATTTTTAAAACCTTACAATCGATAACTTAAGATCTGATTACTATCTCAGTTGAATTGGATAACCACATAAATTTTAAGTAATTTTTATGTGTGGAAATTGAGCATAATCCTTTATATATTCTTCTATTTTTATTTTTTATTGTAATGTAATATATAACACCATAAACATGTTTTTGTTATAAAATATCTAGATTGTGTTATAAAATATCTAGATTGGATGTTAATTTTATTATTATTATATTTCTTGCACAGTAATATTTTATACTATAAATAGACATGTATGGTAACCATTTAAGGTGCACCATTTTCTCTTGAAATATCAATATCAATATTTCTTCTCTCCTTCTTCTCTCTTTTTCTCTCTTTGTTCTTATAACCATTAAAGGTAGTTATAAGCTTACTGAATTATAACACGTTATCAGCACGAAAAGCTTAGTGTAATTAAAAGATATCTCAAACGATCACGAATCACTAATCAAGGTATGAAATTATTAATAATTTTCAGACTCGAATATATCAAATTTTGGACTACTAACATTTATATTTATGTTATTTAAGTTATATATGGTCGGTTATACCACCTGAATTATATTTTATGTAATCTAACTCTTATTAACTTCACTAACATTTATATTTATGTTAATAAGACCTCATGATTGTACGCAACACGTCATTTGACAACACAGTACTTTATGTACGCAACACGTCATTTGACAACACGGTACCATGGGTCGAGATTAATTCCGATCAATACGAATACAATGGGATCTTTATATGTTATCTAACATTTATGATTACTTATGCAATTAATCATTATTTATTTCATGCATACTAATGTTTATTCTTAAAATTTATTATTTATGTATAATTTCTTATTTTGGTTGATCGTTTATGGTGTCTGCTCCAGAAAGTAAGCTTCAAAGATGAATGGTAGGTAAGGGTTTGTTTGTTTTATGGATCCTGATTATTTTACTCCATATAATTTTTTTTTACCAGTTAAAAAAATGGGGAAAGCAACACGTAGGCTACTAACCCAACTACCCACTTTCAGTGAAGGAACATGTGGTCTAGTAACTTTAAATATCCACTTTCAAAACGACTAAAATAAGGTGTTTCCATAAAAAAAAAGAATTCGTGATTTTGATTTTAGATACCAAGTACATGAAGAAATATTGGTATGTAAGGAAGTGGGTGATTTTAGATACAGAGAATGAACCAATGAAAAAGATAAAGAGTAAACATACAGGTGGGTGTTATGTAAATACGTGTCTCACCAATAACCTCTCACTAATAATCTTGTCAACCTAACACTAAGAAAGTAGTTGAATCTCAAAAGAAAGTTACGAGTTCAGAAAGACAAAAGTACTGTTCACCGAGTCAACAAAAATTAAGAAGGGTAATATAGAAGTAATAGTAGAAAAAGATAATCGAAACATTAGTTACTCCGTAATTTCTATTTTAACATTTATAATTTATTAGTATTATTAAATTATGTGATAATTAAATCTAACTTTGGAACCAAGATAGATGTTTAGTTATATGCGAAAGTGTAGGATATGTTACCTAGCTCTATTCGTGACAACAAAATAATTACTCGTATATTTTGAGACATGCATGAGTAAATCAAGGATTTCGATATGTGCAAAATACTAAATTACTAACATGATGCATTTAACTCAGTAGAAAGTTCTTTTTAAACAAAAAGTTTTTTTTTTTAATTTACGGGTAACGTAAAAAAAAAAAATTTTTTTATGGAACAACAGTCGTTAATTATTACTCGGTTACTTCTCAAATTAAAGTACGGAGTACATTTGTTTATGTTAAAAAAAAAAAAAAAAAAAAAAAAAAACTTTTTCCAAACTTGTCAAATGTTTTGTTAAAAACGTGACCGTTGAAAAAAAAAAGGAGGTTGAATAATAAAACTTAAAAAAAAAAAAAAAAAAATTATTTTTTTTAAGAGTGTGCATCAAAATGGCCCGTTTAATAATGGGGAGTAAAAATATAGTCAAATTGTTTCAACGAACAAGGGTTCAATTGGATGTCTCTTTAAAAAAATCCGCGGGTACGGGTGATGGATCCAATGGATCCGCATCCACGACCCGCGGGTGCTATCCCTAATTGTGACAAGTACAAATCAACTAAAAGTCTAAAAAATAAATGCTCTTATAGGGAACAAATGTTCACAATAATTGCCTAAGCTAGATATGAAACAAATAGTTCATAAAAAAAAAAAAAAGGTCGTTGTGCGTTTTCGGGATGATAGCCGAAATAGACTTACAAAAGTAGGTCAGCCGTCAATTCTTTATGACCATATCAACGTAGATCAATAAAATCATTTATGGTTTTGATAAAAGATTAATTAAAAATTAATTGTTTTTTGGTCTTGGATTCTCGGTAACAAAAGCAAAGGTTGTTCTTGGTTGCCACAACAAACAAGACAGAGGTTGTTGACTTTTGTTGTTAAACATGGCACAAGTGAACAATAACAATAGATTATTGTTTTTGAAAAGAATAATGATGCGTTAATTTTATTGTATAAAATAAAATTAAAGAAAATGGTTTTCATTGATGACTATGAACAAACGCAAACAAAGTGTTTGTGGTATTTGGTGATTAAAAAAAAAGTGCATCTAAAGCTTCTACTGAAAATAATATGCATCTAAAGCTTCTACTGAAAATTAATGTGCAAGGTACAACGTATAACTATATGGTCAAATTCATTTGAGCCTTCGGAGTCACAAGTATATGATGTATATATATATTACTCAATTAACAAAATAGTAAATCTAAATTAATTCATATGAATAGTAAAACGAAATTAAATAATTTACTATTCACATAAAAAAGCGCATATGATAAAAAGCGCATCGCATATGATAAGCGCATATGATAAAAAGCGAATATGATGAAAAGCACAACGCATATGATGAAAATCGCATATGATTAAAAGCGCATATGGTGAAAAACACAGCGCATATGATTAAAAGCGTATATGGTGAAAAGGATATATGATAATAAAAAAAAAACACATATGGTGATTTATAAATATAAAAAAAAAACACATATGGTGATTAATGGAAAGCACATATGGTGATTAATGAAAAGTATATTGTGAAAAAGAATCACAAATGTTTCTTGAAAGAATTCAAGGTAAGATATATGAACCAATTCATCCATCATGTGAACCATTTTGATATTTCATGGTTCTAATAGACGCATCTGGCAGATGGTCTCATATTTGTATGTTATCAAGCCGTAATATGGCATTTGCAAAGTTTCTTGCACAAATTATTAAATTGAGAACACATTATTCTGATTACACCATTAAAAGGATGAGACTTGATAATGCTGGTGAGTTAACATCTCAAGCATTTAATGATCATTATATATCTACAGGGATTGTTGTTGAACATCCAGTTGCTCATGTGCATACACAAAATTGGTTTAGCTGAATCAATAGATAAACGCTTACAGCTAATAACTAGACAATTGATAATGAGTACAAATCTCTCAATATTTATATGTGGACATGTAAATTTACATGCTGCGACATTAATTCGCATTATACCATGTGGAAGTCGTAAATATTTTCACTTAATACTTGATTTTGGCCAAGAGCCAAATATTTTCTACCTTAAAACATTAGTTGTGCAGTGTATGTTTCAATTGTATCACCACAACACAATAAAATGGTTCTTCAAAGAAAGATGATAATATATTTTGGATATAAAACATCTTCAATCATAAGATATATTGAACCCATGATGGGTGATGTTTTTACAGCACGTTTTGCTGATTGTCATTTTAATAAAACATTGTTCCCTAGATTAGGGGGAGAAATAAAAATAAAAAATAAAATGATGCTTCATGATGTGAACATCAATTAAGGTATATTGAACTCGCACAAAAGAATGTGAAACGAAAGTTCAAAAATAATGCATATGTAAGAACTTGCAAATTAATTACTTTATGCATTTACAGATATAAAAAAGTGACTAAATCATATATACCAGCGATAAATGCTCCAGCTCGAACTGAAATTCCAAAAGCTGGCAATAATGTCACTGTTGAGTCTTTGCCACGCATCAAACGTGGAAGATCAATTGGTTCCGAAGATAAAAATCCTCGAAAAAGAAAATCAGCTGATAATGAGGTAAAAGAAAGTGTTCAAGAAGAACCACAAATCAATATTCCTTCTGCAGAGGATATTGATAAATGTAAATACTAAAATTGCGATAAAATTATGCAATATTATGGAACCAAAATGAAATTAAAATCTCTATGAGATATTTTCATATAATGTTACAATGACATCATGAATAAAGATGATGATCTGAAACTAAAATCTGTCATTGAATATACAAAGTGGACATGATTGAGCTCAATGGAAAGGAGCAAGACGAGCTAAATTAGAATCGCTCGATAAAAGAAAATTTTTCGGATCAATCGTTATCACTTTTAAAGATGTGAAACATATGGGATATAAATGAATTTTTATCCGAAAAGAAATGTGCAAATGAAGTTACAAGGCAAAACTAGACTTGTAACTCAATATTTCCCACAAAGACCAGAAATGAATTATGAAGAAAACTTATCCTTATGTAGTGAATACAATTACTTATTAGATACTTAATCAACCTGGTAGTTACTTAAATGCATCTCATGGATGTTGTTACTACTTATCTATGTGAATCACTTGATAGTGATATATATATGAATATATCTGAAGGGTTTAAGGTATCATAAGTATCTAATGCAAAACTCAAATAAATGTATTCCATTGAATCACAAAGATTTTTATATGGATTGATACAATAGTATAACCGATTAAATGACTACTTGAAAAAAAAGGGGTATACATATAAACTTATTTTGCACGTATGTTTTATAAAAACAATGTTCGGATATGTGATCGTAGTTGTTTATGTCAATGTTCTTAACATCATATGAACGAATAAAGAGATCTATGAAATCATTCAACTTTTAAAGAATTATTTTGAAATGAAAGATCATGAAAATCTTAACAGATCAGAAGTTCCATATTTTAGTGCAATTGAGGTTCTTATGTATCTTATAGATTGTACAAGACCTGACATTTCTCTTGCAGTTAATTTGTTGGCAAGATTCAGCTCAAATGACAATGGAGCGGGATCAAACACATATTTTGATACCCTTGAGAAACTGCTGATTTAAAATTATTTTATTATAACGTTTCAAAACAAGATTTGGTTGATTATATATATGCAGGTCATTCATCAAATCCTCATAAAGATAAATCTCAAACTCGATATGTATTCCTAAATGGAGATACCACAAAATCATGGCGTTCTTAAAACAAACATTTGTTGCAACATCATCATCAAATCATGACGAAGTGATTGCATTATATGAAACTACTCGAAAATGTGTTTGGTTGAGATCAATGACACAAATCATTATTGATTCTTGTGGACTAGAACGCTATAAAAGACTAACAACTATCTTCACCAACAACTATATATGAAGATAATGCAGCTTGCATAATACAAATGAAAGAAGAGTATCAAAAGTGACTGAACAAAATATAAATACTGACGAGGCGCCAAAGCCATAGACGGTCTTAACGGTCATAAGTTTGATGGAAAAGAATGGTATGTTGGTAAGGCTCAGAAAAGACTACAAAGGAATAGGAATTGAAACAAGGGTTTGAGCAAACCATGAAGGAGACTGTAGACAAATCACAAGGGCTAAACTTGTACATAAAAGATTTAGATGATACAGTTTCAGATGAAAACCTCAGATTCTTCTCATATACTCAAGATCTCGTAAAAGACAACCAGATTAAAATGAGATACGTTCAATCAACAACTCTGCTGATCTTTATACCAAAGCACTGCCAACTGCTATTTTCAGAACACACGTTCATAATATTGGCATGAGACATGTTCAGAAGATGTAACAACTCAGGCGTTGCCTATTTGAGGGGGAGTCAACTCTATGCTGCACTCTTTTTCCCTTAGCTAAAGTTTTATCCCAATGGATTTTCTTTAGCAAGGTTTTTAACGAGGCAGTAATAGTTATTCTCTAATAAAATTGTCATCCAAGGGGGAGTGTTATAAAATATCTAGATTGTGTTATAAAATATCTAGATTGGATGTTAATTTTATTATTATTATATTTCTTGCACAGTAATATTTTATACTATAAATAGACATGTATGGTAACCATTTAAGGTGCACCATTTTCTCTTGAAATATCAATATCAATATTTCTTCTCTCCTTCTTCTCTCTTTTTCTCTCTTTGTTCTTATAACCATTAAAGGTAGTTATAAGCCTACTGATAGTGCTCCAAATGAACATATATTTAGTAGCAATATCGTTCCAATATGTAAAGTTTTTAAATGTAATTTCCTTATTTTTAGTTGTAATAGTTAAATAAATAAGTGCGAAGACGAAAGACGCAAATCGCTCGAAAATGAAGATTTAAAGACAAAAACAAAGATTTGAAAGACCAAAACGTCCAAAAAGCTCAAATGTACAAGATACAATTAAAAAGGTTCAAATTATTGATGAAGAACGTCTAAAAATGACAAGAGTACAAGTTACAAAACGCAAAGTACACGATATAAAATAGTACGCAAGGACGTTCGAAAATCCGGAACTGAGGCATGAACCAACTTTCAGCGCTCGACGCAACGGTGTAAAAATTACGAGTCAACTATGCACAAGAATAAAATATAATATTTAAATAATTCATAATAAGAATAATATTAAATAATAAAAAGTTGTTAATTGAGCATAGTTCAGGGGTCGTAAATGAAAATTCAATTTCTAATTTGCCTATAAAAGCGATCTATGTAACGATGAAAGGAGGAAGAATTTTTTGTTCGATCTTTTTTTTTCTTCGATCAATTATCAATATCAATTATCAATATCTATATTCTATATCTCTATCATAATGTTAATGTAATAAGATATAACAATAATCTTAATTTTAAGTTTAAATTATGATAATAATAAGATTTATGATAGAGATCATTTGAGTGTGTAAGTCGAAATTCTGTCCGTGTAACGCTACGCTATTTTTAATCATTGTAAGTTATGTTCAACCTTTTTACATTAATGTCTCGTAGCTAAGTTATTATTATGCTTATTTGAGCCGAAGTAATCGTGATGTTGGGCTAAAATATTAAGACGGGGTTATTGGGCTTTGTACCATAATTGGGGTTTGAACAAAAGAACGACACTTGTGGAAATTGAACTATGGGCTATTAATAGATGGGGGGTATTGTCTAATTGAGTGACAACTCATTGGAGTCTGTCGAACCTATCTTCAAATTAATTAACCTAATAATTAATAATGATTATGGTTGTCCTATTTAGTGATGTTCATATGGAATCTGTTATAATCATTTAATTAATCAATTGGGTTGGGTAATTGATTATTCATTCTGATCAAGTGGATGAATTAATATTCATAAACTAATTAAAACAGGGGTGGATTACATACAGTGATAACTGGTGTAATTGTTGACAGAAGTGATAACTGCGTCACAGTTTAAATCCTTAATCAGTTGGAATATTTGACTTCGGGTATAAGGGTAATTTGACGAGGATACTCGCACTTTATATTTATGACCGATGGACTATTATGGACAAAAACCAGATAGACGTATCAAATAAACCAGGACAAAGGACAATTAACCCATGGTAATAAATTAAAATCAACACGTCAAACATCATGATTACGGAAGTTTAAATAAGCATAATTCTTTTATTATATTTCTCATCGTATCTTTATTTACTGTCATTTTATTACTCGCAATTTTATTTTCTGTCATTTTATTTATCGCAATTTATTTTACGCACTTTAATTTTTGTCATTTATTTTTACGCTTAAAATCGACAAACCGGTCATTAAACGGTAAAACCCCCATTTTATAATAATACTACTACTTATTTATATATATATTTTTACAAATAAACTTAATAATATAGCGTTAACTTCACCAGCTCCCTGTGGAACGAACCGGACTTACTAAAAACTACACTACTCTACGATTAGGTACACTGCCTATAGTGTTGTAGCAAGGTTTAGGTATATCCCATCCGTAAATTAATAAAACTTATGTCATATTTTGTAGTATTTTGTATTAAAAATTTAATACTATTTCGTACCCTCACGCTACATCATCAAGTTTTTGGCGCCGCTGCCGGGGAGCGCTAAAACGCTATATTTTTAATTATAATAATATTGAAATAAAATATAATAATATAATAATATTGAAATAGAATATAATAATATAATAATATTGAAATAGAATATAATAATATAAAAATATTTAAGAATCAAAAATTTACGTAAATTTTAAAAAAAGTCGTATTTATTAAATACTTCAGGAGTATATTATGTAACTTATAATTAATAATTGCTATCATGTCGCTTTCATGTGAATAGTAAATTAATTAATTTATTTTCATTTACTATTCATGAATAGTAAATGAAATAAAAAAAAAAGTTTTAAAAAAAAATTATAATTATAAAAAAATTATTAATTTGTAAAAAAAAATCGTTTTTAAAAAAAAAAAAAAAATCGTTTTTTAAAAAAAAAAAAAAAAAAAAATTTCGTTTTTAAAAAAAAAAAAAAAAAATTTGTGTAAAAAAAAAAAAATCGTTTTTTTTAAAAGAAAAAAAAAATCGTTTTAAAAAAAAAAATTTGTAAAAAAAAAATCGTTTTTTTTTTTTTAAAATTTAAAAAAAAAAACGAAAAAAAAAAAAAAAAAAAAAAAAAAAACGTAAAAAACAAAAAAACGTAAAAAAAAAAACGTAAAAAAAAAAAAAAAAAAAAAAATTATTAAAAAAAAATATATATATTTTTAAAATTTTGTCTATAAAAAAAAATGTTTTTTTAGTTTTATTACCTTTAGATTTTTAGACTATAGTCGCAACTTTTAGTATTAAGTTTAGTTTTGCCATAGTTATTTTTACTTCTAGAATTTTTAGGCTTTGCCGTAAAATCCCTTAAGTGCTTATTCCTTAGACTAAGTTTTAGGTGCTTTAGAATTTTACGACGCCGTATTTCGCACTACTTTCTTATTTTTATTTTTCGACGCCTATTTTTCGACCTTTTATTTTTCGACATTTTTCGACGCGCAATCTATTTCTTTCTTATTTCTCGCCATTCTAGTTTTTAGGACTTAGAATTTTTTTCTACTTCTTCTCTAAATTTCTTAAAATTACGAAAATTTATTTTAAGTGGTTAAATTGATAGACATCAAAATTTTCTGGTTCGTAGTAATAGTTGGATTTGTACGTGGACCGGGTTATTGGAGCCAAACAGTCCTCAATTATATTGAGACCAAACGAATCCTGCCCCTCTGCTGCATCTTTTGGCTATTCGAAACGTGGGCAAAATCAGAAAAGTCTATTGGTTGGATAACTTATTATAATTTTTCTTTCCTTTTTAAAACTAATAGGATATTCAGTGAATGCACCGAGCAAGACGTTCACCACCTTTTGTACGTTCACCACCTGTAACTCGATCAAGACATCGTTTAACGAATATCGCCGCCGTTGATTTTTCTTTAGAATCGTCATCAAGTCGACCAAATCCTCAAACTCAAATTTCCGATAATCCTGTTTTTGAAACAAACCTCACAATTGAGAATCCGGAGAATATTCAGGAACGGTTTGTAGATCCCGAACCATTAAACTTTCCTCCGGAACCACCAATCATTCAAACAGAGATTGTTGAGGAAAGAAACCATTAAATCAGAATCCTCTAGTGATTCGGATACAACAAATCCAATCATGGAAAATCTAGAACCTCTAAGTATGGAAGAACGAATGAGAGCTAAGCGCACTGGCCAAGGTCACGCCATTATTAAACCAGAAGTTAATGCTCCAGATTATGAAATTAAAGGACAAATTCTACACATGGTAACTAATCAGTGCCAATATAGTGGTACGCCGAATGAAGACCCAAACGAACATCTTCGTACGTTTAATAGGATCTGAACACTATTCAAAATCCGAGAAGTGAAAGACGAACAAATCTATCTCATGTTATTTCCCTGGACTTTAAAGGGAGAAGCCAAAGATTGGTTAGAATCGTTACCTGAAGGGGCGATTGACACATGGGATGTTTTAGTTGAAAAATTTCTTAAACGATTCTTTCCGGCATCCAAAGCCGTGAGACTTCAAGGAGAAATTGTTACGTTCGCGCAAAATCCAAATGAAACATTATATGAGGCGTGGACAAGATTCGGAAGGATGTTGAGAGGATGTCCTCAACACGGATTAGATACTTTTCAAATAGTACAAATCTTCTATAAAGGCGTAGACATCGCCACACGAAAAGACATCGACATAACCGCTGGTGGATCCATTATGAAGAAAACCGCAACTGAAGCTTACAAAATTATTGATAACACAGCCTCCCACTCGCATGAGTGGCACCAAGAAAAAGATATCTTTCGATCATCTAAAGCGGCTAGAGCCGATTCTAGCCCTGACTTTGATTCCGTTTCCGCAAAAATAGATGCTTTCGAAAGACGAATGGAAAAGATGAATAAAGATATTCACGCAATACGAATCAGTTGTGAGCAATGCGGTGGACCACACTTATTGAAAGATTGTCACATTGAACCAACGATGGAACAACGAGAGAATGTTTCCTATATGAACCAAAGGCCGGGAAATAATTATCAAAATAATTATCAACCGCCAAGGCTAAACTTAAATCGAAATCAAAACATTCTTTACAATCCAAAAGGACCCGAAAGTAACTGGTATAACCAACAAGGTCCGAATAACCAACCAACTCAAAACAATACTTTCAATCAACAAAGACCTAGCTTGTATAAACCACCACAACAACCCGAAGAGAAAAAGCCAAATCTAGAAGAAATGATGGCAAAGCTGATTGAATCTCAAACACAATTCATTACATCTCAAACCCAAACGAACGAGAGGTTTGATCAGTCATTAAGAACTCAACAAGCTTCCATTTTGAATCTAGAAAAACACGTAGGTACTCTTGCTAGCATGATGAGTGAGAGGGAACAAGGAAAGCTACCGAGTAATACTGAAGTAAATCCTCGGAATGAGAATGTTAATATGGTGTCAACGAATTCTGAAAAACCAGCATCAGAAGATGGGAAGGTTTTAGATGAGAGTAACAATGAAGAAGTTACACCACCACCACCCGAGTATGTAAAGCCAGTGGTGGCACCATACAAACCACCCATCCCGTTTCCAAGAAAAGGAGTTGAGTATGAGCAAGTGATAGGTAATAAAGATTGTGATACCTCTGGAAAGAAGAAGAAGAAAAAGAATAAGAAAGTGCAAGAAACAAAAGCCGTAAATATAAACCCGGTGAAGACAGTTCCACCAAAACCTCCACCTAGGGTAGGTGATCCGGGTGAATTTATTGTTCCTTGTCTACTTAGTGATTGTGTCATGTATGATGCACTAGCAGATTTAGGTGCAAGTGTAAGTGTTATGCCTCTTTCCTTATATAAGAGATTAGGTGTAGGTAAGTTAAGTCCAACGGATATGAGTGTTCGACTCTTTGATCAAACCATTAAGCACCCAGTTGGAATTGCTGACAACCTACCCGTTCAAGTAGGCAATTTAACTTTTCTAGTCGAATTTATTGTCATTGACATAGAAGAGGACCCAAACGTTCCTCTAATTTTAGGTCGACCATTCTTTGCGTCCACCGGGGCGTTATTTGATGTAGGAAATGGAAGAATGACACTTAAAAGTGGTAACAAATCAATCACCTTTATGATTCGAAAGTCTAAATCTCCACCAACCAAAACCGTTGAACCAATAAAAACGATTGGTAAGAACCATGTTGTTTTACCAACTCCAACGGTAGTGCTTAATAATAATAAAACGCCTAAGTGTGGGGAAAATGAAGTAACACCTAATGACGACCCAATAACAAATAACCCCGTTGTTGATACGAAATTAAATGATCCCGTTATTAACAGTTCAATGAAGAAACTTTATAAACGGGCTATTGATGCTAGAAGTAAGGGGAACTTTAAGTTATGTAACCGGTTAGTATCCAATCTGTCGCCTAAAGAAAAGGCGAAACTAGTTGAATTTTGGGATATTACGGAAGAAGCCGGGCACTGGCTTAAAGAAAAAGTCACAGATAGGCAAGTTGATTATGGACTAAAAGAAATTGACGATGAAGTTAATCACAATTTCGACACCACAGCTACCTAAGTGTGGGGAGATTCAAATGTTCTAAGAAAATGTTATCTAGAGTTAGTTGTTCTGTTCTCGTGTAGTTCCGAGAATGGAATCCGATTGGTCTTTTCCGCTAGCAGACACTAAAGAACTAGTTTTCTCCCCCCATTCTGAATTTTTGTTTTTTTTTTAGGTTTTATATGAAATTAATATGCTTTTAAGTTTTGTGTGATATTTAAAAACAAAATTTACTTTAATTCATTAAGTTGAAAAAATGATTTCTAAAATTCGTTGTGAGTTGAAGACTAGGTCATTAAGCCGAAATTGCTTTACCCGAGGGTGGGACGGCAAATTTTGTTATCATTATTTTTAATTTTATTGATCTAAAGTATGCCAAAAAGATATTAGACTTTATAAATTTTTGAACGTGGGGTAATATACCCAACTTCAAAAATATGTATATATATGTTTGTATTTTATATTATGTACAAAACAGGGTAGAACAACGCACTTTCAAAGACTAACATTAAGTTCAGCAATAGCTACTGATTTTGACGACAAGAAGCAAAATATCAAATGTGATGTAAAATAATATGCTTACAAACTGGGTATTTTTAATCACTTTTCTACACTAATCACCCTCATGAATTTATAATTATAGTCTGATTTCATGCAAATGAGGGCATTGCATGATCTCAAGTGTGGGGAAGGGTTATAAATTCTCTCGGGTTTGCACTTAGTTTATTTGCCAAATTTTGTGAAAATTTGAAAAATTTTCAACTAAATGAATTTAAAATCATGTTTATACATATTTATGAACGGTGAAAACTAGGTGATAATACCGAAATTATCGTTACCTCGAAAAGGACATAAATTGAGAAACACCCTAAAACGCTTGAATTCATTTAAAATGAAATAAAAGAAAATAAAAAGGCAAAGAAAGAAACTAAGTGTGGGAAGAATGTACCAAGTTATTCAATTTAAAACATATATCACATATTTTTGTACAAGATTATTGCAGGTACTTTTGCTTTGGACAATACTAATCAGTTTTACCCGGTTTACTGTAATACATTTGAAAGAAAGATGGATCTACACGATGAATCAATTCCATCATTAAAAGGAAGTAAAGTCTTCCGAAAAAGACACGCGCTTCTTGATTTAGGTCATGAAGTTGTCGTCCAGACCAGCTGTAGGTTGACGAAAAAACTAGAAAAGTCATCACTAAAATCAGCAGGAAATCCACGGACCTCAGCATCAAACAGGGTCGCCATGTGGTCAGATTTATCCTAACCATGAGAAGGATTTATCTCGTACAATGGGGAGGCACCGTGCAAATTAGCTTGATAAGACTAATGAATCAGATCCCCAGAAAAGGATAATCTCCTTAAAGATTAAAAATCAGCTTTTAAGACTGATAATACTCAATCCTAGAGATTGACCTTAAAGATTGAGAATTCAAACTCATGGAATTCGATGATATCTAAACTCGAGCATGAACGAGAAAATATTTTGATCAAAAATACAAACCGATTTGTTTTCTGAAAAACCATTTTCAATGCGTTCATTACCATTGAACGTAAAATCCTAAGAAATTCACCTGGAATTCATTAGGTCACCTGAACCAAATCGGGTGTCAACCGTAAGAACGGTGGTTGCATAGCATGGTCGGAGACAGGACCTTGTGCCAGACCGAAAAATTATAGGATGATCTTTACTATCGCTCCTACCAAGGATAGTTCTAGCATCCGACACGTTAATAAGACCATAATCATCTGCATGTCACGGGACATTGCCTTAACAGTTTCTTGTTCATCGTTTTCCTTTACAACCGGACGGTAGTTTGCCGAAAGGTAATATACGGGACAAGTAAACTGGACGTGTTGCTTTCCTAATACAAGGTTAGCAAGTGGGTAACACAAAACCATAAGTGTTGAGCTAAAATTTTCAAATCTGAAACCCACACAACCCACAAAAATATTTTGCAAACACCGGTGAAGGGTTATTCCGGAAAACTTATCTAGGGTAAAAGCTAGATTAAATTTTCAAAAAGATCAAATGTTTTCATAAAGATCCAATTTCCTTAAGGATCTACATTTTAATAGTCATGTGGGACTGTAAACCACCTTTCAAATGTGCACTTTGCTTTGGAAACCGAAAGTAAATCGGCTATTTGATTGCAAGTGTCGTTGACCTAAACCCGAGGCAACTGTGGATGACACACCCACCTTTAACCATCATTACTGTCATTGTTTATACCGCTATATCAAAATCACTGATGTACAAAGTGCGATGAATAAAAAAGTGATTCATGTATGTTTTTATTTCAAGTTCTGTATTGCTTGAGGACAAGCAACGCTCAAGTGTGGGGATATTTGATAGTGCTCCAAATGAACATATATTTAGTAGCAATATCGTTCCAATATGTAAAGTTTTTAAATGTAATTTCCTTATTTTTAGTTGTAATAGTTAAATAAATAAGTGCGAAGACGAAAGACGCAAATCGCTCGAAAATGAAGATTTAAAGACAAAAACAAAGATTTGAAAGACCAAAACGTCCAAAAAGCTCAAATGTACAAGATACAATTAAAAAGGTTCAAATTATTGATGAAGAACGTCTAAAAATGACAAGAGTACAAGTTACAAAACGCAAAGTACACGATATAAAATAGTACGCAAGGACGTTCGAAAATCCGAAACTGAGGCATGAACCAACTTTCAGCGCTCGACGCAACGGTGTAAAAATTACGAGTCAACTATGCACAAGAATAAAATATAATATTTAAATAATTCATAATAAGAATAATATTAAATAATAAAAAGTTGTTAATTGAGCATAGTTCAGGGGTCGTAAATGAAAATTCAATTTCTAATTTGCCTATAAAAGCGATCTATGTAACGATGAAAGGAGGAAGAATTTTTTGTTCGATCTTTTTTTTTCTTCGATCAATTATCAATATCAATTATCAATATCTATATTCTATATCTCTATCATAATGTTAATGTAATAAGATATAACAATAATCTTAATTTTAAGTTTAAATTATGATAATAATAAGATTTATGATAGAGATCATTTGAGTGTGTAAGTCGAAATTCTGTCCGTGTAACGCTACGCTATTTTTAATCATTGTAAGTTATGTTCAACCTTTTTACATTAATGTCTCGTAGCTAAGTTATTATTATGCTTATTTGAGCCGAAGTAATCGTGATGTTGGGCTAAAATATTAAGACGGGGTTATTGGGCTTTGTACCATAATTGGGGTTTGAACAAAAGAACGACACTTGTGGAAATTGAACTATGGGCTATTAATAGATGGGGGGTATTGTCTAATTGAGTGACAACTCATTGGAGTCTGTCGAACCTATCTTCAAATTAATTAACCTAATAATTAATAATGATTATGGTTGTCCTATTTAGTGATGTTCATATGGAATCTGTTATAATCATTTAATTAATCAATTGGGTTGGGTAATTGATTATTCATTCTGATCAAGTGGATGAATTAATATTCATAAACTAATTAAAACAGGGGTGGATTACATACAGTGATAACTGGTGTAATTGTTGACAGAAGTGATAACTGCGTCACAGTTTAAATCCTTAATCAGTTGGAATATTTGACTTCGGGTATAAGGGTAATTTGACGAGGATACTCGCACTTTATATTTATGACCGATGGACTATTATGGACAAAAACCAGATAGCCGTATCAAATAAACCAGGACAAAGGACAATTAACCCATGGTAATAAATTAAAATCAACACGTCAAACATCATGATTACGGAAGTTTAAATAAGCATAATTCTTTTATTATATTTCTCATCGTATCTTTATTTACTGTCATTTTATTACTCGCAATTTTATTTTCTGTCATTTTATTTATCGCAATTTATTTTACGCACTTTAATTTTTGTCATTTATTTTTACGCTTAAAATCGACAAACCGGTCATTAAACGGTAAAACCCCCATTTTATAATAATACTACTACTTATTTATATATATATTTTTACAAATAAACTTAATAATATAGCGTTAACTTCACCAGCTCCCTGTGGAACGAACCGGACTTACTAAAAACTACACTACTCTACGATTAGGTACACTGCCTATAGTGTTGTAGCAAGGTTTAGGTATATCCCATCCGTAAATTAATAAAACTTGTGTCATATTTTGTAGTATTTTGTATTAAAAATTTAATACTATTTCGTACCCTCACGCTACATCATCACCTACTGAATTATAACAGTTTTTATACTTTTTTTTTTTTTTGGGTAAAGGGTTTCACCCGGTAAATATTATTTATAAAAATAATAAAAAATACAAATAAGAACAACGACCGCAAGCACGCCTTACTGCCTCACAGAAAACCACAAAAACAAGCTAGACTTACAAAACACAAGGACTAGCAAAACCAATAACACTAACCTACTCATCTAAGCAAAGACAAACAACTACAACCAACCCTTTTTCATGTCAAACGTAGTCGTTGCCTTGGCTACATTTTTCCCTGCCATAAATTCGGAAGTTTCGTCTTTATCAGATTCAACATCACTTGGTTCGTCGATTAGGTTATATATGTCATTATTTAGGGCTCCAAACGAATTTTGAATCTTTACTTGAGAGGTCTTACTTGTCCCAACTTCTGAATCTCTTTTATCCACTGGTGCTACCTTCGACAATCCATTATTAGCATTAATTTGGGCTACGCTCTTCTTGCGCCTATAAACCAAAATTTTCTTAGGCTTTCCCACACCAAATCCAGCCTATTGTTTGCTACTAACCTTGCTTACCCCATTTGATTCTTTTATGCCAACTGTTACAACGCAGTCTTCCTCCTTTGACTGATTTTCTTCTGTTATAGTAACATTTTTTGGACAGTGAGGCTCCATGTGCCCAAATGTAGCACAAGACGCACATCGAGGGGGCTTCCATTCGTATTCAACTTTTAAAGTACATACGGATTTTCTCTTCCCATCGACACTAGGAATTGCCATTTTGATGTTATCTTTTAACTCTCTATCTGACGAAACTTAAATCAATGCTCGAGCAAAATTAGGCCTCCCCCACGACTCTAAACACATTGTACTCGTGTATGAATCTAACTTCAGAGGATAACCAATATTTGATGCTATGACGCTTAATCCTATCTCAGTAAATCCTGCAATCGGGACATCATGTATTTTCACCCAAATCGGAACACGGGTTAAATCCTCCTTTGTTAATGAAACATCAGGAGACCATGAATTAATAATTATAGGAGTTGAACGAATAATCCACGGGCCCGATTCTAACACTCCTAGCAATCCTGTTTCCGTAGCAAACTTAAAGAAGAAGAAACCCTTAGAGTTCATCATTATTTTTTCCAATCCAAACTTCTTCCATACGTTTGTAACATAATTTTTAACCACCGGATATGCCACTCGTTTGCCTAAAAAATACCCATAAAGAGTATTATTGTACCGTTCATTCACTTCCAAAATAGATGCCAGCGGCAATTCTACATCTATACCATCCTCCAAACTAGCAGAACGTTCAATGAACCTGAAGTCCACTGTTTATTTTTTTTTTAGGAATAGATCCCCCAGCCGCCTGAAAATACGAAACAGAAGGCATATGATTTTTTTTCACTCCTATATTTATCCTCCATAGGACAATTAAGAATTGGCTGTTTATCTTGCTCAAGTGAATCAAGATCTCTAATTTTCTTCTTTGGCGAATCAATATCACCAACTCTCTCTTCATGTTCCTTGATCTTGGGTTCGACATCTTTTTCAGAAGAATATGAAGTTGTTTAAACGCTTATTTGTTCATCGCCCATATTAACGACATGATTATTGATCTGTGGTCCCACACCATCCCCTGTTGTTACATTAACAGAAGTAGCAGATGGGGAAGAATTACCTGCCACATCACTAGTCAATGATTCGGTTTGTAAATCCCTAGAGTGGGTTTTAGATTTCGCTGCTGATAGATCAGAAGCATCCGCCATACAATCATCAGTCTTCTTCTCAGTTTCAAGCTTAGATGATGCGTCATCGCTAACCTCGATATTCTCATCGCCTCCAATAGTTCGACTTCGCAACACCTTTGCAACTGATTGAGATTCTTTCTTCTTATTGTTATTGTTTCCTGGATTCTTACCCATGGCCAATCAAAAGGTCCAAGCCACCGGCTAGAGGCCGGTGGATGGAGGAAGAAAAAAGAAAGAACGGGGGCTACAAAACCAGAAACAGATTAGATCGGAGAAGGCGGCGAGAAAAAATTAGTGTTTTTGATGAGTGGGGAAGATGAAAACGTAAGAAGCAGTAAGAGATTTGGGAGCGTCTCTTTTTTAGAGAGAGAAAGTTAATTATTCTAGAATTTGAATATTTAATATCTACATGTTTTTATACTAACTTTATGAACCAAACTCCGCAATAAAACAATAAGAATTATAATTCCAAAATATTTGTAACACTTTGTTATATACGTCTCAAAAATAAATTCGAGTCAATATTGACGACCATTACGGTGCCAATGCGCGATAACTAAACAACTTCTAATTATTACTCTGACGTGGACAGAGTTTGAGTTATGTGAGTGACATGGCTAAGTTTGTGAGATATAAGAGTGTCGTGAAAAGGGTTGTAATAGAGAATTATGGAAAGAAAAAGAAGAAAAATGAAAATAAGGACGTCTAAGAAATGCCCGTGATGAAAATGTAATAAGGTCTAAAAAAATGTCCGTGATAACATGTTGCACGCCTTGACATTTTTGCATGTTAGACCATCCCTTACGGCACATAATGACGCTCACCAATCCTATATTTGGCACGTAAATGTTGCCCAATTTTAGGGGCGTTGGGCATTTGTATATGTAACAATTACCTCACCAAAAAGTTTTAAAATATAGCTCAATGTCAGTCAGTCGTAACTCGTAACATGTGATATTAACTAGGGATGGCACCCGCCGATCGTGGGCGCGGATCCACTATATCCATCACCCGCACCTGTGGATTTTTTGATGATCCATTAACTAGCGAATATTAGTTAACGGATTTATATTCAGATCCTTGCCAGTACCCACAAATATTGGGGGGTAGCGGGTTTACCCGCGAATCTTATTTATGAAGATATATAAATTAAAGAATTCAAAAATTAAAAATTAATATCATTACATAATTAAAAATAACATGAATAACATGATTCAATCATACATTCATGTTCATGTTTATGATATAATAAAATGAGAAAACATATATTAATTATATATATATTTTTTCTAATATATGCGACACTACAATGTTTAAAATTAACAATCAAAATTTATTTGCCAAACTAGGGTTGACGAATTAAAAGATATAGCTAAAACTTAATGTAGATTATTAAGACAGTATAATAAACGAAACAAACAACAACACATTTTGATTATATAATATATGTAATGTGTAGTTGTGGAATGCTCTAGTTCATAAAAAGTTCCATACTAAAAAGATATGAGGAATGTAGAAACTTATAGGAGTAAATTTTTATTAATTGGACATTTATTCAAGGTGGTGATTTCTAATCTTTAAGAACTGGTATATTCGTGGATCATTCAAACGGATATTGCGAATTTTCGAATGGAATTTTACCTGCAACAGATCTATTACATTCATCAGCCACCCACGACCTGTTAGCGCGTACATGATTACATCCATCGTCCACCCGCAAATAAAATCTTTTAATTTTGTTCGCCCATCACAAAAGCGAATACCCACAGATCTAGTTTTTTTTTTTTTTTTTTGGATCCATTGCCCATACCTAATATTAACGTCGGGCTATAACTCTTGTTACGAATGGTATTAGAAAAATAAATCACGTTGAAAATGAATACTTACCATATATCTACACTAGCACACACCCGATGACCCGATCCAACCTTTGAATAAATTACTCCGACGCTCAACAAAACTAACATCAACCCTCTCACACACAACCACACTGTGGCTATGGCGACTTCATCAACATCAGCCTACACACCTCCTGTTCAGACCGGAATATCCTCGAAACACCAACCAATTCTACCTACTTCAACCTCCTTTGTCACGTGCTTCACCACACGCTCACCGCTTTCTATTCGATCAATATCACGGCCGGCAGTCGTTGCGGCAGCAACTAACGCCGTTGAAATTGAGAAACCGGCGGGTACGAAACCTAATTCGAAGGTGTTACCGTTTAGAGTCGGTCACGGATTTGATCTTCATCGATTGGAGCCTGGATATCCACTCATCATCGGAGGCATTAGTATTCCTCACGAGAGAGGTTGCGAAGCTCATTCCGATGGTAATTTGTTTATGTTTTTTTAATTTTGATTATAATTACTGAATATTAGGTGTTCAATTTTGTAAGGACCTATGTATAATTAGTGTGTGAAGTATACTTTTATTTTTTTTATTTAAATATTTAAATGACAATTTTATCGATTAGAAAATAGGAAATTGGAGATTATATAGTTTTGAGGTATATAATAGTTCAAATACTTCTCAGTGAGCATATAAAAGAGTCTTATTAGATAGATATATTTTTAGAATAGTTACAGATTTTGTGCGAAATATACCAAATGTATGATACAATTGTAGGGAGTTAAGTTGGAGGTGTTATATAAACATTTCTTTGGTTCATTTAAATAGGAAAAAAAAAAAAAGTTAAGGAGTATATCGTAGTGGCTCAATGAATTGGGAGCCTAATTCTTACTTGATTGTGTTGTTGTGATGCATCTGTTATGCTCAGCATTATGATTGTTTGATGAAGTGTAGTTGTGTGTTTTGTGTATTTTAGGTGACGTGCTGTTGCATTGTGTCGTTGATGCAATTTTGGGTGCATTGGGGCTACCTGACATCGGGCAAATCTTTCCTGACAACGATCCGAAATGGAAAGGCGCAGCATCATCCGTTTTCATCAAAGAAGCTGTAAGTTTCTTGTGATAATATCAACCAATATAATCGTTATGCTGTTACATTGATGCTTCACTACTAACTTTAATATCGTCATAAATGTGCTCGCTGTTGGAGTATGATACCAAAACAAAGCGAGTGGAAGCATTTTAAAAATTTACAAAATCATACTCTTCCAAGGACCCATGTACAAAACTTTTAGCAAACAAAATATAAATAAACGAACAAGAATAAGTTAGATTACAACCTTTGTAGTCTTTGTTGAGAATCCTAGCTTGGAGAGAACCCAAATGAGAGCTCCTCTATCCGGTAGACACTCAAAGTTCCAACCTTATTTTGATATACACCTTCTAATTCACCAAAACCCTTTCTCTCCTTTTGTTTTCAAGACCACCGAAAGAAAAAAAAAAAAAAAAACTTGCAAAGTCTTTCAAATTTTTTTTTTTTTTTTCAAGTACTATTCTTCCCTTTTGTTTATTTTAAACCACCGATTGTTTTAAAGAGAGAATTTAAAGGAAGAAAATGTGAACCCCTTTTTGAGTTAGTCAAAAGATGCAGAGGGTGGGATTCCTTTTTGAGAATGCATGTATCGGTTAAAAAGAACACAAGCATGCTGTTTTTTTTTTTTTTTTTTTTGTCTTTTCAAGGTGAGGTAGCATGCTTATTGAGGTAGCATGCTTATTAATTAATTATAAATTAATTAATCTCAAAATTGTATTTATTTATTAAACCAATAACAATTGATTAATAAATTAATTCCCGATTAGAAGGTGTATCAAAAAATTTACGATTGGCCTTTGTGTG
Organism: Rutidosis leptorrhynchoides; assembly: GCF_046630445.1. Lineage (NCBI taxonomy): Eukaryota > Viridiplantae > Streptophyta > Magnoliopsida > Asterales > Asteraceae > Rutidosis > Rutidosis leptorrhynchoides. The sequence continues at coordinate 196,500,921 of NC_092334.1, forward strand.
TGAATAGGATAAATGGACTTTATATTATTTAATTTCATGGGCATACCTTCGGAATATATGTACCACGGTCAAACCACGGTTGAACCGTAACCAACCCGAGAACATATTTCCAACACTCGCTTCATTCTAATTTCAAGCTTATGGGATCGATTGTTCCTGGCTGCATACAGTACCTATTTCTTACGTATGAAGGTGTAGAAATAGTAACTAATGTGTGGCATTCTGACTTTCTATCATCTTAAATAATAAATAAATGAAAGAGATCTCAGAATTAAACCTCACTATTGATGCTTCATTACTAATCTTGATATCATGTAATATTTACTCGCTTCATTCTTGTTAATATTAGTTCTTAACTACCTGCCACATGGAAAGCATAAATTGACTTGCTAAAGTACAAGGAATTTGTCTTTGTTGACTTCAGTAAAAAAGTCACCGGCTTATAAACAAGCATATTCCTGTTATCCCGTACAATATACGGTTTGTGGTATGTGGTTTGTTATTGCTATGTGTTATTATGATAATGAATTATAATACAGTAAGCATGAGTGAAACATAGGCATGAATAAGAACTACAAAAGTAAAAAATTCACATCTTACAGCTGCACATAGTTGACACTTTGCTAATAATGTATCTATAAAGCTATCCTTTATGCTATCTATATGTATTCCTGCAGTTATCTGTTGACTCTGCTCAGTTTATCGTTATCAGTATGATATATCACATGATTGATAACCTAATTATTACACCCTGCAAATCAATTATGTTATTAACTCAACCTTGGATTGATCTAAACTCAGGTAAGACTGATGGACGAAGCGGGTTATGAGCTAGGAAACTTAGATGCCACTTTGATACTACAAAGACCAAAACTAAGCCCTCATAAAGAGGCCATTAGGGACAACTTGTCTTTACTCTTAGGTGCAGACCCCGCCGTTGTGAACTTGAAAGCTAAAACCCATGAAAAGGTAGACAGCCTTGGAGAAAATAGAAGTATTGCAGCTCATACCGTTGTGCTTCTAATGAAAAAGTGATGGTAAATAAATAAACAGCCTATTCCATTGTAAGAATTATACTTGCTACACTTTCATCATTGTATTAAAATCCAAAGCCAGATGAACAATAATAATTACTGTAGTATACGGTTTAATAATTGCGCACATTTGACTAGTGATTTGTTTTCGGCCCAATCACATTCGGGCATGTACTGTAAATGTCAATATGGAAGTTATGAATATATACTTTTACCCTTTTAGGACTGGTAATGATCTTCCAAGATCCTAGAACTAGAATCCATACACGATAAAGACAGACCCATTGTAACTGCTTTGTTATGGGTATGCTTTTAGAGTTTAAGGTACTTATAACTTATCCTATGTGCATGAGACTGTGATATGATGTTGCACTTTAAATTCGTTTGTCTGCTTGTTGAACGAGAATATGCTAGTTAAATCAAGAACTACATGAATTATTACATTATTATTCACCTTTTGTTTTACCGCTTAAGTTTGAATAATATAGTCGTTAGTTTCTATTGCTTGTCTACCTTTGCCAAAATGAGGCAGTGATAAATTCAATATTTTTTTTATATCCATTTTATAAAGTGATCGAAGTTGTTCATTATTCGCGTGTACAATACAACTTGTTAATGTACAAAATTGGTGGATATATTATAATTATTATAATTATAATTATAATTATAATTATAGGCCATGAGCTTGTTACTGTTCATAGTGGTATGACTATCCTTAACTCCAACTTTAGGGGTAATTTGGTAATTCGCCATTTAAAAATAAAAACTTGTTGTCATTGTTTTTTTCACTTCCTTTTTCCCCTTCTTTTCACATTCATTTATTTTTCAGATGTTCCATTAACCGACTGTTAACCGTTTTTATAAACGTTCAATTAATCGATCGTAACTGACCAAACCCATCCCACAACGAAAAGCGAGTTTTTTTTTTTTATCCTCGTTAAGGACATTAGTGAACATATCATCAAATCTATAGTCCACTCACAACAATACTGTAATGATCCATTTGATGATGTCAATATATTTATTAACGCTAAATGTAATTATGTGCCAACATAGGTTCCTTAAAATGCTCTAAGTATGAATAATACCAGTCTGTGGTGTGTCTTAGTTTTTAATTGTGCTACCCATGATATCAGCACAAGATGGTCAATAGTTGGTTTCCTTATGAAGACTCAACAAATGCTGAAGAACCAACAAAATATCTATACAAGGAACGACAAAATAGTAAGCAACAACAAACACTTAGACAGATTGTGTCTATTCTTCCAGACATAATTTGTTTCCTGTGTTGTCAAGCATGTCATTCGACTTACATCGAAGAGGAAGTTGAAGAAAGAAGGTTGCACATCAGCGGTGATAAGTGACCTTACAAGACAACGTGGAATGAAGAACTAAATCGCATGCGCAGTTCATTGATGAACTTGTCAACGCCTTGGGAACACAACATTTTAATTTATTATTCAATAAATATGTACGCCCTTTTGGGATGTTCCCACAATAGTCACATGCCCACACTAGCTTTTTATCAAACCCGTCGGCCAAAGTACATTTCAACAGTATACTATTACAATTACAACTACCATATACAAAAAGTTCTAAAGCAGACTTAGAACCATTCTTCTTCTTTCACAGACATCAACAAGTTATCATCATATGGATTGAGTCCTCTTTCTCTGATCTCATTAACAATTATATTTGAGGCCAGAGCAAATTCAACACAAAAGTATGCTGAACTCTGTAGATTAACTATATGCTGGATGGACTCTAGGCGAAGCTGGTTAATTCTTTGAAATCTTATACGACTGTCATCATTGAAATACACTTCATGCTTAGGTTCTTGATCAGTTCACCATGATATCCTTTCATGTCTTTGGGAAGAGAGTAATCACCTACCAGCTTGTAGAGTTGTAGGTAATCTTAGGAATCTTGAGTCTGGCTGCATGAAATTGAGGGATAGGATTGAGAAGATCATCAATGCTCCACTTGGAATCTCTGAAGCTAGGATTAATGGTTCTTTTATGGTAAACGTGGAACAAGCTCCAGGACCCTTTTTCTTCTTTGCTAGTTCAGCATCGATATCTAGAGCTGGTGTATTGCTTTTCCATTGTAAGGATTATACTTGCTACACTTTCATCATTGTATTAAAATCCAAACCAGATGAACAATAATAATTAGAATATGGTTTGATAATTGCATAGATTTGACTTTGGTTTTTTATCCACCCAAACAGATTCGGGCTTGTACTGTAAATGTCAATATGAAAGTTACGGATACACACACTTTTTTAGGACTGATATTGATCTTCCAAGATCCTAGAACTAGAATCCATACACAATAAAGACAGACCCATTGTAACTGCTTTGTTTTAGGTATATGCTTTTAGAGTTTAAGGTACTTGTCCTATGTGCATGAGAATATGATATGATGTTGCACTTTAAATTCGTTGGTCTGCTTGTTGAACGAGAATATGCTAGTTTAGTCAAGAACTACATGAATTACATTATTCACCTTTTGTTTAACGCATAAGTTTGAATAATATAGTCTTTAGTTGCGTGTTTCAATGTGTGTATCTTAAAAGCTATATTACGTTTGCCTCAAATTAGGCCGTGATAATTTCAATATTTTTTTAAATCCTTTTTATAAAGTGATCAAAGTTGTCCATAATTCATGTGTACAATACAACTTGTGTGACAACCCGGAAATTTCCGATCAAATTTAAACTTAATCTTTATATGATTTCGACATGATAAGCAAAGTCTGTAATGTTGAGTCTCAAAAATTTTGGAATAATATTCATGTAATCAATTACCCTTCGACTGTTCTCGACGATTCACGAACAATTATATTTATATATATATATATATATATATATATATATATATATATATATATATATATATATATATATATATATATATATATATATATATATATATATATATATATATATAAATAATATTAAATTGTGATATATTAATAAAACATTAAACGGTTTGGTTGATATGAAAATAAGTTATGAAAACTATTATATGAGTTGAAAACGTTAACAAAGTATTAAACGTATAGCGTTATACTTATTCGTTTTAGGTAAACATCTACGTAATAAAATGTGTTATGTGAAACATATATATATATATATATATATATATATATATATATATATATATATATATATATATATATATATATATATATATATATATATATATATATATATATATATAGACAAAATATATTGAACATATAAATAAGTGGTTTCGAATACAACTAATAGATATAGTAACACTGGATTGTTATTAAACAAGTTAATACAAACCTATAAGGATTTAAAATAAACATAAGTTCTAGTAATAGATTATGTGATCTGAATATAATTAGTTTTAGAAGAATAAAATTCATAATAGTTATTTGATTTAATTTCAAACGTATGAAAACGTTTTCAGTCTAAAAGAATTCTATTACTAAAACGTTTCATAATGTAATTTGAATATGTATATAAAACCTAATTAAAGTTTTATGCTAAATCACAAGTACATATAATCATTATTTCAAAGTTATAAAACGTACTACGATATATTTCGAAAGATTAGCACAGTTTACAACATGTCAAGAAGTAGATTATTAAGGTTATTATTATTATTATGAATTTTAGAAATTATATAAAACGATTTGAGTGTCACGTCTTCTTTAAAAAGAAAATAACTTTATAAATATCTGGAATCACTTTTGACAAAATTGTTACCGAGACATTTTAATAAGGATAAAGGTTTTAACGTTATCTTAAAATTTAGAATCTTTCTAGAAACCTTTTGACAAGTTATAAATAATAACGGTCCGTGATTTAATTGAATATAAATATATAAATAACTTGCAACGTGTAATTAAAAACGTGTTTATATATATTTCGAATTATTTAATAAACGATATTAATATTCGATTAGTGACTCGATTGATATTAAATAAGTAAATTAGAATATTTGAGATGGCAGAGTAAACGCTAGTACATAAATGGTTCACATCAAATTATGTTATAATATGAAAATAAATTATAATAAACTCTGAAATATAATTAGTTTTGAAAAACTAAATATTATATTTGAATAAATATTTCTAAATTTATATTTCAAAATGAAAATATATATATATATATATATTACAAATTGATAAAATATAATTAACTTAGTCATAGAAGGTTTTGATGTAAAATAATATTATTAAATATACTTTGATAAATAACGAGACATTAATTTAGAGAAGCTAATAACCAAAACACTCGAACACTTAAGTTACACTTTGAGTGATTTAGTTTATTGATGATTTGAGTCTAAATGTTGTTAAAGGTACACGTCGCGAAACGTAAAGTACAAGTTTTCTAAGCATACGAAATAACGTTCGAAAAACCAGAACCAGGACATAAGTCGAACGTAAACGTACGAGTCATCGGAACAAAAATTACAAGTTAACTATACTCGAGAATATAAAATAATATATATATAATTATAAAGATTTAATATATATATATATATATATATATATATATATATATATATATATATATATATATATATATATATATATATATATATATATATATATAATTAATAAAATGTGTCGGCAGCCCTCAATTATTTCGGATGTGAGCTGGAGGAAGAGGCCATGCGATCGCATGGCCATACAACCAAAATCCAATGCGATCGCATGGGGATGGATTTCAGGAAAAGTTCTATAAAAGCTCGATTAAATCTGGTCACAAAACACACACTCAACTTCTATCTATCTTCCTCCGTATTATATATATTTATATTATTATTATTATTAAGATTAATATTATTATTAATCTTATGGTTAGGAGTATTATTATTAGTAGTATTATAAATAAAATATTACGACGGAGTGCTGTCCGAGTGATTTCAAAATTGTTTTTCGAGCGGGATAAAGCTAAGGAAATTATGGGTTATAGCTATGGAGGTTATGAGTATTGTTCGGGGGTATTGCTCGTGAGTCAAACCCAGTGTTTATCATCTCCGTCGCGTCTACGTACTTTTCCTGCAATATTGAATCACAATATTGATACGTGAGCATTCATATATTATCTTTTATATATTAATAGTGTATCCCTGACTAGTGCTCGAGTATATATGTTTATGCATGCTTGTATGTTTAATATCGTCGTTAAATAGTTTATGATAAATCACGAATTTGATACGTATGCTGCTGAGATAAGGTATATGATATGCATGTCGTTGGAAAGCTGGCGAAAAATTAATAACTTTTCATTTAGAAATAGTATGGTTTCGATGAACGGATTAGAAGATATAGTCAACTGAATTATCATTAATTTTAGTATTATTTTTAAAATGATTATTATTATTACTATCGTCGTTATTATCGTCGTCGTTATTATTATTATCTAATTATTATTATTATTATTATTATTATTATTATTATTATTATTATTATTATTATTATTATTATTATTATTATTATTATTATTATTATTATTATTATTATTATCATTATCATTATCATTATCGTTATCAATATAAGTATTATCATTAAAATTATTATTGTTATTATTAATACTATCGTTATTATCACTAAAGTTATTAAAGTTATTATTATTATTATTATTATTATTATTATTATTATTATTATTATTATTATTATTATTATTATTATTATTATTATTATTATTATTATTATTATCATTAGTATTATTATAATTATAATTATTATTTTTAATATCATTATCATTAAAACTAATATTAGTATCATCTAATTATTATGATTAATATTATTATCATTATTATGAATGCGATATAAAAGATGACTAAAAGCTATTAAACAAATCGATTAGGAAATAATGAGTATAAGTATCATGATAAAATTAAAATATTGTAAGATATTGATTTAGATAAAAATATCGTTTTTATTATTTTTATCATTATTATTATTATGAAAAGTATCATTAATATTAAAACTATCATTTTTATTAAAATTATCATTTTTAATAAAAATATCATTGTTATTATAAAATATCATTATTATTATCATTTTAGTATTATTATTATTATTAAAAATTATTATTTTGAATAGAATTATTTTTTTATATAAAATATTATTATTATTACCGTTTATATTAAAAAGTATCATTATTATTAAAATTATCATGATTAGAATTATCATTTTATTATAATTAATATCATCATTAGTAAATAAATATTGTTATTATTAGTATTAGTAGAATAATAATAATAATTATTATTATTACAAAATAATACAACTTTTACTCATTATTATTATTATTATCAATATTATTTTATCAAATAAATACGTGATACAAAGATATTTTTACCACAAGTAATATAATTACATTAATAATACATACCACTATATTTTTATGATATTGAGTGAACTGTATAAATTTTATTACTTGAGATATATAAAAGTGTATTTTCAACATATATAAATTTTAATATAAATTTTAATTATTAATAAATGACTTGTATTATTTACTTTAATAAAATCTGATAAATATATTTAATATATAAAACGACTATATTTAAGTTATATAATAAATATGTATAGATTTTGGAAGTCATTTTGGGTCAAGTTGACTTTTGTCGACTTTTGCATATCGATCTCGAGCATTAGGATTGTGATACACTACGACTTGACTTAAATTGTTAGACAGATATTGACCAACATATAAATATATATACCTAATATAGGTTCGTGAATCCGAGGCCAACCCTACACTTGTTCAATGCCGTCATATGTATTTTTACTACAAAATACAGTATTGTGAGTTTCATTACTCCCTTTTTAAATGCTTTTGCAATATATATTTTTGGGACTGAGTATACATGCGCTGCTTTTATAAATATTTGACGGAATATACATAAGTACTCAAAATGACATTCTATGGTTGGATTATCGAAATCGAATATCGCCCCTTTTAGCTTGGTAGCCTAAGAATTAGGGAACAATACCCCTAATTACCGCGAATCCTAAAGATAGATCTATGGGCCTAACAAACCCCATTCTGGAATTTGGAATGCTTTAGTACTTCGAGTTATTATCATATCCGATGAGAGTCCCGGAATGATGGGGATATTCTATATGCACCCTTGTTAGTCGGTTACCAAGTGTTCACTATATGAATGATTTTTATCTCCATGCAGTTTGCGAAATGCCTGATATGAGATGTATATTTATGGAAAAATGAAATCTCGTGGTCTATTAAAATTATGGAAATGAATGATTATGATAAACTAATGAACTCACCAACCTTTTGGTTGACACTTTTAAGCATGTTTATTCTCAGGTTTGAAAGAAATCTTCCGCTATGCATTTGATCACTTTAAAGATATTACTTGGAGTCATTCATGGCATATTTCAAAATACATTGCATTCGAGTCGTTGAAATCAACCAGATTATTATTAAGTTATTTATAGTTTGGATATATTATGAAATGGTATGCATGCCTCTCAACTTTCGATGAAATGAAAGTTGTTTTCTAAAAGCGAATGCAATGTTTGTAAAACTTATCATATAGAGGTCAAATACCTCGCAATGTAACCATATGTTATTGTATTCATCTTTATGGATTAGGACGGGTCGCCTCATGTGGTATCAGAGCGGTGGTCTTAGCGAACCAGGTCTTGCATTAGTGTGTCTAACTGATAGATATTAAGATGCATTAATGAGTCTGGACTTCGACCGTGCCTGCATATCTAGACGCGTCTTACTGCATTCATTGCATAGATAGTGTATAGACAAATTCATATCTTTACATATCTATTACAGTAAACTCTGTCTGACATCTTTTGAAAATTTCTACGTAACTTATGGAATCTTGATATTATATATACATATGTAAAATACGTATTGAAGAATACTAAACTAAATCCTATAATCTATTACATATCAAAAATTCATTTCCCTGATCGTACGAGATGAACCCCTCAACTAGTTCAACTCGAGCTCCGAAACCAGTGTGACCGAAATGGATCAAATAATTAGCCATCATCTATTCTGGATGAATTGGGGATGGGTTTGCAGTCTACTTAATCATTGGAGACAAGAAGAAGGTGATCCCTTCCATCCACCACAGTTTCCTCTTGGCGAAGAACCTGAAGCACTTACCGGCGAACCTTTTCGAAACACCATTTTCTCTCTCATTTCCAGAGTATCTCGTCATGATTATATACTATCTCAAATTCTAGATCTTATTCACCCGCTCATCCGAACCACCGATCATCCCGGTGTAATAGAAGAAGTCAATGAGCTTCGCGCTAGAGTGGTAGCTTTGGAGAATATGATGCAGAACTTACAAGCATCACAAGCCCCACAAACACCAACTGCACCACCCACATCAACACCAACAGTACCATTACCACCACCAACAACAACATCCGCATCCCATACCTCGACATTACAAACTGTCCCACGAGCATCAACGGCATACGCACCATAGATACCAAGGAGTACCAACAACAATAACCGATGAAGTATTAATCCATAACTTCATTGGAGAAACATTCTGCGGCGATTATGTAATCTCTAAAGTCTTAGAGATTATCTATTCTAGCCTTAACCATAAAACAGATAAGTGGACCGAAATGATAGAGAGGAGAATAGAAACCCTGATAAGAATAGTGCGCGATTTACAAGCTAGACTTGTTATACAAGCGCCATTAGAAGTACCACCAGCATCACCATCAGAATCACCAGCACCATCAGCAATCTACAACATCACAAGCTCCGTTAGTTCCATAATCACCGACATCATCACAAATCAACAACAAGTATATCGTGTCAACGAGTTATGAAGTATTAACTCATTCCCTCTGAAGAATTTATATGTATACTTTATATATATGATTTATTAAACCACAATATATCTTTTCGTACTAAGCTATTACGTGTGAATTTTAAAGGGTAGATACTATTCGGTTAATTCATATTACTAATATGCTATGATGTACATCCTTCGTTAACAACTTAACAATCGTTAATCTCTGCTTCAACTCAATAGATTCCATTTCATGATACACCGAGTGTATTATTCGAGTACATGTTTGATTTCACACTTTCATCTTCGATGAATTCGAAACTTTCTAGAAAACATCATTCCTACCTTACGAAGTTAGCAAGAGTTCTATGGACATCAACATGATTCACTGAAGAGATATCAATAAAATTGAATAATGAAATATTGATTCACAATTTCATTTATGTTGAAGAAATACTCCGCAAAAATTATGTAATCTCTAAAGTTTAGGGATTATTCATTTCTAGTTTCAGTCAAAAATCAAATGAGTTTAATATTATATTAACTCATTAAATCTGTATTACATTTGAAGAAAATATACATATATTTTCATAAAGATTGTAATAAAAATTCTCTTGTATAAAATATTACTTGTGAATTTTTTTTTAACGAGTAGGTAATACCCGAGAAATAATTAAGATCACAATTAATATGTTACACTGTACATTCTTCAATTTTGATTCAAGAATCATTAACCGTATTCAACACTTTCACAGTGATATACATTATTCCATAAGAATCATAACAACCATTTTCATACAAATTCGATTACATATTCTGATTTTATCAAGATTAGAATCCAAGTCAAGATTTAACAGAAGACATCATTCTTAAATTCCTATATCTTTCAAAGCTACACTTTGACTTCAAAACTATGCTAGAACATCACTTCTATTCATAAAACTCAGAAAAATATTCGTATCATTCAAAATGCTAGAACATCATATGTATATTAACAATTGCAATCTGCATTCAAACCCTTCATGATTCTTGAAAACACCTCAATTAATGAACCATCCGGGAGGATGAACTAACCACGCGTTATCTACGAGAAGAAAGATTTAGGCAATAATCATGCACCTAGAAAACTCTCGGAAACTAAGTAAAAGTTTAACTCGTATCCATGTCAGATCCTTTGGCATTTATTACAAAAAAAAACAACTTTTCAATCCCTTTTCAAAGTAGACAGTTTTGTCACAGCTCCAGCAAATCAACTTCAATTTTTTTTCCATAAGCCTTATTATAACGATTACCCCTTCATCATCGTTACCGGAGAACCTTTTATATCCCGCCACATTAGCAGTAAACTTACCATCAACTTCATTAATCTTAGACTTAAATCTCTCCGAAAAATCACTATATTTATTCATTGAAATCCCATCATGTACTTATCTACATCTTGTAACGATAATTGCCATACCAACTACCGGGAATCATCAATCATTAATTTCGAATCTTGCAGCACTTCTACGACAACAGTTATATATATACATATAACGTTATCTCCTGGATTTATAATTCTGAAATTCTGAATAATACCCAGTTTACGAATCAATACCCTAAATTTTGAAAAAGCTGAATGAAGCAGCAGAGACTATAGACAACCGTAACAGTCAAAAGTTTTATGATAAAGAATAGTGTATTGGCAAAGCTCAGAAAAAGAAGGTTTGGAACTGAAAAACAGATTGTGCAAATCATGAAGGAGGCTATAGACAAATCACAAAAACTAAATCTGCCTTCAAAGAATCCAAATGATTCAGTGTCTGCTGAAGTCATTAAAGAATACCTTACTCCTGACTCTAAACCTTTGCGGACAAATCTTCTTCATCATCCTTTGAAATTAGAAATTCTAAGATATCATCGTATCTTTCATTATAAATATCTTCGATAGTTCTGAAGATATTTTCATAACTATTCTTATTTGAAATCATTTATCTCTTCGCGCTATCAGTATTACATCATAAAGGAAATTGTTTTAGTTTCTAAATTCTGAAAAATTCGAATTTAAAATTATGAATGTTTTTGAAGAAAGTGTTGGGAATTGAAGCATGAGTTAGTATAATATAATGACACTTGATCAACGTGATTATATTACACTAAGTCATAATGAGTTTCTAATGGAACGTGATGATTCACAGACCATAACGTCATCATGTGCCATGTTACACGACTCTTACATTCTATCAAATCTCTAAACATATCAAGAACATATTCCCTTGATAGTTACATCTTTTCCTTTGGATTCTGGTAATTTGACAAATCAAGATCGTGCCATTACAATTTCTTTCTTAGAACATTAACTATGTTCATTCCGAAATTCATATCTACGAATTCTGAACCATTGCTTGCTGTACTTAAAGTCGAGAAGAGAAAACAAAAGCATGAAGCTTCGAAATATAAAGGGGAGTATAAATCGCAGCAAATAGAAGAGATCATTAACCGTAGATGTCAATAATTATGGAAAGATAGATGCAAGGAAGGATTATGAAAACCACTACCCCAAGAGCGAAGTAGAAGTAAACAGATTCCTCCAGTGGGAGTTGGAATAGAAGGATGATTGTTGTGATAGTCAGAATAAGATCAAGGATCAGAACTGGATGAAGCATTTCAACAATATTTTGGAAATATGAATTAAGGAAGAAAGTATTGAGGAGGGGAGTTGTGGAAATAAAGAAACGAAGGGAGTGAATTTATAGTAAAATATCCGACAGAGCAATCGAAACAGATTATTGCATTTAACCAAAGAAGATCCTAATTTTATTAATTACCGAAGAATCAAATCTTATTACGAAGATTTCCTTTAAATTCCTTGAATTCCGGAAATCAACCGTGACTACGTCACCGGTTAAGACGAACCTGCATTTATTCATTTCACTCTTTTGTGATAGCTTCACTCGTACTATTCACATAAACAAATCGTTTTATCCATATTACTAACTGATGATAAAACTCTAATTTTCAACTCGTATGCATCATGAAAACATACTTATTGTCAACCATGACGATCCCAATCAAATTTTAGGACGAAATTTCTTTAACAGGTAGGTACTGTGACAACCCAGAAATTTCCGATCAAATTTAAACTTAATCTTTATATGATTTCGACATGATAAGCAAAGTCTGTAATGTTGAGTCTCAAAAATTTTGGAATAATATTCATGTAATCAATTACCCTTCGACTGTTCTCGACGATTCACGAACAAATATATATATATATATATATATATATATATATATATATAGTGGTAGGATCAAGAGGGAAGTAACAATTCGGGGAGAAGCGGGGGGAAGCAAAAACTTTTTTTTTTTGTTTTTTGAAAACACTTGGTTCACGAACATTATAGATGAGATGAAAATATGAACATTTAGTAGAGACACTTTGTGATAAATGTTTTTATTTTGGCGGGAAAACGATCGAAGAAGTAATATATAACAATTATCGTGTTTATCGAGCGTATTTTGAGGTTTTAGCTATTGGGGTTTAGATATTAGGGTTTAGATATTAGGGTTTATAGGGTTTAGATATTAGGGTTTAGAAATTTAGGGTTTAGGGTTTAGATTTAGGATTTAGATTGAGTTTTTTACACAAACGGTTTAGAGTTTAGGGTTTAGGGTTTAGGGTTTAGGGTTTGGTGTTTTGGGTTTATAGAATAAACCCAAAACACCAAACCCTAAACCCTAAACTCTAAATCGGGCTAAATTTTACTTCACAAAACATGAAAAAAAAAACGTTCATATTCTTCACGAACAATATTATTTTGAATGTTATTTTGTCGATCGTTTTCCCGCCTAAATAATAACATTCATCATGAAGTGTCTCTTCTAAATGTTCATATTTTCGTGTGATCTTGATGCCGGAAAAAAAAAATTTAAAAAAAAAAACGAAATTTTTTTTTTTGCTTCCCCCCGATTGGTTACTTCCCCATTGATCCTGCCCCTATATATATATATATATATATATATATATATATATATATATATATATATATATATATATATATATATGTGCGTATATTAAATTGTGATATATTAATAAAACATTAAACGGTTTGGTTGATATGAAAATAAGTTATGAAATATATTATATGACTTGAAAACGTTAACAAAGTATTAAACGTATAACGTTATACTTATTCGTTTTAGGTAAACATCTACGTAATAAAACGTGTTATGTGAAACATGTATATATATATATATATATATATATATATATATATATATATATATATATATATATAGACAAAGTATATTGAACATATAAATAAGCGGTTTCGAATACAATTAATAGATATAGTAACACTGGATTGTTTATTAAACAAGTTAATACAAACCTATAAGGATTTAAAATAAACATAAGTTCTAGTAATAGATTATGTGTTCTGAATATAATTAATTTTAGAAGAATAAACTTTATAATAGTTATTTGATTTAATTTCAAACGTATGAAAACGTTTTCAGTCTAAAAGAATTCTATTACTAAAGTGTTTCATAATGTAATTTGAATATGTATATAAAACCTAATTAAAGTTTTATGCTAAATCACAAGTACATATAATCATTGTTTCAAAGTTATAAAACGTACTACGATATATTTCGAAAGATTTGCACAGTTTACAACATGTCAAGAAGTAGATTATTAAGGTTATTATTATTTTTATGAATTTTAGAAATTATATAAAATGATTTGAGTGTCACGTCTTCTTTAAAAAAATAATATAACTTTATAAATATCTGGAATCACTTTTGACAAAATTGTTACCGAGCCATTTTAATAAGGATAAAGGTTTTAACGTTATCTTAAAATTTAGAATCTTTCTAGAAACCTTTTGACAAGTTATAAATAATAACGGTCCGTGATTTAATTGAAAATAAATATATAAATAACTTGCAACGTGTAATTAAAAACGTGTATATATATATATTTTGAATTATTTAATAAACGATATTAGTATTCGATTAGTGACTCGATTGATATTTAAATAAGTAAATTAGAATATTTGAGATGGCAGAGTAAACGCTAGTACATAAATGGTTCATATCAAATTATGTTATAATATGAAAATAAATTATAATAAACTCTGAAATATAATTAGTTTTGAAAAACTAAATAATATATTTAAATAAATATTTCTAAATTTATATTTCCAATTGAATATATATATATATATATATATATATATATATATATATATATATATATTTTACAAATTGATAAAATATAATATTAACTTAGTCATAGAACGTTTTGATGTAAAATAATATTATTAAATATACTTTGATAAATAACGAGACATTAATTTAGAGAAGCTAATAACCAAAACACTCGAACACTCAAGTTACACTTTGAGTGATTTAGTTTATTGATGATTTGAGTCTAAATGTTGTTAAAGGTACACGTCGCAAAACATAAAGTACAAGTTTTCTAAGCATACGAAATAACGTTCGAAAAACCGAAACCAAGACATAAGTCGAACGTAAACGTAGGAGTCATTGGAACAAAAATTACAAGTTAACTATACTCAAGAATATAATATAATATATATATAATTATAAAGATTTAATATATATATATATATATATATATATATATATATATATATATATATATATATATATATATATATATATATATATAAATTAATAAAATGTGTCGGCAGCCCTCAATTATTTCGGATGTGAGATGGAGGAAGAGGCCATGCGATCGCATGGCCATACAGCCAAAATCCCATTGCAACGATGAGAGCTGGATTTCAGGAAAAGTTCTATAAAAGCTCGATTAAATCTGGTCACAAAACACACACTCAACTTCTATCTATCTTCCTCCGTATTATATATATTTATATTATTATTATTATTATTATTAAGTTTAATATTATTATTAATCTTATTGTTAGGAGTATTATTATTAGTAGTATTATACATAAAATATTACGACGGAGTGCTGTCCGAGTGATTTCAAAATTGTTTTTCGAGCGGGATAAAGCTAAGGAAATTATGGGTTATAACTATGGAAGTTATGGGTATTGTTCGGGGGTATTGCTCGTGAGTCAAACCTAGTGTTTATCATCTCCGTCGCGTCTACGTACTTTTCCTGCAATATTGAATCACAATATTGATACGTGAGGATTCATATCTTATCTTTTATATATTAATAGTGTATCCCTGACTAGTACTCAAGTATATATGTTTATGCATGCTTGTATGTTTAATATCATCGTTAAATAGTTTATGATAAATCACAAATTTGATACGTATGCTGCTGAGATAAGGTATATGATATGCATGTCGTTGGAAAGCTGGCGAAAAATTAATAACTTTTCATTTAGAAATCGTATGGTTTCAATGAACGGATTAGAAGATATAGTCAACTGAATTATCATTAATTTTAGTATTATTATTAAAATGATTATTATTATTACTATCGTCGTTATTATCGTCGTCGTTATTATTATTATCTAATAATAATAATAATAATTATTATTATCATTATCGTTATCAATATAAGTATTATCATTAAAATTATTATTGTTATTATTAATACTATCGTTACTATCACTAAGGTTATTATTAATATTATTAATATTATTATTATTATTATTATTATTATTATTATTATTATTATTATTATTATTATTATTATTATCATTATATTAATTATTAGTATTATCATTAGTATTATTATAATTATTATTTTTAGTATCATTATCATTAAAACTAATATTAGTATCATCTAATTATTATGATTAATATTATTATCATTATTATGAATGCGATATAAAAGAGGACTAAAAGCTATTAAACAAATCGATTAGAAAATAATGAGTATAAGTATCATGATGAAATTAAAATATTGTAAGATATTGATTTAGATAAAAATATCATTTTTATTATTTTTATCATTATTATTATTATTAAAAGTATCATTAATATTAAAAGTATCATTTTTATTAAATTTATCATTTTTTAAAGAAATATCATTGTTATTAAAAAATATCATTATTATTATCATTTTAGTATTATTATTATTAAAAATTATTATTTTGAATAGAATTATTATTTTTATATAAAATATTATTATTATTACCGTTTATATTAAAAAGTATCGTTATTATTAAAATTATCATGATTAGAATTATCATTTTATTATAATTAATATCATGATTAGTAAATAAATATTGTTATTATTAGTATTAGTAGAATAATAATAATTATTATTATTATTACAAAATAATACAACTTTTACTCATTATTATTATCAATATTATTTTATCAAATAAATACGTGATACAAAGATATTTTTACCACACGTAATATAATTACATTAATAATACATACCACTATATTTTTATGATATTGAGTGAATTGTATAAATTTTATTACTTGAGATATATAAAAGTATATTTTCATCATATATAAATTTTAATATAAATTTTAATTATTAATAAATGACTTGTATTATTTACTTTAATAAAATCTGATAAATATATTTAATATATAAAATGACTATATTTAAGTTATATAATAAACATGCATAGATTTTGAAAGTCATTTTAGGTCAAGTTCATTTTTATTTACTTTTGTATATCGATCTCGAGCATTAGGATTGTGATACACTACGACTTGACTTAAATTGTTAGACAGATATTGACCAACATATAAATATATATACCTAATATAGGTTCGTGAATCTGAGGCCAACCCTACACTTGTTCAATGCCGTCATATGTATTTTTACTACAAAATACACTATTGTGAGTTTCATTACTCCCTTTTTAAATGCTTTTGCAATATATATTTTTGGGACTGAGAATACATGCGCTGCTTTTATAAATATTTGACGAAATAGACACAAGTACTCAAAATTACATTCTATGGTTGGATTATCGAAATCGAATATCGCCCCTTTTAGCTTGGTAGCCTAAGAATTAGGGAACAGTACCCCTAATTGACGTGAATCCTAAAGATAGATCTATGGGCCTAACAAACCCCATTCTGGAATTTGGAATGCTTTAGTACTTCGAGTTATTATCATATCCGATGAGAGTCCCGGAATGATGGGGATATTCTATATGCATCCTTGTTTGTCGGTTACCAGGTGTTCACCATATAAATGATTTTTATCTCTATGCAGTTTGCGTAATGCCTGATATGAGATGTATATTTATGGAAAAATGAAATCTTGTGGTTTATTAAAATTATGGAAATGAATGATTATGATAAACTAATGAACTCACCAACCTTTTGGTTGACACTTTTAAGCATGTTTATTCTCAGGTTTGAAAGAAATCTTCCGCTGTGCATTTGCTCATTTTAAAGATATTACTTGGAGCATTAATGACATATTTCAAAAGACGTTGCATTCGAGTCGTTGAAGTCAACCAGATTATTATTAAGTCATTTATAGTTTGGATATATTATGAAATGGTATGCATGCCTGTCAACTTTCGATGAAATGAAAGTTGTCTTTTAAAAGCGAATGCAATGTTTGTAAAACTTATCATATAGAGGTCAAACACCTCGCAATGTAACCATATGTTATTGTATTCGTCCTTATGGATTAGGACGGGTCGTCTCAACTTGTTAACGTAAAGAGTTGGTGGATATGTTATATACTACTCGTATATACAAATCATGGTGAGCTATCACTGTTCACATTGATAGCCCACCGTAAGTAACACGACTTTTAGGGGTAAATTTGTTATTTGCCCTTTAGAAAGAACGAATTCAACTTTTTTTCTTTTATCTTTTCTTTATAACTTTTTTTCCATTTTCTTTTTCTTTCTGTTATTTTTTTTACAAAAAAATAACCGAACGTTAACAAACGAAAACCACACCCTTCGATTAACCCAAAAAACTACCCCGCTATGAAGCGTCGTCTTTTTTCCTTTGATAACTATTATTAAAAGCCATGAGCTTGTTACTTTTGTTTGTTTTTTTTTTTTTTTGAAAACAACTAGAACTTATATAAAAACTCATGAACTATCATCGAAAAGATGAAGCCACGAAAAAATTACAACCTGATCAAGCATATTTTCACAGGGGTAGAGTGAACCTACGCTTGAGTGCAATATAGGTTAGGATTAAGGACAAACGATATTCGAATCTCCGACGTTCAGTCGTGGATAACCAGCACCGGAGCCAGAATGATCCCGATGGGGTGGTTGATCGTAAGCCCACCAACAACCTAACATACAAGATTGAGTGGCCCTCAAGACATGAAGGATTCATAGTTCAATGAACTTACCTGAAAATCTCGTCCTGATGATGAAGATAGTACGAGTATGATTCGTACGTAGAATTATGCTGTATGTTACGTAGATGTAACGTGTATTTCTTAGAGATTTAGAGCCATGTATTTATAGGCTTACAATTACGGTTTGAATAGGATTCCATTCCCCTTCGATCGTAATACGTTCCATAATTAACTTACGTCAATTAAGGAAACAGAATAAAGGATTGATCTTATCCCCTTACTTGGTTAATAAGTTATCCGTTTGACCAAGTCAATAGAAGCCGCATCCATTGGTATAGGCGCATTAGGAGCTCGAATATACCCATGGTTTTGTGCATTGTGTACGTGGACATTCTCTACGCAGGTTAGGACTTAGATGCGGATTCCGTATAGGCATGCAGATATGCGTATCATTAAGTCCCCCCAGTTCGGTGTCATATATAGTGACAGCTAATGTATGGCGTCGAACTTCAATCAATTAAAAAATTAGTTCCTTCAAGCGCGACCATAACGTCAAATGGTATTTGAAATTGAACTAGAAATGCAATTTTTATAATATTTATGGAAACCATGTAAACCGGTGCATTAAATGCAATGTATGCGCATGGTCGCAAAAACGTCCCTTCGGTTCTGAATCCTGTACCCGAGGTGACAAATGTCACTGTTACCCTAAAAGGTAATGATTGTACGATGTAACCGCTTGGATACGCTATCGTGCACTTAGCGTGTAGTGAAAGGTTATAGCGTGAGATCGTGTCACGTGTACGTTCAGGATTGAAGCCCGGGGAGTATTCGACCCGTTTTTCTGGCTTATAAATAGCTTTTTCATTTTTGTGTATATTAAAAAAGCTTTTGAATTCAAAATCAATCACCTTTTTCTGCTGTATTTCTGGCAATCGTTGCAATTTTCTCCCAAAACTCCGACTAAGGTTCGTACTATCTTTTATCCTTTCTTTATTTTTCATTTCATCTTGTTCAATGGCCTCAGATAAAAACGTAAAAGATGTTCAATCGTCTATCACTCCTCAATATGTTCAATCGTCTATCACTCCTCAATATGTTCTTGATATTATTAAATGGTACCTACCGATTGAGAACTTGCACCCAATTGCTCCTTCGGAAGAGCAAAGGACAAACGGCCCACCGGAGAGCAAAGTTACAGTTTATGAGATGTCATGAATTACGGCAACATCCGTATTCCTGCCATGAACTTTTATATACAAGCGCTCTCTCATTATAAAATTGGCGTCGGGCAATTGCACCCTTACGGCGCAATGAGGGTCTCCATATTTGAGATGTGGAGTCGTGCAAATAAAAAAACTCCTTCAATCGCCGTGTTTACCAATATGTTTCGATCATCTTTGAGTGATCAAGGTTGGTATTCGTTTGATAACCAAAGAGGCTTTATAGATAGTCCTAAACAAGGACTCAAAGTCAAATAGAAAAAATCTTTCTTCTTTATGGACAATTCCTTAGTTCCTGAAAATTTCAACAACATCCTTGTTTGGTATTCTGACAAAAAAGTCGAAGAAAATAAGCCTTTATCCATGTCACTAGCCGAGCAGTCATTTTTTAAATTTCCGTGTTGATTTGCATTTGCCCGCACGTGTATATGGTGATGTGACACTTGTACTTGGTTGCATTTCACTCACTGGTCGCGACCCGATAAGCGCCCGATCATAATGAAAAACAAATTCGGTATACCAATGCTTTAAGTTTGTTCACCTGTGCTTTTATTTTTCAATTGCTGTTTAATTAATTAGTTTGCTACACATTTTGCAGAGATGGATATGAAGACTTTAATCCAGGTGAAGCAGATTGCAGGTATTGCTTATGGACAAAAATCGCTGACCGACACCGATGCTAACAAATGTCCACAATGTCATGCATACCAAACCAAGAAAGCTGATGCGGCCACCGCAAAGCGTAAGGCTACCAGTCTGCGCAATGAAAAAGAAACTGACGCGTCTTCATTTGTGGAAATTCAAGATGACCAAGTTGTGAATACGTCACAGAGGGCAGGAAAGCGGCCAGTTGGAGGTATATTATCGAATTCTTAGCCCTTTTTTGTTTATACCATATTAAATATTTCTATCGCAGTAGTTATCATGTCTGTTTTATCTTATGTAGAGGTTGCTGAGCAAGAAGTGAGTTCCGATACTCGAACGGTTCTTCCCTAAACATCTATATTCAAGGGTGGTGGCATGTTGAATTCTCCTATCCGTCCTCAACCTTTGATTCCGCTAACTGATACTTCCCGCACCCAATCACTCCCTCGCACAAATCTTTATTCTGATGCAATATCGGTTGACACAAGCCACAACAAGAGGGCGCGTTTCAATATTCCTTCTAGCTACGTTTTAAACCCGGAGTTAAAACTGGACAAATTTGACCAGTTTTTCAAAATTTCCACTGCTGCCTTTGGCGAACAGTTTTCTCACTCACAAGCTTGTGCTCCTGCCAATTTTCTCGGCAAATTTCAAGGTCTTTCTTCTGAAGAGGATCTTCACAAGCGATTGTTTTCAACTTTGCAAAAGATCTTAAACGTCTGCGGGAGAAATCGAACTCCCTTGTGCTTGGACGCAAGCATGCTTATCAAGAAAATAAAGAGTTTGCAAGGTTATAAAAAGAAAAGGAAGAGTTGAGTAATCAACTAAAGTGTTATGTTGCTGCGTAATTTAAAATACAGCAACAGGTTTCCATTCTTCATGATGAGAACCAAAGTCTGTTAAATGAGAGTAGCCGTTTGGATGAGTTGCGGAAGCGTCTGGAGGAACAGGTTGAGGATTTATCGATGAAGCTTGGCACCGCTCAATCTGATGTTAATCATTTGAACAACCGTGTTGATAACTGGAATGCCAAGTATGAAACTTTGTTGGCGGAGTGCAACAACCTTCAATCTGAATACGACGTACTCCCGGACGGTATTCCTTCCATCGTACATCACGCCTTAGGTTGTAAAACTGTTCATGACCAATTTGGTCATGCCATGCTTGCTGCTCAAGATTTTCAACGTGTGTTGTTTTAAGAGGTCGTTCAAGAAAACTTTCCAGTGCAGGATATTATCTCGGAAAAAATTTCAGATTTGCTTGTTGAAGGTGCAGAACAAAAGTGCAATGCAGCTTGCGAAGCCTTGCTGCACATCGTGATTCCTCGTCTAGAGGAAATTGCGAAGGATCGGGACTATAAGTCCCTTGAAATTGTTAATGACAACTCAACTGAGTTTGTCGTTCAACCTGGTGTATTTGCTCCATGCTCCCGGGCAGCACTTTGTGGGAGTGAGGGATGAGCCTTGGCAATTTTAGGGTTTCACATCCCTATATTTATATTTTATTTTCTTTTTTACAGCAGGGTATGCATCTGATCGCTACGGGCGAGGATTGCACATTCTCCTCGGTGTAGGGTACCGTATCAGCCAAGCCACCCTTTTTTATTTTTACTTTTAGCGTAATGTAGTGTACATAAGTTTATTCTTTTGATTGCAGCGTGCGAGGGTAGAATATAAGTTCTTAGGTAGCGGCACGTTTCCAATAAGCCGACATAGGTTTTTTCATGTTTTATGCTTTTCCATTTACTTATAATGGTCACGCATACTTACACGCGTTTGGACCTATATTTACGCTTTTGAACACTTGTAATCATTCGATAAATGAAATTTCTGGTAGTTTTGTGTACAATCATTTTGTTACGTGCATTTAATATGTTGTGAATCTATCAAGGCGGTTTTGATGACTCTTATCTTTAAATGACACCATAGAATAAATTTTATGCTACATGACGGGAGCGACCCCTCTATGTGAGCATAAACGTTTTATTTTTGTAGCAACAAACCAACGTTAACTACATAGAAGCACACCAATGCTTATAATTTATACTCCTGACTTTTATAAAAATTTTTATAAGTATAATTATGTATAGACAATCCAATGTTACAATCCGTATTAAAGGAAAGCCAATGCATTTTTCAAGAGTCTTCCGGCCAACTCAATGTCCGAGTATTATTGACAAGTAACCCAATACTTGTATTTTTTTAGTCATGACTTTGTAGGCTCCCCCTGCCCGATATACAAGCGTTTGAAATAAATTAATGTTTTACTACTGTAATCATTATATATAGTATTAGTAACTAAACTAAACTATGCCAGTCAGAATCTAGAGTATATCCCTGTGCAGCTGGGGCGTACAATCAACAAATAACTATAAATGCACATATTATTGACAAAAATTGACTGATTCAATTTATTAAAAGTTCAGCAACTAATACTGTTGCCTTATTACAATGTGGAAAATCAATGAAAAATTACAATATAAAAAGCTTAACACATAATTGGGGTGATCAATCCCTATGTTTTTCTTTTCACATGTAGCACCTTTTTTTATGATTTGCTCTTACCAGGTGTGTTATATTGGGTTTCACATAAATCAGTAAGTCGATATTCCCCTGTGTCGCTTATCCCAATATCTTTATATGGTCCCTTCCACTTTGGACATGACTTTCCGGTATCCTCCATCATGCTTGCATCATTTCCGCACTGGTTTGTTGTAGTAGTTTGCAATTTTTTGTCTTTTGATTGCTTCTTGACTTACCGCCATTTTTTTGCATTTCTCAACGAGGCTGAGACTTTTGAGCAGTTCTATCCAGTGAGACTATGCAGCTTGTTGTCACATTAATTTTCGAAGTTACGATCACCTTAGAAACATATACTAGTCTGAATGGCATTTATTTGTCGAAGCCTTTTGCGTTGCGCGATGTGCCTAAATGACATTGGGCAATTTGCCCATCCAACCTTTTTGGTATAAAGCAAGTCGTGTCATATTGCCGAACATAGTATCACGATTTGTGACCTCACATTGGTTTTTAGCCTGAGGGCGTTCAACTGACGTGAATGTTTGCTTTATGTTTAATTCGTGACACCAATCCCTAAAAGGATTTCCCTCAAACTGCGTAGTCACTAACGATCTCATTAAGAATTTTGAATCTACAAACGATGTTTTCCCAAACGAAATTGCATATTTGTTCCCCGTGATCGTTTTTAGCAATTTAGCCTCCGTCCATTTGGTAGCGTAGCCAATGGTTGCGTCCAATATTTTTACATTTCTTGGTAGATAACTCATAAGTTTTACAACTATAAGCAAGCACAGAAAGAACCAATTACTATAAAAATGTATGTTAAATGTTTAATACCTGGACCTGTTGGCGATGGCCCATCGATATCAATTGCCCATTCTCAATATGGCTGTGATGAGGATGATTGGGTCATTGGATATTGCGCAGTCTTGTCGACTGGCGTATGCAATTGACATGGTTGGTATTTTTTTATGATTTTTATGGCCTCTCTGCACATTCGTGTCCGATAATGACCAAACCTCATTATTTTTGACGCACCTGCCTTTTTGTTTGGCTCTTTCACTTGTGTTATCTGGACAATATCAAATTCAATTATGACTTCCTGTACACACTTCAGATATTTTTTCACCAACTCATCGTGTATTTTAAATACATAATTGAATTGATTTGCGACCAAAAGTGAGCCAACGCAAATTGACAATTTGCGTACATCTAGATATTTTGCAATTTTCACGCCGGATAACAATGCCTCGTACCTTGCTTCATCATTTTTTTCTCTCCATAATACCGAAGCGTAAGGTGAGAGTATATTCTTCCCTTTCCGGACTTACCAGAATTATTGCTGCATCGTCACCTTCCGGGCCACATGCGCCTTTGGTGTGCACTTCCCATAATTGTTTTGGGGAAGGTGCGGTTTCAATTTTGCCAGCTGTCTTGATTGTATAATCGGCTGGTACTTTCCCTTTGAACTCGCTCATTGGGAGAAGCTAATTTCGTGTTCACACATTTCAATAGCCCATTTAGTGTAGAACCAGAATTTGCTGGTTTGTACACCACCGACTTTATTGGTTGATCTGTTTAGACTATAATCAAATGTGCTTGAAAATACCTTCGCAAGTTACTTGCTGCATATACCAGTTTGTTGGTTGAAAGGTAATTCAACTCATTGCTTGTTAAGTCTTACTAACAAAATATGCAGGCATGTGTACCTATATCGTATATCATAATAAACATGATAACTTGAGGAAACGACTATTGAAATTATTTAGGGAATTACTAGTAAAATGCACACACCTGTCCTCGCTTTGCATCGAGCTTGTGTTCTGCTATTTTTATTGATACTTAGATCACATCTGCCTCCTCCACCGCTGAGCAAATGGCACCTTGCTTTTCGGACCTTATGGTTGCAATGCCTGACGTAGTTCAAAATTTGACGAGGCCATGGACCGTAGAGGGAATTGCGCCTAGGTTTTGCAAAGTGTGTGTCCCAACAATGCGTTATACTGAGAATACGATCGTACCACGGCAATATACACTATAATTCTTCTGACCATATCCTTGTTTTCGTCATCCATTAGTTCTAGCTCTAAATCAATGACCCCCATTGGCCATGCGGACTCGCCAGAAAATCCTGATAATGCGGTGGAGGGCGCAGTTAGCTGCGAACATATAGATTCAGGTAACATATTGAAACAATGTTCATACATAACATCAACACCGCATCCAGTTTCTACGTGTAGGCATTTTATTTCAGACCCGCAGCCTTTGATGCGATCTTCAATTGTGATTGGCGCATCATTTGTTTCTTGTGTGCTTACTGCGAACAGAATGAGAACACTTTTCCATTCTTTTGGTTCTTCTACCCTTTTGTGCTTATCTGTTTCTCGCCAATTACCACGTTAATAACTTTCTTAGTTTCTTTTCCCTTCGGCTCACTTTTCTTCTGCCACGGATATTCTTTCTTGTTTTTGTCGCTAATTGGTTTGGCCGTTTCTTCAAGTGCTGTAGCCTTCCCCTTTTAAGTTCCGCTACTACTTTTTCAATCAACTGCTTGCACTGATTTGTTTCATGACCAAAATCATCATGGAAATCACAAATTTTTTTTTGTCCTTTTTCGCATATTTAGGAAGAGGTTCCGGAGCATCAAAGCTTTTGCATACTGGTTTGGTTTTCATTATTTCCTTTGGTGTCTTTGTAAGGTCTTTGATGAGTGCATGTTATCAACGCAATTTTTTCCTTTATAGCCACCTCCACCTCTACTGTTGCCATATTTGCGGTATTTATTGATATTGTTGCTACGGCCTCGCGATGGTCCATTGGTATTTTTTTGCTAGATCCGGATGACCTTCCCTAATCTCGATACTGATCATCATCATTGCTTTTATACGAAAAATTCTTTCCGCAATTACGCATCATGTCCTCTTGAGGTCGCATGTAGTCATGCGCTTCTTTGATTGCTTCTGCGAAGGTTTGCAGAACGCGTTTGCGTAATCGCTGCCATAGAGACAAATTCCTTTCCATGTCAATGCAATGTATAAAACACGACACTTTTTGGCTTTCTGGCAGATCTGGTATTTTTGCCACTTCCTTAGTGTACCTGTTGATGATCTCACCCAGGGATTCTTTAGGCCTCTGTTTAATATCATGGCACTCTACATGCATTCTTTTATGCGCTCATAGGTTGTGAAAATTTAGTAAGAAGCGAGACCTTAGGTATGCGAAACTTGCGATGCTCTGGCGTCGTAAGTTAACCACTCTCGCGTGACTCCGTGCAGGACAATTGCAAGCATGCGACATGCTACCGAATCTCCCCAGCTATGCGTTCTTGCTATTCCTTCAAATCTTTAAAGGAAATTGTCTGGGTTTGACAATCCGTCATAACTTCCCAACGTTAGTGCAACACTGGTGCCACGGGGAAAGGATGATTTGCAATATGCGGAACAAATTTTTCCGTACTAGCAGCTAACTCCAGAGATTGTTTTTCTTTTAATCCATGCATTATCGCGAACCAATTGTTTATGAACTCTTCTACCTTTGCTGGCTCATTGAAAGCCGGAGCCAAGTGTGGCGGGGCCACTTGTTGAAATTGCGATATGAGGTTGTTTGAGCTGCTAGGTTCAAATGGGATGTACAATGATTTCTATTGTTCACTGTTAATAGTTGGTTGCGAAGACGCATAAACTGGTTCCTGCGGAGTTACTGTGATGAATGAACCATCCATGTTTCGTAGTCCCATCTTTATTATTGCTTCCTGAGCGCTTGAGGGCGTAACCCTTTGAATCGTGGTTTGTGTAGTTGTAAGGAACGGCAAGTTCCTACATAGGTAGTGTGAACTTGCTCCCAAGCAGAAACAGTTTAAGTTGGTGATTCGTTAATTTGTTGGCCTCACCTGAGCAAACGGTGTAAAGATATACTCACTTTGAGTAGTTTGAGGTAAGCTTCTGGGACCAATGTCCCAATAACTTGGCGATCCACTTAAATTGGATGATTCAGTCAGTATGTGTTGAGCGTTGGCTGATTCAGACACAGTTGTAGTGCACGTCGGAGGCTTTGTCGTCCCCTTAACCGGTGCAACCGGTGTTTGTGGGATTTTTGATGTGATTGCAGGCGTTTGAAATTCTGCATCTTTTGACAAATCTTTGCCAGTCTGCGACAATTTTTGGCCTTTATTTGCTCCCATTGATGATGAGTAAAGATTTTTCATTTTTAAAACCTGACAGTAACTGATTAGTTAAACAAAAATTTTACGGAAAGAACAGTATTAAATAAAAAAACGTAAGTTCCTAATATTTTTGTTCTGTAACCGGCCCCACAGATGACGCCAAATGATCAATCATATTTTCACAGGGGTAGGGTGAACCTACGCTTGAATGCAATATAGGTTAGGATCACTACAAGAAAACTGTTATCTTAGGACCCCCAAAAGGGTCGTAAAAAGCCTATTCTTAGGACCTTTGGCCTCATAGGACCCTCAAACCATTAGACGTATAGGTGGGCGTTGTATTAACCAAAAAGGGTCCTAATGTTTATAGGCCCGGTTTCATGAGTCCTATTAACAGCATAAAAAGTGTCCTTATAGAAGACCATCTTAGGACCCTTTATAATATAATCTGACGCACAAATTTGTGTTGTTAGAACCCATTAGGACTCCAAAAAAGTGTACTAATATAATTTAGTACCACAAAAAGGTCCTAATATAAGTAGATGTTAATTAAGTACCACAAAAAGGGTCCTAATATAATTTAGTACCACAAAAAAGGGTCCTAATATAATTTAGTACCACAAAATAGGGTCCTAATAAAACTAGATGTTACTTAAGTAATAAAACTAGATGTTACTTAAGTACCACAGAAAAGGGTCCTAATTCAATTTAGTACCACAAAAAAAGGTCCTAAGTTAACTATATGTTAATTAAGTACCACAAAAAAGAGTCCTAATATAAGTAGATGTTAATTTTGTATATGCATATGTTAGTATCAAAAAAGGGTCCTAACAAGTAATAGGAGTTCCGGATATCCGGTTCGGATATTCGGGTCGATTTCGGGTTTTGGGCCAGGATATGGTAATTGGGCCTTTCTAGCCCAGTTTAAATAATTGGGCCTTTTGGATCTGCTTCAGCTAGCTGGGCCTGTCGCCACGTTTAAGCTTATTGGGCCTTTT
The DNA here is from genome assembly GCF_046630445.1 of Rutidosis leptorrhynchoides. Taxonomy (NCBI): domain Eukaryota; kingdom Viridiplantae; phylum Streptophyta; class Magnoliopsida; order Asterales; family Asteraceae; genus Rutidosis; species Rutidosis leptorrhynchoides. The sequence continues at coordinate 196,529,532 of NC_092334.1, forward strand.
GTGCCCGGTAATGCTATTTGGACCTTACGGGCCTGATTCAGCCATTTTGGGCCTTTGGGGCCTCCTTCAGCTATTTGGTCCTTTTGGTACTGGTTCGGATCCAGTTTTCTTTTGCTGCATCAATTTATTATTCATTACAATTACAAAACAAATATTAATATTGTTGCAATCCAAAAAATATTACAGATTACAGATTACTAATATTGTTTCAACACCACAAATGCAAGAACATGTCCAGGTAACATCAACATATTACAGATCATTGTCTCAAACACACAAACTCATAAAACAAATAATATTCATGTTCAAACATTATAATCAAACCGGCCAGCATTACAAAACACACAAACTCTTCAATCCGCCACCAATCTATCTTGATCAGTCACCAAAATCTGCCACCTACAATTAAACCATCCACATATAAGCATATAGGTGCACGTTATAAAAATGAATTCATAATTTTAGTACAAAATTAACAAAGACATCGATCAACGCAGTAGGCCAAGTAGTAGACATACCAATGACGTCATGAATGTATCTCATATGCTCATATGGCCTAAACAAAACTTCATTTCTTTCGATGGCCACTTGAAACTCTACCTCATACCAACCAGCTCCAAGTTCTGTCTGCAAAACAACCGTAGTTGGATCCATGCTTACCAAATTTCCTCTTGCTACCTTGTTGTTTGTAATGCTTTTCACATACACTTCATCTCTCACCTAAAATTTAGTTTCCAAAAATAAAAAACATTTATGAAGGCTAAAAGGGTAGAAAAACAGTAAGGTAAGCTATTAAATTGAAACATACCTTTAAACGTTTAACAACCGAACCATTATCCTGATGACCCGAACCTTCATTGTCAACACCAGAACCATTATTCTTCCGAGCCAACTGGGCTTTTAACCTTGAATTTTCATTCTCAAGTTCTGCCTTATCAGACTTGAGTTGAGCATTCTCCTTACGAACGACTAATCGACCAGGTACTACGCCCCACAAGTCTTTAGCACGAACGCCAAGTCCATACGTTTGGGCAGAACCAGAATTATTGGGCCCCATTACTTGGGAAAAAACATCGTCTGGTCCAGGTGTATCAGTTTGACCGTCCACAAGTTTGTCCGTAAGTTCTTTCATTTGTCCGTAAGTCTGCGAAGCATGTGATTCCATTTGGTGATAATTTGGCGAACCATTCCCTGGCAACCGATTGTAGGACATTCGGAAAGAGATGGCACGCTACCTCATCACTCCAATGTTGGGTTTTCATGGCGCCCTCAAAGATTTGCAGGAAATCGTCCGGGTCGGTAGTGCCATTGTACACCCCAAAGTGACCGGTATGACATATACACCCGGCGATCCGCTCGCATAACTTTTGGCTATTAGCCGACATCTCAACTGGTCGCTTTGCTTTTTATACCGGTAATTAGGGCGAACATATTCTCAAGTGCTGTCCCCTGGACGGCGGGTTGTGACAGGGAGTGTTTATATGCCGGCGGTGCTGCCTGCACAAGGAGCTCGGTTAGCCATGCATTTGCGGCAGCCTTAGTGACACCCTCGTTTCCCGCCCCAATGTTTAACAGTGGGTTGGTCTTCAGAACATTCAGAGTTTGCGATTGCTACCTCTCTGCAAGACCGTTGTCGTTCAGCATGGCCTTTAGCTTTTCGATTACTTGTTTTTTGACGTCGGCTGAGATCATTTTGGTGATCACGTTAGTGACATTGTGAGACGATTCGAATCTGTTCAAACCGCCGGTTTTGAGACCAAGGGTGCCGAGCTTCAACCTCTCCCCACTGGCTGGTGATCCCTCGTGTGTGTCCTTGTCATTGTCGGAGACATTTATCTTGTCTCCCGACGCTTAACCGGAGTAGATGTGAGCGATTGATTGCTTTTGAGGTTGAACGTCATCGCTCGTACCTTTCCTACTTGCCGTTTCGCTATTCAGTTTCACTGTGTTGTTCGTACCTTTAGGTAGTGCCATGTGATCAAACCAAAATCAACTGGTATGAATAGATTTCGGGTTTGAGTGCTTGATTTGAGAAAAAGTGTGAGTCCAATGTTTTAACTCCAATAATTGTGCAAACCCCGATTTGGAATCTGGATTCCAAGGGCGTAAAACAATTGATTAGATTAACCTTATTCGATCGGAATCAAATAAGTTAATATCTAATAGTGAGGATTAGTTCCGACGATGATCGGAGCATTGATCGGAATTGAGTTAACGACTGGAGTAATGCTACCTTAATTAATTTGGGCAGAGTAACATTAATGCATCCAGTGTTGTATGAACAAATGATCTTGTTAGCGTATTTATATATGTTGTGAGGGAATGATGACGTGACACATGTCCCTTTCATGGTTGTAACAAACTTTGCCAATCCCGAGGGGTGACGTGGCATGCAAGTTGCTTGTATGCTTGTTCCGGGATCGAGTATTTTTTCTGGTATGAAGTGTCTGTTCCGGGACCGTGCAGTTTCTCCAGGACGGCGTGCTTGTCCAGATAAAGTGTCTTTATGTTGGATTGGAATACTGAACCGAGAAGAGGTGACGGTACAAGCGGCATGTCGGTTCCGGCTAAGGTATCACGGAGCTCTCAGTCTGACCGGGAAGGTTTTGCCTTCTATTTATTCCAAGTGTTTCTTCACGGTTATAATCATAATGACTGGCTATATGATGCCGGTTACGTATATGCCATCCGGGCTGAGTTTTTGTATGAAATTTCCGACTAGCCATTCGTTCGGCGTGGTAAAGTTGCTAAGATGATGCCGGATGATTGTTGGGAAAGGGACCTTCTTCCGGGATGGACAGTGCCGGGTAAGATTCTAGCCGGGATGCTTACTTGTTTTGAGACGGATCATTATGCGTATCATTAGGTTCGATTCTACTTTTATTTTAAAAATACGACCCTAGGTCATACTTCCCTTACTTATAATAAGGATTAGTACGATTTAGGCCCCGCTAAATATAAATTTAAAACTATTACCAACTCCCTCTTCGATTGGCTGACTCTGATGCCTGGCGGCCTAATGACACCGCATAAATAAAATCGTACGTTTCGGTCATATAAGTGTTATTCTTAATCAAGGCTAAGTCTCATTAGGGTGTCATTAGGTGTGATTAACCAAGATTAGCATTCTAGTGACCAAAACTCTTTTGGGTATGGGGGGAAACTATTCTAAACATGTTTAAACAAGTTTCATAAATTATAGATGCCCCGAAGTGGTCAAACTTTATTTGATCAAAAGTTTGGACATAACCTACTGCGGTCGACCCACAGTTGACCGTGAGGTCGACCGTGCACACGTGGTCTCATAAACTAGGGTGCAGGGCTTCCACGGTCTGACCTGCGGTCAATCATGGACCATACATGTGACTTATGTTTTCATTTTATGCTTTTTTTGGTTTTGGTCTTTTTCTAAAGTAAATGTGGATTAGTGAAATTGTATATTTATGCAAGATGTCTACCATCACTTTTAGTTATGTGCATGTGTCATCATCAAAACACTTATTGAAAAGCATAAACCAACATTCTTCCCCAATATGATGGTTTACCATTATATGATTTAGCTTACAATTTTAGAATTGAGTATTATGTTGAATATATCAGAGTTGTAGTCACATCTGTCTCGAAGTTCGATAAAATATCACACAATTTTACAGCGGATTTATGGAGAATCAAGACGAGATGGTTCCAGAGGACATCATCATAATTAGCAGAGCAGACAAACCAAGAAATGAACGAACACTTTTAGCTATTCGATACTAATCACATCGGTATGTCATGAACACAATAAAGTTTTGATCTTCGATAGGTAAACAAATTTCCTACGGTATGCCAGACTGCTCAATGGCTAATTACAAACCATCAGACACCTTAGGATTTCATTTACACAAATTTGCTAGATTTCCATCATTTTCGAGAAGTGCACAACTTTACCTTTTCGAATCAACACAAAGATTAGTTTTGTATACTTATCTTCATGATATTTTTTTAATGAGATCAGTTGTTGAAGGTTGTGTTTTTGTTTTCATGAGTGGTTGATTAACCTTTATTCTATTATATTACTTTGTAACCTTTTAACACGTTGTGTATTAGTCAAAGTTTATGTTAAGCCCGAATAAAGATTAATATTTCACTTGGAGGAGTGTACATCTTTTGTCCACTGCTTAATATCAGCCGTTGTAGGATATGTATCTGTTAATGCGTGATTGATTGATCTTAACGCTATGATATTAATTGGTCCATTTGACTACAATCTGTATTAGATAGGTTTATGTTCATTTCATTGTGTTTAACATTCCTAGAGAGGGATGACTTTCTCTACTTTTGAGAGTGTTTCACTCTGGGTGGAGAAATGACTTGTTTTTATTCAAGGATAGGGGAATGATTGTCTACATCTCACCTCCCCACACGCTACTTATGTGATATTGGGTTTTGTTGTTATTGTTGTTGTTCTTAAAAGTTTGATTAACAGTTTGTCATATGTTCCTATTAGACCAAAATGTTATAAAGTGACTTTAGTTTGAACAACCTTGACAACCTTGATCTGTAAATTATGTAAATTAAATTTGCACTGTTTCATCTATTTTATGGGAATTTTAATTGGTAATCATCATTAGATTACTGCATGTTTTTGTTTTTGTAAAATAATTTATTGTTTTTACCATTAAAATTTAACCCGAATATGAAAAGCTATGTTATGAATAATAATTATTATATTATTTTATATTAATGCCGTTTGTATATGACAGCTGTTTAAGGTAAGAGTGGATGGATGGCAGTGTAAAGGACAGCTGTTTGACGTAAGAGTGGATGGACTTACCAAATCTTATTCAAAATCGCTAATAAGGTAAGTGCAGTGTTTTGTTTTTTTAAATTAATTAATTATTTTTACCAACAAATGCAGGTTTATACCCCTGTTGCACTCCAACTGTTTGATTAAATGCTTCAATAAATATAGAAATAGGTATACTGAACTGCTTCACCTTAGTAGTCTATTAAATTTTATGAATTTGAAAGCAGGTGTTTATATGCCTTAACGCTATGTAGGAAACGATGGATGTGTATTGTTGTATACGTGGTACAGTTAAAACATTCCTTTATAAGTAGATTATTTGTGATCTACCTTTCCATTTTGTTGCATAGTAAATGCTCAAGTATTATTCACTATAAACTTACATATGATTTTAAACATGTACTAAGAGAAACTGACAGAATATGTAAAGATGATGGTAACTCTCAAAAGGTATTTAGATGAATGGTATACAAGTATATCAATGCTCAAAGCATATTTCCTAATAAATTTATACTACAAATATCAAGAATAGGAGTATAAAATATATATAATTTGTTATTTGCAGGTTGGAAATGATGTACCCCTTTCCTTAGAGAAGCTTATTACTTCTAAGAAAGATGGTGGTGATCTTGAATAGGATTTTCTTTTTGAAAGGCAAGAATAGGATATGTAATGACAGCTAATCTGGTATAAAATTTATTTGTTTGTTGTATTGATTTGGTTCGTTACACATTAAACTTAATTGTTGTGTCAAATTTCGGTACAAAATTTATATTATTTCCCTCTAGACTGAAGTATATTTTTTTTTACTTTCTATATATGGATAATAAAGAGTGAATTGTTGCCCATTGACTAAATGTTTTTTGATTCGCGTTCTGTGCAAAGTGAAGCATAAAAGGTGATGTTCTGTTGGTTTATTCATGTAAGTTATGGTACGTGACGCCTGAAGACCGCTGCAAAACGCTCTCCGTTCAACGCACCAGGTACTCACTCGATCCAAAAGATACCCATAGCACCAAACATCACATATTAACACATATACTATTGTAACAGGCAACAATGAACCAGAACCATCCAATAAGAAGGATTAACCATATTTGGAAGAACAGCCTGCAACAGCTTTTGGTTTACTTCAGTCCAGCAACTAAAGAACATCCATCTATTGTTGGAGTCCATGTAATTGGTTACTTAAAATAGGTATATAAACTAAGTAGAGCAATTGCAGCTACTGCATTAAGAATATGCAAGTTCTGCATAATCAGGCAGCCATTGTATAGACATGAATTGATAAAACAACTTTTATTTGTCCATAGCAATGAACAACTAAAACAACTCGATAACGACAAAAGTTAAAACACGCAGCGAAGCTCGTATGGGACCAACTTCTAGTTATTTATCATGTTTCTTGTATGAAACCGACTCACCGTTTTCATTTAATTTCCTTCCATTTAACTAATATTATGTATTATATATAGAGAATTTAAAAATGTGGCGGTGATTGTTTTTTTTCTGAAAAATAATTACTTAAACTAAATTAAATCAAATCAAATTGTAAAATAAAAAGATATAGTTCAATAATATTGCCTCCTCTATCTTAAAGCTAAAGGAGTTATGAATAGTACAAAAGTACAACCCCTAAAGCACTATATACAACTTTTCAATGCATTTTTCTACCCCCACTAAATGTCAAATATCAAGAATAACATCCACCTCTTGCATTAAAAAATTGTACCTCTAGCTTTTATAAATGTACAAACAAGCACCTCCACTATGTCTTTCCCCACTTTCTTTTATTATTATTATTATTATTATTATTATTATTATTATTATTATTATTAGAAATAATTGTGCCGTTGGTCCCTCCATTTTACCTCAAAAAGCTAACAGCGTCCCTCAAGTTTTTTTTGGCTCGCAGCGTCCCTTCATTATCACATTTTAAGATATCGCGTCCCTCCGTCAACTTTCTGTTAAAAAGGTCAGTTAAGTCATGCCATGTGCCTTGCATGTGAGGGTAAATTCGCCTTTTTACTCTTTTCTTCACTAAAATAGAGGGACCATCGGCGCAAAAAATAAAAAATCTTATAATTTATATATTTTTAATTTATAAAATATTTGATTTATTATTATTCTTCAAACCCTCAAACACAAATACACAAACATCAATTCCTATCATCATAAAATCATATCATAACATCAAAATAAATTCACAAATTCCAATTCAAGTATTACTTTTCTACTACTGTACCAGCATTAAAATTTATTTTTACTACTACTGCACAAAACCTTATACATGTATATTCATGAGTATCAAAATTTAAATCAACTTTCGATGAATCCAAAAACAATCAGAGTTCAAATTCATGATAATCATCTTCATATTCGCAAATTCAGAAGAATAAGTTACAAATTCACAGATTCATGATTTTGAAATTGCTACAGTGTTCATCAACAACATAAATTCAAAAATTTCAAATTCAACAAATGATGATTTCAGATCCAACTGAGTACTGAATCGTGATCCTTACATCTCAATGAACACTCGATGATTTTTCAGATGAAGGTAACATCAACAAAATTGTAGAGAACCAGATCGAGTCCGTCTTCGATCGAAAAGTCGAATCGTTCTAGTCGCTGGATCATTTTGTAAAGAAATCGAGAATTGTAAAAGTGAAGAGTTGTTGCAAATATCTTCGCCAAGCTCTATGCACAATCTCAGATCTCAAATCGAAGTATTGAATTCGAATTTGTGGAGTCAAACTTCAGATTAAAAAGTCAACAGAAAGTTTTTGATCAAATTCGAAGTTGATATGAAAAATTCGAAGAAGATGATGTTTGTCGAGCATTATATGATGCATTTGAAACATATTTTATTAAGACTTCAAGGCTTGAAATCCACTAATTCATGATTTTTCATTTTTTGCGCCGGTGGTCCCTCGATTTTAGTGAAGAAAAGAGTAAAAAGATGAATTTACCCTCACATGCAAGGCACATGGCATGACTTAACGGACTTTTTTAACAGAAAGTTGACGGAGGGACGCGGTATCGAAAAATGTGATAATGAAGGGACGCTGTGAGCCAAAAAAAAATTGAGGAACGCTGTTAGCTTTTTGGGGTAAAATGAAGGGACCAACGACACAATTATTTCTTATTATTATTACTATTATTATTATTATTATTATTATTATTATTATTATTATTATTATTATTATTATTATCATTATTATTATCATTATTATTATTATTATTATTATTATTATGATGATTATTTTATTATTACTCATTCTTCTAAAAGGTATAATGTTATAAATAGTATATTTTTAGGTTTTTATAATATTGCACAAATGTTTTTTATAAATTAACACATTAATATTAATTTTTTTATTTTTATAAAAGAGCACAAAAGTTTTTGTTTTTAACAAATGAAGATAGATATTAAAAACATAAAGTTTCTACATTTTATAAATGAGCATAAAACTTTACACATTTTACAAATAAGCACTTACGAAGTATTATGTAATGCAATTATGATAGGTCAGATCATAGTGAGAATTGAAGATGCGATAGATTGAGTGATACTCGGTAAGGTAAGAACAGACTCGATATTAGAGAGAATCGATAAAATTACATTCCACAGCTTCTTAAACTCTTTTACAATGTAATGGCTATCTAATTAGGACTACTAAGATTCCTTATATAGCCCTCTTCTAAGGAACCATCTAATAAGCTTGTTTCATATTAACACTATACACATTTCAGGGTCCTAACAATCTCCCCCTTAGTGTTAAATGTGAAAACTACAATGTAATCTTATTTGAAACATCTAAAGGAACTTTGTTCCTCTGAAATGAACCTTTGATTTGAATCCTCCAAGTCTCTCATATCTCCTTATATTCACCCTTGTTTTGAGACGACTCTTCAAACTTATGAGAATGTATTTGACTATCTCACTATCTTCTGTTGGATAGCATTTGTTGATCAGTCTCTATCTTAAATATTTAAAAGCATACATCAACATTTTGTCTGAGTATCTCCTTAATTCTGAGACTCTGATGAAGACCTTTATGTAGTGAGAGTTGACAAACACAAATCCATATGGACAGTCACTTACTTCAAGTAAGGACATGTATCGCAATCCATCAATCATTTGATTCAGTGGTTTGATTCCAATCTTTTAATGCCCAAATTCTAACCCCATCTGAAAGTCATGAACGGACATCCATCTCATTGAATAAAGAATAAATTTGTAAACCGCCTTCACTACAGTAGCATGAAATATTGTCGCAGATTCATTCAAATTAGTTAAGTAATTGTAGATGAAGATAATGTCGTCCATTTATATATTGTCAAAAGCTGCCTCTGAGAACTGATAGTCCTCATCATCCATTCTCGTCACGTAGAAAAGTGACATCTTCACTCCATCCTTGTTAATCATTAAGATCTTGTTAATGCTTTTAATCTCTGAATTTTGTTGTTCTTGAAGTTTCTCTTCATTCAACTTAAAGTTGTTTCGAACCTTCAGATAAGCTGTAAGGTATTCTGGTTTCTTATGATATTTCTAAGTACCAAGAACACACATAGAGGATGCAAGGATGAGATCAGAATCACAATAAATCTTGTAAGCTTGTTGTTCCACGAATGGTGAACGAAGAATCAGCTCCTTCTCATCATCACTTAGTTGATAGTCAGCATCACGATCAAGAACAATCTCTGATATTTGGAAAGGAACATCAGGATTAGGAGGTGTCGTAGTATCTATTTCGCCATTTGAGAAAATCTCCTTCTCGAAATGTATCCCAAATTCCTCAGTTGGAGATGTAATGTTGATAAATTGATGTTCATTGAATTCATTAACAACACTCGTCCCCTTCAGAATGTCCTCGATGTTATCAAAATTACATTTATCTTCTGGTGCTGACGTATCCTCTATTTGTTCAACAGTATCCATAATCATCAACATTCATGAGTCACCTTCTCTCTGATTAACTGATTCATCTTGAATCTCCTCAATCTCATCACTTTCAGAATAGAAAATATCATCAACATTCATGAGTCACCTTCTCTTTGATTAACTGATTCATCTTGAATCTCCTCAATCTCATCACTTTCAGAATAGAAAATATCAACCACAGCATCAGTTCCCCAATGTTGACTAGATGAACCAGCTTCATAAGTTGAGCGTTGAAAAGCACCGAACCCATAAGAACCATATCTATTCTCCCCCTCATGAAGATTTTCGGGATCGAACCCATCATGATCAGGCATGTGAATTGGTCCAGGTGGCATGCACGGTAAAAGAGGAAACACTACTCTTTCCTGTTCAATATAGATTAGCGTCATCTCATGAACTTCATCAAGATCTGTTGGCTTAGAAAATTTAGCAAGATATAATGCCTCCAGCTCATTATCAGAGAGATATTGAAAACCATAATTGTGTGCTGATAATGCTAAAAACGAACATATATTTCATAGCATTATCCCTCAAGAAAGACAAGCTTTTAGTTGCAATTTTTCTATTTACAAGTGATATTCGTTCAATAATAAAAGGTGAAGACAAAAGACAGATTCGACGAATTGAAGATGCAAACGACCAAAAAGCTCAAAAGTACAAAATACAATCAAAGAGGTTCCAATTATTGATAAGAAACGTATCAGAATTACAAGAGTACAAGATTCAAAACGCAAAGTACAAGATATTAAATTGTACGCAAGGACGTACGAAAATCCGGAACCGGGACCAGAGTCAACTCTCAACGCTCGACGCAACGGACTAAAAATTACAAGTCAACTATGTACATGAATATAATATAATATATAATTAATTCTTAAAATTAATATATATATTATATTATATTTAAAAACCGTCGGCATAAAAAAACAAAGACTTTTGAGCCTCCCCAGCTGGCCATGCGATCGCATGGCCTGGAGGAAGAAACTCCATGCGATCGCATGAGCATCTTTTCCAGTTCACAAGTCCTATAAAATCGAGTGTTTGGTGCATCATTCAATATATCCATCCTCTCTATATCTATACGTAATATTTATATTTATAATTTATATTTTAATTTTAATTTTAATTTTAATTCTAATAATAAGGGTATGTTAGCGAATGTTGTAAGGGTGTAAGTCGAAATTCTGTCCGTGTAACGCTACGCTATTTTTAATCATTGTAAGTTATGTTCAACCTTTTTAATTTAATGTCTCGTAGCTAAGTTATTATGATGCTTATTTAAAACGAAGTAATCATGATGTTGGGCTAATTACTAAAATTGGGTAATTGGGCTTTGTACCATAATTGGGGTTTGGACAAAAGAACGACACTTGTGGAAATTAGACTATGGGCTATTAATGGGCTTTATATTTGTTTAACTAAATGATAGTTTGTTAATTTTAATATAAAGATTTACAATTGGACGTCCCTATAAATAACCATATACACTCAATCGGACACGATGGGCGGGATATTTATATGTACGAATAATCGTTCATTTAACCGGACACGGGAATGGATTAATAGCCACTAGAATTATTAAAACAGGGGTGAAATTATGTACAAGGACACTTGGCATAATTGTTAACAAAGTATTAAAACCTTGGGTTACACGCAGTCGATAACCTGGTGAAATTATTAAACAAAGTATTAAAATCTTGTTACAGTTTAAGTCCCCAATTAGTTGGAATATTTAACTTCAGGTATAAGGATAATTTGACGAGGATACTCGCACTTTATATTTATGACTGATGGACTATTATGGACAAAAACCAGATGGACATATTAAATAATCCAGGACAAAGGACAATTAACCCATGGGCATAAAACTAAAATCAACACGTCAAACATCATGATTACGGAAGTTTAAATAAGCATAATTATTTTATTTCATATTTAATTTCCTTTATTTTATATTTAATTGCACTTCTAATTATTGCACTTTTATTTATTGCAATTTCATTATCGTTATTTATTTTACGCTTTAAATTAAGTCTTGTATTTATTTTTAATATTTTATATTTGGTTTTAACTGCGACTTAAGTTTTTAAAATAAACAAACCGGTCATTAAACGGTAAAAACCCCCCTTTATAATAATAATATTACTTATATATATATTTGTATTTTTATAAAATAAAACTAATATAGCGTTAAGCTTTGTTTAAAAGATTCCCTGTGGACCGAACCGGACTTACTAAAAAACTACAATACTGTACGATTAGGTACACTGCCTATAAGTGTTGTAGCAAGGTTTAAGTATATCCATTCTATAAATAAATAAATATCTTGTGTAAAATTGTATTGCATTTAATAGTATTTCCTTGTAAAATTTTATAGTATTTTATACCCCTTAGCTTTGACATCATGTGCAGTGCGAGAAGGTGACCCAAGTGGTGAAACAACATTGTAACCAGGTGGAGCCGCCGCAGATGATGTTTTCGGTGATGTCGGTGAAAGTGTGTGAGTTGCCGTGAGGGCAGGTAAGGATATTTGTGTGGTATTATTCTTGTATGTGGGTTGATACGTACTACTAGTCAGATTATCTGCATCTGATGGAGGTTGGTTAACAACCGGAGTTGTAACCGGCGAAGACTCTTTCAAATCATCCGCCTCCATGATTTTAGTCTCATGGGACTCTGACAGAGTAGAAGAACTACCTGTTGGTTTAGCCCTCGCAGAGATATTACTATCTCTGACTCCTGAAATCATTGACATACCATGAGGTAGCAAATAGCTTTCAGTTAAAGACGCTTCACCCAGATCAAGATCCGAATGAGTAGTGGTTTGAACCAATGGATCAATTTCTTGAACCAAAGGAACAGTCTGCTGGAAGTCTGATAGATTACCTGAAGGAATGTCATGTTGATTTGTTTCCATGAGACGCGGTTGATCTCCCTCATCAAGATAAGCCGGACCTCTAGGCCCTGTTGGACATTGAGGAAATACGACATCACTAGGATGAAGTATATCAAGAGGAATTCCGGTCGATATGCAGGGTGCCTATTCAAGGTTCTTCGGCTCCCCTTCGGCTGTTCTAGACTTCAATGATTGAGTTTCCTCAATCGATTGAGTCAACGCAGACTTTACTGCAGAGGCACCTTTTGAAATGCCGAAGCACCTTTGATGGTGGGATTTATTGTTAAATACTGATTAGGTTGGATGGGCTGATTGGTCTTTTTACAATCCGTGCTTTCAGCTCTCTTGCCTACCGAAGCCGAAGCCTTATTTAGTGTAGGGCTTACTGTTATTATTGGATGTGATACGGAAATGGGTGAAGGTGACCTAGTTGGCTCTAAGTCTTAATTCGTATCACCAATAAGTTCAATAACTGTGGGGAGAACGATAGGAGTCGAAGTCCTAGATCTAGTTACGCGTTGGATTGGCGGAGTCTGAATCATCTCCTCAGGGCTATAACTTGTCCTCTTCTTCGTTAGTTCAGGAGATGACTCAGTTGTTAAAGAATCGGTGTCACTCCCCTAAGGTGTAGCTAATATGGTAGGGTCATCCCTAAGTGGACTAGGCTCTGTGATCCTCACAGTTTGAGAAGGTCGGATAACCCTGGGGCGTTTCAAGTTTACCCTAAGTGAGATGGAAGCTGGTTCGGGTTGAGCTACGAGTTCTTCTACAACCTCTGGGGCTGAAATCACAGCTGGTTTAACTGGTTCTTGTTGTGCTGGGTTCAGGAGAGGTATCCCTACTGCCTGATAATATACATGGATTTTGGCATCTAAGGGATTAGCCAACCTCACTAACCAATCTGGTATTGGTGCCGTGAAAGGATTGTCAGAAATCACCGGAGTGTTCATATTTACCTCCGCGAAGCGTACCATCTGCATACCCTGTGTACCTGGAACAAGAATATCAGCATTTCTACAAGTGGTTAGTGCATCATGTATAAAGGTACAGAAAAACCTTTCTCAAGGAACATAAGCACTCCATGTCTTTGTCCACTTGATCCTGAATCAGATCCCATAGTAGTTCTGCATAATCTGGGTTTTCTACTCTAGTGAATGAGTAGAAAAGCTGCAGCATTGGGACCATCAAGCTGTCAGATCCACTACTTGTCATCGAAAAACACCGGTTAATGATCGAGAAGATCACATACCACCTGAAGTGTAAGTACTTCTTTTGACACTTAGCAGGTGTAACCGAGGTGGCTCCACTATATCCTAGCTGGAAGATAGAGTTCATCATTTGTTGAGTAGAAGGAAAAGTAGGAGAATTGTGCACAAGAGGAAGCTGAAAAATCCTCCTAAAATCAGCTTTTGTAATCCTCCTTAATCCATTAACCCCCCTAAACTGAAACTCAAACCTAGCAGGTTCTCCTTGAGGAATATCAGCAGTGGGTTGTGTTGCCTCAACAAATTTGATAGTTCTGGTAAGAAGTCTCAAATCATCATCTGACACACTAACAGTAGTGTTTAAGGCAGCCCATATGTAACATCCCACCAAAATTGCCATTGGCGCATATGTTAACTCTGGTCCCAGTGCTTGGCTTGACCTCTAAGCAACAACAAAGTTTTAGCGGAAGCAATAAGTACATGAGAATAAACATACTAAAGTGTCAACACAAAGGTTGGTGAGTTCATAGGTTTTTGTACAACGTATAAAATTTACAAAAGTTTCATAGTTTCAAACAGTTTGAAATAGTTTAAAATAGTAACACAAAAATTATATTCTCGAGTCCATAAATGTTTTGATAGTAAGACAGATTACAAAATCTCAACTTCATAAACAGTTTAGAAGTTATATGATCTCAAGCTTTCAAGTACGAAAATAAGTTCGTAGTTCGTAACATATCAAGGTATTAAAAAGTTCCACGGTTTATAAGATTTCACAGTTATCAAATTCATAAACGGTTTCCAAACAGTTTCAAAGTGTATATGTTTCATGAGCATTTGGTAATAACGTTTAACACCACATGTAGTATCCTACATGATTTCCTTTACCCTATATTGGACTATACATTATGCTAGATGTATTTTGTCAATGTAACTAGCACCACAGTTAAGGTAGGGTAAAGTTGTCAAACCTAACAGATCTGTTCTAGTGATTCATGCTTACAAATGACTGTAATTAATACTACCGAGTTAAGGGCTTTTTAGCATAAAACTCACATATAACAAACTTCGAAATGCATAAAGTGTTATTTAATAATAAGAATATGTTATAAAACAAATTTTATAAATAAAGCGTAGTAAAATAGTACGCATGTTTTGGAAAACATAAAACATGTCTTAAAACATTAAGCATGTATTCTCACACCAAAATGATTATAAAACGATTAAAAAAGGGGGCTACAAACTCACAATTGATACAACACGGTGCGAAGCTCAGAAAGTGCGATTTTAAACGTTTCACGGTGATCCGGGATCGAGACCTAATGAATATTATGTGTTCAGAGGTCATACCATTTAATATAGTATTTAGGTTAGGTCTAAGATCAATTTCTTAAATAATCTTACATGTCCATTTCGATTCTCGATTTCAAAGGTTACATAGTTCATAGTATTAAGTGTTGACTGTTTTGACTAGTTTTACCATAATATTAGTTTAAGTGTTTCTATTAATCTAGACATCCATTTAAGATGATATTAACATCTCTGGAAATCACTTTTAGTAAAGTTTCATACCATGTAAGGTTAGCCTCTATACTCAAAATATAAGTTGGTCAAAATTTCACTCTTTTACAAGTGTGTAAAACAGTTTAGATTTACACTATAAGTTCCTAGGCAAGTTTAAAAATAGCAAAATATATTTGTTTGACTCAAGATTATTACAGAGATCTTAAGACACATAAAAGTACTTATTCTCAAAAGGAATAACCTCCATGATTTCATTAACCTAGTTTTTAGAATTGAAGTTTTAGACCAAATTCTGACTACAACAAAATCTTATGTCAACTAGATGGGACTATATCTCAATGATTCCTTAATGGTTTTTGGTGTTTTAACTTGTCATGATTTCCTTATTATGTCTATTTTTAAAATCAAAAGCCTTTATTTCTGTAATAACCCATATTAATCCATCTAGACGAATACATTACATTTGGTTACATCGCGAGGTACTTGACCTCTATATGATACATTTTACAAACATTGCATTCGTTTTTAAAAGACAAACTTTCTTACATCGAAAGTTGACAAGCATGCATACCATTTCATCATATCCAACTATAAATGACTTAATAATAATCTTGATGAACTCAACGATTCGAATGCAACGTCTTTTGAAATATGTCATGATTGACTCCAAGTAATATCCTTAAAATGAGCTAATGTACAGCGAAAGATTTCTTTCGATCCTGAGAATAAACATGCTTTAAAATGTCAACTAAAAGGTTGGTGAGTTCATTAGTTTATCATCAATATTCATTTCCATCATTTTTAATAGGCCACAAGATTTCCAGATATTTAATTGTACACGTAATCCGAGTACAAAAATAATACGCATAACCCGCGAATTAAAAATCATTCATATGGTGAACACCTGGTAATCGACATTAACAAAAATGCATCTAGAATATCCCCATCATTCCGGGACTCTCATCGGATATGATAAATCGAAGTACTAAAGTATCCATAACCCGGATGTGGTGTGTTAGGCCCAATAGATCTATCTTTAGGATTCGCGTCAATTAGGGTTTTTGTTCCCTAATTCTTAGATTACCAGACTAAAAATGGTGATATTCGATTCGATAATCCAACCATAGAATTTAGTTTCGATTACTTGTGTCTATTTCGTAAAATATTTATAAAAGCAGCGCATGTATTCTCAGTCCCAAAAATATATATTACAAAATCATTTAAAAAGGGAGCAAATGAAACTCACAATACTGTATTTCGTAGTAAAAATACATATGACGTCATTGAACAAGTGTAGGTTTGGCTTCGGATTCACGAACCTATATCATTATATATATATATATATATATATATATATATATATATATATATATATATATATATATATATATATATATTAACACATAAAATGGTAATCTAACAAACTTATATATCATTAGTGATTTAATTGTCATTTTAATTATTTGTTTTATTAATACCCTAATTAATTACATTTATTAATATTTATTATAAACGTATTAATATAGTTATGTTATATGTAGTAAATATATTTTTCTTATAAATAAATAATATTTATTTAGTACATTAATAATAATAATAATCTTAATAGTGATAATGAAAAAAATAATAATAATTTTGATTATAATAATAGCCATTTTGTTTGTAGTAATAATAATACTGTAAAAATAATAATATTAATGATAATAATAATGATAATAAAAGTAATGTAAATAAAATTATATAATAATCATGTTAAGAAAAATAATAATAATGATAATAATAATAATTGTATGAATGATACTAATAATTATATTTTTAATATTTGTAATAACCTAATAACAATAATAATTAATAATAACAATAATAATAATAATAATAATAATAATAATAATAATAATAATAATAATAATAATAATAATAATAATAATAATAATAATAATAATAATAATAATGAGTAATAAGTAAACTACCTCAAATAACTAGTCCTTAAAAAAATGCCCAAGTCCGGGTTTAAACCCGCGACCTCCCCTAACCCTTTAACACCTTTAAACCAATGAACTAACGACTTGTTTTGGTATTAACCCACATGATTAACTAGTTCATCTTCATCTTCTACTCGTCAAATACATAATCATTCCTAATCTTCATCCTCAACATCTAACTCGTATCTATATCATACCATCATCATCATACGGTAATCACATCATCATCATAGTACCTTTGACATCATAACATCATCAACATCTTTGATATCTTAACATCATCATCATCTTTTATTATGTATCATCATATCATTCATTATCTTAAATCACTATACCATCGTTTATCACCTCCTCCCCATCACCTTAACATCATCGATATAATATAAATATTATCATCATCGTCATACTAGAACTATCATCATTTACGTACATCTCATCATCCTTGTTATTTCACCATCGCCTTTTATCATTATCACGAATCATATTTACCATCATTTCGTGTACGTTTTATTATTATCATCCGATTATGCTTTAACAACCCCATTATCATTATTACAAGTTGTTTTAATATGGCCCAGGATATCAAATATATGGAAGCCCAAAAAGCAAGTTAACAAGCCCAAATCACAATATGTGAGATGTCGTTGGTGTTTAAAAGACTTCGAATAGCAGCCCAAAGAGCAACATAAATTCGTGTGGCCTTTTTAATTTAGAACCGAAACAATAGGCACTATAATATATAATCGACAATTTACACAAGTGGGTTAGGATGATTGAAGTGGGGTTCATGATAGTGGAAAGAAAAGTAAATGTCGGTTGATTTCTAGTGTATTGGTGTGGCCCCATGATTTGAATTGTCCTCCCGTATATTTGCTAATCAGGAAAATCGATGGGCATAATAAGTTAGTATATTCTCCACTAACTAATAAGTAAGCAAGTGGGGTATTTGATGGTGATGCTTGATGAATAAAGAAAGGAATAGAAAAAGAGTTGTTGTAGAACAAAAGTTGTTGGTTTTGGTCCGAGTCTTTAGAAGCTAGTAGACATTGGCAGTAATTGCTTTGGTAGTCTTGATTGTAAGTCATGATCCTAAATAATAAGCCTGGCACGTTTATCTTCCTGTTTTTGTATCGGCTAAATAGCCTTGTTTCTCAATCGAATAAAGTATACCTTTTGCAGTAACTTTTGTCTTGTAAGAGCTAATTTTACATGCTGCAACAGCATCCTTTTACTTCGAGCAGAAGGAATGAAAACAAATAGTTAACAGTGATAAGTTTGCGTGGTGTTCGAACTTCAAAACAGAAATAATTCTTAGCTGTAACAGTTGTATCATAATGGCGTTTGGTTAATGTTGATTGTAAGTTCGAAACAGAAATAGAAATGAGGGAGAAATTGCATGAACTTAGCTTCGATGGTGGTGGTTGTCTTGTTTGGTGTGTTAGACAGAAATAGCCACGAAGTGTCATACCCCGTCCTAATCCATCTGGACGAAGTCACCAACATCTGGTCTTATTGCGATGATCGACTCCAAATAATGTCTTTAAAATGAGCTAATGCACAGCGGAAGGTTTCTTTCATACATGAGAATAAACATGCTTTCAAGTGTCAACCAAAAGGTTGGTGAGTTCATAAGTTTATCATAAAACAATAAAATTTATCATTTTGATATATCATAAGATTTAAATGCTACATGGTACAAATGGGCCCGAATCCTATACCCACTTGTAATGTACATGCAATATCTTTTAAATACAATACAAATTTCTCGTGTATGAAACCATTTTTCATAAATCTTAGTAACCGTAAACATATCTCGTGTACAAAATATCATACACATAAGCTGTGTATAAAAATCATTCTCTTGATACATAACATTCACTTTTCATTCATTGCTTGGCTTGGTAACCGACCTTAACATATAATGCGCATCAATAATATCCCCAAAACAGAACATCTCGTCTGTATAATATATAATCTTCTAAGTACTAAACACCACGCCCACTAGCTCTTCCATCTAGTGAACATTCTGGGTGGGGGTGTTAAACTCGGTAGCTACCTTTAGGATTCCGTCAATTAGGCGTGCACTAATTCTCAAAATTAGTGATGTTCCCTAATTCTTAGGTTACCAAGCAATAATAATCAGGGGAAAAAAATTCATATCAATTGTGGCAATTATCACGTCCACATAATTCAATGGTGGCAATTATCACGTCCACATAATTCATTCGAGGAATGTTTTGCTTGTGTATATATCGTCAAACATTTATAAAATCATTTCATGTATTCGCAATTCAAAATGTATTTCAAAGCATTTAATAAAGCAGTTGTAAAAGTAGCGCATGTATTCTCAGTCCCAAAAATGTAAAGAGTAAAATAGAATCAAATGAACTCACATTATTGTATTTGGTAGTAAAAATACATATGACGACATTTAACAAGTGTAGGGTTGGCCTCTGATTCACGAACCTATATTCAATCATGTATATTAATACATGAAATGGTAATCGAACAAATATATATATAATTATTAGTGATTTTATTTTTTATTTTATATCATTTCAATTATTATATATTTATCTATAAATGTTTCTTTTATATTAAAATAGTAAATTTAGATATACTTATGATATATGTAGTAATTTATATTTTTATATAAATATCTTTTATTTGTTAAAATAATAATTATGATATTACTAAAATAATGATAATAATACTAATAATGATATTGATAATAATTTTTATAGTAATAATAATAATAATAATAATAATAATAATAATAATAATAATAATAATAGTGATAAAAATAATAATAATAAATATGATAACTACCTCAAAATAAGCTCCAAAAATAAATAACTGCATTTTCCAAGGCTTAAACCCGCAACCTCTCGCTAACCCATCAACATCCTAAACCACTCCTCTATTCTAATATTGCTGATTGAACTCCTAGATTATTTCATTTTAACTCGTGTAATACAGTTTCCCCTTTTTCTTCTTTTTCAAAAATTTTTTTTGCTACAGCCTGGGTTCGAACCCCTGACCTCTAGTATATCACACAACACCCTGAACCATTGAGCCATTGCTTACTTTTTGATTTATTTAGGATTTTAAATTATTTTATCTTCTTTTCTGTTTCCACCTTTGTATCATCATCTTCATACCCCAATTATTTCACAACCATTATGTATCATATATATATCATCATTCTCCCTCTCCCGATCATCTAGTCACAGTTTCTTTATCATTATCAAATCATTATCTATATCATCGTTGCCATCATTTAGATTATAATCACCGTTATCATATTATATTATCACTTATCAACATCTAACTTGTCTAACTATACTACTTTCTATCTTATTTTTATCATGATCCAAGACATAACCCAACAGCATTGAAGAGGTAGTTACTATCCAAAGGAATCATTCGTCTCACTATTTCCCTAACCCAAGTTCCTTCGGCCCAACCATAATTAACAACCACGGGCCAAGTTTAAGAACAAGATTAGCTAAACCCAATAACCGTTAGCCTAGTTCTACTTGAAGTCCACCAGTTCGGCACCCCTAGTGATACGTTTAAGAGAAGAACAAAATAATAATAATAATAATAATAATAATAATCTCGGTATACAAAAAGAACCAACATATTCTAGTGGGGTTTATCAAGTATGTCGGCCTCTATCACATTCTTAAGCTTTAATCATGTGTTGTACATATTGGAGTATTATATAACCAAGTTGCAAACTTTATATAGTGGACATGGTCTCCTCCTTTCTTTAACATATAAAACCACCTTTGTTAACATAGTAATTGAACAAAAGAAAGATCCATACAATTGTAGCTGTAACGGTTTAATGTTGTTAGAAGATGATGGTTTATATAGAAAGAAGTATAGTAGCAGGTTTCATGTGGGTCGATGAAGTGATGGCGATTGGGTTGTTTGATCATCGTGACAAAAAAATATATAGAAATAGCAGTACCTATTAGAAATAATGAAGAGTTCACAAAGGAAACAATAAAGGAGAAGAAAATGGAATTAGTAATGGGTGTTGGGCTTTGTCGATCAACAGAAACAAAAGAAAGGAATTTGTTGAGCAAAATTCATGAGCATTTGATGGTTTGTGATGATGGTTGTGTGGTGAAATACTTCAGAAAAAAACAGCAACATGTCAGAAATTTTGGGTTTTATTGTTCACGAATAATAAATGAAATAGAAAGAGATAAGGGAGAGAGTGGAAGACGATGACAGTGATGGAGGTGGTTATGGAGATCATGGTTTGTTTCATGATCAAGTTAGAGTGAGAAGAAGTGAGAGAGATGTGTTGTGTAAATTGATTGTGGCGGTTCTCAACGAGTGTGGTGGTCTCGTGGTGTGGGTGTAAGGTGTTGATGGTTTTTGTGCTTGATAGAAGAAGAAAGAAATCAAAAAAAAAAAAGAATGCAGTTTGGTGATGATAGTTGATACATTGGTGATGGAGATATGGGTTTGGGTTCATCGAAACATATTTATAGAAGGTGGTCGTGGTCCAAGGTGATTGTACTCGGGGGTGGTGATCATGAAGTAGAGAGAAATATGAAAAGTGGTGATAAATTATATGGTTTTGTGGTTATCATTGTTGGTGATAGTGGAGTACTACATAGAGGTTAACAGATGTAAATGTAACCAACTCAGCTAAATTATTGTTTATTTGTTTGTTTGATTGGGAAATTCCAAATCCTGTTAGAGGAACTTTTAGAAAAAAGAACAATCGAACAAAACTGAAACTGTTTGTTACCAAGACTAATTGGGTTTAAATTGTACCAGGTTGCTGTTATAAAACAATTTACAACATAGTTTGATAATGATATAAATCAGAATACGTAATCTTACATGTATTTATTTGTATATATATATATATATATATATATATATATATATATATATATATATATATATATATATATATATATATATATATATATTTAATTATAACCTGTATATATTGTTATATAATTATATTTATAGATTATAATTAATCTTATTAATAATGTAAATATAATAATAATACACTTTAATATTATAAATAATAACAATACAAATAATATTATTACTAATGATAATGATAGAAATTATTATGTAATATATAACACTAATATCATTTATAACAATAATTCCAATTATACTAATATTATTAATAATGTTAATAATAATAATAATAATAATAATAATAATAATAATAATAATAATAATAATATATCCATTTATATATATCAACTTTCATATTTATATATAATCTTTTAATTATAATAATGTATCTAACACTGATTTTAATAATGATAATAAAAATGTTAATATTATTAATGCTACTAATAATATTAATTTTATTGATAATAATTATATATATTTACATTTTTTTACACACACTGGTTCGTGAATTGTCGGGGATAGTCAAAGGTCAAATGATCTCATGAATATAGTTCAAAATTTTAAGACTTAATTTCACAGACTTTGCTTATCGTGTCGAATTCATATAAAGTTCAAGTTTAAATTTGGTTGGAAATTTCCGGGTCATCACACGAAGGAACAAAATTTTGATGATGGGTCGTCGATGTGGTTCCGATTTTTTTCTTAGACAACACATAGCATAGCAGCTGCAAACCTAAGTGGTGAGTGGTGAAGGGTGGTTGTGAAGTTGGGATCAATCAAGAAGGATGATGGTTTGTTTAGATGATTTGCTCGGCCAGAAAATGGAAGTAGAAAACAAAGATGTGTTGGGTGGGTGTGATGGTTCATTGGTTCAAACTACGTTTAAAGATGAGAGAGATAGATAGTTCAGTCATCGTACCAGGGATTGAAACTGAAACTGAACCCAGCTGGATAATCATGCAACACACGATGTATCTTGTAGTTGTATTATAGTTGATTTCATGTAAAGAAAGATGCTTAGTTCGACTAGAGCATAATAGCGGTTAGTTTATGGTTGTGGTTGTGATTGATGGTGTGGTAGGAGAGATGATCTAGTCGATCACCATTAGTAGCAAATTAAAAGGGTGTTCTTGTTTATAAATAGAAATGAAACAGAGAGATAGATGGTTAATTTGTGCTAGTTCATCCTTGTATATATATATGGATTAAGATAGATAGAAAGGTTGATTATATTGATCCCAAGTGAAACAGGAATTGGAAAAGCACAAAAGAAGTGGGGTTGAAGTGTTTGTTAACTTCTTGCACTCCATATCAATCAATTTGGAAAGAATTGGTAACCGAAAAGTAATCGAATATCATATGGTAGTAGGAATATGATGTGGGGATATGAATCTCCAAAATTAGTATTAACAAACTCAGTAATCACATTCAATAATAAAGATGGTGTCTTACTTAAATCACGGATACATATTCAATCAATTAAGAATAGTGAAGATCAATTAATAACAGTGACACTTTCACTTCAAGAATCCTAACTCCCACATGTTCAATTACAAAGGCAGCCATTTTTCTTATAATAATACAACTCAAAGTATTAATAGTTAATCATCCCGTGATTTTAATTTGTTATGTACCAAGATTAGGAATCAATCAAGAAAAGAGAAGAAACAAAATTTGTAGAAAGCAGATAGTGAAGGTTAACCAATTAAAACACTTATTTAACTTTTTAATGTTTAATAGTTGTTAAATTATATGCTTTAACTTAAATTGAGAAGTTAAGTTTATATCATGTAATTGTTTATTTTATTCATTTGTACATTCTATTTAATAGATATTGATTATGATTATATATATATATATATATATATATATATATATATATATATATATATATATATATATATATATATATATATATATATATATATATATATATATGCTTATGATAGATTTAATTATATTGCAAGTTATTTTACATAACAACTAAATCATATAACAGTTTATTAGTGTAATTCAAGTTATAATACATATACATATATATACATATCTAATTACAAACAGTTGTTCGTGAATCGTCAGAAATAGTTGAAGGTCAATTGAATATATGAAATAGTTCAAAAATTTTGAGACTCAACCTAACAGACTTTACTTATCGTGTCAAAAATATTAAATCGTATCGAGAGTTTGGTTTAAAATTGGTCAAAATTTTTCGGGTCGTCACAGTACCTACCAGTTAAAGAAATTTCGTCCCAAAATTTGATAGAGATCATCATGGCTAACAATAAGAATGTTTTCCTGACGAATATGAGCTAATAAATATAGTTTTATCACTGTTGGGTAATATGGATAAGATAATTTGATTACTCGAAGAGTACGAGTGAAGCTATCACAAAAGAGTGAGATGAAGAAATAAAGATTCGCCTTAGCATTTGACGTAATCGCGGTGGATTTCTGAAATTCAAGGAATTTAAAGAAGTCTTTCGAAATCTGTATAAGATTCGGTTCTTCGGTGAATAAGGAAATTAGGATCCTCTTTAATTAAATGCGATCATATGTCTCAATTGCTATGCCTGATATTTTACTTATAAATTCGTCTCTTCCGTTCCATTATTTTCACCACTCCTTTGTTTTCTTTCCCAATTCATACTTTCAACAGATCTGTTGATATACTCAATCTCGTATTGATCCTTGTTATTATATTAACCATATATATAGTCATTCTTCTTTTCTATCTTTCACCAGAAAAATATTTTCACTTCTACTACGCTCTTGGGATTATAATATTCCTAATTCTCTAGTGTATTTTTATTGCTATACGCATTGATATACACGGTTTGTAATTTCTGTGTTGTTATTGTTCTTTATATTTTCCTTTATATTCTGGAGCTTCATGCTTTTGTTTTCTCTTTTCGACTTTATGTAAAGCAAGTAATGATCCAGGATTCGTAGATATAGAGTTTCGAATGATTATAACGTTCTATGCATGAAGAAACGTATTCTCACGATTTGATTTGTCAAATTACCAGATTTACCGAGGATAGAACTATCAAGAATATATTTTCTTGATATGTTCGGAGGTGAAACAGAATGAAAAAGTCGTGTAACATGGCACATGATGACGGTAGGGTCTGTGAATCATCATGTTTCATTAGAACTTCAGCATGACTTACTATAATATAATCACGTTAGCCAAGTGTCATTTTATTAAACTAACTCATGCTCAACTTCTTAACACTTCTCCAGAATTCATTCATACTTTATACTTAGATTTTTCAGAAGTTTCCAATATAATGAAATATAGAAAGCACGAAGAGGTATATAATTTCGGACAAGAATACTTATGAAAATATCCTCAGAAATATCGAGGATATTTATGATGATATTTTGGAATTTCTAAGTTCGAAGGTTGATGAAGAAAGATTTTCCGTAAGATTTTAACATGAATCCGGAGCAAGATATTCGTTGAAGGTTTCGTCGGATACAGTATTACCTGAATTATTTGAATATAGGATATGTCCCTTGTATTTGTCCTTGATCTCCTTCATGGTTTTCTCAATCCGTATTTCAGTACTAAATTTTCTATCGAGCGTTCCCAACATTCCATTCTTTATCATCAAACTTTTGGCCATTTAGATCATCTACAATTTTTCTATTTCCTCTGCATTTAATGCTATGATATCTGAATCATCGGTTATCAATCCGAGGTGGTTTCAAGAGAATTGTGTTTTTAGATGATTAAACGCTGATTGTAATCATCAAGATACAAAGGATGTTAAGATGAAATCAAGTGGCAAACTTGACGAAATATTTAACTGTAGTAGATGTAATTTATTTACGATCTTTTAAGTCAAAATGTGTTGTAATTAATATTTCCTACTCTTTTAATACTTTTTAACTGTCCAAGATTAGTAGACCAATGTTAGTAGTCCAATGGTGCAATATATAATCTTAGAATTTAAAATATTTAAGATTAGAAGATGATGAAGAAATTTTACGTAGTTAATTAATTGGTTACTAATCAGTTTTATTTTATCCATTATTTTCTTCTTTATGCCACTTGTCAAATCTTGACTTGGATTTTGATCGGCAGAAACTAGTATATGAAATTGAATTGAAATGAAAATGGTTATTCTTTGGTGAACGAATACGTATATCTGTGGTTGTATATAGGATAGTAAATGACCGTTGAATCGGATTTGAAGAATGTACAGTGTAACATGTTAATGTGAGATCTAAATATTCCTCGGGTATTACCTACCCATTTAAATATTTTCACCATTAACAATTTGTACAAAAGAATTTTTAATTACGATCTTTATGAAAATATACTTACATATATATTGTCTTCAGATGTAATTATGGTTTTAATGAGTCAATATGATATTAAACTCGTTTGGTTTTCCGTTAAAACAAGAATATATAATCTCCAAAAGTTTAGAAATTACATAGTCGCCATGTCAAACGAGGATTATGATCGAGGTATCGATTAAGAGGTTGAGGTGTGTGATGTTGAGGCTTGGAATGCGGATGTTGTTGGTGGTACAGTTGGTGCCGGTGATGTTGCTGAAGCTGGTACGTTTTGCACTATATTTTCTAAGGCTACAACTTGGGCACGAATTTTGATGACTTCTTCTATTACTCCGGGATGGTTGACGGTTAGAACGAGCAGACGAATAAGGTTTTGAATCTGAGTTATGATATAGTCGTGGCGAGATACTCTGGAAACGAAAGAGAAAATGGTGTCTCGAACAGGTTCGCCGGTAAGTGCTTCAGGTTCTTCGTCAAGAGAGAAATTTGGTTGGTGGAAAGGATCGCCTTCTTCACGTCTCCATTGATTAAGTTGACCACGAACCCATCCCCAATTCATCCAGAATTGATGATGGCTAATTGGTTGGTTCATTCCGGTCATACTGTTTTCGGAGCTTAGGTGAATATCCTTGTCGGAATCCGAGGGACTTGAACTAGTGGTGAGTTCCATTTCATACGATTGAATAAAGAATTTTTCGATAAGAAATGATTTCCGGCTATCGGATGGTATTCTAATTATATAGAGTATCTATATATATAGAACAAAAGATTTCGTAGATTACGGAGGAATTTACAGAATATACTAGGCATAGTTTACAGTAACGGATACGCTAAGATATGAATTTTGTCTATACACTATTCATGCAATCAATACACTAAGATGTGTCTAGACTAAGAATGGTAAGCAGATAATTTTCCAAGGATGATAAGTAGGTAATTTTCGACACGAAATGATAAGCAAAAATTTTGACATGCAGACACGGTCGAAGTCCAGACTCACTAATACATCTAAACAACTATCAGTTAGACACACTAATGCAAGACCTGGTTCGCTAAGACCACCGCTCTGATACCAACTATAATGTACCCGTCCTAATCCATCTAAATGAATACATTACATTTGGTTACATCGCGAGGTACTTGACCTCTATGATACATTTTACAAACATTGCATTCGTTTTTAAAAGACAAACTTTCTTTACATCGAAAGTTGACAGGCATGCATACCATTTCATAATATCCAACTATAAATGACTTAATAATAATCTTGATGAACTCAACGATTCGAATGAAACATCTTTTGAAATATGTCATGAATGACTCCAAGTAATATCCTTAAAATGAGCTAATGCACAGCGAAAGATTTCTTTCAATCCTGAGAATAAATATGCTTTAAAATGTCAACCAAAAGGTTGGTGAGTTCATTAGTTTATCATCAATATTCATTTCCATCATTTTTAATAGACCACAAGATTTTTAGATATTTAATTGTACACGTAACCCGAGTACAAAAATAATATGCGTAACCCGCGAATTAAAAATCATTCATATGGTGAATACCTGGTAATCGACATTAACAAAAATGTATCTAGAATATCCCCATCATTCCGGGACTCTCATCGGATATGATAAATCGAAGTACTAAAGCATCCGTAACCCAGATGGGGTTTGTTAGGCCCAATAGATCTATCTTTAGGATTCGCGTCAATTAGGATTTCTGTTCCCTAATTCTTAGATTACCAGACTAAAAAGGGTGATATTCGATTCGATAATCCAACCATAGAATGTAGTTTTGATTACTTGTGTCTATTTCGTAAAACATTTATAAAAGTAGCACATGTATTCTCAGTCCCAAAAATATATATTGCAAAAGCATTTAAAAAGGGAGCAAATGAAACTCACAATACTGTATTTCGTAGTAAAAATACATATGACGTCATTGAACAAGTGTAGGTTTGGCCTCGGATTCACGAACCTATATCATATATATATATATATATATATATATATATATATATATATATATATATATATATATATATATATATATATATATATATATATATATATATATATATATATATACACACACATAAAATGGTAATCGAACAAACTTATATATCATTAGTGATTTAATTGTCATTTTAATTATTTGTTTTATTAATACCCTAAGTAATTACATTTATTAATATTTATTATAAAAGTATTAATATAGTTATGTTATATGTAGTAAATATATTTTTCATATATATAAATAATATTTATTTAGTACATTAATAATAATAATCTTAATAGTGATAATGAAAAAAATAATTTTGATAATAATAATAGCCATTTTGTTTATAGTAATAATAATACTGTAAAAATAATAATATTAATGATAATAATAATGATAATGATAATAAAAGTAATGTAAATAAAATTATATAAAAATCATGTTAAGAAAAATAATAATAATGATAATAATAATAATTGTATGAATGATACTAATAATTATATTTTTAATATTTGTAATAACCTAATAATAATAATAATTAATAATAACAATAATAACAATAATAATAATAATAATAATAATAATAATAATAATAATAATAATAATAATAATAATAATAATAATAATAATAATAATAATGAGTAATAAGTAAACTACCTCAAAGAACTAGTCCTTAAAAAAATGCTCAAGTTCGGGTTTGAACCCGCGACCTCCCGCTAACCCGTTAACACCTTTAAACCAATGAACTAACGACTTGTTTTGGTATTAACCCGCATGATTAACTAGTTCATCTTCATCTTCTACTCGTTAAATACGTAATCGTTCCTAATCTTCATCCTCAACATCTAACTCGTATCTATATAATACCATCATCATCATACGGTAATCACATCATCATCATAGTACCTTTGACATCATAACATCATCAACATATTTGATATCTTAACATCATCATCATCTTTTATTATGTATCATCATATCATTCATTATCTTAAATCACTATACCATCGTTTATCACCTCCTCCCCATCACCTTAACATCATCGATATAATATAAATATTATCATCATCGTCATACTAGAACTATCATCATTTACGTACATCTCATCATCCTTGTTATTTCACCATTGCCTTTTATCATTATCACGAATCATATTTACCATCATTTCGTGTACATTTTATTATTATCATTCGATTATGCTTTAACAACACCATTATCATTATTACAAGTTGTTTTAATATGGCCCAGGATATCAAATATATGGAAGCCCAAAAAGCAAGTTAACAAGCCCAAATCACAATCTGTGAGATGTCGTTGGTGTTTAAAAGACTTCGAATAGTAGCCCAAAGAGCAACATAAATTCGTGTGGCCTTTTTAATTTAGAACCAAAACAATAGGCACTATAATATCTAATTGACAATTTGCACAAGTGGGTTAGGATGATTGAAGTGGGGTTCATGATAGTGGAAAGAAAAGTAAATGTCGGTTGATTTCTAGTGTATTGGTGTGGCCACATGATTTGAATTGTCCTCCCATATATTCGCTAATCAGGAAAATCGATGGGCATAATAAGTTAGTATATTCTGCACTAACTAATAAGTTGGCAAGTGGGTTATTTGATGGTGATGCTTGATGAATAAAGAAAGGTATAGAAAAAGAGTTGTTGTAGAACAAAAGTTGTTGGTTTTGGTCCGAGTCTTTAGAAGCTAGTAGACGTTGGACAGTAATTGCTTTGGTAGTCTTGATTGTAAGTCATGATCCTTAATAATAAGCCTGGCACGTTTATCTTCCTATTTTTGTATCGGCTAAATAGCCTTGTTTCTCAATCGAATAAAGTATACCTTTTGCAGTAACTTTTGTCTTGTAAGAGCTAATTTTACAAGCTGCAACAACAGCCTTTTACTTCGAGCAGAAGGAATGAAAACAAATAGTAAACAATGATAAGTTTGCGTGGTGTTCGAACTTCAAAACAGAAATAATTCTTAGTTGTAACAGTTGTATCATAATGGCATTTGGTTGATGTTGATTGTAAGTTCAAGACAGAAATAGAAATGAGGGAGAAATTGCATGAACTTAGCTTCGATGGTGGTGGTTGTCTTGTTTGGTGCGTTGGACAGAAATAGCCATGAAGGAACAAAATTTTGATGATGGGTCATCGATGTGGTTCCAATTTGTTTCTTAGACAACACATAGCATAGCAGCTGCAAACCCAAGTGGTGAGTGGTGAAGGGTGGTTGTGAAGTTGGGATCAATCAAGAAGGATGATGGTTTATTTAGATGATTTGCTCGGCCAGAAAATGGAAGTAGAAAACAAAGATGTGTTGGGTGGGTGTGATGGTTCCTTGGTTCAAACTACGTTTAAAGACGAGAGAGATAGATAGTTCAGTCATCGTACCAGGGATTGAAACTGAAACTGAACCCAGCTGGATATTCATGCAACACACGATGTATCTTCTAGTTGTATTACAGTTGATTTCATGTAAAGAAAGATGCTTAGTTCAACTAGAGCATAATAGTGGTTAGTTTATGGTTGTGGTTGTGATTGATGGTGTGGTAGGAGAGATGATCTAGTCGATCACCATTAGTAGCAAATCAAAAGGGTGTTCTTGTTTATAAATAGAAATGAAACAGAGAGATAGATGGTTCATTTGTGCTAGTTCATCCTTGTATATATATATATATATGGATTAAGATAGATAGAAAGGTTGATTATATTGATCACTGATAATGCTAAAAACGAACATATATTTCATAGCATTATTCCTCAAGAAAGACAAGCTTTTAGTTGCAATTGTTCTATTTACAAGTAATATTCGTTTAAATAATAAAAGGTGAAGACAAAAGACAGATTCGACGAATTGAAGACGCAAACGACCAAAAAGCTCAAAAGTACAAAAGACAATCAAAAAGGTTCCAATTATTGATAAGAAACGTCTCGAAATTACAAAAGTACAAGATTCAAAACGCAAAGTACAAAATATAAAATTGTACGCAAGGACGTTCGAAAATCCGGAACCGGGACCAGAGTCAACTCTTAACGCTCGACGCAACGGACTAAAAATTACAAGTTAACTATGTATATAAATATAATATAATATATAATTAATTATATTAATTATATATATATATATATATATATATATATATATATATATATATATATATATATATATATATATATATATATATATATTATATTTATAAATAAAAACCGTCGGCAGAGAAAGACTCCAAGGGACTGAGCTGTAATTTCATTCTCCGCGACTCGCGGAGTTTGAAGGCCAAAATCGCCGCGAGTCGCGGAGCCCCCAGTTTTGAAACTCCCTATAAAGCAAACCGAAATCTGATCATTTTCATCCATCTTTTTCTTCTTCTTCTCATACGTAAATTATATATATATATATTTATAATTTATATTTTAATTTTAATTATAATTCTAATAATAAGGGTATGTTAGCGAATATTGTAAGGGTGTAAGTCGAAATTCTGTCCGTGTAACGCTACGCTATTTTTAATCATTGTAAGTTATGTTCAACCTTTTTATATTAATGTCTCGTAGCTAAGTTATTATTATGCTTATTTAAAACGAAGTAATCATGATGTTGGGCTAATTACTAAAATTGGGTAATTGGGCTTTGTACCATAATTGGGGTTTGGACAAAAGAACGACACTTGTGGAAATTAGACTATGGGCTATTAATGGGCTTTATATTTGTTTAACTAAATGATAGTTTATTAATGTTAATATAAAGATTTACAATTGGGCGTCCCTATAAATTACCATATACACTCAATCGGACACGATGGGCGGGGCATTTATATGTACGAATAATCGTTCATTTAACCGGACACGGAAATGGATTAATAGTTAATAAACTTGTTGAAACAGGGGTGAATTACATTCAAGGGTAATTGGTGTAATTGTTAACAAAGTAGTAAAACCTTGGTTTACACGCAGTTGATAACCTGGTGTATTCATTAAACAAAGTATTAAAACCTTGTTACAATTCGAATCCCCAATTAGTTGGAATATTTAACTTCGGGTATAAGGATAATTTGACGAGGGCACTCGCACTTTATATTTATGACTGATGGACTGTTATGGACAAAAACCAGACGGACATATTAAATAATCCAGGACAAAGGACAATTAACCCATGGGCATAAAACTAAAATCAACACGTCAAACATCATGATTACGGAAGTTTAAATAAGCATAATTCTTTTATTTCATATTTAATTTCCTTTATTTTATATTTAATTGCACTTCTAATTATCGCACTTTTATTTATTGTTATTTAATCGCACTTTTAATTATCGTACTTTTTAATTATCGCAATTTTATTTTATCGCACTTTTATTGCAATTTCATTATCGTTATTTATTTTACGCTTTAAATTAATTCTTTTATTTATTTAATATTTTACATTAGGTTTTAACTGCGACTAAAGTTTTAAAATCGACAAACCGGTCATTAAACGGTAAAAACCCCCCTTTATAATAATAATATTACTTATATATATGTTTGTATTTTTATAAAAGTAAACTAATATAGCGTTGAGCTTTGTTTAAAAAAGATTCCCTGTGGAACGAACCGGACTTACTAAAAACTACACTACTGTACGATTATGTACACTGCCTATAAGTGTTGTAGCAAGGTTTAAGTATATCCATTCTATAAATAAATAAATATCTTGTGTAACATTGTATCGTATTTAATAGTATTTTCGCACTAAAAATAATACTATTTTGTATACACCCCCTACGACATCAAGTATTTTTGGCGCCGCTGCCGGGGAACACTCTTAAACGCCGGAAGCGCAACGCTAATATATATAAAAAAAAAAAAGATTTTTAGTTAATTTTTATTAAAATTCGTTTTTGTAAAAATACGTTTTAATTATTCAAAAATATAAAAAGAAAAACAAAAATATAAGTATTTTTAAGATTTTGTTAAATATTTAAGTTTTATAAGTTTCTTTATTTTTATTTTAGTTTATAAAAATATAAGTTTTATTTAAATATCTTTTATTTATATAAAAACAGAAAACAGAAAATAAAAAAAATAAATAAAGAAAAACGCGTCGAATTTAATAAGCTGTCATCTGAATTTCTGAACCCCGCGACTCGCGGGGTTTTCTTTATAAATTACCGCAACTCGCGGAGTTTCTCTGACACGCCGACAGAAGCCCTAATTCAGCATTAATTACGGTTAATTATTAATTATTATTATTATAACCCTAACTAATTATTATTATTATAATTACTTTTACTTTTTATTTAATTTATATATTTTAGTTAAATTAGTTTAATTAAATTGTAAAATTAGTAGTTTTATTAAATAAATAATATAAAAATAATATTTTTATAAAAATTGTACTTTTTACAACTTTTTGTATATTTTTATATTTTGTCCCTTTTTAATCATTGTAGCGTAATATTTGTATTTTTCGCTCATATTTAATTTTAAACTTAGTTTTTGCCATAGTCATTTTTACTCCTAGATTTTTAGGCTTTGCCGTAGAATTCCTTAAGTGTTTTTTCTTTAAACTAAGATTTAGGTACTTTAGAATTTTGCGACGCCTTTTTAAGTTTTAGTTTCTTTTTAAATTATTTCCATTTGGGATTTAGTTTTTCCTGTAAGCTTTAATATTTTTAGACACCTTTTACTATGTATCAATTATCATTCCAATAATTAGTAATTTCAATTTGCGATTATAATTTTAAGTTAGTTGTAGTAATAAGGTTAGGTTAGTCAAGTATTTTTAAGTTTTTATAAGTTTCTTTTATTTTTCCGTCACCTTTTATTTTTCAACCATTTTTCTTTTTCGACCTTTTTCGACGAACTCTTTTTCTTTCTTATTTCTCGCTATTCTAGTTTTAGGACATAGATTTTTATTCTACTTCTTATCTAAATTTCTTAAAATTACGAAAATTTATTTTGAGTGGTTAAATTAATAGACATCAAAATTTTCTGGTTCGTAGTAATAGTTGGATTTGTACGTGGACCGGGTTATTGGAGCCAAACAGTCCTCAATTATATTGAGACCAAACGAATCCTGCCCCTCTGCTGCATCTTTTGGCTATTCGAAACGTGGGCAAAATCAGAAAAGTCTATTGATTGGATAACTTATTATAATTTTTCTTTCCTTTTTAAAACTAATAGGATATTCAGTGAATGCACCGAGCAAGACGTTCATCACCTTTTGTACGTTCACCACCTGTAACTAGATCAAGACATTTAGCAAATATTACCGCCGTTGATTTTTCTTTAGAATCGTCATCCAGTAGACCAAGTACTTCAGTTCAAATTTCCGATAATCCATTTTTTGAACCCAACCTCACAATTGAGAATCCGGAAAATATTCAGGAACGATTCGTAGATCCTGAACCATTAAACTTTCCTCCGGAGCCACCAATCATTCAAACAGAGATTGTTGAGGAACGAACCATTAAATCAGAATCATCTAGTGATACCGATTCAACAAATTCAATTATGGAGAATCTGGAACCTTTAAGTATGGAAGACCGAATGAGAGCTAAACGCACTGGCCAAGGTCACACAATTACTCATCCAGACATTAATGCGCCAGATTATGAAATCAAAGGACAAATTCTACACATGGTGACTAATCAATGCCAATTTAGTGGTGCGCCGAAGGAAGATCCAAATGAACATCTACGTACCTTTAATAGGATCTGCACACTATTTAAAATCCGAGAAGTGGAGGATGAACAGATATATCTCATGTTATTTACCTGGACTTTAAAGGGAGAAGCCAAAGATTGGTTGGAATCGTTACCTGAAGGGGCGATTGACACATGGGACGTTTTAGTTGACAAATTTCTTAAACAATTCTTTCCTGCATCTAAAGCCGTAAGACTTCAAGCATAAATTGTTACGTTTACACAGAAACTAAATGAAACTCTATATGAGGCATGGACAAGATATGGAAAATTGTTAAGAGGATGTCCGCAACATGGTTTAGACACCTGTCAAATAGTACAAATATTCTACCAAGGATGCGACATCACTACAAGAAAAGACATAGATATAGCAGCTGGTGGTTCTATTATGAAGAAAACCGAAACTGATGCTTACAAAATTATTGATAACACAGCTTCCCACTCACATGAGTGGCACCAAGAAAAAGATATCATTAGATCATCTAAAGCAGCTAGAGCCGATTCTAGCCATGACTTAGATTCCATTTCCGCAAAGATAGATGCTGTGGAGAGACGAATGGAAAAGATGACTAAAGATATTCACTCAATACGAATTAGTTGTGAGCAGTGTGGAGGACCACATTTGACAAAAGATTGTCTCAGTATTGAATTAACAATGGAACAAAGAGAGAATATTTCATACATAAACCAAAGGCCTGGAAATAATTATCAGAATAATTATCAACCGCCAAGACCGATTTACAATCAAAACCAGAATTATAACCGAAATATTCCATACAAAAACCAACAAGGTCCTAGCAATCAACAAGTATCCAATAATACTTACAATCAGCAAAGACCGAATTTTCAAAACAAACCACCACAACAAACCGATGATAAAAAGCCGAATTTAGAAGATATGATGACAAAGCTAGTTGAAACTCAAACACAGTTTTTCACATCTCAGAAACAAACCAATGAACAAAATGCTCAAGCATTTAGAAATCAACAAGCTTCTATTCAAAATCTGGAACAAGAAGTAAGTAACCTAGCAAGGTTAATAGGTGAAAGAAAACCGGGAAGTCTACCTAGTGATACAAATGCTAACCCCCGGAGTGAAACAGCTAAAGCCATTACCACAAGAAGTGGCACAACACTTAAACCACCTGAAATACCTGTAACTTCTGATAAAGCTATTCCTACTCCACAAGAACCACAACCTGATCAAGATAAGGAAAAAGAACCGGTAGTTGAAAAGGTTAATGAAGATAACACAGTTAAGGATAAACCTTATGTTAAACCATACCAACCACCACTTCCTTACCCGAGTAAAATGAAGAAAGAGAAACTTGAAGCCGAGCAATCCAAATTTTTGGATATGTTTAAACAGATAAATGTAAATCTTCCTTTCATTGATGTGATTTCAAGAATGCCTAGATATGCTAAATTCTTGAAAGATCTAATCTCAAATAGAAATAAAATGGAAGAACTCTCGGCTGTTACTATGAATGCTAATTGTTCAGCAGTGCTGTTGAATAAGATACCAGAAAAATTATCTGATCCAGGAAGTTTCACAATTCCATGTTTTCTGGGTAGTCTTAGTTCAATAGAAGCATTGGCAGACTTAGGTGCTAGTATAAATCTAATGCCGTATTCACTATACGCTAAACTAGACCTTGGAGAATTGAAACCAACCAGAATAAGCATACAACTAGCCGATAGATCAATAAAATATCCTAGAGGGATAATGAAGAACATGCTAGTTAAAGTTGGTACTTTAGTATTTCCAGTAGATTTTGTTGTTCTGGACATGGAAGAAGATTCTCAAGTTCCTCTCATATTAGGAAGACCATTCTTAAACACGGCTAAAGCAATGATAGACGTGTTCGGTAAGAAACTGACCCTAAGTATAGAGGATGAGAGTGTTACCTTTTCAGTTGATAGAGCAATGCAACAACCACAATCTGCAGATGATACATGTTATTATATTCAAACTATAGATGCACATGCAGAATTATTAGAAGAATTTCCAGAATTACAAGGAACAGGAGAATGTTCTTTAGGAGAAGGTAATGAACCAATTGATGAAGCTGAAATGTTAGCTACACTTATAGCTAATGGATATGAACCAACAACAGAAGAAATTCAAATGCTAAAAGAAGAAGACAGATATCGATACAAATCATCGATAGAAGAACCTCCGAAATTAGAGTTAAAGCCACTTCCAAACCATTTGGAATACGCTTATTTACATGGTGAATCTGAATTACCTGTAATAATATCGTCTTCTCTTACTGAAAATGAGAAATCACAACTCATTTCTGTGTTGAAAGCTCATAAACCAGCCATTGCATGGAAGATTCATGATATTAAAGGAATAAGTCCTTCGTATTGCACACATAAAATCCTTATGGAAGAAGGTCATAAAACGTATGTGCAACGCCAACGAAGACTAAATCCTAATATGCAAGATGTAGTTAAGAAAGAGATTATTAAACTGCTAGATGCAGGTTTGATATATCCAATTTCTGATAGTCCATGGGTAAGCCCAGTTCAATGCGTACCTAAGAAGGGTGGCATGACTGTCATCACAAATGAGAAAAATGAGCTTATTCCTACTAGAACTGTAACAGGATGGCGTGTGTGTATTGATTATAGAAAATTAAATGACGCCACCAGAAAAGATCACTTTCCCTTACCTTTCATAGATCAAATGTTGGAAAGATTAGCCGGAAATAGTTACTATTGTTTTCTAGATGGATTTTCCGGATATTTTCAAATTCCAATAGCACCCGAAGACCAAGAGAAAACCACATTCACGTGCCCTTATGGTACTTTTGCTTACAAACGCATGCCATTTGGACTTTGTAACGCCCCTGCAACCTTTCAAAGGTGTATGATGGTGATTTTTCACGACATGATAGAAGAATGCATGGAAGTATTCATGGATGACTTTTCAGTCTTCGGTGATACATTTAAATCATGTCTAGTTAATCTGGAACGAATGCTAATTAGATGCGAACAATCAAATCTAGTACTTAATTGGGAGAAATGCCATTTCATGGTTAAAGAAGGCATCGTTCTTGGTCATAAAATTTCAAAAGAAGGAATTGAAGTGGATAGAGCTAAAGTAGATGTAATTTCTAAACTTCCACATCCCACCAATGTTAGAGGAGTTAGGAGTTTTCTAGGGCATGCCGGTGTTTACCGACGTTTCATAAAAGATTTTTCTAAAATTGCCACTCCTATGAATAAACTCCTAGAAAAGGATGCTCCATTCATCTTTTCAGATGAGTGTATCAAATCTTTTAATATTCTTAAAGAGAAACTCACTAATGCACCGATCATGATAACACCAAATTGGAATCTACCATTTGAACTAATGTGCGATGCAAGTGATTTTGCAATGGGAGCCGTTTTAGGACAAAGGATTGAAAAACGATTTCAACCTATATATTATGCTAGTAAGACATTACAAGGAGCACAAACGAACTATACAACTACTGAAAAAGAACTCCTTGCTATTGTCTTTGCTTTTGACAAATTTCGATCATATCTCGTTCTAGCAAAAACGGTGGTCTATACCGACCATTCTGCTCTTAGATACCTATTTTCAAAACAAGATGCTAAACCAAGATTAATCCGTTGGATCTTACTCTTACAAGAGTTTGATATTGAAATCCGAGATAAAAGAGGAGCAGAAAATCTCGCCGCTGATCATCTTTCTCGTCTTGAAAATCCCGAATTAGAAGTTCTAAATGAATCGGCCATACAAGACAACTTTCCTGATGAATATCTATTGAAGATAGATTATAAAGAAATCCCATGGTTTGCAGACTATGCAAACTACTTAGTTTGTGGATTCCTTGAAAAAGGATTATCGTACCAAAGACGAAAGAAATTCTTCAGTGATATAAAACACTATTTCTAGGAAGATCCACATCTGTTTAAAAGTTGTCCCGATGGAATAATACGCCGATGTGTATTTAGAGATGAAGCTAGTAAAATATTAAACCATTGTCACACATGACCAACAGGAGGGCATTATGGGCCTCAACTAACAGCAAGAAAAGTTTATGAAGCTGGATTCTATTGGCCTACAATTTACAAAGACGCACACCTTCTTTGCAAATCCTGTGATGCATGTCAAAGGGCCGGAAAAATAAGTCAACGTGATGAAATGCCACAAAATGTCATCCAAGTATGTGAAGTATTTGACATTTGGGGTATTGACTTTATGGGTCCATTTCCAAAATCTCATAATAATCTATATATACTCGTAGCCATTGATTATGTATCTAAATGGGCGGAAGCACAAGCTCTCCCAACTAACGATGCACGAGTTGTAGTCAACTTTTTAAAACGTCTTTTTGCAAGGTTTGGAACACCGAAAGCTTTAATAAGTGATCGGGGTACTCATTTCTGTAATAATCAACTTGAGAAAGTTCTTAAAAGATATGGAGTAACTCATAAAATCTCCACCGCATATCATCCACAAACAAGTGGACAAGTTGAAAATACCAACTGAGCTTTAAAACGTATTCTAGAGAAAACCGTAGGATCAAATCCGAAGGAATGGTCCATTAAATTGGAGGATGCACTCTGGGCTTTTAGAACATCCTACAAAACTCCAATTGGAACCACACCTTTTAGACTTGTTTATGGAAAAGCATGTCATCTTCCAGTAGAAATTGAACACAAGGCATTTTGGGCTTTGAAGACATGTAATCTTGATTTACATGAAGCCGGACGTCTACGATTAAGTCAACTAAATGAATTAGAAGAATTAAGACATGAAGCATACGAAAATTCGTTAATCTATAAAGAAAGAACGAAGAAATGGCATGATAAAAGAATCAGAAGTTCAAAAGAATTTAAAGAAGGAGACAGAGTTCTTCTTTTCAATTCACGATTCAAGCTATTTCCTGGAAAATTGAAATCAAGATGGTCTGGACCATTCATAGTCAAAAGAGTTTTCCCATACGGAACGATAGAATTAATAAATTCAAATGGGATTGAATTTAAAGTTAATGGTCACAGAGTTAAACATTACATACATGGTCCGATGGAAGTCGACAACGAAGTTAATCACAATTTCGACACCACAGCTAACTAAGTGTGGGGAGAATCAAGTCTTTAAAGGATAATATGTATTTCTGTTAGAGTTAGATTGTCTGTTTTCGTATAGTTCTCGAAAATGGAACCCGAATGGTCTTTCCCTAGCAGACCCTAAAGAACTAGTCTTCTCCCCCCATTCTGAATTTTTATTTTTTTAGGTTTTTACAAAATGAAGACTGCCTGTGAACTAAACCATGGTCTAATGCTACACGCTTTGATCACTAAAAGAAATAATGACATACTACCGAGTGAATTAGTATCAGTAATCAGAGAAAGAATGGACGGAGTTAGAAAAGAATCCAGATGCGAAGATAATAAGTTACAATTTGGTAAAGGAAAATCAAAATCCGCAGCGAAAAGAAGAGCACGACACCTAGAAAGATGTCACAAATGCGGAAAATGGTCACATGGAGGTAAATGTTCAAATAATCAAACCTATTCAAATACCGAATTTGTTACTTTATGCAGAGACGGACCGTTCATATGTTTAGAAGAAAAGACACTGAATGCTCGAGGTTACGCCTATGTAGCCATGGAAAACTAATTAAACCGACTATCTTATGAATGGGATAGATCATATAACTAAGAAATCTATTTCACAGGTATGTCTGTACAGTTTTTATTTTTATTTTTATTTTTAACCTTTTGATAATAAACGCTAATTTGTTCGCTAAAAAGTATTAAATTGGTATTGAATAAAATTAGGTTTGGCGACCGAAATTATTGATATCATTCAAAAATTTATTACATCACTGCGAAATTTAACGTTTATTCTTAAGGTATAAATATCTTCAATCAATCAACCCAAAATATTTCAAAAATTCGTCATGAGTTAAATTAGGTCTTGGAACCGAAATTACTTTACCGAAAAGAGGGGCGCATATTTTTGATAATATTTGATGGATTAAAGTGGGATAAAAAGACAAAAAGATTTTTAATTTTATTTTTACCATGTTTTTAAAATTAATATTTAAATCTTAAATTAATATTGTAAACTTTGTAAAAACAATATTTTTAAAATTGTAAATATTTGAAAAATTAATATAAGTTTGGTATGAATTTATAATATGAATTTTTAATTTAAGTTTGGTGTGAACTTTTAATTTTTAAAATATGAATTTTTAATTTTATGCATTTCAAATTTTAAGTTTGGTGTGAATTTTTAATAATAATTTTGAATTTTATATTTAAGTTGTGTGAATTTAAAAACAAAAATTTACTTTATCTCATTAAGTTAAGAATATGATTTTTAAAATTCGTCATAAGTTGAAGACTAGGTCTTTGAACCGAAATTGCTTTACCTGAGGGAGGGACGAGAACTTTTATTATCATTATTTTTAATCTTATTGAATTAAAGTATGCCAAAAACATTGAAAAAACTCAAAAATCGTAGCTTTTAAAACAATCGCTACAAAAAGACAAATTTTAAAATTTTGTCGAAGGACGGACTAGGACATCGATCCGAAACGACCTCGTCATAAATAACAAGGGAAACAAAATTTTAAAAATTAAGTACTTAATTGTTTTATAAGTTAATGATTATAAAAATATATATATATATATATATCAAACTCCGCGACTCGCGGAGTTTGAAGGGTTATTCACCGCGAGTCGCGGAGGGACTAAAAATCAGAAAAAAAATATACCCGCAGAACAGATCAGTCCCCAACCCAAAACAAAAACATACTGCGAATTCTGCACGAAAAAACCCGAGAAAAACCCCCCAAAATCACAATTTTTAACCGTTAATCACCAAATCTTTTGCTAAAATCATGTTGAGAAGGATGCTATCTAAGAATTACTCAAGAAAAACGGTAAATTTCTACACCTAAACACCATTTAATCCGAAATTTGGTGTTCTTGAGTCATTTTTTTCCCAATTTGATTTTGATGCTTGTTAGTGTAATTAGGCTTAAATTGTTTATGTATTATGCTTGTATAACCTAGATTGATGCTGTTTAACATGATTAGAAGCCTTAAACTTCAAATTTTGAATAATCTAGGGTTTGTGTTCTTGAGCAAATTTGGGGCTTTTTGATATAAACAGGTTATGGCAGATTTTTGTCATGAATTGTTGCTAAATTGAGTAGTGTAACATGTCTAGGTAGTTAAATGATCCAAACTTTAAGCCTAAACATGATTTTGAGAATTAAAGTGGACTTTTTCAAGTCTAAAAATTCATGAACTTGATTTTTGAAAGATAATGCCATTTGAGACTTGTTTAATTGCTAGTAATGATTATTTTGACATGTTATTTGAGTTGAATGCTTATGAACTTGGCGAACATTTTCGTATATGCTTATTTGAAAAAGTGTAGATTTGATAAAAATGTGAAAATGAGCTTAAGTTTGATATAAATTAATAATGTCATTGTAATTATTTTGATTGATGATTTTGCTGACACTAATGCATATTTGGATGCACAAAAATTGTGTTTGATGTGTTTTGCAGAATGAAAGGGGTGAATCTTCATCCCAAGCCCGCAATGCTCCTGCTGAGAATTTGGAACAACAGGAGGTGGATAACTACTACAAGCAGGATATACCTCATCCAGTCATGACCTTTTCTGATATGCACTTGGAAGAGTTGCACCCGAACCTGAGATTTGACAGACTTTGGATAGATTATCCAAAATATCAAAGGGGTTTGCATACTCTTCATTCTAAGGTTGTTGAGGTACCGAGGGTCATAGAATGGGGACCCTTAGAAGCTGTAGAATTGGCCGGGCCAATTAGGGAATTACTTGTACAGAGGTATGGTAATTCTTCTTTTAATGACTGGGTACGTTTATTCACCATGCGTAGACCTGTATATAAAGTATGGTGTGAAGAATTGTTATGTAGTATAGAGTTGAATGATCGGGTAGCTAGTTTAACCGATCGTTCTTTTATTAGATTTTTGTTAGGCGGTTCAATGCGCCACATGTATTTACTGGACATGACTCAGGCTTTACGTATATATACGCCTGAGGAGTTAGCGTCTGCCGATTGTAGAGGATTGATACTAAACGGTAGAAAGATAGATGAAAATTTTGATACACACGGTGTGTGGAGTCAAATGACAAGCCATCACCGTTTCAAAGGAGGAAATTACTCTTATTTGGATATAGATAGAGCCGAATTAAGAGTGATACATAGGTTTTTAGCTAATTCGATTACACAAAGGGGTAAGAACAAGGAAAAAGTAAATGAACAGGATTTGTTTTACCATATGTGTATTCGAGACCCACAAAGCGCTGTAAGTATACCATATTGTGTGGGTTATTATTTATCAGCTATGGTTCGGGGGATGCGACCGCATAGCATAATAGGAGGTGGTATTTTTATTACTTTGATTGGTGAATATCTCGGTGTGGATATAAGTCGGGGGGGATTATTAGTAGAAGAACCAGAACCCCGCGATACTATAGGTTTAAATGTATACCATGGTGCGAAAGTTTTGAAGAGGCGAAATAACGCCGCAGTACGATACCATGGTAGACATCCACAGGTGGAGAGAAACCAACAGCAAGGTAATGTAGGAGGGGGGAATGAGATGCAAGAAATGCAAAGGTTTATAGCTTCTCAGGAATACGAAAATGCTAGACAGAGAGCATTTGAAGATTGGCAAGTTCATCAGAACCAAATCATAGCTCATTGCCAACATATAGGTAGAAACTATATTCCTACACCGAAACCCATCTTCCCTCCCTGGTCTATAGAGATGCAGCCACCGTATCCTACGTATGACCCTGCCGAAGCATTCTATAGCACCTATGGTTATGCCTGGAACCCCTATTGGTACCAGTATCATCCCTAGTATACTTAGTTTTATTTATTTTGTAATTTGTAATTATTGATACGTTTAATACTTTTGTTAATATTGTAATCATTTTTATAATTATCTAACTTTTATTCTTAGATTTTAATAATTTTTGAATGTGGGGTAATATACCAAACTTCAAAAATATGTATATATGTTTGCAGTTTATCTTATGTACACAACAGGGTAAAACAACGCATTTTCAAAGACTGGCATTAAGTTCAGCAAAAACAACTAATTTTGACGACAAGATGCAAAATATATGTGAAATAACAACAAGACGGAATGAACAAATGATGTGCACCATTTATCATTCAGCAAACAAACGCCAATATATTTGGAAACTTTGGTAAAAATTTAATCATTTTCACACTAATCACCCTCAATAATTTAAATTGTTACTGATTTCTTGCAAATGAGGGCATTGCAAGATCTTAAGTGTGGGAAGGGGTTAAATTCTTTCGAATTTTAAAATTTTTATCTTAAACACTTGGTTACCATTAAAAATACTAGTAAAGCAGTAGTTGTATTAGAATCTAGTGCTCTCTGATAAAAAAAGAACAGCCCTAGTCTTATATACTAACTACCCAATTCTAGTAAAATTTTTCAA
Organism: Rutidosis leptorrhynchoides; assembly: GCF_046630445.1. Lineage (NCBI taxonomy): Eukaryota > Viridiplantae > Streptophyta > Magnoliopsida > Asterales > Asteraceae > Rutidosis > Rutidosis leptorrhynchoides. The sequence continues at coordinate 196,574,280 of NC_092334.1, forward strand.
AATTTTCAATTAAATGAACTAAAAATCATGTTTATACATATTTATGAACGATAAAACTAGGTTTTAACACCGAAATTATTGTTACCTCAAAAAGGACATAAATTGAGAAACAAACCAAAATGTTAAAATTCATTTAAAAGGGAATAGAGGACGATAAAAAGGAAAATAAAAGCCAAGTGTGGGAAAATTTACCAAGTTATCTTAAACATATGTCACATATATCTGTAACAAATAACTGAAAATACTTTTGCTTTGGACTAAACTAAACTGTTTTTACCCGATGAAAGAAAAGAAGAGATGGATCTACACGATGAATCAATTCCATCATTAAAAGGAAGTAAAGTCTTTCGAAAAAGAAACGCGCTTCTTGATTTAGGTCATGAAGTTGTCGTCCAGACCAGCTGTAGGTTGACGAAAAATCTAGAAAAGTCATCACTAAAATCAGCAGGAAATCCACGGACCTCAGCATTAAACAGGGTCGCCAAGTGGTCAGATTTATCCTAACCATGAGAAGTATTTATCTTGTACAATGGGGGGGGGCACCATGCAAATTAGCTGGATAAGACTAATGAATCAGATCCCCAGAAAGGATAATCTCCTTAAAGATTAAAAATCAGCTTTTAAGACTGATATTACTCAATCCTTGTGATTGACCTTAAAGATTGAGAATTCAAACTCATGGAATTCAATGATATCTAAACTCGAGCTTGAACGAGAAAATATTTTGATCAAAATTACAAACCGATTTGTTTTCTGAAAACCCTATTTTCAATGCGTTCATTACCATTGAACGTAAAATCCTAGGAATTCACCTGGAATTCATTAGGTCACCTGAACTAAATCGGGTGTCAATCGTAAGAACGGTGGTTGCATAGCATGGTCAAAGACAGGACCTTGTGCCATACCGAAAAATTATAAGGGTGAGCTTTACTATTGCTCCTACCAAGGATAGTAATTGCGTCCGACACGTTATAGACCATAATTAAAAGCATGTCAGGGGACATTGCCTTAACAGTTGCTTGTTCAACGCTTTCCTTTACAACCGGACGGTAGTTTACCGAAAGGTAATATACGGGACAAGTAAACTGGACGTGTTGCTTTCCAAATACAAGGTTAGCAAGTGGGTGACACAAAACCATAAGTTTTGAGCTAAAATTTTCAAATCTGAAACCCACCAAACCCACAAAAATATTTTGCAAACACCGGTAAAGGGTTATCCCGGAAAACTTATCTAGGGTAAAAACTAGATTTAATTTTCAAAAGATCAAATGTTTTCATAAAGATCCAATTTCCTTAATGGATCTAAATTTTTATAGTCATGTGAGACTGTAAACCATATCGTTACTACCATTGTTTATACCGTCGTAGAGAAATCACTGATGTACAAAGTGTGAAGAATAAAGAAGTGATTCTGGTATTTCAAGACGATATTGCTTGAGGACAAGCAACGCTCAAGTGTGGGAATATTTGATAATGCTAAAAACGAACATATATTTCATAGCATTATTCCTCAAGAAAGACAAGCTTTTAGTTGCAATTGTTCTATTTACAAGTAATATTCGTTTAAATAATAAAAGGTGAAGACAAAAGACAGATTCGACGAATTGAAGACGCAAACGACCAAAAAGCTCAAAAGTATAAAAGACAATCAAAAAGGTTCCAATTATTGATAAGAAACGTCTCGAAATTACAAAAGTACAAGATTCAAAACGCAAAGTACAAAATATAAAATTGTACGCAAGGACGTTCGAAAATCCGGAACCGGGACCAGAGTCAACTCTTAACGCTCGATGCAACGGACTAAAAATTACAAGTTAACTATGTATATAAATATAATATAATATATAATTAATTATATTAATTATATATATATATTATATTTATAAATAAAAACCGTCGGCAGAGAAAGACTCCAAGGGACTGAGCTGTAATTTCATTCTCCGCGACTCGCGGAGTTTGAAGGCCAAAATCGCCGCGAGTCGCGGAGCCCCCAGTTTTGAAACTCCCTATAAAGCAAACCGAAATCTGATCATTTTCATCCATCTTTTTCTTCTTCTTCTCATACGTAAATTATATATATATATATTTATAATTTATATTTTAATTTTAATTATAATTCTAATAATAAGGGTATGTTAGCGAATATTGTAAGGGTGTAAGTCGAAATTCTGTCCGTGTAACGCTACGCTATTTTTAATCATTGTAAGTTATGTTCAACCATTTTATATTAATGTCTCGTAGCTAAGTTATTATTATGCTTATTTAAAACGAAGTAATCATGATGTTGGGCTAATTACTAAAATTGGGTAATTGGGCTTTGTACCATAATTGTGGTTTGGACAAAAGAACGACACTTGTGGAAATTAGTCTATGGGCTATTAATGGGCTTTTTATTTGTTTAACTAAATGATAGTTTGTTAATGTTAATATAAAGATTTACAATTGGGCGTCCCTATAAATTACCATATACACTCAATCGGACACGATGGGCGGGGTATTTATATGTACGAATAATCGTTCATTTAACCGGACACGGAAATGGATTAATAGTTAATAAACTTGTTGAAACAGGGGTGAATTACATTCAAGGGTAATTGGTGTAATTGTTAACAAAGTAGTAAAACCTTGGTTTACACGCAGTCGATAACCTGGTGTATTCATTAAACAAAGTATTAAAACCTTGTTACAATTCGAATCCCCAATTAGTTGGAATATTTAACTTCGGGTATAAGGATAATTTTACGAGGGCACTCGCACTTTATATTTATGACTGATGGACTGTTATGGACAAAAACCAGACGGACATATTAAATAATCCAGGACAAAGGACAATTAACCCATGGGCATAAAACTAAAATCAACACGTCAAACATCATGATTACGGAAGTTTAAATAAGCATAATTCTTTTATTTCATATTTAATTTCCTTTATTTTATATTTAATTGCACTTCTAATTATCGCACTTTTATTTATTGTTATTTAATCGCACTTTTAATTATCGTACTTTTTAATTAGCGCAATTTTATTTTATCGCACTTTTATTGCAATTTCATTATCGTTATTTATTTTACACTTTAAATTAAGTCTTTTATTTATTTAATATTTTACATTAGGTTTTAACTGCGACTAAAGTTTTAAAATCGACAAACCGGTCATTAAACGGTAAAAACCCCCCTTTATAATAATAATATTACTTATATATATGTTTGTATTTTTAAAAAAGTAAACTAATATAGCGTTGAGCTTTGTTTAAAAAAGATTCCCTGTGGAACGAACCGGACTTACTAAAAACTACACTACTGTACGATTAGGTACACTGCCTATAAGTGTTGTAGCAAGGTTTAAGTATATCCATTCTATAAATAAATAAATATCTTGTGTAAAATTGTATCGTATTTAATAGTATTTTCGCACTAAAAATAATACTATTTTGTATACACCCCCTACGACATCAATCACAAGTGAAACATGAAATGGAAAAGCAAAAAAGAAGTGGGGTTGAAGTATTTGTTAACTTCTTGCACTCCATATCAATCAATTTGGAAAGAATTGGTAACCGAAAAGTAATCGAATATCATATGGTAGTAGGAATATGATGTGGGGATATGAATCCAAAATTAGTAATAACAAACTCAGTAATCACATTCAATAATAAAGATGGTGTCTTACTTAAATCACGGATACATATTCAATCAATTAAGAATAGTGAAGATCAATTAATAACAGTGACACTTTCACTTCAAGAATCCTAACTCCCACATGTTCAATTACAAAGGCAGCCATTTTTCTTATAATAATACAACTCAAAGTATTAATAGTTAATCATCCCGTGATTTTAATTTGTTATGTACCAAGAGTAGGAATCAATCAAGAAAAGAGAAGAAACAAAATATGTAGAAAGCAGATAGTGAAGGTTAACCAATTAGTACACTTATTTAACTTTTTAATGTTTATTAGTTGTTAAATTTTATGCTTTAACTTAAATTGAGAAGTTAAGTTTATATCATGTAATTGTTTATTTTATTCATTTGTACATTCTACTTAATAGATATTAATTTGTTTATTTTATGCTTATGATAGGTTTAATTATATTGCAAGTTATTTTACATAACAACTAAATCATATAACAGTTTATTAGTGTAATTCAAGTTATAATATATATACATATATATACATATCTAATTACAAACAGTTGTTCGTGAATCATCAGAAATAGTCGAAGGTCAATTGAATATATGAAACAGTTCAAAATTTTTGAGACTCAACCTAACAGACTTTGCTTACCGTGTTAAAAATATTAAATCGTATCGAGAGTTTGGTTTAAAATTAGTTGAAATTTTCTGGGTTGTCACAATTTCAAGATCTATCTTATATGTTAATCTATACATGATTCTTGAACACTTTGTCAGATTGCTTCAAATCTGAACTTGTGTCACCAAATAAAAATTAAAAATGACTTTTTCTTTGAAATAATTCATGAAAAATTTACTGGAAGTCTTAGACATACATATGATCATAATACTAATTTATGAGTTCCTGAGACTAAGCATAAGTTATTTTTTAGGTCATGAACTTCAAGTAAAATTTTGGACATCTCAATGATAATAGTTTTGTGTAGTTAACCACTTTAGTTCTTTGTTTAGCTTCATTTTAAGACATAGGACATGTAGAGAACTTAAGGTTATTAATCTAACATCAAGATCATAGTTAGCTATATAGTCATCATTGAGTGATTAAGCACTCTAGATCAAGCTTTTACACCATGAATGTTCTTGAAGATGACTAGAAATGATGAATAGAATTAAGTAGTTTGTTATACCTTGAAGATATATGATCTTAGGGCTTCACGAAGATGAATAAGAGAGGGTTTTAGATCTGTAAATATGAAGTGTGAGTGAGTTAGAGTGATTAAGGAAGTGAAGAATGATCAAAACGTGGATTATATAGTGGAGGTGATGGTGGACGTGGCAAAGGGAGGAGGAAGGAGGGGATGACTCATCTTGTTACCATTAATTGTTCATGCATAATCTAATGATTGTGTTTTGCATGAGATTTAGCTTAGGGATTAAGTATTGGATGTTGTATGATGATGATATGGATGCTGATGATGATGGACGATTTTGATGATGATGGTGGAAGAGTTCTTGTCAATTTTTGGTTCTTAAATGTACATGTACTTGTGTAGCTTACCTAATATATAATCTAAGGTGTTTATTTGTATGTTTAAGATTTAGAAAGTAAGCTTATATTAGGTTCTAATCAAGATAGGTAAAGGTTGGTTGAATGAAAATAATGGCTAAATATAAGTTGATCAAGACTAGGTGTGAAAATGATTAAGTGTAGAAAAAGTCTTAACTTATGATCTAATGTCCAAGTGAATTAGTTACAAGACTTTAATCTAAATACTTGATTAAACAAGACTTAATTGCAACCTTAGAGTCTTACTAATCCTAAAAACAAACCAAGATCTAATTCATCAAACTACTAGTCAAGTTGAAAATTCTAGGTCATGAAAGTTAGATTAAACAACTTGGTCAAAAAAGTTCGGGTTGTGACATTATCCACCCATCAAAGAAAATTTTGTCCCAAAATTTTGGATAGTAACATCCGTCGGCGTTGTGTTTGGTAAAAATAGATGTGGGTTGTGATGACCCGGGAATTTCTGATCAAATTTAAACTTGAATCTTATATGGTTTCGACACGATAAGCAAAGTCTGTAATGTTGAAGTCTCCAAACCTTTGAACTGTGTTCATGTTTACATTTGACCTTTGACTAATCCGGACGATTCACGAATAATTATTTGTAAATAAATATGTATATATATAATACTTTGATATTATAAATTTTAATTTAAACATTTAAAAATTCAATATGTAAAATAAGATATAAAATCATTATGTTGTACTTAAAATGAATTCATATATATATGTATGATTTCTATAGATAATTATTATAATATGTATATATGTAAGAATTTATTACTCAATGTAAGCTACTATATATATAATTATTATTTCCAGTATTACTAGTAAAATAAATATTAAAATCAGGATTATAAATATTATTGTTATAAATTTTATAGATATAGATATTATTATTACCAAAAATATTATTATGGTCATTATTATTATATTAAGAATATTAATATGATAGTTATTGATTAATGAGGTTAATTATATCATACAGATGATATACATTACATATCAGATATATGAATAAAATAAGGATACAGTATATTAATGTATATAAATGGTTTATACTTAAATAATTATAAATCGCGTATTCAGTTAAAGATTCGTTCCTGTGTACAATTGCTGTTAATACAAATCCAATGTAATGCAAACCAAAAGCCGTTAGCCATCTTAATCGATTAGGATATTTTTTCTTCTCAATTTTTGTTTTTGTCTGTTAGAAAGTCAATCATATATCAGATACATTCAATTATATCACCTGCTAAACACTTTATGTTATTTTATTTTATTCTTTCTGTACGATTTATGATCATGTTGATTTCACCTTACTACAAAACAAATTGCAAACGAATCAAATACTGTGCTAATATCTAGATTACGTCCTAAATTATACTTAATCTATTGCTACAAATTCGTTAAGAGAACATAAATCATATGAACCAAGAACACCACCCTTGACAAAACCACTTTCACCCTCATCACTTTCATTCATCAAACGACAACCATCTGACTTCACTTGTTGATTCTGTATTTCTGTTCTGGTACACTTCGAGCAACAACAACCATGAAACCACTGCAATCACGAACTACCTTGCAAATCACGAGCAAACATCATCGTTAATTTCTCTCTCTTTTTCTTTCTGCAGCCCGAAACCTTTGATTCATCTTCTTTCTGTTTTAATGCAACACGCGTATTATTGTTGTTGTCCCACTGTCATCGCTGCTGTCCTCTTTTCTGTTACATTCAACCAGCAAGACTATCTCTTTCATCTCTCTCACTTCTCTCTCTCTCTACAAATTTTCTTTTCTTCTCTTCTTTTTGATTTTCTGTTACTAACCGTTAGAACCACCACTGCAACACCATCGTGAGTCACTTAATTACTGGTACAATTCTTGTTTTCGATCAAACCATTTATATTTACTACTAGAGACACCCATCAGAACCATCATCGATCACCTTCATTAAACGAAACACACCTTCAACCTTCAAACTGCAACAATCATTTCTTCCTGTTTGAATTGATAAAGTAATAATAATGATGAAGAAGGACGGATTAATTCGATAATACTTTGATGATAATACCTGAAGATGAACCGGAACTGGACCGAGTTGTTGTTTCTAACTCACGACACAAACCCTCACTATTATTAAATCATTGGACACGAAACTCACCATAGCCCGTTAACCATTGTTACAAATGCTATTTCTGTTTTGTTTCACGTCGAACGCCAATACCATCACCCATAAACTAAATTGTTGTTGATATCAAAACTCGACAAGAACTTTCTCTCTCTCTCTTACTCTCTCTCATCTTCAAACCACATCATCGCCACCATCCTTACTGTCATTATTGCTGCTATACCTGCGTTTGTTCCTGGGTAAACCGAAATCCAAAAACCTCCCAAATCAATACAATAAATTGCTGCACCTTTGGTTCTTTTTAAAGTAAAGATGATTGCAAGGATTAAGATGATGGTATATAAAATAATAGCGAATGATTATGTTTGTGACAGGATGTATAAGTTGTCGATTGAATTGTGTTAGTAGAAGAATTGTGGGGCTGCTTTTATTTATTTTTTTTCTTTCTATTCGCAATACCACCGACAGTTCCTTCTCTTGTTTTCCCTTCGTTTTAATCGATTTGACCAACAGTCCCAAATGGATTCGATTCCTTTTATTTTTCTGTCGTTGGGCCATGTTACTTGTGACAATAGGTCGTATGGTATATGCTTAATTGGGCTGTCATGATGGGTTATAATGAAAGAGGAGGAAGAAAATGGAAAGAGGATGAATATAGGTTAAATAGGTTTCGGTTGCTAAATAAAACAGAAAAACCAAAATAGCTTAGGTGGTTAAGGTGTTGGTGGGTGAATGAGAGGTCGCGGGTTCGATTCTGAACAAGTACAGTTAATTCTTTTTGGAGCTTTTTCTTATGAGGTAGTATTATTATTATTATTATTATTATTATTATTATTATTATTATTATTATTATTATTATTATTATTATTATTATTAATATTTAGTATTAAGTGTTAGTTATTATTATCATTATCATTTTATTGAAAGTATCATTAATATTAAGAATTATTATTATTTTTTATATAAAGTCATCAAGATTACTAAATTTATCATTTAGATTATTATTATTATTATTATTATTATTATTATTATTATTATTATTATTATTATTATTATTATTATTATTATTATTATTATTATTATTATTATTATTATTATTATTATTATTATTTTTATCATTATTATTATTACTTTTATCATTAACATTATTATTATTAAGATTATTATAAATATTATGATTTTTGCAAATATCATCATTAATATTAATATTATTATCATTATTATTATTTTTAAAATTATTATTATTATTATTATTATCATCATCATCATTATTATTATTATTATTATTATTATTATTATTATTATTATTATTATCAATTTTAACATTAATGTTATTTTGTCATTATTGAAGTTACTATCAGTGTTATTATTTTCATTACAACAAATATTATTTATAAATATTACATATGGTATAATTGTAACTAATATTACAAGTTACTATGTTTTTATATTTTAACTAATATATTATTATTAAAACATTAATTAAATTATATATCTTATATATAATATAACCTAATATAAGTACTAATATAACTATACAAAAAGATATTAATATTAATACATTATAATATATATATATAAACTTAATTGATTTATATTATAATGTGTTAATATATATACTTAATATAGGTTCGCGAATCCGAGGCCAACCCTGCACTTGTTTAATGTCGTCATATGTATTTTTACTACAAAATACATTAGGTGAGTTTCATTTGATTCCCTTTTACTCTTTACATTTTTGGGACTGAGAATACATGCAAAAATTTTTATAACTGTTTTACGAAATAGACACAAGTAATTGAAACTACATTATATGGTTGAATGATCGAAATCGAATATGCCCCTTTTTATTAAGTCTGGTAATCTAAGAATTAGGGAACAGACACCCTAATTGACGCGAACTCTAAAGATAGATCTATCGGGCCCAACAAGCCCCATCCAAAGTACCGAATGCTTTAGTACTTCGAAATTTATATCATGTCCGAAGGAGGATCCCGGAATGATGGGGATATTCTTATATGTATATTGTGAATGTCGGTTACCAGGTGTTCAATCCATATGAATGATATTTTTGTCTCTATTCATGGGACGTATGTTTATGAAAAAATGAAATATGAAATCTTGTGGTCTATTTAAATATTGAAACGATTGTTATGATAAATTGATGAACTCACCAACCTTTTGGTTGATACTTTAAAGCATGTTTATTCTCAGGTATGAAAGAAGTCTTCCGCTGTGCAATTGCTCATTTAAAAGATTTTACTTGGAGTCATTCATGACATATTTCAAAAGACGTTGCATTCAAGTCGTTGAGTTCATCAAGATTATTATTAAGTCAATTATAGTTAGATATATTATGAAATGGTATGCATGCCGTCAATTTTTGATGTAATGTAAGATTGTGTTTTCAAAAATGAATGCAATGTTTGTAAAATGTATCCTATAGAGGTCAAGTACCTCGCGATGTAATCAACTGTTGTGAATCGTTTATAATCGATATGGACTTCGTCCGGATGGATTAGGATGGGTCTTCACAGTTGGTATCAGAGCGGTGGTCTTAGCGAACCGGGTCTTGCATTAGTGTGTCTAACTGATAGTCGTTAGGATGCATTAGTGAGTCTGGACTTCGACCGTGTCTGCATGTCAAAAGTTTTGCTTATCATTTTGTCGGAAATCATCTGCTTATTATCCTTAGGAAACTACCTGCTTATCATTCTTAGTCTAGACGCATCTTACTGCAACGATTGCATGAATAGTGTATAGACAAAATTCGTATCTTAGCATATCTGCTAATTCATATCTTAGCATATCTGTTACTGTAGATTTTGTATGATAGTTTCCGTAAATTCCTCCGTAACTTATGGGATTTTAGTATTATATACGCATATGTAAATTATGTATTGCAGGGTACTAATCTACATCCTATAATCTATTTCTTATAAAAAAATCCTTCATCTGATCGTACGAGATGAATCCCTCAACCAGTTCGAGTCCTTCAGATTCTGATAACTATTCCGATAGTTATTCAGACAGTTATTCTGATATGGAAACACACTTGATCTCCGAAAGCAGTATAATCGAAATGGATCAACCAATCGGCCATCATCAATTCATCTGATGAGTTCGTAGTCTACTTAATCATTGGAGACAAGAAGAAGGTGATCCTTTTCATCAATCGAATTCATCTCTTAGTGAAGAACCTGAAGCACTTACCAGCTAATCTATTCGAAACACCATATTCACCCTCATTGCCATGATATCCCACAACGATTATATTCTATCCACAATTATAGATCTTATTCATCAGCTCGTTCCGACCGACAATCACTCCGAAATAATAGAAGAAGTCAACGAACTTCGCGCTCGAGTTGTAGCCTTGGAAAATATGGTGCAAAACATACCAGCTTCAGCAACATCACCGGCACCAACAGTACCATCAGTAACAACACCCGTACCATCAACAAAATATGCTTCAACATCTCATTCTGTACCTCGATTATAATCATCATACTACATATCGTTCTACATCAATTATCTTCATTCGACATGGTGATTATGTAATCTCTAATGTTTTAGAGATTATATATTCTTGTTCAAACGGTAAATCAAATGAGTTTAATATCATATTGACTCATTAAATCAATGATTACATCTGAAGAAAAAATATATGTATATATATTTTTCATAAAGATTTTAATTAAAAATTCTTTCATACAAACTGTTAATGGTGAAAATATTTTAACGGGTAGGTAATACCCGAGAAATATTTACATTTCACATTAATAAGATACACTGTACATTCTTCGAATCTGATTCAACAATCATTTACTATCCTATTTACATCTACCGATATACGAATCCGTTCACCACAGAATAACCATTTTCATTCAAATTCAATTTCATATTTGGATTTTGACTTACCAGAATCCAACAAGTGGCATAATGAAGAAATAATGAACACAATAAAAATTGATTAGAAACAGACTAATTAACAATATGAAATTTTGTTAAGAAACCACGTTAACAAGATCCTAGCTAACTGTTCCTAGCTAACTGATTACATTTTATTTATAGCAGTTTATTTATTGCAATTTAATTATCGCAATTTACATTCTCGCAACTTTATTTATCGTTATTTAATTTCTGTTATTTATTTTACGCACTTTAAATATCGGGACACGTATACAAGGTTTTGACATATCATATCGACGCATCTATATATATTATTTGGAACCACCATAGACACTCTATATGCAGTAATGATCGAGTTCTCTATACAGGGTTGAGGTTGATTCTATAATAATATATATACTTTGAGTTGTGATCGAGTGTGAGACGTATACGGGTCACGACACCTATTAATTAATTCAAATATTATATTAAACTATATATGAATTATTGGACTGTCGACTGTGGATTATCGACTGTGGATTAATAACATTGGACAATTAAAATGAATCAAAATATTGATTATAACATATGAAACTAAACAATTCTTCAAGTTTGCCACTTGAATTCGTCTTAAATCTCATTTGTATCTTTACGATTACATTCTGCGTTCAAACCTTTCATGATTCTTGAAAACACCTCAATCGATAGAATGAATCAACCGCACTTCATCTACGGAAGGAAAGATTTATGCATATAGTTATGCACCTGAGAAACTCTCGGCGACTGAGTAAAAGTTTAACATGTAACCGCGTCAGATCCTTTGGCATTTATTAGCAAAAATAACTTTGCGATCCCTTCTCAAGGTAGCCAATTTTGTCACAGCTCCAGCAAGTCAACTTCGACTTTTCATTCGAAGTAGCCTTACTATAATCCTGATATATACGATTACCCTTTTAATACCGGAGAATTCTTTTATATCCCACCATATTATCAGTAGACGTATCAGCAACCTCGTCGCTCCTTGGCTTAAATCTCTTTGACAAATCATTATATTTATTCATTGAAACCCTATCATATACTCATCCGCATCTTGTAACGAGAACTGCCATAACAATTACCGAGAATCAGCAACCAGTACTTTGAAAACTCACAGTATATCTACATCAACATCAACAGTTATATGTATAACATTTATCTTTTTGAATTATGGTCTTTCATTCTGAAATTCTGAACAGCACTCAGTCTACAAATCAATATTCTGAATGTTGAAAAGGCTGAATGAAGTAGCAAAAACTGTAGACAATCGTAAACGACCTTAATCATCGGAAGTTTAATGATAAAGAATAGTATGTTAGAAAAGCCCAGAAAAATTGGAACTGAAAAACGGATTGAGCTAACCGCGAAGGAGACCAAGGACAAATACAAGGACCATACCCTATATTCAAAGGATCTAGATGATTATGTATCCGATGAAATCTTTAGAGAATATCCTACTCCGAAGTCATGTTAAAATCTTGCGAAAAATCTTTCTTCATCAGCCATCGAACTTAGAAATTCCAAAATATCATCATCAATATCTTCGATATTTCTGAGGATATTTTCATAAATATTCTCGTCCGAAATTATATACCTCCTCGTGTTTCCTGTGTATCATTATATTGGAGACATTCAATAGAAAATTTAGTATCGAAAAGCAGATTATGCGAACCTAGGAAGAAAACCGTGGACAAATCACAAAGAATAAGTTTGACTTCAAAGAATCCAAATGATTCAATGTCTGCTAAAGTCTTTAGTGAATATCTTGCTCCTTACTCTAAACCCTTGCAGACAATAGTTTCTATCATCCTCTGATCTTAGATATTCCGAGATATTATCGTATCTTTCATTATAAATATCCTCCATATTTCTGGAGATATTTTTTTCTTATCTGAAATCATTAATCTCTTCGTGCTATCAGTATTACATCATATAGAAACTGTTAGTTTCTATATTCTGTAAACTTTCAAGCTTAAAATATGAATGTTATTGAAGTAATGTTGGGAACTGATGCTTGAGTTAGCATAATATAATGACACTTGATCAACGTGATTATATTACAATAAGTCATGCTGAGTTTCTAATGGGACGTGATGATTCACAGATCATAACGTCATCATGTGCCATGTTACATGCCTCTTATATTTTATCTGCTATATAAATATATCAAGAACATATTTTCTTGATAGTTCTATCTTTCTCGGATATTATGGTAATTTGACGAATCAAGATCGTGATATTACTATCTCTTTCTTAGAACATTAACTATGTTCATTTCGAAATTCATATTTATGAATTCTAGATCATTATTCGCTTGATTTAAAGTCGGGAAGAGAAAACAAAAGCATGGAGATCCGAAATATAAAGGAGGATATAAAGCCCGATAACAACCCGAAAAATTACAAACCGTGTATGTCAATGTTTATTGCAACATAAAGACACGGGAAAATTAAAAACACTAAAACCCTAAGGGCAAAGTAGAAGTAAGCAGATTTCTCTGGTGAAAGTTGAAAAAGGAGAATGGTGGTTGTAATAGTAAGAATAAGGACAAGGATCAGAACTGAATTTAGCATTTTCATAAACTTTTGGATATGGGGATTTAATATAGGAATGGTAAAAGTAACAGAATGGAAGAAGTTTAATTTATAATGGAAAATATCAGACAGATTAATCGAGGTAGATCACCGTAATTAATTATAGAGATCTTAATTTCCTTACTCGCCGAAGAATCAAATCTTTTAGATTTTGAAGATTTTCTTTAAATCCCTTGAATTTCGGAATTCAACCAAGTCTACGTCAAAAGGTAAGACGCACCTTATTTTCTAAATTCGACCCTGACTACGTCAAAAGCTAAGGCGAATCTTATTTTTCCTTATTTCAATCTTTTGTGATAGCTTCATTCGTGCTCTTCGATTAATCGAATCATTTTATCCATATTACTCAATGATGATAAAACTCTATTTATCAGCTCATATTCGTCAGGAAAACATATTTATTGTTAGCCATGACGATCTCACTCAAATTTCGGGACGAAATTTCTTTAACGGGTAGGTACTGTGATGACCCGGGAATTTCTGACCAAATTTAAACTTGAATCTTATATGGTTTCGACACGATAAGCAAAGTCTGTAATGTTGAAGTCTCAAAACCTTTGAACTGTGTTCATGTTTACATTTGACCTTTGACTAATCCCGACGATTCACGAATAATTATTTGTAAATAAATATGTATATATATATAATACTTTGATATTATAAATTTTAATTTAAACATTTAAAAATTCAATATGTAAAATAAGATATAAAATCATTATGTTGTACTTAAAATGAATTCATATATATATATGTATGATTTCTATAGATAATTATTATAATATGTATATATGTAAGAATTTATTACTCAATGTAAGCTACTATATATATAATTATTATTTCCAGTATTACTAGTAAAATAAATATTAAAATTAGGATTATAAATATTATTGTTATAAATTTTATAGATATAGATATTATTATTACCAAAAATATTATTATGGTAATTATTATTATATTAAGAATATTAATATGATAGTTATTGATTAATGAGATTAATTATATCATACAGATGATATACATTACATATCAGATATATGAATAAAATAAGGATATAGTATATTAATGTATATAAACGGTTTATACTTAAATAATTATAAATCGCCTATTCAGTTGAAGATTCGTTCCTGTGTACAATTGCTGTTAATACAAATCCAATATAATGCAAACCAAAAGCCGTTAGCCATCTTAATCGATTAGGATATTTTTTCTTCTCAATTTTTGTTTTTGTCTGTTAGAAAGTCAATCATATATCAGATACATTCAATTATATCACCTGCTAAACACCTTATGTTATTTTATTTTATTCTTTCTGTACGATTTATGATCTTGTTGATTTCACCTTACTACAAAACAAATTGCAAACGAATCAAATACTGTGCTAATATCTAGATTACGTCCTAAATTATACTTAATCTATTGCTGCAAATTCGTTAAGAGAACATAAATCATATGAACCAAGAACACCACCCTTGACAAAACCACTTTCACCCTCATGACTTTCATTCATCAAACGACAACCATCTGACTTCACTTGTTGATTCTGTATTTCTGTTCTGGTACACTTCGAGCAACAACAACCATGAAACCACTACAATCACGAACTACCTTGCAAATCACGAGCAAACATCATCGTTAATTTCTCTCTCTTTTTCTTTCTGCAGACCGAAACCTTTGATTCAACTTCTTTCTATTTTAATGCAATACGCGTATTATTGTTGTTGTCCCACTATCATCGTTGCTGTCCTCTTTTCTGTTACATTCAACCAGAAAGACTATCTCTTTCGTCTCTCTCACTTCTCTCTCTCTCTACAAATTTTCTTTTCTTCTCTTCTTTTTGATTTTCTGTTACTAACCGTTAGAACCACCACTGCAACACCATCGTGACTCACTTAATTACTGGTACACTTCTTGTTTTCGATCAAACCATTTATATTTACTACAAGAGACACCCATCAGAACCATCATCGATCACCTTCATTAAACGAAACACACCTTCAACCATCAAACTACAACAATCGTTTCTTCCTGTTTGAATTGATAAAGTAACAATAATGATGAAGAAGGACGGATTAATTTGATGATACTTTGATGATAATACCTGAAGATGAACCGGAACTGGACTGAGTTGTTGTTTCTAACTCATGACACAAACCCTCACTATTATTAAATCATTAGACACGAAACTCACCATAGCCCGTTAACCATTGTTACAAATGCTATTTCTGTTTTGTTTCACGTCGAACGCCAATACCATCACCCATAAACTAAATTGTTGTTGATATCAAAACTCGACAAGAACTTTCTCTCTCTCTCTCTCTCTCTCTCTCTCTCTCTCTCTCTCTCTCTTACTCTCTCTCATCTTCAAACCACATCATCGCCACCATCCTTGCTGTCATTATTGCTGCTATACCTGCGTTTGTTCCTGGGTAAACCGAAATCCAAAAACCTCCCAAATCAATACAATAAATTGCTGCACCGTTGGTTCTTTTTAAAGTAAAGATGATTGTAAGGATTAAGATGATGGTATATAAAATAATAGTGAATGATTATGTTTGTGACAGGATGTATAAGTTGTCGATTGAATTGTGTTAGTGGAAGAATTGTGGGGCTGCTTTTATTTATTTTTTTTCTTTCTATTCGCAATACCACCGACGGTTCCTTCTCTTGTTTTCCCTTCGTTTTAATCGATTTGACCAACAGTCCCAAATGGATTCGATTCCTTTTATTTTTCTGTCGTTGGGCCATGTTACTTGTGACAATGGGTCGTATGGTATATGCTTAATTGGGCTGTCATGATGGGTTATAATGAAAGAGGAGGAAGAAAATGGAAAGAGGATGAATATAGGTTAAATAGGTTTCGGTTGCTAAATAAAATAGAAAAACCGAAATAGCTTAGGTGGTTAAGGTGTTGGTGGGTGAATGAGAGGTCGCGGGTTCGATTCTGAACAAGTACAGTTAATTCTTTTTGGAGCTTTTTCTTATGAGGTAGTATTATTATTATTATTATTATTAATATTTAGTATTAAGTGTTAGTTATAATTATCATTATCATTATATTGAAAGTATCATTAATATTAAGAATTATTATTATTTTTTATATAAAGTCATCAAGATTACTAAATTTATCATTTAGATTATTATTATTATTATTATTATTATTATTATTATTATTATTATTATTATTATTATTATTATTATTATTATTATTATTAGTATTATTATTAGTATTATTATTATTATTATTTTTATCATTATTATTATTACTTTTATCATTAACATTATTATTATTAAGATTATTATAAATATTATTATTTTTATCATTATTATTATTACTTTTATCATTAACATTATCAGTTGACATGTGAGATGATTGATTTTGCAAAATATCCATTTTGATTTTACGTTCCTTTGCATCATACTCACTCAAATCAGGTTTTGGATGCGTGTGTTGTTTTAAAGACTTCATTGGTTTCTTTAAAAGACTTTCCTTTGTATGTTTTGACATTAACATCAGAGGAAGTTTTTCAGTAGAACAAGAACCATCTGGATGATGTACCTTCTAAACAATAAATTGCTTTGAAGGTGCAACTTTTGAAACACTTTTCTCATGTTGAGAACGAAAAGTATTTTTAAGAATGGTAATGGGTTTAGAAGGATTAGATTATTGTTTCCCCTTAACCTTCTTATCAATCCCTCCAGCACACTCAAACGTTATTCACACAAAGCATCCTTAGAAGTGAGCCATTCGCACAAGTAGAAGACAATTGTGATGTGTGTACTTGTAAAGAATCATGATTATGTGTGTTAGCCATCTTTAGTAGAACTATCTTACGATTTAGACTTTGAATCTCAAGACACAAGTCCTCAGCAGAAACTACAACTTCAAAATCCTTAAAAGCATAAGTACATTATTTCCTAGGAAGTGGTGGAAGTTTATCACACATCTTAAGCATTTGTGTCAAAGATTGATGCGTAAGTTGCAATTCAATGCTTTCTCTTTCAAGTTTATCAACTAGATGATTCAAGTTTAACTTCTCAGGCTTCTTGTCCTCTGGTTCTACCTTAAGTTCAACTTTTGGTTCTACCATAGATTCTACCTTTTCATCTAAAGCCTTTTGACCTAGTAATTTTGACTTAGCAAGTTTCAACTTATTTTCAATCTTGTCTAATTAAGTTGCAAACTTTTTCATTAAGTCATTCAATTCATGTGCTAGGTCTTCACCGATTTTAACTTTAGAAACAGAACATGCACTTAAGGCCGATAGAGTTGGTTTTGCTTCAATATCAAGAGGCATACTAGAACTAGGATTGCCAAAAACTTCATTTTATAGCATCAAGATGTATTTTTCTAGCATGAGTGTAGGAATTTAAACCAATCTACGTAAAGGCACATAATCAGCATGTTGCATATTCTGTTCATGTTTAACTTGTTCATGCAAGAAACTAGGATGTGATTTACCCAATTTAGCATTAATCTTTTCATACATTAAGTTAATTTGATAATATTTCTTAGATGAACGATTATTAATTACATTATCAAAATCAGCATCAGATGAATGCACAAAATGATATGGTAAACCAGCTTGAAAATAATCAGAATGATATAATTCCAGGAATCTTTTTGGAAATATCATCCAACGCCGTGGGATCTTCATACCCAACCCCCCACTTATCACCATGAATCATTTTCGGTCTATATTTTTTGCTTTGAAAGTTTCATGTTAATGATAGCTTTCGATTGTTCTGTTCGATAGAGTTTTTTCTCGTATCAAGCAAGTTGAGCTTTCATTTAAAGAGAATCTTTAGTGAATAGTGAAATTTCAGATTTCTTTTAATTATGGTTTCTTCCAATTGATTGATTTTCTTATTTAACTTGGAAATTGTGGGTTCATGTTGTTCTTTAAGGTCGAAAAGATCTTTTTCTAAGAATTGAACTTTCTAAGCAAGACGTTCAGATTTCAAACGATAATCCGTTCTTTCAATCTTAATTGGAAGTATTGACTTTTTAAGTTCTTCCAACTCAGTATCCATGGAGTTGAGTTGGGTTCTCAATCGATTCACTTCCGATTGTGAATTGGATGATGAAGAAGATTTAGTCTCATTAAGTTTGATTTTATCTTTTAAAGTTCTGTTTTTAGTTTTCAAACCTTTTACTTATTTTGACATTGAGACTAAATTCTTCATCATGTCATTTTGCATTTTCACTAAATCAGTTGGGATCTCAGTAAATTGTAATTCATCATCATCAGATGTTGAGTCAGAGTTCTCCATTGTTTCCTTTGCTTTGATTTGCTTGGTCACCTTGCAAACATTAACATGTTCCACCTCAGAATCTGAATCATCTGTCCAGTTAAACCAAGTAACATCAACCAGTTTTAGCTCTCCCCCAGTGTCCATGACTATTGCCATCAACATCTTCTTCTTGTAGTAAGCTGCATCTTTCTTTTTAGGCATCTTGCACTCACGGGAGAAATGGCCATCTTTGCCATAATTATAATATATTGAATCATCCTTCTTGGAATCATCAGCATGTTGATGTTTTAATGAATCTGGTTTCTTGTAGTAGGAGGAAGAAGATTAATTCTTGTGTTAGTTTCTTGATTTTCTTTAAACTTGTACTTGTATAAGGCTTTGGTGAACATAGCAGCCATCTTGACTAGCTCAAGGTGAGAATCATCAACATCCAAAAGGTTGAGCCCTTCAGAATCAGTTGATTCTTCAACATGCACTTTCTTGGATAAGCTTTTGGAAGTGGTGTAAGATTTGCTCTTCTTCTTAGCAATGAGGGCAAGTGGATCACCCGGAGAAGACTCTTTCCTTTCCTATTGAAGTTTAGACACGGCTGGTTGATAATGCATAAGGACTCCAACACGCTCATGAATATTTAGCTTTTCAATCTCTTTGGTAGATTAAATGATGGTTCCATATGGAAGTCAATCAGAATTGAGCTTTTGGAGAAACTTCATGTTGATCTCAGCATTCACTTTAGTAATCTTGCACCTTTTCAACTCATTCAGAACACCATTGAAATGTCAGTAGGTATCCTCGAGTAGTTCTTCAGGTTCCTGCTTGAAATCTTCATAAAATCCTAGAGCCTTATTCAGTTCGGTGATATCAGACATGTCATAACCTTCTTGTTGTCATTTGATCTCATCCCATATGTCCTTAGCAGTAGTGTTGCTATCAACATTTTCAAACAACTCATACGAGATGGCTTGCATGATGATAGCTTCAATATCACCCTGAGCTCTCTCACATTTCTCTCCAAAAAGCTCATAGGCTGGAATTGGTATACAAGTTTCTGGATGGAATTCTGTAAATGGACCTTCTTTTAAAGAAGCCCATATGTACTTTGCCTCTCACCCTTGTAGTCTATGTACTGAGTGGATCGATGAAACCACTGGTTATACTTGCCATTAAACAACACTGGAGGTCTGGAATCTGATCCGATGATCAATATATCTTGAGTAGACATATTGAAAAAATCTGAGGTAGGTTCGGTAAAGATTCGGTATATCACACAATCCAAGATTCTGGTTCAGAAAAATGTAACAAAATGTCAGATTCGGCATCTGGTTTGGTACTGTAGTAGACTCGGTATCTGGTTCGGTACTGTAGCAGATTTGGTATATCAGATTCTGTATTAGAAACTGATAAGAATGACAAGTATCACACTCAGATTTGGTAAAGATTCGGTAAATACAGAATATGAATCCTTAGAACACTTAAACCCCAAATATACCAAGTATAACATAAATTCTGGTTCGGTAGCCAAATTCTATAAAATTTTAACTCGAAAGAATCCAATTCAATGCCTAACACTTTGAAACAGACTCGATAAACTTGCTGCACAAGGAAACAAGTTAGTAACAAAAAAATATCAATGAAACCGAGTGTGTATGATACCGAATGTCAACTGTAGCAGTTGATAAACCGAGTCTAAGTGTAAAACTTAGAAAAACAATCGAATTATTACTCAAACCACACCAATTAGCTGCGTTTACTCAAACCGAATGTGATAGAATCACAAACACAACACATTTTACAACAATTAAAGAGAATTTCTGACTTTGAAGCAGACTCAGTATGGCAGTTAATATACCGAATGTTGATCAGATCTTCAAAAATTGAAGAATTGATGAAATTGAACTGTCAAATTTATAATTAAACACCTCCCCCTCTGATCTTCACTTAAACACAGAATCAAGCTTGAATTGATCAAAACTGAGAGTTTTAGTCACGAACTCAAAAATTCAGCTTTATTCTTCATAATTGTTGTTAAAAAGCTGTAATGATGATCGAAACACTTTCTAATACACCTAATTAACCTTCGCTGAACTTATCACAAGAATCTGAACGTCATATTATCACTTTCGATGATACCGAATGTGATTCAATCTAACCGAGTGTGAACACATTCTGTAATCTTCAATCTCTGGATCGATATAGTGACGTAATATCATTGCCTGGACGCTTTGATACCAAATGATAGGTTAGATCATAGTGAGAATTGAAGATGTGATAGATTGAGTGAGACTCGATAAGGTAAGAACAGACTCGGTATTAGAGAGAATCGATAAAATTACATTTCACAGCTTCTTAAACTCGTTTACTATGCAATGGCTATCTAATTAGGACTACTAAGGTTCCTTATATAGCCATCTTCTAAGGAACCATCTAATAAGCTTGTTTCACATTAATACTATACACATTTCGGGGTCATAACAAATTATAACAGAAAAAACGTATGTAATGTATACATGCCATTAACAAATCAATTATTAATTCCACAAAACGTCTACTAAAATGCAAACTATCGATAACTCACAAATCCGACGTAACGTGAGGGTTTACCACTAGTTAATAACAATAACCACTGAAGTGAAATCAAATTGTAGAATATGAAGATATATTTAATAATCATAAGATATTATGTATGACATAAAAAAGTCTTATTAACTATAAAAGTGACACATAGAAAATTTACTTAGGTGTCAAAAAGATAAACTATCCACATAGGACAATTACTATCGTCTTTTAATTATATAGTAATATTATTAAATATTAATTGGAATTCGAGTTGAACAAGTTTTCTCATGACAAATGTTATATGATGAAAAGGTGGTGGGTCTTCCACATAGTGTGGATCCCGTCATTTACTCAAATATTACTTGTTTAAAAATATATATCTTTCGATATTCAATATCTATTAATAGCTACAAATATTTTGGTTGTTTTATAATTTAAAATATGCGTTTTGGCAAAGGAAAGTTGTGTTAAATGCAATATAATTTAGGGGTAAAAATTGTATTTGTATAGGGCTAAAAATTGTAACTATTCAGGGGTATGCAGGTTAACTTTGAGGGCTAAATTGTAACTTCTCAATTTAATATAATAATCACTAAATAAAACTTACCCATTTTTTTGACGTGTAAGACCCTGACCTTATTTTCAGCAAGTAAGCGCGCCACGCAAAGGGCTGCGCACCACACAAATGTAGTTGGCAACGTGGACCCGCAATTTTAGTGTTTTAATGAGGGTGTTTTGGTCTTTTCACTTGGGTGTCAGTTTGGAGCCACTAAAACTGATCCAAGGCTCACTAAAGCCTCATTTCTTATCCACAAAAACCCTCTCATCTTATCTTAGAGAGAGAAACCTATTTTTAGTGAGAGAAAGCTTGGAATCTTGAAGAAGGGTTTGGATTTTTAACAAAGTCCAAGTATTAAAGTTGTTCATCTCGTTCTTGGGTACATTTTTGTAGTGGTGGTAAGTTCTAACTTCAAATTTCATTTGTTGATTTGAATTTCAAGTTAGGGTTTGAACTTGCATGTTCTTGAGAAAACCCATCTAGCTCACAAATGGGTGTTTGAAGCTAGTTGTAGGTGTTGTTGACTCTTGTTGGTGGGTTTTGGTTGGAAGGCTAATTGGCCATGTTAGGGCTTGTAATTTGGGTATAATCACTAGGATTAGTGGTTATGTTGGTGTTGGAACCCAAATGGGTGTGTTTGGAAGATTGATTTTGAATTGGGTCAAAAATTAGGGCTTGTAACTTAAATTGGGGAAGACAAGTGTCTAACACTTGTGTTTTAGTTTCATTTTATAGGACCATATTCACTAGTGTTAAGTGATTATTGGTTAGTTTGGGCATTAGTTGTGCTTGGGAGTGTAATTGGGTCATAATTGCACTAAAGGTAAATTTGGGTTGGCAGTAATCCACCCTAATTGTGTTGTTTGTTTATGTGATAAATGGAATATGTACTTTTCGTTGACGGATTTCGAATTTGGTTTGCATTCATCAAGGCGAAAAGGTGAGTGTAAATATATTATATACGTATGTATGCATAAGATGGGTACATGTGGGGTAGAGTGATCCTTGTGCGTCGGGGTTCACTTTACATGTATGTGGCATAATGAACCCTGTGAGTTTCGAGTCCACGTGGCACATTTGTGCGTGTTGGATTACCACTCGTGGGGTAGTCAATCTCGTGAGTTTCGGATTCGTATTGACAAATAGGTCAACCCCGATGATGTTGTTGAAGTGAGTTGGGTAGTGAATCTTGTGTAGTTCAGATTCACAATGTCGCGTGTAGTTCGGACATTCCCATTGTTGTTGATTCTCATGTAGTTAAACTTCACTAGGGATCATGTAGTTCGGCCAACCCTATCGTCGTGTCGATTGGGGTAGTGACTCTCGTGTAGTTCGGCTTCACCAGGGCTCGTATAGGTCGGCCAACCCCAGTTGTCATTGATATCAAGGTAGTGAATCTCATGTAGTTCAGATTCACTAGGGTGCATGAGTTTTCGGCTAACCTTGATATCGTTGCATTGAAGGTAGCGAATCTCGTATAGTTCGGATTCACTATGGCGCATGTGGTTTCGGCCAACCTTCATGTGGTTGAGGTTAAGGGGTTAACCTTGTGATTTTTGGGTAGACGCATATGTATATATATATATATATATACATACACACACACACACACACACACACACACACACACACACACATATATATATATATATATATATATATATATATATATATATATATATATATATATATATATATATATATATATATATATTGTTGTGTTGTAGCAAATCTTGCGAATTTGACATGGCGGTATGTAGCGTTTAGTTTTCTTAGTTATACATGGATGTGGTATGTGTTTATTACTTTTGTTGATGATATGTATTCATTTTATGCATATGTATGTATATAGTATGTTTATCCTCACTAAGCTTTTATAGCTTACCCTCTCGTTGTTTATATTTTTATAGATTCGCAACGTGGAGCCGGCAAGGGTAAGTACTGGGATTAGTGGACTACCGCATGTTGGTTTAGAAGCCATTGCTTTTGGATGTGACTTAGAATTGGGTAGTGCAATCCCAATCACCATGCTCGGTCTTTAGTTGTAAATAAACGAATTGCGTCAAAATTGTCACGTCCTTGTAATTATGGGTCACTGGGGTCCCGAGGGTCGTAATACTCTTTTGATGTTTAAAATCCGTTTATTTAAATGTTCGGAAAGTGTTAAACTTAGTTTTGGGGCTAATGAAACTTGGGTTGTTGAAAATGGATTGTTTTGTAATAAAAATTGAACTGCTCATGTTTCATGCTTTAGAGTGCGCCGCGGTGAACATTGCGCACCGCACAAATGCTCGAGAGCTGGTGGTCAGGCCTTGTGTTAAATTCTGTTTTGAAATCCTACATTAGGCCGCGCCGCGCATATGGCCTGATGTGCTGAACTGCCTTTTTTATAAAAAAAGAAGAAGCGTGTTTTCTCGTAAAGTGTCGAGGGTCGTTACAAGTGATATCAGAGCATGGTGTAAGGGATTTTGGCGACTTGAGATAGATGCCTAGACTTAGAATTTTGTATGTGCTTATTTGTTGCGGGACTTGTAGGAGTACAGGTCGGAATGGAGATTTGGTTAGTGCCTTAGCGTGTAGATGAACTAACTAGGATTGTGGTTGTATCGTGATGTTAATCGTGTGTGTGCTTATATCACGTTGAGTTTGTGTTTGTGTTTGTGTTTGTGTATATCATCGAGCAAGATAGTCGTGGTACTAATGAGTTGATGAAGCGTGTACGCGTAATAATAAATAGCTACCATTGTTACGAGTGAAAATCGTGTCTAACAAGTGATGTACGATGTGTGTTGAGCAAGATGGGGCGGTATTGTACGGGTGGTACATTTGCATTTTGTTGTTTAATCATTTTGCGTTCTTTAGAATGAAGATGAGAAGTGGGACTTCAAGCGGGAAGCAAGTTGATGATGATGAGTTAACGGCTAAGATTGGAGTCGCTTTGGAGAATTATTCATCGGGTTTTACCGGGAAGGTTAAAGAAGTCTTTCAAGGGACTATTGAAGGACAAGTAACCGATCTTCTTAAGGAACTAATGAGTGCGATTGTTCTAGCGGAGTTTGAGAATAGGTTTCCCAAACCTCAAGTGTAAGGCGGTGGAGAGGATGTTTGATGTGTGCGGGGTGTAGTACGAAATACTATTATATTTTACTACGAAATACTATTAAATACGATACAATTTACACAAGTTATTTATTTATTTATTGAATGGATATACCTAAACCTTGCTACAACACTTATAGGCAGTGTACCTAATCGTAGAGTAGTGTAGATTTTAGTAAGTCTGGTTCGTTCCACAGGGATCTAGCTAAGTTTAACGCTATATTTATTTTAAACTATATTTTTATAAATATATATATATATATATATATATATATATATATATATATATATATATATATATATATATATATATATATATATATATATATATATATATATAAGTAATGTTATTATTATTATAAAGGGGGTTTTTAACGTTTAGTGACCGGTTTGTCGATTTTAAAACTTAAATCACAATTAAAACCTAATGTAAAATATAAAATATAAAAATAACTTAATTTAAAGCGTAAAGTAAATGACGATAAATAAAAGTACAATAATTTAAAGTACGATAATTAAAATGACAGGAAATAAAAGTGGGATGGGATATAAAATAAAGGAATTATGCTTATTTAAACTTCCGTAATCATGATGTTTGACGTGTTGATGTTTGACGTGTTGATTTTAGTTTATTACCAAGGGTTAATTGTCCTTTGTCCTGGATTATTCGATACGTCCATCTGGTTTTTTTCAATAATAGTCCATCGGTCATAAATATAAAGTGCGAGTGTCCTCGTCAAATTACCCTTATACCCGAAGTCAAATATTCCAACTAATTGGGGACTTAAACTGTAATAAGGTCTTAATACTTTGTTAATGATTACACCAGGTTATCGACTGTGTGTAATCCAAGGTTTTAATACTTTATTAACAATTACACCAATTTTCCTTGTATGTAATTCACCCCTGTTTTAATGAGTCCATGGGCTATTAATCCATCCCCGTGTCCGGTCAAATGAACGATTATTAGTACTTATAAATATCCCGCCCATCGCATCCAATCGAGTGTATGTGGTTATTTATAAGTACGTCAAATTGTAAATCTCTATATTAAATTAACGAACTATCATTCAGTTAAACAAATATAAAGCCCATTAATAGCTCATAGTCTAATTCCATAAGTGTCGATCTTTTGTCGAAACCCCAATTATGGTCTAAAGCCCAATAACCCAGTCTTTATAGTTAGTCCAACATCATGATTACTTCGGCTTAAATAAACATAATAATAACTTAGCTACGAGACATTAATTCAAAAAGGTTGAACATAACTTACAATGAGTATTTATCGCGTAGTGTTATACGAACAGAATTTTGACTTACAACTTAAAACATTCGCTACTATAACCTTATTATTATTAACTTAATATTAAAATTATAATTATAAAATATAAATATAAATATATATGAGAGAGTGCAGAGAAGGATGATGAAAATTGTGTATAATTCGTCGAAAAATACTCCAATTTATAGATGTGGCTAGTCTTGTGGTACCATGCGATCGCATGAATTATCTTCTTCATGGCCATGTGATCGCATGGCCAGCTGTACTCAGATATTTTTCTTTTAAAACGTGGGCTGCTCGATTATTTAATATATATAATATAATATATATAATTTTATATAATTATATATATTATATTATATTCTTGTGCAAGGTTGACTTGTAATTTTAGCTCCGTTGACTCGCGCGTTAATGCTCGGTTCAGGTGTCGGTTTCGAATTTTCGAACGTCCTTTAGTTCGATTTAATATCTTGTATTTTGCATTTCGCAGCTTGTACTCTTGTAATTTTTAGACGTTTCTCATCAATAATTTGAACCATTTGAATTGTACTTTGTACTTTTGAGCTTTTTGGTCGTTCTTCAAATCGTCGAATCTGTCTTTTGTCTTCACCTTTTATTATTTAAACGAATATCACTTGTAAATAGAACAATTGCAACTAAAAGCTTGTCTTTCTTGAAGGATAATGCTATGAAATATATGTTCGTTTTTAGCATTATCAAATATTCCCACACTTGAGCGTTGCTTGTCCTCAAGCAATATAAAACTTGAATATAACTTTACTAGAATCACTTCTTTATTCTTCACAATTTGTACATCAATGATTTTAATACGACGGTATGAATAATGATAGTAACATTGTGGTTTACAGTCCCACATGACTATAAAAATTTAGATCCTTTAAGGAAATTGGATCTTTACGAAAATATTTGATCTTTTTGAAAATTCAATCTAGCTTTTACCCTAGATAAGTTTTCCAGAATAACCCTTCACCGGTGTTTGCAAAATGATTTTCTGGGTTTTGTGGGTTTCAGATTTGAAAATTTTAGCTCAAATCTTATGGTTTTGTGTCACCCACTTGCTAATCTTGTATTAGGAAAGCAACACGTCTAGTTTACTTGTTCCGTATATTACCTTTCGGTAAACTACAAGGAAAGCATTGAACAAGAAACTGTTAAGGCAATGTCTAATGACATGCAGATGTTCATGGTCCATAACGTGTCGGATGCAATTACTATCCTTTGTAGGAGCAATAGTAAAGATTACCCTATAGTTTTTTGGTCTGGCACAAGGTCCTGTATTCGACCATGCTATGCAACCACCGTTCTTATGTTGACACCCGATTTGGTTCAGGTGACCTAATGAATTTAAGGTGAATTCCTAGGATTTTACGTTCAATGGTAATGAACGCATTGAAAATAGGGTTTCAGAAAACAAATTGGTTTGTAATTTTGATCAAAATATTTTCTCGGTCAAGCTCGAGTTTAGATATCATCGAATTCCATGATTTTGAATTCTCAATCTTTAAGGTCAATCTCAAAGATTGAGTAATATAAGTCTTAAAAGCTGATTTTTAATCTTTTAAGGAAATTATCCTTTCTGGGGATCTGATTCATCAGTCTTATAAGCTAATTTACACGGTGCACCCCATTGTACAAGACAGATCCTCTCCTGGTTAGGATAAGTCTGACCACATGGCGACCCTGTTTGATGCTGAGGTCCGTGGATTTCCAGCTGATTTTCGAGAAAAGTTTTCAAGGTTTTTCATAGACTCTAAAAATGGTCTGGACGACAACTTCCTGACCTAAATCAAGAAGCGCGTGTCTTTTTCTCAGAATACTTTACTTCCTTTTATATTTCATTTATATTACAATAAACTGGGTAAAACTGATTAATAACGTCCAAAACAAAAGTATCTTCAATTATTTGTACAAAAATATGTGATATATGTTTTAAATAACTTGGTAAATTTTTCCCACACTTGGCTTTTATTTTTCTTTCTTTGCCTTTTTATTCTCTTCTATTCCATTTTAAATGAATTCAAGCGTTTTGGGTTGTTTCTCAATTTATGTCCTTTCCGAGGTAACAATAATTTCGGTGTTAACACCTAGTTTTATCGTTCATAAATATGTATAAACATGATTTTGAGTTTATTTAGCTGAAATTTTTTTAAAATTTTTACTAGAAGTGGGTAGTCAGTATATAAGACTAGGGCTATTCTTTATTATCAGAGAGCACTAGATTCTAATACAACTACTGCTTTACTAGTATTTTAACGGTGGCTATTAAACCAAGTGTATAAGTCAAATATTTAAAACCGAAAGAATTTAATCCCTTCCCACACTTAAGATCTTGCAATGCCCTCATTTGCAAGAAATCAGTAACAATTTAAATTATTGAGGGTGATTAGCGTAGAAAAATGATTAAATTTTACCAAAGTTTCCAAACATATTGTTGTTTGTTTGAATGATAAATGGTGCACTTCATTTTTTCATTCCTGCAGTTGTTATTTCACATATATTTTGCATCTTGTCGTAAAAATTAGTTGCTTTTGCTGAACTTAATGCCAGTCTTTGAAAATGCGCTGTTTTACCCTGTTGTGTACATGAGATAAAATACATACAATAAAAATATAAACATGCATGGTATTTTGAAATGAGACTTAATATCCCACGTTCAAATTACAAAAATGAAATATTAGTACAAAATAATAATAATGTTAAACATTACATAAAAGTATCAAAATGTTAAATGTTTAACATAAATAGATAAAAATAATGAAAGATAAGAAATCACCAATTGAACACTATCAATTTGGATATGGATTCCAGTTCATATCATCGCTCGGGTTCCATGGTTGGTGATAGATGTCCTGATAGGCTTGATTGGGTTCGTACAGGTTAAAGGGCGGTCGGATGTCAAGCTGATGTGGTGGATAAAAAGCAGGCCGAGTCGGGATGTAGTTATGTGGTACCTGATATGATAGCTAGCTCATGATTTGGTGCTGATGAACTTGCCAGCTATCGTGTTGGCGTCGCCTGGATTGCTCATACTCATCCGCGGCTCTCCACTGCTCATACTGATGATGCCTAGCCTGTTATTCATTTCCACCTCATCTATATGCTGATAAACATCAGTATAACTATCCCTAATGACATCCCTAATGTCATCTGCTTTCTCCATCTCCTCATCCGAACCCCTCTCTACCTGTGGATGGGTGCCCTGATATGGTATTGGCATATTGTGCCTCCATTTTAGTACCTTTGCACCTTGATAAACCTACAAGCCTATTCTCTTGGCTTATTCCTCAATCTCTACCA
Organism: Rutidosis leptorrhynchoides; assembly: GCF_046630445.1. Taxonomy (NCBI): domain Eukaryota; kingdom Viridiplantae; phylum Streptophyta; class Magnoliopsida; order Asterales; family Asteraceae; genus Rutidosis; species Rutidosis leptorrhynchoides. The sequence goes on from NC_092334.1 coordinate 196,604,202, forward strand.
TCGGACTCCCTTGCTCTTTATCTACACCTAAGTACTCTCCAATGAGAGTAACAAAAATACACTCCCCGTATAATACTTCCTGCTTGCATACCCTCAACAACTTTAGACAAATAGTGGCCTACGCAATAAGAAATATTAACAAAGCTCCTCGGGTCTCGAATACACTTAAGATAAAATAAATCGTTTAGGGTCATTTTCTCCTTGTTTCTACCTCTTTGTGTAATCGAGTTCGCTCAAAATCTATGTATTACTAGGAGCTCTGCTCTATCAATATCTAAGTAGGAGTGTCTTCCACCCCGCGTAAACTCCCTAAATTGTGACATACGCCTCCATATGGCGTTAGCGTCAAAATTCCTATCTACTCTTTCACCTTCAGCAATTAAACTATTACAATCAGGTGTAATAATCTCAGCGGGGGTGTAGATCAGTAAAGCTCTAGCCATGTCCAACATGGACATTCTGTACATTGTACCTCCTAAAAGAAATCTAATAAAACTTTTATCTCCAAACATAGTAACCTGATTATTTAACTCTATAGTGCTATGCAATTCAACACATCATTCTCTATATATAGTTCTACGTGTGGTAAATAAACGGATCCAATCGTTAAATGTAGAGTTATCATACCTCTAAACTAGTAAACCTCTGACCGAATCGGCTAGGCCAACTGCTTCCAAAGGCTCCGAATCGATTACCCGAGGCATTTCAATATTTTTGTGGTAAAGAATGTGCATGTTCTTTTGAAATTTCGGGTATTCTATCCAACAACGATCGAATCTTAGGTTAGGATGTAACTATTGGTCATCAATAAGTGGGTACATAATCCTCGGGTGAGGCTAAAATTGATGATAATGAGTGTAAAACAGTGGTTCCGGCTCATGATATAGCATGTGTTGATCATAATGTTGTTGTTGTTCAGGTTGTGGTTCCGGATCAGGTTCTTGTTTAGGTTCTTGTTCAGGTTATCTAGACGATGATGCACCGTCCGTATCTGTATTTCTCTGCAAAACACATTAAACACAAAATTTGTGCATCCAAATATGCATTATTGTTAGCAAAATAACAAATTAAAACAATTACAATAACATGTTTAATCCATATTAAACTTATACTCATTTTCATATTTTTATCAATTCTACAATTTTCAAATAAGCATATATGAAAAGGTATACAAAGTTCATAAGCATTCAACTCAAATAACATGTTAAAATAACCATTACTAGCAATTAAACAAGTTTCAAATGGCATTTATATCAAAATAATCAAGTTTATGAATTTTAGACTTAAAAAGTCCACTTTGATGTTCAAAAATCATGTTTAAGATCAAGGTTTGGATCATTTAGCAACCTAAACATGTTACACTACTTAATTTAGCAATAATTCATAACATAAATCAGCCATAACCTGTTTATATCAAAAAGCCCTAAATTACTCAAGAACACAAACCCTAGATTTCTAAAAAATTTGAAGTTTAAGGCTTCAATTTATGACAAATAGCATCAATCTAGGTTATACAAGCATAATATACTAACAATTTAACTCTAATTAAGCTAGAAATCATAAAAATTAAATTTGGACAATTAATTATAATTATCACAAAAATTAAAAAATTTATGAGTTTAGGGGTGAATATTTTACCTTTTTGCTCCCCCATCTGAAGAAAGGCATGATTGGAACGGATCATAGCACGAAATTTGGATGATTTTGGTGAAAAAAATGGAGATTTTAGATAGGTTTTTGTGAGAGTTTTCGTGTATGTGTGTGTGTTAATTGTGGGAGACAGAGCAGCTCGTTGGATTTTATGCATCTGATCTGTCCAGGGTCTCCATGCGATCGCATGGGTTTCCAGTGCAAACCCCATGCGATCGCATGGGGTGTAGGTGTGTTTTTTTTTCTTTTTATATAAAACCTTTCACTTATAAAATAAATAATTAATTAATTTAAAATTTTGTTTCTTTTTAGATTGAGGGCGTTTCGGTACGTTTACCTAGTTCGTCCCTCGACAAAATTTTAAAATTTGTCATTTTAAAGCGATTGTTTTAAAAGCAAAGATTTTTTGGTTTTTTTAATGTTTTTGTCATACTTTATATCAATAAAATTAAAAATAATGATAATAAAATTCCTCGTCCCGCACTCGGGTAAAGCAATTTCGGTTCAACGACCTAGTCTTCAACTCTCGACGAATTTTAAAAAAAAATCAATTTTTTTAACTTAATGAAATAAAGTAAATTTTGTTTTTAAATTCACACCAAACTTGAATTTAAAAGGCATAAAATTAAATATTAACATTTTTTTATACATTAATTTTACAGTTTTACATTTAAAATAATATAGTTTTATATTAATTTTAAAAATAAGGCAAAAATAAAAAATCTTTTTTGGTCTTTTATCTCACTTTAATCAATAAAATATTAACAAAAATATACGTCCCTCTTTTGGGTAAAGTAATTTTGGCTATATTACCTAGTTTACTCTTGACGAATTTCTGAAATATTTTAAATTGATTGATTAAAGATATTTATACGTTATGAATAAACGGTAAATTTCGCAGTGATGAATTAAATTTTTGTATGATATCAATAATTTCGGTTTCTTATACCTAATTTTATTGAATATCAATTTAAAACTTTATAGCGAATGATTCAGCGTTTATTATCAAAAGGTTCAAAGCAATAAAAAAAACTGTACATACTTACCTGTGAGATAGAATTCTCAGAGACCTACTTTAGTCAACTCATAAGAGAGTCGTTCGATTTGGTTTTCCATAGCTACGTAAGCGTAACCTCGAATTTTCAATAACTTTTCTTCTAAACATATGAACGGTCCTTCTCTGCATAAAGTAACTAATTCGGTGTTGGAATGTGTTTGATTGTTCGAACATTTCTCTTCGTGTGATCATTTTCCGCATTTATGACATCTTTCAAGGTGTCATGCTCTTCTTTTTGTTGCGGATTTTGATTTTCCTTTACCAAAATGTATCTTATTATGATTGTTCCTGAGTTCTTTCCTTACTTCGTCCATTTTGCCTCTTATGAATGATACCAGTTCACTCGGGAAGGTATTATTATTACGTTTAGTAATCATAGCGTGTAGTAGTAGACCATGGTTCAAATCAAAGGAATTCTTAATCTCGTAAAACCTAAAAGAAATAAAAATTCAGAATGGAGGGAGAAGACTAGTTCTTTAGGGTCTGCTAGTAAAAGACTATTCGGATTCCATTTTCGAGAACTACACAACAGAAAATCTAACTCTAGATAGCATTATATTATCCTTAAAAGATTTGATTCTTCCCATACTTAGTTAGCTGTGCTGTCGAAATTGTGATTAACTTCATCTTCAACTTCCATTGGACTATCTATGTAATGTTTAACTCTGTGACCATTAACTTTAAATTCAATCCCGTTTGAATTTATTAATTCTACTGTTCCGTACGGGAAAACTCTTTTAACTATGAATGGTCCAGACTATCTTGATTTCAATTTTCCAGGAAATAGCTTGAATCGTGAATTGAAAAGAAGAACTATGTCTCCTTCCTTAAATTCTTTTGAACTTCTGATTCTTTTATCATGCCATTTCTTTGTTCTTTCCTTATAGATTAACGAATTTTCATATGCATCATGTCTTAATTCTTATAATTCGTTTAGTTGACTTAACCGTAGACGTCCGGCTTCATGTAAATCAAGATTACATGTCTTTAAAGCACAAAATGCTTTGTGCTCAATTTCAACTGGAAGGTGACATGCTTTTCCGTAAACGAGTTTAAAAGGTGTGGTTCCAATTGGAGTTTTATAGGCTGTTCTAAAAGCCGAGAGTGCATCCTCTAATTTCATGGACCATTCCTTCGGATTTGATCCTACGGTTTTCTCTAGAATACGTTTTAATGCTCGGTTGGTATTTTCAACTTGTCCACTTGTTTGTGGATGATAAGCGGTTGATATTTTATGAGTTACTCCATATCTTTTGAGAACTTTCTCAAGTTGATTATTACAGAAATGAGTACCTCGATCACTTATTAAATCTTTCGGTGTTCCGAACCTTACAAAAAGATGTTTTAAGAAGTTGACTACAACTCGTGCATCGTTATTTGGGAGAGCTTGTGCTTCCGCCCATTTAGATACATAATCAATGGCAACGAGAATGTAGAGATTATTATGAGATTTTAGAAATGGACCCATAAAGTCAATATCCGAAACGTTAAATACTTCACATACTTGAATGAAATTTTGTGGCATTTCATCACGTTGACTTATTTTTCCGGCCCTTTGACATGCATCACAGGATTTACAAAGAAGGTGTGCGTCTTTGAAAATTGTAGGTCAATAGAATCCAGCGTCGTAAACTTTTCTTGCTGTGAGTTGAGGCCCATAATGCCCTCCTTTTGGTCCTGTGTGACAATGGTTTAAGATTTGACTAGCTTCATCTTCGAATACGCATTGGCGTATTATTCCATCAGGACAACTTTTAAACAGATGTGGATCTTCTCAAAAATAGTGTTTTATATCACTAAAGAATTTCTTTCGTTTTTTGTACAACAACCCTTTTTTAAGGAATCTACATACTAAGTAGTTTGCAAAGTCTGCAAACCATGGAATTTCATTATAATCGATCTTTAAAAAATATTCATCAGGAAAGTTATCTTGTATGGCCGATTCATTTAGAACTTCTAATTCGGGATTTTCAAGGCGAGAAAGATGATCAGCGGCGAGATTTTCTGCTCCCTTTTTTTCTTGGATTTCAATATCGAATTTTTGTAAGAGTAAGATCCAACGGATTAATCGTGGTTTGGCATCTTGTTTTGAAAATAGGTATCTAAGAGCAGAATGGTCGGTATAGACCACCGTTTTAGCTAGAACGAGATATAAACGAAATTTGTCAAATGCAAAGACAATAGCAAGGAGTTCTTTTTCAGTAGTTGTGTAATTCGTTTGTGCTTCTTGTAACGTCTTACTAGCGTAATAAATAGGTTGAAATCGTTTTTCGATTCTTTGACCTAAAACGGCTCCCATTGCAAAATCACTTGCATCGCAAATGAGTTCAAATGGTAGATTCCAATTTGGAGTTATCATGATCGGCGCATTAGTGAGTTTTTCTTTAAGAATATTAAAAGATTTGATACATTAATCCGAAAAGATGAATGGAGCATCTTTTTCAAGGAGTTTATTCATAGGAGTGACAATTTTAGAAAATCTTTTATGAAACGTCGGTAAAATCCGGCATGCCCTAGAAAACTCCTAACTCCCCTAACATTAGTGGGATGTAGAAGTTTAGCAATTACATCTACTTTAGCTCTATCCACTTCAATTCCATCCTTTGAAATTTTATGACCAAGAACGATGCCTTCTTTAACCATGAAATGGCATTTCTCCCAATTAAGAACTAGATTTGATTACTCGCATCTAATAAGCATTCGTTCAAGATTAACTAGACATGATTCAAAAGTATCACCTAAGACTGAAAAATCATCCATGAAAACTTCCATGCATTCTTCTATCATGTCGTGAAAAATCGCCATCATGCACCTTTGAAAGGTTGCAGGGGCATTGCAAAGTCCAAATGGCATGCGTTTGTAAGAAAAAGTACCATAAGGGCACGTGAATGTGGTTTTCTCTTGGTCCTCGGGTGCAATTGGAATTTGAAAGTATCCGGAGAAACCGTCAAGAAAATAATAGTAACTATTCCCAGCTAACCTTTCCAACATTTGATCAATGAAAGGTAAGGGAAAGTGATCTTTTCTGGTGGCGCCATTTAATTTTCTATAATCAATACAAACATGCCATCCTGTTACAGTCCTAGTAGGAATAAGCTCATCTTTTTCATTTGTGATGACAGTCATGCCACCCTTCTTAGGTACGCATTGAACTGGGCTTACCCATGGACTATCAGAGATTGGATACATTAAACCTGCATCTAGCAGTTTAATAATTTTTTCTTAACAACATCTTGCATATTAGGATTTAGTCTTCGTTGGCGTTGCACATAGGTTTTATGACCTTCTTCCATAAGGATTTTATGTGTGCAATACGAAGGACTTATACCATTAATGTCATGAATCTTCCATGCAATAGCTGGTTTATGAGCTTTTAGCACAGAAATGAGTTGAGATTTTTCATTTTCTATAAGAGAAGACGAGATTATTACAGGTAATTCAGATTCACCATGTAAATAAGCATATTCCAAATGGGTTGGAAGTGGCTTTAACTCTAATATCGGTGGTTCTTCTATCGATGATTTGTATCGATATTTGTCTTCCTCTTTTAGCATTTGAAGTCCTTCTATTGTTGGTTCATAATCATTAGCCATAAATGTAGCTAACATTTCAGCTTCATCAATTGGTTCATTTCCTTCTCCTAAAGAACATTCTCCTGTTCCTTGTAATTCTGGAAATTCTTGTAACAGTTGTTCTTGTGAATCTGTGGTTTGAACATAATAACATGTATCATCTGCAGATTGCAGTTGTTGCATGGCTCTATCAACAGAAAAGGTAACACTCTCGTCCTCTATACTTAGGGCCAGTTTCTTACCGAACACGTCTATTATTGCTTTAGCCGTGTTTAAGAATGGTCTTCCTAATATAAGAGGAACTCGAGAATCTTCTTCCATGTCCAGAATAACAAAGTCTACTGGAAATACTAAAGTACCAACTTTAACTAGCATGTTTTCCATTATCCCTCTAGGATATTTTACTGATCAGTCTGCTAGTTGTATGCTTATTCTTGTTGGTTTCAATTCTCTGAGGTCTAGTTTAGTGTATAATGAATACGACATTAAATTTATACTAGCACCTAAGTCTGCCAATGCTTCTATTGAACTAAGATTACTCAGAAAACATAGAATTGTGAAACTTCCAGGATCTGATAATTTTTCTGGTAGTTTATTCAACAGCACTGTAGAACAATTAGCATTCATTGTAACAACCGAGAGTTCTTCCATTTTCTTTCTATTTGTGATTAGATCTTTTAGGAATTTGGCGTAACTTGGCATTCCTGAAATTACATCAATGAAAGGAAGATTGACATTTATTTGTTTAAACATATTCAAGAATTTGGATTGCTCGGCTTCAAGTCTTTCTTTTCTCATTTTACTCGGGTAAGGAAGTGGTGGTTGGTATGGTTTAACATAAGGCTTTGCCTTAACTGTGTTATCTTCATTAACCTTTTCAACTATCGGTTCTGATTCCTTCTCTTGCTCAGGCTGTGGTGCCTGTGTAGTAGGAATAGAGTCATCAAAAATTACAGGTATTTCCGGTGGTTTGAGTGTAATACCACTTCTTGTGGTAATGACTTTAGGTGTTTCATTCTGGGGATTAGTATTTGTATCGCTAGGTAGACTCCCTGGTTTTCTTTCTCCAATTAACCTTGCTAGGTTGCTTACTTCTTGTTCCAGATTTTGGATTGAAGCTTGTTGTTTTCTAAATGCTTGAGCATTTTGTTCATTAGTTTGTTTCTGAGATGTGAAAAATTGCATTTGAGATTCAACTAGCTTTGACATCATATCTTCTAAATTTGGCTTTTTATCATCGGTTTGTGGTGGTTTATTTGGAAAAATAGGTCTTTGTGATGACCCGGAAATTTCTGACCAAATTTAAACTTAATCTTTGTATGATTAATATTTCCGACGCGATAAGCAAAGTCTGTAAAACTGAATCTCAAAATTTTTGAACTACTTTCATATATTCAAATACCTTTCGGTTGTTCTCGACGATTCGCGAACAATTATATGTATATAGATACATATATATATATATACACTATAACTTGAAAACGTAACAATGTATTAATTGTTTGATACCGTACATTAAACTTATTGGTTTAAATATTTATTTGAATATATATGATAAGTTGGAATATTAATTGTATGAATAACTTGCGACGTATATTTAAAACTTGCTTATGAATGTTGAAAATATATATTAACTTGGTCATAAAATGATTTGTTATTATATATATATATTAACAAATAGCGAGACAATGATTTATAGAAGTAAATGACCAAAACACTCGAAAGTTTAAGATACACTTTGAATGATATAGTTTATTGATAATTTAAGACTATATTTTGACAAAGGTACGAGTCACAAAACGTAAATTGCAAGTTTTCTAAGCGTATGAAAATGCGTTCGAGAAACCGGAACTGGGACATAAGTCGAGTGACATTGTACGAGTCATTGGAACGAAAATTACAAGTTAACTATGCACATGAATTTAATATAATATATAATTAATTATTTAAATTATATATATTATATTTAAATATGTCGACGAACTAGCAAACAAAAACATTTTGAGCTGGATCAGGCGGCCATGCGATCGCATGGAAAATACACTAAAAACCCATGCGATCGCATGCGCATCAGATTCCAAAAAGTTGCCTATAAAATGCCAGTTTCTGCTCGAGTTTTTCTTATACATATTACTCCCTCTGTAATTATTATTATTATTTATATTATTATTATTATTATTATTATTATTATTATTATTATTATTATTATTATTATTATTATTATTATTATTATTATTATTATTATTATTAATATTATTATTAATCTTATAATTCTTAGTAGTATTAATATTATACATAAAATACTACGACGAGGTCTTGAGCGTGTCACTTTCAAAATGGGTTTTCAAACGGGATAGAGCTAAGGAAATTATGGGTAATGTTCGGGGGTATATTTATGAATCAAACCTAGTGTTTATCATCTCCGTTACGTCTACGTACTTTCCTACAATATTGAATCTCAATATTGATACGTAAGCACTCATATTTTATCTTTTATATATTAATTGTGTATCCATGTCTAGTGCTCGAGTATATATATTTATACATACGTGTATGCTAAATTTCATCGTTAAACAGTTTATAATAGATCACAAATTAAATACATATATTACTGGTAAAAGGTATATGATATACATGTTTTTGGAAAGCTGGCGAAAAATCAATAACTTTTCATTTAGATATCGAATAGTTTCGATGAACGGATTAAAAGATATGATCAACTGAATTATAATTAACGTTAATTGGAATTGCTTTTGAATCTGCAATTAATATTAAAACAACTTGTTTGTAAGATTGAGAAATTGGATTTTTGAATATTACCAACCGAGTAAATGAATCCTTATATAAGGTACGTCTCGTTTTGTTGAACTATTGTCAAAATTGACTTTTTGAAATGATTTTGGATAACTTTTGTATGTCGATCTCGAGCATTAGGATTGTGATACACTATGATCTGACCTAGCTTGATAGACATTTATTGACCAACATATGTTCTCTAGGTTGAGATCTAGGATTATTTGATATTTCGAGTTTCGGTCACATTACGATGAACAACTTTATGTGCTGCTAAGGTGAGTTTCATTGCTCCCTTTTTAATTGCTTTTGCAATCTATATTTTTGGGCTGAGAATACATGCACTTTATTTTAAACGCAATGGATACAAGTACATACTAAATTCTACACTGAGTTTGAACCGAAAATCCCTTAGCTTTGGTAACTAGTAGCTGCCAGTACATAGGATATGGACTGGTGGGCGCGAATAACAGTATATGGATTCATAGGGCTTGACATCCCCGTCCGAGCTAGAGCGCTAGCCTTTTAACAGACGTGTGTTATTTGAGTTTAGGACACGTTGGTTTGCGTGTATTAAAACGAATAGGGTATTTATCATTATAACATTAAAGCTTAGTTACCAGGGTGCTCTGTTACGTAGAATCTATTGACAAACTTTTGATAAATGTTTCTGGATGAAACAACTGAAATCGTGTGATCCACTTTTATATACAGATTATACGAAACAATAAAACTATGAACTCACCAATCTTTATGTTGACACTTGTTAGCATGTTTATTCTCAGGTTTCCTAGAAGTCTTCCGCTGTTTGCTTATATGTTAGACAAGCTATGTGCATGGAGTCTTACATGACATACTTTTCAAGGAAACGTTGCATTCACCAAATCATCACCATGTATCTTATTTTGACTGCATTGTCAACGGAAGTATCATTGTAAACTATTATATTACGATGATTGTCTATATGTAGAAATTATCAGATGTTGAAAACCTTTGATTTAAATATTCATTTATGGTGTGCCTTTTCAAAAGAATGCAATGTTTACAAAACGTATCATATAGAGGTCAAATACCTCGCAATCAAATCGATGAATGACGTATTGTCCATATAGATTTGGAGCGATCGTCACAGTTGGTATCAGAGCGTTGGTCCTAGTGAACCAGGTCTTGCATGAGTGTGTCTAACTGATAGTTGTTAGGATGCATTAGTAAGTCTGGACTTCGACTGTGTCTGCATGTTAAAAGTTTTGCTTATCATTTCTTGTCGAAAATTACATGTTTATCATTCTTAAGTCTAGACACGTTTTCCTGCATTTATTGCATAAATAGTGTATAGACAAAAATTCATATCTTAGCGTATCTGTTACTATAAACTTTTCCTGACATCTTTCAAAAATTTCTCCGTGATTTATGGAATTTGGTATTATATATACATATGTAAATTATGTATTGAAGAATACCAAACTAAATTCTATAATCTAATTCATATCAAAAATCATCTCCCTAATTATACAAGATGGATCCCGTATCTAGTTCAAATTCCTTAAACTCTGACAGCTATTTCAATATGGATATTCACCTGAATTCCGAAGACAGTGTAACCGGAATGGATCAACCAATTAGCCATCATCTATTCTGGATGAATTGGGGATGGGTTCGTAGCCTACTTAATTATTGGAGACAAGAAGAAGGCGATCCCTTCCATCCACCACATTGCCCTCTTGGCGAAGAACCTGAAGCACTTACCGGCGAACCTGTTCGTAACACCATTTTCTCTCTCATCTCCAGAATATCTCGTCATGATCATATACTCTCTCAAATCCTGGATCTTATTCATCCGCTCGTCCGAACCGCCAATCATTCCGGTGTAGTAGAAGAAGTCAACGAGCTTCGCGCTCGGGTAGTGGCTTTGGAGGATATGGTGCAAAGGTTACAAGCACCAGCAGAATCACCGGCATCAACAGTACCACCGACAACAACACCAACAGTACCATTACCACCACCAACAACATCCGCACCGCAAGCCTCAACATCACAACATGTACCTCGAACATCAATGTCATACTCACCATAGATACCAAGGAGTACCAACAACAATAACCAATGAAGTGTTGATTCATAACTTCATTGGAGAAATATTCTGCGGCGATTATGTAATCTCTAAAGTCTTAGAGATAATCTATTCCAACCGTAACCGTAAATCAGATGAGTGGACCGAAATGATAGAAGGAAGAGTAGAAACCCTGACCGGAATGGTGCACGATTTACAAGCTAGACTTGTTTTACCAGCAACATCAACAGTATCGTCAGTATCACCAACACCGGCAAAACCTGTAGCACTACAAGTTCCGCCAATTTCATAATCACCAACATCATCACAAATCAACAACGCGTATATTGTATCAACGAGTTATGAAGTATTAACTCATTTTCCCTGAAGAAATTATATGTATATATATATATATATATATATATATATATATATATATATATATATATATATATATATATATATATATATATATGTGTGTGTGTGTGTGTGTGTGTGTGTGTGTGTGTGTGAAATTTGAAAACAAAATAAATCTTTTCGTACTAAGCTATTACATGTGAATCATAACTGGTAGGTACTACTCGGTTAGTTCATGTTACTAATATGCTATACATCCTTCGTTAGTGACTTAACAATCGTTAACTACAATCTCTGTTTCAACTCAATGAATTCCATTTCCTAATAAACCAAGTGTATTATTTAATTACATAATTGATTTTACATTTTCATTTTCGATTTACTAGAAACTTTCCAGAAAACATCATCTGTGCCTTGTAAGGTTCACAAAAATTCCACGAGCATCAACATCCTACACCGAGGAATATCAATAAGAATAAATAATGAAGTATTGATTTCATTAGTGAAATACTCCCCGAAGATTAGGTAATCTCTAATGTTTTGGAGATTATTCATTTCTAATTCAAGCCAAAAATTAAATGAGCTTAATATGATATTAACTCATTAAATCTGTATTACATCTGAAGAAAATATACATACAGATATTTTCATAAAGACTGTAACGAAAATTCTTTGTACAAAGTATTAATTGTGAATTTTTTTTTAACGGGTAGATAATACCCGGGAAATATTTAAGTTTGCAATTAATATGTTACACTGTACATTCTTCAACTTTGATTTAAAAATTATTAACAATACTCACAACGATATACAATCATTTTTATACAAATTCAATTACATATTCTGATATTGACGGATCAGAATCCAAGTCATAACTCTGAACCGGTGACATCATTTTTAGATCTCTACGTCTTTCAAAGCTATACTTTGACTTCAAAACTGTGCAAGATCCTTTAATGTTGTTAATACCGAAAATAATCTTGCAATTCTTTTCAAGATATCAATTTTCATCACACTTCCAACCAGTTAACTTCGACTTTTCAGATTAACTTTATTGTAACCTTGACATATATGTTCTTGTTACTGGGGAACCTTTCATGTTCCACCACATTAGCAGTAAATTTACCAGCAACTTCATTAATCCGTGACTTAAGTTTCTTCGAAAAGTCACTATAATTATTCATTGAAACCCTATCATGTACTCATCCACATCTTGTAACAATAGTTGCCGTTCCAACTACCGGGAATTAGCAATCAGTATTTCGAATTTCGCAGTAATTCTACGCCAACAGTTATATATATACATATAATGTCTATCTCCTAGACTTAATTACTTCGAATGTGAAGTTTCTGAAAAACACCCCAAACTACGAAACTAGTTCTCCTAATTTTGGAAAAATGCTGATGAAGCAGCAAAAACTGTAAACGACTTTAACAGTCGAAAGTTTGATGATAAAGAGTAGTGTGTTGGAAAAGCACAGAAAAAGAGAAGGTTTGGAATTGGAAAACGGGTTGAGCAAAGTATGAAGGAAGCTGTAGACAAATCACAAGGACGAAATCTACCTTCAAAGAATCCAAATGATTCAGTGTCTACTGAAACCATTAGTAAGAACCTTACTTCTTATTCTAAACCTTCACAGACAGATTTTTCACATCATCCTCTGATATTAGAAATTCTAAGATATCATCGTATCTTCCATTATAAATATCCTTCATATTTCTGAAGATATTTTCATAACTATTCTTATCTGAAATCATTCATCTCTTCGCGCTATCTATGTTACATCATAAAAGAAACTATTTTAGTTTCTAAAATTTAAAAAAAAAATGAATGTTTTGAAGTAGTGTTGGGAACTGAAGCATGAATTAGTACAATATAATTACACTTGATCAACATGATTATATTACAGTAAGTCATGTTGAGTTTCTAATGAAACGTGACAAAGGTTCACAGATCATGCCCTCATCATGAACCATGTTACATAACTCTTTCATTCTATTTAATCTCTAAATATATCAAGAAAATACTTTTCTTGATGATTCGGTCTTTTCCAGATATTCTAGTAATTTGACAAATCAAGATCGTGCCAATACAATTTCTTTCTTAGAACATTAACTATGTTCATTCCGAAATGTATAGCTACGAATTCTGGACCATTATTCGCTTGACTTGAAGTCGGGAAGGAAAAACGTAAGCATTGAGCTCCTAAATATAAGGGAAAATATAAAGCCTGACAACAACACATATATTACAAACCGTGTATATCAATGCGTATAGCAATATAAAGATATGGGAGAATGAAAAATACTATAACCCCAAGGTAATAGTAGAAGAAAATAACTTCCTCTGGTGGCAGATGAAAAAGAAGAATGAAGGATACGATAGCCAAAAAAATATCAAGAATCAGAACTGGATTAAGCATTTCACAATCTTTTGGAAGTATGAAATAAGGAAGAAGATGTAGGAGTGGTGAAAATAATGAAACGAAAGTGGTTAATTTATAGCAAATTATCAGACATAACAATCGAGGCAGATTACGCATTTAAAGGAAATCTTAATTTCCTTAAATTTCGAAGAATTAAATCTTATTTAGATTATGAAGATTTTCTATTCCTTAAATTCCGGAAATCAATCGTAACTACGTCAAAAGTTAAGACGAATCTCTATTCTTTCATTTCACTCTTTTACGATAACTTCTCTCATACGCTTTGAATAATTGGATTGTTTTATCCATATTATTCAACGGTGATAAAACTCTATTTATCAACATATATACGACATGAAAACATTTTTATTGTTAGTCATGACGACCTCACTCAAATTTCGGGACGAAATTTCTTTAACGGGTAGGTACTGTGATGACCCAGAAATTTCTGACCAAATTTAAACTTAATCTTTGTATGATTAATATTTCCGACGCGATAAGCAAAGTCTGTAAAACTGAATCTCAAAATTTTTGAACTACTTTCATATATTCAAATACCTTTCGGTTATTCTCGATGATTCGCGAACAATTATATGTATATAGATACATATATATATATATACACTATAACTTGAAAACGTAACAATGTATTAATTGTTTGATACCGTACATTAAACTTATTGGTTTAAATATTTATTTGAATATATATGATAAGTTGGAATATTAATTGTATGAATAACTTGCGACGTATATTTAAAACTTGCTTATGAATGTTGAAAATATATATTAACTTGGTCATAAAATGATTTGTTATTATATATATATATTAACAAATAGCGAGACAATGATTTATAGAAGTAAATGACCAAAACACTCGAAAGTTTAAGATACACTTTGAATGATATAGTTTATTGATAATTTAAGACTATATTTTGACAAAGGTACGAGTCACAAAACGTAAATTGCAAGTTTTCTAAGCGTATGAAAATGCGTTCGAGAAACCGGAACCGGGACATAAGTCGAGTGACATTGTACGAGTCATTGGAACGAAAATTACAAGTTAACTATGCACATGAATTTAATATAATATATAATTAATTATTTAAATTATATATATTATATATATTATATTTAAATATGTCGACGAACTAGCAAACAAAAACATTTTGAGCTGGATCAGGCGGCCATGCGATCGCATGGAAAATACACTAAAAACCCATGCGATCGCATGGGCATCAGATTCCAAAAAGTTGCCTATAAAATGCCAGTTTCTGCTCGAGTTTTTCTTATACGTATTACTCCCTCTGTAATTATTATTATTATTTATATTATTATTATTATTATTATTATTATTATTATTATTATTATGATTATTATTATTATTATGATTATTATTATTATTATTATTATTATTATTATTATTATTATTATTATTATTATTATTATTATTATTATTATTATTATTATTAATCTTATAATTCTTAGTAGTATTAATATTATACATAAAATACTACGACGAGGTCTTGAGCGTGTCACTTTCAAAATGGGTTTTCAAACGGGATAGAGCTAAGGAAATTATGGGTAATGTTCGGGGGTATATTTATTAATCAAACCTAGTGTTTATCATCTCCGTTACGTCTACGTACTTTCCTACAATATTGAATCTCAATATTGATACGTAAGCACTCATATTTATCTTTTAAATATTAATTGTGTATCCATGTCTAGTGCTCGAGTATATATATTTATACATACGTGTATGCTAAATTTCATCGTTAAACAGTTTATAATAGATCACAAATTAAATACATATATTACTGGTAAAAGGTATATGATATACATGTTTTTGGAAAGCTGGCGAAAAATCAATAACTTTTCATTTAGATATCGAATAGTTTCGATGAACGGATTAAAAGATATGATCAACTGAATTATAATTGGCGTTAATTGGAATTGCTTTTGAATCTGCAATTAATATTTAAACAACTTGTTTGTAAGATTGAGAAATTGGATTTTTGAATATTACCAACCGAGTAAATGAATCCTTATATAAGGTACGTCTCGTTTTGTTGAACTATTGTCAAAATTGACTTTTTGAAACGATTTTGGATAACTTTTGTATGTCGATCTCGAGCATTAGGATTGTGATACACTATGACCTGACCTAGCTTGATAGACATTTATTGACCAACATATGTTCTCTAGGTTGAGATCTTGGATTATTTGATATTTCGAGTTTCGGTCACATTACGATGAACAACTTTATGTGCTGCTAAGGTGAGTTTCATTGCTCCCTTTTTAATTGCTTTTGCAATCTATATTTTTGGGCTGAGAATACATGCACTTTATTTTAAACGCAATGGATACAAGTACATACTAAATTCTACACTGAGTTTGAACCGAAAATCCCTTAGCTTTGGTAACTAGTAGCTGCCAGTACATAGGATATGGACTGGTGGGCACGAATAACAGTATATGGATCCATAGGGCTTGACATCCCCGTCCGAGCTAGAGCGCTAGCCTTTTAACGGACGTGTGTTATTTGAGTTTAGGACACGTTGGTTTGCGTGTATTTAAAAGAATGGGGTATTTATCATTATAACGTTAAAGCTTAGTTACCAGGGTGCTCTGTTACGTAGAATCTATTGACAAACTTTTGATAAATGTTTCTGGATGAAACAACTGATATCTTGTGATCCACTTTTATATACAGATTATACGAAACAATAAAACTATGAATTCACCAATCTTTGTGTTGAAACTTGTTAGCATGTTTATTCTCAGGTTTCCTAGAAGTCTTCCGCTGTTTGCTTATATGTTAGACAAGCTATGTGCATGGAGTCTTACATGACATACTTTTCAAGGAAACGTTGCATTCACCAAATCATCACCATGTATCTTATTTTGACTGCATTGTCAACGGAAGTATCATTGTAAACTATTATATTACGATGATTGTCTATATGTAGAAATCATCAGATGTCGAAAACCTTTGATTTAAATATTCATTTATGGTGTGCCTTTTCAAAAGAATGCAATGTTTACAAAACGTATCATATAGAGGTCAAATACCTCGCAATGAAATCGATGAATGACGTATTGTCCATATGGATTTGGAGCGATCGTCACAGTCTTTGCTGGTTATAAGTATTATTGGAAACCAGTTGATTGCTAGGACCTTGTTGGTTGTTGTATGGAACATTTCGATTATAATTCTGATTTTAATTGTCGTTTGGTCTTGGCGGTTGATAATTATTTTGATAATTATTTCCAGGCTTTTGGTTCATGTATGAAACATTCTCTCTTTATTCCATTGTTTGTTCAATACTGAGACAATCTTTTGTCAAATGTGGTCCTCCACACTGCTCACAACTAATTTGTATTGCGTGAATATCTTTAGTCATCTTTTCCATTCGTCTCTCGAAAGCATCTAACTTTACAGAATTGGAATCGAAGTCATGGCTAGAATTGGCTCTAGCCGCTTTAGATGAACGAAAAATAACTTTTTCTTGATGCCACTCATGTGAGTGGGATGCTGTGTTATCAATAATTTTGTGAGCTTCAGTTGCGGTTTTCTTCATAATGGAACCACCAGCTACTGTGTCGATGTCTTTTCGTGTAGCAACGTCGCATCCTTGGTAGAATATTTGTACTGTTTGATAAGTGTCTAAATCATGTTGAGGACATTCTCTTAACAACTTTCCGAATTTTGTCCATGCCTCGTACAGAGTTTCATTTGGCTTTTGCGTGAACGTAATAATTTCTCCTTAAAGTCTCACGGCTTTAGATGCCGGAAAGAATCTTTTAAGAAATTTCTCAACTAAAACATCCCATGTATCAATCGCTTCTTCAGGTAACGATTCTAACCAATCTTTGGCTTCTCCCTTTAAAGTCCAGGGAAATAACATGAGATAGATCTGTTCATCCTCAACTTCTATAATTTTGAATAAAGTACAGATCCTATTAACGGTTCGAAGATGTTCATTTGGATCTTCTTTTGGTGTACCACTAAATTGGCATTGATTAGTTGCCATGTGTAGGATTTGTCC
The DNA here is from genome assembly GCF_046630445.1 of Rutidosis leptorrhynchoides. Classification (NCBI taxonomy): domain Eukaryota; kingdom Viridiplantae; phylum Streptophyta; class Magnoliopsida; order Asterales; family Asteraceae; genus Rutidosis; species Rutidosis leptorrhynchoides. Next base: position 196,622,156 of record NC_092334.1, read on the forward strand.
TTTGATTTCATAATCTGGCACATTAATGTCTGGTTGAGTAATGGCATGACCTTGGCCCGTGCGTGTAGCTCTCATTCGGTCTTCCATACTTAGAGGTTCCTGATTTTCCATGATTGAATTTGTTGAATCTGAATCACTTGAGGATTTTGATTTAACGGTTATTTCCTCGACAATCTCTGGTTGAATGATTTGTGGTTCAGGAGGAATGATTAGTGGTTCAGGATCTCTGAATTGTCCTTGAATATCCTCCGGGTTCTCAATTGTGAGGTCGGGTTCAAAAAAATGGATTATCGGAAATTTGAATTGGAGTACTTGGTCGACTAGATGATGATTCTAAAGAAAAATCAACGGTGATAATGTTGGCTAGATTTCTTGATCGAGTTACAGGTGGTGAACCTATGAAAGGTGGTGAACGTTTTGCTCGGTGCATTCACTGAATATCCTATTAGTTATAAAGATAAAAATTATATAACTTATCAAATTAATAGACTTTTCTGAGTTTGCCCACGTTTTGAATAGCCAATAGATGCAGCAGGTAGCCAGGACCCTTTAAATCGGAAGCCCACAACTCGCCACTAACAAATCCAACTATTATTACGAATCAGAAAATTTTGGATGTCTATCAATTTAACCGCTTAAAATAATTTTTCGTCGAAATTTAAAGAAAATATAGAAAATTCTATGTCCTAAAAACTAGAGCGTAGAAATGAGAAAGAAAAAGAGTGCGTCGAAAAACGTCGAAAAATAAAAGGTCGAAAAATAAAAATAAGAAAGTAAAGCGTCGAAACATAAAAGTCTAAAAACTAAATATTAAAAGTTGCGTCTAAAGGAATTAAAGCTTAAAAGGAATTCTATATCCAAAACGACAATAACTTAATTAGGCACTAAAATCTATTTAAAACAAAAGCGATAAGCGACGTCGTAAAATTCTAAAGTGTCTAAATCTTAATCTAAAGAAAAAGTACTTAAGGGATTTTACGACAAAGCCTAAAAATCTAGAAATAAAAATTAACTACGGCAAAAACTAAGTTTAAAACTAATTACGAACGATAAATATACAAATTACGAATTAAACGTTAAAAATATACAATTTATAAAAATACTAAAAAAATGATAAAATTACAATTTTACAAAAATATTATTTTTATATTATTATTTTATAAAAGTATTAATTTTATATTTAATAAAACTAATTAAAAATTAAAAATACAAAATTAAATAAAACTAATACTAATTATTATTAAACTAAAACCCTAATTACTAATTAATTAATAATAATAATTAATAATTCTAACCCTAATCCGTACGGTACTAGGATCATAACCTGTCAGACCGTCTCATGCGATCGCATGAGTTTAAAGAGGTGCAGCCATGTGATCGCATTGATGCAGATTCAGATTTCGTTGCAGGTTCAAATTGAGCAGGCCCAGTTTTGTATATATATATTTTTTTTTTACTTTTTACTTTGATTTTTTTATTTTCTTAATTTATAGAAAATATAATATAACTAAAACTTATATATAAAAAAAACTTATTAGTTTTTGTAACTAAAAAAAAAAACTTTTTAATTTAAACTCTTAAAAATATAGATATATATTTTTCTTTTTTTATGTTTTTATATTTTTGTATTTTAATATTTAAAACTTCCTATATTTTTACAAAAATAGATTAAAAATAAATTTTTTTATAGCGTTTCGCTTCTGCGTATTGGTTCCCTGGCAGCGGCGCCAAAAATACTTGATGTGTGCGAGGTGTAGTAAGAAATACTATTATATTTTACTACGAAATACTATTAAATACGATACAATTTACACAAGTTATTTATTTATTTATTGAATGGATATACCTAAACCTTGCTACAACACTTATAGGCAGTGTACCTAATCGTAGAGTAGTGTAGTTTTTAGTAAGTCCGGTTCGTTCCACAGGGATCTAGCTAAGTTTAACGATATATTTATTTTAAACTATATTTGTATAAATATATATAAGTAATATTATTATTATTATTATAAAAGGGGGGTTTTACCGTTTAGTGACCGATTTGTCGATTTTAAAACTTAAATCACAATTAAAACCTAATGTAAAATATTAAATATAAAAATAACTTAATTTAAAGCGTAAAGTAAATGACCATAAATAAAAGTACAATAATTAAAAGTGCAATAACTTAAAGTACGATAATTAAAATGGCAGGAAATAAAAGTGCAATGAGATATATAATAAAGGAATTATGCTTATTTAAACTTCCGTAATCATGATGTTTGACGTGTTGATTTTAGTTTATTACCAAGGGTTAATTGTCCTTTATCCTGGATTATTCGATACGTCCATCTGGTTTTTGTCCATAATAGTCCATCGGTCATAAATATAAAGTGCGAGTGTCCTCGTAAAATTACCCTTATACCCGAAGTCAAATATTCCAACTAATTGGGGACTTAAACTCTAATAAGGTCTTAATACTTTGTTAATGATTACACCAGGTTATCGACTGTGTGTAATCCAAAGTTTTAATACTTTATTAACAATTACACCAATTTTCCTTGTATGTAATTCACCCCTGTTTTAATGAGTCCATTGACTATTAATCCATCCCCGTGTCCGGTCAAATGAACGATTATTAGTACTTATAAATATCCCGCCCATCGTATCCGATCGAGTGTATGTGGTTATTTATAATTACGTCAAATTGTAAATCTTTATATTAAATTAACGAACTATCATTCAGTTAAACAAATATAAAGCCCATTAATAACCCATAGTCTAATTTCTATAAGTGTCGGTCTTTTGTCCAAACCCCAATTATAGTCCAAAGCCCAATAACCCAGTCTTTATAGTTAGTCCAACATCATGATTACTTCGGCTTAAATAAACATAATAATAACTTAGCTACGAGACATTAATTTAAAAAGGTTGAACATAACTTACAATGAGTATTTATCGCGTAGTGTTACACGGACAGAATTTCGACTTACAACTTAAAATATTCGCTACTATAACCTTATTATTATTAACTTAATATTAAAATTATAATTATAAAATATAAATATAAATATATATGAGAGAGTGCAGAGAAGGATGATGAAAATTGTGTATAATTCGTCGAAAAATGCTCCAATTTATAGATGTGGCCAGTCTTCTGGTACCATGCGATCGCATGAATTATCTTCTTCCTGGCCATGCGATCGTATGGCCAGCTGTACTCAGATATTTTTCTTTTAAAACTTGGGCTGCTCGATTATTTAATATATATAATATAATATATATAATTTTATATAATTATATATATTATATTATATTCTTGTGCAATGTTGACTTATAATTTTAGCTCCGTTGACTCGCGCGTTAATGCTCGGTTCAGGTGTCGGCTCCGGATTTTCGAACGTCCTTTCGTACGATTTAATATCTTGTACTTTGCATTTCGCGGCTTGTACTGTTGTAATTTTTAGACGTTTCTCATCAATAATTTGAACCACTTGGATTGTACTTTGTACTTTTGAGCTTTTTGGTCGTTTGCGTCTTTAAATCGTCGAATCTGTCTTTTGTCTTCACCTTTTATTATTTAAACGAATATCACTTGTAAATAGAACAATTGCAACTAAAAGCTTATCTTTTTTGAAGGATAATGCTATGAAATATATGTTCTTTTTTAGCATTATCAATGTTCCTCTTGATCATGGAATTCGAGGCAATATGGTCAGAAGGGATTCATTTTCAAAAACTTCATGATGACTAAACCTCCTTTGTATGCCAGAGATCCCGATCCTTTGATAAGCACCGGTTGGATCTCGGATGTCGAACGGTGTTTTCGTACGAGTGAATGCCCTCCTGACAAGAAAACGAGACTCGCTACTAGTTTGTTGCGGGGTAATGCGAAGAATTGGTTGGATGGTAAGATTGACATCGTTGGTGAGGAACCGTTTATGGGGTTATCGTGGGACGATTTTAAGAAGGAATTCTTCCAAGAGTTCCGAGCGCAAGCCAATTTGACGAGGTTGCGTGATGAGTTGCGAAGTTTGCGACAAGGGTCTATGGACTTAAATACTCTTAGGGCTAACTTTTTTCGAAGTCCCGATTTTGTCCCGAATATACGAGGAACGATAGGTTGTTGATGGAGCATTTTCTTAATACTTTGAATGATGATTTACGCGGGAAGATTAGCCTTGGGAAAGTGTACTCTTTTGCTAAACTATTTTCCGTGGCTAAGGGTTTTGAATCGTATGCTCCGACGATGGTTGATGATATTTCAGGTAAGAGAAGGGTTAACTCGTATGGTGCTCCAAGCAAGAGAGCTAAAAGTACAATTGAGGGCACGGGTAGCATGAGAAAAGGAGTGGCATACGCTAGTGCGTTTAAATGTTCAATTGCAGAGAAAGAGGTCACAAGTTTTGGGTGTGTTCGGTATCGAGAAGCAATGGCATTGTGTGTTTCAAATGTCGTAGAGAAGGGCATCGCAAGACGGAGTGTCCCGAGCTAGCGGTGGTGGGCGTCGCGAGAAGATGTTCAGGTACTTTTAGTGTGGTATTCGTATGTTGTTCATTTTATAATAGCATGTGGTGTGTATGTAAGCCTTAGCTAAACTTTATTCTCATTTGGAGATAATTTTAGCAAGCTGTCGGCTTACGATTGTGATTTTGGTTAGCACTCGGTAGAATGTGTGGTTAATGTGTTATGCCTTGATCTATTGTGTGAGTCATTTGTTATTTAGGCATTTGGATTGGTATTAGGGTCGTTAAACTCGCTTGAGTGAGACCCATAGGACGTTGATTGTGATAGCGTCTTAGTGAGTGGTGTAATTATACGTGTAGGTATATTGTGTATTTACTTGTGTGGATGCGATGTAGGTTTAAAGTTTGGACATTTGATACCACATTGTGTTGGCATGTAATATGGGTTTAAAGTCCTTGCGTTCGATACCATATCATCATGTGTTCGTGGGCGTGACGGGTGGGCTTAGTCTCAGTGTAAGACACTACCTAGGGGTTAGTGCTACAAGGCATATTTACACTTTCGGTCATTGTGCGAGTACCAACGGTCATTGTGCGAGTACTGTTCCCTTATGTGCATGTGTTATTGGGCTAGTGTGTACCGAGTGTTATATCACCAAGTGAGGGTACATGACGTGTGTTCTTCTTACTTTGAGTGTTGTGTTTTTTTTGCACGTTATGAGTGAGGTAGCGAGTGACATCCTGGCATAAGGATTCACTCTTCGTTGGCCACTTGATGTAATGTGGTGAGTGACTCCGTAACATCTCACTCTTCGTTGGCTACAAATGCGGTTTGATGTGTGTGGCGAGTGTTGTTCACTCTTCGTTGGCCACTTGTTTTTCACTCCACGTTGGCCACTTTTCGTGTGCATATGTGTGGTAGTACCATTCGGGAGGCTCTTTCATCGACCACGTACGTGTGCGAGTGGTGTCATGGTTGTTGACTAGTTTTGATGTGTGAAAGTGACCGTGCTAATAGTTGTGACGACGTGCGGAAGGGTGTGAGTCTTGGTATTTCCAAGCATCTTCTTAGTAATGAGTTGAAGGGTTAATAGGCTAGGTGTGCGGCCTAAGTGGATTGTGACTAGCCGGTGTCGCTAGGAAATTGTGGACAATGAGCCCTGAGGTTCGTTGGATTGGTATGATTTCGAGTAGTCAGGTGACGTGTGACTCCGGGAGTAGACCCCGTAAGGGTCGAGTTCATGAATCTCGGTGGTAGTGACGGGAGTTACATAATACTGCGTCAGGTGCCTCCTTATACCTGCTGGTGTATTGTTCGACTCCGATGGTGTGGTTACTTTGTACTTGGGTATCAGTGAGAAACCCAAAGGTACAACTTTGTTTGGTTGTGGTGTTTAGCGGGCGTAAATGATTTGACCGATGTGAAAGGTCGAGGATCGAATACCTTGTAGTAAGTCCATAGAGGACCGGTGTGTATGACCAATGCTAAGACCGGTCATGTGTATTGTGGAATGTTGAAATTCCGTGAGATGTTATCATCTTGCCGGTGATAGTGTGGGGTTAGGACCCTAAGTGGGGGAGTTATGTACCCGGAGGACTGTGGACTTATACGTGCGAAAATTGACAAGATCGTCCTTAATGGACGGTCGAAGCAATGTTTACAGGGTAATGGTGGACGAGTTGTGAGTTGTGTAAGATTGTGTGTCGATTGAAGTTACCGAAGAGCTTGCAGAAAATTCCATCACCGTATGCGTGGTGCGGATGACCCAAATAGATTGTCGGTTGTCAATAGAACTCTAAGTCATATGTTAGAGTGTGCCAAGGAGTCGTGGGAGATTTTTGTGTGGATAGAACGTTACGTTGTATGGAAGTGGGACTTGTAGGATGCAATGACGGCATCGGAGGATCCGGAGTTATGTGAAGAACTTGAAGAGGTGAGGAAGGTGTATCTTCCCGATTGTTACGGTGCGGATCACGAGGACGTGATCTAATTTAAGTGGGGGAGAGTTGTAAGACCCTGACCTTATTTTCTGCAGGTAAGCACGACGAGCAAAGGGCTGCGCGGCTGCGCACCGCGCAAATGTAGCTGGCAGTGTGGACCCACAATTTTAGTGTTTTAATGAGGGTGTTTTGGTCTTTTCACTTAGGTGTCAGTTTGGAGCCACTAAAACTGAGGCTCATTCAAGCCTCATTTCTTATACACAAAATCCTCTCATCTAATCTTAGAGAGAGAAACCCATTTTTAGTGAGAGAAAGCTTGGAATCTTGAAGAAGGAGTTGGATTTTAGACAAAGTCCAAGTATTAAAGTTGTTCATCTCATTCTTGGCTACATTTCTTTAGTGGTGGTAAGTTCAACCTCTAAATTTCATTTGTTGATTTGATTTTCAAGTTAGGGTTTGAACTTGCATGTTCTTGAGAAAACCAATCTAGCTCACAAATGGCTATTTGAAGCTAGTTGTGGGTGTTGTTGACCCTTGTTGGTGGGTTTTGGGTTAGAAGGCTAATTGGCCATGTTAGGGCTCGTAATTTGGGTATAATCACTAGGATTAGTGGTTATGGTGTTGGAACCCAAATGGGTGTGTTTGGAAGATTGATTTTGAATTGGGTCAAAAATTAGGGCTTGTAAGTTAAATTGGGGAAGACATATGTCTAACGCTTGTGTTTTGGTTTGATTTTATAGGACCATTTTCAATAGTGTTAAGTGATTATTGGTTAGTTTGGGCATTGGTTGTGCTTAGGAGTGCAATTGGGTCATAATTGCACTAAGGGTCAGTTTGGGTTGGTTGTAATACACCCTAGTGTTGTTTTGTTTATGTGATAAATGGAATAGGTACTTTTCATTGATGGATTGCGGATTTGGTTTGCATTCATCAAGACGACAAGGTGAATGTAAATATATTATATGCGTATGTATGCATAGGATGGGTGCGGGTGGGGTAGAGTGATCCTTTTGTGTCAGGGTTCACTTTACATGTGTGTGGGATTATGGACTTTGTGAGTTTAGGGTCTACGTGGCACGTTTGTGCGTGTTGGGTTGCCACCCGTGGGGTAGTGAATCTCGTGAGTTTCAGATTCACATTGACAAGTAGTTCAACCCCGATGATGTTATTGAGGTGAGTTAGGTAGTGAATCTCGTGTAGTTAGGATTCACAATGTCGCGTGTATTTCGGACATTCCCATTGTCGTTGTTACGGCTTAGGGTAGTGATTCTCGTGTAGTTCGGCTTCACTAGGGCTCGTGTAGTTCGGCCAACCCTATTGTCATGTGGATTGGGGTAGTGATTCTCGGGTAGTTCGGCTTTACTAGGGCTCGTGTAGTTCGGCCAACCCTAGTTGTCATTGATATCGATGTAGTGAATCTCGTGTAGTTCGGATTCACTAGGGCGCGTGAGTTTTCGGCCTACCTTGATGTCGTTGCGGTGAAGGTAGTGAATCTCGTGTAGTTCGGATTCACTAGGGCGCGTGTGGTTTCGGCCAACCTTCATGTGGTTGAGATTAAGGGGTTAACCTTGGGATTTTTTTGGGTAGACGCATATGTATGTATGTGTGTGTGTGTGTATATATATATATATATATATATATATATATATATATATATATATATATATATATATATATATTAGTTGTGTTGTAGTTAATATAATCCTGTGGATTTGACATGGCGGTATGTAGCGTTTAGCTTGCTTAGTTATACATGGATGTGGTATGTGTTTATTACTTGTGTTGGAGATACGTATTCATTTTATGCATATGCATGTATATAGTATGTTTATCCTCACTAAGCTTTTATAGCTTACCCTCTCGTTGTTTATATTTTTATAGATTCGTAAGGTGGAGGTGACAAGAGTAAGTACGGGGATTAATGGACTAGCACGTGTTGCTTTAGAAGACGTTGCTTTTGGATTTGACTTAGGGTTGGGTAGTGCAATTCCAATCACCATGCTCGGTCTTTAGTTGTAAATAAACAAATTGGGCCGAAATTGTCACGTCCTTGTAATTATGGGTCGTTGGGGTCCCGAGGGTCGTAATACTTGTTTGACGTTTAAAACCCGTTTATTTAAATGTTCAGAAAGTGTTAAAGTTAGTTTTGGGGCTAATGAAACATGGGTTGTTGAAAATGGAATGCTTTGTAATAAAAATTGGACTAGTCCTGTTTCATGCTTTAGAGTGCGTCGCGCTGAGCTTTGCGCGCCACCCAAATGCTCGAGAGCTGGTGGTCAGGCCTTGTGTTAAATGCTGTTTTGAAATCCTACTTAGGCAGCGCCGCGCAACCATTCGCGCGCTACGCATATGGCCTGATGTGTTGAACTGCCTTGTTTTATATATAAAAAAAGAAGCATGTTTTCTCGTAAAGTGTCGAGGGTCGTTACATGACGGAATTAATATTTTTTTTCGGCTGGAGTTAGGTTTCTCCGTCATCATCATTCAACTCGAAATAATTTTACTAAAAAAGCGCAACTAATTATATTCGAAATGGAGTTTTTTAAAGAGTCATATTTCGGATGAATCATATATATATATATATATATATATATATATATATATATATATATATATATATATATATATATATATATATATATATATATATATATATATATTAGAGGTATCAAATGAGAACTTTTTGACCCAGAGAAACCTGAGAACTCAAAAATACACTGGAATTCGAACAAAAAAAGAGGAAATTCGAACAAAAAATTGGTCGGGCGAACAAAAAACTTGATATTCGAAAAAAAAAGGACTGGCGAACAAAAATGTGAAATTCGAACAAAAAAAATGAAATTCGAACAAATTTGTGTTCTACATTTTTGAAATTAGAACAAAAAAATGTAGAACACGTGATAGTCAAACAAAAAAATGAAATTCAAACAAAAATGTGTTCTTCATTTTTGTAATTCGAACAAAAAACAAAGTTTTGTTCGTCCGTATTTTTTTTGCTCGAATTTCAGTGTATTTTTGAGTTCTTAGAGTTCTCACACTAAAAAGTTTTTACTGGATCATCCATATATATATATATATATATATATATATATATATATATATATATATATATATATATATATATATATCATCAAGATTCAAGACGGAAACACTTTTTTGTGGGAAGGGAGAAGTAAATTTTTTATTGTTTTGAATTTTTTTTCAAATATTAAAATCTCATGAAAATATGAATATTTAAATAAGACACTTTGTGATGAATGTTATTATTTTGGCGGGAAAATACTCGAAGAAATAAATGATAACATGCATCATGAGTAATGTTTTAAATAAAGTTTATTTTCATCGATTTTTTTTCTTCTTATGTGAAGTTCTTTTTTTTTTTCAAAGTTTAGACCGATTTAGAGTTTAGAGTTTAGGGTTTAGTGTTTTGAGTTTAGTCCCTAAACCTAAAACTCAAAACCCTAAACCCAAAACTCTAAACCGTCCGTGTTAAAATTTCAATCTAAACTCTAATTTCTAAACCCTAATTCCTAATTTGTGAACCTCAATTTCTAAAATTAAAATCTCATGAAAATATGAACATTTAAAAAAGACACTTTGTGATGAATGTTATTATTTTGGCGAGAAAATACTCGATGAAATAAATGATAACATGCATCATGAGTAATGTTTTAAATAAAGTTTATTTTCATCGATTTTTTTCATCTTATGTGAAGTTCTTTTTTTTTTCAAAGTTTAGACCGATTTAGAGTTTAGAGTTTAGGGTTTAGGGTTTAGTGTTTTGAGTTTAGTCCCTAAACCTAAAATTCAAAACCCTAAACCCAAAACTCTAAATCGTCCGTGTTAAAATTTTAATCTAAACCCTAATTTCTAAACCCTAAATCCTAATTTGTGAACCTCAATTTCTAACTCCGTAAAAAATACCTTTATTTAAAACATTACATATGATAAATGTTATACTTTATTTCTTTAAGCGTTTTCTCACCAAAATAATAACATTTATCACAAAGTGTCTTTTTTAAATGTTCATATTTTTATGTCCTTAATGTTGGAAAAAAAATAAATTCAACAAAACAAAAAACAAAAAAATACTTCCCCTCAAAAAAGTGTTTTCCTCTTGATTAAAACACTTTATATATATATATATATATATATATATATATATATATATATATATATATATATATATATATATATATATATATATATATATATATAAAGTAAACAAACTTAACTAATTATATCAATAAGATGACTAGAGCAAGTGGTAAGTTCATGAGTTTGTAAGGCATAAATGACATTTGTTCGAGTCCTCTTTACTATCAGAATTATCGTGTTTTCTTTAAATATCATGTTTTTAAATTTTCAATTGTACAATATTATGTATGTATGTAATAAGTAGTAAATATATGTAGACATTTTGTGCATAAATATCGTCCAATTAGGTACCGAATAATATATATCTGAATGCAACCGTCACAACGCACGGTTCAAACTCTTGCTACTTAAATAAACAAACACTACTATTATAATAATATTTTTATTTCTTATTGTTAATATTTTGTTATTGTTATTATAAAAAGAAAAGAAAAGGAAACTAAAAAAAGGTTGGTCGTGTGCGCTGATAAAATAGAAAAAGGCATGTGAGGTGGGTTGAATTATTTCGTAGTAAAAGCATGAAGGGACATTTGGAGGGTATGTTTGTTTGTTTTGATTCCCATATATTGTGTTTGTGGGGCTTAACTATTGCTTGGTTGGATATGTTTGTTTCAACACTAATGCTGTACCAACTTTTCTAGTGGTGGATCTTGATTTAAGGAAAGAATATTAGTGACAAGATTATATGATATTATTATTAACACTTTTCAATTTTGCATTCAAGATGTTCTTCATATTTTGAATAGATAGTCCAAACTTTAAAGCGTTCATTATTATTGACATTCCATTCCATACATAATTCGTGTATATTTATCTTTTTACTTTATTACTTTATTAATTAATTATATAATTATATATACCGTTGGTCCCTATGCCTAAAATTATACTATATATTAGTCCTTTTTGATGAAATTATACTGTACATGTAGTTCCTATGATTTTAAAATTGCACACCAGGTCCTAAATATAACCCTTGTTTGTTTTTACCGTTAACTAATGGGCAATTATGTACTCTTATATCGTTTTCCTCGGTCAACATTTGGCATTTTTTTCATTACACCATCTTTACTTCTACATGTTTTAATCTCAAATTCTGAATAAGCGGCCTTTTAGTATTATTTACCTTTCACACACATGTCTCCCTGTGTGTCTGGCATTAAATCTTTCATCAAAAGCCTCTCTTCCAATCAATATCTAGGAGAAATAATGCTCTTTAAGTTGTCCCTGAAAAAAGTCATTAGAATCCATCTTGGAGCCAATAATTCGGTCAAGGTGGTAACCGGCGGTAATTGTGACCAACATTGATAAACCAATGATGACGCCATCTGCTGTTGCCTATACGAAGAACAATGATAGGTTAGTTGGACGGATGAATAAACATCACTGAAAATACGTTTTTCTCGGTTATAAGATTTATTGGAAGGGAATGTCCTGCAATTGGCAAACAAATTGAAGCTGAAGAAACTTCAGCTTAGGTATCTTGTGGAATATTTATTTGTATATGTATTATTGAATCACTTTGTTCCTTGATTTATTGGTGACTTGACTGTCATTTATGGCCTCAATTGAGCTTTAGGCAAGTTTAAAATTCATGGAAATTTAATTCTACAATTTTCATGGCATCTTACACTTTTAATTTTTTTTTTATATTTTTAGCCTACTTATTGGGCGGAGGTTCATTCGGAAGCAATATCTATAAAATATTGAGAGAGAAGAGTTTCTCTACTTTTGGGGTACTTCATTCTGGATGGAGAAACAACATCTCTTTATTCTAGGATAGAAGAAGGATTGTCAACATCTTACCTTCCGGCCTTATACCTCACTTTTGTGGGATTGAATTTTGTTGTTGTAAGTTGTTCCTTGATTGATGTGGTAAGTATACTCAATTGTGATTTACTGTTGAATATTGATTGATATATTTGGTTTTAAGCTAAGTAGACGATGCTTCGAAGTTTTTGAGCGATAAAGTTACAAAGATGTTATGACAATCCCTTGCTTACTTAGGGCTAATACTCTATGCATAAGATTACATAATTGCCCATCCTGTGTAATGCACATGTACATAGTTGGCGGCAGAAATAAAAGTGAGTTAGATTAGGACCACCAGTGTGTAATTCAAAATCCATAGAGACTACCGGCTTATATATTTAAAAAGAAAAGGACCATCGGTATAATTTATCGGTAAACCACAGGGACCAATGGTATAATGTACTCTTGTTTATATTTAGTTTACGTAGTATTTTTTTTTTTTTTTTTTTTTTTGAAAAGCAAGAAGTACTTATATTAAACAATCACGAATAGTACATGATTAACTGGACAACCTTAACAACACGATACATCATGAAAGAAATAGAAAAAACAAATTACACCGCCCTAAGCTAATTGCAAAGATTGCAACTAACAAAAGGAGAAAAAAAACTAAGGGTGTGAGAACCATTGAAGCCAATCCATAATTTGAAGGAATGAGTTTTCTTATTTGTATAAGTACTATAAGTGTGATGAATATGAATTTGTTACGTATGTATACAATTGGAAGTTACAAATCATTTGATGGTAGTATTCATTACGTAGTATTCATTATATCTTCCAGAAACAAATTTGAAGGAATGAGTTTTCTTATTTGTATAAGTATTATAAGTGTGATGAATATGAATTTGTTACGTATGTATACAATTGGAAGTTACAAATCATTTGATGGTTATTAATTCTACACAGTTATCGATACATTTCAGAGAACCATCACAAATATGACTAATTATAACAAAGATGACTAATGGTTATCGTCATGATGTTATATGGCCAAAATTGTAGATTGGCGGGAACAATCTGATCACATAGTTGATTCCTAAAGCTTTGTGAGTGTGAGTACGGTTGATCTAAAGATACAATGGTGTTATCGTCATGATTATATCATGAGAAATATTAAATTCACATTATACTAGCAATACAATTTGAGTGGATACATAGGGTTTGAAAATGGCACCAAATAACAATGTTAGATCACATATGTGAGTAAATAAATACTCATCCTCCCGAATTAGCTTGACGGTGGAAATCATATCATTTATTTACGCGTTTATTTCAAGTTTATGGAGAAAAAAAAAAAGTTCATTGTTTGAACGGATGATTAATGAGATTTTCTCATTTCAGCATCAAACGTTATTATAATAGGTCAAATCTGTATACACAGCAAATAGTGGCCGGAATCCGCAAGTTTTTGGCCACCGAACAATAAAAAAAACATGATAATGTTTTTCTTGATCATATGCTAATGAAATACGATCATATGCAAAAGAAAAGTAGAATGGATAGTATTATATATCTCGTGCAGATTACTGTCATCTCATCTCACGAGATGGGCATTAACCTAACGGTATAGTTGTGACTAATTAAGAGTTTGAGAGTTCAAGTCTGCTATTCTGATACTTCATGGATTATTATAAATATTTGTGTAATAAGTATGTGAGTTTGTCTTAAAAAAAGAAATAAAAACAAATGTGAGTTTGTCTTAAAAAAAAAAATAGATCATCTCTTCTCTCAATCATTCATGTGCTAATTAAAGACGATCATATGCTATAGTCATGGCGTCTTTATGGACCATTTATAATATTCTTTTCAATGCAAATCTCGTGAAGAATAAATTCAGTAGCTTCTTGTTATAGTATTCGATTATATCTCGCTTCTTATAATTAAAAAGACAATCAGCTCATGCAGTGGTCCAAGTTCCTTAGTGATATATGATCATATGGAGTTATATGTACTGCTTAAGCTTTAGAAAGCCAATCGAAGATAATACAATCAGTGATGACTCGAAAATGGCGAAGCTAGAAATTTCATAAAACAATCAATCTGTTTCATTAGATTATTACAGTTTTGTAGTACTCCGTACTATTTTATAGTGAAAACGCAAAACATTACTGACAATAACAAGTTCTCTACAAAAATTAACATTGATCAGTCTAATTTATCCGGTTGCACGTACCATCAACGACACAAAAGTGGCGGAGCCACTGCGTCAAACTTAATCGGTTTGCCAATGATGCACCGGAAAAATATCTATATCAGAGAATATCAATCAACGATCAGTTTTAAAGACACAAATTAATTTCGTATTAGCGACTTATATAAAGATTTTCTGCATACATAAACAAAGCACAGGACTTTAACATCTGTATCCATAGCTTGTATGAAATTTAGATCTCGATCTGAGAAATACATATAATTATGTCATCGGATTGAACATTCAATTTCCAAACCGTACACTCCACACATTTTATTTATTACAAAGTATTAAGTTTCTCAATATATTTATATTTACATTACTTTATTATAATGATACAGAAAACTGTAATTTTAAACCTATATACAAACAACCAATTAAGCACACTCAAAAAACCCTAATCATGTGGCGTCATTTATGCAAAGTGCCCTTCTAAAAAACCTACTACAATAGATTTCAGCAATTCCGATATAGCTTTATTTCTTCCAGAAAATTTCATACAAATTCCATACATCCATACATATATTTTTAGTATTATTTTATGAAATATACTTTTTTTTATGTTAAGTTCATAAAGATCATGGTCACTTATCTCCAAACAAGTAGCCAAGAGATGAATCTCCACCAGGAACAGATTTAACCTTTGTGGATGGTCGACCCTATGATAACCGATTGAAAATTAATTAAAGAATATATGATGAGATATATAACTTATAACATTTTTAGTTAAAAGATAACGAAAAATAAACTTACTGTAACTAGAATACTTTTGGTTTTATGATCACCTTCTCCACGATAGACATATTTCTCAACATAAGTTGGAGTCTTTGCCGGTGAGTTCAATTCCACATAGTCATCGGTGCCGTACGGCGGCATACAAACAGGCGGCGAGATTACTTTAGATCGGCCGCCTTTTTGTTCCCCTGATTCATCAGAACCAAACAAGTACCCCAAAGAACTTTTCCCTCCACCAGATTTGTTCATCTTTGATATGCTATCTAACTTAACCCTAAAAAGTTGTATAATAGTTCTCTATGTTTCTTTTATCTTGACTCTACCTAGCTCTAGTTAACCTAACTCATGTATATAAACAGCGAAAGTATATATACATGAGGGACACCCACCTTCTATTAATTGATGTGTTACAATAATTTAATCATTTTTTAATTTGAACATATTTGGTTTATTGGTTTATACACTCTAGCTACTTATTCCACTTTTGTGTTTGCTTATGTTGTGGTAGGGATTGCTTGTTTGTTGGTTAGTTTTGTTGTTCTAACTAAACAAAATGTTTTGGTGGTGAAAAATTTGTTAAAATACTGTGGATATTTTTGAAGGGATTAAAAAACCTTAAAAATATGAGAGTTGATATTTTCAGTTTCATTATTTTTATAAATTCATTATATTTATGCATTAACCAGTTATATAAGGTATAAATGTAGTCTATCTATCAAAATTTCAAAATGAATTTATCATTACCTAAAAAATATACTCTGGATGATTGACGGAAGAAATATCAAACATATCCTAAACTTCTCGCCCTATCGGTCGGTTTGATGAAAATGGACTGACTATCGGGATATTCGATACTTAGAATTCAGTGTTAAGTTTCATAGGTATGTCATGTCACGAGGACATTTTAAAACTATTCAAACACCAAATCAAGCTTTAATGTATGTTGTCGATTCAAAATAATTAAATAGTAAATGTGATGTTGTACGATCATGAAGATGATTATATATATATATATATATATATATATATATATATATATATATATATATATATATATATATATATATATATATATATATATATATATATATATATATATATATATATATATATATATATAATCAAAAGGGAAGCACTTTTTTGGTGGAAAGTGGGGGAAGTAATTTTTTTTTGTTTTTCTCGAAATTTTTTTCAGGCATCAAGATCACATGAAAATATGAACATTTAAAAAAGACACTTTGTGATAAATGTTATTATTTTGGCAGTAAAACATTAGAACAAAAAAATAAAAACATTCAATGCATTGAATGTTTTGATTCTGAGTTTTTTTAAGGGATTAGAAATTAGGGTTTAGAAATTAGGGGGTTAAAAATTAGGGTTTAGCTATTAGGGTTTAGAAATTAAGGTTTGGGTTTAGAAATTTTTTATTTTTGTTTATTTAATCAAGATTATAAAAAAATATTTTTGGTTTTTAAATGATGCAAAAGTAACAAAATATGTACAGGTGATGAGTACAGTTGTAAATGAACAAGCTTAAATATCATATTGATCTGGAGTAGGTTGAAGATTTACTATAGCGAGTTTATCTTTTAGAAAATTAAATTGTGCTTTATCCAAAAGCTTTGTGAATATGTCAACAAGTTGAGCATTGGTGGGAACGAAATATACTTCAATGTTTTCTTTATCCACACGATCTTTGATTAAATGGTAGCATATGATATGACCGAAATGGACGGTTTTATTTTTGCGTTGTCGTGAGGCCGCAAGGCGTCGGAATCAGCTATCGAGCGGTGAGAGCAATAGTTTTAAATTTAGATTTTGCGGAGCCCAAATCGTACTACACTTATTATGTTGAGTAAGGGAAGTATGACCTAGAGTTAAATTTTTAAGATATCAGTAGAATCGAACCTATAACTAAAGCTTAAGATAATCCTAAAGTGAATGAGTAGTGGTTAATTACCTATTTTTGGGTTTTCTAGTTTATAATATAAAATAAAGTAAATGCGATAAAATTTGTAATTCAGATAAGGTTAAAGCAAGTGCATACTATGGTTTCGTTAGTTACTTTTTCGAGATTATGGAATGCTGGCTCATGAATAGGTAGTGACCTTGTATTCACTACACTGGTCCTAACGCCCCTGTCATAAGACATGTCACTGGGTAATGCGTTAGGCTTGAAGATTCTGAATAGACAGCAACGTCCCTTACCCCCGACGACCGTTCAGTCTGACTACAGGCATACACGTTCAAACGGCTCATCCACTTGAGCGACTCGATTGGGTGACGTATTAACATTCCACAAAGGTCTAAACTTTATTAAGCATAATGAAGTACAAGGTATGCCAAATTCGAGAGACGTGATGTGCTTCGTTGCTTTCGTTAATGATTGGGTTTTAGAAGATAGTTAGGCCATTGAAAAGAGTTCAACCATAAAGAACACCATGACCAAGTTGGTTTGACTTCCATGAACATGTTCGGTTATCCTAACGGTCTAATTCTTTATGTGTTTAAACAAACAGTTCCTTAATTAACTAGGAATCCCTCAAGCGGAGTGCAATGCTTGAGACTGCGTTATGGTGAAGTGTACTAATCAGCACTAACCGAGTTCCATGGTCTTACTTAGTAGAGGCATAGCTTACAACAATCGTTGTGCTTCAGTGTGCACGTACGAATTTTATATGCTTGGTGACTACACTAGCATGGTCTAGGACCGACAATGTACTGTGGGACTAGTTAGATGTTTCACTATGAAAGAGTCCTCGGTCGGAATCCAAGGCTCGGTGGACTTACTACAATTGGTGTGCCTCAGTCAAACTTACGTTGTATCCGATAGACTTCTCTTACCAAGGGGTGACACAAATAATGTACTCTAAATTGGGGTTCGCGACTTCCCAATAACCGAGTTGATAACTACGTTCTATTAGTTGGAAAAGCGATTGAGTTTAAAGCATAATCGGAAGGCATCTCAACAACATCCACAAACCATAATATTATTTCAGCATTATAACTGACTACATCATAGTATACACTAAAGATAACTACTCGCTAATCATGGTAACAATATCACAAATCATAATAATGAAAGACATTATGTAAAGACAAAGGATAGAAGTACTAGTAGATTAAACGAGTTTCGAATAAAAAAGTGACAATTTCAAACTCCAGATCGCTACTAATACAATCTTCAAGGTTCTTCTCCGGGTACTAGGTTTCCCGCATGGAGTCGAAGACCTTAACAGTATGACTAATATTGTAGAAAGAGAGAGAGAGAAAGAGAGAGAGAGAGAGAGAGAGAGGTGAATTGAAGTGTTATAAAAATGGATGACAAATGGCCCTTAAATAGAAAAGGATTTTACCTGCATACGGCTGGCAGGCCATATGGCAAGCTGTATGGCCTGCCCGTATGGCATGGCAGCCCGTTTTTTGTGCCCAAATACATGGCATGCCGTATCCCTTGTGGCAAGCCGTATGGTGATGATGCAACAGAGGTGTACGAAATATACTATATTTTTACTACGAAATACGATACAAATTACACAAGTTATTTATTTATTTACAAATGGGATATACCTAAACTCTGCTACAACACTATAGGCAGTGTACCTAATCGTAGAGTAGTATAGTTTTTAGTAAGTCCGGTTCATTCCACAGGGAGATGACTTATTTTACACTATATTTTTATATAACTATATTTGTACAAAATATATATATTACAATTATTATTATTATAAAAGGGGGATTTTACCATTTAATGACTGGTTTGTCGATTTTATATTTTAAGCATAAAGATAAATGACGATAATTAAAGTGCGTAAAGTAAATAACGATATTTAATTGACGATATATAAAAATGCGATAAGAAATAAAATAAAATAATTATGCTTATTTAAACTTCTGTAATCATGATGTTTGACGTTTTGATTTTAATTTATTACCCTCGGTTAATTGTCCTTTGTCCTGGATTTATTTGATACCTATCTAGTTTTTGCCCATAATAGTCCATTAGTCATAATTATAAAATGCTCGTCAAATTAACCTTATTCCCGAAGTCAAATATTCCAACTAATTAGGGATTTAAACTGTAACAAGGTTTTAATACTTTGTTAATAATTACACCAGGTTATCGACTGCATGTAATCCAAGGTTTTAATACTTTGTTAATAATTACACCAATTACCCTTGTATGTAATCCACCCCTGTTTTAATGAGTCCATTGACTATTAATTCATCCCCGTCTCCGGTCAAATGAACAATTATTAGTATTTATAAATATCCCGCCCATCGTACCCGATCAAACGTATGTTGCTATTTATAAATATGTCAAATTATAAATCTCTATATTAATCAAATATAAAGTCCATTAATATCCCATAGTCTAATTTTCACAAGTGTCGGTCTTTTGTTCAAACCCTAATTATGGTCCAAAGTTCAATAACCCCGTCTTAATATTTAGTCCAACATCACAATAATAACTTAAGTACGATAAATAATTAAAAAGGGAGAGTTTAACTTACAATGATTATTTATCGCGTAGCTTTACACGGACATAATTTCGACTTTAAAACCCGTAAAATAACCGTTACATTACCCAAACTAACTAATATAAAACTAAACTAATATATATATATATATATATATATATATATATATATATATATATACATATATATATATATATATATATATATATATATATATATATATATATATATATATATATATATATATATATATATATATATATATATATTATAGAGAGAGATCGATTGAATTGTGGTGCACCATTCGGCAGAAAACTTGTGGCTTTTATAGGCGAATTGTGAGAGGGTGTGCTCCGCGATCGCTGTGATTTTCCCCATTACATCTCCGCGATCGCGGAGGATTGATTTCCAGCTCATCCCATTTTTGGCTCCTAGCTTGTCGACATATTAATATATAAATATAATATATATATATATATATATATATATATATACATATATATATATATATATATATATATATATATATATATATATATATATATATATATATATATATATAATTTATATAATTATTTATATATTATATTATATTCTTGTACATTGTTGACTTGTAATTTTAGGTCTGTTGTCTTGTACGTTGATACTCGGTTTCTGTCTCGGTTCCGGTTTCTCAAACGTCTTTTCGTACGTTTTAATATCTTGTACTTTGCGTTTCGCAACATGTAATTTGCACAAAAATAATTTTCCTTAACTCCCAAAATCCGCGCAAGTCTTTAACTTACTTTTAGTGGCACTTTTGAGTGCACTATGGCTTTAGTGGCACTTTTCTAGCTTTAGTGGCACTTTTTCTTCAATTCTTTAATCTTCTTGCTTTGTCTTCACATTTATTTATTTAAACGATTACAACTTAAAAATAGAACATTTACAACTAAAAACTTTACATATTGGAAAGATATTGCGACTAAATATATGTTCGTTTGGAGCAATATCAAATATCCCCACACTTGAACGTTGCTTGTCCTCAAGCAATACAGAACTTGAAATTAAATCACACTTCACTCGAATCACTTTTTATTCTCACACTTTATACATCAGTGATTTTGATACGGCGGTATAAACAATGATAGTAACGATATGGTTTACAGTCCCACATGACTATGAAAATTTAGATCCTTTAAGGAAATTGGATCTTTATGAAAACATTTGATCTTTTTAAAATTCATTCTAGCTTTTATCCTAGATAAGTTTTCCGGAATAACCATTCACCGGTGTTTGCAAAATATTTTTGTGGGTTGCGTGGGTTTCATATTTTAAAATTTTAGCTCAAAACTTGCGGTTTTGTGTCACCCACTTGCTAACCTTGTATTAGGAAAGCAATACGTCCAGTATACTTGCTCCGTATATTACCTTTCGGTAAAATACCATCCAGTTGTAAAGGAAAGCGATGAACAAGCAACTGTAAAGGCAATGTCCCATGACATGCAAATAAATATGGTCAAAAACGTGTCGGATGCAATTACTATCCTTTGTAGGAGCAATAGTAAAGATCACCCTATAATTTTTCGGTCTGGTACAAGGTCCTGTCTTCGACCATGCTATGCAACCACCGTTCTTACGGTTGACACCCGATTTTGGTTCAGGTGACCTAATGTGTAGTGACCCAAAATTTTCCATGATTATATATTAAATGAAAACTATATTTGCATGATTAAATGTTTCTAACATGTTAAGCAATCAAACTTGTTAAGACTTGATTTATTGAAATGAGTTTTATGTAGACAATTGACCACCCAAGTTGACCGGCGATTCACGAACGTTAAAACTTGTAAAAACAACATGATATATATATATATATATATATATATATATATATATATATATATATATATATATATATATATATATATATATATATATATATATATATGTATATATATTTAACATGATATTATGATGAGTAAGTATCTCACTAAGTACATTAACAATGAGTTATATACATAAAATGAAAGTAGTGAATTAAGAAACGCGAAACGATATATATAACGGCTATCGTTACAACAACGTCTTACTAAATACATATGTATCATGCTAAGATATTAATACACTATGTTTAACATCATGAAATGATAATTACATATATCATTAAGCGTATTAACAATGAACTACACGAGTAAGATGAGACTACTAACTTAAGGATTTCGAAACAATACATATATGTAACGATTATCGTTGTAATAGTATTTTACACATATTTATATGATATCAAGATATATTAATACACCATATTAACATGTTAACATAAAAATTTAACATCTCATTTAAGTGTAATAACAATGGTTCAATTACATTTAACAAGATCGTTAACTTAAAGGTTCCGAAACAACACTTACATATAACGACTAACGATGACTTAACGACTAAGTTAAATGTATATACATTTAGTGTATTAAGATGTATTAATACACTTTTGGAAGACTTCATGACATATATAAAATTACTTCTACTTAACAAAAATGCTTACAATTACATCCTCATTCATTTTCATCAACAATTCTACTCGTATGCACCCGTATTCGTACTCGTACAATACACAGCTTCTAAGATGTATATACTATTGGTATATACACTCAATCATCAGCTCCTTAGTAGCCCATGTGAGTCATTAAATATGTGGGAACCATCATTTGGCAACTAGCATGAAATATCTCACAAAACTACAAAAAATATTATAAATCATTCATGAATTATTTACATGAAAACAAACTTATACATCCTTTATATCTAATCCATATACCAACGACCAAAAACACCTACAAACACTTAAATTCTTCAATTTTCTTTATTTAATTGATCTCTCTCAAGTTCTATCTTCAAGTTCTAAGTGTTCTTCATAAATTCTATAAGTTCTAGTTTCATAAAATCAAGAATACTATCGAGTTTGCAAGATTACTTCCAAGCTTTCTAATCCAATCCAAGTAATCAACTAAGCTCAAGAAATCTTTCTTATTTACAGTAAGATATCTTTCTAATACAAGGTAATAGTCATATTTAAACTTTGATTCAATTTCTATAACTATAACTATCTTATTTCGAGTGGAAATCTTACTTGAACTTGTTTTCGTGTCATGATTCTACTTCAAGAACTTTCAAGCCATCCAAGTATCCTTTGAAGCTAGATCAATTTTTGTCACTTCCAGTAGGTTTACCTACTAAACTTGAGGTAGTAATGATGTTCATAACATCATTCAATTCATATATATAAAACTATCTTATTCGAAGATTTGAACATGTAATCACTAGAACATAGTTTAGTTAATTCTAAACTTGCTCGCAAACAAAGTTAATCATTCTAACTTGACTTTTAAAATCAACTAAACACAATTTTTTATATCTATATGATATGCTAACTTAATGATTTAAAACCTGGAAACACGAAGAACACCGTAAAACCGGACATACGCCGTCGTAGTGAAATCGGGGGCTGTTTTGGGTTAAAAAAATAAAAAGGTATCTTAATCTTTGAATTGGAAGTTTGTTTTCTGGAAAAATGATATTACATATGAACATGATACTATATCCAAAAATTAAACACAAAGTGGAAGTATGTTTTTCAAAATGGTCATCAAGATGTCGTTTTTCGACGGAAATGACTACCTCTTTAAAAAATGACTTGTAACCTGTATTTTTGACTACAAACTTATATTTTTTCTGTTTAGTTTCATAAATTTCAGTTCATTATGAAACCATAGAAACTAGAATCACTCAAAACGGATTTGAAACGAAGAAATGACGGGTAAAACAAAAATGGATAAACTTGCTAGTTTTAGCTACGAAAATTTTGTAACAAATCTAGACTAAACATATCCTAACTAATTTATATTATATTATACATATTATGTAATCTTGGGATACCATAGACACGTATACAATGTTTTGACATATCATATCGACCCATCTATATATATTATTTGGAACAACCATATACACTCTATATGCAGTAATGTTTGAGTTAGCTATACAGGGTTGAGGTTGATTCCAAAAATATATATACTTTGAGTTGTGATCTAGCCTGAGATGTGTATACACTGGGTTGTGGATTGATTCAAGATATATATATATTGATTTATTCTGTACATCTAACTGTGGACAACTAGTTGTAGGTTACTAACGAGGACTGCTAACTTAACAAACTTAAATCATAAAAACGTAATAAAAAATGTTGTGAATATATTCCGATCATAAATTGATATATATGTACATATTTGTTATAGGTTCGTGAATCGACCAGTGGCCAAGTCTTACTTCCCGATGAAGTAAAAATCTGTGAAAGTGAGTTATAGTCCCACTTTTTAAATCTAATATTTTTGGGATGAGAATACATGCAGTTTTATAAATGTTTTACAAAATAGACACAAGTACGTGAAACTACATTCTATGGTTGAATTATTAAACCGAATATGCGCCTTTTTAGTCTGGTAATCTAAGAATTAGTGAACAGACACCCTAATTGATGCGATTCCTAAAGATAGATCTATTGGGCCCAACAAGCCCCATCCAAAGTACCGGATGATTTAATACTTCGAATTTATCATGTCCGAAGGGAGTTCCGGAATGATTGGGGATATTCTATATGCATCTTGTTAAGGTCGGTTACAAGGTGTTCACCATATGAATGATTTTTATCTCTGTGCAGTTTGCGAAATGCCTGATACGAGATGTGTATTTATGAGATATGAAATCTTGTGGTCTATTATTACAATTTGATAAATATATAGGCTAAACCTATAACTCACCAACATTTTTTTGTTGACGTTTTAAGCATGTTTATTCTCAAGTGATTGTTAAGAGCTTCCGCTGTTGCATACTAAATTAAGGACAAGATTTGGAGTCCATGCTTGTATAATATTGTTTAAAAACTGCATTCGAAGGCATATATTGATGTGTAATATTATTGTAAACCATTATGTAATGGTCGTGTGAAAACGCTATATTTTAGATTATCATTATTGATAATCGTCGTAATATTTTAAAAGTTATGGTTTGTTTTAAAATCGAATGCAGCCTTTGAAAAACGTCTCATATAGAGGTCAAAACCTCGCAACGAAATCAATTAATATGGATCGTTTATAATCAATATGAACGGGACATTTCAGTTGGTATCCGAGCGTTGGTCTTAGAGAACCAGAAATTTGCATTAGTGTGTCTAACCGAATTTGTTAGGATGCATTAGTGAGTCTGGACTTCAACCGTGTTTTCTTTAAAAACGATTGCTTAACATTTTTTTTTGTTCGAAACTATATATTATTAACATGTAAATATTATGTGATATATTAATCTCTTAACGTATTTGATATTGTGTGATAGATGTCTACCTCTAATACAAATCCCATCGACTCACCTAATAATAATGAAGAGTCGAATATATATTGAGAAGATTCACAAATTCCCGAAGAGGAACCGGAAGAAGAGGAACCGGAAGAAGAGGAACCCGAAGAAGAAGAGGTTCTGGGGGAGGACATATTAGAAACCACTGAAAAACAGATAAATAAAAGAAAATCCACAACCAATGGACCAAAATTAATAATGGTCAATGGTGTTTTCGTCGAGGAAGCAAAATATTGGGATGATTACCAATTTTCCGATGAATCGGATCCCGATGAGGATTCCGATGATGTTATAGAAATTACCCTGACACAATTTGAAAAGGCAAAAAAAATAATAAGGGAAAAGGCGTAAAAATAGAAAAATACGAGTCCAACCCCGATGACCTCTATGTTAACATGAAATGTCCCGATGGAAAATACCGTCAACACCCGTATTTCTTAAGTTTTAGCTATAACCCGGGAACATCTAAGCCACCGGGTCCTTCTAGACCATTTGTGAAAAGAACGGCTCGTATTAGGGGAGCACCATATATCCCTAGGAAATTAGCGAAACAAACCAAGTCCGAAGAAGAAGAAACAAGTGAGTCAGAATAAAGAGTTGTAATCATGCGGTGTAATATATGTAATATACGTGTGCTTGTACTTTCATGTTGTATGTAAAAAAAATTGCTTGTATTATTTGATAATTATCTTTTGCGAATCTAATTCTCGTCTGTTTTACAGTATAAAAACATAATGGACATTAAGGATAGACAACCAAAAATTTTAGAAGACCTACCCGGGGACATGATTGATGAAATCTTGTCTAAAGTAGGACAGAATTCATCGGCACAATTATTTACGGAAAAATTAGTTTGTAGAACATTTGAAGAACGTTCCAGGCATGCTTTAATTTATAAAAGGCTTTCATTTGAAAGATGGCGTATATCACATTGGGGACACCGTAAGTTACGCCGTGTTTTCTTTAAAGCGTTAAATGCGGGGAACCCAAATGCAATTTTACGCTACGGGTTAAGAACCTATTTTGACTCAACATATCCCAACGTAGGACTTCGTGAGTTAGAAAGAGCTTCTAACATGCAATATAAAGAAACATGTTATGCTTACGGGTTAGTGATGTTCGCTTCTCACCAAAGTGAGAAAAAGAACATCGGATTACAACTTTTAAATAAAACCTTCCCACAAGTGACGGGTTCAGTAGTTGGGGTGAGAAACAAGGTTTTTAGATTATTACAGGGCTGTTAGGCATTACGAATGTCAAGACCTGTCCTAATCCATCCAGACGAAGTCCATATCGATTACAAACGATTCACAACAGTTGATTATATCGCGAGGTACTTGACCTCTATATGATACATTTTACAAACATTGCATTCGTTTTTGAAAATACAATCTTTCATTTCATCGAAAGTTGATGACAGGCATACCATTTCATAATATATCTAACTATAATTGACTTAATAATAATCTTGATGAACTCGACGACTCGAATGCAACGTCTTTTGAAATATGTCATGAATGACTCCAAGTAATATCTTTAAAATGAGCAATTGTACAGTGAAAGATTTCTTTCGTACCTGAGAATAAACATGCTTTCAAGTGTCAACCAAAAGGTTGGTGAGTTCATTAGTTTAACATAAATAATCATTTCATAATTTTAATAGACCACAAGATTTCATATTTCCATTTCTCATAAACATACGTCCCATACATAGAGACAAAAAATCATTCATATGGATTGAACACCTGGTAACCGACATTCACAATATGCATATAAGAATATCCCCATCATTCCGGGATCCTCCTTATGACATGATATAAATTTTAAAGTACTAAAGCATCCGTTACTTTGGATGGGGCTTGTTGGGCCAGATAGATCTATCTTTAGGATTCTCGTCAATTAGGGTGTCTGTTCCCTAATTCTTAGATTACCAGACTAAAAAGGGGCATATTCGGTTTAATAATCCAACCATAGAATGTAGTTTCGATCACTTGTGTCTATTTCGTAAAGCATTTATAAAAACAGCGCATGTATTCTCAGTCCCAAAAATATATATTGCAAAAGCATTTAAAAGGGAGCAAATGAAACTCACGCATATAAATATTGTAAAACAGTTAATAAAGCATTTGCATGTATTCTCAGCCCAAAAATGTAAAGAGTAAAAGGGAGCAAATGAAACTCACGCATAATGTATTTTGTAGTAAAAATACATATAACGATATTTAACAACTGAACAATGCAGGGTTGGCCTCGGATTCACGAACCTATATCATTTGTATATTTATTAATATACATAATTGAAATCAAATGGGTTTATATATATAACCTATTAATGATGTTATTTTTATATTAATAATATATTTATATTTCATATATTCCTTTTATATAATAATAAAAATATTTTGTTATATTATATGTGTTAAATATATATATTTATGTATTTTATTCGTTTATCCAAATTGTAGTTATAATTATACTAAATTAATATTAGTAGTGAAAAAAATAATGATAATTACATTATTAATATACTTATGTTAATGATAATAGTTATACTATTTTTAAAATGATAATAATACTAATTTTTATGAAAGTACTATTAAATAATAATAATTTTTTTATATTCATAATAATATTAATAATAATAATAATAAGAATTTTGATATCATGATCTAATATATATATACACACACACACACACACACACACACACACACACACACACACACACACACACACACACACACATATATATATATATATATATATATATATATATATATATATATATATATATATATATATATATATAATCGTACACATACTTATAATTATTATTTTTTCGGGTGTATTTACCTTAACTAAATTCATGGTCTTAATCCTAATCTTATTTATCTTTTTATTTCCTAAAATTAACTACTTCTTTCGTCATAATATTATTTTCTAGTGATAATAATAATAATTATTATTATTATGATAATAATAATACTTATTGATAATATTAGTAATAACAATAATGATAATAATAATTGTAATTATAATCATGATAGTAATATTAAATAATAACTAATACTTATATTAATACACTTACAATAACAATAATATCAATACTAGTAATAACAACAATTAATAATAACAATAATATTAGTAATATTAAAATTAGAAAACTACCTTATTTGAAATGGGTTCCAAAAAGAAATGACAGCCCCTGGACTCGAATCCATGACCACACGCTAACCCAAACACTCCCTCAACCATTCCTCCATTCACTGCTTTTCTGATTTAATACTAATCTAATTACTTTTAAACCGTATGTTCCTGGTTTCTATTCTTCTTCTTCATCAGTTTTTTTTAAAAAAATCGATTCACAATATCATAACAATTTTAATAACAGTTACAAATTTGATTCTAAAATACAATATCCATCACATAACAATTAATTGAGTTTAATTGGATTGAGAAAGGAAAAAAAATAAAAAAATACAAGAACAGCTTCGGTCGCTGTTTCAAAAAAAAAAAATTTGATTTTAGTTTCTAAAACGTTTTATACAAATGTTATAACACGATTTAGTTTGGAAATTGTTTATAGAAACTAATGAGTTCGTTAATTTGATTGAAACACCCAAATGACTTCGAATTTAAAGATGAACAATCTGTTGACTTTTTAAGAACGAAGCTTTGACTCTAAAATTTGGAATCGATACGCAAAATTGGAATTTCAATTTCTCCAGATAGTTTTAGTAAAAGGTTTCTAACAATACAACATTTTTACATTTTGAAAATTCATCAAAAATCGATTTATGGAAAGAATCTTTCAAGAACAAGACCCGTCGAAAACTGCAGGTTATATATATGATTTAAATTCGAAAATTTGGATGAGTTGTAGTTAGTAATAGGTAATGATAGTGAAAAGGAAATGGAATGACTCTCTTCTAACTGAATTGATCGACTAAATAACAATTCCAGTCGACAGGAAAGATTTTTCAAGACAGAGAAAAAAATAAAAAAAAATAAAGAAAAAGTGAATACGATTTGTAACGAATTTTGTCTTAGTTCTGTGATGGAATCGAATCTATAATAAGATAAATGACAAGGACAAAATTTACCTACAGCATGATAGTAATATCAACTGAATCGTACAATTAATTCTTGATTTATATAAATAAAATTAACTTAATAATAATAATTCCATAAATAAATAATAATAATAATAATGCTGAATATTATTAGTAATAATAACATAATAATAATATTATTAATAAAAATTATCTTTATAATAATATTTAGATTAATAATACTATTAGTTATTGTTTATGATGATATTATTAATAATGATATTAATAAATGGTATTAGTGTTATAATAATAATAATAATGATAATAATGATTTTTTTAAATAATAGTACTAAATAATAATACTAGTAATAGCATGTTACATGTTTTAAATTTTTATTTCTACATATTACATATTTTAAATTTTAGTAATACAATTAATAATATTGATATAAATATTTAATAATAATGATGAGAGTAATAATAATGTTAATACAATAATTATGCTTATCAAATCTCATATCTTTATATTATATTTCATATATTAAATTAATAATATCAATAATACTGATATTAGTATTAATATTAACATTAAGAATAATAAGGAAAGTAATAGTAGTAATGTTATTATAAGATCATATTTTTTTAATGTATAGTTATATTTAACATAGTATACATTATAATTGTACCACATATAACATATGTTGAATATTATTTATTCATTTTAATATAAATACATTATACAATATGTGTTTGCACTCTTAAATATAAATGTCTCATATATTTACAAGTATTATATATTTATTTACTTGATATGTTATTTTCTTTTAAAATAATTTCGACACATAATATTTATAACTTTTATATATATTTCAATATACATATGATAATAATTATTATAGAATTCATCTATACATAGGTTTATTTTAGTAACATCTTAATTTATATAATATTTTACATTTTCAATTTTTAATGAGTTAATAACATTTTTATAATTTCTACTACTTACATTTATAATTATATATATTTATATATAAACTTATTTATTTACAAACAATTGTTCGTGAATCGTCGAGGTTAGTTAAAGGTCAAATGAATTCATGAATACAATTCAAAGTTTTTGAGACTTCAACATTACAGACTTTGCTTATCGTATCGAAACCATATAAAGATCAAGTTTAAATTTGGTCGGAAATTCCCGGGTCATCACAGTACCTACCCGTTAAAGAAATTTCGTCCTGAAATTTTGAGTGAGGTGGTCATGGTTAATAATAAAAATATTTTCATGACGAATATGAGTTGATAAATAGAATTTTATTATTAATGAGAAATATGGATAAAATGATTCGATTAATCGAAGCGTATGAATGAAGTTATCACAAAAAAAATAGAGATGAAGAAATGGAGATTTTCCATAACTTTTGATGTAGTCGCGATTGAATTCCGGAATTCAAGGGTTTTAAAGAAAATCTTTGAAATCTAAAAGATTTGATTCTTCGACGAATAAGGAAATTAAGATCTCTATAATTAAATACGGTGATCTGCCTCGATCACTCCGTCTGACATTCCCATTATAAATTAAACTTTTCCATTCAATTATTCTCACCATTCCTATACTTTCTTTCTTATTTCATACATCCAAAAGATTGTGAAAATGCTTAATCCATTTCTAATCCTTGATATTTTTCCTAATTATCATTTCTATCATCCTTCTTTTCAATCTTCCATCAGAAAAATCTGTTTCCTTCTATTATTACTTTGGGGTGATACTATTCTTAATTCTACCGTGTCTTTATATTGTTATTCGTATTAATATCCACGGTTTGTAATTTCGGTGTTGTCATTGGGCTTTATATTGTCTCTTATATTTTGGATCTCTTTGCCTTTTTATTATCCTCTCGACCTCTAGTAAAGCGAGCAACGGTCCAGAATTCATAGATATGAATTTTGAAATGAACATAGTTAATGTTCCAAGAAAGAAATGGTAATAGCACGATCTTGATTCGTCAATTTACCAGAATATCCGGGAAAGATAGAACTATCAAGAAAATATGTTCTTGATATGTTTATATATCAGATGAAATGTAAGAGTCGTGTAACATGGCACATGATGACGTTATAATCTGTGAATCATCATGTCCCATTTAGAAACTCAGCATGACTTACTGTAATATAATCACGTTGATCAAGTGTCATTATATTATACTAACTCATGCATCAGTTCCCAACATTACTTCAATAACATTCATATTTTTAAGCTCAAAAGTTTACAGAATATAGAAACTAACAGTTTCTATATGATGTAACACTGATAGCACGAAGAGATTAA
Source organism: Rutidosis leptorrhynchoides (assembly GCF_046630445.1). Taxonomy (NCBI): domain Eukaryota; kingdom Viridiplantae; phylum Streptophyta; class Magnoliopsida; order Asterales; family Asteraceae; genus Rutidosis; species Rutidosis leptorrhynchoides. Next base: position 196,653,682 of record NC_092334.1, read on the forward strand.
TGGTTTCAGATAATAATAGTTATGAAAATATCTTCAGAAATATCGAAGATATTTATGATGATATTTTGGAATTTCTAGATTCGATGGTTGATGAAGAAAAATTTTTCGCAAGATTTTAACATGAATTCGGAGCAAGATATTCGTTGAAGGTTTCATCAGATTTAGAATTACTTGGATTCTTTGAATATAGGGTATGGTCCTTGTATTTGTCCTTGGTCTCCTTCGTGATTAGCTCAATTCGTTTTCCAGTTCCAATTTTTCTGAGCTTTTCCAACATACCATTCTTTATCATCAAACTTTCGATGATTAAGGTCATTTACGGTAGTCTACGGTTTCTGCTGCTTCATTCAGCTTTTTCAACATTCAGAATATTGATTTGTAGACTGAGTGCTTTTCAGAATTTCATAATGAAAGATCATAATTCTAAGAGATAAACGTTATACATATAACTGTTGATGTAGATATGCTGTGAGTTTTCAAAGTACTAATTACTGATTCCCGGTAATTGGTATGGCAGTTCTTGTTACAAGATGCGGATGAGTACATGATGAGACTTCAATAGATAAATATAGTGATTTGTCGGAGAGATTTAAGCCAAGGAGTAACGAGGTTGCTGGTACGTCTGCTGGTAATATGGTGGAATATAAAAGGGTTCCCTGGTAACAATAAAAGAGCACACATATATATCAAGGTTATAATAAGGTTGTTCGAACGAAAATTCGAAGTTGACTTGCTGAAGCTGTGACAAATTTGGCTAATTTGGAAAGAAATTGAAAAGTTATTTTCGGTAATAATAACACTAAAGGAGCTAACACAGATGCGTGTTAAACGTTTACTCAGATTCTGAGAGTATGCGTGACTGTATGCCTAAATCTTTTCTTCCATAGATGAAGTGCGGTTCGTTCCTTCTCTCGATTGAGGAATTTTCAAGAATCATGAAAGGTTTGAACGCAGATTGGAATCGTCAAGTACAAATGAAGTTAAGATGAAATCAAGTGGTAAACTTGAAGAAATGTTTAGTTTCTTATGTTATAATCAATATTTTAATTCATTTTAATTGTCCAATGTTATTAGTCCACAGTCGATAGTCCACAGTAACAGTCTAATAATTCATATATAGTTTAATATATAATATTCTAATTAATTAATGCGTGTCGTGACCTGTATATGTCTCAGACTCGATCACAACTCAAACTATATATATTATTGTAGAATCAACCTCAACCCTGTATAGCTAACTCCTGCATTACTGCATATAGAGTGTCTATGGTGATTCCAAATAATATATATAGATGCGTCGATATGATATGTCAAAACCTTGTATACGTGTCCCGATATTTAAAGTGCGTAAAATAAATAACAGAAATTAAATGACGATAAATAAATTGCGATAATTAAATTGCGATAAATAAACTACGATAAATAAAATGTAATCAGTTAGCTAGGAATAGTTAACTGGAAACAGTTAGCGTGGATTCTTAACAAAATTTCTCATAGTTAATTAGTCTGTTTCTAACAAATTTTATTTTGTCAAATGTTTTCTTCATTATGCCACTTGTTGGATTCTGATAGGTCAAAATCCAAATATGAAATTTGAATGGAAATGGTTATTCTGGGGTGAACGAATTCGTATATCGGTGGACGTAAGTAGGATAGTAAACGACTATTGAATCAGCTTCGAAGAATGTACAGTGTAACTTATTAATGTGAAATCTGAATATTCCTCGGGTATTACCTACCCGTTAAAATATTTTCACAATTAACACTTTGTACGAAAGAATTTTTAATTACAATCTTTATGAAAACATATATACATATATATTTTCTTCAGACGTAATCATGGATTTAATGAGTCAATGTGATATTAAACTCATCAGATTTACGATTAGAGATATGGTACATAATCTCTAAAACATTAGAGTTTACATAATGGTCATGTAGAAAAAATATGATTGATGTAGAACGATACATAGATTGATGATTATAATCGATGTACAGAATGAGATGTTGAGGTGTGTTATTGATGGTACGGGTGCTGTTACTGATGGTACTGTTGGTGTCGGTGATGTTGCTGAAGCTGGTATGTTTTGCACCATATTTGCCAAGGCTACAACTCGGGCGCGAAGCTCGTTGACTTCTTATATTATTCCGGGATGATTATCGGTTGAAACGAGCGGATGAATAAGGTTTTGAATTTGAGATAGTATATAATCATGGCGATATATTAGGGTAATGAGGGTGAAAATGGTGTTTCGGTGTGGTTCGTCGGTAAGTGCTTCAGGTTCTTCACCAAGAGGTGAATTTGGTTGATGGAAATGATTGCCTTCTTCTCGTCTCCATTAATTAAGTCGACTACGAACTCATCATATGAATTGGGGATGGTTGGTTGGTTGATTCATTCTGGTGATGCTGCTTTCAGAGCTTAGGTAAACGTCCACGTCGGAATAGCTGTCGAAATAACTATCGGAATAGCTATCGGAATTCGAGGGACTCGAACTGGTTGAAGGATTCATCCCGTACAATTAGATGAAGAATTTTCGATAAGAATTAGATTATAGGATGTAGATTAGTACCTTGCAATACATAATTTACATATGCATATAATACTAAAATCCCATAAGTTACAGAGGAATCTACGGAAGCTGTCAGGCAAAGGTAACAACAACCTATATGCTAAGATATGAATTTATCTATACACTGTCTATGCAATAGTGGCAGTAAGACATGTCTAGACTTTAAGGATGATAAACAAGTAATTTTCGTCATGAAATGAATAGCAAAACTTTTTACATGCAGACACGGTCGAAGTCCAGACTCACTAATGCATCCTAACGACTTATCAGTTATACACACTAATGCAGACCTAGTTCGCTAAGACCACCGCTCTGATACCAACTGTCAAGACCCGTCCTAATCCATCCGAACGAAGTCCATATCGATTACAAACGATTCACAACAGTTGATTACATCGTGAGGTACTTGACCTCTATATGATACATTTTACAAACATTGCATTCGTTTTTGAAAAGACAATCTTTCATTTCATTGAAAGTTGATGACAGGCATACCATTTCATAATATATCTAACTATAATTGACTTAATAATAATCTTGATGAACTCGATGACTCGAATGAAACGTCTTTTGAAATATGTCATGAATGACTCCAAGTAATATCTTTAAAATGAGCAATTGCACAGCTGAAGATTTCTTTCGTACCTGAGAATAAACATGATTTCAAGTGTCAACCAAAAGGTTGGTGAGTTCATTAATTTAACATAAATAATCATTTCATAATTTTAATAGACCACAAGATTTCATATTTCCATTTCTCATAAACATACGTCACATACATAGAGACAAAAAATCATTCATATGGATTGAACATCTGGTAACCGACATTCACAATATGCATATAAGAATATCCCCATCATTCCGGGATCCTCCTTATGACATGATATAAATTTTGAAGTACTAAAGCATCCGGTACTTTGGATGGGGCTTGTTTGGCCCGATAGATCTATCTTTAGGATTCTCGTCAATTAGGGTGTCTGTTCCCTAATTCTTAGATTACCAGACTAAAAATGGGCATATTCGGTTTAATAATCCAACCATAGAATGTAGTTTCGATCACTTGTGTCTATTTCGTAAAGCATTTATAAAAACAGCGCATGTATTCTCAGTCCCAAAAATATATATTGCAAAAGCATTTAAAAAGGAGCAAATGAAACTCACGCATATAAATATTGTAAAACAGTTAATAAAGCATTTGCATGTATTCTCAGCCCAAAAATGTAAAGAGTAAAAGGGAGCAAATGAAACTCACGCATAATGTATTTTGTAGTAAAAATACATATAACGATATTTAACAACTGAACAATGCAGGGTTGGCCTCGGATTCACGAACCTATATCATTTGTATATTTATTAATATACATAATTGAAATCAAATGGGTTTATATATATAACCTATTAATGATGTTATTTTTATATTAATAATATATTTATATTTCATATATTCCTTTTATATAATAATAAAAATATTTTGTTATACTATATGTGTTAAATATATATATTTATGTATTTTATTCGTTTATCCAAATTGTAGTTATAATTATACTAAACTAATATTAGTAGTGAAAAAAAATAATGATAATTACATTATTAATATACTTATGTTAATGATAATAGTTATACTATTTTTAAAATGATAATAATACTAATTTTTATGAAAGTACTATTAAATTATAATAATTTTTTTTATATTCATAATAATATTAATAACAATAATAATAATAATAAGAATTTTGATATCATGATCTAATTATAATCATTTTCTCCTATATATATATATATATATATATATATATATATATATATATATATCTTTAATCGTACACATACTTATAATTATTATTTTTTCGGGTGTATTTACCTTAACTAAATTCATGGTCTTATTCCTAATCTTATTTATCTTTTTATTTCCTAAAATTAACTACTTCTTTCGTCATAATATTATTTTCTAGTGATAATAATAATAATAATAATAATAATAATAATAATAATAATAATAATAATAATAATAATAATACTTATTGATAATATTAGTAATAACAATAATGATAATAATAATTGTAATTATAATCATGATAGTAATATTAAATAATAACTAATACTTATATTAATACACTAACAATAACAATAATATCAATACTAGTAATAACAACAATTAATAATAACAATAATATTAGTAATATTAAAATTAGAAAACTACCTTATTTGGAATGGGTTCCAAAAAGAAATGACAGCCCCTGGACTCGAACCCATGACCACACGCTAACCCAAACACACCCTCAACCATTCCTCCGTTCACTACTTTTCTGATTTAATACTAATCTAAATACTTTTAAACCGTATGTTCCTGGTATCTATTATTCTTCTTCATCAGTTTTTTTTAAAAAAAATCGATTCACAACATCATAACAATTTTAATAACAGTTACAAATTTGATTCTAAAATACAATATCCATCGCATAACAATTAATTGAGGTTAATTGGATTGAGAAAGGAAAAAATAAATACAAGAACAACTTCGGTCGCTGTTTAAAAAAAAATTGATTTCAGTTTCTAAAACGTTTTATACAAATGTTATAACACGATTTAGTTTGGAAATTGTTTATAGAAACTAATGGGTTCATTAATTTGACTTGAAACACCCAAATGACTTCGAATTTAAAGATGAACAATCTGTTGACTTTTTAAGAACGAAGCTTTGACTCTAAAATTTGGAATCGATACGCAAAATTGGAATTTCAATTTCTCCAGATAGTTTTAGTAAAAGGTTTCTAACAATACAACATTTTTACATTTTGAAAATTCGTCAAAAATCGATTTATGGTAAGAATCTTTCAAGAACAAGACCCGTCGACAACTGCAGGTTATATATATGATTTAAATTCGAAAATTTGGATGAGTTGTAGTTAGTAATAGGTAATGATAGTGAAAAGGAAATGGAATGACTCTCTTCTAAATGAATTGATCGATTAAATAACAATTCCAGTCGACAGGAAAGATTTTTCAAGACAGAGAAAAAAAATAAAAAAATAAAGAAAAAGTGAATACGATTTGTAACGAATTTTGTCTTAGTTCTGTGATGGAATCGAATCTATAATCAGATAAATGACAAGGACAAAATTTACCTACAGCATGATAGTAACATCAACTGAATCGTACAATTAATTCTTGATTTATATAAATAAAATTAACTTAATAATAATAATTCCATAAATAAATAATAATAATAATGCTGAATATTATTAGTAATAATAACATAATAATAATATTATTAATAAAAATTATCCTAATAATAATATTTAGATTAATAATACTATTAGTTATTGTTTATGATGATATTATTAATAATGATATTAATAAATGGTATTAGTGTTATAATAATAATAATAATGATAATAATGATTTTTTTTTAAATAATAGTACTAAATAATAATACTAGTAATAGCATGTTACATGTTTTAAATTTTTATTTCTACATATTACATATTTTAAATTTTAGTAATACAATTAATAATATTGATATAAATATTTAATAATAATGATGAGAGTAATAATAACGTTAATACAATAATTATGCTTATCAAATCTCATATATTTATATTATATTTCATATATTAAATTAATAATATCAATAATACTGCTACTAGTATTAATATTAACATTACGAATAATAAGGAAAGTAATAGTAGTAATGTTATTATAAGATCATATTTTTTTTAATGTATAGTTATATTTAACATAGTATACATTATAATTGTACCACATATAACATATGTTGAATATTATTTATTCATTTTAATATAAATAAATTATACAATATGTGTTTGCACTCTTAAATATAAATGTCTCATATATTTACAAGTATTATATATTTATTTACTTGATATGTTATTTTCTTTTAAAATAATTTCGACACATAATATTTATAACTTTTATATATATTTCAATATACATATGATAATAATTATTATAGAATTCATCTATACATAGGTTTATTTTAGTAACATCTTAATTTATATAATATTTTACATTTTCAATTTTTAATGAGTTAATAACATTTTTATAATTTCTACTACTTACATTTATAATTATATATATTTATATATAAAATTATTTGTTTACAAACAATTGTTCGTGAATCTTCGGGGTTAGTTAAAGGTCAAATGAATTCATGAATACAATTCAAAGTTTTTGAGACTTCAACATTACAGACTTTGCTTATCGTATCGAAACCATATAAAGATCAAGTTTAAATTTGGTCGGAAATTTCTGGGTCATCACAACGAAACCCTCGTCCATTTGACGACGTTACAACATGCTGTCTTGTCAACGGCCACAACGGTTATGTTCCACAAGACCAAGGATGAGAAGTACTCTTAGTAAAACCAGAATGCATGACTTGTTTCTGGACTTATGAATTACGTGTTTTTTGTGACAACCCGGAAATTTCTGACCAAATTTAAACTTTAATCTTTATATATTCTCAACACGATAAGCAAAGTTTGTAAGTTGAATCTAAAGAATTTTAAACTGTGTTCATACACTCTTTTAACCTCGACCAAATTCCAATGATTCACGAACCATTATATGAATGAATATGATTATATATGTATATGTGTATATATTATAACTTGAAAACATTAATAAAGTATTAGATGTATAATACTTTACATAAACGTATTTGTTTCTTAATATATTCAAATAGTTATCGATTGAATTAACAGATAATATCAAAAGTTTGAAATATCAAATATATTGAATTATGATTTCGAGTCTCTATTGAGAGGTCCACTTTGATTTAGAAAAACCTTTCCTTTTTATCGATATTCGGAATAAATAGTGAAGTGATCTTCGAGTAAGGACAAAGTGTCAAATAGCTAGAGCTAGTCGGATTAGTGGAGACTCCTGTTTGATTTTCAATATATGCCTTACAATAATTTTCTCGTGACTATTGATAGGTTAATTACTAGTCTTTAATGATATTTTATCATGAAGAGTAAATAATTGAATTAAGGTTCGTCGGCAAGATAAAACCATTTTTCATGTTAAGATGATTTTATACGTACATTTATCCATTTGATCTAATCTTACAACTCATGAATAAACTGTAAGTTAATAACTTGAAACCTGTTATGATTTATTTATTATTTTACTCTCTTAAGTAAAAACATTTTTCGACATAATAGAACTAGTTTATTAATGTATATGTTTAAATAACGTAAGTTGGAATATTAGTTGTTAGATATATGAATAACTTGCAACGTACATTAAAACGTGTTCATTAAATATATATGTTTTTAAATTAGTTTAGTACACGATAGTAACATTCGCTTAGTGATGCGATTGATATTTAAAAAATTAATACATAAATGAATTGTATTTAATTAAGTTTTTAAATAAAAACGTTACGAGTTATAATATTTTTCTGAACGATTTTAAAACGAACTTTGAAAAATAATTGGTTTTGAAAGACTAAATATTGTATCATTAGATAAATATTTCAAACATATATTATGTACAAATTTACAATTCTAAATAAAAATATATATATATATATATATATATTTTAATTTAGTCATAAAACGTCCTGATTTAAAATAATATATTTTGACGAACAACGAGTCACTGATTTATAGAAGCAAATGACCACAATGCTCAATTTTATAAGTTACATTTTTATAAGGTAATTTATTGGTGAATAAGTCAAATTATTATTAAGGGTACACGTCGTGTAACGTAAAAAGGCTAGTTTTCTAAACGTACGAAAGTGCGTTCGAAAAACGAAAAGTGGTACATGAGTTGAGTGACAACGTCCGTGTCATTTAAGTAAAAATTACATTTTTACCATGAACGTAAATATAATATAATATATATAATTAATTATATAAATTAAATATATTATATATAAAATAATATATATCGAGTGTCGGCAAGGTGCATAATGCGATATGAGCTGGAATCCCCTTTCATGCGGTCCCATGAAATAAGTGAAGAAACCCCATGTGGTCGCATGAGGTGTAAAGGGTGGACACATACATAAATTCGTTCGATTCTGGTTCATTTTGCAAACTCTCTCAATCTCTCTATATCCATAATACTTCGTATGTATTTTATTTATTTTAATATTTATGTTAATTATTATTAATTCAAACTTATTATTAGTAGTATTAGTGTTAGTATTATTATTATGTATTATACATAAAATACTACGACGGAGTGCTGCTCAAGTGATCTAAAATGGATTGTCAAAACTGGTTTGGGAGTAGGATAGGGCTAAGGAAATTATGGGTTATAGCTATGGAGGTGATGGGTAATGTTCGAGGGTATGCTCGTGAGGTCAATCTAGTGTTTATCGTCTCCATTGTGTTTACGTACCTTTCCTGCAATATTGAATCTCAATATTGATACGTGAGTACTCATAATTTAACTTTTACATACTAATAGTGTATCCCTGACTAGTGCTCGAGTATATAGGATTATGCATGTTTGTACTTTTGATATTGCCTTTAGTTAGGTTATGTTGAATCCTGAATTAGTTATATATGCGGTTGAGATAAGGTATAAGATATGCATGTCGTTGGAAAGCTAGCGAAAAATTAAGAACTTTTCCTTTAGATATCGAATGGTTTCGATGAATGGATTTGAAGTTATAGTCAATCGAATTTTTGTATTATTAAAAATGATTATTATTATCGTCGTTATTATCGTTGTTCTAGTTTTATCTTATTATTATTATTATTATTATTATTATTATTATTATTATTATTATTATTATTATCAATAAAAAGTATTATCATTAAAAATTGTTATTTTTATTATTATTACTATCGTTATTATCAAAGTTATAATTAAGTATTATCATTAATATTATCATAATATTTATTATCATTAGTATTATGATAATTAAAAACTAATATTAGTAATACCTAGTTATTATAATTACTATTATTATCATTAACATGAACGTGATATAAAAGACGATTAAAAGCTATTAAACGAATCGATTAGGAAATAATGAGTATGAGTATCATGAGGAAATTAAAATATTATAAGATATTGATTTAGATTAAATTATCGTTCTTATTATTTTTATTATTACTATTATTATTAAAAGTATCGTTAGTATTAAAACTATCATTTTAACAAAAATTATCATTTTAATGGAAATGTCATTGTTACTATAAAATATCATTATTATTATCATTTTAAATAGAATTATTATTTTAAAAATAATATTAAAAAGTATCGTAAATATTAAAGTTATTATAATTAGAATTATCTTTTTATCATAATGTCATCTTAGTAATTATAAATATTGATATTTTTATAATAATAATTATTATTACAAAATAATACAACTTTTACTTACTATTATTATAGATATTATTTTATCAAATAAATATGTGATACAAACATATTTTACTACGTGTAATAAATTACTTTAATAATACCTATCATATTATCTTTATGATATTAAATGAACTCTATAAATTTTATTACTTAATATATATATAAAAATATATTTTATTATATAAATTTTAATATAAAATTTTATTTATTAATAAATGAATTATATTATTTACTCTAATAAATCTTTTAAAAATATTTAAAAATATAAAACGAGGATATTTAAAATATATTATAATCATGTATAAATTTTGAAAATCATTTTGAGTCAAATTGACTTTTGTTAACTTTTGCATATTAGTCTCGAGCATTAGGATTGTGGTACACTATGACCTGACCTAATTGTTAGACAAATATTGACCAATATATATATATATATATATATATATATATATATATATATATATATATATAATTAATTTTGGTTCGTGAATTCGAGGCCAACCTTGCACTTGTTCAATGACGTTATATGTATTTTTACTACGGAATAAAATATGTGAGTTTCATTACTCCCTTTTTAAATGCTTTTGCAATATATATTTTTGGGACTGAGAATACATGCGCTTTTATAAATGTTTGACGAAATAGACACAAATTATTGAAACTACATTATATGGGTGAATGATCGAAGCCGGATATGCCCCTTTTGCTTGGTAACCTAAGAATTAGTAAACCGATCTACTAATTGACGCGAATCCTAAAGATAGATCTATTGGGCCTAATGAACCCCATCCAAAGTACCGGATGCTTTAGTACTTCGAAATCGTTTTTATCATGTCCGGAGGATTTCCCGAAATGATAGAGGATATTCTTATATGCATCTTGTTAATTTCGGTTACCAGGTGTTCACCATATGAATGATTTTTGTCTCTATGTATGGGACGTATATTTATGAGAACTGGAAATGAAATTCTTGTAGTCTAATAAAATGATGAAAATGAATGATTATGTTAAACTAATGAACTCACCAACCTTTTGGTTGACACTTTAAAGCATGTTTATTATCAGGTATTAAAGAAATCTTTCGCTGTGCATTAGCTCATTTTAAAGATATTACTTGGAATCATTCATGGCATATTTCAAAAGACGTTGCATTCAAGTCATTGAGTTCAGTAGAGATTGTGATTATGTAAATGACAGATTAGATCATTTGTAGATGGATATTACGAAATGGTATGCATGCCTATCAACTTTTGATGTAATGAAAGTTTGTCTTTTAAAATGAATACAATGTTTGTAAAATGTATCATATAGAGGTCAAATACCTCACGATGTAATCATATGTTATTGTATTCGTTCTTATGGATTAGGACGGGACTTTACATGTGGTATCAGAGCGGTGGTCTTAGCGAACCAGGTCTGCTGATAATGCTAAAAATGAACATATATTTCATAGCATTATCCCTCAAGAAAGACAAGCTTTTAGTTGCAATTATTCTATTTATAAGTGATATTCGTTTAAATAATAAAAGGTGAAGACAAAAGACAGATTCGACGAATTGAAGACGCAAATGACCAAAAAGCTAAAAAAGTACAAAGTACAATCAAAGTGGTTCAAATTATTGATAAGAAACGTCTCAAAATTACAAGAGTACAAGACGCAAAACGCAAAATACAAGATATTAAATTGTACGCAAGGATGTTTAAAAATCCGGAACCGGGACCAGAGTCAACTCTCAACGCTCGACGCAACGGACTAAAAATTACAAGTTAACTATGCACACAAATATAATATAATATTTAAATAATTCTATAAATTATTTATATATTATATTAAAAACCGTCGGCAAGAAAGAAAACAAGGTCATGTTAGCTGGAAAAAGAGGCCATGCGATCGCATGGCCTGGAGGTGCATTTTCCATGCGATCACATGGCAGTAGGTATCAGGCCACACTCCTATAAATTCGCAGTTTTGGTTGATCAAATATATATCTTTTTCTTCTTCTTACTCAAACGTGTGTGTGTATATATATATATATATATATATATATATATATATATATATATATATATATATATATATATATATATATATTATAATTTTAATTTTAAATTCTAATAATAAGGGTATGTTAGCGAATGTTGTAAGGGTGTAAGTCGAAATTCTGTCCGTGTAACGCTACGCTATTATTAATCATTGTAAGTTATGTTCAACCTTTTTAAATTAATGTCTCATAGCTAAGTTATTATTATGCTTATTTAAGCCAAAGTAATCATGATGTTGGGCTAAATATTAAAATTGGGTAATTGGGCTTTGTACCATAATTGGGGTTTGGACAAAAGAACGACACTTGTGGAAATTAGACTATGGGCTATTAATGGGCTTTATATTTGTTTAATTAAATGATAGTTTATTAATTTAATATAAAGATTTACAATTGGACGTACCTATAAATAACCATATACACTCGATCGGACACGATGGGCGGGATATTTAGTCGTTCATTTAACCGGACACGGGAATGGACTAATAGTTAATGGACTTATTAAAATAGGGGTGAATTATATACAAGGACACTTGGTGTAATTATAGTTGAAGTCCCCAATTAGTTGGAATATTTGACTTCGGATATAAGGATAATTTGACGAGGACACTCGCACTTTATATTTATGACTGATGGACTGTTATGGATAAAAACCAGACGGACATATTGAATAATCCAGGACAAAGGACAATTAACCCATGGGAATAAACTAAAATCAACACGTCAAACATCATGATTACAGAAGTTTAAATAAGCATAATTCCTTTATTTCATATTTAATTTCCTTTATTTCATATTTAATTGCACTTTTAATTATCGCACTTTTATTTATTGTCATTTTATTTATCGCATTTTTATTTATCGCAATTTCATTATCGTTATTTACTTTACGCTTTAAATTAAGTCTTTTATATATTTAATATTTTACATTAGGTTTTAACTACGACTTAAGTTTTAAAATCGACAAACCGGTCATTAAATGGTAAAAATCCCCTTTTATAATAATAATACTACTTATATATATTTTTGTATTTTTACAATTATAATTTAAAAAAAATATAGCGTTAAACTTGGCGAGTTCCCTGAGGATGAACCGGACTTACTAAAAACTACACTACTGTACGATTAGGTACACTGCCTATAAGTGTTGTAGCAAGGTTTAGGTATATATCCACTCTATAAATAAATAAATAACTTGTGTAAAATTGTATCGTATTTAATAGTTTTTCGTAGTAAAAATATAACTATTTTATAAACCACCTCGCACACATCAAGTATTTTTGACGCCGCTGCCGAGAAAACTAAAACGCCGAAAGCGCAACGCTATATAAAAAAAAGATTTTTATTTAGTTCTTTTTTTATAAAAATATACGTTTTAAAAATTAAAGATACAAAAATATAAAAAGAAAAGAAAAACAAAAATTATATATTTTTAATATTTTGTTAAAATTATAAAATTATAAAGTTTTAATTTTTATTAAAAAATTAAGTTTTTATTTAATTTTTATATATATTTTGTATAAATTTAAATCACAAAACAGAAAAAAAATAAAACAATCGGCCTGGTACTGTAGCAGCCCAGATTTGGCCCGAAACCCTATTCCATGCGATCGCATGGATATATAACGTGAAGACCATGCGATCGCATGGCCCTGTCTGACACGCCAGAGTTGACTGGTAACGGCATTAATTACGGGGTAATTATTATTATTATTATTTAATTAAAACCCTAATTAGGGTTAGTGTTTTTAATTATTTAATTTTAGTTTTTAATTAATTTGTATTATTTAGTTTAATTAGTTTTATTAATATATAAAATTAATACTTTTATAAATAAATAATATAAAATTAATATTTTTATAAAAATTGTACTTTTTACAACTTTAAGTTTATTTTTTATATTTTGTATCTTTTTATTTGTTTTAGCGTAATATTTGTATTTTTCGTTCGTATTTAGTTTTAAGTCATAGTTTTTGCCATAGTTATTTTTATTTCTAGATTTTTAGGATTTGCCGTAAAATCCCTTAAGTACTTTTTCTTTAGACTAAGATTTAGGTGCTTTAGAATTTTGCGACGCCGTTTTAAGATTTTAGTACTTTTTAAGTTATTGCCGTTTTGAATATAGAATTTCTTTTAAGCTTTAATATTTTTAGATTTAACTTTTAATTCTTAGTTTTTAGTTCCTTTTTAAGTTTCGACGCACTACTTTCTTATTTTTATTTTTGGACGCCTATTATTTTTTTTCGACCTTTTATTTTTCGACATTTTTCGACGCGCTCTTTTTCTTTCTTATTTTTCGACCCTCTAGTTTTTAGGACATAGAATTTTCTATTTCTTCTCTAAAATTTCTCTAAAAATTTCAACGAAGAATTATTTTAAGTGGTTAAATTGATAGAAATCCAAAATTTTCTGGTTCGTAGTAATAGTTGGATTTGTTAGTGGCTGAGTTGTGAGCTTTCGATTTAAAGGGTTCTGGCTCCCTGCTGCATCTATTGGCTATTCGAAACGTGGGCAAAAGCAGAAAAGTCTATTAATTTGATAACTTATATAATTTTTATATTTTATAACTAATAGGATATTCAGTGAATGCACCGAGCAAAACGTTCACCACCTTTTGTACGTTCACCACCTGTAACAAGATCAAGACATCTAGCCAATATTGTCGCCGTTGATTTTTGTTTAGAATCGTCATCCAGTCAACCAAGTACTCCAATTCAAATTTCCGATAATCCATTTTTTGAACCTGACCTGACAATTGAGAATCCGGAGGATATTCAGGGACAATTCAGAGATCCTGAACCACTAATCTTTCCTCCGGAACCACCAATCATTCAAATGGAGATTGTCGAGGAACAACCCATTAAATCAGAATCCTCTAGTGATTCAGATTCAACAGATTCAATCATGGAAAATCTGGAACCTCTAAGTATGGAAGACCGAATGAGAACTAAACGCACTGGCCAAGGTCACGCAATTACTCAACCAGACATTAATGCGCCAGATTATGAAATCAAAGGACAAATCCTACACATGGTAACTAATCAATGCCAATTTAGTGGTGCGCCGAAGGAAGATCCAAATGAACATCTTCGTATATTTAATAGGATCTGCACTCTATTTAAAATAAGAGAAGTGGAGGATGAACAGATATATCTCATGTTATTTCCCTGGACTTTAAAGGGAGAAGCCAAAGATTGGTTAGAATCGTTACCTGAAGGGGCGATTGATACATGGGACGTTTTAGTTGAAAAATTTCTTAAACAATTCTTTCTGGCATCTAAAGCCGTCAGACTTCAAGGAGAAATTGTTACGTTCACACAAAAGCCAAATGAAACTCTATATGAGGCGTGGACAAGATTTGGAAAGTTATTAAGAGGATGTCCGCAACATGATTTAGACACCTGTCAAATAGTACAAATATTCTACCAAGGATGTGACATCACTACAAGAAAAGACATCGATATAGCACCTGGTGATTCCATTATGAAGAAAACCGCAACTGACGCTTACAAAATTATTGATAACACTGCTTCCCACTCACATGAGTGGCACCAAGAAAAAGATATCGTTAGATCATCTAAAGCGGCTAGAGCCAATTCTAGCCATGACTTCGATTCCATTTCCGCAAAGATAGATGCTGTCGAAAGACGAATGGAAAAGATGACTAAAGATATCCACTCAATACGAATTAGTTGTGAGCAGTGTGGAGGACCACATTTGACAAAAGATTGTCTCAGTATTGAACTAACAATGGAACAAAGATAGAATGTTTCATACATAAACCAAAGGCCTGGAAATAATTATCAGAATAATTATCAACCGCCAAGACCAATCTACAATCAAAATCAGAATTATAATCGAAATGTTCCATACAATAACCAACAAGGTCCTAGCAATCAACAAGTATCTAACAATACTTACAATCAGCAAAGACCTATTTTTCAAAACAAACCACCACAAACCGATGATAAAAAGCCAAATTTAGAAGATATGATGTCGAAGCTAATTAAATCTCAAACTCAATTTTTTACATCTCAGAAACAAACCAATGAACAAAATGCTCAAGCATTTAGAAATCAACAAGCTTCTATTCAAAATTTGGAACAAGAAGTAAGTAACCTAGCAAGATTAATAGGTGAAAGAAAACCGGGAAGTATACCTAGTGATACAAATGCTAACCCCCGGAATGAAACAGCTAAAGCTATTACCACAAGAAGTGGTATTACACTTAAACCACCTGAAATACCTGTAATTTCTGATGACGCTATTCCTACTCCACAAGAACCACAATCTGAGCAAGAAAAGGAAACAGAACTGGTAGTTGAAAAGGTTAATGAAGATAAAACAATTAAGGCTAAACCTTATGTTAAACCATACCAACCACCACTTCCTTACCCAAGTAAAATGAGAAAAGAGAGACTTGAAGCCGAGCAATCCAAATTCTTGGATATGTTTAAACAAATAAATGTTAATCTTCCTTTCATTGATGTGATTTCAGGAATGCCTAGATATGCTAAATTCTTGAAAGATCTAATCACGAATAGAAAGAAAATGGAAGAACTCTCGGCTGTTACTATGAATGCTAATTGTTCTGCAGTGCTATTGAATAAGATACCAGAAAAACTATCTGATCCAGGAAGTTTCACAATTCCATATTTTCTGGGTAGTCTTAGTTCAATAGAAGCATTGGTAGACTTAGGTGCTAGTATAAATTTAATGCCGTATTCACTATACGCTAAACTAGACCTTGGAGAATTGAAACTAACACGAATAAGCATACAACTGGCAGATAGATCAGTAAAATATCCTAGAAGGATAATGGAGAACATGCTAGTTAAAGTTGGTACTTTAGTATTTCCAGTAGATTTTGTTATTCTAGACATGGAAGAAGATTCTCGAGTTCCTCTCATATTAGGAAGACCATTCTTAAACACGGCTAAAGCAATAATAGACGTGTTTGGTAAGAAATTGACCCTAAGTATAGAGGACGAGAGTGTTACCTTTTCTGTTGATAGAGCCATGCAACAACCGCAATCTGCAGATGATACATGTTATTATATTCAAACTATAGATTCACATGCAGAATTGTTAGATTCCAGAATTACAAGGAACAGGAGAATGTTCTTTAGGAGAAGGAACTGAACCAATTGATGAAATTGAAATGTTAGCCGCACTTATGGCTAATGGATATGAACCGACAACAGAAGAAATTTAAATGCTAAAAGAAGAAGACAGATATCGATATAAATCATCGATAGAAGAACCACCGACATTAGAGTTAAAGCCACTTCCAAACCATTTGGAATACGCTTATTTACATGGTGAATCTGAATTACATGTAATAATATCGTCTTCTCTTACTAAAAATGAAAAATCTCAACTCATTTCTGTGTTAAAAGCTCATAAACCAGCTATTGCATGGAAGATTCATGATATTAAAGGAATAAGTCCTTCGTATTGCACACATAAAATCCTTATGGAAGAAGGTCATAAAACGTATGTGCAACACCAAAGAAGACTAAATCCTAATATGCAAGATGTTGTTAAGAAAGAAATTATTAAACTGCTTGATGCAGGTTTAATTTATCCAATCTCTGATAGTCCATGGGTAAGCCCAGTTCAATGTGTACCTAAGAAGGGTGGCATGACTGTCATCACAAATGAGAAAAATGAGCTTATTCCTACTAGGACTGTAACAGGATGGCGTGTTTGTATTGATTATAGAAAATTAAATGATGCCACCAGAAAAGATCACTTTCCCTTACCTTTCATTGATCAAATGTTGGAAAGATTAGCCGGAAACAGTTACTATTGTTTTCTTGATGGTTTTTCCGGATACTTTCAAATTCCAATAGCACCTGAGGACCAAGAGAAAACCACATTCACGTGCCCTTATGGTACTTTTGCTTACAAACGCATGCCATTTGGACTTTGCGACGCCCCTGCAACCTTTTAAAGGTGCATGATGGTGATTTTTCACGATATGATAGAAGAATGCATGGAAGTATTCATGGAAGACTTTTCAGTCTTCGGTGATACATTTGAATCATGTCTAGTTAATCTTGAACGAATGCTTATTAGATGCGAACAATCAAATTTAGTACTTAATTGGGAGAAATGTCATTTCATGGTTAAAGAAGGCATCGTTCTTGGTCATAAAATTTCAAAGGAAGGAATTGAAGTGGATAGAGCTAAAGTAGATGTAATTGCTAAACTTCCACATCCCACCAATGTTAGAGGAGTTAGGAGTTTTCTTGGGCATGCCGGTTTTTACCGACGTTTCATAAAAGATTTTTCTAAAATTGCCACTCCTATGAATAAACTCCTAGAAAATGATGCTCCATTCATCTTTTCGGATAAATGTATCAAATTTTTTAATATTCTTAAAGAAAAATTCACTAATGCGCCGATCATGATAACTCCAAATTGGAATCTACCATTTGAACTTATGTGCGATGCAAGTGATTTTGCAATGGGAGCCGTTTTAGGACAAAGGATTGAAAAATGATTTCAACCTATATATTATGCTAGTAAGACGTTACAAGGAGCATAAACGAACTACACAACTACTGAAAAAGAACTCCTTGCTATTGTCTTTGCTTTTGACAAATTTCGTTCATATCTCGTTCTAGCTAAAACGGTGGTCTATACTGACCATTCTGCTCTTAGATACCTATTTTCAAAACAAGATGCCAAAGTAAGATTAATCCATTGGATCTTACTCTTACAAGAGTTCGATATTGAAATCCGAGATAAAAAGGGAGCAGAAAATCTCGCAGCTGATCATCTTTCTCGTCTTGAAAATCCTGAATTAGAAGTTCTAACTGAATCGGCCATACAAGACAACTTCCCTGATGAATATCTATTGAAGATAGATTATAGTGAAATTCCATGGTTTGGAGACTATGTAAACTACTTAGTATGTGGATTCCTTGAAAAAGGGTTGTCGTTCCAAAAACGAAAGAAATTCTTTAGTGATATAAAACACTATTTCTGGGAAGATCCACATTTGTTTAAAAGTTGTCCTGATGGAATAATACGCCGATGTGTATTCGGGGATGAAGCTAGTCAAATCTTAAACCATTGTCATACAGGACCAACAGGAGGGCATTATGGGCCTCAGCTCAAAGCAAGAAAAGTTTACGATGCTGGATTCTATTGGCCTACAATTTTCAAAGACGCACACCTTCTTTGCAAATCCTGTGATGCTTGTCAAAGGGCCGGAAAAATAAGTCAACGTGATGAAATGCCACAAAATGTCATTCAAGAATGTGAAGTATTTGACATTTGGGGTATTGACTTCATGGGTCCATTTCCAAAATCTCATAATAATCTCTACATTCTCGTTACCATTGATTATGTATCTAAATGGGCGGAAGCACAAGCTCTCCCAACTAACGATGCACGAGTTGTAGTCAACTTTTTAAAACGTCTTTTTGCAAGATTTGGAACACCGAAAGCTTTAATAAGTGATAGGGGTACTCATTTCTGTAATAATCAACTTGAGAAAGTTCTCAAAAGATATGGAGTAACTCATAAAATCTCAACCGCTTATCATCCACAAACAAGTGGACAAGTTGAAAATACCAACCGAGCTTTAAAACGTATTCTAGAGAAAACCGTAGGATCAAATCCGAAGGAATGGTCCAGGAAATTGGAGGATGCACTCTGGGATTTTAGAACAGCATACAAAACTCCAATTGGAACCACACCTTTTAAACTCGTTTATGGAAAAGCATGTCACCTTCCAGTAGAAATTGAACACAAAGCATTTTAGACTTTGAAAACATGTAATCTTGATTTACATGAAGCTGGACGTCTACGGTTAAGTCAACTAAACGAATTAGAAGAATTAAGACATGAAGCATATGAAAATTCGTTGATCTATAAAGAAAGAATGAAGAAATGGCATGATAAAAGAATCAGAAGTTCAAAAGAATTTAAAGAAGGAGACAGAGTTCTTCTTTTCAATTCACGATTCAAGCTATTTCCTGGAAAATTGAAATCAAGATGGTCTGGACCATTCATAGTCAAAAGAGTTTTTCCATATGGAACAGTAGAGTTAATAAATTCAAATGGGATTGAATTTAAGGTTAATGGTCACAGAGTTAAACATTACATAGATAATCCAATGGTAGTTGAAGATAAAATTAATCAGAATTTCGACACCACAGCTAACTAAGTGTGGGAAGGTTCGAATCTTTTTAGGGTAATATATATTTCTATTAGAGTTAGATATTCTGCTTTCGTGTAGTTTTCGAGAATGGAATCCGAATGGTCTTTCCCTAGCAGACCCTAAAGAAATAGTCTTCTCCCCCTATTCTGAATTTTTATTTTTTAGGTTTTACGAGATGAAGAATTCCTGTGAACTAAACCATGGTCTAATGCTACACGCTTTGATCACTAAACCTAATAATGACACACTTCCGAGTGACCTGGTATCAGTAATAAGAGTCAAATTAGATGGAGTAAGAAAAGAACTCAGAAACGATCATAATAAGTTACATTTTGGTAAAGGAAAATTAAAATCCGCAGCAAAAAGAAAAGCACGACACCTTGAAAGATGTCACAAATGCGGAAAATAGTCACACGAAGGAAAATGCTCGAAGAATCAGACATATTCCAATACCGAGTTCATTACTTTATGCAGAGAAGGACCGTTCATATGTTTCGAAGAAAAATCGTTGAATGCTCGAGGTTATGCCTAAGTGTAAGACACTAAAATGTATGGCACATAGAGTTTAAATGATGTACGAATAGTGGATGAAGCATAGTGTAAAAGTTAAAAGGTCAGAATCTGCCCAGACATGGGTGCGCGCCGCGCACCATAAGGTGTGGGCGCCGCGCACGTGGCCTGCGACAGAATTCAGCCTTTTTTCTATTTTAAGTTTAATGAGGGGCCTTTTGGTCTTTTCACTTGAGGCCGGATCTCAGGCCTTATCAGCTGGGTTGGATCCACTTTTGGATCATATTTCACATCCACAAACACTCTCAAGTATCTTAGAGAGAGAGGGAGATTTCTAGAGAGAGATTTGGGGTTTTGGTGAAGAAGGAGTTCGAATTGATCAAAAGCTCGGGTTTTAAAGTTGTTCACCTCGTTCCTAGCTACGTTTTGGTTGTTGTGGTAAGTTCTAACTCCGAATTTCATTGTTTGATTTTGATATTCAAGTTAGGGTTTGAACTTAAATTGTTGAGAAACCTATTTTAACTCATGAAGTGAGTTTAGTGATGCTAGTAATTGGGTTTATTGTTATTGTTGGTGGATTTTGGGTTGGTGAACAAATTAGCCATGATTAGAACTTGTAATTAAAATTAATCACTAGGTTAGTGATTATGGAAGTATTGGAACCCATTTGGTGTTTGAAAGACTAATTTTGAATTGAGTCAAAATTAGGGTTCATGGGTGGTTCTGAGAATTTTAAGTGTTTTACACTTATGATTGGGTTAATTTGGCATATTAGGACCATTGTCACTAGTGTTAGTGATTATTGGTTAGTTTGGGCTCGTTTTGTGTTTGTTAGTGCAATTGGTCGAATTTGCACTTAGTGTCGAATTGTGTTGGTTGTAAATCCACTCTAAGTGTGTTGTTGTAATTGTGATAATGGAATAGGTACTTTCCATTGACGAGTTACGGATTACTTGGAAGCATTCATCAAGGCGACAAGGTGAGTGTTAATATCCTATGTTCATATGTATGTGTAGGATGGGTGCGGGTTGGGTGAAGTGAACCTCGGTTATAGAGCTCACTTCACATATAGGTGGATTTGATGGGCTTGTGTACATGTCTAGTTGGCACGGTTGTGCGTTTTGGTTGACCACCTTTGGCGAGGTGCACACTTCGTGTGTACTTTATCACATGGGCTTGTGAGTGGAATAATTATATATGTATGTATATGATTTATTTTCTTGTGGGGTATGGGTTAAAGTTCGATGTTGACGATACCATAACCTAGAGTATATTGTTGGTTTGTTTTGATGAGGGTTTAAGTTCGATGTTGACGATACCTCATGTATGGATTTAAAGTTCGATGTTGACGAAGCCATACCACTATTGTAGTGACATTCGATGAGGGTTTAAGTTCGATGTCGACGATACCTCATATGTGGGTTTAAGTTCGATGTTGATGATACCACATAAATTCATTCGAAGAGGGTTTAAGTTCGATGCTGACGATACTTCATATGTGGGTTTAAGTTCGATGTTGACGATAACACATTTATTAGAACGGATGGGAATTAAGTTCGATGTTGATGATACCATTCATTGGACTAGCCTTGAGATATTGAAAAATAGTGGATGTTGTGAACATCGATGTTTGTCGTATTGTTGTATGTAGCTAACCCCCGGGTGTAGCTTGATGGCGTTGTTCATATCGTCGTAGGTGAACTTACGTTGTTGATATTTTTAGCTTGTTGAATAGCGGTCGTACGGTATGCTTAGATTAGCTTGCCTTTATGCTTGGATGCTCCGGTATGTGCTTTTTGATTATTATGGTGTGGAGTGTCCATTTTATGCATATATATGTATGTAGTATATTCTCACTCACTAAGCGTTAGCTTACCCTCTCGTTGTTTACATTTTTATAGATTTGCATGGAGACAGTGGCTCAGGTAAGCGTGGGAACTAGTGGACTTGCGTAGTTTGCTTTAGAAGATCGTGCTTTTGGATTGGATAGGATTGGGTAGCGTATCCCCAATCGCCATGCTCGGCTTTATTTTGTATTAGAAGTCGTGTGGTCGAAAACTTGTATTTTGTACGAAAGTCGTAAAACGGCCGATGTGGGTCCGGTATCGTAAAACTCATTTTATTATTGGAACGTGTTAGTTTTGACTAATATAAAACGTTGTGAAAAGCGTTTGGTCTAAAAGTGTCGGGAAGCAAGAGATCTTTTTACGAAAATTGGAAAAAGTGGACAGCGGGCTGCCAGGCCCTGTGCGCGCCGCGCACCCCATCTGGACAGCTCAGTTTTAAATTTTTTTTTATGCTGCGTTTTTGGTCGATTAACGGGTTGGGTTGTTACACTATGTAGCTATGGAAAACAATTAGTCCGACTATCTTATGAGTGGGTTAAAGCAGGTCACTGAGAATTCTATCTCACATGTAAGCATGTACAGTTTTTATTTTTATTTTATTGCTTTTAACCTTTTGATAATAAACGCTAAATCATTCGCTATATAGTATTAAATTGGTATTCAATAAAATTAGATTCTGCAACCGAAATTATTGATATCATGCAAAAATTTATTACATCACTGCGAAATTTACCGTTTATTCTTAAGGTATAAATATCTTTAATCAATTAACCCAAAATATTTCAGAAATTCGTCAGGAGTAAAACTAGGTAATATAGCTGAAATTACTTTATCGAAAAGAGGGGCGTATATTTTTGATAATATTTGATTGATTAAAGTGGGATAAAAGACCAAAAAGATTTTTAATTTTTAATTTTACTTTGTTTTTAAAATTAATATATTAATATTAAAATATTATTGTAAACTTTTTAAATCAATATATTTAAGTATGTAAATATTTGAAAATTTTATATTTTTAATATAAGTTTATATGTATAAAAACAAAATTATAATATAAATTAGGTGTGAATTTTTAAAATTTTAATAATATGAATTTTTTATTTTATGCATTTTAAATTTAAGTTTGGTGTGAATTTAAAAACAAAAATTTACTTTATTTCACTAAGATAAAAATATTATTTTTAAAATTCGTCGTGAGTTGAAAACTAGGTCATTGAACCGAAATTGCTCTACCCAAAGGAGGGACGAGAACTTTTATTATCATTATTTTTAATCTTATTGAATTAAAGTAAGCCAAAAACATTAAAAAAAACCCAAAAATCTTTACTTTTAAAAACCGCGCTTTGAATTGACAAATTTTAAAATTTTGTCGAGGGACGGACTAGGACAACGATCCGAAACGCCTCACTCCTAAAAAGAAACAAATTTTATAAAATTTTATTAATTTATGTTTTAATAAGTTAAAGGTTTTATTAAAAAAAAAAAAATTAGACCCCATGCGATCGCATGGGGTTCCTTCACAAACACCATGCTATCGCATGGTGCCAAATATCTGGGCAGAAACTTAAGGCCAGCGAGTTTTGCTTCTGTCTCCACTCCACACATACACAAACACACGAACACATACACACATATCACCCTAAAATCATCATTTTTTCACCAAATTTCTCGCTACAATCCGCTCTAAACATGAATTTGATAAGAAGTTTATCAAGAAGGGTAACAATTTCACCCCTAAACCTCTTTAAATTTGATTTTTGGTGTTCTTGAGCTATATTTTACCTAATTTGATTTTGTTAATTTCTAGTGTGATTAGAGTTAAATTGTTAGTATATTATGCATATATAACCTAGATTGATGCTATTTAACATGATTTGAGGCCAAAAACTTCAAAATTTGTAGGAATCTAGGGTTTGTGTTCTTGAGCAATTTGGGGCTTTTTGATATAAACAGGTTATGGCCGATTTTTGTCATGAATTATTGCTAAATTAAGTAGTGTAACATGTTTAGGTAGCTAAATGATCCAAACTTTGATCCTAAACATGATTTTTGAGAATTAAAGTGGACTTTTTAGGTATAAAATTCATGAACTTGATTAATTTGATATAATTGCCATTTGAGACTTGTTTAATTGTTAGTAATGACTATTTTGAAATTTTATTTGAGTTAAATGCTTATGAACTTTGTATACATTTTCATATATGCTTATTTGAAAAAGTGTAGAATTGTGAAAATTGTGAAAATGTGTATAAGTTTAATTTTGATTGAACATGTTATTGTAATTGTTTCAAGTTGTTATCTTGCTAACACTAATGCATATTTGGATGCACAAATTTCATGTTTAATGTGTTTTGCAGAAATATACTGAAACTGGAGGTGCATCATCATCATCTAGACAACCTGCTCCAGAACCTGAATCAGAAATGCAATATGAACCTGAACCGGAACAACAACAGGAACCACAACAACAACCTGATCAACACGTACCTTATTATGATCCGCTACAATTTGTTGATGCCTTTATAGTATTTCTGATGCATCCACCAGTAGAATACCTAACGATTCCTGAACACACGTTGCATCCTAATCTGAGATTCGATAGAAGCTGGAGAGATTACCCGACATATCAAAGTAAAAAATTCAAACTGATACCGAAAAATGTAGAAGTTTCGAGGGTAATCGATTGGGAGCCTTTAGAAAGGGTCTAACTAGTTAACTTAGTTAGGGAGCATCTAATCCAAAGGTATGGCAGTTCTTCTTTTCACGATTGGGAACGTCTATTTACCATTCGTAGACCTGTATATAAGGAATGGTGTATTGAGCTTATGAGTACTATAGCGTTAAATGCAGATGTAGATAGATTAGACGATAGAAGTTTTTTTAAATTTATACTTGGCCATAGGATGTACAGGATGTCCATGCTGGACATGGCCAGGGCTTTGGAGATATATACTCCTAGTGAATTACTACTACCCGATTGTATGAATTTGATTTATCGTGGTGAAAGGGTAGATAGGAATTTTGACGCGAACGCCGTCTGGAGGCGTATGTCAGATTATAATGTTTTTACGCTGGGAGGAAAACACTCCTACTTACATATTAACAAAGTCGAGCTTCGTATAATTCATAGATTTTTGGCTAACTCGATTACACAGAGAGGTCACAATAAGGAGAAAATGACCTTACATGATTTATTTTACCTAAAGTGTATTCGAGACCCAAGAGGCTTTGTTAATATCCCTTACTGTGTTGGTTTTTATTTGTCTAAGATGGTGGAAGGAATACAGGAAGGGGGAATAATAGGAGGAGGTATTTTTGTTACTCTCATTGGAGAGTATTTGGGTGTAGATAGGGATCAAGGTGGTCCACTTATGGTATGTAGGGAACATGTTGAGCCTTTAGGATTAAGGGTCTATCAGGGTGCTAAGGTATTGAAAAGTAGATGCAATCAGGCAATACCATATGTTGGTAGTCATCCTCAGGTAGAGAGAGGTTCAGATGAGGAAATGGAGGAAGCGGATGACATTAGGGATGTCATTAGGGAGGCTATGACTGACGTCTACCAGCGTGTAGATGAGGTGGAAATGACAAACGATGATAGATTTAGTCGGATGGAGCAGTGGCAAGCCCGGAATGATTACGAGCATTCCAGGCAATGACAGCATGATAGATGGGACTATCATCAGCATCAGATCATGAGCCGGCTGTCACCTCAGGATCACTACGTTCTGACCCGACCCGCTTACTATCCTCCACACCAGCCCGAGATAAGACCACCATATACTCTCTACGACCCTAACCAGGCCTACCAGTACACCTATCAACAACCATGGAACCCGGACGACAACATGAACTGGAACCCCTATCCAGATTGATATAGTTCCAGTTGGTGATTTCTATGATTTTTTTATTTATTATTTTTATTTATTTATGTTTAAACACATTATATTTTGATACTTTTATTGTAATGTTTAATATTTTTATTTGTTATACTAATATTTCATATTTGATTTGAAAGTAGGATTTTAAGTCCCATTTCAAATTACCATGCATGTTTATATTTGTATTGTATATATTTTATTTCATATACACAACAGGGTAAAACAGTGCATTTTCAAAGACTGGCATTAAGTTCAGCAAAAGCTACTAATTTTGACGACAAAACGAAAAACAAATGAGATTGTAACATCAAGACGGAATGAACAAATGATGTGCACCATTTATCATTCAGCAAACAAACGCCAATATGTTTGGAAACTTTGGTAAAATTTAATCATTTTTCTACGCTAATCACCCTCAATAATTTAAATTGTTACTGATTTCTTGCAAATGAGGGCATTGCAAGATCTTAAGTGTGGGAAGGGGTTAAATTCTTTCGGATTTTTAAAATTTTAACTTAAACACTTGGTTACCATTAAAAATACTAGTAACGCAGTAGTTGTATTAGAATCTAGTGCTCTCTGATAATAAAGAACAGCCCCAGTCTTATATACTGACTACCCAATTTTAGTAAATTTTTTCAAAATTTTCAATTAAATGAACTCAAAATCATGTTTATACATATTTATGAACGATAAAACTAGGTGTTAACACCGAAATTATTGTTACCTCGGAAAGGACATAAATTGAGAAACAACCCAAAATGTTAGAATTCATTTAAAATAGAATAGGGTACAATAAAAAGGCAAAGAAAGGAAAATAAAAGCCAAGTGTGGGAAAAATTTACCAAGTTATTTAAAACATAAATCATATATTTTTGTACAAATAACTGAAGATACTTTTGTTTTGGACAATTTTATCAGTTTTACCCAATTTTTTATAATATATTTAAAAGAAAAGATGGATCTACACGATGAATCAATTCCATCATTAAAAGGAAGTAAAGTCTTCCGAAAAAGACACGCGCTTCTTGATTTAGGTCAGGAAGTTGTCGTCCAGACTAGTTGTAGAGTCTACGAAATGAAATGTCCCGTTCATATTGATTATAAACGTTCCATATTAATTGATTTCGTTGCGAGGTTTTGACCTCTATATGAGATGTTTTTCAAAGACTGCATTCATTTTTAAAACAACCATAACCTTTATTTTATCAATAAAGGTTTTAAAAAACATTACGTAGATTATCAAATAATGATAATCTAAAATATACTGTTTATATACGACCATTACATAAAGGTTTACAATAGAAATATATTACATCGACATATGTTTCTTGAATGAAGTTTTTACACAATATCATACAAACATGGACTCCAAATCTTGTCCTTATTTTAGTATGCAACAGCGGAAGCTCTTAGTATTCACCTGAGAATAAACATGCTTTAAACGTCAACAAAAATGTTGGTGAGTTATAGGTTTAACCTATATATATCAAATCGTAACAATAGACCACAAGATTTCATATTTCAATACACATCCCATACATAGAGATAAAAATCATTCATATGGTGAACACCTGGTAACCGACATTAACAAGATGCATATATAAGAATATCCCCATCATTCCGGGGCACCCTTCGGATATGATATAAATTTCGAAGTACTAAAGCATCAGGTACTTTGGATGGGGTTTGTTAGGCCTAATAGATCTATCTTTAGGATTCGCGTCAATTAGGGTGTCTGTTCCCTAATTCTTAGATTACCAGACTTAATAAAAAGGGGCATATTCGATTTCGATAATTCAACCATAGAATGTAGTTTCACATACTTGTGTCTATTTTGTAAATCATTTATAAAACCTGCATGTATTCTCATCCCAAAAATATTAGATTTTAAAAGTGGGGCTATAACTCACTTTCACAGATATTTCCTTCCTCGGAAATAAGACTTGGCCACGGATCGAGTCACGAACCTATACAAATATGTACATATATATCAAAGTATGATCAAAATATAATTACAACCATTTTTATTATGTTTTAAAGATTTGAGTGTATTAAGTCAGCTGTCCTCGTTAATAACCTACAACTAGTTATCCACAGTTAGATGTATAGAAATAAATCGATATATATTATCTTGAATCAATCCATGACCCAGTGTATACACATCTCAGGCTAGATCACAACTCAAAGTATATATATTTTTAGAATCAACCTCAACCCTGTATAGCTAATTCCAACATTACTGCATATAGAGTGTCTATGGTTGTTCCAAATAATATATATACATGGGTCGATATGATATGTCAAAACATTTACATACGTGTCTATGGTATCCCAAGATTACATAATATATTAGAATACATGTATAATACAATATAAGTTAGCTAGGATAGGATTTGTATAGATTTGTTAAACATTTTTCGTAGCTAAAAAGATCAAAAATATCCAATCTTGTTTTACCCATAACTTCTTCATTTTAAATCCGTTTTGAGTGAATAAAATTGCTATGGTTTCATATTGAACTCTATTTTATGAGTCTAAGCAGAAAAAGTATAGGTTTATAGTCAGAAATATAAGTTACAAGTCGTTTTTGTAAAGGTAGTCATTTCAGTCGAAAGAACGACGTCTAGATGACCATTTTAGAAAACATACTTCCACTTTGAGTTTAACCTTGATTTTTGGATATAGTTTCATGTTCATATGAAAAATCATTTTCCCAGAAGAACAACTTTTAAATCAAAGTTTATCATAGTTTTTAATTATCCAAACCAAAACAGCCCCCGGTTTCACTACGACGGCGTATATCCGATTTTATGGTGTTCATCGTGTTTCCAGGTTTTAAATCATTAAGTTAGCATATCATATAGATATAGAAAATGTGTTTAGTTGATTTTAAAATTCAAGTTAGAAGGATTAACTTTTGTTTGCGAACAAGTTTAGAATTAACTAAACTATGTTCTAGTGATTACAAGTTTAAACCTTCGAATAATATAGCTTTATATGTATGAATCGAATGATATTATGAACATCATTACTACCTCAATTTTTCTGGATAAAACTACTGGAAATGAGAAAAATGGATCTAGCTTCAAAGGATCCTTGGATGGCTTGAAAGTTCTTGAAGCAGAATCATGACACGAAAACAGTTCAAGTAAGATTTTCACTCGAAATAAGATTGTTATAGTTGTAGAAATTGAATCAAAGTTTGAATATGAATATTACCTTAAATTATAAAGATAACCTACTGTAAATAACAAAGGTTCCTTGATCTTAGATAATTACTTGGAATGGATTAGAAATCTTGGAAGTAGATTTGCAAACTTGGAAGTATTCTTGATTTTTATGAAACTATACTTATGGAATTTATGAAGAACACTTAGAACTTGAAGATAGAACTTGAAAGAGATCACTTAGATAAAGAAAATTGAAGAATGAAAGTGTTTGTAGGTGTTTTTGGTCGTTGGTATATGGATTAGATATAAAGGATATGTAATTTTGTTTTCATGTAAATAAGTCATGAATGATTTCTCATATTTTTGTAATTTTATGAGATATTTCATGCTAGTTGCCAAATGATGGTTCCCAAATGTGTTAGGTGACTCACATGGGCTACTAAGAGCTGATTATTGGAGTGTATATACCAATAGTACATACATCTAAAAGCTGTGTATTGTACGAGTAGGAATACAGAAACCAACAGGTCTACTTCAACAACCTGAAATTCCGGAATGGAAATGGGAAAACATTACCATGGATTTCAATACTGTAGTGACCCGAACTTTTCCATGTTTATATATATTAAATGAAATTGTTATTTACATGATTAAGTGTTTCCAACATGTTAAGTAATCAAACTTGTTAAGGCTTGATTAATTGAAATATGTTTCATATAGACAATTGACCACCCAAGTTGACCGGTGATTCACGAACGTTAAAACTTGTAAAAACTATATGATGACATATATATGATTATATATATAGTTAACATGATATTATGATAAGTATGTATCTCATTAGGTATTTTAAAAATGAGTTATATACAAAAAATTGAGTTTATTGAATTAAGAAACTCGAAACGATATATATAACGATTATCGTTATAACAACGTCTTACTAAATACATATGAATCATATTAAGATATTGATACACTATGTTTAATCATGATAAATGATAAGTAAACATGTCATTAAGTGTATTAACAATGAACTACATATGTAAAAACAAGACTACTAACTTAATGATTTCGAAACGAGACATATATGTAACGATTATCGTTGTAACAACATTTAACTGTATATATATCATACTAAGATATATTAATATATCATAATATCATGATAATGTAATAATTTAACATCTCTTTATATATAATAAACAATGGGTTAACAACATTTAACAAGATTGTTAACCTAAAGGTTTCAAAACAACATTTACATGTAACGACTAACGATGACTTAACGACTCAGTTAAAATGTATATATATGTAGTGTTTTAATATGTATACTTACACTTTTGAAAGACTTCAAGACACTTATCAAAATACTTCTACTTAACAAAAATGCTTACAATTACATCCTCGTTCAGTTTCATCAACAATTCTACTCGTATGCACCCGTATTCGTACTCGTACAATACACAGCTTTTAGATGTATGTACTATTGGTATATACACTCCAATGATCAGCTCTTAATAGCCCATGTGAGTCACCTAACATATTTAGGAACCATCATTTGGCAACTAGCATGAAATATCTCATAAAATAACAAAAATATTAGTAATTATTCGTGACTTATTTACAAGTAAACAAAATTACACATCCATTATATCTAATCCATATACCAACGACCAAAAACACCTACAAACAATTTTGTTCTTCAATTTTCTTCATCTAATTGATCTCTCTCAAGTTCTATCTTCAAGTTCTAAGTGTTCTTCATAAATTCTATAAGTTCTAGTTTCATAAAATCAAAAATACTTCCAAGTTTGCTAGCTTACTTCCAATCTTACAAATCCAGTTTGAGTGATCATCCAACCTAAAGAATTCTTTCTTATTTATAGTAAGATATCTTTCTAATACAAGGTAATACTCATATTCAAACTTTGATTCAATTTCTATAACTTTAACAATCTTATTTCGAGTGGAAATCTTACTTGAACTTGTTTTTGTGTCATGATTTTGCTTCAAGAACTTTCAAGCCATCCAAGGATCCTTTAAAGCTAGATCTATTTTTCTCATTTCCAGTAGTTTTATCCACAAAACCTGAGGTAGTAATGATGTTCATAACATAATTCGATTCATATATATAAAACTACCTTATTCGAAGGTTTAAACTTGAAATCACTAGAACATAGTTTAGTTAATTCTAAACTTGTTCGCAAACAAAAGTTAATCCTTCTAACTTGACTTTTAAAATCAACTAAAAACATGTTCTATATCTATATGATATTTTAACTTAATGATTAAAAACCTGGAAACACGAAAAACACCGTAAAACCGGACATACGCAGTCGTTGTAACACCGTGGGCTGTTTTGGGTTTGATAATTAAAAACTATGATAAACTTTGATTTAAAAGTTGTTCTTCTGAGAAAATGATTTTTCTTATGAATATGAAACTATATCCAAAAATCATGGTTAAACTCAAAGTGGAAGTATATTTTTCAAAATGGTCATCAAGACGTCGTTCTTTCGACTGAAATGACTACCTCTTACAAAAATGACTTGTAACTTATATTTTTGACTATAAATCTATACTTTTTCTGTTTAGATTCATAAAATAGAGTTCAATATGAAATCATAACAATTTGATTCACTCAAAACGGAATTAAAACGAAGAAGTTATGGGTAAAACAAGATTGGATATTTTTTGATTGTTGTAGCTACGGGAAATATTGTAATAATTCTATACAAATCATATCCTAGCTAACTTATATTGTATTATACATGTATTCTAATATATTATGTAATCTTGGGATACCATAGACACGTATGCAAATGTTTTGACATATCATATCGACCCATGTATATATATTATTTGGAACAACCATAGACACTCTATATGTAGTAATGTTGGAGTTAGCTATACAGGGTTGAGGTTGATTCCAAAAATATATATACTTTGAGTTGTGATCTAGCCTGAGACGTGTATACACTAGGTCGTGGATTGATTCAAGATAATATATATCAATTTATTTCTGTACATCTAACTTTGGACAACTAGTTGTAGGTTACTAACGAGGACAGCTGACTTAATAAACTTAAAATATCAAAATGTATTAAAAATGTTGTAATTATATTTTGAACATACTTTGATATATATGTACGTATTTGTTATAGGTTCGTGAATCGACCAGTGGCCAAGTCTTACTTCCCGACGAATTAAAAATTTGTGAAAGTGAGTTATAGTCCCACTTTTAAAATCTAATATTTTTGGGATGAGAATACATGAAGCTTTATAAATGTTTTACAAAATAGATACAAGTACATGAAACTACTTTCTATGGTTGAATGATCGAAGCTGAATATGCCCCTTTTTGCTTGGTAGCTTAAGAATTAGGGAACATCACTAATTTTGAGAATTAGTGCACCCCTAATTGACGCGAATCCTAAAGATAGATCTATTGAGCCTAACGAACCCCATCCAAAGTACCGGATGCATTAGTACTTCGAGTTTTATATCATGTCCGATGGATGTCCCGGAATGATGGTGATATTCTTATATGCATATTGTTAATGTCGGTTACCAGGTGTTCACCATATGAATGATTTTTATCTCTATGTATGGGATGTATATTGAAATATGAAATCTTGTGGTCTATTATTACGATTTGATAAATATATAGGTTAAACCTATAACTCACCAACATTTTTGTTGACGTTTAAAGCATATTTATTCTCAGGTGATTATTAAGAGCTTCCGCTATTGCATGCTAATTTATGGACAAGATTTGGAGTCAGCATGCTTGTATAATATTGTTTAAAACTGCATTCGAAATTTACTTTGTTGTAACATATTAATATTGTAAACCAATATGTATTGGTAGTGTGTAAGTGTGATATTTTTAGATTATCATTTCTGATAATCTAGGTAGCGTCCTTTTAACCTTGTCGATAAAATAAAGGTTATGGTTTTTTTTAAAAAATGCAGTCTTTGAAAAATGTCTCATATAGAGGCCAAAACCTCGCAACGAAATCAATTAATATGGAACGTTTATAATCAATATGAACGGGACATTTCAGTTGGTATCAGAGCGTTAGTCTTAGAGAACCCAAAATTTGCATTAGTGTGTCTTATCGAGTTTGTTAGGATACATTAGTGAGTCTGGACTTCGACGTGTTTTCTTTAAAAACGATTGCTTAACACTTTTGTTGGAAACTATATATTATTAACATGTAAATATTATGTGATATATTAACCTCTTAATGTGTTTGATATTGTGTGATAGATGTCTACCACTAGTACAAATCCCATCGACTCTTCTAATAATAATGAAGAGTCTAATATACTTTGGGAAGATTCACAAATTCCCGAAGAGGAACCGAAAGAGGAAGAACCGGAAGAGGAGGAACCGGAAGAGGAAGAACCGGAAAATGAGGAACCGGAAGAGGAGGAACCGGAAGAAGAAGAGGTTTTGGAGGAAGAAATATTGATACCAACTGTAAATCGATTAACTAAAAGAAAATCCTCAACCAACGGACCAAAGTCAATAATGGTCAATGGTGTTTCTGCCGAGGAAGCAAAATATTGGGAAGATTACTAATTTTTCGATGAATCGGATCCCGATGAGGATTCCGATGATGTTATAGAAATTACCTTGACCCAATTTAATAAAGTAAAAGAAAATAATAAGGGAAAAGGTATAAAAAAAGAGAAACCTGATTCCAACCCCGATGAACTTTATATGTAGCGGCAACATCCGTATTTCCTAAATTGTAACAATAACCCGGGAACCTCTAAACCACCAGGTTTTTCTAAACCATTGTGGAAAACGACGGCTCGTATCAGAGGAACATCATATATCCCCAGAAAATTAGGAAAATGAACTAAGTCCGAAGAAGAAGAAACTAGTGATTCAGATTAGAGGGTTGTAATCATGTTGTGTATTATATGTATTGTAGTGTGCTTGTCCTTTTATGTTCTATGTAAAAATTTCTTGTATTGTTTGTTAATTATCTTTTACGAATCTAATCCCTGTCTATTTTACAGTATAAAAATAAAATGGACGTTAAGGGTAGACAACCGAATATTTTAGAAGACCTACCAGAGGATATGATTGAGAAAATCTTGTCTAGAGTCGGTCAGAATTCATCAGCACATTTAGTTATGGCGAAATTAACTTATCATACATTTGAAAGACTTTCCAGAAACGCCTTAGTTTATAAAAGGCTTTCCTTTGATAGGTGGGGTATATCACATTGGGGAGACCGTAAGTTACGCCGTGTATTCTTTAAAGCGTTAAATGCGGGGTACCCAAATGCAATTTTACGCTACGAGTTAAGAACCTATTTTGACTCAACATATCCTAACATAGGATTTCGTGAGTTAGAAAGAGCTTCTAACCTGCAAAATAAAGAGGCATGTTATGCTTACGGGTAAATAATGTTCGCTTCTCATCAAATTGAGAAAAAGAACATTCGGTTGCAAATTTTAAATAAAACGTTTCCACAAGTGACGGACTCAGTAGTTGAGATGAGAAACAAAGCTTTTAGATTGTTATAGGGCTGTTGGGCATTACGAAACCCTCGTCCTTTTTACGACATTACAACATGCTGCCTAGCCAATGGTCATTACGGTTACTTTCCACAAAACCAAGGATGGGAAGTCGTCTTAGTAAAACCAGAATGCATGACTTGTTTCTGGACTTATGAATTACGTGTCTTTATTTCTTTTGTTGAACAACTTGCGTATAACTAGAATTGCCTTTATAGCTACCGAGTAGCAATGTTATTATGTGTTATATTTCATCCTATATGTATAATAGCGGTATTGTAAGTTTGTAATATTTTGTATAAAGTTTGAACGCGAAATTTTATTGTAATAAGTTTTTCATATAGAAGCGTAGTAGTTGAGTTGTATAGTAGCTAGTAAGTATGAACTTAACGGGTAGGTACTACCCGAATTAAAAACTATAAAATGCTAATATGAAGAAAAAGCATTTATAAATAAGTTCATATAATGCTACGAAATACTATTGACTACTCTTAAATTCTATATGATTAACTCAATTCTTTTGGCTATTTTTGAAGGAAATAGCACTGGAAACTCGTCAGAACTTGAACATGAGTGAGGAAGACTTCCGTGTTTTCCTTGCAGTAAACATAGCCGCAGTACAGGCTGCGATGTAAAATAACAATAACTCTGGATCTAGGAGTGGAACTAATTCCACAAGAAATCATGTAGGATGCTCCTGCAAAGAATTCACTGCCTGCACACCTTTACAATTTGATGGAACCGAAGGACCAATTGGATTGAAACGGTGGACCGAGAAGGTCGAATCGGTGTTTTCCATAATTAAGTGTACTGAAGAGGACAAAGTTAAGTACGCTACGCATACCTTCACAGGTACGACGTTAACATGGTGGAATACCTATCTCGAGCAGGTAGGACAAGATGCTACTTTCGCACTACCATGGTCAGCATTCAAGCAATTGATGAACGAGCAGTATCGTCCCAGAAATGAGGTCAATAAGCTCAAGGTAGAGCTTAGAGGATTACGAACGCAAGGTTTCAATATCACCGCGTACGAATGACGATTCATAGAATTGTGCCTATTGTGTCCCAGAACGTTTGAAGACGAAGAAGAGAAGATCGACGCATTTGTAAAAGGGTTACCGGAAAGAATTCAAGATGTGAGTTCACAAGAGCCCGCCTCCATACAAAAGGCAAGTCGAATGGCTCACAAATTAGTGAACCAGATCAAAGGAAGTATTAAGGAGCAGGCGACCAAAGAGGCTAACATGAAACAAGTCAAGATAAAGTGGGAGGAAAACAATGTCAAGAGTCACCAATACAACAACAATCACAACCACAATCGCAATAATTATCCCAATAACCGCAACATCAATCGCAACAACAACTTCAAAAAACATCCCAACAACAACTACAATAATTGTCCCAACAACAATAACAACCGCAACAACAACAATAATCAGAAACAACAATGCCAAAGGTGTGAAGAGCATCATCCGGGGTTTTGCACAACATTTTGCAACAGGTATAAAAGAAATGGTCATAGCGCGACAAAGTGTGAGGTCTACGGACTAATGTATAATAGAACTAAAGGAACAAATTATGCCAGAACGAGTAATGTCGAAACAAGTAGTGTCGGAGCAAGTACTGCCAACGTAGTATGTTATAAATGTGGAAAACCGGGCCACATTATTAAAAATTGCCCAAATCAGGGGAATACTAATGGGCAGGGCCGCGGAAGAGTTTTCAATATTAATACGGCAGAAGCGCAGGAAGTCCCGGAGCTTGTTACGGGTACGTTTCTCATTGACAATAAATCTGCTTATGTTTTATTTGATTCGGGTGCAGATAGAAGCTATATGAGTAGAGATTTTTATGCTAAACTAAGTTGCTCACCGACGCCCTTGGATAATAAATTTTTACTCTAATTAGCAAATGGTAAATTAATTACAGCAGATAATATATGTCGAAATCGAGAAATTAAACTGGTTAGCGAAATATTTAAGATTGACTTGATACCAGTAGAGTTAGGGAGTTTTGATGTGATAATCGGTATGGACTGGTTGAAAGAAGTGAAAGCAGAGATCGTTTGTTACAAAAATACAATTCACATTATACGAGAAAAAGGAAAACCCTTAATGGTGTACGGAGAAAACAGCAACGCGAAGTTAAATCTTATTAGTAACCTGAAGGCACAAAAACTAATAAGAAAAGGTTGCTATGCTGTGCTAGCACACGTCGAGAAATTCAATTCCGAAGAAAAGAACATCAATAATGTTCCCATCGCAAAAGAATTTCCCGATGTATTTCTGAAAGAATTACCGGGACTACCTCCACACCGATCCGTTGAATTTCAAATAGACCTTGTACCGGGAGCTGCACCAATAGCTCGTGTTCCATACAGACTCCCACCTAGATAAATGAAGGAACTTCAGAGCCAATTATAAGAACTTTTAGAGCGTGGTTTCATTCGACCAAGCACATCACCGTGGAGAGCTCCTGTTTTGTTTTTCAAGAAGAAGGATGGTACATTTAGGTTATGTATCGACTACCGAGAGTTGAACAAACTTACCATCAAGAACCGCTACCCACTACCGAGAATCGACGACTTATTTGATCAACTACAAGGCTCGTCGATTTATTCGAAGATTGATTTACGTTATGGGTATCATCCAATGCGGTTGAAGGAGGATGATGTTCCAAAGACTGCTTTTAGGACGTGTTACGGTCATTACTAGTTTATGGTTATGCCTTTTGGGTTGACTAACGCACCAGCTGTGTTCATGGGCCTTATGAACCGAGTGTGTGGACCATACCTTGACAAGTTTGTCATTGTTTTCATCGATGACATACTTATTTACTCGAAGAATGATCAAGATCACGAGGAACATTTGAGAAAAGTACTAGAGTTGCTGAGGAAATAAAAACTGTACGCTAAGTTTTCAAAGTGTGCATTTTGGTTGGAAGAAGTTCAATTCCTCGGTCACATAGTGAACAAAGAAGGTATTCAGGTGGATCCAGCAAAGATTGAAACTGTTGAAAAGTGGGAAACCCCGAAAACTCCAAAGCATATACGCTAATTTTTAGGACTAGCTGGTTACTACAAAAGGTTCATCCAAGATTTTTCCAGAATAGCAAAACCATTGACTGCATTAACGCATAAAGGGAGGAAATTTGAATGGAAGGATGAATAAGAAAAGGCGTTTCAATTGTTAAAGAAAAAGTTAACTACAACACCTATATTGTCATTACCTGAAGGGAATGATGATTTTGTGATATATTGTGACGCCTCAAAGCAAGATCTCGGTTGTGTATTAATGCAATGAATGAAGGTAATTGCTTATGCGTCTAGACAATTGAAGATTCACGAGTAGAATTATACGACGCATGATTTGGAATTAGGCGCGGTTGTTTTTGTATTAAAGACTTGGAGGCACTACTTATATGGGGTCAAAAGTATTATATATACCGACCATAAAAGTCTTCAACACATATTTAACCAGAAACAACTGAACATGAGACAGCGCAGGTGGATTGAATTGTTGAATGATTACGAGTTTGAGATTCGTTACCACCCGGGGAAGGCAAATGTGGTAGCCGATGCCTTGAGCAGAAAGGACAGAGAACCCATTCGAGTAAAAGCTATGAATATAATGATTCACAATAACCTTACTACTCAAATAAAGGAGGCGCAACAAAGAGTTTTAAAAGAAGGAAATTTAAAGGATGAAATACCCAAAGGATCGGAGAAGCATCTTGATATTCGAGAAGACGAAACCCGGTATAGGACTGAAAGAATTTGGGTACCAAAATTTGGAGATATGAGAGAAATGGTACTTAGAGAAGCTCATAAAACCAGATACTCAATACACCCTGGAACGGGGAAGATGTACAAGGATCTCAAGAAACATTTTTGGTGGCCGGGTATGAAAGCCGATGTTGCTAAATACGTAGGAGAATGTTTGACGTGTTCTAAGGTCAAAGCGGAGCATCAGAAACCATCTGGTCTACTTCAACAACCTGAAATCTCGAAATGGAAATGGGAAAACATTACCATGGATTTCATCACTAAATTACCAAGGACTGCCAGTAGTTTTGATACTATTTGGGTAATAGTTGATCGTCTCACCAAATCAGTACACTTCCTGCCAATAAGAGAAGATGACAAGATGGAGAAGTTAACATGATTGTATTTGAAGGAAGTCGTCTCCAGACATGGAATACCAATCTCTATTATCTCTGATAGGGATGGCAGATTTATTTCAAGATTCTGGCAGACATTACAGCAAGCATTAGGAACTCGTCTAGACATGAGTACTACCTATCATCCACAAACTGATGGGCAGAGCAAAAGAATGATACAAACGCTTGAACACATGCTACGAGCATGTGTTATTGATTTTGGAAACAGTTGGGATCGACATCTACCGTTAGCAGAATTTTCCTACAACAACAGCTACCATTCAAGCATTGAGATGGCACCGTTTGAAGCACTTTATGGTAGAAAGTGCAGGTCTCCGATTTGTTGGAGTGAAGTGGGGGATAGACAGATTACGGGTCCGGAGAAAATACAAGAAACCACCGAGAAGATCATCCAAATTCAACAACGATTGAAAACCGCCCAAAGTCGACAAAAGAGCTACGCTGACATTAAAAGAAAAGATATAGAATTTGAAATTGGAGAGATGGTCATGCTTAAAGTTGCACCTTCGTAAGGCGTTGTTCGATTTGGTAAACGAGAGAAATTAAACCCAATTATATTGGACCATTCAAAGTTATTGATCGCGTCGGACCAGTAGCTTACCGACTTGAGTTACCTCAACAACTCGCGACTGTACATAACACTTTCCACGTATCGAATTTGAAGAAATGTTTTGCTAAAGAAGATCTCACTATTCCATTAGACGAAATCCAAATCAACGAAAAACTACAATTTATTGAAGAACCCGTCGAAATAATGGATCGTGAGGTTAAAAGACTTAAGTAAAACAAAATACCAATTGTTAAGGTTCGATGGAATGCTCATAGAGGACCCGAGTTCACCTGGGAATGAGAAGATCAGATGAAGAAGAAATACCCGCACTTATTTCCAGAAGATACGACAACACCTCCAACTGCTTAAAATTTCGGGATGAAATTTATTTAACGGGAAGGTACTGTAGTGACCCGACCTTTTCCATGTTTATATATATTAAATGAAATTGTTATTTACATGATTAAGTGTTTCCAACATGTTAAGTAATCAAACTTGTTAAGGCTTGATTAATTGAAATATGTTTCATATAGACAATTGACCACCCAAGTTGACCGGTGATTCACGAACGTTAAAACTTGTAAAAACTATATGATGACATATATATGATTATATATATAGTTAACATGATATTATGATAAGTATGTATCTCATTAGGTATTTTAAAAATGAGTTATATACAAAAAATTGAGTTTATTGAATTAAGAAACTCGAAACGATATATATAACGATTATCGTTATAACAACGTCTTACTAAATACATATGAATCATATTAAGATATTGATACACTATGTTTAATCATGATAAATGATAAGTAAACATGTCATTAAGTGTATTAACAATGAACTATATATGTAAAAACAAGACTACTAACTTAATGATTTCGAAACGAGACATATATGTAACGATTATCGTTGTAACAACATTTAACTGTATATATATCATACTAAGATATATTAATATATCATAATATCATGATAATGTAATAATTTAACATCTCTTTATATATAATAAACAATGGGTTAACAACATTTAACAAGATTGTTAACCTAAAGGTTTCAAAACAACATTTACATGTAACGACTAACGATGACTTAACGACTCAGTTAAAATGTATATATATGTAGTGTTTTAATATGTATACTTACACTTTTTAAAGACTTCAAGACACTTATCAAAATACTTCTACTTAACAAAAATGCTTATAATTACATCCTCGTTCAGTTTCATCAACAATTCTACTAGTATGCACCCGTATTCGTACTCGTACAATACACAGCTTTTAGATGTATGTACTATTGGTATATACACTCCAATGATCAGATCTTAGCAGCCCATGTGAGTTACCTAACACATGTGGGAACCATCATTTGGCAACTAGCATGAAGTATCTCATAAAATTACAAAAATATTAGTAATCATTCAAGACTTA
The DNA here is from genome assembly GCF_046630445.1 of Rutidosis leptorrhynchoides. Classification (NCBI taxonomy): domain Eukaryota; kingdom Viridiplantae; phylum Streptophyta; class Magnoliopsida; order Asterales; family Asteraceae; genus Rutidosis; species Rutidosis leptorrhynchoides. The sequence goes on from NC_092334.1 coordinate 196,694,937, forward strand.
TTTACATGTAAACAAAATTACACATCCTTTATATCTAATCCATATACCAATGACCAAAAACACCTAAAAACACTTTCATTCTTCAATTTTCTTTATCTAATTGATCTCTCTCAAGTTCTATCTTCAAGTTCTAAGTGTTCTTCATAAATTCTATAAGTTCTAGTTTCATAAAATCAAGAACACTTCCAAGTTTGCTAGCTTACTTCCAATCTTGAAAATCCACTTTGAGTGATCATCCAACCTCAAGAAATCTTTCTTATTTATAGTAAGATATCTTTCTAATACAAGGTAATACTCATATTCAAACTTTGATTCAATTTCTATAACTTTAACAATCTTATTTCGAGTGGAAATCTTACTTGAACTTGTTTTTGTGTCATGATTTTGCTTCAAGAACTTTCAAGCCATCCAAGGATCCTTTGAAGCTATATTTATTTTTCTCATTTCCAGTAGGTTTATCCACAAAACCTGAGGTAGTAATGATGTTCATAACATCATTCGATTCATATATATAAAACTACCTTATTCGAAGGTTTAAACTTGAAATCATTAGAACATAGTTTAGTTAATTCTAAACTTGTTCTCAAACAAAAGTTAATCCTTCTAACTTGACTTTTAAAATCAACTAAATACATTTTCTATATCTATATGATATGCTAACTTAATGATTTAAAACCTAGAAACACGAAAAACACCATAAAACTGGACATACGCCGTCGTAGTAACAACGTGGGCTGTTTTGGGTTTGATAATTAAAAACTATGATAAACTTTGATTTAAAAGTTGTTCTTCTGGAAAAATGATTTTTCTTATGAACATGAAACTATATCCAAAAATCATGGTTAAACTCAAAGGGGAAGTATGTTTTTCAAAATGGTCATCAAGACGTCGTTCGTTCGACTGAAATGACTACGTCTTACAAAAACGACTTGTAACTTATATTTCTGACTATAAACCTATACTTTTTCTGCTTATATTCATAAAATATAGTTCAATATTAAACCATAGCAATTTAATTCACTCAAAACAGATTTAAAACGAAGAAGTTATGGGTAAAACAAGATTGGATATTTTTTTATTGTTGTAGCTACGGGAAATATTGTAACAATTCTATACAAATCATATCCTAGCTAACTTATATTTTATTATACATGTATTCTAATATATTATGTAATCTTGGAATACCATAGACACGTATGCAAATGTTTTGACATATCATATCGACCCATGTATATATATTATTTGGAACAACCGTAGACACTCTATATGCAGTAATGTTGGAGTTAGCTATACAGGGTTGAGGTTGATTCCAAAAATATATATACTTTGAGTTGTGATCTAGCCTGAGACATGTATTCAGTGGGTCGTGGATTGATTCAAGATAATATATATCAATTTATTTCTGTACATCTAACTTTGGACAACTAGTTGTAGGTTACTAACGAGGACATCTGACTTAATAAACTTAAAATATCAAAATGTATTAAAAATGTTGTAATTATATTTTGAACATACTTTGATATATATGTACATATTTGTTATAGGTTCGTGAATCGACCAGTGGCCAAGTCTTACTTTCCGAAGAAGTAAAAATCTGTGAAAGTGAGTTATAGTCCCACTTTTAAAATCTAATATTTTTGGGATGAGAATACATGCAACTTTATAAATGTTTTACAAAATAGACACAAGTACATGAAACTACTTTCTATGGTTGAATGATCGAAGCCTAATATGCCCCTTTTTGCTTGGTAGCCTAAGAATTAAGGAACATCACTAATTTTGAGAATTAGTGAACCCCTAATTGACACGAATCCTAAAGATAGATCTATTGGGCCTAACGAACCCCATCCAAAGTACCAGATGCTTTAGTACTTCGAGTTTTATATCATGTCCGATGGATGTCCCGGAATAATGGGGATATTCTTATATGCATCTTGTTAATGTCGGTTACCAGGTGTTCACCATATGAATGATTTTTATCTCTATGTATGGGATGTATATTGAAATATGAAATCTTGTGGTCTATTATTACGATTTGATAAATATATAGGTTAAACCTATAACTCACTAACATTTTTGTTGACATTTAAAGCATGTTTATTCTCAGGTGATTATTAAGAGCTTCCGCTGTTGGATGCTAATTTATGGACAAGATTTGGAGTCAGCATGCTTGTATAATATTGTTTAAAACTGCATTCGAAATTTACTTTGTTGTAACATATTAATATTGTAAACCAATATGTATTGGTAGTGTGTAAGTGTGATATTTTTAGATTATCATTTCGGATAATCTAGGTGGTGTCCTTTTAACCTTGTCGATAAAATAAAGGTTATGGTTTATTTTAAAAACGAATGCAGTCTTTGAAAAATGTCTCATATAAAGGTCAAAACCTCGCAACGAAATCAATTAATATGGAACGTTTATAATCAATATGAACGGGACATTTCAGACCTTGTACCGGGAGCTGCACCAATAGCTCGTTCTCCATACAGACTCGCACCCAGCGAAATAAAAGAACTTCAGAGCCAATTACAAGAACATTTAGAGCGTGGTTTCATTCGACCAAGAACATCACCATGGGAGCTCCTGTTTTGTTTGTCAAGAAGAAGGATGGTACATTTAGGTTATGTATCGACTATCGAGAGTTGAACAAACTTACCATCAAGAACCGCTACCCACTACCGAGAATCGATGACTTATTTGATCAACTACAAGGCTCATCGGTTTATTCTAAGATTGATTTACATTCTAGGTATCATCAAATGTGGGTGAAGGAGAATGATATTCCAAAGACTGCTTTTAGGATGCGTTACGGTCATTACGAGTTTATGGTTATGCCGTTTGGGTTGACTAACGCACCAGCTGTGTTCATGGACCTCATGAACCGAGTGTGTGGACCATACCTTGACAAGTTTGTCATTGTTTTCATCGATGACATACTTATTTACTCAAAGAATGACCAAGAGCACGAAGAACATTTGAGAAAAGTGCTAGAGTTGTTAAGGAAAGAAAAACTGTACGCTATGTTTTCAAAGTGTGCATTTTGGTTGGAAGAAGTTCAATTCCTCGGTCACATAGTGAACAAAGAAGGTATTCAGGTGGATCCATCCAGCAAAGATTGAAACCGTTGAAAAATGGGAAACCCCGAAAACTCCGAAGCATATACGCCAATTTTTAGGACTAGGTGGGTACTACAGAAGATTCATCCAAGATTTTTTCAGAATAGCAAAACCCGTGACTGCATTAACGCATAAAGGGAGGAAATTTGAATGGAAGGATGAACAAGAGAAAGCGTTTCAATTGTTAAAGAAAAAGTTAACTACGGCACCTATATTATCATTACCTGAAGGGAATGATGATTTTGTGATATATTGTGACGCTTCAAAGTAAGGTCTCGGTTATGTATTAATGCAACGAACGAAGGTAATTGCTTATGCATCTAGACAATTGAAGATTCACGAGCAGATTATACGACGCATTGTAATGACCCGAAAATTTCGACTATTTTTAAACCAAAATCTCGATACGATTCAATATCTCGACACGATAAGCAAAGTCTGTAAAGTTGAGTCTCAAAAATTTTGAACTGTTTCATATATTCAATTGACCTTCAACTGACCTTCAACTGTTTCTGACGATTCACGGACAACTATTTGTAAATAGATACATATATATATACATATATATATATATATATATATATATATATATATATATATATATATATATATATATATATATATATATATATATATATATATATATATATATATATATATATATATATATATATATATATGTACATATTTTAATTTAAAATATAATACGATTTAACTGTTAGAAATAAATATGCAAAATAAAATAATATAAGATGTAATGAGAAATATTATTATATGTAAATATATATATGTGTATATATATGAATATTACTTGTAAATATATAAGATTATATTTTAAATTTATTTAATAAAACATGTTACTAAAATGTATTTATATATATATATATATATACATATGGTATATTGAAAATAAATGATTTCGAGCTTAATTGTAAATGGTTGTAACACTCGGTTGACTTTTCATTAGTATTCATATAGATCTAGTCTGAATTTATGAAGTTTTAAAATAAAAGTTGGTACATAATTTGATTAAAAAGATAATAGTTTTGATAAATATTTGTTTTACCTTTCCAACCTAAGTTTTTGTATTCCGTACATATTAATTGAAACAGAAAATAAATAATTATCGAACCTTTTTGATCAGGTTTCAAACAGTTAATGAGTGAAATAATTAGATATATTTAATCTAAAAGTTTGGGATTTTTAGGAACACTTTTATACGTTAACTGTTTAGCAATAGACACGATATCGCTCCGTTAGAAAAGTATCTATTGGGGTTAGTCGGCTGCTAACTGCTCCTCCCATTCATTGAATATCTTCTTGGTACTGTTTTCAATCACACTTTCAATTATTAAAGAGTGTATCATATATTATTATTATATTTATTATTTATATTTATTATCTATTTAATTAAACGTCTATATCTATATATATTTTCTACATATGGATTTAGGAGATAAAACCTCTTCACCTTCACAATTGTGAACATCCCTGCAACCATCACCCTTACCATGTCGACCACCCCCATCTTTGGCCACCATCTCCGCCGACCACCGCCACCCTTACACACCATCGAAACCCAGTCAAGCTTGCCACCACTGAACACCATAACAACCCACCATAACCTCCACCATCATGATGACTGCCTTCACCAACACCACGATATCTTTTCTGTTGTGTTCAAATCACGATCAGGCAGACACCACTAACACCACCTTTAGTTGACTGTGAATCACCACCGTGAACACCACAAATCCACCACGACAAACATCTTCTCCATTAAATCTTTACCTCATCTCCATCTCTCTCCCTTTCTTTTTCGATTGAATCACCACCACTGTTACTACAGGTTTCTTTTGCAGTCTCCAATCAAACACCCACAACCATCCACCACTCATCTACCATGAATGAGCTTATGCTTTTTGCTATTAACCGCCATAAACCACCACCCTCTTCATTCAAAACCAATTTTTTCTTGCTTCTGAGATTGAACGATAATGATGATGAGGAACCCGAACTCCACCTGCTTATTCCTAATAACTTCCGGTTCAAACACCACCTCGACACCATCATCAAATAACCATCACAAACCGTCACTATTTCTAACTACTACTACTGCTGTAAGTTCCTGTTCCTGTTTCTGCAATAAAGATGATGAACGGTGATTAAAGAGGACAATTATAATTATGTTAGACGTTATCATCAGATAGATGTAAAGATTGATTTGTCGAAGTGTATGATTAAAAAAGAATACTTACAGTTGGATACCACTAAAATAGATAACAGACACATTTAAACCTAGTGAACTAGTGGGCTATATGGACTCTTATAGGTTTTAGGCCGTATGATTATTTAGTTTGTTGGGCCACGATGCAGTTTGCTCGATTGGGCTGCCATAGGTTGCAGATTATAAATGGGTCGTGATCTGATGAGTTATTAAACCGAAAATTTCACTGTGGGTCGTAGTAGGTTAGAAACATAAATTTATTGGATGGATAGTGATCGTAAACATGACCATGATACAAATTAATAATGTTAAGCGATGATTGTTTGAGTTTGGATAACGATAATAAAGATTGGTATGATTTTATGTGGCGAGGGAGATGAATACATATCGATATTGAAGATGATAACTAGTGTTATTATAAGTCACGTTAAAGATGATGATAATGATCACGTACAATAATATCATTGTGATGGTGATGATGTTGTTGTATAATGATGATAACCGTAGCAATGGATGACAATAATATTATGATTATGATGATGATGTGATGTTAATGATAAAGATGATGGCGATTAAGTGAAAATAGTGATGATGATAATCAGGTTATGAAAGGATGATGATGATGAACGCGTATGATGGGTTAAAAGAATTTAAGAGTAATGGATAAGGATAATATCGGGTTAGCGGGATGTCGCGGGTTCAAACCCGGACTTGGGCACTATTTTTAGGGCTACTTCCTTAAGGTAGTTATTTATCTATTTATTATTACTATTATTATTGTTATTATTATTATTATTAGCATTATTAAAATTATTATTAATAATATCATTAATATTATTATTAGTATCATTTTTATTAAAAACTATCATTTATATTAAAAGTATCATTATTATTATTATTATTATCATTATTAGAAAGATTATCATATTTATCAAAATTATTATTATTACTATCATTATTATTATTTTGAAATTAATATTATTATTTTCATATTATCAATATTATTATCATAATAACTATTATTAATATTATTGTAAAATAAAACAACTTTTAGTTATTATTATTATCAATATTATTTTATCAAATAATTATTAGTTATATAAAACTATATTTACTACACATAACATAACTATATTAATACCTTTATAATAAATATTAATAAATATAATTAATAAGGTTATTAATGAAAAATCCAATTAAAATAAAAATTAAATCACTTATAATATATAAATTTGTTCGATTACCATTTTATGTGTTAATATATATATAAATGATATAGGTTCGTGAATCCGAGACCAACCCTATACTTGTTCAATGTTGACCTATGTATTTTTAATACAAAATACAGTATGGTGAGTTTCATTTGCTCCCTTTTTAATTTGCTTTGAAATATATATATTTGGGCTGAGAATACATGCGCTGCTTTTATAAATATTTACGAAATAGACACAAGTACTTAAAAATACATTCTACGTTGAGTTGTACCACTGGCATATTTCCCTGTAGCTTGGTAATTAATATTTACATGGGTATTGTAAACGCAAATCCTGTTGATAGATCTATCGGGCCTGACAACCCCAACCGGACTGGACGACCAGTATTCAACGGTTGCACAGTACTTCGTTTTGTAGGCTACACTTGGTACAGTGTAGTGAGATTTCATAATAAAGGGAATATGCGACGTTGATTAATAGTTAAGTATGGTTACCAAGTGCTCAACCACTTACAATGCTTTATATACACTTGCGAGTGTATTATGTTTATGATTATGAAATCTTGTGGTCTATTAATATATTGAAATGATTGTTATGATAAACCTATGAACTCACCAACCTTTTGGTTGACACTTTAAAGCAAGTTTATTCTCAGGTACGAATTAAGTCTTCCGCTGTACATTTTCTCAATTTAAGGACATTACTTGGAGTCGATCATCACAATGGGACCAAATGTTGATGACTTCGTCCAGGTGGATAAGGACGGGTTATCACAGGTGGTATCAGAGCATTGGTCCTAGCGAATCAGGTCTTGCATTAGTGTGTCTAACTGATAGTTGTTAGGATGCATTAGCAAGTCTGGACTTCGACCTTAGCTGCATATTATAAGTATTGTTTATCATTCCCAGTGGAAAATTACCTGCTTATCACTCCTAAGTCTAGACACGACTTCCTGCATTTTTTTGATAGATAGTGTACAGATAAATTCATATCTTAGCGTATCTGCTAATTCATATCTTAGCGTATCTGTTACTGTAGACTTTATCTGACACGTTTCCTTAATTTCCTCCGTAATCCACGGGATCTTTGGAAGTATGTATAGATATTCTATATAATTAGAATATCATTCAAAAATCATTTCATATCAAAAATTCTTTAGCTGATCGTGTCAGATGGATCCTGTACCAAATTCGAATTCATATAATTCCGAAGGCGATTCTAAAGACTGTGAAGGTAGTGTGACCGAAGTGCCCCAACTGGTTGACTGCACTTCTTTCTAGAGGAGATGGGGATGGGTTCGAGACATACTCACTCATTGGAGAAATGAAGAGGGAGAACCCTGCGGCGAACCAAATTTACCTCCCGACATCAGAGAACTTAACGCACTCACCGGTCAACCAATATGCAATACCGTTTTTACACTCTTTGTCAGAATATTCTGCCTCGAAGAACGCATTCATAGAGTTATGTTGGTGATTCAACCTCTACTCTCGACTACTAATCAAGTAGGATTAGTGGAAGAAGTCAGGGAGCATCATGCTAGGTTTGAAGAAAGAATGGAGTATCTAGAAAGTACAGTACGCAATTTCGAAGATAGACTTACGTCAACAACATCAGCACCAACAGCTCAAGTACCATCGACAGAAACATACGCATCACCGGCCTTGACATCACAATCTGTATCTAGAGCATAACCATCGTTCTACATATCGCTATATATCATTAATTTACGTTCTGCATATCGTTTTACATCGATTATCTTCGTTCGACATGGCGATTATGTAATCTCTAATGTTTTAGAGGTTATATTCTTATTCTAACGGTAAAGCAAATGAGATTAATATCATATTAACTCATTAAATCCATGATTACATCTGAAGAAAATATATATGTATATATGTTTTCATAAAGACTGTAATTAAAAATTCTTTTGTACAAACTGTTAATGGTGAAAATATTTTAACGGGTAGGTAATACTCGAGGAAATATTTAGCTTTCATATTAACACGATATACTGTACATTCCTCGAATCTGATTCAACAGTCGTTTACTATCCTACGTACATCCATAGATACACGAATCCGTTCACCACAGAATAACCATTTTCATTCAATTTTATAATTTGGATTTTGTCCTATCAGAATCCAACAAGTGGCATAATGAAGAAAACATTAGACAAAATAAAATTTGTTAGAAACAAACAAATTAACTTTGAGAAATTTTGTTAAGAATCCACGCTAACTGTTCCTAGCTAATTGTTCCTAGCTAACTGATTACATTTTATATTATCGCAATTTAATTATCGCAATTTACATTCTCGTAATTTTATTTATCGTCATTTAATTTCTGTTATTTACTTTACGCATTTAATTTATTGTCATTTAATTTCTGTTATTTATTTTATGCACTTTAAATATCGGGACACGAATACAATGTTTTGACATATCATATCGACCCATCTATATATATATATATATATATATATATATATATATATATATATATATATTTCGGAACAACCATAGACACTCTATATGCAGTAATGTTGGAGTTAACTATACAGGGTTGAGGTTGATTCTAAAATATTATATACTTTGAGTTGTGATCTAGCCTGAGGCTAGTATACACGAGGTCGTGGATTGATTCGAGATATTATATATTGCTTTATTTCTGTACATCTAATTGTGGACAACTAGTTGTAGGTTACTAATGAGGACAGCTGACTTAATAAACTTAAAACAGTAAAATGTATTAAAAATGTTGTAAATATATTTTGAACATACTTTGATATATATGTACATATTTGTTATAGGTTCGTGAATCGACCAGTGGCCAAGTCTTACTTTTCGGCGAAGAAAATATATGAAAGTGAGTTATAGTCCCACTTTTAAAATCTAATAATTTTGGGATGAGAATACATGCAGCTTTTTAAATGTTTTACAAAATAGACACAAGTACATGTAACTACTTTCTATGGTTGAACGATCGAAGCCGAATATGCCCCTTTTTACTTGGTAACCTAAGAATTTGTAAACCAGTCTACTAATTGACGCGAATCCTAAAGATAGATCTATTGGGCTCAACAAACCCCATCCGTTGTAGCGGATGCTTTAGTACTTCGAGTTTTTATATAATGTCCGAATGGATGTCCCGAAATGATGGGGATATTCTTATATGCATTTTGTTAATGTCGGTTACCAGGTGTTCACCATATGAATGATTTTTATCTCTATGTATGGGATGTATATTGAAATATGAAATCTTGTGGTCTATTATTATGATTTGATAATACATAGGTTAAACCTATAACTCACCAACATTTTTGTTGACGTTTTAAGCATGTTTATTCTCAGGTGATTATTAAGAGCTTCTGCTGTTGCATACTAAAATAAGGACAAGATTTGGAGTCCATGCTTGTATGATATTATGTAAAAATTGCATTCAAGAAACTTATTTTTGATGTAATATATTCTTATTGTAAACCATTATGTAATGGTCGTGTGTAAACGGTATATTTTAGATTATCATTATTTGATAATCTACGTAATGCTTTTTAAACCTTTATCAATAAAATAAAGGTTATGGTTGTTTTAAAAATGAATGCAGTCTTTGAAAAACGTCTCATATAGAGGTCAAAACCTCGCGACGAAATCAATTAATATGGAATGTTTATAATCAATATGAACGGGACATTTCAATTACTAAATTGCCAAGGACTGCAAGTGGTTATAATACTATTTGGGTAATAGTCGATCGTCTAACCAAATCTTCACATTTTCTGCCAATGAGAGAAGATGACAAAATGGAGAAGTTGGCACGATTATACTTGAAAGACGTTGTCTCCAGACATGGAATACCAATCTCTATTATCTCTGATAGGGATGGCAGATTTGTTTCAAGGTTTTGGCAGACATTACAGCAAGCATTAGGAACTCGTCTAGACATGTGTACTGCCTATCATCCACAGACTGATGGGCAGAGCGAAAGGACGATACAAACACTTGAAGACATGCTACGAGCATGTGTTATTAGTTTTGGAAACAGTTGGGATCGACATCTACCATTAGCAGAATTTTCCTACAACAACAGTTACCACTCGAGTATCGAAATGGCACCGTTCGAAGCACTTTATGGTAGAAAGTGCAGATCTCCGATTTTTTGGAATGAATTGGGGGATAGACAGATTACGGGTCCAGAGATAATCCAAGAAACTACCGAGAAAATCATCCAAATTCAACAACGGTTGAAAACCGCTCAGAGTCGACAAAAGAGCTACGCGGACCTTAAAAGGAAAGATATAGAATTTGAAATTGGAGAGATGGTCATGCTTAAGGTTTCGCCTTGGAAAGGTGTTGTTCGATTTGGTAAACGAGGGAAACTAAATCCAAGATACATTGGACCATTCAAGATTTTAGATCGTGTCGGACTAGTAGCCTACCGACTTGAATTACCTCAACAACTCGCCAATGTACATAATACCTTTCACGTCTCGAATCTGAAGAAGTGCTTAGCTAAAGAAGATCTCACTATTCCTTTAGACAAAATTAAAATCAACGAAAAACTACAATTCATTGTAGAACCCTTCGAGATAATGGATCGTGAGGTTAAAAGGCTCAAGCAAAATAAGATACCGATCGTCAAGGTTCGATGGAATGCTCGTAAGGCACCCGAGTTCACCTGGGAGCGTGAAGATCAAATGAAGATGAAATACCCGTACCTATTTCCAGAAGATTCATCAACACCTTCAACAGCTTAAAAATTTCGGGACGAAATTTATTTAACGGGTAGGTACTGTAGTGACCCAAACTTTTCCATGATTATATATTAAATGAAAACTATATTTGCATGATTAAATGTTTCCAACATGTTAAGCAATCAAACTTGTTAAGACTTGATTTATTGAAATGAGTTTAATGTAGACAATTGACCACCCAAGTTGACCGGCGATTCACGAACGTTAAAACTTGTAAAAACAACATGATATATATATATATATATATATATATATATATATATATATATATATATATATATATATATATATATATATATATATATATATAACATGATATTATGATGAGTAAGTATCTCACCAAGTACATTAACAATGAGTTATATACATAAAATGAAAGTAGTAAATTAAGAAACGCGAAACGATATATATAACGGCTATCGTTACAACAACGTCTTACTAAATACATATGTGTCATGTTAAGATATTAATACACTATGTTTAACATCATGAAATGATAATTACATATATCATTAAGCGTATTAACAATGAACTACACGAGTAAGATGAGACTACTAACTTAAGGATTTCGAAACAATGCATATATGTAACGATTATCGTTGTAATAGTATTTTACACATATTTATATGATATTAAGATATATTAATACACCATGTTAACATGTTAACATAACAATTTAACATCTCATTTAAGTGTAATAACAATGGATTAATTAAATTTAACAAGATCGTTAACTTAAAGGTTCCGAAACAACACTTACATATAACGACTAACGATGACTTAACGACTCAGTTAAATGTATATACATGTAGTGTATTAAGATGTATTAATACACTTTTGGAAGACTTCATGACGTATATTAAAGTACTTCTACTTAACAAAAATGCTTACAATTACATCCTCATTCATTTTCATCAACAATTCTACTCGTATGCACCCGTATTCGTACTCGTACAATACACAGCTTCTAAGATGTATATACAATTGGTATATACACTCAATCATTAGCTCCTTAGCAGCCCATGTGAGTCATTAAACATGTAGGAACCATCATTTAGCAACTAGCATGAAATATCTCACAAAATTACAAAAAATATTATAAATCATTCATGAATTATTTACATGAAAACAAACTTACACATCCTTTATATCTAATCCATATACCAATGACCAAAAACACCTACAAACACTTTCATTCTTCAATTTTCTTCATCTAATTGATCTCTCTCAAGTTCTATCTTCAAGTTCTAAGTGTTCTTCATAAATTCTATAAGTTATAGTTTCATAAAATTAAGAATACTATCGAGTTTACAAGATTACTTCCAAGCTTTAAATCTTTCTTATTTATAGTAAGATATCTTTATAATACAAGGTAATACTCATATTTAAACTTTGATTCAATTTCTATAACTATAACTATCTTATTTCGAGTGGAAATCTTACTTGAACTTGTTTTCGTGTCATGATTCTACTTCAAGAACTTTCAAGCCCACCAAGAATCCTTTGAAGCTAGATCAATTTTTATCACTTCCATTAGGTTTACCTACTAAACTTGAGGTAGTAATGATGTTCATAACATCATTCGATTCATATATATAAAACTATCTTATTCGAAGATTTGAACATGTAATCACTAGAACATAGTTTAGTTAATTCTAAACTTGTTCGCAAACAAAATTAATCCTTCTAACTTGACATTTAAAATCAACTAAACATATTTTCTATATCTATATGATATGCTAACTTAATGATTTAAAACCTGAAAACACGAAGAACACCGTAAAACCGGACATACGCCGTCGTAGTGAAATCGGGGGCTGTTTTGGGTTAAAAAAATAAAAAGGTATTTTAATCTTTGAATTGGAAGTTTGTTTTCTGGAAAAATGATATTACATATGAACATGATACTATATCCAAAAATCATTGTTAAACACAAAGTGAAAGTATGTTTTTCAAAATGGTCATCAAGATGTTGTTTTTTCGACGGAAATGACTACCTCTTTAAAAAATAACTTGTAACCTGTATTTCCAACTATAAACTTATACTTTTTCTGTTTACTTTCATAAATTTCAGTTCATTATGAAACCATAGCAACTTGAATGACTCAAAACAGATTTGAAACGAAGAAATGACAGGTAAAACAAAATTGGATAAACTTGCTAGTTTTAGCTACGAAAATTTTGTAACAAATCTAGACTAAACATATCCTAACTAATTTATATTGTATTATACATATTATGTAATCTTGGGATACCATAGACACGTATACAATGTTTTGACATATCATATCGACCCATCTATATATATTATTTGAAACAACCATAGACACTCTATATGCAGTAATGTTTGAGTTAGCTATACAGGGTTGAGGTTGATTCCAAAAATATATACTTTGAGTTGTGATCTAGCCTGAGACGTGTATACACTGGGTCATGGATTGATTCAAGATATATATATTGATTTATTCTGTACATCTAACTGTGGACAACTAGTTATAGGTTACTAACGAGGACTGCTAACTTAACAAACTTAAATCATAAAAAAGTAATAAAAAATATTGTGAATATATTCCGATCATAAATTGATATATATGTACATATTTGTTATAGGTTCGTGAATTGACCAGTGGCCAAGTCTTACTTCCCGACGAAGTAAAAATCTGTGAAAGTGAGTTATAGTCCCACTTTTTAAATCTAATATTTTTGGGATGAGAATACATGCAGTTTTATAAATGTTTTACAAAATAGACACAAGTACGTGAAACTACATTCTATGGTTGAATTATTAAATCGAATATGCCACTTATTAGTCTGGTAATCTAAGAATTAGGGAACAGATACCCTAATTGACTCGAATCCTAAAGATAGATCTATTGGGCCCAACAAGTCCCATCCAAAGTACCGGATGCTTTAGTACTTTGAATTTATCATGTCCGAAGGGAGTCCCGGAATGATAGGGGATATTCTATATGCATCTTGTTTAGGTTGGTTACCAGGTGTTCACCATATGAATGTTTTTTATCTCTATGCAGTTTGCGAAATGCCTGATACGAGATGTGTAGTGACCCGAACTTTTCCATGTTTATTTATATTAATTGAGATTGATATTTACATGATTAAATGTTTCCAACATGTTAAGCAATCAAACTTATTAAGACTTGATTAATTGAAATAGGTTTCATATAGACAATTGACCACCCAAGTTGACCGGTGATTCACGAACGTTAAAACTTGTAAAAACTATATGATGACATATATATGGTTATATATATAGTTAACATGATATTATGATAAGTAAACATATCATTAAGTATATTAACAATGAACTACATATGTAAAAACAAGACTACTAACTTAATGATTTTGAAACGAGACATATATGTAACGATTATCGTTGTAACGACATTTAATGTATATATATCATATTAAGAGATATTCGTACATCATAATATCATGATAATATAATAATTTAAAATCTCTTTTGATATTATAAACATTGGGTTAACAACATTTAACAAGATCGTTAACCAAAAGGTTTCAAAACAACATTTACATGTAACGACTAACGATGACTTAACGACTCAGTTAAAATGTATATACATGTAGTGTTTTAATATGTATTTATACACTTTTGAAAGACTTCAATACACTTATCAAAATACTTCTACTTAACAAAAATGCTTACAATTACATCCTCGTTCAGTTTCATCAACAATTCTACTCGTATGCACCCGTATTCGTACTCGTACAATACACAGCTTTTAGATGTATGTACTATTGGTATATACACTCCAATGATCAGCTCTTAGCAGCCCATGTGAGTCACCTAACACATGTGGGAACCATCATTTGGCAACTAGCATGAAATATCTCATAAGATTACAAAAATATGAGTAATCATTCATGACTTATTTACATGAAAACAAAATTACATATCCTTTATATCTAATCCATACACCAACGACCAAAAACACCTACAAACACTTTCATTCTTCAATTTTCTTCATCTAATTGAACTCTCTCAAGTTCTATCTTCAAGTTCTAAGTGTTCTTCATAAATTCCAAAAGTTCTAGTTTCATAAAATCAAGAATACTTTCAAGTTTGCTAGCTCACTTCCAATCTTGTAAGGTGATCATCCAACCTCAAGAAATCTTTGTTTCTTACAGTAGGTTATCATTCTAATACAAGGTAATAATCATATTCAAACTTTGGTTCAATTTCTATAACTATAACAATCTTATTTCAAGTGATGATCTTACTTGAACTTGTTTTCGTGTCATGATTTTGCTTCAAGAACTTTGAGCCATCCAAGGATCCATTGAAGCTAGATCCATTTTTCTCTTTTCCAGTAGGTTCATCCAAGGAACTTAAGGTAGTAATGATGTTCATAACATCATTCGATTCATACATATAAAGCTATCTTATTCGAAGGTTTAAACTTGTAATCACTAGAACATAGTTTAGTTAATTCTAAACTTGTTCGCAAACAAAAGTTAATCCTTCTAACTTGACTTTTAAAATCAACTAAACACATGTTCTATATCTATATGATATGCTAACTTAATGATTTAAAACCTGGAAACACGAAAAACACCGTAAAACCGGATTTACGCCGTCGTAGTAACACCGCGGGCTGTTTTGGGTTAGTTAATTAAAAAGTATGATAAACTTTGATTTAAAAGTTGTTATTCTGAGAAAATGATTTTTATTATGAACATGAAACTATATCCAAAAATTATGGTTAAACTCAAAGTGGAAGTATGTTTTCTAAAATGGTCATCTAGACGTCGTTCTTTCGACTGAAATGACTACCTTTACAAAAACGACTTGTAACTTATTTTTCCGACTAGAAACCTATACTTTTTTTGTTTAGATTCATAAAATAGAGTTCAATATGAAACCATAGCAATTTGATTCACTCAAAACGGATTTAAAATGAAGAAGTTATGGGTAAAACAAGATTGGATAATTTTTCTCATTTTAGCTACGTGTAAATTGGTAACAAATCTATTCCAACCATAACTTAATCAACTTGTATTGTATATTATGTAATCTTGAGATACCATAGACACGTATACAATGTTTCGACCTATCATGTCGACACATCTATATATATTTCGGAACAACCATAGACACTCTATATGTGAATGTTGGAGTTAGCTATACAGGGTTGAGGTTGATTCCAAAATATATATAGTTTGAGTTGTGATCAATACTGAGATACGTATACACTGGGTCGTGGATTGATTCAAGATAATATTTATCGATTTATTTCTGTACATCTAACTGTGGACAACTAGTTATAGGTTACTAACGAGGACAGCTGACTTAATAAACTTAAAACATCAAAATATATTAAAAGTGTTGTAAATATATTTTGAACATACTTTAATATATATGTATATATTGTTATAGGTTCGTGAATCAACAGTGGCCAAGTCTTACTTCCCGACGAAGTAAAAATCTGTGAAAGTGAGTTATAGTCCCACTTTTAAAATCTAATATTTTTGGGATGAGAATACATGCAGGTTTTATAAATGATTTACAAAATAGACACAAGTACGTGAAACTACATTCTATGGTTGAATTATCGAAATCGAATATGCCCCTTTTTATTAAGTCTGGTAATCTAAGAATTAGGGAACAGACACCCTAATTGACGCGAATCCTAAAGATAGATCTATTGGGCCTAACAAACCCCATCCAAAGTACCGGATGCTTTAGTACTTCGAAATTTATATCATATCTGAAGGGTGTCCCGGAATGATGGGGATATTCTTATATATGCATCTTGTTATTGTCGGTTACCAGGTGTTCACCATATGAATGATTTTTATCTCTATGTATGGGATGTGTATTGAAATATGAAATCTTGTGGTCTATTGTTACGATTTGATATATATAGGTTAAACCTATAACTCACCAACATTTTTGTTGACGTTTAAAGCATGTTTATTCTCAGGTGAATATTAAGAGCTTCCGCTGTTGCATACTAAAATAAGGACAAGATTTGGAGTCCATGCTTGTATGATATCGTGTAAAAACTGCATTCAAGAAACTTATTTTGTTGTAACATATTTGTATTGTAAACCATTATGTAATGGTCGTGTGTAAACAGGATATTTTAGATTATCATTATTTGATAATCTACGTAAAGCTTTTTAAACCTTTATTGATGAAATAAAGGTTATGGTTTGTTTAAAAATGAATGCAGTCTTTGAAAAACGTCTCATATAGAGGTCAAAACCTCGCAACGAAATCAATTAATATGGAACGTTTTTAATCAATAAGAACGGGACATTTCAGTTGGTATCAGAGCGTTGGTCTTAGAGAACCAGAAAATTTGCATTAGTGTGTCTTATCGAGTTTGTTAGGATGCATTAGTGAGTCTGGACTTCGACCGTGTTTTCTTTAAAAATGATTGCTTAACATTTTTGTTGGAAACTATATATTTTTAACATATGAATATTATGTGATATATTAATCTCTTATCGTGTTTGATATTATGTGATAGATGTCTACCTCTAGAACAAGTCCCATTGACTCACCTAATAATAATGAAGAGTCAAATGTAAATTGGAATGATTTGTGGACTGATTCACAAGTTCCCGAAGAGTCGGAACCGGAAGAAGAGTCGGAACCGGAAGAAGAGTCGGAACCGGAAGAAGAATCGGAACCGGGAGAAGAATCGGAACCGGATGAAGAAATAGAATCGGTGGGGGAAATAATAAAACGGTTAAGTAAAAGAAAATCCTCAACCAACCGACCAAAGTTAATTATGGTCAATGGTGTTTCCGCCAAGGAAGCAAAATATTGGGAGGATTACCAATTCTCCGATGAATCGGATTCCGACGAGAATTCCGATGATGTTATAGAAATTACCCCAACTGAATTTAAAAAGGCAAAAGAAAATAATAAGGGAAAGGGCATAAAAATAGAGAAATCTAATTCCAACCCCGATGAACTTTATATGTATCGTCAACCCCCGAAGTCCTTAAGTTGTAACAATGACCCGGGAACCTCTAAACCACCAGGTTTTTCTAAACCAATGTGGACAACGACGGCTCGTATTAGGGGAACATCATATATCCCTAGAAACTTGGCAAAACGAACCAAAACCGAAGAAGAAGAAACGAGCGAGTCGGAATAAGATAGTTGTATTCGTGTGGTGTAATATATGGAATATAGTGTTCTTGTGCTTTATGATATATGTAAAAATTGCTTGTATTAATAAGTATTTTTTTATGAATCTAACTCTTGTCTATTTTACAGTTTAAAAACACAAAATGGATAGACAACCCAATATTTTAAGAGACCTACCCGGAGACATGATTGATGAAATCTTGTCTAGAGTCGGCCAGAATTCTTCGGCACAACTATTTAAGGCGAGATCAGTTTGTAAGACATTCGAAGAACGTTCCAAGAATGTCTTGGTTTATAAAAGACTTTCGTTTGAAAGATGGGGGATATCACATTGGGAAACCCATAAGTTACGATGTGTTTACTTTGACGCATATATTGCGGGGAACCCAAATGCTATTTTACGCAACGGGTTAAGAAATTATTTTGACTCAATATATCCGAATATTGGACTTCGTGATTTAGAAAAAGCGGCTAACATGCAACATAAAGAAGCATGTTATGCTTACGGATTAGTAATGTTCGCTTCTCACCAAAGTGAGAACAAGAACATCGGGCTACAACTATTAAACAAAACGTTTCCACAAGTGACGGAGTCGGTAATTGGGGTAAGAAATGAGGTTTTTAGATTATTACGGGATTGTTGGACATTACGTAACCCTCGTCCCTTTGATGACGTTACAACACGCTGTCTTATCAACGGCCATAACGGTTATGTTGCACAAGACCAAGGATGGGAAGTAGTCCTAGTAAAACCAGAATGCATGACTTGTTTCTGGACGTATGAATTATGTGTCTTTATTGCCTTTGCCGAACGACTTGTGTACTAGCTAGAATTGTCTTCACAACTATCTTGTATCAAAGTTATTGTGTGCTATATTTCATGCTTTATGTAAAATAAGCGGTATTGTAAGTTTGTAAAATATTGTATAAAAGTTTGAACGCGAAATATTATTACAATCAGTTTTTCATATAGAATTGTAGTAGTTGAATTGTATATTAGCTACTAAGTATGAACTTAACGGGTAGGTACTACCCGAATTTAAATTTATAAAACGCTAATATGAAGAAAAAGCTTTTATAAATGAGTTCATATTATGCTACGAAATACTATTAGCTACTCTTAATATTCTGTATGATTAACTTGTTCCATTTAACTATTTTGAAGGAAATGGCACCGACTACTCGACACACCGTGAATATGAATGAAGAGGAATTCCGTACTTTTCTAGCTTCAAACATAGCCGCAGTACAGGCTGCGCTACATACCAACAATAACCTTGGATCTAGCAGTACAGGAAATCGTGTAGGATGCACCTACAAAGAATTCACTGCCTGCAAACCTTTGGAATTTGATGGAACCGAAGGACCGATCGGATTGAAACGGTGGACCGAGAAGGTTGAATCGGTGTTTGCCATAAGTAAGTGTACTGAAGAGGACAAAGTGAAGTACGCTACGCATACCTTCACAGGTTCTGCGTTAACATGGTGGAATACCTATCTAGAGCAAGTGGGACAAGATGATGCGTACGCACTACCGTGGTCAGCATTCAAGCACTTGATGAACGAGAAGTACCGTCCCAGAACCGAGGTCAATAAGCTCAAGACAGAACTTAGAGGGTTACGAACCCAAGGATTTGATATTACCACGTACGAAAGACGATTCACAGAATTGTGCCTATTGTGTCCGGGAGCATTCGAAGATGAGGAAGAGAAGATCGACGCGTTTGTGAAAGGATTACCGGAAAGAATCCAAGAAGATATAAGTTCACACGAGCCCAACTCCATACAACAGGCATGTAGAATGGCTCACAAACTAGTGAACCAGATTGAAGAAAGAATTAAAGAACAGACTGCTGAAGAGGCCAATGTGAAGCAAGTCAAAAGAAAGTGGGAGGAAAACGGTGATAAGAATCACCAATACAACAACAACAGCAATTACAACAATAATCGCAACAATTATCCCAACAATCGCAACATCAATCGCAACTACAACAAACGGCCCAACAACAACAACAACAGCAACTACAACAATCATCCCAACAACAATAATAACCACAACAACAACAACAATCAGAAGCAGCTATGCCAAAGGTGTGAAAAGAATCACTCGGGGTTCTGCACCAAATTTTGCAACAAGTGTAAAAGAAATGGTCATAGCGCGGCGAAGTGTGAGGTCTACGGACCAGGGGTTAATAGAACGAAAGGAACAAATGGTGTCGGAACGAGTAATGGCGGAGCAAGTAGTGTCGGAGCAAGTTACGCCAATGTAGTTTGTTATAAATGTGGAAAACCAGGCCACATTATTAGAAATTGCCCGAACCAGGAGAACACGAATGGACAAGGCCGTGGAAGAGTTTTCAATATTAATGCGGTAGAGGCACAGGAAGACCCGGAGCTTGTTACGGGTACGTTTCTTATTGACAATAAATCTGCTTACGTTTTATTTGATTCGGGTGCGGATAGAAGCTATATGAGTAGAGATTTTTGTGCTAAATTAAATTGTCCATTGACGCCTTTGGATAGTAAATTTTTACTAGAATTAGCAAATGGTAAATTAATTTCAGCAGATAATATATGTCGGAATCGAGAAATTAAACTGGTTAGCGAAACATTTAAGATTGATTTGATACCAGTAGAGTTAGGGAGTTTTGATGTGATAATCGGTATGGACTGGTTGAAAGAAGTGAAAGCGGAGATCGTTTGTTACAAAAATGCAATTCGCATTATACGAGAAAAAGGAAAACCCTTAATGGTGTACGGAGAAAAGGGTAACACGAAGCTACATCTTATTAGTAATTTGAAGGCACAAAAACTAATAAGAAAAGGTTGCTATGCTGTTCTAGCACACGTCGAGAAAGTACAAACTGAAGAAAAGAGCATCAATGATGTTCCCATTGCAAAAGAATTTCCCGATGTATTTCCGAAAGAATTACCGGGATTACCCCCACATCGATCCGTTGAATTTCAAATAGATCTTGTACCAGGAGCTGCACCAATAGCTCGTGCTCCTTACAGACTCGCACCCAGCGAGATGAAAGAACTGCAAAGCCAATTACAAGAACTTTTAGAGCGTGGTTTCATTCGACCAAGCACATCACCGTGGGGAGCTCCTGTTTTGTTTGTCAAGAAGAAAGATGGTACATTCAGGTTGTGTATCGACTACCGAGAGTTGAACAAACTTACCATCAAGAACCGCTACCCACTACCGAGAATCGACGACTTATTTGATCAACTACAAGGCTCGTCTGTTTATTCAAAGATTGACTTACGTTCCGGGTATCATCAAATGCGGGTGAAAGAAGATGATATTCCAAAGACTGCTTTCAGAACACGTTACGGTCATTACGAGTTTATGGTCATGCCGTTTGGTTTAACTAATGCACCAGCTGTGTTCATGGACCTTATGAACCGAGTGTGTGGACCATACCTTGACAAGTTTGTCATTGTTTTCATTGATGACATAATTATTTACTCAAAGAATGACCAAGAACACGGTGAACATTTGAGAAAGGTGTTAGAAGTATTGAGGAAGGAAGAATTGTACGCTAAGTTTTCAAAGTGTGCATTTTGGTTGGAAGAAGTTCAATTCCTCGGTCACATAGTGAACAAAGAAGGTATTAAGGTGGATCCGGCAAAGATAGAAACTGTTGAAAAGTGGGAAACCCCGAAAACTCCGAAACACATACGCCAGTTTTTAGGACTAGCTGGTTACTACAGAAGGTTCATCCAAGACTTTTCCAGAATAGCAAAACCCTTGACTGCATTAACGCATAAAGGGAAGAAATTTGAATGGAATGATGAACAAGAGAAAGCGTTTCAGTTATTGAAGAAAAAGCTAACTACGACACCTATATTGTCATTGCCTGAAGGGAATGATGATTTTGTGATTTATTGTGATGCATCAAAGCAAGGTCTCGGTTGTGTATTAATGCAACGAACGAAGGTGATTGCTTATGCGTCTAGACAATTGAAGATTCACGAACAAAATTATACGACGCATGATTTGGAATTAGGCGCAGTTGTTTTTGCATTAAAGACTTGGAGGCACTACTTATATGGGGTCAAAAGTATTATATATACCGACCACAAAAGTCTTCAACACATATTTAATCAGAAACAACTGAATATGAGGCAGCGTAGGTGGATTGAATTATTGAATGATTACGACTTTGAGATTCGTTACCACCCGGGGAAGGCAAATGTGGTAGCCGATGCCTTGAGCAGGAAGGACAGAGAACCCATTCGAGTAAAATCTATGAATATAATGATTCATAATAACCTTACTACTCAAATAAAGGAGGCGCAACAAGGAGTTTTAAAAGAGGGAAATTTAAAGGATGAAATACCCAAAGGATCGGAGAAGCATCTTAATATTCAGGAAGACGGAACCCGGTATAGGGCTGAAAGGATTTGGGTACCAAAATTTGGAGATATGAGAGAAATGGTACTTAGAGAAGCTCATAAAACCAGATACTCAATACATCCTGGAACGGGGAAGATGTACAAGGATCTCAAGAAACATTTTTGGTGGCCGGGTATGAAAGCCGATGTTGCTAAATACGTAGGAGAATGTTTGACGTGTTCTAAGGTCAAAGCTGAGCATCAGAAACCATCAGGTCTACTTCAACAACCCGAAATCCCGGAATGGAAATGGGAAAACATTACCATGGATTTCATCACTAAATTGCCAAGGACTGCAAGTGGTTTTGATACTATTTGGGTAATAGTTGACCGTCTCACCAAATCAGCACACTTCTTACCAATAAGAGAAGATGACAAGATGGAGAAGTTAGCACGACTGTATTTGAAGGAAGTCATCTCCAGACATGGAATACCAATCTATATTATCTCTGATAGGGATGGCAGATTTATTTCAAGATTCTGGCAGACATTACAGCAAGCATTAGGAACTCGTCTAGACATGAGTACTGCCTATCATCCACAAACTGATGGACAGAGCGAAAGGACTATACAAACGCTTGAAGACATGCTACGAGCATGTGTTATTGATTTCGGAAATAGTTGGGATCGACATCTACCGTTAGCAGAATTTTCCTACAACAACAGCTACCATTCAAGCATTGAGATGGCGCCGTTTGAAGCACTTTATGGTAGAAAGTGCAGGTCTCCGATTTGTTGGAGTGAAGTGGGTGATAGACAGATTACGGGTCCGGAGATTATACAAGAAACTACCGAGAAGATCATCCAAATTCAACAACGGTTAAAACCGCCCAAAGTCGACAAAAGAGCTACGCTGACATTAAAAGAAAAGATATAGAATTTGAAATTGGAGAGATGGTCATGCTTAAAGTTGCACCTTGGAAAGGCGTTGTTCGATTTGGTAAACGAGGGAAATTAAATCCAAGGTATATTGGACCATTCAAGATTATTGATCGTATCGGACCAGTAGCTTACCGACTAGAGTTACCTCAACAACTCGCGGCTGTACATAACACTTTCCACGTCTCGAATTTAAAGAAATGTTTTGCTAAAGAAGATCTCACTATTCCGTTAGATGAAATCCAAATCAACGAAAAACTTCAATTCATCGAAGAACCCGTCGAAATAATGGATCGTGAGGTTAAAAGACTTAAGCAAAACAAGATACCAATTGTTAAGGTTCGATGGAATGCTCATAGAGGACCCGAGTTCACCTGGGAGCGTGAAGATCAGATGAAGAAGAAATACCCGCATCTATTTCCAGAAGATTCGTCAACACCTTCAACAGCTTAAAATTTCGGGACAAAATTTATTTAACGGGTAGGTACTGTAGTGACCCGAACTTTTCCATGTTTATATATATTAATTGAGATTGATATTTACATGATTAAATGTTTCCAACATGTTAAGCAATCAAACTTATTAAGACTTGATTAATTGAAATAGGTTTCATATAGACAATTGACCACCCAAGTTGACCGGTGATTCACGAACGTTAAAACTTGTAAAAACTATATGATGACATATATATGGTTATATATATAGTTAACATGATATTATGATAAGTAAACATATCATTAAGTATATTAACAATGAACTACATATGTAAAAACAAGACTACTAACTTAATGATTTTGAAACGAGACATATATGTAACGATTATCGTTGTAACGACATTTAATGTATATATATCATATTAAGAGATATTCGTACATCATAATATCATGATAATATAATAATTTAAAATCTCTTTTGATATTATAAACATTGGGTTAACAACATTTAACAAGATCGTTAACCAAAAGGTTTCAAAACAACATTTACATGTAACGACTAACGATGACTTAACGACTCAGTTAAAATGTATATACATGTAGTGTTTTAATATGTATTTATACACTTTTGAAAGACTTCAATACACTTATCAAAATACTTCTACTTAACAAAAATGCTTACAATTACATCCTCGTTCAGTTTCATCAACAATTCTACTCGTATGCACCCGTATTCGTACTCGTACAATACACAGCTTTTAGATGTATGTACTATTGGTATATACACTCCAATGATCAGCTCTTAGCAGCCCATGTGAGTCACCTAACACATGTGGGAACCATCATTTGGCAACTAGCATGAAATATCTCATAAGATTACAAAAATATGAGTAATCATTCATGACTTATTTACATGAAAACAAAATTACATATCCTTTATATCTAATCCATACACCAACGACCAAAAACACCTACAAACACTTTCATTCTTCAATTTTCTTCATCTAATTGAACTCTCTCAAGTTCTATCTTCAAGTTCTAAGTGTTCTTCATAAATTCCAAAAGTTCTAGTTTCATAAAATCAAGAATACTTTCAAGTTTGCTAGCTCACTTCCAATCTTGTAAGGTGATCATCCAACCTCAAGAAATCTTTGTTTCTTACAGTAGGTTATCATTCTAATACAAGGTAATAATCATATTCAAACTTTGGTTCAATTTCTATAACTATAACAATCTTATTTCAAGTGATGATCTTACTTGAACTTGTTTTCGTGTCATGATTTTGCTTCAAGAACTTTGAGCCATCCAAGGATCCATTGAAGCTAGATCCATTTTTCTCTTTTCCAGTAGGTTCATCCAAGGAACTTAAGGTAGTAATGATGTTCATAACATCATTCGATTCATACATATAAAGCTATCTTATTCGAAGGTTTAAACTTGTAATCACTAGAACATAGTTTAGTTAATTCTAAACTTGTTCGCAAACAAAAGTTAATCCTTCTAACTTGACTTTTAAAATCAACTAAACACATGTTCTATATCTATATGATATGCTAACTTAATGATTTAAAACCTGGAAACACGAAAAGCACCGTAAAACCGGATTTACGCCGACGTAGTAACACCGCGGGCTGTTTTGGGTTAGTTAATTAAAAAGTATGATAAACTTTGATTTAAAAGTTGTTATTCTGAGAAAATGATTTTTATTATGAACATGAAACTATATCCAAAAATTATGGTTAAACTCAAAGTGGAAGTATGTTTTCTAAAATGGTCATCTAGACGTCGTTCTTTCGACTGAAATGACTACCTTTACAAAAACGACTTGTAACTTATTTTTCCGACTAGAAACCTATACTTTTTTTGTTTAGATTCATAAAATAGAGTTCAATATGAAACCATAGCAATTTGATTCACTCAAAACGGATTTAAAATGAAGAAGTTATGGGTAAAACAAGATTGGATAATTTTTTTCATTTTAGCTACGTGTAAATTGGTAACAAATCTATTCCAACCATAACTTAATCAACTTGTATTGTATATTATGTAATCTTGAGATACCATAGACACATATACAATGTTTCGACCTATCATGTCGACACATCTATATATATTTCGGAACAACCATAGACACTCTATATGTGAATGTTGGAGTTAGCTATACAGGGTTGAGGTTGATTCCAAAATATATATAGTTTGAGTTGTGATCAATACTGAGATACGTATACACTGGGTCGTGGATTGATTCAAGATAATATTTATCGATTTATTTCTGTACATCTAACTGTGGACAACTAGTTATAGGTTACTAACGAGGACAGCTGACTTAATAAACTTAAAACATCAAAATATATTAAAAGTGTTGTAAATATATTTTGAACATACTTTAATATATATGTATATATTGTTATAGGTTCGTGAATCAACAGTGGCCAAGTCTTACTTCCCGACGAAGTAAAAATCTGTGAAAGTGAGTTATAGTCCCACTTTTAAAATCTAATATTTTTGGGATGAGAATACATGCAGGTTTTATAAATGATTTACAAAATAGACACAAGTACGTGAAACTACATTCTATGGTTGAATTATCGAAATCGAATATGCCCCTTTTTATTAAGTCTGGTAATCTAAGAATTAGGGAACAGACACCCTAATTGACGTGAATCCTAAAGATAGATCTATTGGGCCTAACAAACCCCATCCAAAGTACCGGATGCTTTAGTACTTCGAAATTTATATCATATCCGAAGGGTGTCCCGGAATGATGGGGATATTCTTATATATGCATCTTGTTATTGTCGGTTACCAGGTGTTCACCATATGAATGATTTTTATCTCTATGTATGGGATGTGTATTGAAATATGAAATCTTGTGGTCTATTGTTACGATTTGATATATATAGGTTAAACCTATAACTCACCAACATTTTTGTTGACGTTTAAAGCATGTTTATTCTCAGGTGAATATTAAGAGCTTCCGCTGTTGCATACTAAAATAAGGACAAGATTTGGAGTCCATGCTTGTATGATATTGTGTAAAAACTGCATTCAAGAAACTTATTTTGTTGTAACATATTTGTATTGTAAACCATTATGTAATGGTCGTGTGTAAACAGGATATTTTAGATTATCATTATTTGATAATCTACGTAAAGCTTTTTAAACCTTTATTGATGAAATAAAGGTTATGGTTTGTTTAAAAATGAATGCAGTCTTTGAAAAACGTCTCATATAGAGGTCAAAACCTCGCAACGAAATCAATTAATATGGAACGTTTTTAATCAATAAGAACGGGACATTTCAAGATGTGTATTTATGAAAAATGAAATCTTGTAGTCTATTATTACAATTTGATAAATATATAGGCTAAACCTATAACTCACCAACATTTTTTTGTTGACGTTTTAAGCAAGTTTATTCTCAGGTGATTGTTAAGAGCTTCCGATGTTGCATACTAAATTAAGGACAAGATTTGGAGTCCATGCTTGTATAATATTGTTTAAAAACTGCATTCGAAGGCATATATTGATGTGTAATATTATTGTAAACCATTATGTAATGGTCATGTGAAAACGCTATATTTTAGATTATCATTATTTGATAATCGTCGTAATATTTTAAAAGTTATGGTTTCTTTTAAAATCGAATGCAGCCTTTGAAAAACGTCTCATATAGAGGTCAAAACCTCGCAACGAAATCAATTAATATGGAACGTTTATAATCAATATGAACGGGACATTTCATAATGAATTTTGATGAATTCTCAGGATTTTACGTTCAATGGTAATGGACGCATTGAAAATAGGTTTTCAGAAAATAAATCGGTTTTATTTTTGATCAAAATATTTTCTCGTTCAAGCTCGAGTTTAGATATCATCGAATTCCATGAGTTTGTAATTCTCAATCTTTGAGGTCAATCTCAAGGATTGAGTAATATCTGGCTTAAATGCCAATTTTTAATCTTTAAGGAGATTATCCTTTCTGGAGGTTTGATTCATTAGTCTTATCAAGCTAATTTGCACGACGCCCTCCCCATTTTACGAGACAGATCCTCTCATGGTTAGGATAAGTCTGACCACATGGCGACCCTATTTGATGCTGAGGTCCGTGGATTTCCAGCTGATTTTCAAGAAAACTTTTCATGGTTTTTTGTAGACTCTACAGTCAGTCTGGACGACAACTTCTTGACCTAAATCAAGAAGCGCGTGTCTTTTCCTAAAGACTTTACTTCATTTTAATGATGGAATTGATTCATCGTGTAGATCCATCTATTCTTTCAAATGTATTACAATAAACCGGGTAAAACAGTTAATTTAGTCCAAAACAAAAGCACCTGCAATAAACTTTACAGAAACATGCGATAGATAGTTTTTAATTGAATAACTTGGTATATTCTCCCCACACTTGGCTTTCATTTATTTCTTTCTTTGCCTTTTTATTCTCCTTTTTTCCATTTTAAATGAATTCAAGCATTTTAGGTTGTTTCTCAATTTATTTCCTTTCCGAGGCGACGATAATTTCGGTATTAACACCTAGTTTTATCGTTCATAAATATGTATAAACATGATTTTGAATTCAATTAGTTGAAATTTTTTCAAATTTTCACAAAATTTGGCAAATAAACCAAGTGTAAATCCGAGAGAATTTATAACCCTTCCCCACACTTGAGATCATGCAATGCCCTCATTTGCATGAAATCAGACTATAATTATAAATTCATGAGGGTGATGTGTAGAAAAGTGATTAAAAATACCCAGTTTGTAAATTACAAAGCTCGTCGAATGATAGATGGCGTGCCTCATCGTTCATTACTTTTGGTATTTTATCACATATGTTTTTCTTCTATAAATGGCTGCTTTTCTGAACTGTTTGCTAATCTTTGAAAATACGTCTTTTACCCTAACTTATCATGCATTTTTGTTAACGAGTTATGCACTAACCCGAACCCCGAATTTAACGTTAAGTGGAGTTAGACTTCCCCACACTTAGCTGACGACATGTGAAGTCGGTAGAAAAAGTTCCATGAATTAAAATAGTGAGCCAGTTATTTACATCTCGAGTGGTGTATAATATATCAATAGGATTAAAGTTTAGACCTACCCGATCGTCACTACTTAATTCTTCTTTAAGTGTAGCTTTTAGTAAATGGATATGTCTCTTTTCTGGTTCTTGGTCAAATGTATCGTCATACACTGACGTACATATTTCTTTAGGGTGGAAAATTCCTAACATTTCCTTCCGTTTATTCTCGGGATCATAGTTTTCACCTCTATTACAAAATTGGGTGAAATCCGAGGTGTCAATATCTATTACAGCACGTAGTTCATCTTCGGTAGATGACTCGTCTATTGAGAATATTGGGTTGGAAGGTTATGGGATGGTGAATTTTGGGATCGAAGAAAATTCTTCTTCATTAACGGTATTTATCGGTCCCACCACTTTGGTCTCGGGAGTAAAGTTTTTAACGTTATCATTTTATCAAGAGTACCAATTTGTCACTCTTACTTCTTCTTCATCCATTGATGGATTGATAATTTTGTCGGTAGAGGCTAATGTGTCGATTTGTTGTGAAATTGGTAAAACTAAATAAAAAGTATCATCGGAATAATTGGTGATTTCGGAGCTCTCGAATTCATCAAAATTCGATGATATGAGATTTTCTTGCACAATACTCCTCAGATCAACAGGTGTGTAGTCTGATAGAGTTTCAGCTTGCCTATTTGCAAAATCTCTCATTTGTTCATTTTGAGCATCAAATTCTTCGAGTTTGATTTTCATATAATCTAATAAATTTTCAGACACATAATTTTCCTCGTCCTCTGATTGTTGAGTTTGGATATATTCTTGAGAATAATCCCAATTTGAATTATATTCCTCATAATCATTCCATTCAGGTTCCATGGGTGCATAATTTTCCATAGGAACGTAATAATAAGATTCCTATGTTGAGTGATAATTTCCACAGATTTCACAACCAGTTATTGATTAGTCATTCGTGATTTAAGATTGACCGAACGAATTGTCATCAACACTCGTTTGAGAATATTGATTTAATTGATTTTGGATTTCAAAAATAGTTTCCATAGCCTTGTTTTCAAAATTTTCCATTTTATTGCGATGACCAAATTTTAGCTTCAATGTGGTGCATTCACTAATTATCCTATCAGATATAAAACTAAAAATTATATATAAGTTATCAAATTAATAGACTTTTCTGCTTTTGCTCACGTTTCGAATAGCCAAAAGATGCAGCAGAGAGCCAGGACCCTTTAAATCGGAAAATCGACAACTCAGCCACTAACAAATCCAACTATTACTACAAAGCAGAAAATTTTGGATGTCTATTCATTCAATCTCTTACAATAATTTTTCGTCAAAATTTTAAGAAATTTAAAGAAAATTCTATGTCCTAAAAACTAGAGCGTAGAAATTAAAAATAAAAAACGCATCGAAAAACAAGAAGTCGAAAATTAAACGTCGAAAAATAATCTAAAGCTTAATAACAAAAATATTATTTTTATATTAATATTATATAAAAATATTAATCTATATATTTAATAATAATAATTAAACTTTAAATTACAAATTATATATTAAAACTAAAAATAAAAACTAATTAATTAATTAAAACCCTAATTAGGTTTAATAATAAAATTATATTTAATTAATACCCTAATATGCATTAATTGCATACTATGTTTCCTGACAGAACAGGCTACACGATCTCGTAGCTTTGTGTTTGTCATTCTCCGAGATCGCGGAGATGTGTACGGTCACGGATCCGATGTTGGGCTTAAACAATTCGGCCTAGCTAAATGTTTTATTTTTGTTTAGGCTTCAGCTTTAATCTCGGCCCAGTTAAGAGTTTAATATATATATATATATATATGTATATATATATATATATATGTATATATATATATATATATGTATATATATATATATGTATATATACATATATATATATATATACATATATATATATATGTATATATATATATATATGTATATATATATATATATGTATATATATATATATGTATATATATATATATATATATATGTATATATATATATATATATATATATATATATATATATATATATATATATATATATATATATATGTATATATATATATATATATATATATATATATATATTAGAGATATAGCGTTTCGCCATTCCCCGGGAGCGACGCCAAAAACTTGATGATGCAGCGGAGGTGTACGAAATATACTATATTTTTACTACGAAATACGATACAAATTACACAAGTTATTTATTTATTTACAAATGGGATATACCTAAACTCTGCTGCAACACTATAGACAGTGTACCTAATCGTAGAGTAGTATAGATTTTAGTAAGTCCGGTTCGTTCCACATGGAGACGACTTATTTTACACTATATTTTTATATAACTATATTTGTACAAAATATATATATATATATATATATATATATATATATATATATATATATATATATATATATATATATTACAATTATTATTATTATAAAAGGGGGGTTTTACCATTTAATGACTGGTTTATCGATTTTATATTTTAAGCGTAAAGGTAAATGATGATAATTAAAGTGCGTAAAGTAAATAACGATATTTAATTGATGATATATAAAATTGCGATAAGAAATAATATAAAATAATTATGCTTATTTAAACTTCCGTAATCATGATGTTTGACGTTTTGATTTTAATTTATTACCCTGGGCTAATTGTCCTTTGTCCTGGATTTATTTGATACCTATCTGGTTTTTGCCCATAATAGTCCATCGGTCATAATTATAAAATGCTCGTCAGATTAACCTTATTCCCGAAGTCAAATATTCCAACTAATTAGGGATTTAAACTGTAACAAGGTTTTAATACTTTGTTAATAATTACACCAGGTTATCGACTGAGTGTAATCCAAAGTTTTAATACTTTGTTAACAATTACACCAATTACCCTTGTTTGTAATCCACCCCTGTTTTAATGAGTCCATTGACTATTAATTCATCCCCGTCACCGGTCAAATGAACAATCATTAGTATTTATAAATATCCCGCCCATCGTACCCGATCGAACGTATGTGGCTATTTATAAATACGTCAAATTGTAAATCTCCATATTAATCAAATATAAAGTCCATTAATAGCCCATAGTCTAATTTCCACAAGTGTCGGTCTTTTGTCCAAACCTTAATTATGGTCTAAAGTTCAATAACCCCGTCTTAATATTTAGTCCAACATCACGATTACTTCGACTCAAATAAGCATAATAATAACTTAAGTACGATACATAATTAAAAAGGGAGAGTTTAACTTACAATGATTATTTATCGCGTAGCTTTACACGGACATAATTTCGACTTTACCCAAACTAACTAATATAAAACTAAACTAATATATATTATAAATATATATATATAATTATATATATTATAGAGAGAGATCGATTGAATTGTGGTGCACCATTCGGCAGAAAACTTGTGGCTTTTATAGGCGAATTGTGAGAGGGTGTGCTCCGCGATCGCTGTGATTTTCCCCATTACATCTCCGCGATCGCGGAGGATTGATTTCCAGCTCATCCCATTTTTGGCTCCTAGCTTGTCGACATATTAATATATAAATATAATATATAAATATAATATATATATATATATATATATATATATATATATATATATATATATATATATATATATATATATATATATATATATATATATATATATATATATTTATATATAATTTATATAATTATTTATATATTATATTATATTCTTGTACATAGTTGACTTGTAATTTTAGGTCTGTTGTCTTGTACGTTGATACTCGGTTTATATCTCGGTTTCGATTTCTCGAACGTCTTTTTGTACGTTTTAATATCTTGTACTTTACGTTTCGCAACTTGTAATTTGCACAAAAATAATTTTCCTTAACTCCCAAAATCCGCTTTGTCTTCACATTTATTTATTTAAACGATTACAACTTTAAAATAGAACAATTACAACTAAAAACTTTACATATTGGAAAGATATTGTGACTAAATATATGTTCATTTGGAGCAATATCATATGATAAGCCGAATGGCAGGCCGTATGGCCGGCCCTGGTCTGCTATTTTACTGGATCGTAACTTGATTTCCGGGGTCGTAACTTGTGTGACAAGCCGGAAATTTCTGACCAAATTTAAACTTTAATCTTTATATATTCCCGACACGATAAGCAAAGTTTGTAAGTTGAATCTCAAGAATTTTAAACTGTGTTCATACATTAATTTAACCTTGACCAAATTCTAAAGATTCACGAACCATTATAGGAACGGATATGATTATATAAGTATATATATAGATATATTAATTGAAAACATTAACAAAGTATTAGATGTTGATATTGTACATGAACGTATTTGTTTCAATATTTCTTTAATATATATTATCGACGGAATTAAAAGATAATATAAAATTACTGAATTATCCGACACATTGTGATCATGACTATAGGTCTCTATTATGAGGTCCACTATGATTTAAGAAATCTGTTCTTTTTAACTATATTCGGAAAATGGTAAAGTGTTTTACAAGTAAGAACAAATGTGTCAATTAATGATAACTAGACAAAAGTTAATGGAGATTCTTGTTTGATTTTCAATACATGCTTTATAACAATTAACTCGTGACTTTTAATAAGGTAACTATTCAACTTCATATTATTTAATGTAAAGATGAAATAATGGATATTGACAAGTTATGTAAATCGACGTTTTTTATTAAAATTATTTCAGGCACTTAACTATCATTTGAATCTTACCCGACGATTCACGAACTATTGTGTGTAAATAATTGTGTGTGTGTGTGTGTGTGTATATATATATATATATATATATATATATATATATATATATATATATATAAATGTAAGTACGTATATTGATTAGAAATTATAAATCAGTTGTGACTTAAATATTATTATTATGTTATTTTTATAATTTTAACAGTATAATAAATTTTTTATATATTTACTAACTATAAATATTAGTTATTATAGGAAAAGATAATAACATGTATATTCTATATACAGCCCAATCATTTTTGTTTACTGTCTGTTCAAAACAAATAGGTCGATCCCTTAACTCATTCGATCAATTATTCAATCCAGTTTCATGTCAACTATTATTGTATTATTAATCAATTATTATCGTTATCATTTAAAAGCATTATTATTACTACAGTTATCATTATTATTACTATAAGAATAATACAATTTATTATTATCATTAATAATATTATCATTATTAGCATTTTTATAACTATTATTATAATTATAAATATTAATTATTATTATTATTAATATCAATATATTATTATATTTAATAAATTATAATAGTAAATATAAAAGATATAGAAAAAGGGGAACATATTAGAACGCGTGATATCAGCTTCCATCTCTATCAAAATTCGTTTTCCTTCCTTCCTTTCCCTGTTCTTCTACAATCCGTGTTCCCAATCATCGCTAGATAACAAACCAGATATGACTTTAGGAAACGATTTAAAAATACTGATGAATAATTTCGATCCATTATTACAAAAAAATCACAGAACTCATCTTTATACAGTGGCGGTTTTGAAACGATGGAGATAAAATATGAGTTTGCAATCTGGTTAGTTTTATTGTTCAATTTCTTCATGAAGTACTTGTTAAATCTTCCATAGAACCTTCCTCAATCATCAATTTCATTAGAAGCATCGAATTAATTACGAATTTGATTCTTGAACCGATGTTTGACTTTTGTTTTGAAGCTTTGACTCCCAAAATTCATAATCAGTTCTTTGATTTAGCCTTTCAAAATTTGTAGATAGTTTCACGAATATATTTAAAACACATCTCCATTAGCATTTTTCTTTAAATCGTTGCCAATCAATCTGAAGCTCAAAACGGCCTGAGATAATGAAGAATGAAGAAACCGATCCAAATGAATTCATAATTGTTGCTGCAAATCAATTCAGTTTTGAACATAAATTGGGAACCTGATTAGAAACACATTCTAAACTCAATTTGTTGTGATAATTACTTGTGATTGAATACCAATATTTAAGCAGAAAAATGATATATAGATATGAAAAGGATATCTGGGTTCATGTATTAATTGGAGACAGCAGACGGGTTATATAGTTTAGGGATTGTTTTAAAATAGAAAAATTGGAATGGAGTGTTGGTTAAGTTGTTAAGCGGGTGAGCGGGAGGTCACGAGTTCGTGTCTCGTCGCGGGCAGTTTATTCCTTTTTAATGCTACTAAGGTTTTAATTGATATCTTAATTATTATTATCATTATTATTATTATTATTATTATTATTATTATTATTATTATTATTATTATTATTATTATTATTATTATTATTATTATTATTATTATTATTATTATTATTATTATTATTATTATTATTATTATTATTATTATTATTGTTAATAAGTTTTGTTATTAGTGTTAGATTAATTGTTATTAATACTATCGTTAATATGATTTATGTTATTATTATTTTTAGGATTATTATGAACATAAGTATTATTATTAATTTTATTATCATTATTATCACTATCATTATTATTAATATTAGTATTATCATTAAGAATGTTATTAGTATTATCATTAAGAATGTTATAAAGTACTATCATTATTATTAAAATTACAATTATTATCATTAATATTATTGATTATTGTTATTATTATGATAATTGTTATTACTTCCTAAGTATTAGAAGTAATAAATATTATTATCATTTATCTAAATAATAGTATTATCATTATAGTTATTACTAATATTATCATTAAGTGTTATTATTATTATAGTTATTATTATTATTATTACTAGTATTAGTATTATCATTATTATTATTTTAAAAACACCATTTTTGGTAAAAATTATTATTATTGTTAAAGTTATCATATTAATACTATCATTATTATTATCATTCTTATCATTATTAGTATCATTACAAATAGATATTTTTATGTAATTACATTACAATTATACTAATATTACATATCACTATATTTTTATTATAAAAATGATATTAATTAAGTTACATATAAAATATATCAATTAATATATAAATATATATTCATCATATATAAACCTTAATATAAATTATTATTATTCTTAATATGTTATAGTGATAAATTCGGTATATAGAATATATGAAGTAAATATATTAAATTTATCTAAATAAAACACAATATAACAAGTATAATATTATTAATATATATGTATATATATATATATGTATATATATATATATATATATATATGTATATATATATATGTATATATATATATATATGTATATATATATATATATATATGTATATATATATATATATATATATATATATATATATATATATATATAACTTGTTCGATTATGATTATATGTTTTAATATAAATAAATGATATAGGTTCGTGAATCCGAGGCCAACCCTGAATTGTTCAATTGCGTCATATGTATTTTTACTACAAAATACAGTATAGTGAGTTTATTTGCTCCCCTTTTAAATACTTTTGCAATATATATTTTTGGGCTGAGAATACATGCGCAACTTTTATAACTGCTTTACGAAATAGACACAAGTAATCGAAACTACATTATATGGTTGAATGATCAAAATCGAATATGCCCCTTTTTAGCTTGGTAGCCTAAGAATTTGGGAACAAACCCCCAAATTGACGCGAATCCTAAAGATAGATCTATGGGCCTAACAAACCCCACTCTGGAATTTGGAATGCTTTAGTACTTCGATTTTATCATGTCCGATGGGTGTCCCGAAATGATGGGGATATTCTATACGCATCTTGTTAATGTCAGTTACCAGGTGTTCAATTCATATGAATGATTTTTATCTCTATGTATGGGATGTTTATTGGAAATGAAAATCTTGTGGTCCATTAAAATGATGGAAATGAATGTTTATGATAAACTAATGAACTCACCAAGCTTTTGGTTGACACTTGAAAGCATGTTTATTCTCAGGTTCGAAAGAAGTCTTCCGCTGTGCATTTGCTCATTTAAAGATATTACTTGGAGTCATTCATGACATATTTCAAAAGACGTTGCATTCTAGTCATTGAATTCAATGAGATTACTCTTAACTCAGTTATAGTTTGGATAGATTATGAAAGGGTATACACGCCTCTCAACTTTTGATGTAATGAAAGGTTGTCTTTTAAAAAGAAATGCAACATTTGTAAAATGTATAATATAGAGGTCAAATACCTCGCAATGTAATCATATGTTATTGTATTCATCCTTATGGATTAGGACGTGTCGTCTCATGTGGTATCAGAGCTGGTATAACCGCGTCCATGTGTGGCGGGTTAGTCGTAAAGGAGGTTCTCACAGTATTACCTGTGACGAGCATTGGCTCTTACTCCTTGCGATCCCTTACGAGGGTTGGCAGTAGCCGAGAGGCAGGCCCTAAAATCAGTATCTGAGGTACACTCAGTGGTCACCAGGCGGTTAGCTGGGAAGGCACTGGGTGGGACGGTGGTTGTCCCCACTGTATCGACATGTGGTATCAGAGCGGTGGTCTTAGCGAACCAGGTCTTGCATTAGTGTGTCTAACTGATAGTTGTTTAGATGCATTAGTGAGTCTGGACTTCGACCGTGTCTGCATGTCAAAAGTTTTGCTTATCATTTCTTGTCGGAAATCATCTGCTATTCATCCTTAGAAAATTACCTGCTTATCATTCTTAATCTAGACACATCTTACTGCATTCACTGCATGAATAGTGTATAGACAAAATGCATATCTTAGCGTATCTGCTAATCCATATCTTAGCGTATCTGTTACTGTAGACTGCCTGACATATGCCGTAAATTCCTCCGTAATCTATGAAATCTTTGCTCTGTATATATAGATATTCTATGTAATTAGAATACCACATGATAGCCGGAAAATCATTTCATATCGAAAAATCCTTTATTCAATCGTACGAAATGGAATTCGTCATTAGTTCAAGTCACTCGGATTTCGAAATGGAATCTCATTCAAGCTCTGAAAGCAGTGTGACCGGAATGGATCAACCAATCAGCCATCATATATTTTGGATGAATTGGGGATGGTTCGTAGCCTTCTCAATCATTAGAGACAAGAAGAAGGTGATCCCTTCCATCCACCACATTGCCCTCTTGGCGAAGAACCTGAAGTACTTACTGGCGAACCTGTCCGAAACACCATTTTCTCTCTCATTTCCAGAGTATCTCGTCACAATTATATACTACATCAAATTCTAGAATTTATTTATCCACTCGTCCGAACCGACAATCACCCCGGTGTAATAGAAGAAGTCAACGAGCTTCGTGCTCGGGTAATGGCTTTGGAGAATACAGTGCAAAGATTACAAACACCAGCAGTAGCACCAGCAACATAACCAATGCCACCATCATCAACGCCAACAGTACCATTACCACCACCAACCACAACCACGTAGTAAACCTCAACTTCACAATCTATCCTACGAGCATCAACGTCATACGCACCATAGATACCAAGGAGTACCAACAACAATAACTGACGAAGTATTAACTCATAACTTCATTGGAGAAACATTCCGCGGCGATTATATAATCTCTAAATTCTTAGAGATTATCTAATCTAGCCCTAACCATAAATCAGTTAAGTGAACCAAAATGATAGAAGGAAGAGTAGAAAACCTGACAAAAATGATGTGTGATTAACAAGCTAAACTTGTTTTACCAACAGCATCAACAGTATCGTCAGCGTCACCAGCATCGTCAGTGCAGACAACATCAGAATCAACAACACCAATAACATCACAAACTCCGTCAGTTCTAGAATCACTATGGACATCATTACGAATCAATAACGCGTATATGGTATCAACGAGTTATGAAGAATTAACTCATTCCCTCTGAAGAAATTATATGTATATAATATATATATATATATATATATATATATATATATATATATATATATATATATATATATATATATATATATATATTTTGAAATAAAAATAAATCTTTCCGTGCTAAACTATTGTGTGTGAATCTTAACTACTCGGTTAATTCATATTACAAATATGCAAAAATGTACTTCCTTCGGCCGCAACTTAACCATCGTTAACTACAATCTCTGTCTCAATTCAACAAATGTCAATTCATAATAAATCAAGTATATATTTGATTTCACACTTTCATCATCGATGTACCCAAAACTTTTCAGATACCATCATTCGTACTTTGTGAAGTTCACAAGAATTTAACAAAAACCAACATCACGCCTCAACAAATAACGAAGTATTGATTCATAATTTCAATATTATTGAAGAAATAATTATGTAATCTCTAAAGCCTTCAAGGGATTTTTCAATTCTAGTTCCAACCGTAAATCGAATGAGTTTAATTTAGTATTAACTTATTAAAATCTATGTTACATCTGAAGAGAATATATACATATATATTTTCTTAAAGACTGTAATAAAATTCTTTTGTACAAAATATTAATTGTGAAATTTTTTTGAACGGGTAGGTAATACCCGAGATATATATATATATATATATATATATATATATATATATATATATATATATATATATATATATATTCACAATTAATATGTTACATTCTTCGAATCTGATTAAGTAAATTATCAACTATACTTCCTACTTTCACAATGATATACATTCTTTCATAGAAATCAAAACAACCATACTCATTCAAACCCAATTACATATTCTGATTTTGAAACCTCAGAATTCAATTCGAGATATAACCGGTATTATCACTTTTAGATTCCTACATCTTTCAAAGCTATACGTTGACTTCAAAACTGTGTTAGAACATCAAATGTATATTAACGATTACAATCTGTGTTCAAACCCTTCAAAAATTTCTGAAGACACTTCAAATAAAGAGCAATCGAGATGATGATCCAACCACATATTACCCACAGTTATGTACTTAAAAAACTCTCGAAATCAAAGTCATAATTCAACACATATCTGTGTCAAATCCTTTGGCATTTATTATCAAAAATGACTTTTCAATTCATTTCCAAAGTAGTCAGTTTTGTCACAGCTCCAGCAAGTCAACTTCGACTCTTCATTCGACGCAACCTTATTATAACCCTGATATATATGCGTGCTCTTTTATTGTTACTGGGGAACCTTTCATATGTAGTGACCCGAACTTTTCCATGTTTATATATATTAATTGAGATTGATATTTACATGATTAAATGTTTCCAACATGTTAAGCAATCAAACTTGTTAAGACTTGATTAATTGAAATATGTTTCATATAGACAATTGACCACCCAAGTTGACCGGTGATTCACGAACGTTAAAACTTGTAAAAACTATACGATGACATATATATGGTTATATATATAGTTAACATGTTTTTATTATAAGTATGTATCTCATTAGGTATTTTAACAATGAGTTATATACATAAAAATGAGACTATTAATTTAAGAAACTCGAAAACGATATATATAACGATTATCGTTATAACAACGTCTTACTAGGTACATATGAATCATATTAAGATATTGATACACTTGGTTAATTATGTTAAATGATAACTAAATATATTATTAAGTGTATTAACAATGAAATACATATGTAAAAATAAGACTACTAACTTAATGATTTCGAAACGAGACATATATGTAACGATTATCGTTGTAACGACATTTAACTGTATATACATCATACTGAGATATATTATATATCATAATATCATGATAATATAACAATTTAACATCTCATTTGTTATAATAAACAATGGGTTAACAACATTCAACAAGATCGTTAACTTAAAGGTTTCAAAACAACATTTACATGTAACGACTAACGATGACTTAACGACTCAGTTAAAATGTATATACATGTAGTGTTTTAATATGTATTCATACACTTTTGAAAGACTTCAAGACACTTATCAAGATACTTCTACTTAACAAAAATGCTTACAATTACATCCTCGTTCAGTTTCATCAACAATTCTACT
The DNA here is from genome assembly GCF_046630445.1 of Rutidosis leptorrhynchoides. Lineage (NCBI taxonomy): Eukaryota > Viridiplantae > Streptophyta > Magnoliopsida > Asterales > Asteraceae > Rutidosis > Rutidosis leptorrhynchoides. Next base: position 196,736,149 of record NC_092334.1, read on the forward strand.
CGTATGCACCCGTATTCGTACTCGTACAATACACAGCTTTTAGATGTATGTACTATTGGTATATACACTCCAATGATCAGCTCTTAGCAGCCCATGTGAGTCACCTAACACATGTGGGAACCATCATTTGGCAACTAGCATGAAATATCTCATAAAATTACAAAAATATGAGTAATCATTCATGACTTATTTACATGAAAACAAAATTACATATCCTTTATATCTAATCCATACACCAATGACCAAAAACACCTACAAACACTTTCATTCTTCAATTTTCTTCATCTAATTGATCTCTCTCAAGTTCTATCTTCAAGTTCTAAGTGTTCTTCATATATTTTACAAGTTCTAGTTACATAAAATCAAGAATACTTTCAAGTTTGCTAGCTCACTTCCAATCTTGTAAGGTGATCATCCAACCTCAAGAAATCTTTGTTTCTTACAGTAGGTTATCATTCTAATACAAGAACTTCGAGCCATCCAAGGATCCGTTGAAGCTAGATCCATTTTTCTCTTTTCCAGTAGGTTTATCCAAGGAACTTAAGGTTCGTGAATCAACCAGTGGCCAAGTCTTACTTCCCGACGAAGTAAAAATCTGTGAAAGTGAGTTATAGTCCCACTTTTAAAATCTAATATTTTTGGGATGAGAATACATGCAGGTTTTATAAATGATTTACAAAATAGACACAAGTACGTGAAACTACATTCTATGGTTGAATTATCGAAATCGAATATGCCCCTTTTTATTAAGTCTGGTAATCTAAGAATTAGGGAACAGACACCCTAATTGACGCGAATCCTAAAGATAGATCTATTGGGCCTAACAAACCCCATCCAAAGTACCGGATGCTTTAGTACTTCAAAATTTATATCATATCCGAAGGGTGTCCCGGAATGATGGGGATATTCTTATATATGCATCTTGTTAATGTCGGTTACCAGGTGTTCACCATATGAATGATTTTTATCTCTATGTATGGGATGTGTATTGAAATATGAAATCTTGTGGTCTATTGTTACGATTTAATATATATAGGTTAAACCTATAACTCACCAACATTTTTGTTGACGTTTAAAGCATGTTTATTCTCAGGTGAATATTAAGAGCTTCCGCTGTTGCATACTAAAATAAGGACAAGATTTGGAGTCCATGTTTGTATGATATTGTGTAAAAACTGCATTCAAGAAACTGATTTCGATGTAACATATTTGTATTGTAAACCATTATGTAAATGGTCGTGTATAAACAGGATATTTTATATTATCATAATTTGATAATCTACGTAAAGCTTTTTAAACCTTTATTTATGAAATAAAGGTTATGGTTTGTTTTAAAAATGAATGCAGTCTTTGAAAAACGTCTCATATAGAGGTCAAAACCTCGTGACGAAATCAATTAATATGGAACGTTTTTAATCAATAAGAACGGGACATTTCATCATATTCCACCACATTAGCAATAAACTTATTCACAACTTCACTAATCTTTGACCTCCCGAAGAATCATTATATTTACCGAAACCCCATCATTTACTCATTCGCATCTTGTAACGAGAATTGCCATATGAATCATCGAGAATTAGCAATCAGTATTTTGAAATCTTGTAGTATGTCTACGCCAACAGTTATATGTGTATATATAACATCTATCTTCTGGACTTAATTTGAATGTGAAGTTTCTGAAAAACACTCCAAACTACGAATTGGTTCTCTGAAAATGGAAAAAAAAAATGCTGATGATGCAGCAAAAATTATAAAAGACTTTAACAGTAAAAGTTTGATGATAATGAATAAGTGTGCTGGCAAAGCGCAGAAAAAGAGAAGTCTTGGAACTGGAAACCGGATTGAGCAAAGTATGAAGGAGGCTTTGGACAAATCACAAAGACTGAACCTGACTTCAAAAGATACAAATGATTCAGTACCTGCTGAAGTCATTAACGAATACCTTGCTCCTGACTCTAAACCCATGCGGACAATATTCTTCATCATCCTCTGATATTAGAAATTCTAAGATATCATCGTATCTTTCATTATAAATATCCTCCATATTTCTGAAGATATTTTCTTAATTATTCTTATCTGAAATCATTTACCTCTTCGCGCTATCTGTATTACATCATAAAAGAAACTATTTTTGTTCTAAATTTTGAAACATTCGAGTTTAAAATAGGAATATTTTTTTTGAAGTAGTGTTGGGAGCTAAAGCATGAGTTAGTATAATATAATGACACTTGATCAACGTGATAATATTACAGTAAGTCATGCTGAGTTTCTAAATGGAACGTGATGATTCACAGATCATAACATCATCATGTGCCATGTTATACGACTCTTGTATATAATGACACTTGATCAACGTGATAATATTATAGTAAGTCATGCTGAGTTTCTAAATGGAACGTGATGATTCACAGATCATAATATCATCATGTGCCATGTTATACGACTCTTGTATTCTATTTAACCTCTAAAATATCAAGAAAATATTTCTTGATGATTCGGCATTTTCCGAGGTATTCTGGTAATTTGACAAGTCAAGATCGTGCCATTACAATTTCTTTCCTAGAACATTAACAATGTTCATTCCAAAATTCATATCTGCGAATTCTGGACCATTACAAGCGGTGCTTAATCGCAAGAAGAAGAAACGAAAGGACAAAATTCTGAAATAGAAATTAGGGTATAAATCGCAGCAAATAAAAGAGAACATTAACTGGAGATGATAATGATTATGGGAGACAGAAGTAGAGACATCGAAATATAAGAGAAGATATAAAATCCAAAAACCACCCAGAAATTATAAACCATATATATCGATGCAAATAGCAATATAAAGACACGAGAGAACTAAAAATACTATAAACCCAAGGGTATAGTAAAAGTAAATAGATTCTTCCGGCGGCAGATAAAAAAGAAGAATGACAGATATGAAGGTAAGGAGTATATCAAGAATCAGAACTGGATGAAGCATATTGACAAATACTTTAAAGTATGAGCTGAGGGAGAAAGAAGAGAAGGTGAGAGTTGTAAGAAAATGAAGGGAGTGGATTTATAGTAAAATATCCGACAGAGCAATCAAAATGGATGATCGCATTTAAAGCGGATCCTATTTTCCTTAATCAAATCCTATTACAAAGATTTTCTCCAAATCTCTTGAACTTGGAAATCAATCCTATCTACGTCAAAAGATATGACGAATCTATATCTACTCATTTCACTCTTTTGGTAATAGCTTAACTTGTACTCTTCACAAAAATCAAATGATTTTATCCATATTACTCAATGATGATAAAAGCCTAATCTTCAGCTTATATGTGTCATGAAAACATACTTATTATCAGCCATGACCATCCCAATCAAATTTCGGGATGAAATTTCTTTAACGGGTAGGTACTGTGACAACCCGGAAATTTTCAACCAAATTTAAACTTTAATATTTATATATTCCCGACACGATAAGCAAAGTTTGTAAGTTGAATCTCAAGAATTTTAAACTGTGTTCATACATTCATTTAACCTCGACCAAATTCCAAAGATTCACGAACTATTATAGGAACGGATATGATTTTATATGTATATATATATAGATATATTAATTGAAAACGTTAACAAAGTATTAGATGTATGATACTGTACATGAACGTATTTGTTTCAATATTATTATCGACAGAATTAAAAGATAATATCAAATTACTGAATTATCCGACACATTGTGATCATGACTATAGGTCTCTATTATGAGGTCCACTATGATTTAAGAAATCTGTTCTTTTTAACTATATTCGGAAAATGGTAAAGTGTTTTACAAGTAAGAACAAATGTGTCAATTAACGATAACTAGACAAAAGTTAATGGAGATTCTTGTTTGATTTTCAATACATGCTTTATAACAATTAACTCGTGACTTTTAATAAGGTAACTATTCAACTTCATATTATTTAATGTAAAGATGAAATAATGGATGTAGATGAACTGGAAGATGGATATCGACAAGTTATGTAAATCGACGTTTTATATTAAAATAATTTCAGGCACTTAACTATCATTTGAACCTTACCCGACTATTCACGAACTATTATGTGTAAATAATTGTGTGTGTGTGTGTGTATATATATATATATATATATATATATATATATATATATATATATATATATATATATATATATATATATATATATATATATAAATGTAAGTATATATATTGATTTGAAATTATAAATCAGTTGTGACTTAAATATTATTATTATGTTATTTTTATTATTTTAACAGTATAATAATTTTTTTTATATTTACTAACTCTAAATATGAGTTATTATAGGAAAAGATAATAACGTGTATATTGTATATACAGCCCAATCATTTTTGTTTACTGTCTGTTCAAAACAAATAGGTCGATCTCTTAACTCATTCGATCAATTATTCAATTCAGTTTCATGTCAACTATTATTGTATTATTAATCAATTATTATCATTATCATTAAAAAGCATTATTATTACTATAGTTATCATTATTATTACTATAAGAATAATACAATTTATTATTATCATTAATAATATTATCATTATTAGCATTTTTGTAACTATTATTATAATTATAATTATTAATTATTATTATTATTATTAATATTAATATATTATTAAATTTAATAAATTATAATACTAAATATAAAAGATATAGAAAAAGGGGAACATATTAGAACGCGTGATATCAGCTTCCATCTCTATCAGATTTCGTTTTCCTTCCTTTCTTTCCCTGTTCTTCTACCATCCGTGTTCCCAATCATCACTAGATAACAAACCAGATATGATTTTAGGAAACGATTTAAAACACTGATGAATAATTTCGATCCAGTATTACAAAAAAATCACAGAACTCATCTTTATACAGTGGCGGTTTTGAAACGATTGAGATAAAATATGAGTTTGCAATCTGGTTAGTTTTATTGTTCAAGTTCTTCATGAAGTACTTGTTAAATCTTCCAAGAACCTTCCTCAATCTTCAATTTCATCAGAAGCATCAAATTAATTACGAATTTGATTCTTGAACCGATGTTTGACTTTTGTTTTGAAGCTTTGACTCCCAAAATTCATAATCAGTTCTTTGATTTAGCCTTTCAAAATTTGTAGATAGTTTCATGACTATATTTAAAACACATCTCCATTAGCATTTTTCTTTAAATCGTTGTCAGTCAATCTGAAGCTCAAAACGGCCTGAGATAATGAAGAATGAAGAAACCGATCCAAATGAATTCATAATTGTTGCTGCAAATCAATTCAGTTTTGAACATAAGTTGGGAACCTGATTAGAAACACGTTCTAAACTCAATTTGTTGTGATAATTACTTGTGATTGAATCCCAATATTTAAGCAGAAAAATGATTTATAGATATGAAAAGGATATCTGGGTTCATGTATTAATTGGAGACAGCAAATGGGTTATATAGTTTAGGGATTGTTTTAAAACAGAAAAACTAGAATGGAGTGTTGGTTAAGTTGTTAAGCGGGTGAGCGGGAGGTCACGGGTTCGAGTCTCGTCGCGGGCAGTTTATTCCTTTTTAATGCTACTAAGGTATTAATTGATATCTTAATTATTATTATTATTATTATCATTATTATTATTATTATTATTATTATTATTATTATTATTATTATTATTATTATTATTATTATTATTATTATTATTATTATTATTATTATTATTATTATTATTATTATTGTTAATAAGTTTTGTTATTAGTGTTAGATTAATTGTTATTAATACTATCGTTAATATGATTTATGTTATTATTATTTTAGGATTATTATGAACATAAGTATTATTATTAATGTTATTATTATTATTATCACTATCATTATTATTAATATTAGTATTATCATTAAGAATGTTATTAGTATTATCATTAAGAATGTTATAAAGTACTATCATTATTATTAAAATTACAATTATTATCATTAATATTATTGAGTATTGTTATTATTATGATAATTGTTATTACTTCCTAAGTATTAGAAGTAATAAATATTATTATCATTTATCTAAATAATAGTATTATCATTATAGTTATTACTAATATAATCATTAAGTATTATTATTATTAAGTATTATTATTATTACTAGTATTTGTATTATCATTATTATTATTTTAAAAACATCATTTTTGGTAAAAAAAAATTATTATTGTTATTAAAGTTATCATATTAATACTATTATTATTATTATTATTATTATCATTCTTATCATTATTAGTATCATTACAAATAGATATTTTTATGTAAATACATTACAATTATACTAATATTACATATCACTATATTTTTATTATAAAAATGATATTAATTAAGTTACATATAACATATATCAATTAATATATAAATATATATTCATCATATATAAACCTTAATATAAATTATTATTATTATTAATATGTTATAGTGATAAATTTGGTATATAGAATATATGAAGTAAATATATTAAATTTATCTAAATAAAACACATTATAATATATATATATATATATATATATATATATATATATATATATATATATATATATATATATACATACATACATATAAACTTGTTCGATTATGATTATATGTTTTAATATAAATAAATGATATATGTTCGTGAATTCGAGGCCAACCCTGTATTGTTAAATGTCGTCATATGTATTTTTACTATAAAATAAAGTATAGTGAGTTTCATTTGCTCCATTTTCAAATACTTTTGCAATATATATTTTTGGGCTGAGAATACATGCGCAACTTTTATAATTGTTTTACGAAATAGATACAAGTAATCGAAACTACATTATATGGTTGAATGATCAAAATCGAATATGCCCCTTTTTAGCTTGGTAGCCAAAGAATTTGGGAACAGACCCCCAAATTGACGCAAATCCTAAAGATAGATCTATGAGCCTAACAAACCCCACTCAGGAATTTGGAATGCTTTAGTACTTCGATTTTATCATGTCCGATGGGTGTCCCGGAATGATGGGGATATTCTATATTCATCTTGTTAATGTCGGTTACCAGGTGTTCAATTCATATGAATAATTTTTATCTCTATGTATGGGATGTTTATTGGAAATGAAAATCTTGTGGTCTATTAAAATGATGGAAATGAATGTTTATGATAAAATAATGAACTCACCAACTTTTGGTTGACACTTGAAAGCATGTTTATTCTCAGGTTTGAAAGAAGTTTTCCGCTGTGCATTTGCTCATTTAAAGATATTACTTTGAGTCATTCATGACATATTTCAAAAGACGTTGCATTCGAGTCGTTGAATTCAATGAGATTACTATTAACTCATTTATAGTTTGGATAGATTATGAAAGGGTATGCATGTCTGTCAACTTTTGATGTAATGAAAGGTTGTCTTTTAAAAACAAATGCAACGTTTGTAAAATGTATCATATAGGGGTCAAATACCTCGCGATGTAATCATATGTTATTGTATTTATCCTTATAGATTAGGACGGGTCTTCTCAACTTATCTTTCTCCATTTTAGCTCTAGAATATTCGTTTTAGCTCCGATTCTCTTGATTCTTTTTGCACCGGCTTCGTAATCACTTGATCTTCACTTTTAACCGACAAAGCGAGTATTATGGCGATAAATCTTGGAACTATATTGTATTTGGGCCTCAATATCGGGGTGAAATGTGACCTTTTAGCTGATATCAAATATCCCACACTTAGACTTTGCTTGTTCTCAGGCAAACTTCTCATTTTTACTTCAAGAAATCTTTTCGGAGTTTCTTTTCTATTAGCCTAAGCAGTTTGCTTTTTATTATAAGAGAGAAAAATAAGGTAAGTTATCTATGTTAGGGTTGAAATTATCTCTGCAAGCATGCGGGGAGGTTACATGACTTAGGCTAGCTTTCACGGATCATTCAATTCACATAAGTGTTTAGGGTTCCCTATAGATCTAATAAATTAATTCACTCATATCTAGTCATGTTGCATGATATCGGCCAAAAAGTCACGTTTTTACCCCCAATATTTAGACCTAAAAGCACAAATTAATTAACTTTTTCAAGAGAATTAAGCATTTATTTGTCTTGTTTGATAGATCAAGTGATTATGAAGACGACGCAAGAAGAATCAACAAAAACGGGCTTAAAATGAAGGATCTAGAGCAAAAGCAGCGGAAACCTGGAAAACCCCAAGAAAAACGGCCTGTCAAAGAGGAGAAAAACGACCTGCCATTATATGTGGACGGCCGACCTAATTGAAAACGACCTGCCATATTGCACGAGCTAATTAAACGGGCCACCTCCAAATTGGATGACCCAACATCCAATTCCACGGGCTAATTAAACGGGCCACCCCAAATTGGACGGCCTGCCAAGATTATGGACGGCCTACCATGGACGGCCAGCTGTAACATCCCGCATTTTTCCATTAAAATTATTTTAACGCCCATCTTTTTATTTTAATAACATCTTTCGTATCTAGATTCGTACCCTCCGTTAGCTAATGTTCTTAATATTTTCGTTATTGGATTATAACGTCTCTCGTTTACTCTCGTGTATTTCAAGATAATTTGTTTGGTTAACTCACGCACCCGCATCCGAACTCGAGAGACTAATTTTGTCATTTGTTCAAAGATATGACTAGTTGGACTAGTCAACATCCACCACCACCATTCATTTCATTCATCACCTCCCATCTTTCTCTACTACTTCCATTTTTACTCTCAAACACCCATTTCACTAAATCATCATCCATTTTGAATCTAGCAAGCATCAACTAAAACAAATTACATATTTGGAATCCTTGCATCTTCCTCTTCGAATCCATACCAACTTTATTGCATTTGGGTAACTTTCTAAAAACACTAGATTTTGTGTTCTTAATGTTTTTAACTTATAAAAGTGTTAATTAGTGTCTATGTCTCAAGTCTAACATAATTATATGATTTGTATGATTGTTCTTGTTATTTTAATGTAACTAGCTTAAACTTGAAATGGGTGTGCTTAATCTTGTGTTTTGGATGATCATATGTTGTTAGATGTTTAAAGTGCATGTATTAAATGTGTTACTAGCATCACTAGCTTCAATTTGGTATGTAAGTTGACTTGGAAAAGCCTCATTAACATGATTAAGGATTTTATAATTTTTAGTTTGGGTTTAGTAGCTTTAAATGTGATCTTTGATGCATTAAAAGCCTTGCGATGTTGTTTGTAAGTGTTTAGTAGTATTGTATGCATAATTACCTACGAAATGGCATATTATATGTGTGTAGTAAGTTCCCGAATCATTTTATGCGTTTTACGAACTTGAAACCCTGATAACGAGCTTTAAATGATCAATCGACAAGAATTCGATTATTGTAAATGATGTTTTTATTTGATGAAAAGTGTCTAGTTCTATTCCTTGTTAAATTACCTTTCCAACGATATAAGATATGTGTTTTAAATATTTACAGTTCCATAGTTATGGTTGTTTGAAGTTGGATTCGTGCATAAAACTGCCCAGAATTGCTGAACAGAAACATGGAGCGGCGCTCCATACCCTTGAGCGGCGCTCCAAACCTTGCTGTCCAAAAGTGCACTTTTTCGTTTAATTCTAACTATGCTACGCACCTCCGATTAACATGAAACTTGTTGTAACATGCTCATATATGATTATTAGACTCAGAAAAAATAGTTCGGGATCCGACCCGAACGTGTTGACTTTTTCGTTGACTTTGACTTGACGAAAGTTGACTTTTGCCCAAACTTAACTAAATACTTATGCAATCATTCCAACATGCTTTTATCTTTGTATCTTGCATGAAACTTGACAAGTTAACTCACATGCTATATTTATCGAGTCGTATAGAGCCATAGGACTAATTGAACAACTTTGACCCATCGTGTTTACCGTTATTGATACAACCTACTTTTTTAGGTCAAGACTAGCAATTGCCCTTGCACACGTTTACTTGTGAAGTACTTTATTACTCGTGCACTCAAGGTGAGATCATAGTCCCACCTTTACACTTTTAAACTTACATCTGGGATGAGAAAACATAAAAGTTTCATTTTACAAAGTGAACGCATGTACAAAAATAAACATTCTACATACGAGTTAGAACATAATCCTCAATTTGATTATCATTAGTTACGCTTGCCGGGTGTAAGCGAGAACTTATGTTGTATGGCCATACGGGTTTGACAAACCCTCATTCGGACGGTTCGCTACCGTTATTAGATGAAATATATTTTCGAGAAACAGTGTATGTTCTAAAACTATTGTGATGGGGTTCTATGGATGGAAAATTAAGCCTTGATAATTGGGTGCTCGTGATAACAAATTTTAGAATGGTTTACTATTATTTCAATGTTATAATTCTTGTGGTTCATTTGTACTTACTTACTTACTTACTTAAACCTATGATTTCAACAACGTTTTCGTTGACAGATTTCTATTGAAATGTCCCGTTCTTATTGATTAAAAACGTTCCATATTAATTGATTTCGTTGCGAGGTTTTGACCTCTATATGAGACGTTTTTCAAAGACTGCATTCATTTTTAAAACAAACCATAACCTTTATTTCATAAATAAAGGTTTAAAAAGCTTTACGTAGATTATCAAATAATGATAATCTAAAATATCCTGTTTACACACGACCATTACATAATGGTTTACAATACAAATATGTTACATTGAAATCAGTTTCTTGAATGCAGTTTTTACACAATATCATACAAACATGGACTCCAAATCTTGTCCTTATTTTAGTATGCAACAGCGGAAGCTCTTAGTATTCACCTGAGAATAAACATGCTTTAAACGTCAACAAAAATGTTGGTGAGTTATAGGTTTAACCTATATATATCAAATCTTAACAATAGACCACAAGATTTCATATTTCAATACACATCCCATACATAGAGATAAAAATCATTCATATGGTGAACACCTGGTAACCGACATTAACAAGATGCATATATAAGAATATCCCCATCATTCCGGGACACCCTTCGGATATGATATAAATTTCGAAGTACTAAAGCATCCGGTACTTTGGATGGGGTTTGTTAGGCCCAATAGATCTATCTTTAGGATTCGCGTCAATTAGGGTGTCTGTTCCCTAATTCTTAGATTACCAGACTTAATAAAAAGGGGCATATTCGATTTCGATAATTCAACCATAGAATGTAGTTTCACGTACTTGTGTCTATTTTGTAAATCATTTATAAAACCTGCATGTATTCTCATCCCAAAAATATTAGATTTTAAAAGTGGGACTATAACTCACTTTCACAGATTTTTACTTCATCGGGAAGTAAGACTTGGCCACTGGTTGATTCACGAACCTATAACAATATATACATATATATCAAAGTATGTTCAAAATATATTTACAACACTTTTAATATATTTTGATGTTTTAAGTTTATTAAGTCAACTGTCCTCGTTAGTAACCTACAACTAGTTGTCCACAGTTAGATGTACAGAAATAAATCGATAAATATTATCTTGAATCAATCCACGACCCAGTGTATACGTATCTCAGTATTGATCACAACTCAAACTATATATATTTTGGAATCAACCTCAACCCTGTATAGCTAACTCCAACATTCACATATAGAGTGTCTATGGTTGTTCCAAAATATATATAGATGTGTCGACATGATAGGTCGAAACATTGTATACGTGTCTATGGTATCTAAAGATTACATAATATACAATACAATTTGATTAAGTTATGGTTGGAATAGATTTGTTACCAATTTTCACGTAGCTAAAATGAGAAAAATTATCCAATCTTGTTTTACCCATAACTTCTTCATTTTAAATTCGTTTTGAGTGAATCAAATTGCTATGGTTTCATATTGAACTCTATTTTATGAATCTAAACAGAAAAAGTATAGGTTTATAGTCGGAAAAATAAGTTACAAGTCATTTTTGTAAAGGTAGTCATTTCAGTCGAAAGAACGACGTCTAGATGACCATTTTAGAAAACATACTTCCACTTTGAGTTTAACCAAAATTTTTGGATATAGTTTCATGTTCATAATAAAAATAATTTTCCCAGAATAACAACTTTTAAATCAAAGTTTATCATAGTTTTTAATTAACTAACCCAAAACAGCCCGCAGTGTTACTACGACGTCGTAAATCCGGTTTTACAGTGTTTTTCGTGTTTCCAGGTTTTAAATCATTAAGTTAGCATATCATATAGATATAGAACATGTGTTTAGTTGATTTTAAAAGTCAAGTTAGAAGAATTAACTTTTATTTGCGAACAAGTTTAGAATTAACTAAACTATGTTCTAGTGATTACAAGTTTAAACCTTCGAATAAGATAGCTTTATATGTATAAATCGAATGATGTTATGAACATCATTACTACCTCATGTTCCTTGGATAAACCTACTGGAAATGAGAAAAATAGATCTAGCTTCAAAGGATCCTTGGATGACTTGAAAGTTCTTGAAGCAGAATCATGACACGAAAACAATTTCAAGGAAGATTTCCACTCGAAATAAGATTGTTATAGTTATAGAAATTGAATTAAAGTTTGAATATGATTATTACCTTGTATTAGAAAGATAACCTACTATAAGTAACAAAGGTTTCTTGATCTTGGATGATTACTTGGAATGGATTTAGAAAACTTGGAAGTAAACTTGCAATCTTGGAAGTATTCTTGATTTTATGAAACTAGAACTTTTGGAATTTATGAAGAACACTTAAAACTTGAAGATAGAACTTGAGAGAGATCAATTAGATGAATAAAATTGAAGAATAAAAGTGTTTGTAGGTGTTTTTGGTCATTGGTGTATGGATTAGATATAAAGGATATGTAATTTTGTTTTCATGTAAATAAGTCATGAATGATTACTCATATTTTTATAATTTTATGAGATATTTCATGCTAGTTGCCAAATGATGGTTCCCACATGTGTTAGGTGACTCATATGGGCTGCTAAGAGCTGATCATTGGAGTGTATATACCAATAGTACAAACATCTAAAAGCTGTGTATTGTACGAGTACGAATACGGGTGCATACGAGTAGAATTGTTGATGAAACTGAACGAGGATGTAATTGTAAGCATTTTTGTTAAGTAGAAGTATTTTGATAAGTGTCTTGAAGTCTTTCAAAAGTTTATGAATACATATTAAAACATTACATGTATATACATTTTAACTGAGTCGTTAAGTCATCGTTAGTCATTACATGTAAATGTTGTTTTGAAACCTTTAGGTTAACGATCTTGTTGAATGTTGTTAACCCATTGTTTATTATAACAAATGAGATGCTAAATTGTTATATTATCATGATATTATGATATATAATATATCTTAGTATGATATATATACAGTTAAATGTCGTTACAACGATAATCGTTACATATATGTCTCGTTTCGAAATCATTAAGTTAGTAGTCTTACTTTTACATATGTATTTCATTGTTAATACACTTAATAATATATTTACTTATTATTTAACATAATTAAGCAAGTGTATCAATATCTTAATATGATTCATATGTACCTAGTAAGACGTTGTTATAACGATAATCGTTATATATATCGTTTTCGAGTTTCTTAAATTAATAGTCTCATTTTTATGTATATTACTCATTGTTAAAATACCTAATGAGATACATACTTATAATAAAATCATGTTAACTATATATATATAACCATATATATGTCATCGTATAGTTTTTACAAGTTTTAACGTTCGTGAATCACCGGTCAACTTGGGTGGTCAATTGTCTATATGAAACCTATTTCAATTAATCAAGTCTTAACAAGTTTGATTTCTTAACATGTTGGAAACACTTAATCATGTAAATAACAATTTCATTTAATATATATAAACATGGAAAAGTTCGGGTCACTACAGTACCTACCCGTTAAATAAATTTCGTCCCGAAATTTTAAGCAGTTGGAGGTGTTGACGTATCTTCTGGAAATAAATGCGGGTATTTCTTCTTCATCCGATCTTCATGCTCCTAGGTGAACTCGGGTCCTCTATGAGCATTCCATCAAACCTTAACAATCGGTATCTTGTTTTGTTTAAGTCTCTTAACCTCACGATCCATTATTTCGACAGGTTCTTCAATGAATTGAAGTTTTTCATTGATTTGGATTTCGTCCAACGGAATAGTGAGATCTTCTTTAGCAAAACATTTCTTAAAATTTGAGACGTGAAAAGTGTTATGTACAGCCGCGAGTTGTTGAGGTAGCTCCAGTTGGTAAGCTACTGGTCCAACACGATCTATAATCTTGAATGGTCCAATGTACCTTGGATTTAGTTTCCCCCGTTTACCAAATCGAACAACGCCTTTCCAAGGTGAAACCTTAAGCATGACCATTTCTCCAATTTCAAACTCTATATCTTTTCTTTTACTGTCCGCGTAGCTCTTTTGTCGACTCTGGGCAGTTTTCAATCTTTGTTGAATTTAGATGATTTTCTCGGTAGTTTCTTGTATTATCTCCGGACCCGTAATCTGTCTATCTCCCACTTCACTCCAACAAATTGGAGACCTGTACTTTCTACCATAAAGTGCTTCAAACGGCACCATCTCAATGCTTGAATGGTAGATGTTGTTGTAGGAAAATTCTGCTAACGGTAGATGTCAATCCCAACTGTTTCTGAAATCAATAACACAAGCTCGTAGCATGTCTTCAAGCGTTTGAATCGTCCTTTCGCTCTGCCCATCAGTTTGTGGATGATAGGCAGTACTCATGTCTAGACGAGTTCCCAATGCTTGCTGTAATGTCTGCCAGAATCTTGAAATAAATCTGCCATCCCTATCAGAGATAATAGAGATTGGTATTCCATGTCTGGAGACGACTTCCTTCAAATACAGTCATGCTAACTTCTCCATCTTGTCATCTTTTCTTATTGGCAGGAAGTGTGCTGACTTGGTGAGACGATCAACGATTACCCAAATAGTATCATAACCACTTGCAGTCCTTGGCAATTTAGTAATGAAATCTATGGTAATGTTTTCCCATTTCCATTCCGGGATTTCAGGTTGTTGTAGTAGACCTGATGGTTTCTGATGTTCAACTTTGACCTTACAACACGTCAAACATTCTCCTACATATTTAGCAATATCGGCTTTCATACCTGGCCACAACAAATGTTTCTTAAGATCCTTGTACATCTTCCCCGTTCTAGGATGTATTGAGTATCTGGTTTTATGAGCTTCTCTAACTACCATTTCTCTCATATCTCCAAATTTTGGTACCCAAATTCTTTCAGCCCTATACCGGGTTCCGTCTTCCCGAATATTAAGATGCTTCTCCGATCCTTTGGGTATTTCATCCTTTAAATTTCCCACTTTTAAAACTCCTTGTTGCGCCTCCTTTATTTGAGTAGTAAGGTTAGTGTGAATCATTATATTCATAGATTTTACTCGAATGGGTTCTATGTCCTTTCTGCTCAAGGCGTCGGCTACCACATTTTCCTTCCCCGGGTGGTAACGAATCTCAAAGTCATAATCATTCAACAATTCAATCCACCTACGCTGCCTCATATTCAGTTGTTTCTGATTAAATATGTGTTGAAGACTTTTGTGGTCGGTATATATAATACTTTTGACCCCATATAAGTAGTGCCTCCAAGTCTTTAATGCAAAAACAACCGCGCCTAATTCCAAATCATGCGTCGTATAATTTTGCTCGTGAATCTTCAATTGTCTAGACGCATAAGCAATCACCTTCGTCCGTTGCATTAATACACAACCGAGACCTTGCTTTGATGCGTCACAATAAATCACAAATCATCATTCCCTTCAGGCAATGACAATATAGGTGCCGTAGTTAGCTTTTTCTTCAATAATTGAAACGCCTTCTCTTGTTCATCTTTCCATTCAAATTTCTTCCCTTTATGCGTTAATGCAGTCAAGGGTTTTGCTATTTTGGAGAAATCTTGGATGAATCTTCTGTAGTAACCAGCCAATCCTAAAAATTGACGTATATGCTTCGGAGTTTTTGGGGTTTCCCACTTTTCAACGGTTTCGATCTTTGCCGGGTCCACCTGAATACCTTCTTTGTTCACTATGTGACCGAGGAATTGAACTTCTTCCAACCAAAATGCACACTTTGAAAACTTAGCGTACAGTTTTTCTTTCCTCAATACTTCTAGCACTTTTCTCAAATGTTCTTCGTGCTCTTGATCATTCTTTGAGTAAATAAGTATGTCATCGATGAAAACAATGACAAACTTGTCATGATATGGCCCACACACTCGGTTCATAAGGTCCATGAACACAGCTGGTGCGTTAGTCAATCCAAACGGCATAACCATAAACTCGTAATGACCATAACGCGTCCTAAAAGCAGTTTTTGGAATATCATCCTCCTTTACTCGCATTTGATGATATCCAGAACGTAAATCGATCTTCGAATAAACCGACGAGCCTTGTAGTTGATCAAATAAGTTGTCAATTCTCGGTAGTGGATAACGGTTTTTGATGGTAAGTTTGTTCAACTCTCTGTAGTCAATACACAACCTAAATGTACCATCCTTCTTCTTGACAAATAAAACAGGAGCTCCCCATGGTGATGTGCTTGGTCGAATGAAACCACGTTCTAATAGTTCTTGCTGTTCGCTTTGCAGTTCTTTCATCTCGCTGGGTGCGAGTCTATAAGGAGGACGAGCTATTGTTGCAGCTCCTGGTACAAGATCTATTTGAAATTCAACAGATCGATGTGGAGGTAGTCCCGGTAATTCTTTCGGAAATACATCGGGAAATTCTTTTGTGACGGGAACATCATTGATGCTCTTTTCTTCAGTTTGTACTTTCTCGACGTGCGCTAGAACAGCATAGCAACCTTTTCTTATTAGTTTTTATGCCTTCAAATTACTAATAAGATGTAGCTTCATGTTGCCCTTTTCTCCGTACACCATTAAGGGTTCTCCTTCTTCTCGTACAATGCGAATTGCATTTTTATAACATACGATCTCTGCTTTCACCTTCTTCAGCCAGTCTATGCCAACTATTACATCAAAACTCCCTAACTCTACTGGTATCAAATCAATCTTAAATATTTCGCTACCCAGTTTAATTCCTCGATTCCGGCATATATTATCTGCTGAAATTAATTTACCGTTTGCTAATTCGAGTAAAAATTTACTATCCAACGGCGTCAATGGACAACTTAATTTAGCACAAAAATATCTACTCATATAGCTTCTATCCACACCCGAATCAAATAAAACATAAGCAGATTTATTGTCAATAAGAAACGTACCCGTAACATGCTCCGGGTCTTCCTGTGCCTCTGCCGCATTAATATTGAAAACTCTTCCGCTGCCTTGTCCATTCGTGTTCTCCTGGTTCGGGCAATTTCTAATAATGTGGCCCGGTTTTCCACATTTATAACAAACTACATTGGCATAACTTGCTCCGACACTACTTGCTCCGCCATTACTCGTTCCGACACCATTTGTTCCTTTCATTCTGTTAACCCCTGGTCCGTAGACCTCACACTTCGCCGCGCTATGACCATTTCTTTTACACTTGTTTCAAAATTTGGTGCTGAACCCCGAGTGATACTTTTCACACCTTTGGCATAGCTGCTTACGATTGTTGTTGTTGTTGTTGTTGTTGCGGTTGTTATTGTTGTTGGGATGATTGTTGTAGTTGCTGTTGTTGTTGTTGCTGTTGTTGTTGTTGCTGTTGTTGTTGTTGTTGTTGTTGTTGTTGTTGGGCCGTTTGTTGTAGTTGAGATTAATGTTGCGATTGTTGGGATAATTGTTGCGATTATTATTGTAATTGCTGTTGTTATTGTATTGGTGATTCTTATCACCGTTTTCCTCCCACTTTCTTTTGACTTGCTTCACATTGGCCTCTTCAGCCGTCTGTTCTTTAATTCTTTCCTCAATCTGGTTCACTATTTTGTGAGCCATTCTACATGCCTGTTGTATGGAGGTGGGCTCGTCTGAACTTATATCTTCTTGGATTCTTTCCAGTAATCCTTTCACAAACGCGTCGATCTTCTCTTCCTCATCTTCGAACGCTCCCGGACACAATAGGCACAATTCTGTGAATCGTCTTTCGTACGTGGTAATATCAAATCCTTGGGTTCGTAACCCTCTAAGTTCTGTCTTGAGCTTATTGACCTCGGTTCTGGGACGGTACTTCTCGTTCATCAAGTGCTTGAATGCTGACCACGGTAGTGCGTACGCATCATCTTGTCCCACTTGCTCTAGATAGGTATTCCACCATGTTAACGCAGAACCTGTGAAGGTATGCGTAGCGTACTTCACTTTATCCTCTTCAGTACACTTACTTATGGCAAACACTGATTCGACCTTCTCGGTCCACCATTTCAATCCGATAGGTCCTTCGGTTCCATCAAATTCCAAAGGTTTGCAGGCAGTGAATTCTGTGTAGGTGCATCCTACATGATTTCCTGTACTGCTAGATCCAAGGTTATTGTTGGTATGTAGCGCAGCTTGTACTGCGGCTATGTTTGAAGCTAGAAAAGTATGGAATTCTTCTTCATTCATATTCACGGTGTGTCGAGTAGTCGGTGCCATTTTCTTCAAATAGTCAAATGGAACAAGTTAATCATACAGAATATTAAGAGTAGTTAATAGTATTTCGTAGCATAATATGAACTCATTTATAAAAGCTTTTTCTTCATATTAGCGTTTTATAAGTTTGAATTCGGGTAGTACCTACCCGTTAAGTTCATACTTAGTAGCTAATATACAATTCAACTACTACAATTCTATATGAAAAACTGATTATAATAATATTTCACGTTCAAACTTTTATACAATATTTTACAAACTTACAATACCGCTTATTTTACATAAAGCATAAAATATAGCACACAATAACTTTGATACCAGATAGTTGTGAAGATAATTCTAGCTAGTACACAAGTCGTTCAGCAAAGGCAATAAAGACACGTAATTCATACGTCCAGAAACAAGTCATGCATTCTGGTTTTACTAGGACTACTTCCCATCCTTGGTCTTGTGGAACATAACCGTTATGGTCGGTGATAAGACAGCGTGTTGTAACGTCGTCAAAGGGACGAGGGTTACGTAATGACCAACAGTCTCGTAATAACCTAAAAACTTCATTTCTATAGGTGTTAATGTATATATATAAATGATATAGGTTCGTGAATCCGAGGCCAACCCTGCATTGTTCAATTTAGTCATATGTATTTTTACTACAAAATATAGTATGGTGAGTTCATTTGATTCCCTTTTTACTCTTTACATTTTTGGGACTGAGAATACATGCGCTGTTTTTACAACTGCTTTATTAAATGCCTTTGAAATGTATTTTGAACTGCGAATACATGAAATGCTTTTATAAATATTTGACGAGATAGACACAAGTAAAACATTTCTTGAATGAATTATTATGCAGACAGAAGTTCTGTGGATTATTATTGAATTATGTGGATATGATAATTGTCACCATTGAATTATGTGGACATGATAATTGCCACCATTGAATTATGTGGACATGATAATTGCCACCAATTGAAGTGAATGTTATATATCGAGAGAATGATTTTATACACAGGTTATGTGTATGATATTTTGTACACGAGATATGTGTACGGTTACAAATATTTGGTAAAATGGTTTCGTACATGAGAAAGGTGTACTGTATTTAAAAGATATCGCATGTACATTACAGGTGGGTATAGGATTCGGGCCCATTTGTACCATGCAGCATTTAAATCTTGTGGTCTATCAAAATGATGAATTTTATTGTTTTATCATAAACCTATGAACTCACCAACCTTTTGGTTGACACTTTAAAGCATGTTTATTCTCAGGTATGAAAGAAACATTCCGCTGTGCATTTGCTCATTTTAAAGACAGTTTTTGGAGTCGATCATCGCAATGGAACTAGTTGTTGGTGACTTTGTCCAAATGGATTAGGACGGGTCCTTTCATATGTGCCGTGTTGAGTTGGAGTATGTTAAATGTATCATGTTGTGCATGTTATCGGCATGGGTGACGTTCCTAATGGAAGTACCCTATGGTGACGTTTTGATTGTTGGGCGAAGGGCGTAAGACTTGGTGCAACCAAGCATTCCTTAGTATTAGGAAATGTTTCTACCAAGCCATGTGGGTGGGCTTAGGTGTTCAGATGTTAGAGCGTGTTCGCCCTCGTGTTAAAGTTGATGAACCGTAAGGTTCGTCGGGTGGTTGGAACCCTTGAGATCGAGTGTTTTGGACCTCGATGTATGTTGGTAATGGAGTCTACATGACGCGACATTAGGTGCCTCTCTTATACCTACTAGCGTGGTGTTAGACTCCGATTGTGTCGCGGTTACATTGTACTCCAATTACCGACTCCGTCACTTGTGGGAACGTTTTGTTTAATAGTTGTAGCCCGATGTTCTTTTTCTCACTTTGATGAGAAGTGAACATTACTAACCCGTAAGCATAGCATGCTTCTTTATGTTGCATGTTAGCCGCTTTTTCTAAATCATGAAGTCCTATATTCGGATACATTGAGTCAAAATAATTTCTTAACCCGTTGCGTAAAATAGCATTTGGGTTCCCCGCAATATATGCGTCAAAGTAAACACATCATAACGTATAGGTTTCCCAATGTGATATCCCCCATCTTTCAAACGAAAGTCTCTTATAAACCAAGACATTGTTGGAACGTTCTTCGAATGTCTTACAAACTGATTTCGCCGTAAATAGTTGTGCCGAAGAATTCTGACCGACTCTAGACAAGATTTCATCAATCATGTCTCCGGGTAGGTCTCTTAAAATATTGGGTTGTCTATCCATTTTGTGTTTTTATACTGTAAAATAGACAAGAGTTAGATTCATAAAAAAAAATACTTATTAATACAAGCAATTTTTACATATATCATAAAGCATAAGCACACTATATTACATATATTACACCACACGAATACAACTATCTTATTCCGACTCGCTCATTTCTTCTCCTTCGGTTTTGGTTCGTTTTGCCAAGTTTCTAGGGATATATGATGTTCCCCTAATACGAGCTGTCGTTTTCCACAACGGTTTAGAAAAACCTGGTGGTTTAGAGGTTCCGGGGTCATTGTTACAACTTAAGGGCTTCGGGGGTTGACGATACATATAAAGTTCATTGGGGTTGGAATTAGATTTCTCTATTTTTATGCCCTTTCCCTTATTATTTTATTTTGCCTTTTTAAATTCAGTTGGGGTAATTTCTATAACATCATCGGAATTCTCGTCGGAATCCGATTCATCGGAGAATTGGTAATCCTCCCAATATTTTGCTTCCTTGGCGGAAACACCATTGACCATAATTAACCTTGGTCGGTTGGTTGAGGATTTTCTTTTACTTAACCATTTTATTATTTCCCCCACCGGTTCTATTTCCTCCTCCGGTTCCTCCTCTTCCGGTTCTGATTCTTCTTCCGGTTCTTTTTCGAGAACTTGTGAATCAGTCCAATATATATTCGACTCTTCGTTATTATTAGGTGAGTCAATGGGATTTGTGCTAGAGGTAGACATCTATCACACAATATCAAACATGTTAAGAGATTAATATATCACATAATATATACATGTTAATAATATATAGTTTCCAACAAAAATATTAAGCAATCATTTTTAAAGAAAACACGATCGAAGTCCAGACTCACTAATGCATCCTAACAAACTCTATAAGACACACTAATGCAAATTTTCTGGTTCTCTAAGACCAACGCTCGGAAACCAACTGAAATGTCCCGTTCATATTGATTAAAAACGTTCCATATTAATTGATTTCGTTGCGAGGTTTTGACCTCTATATGAGACGTTTTTCAAAGACTGCATTCATTTTTAAAGCAAACCATAACCTTTATTTCATAAATAAAGGTTTAAAAAGCTTTACGTAGATTATCAAATAATGATAATCTAAAATATCCTGTTTACACACGACCATTACATAATGGTTTACAATACAAATATGTTACATTGAAATCAGTTTCTTGAATGCAGTTTTTACACAATATCATACAAACATGGACTCCAAATCTTGTCCTTATTTTAGTATGCAACAGCGGAAGCTCTTAGTATTCACCTGAGAATAAACAAGCTTTAAACGTCAAAAAAATGTTGGTGAGTTATAGGTTTAACCTATATATATCAAATCGT
Organism: Rutidosis leptorrhynchoides; assembly: GCF_046630445.1. Taxonomy (NCBI): domain Eukaryota; kingdom Viridiplantae; phylum Streptophyta; class Magnoliopsida; order Asterales; family Asteraceae; genus Rutidosis; species Rutidosis leptorrhynchoides. Next base: position 196,758,256 of record NC_092334.1, read on the forward strand.
AACAATAGACCACAAGATTTCATATTTCAATACACATCCCATACATAGAGATAAAAATCATTCATATGGTGAACACCTGGTAATCGACATTAACAAGATGCATATATAAGAATATCCCCATCATTCCGGGACACCCTTCGGATATGATATAAATTTTGAAGTACTAAAGCATCCGGTACTTTGGATGGGGTTTGTTAGGCCCAATAGATCTATCTTTAGGATTCGCGTCAATTAGGGTGTCTGTTCCCTAATTCTTAGATTACCAGAATTAATAAAAAGGGGCATATTCGATTTCGATAATTCAACCATAGAATGTAGTTTCACGTACTTGTGTCTATTTTGTAAATCATTTATAAAACCTGCATGTATTCTCATCCCAAAAATATTAGATTTTAAAAGTGGGACAATAACTCACTTTCACAGATTTTTACTTCATCGGGAAGTAAGACTTGGCCACTGGTTGATTCACGAACCTATAACAATATATACATATATATCAAAGTATGTTCAAAATATATTTACAACACTTTTAATATATTTTGATGTTTTAAGTTTATTAGGTCAACTGTCCTCGTTAGTAACCTACAACTAGTTGTCCACAGTTATATGTACAGAAATAAATCGATAAATATTATCTTGAATCAATCCACGATCCAGTGTATACGTATCTCAGTATTAATCACAACTCAAACTATATATATTTTGGAATCAACCTCAACCCTGTATAGCTAACTCCAACATTCACATATAGAGTGTCTATGGTTGTTCCGAAATATATATAGATGTGTCGACATGATAGGTCGAAACATTGTATACGTGTCTATGGTATCTCAAGATTACATAATATACAATACAAGTTGATTAAGTTATGGTTGGAATAGATTTGTTACCAATTTTCACGTAGCTAAAATGAGAAAAATTATCCAATCTTGTTTTACCCATAACTTCTTCATTTTAAATCCGTTTTGAGTGAATCAAATTGCTATGGTTTCATATTGAACTCTATTTTATGAATCTAAACAGAAAAAGTATAGGTTTATAGTCGGAAAAATAAGTTACAAGTCATTTTTGTAAAGGTAGTCATTTTAGTCGAAAGAACGACTTCTAGATGACCATTTTAGAAAACATACTTCCACTTTGAGTTTAACCAAAATTTTTGGATATAGTTTCATGTTCATAATAAAAATCATTTTCCCAGAATAACAACTTTTAAATCAAATTTTATCATAGTTTTTAATTAACTAACCCAAAACAGCCCGCGGTGTTACTACGACGGTGTAAATCCGATTTTACGGTGTTTTTCGTGTTTCCAGGTTTTAAATCATTAAGTTAGCATATCATATAGATATAGAACATGTGTTTAGTTGATTTTAAAAGTCAAGTTAGAAGGATTAACTTTTATTTACGAACAAGTTTAGAATTAACTAAACTATGTTCTAGTGATTACAAGTTTAAACCTTCGAATAAGATAGCTTTATATGTATAAATCGAATAATATTATGAACATCATTACTACCTCAAGTTACTTGGATAAACCTACTGGAAATGAAAAAAAAAGATCTAGCTTCAAAGGATCTTTGGATGGCTTGAAAGTTCTTGAAGCAGAATCATGACACGAAAACAATTTCAAGTAAGATTTCCACTCGAAATAAGATTGTTATAGTTATAGAAATTGAATTAAAGTTTGAATATGATTATTACCTTGTATTAGAAAGATAACCTACTGTAAGTAACAAAGGTTTCTTGATCTTGGATGATTACTTGGAATGGATTTAGAAAACTTGGAAGTAAACTTGCAATCTTGGAAGTATTCTTGATTTTATGAACTAGAACTTTTGAAATTTATGAAGAACACTTAGAACTTGAAGATAGAACTTGAGAGAGATCAATTAAATGAAGAAAATTGAAGAATGAAAGTGTTTGTAGGTGTTTTTGGTCGTTGGTGTATGGATTAGATATAAAGGATATGTAATTTTGTTTTCATGTAAATAAGTCATGAATGATTACTCATATTTTTGTAATTTTATGAGATATTTCATGCTAGTTGTCAAATGATGGTTCCCACATGTGTTAGGTGACTCACATGGGCTGCTAAGAGCTGATCATTGGAGTGTATATACCAATAGTACATACATCTAAAAGCTGTGTATTGTACGAGTACGAATACGGGTGCATACGAGTAGAATTGTCGATGAAACTGAACGAGGATGTAATTGTAAGCATTTTTGTTAAGTAGAAGTATTTTGATAAGTGTCTTGAAGTCTTTCAAAAGTGTCTGAATACATATTAAAACACTACATATATATACATTTTAACTGAGTCGTTAAGTCATCGTTAGTCGTTACATGTAAATGTTGTTTTGAAACCTTTAGGTTAACGATCTTGTTGAATGTTGTTAACCCATTGTTTATTATAACAAATGAGATGTTAAATTGTTATATTATCGTGATATTATGATATATAATATATCTTAGTATGATATATATACAGTTAAATGTCGTTACAACGATAATCGTTACATATATGTCCCGTTTCGAAATCATTAAGTTAGTAGTCTTATTTTTACATATGTATTTCATTGTTAATACACTTAATAATATATTTACTTATCATTTAACATAATTAACCAAGTGTATCAATATCTTAATATGATTCATATGTACCTAGTAAGACGTTGTTATAACGATAATCGTTATATATATCGTTTTCGAGTTTCTTAAATTAATAGTCTCATTTTTATGTATATAACTCATTGTTAAAATACCTAATGAGATACATACTTATAATAAAATCATGTTAACTCTATATATAACCATATATATGTCATCGTATAGTTTTTACAAGTTTTAACGTTCGTGAATCACCGGTCAACTTGGGTGGTCAATTGTCTATATGAAACCTATTTCAATTAATCAAGTCTTAACAAGTTTGATTGCTTAACATGTTGGAAACACTTAATCATGTAAATAACAATTTCATTTAATATATATATAAACATGGAAAATTTCGGGTCACTACATCTATGTTTTTCTTAGGTCTTTGAACGATATGTGATACATGCTTCCGCTCATTATTTTGATACTTACATTGGATGTCGGGTATATATATGCATACATGGAGCGTCTTTTGACTTTATTTTAAACGGTGTCCCATAGGTTTTATTTGTACTTATAACTTTGTAACGTAACTAATGGTTGAACTATTCTTGTAAATTTTGAAACAATCTTTACATTTAAAATGTAGGCGACATATTTTTTGGTCAAACGTTATCTTAAAGACTTATGACCACGTAACGGGACCTAAGCAGAGTTCATTGGTGTCAACACCGAGTCATATGGTACATTAGTGAGTCTAGACTACAACCGGTATATAGACTTGAAGTAGGACTTACTTGACTACTTGTGCATTTATACTCGAACTCTTTCATTCATATCTAACTCTTATTCCATCTTGATCTCACGTTATTTAATTTGATTGACACGCCACCTTGACTTTGTGAAATAATGTCGAATGCACATATGAATTAGGGTAATATAATTGTCGAGATTATATTATGGTGGCTCATATGAACATTCCGACATTATGACATAAAGAATTTAGGGCTAGTCAAGGAAAATTTTTCTCTTTATCCTTATTCCACATCACGATTAGTATATTTGAGAATACTAATCAACGATATTCTTGCGTTTTCAAGGAACAATGGCACACCGAGATCAACACAATACACTTCTCGAGACCCTCGAACAAGCTCTTCAATGAATGATAGCCACCGCTGTGGATGCGGCCATGGTCAGTAACTCCTCCAACAACAACAACAATCATGGAGCCAGTAATTCAAATGAGGGGTGCTCCTATAGAACTTCATGGGGTGCAAACCTCCCACTTTCGATGGAACTAGGGGACCAGTTGCTCTCATCCGATGGTTCAAACAAACGGAAGCTGTTTTTAGCATAAGCAGTTGTCGGGACCAAGATAAGGTCAAGTTTTCCACCCTCACTTTCGCTAGTATTGCTCTCTCATCATGGACAACGTATGTACAATCTGTGGGTACCGATGAGGCCCACACACTCTCTTGGACCGAACTAAGAGAAAGAATGATCACTGAATACTTCCCGCGCGAAGAGACTCAAAGGCTCGATAATGGACTAAGAAACATAAAAACGGTCCGGAATGACCTCGAAGCTTATAATCAACGGTTTGCCGAACTAGCCTTAATGTGTCCAAACCTCATGACTCCTGAGTCCCTAAGATTTGAACTTTACATGGATGGCCCCCTTAAGAACATTCAACACGGGGTAATGTCATCCAAACCCACCAACCTACAAGAGGCTTTAACGATGGCCCGCCAAATTTTAGAAACGGTGAATGAATTTGAAGCGCTGGCACCAACGGCCTCGGATCAATCGGGTGGCAACAAAAGAAAATGGGAAGCCTCTCAATCGAGCAACTACAACAACAACTGCACCAAAAAGCCTTTCACCTCCAACAAGAAAAGTTATGTCAGAAATAAACCTTTTTGCAACAAATGCTACGAGCATCACTTTGGTGAATGTGGCAAGCTAATTTGCCACCAGTGCCAAGGAAGTGGTCATATGGACAAATATTGTGGAAGTACTGCCCCCGTCGCTCAAAAGGGGCCCAATGCACCAAAAATGAGTGTTTGTTATAAATGTGGTCAACCGGGTCATTTTAGAAATGCGTGTCCAACGAAGAAAGCCAACCCCAACGCACACGACTGAGCTTTCAACATTAACGCCAAGGATGCCCGAGATGACGATGAACTAGTCACGGGTACGTTTCTTCTCAACAACTCTTACGTTTCTTGCTTATTCGATTCGGGTGCTGATAAATGTTTTGTATCCAAGACTTTGGCTCATTCTTTTAGCACTCCACCACTTCCCTAAGATACTACTTATATCATTCAGGTGACCAACTGGAAACTATTGCGGGTCGACAATTTTATCGGAGAGTGTACGTTGAACTTTTTGGGTAAAAAGTTTGAAATTAACTCGATACCTATAGAACTAGGGAGCTCAAAACCTATTCTTCAGGAAGAAAATGTTTCCCCACAAATATGTACTGATTATCTTGAACTAAATAATTTCCGGTTAAGAACCGATATCCTTTCCCCCCTTTATCAATGACCTCCTGATCAATTACAAGGATTTCGGGTGTATTCCAAAATCGACCTCCATTCGGGTTATCAACAATTAAGGGTTAAGGGAGAAGATGTCTCCAAAACCTCTTTCCGAATTTGCTGCGATAGATATGAATTTCTTTAGTGTCGTTCAGTAGCTAAGGCTCTGTCCGTATTCATGGATCTTATGAATCGCGTATGTAAACTTATCTAGATAAATCCGTCATCTTATTCAAAGGTGAAGACTTAACCTATTCAATTCAAACGAAGAAGAAACCGAACAACGTCTATGTCCTACGCTCGAACTCTTGAGAAAAGAGCAACTCTATGCTGAATTCTCCAAGTGAGAATTTTGGTTAAACGAAGTCCAAATTCTAAACCATGTTGTTAGTGGTCAAGGTATTGAAGTAGATATCGCAAAAAAAAAAAAAAAAAATTCAAAGTCACGCGTAATCGGAAAACACTCACGACTCCGACTTGTATTCGTAAAGTCTTAGATCTCGCCGATTATTACCGAAGATTCATTCCCAACTTTCCCCGTATTACTCGACCTTTAACCTCGTTAACTCACTAAGGGAAAATTTAAACCTCTCTGTGTCCGAACCTTGAACGTGATTATTCACACCAACCTTACTAGCCAAATTCGAGTAGCACAATGGAATTCAAATATGAAAATATTTCTACGTGAATGCCTGAAAGGCATCCTCTCCAGACTCGAAATTCAAGGAAACTGAAATTCGTTATTTTGCTTGACGAATTGAAGTACTTTACTATGGACCCCATCAATCTTCTCACCACTACGTACCATGCTACATAACTCTGTTATTTCACTATTACCGTCTGATATTGCTGGAACCTAAAATAATACACAACCCAAGGATACCCCTTTCTTCTTTGACTTATCGTCCTTATGCTTCTGATATACGGCCAACTAATACTCAATTCCGAACTATACAACTACGTGTTATCTCATTCCCACTAAGTCTCAACATCTAGCCACAAGCTGCGCGATATGAGTACATCGAGGTAAAAAGTCATCCTATTCTAAATTCTTATTTCACTCCCATCTTTTTCGCTCATACTTCCGTATAAGGAAATCTTTTATCAAAATTCTCAATGGAGAGAGAGACTCTTCACGTATTACTAGTATTCGCCACGTGGGTGGGTAGCCTTGACAAACATTTTCGAGCCCTAATGATAGTGTTCCAAATGAACATATATTTAGTAGCAATATCGTTCCAATATGTAAAGTTTTTAAATGTAATTTCCTTATTTTTAGTTGTAATAGTTAAATAAATAAGTGCGAAGACGAAAGACGCAAATCGCTCGAAAATGAAGATTTAAAGACAAAAACGAAGATTTGAAAGACCAAAACGTCCAAAAAGCTCAAATGTACAAGATACAATTCAAAAGGTTCAATTTATTGATGAAGAACGTCTAAAAATGACAAGAGTACAAGTTACAAAACGCAAAGTACACGATATAAAATTGTACGAAAGGACGTTCGAAAATCCGGAACCAGGACATGAACCAACTCTCAACGCTCGACGCAACGGTGTAAAAATTACGAGTCAACTATGCACAAGAATAAAATATAATATTTAAATAAATCATAATAAGAATAATATTAAATAATAAAAAGTTGTTAATTGAGCATAGTTCAGGGGTCGTAAATGAAAATTCAATTTATAATTTGGCCTATAAAAGGAACGATCTATGTAACGATGAGGGGGAGGAAGAATTTTTTTCCGATCTTTTTTTTTATCAATCAAATATCTATATCAATTATCAATATCTATATTCTATATCTCTATCATAATGTTAACTTAATAAGATATAACAATAATCTTAATTTTAATTTTAAATTATGATAATAATAAGATTTATGATAGAGATCGTTTGAGTGTGTAAGTCGAAATTCTGTCCGTGTAACGCTACGCTATTTTTAATCATTGTAAGTTATGTTCAACCTTTTTACATTAATGTCTCGTAGCTAAGTCGTTATTATGCTTATTTAAAATGAAGTACTCATGATGTTGGGCTAATTACTAAAATTGGGTTATTGAACTTTGGACCATAATTAAGGTTTGGGCAAAAGACCGACACTTGTGGAAATTGGATTATTGACTATTAATAGATGGGGGGTATTGTCTAATTGAGTGACAACTCATTGGAGTCTGTCGAACCTATCTTCAAATTAATTAACCTAATAATTAATAATGATTATGGTTGTCCTATTTAGTGACGTTCATATGGAATCTGTTATAATCATTTAATTAATCAATTGGGTTGGGTAATTGATTATTCATTCTGATCAAGTGGATGAATTAATATTCATAAACTAATTAAAACAGGGGTGGATTACATACATTGATAACTGGTGTAATTGTTGACAGAAGTGATAACTGCGTCACAGTTTAAATCCTTAATCAGTTGGAATATTTGACTTCGGGTATAAGGGTAATTTGACGAGGATACTCGCACTTTATATTTATGACCGATGGACTATTATGGACAAAAACCAGATAGACGTATCAAATAAACCAGGACAAAGGACAATTAACCCATGGTAATAAATTAAAATCAACACGTCAAACATCATGATTACGGAAGTTTAAATAAGCATAATTCTTTTATTATATTTCTCATCGTATCTTTATTTACTGTCATTTTATTACTCGCAATTTTATTTACTGTCATTTTATTTATTGTCATTATTTTACGCACTTTAATTATCGTCATTTATCTTTACGCTTAAAATATAGAATCGACAAACCGGTCATTAAACGGTAAAACCCCCCTTTTATAATAATATTACTACTTATATAATTATATATATTTTGTATAAATATAGTTGTTAAAAATATAGTAAGTATCACCAGCTCCCTGTGGAACGAACCGGACTTACTAAAAACTACACTACTCTACGATTAGGTACACTGCCTATAGTGTTGTAGCAAGGTTTAGGTATATCCCATCCGTAAATTAATAAAACTTGTGTCATATTTTGTAGTATTTCCTAGTAAAAATAATAGTATTTCGTACCCTCACGCTACATCATCACCTAACTAACTTGTTCAAACATATCTTAAAGAATTCTATTCCAACACAGTGTACCATTGTCGACTATCTCGGATCACAATGCTCGTTTCACTTCTAGACTTACAAAAAGCCTCAGGACCACGTTTAAACATGGGTGCCGCGTATCCCCCACAAACCGACGAACAAAGCTAATGTATGATTTGAATCTTGGAAACCATAATTCGAGTTTGTATTATCAACTAAAGATTACTTGGGAAAAGTCCTTGCCTTTAACCGAATAATTTTACAACGATAGTTATCACACGAGTATTAATGCCGCACCTCTTCGAAACTTTATATGGCAGCAAATGTCATTCTCCTTTTCGTTAGGCCAAAGTGGGTGACAAGCAAATCACCGGATCCGAACTCATTCATGAAATAACCGTTAAGGTCGTTCAAGTCCTAGAAGGACTCAAGACAGCCCGTAGTCGCCAAAGGAGCTATGCCGATGTTAGACTTAAACCTCTCGAATTCCAAGTGAGTGACCGCGTAATATTGAAAAACCGCACCTTGGAAGGGTGTAGTCCATTTTGGGAAAACGAAGGTAGTTAAATCCGTGATATTGATCCTTTCGAAATCTTGGAGCGTACTGGACCCGCTACATACAGTTTAGATCTTCCGACTCAATTAGGTTTCCCGTCAATCCTACATTCCATGTATCAAACTTAGAGAAGTGTCCTGCGGAACAGGAACTTGATATTCTTTTAGATGAGCTTACTATTGATGACAAACTCCCCTTCATAGGAGAACAGGTTGAAATTATGGATCGTAAAACCAAACCTTAATGCAACGTAAAAACTAGACTATCCAGATTCGTTGGAATGCCAAAAGAGGACCAAATGAAAAGGAAGTACCTTCACTCATTCGTAAATTTGACGACACTAGGTCTCGAGGAGAAGACATCAACTACTACTTCCAACTAAATTTCGGGAAGAAATTTCTTTTAAGGTGTGGGTAATGTAACATCCCGCATTTTTCTGTTAAAATTATTTTAACGCTCGTCTTTTTATTTTAATAACATCTTTCGTATCTAGATTCGTACCCTCCGTTAGCTAATGTTCTTAATATTTTCGCTATTGGATTATAACATCTCCCGTTTACTCTCGTGTATTTTAAGATAATTCGTTTGGTTAACTCACGCACCCGCATCCGAACTCGAGGGACTAATTTCGTCATTTGATCCAAGATGTGAATAGTTGGACTAGTCAACATCCACCACCACCATTCATTTCATTCATCACCTTCCATCTTTCTCTACTACTTCCATTTTTACTCTCAAACACCCATTTCACTAAATCATCATCCATTTTGAATCTAGCAAGCATCAACTAAAACAAATTACATATTTGGAATCCTTGCATCTTCCTCTTCGAATCCATACCAACTTTATTGCATTTGGGTAACTTTCTAAAAACACTAGATTTTGTGTTCTTGATGTTTTTAACTTATAAAAGTGTTAATTGGTATCTATGGCTCAAGTCTAACATGAATATATGATTTGTATGCTTGTTCTTGTCATTTTGATGTAACTAGCTTAAACTTGAAATGGGTGTGCTTAATCTTGAGTTTTGGTTGATCATATGTTGTTAGATGTTAAAAGTGCATGTATTAAATGTGTTACTAGCATCACTAGCTTCAATTTGGTATGTAAGTTGACTTGGAAAAGCCTCATTAACATGATTAAGGATTTTATGATTTTTAGTTAGGGTTAGGTAGCCTTAAATGTGATCTTTGATGCATTAAAAGCCCTGCGATATTGTTTTAAGTGTTTAGTAGTATTGTATGCGTAATTACCTACAAAACGGCGTATTATATGTGTGTAGTAAGTTCCCGAATCATTTTATGCGTTTTACGAACTTGAAACCTTGATAACGAGCTTTAAATGATCAATCGACGAGAATTTGATTATTGTAAATGATGTTTTTGTTTGATGAAAAGTGCTTAGTTATATTCCTTGTTAAATTACCTTTCCAACGATATAAGATACGTTTTTTGAATGTTTACGGTTCCATAGTTATGGTTGTTTGAAGTTGGATTCGTGCATTAAGTGTTAAAACTGCCCAGAATTGCTGAACAGATACATGGAGCGGCACTCCAAACCTTGCTGTCCAAAAGTGCACTTTTTCGTTTAATTCTAACTATGCTACGCACCTCCGATTAACATGAAACTTGTTCTAACATGCTCATATATGATTATTAGACTTAGAAAAAATAGTTCGGGACCCGACCCGAATGTGTTGAATTTTTCGTTGACTTTGACTTGACCAAAGTTGACTTTTGCCGAAACTTAACCAAATACTTATGAAATCATTCTAACATGCTTTTATCTTTGTATCTTGCATGAAACTTGATAAGTTGACTCACATGCTATATTTATCGAGTCGTAACGAGCCATAGGACTAATTGAACAACTTTGACCCATCGTGTTTACCGTTATTGATACAACCTACTTGTTTAGGTCAAGACTATCAATTGTCCTTGCACACGTTTATTTTTGAAGTACTTTATTACTCGTGCACTCAAGGTGAGATCATAGTCCCACCTTTACTCTTTTAAATTTACATTTGGGATGAGAAAGCATAAAAGTTTCATTTTACAAAGTGAACACAAGTACGAAAACAAACATTCTACATACGAGTTAGAATAAAATCCTCAATTCGATTATCATTAGTTACACTTGCCGGGTGTAAGCGAGAACTTATGTTGTATGGCCATACGGGTTTGACAAACCCTCATTCGGACGGTTCGCTACCGTTATTGGATGAAATATATTTTCAAGAAATAGTGTATGTTCTAACACTATTTTGATGGGGTTCTATGGATGGAAAGTTAAGCATTGATAATTGGGTGCTCGTGATAATAAATTTTAGAATGGTTTACTATTATTTCAATGATATAATTCTTGTGGTTCATTTGTACTTACTTACTTACCTACTTACTTAAACCTATGATTTTACCAACGTTTTCGTTGACAGATTTCTATGTTTTTCTCAGGTCTCTGAACGATATGTGATACATGCTTTCGCTAATTATTTTGATACTTGCATTGGATGTCAAGTATATATATGCATACATGGAGCATCTTTAACTTTATTTTAAAATGTGTCGCATAGGTTTCATTTGTACTTATAACTTTGTAACGTAACTAATGGTTGAACTATTCTTGTAAACTTTGAAACAATCTTTACATTTGAAATGAATGCGACATATTTTTTAGTCAAACGTTATCTTAAAGACTTATGACCACGTAACGGTACCTAAGTAGACGGCGCCGTCAATGACGATTTTGTTGGGTCGCTACACCAGCCAGGCCAGATTCTAGTATAAATAGGCTCATTTGTGTCCATTTCAAAAGACACTTCACTCTCCACTCTTCAATTCACTCTCAAATTTAAGTTAGTTTTCTACTTTAGTTCGAGAATAGTCTTTCGAGGCCTTCTTATCTCCGAGCGGGAAATTAAGTACCCGGAGGTGAACGCCGATGATTGTACTAAGACATTGTCTAGAGTCGGAGCTGTCAAGCATTTGTAACGGTCCACAACATTTGTATACGGTGAACACTTTCCTTAATTTAATGATATATTTGGTAATATTAAATTAATGTATGCATTTGTCTATCCGTTATAATTGCACTGTTTGTGAATATTCATCTGTAACTTATATTGTTGTTATGCTGAAACCTTGACGGTATAGAGGTCTAATTCACGGACCACCCTTTCCAATTACCCACGTGGCTATAACCTAGTGTTAGGAACTGATCTATCCTAGGATACATGGTAAGTAGTTATGTGTGCTTAACGTCACAATAGGGTTTAGTACCTACGTATAGATAAGGTAACTATCTATCAGAGATGAGATGCCCACCTTAAGATTGTGATTAGGTTAGTACTATAGGATTCTTAAGAATACTGGTCTAGTCAAAAGCATGATTCGTGTCAGAAGCAGTGTTCTAGTGATGCTGTCTAATGATCCGATGTTGAGTAATTGATTGCAAAGGAGAGATGTGTAATCCAATTAGCAGTACCCTAGAATATCTAAGATTGCACATCTGTTAATGTTAAAGCATAACTAAAATATTAAGTGGTAGATTTGTATAGTAGTAATACCAACTAGGATTAAGAAAAGTCGGGACCTTTCTTAGGTATATCACTCTATTCATGAACCTAGGACTCCGTCTAAGATAGGCCGCTTCAATCTTTTAGATTAGCGTTGGGAGTAGGATATGTTGTACCGACTTGAATCTTCAACGCCTAGTCTCTTAGTGACAAATCAATTAGGTTACCTCCTCTTGATTAAGGTCTAGTGCTCATTCTAGGAAGTAGAACTCTATAGGTAGTCTCGCTACAGCCCTAAATATTACATTCAATCCTTTACTTTACCTGTCATTTATCATACTTTTAGTATATCTATCCATAGTTTATTAAAAACACCTTACTTGCTATATGGTTATCTTTAGACGTACTACGGTCCCATTGTTGAGTCCCCAAAATAACTAAGGATTTAATTATGACAAAACTGTAATTTATTTGCACTAAAATGTTAAGTGCAGCCAGTACAAGTTTGTTTATGTATAGACAGTAAATATTGCTATGTCAAGTGTTCAGTATGCTACCTAGTCTACCAGCACAAGGTAGAGCGTATTCTTCGAATCAGTACAAGATGAGTACCCAGAAATTCAAGAATATCAAGTGACTCAGCATAAGAAGAACCAGTAAACCTGGTAAGCAGCATACAACACAATACATCCATGCTCCATTACAAGCATGGTGGTTTTCTGAGTGGTCTACATCAATTGTACTATTAAACAGAAGTCAAAGACAAAGTTGAACAGGAAAGGACACGCGTCGGTGGCTGACAAGTAACCTTACAAGATCACGTGGGAATGCAAAAGTTTAACGCATGTGCAGCCATGTGCTATACTTTTTCAATGCCTAGGGAACACAACATTCTATTTGTATAAACGAATAGTGGTGCCAAACCAAATTGGGGTGTTCCTGCAAATAGCTACCAAAGAGGAAAGAGGAGAGTACGTTCTCTGATGCAGTTGTCCCCACAAGTACAGACATCCTATATACTAGTGGACAATAGAACCATTACACGGTTAATGGGATTACTATAAATTGTTGTATCCACTATTGTAACAACTAGTGGTGTGGGTTTTATTATTTAGTGTTCAAAACGTGTAATAGCTTTAAGTTTATCCTCATAGCTATACTTAGGTAAATCTGTATCAACCAACAACATTCTGCCAAGGATAGTTGTAATTCTTTGTGATTTAATCAATAAAGAATAACAGTTGAAAAATTACCTTTGACTCTATTTAAGTTACATGCTTGAATACTAAACTGTGTTTAATTGGTTAGTTAATTAAAAAAAATTGTATTCACCCCCCTACAAATACTCCCGTTGTTAATCAAGGGACCAACAACTGGTATCAAAGCTTCAGTCTTGATAATTTAATATCTTAGATCTGAATTCTCTCATGGCTGCATATTCAAATATAACTTACCTTGAAAATGGCTCATCCAATAGACCACCCAAATTTGATGAAGATGAGTATGAAACTTGGAAGGCAAGGTTCATGCTTCGCCAAGAGTCTATTGACCCACTCATGCCTGGTATTGCCACAGATGGTCCATTTATCCCAACTGAGACTATTGGTAGTATTCCAGCTACTGCTAACACTCCTGCCATTCCTGGCAGAGAGGTTATTCTAACTCCAGCAAAATGGGATGCTGAGGATAAATGTCTTGTTGGACTTGACCCTAATATCAGAACACTGTTAGCTATAACATTACCTAACCACTTGTTCAAACTGATTAAGGGAAAACTGAATGCTAAGCTTATGTTTGACTATCTAGATGTTACTTATGAAGGCATGGATGAGGTTAGGCAGAACAAGATTATTTCTTTGAAAAGGGAGTATGAAATGTTGTTTGCCTATAAGAATGATGTAGTGACCCGAACTTTTCCATGTTTATATATATTAATTGAGATTGATATTTACATGATTAAATGTTTCCAACATGTTAAGCAATCAAACTTGTTAAGACTTGATTAATTGAAATATGTTTCATATAGAAAATTGACCACCCAAGTTGACCGGTGATTCACGAACGTTAAAACTTGTAAAAACTATACGATGACATATATATGGTTTTATATATAGTTAACATGTTTTTATTATAAGTATGTATCTCATTAGGTATTTTAACAATGAGTTATATACATAAAAATCAGACTATTAATTTAAGAAACTCGAAAACGATATATATAACGATTATCGTTATAACAACGTCTTACTAGGTACATATGAATCATATTAAGATATTGATACACTTGGTTAATTATGTTAAATGATAAGTAAATATATTATTAAGTGTATTAACAATGAAATACATATGTAAAAATAAGACTACTAACTTAATGATTTCGAAACGAGACATATATGTAACGATTATCGTTGTAACGACATTTAACTGTATATACATCATACTGAGATATATTATATATCATAATATCATGATAATATAACAATTTAACATCTCATTTGTTATAATAAACAATGGGTTAACAACATTCAACAAGATCGTTAACCTAAAGGTTTCAAAACAACATTTACATGTAACGACTAACGATGACTTAACGACTCAGTTAAAATGTATATACATGTAGTGTTTTAATATGTATTCATACACTTTTGAAAGACTTCAAGACACTTATCAAAATACTTCTACTTAACAAAAATGCTTACAATTACATCCTCGTTCAGTTTCATCAACAATTCTACTCGTATGCACCCGTATTCGTACTCGTACAATACACAGCTTTTAGATGTATGTACTATTGGTATATACACTCCAATGATCAGCTCTTAGAAGCCCATGTGAGTCACCTAACACATGTGGGAACCATCATTTGGCAACTAGCATGAAATATCTCATAAAATTACAAAAATATGAGTAATCATTCATGACTTATTTACATGAAAACAAAATTACATATCCTTTATATCTAATCCATACACCAACGACCAAAAACACCTACAAACACTTTCATTCTTCAATTTTCTTCATCTAATTGATCTCTCTCAAGTTCTATCTTCAAGTTCTAAGTGTTCTTCATATATTTTACAAGTTCTAGTTACAAAAAATCAAGAATACTTTCAAGTTTGCTAGCTCACTTCCAATCTTGTAAGGTGATCATCCAACCTCAAGAAATCTTTGTTTCTTACAGTAGGTTATCATTCTAATACAAGGTAATAATCATATTCAAACTTTGCCTCAATTTCTATAACTATAACAATCTTATTTCAAGTGATGATCTTACTTGAACTTGTTTTCTTGTCATGATTCTGCTTCAAGAACTTCGAGCCATCCAAGGATCCGTTGAAGCTAGATCCATTTTTCTCTTTTCCAGTAGGTTTATCCAAGGAACTTAAGGTAGTAATGATGTTCATAACATCGTTCGATTCATACATATAAAGCTATCTTATTCGAAGGTTTAAACTTGTAATCACTAGAACATAGTTTAGTTAATTCTAAACTTGTTCGCAAACAAAAGTTAATCCTTCTAACTTGACTTTTAAAATCAACTAAACACATGTTCTATATCTATATGATATGCTAACTTAATGATTTAAAACCTGGAAACACGAAAAACACCGTAAAACCGGATTTACGCCGTCGTAGTAACACCGCGGGCTGTTTTGGGTTAGTTAATTAAAAAGTATGATAAACTTTGATTTAAAAGTTGTTATTCTGAGAAAATGATTTTTATTATGAACATGAAACTATATCCAAAAATTATGGTTAAACTCAAAGTGGAAGTATGTTTTCTAAAATGGTCATCTAGACGTCGTTCTTTCAACTGAAATGACTACCTTTACAAAAACGACTTGTAACTTATTTTTCTGACTATAAACGTATACTTTTATGTTTAGATTCATAAAATAGAGTTTAATATGAAACCATAGCAATTTGATTCACTCAAAACGGATTTAAAATGAAGAAGTTATGGGTAAAACAAGATTGGATAATTTTTCTCATTTTAGCTACGTGAAAATTGGTAACAAATCTATTCCAACCATAACTTAATCAACTTGTATTGTATATTATGTAATCTTGAGATACCATAGACACGTATACAATGTTTCGACCTATCATGTCGACACATCTATTTATATTTCGGAACAACCATAGACACTCTATATGTGAATGTTGGAGTTAGCTATACAGGGTTGAGGTTGATTCCAAAATATATATAGTTTGAGTTGTGATCAATACTGAGATACGTATACACTGGGTCATGGATTGATTCAAGATATTATTTATCGATTTATTTCTGTACATCTAACTGTGGACAACTAGTTGTAGGTTACTAACGAGGACAGCTGACTTAATAAACTTAAAACATCAAAATATATTAAAAGTGTTGTAAATATATTTTGAACATACTTTGATATATATGTATATATTGTTATAGGTTCGTGAATCAACCAGTGGCCAAGTCTTACTTCCCGACGAAGTAAAAATCTGTGAAAGTGAGTTATAGTCCCACTTTTAAAATCTAATATTTTTGGGATGAGAATACATGCAGGTTTTATAAATGATTTACAAAATAGACACAAGTACGTGAAACTACATTCTATGGTTGAATTATCGAAATCGAATATGCCCCTTTTTATTAAGTCTGGTAATCTAAGAATTAGGGAACAGACACCCTAATTGACGCGAATCCTAAAGATAGATCTATTTGGCCTAACAAACCCCATCCAAAGTACCGGATGCTTTAGTACTTCGAAATTTATATCATATCCGAAGGGTGTCCCGGAATGATGGGGATATTCTTATATATGCATCTTGTTAATGTCGGTTACCAGGTGTTCACCATATGAATGATTTTTATCTCTATGTATGGGATGTGTATTGAAATATGAAATCTTGTGGTCTATTATTATGATTTGATATATATAGGTTAAACCTATAAGTCACCAACATTTTTGTTGACGTTTTAAGCATGTTTATTCTCAGGTGATTATTAAGAGCTTCCGCTGTCGCATACTTAAATAAGGACGAGATTTGGAGTCCATGCTTGTATGATATTGTGTAAAAACTGCATTCAAGAAACTTATTTTGTTGTAACATATTTGTATTGTAAACCATTATGTAATGGTCGTGTGTAAACAGAATATTTTAGATTATCATTATTTGATAATCTACGTAAAGCTTTTTAAACCTTTATTGATGAAATAAAGGTTATGGTTTGTTTTAAAATGAATACAGTCTTTGAAAAACGTCTCATATAGAGGTCAAAACCTCGCAACGAAATCAATTAATATGGAACGTTTTTAATCAATAAGAACGGGACATTTCAGTTGGTATCAGAGCGTTGGTCTTAGAGGAACAGAATTTTTCATTAGTGTGTCTTATCGAGTTTGTTAGGATGCATTATTGAGTCTGGACTTCGACCGTGTTTACTTGAAAAATGATTGCTTAACAAATTTTGTTGGAAACTATATATTTTTAACATGTGAATATTATGTGATATATTAATCTCTTAACGCGTTTGATATTATGTGATAGATGTCTACCTCTAGAACAAGTCCCATTGACTCACCTAATAATAATGAAGAGTCAAATGTAAATTGGAATGATTCGTGGACTGATTCACAAGTTCCCGAAGAGGAACCGGAAGAAGAGTCGGAACCGGAAGAAGAATCGGAACCGGAAGAAGAATCGGAACCGGATGAAGAAGTAGAACCGGTGGGGGGAAATAATAAAACGGTTAAGTAAAAGAAAATCATCAACCAACCGATCAAGGTTAATTATGGTCAATGGTGTTTCCGCCAAGGAAGCAAAATATTGGGAGGATTACCAATTCTCCGATGAATCGGATTCCGACGAGAATTCCGATGATGTTATAGTAATTACCCCAACTGAATTTAAAAAGGCAAAAGAAAATAATAAGGGAAAGGTCATAAAAATAGAGAAATCTAATTCCAACCCCGATGAACTTTATATGTATCGTCAACCCCCGAAGTCCTTAAGTTGTAACAATGACCCGGGAACCTCTAAACCACCAGGTTTTTCTAAACCAATGTGGACAACGACGGCTCGTATTAGGGGAACATCATATATCCCTAGAAACTTGGCAAAACGAACCAAAACCGAACAAGAAGAAATGAGCTAGTCGGAATAAGATAGTTATATTCGTGTGGTGTAATATATGTAATATAGTGTGCTTATGCTTTATGATATATGTAAAAATTGCTTGTATTAATAAGTATTTTTTTTTATGAATCTAACTCTTGTCTATTTTACAGTATAAAAACACAAAATGGATAGACAACCCAATATTTTAAGAGACCTACCCGGAGACATGATTGATGAAATCTTGTCTAGAGTCGGTCAGAATTCTTCGGCACAACTATTTAAGGCGGGATCAGTTTGTAAGACATTCGAAGAACGTTCCAAGAATGCCTTGGTTTATAAAAGGCTTTCGTTCGAAAGATGGGGGATATCACATTGGGAAATCCATAAGTTACGATGTGTTTACTTTGACGCATATATTGCGGGGAACCCAAATGCTATTTTACACAATGGGTTAAGAAATTATTTTGACTCAATATATCTGAATATTGGACTTCGTGATTTAGAAAAAGCAGCTAACATGCAACATAAAGAAGCATGTTATGCTTACGGATTAGTAATGTTCGCTTCTCACCAAAGTGAGAACAAGAACATCGGGCTACAACTATTAAACAAAACGTTTCCACAAGTGACGGAGTCGGTAATTGGGGTAAGAAATGAGGTTTTTAGATTATTACGGGACTGTTGGACATTACGTAACCCTCGTGCCTTTGATGACGTTACAACACGATGTCTTATCAACGGCCATAACGGTTATGTTCCACAAGACCAAGGATGGGAAGTAATCCTAGTAAAACCAGAATGCATTGACTTATTTCTGGACGTATGAATTACGTGTCTTTATTGCCTTTGCTGAACGACTTGTGTACTAGCTAGAATTATCTTCACAACCATCTTGTATCAAATTTATTGTGTGCTATATTTCATGCTATATGTAAAATAAGCGGTGTTGTAAGTTTGTAAAATATTGTGTAAAAGTTTGAACGCGAAATATTATTATAATCAGTTTTTCATATAGAATTGTAGTAGTTGAATTGTATATTAGCTACTAAGTATGAACTTAACGGGTAGGTACTACCCGAATTTAAACTTATAAAACGCTAATATGAAGAAAAAGCTTTTATAAATGAGTTCATATTATGCTACAAAATACTATTGACTACTCTTAATATTCTGTATGATTAACTTGTTCCATTTGACTATTTTGAAGGAAATGGCACCGACTACTCGACACACCGTGAATATGAATGAAGAGGAATTCCGTACTTTTCTAGCTTCAAACATAGCCGCAGTACAGGCTGCGCTACATACCAACAATAACCTTGGATCTAGCAGTACAGGAAATCGTGTAGGATGCACCTACAAAGAATTCACTGCCTGCAAACCTTTGGAATTTGATGGAACCGAAGGACCGATCGGATTGAAACGATGGACCGAGAAGGTCGAATCGGTGTTTGCCATAAGTAAGTGTACTGAAGAGGACAAAGTGAAGTACGCTACGCATACCTTCACAGGTTCTGCATTAACATGGTGGAATACCTATCTAGAGCAAGTGGGACAAGACGATGCGTACGCACTACCGTGGTCAGCATTCAAGCACTTGATGAACGAGAAGTACCGTCCCAGAACCGAGGTCAATAAGCTCAAGACAGAACTTAGAGGGTTACGAACCCAAGGATTTGATATTACCACGTACGAAAGACGATTCACAGAATTATGCCTATTGTGTCCGGGAGCGTTCGAAGATGAGGAAGAGAAGATCGACGCAACAGGCATGTAGAATGGCTCACAAACTAGTGAACCAGATTGAAGAAAGAATTAAAGAACAGACTGCTGAAGAGGCCAATGTGAAGCAAGTCAAAAGAAAGTGGGAGGAAAACGGTGATAAGAATCACCAATACAACAACAACAGTAATTACAACAATAATCGCAACAATTATCCCAACAATCGCAACATCAATCGCAACTACAACAAATGGCCCAACAACAACAACAACAACAACAACAACAACAACAACAACAACAGCAACTACAACAATCATCCCAATAACAATAACAACCTCAACAACAACAACAATCAGAAGCAGCTATGCCAAAGGTGTGAAAAGTATCACTCGGGGTTCTGCACCAAATTTTGCAACAAGTGTAAAAGAAATGGTCATAGCGCGGCAAAGTGTGAGGTCTACGGACCAGGGGTTAATAGAACGAAAGGAACAAATGGTGTCAGAACGAATAATGGCGGAGCAAGTAGTGTCGGAGCAAGTTATGCCAATGTAGTTTGTTATAAATGTGGAAAACCGGGCCACATTATTAGAAATTGCCCGAACCAGGAGAACACGAATGGACAAGGCCGCGGAAGAGTTTTCAATATTAATGCGTCAGAGGCACAGGAAGACCCGGAGCTTGTTACGGGTACGTTTCTTATTGATAATAAATCTGCTTACGTTTTATTTGATTCGGGTGCGGATAGAAGCTATATGAGTAGAGATTTTTGTGCTAAATTAAGTTGTCCATTGACGCCTTTGGATAGTAAATTTTTACTCCAATTAGCAAATGGTAAATTAATTTCAGCAGATAATATATGTCGGAATCGAGAAATTAAACTGGTTAGCGAAACATTTAAGATTGATTTGATACCAGTAGAGTTAGGGAGTTTTGATGTGATAATCGGTATGGACTGGTTAAAAGAAGTGAAAGCAGAGATCGTTTGTTACAAAAATGCAATTCGCATTATACGAGAAAAAGGAAAACCCTTAATGGTGTACGGAGAAAAGGGCAACACGAAGCTACATCTTATTAGTAATTTGAAGGCACAAAAACTAATAAGAAAAGGTTGCTATGCTGTTCTAGCACACATCGAGAAAGTACAAACTGAAGAAAAGAGCATCAATGATGTTCCCGTCGCAAAAGAATTTCCCGATGTATTTCTGAAAGAATTACCGGGATTACCCCCACATCGATCCGTTGAATTTCAAATAGATCTTGTACCAGGAGCTGCACCAATAGCTCGTGCTCCTTACAGACTCGCACCCAACGAGATGAAAGAACTGCAAAGCCAATTACAAGAACTTTTAGAGCGTGGTTTCATTCGACCAAGCACATCACCGTGGGGAGCTCCTGTTTTGTTTGTCAAGAAGAAAGATGGTACATTCAGGTTGTGTATCGAATACCGAGAGTTGAACAAACTTACCATCAAGAACCGCTACCCACTACCGAGAATCGACGACTTATTTGATCAACTACAAGGCTCGTCTGTTTATTCAAAGATTGACTTACGTTCCGAGTATCATCAAATGCGGGTGAAAGAAGATGATATTCCAAAGACTGCTTTCAGAACACGTTACGGTCATTACGAGTTTATGGTCATGCTGTTTGGTTTAACTAATGCACCAGCTGTGTTCATGGACCTTATGAACCGAGTGTGTGGACCATACCTTGACAAGTTTGTCATTGTTTTCATTGATGACATACTTATTTACTCAAAGAATGACCAAGAACACGGTGAACATTTGAGAAAGGTGTTAGAAGTATTGAGGAAGGAAGAATTGTACGCTAAGTTTTCAAAGTGTGCATTTTGGTTGGAAGAAGTTCAATTCCTCGGTCACATAGTGAACAAAGAAAGTATTAAGGTGGATCCGGCAAAGATAGAAACTGTTGAAAAGTGGGAAACCCCGAAAACTCCGAAACACATACGCCAATTTTTAGGACTAGCTGGTTACTACAGAAGGTTCATCCAAGACTTTTCCAGAATAGCAAAACCCTTGACTGCATTAACGCATAAAGGGAAGAAATTTGAATGGAAGGATGAACAAGAGAAAGCGTTTCAGTTATTGAATAAAAAGCTAACTACGGCACCTATATTGTCATTGCCTAAAGGGAATGATGATTTTGTGATTTATTGTGACGCATCAAAGTAAGGTCTCGGTTGTGTATTAATGCAACGAATGAAGGTGATTGCTTATGCCTCTAGACAATTGAAGATTCACGAGCAAAATTATACGACGCATGATTTGGAATTAGGCGCGGCTGTTTTTGCATTAAAGACTTGGAGGCACTACTTATATGGGGTCAAAAGTATTATATATACCAACCACAAAAGTCTTCAACACATATTTAATCAGAAACAACTGAATATGAGGCAGCGTAGGTGGATTGAATTGTTGAATGATTACGACTTTGAGATTCGTTACCACCCGGGGAAGGCAAATGTGGTAGCCGATGCCTTGAGCAGGAAGGACAGAGAACCCATTCTAGTAAAATCTATGAATATAATGATTCATAATAACCTTACTACACAAATAAAGGAGGCGCAACAAGGAGTTTTAAAAGAGGGAAATTTAAAGGATGAAATACCCAAAGGATCGGAGAAGCATCTTAATATTCGGAAAGACGGAACCCGATATAGGGCTGAAAGGATTTGGGTACCAAAATTTGGAGATATGAGAGAAATGGTACTTAGAGAAGCTCATAAAACCAGATACTCAATACATCCTGGAACGGGGAAGATGACAAGGATCTCAAGAAATATTTTTGGTGGCCGGGTATGAAAGCCGATGTTGCTAAATACGTAGGAGAATGTTTGACCTGTTCTAAGGTCAAAGCTGAGCATCAGAAACCATCAGGTCTACTTCAACAACCCGAAATCCCGGAATGGAAATGGGAAAACATTACCATGGATTTCATCACTAAATTGCCAAGGACTGCAAGTAGTTTTGATACTATTTGGGTAATAGTTGATCGTCTCACCAAATCAGCACACTTCCTGCCAATAAGAGAAGATGACAAGATGGAGAAGTTAGCACGACTGTATTTGAAGGAAGTCGTCTCCAGACATGGAATACCAATCTCTATTATCTCTGATAGGGATGGCAGATTTATTTCAAGATTCTGGCAGACATTACAGCAAGCATTAGGAACTCGTCTAGACATGAGTCCAGCCTATCATCCACAAACTGATGGGCAGAGCGAAAGGACGATACAAACGCTTGAAGACATGCTACGAGCATGTGTTATTGATTTCGGAAACAGTTGGGATCGACATCTACCGTTAGCATAATTTTCCTACAACAACAGCTACCATTCAAGCATTGAGATGGCGCCGTTTGAAGCACTTTATGGTAGAAAGTGCAGGTCTCCGATTTGTTGGAGTGAAGTGGGGGATAGACAGATTACGGGTCCGGAGATTATACAAGAAACTACCGAGAAGATCATCCAAATTCAACAACGGTTGAAAACCGCCCAAAGTCGACAAAAGAGCTACGCTGACATTAAAAGAAAAGATATAGAATTTGAAATTGGAGAGATGGTCATGCTTAAAGTTGCACCTTGGAAAGGCGTTGTTCGATTTGGTAAACGAGGGAAATTAAATCCAAGGTATATTGGACCATTCAAGATTATTGATCGTGTCGGACCAGTAGCTTACCGACTTGAGCTACCTCAACAACTCGCGGCTGTACATAACACTTTTCACGTCTCGAATTTGAAGAAATGTTTTGCTAAAGAAGATCTCACTATTCTGTTAGATGAAATCTAAATCAACGAAAAACTTCAATTCATCGAAGAACCCGTCGAAATAATGGATCGTGAGGTTAAAAGACTTAAGCAAAACAAAATACCAGTTGTTAAGGTGTGATGGAATGCTCGTAGAGGACCCGAGTTCACCTGGGAGCGTGAAGATCAGATGAAGAAGAAATACCCGCATCTATTTCCAGAAGATTCGTCAACACCTTCAACAGCTTAAAACTTCGGGACGAAATTTATTTAACGGGTAGGTACTGTAGTGACCCGAACCTTTCCATGTTTATATATATTAATTGAGATTGATATTTACATGATTAAATGTTTCCAACATGTTAAGCAATCAAACTTGTTAAGACTTGATTAATTGAAATATGTTTCATATAGACAATTGACCACCCAAGTTGACCGGTGATTCACGAACGTTAAAACTTGTAAAAACTATACGATGACATATATATGGTTATATATATAGTTAACATGTTTTTATTATAAGTATGTATCTCATTAGGTATTTTAACAATGAGTTATATACATAAAAATGAGACTATTAATTTAAGAAACTCGAAAACGATATATATAACGATTATCGTTATAACAACGTCTTACTAGGTACATATGAATCATATTAAGATATTGATACACTTGGTTAATTATGTTAAATGATAAGTAAATATATTATTAAGTGTATTAACAATGAAATACATATGTAAAAATAAGACTACTAACTTAATGATTTCGAAACGAGACATATATGTAACGATTATCGTTGTAACGACATTTAACTGTATATACATCATACTGAGATATATTATATATCATAATATCATGATAATATAACAATTTAATAGCTCATTTGTTATAGTAAACAATGGGTTAACAACATTCAACAAGATCGTTAACCTAAAGGTTTCAAAACAACATTTACATGTAACGACTAACGATGACTTAACGACTCAGTTAAAATGTATATACATGTAGTGTTTTAATAAGTATTCATACACTTTTGAAAGACTTCAAGACACTTATCAAAATACTTCTACTTAACAAAAATGCTTACAATTACATCCTCGTTCAGTTTCATCAACAATTCTACTCGTATGCACCCGTATTCGTACTCGTACAATACACAGCTTTTAGATGTATGTACTATTGGTATATACACTCCAATGATCAGCTCTTAGCAGCCCATTTGAGTCACCTAACACATGTGGGAACCATCATTTGGCAACTAGCATGAAATATCTCATAAAATTACAAAAATATGAGTAATCATTCATGACTTATTTACATGAAAACAAAATTACATATCCTTTATATCTAATCCATACACCAACGACCAAAAACACCTACAAACACTTTAATTCTTCAATTTTCTTCATCTAATTGATCTCTCTCAAGTTCTATCTTCAAGTTCTAAGTGTTCTTCATATATTTTACAAGTTCTAGTTACATAAAATCAAGAATACTTTCAAGTTTGCTAGCTCACTTCCAATCTTGTAAGGTGATCATCCAACCTCAAGAAATCTTTGTTTCTTACAGTAGGTTATCATTCTAATACAAGGTAATAATCATATTCAAACTTTGGCTCAATTTCTATAACTATAACAATCTTATTTCAAGTGATGATCTTACTTGAACTTGTTTTCGTGTCATGATTCTGCTTCAAGAACTTCGAGCCATCCAAGGATCCGTTGAAGCTAGATCCATTTTTCTATTTTCCAGTAGGTTTATCCAAGGAACTTAAGGTAGTAATGATGTTCATAACATCATTCGATTCATACATATAAAGCTATCTTATTCGAAGGTTTAAACTTGTAATCACTAGAACATAGTTTAGTTAATTCTAAACTTGTTCGCAAACAAAAGTTAATCCTTCTAACTTGACTTTTAAAATCAACTAAACACATGTTCTATATCTATATGATATGCTAACTTAATGATTTAAAACCTGGAAACACGAAAAACACCGTAAAACCGGATTTACGCCGTCGTAGTAACACCGCGGGCTGTTTTGGGTTAGTTAATTAAAAACTATGATAAACTTTGATTTAAAAGTTGTTATTCTGAGAAAATTATTTTTATTATGAACATGAAACTATATCCAAAAATTATGGTTAAACTCAAAGTGGAAGTATGTTTTCTAAAATGGTCATCTAGACGTCGTTCTTTCGACTGAAATGACTACCTTTACAAAAACGACTTGTAACTTATTTTTCTGACTATAAACCTATACTTTTCTGTTTATATTCATAAAATATAGTTCAATATGAAACCATAGCAATTTGATTCACTCAAAACGGATTTAAAATGAAGAAGTTATGGGTAAAACAAGATTGGATAATTTTTTTCATTTTAGCTACGTGAAAATTGGTAACAAATCTATTCCAACCATAACTTAATCAACTTGTATTGTATATTATGTAATCTTAAGATACCATAGACACGTATACAATGTTTCGACCTATCATGTCGACACATCTATTTATATTTCGGAACAACCATAGACACTCTATATGTGAATGTTGGAGTTAGCTATACAGGGTTGAGGTTGATTCCAAAATATATATAGTTTGAGTTATGATCAATACTGAGATACGTATACACTGGGTCGTGGATTGATTCAAGATAATATTTATCGATTTATTTCTGTACATCTAACTGTGGACAACTAGTTGTAGGTTACTAACGAGGACAGCTGACTTAATAAACTTAAAACATCAAAATATATTAAAAGTGTTGTAAATATATTTTGAACATACTTTGATATATATGTATATATTGTTATAGGTTCGTGAATCAACCAGTGGCCAAGTCTTACTTCCCGACGAAGTAAAAATCTGTGAAAGTGAGTTATAGTCTCACTTTTAAAATCTAATATTTTTGGGATGAGAATACATGCAGGTTTTATAAATGATTTACAAAATAGACACAAGTACGTGAAACTACATTCTATGGTTGAATTATCGAAATCGAATATGCCCCTTTTTATTAAATCTGGTAATCTAAGAATTAGGGAACAGACACCCTAATTGACGCGAATCCTAAAGATAGATCTATTGGGCCTAACAAACCCCATCCAAAGTACCGGATGCTTTAGTACTTCGAAATTTATATCATATCCGAAGGGTGTCCCGGAATGATGGGGATATTCTTATATATGCATCTTGTTAATGTCGGTTACCAGGTGTTCAGCATATGAATGATTTTTATCTCTATGTTTGGGATGTGTATTGAAATATGAAATCTTGTGGTCTATTATTACGATTTGATATATATAGGTTAAACCTATAACTCACCAACATTTTTGTTGACGTTTTAAGCATGTTTATTCTCAGGTGATTATTAAGAGCTTCCGCTGTCGCATACTAAAATAAGGATGAGATTTGGAGTCCATGCTTGTATGATATTGTGTAAAAACTGCATTCAAGAAACTTATTTTGTTGTAACATATTTGTATTGTAAACCATTATGTAATGGTCGTGTGTAAACAGAATATTTTAGATTATCATTATTTGATAATCTACGTAAAGCTTTTTAAACCTTTATTGATGAAATAAAGGTTATGGTTTGTTTTAAAATGAATGCAGTCTTTGAAAAACGTCTCATATAGAGGTCAAAACCTCGCAACGAAATCAATTAATATGGAACGTTTTTAATCAATAAGAACGGGACATTTCAAATGAGACCCTTAAGCAAACCTTCATTAGGTTTAACTCCTTAGTTGCTGACCTGCTTACTTTGAAAATCACATATACTGATTTTGAACAAGTAAACAAATTCATTGACTCATTGTCTGCTAAATAGAAACCAGTGAGTGACCCTCTAAGAACCACCCAGACTTTAAAGAACTTTAACATGTCTTCCCTCTATGGTACACTTTGGAACCATGAGAACGCAGAAGCTAAACTTGAACTAAACTTGAAAGAAAACTTTAAGTCTGCCCCCACCACTTCAAAATCTTTTAAAACAGATGATACTGTTCTTATTGCTGCTGCTAAAAAGAAAGCTCAAAAGCCTTTACTGGTTCAAAAGTTGATAACAGAAGAAGATTCAGCTGAAGATGAGGTGGATAGTGGTACTGGGTATGAAGAAAGCAGTGGTGATGAAGATGATGTGGCAGGTTTTGTTGAAGGTATGACTTTGCTGGCTAGGCAGTTCAAAAGGTTTAATCGTAATAGAACCAGGAGTCTGATGATGGTGCTAGTTATGTTTCTGGTAAAAAGCTGTGTTTGATGGCAAATGAGGCCAAGGAGTCTGATGAGGATGATAATGGTAGTACATTTATGGCTGATATGAGGGAAGCTAATCTGAAAAAGGATTTACCTCAATGGAAATTTGAGATGATGTATAAGGTTGATAATTTTCGAACTTATACTGATGATGAAAAAGCTGAAATGTTTGACTACCTCAGAGTTGATCTATGCAGAGGCAGTAAACGTGAAGAAGTTTTAAAATCTGATAACAAATCTTTTAAATGAAAAACTTAAAGGTAAAAATGATGAAATTAAAATCTTGAAAGATGAAATTTCAAAACTTGAAAAACAAAATTTTTCTTTAAAGTCTCTTCACGTTAAGGCAGCAGAGGTCAAGAACCAGCTAAACGATCTCAAAAAGATTGTTACTTCCTGGTGTACATCTGCTCAACGCATAGCAAAATGTGTGAATGAGCAGGTGCTTACCCAAGTTGAAGCATTCTTTGCTGGTGACTATGCTGCTGCTGCTGCTATTGTAGAAGTTACTTACATGGACCCCATTCTCGAAACTGATCCTGAAGCTGTCTTGCCAAATACTTTTGCCAAGATAGTTATGGGTAAAAAGGTCTTAACAAATAAGTTTATCAGACCTACAGAGACCCCACCACCGTCTATGAAATAAATCTTGGAGGATGAACTAAAAGCCAAGGAAGCCTGTACTTCAATTGATGAAACTACTGATCCCTCAAGCATTTACTACATGACTCCAAAGGAAAGACGGATTAAAAGGGAAATCACTGAAAACAACTAAAGAAAGTCAAAAACAATTGATTCCCCTTCATGTTCAAATTCCACCAATGCTGAGCCAGCTGATGAAAATTGTACTGGTCAACCAGTAGCTGCTGACAAGCCAGCAAAATGCAATACTGGCAAATCAAAGGCAGCAATCAAGATTCACATGAATCGTCCGACATCAGCTGACGGGTCAGTAACTTCCCACACTGGCTCGTCGAACAACAAAGGCAAAGCAGTATACCATGATTATGGTACTGGTTCCAAAATGAAAGCTGTTCTTAAGGGAAAAGCTAAAGTGAACCAAATTGTGGAATCATGTGCTGAGTCATCTATCACTGAGATAATGACTGACAAGCTTGACCAGCTCATAGCTGCCATATCTGAAAGTAGACCCGATCTTACTGCACCCATTTACTCAGTGTATGACCAGTCACCGGTACCAAATGTGAGAAAATGCTACAAGTGTGACAGCAAGTTCTACTTAGCCAACCGGTGTACTCTAACCCTAACCCCATCTGCTGCTGCCTCTTCAAGCAAACCAGCAGATGGGAAAAGATCATCAAAGATGACCCTTCCATAACCCATCCTTGGATGAGTTCCCAAAAAGAACTAATCTCTTAGCTACTGTACAGGGCATTCAAAACAAGCAAATCTGGTATCTCGATAGTGGTTGTTCGAGACATATGATCAGATGTAAGTCCCTGCTGATGGACTATAAAGAAAAGGAAGGTCCAGTTGTATCATATGGAGATAATTTGTTGGGTTACACAAAGGGTTTTGGTACTTTAACAAATGAGAATGTTACATTTTCAAATGTAGCATATGTCGTTGAGCTTAAACATAATCTACTTAGCATAAGCCAACTGACAAGCAAAAGTAAGATAGTCCAGTTTAGAAGGAAGATTGGCACTATTTTTGATAAGACAGGGAAGCCACTGTTGACAACAAAAAGACATGAGAACATGTATCAAATTGACATGAACACAGCAGTCACAACAACTGATACTTGTTTTTATTCAAAGGCAGCAGACAACCTTAAGTGGTTATGGCACAAGAGACTCTCACATCTTAGCTTCAAAGATATTCATAAGTTATCTAGTAAAAGTTTGGTGTCTGGGCTACCCACAATGTCTTATGTGAAGGACAGATTGTGTCCTGGTTGTGAAAAAGGGAAGCATCACCATGCCTCATTCAAGTCAAAGAAGATTTCATCTGTTGAGAAACCATTTCACCTACTTTATATGGATATTTTTGGTCCTGTTAATATAGCCAGCTGTAGTAGGAAGAAGTATACACTGGTGATTGTTGATGAATATTCCAGATATACTTGGGTATTCTTTTTGAAGCAAAAGAGTGAAGCTGCTGATGAAATCATGAATTTTATCAAAAGAATGGAACTACTGAATGGGCAACTGGTGAAGCAGCTTAGAAGTGATCATGGTACAGAATTCAGAAATGCTACTTTGGAAGAATTTTGTGCTGACAAAGGTATTTCACAGAACTTTTCTACTGTGAGAATACCTCAACAGAATGGTGTTGCAGAAAGAAGAAATATAACTCTCATTGAAGTAGAAAAATCTATGTTGGCTGAGTCTGGGCTGAAAAATTCATATTGGGCAGAAGCTGTGAACACTGCATGTTTTACCCAGAATAGATCTTTAATAGTGAAAAGACATCAGAAAATTTCTTATGAAGTTCTCAAAGGCAGAAGACCCTCAATTTCATTTCTTCATGTATTTGGCACTCCCTGTTTCATTCTAAACAATAGGGATCAGCTAGGAAAGTTTGATGCTAAGGCTGATGAAGGTATATTTTTAGGATATTCCAACATGTCAAAGGCATACAGGGTCTTCAATAAAAGAAGGGGCTGTTTTGAAAAATCCATTAATGTTACATTTGATGAAACTGCCCCTACTTCATCTTCTGGTCAAGAAGACGAGGACTTACTATTTGAAGAGCCTACTCAGCAAGCTCTTGATGATGAAGAAGAACCAGTAGCAAATCCCTCTCCAATCCAAGTTGCTAGGTTCTCTGATGATGAGATGGAACACTTTGTTCCATCTGTGTCTAAACCAGGTGGACCTACTGGCTCTACTGAGGTTTTACAACTTGAGCATAGGTCTACTGGTTCTGAATGATCTCAAGCTGGTACTGGTTACACTCATAATGAATAGTTGTCTCCCGCTACTGCTCATTCCTCTGAGCCAGCTGATGATCAAGATGTTATGTGTTCCACAACAAGCTCACCTGTTCATAACACTATATGGACAAAGGAGCATCCAATTGAACAAGTTATTGGTAATCTGGCAAGCGATGTTAAAACAAGAAAACATGCAACCAGAAACTTTTGTATGCATGTAAACTTTGTGTCTACCATTGAACCTACATGTACTGATGAAGCAATCAAAGATCCAAGCTGGGTAGGAGCTATGCAAGGAGAGATCTCCCAGTTTAGTAGGAATAAGGTATGGACATTGGTACCTAAATCTGATGATGAAACTAAAAAGATCATTGATACCAAGTGGGTTTTCAAAAACAAGATGGATAAAGATGGGATTGTGATCAGAAACAAAGCTAGATTGGTAGCTCAGGGTTTCAAACAGGAAGAAGGATTGGATTATAGAGAGACATATGCACCAGTGGCTAGGATGGAAGCTATCAGATTGTTCTTGGCATATGCTGCTAAGATGAACTTTAGGGTATTCCAGATGGATGTTTGTGACGACCCAGAAATTTCCGACCAAATTTAAACTTTAATCTTTATATTATTCCGACACGATAAGCAAAGTTTGTTAAGTTAAATCTCAAGAATTTTAAACTGTGTTCATACATTCATTATAACCTCGACCAAATTCCGACGATTCACGAACCGTTATATATAAATAGATATGTATATGAATATATATTATAACTTGAGAATATTAAAAAAGTATTAAACGTATAATACTTTACACGAACGTATTTGTTTCAATATGATTTTTGACGAAATTAAAAAAGATATATTAAATGATTGAATTATCAGAAACATTGAATTATGATTACAAGTCTCTGTTGAGAGGTCCACTATGATTTGAGAAAATCTATTCCTCTTAACGATATTCAGAATAATTTGTAAAGCTATTTATAAATAAAAACAAAAAGTGTCATTTACGAAAGTTAGACAAAAGTTAGTGGAGAATTGGTTTCCATAATATTCTATTAATCTATTTTCAAACGTACAAAGACGTTTTCAGTTTAAAAAGAACTTTATTATTAAAACGTATATAACTTTTATAAATATCTAGAATCACTTTTGACAACCCATTACTTAACCAGTATAATAAATATAACGATATTAAAAAAGATATATTAAATTCTCGTGAGGTCAATCTAGTATTTATCATCTCCGTTGTGTCTACGTACTTTCCTGCAATATTGAATCTCAATATTGATACATTCGTGAATCAGAGGCCAACCTTGCACTTGTTAAATGATGTTATATGTATTTTTACTACGAAATACAGTATTGTGAGTTTCATTTGCTCCCTTTTATATATATTTTTGGGACTGAGAATACATGCGCTGTTTTTATAAATGTTTTACGAAATAGGCACAAGTACTAAAACTAATTCTACGTGGGTTTAAACCAGAAATATACCCTTAGCTTGGTAACATTAAACTACTTGTCTATGTACGGTAGGCGCGAATCCTAAAGATAGATCTATTGGGCCTGACAAACCCCATCCTGACTATGGGATGTTTTAGTACTTCGAGGTTATTTTAAACACACCTGATCTGGTGTACTTCAGAGGGTAAAATATGAACGTTAATGCTTGTTACCGGGTGCCTACAACTTATAGAATACTTTTATACACTTGCGAGTGTACATATATTTATAAACGGAAATCTTGTGGTCTATTAATATATTGAAATGATTGTTATGATAAACCTATGAACTCACCAACCTTTTAGTTGACAGTTTAAAGCATGTTTATTCTCAGGTATTAAAGAAATCTTCCGCTGTGCATTA
This sequence comes from Rutidosis leptorrhynchoides, assembly GCF_046630445.1. Classification (NCBI taxonomy): domain Eukaryota; kingdom Viridiplantae; phylum Streptophyta; class Magnoliopsida; order Asterales; family Asteraceae; genus Rutidosis; species Rutidosis leptorrhynchoides. The sequence goes on from NC_092334.1 coordinate 196,791,142, forward strand.
GCTCATTTTAAGGATATTACTTGGAGTCATTCATGGCATATTTTGAAAGACGTTGCATTCGAGTCATTGAGTTCATCAAGATTATTATTAAGCCAATTATAGTTGGATGTATTATGAAATGGTGTGCATGCCGTCAACTTTTGTTGTAAAGAAAGTTTGTCTTTTAAAAACGAATGCAATGATTGTAAAATGTATCATATAGAGGTCAAATACCTCGCGATGTAATCAACTATTGTGAATCGTTTATAATGTATATGAATGGGTCCTTTCAGTTGGTATCAGAGCGGTGGTCTTAGCGAACCAGGTCTGCATTAGTGTGTCTAACTGATAGTCGTTAGGATGCATTAGTGAGTCTGGACTTCGACCGTGCCTGCATTTCAAAAGTTTTGGTCATCATTCTTGTTGAAAATTACCTGCTTATCATTCTTAGTCTAGACACATCTTATTGCATTGATTGCATGAATAGTATATAGACAAAATTCTTATCTTAGCGTATCTGCTAATTCATATCTTAGCGTATCCGTTACTGTAAACTTTGCCTGACATATTCCGTAAATTCCTCCGTAATCTACGAAACCTTTTGCTCTATAAAATTAGAATACCACCCGATAGCCGGAAAATCATTTCATATCGAAAAATTATTTATTCAATCGTACGAAATGGAATTCGTCATTAGTTCAAGTCCCTCGGATTCCGAAATGGAATCCCACTCAAGTTCCGAAAGCAGTGTGACCGGAATGGATCAACCAATTAGTCATCATCTATTCTGGATGAATTGGGGATGGGTTCGTAGCCTCCTTAATCATTAGAGATAAGAAGAAGGTGATCCCTTCCATCTACCACATTGCCCTATTGGCGAAGAACCTGAAGCACTTACCGGTGAACCTATCCGAAACACCATTTTCTCTCTTATTTCTAGAGTATCTCGTCACGATTACATACTACACCAAATTCTAGATTTTATTTATCCGCTCGTCCGAATCGACAATCACCCCGGTGTAATAGAAGAAGTCAACGAGCTTCGCGCTCGGGTAGTGGCTTTGGAGAATATGGTGCAAAGGTTACAAACACCAGCAGCAGCACCAGCAGCATAAACAGTACCACCATCAGCAACACCAACAGTACCATCACCACCACCAACAACAACATCCACATCCCACACCGCAACATCACAATCTGTATCTCAAACATCAACGTCATACGCCCTATAAATATCCAGGAATATCAACAACAACAAACGATGAAGTATTAATTCATAAACTTCATTGAAGAGATATTTCTGTGGCAGTTATGTAATCTCCAAAATCTTAGAGATTATTTAATTCTGACCGTAAATCGGATGAGTGAACAGGGATGGTAGAGTAGAAACTTTGATCGAAAATGGTGTACGATTTACAAGCTAGAATTGTTTTACCAACAGCATCAACAGGACCGTAGCATCATCAACACAGTCAGTACCGTCAGTATCGTCAGAATCAACAGCACCTGTAACATCACAAACTCTGTCAGTTCCAGAATCATTGTGGACATCATTACGAATCAACAACAAATATATTGTATCAACGAGTTATGAAGCATTAACTCATTTCCAATCGAAAGATTTATATGTATATTTTATATGTATAAATTTTTAAACCATAATAAATCTTCCCGTACTAAGCTATTATGTGTGAATCTTAACTACTCAGTTAATTCATATTACAAATATGCAATGATGTACGTCCTTCGTTCGCAACTTAACCATCGTTAATTACAATCTCTATCTCAATTCAATAAAAATCCAATTCATAATAAATCAAGTGTACTATTCGAATATATGTTTGATTTTACACTTTCATCATCGATGTACTCGAAACTTTTCAAATAACATCATTCGTACCTTGCGAAGTTCACAAGAATTTCACGAAAACCAACAAATAACAAAGTAATGATTCATAATTTCAATATTATTGAAGAAATACTTATGCAAATTATAAAGTTTTAGGGATTACTCAATTCTAGTTCCAACCATAAAACAAATGAGTTTAATTTAATATTAACTCATTAAATCTATATTACATCTAAAGAAAATATACACATATATTTTCATAAAGACTGTAATAAACTTCTTTTGTACAAACTATTAATTGTGAAAAATTTTTAACGGGTAGGTAATACCCGAGAGATATATAAATTCACAATTAATATATTACATTTCTCAAAACTGATTCAGCAATCATCAACTATACTCCCGACTTTCACAACAATATCCATTCTTTCATATAAATCAAAACAATCATACTCATTCAAATTCAATTACATATTCTTATTTTGAAATCGTATAATTCAATTCGAAATATAACCAGTATCATCACTCTTAGATTCCTATATCTTTGAAAGCTATACTTTGACTTCAAAACTGTGTTAGAACATCATATGTATTAACGATTACAATATGTGCTCAAACCCTTCGAAATTCCTGAAGACACTTCAACTAAGGAACAATCGAGATGATGATCCAACCACATGTTACCCACAGTTATACACCTGAAAAACTCTCAAAACCCAAGTCATAGTTCGACACATATCCGTGTTAGACCCTTTGGCATTTACTAGCTAAAATAACTTTTCAATTCCGTTTCAAAATAGACAGTTTTGTCACAGCTCCAGCAAGTCAACTTCGACTTCTCAATCAAAACAGTCTTATTATAACCTCGACAGATACGTTGCCCTTTCGCCAATGTTACCGAGGAATCGTTTATATTCACCACATTAGCAATAAACTTACCAACAACTTCACTGATCTTTGACTTTAAAAAAAATCATTATAATTATCGAAACCCTATCATATACTCATTCGTACCTTATAACAAGAATTGCCATACCAATTATTGAGAATCAGCAATCAGTATTTTGAAACCTCGCAGCATGTCTACATCAACAATTACATATACACACAACGTCTACCTCCAAGACTTACATTCTTTGAATGAGAAATTTCTGAAAAACACCCTAAACTGCGAACCAGTTCTCGAAATTTTGTAAAATGCTGATGAAGCAGCAAAAATTGTAAACGACCTTAACAGTAAAAAGTTAGATGATAAAGGATAGTATATTGGCAAAGCTCAGAAAAAGAGAAGCTTTGAAACTGGAAAACGGATTGAGCAAGATGAAGCAGGCTGTGGACAAATCACAAAGGGTGAACCTGCCTTCAAAGAATCCAAATGATTTAGTACTTGCTGAAGTCATTAACGAATACCTTGCTCCTGACTCTAAACCCCTGCGGACAATATCCTTCATCATCCTCTGATATTAGACATTCTAAGATATCACCGTATCTTTCATTATAAATATCATCCATACTTCTGAAGATATTTTTATAATTATTCTTATCTGAAATCATTTACCTCTTCGCGCTATCTGTATTATATCATAAAAGAAACTATTTTAGTTTCTAAATTCTGAAACATTCAAGTTTAAAATAGGAATATTCTTGAAGAAGTGTTGGGAGCTGAAGAATGAGTTAGTATAATATAATGATACTTGATCAATGTGATTATATTACAGTAATTCATGCTGAGTTTCTAAATGGAACATGATGATTCACAGATCATAACTTCATCATGTGCTATGTTACACGACTCTTGTATTCTCTTTGATCTCTAAATATCAAGAACATTAACAATGTTCATTCCAAAATTTATATCTGCGAATTCTGGACCATTACAAGCGGTGCTTAATCGCAAGAAGAAGAAACGAAAGGACAAAGCCTCGAACTAGAAATGGGAGTATAAATCATAGAAAATAGAAGAGAGCATTAACTGTGAATGACAATGATTATAGAAGAAGCAAGGACTTTGAAATATAAGGGAAGATATAAAACCCAATAACAACCCAGAAATCACAAATCGTATATATCAATGCATATAGCAATATAAAGACACGTGAGAACTAAAAACACTATAAAACCAAGAGTATAGTAGAAGTAAATAGATTCTTCCGGAGGCAGATGAAAAAGAAGAGCGACATATATGAAAGTGAGGAGTATATCAAGAATCAGCACTGGATGAAGCATATTGACAAATACTTTAAAATATGACTTGAGAAAGTGTGAGTTGTAAGAAAACAAATGAGGTGGATTTATAGTGAAATATCCGACAGAGAAATCAAAATGGATTACCGCATTAATTCGAAGAGGATCATAATTTCCTTAATCGCCGAATAATCAAATCCAATATAGATTACAAAGATTTTCTTTTCGGAGATCAATCGTGATGACGTCAAAAGATTCAACGAATCACTATTATCTTATTTCATTCATTTACGATAACTTCACTCACACGCTTCGAGTAATCGAATTATTTTATCCATTCTTCTTGAACATGATAAAACTCTATAATCGTTATAATAACATTCTCATTGTTAGTCATGATGACCTCTATCAAATTTCGGGGACGAAATTTCTTTAATGGGTAGGTACTGTGACGACCCGGAAATTTCCGACCAAATTTAAACTTTAATCTTTATATTATTCCGACACGATAAGCAAAATTTGTTAAGTTAAATCTCAAGAATTTTAAACTGTGTTCATACATTCATTATAACCTCGACCAAATTCCGACGATTCACGAACCGTTATATATAAATAGATATGTATATGTATATGTATATTATAACTTGAGAATATTAATAAATTATTAAACGTATAATACTTTACACGAACGTATTTGTTTCAATATGATTTTCGACGAAATTAAAAAAATATATTAAATGATTGAATTATCAAAAACATTGAATTATGATTACAAGTCTCTGTTGAGAGGTCCACTATGATTTGAGAAAATCTATTCCTCTTAATGATATTTAGAATAATTTGTAAAGCTATTTATAAATAAAAACAAAAAGTGTCATTTACGAAAGTTAGACAAAAGTTAGTGGAGAATTGGTTTCCATAATATTCTATTAATCTATTTTCAAACGTACAAAGACGTTTTCAGTTTAAAAAGAACTTTATTATTAAAACGTATATAACTTTTAAAAATATCTAGAATCACTTTTGACAACTCATTACTTAAGCAGTATAATAAATATAACGATATTTATATTTTATTTCATTAAATATATATAACAATTTAAATTAAATTTATATATATTTATACGCGTATTATACATACATAGTTTTTATACTTTTACTATACTTTAACTTTACCTTTACTTTACTTTTACTTTACTTTAACTTTAATAATTCACTTTAATAATTTATACTTTAATAATTCACTTTAATAATTCAAACTTTAATAATTCACTTTAATAATTCATACTTTAATAATTCACTTTAATAATTCATACTTTAATAATTCACTATAATAATTCATACTTTAATAATTCACTTTAATAATTCATACTTTAATAATTCAAAAATCTATTATAAATAGAATTCAATAAGTTTCATTATTTCATAGAAACTTGAAAATATATTTCTCTAAACTCTCTCAATCGGTTTATATATATATATATATATATATATATATATATATATATATATATATATATATATATATATATATATATATATATATATATATAAACTCGCTCTGTATTATTTGAAGATATTATTAGTATACATAAAATATTACGACGGAGTGCTGTCCGAGTGATTTCAAAATAGTTTTTTGAATGAGTCGAAGCTAAGGAAATTATGGGTTATAGCTATGGAGGTGATGGGTATGGTTTATGGGTATGCTCGTGAGGTCAATCTAGTGTTTATCATCTCCGTTGTGTCTACATACTTTCCTGCAATATTGAATCTCAATATTGATACGTTCGTGAATTTGAGGCCAACCTTGCACTTGTTAAATGACGTTATATGTATTTTTACTACGAAATACAGTATTGTGAGTTTCATTTGCTCCCTTTTATATATATTTTTGGGACTGAGAATACATGCGCTGTTTTTATAAATGTTTTACGAAATAGGCACAAGTACTAAAACTAATTCTACGTGGGTTTAAACCAGAAATATACCCTTAGCTTGGTAACATTAAACTACTTGTCTATGTACGGTAGGCATGAATCCTAAAGATAGCTCTATTGGGCCTGACAAACCCCATCCTGAATGTGGGATGTTTTAGTACTTCGAGGTTATTTTAAACACACCTGATCTGGTGTACTTCAGAGGGTAAAACATGAACGTTGAGGCTTGTTACTGGGTGTCTACAACTTATAGAATACTTTTATACACTTGCGGGTGTACATATATTTATAAACGAAAATCTGGTGGTCTATTAATATATTGAAATGATTGTTAAGATAAACCTATGAACTCAGCAACCTTTTAGTTGACACTTTAAAGCATGTTTATTCTCAGGTATTAAAGAAATCTTCCGCTATGCATTAGCTCATTTTAAGGATATTACTTGGAGTCATTCATGGCATATTTTGAAAGACGTTGCAATCGAGTCATTGAGTTCATCAAGATTATTATTAAGCCAATTATAGTTGGATGTATTATGAAATGGTGTGCATACCGTCAACTTTCATTATAAAGAAAGTTTGTCTTTTAAAAACGAATGCAATATTTGTAAAATGTATCATATAGAGGTCAAATACCTCGCGATGTAATCAACTATTGTGAATCATTTATAATGTATATGAACGGGTCCTTTCAATGTTAAATCTGCATTTCTGAATGGGAAGCTGCAAGAAGAAGTTTATGTCAAATAGCCTCCTGGTTTTGTATACAGTAAATATCCAGACCATGTCTACAAGATAGATAAAGCTCTTTATGGCCTCAAACAAGCACCAAGAGCATGGTGTGAGACACTTCATGTGTATCTCACTTGTATAGGTTTTAAAGTTGAAACAATTGATACCACTCTATTCTCAAAGGAGATAGATGGTGATCTCTTGCTGGTACAAATATATGTGGATGATATTATTTATGGTTCTAAAAATGAGAAACATTGTCAAGATTTTTCAAAACTTATGTCTAAGACATATGAAATGAGTTTACAAAGAGATCTGCAATACTTTCTTGGGTTACAGATTAAACAACTTGATGATGGAATTTTTATAAGTCAAGATAAATATATCAAAGATATGTTAAAGAAATTTAGTCTAACCTGTTTAAAAGATATAGGGACCCCAATGGCAGCATCTATTAAAATAGATGCTGATCCCAATGGTGAACCAGTCAATATCACTGAATATAGAGGTATGACTGGATCCCTACTTTATCTTACAGCCAGCAGACCAGATATTATGTTTGCCACATGTCTCTGTCCCAGATATCAAGCTGATCCTAAAGAGTCACACTTGCTAGCAGTAAAAAAGGATATTTAGGTATCTGAAAGGTACTGCTAAACGTGGTCTTTGGTATCCTAAAGACCAGGATTTTGAGCTAATTGGGTATTCAGATGCTGACTTTGCAGGGTGTAAAATAGACAGGAAAAGTACCACTGGTGGTTACCAGTTACTGGGTGATAGGCTAGTCAGCTGGACGAGCAAAAAGCAAAATACTGTGTCCACATCTACTGCTGAGGTAGAATACATTTCTACTGGTAGTTGTACTGCTCAAGTACTATGGATGTAAAGCTAGCTGAAGGACTATGGTGTTCATGTTACAAAAACTCCAATTTACTGTGACAACACAAGTGCTATTGGTATTACCAACAGTCCTGTGATGCATTCAAGGACTAAGAACATCGACGTTCGATATCATTTCATAAGGGATCATTTCAAAAAGGAGATGTGGAGCTACATTTTATTTCAACAGACCAGCAGTTAGCAGATCTCTTCACAAAGTCCTTAGATGAGAAACGTTTTAACTATCTCATCTCTGAGCTGGGTATGCTTAAACTCTAAAATAAAAGACAACCTTATTGGTGTGCTGGTTCTACAACATGTAGGACAAACCAGTAAGTTACAACTTTCACTTACTGCCTACATGTCAAACAGTCAGCACAACAAGGTCTTTTACATCATGGTTATTCAATGTTCAAAACGAAATAATAAATAGCTCACAATACTTAAATGGTACCTTAAATCTGAAACTCATTTACTTCCAATTATTTAAAATTAAATGCATAACATATTAAATGTCACAAAGAATTTTTGTATTTAATACAAAATTTATCTTATGGTTTTTAACTTCATTTTGAATTAAAAACTGCTGCATTTAATGCTTAATGGGAGGTATGCGTGTTCAAGCCGATTAAATGTCATGTCAACAGTCTGTGTCCCCTCCAAAACATGCCAGTCTGTCACATCTGCCCACGCGCCTGTAGATGACAGTGCCATTTTCTCTCTCTCCTGCACTTTATCCACCAATCCGAAAGGTTAAATAAGGCGATCCTTTTCACATAATAACCTTCGGTTATTAATTTTTTGATTTACCTTTCCAAAAACACACTTTTCCCTCTAAATTCACAAATCTTTAAATCTTTCATACATCTATCTTCAACAATTTCATCAATGGCAGAACAACAACACCAATCATCAACTGTTGAGAATCAGCCAGAGGAACAACTACAACAACCACCGGTGGAACCACAACAACCAGAACAACATCCACGATCGGTCATAGATGAACAAGTTATACAGGGTCCTCTGTTCAACCTGCACCCCAACCTGATCAGGGCTGCTAATGCACCAGATCATGCACTAATTCGCCTATCGAGAGGCAATGCTGCTCATGCCCTGACCATTCCCAAATCCAAAGCCAACATGGGCTATGAAAAGTTGATCAATTATATACGGTAATCACCTCTGGCTAGAGCTATTACAGGTATACCTTCACGTTTACATCCAGCGTGCCTGGCCAGATTCTGTTATACTGCCACCATGGCCACCACTCCACAGAACGTTCCATGTATTCGTGGCATGGTGACTGAAACCCTAACCTGCTCCATCACTGCTGATTCCATCCAACGTGCTCTTCAATTACCCGGTGGTCCATTTGTTAATTCACCGACCAGTGATGAGTTTAGAAGGGAGGTATTGGAAATTATAGGGTTTAATCGACCAGTGGCTCATATGCCCTTAAGGAAGCATATGCCACCCCTATGGTATTACTTCTTTGGATTGCTGACTCAATGCATCAGTCAGAAGTAAGGGAGTTTTGATCAGTGCTCAGATTTTGAGCTGAAGATTGGTCACGGGATGCTGTTCAACCGTAATATTGATTATGCTGGTGAAATTTATTTGAGGCTAAGGGAAATGATGCTTGCACCCAAATGAACACATCTAATCCCCTTTCCAAGGTTTTTGAGCCTTGTTTTTGAAAATGAGCTAGGTGAAGCTTACCAGCAGATTGCTGATGAATCATTTGACCTACCTCCAAAACAAGGGGGAATGCCAAAAGATGCTCCTGCTGCTCCATATACTGGTTTAACACCAGGCATGCTAGAGTATCTTGCTGTTTGGGGTGGAGTGAACCAAACGACTGCCTCTGGTGTTGCACCAGCCGAGGAGGAGGGAGCTCAGCGAAAGCCATCTGTAAAAAGAAAGAAGCCAGCTACCTCAACTAGTACAGCCATCGTGTCACATACTGGTAAAGCAGTAGTTGTATTAGAATCTAGTGCTCTCTGATAATAAAGAACAGCCCTAGTCTTATATACTGACTACCCACTTCTAGTATTGGAATCCGTTGCTTAACTATTTCTTGGTAACAAGCAAATCCAAACGAGCTAAAGCTGGCTCCAAGCACACCACAGGAGGGATTGCCCCAGTCTCAACTACTGCTTCTGAAAAGAAAGCTGATATGGAACCTGGTTTGTCTCTAGACCAAACAGCAGAAATCTCTAACTTAATTAAAAATCTTTTCAATGCTGACTTGAAAAATGAAAATGGAGTTAAAGGTATAACCTTGGCTCCCAAGCTGACTGGTTTTAAAACTAGTGTTAAGAAGAGTAGCAACCCATACTCTTCTAACCAGTCACTTCCACATTTTTCTAAATTGAACATCATGCAATATCCTCTGCTGACAGTACAACCAGCAAAGAAGATAAATGACCCCCAAAGCAGTCTTGAGCTGGTTCCTTATCGTGTTGAATCAGCTCCGGCCACTGCACAGCCTAAATGTTACTTGGATCATGCTAAGAGTCTCACTCCTACATCATTACCAGCCAAAACTCTTACACTATTTGGGTCAACATGTGTTGCCAATGAGTCAGCAGAGTCATAACTGTACTTACAGACACCTAAATTTGTCTCAATCAAAGGGCTGACTAAATCACCAGTCTGTCCCCAAAGACCAACAACAAATGCAATTATTGAGTCTAATTTATTTGGTTCTACAGTTGTTAACATAAAATGTTCTTTTGTTTCAGTTCTTAGCAGGGTAGATGAACAGGCAGAGGGGGAGCACGAAAAGATGTTATTGTTTCTACTACTGAGCTCTCTGTTTCTGCTGTTGGTATTGGTGCTATTGAGTTGTCCACTGGTGGTACTGATACTCGTATTGTTGACTCTACTGCTATTGGCTCTACTGGAGACAATGTGACTGCTGGTTCCACTGTTCTTACTGATAATGAGGAGCTAGCTACTATTAATATATCTGTTACTCCTCCTACTGTATCTGGTATTGCTACTTTGACCACTGATTCTGAAGTGGTTGAGGAGATGATAATGGAACCTCCTACTGTACTTGAAAAGGTCATTGATAATATTGTTACGGAGGTTCTTGCTATTGATGCTGCTTCCACTACCACTGTTACTCCTCCAACTGCTGCTACTGGTTCTACGGAACCCATTTTGGACTCTGGTACCTCTGCTACTGCCACTACTGATTCTTCTTAGGCTACTGCTTCTGCTGAGAAGAAACCATATGTGTGCTAGGTACCAGATCCTAATGAAGTTGTACCTAACTTCATCTATAGGGGATCATCTATCACTCCCAGAGTTGCCTTGCTGGTGGATCAGCTGACTATTGATCCTCAAAATGCCTTAGTGTCAGCCAAAAAATTACCTAGAGAAGAGCTGACTGAACTACCATCTCAGCTTGATCGACCACCAAGAGAAGAGGTATATGAGAGGTTGGCCATGTTACAACAAGTTAATGAGCAACCTTACTACCACTATTTTGGTATGGCTCCAGCTGCTTCTCCATATCCTGGTACATGAAGGCCTCTCAACTTCACCATCGATCCTACTACTGATAAGTGTGTGATGCAGAATGTCCCTGATTCGCCAGTACCTTCTGATTCTTCAGCTTCTTCCTCATCATCTTCTTCATCTGATGGTGATGCTGATAAAGGTGCTCATAAGGGCGAGTCAGTCACTAATGATAATGTGACTGATAATGGACTGGTTCCAAAGACACACTAGTGGATGTCACTGATGATGCTGATAATGATGCTAACAAGGATACCAGTGGTTCTAAACCTTCGGGTGAAGGTAAAAATGATGGTGATCATGGTGATGAGTCAGATTCTGACCTTCCACCTCCACCACCCCACGGAGGTAGTCCCATTGTCACTGCTAGTGATCACCCCTCAACCAGCAGTTTTGATGCTAATGAGGTGGCTGCCATCTCCACCCTGGCTGTCTATCGAACAGTAGCCAGGATCACACCAAATCTACAACGTAACATCCGCACTACTCTTGTTGATAGAATGACTGAAGCCATACGCAGAGCTGGGGAGGTTACAACTTCATCTATTGAAGCCCAACCCAGACAAGTATGTGCTTTTGCAGATCTTGCGGTGGAAGCCATTGTCAAACAACATGAAGAGGAGGAGGATCTCAAAAGGCGAATCATCTCTCACAATGAGTATGCTGATCATATTGCCCGTCTTCAAGCTGATTTGGATGCTGCTAATCGAAGAATTCTTTTTCTTAATGAAGAAAATAGGGTATTGGAGGAGAGATTAGATTCACAGGAACAGAAAATGGCTACTATGATTCCTGCCTCAGCTTATGTACAAATGGTGGAGGTAATGCAACGAATGGCTGCTCTTCAAGCTGATGTTAGGGCTGATGTCCAACAAATGGCCATGGGTGTTGCTAGGAATGAAGTTCGATCTTCAAACCTCTACCTTAGACAATATGGCGTAGATCCTGGTGAACATCTATCTCCTGCTTGATGGAATTCATTACATAAACAAAGTCACAAAACCCATTTTAAGTGAATGTAAATTCGTGTATATGTGTACATAAAGCGGAAGCAATTTAAAGTTTATGTATGTATAGTTTAAGCCTTTTAAACATGAATTCCATAAAAGATCTAGTCTTGAATAATACACTAAAATGTAAAATAGAGCTAGTAAGATGTTGTACCTACTCCAAAAGGAGGTGAAGAACAAGGATGAAGATGATGATGTTGAATGGAGCTTCAAATGGATGAAACCTCAAGAGATTATACCCCAAACTTGTAACCAACACCTTGTACTTTGGTTAGGATTTAATTTACACTTGAGATAGACTTGCAAAAAAAGAAAAATGAACTCTCCTACCCTTAGGAAAGGTCACGGCAGCAGCTCTTCAAAATGGGGAGTATGCAGAATTTTTCTTGCTAGTTTTGATGTGTATTGCATGTGTTTGTAGTCTCCAAGAGTACCTAGATACTTATGCCTCTTGAAAATGCAAGTAGCCATTCAAATGGGTAGTCAAATGGCATGCATACATGGACTCCAATGCCACTCACAAGATGTAATTAATTAAAATAAGTTTTATAAAAGATTAATTTTTTTATAAAACTATTTCATGATACTTACATTCTTTAATTTATATAAACATTATATATATAAAACCAATTTATATAAAATGTAATATAAATTAACTAATTATTTAACCTATAAATAATTAAATCCATATTATATAAATTATTCCATAATTTATATAAATACACATCAAGTAATATTTAAGAAAACCATTTTTCTTAAAGTTCAAGTGTCGCGTATTTGATCAATGAACCAATCGTTAAAATCAAAGACGAATAAGGTGTCGGTAAGTTTGTTATTGGGTATGACCCGACTTGGATCATAACACGTCAGCCACATTAATTTAGTATGTCTCTCGGGCATACGAAATACCTTCAATCTCCCACTTGCACGAGAAACATAAGAAATTAATGCAAGTGATGGATACAGCCTAACACACCGTCCATCACTCCTAATATGTTATGACTTTGTGCCATTCAATAACATCATCCCTTTCGAGTTCCCATCTCGAATATGATTAGGTGAATCTTTCATTATTTCCTTTCGTCCTAGATGTCATGTTAAATCCAAGAGATACAGAGTGATCACTCTCTTATAGATTTAACTTTTCAGGCCTTAGACATCTGACTCTCAACGAATAAGAGGGACAAATTCCATCTTGACTACATACGTCCTAGATATACACTTTGTAATATACCTGAGTTCTTCCTTATGTACTACCATGTTTCAGAATAGCGAAGGAAAGAATCAAGGCACAGTACTTGGTGAATATCCGAACCCAATATGTATCTCAGGTCAGAGGATACAATGATATTCGCCTTTACTCAAGATTACATGTGATCAACCACAAAGGCTCTATACAGTAATTCTTGAGAGCGGGTCTTCCAATATTTGTTTCCCACAAATATCTATGAACCTTGGTTGCAACCTTGCCGCACATTCAACCTATGAATGTATACCAATCCAAGTTCATAATAGTCTAAACCTCACACTTGTTCCCACAAATGTGATCGACTACGGAAATCTTGAATAATTGCTAATTCATGGATGAAATATGCAAAATAGGAACATAACTCAAATAAATTAACACCACAGTTATATTAATGAGTTTGAATAATTTCATTCCGGTACAATACATAAATAGATCAAATCCAATCACTAGAATATCGAAGCCCTAATGCACAAACATGTCCCTCATGTTTTGGCCCATGTAAAAGCTTCGTGAGTGGATCCGCAACATTATGATCTGTGTGAACTTTGTGAATACATATCTTTCCTTTTTCAACTTCATCCCTTATGTAGTTGAATCTCCGCTCAATGTGACGAGTCTTTTGATGGGCACGAGGTTCCTTGATTTGAGCAATCGCACCCTCGTTGTCACAAAAGATCTCAAGAGGGTCCTGAATGGAAGGGACCACTCCTAAGTCGTCGATGAATTTCTTCATCCATGCAGCTTCCTGAGCTGCCAGTGAGGCGGCAATGTACTCCGACTCTGTAGTGGATAACGCAACAACCTCCTGTTTCGAACTCTTCCAAGAGACCGCACCACCATTTAACATGAATACATAACCGGATTGTGATCGGGAGTCATCTCGATCAGTTTGGAAACTCGCGTCCACGTAACCTTTTACGGCGAGTTTCTCCTCACCAGACCCATATATAAGAAACATATCCTTAGTCCTTCTAAGGTATTTCAATATACATTTAACCGCAGTCCAATGACTATTTCCTGGGTTATTCTGGTATCTACTTGTCAAGCTTAGAGCGCATGACACATCCGGTCTAGTACATATCATTGCATACATGATAGACCCAATAGCAGATGCGTATGGGACTTTCTTCATTCTCTCTTGTTCATCTTTCGTGGTAGGACACTGAGATGAACTGATAATGGTTCCCTTTTGGATAGGTACCAAACCTTTCTTAGAGTTTTCCATCTTGAACCTTTTCAAGACTTTATCAATGTATGTACTTTGGCTTAAACCTATCAATCTCTTGGATCTATTCCTATAGATTCCAATCCCCAATATGTATTGTGCTTCTCCAAGATCCTTAATGGAGAAGCAACTCTTCAGCCAAGTTTTGACTTCTTGCATTGTGGTTATATCATTCCCAAATAATAATATATCATCCACATATAGCACAAGGAACATTATAGAGCTCCCACTAGCCTTCTTGTATACACAAGCTTCATCACCATTTTTAATGAAGCCAAATTTCTTTGCCTCTTCATTAAAACGATGATTCCACATTCTAGATGCTTGTTTCAATCCGTAGATCGATTTCTTTAACTTGCATACCTTTTTAGGATTTTTCGGATCGACAAAACCTTCGGGCTGTACCATATAGACATCTTCCTCAAGATATCCATTTAGGAAAGCAGTTTTGACATCCATTTGCCAAATTTCGTAATCATAATGAGCAGCGATGGCAAATAATATCCTAATAGACTTTAGCATTGCCACAGGCGAGAAAGTTTCATCATAGTCAACCCCTTGAGTTTGAGTGAAACCCTTTGCTACAAGTCTAGCTTTGTATGTATCCAAGTTTCCATGTATGTCGGTTTTCATTTTGAAAATCCACTTGCAATCAACTAGCTTAGAGCTAGGAGGTTGCTCAACAAGTTCCCAAACTTGGTTGTCATACATGGATTGCATCTCGGCGTTCATGGCTTCCTGCCATTTATCTTTATCAATCCTTGATAAAGCATCTTTGTAGTTTACCGGTTCATCCAAATCAACCGTATAGCAACCATCCACGAGAAAACCATATCTCTCAGGAGGATTACTAATCCTACTAGATCTTCGAACGTCTTGTGTACCTTGATCATCTACTTGATCATTTTTAACATCCTCATGTTGAATGCTAGTGTCAACCAATTGTGTATCATCGGTTTGATCTTGTACCTCTACAAGATCTATTTTCCTTTCACCATCACCTTCCATAAGGAACTTGGTTTCAAGGAATTCCGCTTTCCGAGCAACAAATACCGTTTGCTCGGATGGATCATAGAAGTAATATCCCATGTCATCTTTGGGATATCCTATGAAGATACACTTTGTGGATCGAGCATGTAGCTTATTTGCTACATAACGCTTAGGATAAGCTTCACATCCCCATACTTTCAAGTATGAAAGAGAAGGAGGTTTTCCAAACCACATCTCATGAGGAGTTCGTTCCACTTTCTTGGTTGGGGCCATATTTAAAATACGAGCCGCGGAGCTTAGACAATAACCCCAAAATGATAGAGGCAACGAGCTTCTTGCCATCATAGATCGAACCATATCCATTAGGGTTCGGTTCCTCCTTTCGGAAACTCCATTAAGTTGGGGTGTTCCGGGTGGAGTAAGTTGCGAGATAATCCCACAACTCCTAAGATGATCTTGGAAAGCATCGCTTAGGTATTCACCTCCTCTATCGGTACGTAGTACCTTAATTGTCTTATTGAGTTGATTTTGTACTTCGTTTTGATATTCTTTGAATGCTTCAAACGTTTCGTCCTTGTGTCTTAATAAGTAGATATATCCGAAACGACTAAAGTCATCAATGAAAGTAACAAAGTATCTTTCACCATTCCTAGTCATGGGTTTAAAGGGTCCACATACATCCGAATGTATTAATCCCAATAAATCTTTAGCCCTTTCATAAGTCCCTTTGAAAGGTGCTTTAGTCATCTTGCCTTGTAAACAAGATTCACATACATCAAACGAATCCATTTCATTTGATTTCAAAAGTCCATTCTTTTGAAGTGTATGCATTCGGTTCTTGTTTATATGTCCAAGGCGACAATGCCATAAATAGGAATCACTCAAATCCCTTTTGAGTTTCTTGGTGCTAGTATGGTATATAGAGCTCGATGATGCGTCATCATGAACCAATTCATAAATTCCATTTGAAGGCAAAGCCTTGAAATAGAATACATTATCTTTAGAAAAATGGATATCATCATCAATAAAATTAACATTGAAACCACATTGTCTTAAGCGAGAAATAGAAATAATGTTTCGACATAAATCCGGTGCATACAAAACATTTTCTAAAATAAGCTTCAATCCACTTGGAAGCTTCAAAACAAATTCTCCTTGAGCTTTAACATGCACCTTTGCACCATTGCCCATATAGAGACTTGATGTTCCCGCTTTATGATCACTTCTTTTGAACCCCTGCAAAGTATTGCAAATATGAGTTCCACATCCCGTGTCTAATACCCATGTATTAGAAGAAGTAATACTAAGCTCTATATATACCATGTATATATTACCTGAGGTTTGCCCTGCATCCCTCTTGTCCTTCAACTCTTTAAGATAGACCGGACAGTTTCGTTTCCAATGACCCATCTCACCGCAACCGAAACATGGGTCTTCCTTGGGGTTTGCCTTCTCGGCTACCTTTTGCTTCTTTGCCTTGTTGATGGTTGGGGTAACCATCTTCCCCTTCCCTTTGCCTTGATGGGCGGGTCCTTTTCTCTTAGTCACCTTTGGCTTAGAGGTGTTACCTTTAGACCCACCTTGATCGATTGCTAACACGGGTAAAGTCCTTTTACCCATGCTAGTTTCCGCCGTCCTAAGCATACCATGAAGCTCACCTATGCTCTTATCCATCCCATTCATGTTGTAATTAATTACAAATTGATCAAACCTCTTTGATAGGGAGTTAAGGATAAGATCGGTGGCTAACTCATTAGATATGTTAAGGTTAAGACGGTTAGCACGATCGATAAGGCTCTTCATCTTAAGTACATAAGATGAAACCGATTGGGTATCGTCCATACGACAAGCATGAAGCGCCCGAACCGTTTCGAAACGCTCAACACGTGCTTGTTGGAGAAACATCTCCTTCAATTGTGTTATCATGTCGTATGCGCTATGATGCTCGAAATCCTTTTGGAGTTCGGGTATCATAGTCCCAAGCATTAAGCATGAGACTTGAAGGGAGTCGTGGCAATACTTATCGTAAGAGGCCATTGCCTCCACATCACTCTCATCCGGTTGATCGGGAATGGGGTCCTCAAGCACATACATTTTATCCTCTTGTTTGAGGACAATCCGAAGATTGCGGAACCAATCCATAAAATTTGTATGGTTGAGTTTGTCTTTCTCGAGGAGAGACCGTAACGATAGGTTGTTAAAGTTAAGTGGTGCATTGTTCATGTTGTTGTTGTTATTTGCGGCCATCTACAAAATTCAACAAAGTTCATTTAAGTATTGATTTAGATTTAATAGACAATACCCTTTAATTTGTTTTATTAAATGTTAGAATCCAACGGTAAATCAAATTTCGGTTAGGTGACCTTTATCCCGTCATTTGATTTAGCTAGGTAGTCGTAATGACAATTGCAATCCTTTTGCAACTTCTAATTTATGGGATCATGCAATCCTTTTGCATGGCATATTAATCCCATCAACGCCTATTTGTTCCTCATGCTTCGGTGACCCTAAGTTCATGATTCCCAAATCAAGTTGTCCTACTTGTGTAGACATGTAAACTTAACATGCAAGTGGTTAGGTGACCTTTATCCCACATGTATGCAAAGTGTACCTTATTCATGTTAGTTCACTCATGACGGTTAGGTGACCTTTATCCCATCAAGAGATTCCTAATATGTCTAGGTGTTTCCACAAAAGGATGGCGTTTAACTTGTTTACCTTGTTTTAGTTAAGGGATTTTAGGTTTTCTACATTCTAGTTTAGAAAACAAAGTGCTATACACCAACATGCATTTGGTGTGTAGTATGTTTATGAAAAACCCATTTTCATGTACCTTTTAGTAACCAATTACTAGTTTTAACCATTTCATTACCTTTTTAAATAAACCATTTTACTTAAGTCTAATAACCAATTATTAGTGTCATTTTGTTATGTTTTATTATAACCAATTACAATTTATCATGCAAGTTCATAACATGTGATGATCTTGTAGCAACCAAACATACAAACATACACAAACATGCATAACAAAGTGTTCACAATCAAGAGCCATTTTGGTGGACATTTGTTTAGCCAAAAAACAAATGTCACCTAAGAGGGTTAACCAAAGTAAGAGATTTTTACCAAAACCTCCCACTTAAACTTGTAACTTCATAAGCTTCATCTTGAATCTTCTTCATGAATCTTCACTTTCATTTTACAAAATCATATCCTAATACAATTTTTCTAGAAAATGAAATAACAACCTATTCTATTTTACAAACCAAAATAGAACAAATTACATACAAAATTACAAGATCAAATACAACTTTTACAAACCAAATTTACAAAATAATTACAACCATATGAATGAATATTACAAATCATGAATAACAACCAAATCATCCAAACATTCAACCACACGGTCTAGGCTCGATTGTGAACAACAACATAACAACAAACATGGCCAAACTTGAAATCCCAAACCCATTTTTGGGACCCAATAATTCGGCCATCACCTTACACCCCACCAAAACTCAATATTTTTTACATTCTACTTTCATGCATGTTGGTAGATTGTAAAGAAAGTGAGTTTACTAGCCAAAAACAAGAAGCATATTAACAAGACTTTGGCTCTAGATACCATTGATGGAATTCATTACATAAACAAAGTCACAAAACCCATTTTAAGTGAATGTAAATTCGTGTATATGTGTACATAAAGCGGAAGCAATTTAAAGTTTATGTATGTATAGTTTAAGCCTTTTAAACATGAATTCCATAAAAGATCTAGTCTTGAATAATACACTAAAATGTAAAATAGAGCTAGTAAGATGTTGTACCTACTCCAAAAGGAGGTGAAGAACAAGGATGAAGATGATGATGTTGAATGGAGCTTCAAATGGATGAAACCTCAAGAGATTATACCCCAAACTTGTAACCAACACCTTGTACTTTGGTTAGGATTTAATTTACACTTGAGATAGACTTGCAAAAAAAGAAAAATGAACTCTCCTACCCTTAGGAAAGGTCACGGCAGCAGCTCTTCAAAATGGGGAGTATGCAGAATTTTTCTTGCTAGTTTTGATGTGTATTGCATGTGTTTGTAGTCTCCAAGAGTACCTAGATACTTATGCCTCTTGAAAATGCAAGTAGCCATTCAAATGGGTAGTCAAATGGCATGCATACATGGACTCCAATGCCACTCACAAGATGTAATTAATTAAAATAAGTTTTATAAAAGATTAATTTTTTTATAAAACTATTTCATGATACTTACATTCTTTAATTTATATAAACATTATATATATAAAACCAATTTATATAAAATGTAATATAAATTAACTAATTATTTAACCTATAAATAATTAAATCCATATTATATAAATTATTCCATAATTTATATAAATACACATCAAGTAATATTTAAGAAAACCATTTTTCTTAAAGTTCAAGTGTCGCGTATTTGATCAATGAACCAATCGTTAAAATCAAAGACGAATAAGGTGTCGGTAAGTTTGTTATTGGGTATGACCCGACTTGGATCATAACACGTCAGCCACATTAATTTAGTATGTCTCTCGGGCATACGAAATACCTTCACTGCTGATGCTGACTGGAATAGATTTGCTTATTCTGTTCCTGAGTCTGATAGTGGCCTTGATGCACAAGTCTCCCCAGCTCTTGCTTCTGCCCATGCTGATGACAAAAAGGGGGAGAAGAAGTCTAAAAAGCAATCTAAAAAGAGAAAACAATCTGAGGGGGAGCACGAGCATTGAAAGGCTCCAAAACAGCAAAGGAGGGATGGTGGTGATGGTACTGGTCAAGGTTATGGCACTAAGCCCAGCAATGCTCATACTGAAGTAGGTGTCCAGGCAGCTGGTAAATCTCAACCCAGTGTGTCTGCCATATCTGTGGATGATATTGGTTCTGGAAGTAAGCCCATTGATGTTTCTTAATTGGCTGTTGCAGAATCTTTTGTTGTCTCTCAAACTATTAAACGTAAAATGAAAAGAAAATTGGAGAGGCATCAGAAGAGACAACAGGAACTAGATGCTACTTTCAACGCTAAATTTGAGGTGTATACTGCTCTAAAACAATATAAAATTGAGCATCTACTGAAGGTATTTCGTATGCCCGAGAGACATATTAAATTAATGTGGCTAATATGTTTTGATCCAAGTCGGGTCATACCCAATAACAAGCTTACCGACACCTTAATCGTATTTTGATCTTAGCGATTGGATCGTTGATTAAATTACGTGACACTTGGAATTTAAGAAAAAATGGTTTTCTAAAATAATATTACTTGATGTGTATATAAATTATGGAATAATTTATATAATAAGAATTTAATTATTTATAGGTTAAATAATTAATAAAGTTTTGTTACATTTTATAAAATTAGTTTTATAAAATAAAGTAAACATAACATATAATATGGAATTTCATAAAATGGGTTTTTATAAATAAGTATACATAATTTATAAAATGTAAGTTTATAAAATATGTTTTATAAAATCTAATTTTATAAAAACAAGTTTATAAAATGTGCAAGTTTATAAAATGTGTCTAGTTTATAAAATTATTTTATAATAATGTGAGTGGCATTGGAAGTGAAGTGAGCATGCTTTTGACTAGCCATTTGAGTGGTTAATTCCATTTTCAAGAGGCATATGTACCAAGGCATTTGCAAGACCAACACATACATGAAAAACACATCGAAAACTAGAAAAAAAATTATGCACACTCCCATTTAGAGCTGCTGCTGCCGTGACCTTTCCAAGGGGAAGGAGAGCTCATTTTTTTTTTTTTTTTGCAAGCTTGTTTCAAGTGTAAATTAAATCCTAACCAAAGTACAAGGTGTTGGTAGTTATCTTGGGGTATAACTACTTGAAGTTTCATCCATTTGAGGCTCCATTCATCATCATCATCATCTTCATCATACACCAACAAGCTTGGAGTAGGTATAAACTCTTAACTTGCTTGTAGTTTGTAAGTATATTTCATGACTTGATCTTAATTGGGATTTAACTTTAAATGGTTAAAGATTAACAAGTTCAAAAGGTAATGCATACATGCTTCCGCTATAATTTGATTCTTAAAATGTTTTAAGTATGTTGAAACTTGTTAAATCCCAACAATGGTATCAGAAAGTTGTTGAAATATACTTCGAGACGGTTATTAAATTCATTATATATTTTTCATTTTATGTACATGCATGAAAGTAAAATGCAAAAATTAAATGTTTGGGTGGGTTTGATGGTTAGGCCAAAATTTTGGAGACCCAAAATGGGTTTTGGGTGCTTCCATTTTTTCATATTTTGGTTGTATGTTAATGTTCACAATTTAAGCATTGGCCTTGTGTTTAGTTGAATGTTTAGTTGATTTATTATTCATTCATTTGATTTGTAATAATATTTATTCAATTGGTTTGTAATAATATTATTTTGGTTATGTAATTTATTTTATATTTGGTATGTAAAATAGATTAGGTTGTATTTTCATTTTTTTTAGAGAAAAATGTATTAGGATATAATTTTGTAAAAGATGAAGATGCAAGATGGAGACAAGGAAGATGCAAGATTAAGTGGGAGATTTTCAAATCTCCTAATTTGTGTTTGTCCCCATTAACCGGTGACATTTGTTTTCGACTAAACAAATGTCAACCAAATTGGCTTGATTGTGAACATATTGTTTTACATGCTTGGTTGTTTATTGTTTGATTGTGGATTGTATGTTTGTATGCTACAAGTTAATCACACAAGTTAACAACAAACAAAACTATAATTTAATTAGTTAAATTAGAAATTATTAACAACATGCAAAGAACAAAATATAATTTAATTGGTTAAATTAAAAATGGCTAAATGGATTTTAATAATTGGTTATTAAAACATAATAAAATAGTTTATTTCAAAGTAATAAAAATTGGCTTTATTACATGACATGAAAATGGATTTTCACATGTACCACACACTAAATGCATGTTAGTGTATGGTATAAAACTTTTCTTGAACTAGAATAAAGAAACCTTAAAAGCCTTTACACACTAGGTTAACAAGTTTAATGCCATCCATTTATGTAAACACTTAAACATGTTAGGGAACTAATAATGGGATAAAGGTCACCTAACCATTATAAGCAAACTAATATGATTAAGGTGAATTTCACATGCTCGTAGGATAAAGGTCACATAACCACTTGTATGTTAAATTTACACGTTTACACAAGTTGGACGACTTAATTTGGGAATCATGAACTTAGGGTCACCGAAACATGAGGAACAAATAGGCGTTGATGGGATAAATATGCCATACAAAGGGATTGTATGATCCCATATTCTAGAAGTTGCAAATGGATTGCAATTGTCAATTTAAGACTACTTAGCTAAATCAAATAATGGGATAAAGGTCACCTAACCGAAATTTGATTTACCGTCGAATTCTAGAATTTAATACATCAATTGGATTTAAAGGGTATTGATTGTTAAATTAAAATTAATACTTAAACAAACTTTGTTAAATTTTGTAGATGGCCGTCAATAACAACAACATTCCAAACGCACCAATCAACTTTAATAACCTATCATTGAGGTCCATCCTCGAAAAGGAAAAACTCAACCATACAAACTTTATGGATTGGTACCGCAATCTTAGGATTGTCCTCAAATTTGAGGATAAATCGTATGTGTTGGAAGACCCCATTCCCGACCAACACGAGGAGGATGATGCCAAAGGTATGGCATATTGGGAGAAATATTGCGCCGATTTGGTGCAAGTTTCTTGCATTATGCTTGGGACCATGATCGCCGAACTCCAAAAGGACTTCGAGCATCATAGTGCATATGACGTGATCACACAATTGAAGGAGATGTTCCTTCAACAAGCTCGTGTCGAGCGCTTCATGCATGTTGAATGGACGACACCTAATCCATTTCATCTTATGTCCTTAAGATGAAAAGCCTAATTGATCGATTGCACCGTCTAAACTGTAACGCGTCTAATGAATTATCCACGTACCTTATCCTCAACTCCTTGTCAAAAAGGTTTGAAACATTCGTGTTGAGTTACAACATGAATGATTGGGATAAGAGCATTGGCGAATTGCATGCCATGCTTAGGACGACCGAATCAAGCATGGGTAAAAGGGCTTCACCCGTGCTTATGATCAATGAAGGCGGGTCTAAGAACAATTCCACTTCTAAGCCAAAGGTAGCTAAGAAGAAAGGACCCGCTTACCATGGCAAGGCTAAGGGAAAAGGGAAAAGGTTGCCGAACAAGCAAACCCCCAAGGAGGATCCGTGCTTTGGTTGTGGTGAGATGGGTCACTGGAAACGCAACTGCCTGATCTACCTAAAGGAGTTGAAAGAAAAGAGGGATGCAGGGTAAAC
The DNA here is from genome assembly GCF_046630445.1 of Rutidosis leptorrhynchoides. Taxonomy (NCBI): domain Eukaryota; kingdom Viridiplantae; phylum Streptophyta; class Magnoliopsida; order Asterales; family Asteraceae; genus Rutidosis; species Rutidosis leptorrhynchoides. The sequence continues at coordinate 196,815,078 of NC_092334.1, forward strand.
CTCAGGTAATGTATATATGGTATACGTTGAGCTTAGTATTACTTCTTCTAATACATGGGTATTAGAAAAAGGATGTGGAACTCACATTTTCAATTCTTTGCAGGGGTTCAAAAGAAGTAAACAGGATGCGGGAACAACGAGTCTCTTCATGGGAAATGGTGCAAAGGTGCACATAGAAGCTCAAGGAGACTTTGTTTTGAAGCTATAAACTGGTTTGGAGCTTGTTTTGAAAAATGTTTTGTATGCACCTGATTTGGCTCGAAACATTATTTATGTATCCCGTTTAAGACAATTTTGTTTTAATCTTAATTTTATTAATAATGATATCCATGTTTCTAAAGATAATGTGTTCTATTTTAAGGCTTCGCCTTTGAATGGTATTTATGAATTGGTTCATGATGACACATCACACAATAGCTCAATATTCCATGCAAACACCAAGAAACTCAAAAGATATTTGAGTGATTCCTACTTATGGCATTGTCGCCTTGGACACATAAACAAAAATTGAATGCATACACTTCAAAAGAATAGTCTTTTGAAATCAAATGAGCTAGACTCATTTTATTTATGCGAATCTTGTTTACAAGGCAAAATGATTAAAGCGCCTTTCAAAGGGACCTATGAAAGGGCTAAACACTTATTGGGATTAATACATTCGGATGTATGTGGACCCTTTAAGCCCATGGCTAGGAATGGTGAAAGATACTTCGTTACTTTCATTGATGACTTCATTCATTTCGGATATATCTACTTGTTGAGACACAAGGACGAAACTTTTGAAGCATTCAAAGAATATCAAAACGAAGTACAAAATCAAATCAACAAAACAATCTAGGTACTTTGTACCGATAAAGGAGGTGAATACCTAAGTGATGCTTTCCAAGATCATCTTAAAAGTTGTGGGATTATCTCATAACTTACTCCACCTGGGACACCCCAGCTTAATGGAGTGTCCGAAAGGAGGAACCAAACCCTAATGGATATAGTTCGATCTATGATGGCTAGAAGCTCATTACCTCTATCATTTTGGGGTTATTGTCTATCCTCCGCTGCTTGTATTCTAAATATGGCCCCAACCAAGAAAGTGGAACGAACTCCTCATGAGATGTGGTTCGGAAAACCTCCATCTCTATCATACTTAAAGGTATGGGGATGTGAAGCTTATCCTAAGCGTTACGTCCCTAATAAGTTGAATGCTCGATCCAAGAAGTGTATCTTCATAGGATATCCCAAGGATGATATGGGATACTATTTCTATGATCCATCCGAGCAAAATGTATTTGTTGCTCGAAAGGCGGAATTCCTTGAAACTAAGTTCCTAATGGAAGGTAATAGTGAAAGGAAGATAGATCTTGAAGAGGTTCAAGATTAAGTAGATGATACACAATTGGTTGACACTAGCACTCAACATGAAAATGTTGAGAATGATCAAATGGATGATCAAAGTATACAGAACGTTCGTAGATCTGATAGGATTAGTAATCCTCCTGAGAGATATGGATTTCTCATGTATGATTGCTATGTGGTCGATTTGGATGAACCAACCAACTATCGAGATGCTTTATTACGGATTGATAAAGATAAATGGGAAGAAGCCATGAACGCTGAGATGCAATCCATGTATGACAACCAAGTTTGGGAACTGGTTGTACAACCTGCTAGCTCCAATTTAGTTGATTGTAAATGGATTTTCAAGATAAAAACCGACATGCATGGAAACTTAAATACATATAAAGCCAGACTCATAGAAAAAGGTTTCACTCAAACTCAAGGGATTGACTATGATGAAACTTTTTCACCCGTAGCAATGCTAAAGTCTATAAGGATATTATTTGCCATTGCTGCTCATTATGATTATGAGATATTGCAAATGGATGTCAATACCGCTTTCCTAAATGGATATATTGAGGAAGATGTCTATATGGTTCAGCCTGAAGGTTTTGTCGATCCAAAACATCCTAACAAAGTATGTAAGTTAAAGAAGTCAATCTACGGATTGAAACAAGCATCTAGAATGTGGAATCATCGTTTTAACAAAGAGGCCAAGAAATATGGCTTCATTAAAAATGGTGATGAAGCTTGTGTATACAAGAAAGCTAGTGGGAGCACTATCATGTTCCTTGTATTATATGTGGATGACATATTATTATTTGGAAATTATATTCCGACGATGCAAGGTGTTAAAACTTGGCTTAAAAGCTACTTCTCCATTAAGGATCTTGAAGAAGCACAATACATTCTGGGGATTAGGATCTACATAGATAGATCCAAGAAATTGATAGGTTTGAATCAAAGTGCATACATTAAAAATTTCTTGAAAAGGTTCAAGATGGAGAACTCTAAGAAAGGTTTGGTATCTATTCAAAGAGGGACGCTTCTCAGTTCATCTCAGTGCCCTACCATGAAAGATGAACAAGAGAGAATGACGAAATTCCCGTACGAATCTGCTATTGGATCAATCATATATGCAATGATATGTACTAGACCGGATGTGTCATGCGCTCTTAGCTTGACAAGTAGATACCAGAATAATCCAGGAAACAGTCATTGGATTGCGGTTAAAAGTATATGGAAATACTTTAGGAGGACTAAGGATATGTTTCTTATATACGGGTCTGGTGAGGAGGAACTCTCTGTAAAAGGTTATGTGGACGCGAGTTTCCTAACTGATCGAGATGATTCTCGATCACAATCCGGTTATGTCTTCACGTTAAATGAAGGTGCGGTCTCCTGGAAGAGTTCAAAATAGGATGTTGTTGCATTATCCACTACAGAGTCAGAGTACATTGCCGCCTCATTGGCAGCTCAGGAAGCTGCATGGATGAAGAAATTCATCGATGACTTAGGAGTAGTCCCTTCCATTTAGGACCCTCTTGAGATCTTTTATGACAACGAGGGTGCGATTGCTCAAATCAAAGAACCTCGTGCTCACCAAAAGACCCGTCACATTGAGTGGAGATTCACCTACATAAGGGATGAGGTTAAAAAGGGAAAGATATGTATTCGCAAAGTTCACACAGATCTTAATGTAACAGATCCACTCGCGAAGCTCTTACATGGAGCAAAACATGCAGGACATGTTTGTGCATTAGGGCTTCGATATTCTAGTGATTGGTTGTGATCTGTATTAAGTATTTTAACGGAACGAAGTTGTTCAAACTCATTAATATAATTATGGTGTTAATTTATTTTGAGTCAAGTTCCTATTTTGCATATTTTTTCCATGAATAAGCTATTATTCTAAATTCTGTAGTCGATCACATTCGTAGGAACAAGTGTGAGGTTTAGACTATCATGAACTTGGATTGGTATACATTCACAGGCTGAATGTGGGTCAAGGTTGCTACCAAGGTTCATAGATATTTGTGGGATACAAATATTGGAAGACCCACTCTCAAGATTTACTAAATAGAGCCTTTGTGGTTGATCACATGTAATCTTGAGTAAAGGTGAATATCATTATATCCTCTGACCTGAGGAACATATTGGGTTCGGATATTCACTAAGTATTATGCCTTGATTCTTTCCTTCGCTATTCTGAAATATGGTAGCTCATAAGGAAGAGCTCAGGTGTAATACAAAGTATATATCTAGGACGTATGTAGTCAAGATGGAATTTGTCCCTCTTATTCGTTGACAGTCAGATGTCTAAGGCCTGATAAAGTTAAATCTAGAAGAGAGTGATAACTCTGTGTCTCTTGGATTTAACATGACATCTAGGATGAAAGGATATAATGAAAGATTCACCTATTCATATTCGAGATGGGAACTCTATAGGGATGATGTTATTGAATGGCACAAAGTCATAACATATTAGGGGTGATGGACGGTCGTTAGGTGGTATCCATCACTTGCATTAATTTCTTATTTTTCTCGTGCAAGTGGGAGATTGAAGGTATTTCGTATGCCCGAGAGACATATTAAATTAATGTGGCTAATGTGTTTTGATCCAAGTCGGGTCATACCCAATAACAAGCTTACCAACACCTTAATCGTATTTTGATCTTAGCGATTGGATCGTTGATTAAATTACGCGACACTTGGAATTTAAGAAAAAATGGTGTTCTAAAATAATATTACTTGATGTGTATATAAATTATGGAATAATTTATATAATAAGAATTTAATTATTTATAGGTTAAATAATTAATAAAGTTATGTTACATTTTATAAAATTGGTTTTATAAAATAAAGTAAACATAACATATAATATGGAATTTCATAAAATGGGTTTTTATAAATAAGTATACATAATTTATAAAATGCAAGGTTATAAAATATGTTTTATAAAATCTAATTTTATAAAAAAAAGTTTATAAAATGTGCAAGTTTATAAAATGTGTCTAGTTTATAAAATCATTTTATAATAATGTGAGTGGCATTGGAAGTGAAGTGAGCATGCTTTTGACTAGCCATTTGAGTGGTTAATTCCATTTTCAAGAGGCATATGTACCAAGGCATCTGCAAGACCAACACATACATGCAAAACACATCAAAAACTAGCAAAAAAAAAAATTATGTACACTCCCATTTGGAGCTGCTGCTGCCGTGACCTTTCCAAGGGGAAGGAGAGCTCATTTTCTTTTTTTGCAAGCTTGTTTCAAGTGTAAATTAAATCTTAACTAAAGTACAAGGTGTTGGTGGTTAGCTTGGGGTATAACTACTTGAGGTTTCATCCATTTGAGGCTCCATTCATCATCATCATCTTCATCATACACCAACAAGCTTGGAGTAGGTATAAACTCTTTACTTGCTTATAGTTTGTAATTATATTTCATGACTTGATCCTAATTGGGATTTAACTTTAAATGGTTATTAACAAGTTCAAAAGGTAATGCATACATGCTTCCGCTATAATTTGATTCTTAAAATGTATTAAGTATGTTGAAACTTGTTAAATCGTAACATGTACGATCCCTCGATCCTGAAAAGCGTGAAATTCATGATGAACTACTCAGCATTGAAGAAAACAAAAGGGCTGCTTTGAAAACAAATGTTAAGTTCATGATCAAATATGATAGAAAGAAAGTAAAGTTGTATGCTGAGCGAGCAGACGGAATTAAGAAGATGTCACCTGAACAGATGAGAGATTACTTAGTTTCTACTGAGTCAGGAGGAGTGAGAGCTGATGTATTCATGAAATGGCAAGATGCAATGTTAGAAACCAGCCATTCCTTTCGATCCGCATCTTCTGGTCAGCCAGCTACATAATAACAGCCAGCAGAAACTATAAACCTTGAGGATGATGATACTCAGGGGGAGCACTTAGCAATTGTTCCCTATCTTCCTCCACAAGAACCAGTATCAACACAAGAACCATCAGCTGAATCCATGCCAATCGACAAACAAAGGGTGAAATCTGCTCCTAGTGACAAACAGCCCCTAAGGAAAGGACACCTATTTGAGACAGCTGATGAAGATACTGTGGCAGTTGTGCCAGCTGATACTAATCAGTCAGCTGGTACTGAAGACACAGCAAGGAGTGCTGTGATATAAGACCCAGCCAGTAGTGTGGTGCTAGGTGAAACAAGTGTTGAAGACCCAGCCAAGGGGGCTGAGCTGGGTGTTAAACAAGATACTGATACTATTGATCCTGCTAATTTTATAGTCTGGGGCAGAGGAGATCATCTGTTTGTTCAATCACCTATCTCTCCCCGGACTCTTGCTTATTTTGACAGAACACAGGATGAACGTATTAATCAGTTCTCAGTAAGTTTTTCTGGCATAGCAGAATCAATTATGTATCCTCCATCTTCCCCAAAACGTCATGATAAACACACAACTTGGGAAGATGACTCAGTTGCCCAAGGTAAGCCAGATCTAAGAAGGATGAATCCAGATGAAAGAGAGGCTTACAGGCTGGAGATCACTGTACCTGAATTGCTTGAGCAAAGACAAGCATCTATTTCTGAAAGGATACACAAGTTAGATTACTGTATCATCCTCTTAATCAGCCATTCTACATCACCTTAACTTATGGCATTGAAATTGGTGTGTATCTAAATAACAGTGGTCAAAGGCTACATACTGATGAAGAGAAAGCTCAATTTCATGAGGCTCGGCAACTGTGTATAGATCTAAGGCAATATCGCGATGCTCTTAGAACTGTTGAGGGCAGGAAAATGATTGAAACAACAAAATCCCTGAACATTACAGCCGATGACTATTTCTTGGGTCTAGAAGTTGAAAGGCAAAGAAGGGAGGATACTGTTGCTGAACTTGCTGAGAGGTTGAGGCTTCAGGAAGAAGAAGCTAAGCTGGCTGCTGATAGAAAGCAAGAGGTTGAGTCCCTTAAGCTAGCCAAAGTTATTGTTAAGGAACAAGATAAAGCTTTTGATGAACTGGAAGCTGCTGAGAAAGCACCTGCTACTGCTCCTATAGAAACTGAACGAACAATAGAGCTATCTGATCACTATTATAGGAGCAAGTATGGTGATGTACTGACCAGGAGATCAAATCCCATCAAGATCATCAAAGTGCACAGAGGCACAAAAAGAGCTTTCAGTATCAGCAGGGAAGATAACATTCAAGAGAGGGTAGACTACACCAAATTGAGAACCTTTGGATTCAGTGAATGGATGGAGATATTGGAATACTTCATTGGTAAGGCTAAAAGTGGTATTAAAGATACATTGAAGCCTGAACTCCAAGCGCTCTTCAACAAAGCAACAAAATTTGGAAATGCACCAGTAGTAAATGCAGAAGAAGTACTTTCTCAAAAGCCTAAAGGAAAGAAATCTACTGGTGAAGGCCCACACAGAAGAGATCCCATCATTCTACCTCCTCATGTTCCAGTTTATGACCCTGCTGAGTTGCCTTACTTGTTTCTTGAAGTCTGGGCTGCCTGGAAAGTGAAAGAAAAAGAGCTATCTGGTGATGAACTAGAAAAAGATAAAGATAGAGACAGATAGCCTTCTAGTACTCAAATTGTATCTTTTGTTACTTCATTTTTCATTATGATATTTTATAATTACTGTTTATACTCTGTTGTAATGAAGATGAAATGAGTTTATCTTCAAAATCATATCAAGTTATAAGATATAGATAACTCAGCAAAAGATCCCAAAAATAAACTTAAAAGGGACAAATTTGCTGTCTATTTTTCATTAGGTTCCTCAGTGTTGGCTTTAGTGTTTTCTCTAAATGTTATAAGTTTTGTCATCATCAAATCGGGGGAGATTGTTGAGTCCCCAAAATAATTAAGGATTTAATTATGACAAAACTGCAATTTATTTACACTAAAATGTTATGTGCAGCCAGCACAAGTTTGTTTATGTATAGACAGCAAATATTGCTATGTCAAGTGTTCAGTATGCTGCCAAGTCTATCAGCACAAGGTAGAGCGTATTCTTCGAATCAGCACATGATGAGTACCCAACAATTCAAGAATATCAAGTGACTCAGCATAAGAAGAACCAGTAAACCTGGTAAGCAGCATACAACACAAGACAGCCATGCTCCATTACAAGCATGGTGGTTTCTTGAGTGGTCTACATCAATTGTACTATTCAACAGAAGTCAAGGACAAAGTTGAACAGGAAAGGACACGCGTCGGCGACTGACAAGTGACCTTACAAGACCACGCGGGAATGCAAAAGTTTAACGCATGTGCAGACATGTGCTATACTTTGTCAATGCCTAGGGAACACAACATTCTATTTGTTTAAACGAATAGTGGTGCCAAACCAAATTGGGGTGTTCCTGCAAATAGCTACCAAAGAGGAAAGAGGAGAGCACACTCTCTGATACAGTTATCCCCATAAGTACAGACATCCTATGTACCAGTAGACAATAGAACCATTACACAGTTAATGGGACTACTATAAATTGTTGTATCCACTATTGTAACAACTAGAGGTGTGGGTTTTATTATTTAGAGTCCAAAATGTGTAATAGCTTTAAGTTTATCCTCATAGCTATACTTAGGTAAATCTTTATCAACCAACTATCATTCCGCCAAGGATAGTTGTAATTCTTTGTGATTTAATCAATAAAGAATAACAGTTGAAAAATTACCTTTGACTCTATTTAAATTACATGCTTAAATACTAAACTGTGTTTAATTGGTTAGTTAATTAAAAGAAATTGTATTCACCCCCCCCCCTCCCCTCCCTCCTCTACAATACTCCTGTTGTTAATCAAGGGACCAACACCCATATTACTATCAAACGTACAAAAATACGAACCTAGGTTATACTTACCATTTACTTGTTATAGAAAGAAGCAAGTAGGTGGATTATAGCTAGGAAACCCCAGCTCAATATAAATAATAAAACCATTACTCCATCTTGGTAACTGATTCTAACATTTTACGACCTAACGACACCGCACAAATAAAACCATCCGTTTTGGGCATATCAGGGGAGGGTGAGTTTTTGGCGCCGCTGTTGGGATCGAATTTTCTGTTTGCTAAGGTAATCCGTGATTCTATCAAGATATCTAAAATTCTTGAGTGGTGTCTAAGAAAGATAATTATACACGGACTTGGTTGTTGGATTTTCCATACAGTCTCCAATTATATTGGAACCAAAAGGATCCAGTGTAATGACCCGGATTTTTCCAATCATTTTATACTTATGAGATTAATATTTACATAAATTAAACCTTACCAACATGATAAGCAATCCAAATTGTTGAGACTTGTGTTTTTGAAAAGTGTTTTACACAACGTTTGACCGTCCAATTTGACCGATGATATCACGAACAATATAACATACGATAATTATACGTTTGTGTATATATATGTATTTATATATATTTAACATGATCTAAGGATGGTTTAACATCTCATTGTGTACTAATGACAATGAGTTATAAGTATATTTTGAAACTACTAACTTAAGTTTTCAAAACGATAACTATACGTAACATTCTTTGATATATATACTTATAACCTATAATGCTTATACATGTATCGTATATATAATGTATTTAATCACTTTTTAAGGACTTAAATACATAAAACAATATAAGTATATTCATAAAAGATAGCTATATTTGAATTCTCATTCCGTTTCCTCAAGATTTCTGTACGTATATCTAGGGTATATGTACCCGTATCATACCCAGCTTCTATATGTATTTACTATTGGTATATACACATAAAATCAACATCCTAATCAACATTATTACTGCCCTAGATATGAGGTAACTTGGATTTGTCAAGTAGTATGAATTGTTAGTAAGAAAACAAAATTAGGAATCCTTTTCTTTCTTTATAAACTAAAAACGTTTTTATGAATGAACTGTTGGGGTGCAAACATATCCCACATAGGAGGGAGACAAAAACAAATGTATGTATATAAGTCTAAGGGGAAATCCCTCTAATACCAATTGGTTTTAGAAAAGGATGGACTCTTGGGCTTATATTACAGGACATTGTGTTTGGGCTATACGATCCTTACAAATGGTATCAGAGCTAGGCTATAGCCCGATGTGGTGAACGATGCAGTGGTGGCGCGCCCCTAAGCGCACGGTGCGACATGGCACACCCCTCGGTTTGCCAATGATAATGGAGCCATGGTGCCTTATATCGAAAGTCTTCCTTCCCAAGGCGTGGAAGTGCGGCGTGTCCCGATGGTGAAAGAAAGAGATCGGCGGTATAAGAGGCGTGTCCCGGTAGTGAAAGAAAAGTGAAAGAAAAGAGACCGGTGATATAAGATGGCGGGAGTATCGTTGAAGGGGAGGCTCGGTGATGTGGTCTTCGGTTTGAGGGGAGGATTGTTGGGGTGCAAACATATCCCACATAGGAGGGAGACAAAAACAAATGTATGTATATAAGTCTAAGGGGAAATCCCTCTAATACCAATTGGTTTTAGAAAAGGATGGACTCTTGGGCTTATATTACAGGACATTGTGTTTGGGCTATACGATCCTTACATGAACACCATTTCTTCACTCCATTTTCTCATACCTACACCCTAATTTCTCTCTCAAAATACTCCTAACTTCATACTTGATCATCTCCAAGCATTTTCCCTATCATTTAGCTTCAATTACAAGCCTTAAAAACCATAAGAAAACTATTTCAAGAACATATCAAAATAACCACCCATTTGAAGAAGGATACTTCCAACCTTTTGATCTAACTCCACCATTCTTTGATTCCAAGATTTTTTCTTATCTCTTACAGTAACTTTGTCCAAGTAACTTGAGGTAGTAACCTTGTTCATAATCTTGTTCGATTCATAATTATATAGTTATCTTATTTTATGTTGTAAAATTTTAACAACAAGAACATAGTTTGAATGATTTCAAACTTGTTTGAAAACTAAATAAATCCTTCTAACTTAACTTTTAAAACACTTCAAGACCTGTAATATATCATAATGATATGCTAACTTAACAAGATATAACTTGGTTTTACAAAGAACACCTTAAAAACTGAATCTACGTCGTCGGAGTGCAACCGGGGGCTGTTTTGGGTTGGATTATTAAAAACCATCTTGAACTTTGAATTGGAAGTTCATGTTCTGGAAAAATGATATTTCTTATGAATATGTTAACACATAAAAATTTCATGGTTTAACTCAAAGTGTAAGTATTTTTAGAAAAATGATCATTAAATGTTGTTTTTATGATGGAAAATGATCACTTTCATAAGTTTTACCAAAGTTTGACCTATAACCTGTGATTTCGATTACAAACTAAGGTATTTTCAGTTCATATTCTTAAAATTTGACTCGATCCAAGAAAGTGGCAAGTTGAACCAACAAAAACGGAGTTGTAATGAAGAAACTACGACTAAAACAAGATTGGGTATCCGAAGCTAGTTTAGCTACGAAAATATTTGGAGATAAAGTAAATTAATCATATCTTTTCTAATTAATATGATATTTTATATATAATTACTTATGATTTGATTTTATATATTTCAGGAACACCCGTAAACAACACGAGAAGATTAATCATAAGACCTCATGATTGTACGCAACACGTCATTTGACAACACGGCACTTTATGTACGCAACACACCATTTGACAACATGGTACCATGGGTCGAGATTAATTCTGATCAATACGAATACGATGGGGTCTTTATTTATTTTATTGAGCAACTAATTGTGGACCACTAACATCGGACTGCTAACTACGGACTAAAAAAATATTAAAAGTATTAAAAGTATATATATATATATATATATATATATATATATATATATATATATATATATGTAATGATTACTTGAAAAGAAAATATGTTGATACATTATATATATATGGTTAGGTTCGTGATATCTATCGGAGACCAAGTCGAGTTAAATACCTTCAAGGCAAAAGTGAGTATATAGTCCCACCTTTAAACTCTAAATATTTCGGGATGAGAATACATGCATTTTATGATTTACTTTATGGACACAAGTGATTAAAAATATATATTCTACGTTGAGTTGTACCACTGGCATACTTCCCTGTAGCTTGGTAACTACTATTTACATGTGGTATTGTAAACGTGAATCATGTTGATAGATCTATCGGGCCTGACAACCCCAACCGGACTGGACGACCAGTATTCAACGGTTGCACAGTACTTCGTTTCGGTGACTACACTTGGTATAGTGTAGTGAGATTTCATAATAAAGGGAATATGCAACGTTGATTAAATGTTAAGTATGGTTATCAAGTGCTCAACCACTTAGAATATTTTTATTAAAACGTTTATGTATATGAAATCTTGTGGTCTATATTTATAATGCTGCTAGCATTAAACCTATATCTCACCAACTTTATTTTGACGTTTAAAGCATGTTTATTCTCAAGTTCCTAGAAGTCTTCCGCTGTTTGAATATATGTTAGAGAAACCATGTGCATGGAGTCATACATGTTTTATTCGAGGAAGCATTGCATTCACAAAATCATCATCGTGTATTTATTTTGACTGCATTGTCAACGGAAGTATTCTTGTAAACTGTTATTTACAATGATTGTCTATATGTAGAAATCATCAGATGTCGAAAATATTGAATTTTAAATATTCATTTATGGTATATCTTTTCAAAAGAATGCAATGTTTATAAAACGTATCATATAGAGGTCAAATGCCTCGCAATGTAATCATATGTTATTGTATTCGTCCCTATAGATTGGGTCGGGTCGTTTCATGTGGTATCAGAGCAGTGGTCTTAGCGAACCAGGTCTGCATTAGTGTGTCTAACTGATAAGTCGTTAGGATGCATTAGTGAGTCTGGACTTCGACCGTGTCTGCATGTCAAAAGTTTTGCTTATCATTTTGTGTCGAAAACCATCTACTTATCATCTTAAGGAAATTACATGCTTATCATCTTAAGTCTAAACGCGTCTTACTGCATTCATTGCATGAATGGTGTATAGACAAAATTCATATTTTAGCGTATTTGCTAATTCATATCTACGCGTATCTGTTACTGTAAACTTTGTCTGACATATTCCGTAAATCCCTCCGTAATCTATGAGATCTTTTGTTCTATATATGTGGATATTCTATATAATTAGAATACCACCCGATAGCCGGAAAATCATTTTATATCAAAAAATCCTTTATTCAATCATACGAAATGGAACTCGTCACTAGTTAAAGTCCCTCGGATTCCGATATGGAATACCACTCAAGCTCCGAAAGCAGTGTGACCGGAATGGATCAACCAATCAGTCATCATCTATTTTGGATGGATTGGGGATGGGTTCATAGCCTCCCTAATCATTGGAGACAAGAAGAAGGTGATCCCTTCCATCAACCAAATTGCCCTCTTGATGATGAACCTGAAGCACTTACCGGCGAACCTGTTCGAGAAACCATTTTCTCTCTCATTTCCAGAGTATCTCGTCACGATTATATACTACATCAAATTCTAGATTTTATTTATCCACTCGTCCGAACCAACAATCCCCCCGGTGTAATAGAAGAAGTCAACGAGCTTCGCACTCGGGTAGTGGCTTTGGAGAATACTGTACGAAGGTTACAAACACCATCAGCAGCACCAGCAGCATAACCAATACCGTCAATAACATCAACATCGCAAGCCTCAATACCCTAAGCACCAGCAGCATCACCAGCATCAACATTATCACCATCATCAACATCAACAGGATCATTACCACCACCAACAATCACATCCGCATCACATTCCTCAATATCACCATCCGTACCTTGGATATCAACGTCACACGCACCATAGATACCAAGAAGTACCAACAACAACAAACGATGAAGTATTGATTCATAACTTCATCGGAGAAACATTCTATGGTGATTATGTAATCTCTAAAGACATAGAGATTACCTATTTCTGCCTTAACCATAAATCAGATGAGTGGACAGAAATGATAAAAGGAAGAGTAGAAACCCCGACAAGAATGATGCGTAAGGTACAAGCTAGACTTGTTTTACTAACAGCATCAGCAGTACCCTTAGCCTCACCAACACAGTCAGTGCTGTCAACATCGTTAGAATCGTCAGCAACTTTAACATCACAAGCTCCACCAGTTCAAGAATCACCGTGGACATCATCAATAACGCGTATATTGCATCAATGAGTTATGAAGTATTAACTCATTATTCTGAAGAATTTATATAAATATTTTATATATATGAATTCGGAAACCAAAATAAATATTTTCGTACTAAGCTATTAAGTATGAATTGAAAAAGGGTAGATACTACTCGTTTAAATTCATACTACAAATATGCAATGATGTACGTCCTTCGTCAGCAACTTAATCATCATTAACTACAATCCCTGTTTCAATTCAATGAATTTCATTTTATAATAAACCAAGTGTATTATTCAATAATATGTTTGATTTTACACTTTCATCTTCAATGTACTCGAAGCTTACTGGGAAACAACATTCATATCTTGCGAAGTTAGCAAGAGTTTAATGAGTATCAGCATGATTCACTAAGGAAATATATATAAGAATAAATAATGAAGTATTGATCCATAACTTCATTAATATTCTGTGAAGAATATGTGGTTCCTAATCGTTTTAGAGATTACTTATTCTAGCTCAAACCGAAAATTAAATGAGTCTAATATTATATTGACTTATTAAATTCATGATTACATCTGAAGAAGATATATATGTACATATATTTTCATAAAGATTGTAATAAAATTCTCTGGTACAAAACATTACTTGTGAATTTTTTTTTTAACGGGTAGGTAATACCCGAGAAATATATAAATTCACAATTAATATGATTATATTCTTCGGCTCTGTTTCAACAATCATCAACTATACTCACAATAATATACATTCTTTTATAGAAATCAAAACAACCATTCTCATCCAAATTTGATTACGACAAAACGAAATCCAAGTCAAGACTTAACAAAAGACATCACTCTTAGGACTCTAACATCTTTCAAAACTATACTTTGACTTCAAAACTATGCTAGAACATCATTCGATTCTTGGAACCCAGAAAAATATTTGTATCATTCAAAGTCCTAAAACATCATATGTATATTAACAATTACAATCTATGATGAAACCCTTCGAAATTCTTGAAGACACTTCAAATAATGGACAAATCACAATGACGAAATCTACCTTCAAAGGATTCAAATGATTCAGTGTCTGCTGAAACCGTTAGTAAGAACCTTACTCCTTATTCTAAACCTTCATAGACAGATTTTCCACGTCATTCCCTGATCTTAGATATTCTAAGATATCATCGTATTTTTCATTATAAATATCTCCGATATTCCTGAAGATATATTCCTAACTATCCTCATCAAAAATCATTTATCTCTTCACAATATTTGCGTTACAACATAAAAGAAACTGTGTTAGTTTCTAAATTTTGAAAAATTTGAGTTTAAAATATGAATGTTTTGAAGTAGTGTTGGAAACTGAACCATGAAATATTATAATATAATGACACTTGATCAACGTGATTATATTACAGTAATTCATGCTGAGTTTCTAAATGGAACATAATGATTCACAGATCATAACGTCATCATGTGCCATGTTACATAACTCTTACATTCTACCCAATCTCCAAACATATTAAGAACATATCTCCTTGATAATTCTATCTTCTCGGACATTCTGGTAACTTACCAAATCAAGATCGTGCAATTACTATTTCCTTCTTAGAACATTAACTATGTTTATTTCAAAACCATACCTACGAATTCCGGACTATTATTCGCTTGACTCGAAGTCGGGAAGAGGAAACAGAAGTATGGAACTGTTGAATATAAAAGAAAATATAAAGCTCGAAGACAATAAATAAATTACAAACCGTGTATATCAATACGTATTACAACGTAAAGGCACGGGAGAATTAACAATACTATAACCCCAAGGTAATAGTAGAAATAAATAAAATCCTCCGGAGGTAGATGAAAAAGAAGAATGACAGAGATGAAAGTTAAGAGTATATCCAGGATCAGTACTGGATGAAGCATACTGATAAATGTTTTAAAGTATGAATTGAGGGAGGAAGAATAGAAGGTATGAGTTGTAAGGAAATGAAGGGAGGTGGATTTATAGTAAAAGATCCGACAGAGCAATCAAAATAGATGATCAATTTAAAGCGGATTCTAATTTCCTTGATTATCGAAGAATCAAATCTCATTATGAAGATTTTACTCCAAGTTTCTTGAACTTGGAAATCAATCCTATCTACGTCAAAAGATATGACGAATCTATACCTACTCATTTCACCCTTTGGTGATAGCCTCACTCTTACTCTTCACAAAAATCAAATTGCTTTATCAATATTACTTGATGATAATAAAACTCTAATTTCCAACTCGTATACGTCATGAAAACATACTTATTGTCAGCCATGACCATCCCATTCAAATTTCGGGACGAAATTTATTTAACGGGTAGGTACTGTAATGACCCGAATTTTTCCAATCATTTTATACTTATGAGATTAATATTTACATAAATTAAACCTTACCAACATGATAAGCAATCTAAATTGTTGAGACTTGTGTTTTTGAAAAGAGTTTTACACAACGTTTGACCGTCCAATTTGACCGATGATATCACGAACTATATAACATACGATAATTATACATTTGTGTATATATATGTATTTATATATATTTAACATGATCTAAGGATGGTTTAACATCTCATTGTGTACTAATGACAATGAGTTATAAGTATATTTTGAAACTACTAACTTAAGTTTTCAAAACGATAACTATACGTAACAATCTTTGATATATATACTTATAACCTATAATGCTTATACATGTATCGTATATATAATGTATTTAATCACTTTTTAAGGACTTAAATACATAAAACAATATAAGTATACTCACAAAAGATAGCTATATTTGAATTCTCATTCCGTTTCCTCAAGATTTCTATACGTATATCTAGGGTATATGTACCCGTATCATACCCAGCTTCTATATGTATTTACTATTGGTATATACACATCAAATCAACATCCTAATCAACATTATTACTGCCCTAGATATGAGGTAACTAGGATTTGTCAAGTAGTATGAATTATTAGTAAGAAAACAAAATTAGGAATCCTTTTCTTTCTTTATAAACTAAAAACGTTTTTATGAATGAACACCATTTCTTCACTCCATTTTCTCATACCTACACCCTCATTTCTCTCTCAAAATACTCCTAACTTCATACTTGATCATCTCCAAGCATTTTCCCCATCATTTAGCTTCAATTACAAGCCTTAAAAACCATAAGAAAACTCTTTCAAGAACATATCAAAATAACCACCCATTTGAAGAAGTATACTTCCAACCTTTTGATCTAACTCCACCACTCTTTGATTCCAAGATTTTTTCTTATCTCTTACAGTAACTTTGTCCAAGTAACTTGAGGTAGTAACCTTGTTCATAATCTTGTTCGATTCATAATTATATAGCTATCTTATTTTATGTTGTAAAATTTTAACAACAAGAACATAGTTTGAATGATTTCAAACTTGTTTGCAAACTAAATAAATCCTTCTAACTTAACTTTTAAAACACTTCAAGACCTGTAATATATCATAATGATATGCTAACTTAACAAGATATAACTTGGTTTTACAACGAACACCTTAAAAACTGAATCTACGTCGTCGGAGTGCAACCGGGGGCTGTTTTGGGTTGGATTATTAAAAACCATCTTGACCTTTGAATTAGAAGTTCATGTTCTGGAAAAATGATATTTCTTATGAATATGTTAACACATAAAAATTTCATGGTTTAACTCAAAGTGTAAGTATTTTTAGAAAAATGATCATTAAATGTTGTTTTTATGATGGAAAATGATCACTTTCATAAGTTTTACCAAAGTTTGACCTATAACCTGTGATTTCGAATGCAAACTAAGGTATTTTCAGTTCATATTCTTAAAATTTGACTCGATCCAAGGAAGTGGCAAGTTGAACCAACAAAAATGGAGTTGTAATGAAGAAACTACGACTAAAACAAGATTGGGTATCCGAAGCTAGTTTAGCTACGAAAATATTTGGAGATAAAGTAAATTAATCATATCTTTTATAATTAATATGATATTTTATATATAATTACTTATGATTTGATTTTATATATTTCAGGACCACCCGTAAACAACACGAGAAGATTAATCATAAGACCTCATGATTGTACGCAACACGTCATTTGACAACACGGTACTTTATGTACGCAACACGTCATTTGACAACATGGTACCATGGGTCAAGATTAATTCTGATCCATACGAATACGATGGGGTCTTTATTTATTTTATTGAGCCACTAATTGTGGACCACTAACATCGGACTGCTAACTACGGACTAAGAAAATATTAAAAGTATTAAAAGTATATATATATATATATATATATATATATATATATATATATATATATATATATATATATATATATATATATATATGTAACGATGTAACGATTACTTGAAAAGAAAATATGTTGATACATTATATATATATGGTTAGGTTCGTGATATCTATCGGAGACCAAGTCGAGTTAAATACCTTCAAGGCAAAAGTGAGTATATAGTCCCACTTTTAAACTCTAAATATTTTGGGATGAGAATACATGCATTTTATGATTTACTTTGGACACAAGTGATTAAAAATATATATTCTACGTTGAGTTGTACCACTGGCATACTTCCCTGTAGCTTGGTAACTACTATTTACATGTGGTATTGTAAACGCGAATCCTGTTGATAGATCTATCGGGCCTGACAACCCCAACCGGACTGGACGACCAGTATTCAACGGTTGCACAGTACTTCGTTTCGGTGACTACACTTGGTATAGTGTAGTGAGATTTCATAATAAAGGGAATATGCGACGTTGATTAAATGTTAAGTATGGTTATTAAGTGCTCAACCACTTAGAATATTTATATTAAAACGTTTATGTATATGAAATCTTGTGGTCTATATTTATAATGCTGCTTGCATTAAACCTATATCTCACCAACTTTATGTTGACGTTTAAAGCATGTTTATTCTCAGGTTCCTAGAAGTCTTCCGCTGTTTGAATATATGTTAGAGAAACCATGTGCATGGAGTCATACATGTTTTATTCGAGGAAGCATTGCATTCACAAAATCATCATCGTGTATTTATTTTGACTGCATTGTCAACGGAAGTATTCTTGTAAACTGTTATTTACAGTGATTGTCTATATGTAGAAATCATCAGATGTCGAAAACATTGAATTTTAAATATTCATTTATGGTATATCTTTTCAAAAGAATGCAATGTTTATAAAACATATCATATAGAGGTCAAATGCCTCGCGATGTAATCATATGTTATTGTATTCGTCCCTATAGATTGGGTCGGGTCGTTTCATCCTGGGCCTTCGTTGTCGGCTTGGCCACTCGTTTCAAAGAAAAATTGACTGAAACACTCATGCTTAACAATCGGAAAGTTTGATGGTATATGATTATTAGTCGCCTTTAGAAAACCCTAATTATCTAAAATATTGAATACCAAAATTAATATTATACATTATTATTTTCTGTAGAAATCCATGACGAACTTAACCGACTACGAAGAAGATTCGAAAAATATCCATCCTCCAACTTCAGAAACCGGAGAAGTTATCGTCTATAAAATCCAAAAGATAATAATAGTTTCATCAAAAATGGATCTAAACCCTAATGAGTCTCGTCAGAAGCCTCCAGTTTCTGATTCTTGTAGCCCAAGAGGCCGAACAACTTCGTCTAACCCAAAGATTTCATTGCTTTTAGAGAAATTTTATTCAAACAAATCAGGATTCGGCCCTTTTCACGATCCAAAAGGAGGGTTCAGTCTCAATGAACTTCTACACATGGAAGATGAAATACAGGAAGAATATCCAACCTTTTTCTGATATCCGTTCTTGCTAAAATATGATTCCAAAAAGGGACGTTACATAGATAATCCAGACACTCCTTTCATCGGAAATCTGCTAAATCCTAAATGAAGACTAGATGTTTACCGCGATTTCGTCAGACATCTTTACATTTTAGATTTTCCATTTTCTAAACTTCAAATGCAAGAAATGCATAATCTACGTAATCATGTACGTTCCCTCCACAATCTCTCAAAAGAATGTGGGGAAGAAACCATTTTCAAGTATCGTGATAAAGAAATCGACACAAAAGATGACCTCAAATATTCGTGAACTGCTTGTCATATATCAAAGATGAAGAATTTTCACCAATTCGTCTCAATCGATATGTTGCAATGATGTTCGCGGAATTAGAGTATTGGACTGAAAAGGAAGTTCCTAACCCCATTTCAAAATATGGAGATCGAGACTATTTCTACTTTGATCCTACGTCATTCCTTATTCAAAAGTTGACGGAAGTATTTCTGGATTCAACCGAAAAAAGAATAGAGGCAAATTTATTTGAAAAGAGAAAGTGAATCTATTCCAAATTCATACAAATCTTGACTACGTCAAAATTTCCATTTACTACCCCTCAGCAATCACTTATCCATAAAATATCCAAAACTTTCAAATTCATTATTGGAGATCCCGATTTTGAGGAAGACTATGAATTTCAAACTGTAGTTTTCAACTTCTGAACGATCTAAATTTCAAAGACGACGGACCAAGGAATGGAATCTCGAACATCAAGAAGGTTAGAAGGGCATTCGTTCAATTTATGGACGATATCGATGATTTTCAAAAACGCGAACGTCAGCTTTTGAGTGAATTCGAAAGATTCTCGCTTCATCCCGCTGATTTGCTTTGGATGGTCAAAGAATCCCTAAACATTTCTTTCATGAAACATCACTTTTTTGCTTTTAGTTGTAGGCTCGTCATAATTATTGTAATCTTATATTTTGCAAATAACGTTTTTGTGTAATGAATTTTAATAAATATTATATAAATAATACTAATTATTTCATAATCTAATTATATTATATAAACTTGAAATGAAAAACAAATAAATAACAAATGGACTGGACTAAATAGCCCAAGCCCAACCGAGAAGCCCAAGCGGGCCAGAAAAAATGGCTAGCCAGTCAATGGCAGGCCATGGACGGCTGGCCATGAGACTGGCAGCCCATTTTTTCGCCTGATGAGAGCTCTTATACCCACTTTTTCTTTTTCTTTTTTTCCTTTCTTCTTCTTTTTTCCTCCCAACCCTCGACCGAATTTAAACCCACTATCACCATTTCGCCATTTTTGCACCAAATCGAACCATTCGAAGGCCACAACTTGTTCCCTTTATCCCTCTAAACTCATCTTTTCGATCGATTTCATCAAACAAGGTATAAATCTTGCTAAAATTCAAAATTACACTTAGGGTTTAATTTTTAAATTTCTTTAATTTTGTGATTTTATGCTTGTTTATATGCTTAGGAACTCTTAGGATGATAATGTTATTGTAAAATGATAGTTTTTAGGACAAATTGATGCTTTGATAGGTTAGGTTCTTTGGATTGGTTGACTAAGGTTGACTTGGACAAAATGGGTCGGGTTTTTTGAATTTTGGAACAATGTAGTATGATTGTTACCCATAGATACAACCTATTGATCTTTTCGAACAATAAAATCACGCTTAAACTAAGTTTAAACAGCGTTTGCCAAATTTTGTAAAATTAGTCAAAATCGTATGAAAAAAGCTTTTTGGTCAAACCTAATGTTAAAACGTTTTTAAAACTTAGGATATTCCAGAAAATTGTTACTTTTGACAAGATCTTTGAGTCCAAAACAAATTGGAACCGGAATCATTGATTTTTCAAAAACGTACATTTTTATCATTTTAAAATATTTTTCAATAAAACACGAATATGATTGAAGTTTGGTAATAAGGTAATTTTTAACAACTATATTTAATTGTTGCAAGCTTAAGAACCAAAACTTTTCCGAAAATTCCTTATTACGACTATAAAGGCTATATGAATTATTTTTCACTAATATTTATACAATCACGGGTATGTATCGAATGTTGGTTAAGATTTTCATTATAGGTTTATTATATTGTGATGGGATATTTTTGCTAAATTATAGTGCACTTAGGTATATGGAAAAGTCCATTTTTAAAACCCTTATTTCGAATTTTTTTCGGAAAATTGGTTTATATTGCTTTTTCTATATAACTAATTATGCGTGTTATAAAATTTTTGGAATACCATTTACATCTCCATCGTATTTTTTAGGATGCCTCAATTCACTTTACAGGATAACGATGACTTACCAGTAAGACTTTGCCACCTAAATAGTGCGGCTTCGTTAGAGCCGTTGTTCCGAAAATGGATAAACAAGAAAAGGGGCCACTTTAAGATTATCGATTGGGAGGTAATGGAAAATTGTGGATGCGCGGACGATTTAAGAGAAGTGCTAGATTTCACCATGGGTAATCAGCTTTATGATCCGTGGATTCGTCTATTCAGTATAGACGAGAAGGTGTTAGTCGAGGTTTATGCTGAGTTTATGGCCACTTGGCAATTTGATAATGAGATCGACTCTGCTCAGTATTCAACTTAGCCATGCATCCGTTTTCGCTACATCAATGAGTATCATGATCTAATTTTGGGGCAATTCGCCACATATCTCGAGCTTTACGATCCAGCACATATTGAGGGTCACATTTTCACCTACGGTAGTACTGATGAGGGTGGGTCCACGGGTTCATATTCAGAACACGTGGAATGAGTTATCTTCTGTTCGACCTTGAAATTCTACAACTAAAGCCTCAAAGATCGACAACCCAGCACACTGAGTCATGCACCATCTGCTTTCACACTCTATTCTACCGAAGGGGAAACATGGTAGTAACATTCAGGCCAAGGACATCCGGACGATTCACCATATGCGCATCCAGCATAACTATCAGGTCGCATATTTGGTAGCTAAGGCAATCTCGACCGAGCAGACTTCGCCCAGCACATCTTGGTCATTTTTGGGCCCGGTCATCACGAGATTGGTTAAAAGGATGGGTTTGATTAATAAGGGTGAAGAGTTTATGTTAGGTCCCCGGGAATTGCATAGATTGTGTGCTAAGCCTTGTAATAGTGGGATATAGACGAGGGCTATATATATCCCACAAAGCAACCTTAGAAGGAAGCACTTCACACAATAGCCAAGCACCTAAAAGAGTTCAAGAGAGTTGTGGAAAAGTCAATCTTGACTAATTGACTTTTCCTCTCAATATTCATACGATATTCATAGATATTACACCCTATCAATTGGTATCAGAGCAAAAGCTTTTTAGCATCGATCCGAATATCGTGTGAATCTTCATACTCATCTTCAAATCTTCATCCAATCTTCATACACATCTTCATATCTTCATCCAACCTTCAAACAAAATTTTTACCGAATCTTATTTTTCTCTCTCATCACTTACATAAAAATAAGATACCGAATCCCTATCTTATACTGTACCGAGTCTATCTCTCCTGACATATACAATATTCATATCAATTGATATCACATCAATTACCTCGCTATAGTACATCAGATACATAAAAATAAAAAATAAAAATATACCGATTTTTTTTTGTCTAGAGTACCGAATATCAAATACATCTGTCTCTCTCTCCTGACGTGTACAGTACCAGATCTAAATCATCTCTCTCTCTTAATACTGTATATCGATCTATCTTCCTCAAAACTGAATCTCAACATCGATCATCTCATCTACATCAGATCTATTTTATCGAATATCATCTTCAACATCGAAGCTTCATCATCAAACAACAGAATCTATATCGATTTGATCTCGAGTTCAACGTTTTTGCAAAAACGTGATTGTATTGGTCCCTGGAGCAATTAAGCAAGTTAGTGATCTAATTGTTTTGTGATTCTGAATCCTTATCAGTCGTTGTAACTTCGTGATGCATCAATTCGAGTAGAAGTTCATCACAGATCTAAAATTCGTGAAGTCAAACTTTTGAGTTTTTTTTAGTCAACGAATTCAATTGATGCGATTTAAGTTGATTTAGCTTCAATTGATGTTAGTCGAGTGTTGAGTACATGATTTGAAGCATTTTTGGTGAAGGAATCACAAGCTAAAACAGTCCGGATATTAAGCTCAATTTTCATGTTCATCAATGGCGGTTTTCAAGTTCTTCATTGATTTTAACTTTTTATTGATGTTTTGGATATGAATCCTTAACAGAAGATGTTAGTCGCAGGTCTAGGTACTGATTACAATAGATTTCAAGTATCATTTTCCTCGAAGAAAAGCTCTTGAAGATTTCAGATTTGGCCTTTAAGTCAATTCGGTAACATTGATTCTCTGTGATTCGTGTTGCCAGTTGGACATTCGGTACTTGGTTGATTCTATACTTCAATCTTCATTCTGTATATTTGAGGTAGTTACAACACTCGGTATTAGCTTCGGTAAATCACATTGAATCACACTCGGTATTCAATTCGGTTACTAGACTCGGTTTGAGACTCGGTTGCTTATCAGGAACTTGAGACTCGGTTTAGATTTGAATTTCGTTATCTTAATTGGGCTTACCGAATCCCAAAGCCCAAAAGCTTACTAGTTTGAGACTTGATTGAGCCCAACAGCTTACCGGATCAACAAGGTCCAACAAGCTTACCGAATCTGAAAATCTTACTGGACTTACTGACTTTTATAAGCCCAATACCGAATCTGAGAGGACTTTTGACAATTTTAGTCCCTGAAAAGTTCTAGATATTTGCCAGACTAGTCCTTACCGAATCTGAGGACTTATGTGACACTTTCAGCCCCTGTTAGTTTATCAGAATTTACAAGGGTGGTCCATTACCGAATCTAGACTAACGAGGACTTAACGAAAGTTAACGAAACGTTCAAAAACAAAATTTGATTCACTGGAATCATATTTTAAGAGGGAGAAAAGGCGATAATACTTGATATTATTCAACGTTTCGTGATGATGACACCCGATTTCATTGTAAGATTCAATCATTGAGACAAGAGATGTTCTTGTTGTTACAACACTCCCGAAAAATGTGCTTTTATCAGATTCGTGGAAGATACAAAAGCTACACAACTTGAGTCGATTGCTTTGTTAATGACTCCACACGAACCATCGTCTGTTGAAAAGACTGCACATTATGAATATAGTTGTTCATGCCACAACAGAAGTGAACCTTCCAATTGTATCTTTATACAATACAAACTTCATCAACAACTTCAAACAGAACTTCAACAGATGAAAGAACAAGAAGTTCAAACGACATCTTCGGAGATTTCCAAGTTGCAAGCTCAAATCAAAGAACTGGAATCTCTCGTTGCATACAGTAAATCAGAATCTGAAAAGCTTCAAAAGAAAGTGATTACTCTTCAAATTTCACAGGTTGTTGAAAAACTAATACTTTTCAAGGAACGTGAGCTTGATTCAAAGGTCATCACTCAACTTCGCAAGCAAAATCAAACATTAATGTGTGACTTTGAGAAATGCTTTTCGGAGTTACAAAAGGAGTTAGATGTTAAATCAACACCAATTCCGAAACCCAAAATGGTGTCACTAGTAGTTAATACTGATCCAATATCAGTAGTGGATAAATCAACGACTACGATTCCAGATTCTCCTCAAACGGTTGAGAAGAAGGTCATCAAGACGAAATCCACTCCTCCTACAATTTCTAAACGCAAGACAACATTTTCCTCAAGCAAAAAGATTTATTCAGGTTATGAGACCAACGTGAATCGTCCATTTCTGAAAACCACATACGGGGAGAATGGGAAAATTACGGGTTATCGCGATCAATATGGTTGGTTTCCACACAAAAACAAGAAGTCATCCATAGGTCCGAGAAAAACCCCTCGCACCAAAGTTGACCTAGTTTCTAAAACTTCAAAGATTCAGTTTCCAAAACAAGTGTCAATCAAAGCTGGCACCACACCCGTTTCCGCAACAACAAAAACTAAATACTCTTTTCAAGATTTGCTCAAGTTTAAGCCACGATCCGTGAATATGGCTAAAACTTCATTCCCATCACTACCACCAGAATTATTCTCGAAAGCTAAACCAAATGTCCCGACAAAGTTTAGTGAAGAATCCATAGATGCCATTGATAATACCTATCAGTGGTATTTCAAACGAAGATGATATGACTTCACTACGGTTTCCATATACTTCAGTATGGGACCCGGTCTTCAAAGAGATGTTAAACATCATACCTTGACTGACGTTACTTGTCAAGGGGGAGAAAGTGTTCTTACTTCCAGGGGGAGCACCGGTTATTCTTTCTAGGGGGAGTGAACACATGCTTACCCCGATTCCTGACTCTGATACCTTGATTAAGTTTCCGCATTAGTCAAGGGGGAGCTATGCATGAAGAATCAACGCCGATTATCTTTGCGTAGGCTCTGATACCCTTTCCCTCTCAGATCAAAATATGCTTAAGGGTTAATCACATTTTGAGGGGGAGATATAAGGGAAAGTACGAGGTCTTCATTAAATTCGCAAATTCAAAGAAGATTCTCAAGAAGTTCGTTGAAGCTCCAAGAATTCAAGATATTCAAGTTCGTCAACAACGGCTACATACATGAATCGAAGACTAGACTTGTAGTTTTAGGTTTTTTATATGTAATTAGTAAGGTTGCTATATTTTTGCACACAATCAATGCAAAGGGGGAGATTGTTAGGTCCCCGGGAATTGCATAGATTGTGTGCTAAGCCTTGTAATGGTGGGATATAGACGAGGGCTATATATATCCCACAAAGAAACCTTAGAAGGAAGCACTTCACACAATAACCAAGCACCTAAAAGAGTTCAAGAGAGTTGTGGAAAAGTCAATCTTGACTAATTGACTTTTCCTCTCAATATTCATACGATATTCATAGATATTACACCCTATCAGTTTATAGTTGAGAAGGGTTCAGTTTCGATCAGTTATGGTTTTCTTATTGCTATTTGGGAGGCGATCAGTATCACGGATGGTGTGTTAACAGTGAGGAGGATCGAGCATCTTCCTAATACAGAGGATAGGGTAGTTCATTGTGTCTGTATTCCTCCCCAGACATTTCATCCCGACCCCAGGACGGTTACCATGGTACGTAGGAGACAGCAGGGATGGGATGCACTAGTTGGAGGTGGACCACCACCTCTGAAGGAGGAGGTCCATGAGGAGCAGGGTCACAGTTATGATGAGCACTTTCAGACTGATCCTGAGCCTGACGCGGGACCTTCAATACCTAGATATCCTCCTTTCTACTTCTACTATGGTGATCTACTCAGTGATGATTGGAACATGATGTTGGACCAAGGACAAGCCAACCAGTATCATCACTATTACTAGCAGCAGCTGATGCACAGATACGCACCTCTTCCATTTCCATCACTTTTCTCAGCACACTGTCTTTTTGACTCATCCGTCACCACCGCATGTGTCACCAAGATATGGTGGTGATGATACTATGGTGGATGTGCCTATCATACCCATAGTAACCACCAGTGACCATGCATATACACTTGATCAGGCACTCGCCGGTGGATGGAATCAGGCTGCAGGAATAGGGGTTGTGACTTCAGGGATGGGTAATATTGCGATGTCAGGGATATGGGGTAGTCATTCAGATGGTTACAGTTGGCAGAATCGACCATACACACTCGGGAGTAGTTCAGGGCATTTCAGTTTTCATGACCCATCATCTTCCCAGATTCCTACTGGAGATATTGCAGACCGGTTCACTAATGACACCCATCAGACTAAGCAGCATTTTGGCACCAGCGAAGCCCAGTCATCCCAGGCTATTCTCAGACAACCACACACTACCGTTATATATAACATTCCTCAAACTTGTGATGACGCACCCTCAGGATGATTGAGCTCATACCCTCTTGATTATCATGATACAATATTATATTATCTATCTTATCATACATTTATATTTTAGTTTGTATGCCCGATGTGGGCCTATTACACTGTTGCACTTTATTTCCTGTTTATGCATGTTTAATATATTATAAATAAAAACCGTACAAATAACGATTGCATCGAGACAAATGACTTGGAAGCATGGAAGCATGGACGATCTTCGCAAAAAGATGATGTCGAGTAACTCATTAGAAGATACTCTAAAGCGGCACGTCCATATACGCACCTTGCGAGCAAAAGGGGAGTACTACATTTCTCGCTGCGCATTAGATTTTTAATAACAAACGGCATCACTTTAAATTCTAAGTGTGTGATAGCAGTATTGTACATATGATTCTTGTTAGTCCTCAAATGCCGTAAAACACTAAATTTTTCAAAAATTTATATCTTTTGAACCAAAAATGCTTAGGGTTATTGCTCTCGAAAGTCAATGTTTTTGCTAAATCAGATAAAAGGTTTAAACAAAATCAAACATTTTTACAAAAATGAAACTTATTCTAAAAGAGCATTGTATGACTTAGCATATTTAACCCATTATAATTGTGTGAGTCACCCGAATAAGACCACATCACTCATTCGTAGTGCTTCATGATACTTCTGTTAAGTGTGCCGATGTCAACAACTCTGAATCAGAATTTTCTCTCGATCTACATATCCGATTAAGCATAAGTAGAAAGCGTTTAAAAACCTTGATTTTTCGTGAGATAAAAACTTCTCAAAACCTCCATTTCCATTTCCGTTCCTTTCACCCTAAATATTCACTCAAAAACCACAAAAATATTCAACTTCATCCATGTTCACCTCACCCCATCTCAAAATAAAGGCAAAATCAACGATTGATCGGAGAGGAGATGAGAAAAACCATGAAAAACACGAGCATCTTAGGAAAAATCCAAAGGAAACTGCTATCAAAGAAGAATCTCGAGGATGAAAGAAAAAATGCTTGTCAAAATAGAAAAAACATAAAAATCCTCAAAAAGAAGACAAAGTCTCATTTCAATATTCTGAGAAAGGGAGCAGAATCTATAAAAAGAAGCTCCGAGAAAAGCAGTCAAGAAGAAATGCTCAAAAGAAACTCCGAAAGATTAACAAAGAACACCCTATCATGCTTCAACTAAAAGAATAAAAAGAACTCATGTCTATCCAAATAAACCTCCAACCCTTTCATTCCCTCACCCTTCTGAAGTTATTTACAAATTATCATAGGGTACAATTTCTACTTAACACTGAAAGGATTTGAGTCGTGATCAAGCCTATGACGAAGATTTCTGCATGACAGGCTGTTGAGCATTATATTTCAAATTTAGAAACTAGGAAACCCGATACACTTAGTGAATTGAGTGATACGAGTGAGGCAACTATAGTCATGTAACCTTCTCTCATGCTTGCAGAATGGGTTCTTTAGTAGTAAAAGTCATTAGATTACATTTCTATCCTTGCGTCACAATAAGCAATAACACTTGAACATGTAGAACAGGACACCCAAGAGTTTGAAAGCTCAAAAGATTACATGAGGACAAGTAATGTCTAAGTGTGGGATATTTGATATCGGTCAAAAAGTCGCATTTTTATCCCTGATATTCAAACTTAATAGCACGAATTAATTAACTTTTTCCAGAGAATTAAGCATTTATTTGTCTTGTTTGATAGATCAAGTGATTATGAAGACGACGCAAGAAGAATCAACGAAAACGGGCTTAAAACGAAGGATCTAGAGCGAAAACAGCGGAATACTGGAAAACCCCAAGAAATACGGCCTGCCAAAGAGGAGAAAAATGGCCTGCCATTGTATGTGGATGGCCAGCCTAATTGAAAACGGCCTGCCATATTGCACGGGATAATTAAATGGGCCACCTCCAAATTGGACGACCCAACACCCAATTTTTACGAGCTAATTAAATGGGCCACCCCAAATTGGATGGCCTACCAAGATTATAGACGGCCTGCCATGGACGGCCAGCCAGGCCAAATTCTAGTATAAATAGTCTTTCGAGGCCTTCTCACCTCCGAGCGAGAAATTAAGTACCCGGAGGCGAACGTCGAAGATTGTACTAAGAAGTTGTCTAGAATCAGAGATGTCAAGCATTTGTAACGGTCCACGAACACTTTCCTTAATTTAATGATATATTTGGTTATCTTAAATTAATGTATGCATTTTTCTATTCGTTATAATTGCCCTATTTGAAATGTCCCGTTCATATTGATTATAAACATTCCATATTAATTGATTTCGTTGCGAGGTTTTGACCTCTATATGAGACGTTTTTCAAAGACTGCATTCGTTTTTAAAACAAATCATAACCTTTATTTTATCGACAAAGTTAAAAAGTCACCACCTAGATTATCCAGAAATGATAATCTAAAATATCACACTTACACACTACCAATACATATTGGTTTACAATTTTAATATGTTACAACAAAGTAAATCTCGAATACAGTTTTAAACAATATTATACAAGCATGCTGACACCACATCTTGTCCATATATTAGCATGAAATAGCGGAAGCTCTTAATAATCACCCGAGAATAAACATACTTTAAATGTCAACAAAAATGTTGGTGAGTTATAGGTTTAACCTATATATTTATCAAATCGTAATAATATACCACAAGATTTTCATTTCCATTTCTCATAAATATACGTCCCATGCATAGAGACAAAAATCATTCATATGGTGAACACCTAGTAACCGACCTTAACAAGATGCATATAGAATATCCCCTATCATTCCGGGACTCCCTTCGGACATGATGAATTCGAAGTACTAAAGCATCTGTGATGTGTGCGAGGTGTACTAGGAAATAGCTTTTAATTTTAGCAGGAAATACTATTAAATACGATACAATTTTACACAAGATATTTATTTATTTAGAGAATGAATATACTTAAACCTTGCTACAACACTTATAGGCAGTGTACCTAATCGTACAGTAGTGTAGTTTTTAGTAAGTCCGGTTCGTTCCACAGGGAAAATCTTTAAACAAAGCTTAACACTATATTAGTTTACTTTTATAAAAATACAAATATATATATATATATATATATATATATATATATAAGTAATATTATTATTATAAAGGGGGGTTTTTACCGTTTAATGACCGGTTTGTCGATTTTAAAACTTTAGTCGCAGTTAAAACCAAATGTAAAATATTAAAAATAAATACAAGACTTAAATTAAAGCGTAAAGTAAATAACGATAATGAAATTGCGAATAA
This sequence comes from Rutidosis leptorrhynchoides, assembly GCF_046630445.1. Taxonomy (NCBI): domain Eukaryota; kingdom Viridiplantae; phylum Streptophyta; class Magnoliopsida; order Asterales; family Asteraceae; genus Rutidosis; species Rutidosis leptorrhynchoides. The sequence continues at coordinate 196,845,562 of NC_092334.1, forward strand.
TAAAAGTGCGATAAAATAAACTTGCGATAATTAAAAAGTACGATAATTAAAAGTGCAATTAAATACAATAACAATAAAAATGCGATAATTAGAAGTGCAATTAAATATAAAATAAAGGAAATTAAATATGAAATAAAATAATTATGCTTATTTAAACTTCCGTAATCATGATGTTTGACGTGTTGATTTTAGTTTTATGCCCATGGGTTAATTGTCCTTTGTCCTGGATTATTTAATATGTCCGTCTGGTTTTTGTCCATAACAGTCCATCAGTCATAAATATAAAGTGCGAGTGTCCTCGTCAAATTATCCTTATACCCGAAGTTAAATATTCCAACTAATTGGGGACTTAAACTGTAACAAGATTTTAATACTTTGTTTAATAATTACACCAGGATGTCGACTGAGTGTAACCCAAGGACCAGGATGTCGACTGAGTGTAACCCAAGGTTTTAATATTTTGTTATCAATTATACCAAGTGTCCTTGTACATAATTTCACCCCTGTTTTAATTATTCTAGTGGCTATTAATCCATTCCCGTGTCCGGTTAAATGAACGATTATTTGTACATATAAATACCCAGCCCATCGTGTCCGATCGAGTGTATATGGTAATTTATAGGGACGCCCAATTGTAAATCTTTATATTAACATTAACAAACTATCATTTAGTTAAACAAATATAAAGCCCATTAATAGCCCATAGTCTAATTTCCACAAGTGTCGTTCTTTTGTCCAAACTCCAATTATGGTACAAAGCCCAATTACCCAATTTTAATAATTAGCCCAACATCATGATTACTTCGGATTAAATAAGCATAATAATAATTTAGCTACGAGACATTAAATTAAAAAAGGTTGAATATAACTTACAATGATTAAAAATAGCGTAGGGTTACATGGACAGAATTTCGACTTACACCCTTACAACATTTGCTAACATACCCTTATTATTAGGATTTAAAATTAAAATTAAAATTAAAATATAAATTATATATATTTTTACGTATATATTGAGAGAGAGATAGATATATGTTATGAAAAATGATCAGAATTCGGTTGGCTTTATAGGGAATTTCAGAATTTGGGGCTCCGCGACTCGCGGCCCTTTTTGCCTTCAAACTCCGCGAGTCGCGGAGTTTGTAAATACAGCTCACAAACTTTGGAGTCTTTCTTGCTGACGGATTTTTATTATTTATATAATATATAAATAATTATAAGAATTATTTAAATATTATATTATATTTATGTGCATAGTTGACTTGTAATTTTTAGTCCGTTGCGTCGAGCGTTGAGAGTTGACTCTGGTCCCGGTTCCGGATTTTCGAACGTCCTTGCGTACAATTTAATATCTTGTACTTTGCGTTTTGAATCTTGTACTCTTGTAATTTCGAGACGTTTCTTATCAATAATTGGAACCTCTTTGATTGTATTTTGTACTTTTGAGCTTTTTGGTCGTTTGCGTCTTCAATTCGTCGAATCTGTCTTTTGTCTTCACCTTTTATTATTTAAACGAATATCACTTTTAAATAGAACAATTGCAACTAAAAGCTTGTCTTTCTTGAGGAATAATGCTATGAAATATATGTTTGTTTTTAGCATTATCAATCTGGTACTTTGGATGGGGCTCGTTGGGCCCAATAGATCTATCTTTAGAATTCGCGTAAATTAGGGTGTCTGTTCCCTAATTTTTAAATTACCAGACTAAAAAGGGGCATATTCGGTTTAATAATCTAGCCATATAATGTAGTTTCATTTACTTATGTCTATTTTGTAAAACATTTATAAAACTTCATGTATTCTCATCCCAAAATATTAGATTTTAAAAGTGGGACTATAACTCACTTTCACAGATTATTACTTCTTCGGGAAGTAAGACTTGGCCACTGGTTGATTCACGAACCTATAACAAATATGTACATATATATCAAAGTATGTTCAAAATATATTTACAATATTTTTAATACGTTTTGCTATTTTAAGTTTATTAAGTCAACTGTCCTCGTTAGTAACCTACAACTAGTTGTCCACAGTTAGATGTATAGAAAATAAAGCAATATATATTATCTTGAATCAATCCACGACCTCGTGTATACAAGCCTCATGCTAGATCACAACTTAAAGTATATATAATATTTTGGAATCAACCTCAACCCTGTATAGCTAACTCAAACATTACTGCATATAGAGTGTCTATGGTTGTTCCGAAATATATATATATATATGGGTCGATATGATATGTCAAAACATTGTATTCGTGTCTATGGTATCCCAATATTACATAATATATTAGAATACATGTATAATACAATATGAGTTAGCTAGAATATGACTAATATAGATTTATTACCAATTTTCACGTAGCTACAACAAGCAAAAATATCCAATCTTGTTTTACCCATAACTTCTTCGTTTTAAATCTGTTTTGAGTGATTCAAGTTGCTATGGTTTCATATTGAACTTAAGTTTATGAATCTAAATAGAAAAGGTATAATTTTGTAGTTGAAAATACAGGTTATAAGTTATTTTTGTAAAGGTAGTCATTTCAGTCGAAAGAACGACGTCTAGATGACCATTTTGGAAAACATATTTCCACTTTGAGTTTAACCATGATTTTTGGATATAGTTTCATGTTCATAAGAAAAATCATTTTCCCAGAAGAACAAATTTTAAATCAAAGTTTATCATAGTTTTTAATTAACTAACCCAAAACAGCCTGCGGTGTTACTACGATGGCGTATATCCAGTTTTACGGTGTTTTTCGTGTTTTCAGGTTTTAAATCATTAAGTTAGCATATCATATAGATATAGAACATGTGTTTAGTTGATTTTAAAAGTAAAATTAGAAGGATTAACTTTTGTTTGCGAACAAGTTTAGAATTAACTAAACTATGTTCTAGTGATTACATGTTCAAATCTTCGAATAAGATAGTTATACATATATGAATCGAATGATGTTATGAACATCATTACTACCTCAAGTTTAGTAGGTAAACCTACTGGAAATGATGAAAAAATAACTTGAGCTTCAAAGGATCTTTGATGGCTTGGAAGTTCTTGAAATAGAATCATGACACAAAAACAAGTTCAAGTAAGATTATTACTCGAATTAAGATAGTTATAGTTATAGAAATTGAATCAAAGCTTGAATATTAATATTACCTTGATTTAGAAAGATAACCTACTATAAATAACAAAGGTTTCTTGATCTTAGATGATTGCTTGGAATGGATTAGGAAACTTGGAAGTAAACTTGTAAACTTGGAAGTGTTCTTGATGTATTCTTGAGTAATTGTTTTTATGATGATTATAGATAATAACCAAAGCTTGTATTTGATGATTTTTGCTGGAAAAATAGTAACTTAGATGTTCATGGAAGAGTGTGTGTGTTTTGAGAGAGAATTGGGAAGAAAATTGGAAATGAAATGGAGTAGGTGGTGAGTGGTGAAGGTGAGTGGGGTCTTTCTTGCCGACGGATTTTTATTATTTATATAATATATAAATAATTATAAGAATTATTTAAATATTATATTATATTTATGTGCATAGTTGACTTGTAATTTTTAGCCCGTTGTGTCGAGCGTTGAGAGTTGACTCTGGTCCCGGTTCTGGATTTTCGAACGTCCTTGCGTACAATTTAATATCTTGTACTTTGCGTTTTGAATCTTGTACTCTTGTAATTTCGAGACGTTTCTTATCAATAATTGGAACCTCTTTGATTGTATTTTGTACTTTTGAGCTTTTTGGTCGTTTGCGTCTTCAATTCGTCGAATCTATTGAAAGGACCCGTTCATATACATTATAAACGATTCACAGTAGTTAATTACATCGCGAGGTATTTGACCTCTATATGATACGTTTTACAAACATTGCATTCGTTTTTAAAAGACAAACTTTCTTTACATCAAAAATGACGGCATGCATACCATTTCATATTACATCCAACTATAATTGACTTAATATTAATCTTGATGAACTCAACGACTTGAATGCAACGTCTTTCAAAGTATGTCTTGAATGACTCCAAGTAATATCCTTAAAATGAGCTAATGCACAGCGGAAGAATTCTTTAATACCTGAGAATAAACATGCTTTAAAGTGTCAACCAAAAGGTTGGTGAGTTCATTAGTTTATCATAATCTATCATTTCCGTAATAGTAATAGACTACAAGATTTCAGTTTCTATAAATATTCGTACACTCACAAGTGTATAAAAGTATTCTATAAGTTGTAGGCACCCGGTAACAAGCTTTAACGTTCATGTTTTACCCTCTGAAGTACACCAGATCAGATGTGTTTAAAATAACCTCGAAGTACTAAAGCATCCCACTTTTCAGGATGGGGTTTGTCAGACCCAATAGATCTATCTTTAGGATTCGCGCCTACCGTACATAGACAAGTAGTTTAATGTTACCAAGCTAAGGATATATTTCTGGTTTAAACCCACATAGAATTAGTTTTAGTACTTGTGCCTATTTCGTAAAACATTTATAAATCAGCGCATGTATTCTCAGCCCAAAAATATATATAAAAAGGGAGCAAATGAAACTCACAATACTGTATTTCGTAGCAATTATGTATATGACGGCACTGAACAAGTGCAGTATTTGTCTCGGATTCACGAACCTATATTAAGTATATATATTTATATGTTGGTCAATATCTGTCTAACAATTTAGGTCAAGTCGTAGTGTATCACAATCCTAATGCTCGAGACCGACATGCAAAAGTCAACAAAAGTCAACTTGACCCAAAATGACTTCCAAAATCTATACATGTTTATTATATAACTTATATATAGTAGTTTTATATATTTAAATATATTTATCAGATCTTATTATACTAAATAATACAAGTCATTTATTAATAAATAAAAATTTATATTAAAATTCATATATGATAAAAATATACTTTTATATATCTCAAATAATAAAATTTATAAAATTCACTTAATATCATAAAAATATAGTGGTATGTATTATTAATGTAATTACATTACGTGTGGTAAAAATATCTTTGTACGCATATTTATTTGATAAAATAATATTGATAATAATAATAATGATAAAAATAATAAAATGATAGTTTCAATAAAAATATTAATTTTTAGTAATAAAGATAATTTTAGTAATAACATCAACTGATAACAGTTATAATAATCGTTTTAATAATAATATTAAAATTAATGATAATTCAGTTGACCATATCTTTTAATCCGTTCATCGAAACCACACGATTTCTAAATGAAAAGTTATTAATTTTTTTTTCAGATTTTCAACGACATGCATATCATTTAACTTATCTCAGTAGCATATGTATCAAATTCGTGATTTATCATAAACTATTTAACGACGAAACTAAGCATACAAACATGCATAATCATATATACTCGAGCACTAGTCAGGGATACACTATTAATATATAAAAGATAAGATATGAATGCTCACGTATCAATATTGTGATTCAATATTGCAGGAAAGTACGTAGACTCAACGAAAATGATAAACGTTAGGTTGACCTCAAGAGCAATACCCTCGATCAATACCCATAACCTTCATAGCTATAACCCATAATTTCCTTAGCTCTATCCCATTTGAAAACTTATTTTGAAATCGTCTGAATATAACTCCGTCGTAGTATTTTATGTACACTAATAATATCTTGAAACAATACTAAGTAAATATATATATATATATATATATATATATATATATATATATATATATATATATATATATATATATATATATATATATATATATATATATATATATATATATATATATATATATATATATATATATATATATATATATATATATGTAATTCGATTGAGAGAGTTTAGAGAAATATATTTTCAAGTTTCTATGAAATAATGAAACCTATTGAATTCTATTTATAATAGATTTTTGAATTATTAAAGTGAATTATTAAAGTATGAATTATTAAAGTGAATTATTAAAGTATGAATTATTAAAGTGAATTATTAAAGTATGAATTATTAAAGTGAATTATTAAAGTATGAATTATTAAAGTTAAAGTAAAGTAAAAGTAAAGTAAAGGTAAAGTTAAAATATAGTAAAAGTATAAAACTATGTACGTATAATACGCGTATAAAAATATATATAATATTAATTTAAATCGTTATATATATATATATATATATATATATATATATATATATATATATATATATATATATATATATATATATATATATATATATATATATATATATATATATATATATATATATATATATATATATATATATATATATATATATATATATATATATAATAAAATATAAATATCGTTATCTTTATCATACTGGTTAAGTAATGAGTTGTAAAAAAAAAATAGATTTCTTAAATCACAGTGGACCTCCTAACATAGGCCCGTAATCATATCATAATGTATCTGATAATTCACTCATTTGATATTATCTCTTAATTCTGTCGATAAATATATCGAAACAAATATGTTTATGTAAAGTATCATATATCTAATACTTTGTTAATGTTTTCAGTTAATATATTATATATACATATCTATATACACATAATTGTTCGTGAATCATCAAACACGGTCAAAGGGTAATTGATTACATGAATGTAGTTCTAAACTTTTTGAGATTCAACATTACAAATTCTGCTTATCGTGTCAGAAACATATAAAGGTTAAGTTTAAATTTGGTCGGAAATTTCTGAGTCGTCACAGTACCTACCCGTTAAAGAAATTTCGTCCCGAAATTTGATCGAGGTCTTCATGGCTAACTATAAAAATGTTTTCATGACGAATATGAGTTGATAAATAGAGTTTTATCATCATTGAGTAATATAGATAAAACAATTTGATTACGCGAAGAGTATAAGTGAAGCTATCGCAAGAGAGTGAAATGAGTAAACGTATATTCGTTTTAACCGATGACGTAGTTATGATTGATTTCCGGAATTCATGGGATTTAAAGAAAATCTTTGCAATAAGATTTGGTTCTTCGGCGATTAAGGAAATCATGATCTTCTTTGATTAAATGCGATAATCTGTCTCGATTTCTCTGTCTGATATTTTACTATAATTCCACCCCCTTCGTTTCTTTATTTCCACAGCTCACACCTTCTAGTCTTTCTCCCCAATTCATACTTTAAAGCAGTCGTTAATATGCTTCATCAGTATTGATTCTTGATTTACTTTTAACTTTCATATCTGTCATTCTTCTTTTTCATCTACCACCGGAGGAAGTTATTTTCTTCTACCATTACCTTGGAGTTATTGTGTTTTTCATTCTCCCGTGTCTTTATATTGCTATACGCATTTATATACACGGTTTGTAATTTCGGGGTTGTTATCGGACTTTATATTCTCCATTATATTTCGGAGCTTCATGCTTTCATTTTCTCTTCCCGATCTTAAGTCAAGCGGATAATAGTCCAGAATTCGTAGATATGTATTTTTGGATGAACATAGTTAATGTTCCAAGAAGAAAATCGTAATGGCACGATCTTGATTTGGCAAATTACCAGAATATCCAAAAATATAGAGCTATCAAGATGATATGTTCTTAATATGTTTGAAAATTGGGTAGAATGTAAGAGTCGTGTAAACAGTACATGATGACGGTATGTTCTGTGAATCATCATGTTCCATTAGAAACTCAGCATGACTTACTGTAATATAATCACGTTGATCAAGTGTCATTATATTATACTAACTCATGCTTCAGTTCCCAACACTACTTCAAAAACATTCCTATTTTAAATTCAAATTTTTTTTTTAAATTTAGAAACTAACACAGTTTCTTTTTATGTTGTAACGCAGATATTGCGAAGAGATAAAAGATATCGGATAAGAATAGTTGTGAAAATATCTTCAGGAATATCGAAGATATTATAATAAAAGATACGATAATATGGATGATGAAGAATATTTGTCTGTGAAGGTTTAGAATAAGAAGTAAGGTGTTTGCTAACGATTTCAGTAGACACTGAATCATTTGGATCCTTTGAAGGCAGGTTTAGTCTTTGTGATTTGTCCACAGCCTCCTTCATGGTCTGCTCAATCCGTTTTCCAGTTTCAAACCTTCTCTTTTTCTCAGCTTTACCACCATACTATTCTTTATCATCAAACTTTTGACTGTTAAAGTCATTTACAGTTTTTGCTGCTTCATCATCATTTTTCCAATTTCGGAGAACTAGTTCATAGTTTGGGATGTTTTTCAGAAAATTCACATTCGAAGTATGTAAGTCTAGGAGATAGACGTTATATGTATAACTTTTGACGTAAAATTGTCGTGAAATTCAAAATACTGATTGCTAATTCCCAGTAGTTGGTGTGACAATTATTGTTACAGGATGTAGGTGAGTACATGATGGGGTTTTAATGAATAAGTATAGTGGCTTTTCGGAGAGGCTTAAGTCGAAGGTTAATGAAGTTGTTGATAAGTTTACTGCTAATGTGGCGAGATATGAAAGGTTCCCCGGTAACAATGATGAAGGGGTAATTGTTATAATAAGGTTTATTCGTATAAACAAATGAAGGTGATTTGCTGGAGCTGTGACAAAACTGTCTATTTTGGAAAGAGATTGAAAAATTATATTTGGTAATAAATATCAAAGGATCTGACACGGATACGTGTTAAACTATAACTTTGGTTTCGAGAGCTTTTCAGATGCATGACAGTGGGTAATATGTGGTTGGATCATCATCTCGCATGTCTTTAGGAATTTCGAAGTGTTTGAACACATATTGTAATTGTTAATATGCATATGATGTTCTAAAATTTTGAATGATACAAATATTTTTGTGAGTTCCATGAATAGAAATGAGGTTCTAGGACAGTTTTGAAGTCAAAGTATAGTTTTGAAAGATGTAGGAATCTAAGAGTGATGCTTTCGGTTATATCTTGAATCGAATTCTGAGATTTCAAAATCAGAATATGTAATTAGATTTTGAATGAGTATGGTTGTTTTGATTTCTATAAAAGAATGTATATTGTTGTGAAAGTAGGGAGTATAATGGATTATTTGCTGAATCAGATTCGAAGAATGTAACATATTAATTGTGAATTTATATATCTCTCGGGTATTACCTACCCGTTAAAAAAAAATTTCACAATTAATATTTTGTACAAAAGAATTTTATTACAGTCTTTATGAAAATATATATGTGTATATTTCTTTAGATGTAATATTGATTTAATGAGTTAATATTAAATTAAACTCATTTGATTTATGGTTAAGGCTAAGATAGATAATTTCTAAACTTTAGAAATTACATAATCGCCGTAGAATGTTTCCCCAATGAAGTTATGAATCAATACTTCATCGTTGTGGTATTCCTTAGTATCTACATGGCGTATGACGTCGATGCTCGTGGGACAGATTGTGAAGTTGAGGTTTGCGATGTGGTTGTTGTTGGTGGTGGTAATGGTACTGTTGATGTTGTTGATGGTGGTACTGGTTATGCTGCTGGTGCTACTGCTGGTGTTTGTAACCTTTGCACCATATTCTCCAAAGCCACTACCCGAGCGCGAAGCTCGTTGACTTCTTCTATTACACCGGGGTGATTTTCGGTTCGGACGAGCGGATAAATAAGATCTAAAATTTGGTGTAGTATATAATCATGACGAGATACTCTGGAAATGAGAGAGAAAATGGTGTTTCGGACAGGTTCGCCGGTAAGTGCTTCAGGTTCATTGCCAAGAGGGCAATGTGGTGGATGAAAGGGATCGCCTTCTTCTTGTCTCCAATGGTTAAGTAGATTACGAACCCATCCCTAATTCATCCAGAATAGATGATGGCTAATTGGTTGATCCATTCCGGTCACGCTGCTTTCGGAGCTCATGTGGAAATCCATATCGGCATAGCTGTCGGAATCCGAGGAACTCGAACTGGTTGAGGGATCCATCTTGTATGATCAGGGAAAGAATTTTTTTGGTAAGAAATAGATTGTAGAATTTAGATTTGGTATTCTTCAATATATAATTTACATATGTATATATAATACCAAAATCCCATAAATTACGGAGGAATCTTTGAAAGATGTCAGTCAAAGTTCACAGTAACAGATATGCTAAGATAAGAATTCGTCTATACACTATTATGCAATAAATGTAGGAAAATGCATCTAGACTTAAGAATGATAAGCAGGTAATTTCCTAAGGATGGTAAGTAGATGATTTCCGACTAAAAATGATAAGCAAAACTTTTGACATGCAGACACGGTCGAAGTCCAGACTCACTAATGCATCTTAACAACTATCAGTTAGACACACTAATGCAAGACCTGGTTCGCTAAGACCACCGCTCTGATACCAACTGAAAGGACCCGTTCATATACATTATAAACGATTCACAATAGTTAATTACATCGCGAGGTATTTGACCTCTATATGATACGTTTTACAAACATTGCATTCGTTTTTAAAAGACAAACTTTCTTTACATCAAAAATTGACGGCATGCATACCATTTCATATTACATCCAACTATAATTGACTTAATATTAATCTTGATGAACTCAACGACTTGAATGCAACGTCTTTCAAAGTATGTCTTGAATGACTCCAAGTAATATCCTTAAAATGAGCTAATGCACAGCGGAAGAATTCTTTAATACCTGAGAATAAACATGCTTTAAAGTGTCAACCAAAAAGTTGGTGAGTTCATTAGTTTATCATAATCCATCATTTCCGTAATAGTAATAGACCACAAGATTTCAGTTTCTATAAATATTCGTACACTCGCAAGTGTATAAAAGTATTCTATAAGTTGTAGGCACCCGGTAACAAGCTCTAACGTTCATGTTTTACCCTCTGAAGTACACCAGATCAGGTGTGTTTAAAATAACCTCGAAGTACTAAAGCATTCCACTTTTCAGGATGGGGTTTGTCAGACCCAATAGATCTATCTTTAGGATTCGCGCCTACCGTACATAGACAAGTAGTTTAATGATACCAAGCTAAGGGTATATTTCTGGTTTAAACCCACATAGAATTAGTTTTAGTACTTGTGCCTATTTCGTAAAACATTTATAAATCAGCGCATGTATTCTCAGCCCAAAAATATATATAAAAAGGGAGCAAATGAAACTCACAATACTGTATTTCGTAGCAATTATGTATATGACGGCACTGAACAAGTGCAGTGTTTGTCTCGGATTCACGAACCTATATTAAGTATATATATTTATATGTTGGTCAATATCTGTCTAACAATTTAGGTCCAGTCGTAGTGTATCACAATCCTAATGCTCGAGACCGACATGCAAAAGTCAACTTGACCCAAAATGACTTCCAAAATCTATACATGTTTATTATATAACTTATATATAGTAGTTTTATATATTTAAATATATTTATCAGATCTTATTATACTAAATAATACAAGTCATTTATTAATAAATAAAAATTTATATTAAAATTCATATATGATAAAAATATACTTTTATATATCTCAAATAATAAAATTTATAAAATTCACTTAATATCATAAAAATATAGTGGTATGTATTATTAATGTAATTACATTACGTGTGGTAAAAATATCTTTGTACGCATATTTATTTGATAAAATAATATTGATAATAATAATAATGATAAAAATAATAAAATGATAGTTTCAATAAAAATATTAATTTTTAGTAATAAAGATAATTTTAGTAATAACATCAACTGATAACAGTTATAATAATCGTTTTAATAATAATATTAAAATTAATGATAATTCAGTTGACCATATCTTTTAATCCGTTCATCGAAACCACACGATTTCTAAATGAAAAGTTATTAATTTTTTTCTTCAGATTTTCAACGACATGCATATCATATAACTTATCTCAGTAGCATATGTATCAAATTCGTGATTTATCATAAACTATTTAACGACGAAACTAAGCATACAAACATGCATAATCATATATACTCGAGCACTAGTCAGGGATACACTATTAATATATAAAAGATAAGATATGAATGCTCACGTATCAATATTGTGATTCAATATTGCAGGAAAGTACGTAGACGCAACGAAAATGATAAACGTTAGGTTGACCTCACGAGCAATACCCTCGATCAATACCCATAACCTTCATAGCTATAACCCATAATTTCCTTAGATCTATCCAATTTGAAAACTTATTTTGAAATCGTCTGAATATAACTCCGTCGTAGTATTTTATGTACACTAATAATATCATGAAATAATACTAAGTAAATATATATATATATATATATATATATATATATATATATATATATATATATATATATATATATATATATATATATATATATATATATATATATATGTATATGTAATTCGATTGAGAGTGTTTAGAGAAATATATTTTCAAGTTTCTATGAAATAATGAAACCTATTGAATTCTATTTATAATAGATTTTTGAATTATTAAAGTGAATTATTAAAGTATGAATTATTAAAGTGATTTATTAAAGTATGAATTATTAAAGTGAATTATTAAAGTATGAATTATTAAAGTGAATTATTAAAGTATGAATTATTAAAGTTAAAGTAAAGTAAAAGTAAAGTAAAGGTAAAGTTAAAATATAGTAAAAGTATAAAACTATGTACGTATAATACGCGTATAAAAATATATATAATATTAATTTAAATCGTTATATATATATATATATATATATATATATATATATATATATATATATATATATATATATATATATATATATATATATATATATATATATATATATATATATATATATATTTAATAAAATAAAATATAAATATTGTTATCTTTATCATACTGGTTAAGTAATGAGTTGTAAAAAAAATAGATTTCTTAAATCAAAGTGGACCTCATAACATAGGCCCGTAATCATATCATAATGTATCTGATAATTCAATCATTTGATATTATCTCTTAATTCTGTCGATAAATATATCGAAACAAATATGTTTATGTAAAGTATCATATATCTAATACTTTGTTAATGTTTTCAGTTAATATATTATATATACATATCTATATACACATAATTGTTCGTGAATCGTCAAACACGGTCAAAGGGTAATTGATTACATGAATGTAGTTCTAAACTTTTTGAGATTCAACATTACAAATTCTGCTTATCGTGTCAGAAACATATAAAGGTTAAGTTTAAATTTGGTCAGAAATTTCCGAGTCGTCACATCTGTCTTTTGTCTTCACCTTTTATTATTTAAACGAATATCACTTTTAAATAGAACAATTGCAACTAAAAGCTTGTCTTTCTTGAGGAATAATGCTATGAAATATATGTTTGTTTTTAGCATTATCAAATATTTCCACACTTGAGCGTTGCTTGTCCTCAAGCAATATCATCTTGAAATACTAGAATCACTTCTTTATTCTTCACACTTTGTACATCAGTGACTTCTATACGGCGGTATAAACAATGGTAGTAATGATGTGGTTTACAGTCCCATATGACTATATAAAATTTAGATCCATTAAGGAAATTGGATCTTTATGAAAACATTTGATCTTTTGAAAATTAAATCTAGTTTTTATCCTAGATAAGTTTTCCGGAATAACCCTTTACCGGTGTTTGCAAAATATTTTTGTGGGCTTGGTGGGTTTCAAATTTGAAAATTTTAGCTCAAAACTTATGGTTTTGTGTCACCCATTTGCTAACCTTGTATTTGGAAAGCAACACGTCCAGTTTACTTGTCCTGTATATTACCTTTCGGTAAACTACCGTCCGGTTGTAAAGTAAAGCGTTGAACAAGCAACTGTTAAGGCAATGTTCCCTGACATGCTTTTAATTATGGTCTATAACGTGTCGGACGCAATTACTATCCTTGGTAGGAGCAATAGTAAATCTCATCCTTATAATTTTTCGGTCTGGCACAAGGTCCTGTCCTTGACCATGCTATGCAACCACCGTTCTTACGGTTGACACCCGATTTGGTTCAGGTGACCTAATGAATTCCAGGTGAATTCCTAGGATTTTACGTTCAATGGTAATGAACGCATTGAAAATAGGGTTTTCAGAAAACAAATCGGTTTATAATTTGATCAAAATATTTTCTCGTTCAAGCTCGAGTTTAGATATCATTGAATTCCATGAGTTTGAATTCTCAATCTTTAAGGTCAATCTCAAGAATTGAGTAATATCAGTCTTAAAAGCTGATTTTTAATCTTTAAGGAGATTATCCTTTCTGGGGATCTGATTCATTAGTCTTATCCAGCTAATTTGCATGGTGCCCCCCATTGTACGAGATAAATCCTTCTCATGGTTAGGATAAATCTGACCACTTGGCGACCCTGTTTAATGCTGAGGTCCGTGGATTTCCTGCTGATTTTAGTGATGACTTTTCTAGATTTTTCGTCAACCTACAGCTGGTCTGGACGACAACTTCATGACCTAAATCAAGAAGCGCGTTTCTTTTTCGGAAGACTTTACTTCCTTTTAATGATGGAATTGATTCATCATGTAGATCCATCTTTCTTACAGTAAATCAGGTAAAACTTTTTAGTTTAGTCCAAAGCAAAAGTATTTTCAGTTATTTGTACAAAAATATGTGATATATGTTTTGAATAACTTGGAGAATTTTCCCACACTTGGCTTTTATTTTCCTTTTTATTGTCCTCTATTCCATTTTAAATGAATTTTAACATTTTGGTTTGTTTCTCAATTTATGTCCTTTCCGAGGTTACAATAATTTTGGTGTTAAAACCTAGTTTTATCGTTCATAAATATGTATAAACATGATTTTGAGTTCATTTAATTGAAAATTTTGAAAAATTTTACTAGAATTGGGTAGTCAGTATATAAGACTAGGGTTATTCTTTATTATCAGAGAGCACTAGATTCTAATACAACTACTGCTTTACTAGTATTTTTAATGGTAACCCAGTGTTTAAGATAAAAATTTTAAAATCCGAAAGACTTTAACCCCTTCCCACACTTAAGATCTTGCAATGCCCTCATTTACAAGAAATCAGTAACAATTTAAATTATTGAGGGTGATTTGTGTGAAAATGATTAAATTTTACCAAAGTTTCCAAATATTTTGGCGTTTGTTTGCTGAATGATAAATGGTGCACATCATTTGTTCATTCTGTCTTGTTGTTATTTCACATATATTTTGCATCTTGTCGTCAAAATTAGTTGCTTTTGCTGAACTTAATGCCAGTCTTTGAAAATGCGTTGTTTTACCCTGTTGTGTACATAAGATAAACTGCAAACATATATACATATTTTTGAAGTTTGGTGTATTACCCCACATTCAAAAATTATTAAAATCTAAGAATAAAAGTTAGTAAATTATAAAAACTATTACAATATTAACATAAGTATTAAACGTATCAACATTACAAATTAGAAAATAAATAAAACTAAGTAGACTAGGGATGATACTGATACCAATAGGGGTTCCAAGCATAACCATAGGTGCTATAGAATGCTTCGGCTGGGTTATATGTAGGATACGGTGGTTGCATCTCTATAGACCAGGGAGGGAATATGGGTTTTGGAGTAGGAATATAGTTTCTACCTATATGTTGGCAATGAGCTATGATTTGGTTTTGATGAACTTGCCAATCTTTAAATGCTCTCTGTCTAGCATTTTCGTACTCCTGTGAAGCTATAAACCTTTGCATTTCTTGCATTTCATTTCCCCCTCCTACATTACCTTGCTGTTGGTTTCTCTCAACCTGTGGATGTCTACCATGGTATTGTACTGCGGCGTTATTTCGCCTCTTCAAAACTTTCACACCATGGTATACATTTAAACCTATAGTATCGCGGGGTTCTGGTTCTTCGACTAATAATCCCCCCCGACTTATATCCACACCGAGATATTCAGCAATCAAAGTAATAAAAATACCACCTCCTATTATGGTATGCGGTCTCATCCCCCTAACCATAGCTGATAAATAATAATCCACACAATAAGGTATACTTACAGCGCTTTGTGGGTCTCGAATACACATATAGTAAAACAAATCCTGTTCATTTACCTTTTCCTTGTTCTTACCTCTTTGTGTAATCGAATTAGCTAAAAGCCTATGAATCACTCTTAATTCAGCTCTATCTATATCCAAATAAGAGTAATTTCCCCCTTTGAATCGGTGATGGCTTGTCATTTGACTCCATACACCATGTGTATCAAAATTTTCATCTATCTTTCTACCATTTAGTATCAACCCTCTACAATCGGCAGATGCTAACTCCTCAGGCGTATATATACGTAAAGCCTGAGCCATGTCTAGTAAAGACATGTGGCGCATCGAACCTCCTAACAAAAATCTAATAAAAGATCGATCGGTTAAACTAGCTACCCGATCATTTAATTCTATACTACACAACAATTCTTCACACTATACTTTATATACAGGTCTACGCATGGTGAATAAACGTACCCAGTCATTAAAAGTAGAATTACCATACCTCTGTGCAAGTAATTCCCTAATTGGCCCGGCCAATTCTACAGCTTCTAATGGTCCCCATTCTATGACCCTAGGTACCTCAACAACTTTAGAATGAAGAGTATGCAAACCCCTTTGGTATTTTGGATAATCTATCCAAAGTCTGTCAAATCTCAGGTTCGGGTGCAAATCTTCCAAGTGCATATCAGAAAATGTCATGACTGGATGAGGTATATCTTGTTTATAGAAGTTATCCACCTCCTGTTGTTCCGCATTCTCAGCAGGAGCATTGCGAGCTTGAGATGAAGATTCACCACTTTCAGTCTGCAAAACACATCAAACACAATTTTTGTGCATCCAAATATGCATTAGTGTCAGCAAAATCATCAATCAAAATAATTACAATGACATGATCAATTTATATCAAACTTAAACTCATTTTCACATTTTTATCAAATCTACACTTTTTCAAATAAGCATATACGAAAATGTTTACCAAATTCATAAGCATTCAACTCAAATAACATGTCAAAATAATCATTACTAGCAATTAAACAAGTTTCAAATGGCATTATCTCTCAAAAATCAAGTTCATGAATTTTTAGACTTGAAAAAGTCCACTTTAATTCTCAAAATCATGTTTAGGCTCAAAGTTTGGATCATTTAACTACCTAAACATGTTACACTACTTAATTTAGCAACAATTCATGACAAAAATCGGCCATAACCTGTTTATATCAAAAAGCCTCAAATTTGCTCAAGAACACAAACCCTAGATTACTCTAAATTTGAAGTTTAAGGCTTCTAATCATGTTAAATAGCATCAATCTAGGTTATACAAGCATAATACATAAACAATTTAAGAATAATTACACTAAAAAGCATCAAAATCAAATTGGGGAAAAAATTGCTCAAGAACACTAATTTTCGGATTAAATGGTGTTTAGGTGTAGAAATTTACCGTTTTTCTTGAATAATTCCTTGATAGCATCCTTCTCAACATGATTTTAGTAAAAGATTTGATGATTAACGGTTAAAAATTGTGATTTTGGGGGTGTTTTTGCGGGTTTTTTCGCGCAGTTTTTTTTAGCTGTATGTGTTTTTGTGGTGTGTGGTTTGAGCTGTTCGTTCAGCTTTATTTTTTTTTCTGTAATTTGCTCCCTCCGCGAGTCGCGGGGTTTAAAGCTTCAAACTCCGCGAGTCGCGGAGTTTGGTATATTTTTTTTTTTTTATAACTTATACTAATTAAAACAATTAAGTAATTAATTTTAAAATTTTGTTTCCCTTGTTATTTAGGACGAGGTCATTTCGGATCGATGTCCTAGTCCGTCCTTCGACAAAATTTTAAAATTTGTCTTTTTGTAGCGATTGTTTTAAAAGCTAAGATTTTTGGGTTTTTTTAATGTTTTTGGCATACTTTAATTCAATAAGATTAAAAATAATGATAATAAAAGTTCTCGTCCCTCCCTTGGGTAGAGAAATTCGGTTTAAAGACCTAGTCTTCAACTCACGACGAATTTTAAAAATCATATTTTTAACTTAATGAGATAAAGTAAATTTTTGTTTTTAAATTCACACAATTTAAATATAAAATTCAAAATTAATATTAAAAATTCACACCAAACTTTTAAAATTTGAAATGCATAAAATTAAAAATTCATATTTTTAAAAAATTAAAGATTCACACCAAACTTAATTTAAAAATTTATATTATAAATTCACACCAAACTTATATTAATTTTTCAAATATTTACAATTTTAAATATATTGTTTTTACAAAGTTTACAATATTAATTTAAGATTTATATATTAATTTTAAAAACATGGTAAAAATAAAATTAAAAATCTTTTTGGCTTTTTATCCCACTTTAATCAATCAAATATTATCAAAAATATGCGCCCCTCTTTTCGGTAAAGTAATTTCGGTTCCAAAACCTAATTTAACTCATGACGAATTTTTGAAATATTTTGTGTTGATTGATTAAAGATATTTATACCTTAAGAATAAACGTTAAATTTCACAGTGATGTAATAAATTTTTGAATGATA
This sequence comes from Rutidosis leptorrhynchoides, assembly GCF_046630445.1. NCBI lineage: Eukaryota > Viridiplantae > Streptophyta > Magnoliopsida > Asterales > Asteraceae > Rutidosis > Rutidosis leptorrhynchoides. Next base: position 196,864,003 of record NC_092334.1, read on the forward strand.
TCAATAATTTCGGTCGCCAAACCTAATTTTATTCAATACCAATTTAATACTTTATAGCGAACAAATTAGCGTTTATTATCAAAAGGTTAAAAATAAAAATAAAAAAAATAAAAACTGTACAGACTTACCTGTGAGATAGTATTCTTAGTTATATGATCTATCCCATTCATAAGATAGTCAGTTTAATTGGTTTTCCATGGCTACATAGGCGTAACCTCGAGCATTCAGTGTCTTTTCTTCTAAACATATGAACGGTCCGTCTCTGCATAAAGTAACAAATTCGGTGTTTGAATAGGTTTGATTATTTGAACATTTACCTCCATGTGACCATTTTCCGCATTTGTGACATCTTTCTAGGTGTCGTGCTCTTCTTTTCGCTGCGGATTTTGATTTTCCTTTACCAAATTGTAACTTATTATCTTCGCATCTGGATTCTTTTCTAACTCCGTCCAATCTTTCTCTGATTACTGATACTATTTCACTCGGTAGTGTGTCATTATTACGTTTAGTGATCAAAGCGTGTAGCATTAGACCATGGTTTAGTTCACAGGCAGTCTTCATTTCCTAAAAAAAAATAAAAATTCAGAATGGGGGGAGAAGACTAGTTCTTTGGGGTCTGCTAGGGAAAGACCATTCGGGTTCCGTTTTCGAGAACTACACGAAAACAGACAATCTAACTCTAACAGAAATACATATTATCCTTTAAAGACTTGATTCTCCCCACACTTAGTTAGCTGTGGTGTCGAAATTGTGATTAACTTCGTTGTCGACTTCCATCGGACTATCTATGTAGTGTTTAACTCTGTGACCATTAACATTAAATTCAATCCCATTTGAATTTATTAATTCTATCGTTCCGTATGGGAAAACTCTTTTAACTATGAATGGTCCAGACCATCTTGATTTTAATTTTCCAGGAAATAGCTTGAATCGTGAATTGAAAAGAAGAACTCTGTCTCCTTCTTTAAATTCTTTTGAACTTCTGATTCTTTTATCATGCCATTTCTTCGTTCTTTCTTTATAGATTAACGAATTTTCGTATGCTTCATGTCTTAATTCTTCTTATTCGTTTAGTTAACTTAATCGTAGACGTCCGGCTTCATGTAAATCAAGATTACATGTCTTCAAAGCCCAAAATGCTTTGTGTTCAATTTCTACTGGAAGATGACATGCTTTTCCATAAACAAGTCTAAAAGGTGTGGTTCCAATTGGAGTTTTGTAGGCTGTTCTAAAAGCCCAGAGTGCATCCTCCAATTTAATGGACCATTCCTTCGGATTTGATCCTACGGTTTTCTCTAGAATACGTTTTAAAGCTCGGTTGGTATTTTCAACTTGTCCACTTGTTTGTGGATGATATGCGGTGGAGATTTTATGAGTTACTCCATATCTTTTAAGAACTTTCTCAAGTTGATTATTACAGAAATGAGTACCCCGATCACTTATTAAAGCTTTCGGTGTTCCAAACCTTGCAAAAAGACATTTTAAAAAGTTGACTACAACTCGTGCATCGTTAGTTGGGAGAGCTTGTGCTTCCACCCATTTAGATACATAATCAATGGCTACGAATATATATAGATTATTATGAGATTTTGGAAATGGACCCATAAAGTCAATACCCCAAATGTCAAATACTTCACATACTTGGATGACATTTTGTGGCATTTCATCACGATGACTTATTTTTTCGGCCCTTTGACAAGCATCACAGGATTTGCAAAGAAGGTGTGCGTCTTTGTAAATTGTAGGCCAATAGAATCCAGCATCATAAACTTTTCTTGCTGTTAGTTGAGGCCCATAATGCCCTCATGTTGGTCCTGTGTGACAATGGTTTAAAATTTTACTAGCTTCATCTCCAAATACACATCGGCGTATTATTCCATCGGGACAACTTTTAAACAGATGTGGATCTTCCCAAAAATAGTGTTTTATATCACTGAAGAATTTCTTTCGTCTTTGGTACGATAATCCTTTTTCAAGGAATCCACATACTAAATAGTTTGCATAGTCTGCAAACCATGGAATTTCTTTATAATCTATCTTCAATAGATATTCATCAGGAAAGTTGTCTTGTATGGCCGATTCATTTAGAACTTCTAATTCGGGATTTTCAAGACGAGAAAGATGATCAGCGGCGAAATTTTCTGCTCCTCTTTTATCTCAGATTTCAATATCAAACTCTTGTAAGAGTAAGATCCAACGGATTAATCTTGGTTTAGCATCTTGTTTTGAAAATAGGTATCTAAGAGCAGAATGGTCGGTATAGACCACCGTTTTTGCTAGAACGAGATATGATCGAAATTTGTCAAAAGTAAAGACAATAGCAAGGAGTTCTTTTTTAGTAGTTGTATAGTTCGTTTTTGCTCCTTGTAACGTCTTACTAGCATAATATATAGGTTGAAATCGTTTTTCAATCCTTTGTCCTAAAACGGCTCCCATTGCAAAATCACTTGCATCGCACATTAGTTCAAATGGTAGAATCCAATTTGGTGTTATCATGATCGGCGCATTAGTGAGTTTCTCTTTAAGAATATTAAAAGATTTGATACACTCATCTGAAAAGATGAATGGAGCATCCTTTTCTAAGAGTTTATTCATAGGAGTGGCAATTTTTGAAAAATCTTTTATGAAACGTCGGTAAAAACCCGCATGCCCTAGAAAACTCCTAACTCCTCTAACATTGGTGGGATGTGGAAGTTTAGCAATTACATCTACTTTAGCTCTATCCACTTCAATTCCTTCTTTTGAAATTTTATGTCCAAGAACGATACTTTCTTTAACCATAAAATGGCATTTCTACCAATTAAGTACTAGATTTGATTGTTCGCATCTAATAAGCATTCGTTCCAGATTAACTAGACATGATTCAAATGTATCACCGAAGACTGAAAAGTCATCCATGAAAACTTCCATGCATTCTTCTATCATGTCGTGAAAAATCGCCATCATGCACCTTTGAAAGGTTGCAGGGGCGTTACAAAGTCCAAATGGCATGCGTTTGTAAGCAAAAGTACCATAAGGGCACCTGAATGTGGTTTTCTCTTGATCCTCGGGTGCTATTGGAATTTGAAAATATCCGGAAAATCCATCTAGAAAACAATAGTAACTGTTTTCGGCTAATCTTTCCAACATTTGATCTATGAAAGGTAAGGGAAAGTGATCTTTTCTGGTGGCATCATTTAATTTTCTATAATCAATACATACACGCCATCCTGTTACAGTCCTAGTAGGAATAAGCTCATTTTTCTCATTTGTAATGACAGTCATGCCACCCTTCTTAGGCACGCATTGAACTGGGCTTACCCATGGACTATCAGAGATTGGATAAATTAGACCTGCATCTAGCAGTTTAATAATCTCTTTCTTAACTACATCTTGCATATTAGGATTTAGTCTTCGTTGGCGTTGCACATACGTTTTATGACCTTCTTCCATAAGGATTTTATGTGTGCAATACGAAGGACTTATTCCTTTAATATCATGAATCTTCCATGCAATGGCTGGTTTATGAGCTTTCAACACAGAAATGAGTTGTGATTTCTCATTTTTAGTAAGAGAAGATGATATTATTACAGGTAATTCAGATTCACCATGTAAATAAGCGTATTCCAAATGGTTTGGAAGTGGCTTTAATTCTAATTTCGGAGGTTCTTCTATCGATGATTTATATCGATATCTGTCTTCTTCTTTTAGCATTTGGATTTCTTCTGTTGTTGGTTCATATCCATTAGCTATAAGTGTAGCTAACATTTCAGCTTCATCAATTGGTTCATTACCTTCTCCTAAAGAACATTCTCCTGTTCTTTGTAATTCTGGAAATTCTTCTAATAATTCTGCATGTGCATCTATGGTTTGAATATAATAACATGTATCATCTGCAGATTGTGGTTGTTACATTTCTCTATCAACTGAAAAGGTAACACTCTCGTCCTCTATACTTAGGGTCAATTTCTTACCGAACACGTCTATCATTGCTTTAGCCGTGTTTAAGAATGGTCTTCCTAATATGAGAGGAACTTGAGAATCTTCTTCCATGTCCAAAACAACAAAATCTACTGGAAATACTAAAGTACCAACTTTAACTAGCATGTTCTCCATTATCCCTCTAGGATATTTTATTGATCTATCGGCTAGTTGTATGCTTATTCTGGTTGGTTTCAATTCTCCAAGGTCTAGTTTATTGTATAGTGAATACGGCATTAGATTTATACTAGCACCTAAGTCTGTCAATGCTTCTATTGAACTAAGACTACCCAGAAAACATGGAATTGTGAAACTTCCTGGATCAGATAATTTTTCTGGTATCTTATTCAACAGCACTGCTGAACAATTAGCATTCATAGTAACAGCCGAGAGTTCTTCCATTTTCTTTCTATTTGAGATTAGATCTTTCAAGAATTTAGCATATCTAGGCATTCCTGAAATCACATCAATGAAAGGAAGATTTACATTTATCTGTTTAAACATATCCAAGAATTTGGATTGCTCGGCTTCAAGTTTCTCTTTCTTCATTTTACTCGGGTAAGGAAGTGGTGGTTGGTATGGTTTAACATAAGGTTTAGCCTTAACTGTGTTATCATCATTAACCTTTTCAACTACCGGTTCTTTTTCCTTATCTTGATCAGGTTGTGATTCTTGTGGAGTAGGAATAGCTTCATCAGAAGTTACATGTATTTCAGGTGGTTTAAGTGTTGTACCACTTCTTGTGGTAATGGCTTTAGCTGTTTCATTCCGGGGGTTAGCATTTGTATCACTAGGTAGACTTCCCGGTTTTCTTTCACCTATTAACCTTGCTAGGTTACTTACTTCTTGTTCCAGATTTTGAATAGAAGCTTGTTGATTTCTAAATGCTTGAGCATTTTGTTCATTAGTTTGTTTTTGAGATGTGAAAAACTGCGTTTGAGTTTCAACTAGCTTCGTCATCATATCTTCTAAATTCGGCTTTTTATCATCGGTTTGTTGTGGTGGTTTGTTTTGAAAATTAGGTCTTTGCTGATTGTAAGTATTATTGGATACTTGTTGATTACTAGGACCTTGTTGGTTGTTGTATGGAATATTTTGGTTATAATTCTGGTTTTGATTGTAAATTGGTCTTGGCGATTGATAATTATTCTGATAATTATTTCCAGACCTTTGGTTTATGTATGAAATATTCTCTCTTTGTTCCATTGTTAATTCAATACTGAGACAATCTTTTGTCAAATGTGGTCCTCCACACTGCTCACAACTAATTCGTATTGAGTGAATATCTTTAGTCATCTTTTCCATTCATCTCTCCACAGTATCTATCTTTGCGGAAATGGAATCTAAGTCATGGCTAGAATCGGCTCTAGCTGCTTTAGATGATCTAACGATATATTTTTCTTGGTGCCACTCATGTGAGTGGGAAGCAGTGTTATCAATAATTTTGTAAGCATCAGTTTCGGTTTTCTTCATAATAGAACCACCAGCTGCTATATCTATGTCTTTCCTTGTAGTGATGTCGCATCCTTGGTAGAATATTTGTACTATTTGACAGGTGTCTAAACCATGTTGCGGACATCCTCTTAACAACTTTCCAAATCTAGTCCACGCCTCATATAGAGTTTCATTCGGTTTCTGTGTGAACGTAACAATTTCTCCTTGAAGTCTTACGGCTTTAGATGCAGGAAAGAATTGTTTAAGAAATTTTTCAACTAAAACGTCCCATGTATCAATCGCCCCTTCAGGTAACGATTCCAACCAATCTTTGGCTTCTCCCTTTAAAGTCCAGGGAAATAACATGAGATATATCTGTTCATCCTCCACTTCTCTTATTTTAAATAGTGTGCAGATCCTATTAAAGGTACGTAGATGTTCATTTGGATCTTCCTTCGGCGCAGCACTAAATTGGCATTGATTAGTCACCATGTGTAGAATTTATCCTTTGATTTCATAATCTGGCGCATTAATGTCTGGATGAGTAATTGCGTGACCTTGACTAGTGCGTTTAGCTCTCATTCGGTCTTCCATACTTAAAGGTTCCAGATTCTCCATAATTGAATTTGTTGAATCGGAATCACTAGAGGATTCTGATTTTATGGTTCGTTCCTCAACAATCTCTGTTTGAATGATTGGTGGTTCCGGAGGAAAATTTAATGGTTCAGGATCTACGAATCGTTCCTGAATATTCTCCGGATTCTCAATTGTGAGGTCGGGTTCAAAAAATGGATTATCGGAAATTTGAACTAGAGTACTTGGTCGACTGGATGACGATTCTAAAGAAAAATCAAAGGCAGTAATATTTGCTAAATGTCTTGATCTAGTTACAGGTGGTGAACGTACAAAAGGTGGTGAACGTCTTGCTCGGTGCATTCACTGAATATCCTATTAGTTTTTAAAAGGAAAGAAAAATTATAATAAGTTATCCAATCAATAGACTTTTCTAATTTTGCCCACGTTTCGAATAGCCAAAAGATGCAGCAGAGGGGCAGGATTCGTTTGGTCTCAATATAATTGAGGACTGTTTGGCTCCAATAACCCGGTCCACGTACAAATCCAACTATTACTACGAACCAGAAAATTTTGATGTCTATTAATTTAACCACTTAAAATAAATTTTCGTAATTTTAAGAAATTTAGATAAGAAGTAGATTAAAAATCTATGTCCTAAAACTAGAATAGCGAGAAATAAGAAAGAAAAAGAGTTCGTCGAAAAAGGTCGAAAAAGAAAAATGGTTGAAAAATAAAAGGTGACGGAAAAATAAAAGAAACTTATAAAACTTAAAAACACTTGACTAACCTAACCTTATTACTACAACTAACTTAAAATTATAATCGCAAATTGAGATTACTAATTGGAATGATAATTGATACATAGGTAAAAGTCGTCTAAAAATATTAAAGCTTACAGGAAAACTATATCCCAAATGGAAATAACTTAAAAAGAAACTAAAACTTAAAAAGGCGTCGCAAAATTCTAAAGTACCTAAATCTTAGTCTAAAGAAAAAGCATTTAAGGAATTCTACGACAAAGCCTAAAAATCTAGAAGTAAAAATAACTATGGCAAAAACTAAGTTTAAAACTAAATATGAGCTAAAAATATAAATATTACGTTAAAACGATTAAAAAGGGACAAAATATAAAAATATACAAAAAGTTGTAAAAATTACAATTTTTATAAAAATATTATTTTTATATTATTTATTTTATAAAACTATTAATTTTACAATTTAATTAAACTAATTAAACTAAATACATAAATTAATTAAAACTTAAATTAAATACTAAATTAATTAAATATTTAACCCTAAATACAAATTAATTAATAATAATTAATAATACTCCGTATTTAATGCAGATTAGGGTTCTGTCAGGCACGTGTCAGAGTGTCTCCGCGAGTCGCGGTATTCCAAGCAGCAAACCCCGCGAGTCGCGAGGTTCCAGAATTCAACTCTGGTACAGTTTAAAATTTGACGTTTTTTTTTATTTTTTTATTTTTTATGTTTTAAATAAAAACAAAATACTTAAATAAAACTTATATAAAAATAAAGAAACTTTATAAAACTTAAATATTTAACAAAATCTTAAAAATACTTATATTTTTGTTTTTATTTTTATATTTTCGAATATTTAAAACGTATTTTTATAAAAACGAATTTTAATAAAAGTAAACTAAAAATCTTTTTTTTTATATTAGCGTTGCGCTTCCGGCTTTTAAGCGATTCCCCGGCAGCGGCGCTAAAAATAACTTGATGTGTGCGAGGTGTACTAGGAAATAGCTTTTAATTTTAGCAGGAAATACTATTAAATACGATACAATTTTACACAAGATATTTATTTATTTAGAGAATGGATATACTTAAACCTTGCTACAACACTTATAGGCAGTGTACCTAATCGTACAGTAGTGTAGTTTTTAGTAAGTCCGGTTCGTTCCACAGGGAAAATCTTTAAACAAAGCTTAACGCTATATTAGTTTACTTTTATAAAAATACAAATATATATATAAGTAATATTATTATTATAAAGGGGGGTTTTTACCGTTTAATGACCGGTTTGTCGATTTTAAAACTTTAGTCGCAGTTAAAACCAAAATGTAAAATATTAAAAATAAATACAAGACTTAAATTAAAGCGTAAAGTAAATAACGATAATGAAATTGCGAATAATAAAAGTGCGATAAAATAAACTTGCGATAATTAAAAAGTACGATAATTAAAAGTGCAATTAAATACAATAACAATAAAAATGCGATAATTAGAAGTGCAATTAAATATAAAATAAAGGAAATTAAATATGAAATAAAATAATTATACTTATTTAAACTTCCGTAATCATGATGTTTGACGTGTTGATTTTAGTTTTATGCCCATGGGTTAATTGTCCTTTGTCCTTGATTATTTAATATGTCCGTCTGGTTTTTGTCCATAACAGTCCATCAGTCATAAATATAAAGTGCGAGTGTCCTCGTCAAATTATCCTTATACCCGAAGTTAAATATTCCAACTAATTGGGGACTTAAACTGTAACAAGATTTTAATACTTTGTTTAATAATTACACCAGGATGTCGACTGAGTGTAACCCAAGGTTTTAATATTTTGTTATCAATTATACCAAGTGTCCTTGTACATAATTTCACCCTGTTTTAATTATTCTAGTGGCTATTAATCCATTCCCATGTCCGGTTAAATGAACGATTATTCGTACATATAAATACCCCGCTCATCGTGTCCGATCGAGTGTATATGGTAATTTATAGGGATGCCCAATTGTAAATCTTTATATTAACATTAACAAACTATCATTTAGTTAAACAAATATAAAGCCCATTAATAGCCCATAGTCTAATTTCCACAAATGTCGTTCTTTTGTCCAAACCCCAATTATGGTACAAAGCCCAATTACCCAATTTTAGTAATTAGCCCAACATCATGATTACTTCGGATTAAATAAGCATAATAATAATTTAGCTACGAGACATTAAATTAAAAAGGTTGAACATAACTTACAATGATTAAAAATAGCGTAGCGTTACACGGACATAATTTCGACTTACACCCTTACAACATTTGCTAACATACCCTTATTATTAGGATTTAAAATTAAAATTAAAATTAAAATATAAATTATATATATATTTTTACGTATATATTGAGAGAGAAATAGATATATGTTATGAAAAATGATCAGAATTCGGTTGGCTTTATACGGAATTTCAGAATTTGGGGCTCCGCGACTCGCGGCCCTTTTTGCCTTCAAACTCCGCCAGTCGCGGAGTTTGTAAATACAGCTCACAAACTTTGGAGTCTTTCTTGCCGACGGATTTTTATTATTTATATAATATATAAATAATTATAATAATTATTTAAATATTATATTATATTTATGTACATAGTTGACTTGTAATTTTTAGTCCGTTGCGTCGAGCGTTGAGAGTTGACTCTGGTCCCGGTTTCGGATTTTCGAACGTCCTTGCGTACAATTTAATATCTTGTACTTTGCGTTTTAAATCTTGTACTCTTGTAATTTCGAGACGTTTCTTATCAATAATTGGAACCTCTTTGATTGTATTTTTACTTTTGAGTTTTTTGGTCGTTTGCGTCTTCAATTGGTCGAATCTGTCTTTTGTCTTCACCTTTTATTATTTAAACGAATATCACTTTTAAATAGAACAATTGCAACTAAAAGCTTGTCTTTCTTGAGGAATAATGCTATGAAATATATGTTTGTTTTTAGCATTATCAATCTGGTACTTTGGATGGGGCTCGTTGGGCCCAATAGATCTATCTTTAGAATTCGCGTAAATTAGGGTGTCTGTTCCCTAATTTTTAGATTACCAGACTAAAAAGGGGCATATTCGGTTTAATAATCCAGCCATATAATGTAGTTTCATTTACTAATATCTATTTTGTAAAACATTTAAAAAACTTCATGTATTCTCATCCCAAAATATTAGATTTTAAAAGTGGGACTATAACTCACTTTCACAGATTATTACTTCTTCGGGAAGTAAAACTTGGCCACTGGTTGATTCACGAACCTATAACAAATATGTACATATATATCAAAGTATGTTCAAAATATATTTACAATATTTTTAATACGTTTTGCTATTTTAAGTTTATTAAGTCAACTGTCCTCGTTAGTAACCTACAACTAGTTGTCCACAGTTAGATGTACAGAAAATAAAGCAATATATATTATCTTGAATCAATCTACGACCTCGTGTATACAAGCCTCAGGCTAGATCACAACTTAAAGTATATATAATATTTTGGAATCAATTTCAACCCTGTATAGCTAACTCCAACATTACTGCATATAGAGTGTCTATGGTTGTTCCGAAATATATATATAGATGGGTAGATATGATAAGTCAAAACATTGTATTCGTGTCTATGGTATCCCAATATTACATAATATATTAGAATACATGTATAATACAATATGAGTTAGCTAGAATATGATTAATATAGATTTATTACCAATTTTCACGTAGCTACAACAAGCAAAAATATCCAATCTTGTTTTACCCATAACTTCTTCGTTTTAAATCTGTTTTGAGTGATTCAAGTTGCTATGGTTTCATATTGAACTTAAGTTTATGAATCTAAATAGAAAAGGTATAATTTTGAAGTTGAAAATACAGGTTATAAGTCATTTTTGTAAAGGTAGTCATTTCAGTCGAAAGAACGACGTCTAGATGACCATTTTGGAAAACATATTTCCACTTTGAGTTTAACCATGATTTTTGGATATAGTTTCATGTTCATAAGAAAAATCATTTTCCCAGAAGAACAAATTTTAAATCAAAGTTTATCATAGTTTTTAATTAACTAACCCAAAACAGCCTGCGGTGTTACTACGACGGCGTATATCCAGTTTTACGGTATTTTTTGTGTTTTCAGGTTTTAAATCATTAAGTTAGCATATCATATAGATATAGAATATGTGTTTAGTTGATTTTAAAAGTCAAGTTAGAAGGATTAACTTTTGTTTGCGAACAAGTTTAGAATTAACTAAACTATGTTCTAGTGATTACATGTTCAAATCTTCGAATAAGATAGTTATACATATATGAATCGAATGATGTTATGAACATCAATACTACCTCAAGTTTAGTAGGTAAACCTACTGGAAATGATGAAAAAATAACTTGAGCTTCAAAGGATCTTTGATGGCTTGGAAGTTCTTGAAATAGAATCATGACACAAAAACAAGTTCAAGTAAGATTATTACTCGAATTAAGATAGTTATAGTTATAGAAATTGAATCAAAGCTTGAATATTAATATTACCTTGATTTAGAAAGATAACCTACTATAAATAACAAAGGTTTCTTGATCTTAGATGATTGCTTGGAATGGATTAGGAAACTTGGAAGTAAACTTGTAAACTTGGAAGTGTTCTTGATGTATTCTTGAGTAATTGTTTTTATGATGATTATAGGTAATAACCAAAGCTTGTATTTGATGATTTTTGCTGGAAAAATAGTAACTTAGATGTTCATGGAAGAGTGTGTGTGTTTTGAGAGAGAATTGGGAAGAAAATTGGAAGTGAAATGGAGTAGGTGGTGAGTGGTGAAGGTGAGTGGGGTTAAAAGGAGTTCTTGTTTTTGTTTCCTTGCTCATAAGTCATGCTAGATGTTAAATGATGGTTCCCACATGGTTAGGTGACTCACATGGACTGCTAAGAGCTGATCATTGGAGTGTATATACTAATAGTAAATACATTTAGAAGCTGTGTATTGTACAAGTACAAATACGAGTGCATACGAGTAGAATTGTTGATGAAAATGAATGAGAATGTAAGTGTAAGCATTTTTGTTAAGCAGAAGTACTTTGATAAGTGTCTTGAAGTCTTTCAAAAGTGTATGAATACATATTGAAACACTACATGTATATACATTTTAACTGAGTCGTTAAGTCATCGTTAGTCGTTATATTTAAATGTTGTTTTGAAACCTTTAAGTTAACGATCTTGTTAAATGTTGTTAACCCATTTTTTATTATATTTAATGAGATATTAAATTATTACATTATCATGATATTATGATATATTAATATATCTTAATATGATTTATATACATTTAAATGTTGTTACAACGATAATCGTTACATGTATGTCTCGTTTCGAAATCCTTAAGTTAGTAGTCTTGTTTCTACATATGTATTTCGTTGTTAATATACTTAATGAGATACATACTTATCATAATATCATGTTAACTATATATATATATATATATATATATATATATATATATATATATATATATATATATATATATATATATATATATATCATCATATAGTTTTTACAAGTTTTAACGTTCGTGAATCGCCGGTCAACTTGGGTGGTCAATTGTCTATACGAAACCTATTTCAATTAATCAAGTCTTAACAAGTTTGATTACTTAAGATGTTGGAAACACTTAATCATGTAAATAAAAATTTCATTTAATATATATAAACATGGAAAAGTTCGGGTCACTATAGTACCTACCCGTTAAATAAATTTCGTCCCGAAATTTTAAGCAGTTGGAGGTGTTGACATATCTTCTGGAAATAAGTGCGGGTATTTCTTCTTTATCTGATCTTCTCGTTCCCCGGTGAACTCTTGTCCTCTACGAGCATTCCATTGAACCTTAAAAATTGGTATCTTGTTTTGCTTAAGTCTTTTAACCTCACGATCCATTATTTCGACGGGTTCTTCAATGAATTGAAGTTTTTCGTTGATTTGAATTTCGTCTAACAGAATAGTGAGATCTTCTTTAGCAAAACATTTCTTCAAATTCGAGACGTGGAAAGTGTTATGTACAGCCGCGAGTTGTTGAGGTAATTCAAGTCGGTAAGCAACTGGTCCGACACGATCAATAATCTTGAATGGTCCAATATACCTTGGATTTAATTTCCCCCGTTTACTATATCGAACAACACCTTTCCAAGGTGCAACTTTAAGCATGATCATCTCTCCAATTTCAAATTCTATATCTTTTCTTTTAATGTCAGCGTAGCTCTTTGGTCAACTTTGGGTGGTTTTCAACCGTTGTTGAAATTGGATGATCTTCTCAGTAGTTTCTTGTATTATCTCCGGACCCGTAATCTGTCTATCCCCTACTTCACTCTAACAAATCGGAGACCTGCACTTTCTTCCATAAAGTGCTTCAAACGGCGCCATTTCAATGCTTGAATGGTAGTTGTTGTTGTAGGAAAATTCTGCTAATGGAAGGTGTCGAACCCAACTGTTTCCGAAATCAATAACACATGCTCGTAGCATGTCTTTAAGCGTTTGTATCGTCCTTTCGCTCTGCCCATCAGTTTGTGGATGATAGGAAGTACTCATGTCTAGACGAGTTCCTAATGCTTACTGTAATGTCTGCCAGAATCTTGAAATAAATCGGTCATTCCTATCAGAGATAATAGAGATTGGTATTCCATGTCTGGAGATGACTTCTTTCAAATACAGTCGTGCTAACTTCTCCATCTTGTCATCTTCTCTTATTGGCAGGAAGTGTGCTGATTTGGTGAGACAATCAACTATTACCCAAATAGTATCAAAACCACTTGCAGTCCTTGGTAATTTAGTGATGAAATCCATGGTAATGTTTTCCCATTTCCATTCCGGGATTTCAGGTTGTTGAAGTAGACCTGATGGTTTCTGATGCTTAGCTTTGACCTTAGAACACGTCAAACATTCTCCTACATATTTAGCAACATCGGCTTTCATACCCGGCCACCAAAAATGTTTCTTGAGATCCTTGTACATCTTCCCCGTTCCAGGATGTATTGAGTATCTGGTTTTATGAGCTTCTCTAAGTACCATTTCTCTCATATCTCCAAATTTTGGTACCAAAATTCTTTCAGCCCTATACCGGGTTCCGTCTTCCCGAATATTAAGATGCTTCTCCGATCCTTTGGGTATTTCATCCTTTAAATTTCTTTCTTTTAAAACTCCTTGTTGCGGCTCCTTTATTTGAGTAGTAAGGTTATTGTGAATCATTATATTCATAGCTTTTACTCGAATGGGTTCTTTGTCCTTTCTGCTCAAGGCATCGGCTACCACATTTGCCTTCCCCGGGTGGTAACGAATCTCAAAGTCGTAATCATTCAACAATTCAATCCACCTGCGCTGCCTCATGTGTAGTTGTTTTTGATTAAATACGTGTTGAAGACTTTTGTGGTCGTTATATATAATACTTTTGACCCCATATAAGTAGTGCCTCCAAGTCTTTAATGCAAAAACAACTGCGCTTAATTCCAAATCATGCGTCATATAATTCTGCTCGTGAATCTTCAACTGTCTAGACGCATAAGCAATTACCTTCATTCATTGCATTAATACACAACCGAGACCTTGCTTTGAGGTGTCACAATATATCACAAAATCATCATTCCCTTCAGGTAATGATAATATAGGTATCGTAGTTAACTTTTTCTTCAACAATTGAAACGCTTTCTCCTGCTCATCCTTCCATTCAAATTTCTTCCCTTTGTGCGTTAATGCAGTCAAGGGTTTTGCTATTTTGGAAAAATCTTGGATGAATCTTCTGTAGTAACCAGCCAATCCTAAAAATTGACGTATATGCTTCGGAGTTTTAATGGTTTCCCACTTTTTAAAGGTTTCAATCTTTGCCGGATCCACCTGAATACCTTCTTTGTTCACTATGTGACCGAGGAATTGAACTTCTTCCAACTAAAATGCACACTTTGAAAATTTATCGTACAGTTTTTCTTTCCTCAACAACTCTAGCACTTTTCTTAAATGTTCTTCGTGCTCTTGATCATTCTTTGAGTAAATAAGTATGTCATCGATGAAAACAATGAAAAACTTATCAAGGTATGGTCCACACACTCGGTTCATGAGGTCCATGAACACAGCTAGTGCGTTAGTCAACCCAAACGGCATAACCATAAACTCGTAATGACCGTAATGCGTTCTGAAAGCAGTCTTTGGAATATCATCCTCCTTCACCCGCATTTGATGATACCCAGAACGTAAATCAATCTTCGAATAAACTGACGAGCCTTGTAGTTGATCAAATAAGTCATTAATTCTCGGTAGTGGATAACGGTTCTTAATGGTAAGTTTGTTCAACTCTCGGTAGTCGATACACAACCTGAATGTACCATCATTCTTTTTGACAAACAAAACAGGAGCTCCCCATGGTGATGTACTTGGTCGTATAAAACCACGCTCTAAAAGTTCTTGTAGTTGGTTTTGGAGTTCCTTCATTTCACTAGGTTCGAGTCTGTATGGAGCACGAGCTATTGGTGAAGCTCCTGGTACAAGATCTATTTGAAATTCAACCAATCGATGTGGGGGTAATCCCGGTAATTCTTTCGAAAATACATCGAAAAATACTTTTGCGACAAGAACATCACTGATGTTCTTTTCTTCAGGTTTAACTTCCTCGATGTGTGCTAGAATGACGTAACAACCTTTTCTTATTAGTTTTTGTGCCTTCAAATTACTAATAAGATTTAACTTCGCATTGCTCTTTTCTCCGTATACCGTTAAGGGTTTTCCTTTTTCCCGTACAATGCGAATTGCATTTTTGTAACATACGATCTCTGCTCTCACCTTTTTCAACCAGTGCATGCCAATTATCACATCAAAACTTTCTAACTCTACTGGTATCAAATCAATCTTAAATGTTTCACTAACCAGCATAATTCCTCGATTCCGACATATATTATCTGCTGTAATTAATTTACAGTTTGCTAATTCGAGTAAAAATTTATTATCCAAAGGCTTCAGTGGATAACTTAATTTAACACAAAAATCTCTACTCATACAGGTTCTATCTGCACCCGAATCAAATAAAACATAAGCAGATGTATTGTCAATAAGAAACGTACTCGTAATAAGCTCCGGGTCTTCCTGCGCTTCTGCCGCATTAATATTGAAAACTCTTCCACGGCCTTGCCCATTAGTATTTCCTTGGTTTGGGCAATTTCTAATAATGTGGCCCGGTTTTCCACATTTATAGCAAACTATGTCGGCATTATTTGTTCCGACCTTATTTGTTTCTTTATTTTTGTTGTTCTTTGGTCCGTAAACCTCACATTTTACCGCGCCATGACCACTTCTCTTACATTTGGTGCAAACTGTTGTGCAAAACGCATTCGGATGGTACTCTGCACACCTGTAGCATGGTTGTTTTTGTTGTTTGTTGTTATTAAGGTTGTTGTAGGAATTTTTATTGTTGTTGAAATGGTTGTTGTAGTTGTTGTTGTTGTTGGGACTTTTGTTGTAGTTATTGTTAGGATTACGGTTATTGTTGCGATTGTTGTTGCAGTTGTGGTTGTAATTGTTATTGTTGTTGTACTGGTGACTCCTGTCACCGTTTTCCTCCCACTTCCTCTTGAGTTGTTTCATGTTGGCTTCTTCGGCTGCATGTTCTTTAATTCTCCCCTCAATCTGATTTATGAGTTTATGAGCCATTCGACTTGCCTTCTGTATGGAAGCGGGCTCGTGTGAACTCACATCTTCTTGAATCCTTACTGGTAACCCTTTTACAAACGCGTCGATCTTCTCTTCTTCATCTTCAAACGCTCTCGGACACAATAGGCATAGCTCTATAAATCGTCGTTCATATGTGGTAATGTCGAATCCTTTTGTTCGTAACTCTCTAAGTTCTACCTTGAGCTTATTGACTTCGTTTCTAGAACGGTACTGCTCGTTCATCAATTGCTTGAATGCCGACCACGGTAGTGCGTAAGCAGCATTTTGTCCTACCTGTTCAAGATAGGTGTTCCACCACATTAACGCAGTACCTGTGAAGGTATGCGTAGCATAATTAACTTTGTCCTATTCAGTACACTTACTTATGGCAAACACCGATTCGACCTTCTCGGTCCACCGTTTCAATCCAATTGGACCCTCGGTTCCATCAAATTCCAAAGGTTTACAAGCACTGAATTCTTTGTAGGAATATCCTACACGATTTCTTGTGGAATTTGTTCCACTGCTAGAACCAGAGTTATTGTTGTTATTTTGCATTACGGCCTGCACTGCGGCTATGTTCGCAGCAAGAAAAACACGAAAGTCTTCCTCACTCATGTTCAAGTTCTGACGAGTTGTCGGTGCCATTTCCTTCAAAAATAGCCAAAAGAATTGAGTTAATCATATGGAATTTAAGAGTAGTCAATAGTATTTCGTAGCATAATATGAACTTATTTATAAAAGCTTTTTCTTCATATTAGCATTTTATAGTTTTAATTCGGGTAGTACCTACCCATTAAGTTCATACTTAGTAGCTATTATACAATTCAACTACTACGATTCTATATGAAAAACTTATTACAATAATATTGTTTAAACTTTTATTCAATATTTTACAAACATACAATACCACTATTATACATATAGGATGAAATATAACAAATAATAACTTGTTACCCGGCAGCTATAAAGGCAATTCTAGTTAATACGCAATCCGTTCAGCAAAAGAAATAAAGACACGTAATTCATAAGTCCAGAAACAAGTCATACATTCTGGTTGTACTAATATTATTTCCCATCCTTGGTTATGTAGTAGATAACCATTATGACCATTAGCTAGGCAGCATGTTGTAACGTCGTCAAAAGGATGAGGGTTTCGTAATGCCCAACAGCCCCGTAAAATTGCATGTTAGAAGCTCTTTCTAAAGAACGGAGTCCTATGCTGGGATATGTTGAGTCAAAATAGGTTCTTAACCCATAGCATAAAATTGCATTTGGGTTCCTCGCATTTAACGCTTTAAAGAAAACACGGCGTAACTTACGGTCTCCCCAATGTGATACACCCCACATATCAAAGGAAAGCCTTTTATAAACTAAGACATTTCTGGAAAGTCTTTCAAATGTTTGACAAGTTAATTTCACCATAACTAAATGTGCTGGTGAATTCTGACCGACTCTAGACAAGATTTCCTCAATCATATCCTCTGGTAGGTCTTCTAAAATATTCGGTTGTCTACCCTTAGCGTCCATTTTGTGTTTTTATACTGTAAAATAGACAAGGATTAGATTCGTAAAAGATAATTAACAAACAATACAAGCAATTTTTACATAGAACATAAAAGTACAAGCACAATACGATACATATAATACATAACATGATTACAACCCTCTAATCTGAATCACTGGTTTCTTCTTCTTCGGACTTGGTTCGTTTTCCTAATTTTCTAGGGATATATGGTGTTCCTCTAATACGAGCCGTCGTTTTCCACAATGGTTTAGAAAAACCTGGTGGTTTAGAGGTTCCCGGGTTATTGTTAAAATCTAAGAAATACGGGCGTTTATGATATATGTTGACATATGTTTATGTAATAGTTTAGTGGCGCACGGTTTTATTCCTATTATGTTATGTATTTACGGTTTTCACCATGGTAACAATGTATATTTTGTAACTTAGGAGGTTGTCATATATAAACAACCTCCTCACTCTTTATTGAACTAGTTATCCATTTTGCACATCACTCTCGTTATCACTTTCTCTCTTGTATTCTTGATAACTAATACTTCCAACCCATTAAACATCTCATAAACCGATCAATCTAGGCTTCATCAGGGACTAACAATTGGTATCAGAGCGGGACTTGCTATCTTGCTTGTAGATCCAAGGATTGAAGCTTCTAGGTTCGTGTTTTGGTGTGTTTGGTGTTCTTCGGTTGAGGTATCACGATTTTGTCTCATTTAGTCACGAATTTGCATGTTGTATGTTAAGTATATCTATCTTTATGCTTGAAAACTGCTCTAAATACTTATTCATGCACTAAAATCCGTATGCTCTATCTCAAATTAACATATTCTTAACAAATATTATTTTTTTATGCTCGAAAAAATTACTCAGAACCTAATCTATACCATGCTTTTAGTGTGATAAAATATGTTTAACATGTTTATGTCTTATGAAAATGACTTGTATGATGAAATGGTATGAATTCTGTGTAATTTTTTGGTAGATTTGTGCTTAGCTCATGTACTTTGTTCATTGTTCATGTTCATATGTTCATGTTTCTGCTGCCATGTTTGAAATTTAATGATTTTGTCACTTTATTTCATGGTTTAATCGAAAAGTTCATGTAATCTTTCACTTCATTCATGCTAAGGTGAATTAAAGGCTCTAAAGTTACATGATTTATTGCTAATTTGTCCTTAAACTCTGCGAAATCTGCTTAAAATTCTTAGAAATTGCTTAAGTTTTTCCCAGGTGAGGTGCTTGAAAACCCCTTCTGGGTTTGAAACTGCTTGAAAACCTCTCAGGGTAGCTTCACTACAGTGAAACCCTAAGGTTATTGTTCGAAAAAACTGTTACTTTTCACACGTGTTTAGTTGGTTTTGGCTCCAAACTTTGGACTTGTGGTTAATACCCACCGAAATCTGCTTTACCCGATAGTTTTTTTGATATGAAAAAGACTTGTCCTTGACATATTACCTTGATTTATGTCATAAAGGACAAAGGACTTGTCCTTGTGTGCATCAACTTGTACTTGTGTGTAAGTGTTCACATGCATTGTTTTTCTCTTTCTTAAAAGTCAAACAATTTGAACTTAAACAAACTAAATTAATTGTTTTTCCAGTCAAAGTGCTCGAAAAATTGTGAAAAAGGGTGATCTTTGCTCGAGAACAGTGTGTAATTTGATTATTTGCTCGAAAAGTTGTGTTCAAAATTTAAAAGATTGACTGAAAACAGTAATTTTTACTGCCCAAAAAACTTGCACGAAAATCTCTTGTTGCTCGAAAATCTTAAAGTTTATGTCGTTTTGTACTCGAAAACTTAGTGTCCAGATAACCTGGTTTTGCTCGAAAACCATCCTGTTTTGAGGGCTTGGTTTTGCTTAAAACCCTAGTTATCTGCTCGAAAACTATAGGTGCTCGAATACCTTAGCTGCTCGAATACTGTGCCTGACCGAAAACTTTACTAGTGCTCTATTTTCTTGCCTGCTCGAAAACCTAGAATTTTGGTCACAGAACTGTCCTACTCAAATTCTACTCTTTTGCACCACTCAGTTCACACTACTAAGTTAAGATGGCTACTGCAAACCGTGATGCTTTGGTCATGGGCTCGGATACCCGTCCTCCCATGCTGTTCGAGGGACTGTTCGACGAATGGAAAGGAAGGTTCGACAACTTCATAGATGGAAAAGGTGAACAAACCAAATACCTCTGGGAATCATTTCTCAATGGACCTATGATCTCACTTCACCCTGACACCGGTGAGGTTCTAAAACCCTATGAACTTCAAGGTGAAGAAGCTAAGAGAGCTCAAGCCGATATCGATTCCAGGTCTATTATCATGCAAGCCCTTCCTCATGACATGTACAAATCCGTCAGCTCTCTGAAATCCGGAAAAGAACTTCTAGATGAAATCACCCGTCAACAGGAAGGATACAGTCAATCCGATCAGACAAAACTTTACATAGCTCTCGCAATGTATGAGGACTACTTTCAGAAACCCGATGAACCTCTAAAGTACTGCTACAGACGTTTCTGTGAAGTCATTAATGAGCTAAAGAAGGTTGGAGTGAAAAAGGAAAATCAAGAGCTGAACATGAAATTTCTGAAGAAACTAAATGCCACCTGGACACCATATGGAAACAACTTCCGTGCCTCCAAAAACACCAAGAAGTACAACATCCATGAAGTTGTAGGGAAACTAATGAATCATCAACCTGATGTTCTAGCCGCCCAAAACCCTAAATCCAATCTCGCTGAAACCAGTGATCCAATGGCTTTGTTTGTTAACAAAAGCTCCACCAAAACCCCTTCCAACCGCTCCAACTCACTCAAAGCAAAACAAACCATTTCCTCTGATGAGGACACATACTCTGATGTTGATGAAGAACATCGAGATCTCGTCAAGGCTGCCGCAATGTTCAGCAAGCAACTGAATCTCAGGAGATCATCTGGAAGCTTTAGAAAAAACAACAACAATCGAACCTCATCCATCTCTTCTTACTACAAAAAACCCGAAACATCTACCACTCAATACCGGGCCCCTGACAGCAAGGACCCCGATAATGTTTGTTTCAACTGTGGTAAAACATGTCACTTTGCACGGGAATGCAGACTACCCAAACGAAAGGATGCCGAGTACTACAAGAAAAAGATGTTGCTCGCCCAAGATGCCGAAAAGGGGAAGGTCCTCAAAGCCTCAGATGATGTTTGGCTAAACTGGTCAGACAGTGAACAGGAGCCCGAACGTTCTAATGTAGTGAAACTCACCAACATGAACCATGTTCCTGATAGTGTTTCTTCCGATGATGAGGAAGAGGTACAACTTTACACCGACATAATTCATGAATATTATAACTCTGTAAATAATAGTTCTGTATGTGTTTTTGATGTATTGCAAGCAACCTCTATGAGACCCAATGACCCTTCTATCCAAATTAATGTGCCCATTAGAGATGAACCTGCTTCCCATAATCATGATAAAATGCTCCCTGAATTGCCTGATATGTATGTTGACAGCTTTGCTAAAATGAGTAAGGACCTTAGATTACTTGCTAGTCAAGTTAGTGGACTACAAAATGAGAACCATAGGTTAAAAGCTGAATTGAAAATCAAAGTGTCAAACAATGCATACCTAACACTTCAAAAGGATCTAGCTGATAAAGTAACAAAATTGAAGGAGCTAGAATCTAGTGTGAGACTGTTACGAATAGAAAGGACAGACTTTAGGTTAAGAAATGAAGTTCTTAGTGAGAAAGTAGACAATGCTGAGAAAGAAATCAAGAAACTCACTATTTCTAAGAAAACTCTCCTAGATACCTTAGAAGAAAAGATAAGAGAACCCCTCTTCGATCTTGCTAAGAAAACCTCTGAATGTTCTAAACTTACTGCACATAATCTAGAGCTTCAAACTCGTCTAGGACAATTTGAAGAAAAGCTCTACAGGACCGAACAGTCTAAGGTTGTTTTAGCAGGACACATCTCGAATCAAACCCTTTTCATGAATCGACCAAAGGACTCCTTCCGTGAAAACAAAGACCTAGGCTTTGAAAATCCTCTCACCTTGTCCAAAATGGCTAAAGCTGAGCCCTGTCTGTATGATAGTAGATACTTGATGATTGGCCTACCTGCACGACTCACATTTGCATCCAACAGTGAGGTTGAGGAAGCATTGGCTAAAAGATCAACTAAAATGAAACGAGAACTTGCTCTAATATATGATAAAATCAACGCTCTTTATCTGAAAAAGAAGAACTCATTTTCATATGAAAACTTACCTGATTTGTTTAATGAAAGTGAGAATTCGGAAGGTCAAAAACGTGTTGTCTATTTACCAACTCTAGTATTAGCAAAATACATCATCAGTTTAGAAAAGGAACTCTTCGAAAATAAAATGAATTCTTTTGACAATGAACGAAAATTTCTGATGATCATAAAAGCCATGCAACACCAAATCTCACTCCATGTGACCACAAATGATCAACTTACTCATGATGTGAATGAACTTCAAAAACAGATTGCCAGTCAAGCGACTACTTTCTGTGAAATGATTTCAAAGTCCAAAGCCCCTCAGGAACCGTCACCCTGCCACCTTATCAAACCATCAAATGTTCTTGCTGATTCTCTCGAGAAAGAAATCGTTGACTTAAAACTTAAACTAAAAGGATATAAGAAACATGTTGCCCTTATTGAAAAGGACAACATCGATTTACAAGTAAAAGTTTTAATGAATAGTGATTTTGAAAAAGCCGAAAAGAATTTTGGTCCAACATTGTCACAAAACTATTCTCAACAAAAGGATTCAAATTCAACGAAAGAGAAATTTGTACCATGGGTACCCACCTATTCTCAACGAGTTCTCTCCCCACATCACCAAGGCTTTCCTTACACTACTGTAGTGAACTCAAGGAAACCTGTCATTCCAGCTGTCACCATCCTAAAAAACCCTATTTGTGGCTCTCGTTTGGAGATGATTGTCACTAAAAGGGGTGCTGATCCCAAACCACCACATTCCGCAACCTTGATAGGAAGGTGAAACAACCCTGTTCAAAGAATAATCCAAGAACATGGTGTGTATGATCACTCGGCAAGAAAAGCCCACAACCACCCTGCACCGTCTATTCTAGACAAGAGGGGTGGTTCAAGCAGCCATCACGTCCACCAAAATATCAACCACTCTAACTCCTTCCAGAGCAACAGTGGTAGATCATTAAAACACAACCCCGAATCCATCAAACATCCGCAACTACCAAATCTCAACCATACTGCAAATCGGATATCTGATGGATTAACCAAGACTCAAAAGCGAAACCGTCGCAAAAGAGCACAAAGGGCTAGACATTCATTACTTAAAGACATGAATCATTTTCAAACTAGGTCTAAATTTGGTGTTTTAAATTTCACAGGACCTAAACCAAAACAAAGCATTTTGAAAGCATGGAAACCCAAGACTGAAACAGTCCAAGCATCCTTAAGTCTTGCTTCTCAGTCCGGGTCATTAATGTGTAATAGATGTAAAAGACGTCTGTATTTTGGTCTTCAAAACCATGATTCGTGAGTTGTAATGAATGTTCAGACCTTGTTGAATGTTTCATCTAATGAAACTAATGCTCTAAATTCTCTGAATGTATCTGCTTACAAGGAACCCGAGATAACTGGGGTCCCTAAAACTTTTGCTTAACTCTGTTTTGCAGGTTATCCCAGCATGTGTTTGGTATCTGGATTCTGGTTGTTCCAGACACATGACTGGTGATAAATCAATGTTGATAAACTATGTCAACAAGTTCCTAGGTACTGTTCGCTTTGAAATGACGAAATTGCAACAATCAAGGGGTATGGAGATTATGTCTTTAACGGTGTGACCATCAAACGTGTATCCTATGTTCGTGGACTTGGGTGCTGTCTCTTCAGTGTCATCCAATTATGTGACAGTGATCTTCACGTGATCTTTGAAAGATTTATGTGCTGTGTTCAAACCATGGAGGGAGACAACCTACTTGAAGGAAAACGTGAATCCACTCTTTACTCTCTTGCCATGAAAAACATGTCTTCAAGCTTACAACCACTCTGCCTAGTTTCCAAAGCTTCCTCTGAAACCTCATGGTTGTGGCATCACCGGATGTCACATCTTCACTCTCAGAACCTCAAAAAACTTGTCTCCAACAACCTTGTTGACGGTGTTTCACTCATCTCATTCGATACTTCATACGTTTGCCCTTCATGTGCTATGGGAAAGAGTCATAAATCCTCCCAGAAATTAAAAACCGTATTCAACACCTCCAGTCCTCTTCATATGCTTCACATGGACCTTTATGGACCAATGCGTGTTTGCAGTCTTGGTGGAAGAAAGTACATCCTGGTGATAGTTGATGACTATTCACGATACACATGGGTCAGATTTCTGAAAAGTAAGTCTGAAACTCCGAAAATAATCATTTATTTTCTGAAAAAGAATCCAATTATCCATAAAATATGCTTGTACGTACTCTCAGAACTGATAACGGCACAGAATTTCAAAACTCTGTTCTTAACTCTTATCTAGATCATGCCGGTATCACCCATCAAAACTCTGCCGCTCGTACTCCAAAACAAAATGGAGTTGTTGAAAGACATAATCGTACCCTTGTTGAAGCAGCAAGAACAATGCTTTTTTATTCCAAGCTACCCCCGTCCCTCTGGGCTGAAGCTGTTAAAACTGCGTGCTTCACCCAAAATCGGTCCATTATTAATCGTCGGTTCGACAAAACTCCATACGAACTTCATTTTAAATGTCGACCCAACGTGAAGTACTTTCACATATTCGGGTGCGTGTGCTATGCTCTAAATGATGAGGACAACCTTGGAAAGTTTGATGTTCACGGTGATGAAGCAATATTTATTGGCTACTCTCAAGATCGTGTGGCATATCGTGTTTATAATCGTTGAACTCGAATCATTAAAGAAAGCACCAATGTCAAGTTTGATGAGATGTCTGGAATGGTTCTTGGTCATAACGGCTCTCGCCCTGGACTCAACTCTGATCCTCACTTCCGACATGTCCCACTGGCCACCTCTGATGATCTAGATGTGTTGTTTGAACCCATCATTCCTCCAATGTTGTCAAACCCCACGGTACCCTCTGAGCTGGCTCTCTCCGAATCAATGATAATTAGTTCCTCTAATCTAGCGGTCGTGGGCGAATCACCATTCAACGAAAGTAATGCCTCCGAATTTCTTCTTCTAGATGACCTTGACACTGGAGTGTCTTCCTCAAACAACACTCCCATTTTCAACTCTCATCCTCCAACAGTTGAATCATCTCCTCTCGAATCTTGTAAAGATACTCTTTCAAGTGAAATAGATACTAGGTCGCTAGACACTGCAACCCCTCCCATACTTTCCACCGAACAAAATGCATATACCCTTGTTCCTCTGTGGGAATAAAATGCCACCTACCCCACTGACAACACTGAACGTTCTGGATCCTCATCTTCCTCTCTTAATGATGAATCTACTACACCTCTTCCACATTCCACGAAATGGACTGCGGATCATCCATTTCATCAAATCATTGGTGATCCAGATGCTCCCGTCCGCACTCGCAAGGCTTCCAACAATGATTGCCTCTTCGCTGCCTTTCTGAGCACGATCAAACCTAAAATTGCCTTTGAGGCCCTCCAAGATCCCGACTGGTCTATAGCCATGCAAGAAGAAATTCATCAATTTGATCGGCTTGAAGTATGGGAACTAATTCCTCGTCCATCTGGAAAAACCATTATTGATACCAAGTGGATCTTCAAGAATAAGAAGGAACCTCATGGCATCATCATTCGTAACAAAGCACTTCTTGTAGCAAAAGGATACAGACAACAAGAAGGAATTGAATACGACAAAACATTTGCTCCTGTGGCTCGATTAGAAGCCATCCATCTATTTCTCTCATATGCTGCTCACAAGCGATTCACCATTTATCAAATGGACGTAAAAGCTGCCTTTCTGAACGGCATTCTTCAAGAAGTGGTCTATGTCAGTCAACCTGAAGGTTTCGTAAACTCCAAACGCCCCAACCACGTGTATCTCCTTTCCAAGGCTCTTTATGGTCTAAAACAGGCGCCCAGGGCGTGGTATGAAACCCTAACTGCTTTTCTTCTCAAGAACGGATTCTCACGTGGAACCATTGACACGACTCTAGTCATCAGAAAACAGAAAGAACACATCTTGTTAATTCAAGTCTATGTTGATGACATCATCTTCGGTTCCACTTCCCCCGCTCTCTGCTATGAGTTTTCTGAACTCATTAAGAACAAGTTTGAAATGAGCATGCTCGAAGAACTTCACTTCTTTATAGGATTAGAAGTTAAACAACTTCCAAAGGGGATTTTCATCGGTCAATCAAAATAAATTTCTGACATGTTCAAAAATTTAACTTTCCTGAGATAAAAATCAGCCCCACTCCAATGTCAATCAACATATCATTACATGCTGATCTGGATGGTCAATCTTTCGATCAAACACTCTATAGGAGCCTCATTGGCTCCCTGATGTATCTCACTGCTAGTAGACCCAACCCTAGGTATTCTCACTACAAGGCTGTAATGAGAATCTTTAGTTATCTCAAAGGTACGCCCAATCTCGGACTCTGGTATCCCTTCGGGACTGGCTTCAACCTTACAGTGTTCACGGATGCTGATCATGGTGGTGACCAAGTAAACCGGAAAAGCACCTCTAGTGGTCTCCAATTCCTAGGTCACAAGTTAGTTAGCTGGTCCTCTCGCAAGCAAAACTGTATCTCTCTTTCCACTGCTGAATCTGAGTACATTGCAGCTGCAAGCTGTTGCTTCAAAGTACTGTGGATGCAGTCCCAACTACTTGACTATGGATTCAGATTCCACAAAATCCCGATCTACTGCGACTCTCAGAGTGCCATTACTCTCTCTAGCAATCCTGTCCACCACTCTCGAACCAAACACATTGACATTCGCTATCACTTTATTAAAGATCATGTTGAGAAAGGGAATGTTGAATTGTATTTTGCATCCACCAAAAGTCAACTTGCTGACTTACTGACCAAGGCACTAGATGAACCCACATTTAAAAATCTGGTATGTAAAATTGGCATGGTTGATTTCCTTTCCATTTAGGAACCTGGCAAGTGCCTAGGGGGAGTGATGCACTTGCCTAGGGGAGTATTGGGCTTTTCAAAATCTGATACATCACATTTTTGGCATCGGGGGAAACATCATCTTCTTCTACTGTGTAGTCAACCCCTTCAATCATTCCTTCAGGCATGTCAGATTCATCAACAATTTCTTTCCCTTTACTGGAAGAGCCAGGTAGAGTTTGTGTTTGACTGATAGATTGAATGATATGCACAGTAGATCTCACATAAATTACAATGTGAGACCCTGTTTCATAAGTTGATTTTCAAAATCTAAAATGACTTTTACACAAATAACAATGTAAAATTCGCTCTTTCAAAACTAACTCTCCTGAAACCGGCAACTGTCTATGGGGAGTTAACATCAAAATGTCAACAAATGACGGAGGATGAGTCTCTGTGATTGCCTCAAGAGGATGTGTCTAAATGACTGCCTCAAAATCTCAGTCACCAAATGACGGAGGATGAGTCTCTGTGACTACCTCAAGAGGATGTGTCTAAATGACTGCCTTAAAACCTCAGTCAACAAATGACGGAGGATGAGTCTCTGTGACTGCCTCAAGAGGATGTGTCTAAATGACTGCCTCAAATTCACAGTCAACAAATGACGAAGGATGTGTCCTTGTAACTGCCTTAAGAGGATGTGTCTATATGACTGCCTCATGGTTCCTAGTCTCAATAATTGTTAAAACCTGAGAAAATTAAATTTTGAAAAATAATTAAAGTTTAAACGATAACTTGATTATTTCACAGAATTTCTTAAAATTCTTAAAGGTTATCATGGTGTACCAAAATTCCTTAAAATCCAAATCTACTTAATGTTTTCGAGCAAAATTCTAAGACTGAAGGTTTTCGAGCAACTGTGCATAAAGTGTAAATTCTCATACAATGCATCTTAACTTATGGATTCTCGAGCAAAAAAATTAATTTTTCAGTCATCGTGTGTCTATATAAGGTTGAAAGCTCACCTTTTAAACCCATCACTTTCAAATCTCACTTTAGAAAAACAACTTTATTCAGGCCCACGTGCTCTCAGTAACACCCTGTTCATCTCCACTGTTCATCATCTTCTCACTTAACCTAAATCGGTATTTTCACTTTAAATTCATGTGTTTATGGTTAAAATTGCTGTTTTATAGAAGCTTTACAGTCTCTATAATCATTTAAATACTTAAAATTGCCATGATTTGCATGCTTATTTGATGAATATCTGTTGTGTGTGTACAGGGGTGTCGAACCCTAAGAACCTAAGTTGATTAATGGAACCCATAAAACGAATCTGTTATGATAAATTGACTTAGGGTTCTTGACTGTGATAAGTAGAACATGATCTATTCCTTTAATCCATTGATTAGGTGCTTGTTGCAACTTCTAATTCGAATAGGGGTTATTTTAGGGTTCACGACTAAATCTGAGAATTTCTGATGTTTTGTCTTAATTCATGCTGTTAAACAGGTTAGGTTTACCATAGATTTCATTCATTAAAACTTACTTTGGCTAAATTTGTTGTTTTTTCTGCTAAATGATGATCACGTATTCAAACAGACAGGGTGCTCGAAAATCTCCTGATTTCAAGCGCTTGAAAAAGTTGCTCGAAAAAGTTTTGACTGAAAACCTTTTTGTGCTCGAAAAATTAGCTGTATGAAAAACTCTCTTGTGCCTGAAAAATGAACTTGGCTAAAAATTTTGTGCTCGAAAAGGTCTGTCTGAAAAACTTTATTCTGCTCGAAAATGTTGTCTGTCCGAAAACCTTAGTTGCTCGAGAAAGTTTTGTGTGAAATTCTTCTGACTGAAATTCTCTGTTGTATGAAAAGCTCAAAGTATATGCTTGCACGAAAACCTTCATGCTCTAAAACCTTTTCTTGCTCAAAATTGACAAATGCTTCAAATGAACTTTGTTAAGTGTTAAGTGTTGGTACTGTTCAAAATTGTTAAGTGTTGGTACTGTTTCAAATGAACTTTGTTAACTCTTAGACTTGAAACAATTAATGCTTTGACACCATTTTCACAAAAACACCAAATGAACTGTCTTTTCACTAACCATGCTCATGATGCAATGACGATGTCGAACAATGCTTTTTTCGATGAAGATGTCCCCACCCCATGTGATTACTGGATCCCCATATTAACCACCCAATGCGCAATGTATTCACTAAGTACGAGCATGCTACTGAGCGGCAGCTTCGCTTGATGCGAGACACCATGACTTACCATCCATCCATTGATGACAACCCTGACTCGTTTTCTTTCCTTGTTAGTCGAAACCCTGATCGGAGAGTCTCATTCACTCTAACTGACATGAGAAGATTCTTAGGCATCCCTGCAAGAGCTGAATATGATGCATTCCCCTCCGAAGATGAGATGTTAGCAGCCGTACAACAACTTGGATATGATCGAGAGGTCATAAAGATAAGATATTTCAAAAAACAACGTATGGCACCACGATGGGCAGTGCTGTATACATTTGTTAATCAATGTTTTAACCCGATGCAGACTGGAACTGACCACATCACCATTTTCTTGTTAAAGATCTTCTCTGGGATCGGATTTCTGCCAACTGCTGATTTTGGCCGAGTTATCTGGGATCGCATGATATAAATACACTCAGCACCGCTCCCATCATACATTCAATTTCAGAGATTCTACATAAACATTCTCGCAGGCATCGTTGATGATAGTGCCAGAACGCCAGAACCTATCCCTATAGATCAAGTTGAACCATTTGTGGAGCAGGAATATATCAAATATATTCAAAAGAAAATAGGATCCAAGAACATTCAAGCTCAACTCATACCTGCTCATTTACTAAATCTCGAACCGCGAGACGATCCAAGAATAATGAGATATTTAAGAGAGATAGGAGCTCCTATGGATCCCCTACCACCCGGGGAACCTGCCCAAGGAGCTGATAGGACACCTGGTGAGGGGTCTAGTAAGCGAGGGTCAATGAAAAGAAAATTTGAGGGGAAAAGAAATGAGGGTGAAATTAGGTCTAAAAGAAAAGCAAAATCAAAGCAGATAACCTCTGAACTACTTCAGAAGGTTCTTCACGATATTGATCGGAGTGATAAGGATGGAAATGAGGGCGTGGTTGAAAAATCAAGAGAGGATGTGAGGACCGGGAGTGAGATGGGGCAAAAAGAAAACATTAGCCCCCCCCCCCCCCCAAACATTAGGAAGCCACTCAGATGCACAAACATCTGTTTCATATGAGTTAGAATCGGCATCTCTAGATGAGATTCGCCAAAAACAATTTGAAAATGTGTCTAGTGCTCGTAAGGATTTGGTGCAGTCCTATACCGAACGTTCAGTGTATATAGCTCAGACTGCAACAACAAGCGTAGAGCTTAGCAAATCTCCGGATATTGCTTCTCTAAGATCGTTTGGAAGTCCTGTTTCAGCAGCCCTCACTGCTCAGCTCTCTAGCTCAACAGTGGTGACAACTGAGTTTCTTCAAGAATCTCAGGATGCTTTCACTAACTTTTCTTTGCAGGGCTCCATCACATCCTCACCAATAATCTCCATGGCTCTCTCACTACCACGATTAACATCACCACCACCTGATCTCAATGCTTCACCACCACCGTCATCACCTCCAATCATGACATCATCTCCTATCACCCAGACTGTCACTCATCGACCAAATCTCACGTATATACAACGGGAAAACGAATTCCACACTTATCTTTGAAATGTCCCGTTCATATTGATTATAAACGTTCCATATTAATTGATTTCATTGCGAGGTTTTGACCTCTATATGAGACGTTTTTCAAAGACTGCATTCATTTTTAAAACAACTATAACCTTTATTTTATCGATAAAGGTTTAAAAAGCGTTACGTAGATTATCAAATAATGATAATCTAAAATATACTGTTTACACACGACCATTACATAATGGTTTACAATAAGAATATATTACATCAAAAATAAGTTTCTTGAATGCAGTTTTTACATAATATCATACAAGCATGGACTCCAAATCTTGTCCTTATTTTAGTATGCAATAGCGGAAGCTCTTAATAATCACCTGAGAATAAACATGCTTAAAACGTCAATAAAAATGTTGGTGAGTTATAGAATTAACCTATATATTATCAAATCATAATAATAGACCACAAGATTTCATATTTCAATATACATCCCATACATAGGGATAAAATTCATTTATATGGTGAACACCTGGTAACCGACATTAACAAGATGCATATAAGAATATCCCCTATCATTCCGAGAAATCCTTCGGACATGATAAAACAATATCGAAGTACTAAAGCATCAGGTACTTTGGATGGGGTTCGTTAGGCCCAATAGATCTATCTTTAGGATTCGCGTCAATTAGTAAATTGGTTTACTAATTCTTAGGTTACCAAGCAAAAGGGGCATATTCAGCTTAAATTATTCACCCATATAATGTAGTTACCATTACTTGTGTCTATTTCGTAAAACATTTATAAAATTGCATGTATTCTCATCCCAAAATATTAGATTTTAAAAGTGGGACTATAACTCACTTTCACAGATTTTTACTTCGTTGGGAAGTAAGACTTGGCCACTGGTCGATTCACGAGCCTATAACAAATATGTACATATATATCAAAGTATGTTTAAAATATATTTACAACATTTTTAATACGTTTTAATGTTTTAAGTTTATTAAGTCAGCTGTCATCGTTAGTAACCTACAACTAGTTGTCCACAATTAGATGTACAGAAATAAATCGATATATATTATCTTGAATCAATCCACGACCCAGTGTATACACGTCTCAGGCTAGATCACAACTCAAAGTATATATATCTTTGGAATTAACCTCAACCCTGTATAGCTAACTCCAACATTACTGCATATAGAGTGTCTATGGTTGTTCCAAATAATATATATACATGGGTCGATATAATAGGTCAAAACATTTGCATACGTGTCTATGGTATCCCAAGATTACATAATATATTAGAATACATGTATAATACAATATAAGTTAGTTAGGATAAGATTTGTATAGAATTGTTACAATATTTTCCGTAGCTACAACAATCAAAAAATATCCAATCTTGTTTTACCCATAACTTCTTCGTTTTAAATCCGTTTTGAGTGAATTAAATTTCTATGGTTTCATATTGAACTATATTTTATGAATATAAAAAAAGTATAGGTTTATAGTCGGAAATATAAGTTACAAGTTGTTTTTGTAAGAGGTAGTCATTTCAGTCGAAAGAACGACGTCTTGATGACCATTTTGAAAAACATGCTTCCCCTTTGAGTTTAACCATGATTTTTGGATATAGTTTCATGTTCATAAGAAAAATAATTTTCCCAGAAGAACAACTTTTAAATCAAAGTTTATCATAGTTTTTAATTAACTAACCCAAAACAGCCTGCGGTGTTACTACGACGGCGTATATCCGGTTTTACGGTATTTTTCGTGTTTTCCGATTTTAAATCATTAAGTTAGCATATCATATAGATATAGAACATGTGTTTAGTTGATTTTAAAAGTCAAGTTAGAAGGATTAACTTTTGTTTGCGAACAAGTTTAGAATTAACTAAACTATGTTCTAGTGATTACATGTTCAAATCTTCGAATAAGATAGTTTTATATGTATGAATTGAATGATGTTATGAACATCATTACTACCTCAAGTTTAGTACATAAACCTACTGGAAGTGACAATAAATGATCTATCTTCAAAGGATTTTGGATAGCTTGAAAGTTCTTGAAGTAGAATTATGACACAAAAACAAGTTCAAGTAAGATTATCACTCGAATTAAGATAGTTATATTTATAGGAATTGAATCAAAGATTGTATATGAGTATTACCTTGATTTAGAATGATATCTTACTGTAAACAACAAGGATTTATTGAGGTTGGATGATCACTTTACAAGATTGGAAGTGAGCTAGTAAACTTGGAAGTATTCTTGATTTTATGAAACTAGAACTTGTAGAATTTATGAAGAACACTTAGAACTTGAAGATAGAACTTGAGAGAGATCAATTAGATGAAGAAAAGTGAAGAATGAAAGTGTTTGTAGGTGTTTTTGGTCATTGTTATATGGATTAGATATAAAGGATGTGTAATTTTGTTTACATGTAAATAAGTCATGAATGATTACTAATATTTTTGTAATTTTATGAGATATTTCATGCTAGTTGCCAAATGATGGTTCTCACATGTGTTAGGTGACTCACATGGGCTGCTAAGAGCTGATCATTGGAGTGTATATACCAATATTACATACATCTAAAAGCTGTGTATTGTACGAGTACGAATACGGGTGCATACAAG
The DNA here is from genome assembly GCF_046630445.1 of Rutidosis leptorrhynchoides. Lineage (NCBI taxonomy): Eukaryota > Viridiplantae > Streptophyta > Magnoliopsida > Asterales > Asteraceae > Rutidosis > Rutidosis leptorrhynchoides. The sequence goes on from NC_092334.1 coordinate 196,897,332, forward strand.
TAGAATTGTTGATGAAACTGAACGAGGATGTAATTGTAAGCATTTTTTTTAAGTAGAAGTATTTTGATAAGTGTCTTGAAGTCTTTCAAAAGTGTATAAATACATATTAAAACACTACATGTATATACATTTTAACTGAGTCGTTAAGTCATCGTTAGTCGTTACATGTAAGTGTTGTTTTGAAACCTTTAGGTTAACGATCATGTTAAATGTTGTTAACCCATTGTTTATTATATCTAAATAAATGTTAAATTATTACATTATCATGATATTATGATGTATTAATATATCTTAATATGATATATATACAATTAAATGTCGTTACAACGATAATCGTTACATATATGCCTCGTTTCGAAATCATTAAGTTAGTAGTCTTGTTTTACATATGTAGTTCATTGTTAATGCACTTAATGACATGTTTACTTATCATTTATCATGATTAAACATAGTGTATAAATATCTTAATATGATTCATATGTATTTAGTAAGACGTTGTTATAACAATAATCGTTATATATACCGTTTCGAGTTTCTTAATTCAATAAACTCAATTTTATGCATATAACTCATTGTTAAAATACCTAATAAAATACTTACTTATCATAATATCATGTTAACTATATATATAATCATATGTATGTCATCATATAGTTTTTATAAGTTTTAACGTTCGTGAATCACCGGTCAACTTGGGTGCTCAATTATCTATATGAAACCTATTTCAATTAATCAAGTCTTAACAAGTTTGATTGCTTAACATGTTGGAAACATTTAATCATGTAAATAACAATTTCATTTAATATATATAAACATGGAAAAGTTCGGGTCACTACAGTACCTACCCGTTAAATAAATTTCGTCCCGAAATTTTAAGCAGTTGGAGGTGTTGACGTATCTTCTGGAAATAAGTGCGGGTATTTCTTCTTCATCTGATCTTCTCATTCCCAGGTGAACTCGGGTCCTCTACGAGCATTCCATCGAACCTTAACAATTGGTATCTTGTTTTGCTTAAGTCTTTTAACCTCACGATCCATTATTTCGACAGGTTCCTCGATGAATTGAAGTTTTTCGTTGATTTGGATTTCGTCTAACGGAATAGTGAGATCTTCTTTAGCAAAACATTTCTTCAAATTCGAGACGTGGAAAGTGTTATGTACAGCCGCGAGTTGTTGAGGTAACTCAAGTCGGTAAGCTACTGGTCCGACACGATCAATAATTTTGAATGGTCCAATATACCTTGGATTTAATTTACCTCATTTACCAAATCGAACAACGCCTTTCCAAGGTGCAACTTTAAGCATGACCATCTCTCCAATTTCAAATTCTATATCTTTTCTTTTAATGTCAGGGTAGCTCTTTTGTCGACTTTGGGCGGTTTTCAACCATTGTTAAATTTGGATGATCTTCTCGGTAGTTTCTTGTATTATCTCCGGACCCGTAATCTGTCTATCCCCCACTTCACTCCAACAAATCATAGACCTGCACTTCCTACCATAAAGTGCTTCAAATGGCGCCATCTCAATGCTTGAATGGTAGCTGTTGTTGTAGGAAAATTCTACTAACGGAAGGTGTCGATCCCCACTATTTCCGAAATCAATAACACATGCTCGTAGCATGTCTTCAAGCGTTTGTATCATCCTTTCGCTCTTCCCATCAGTTTGTTGATGATAAGCAGTACTCATGTCTAGATGAGTTCCTAATGCTTGTTGTAATGTCTGCCAGAATCTTGAAATAAATCTGCCATCCCTGTCAGAGATAATAGAGATTGGTATTCCATGTCTGGAGACGACTTCCTTCAAATACAGACGTGCTAACTTCTCCATCATGTCATCTTCTCTTATTGGCAGGAAGTGTGCTGATTTGGTGAGACGATTAACTATTACCCAAATAGTATCAAAACCACTTGCAGTCCTTGGCAATTTAGTGATGAAATCCATGGTAATGTTTTCCCATTTCCATTCCGGGATTTCGGGTTGTTGAAGTAGACCTGATGGTTTCTGATGCTCTGCTTTGACCTTAGAACACGTCAAACATTCCCCTACGTATTTAACAACATCGGCTTTCATACCTGGCCACCAAAAATGTTTTTTGAGATCTTTGTACATCTTCCCCGTTCCAAGATGTATTGAGTATCTGGTTTTATGAACTTCTCTAAGTACCATTTCTCTCATATCTCCAAATTTTGGTACCCAAATTCTTTCAGCCCTATACCGGGTTCCATCTTTTCGAATATTAAGATGCTTCTCTGATCCTTTGGGTATTTCATCCTTTAAGTTTCCCTCTTTTAAAACTCCTTGTTGCGCCTCCTTTATTTGAGTAGTAAGGTTAGTGTGAATCATTATATTCATAGATTTTACTCGAATGGGTTCTCTGTCCTTTCTGCTCAAGGCGTCAGCTACCACATTTACCTTCCCCGGGTGGTAACGAATTTCAAAGTTGTAATCATTCAACAATTCAATCCACCTACACTGCCTCATATTCAGTTTTTTCTGATTAAATATGTGTTGAAGACTTTTGTGGTCGGTATATATAATACTTTTGACCCCATATAAGTAGTGCCTCCAAGTCTTTAATACAAAAATAATCGCGCCTAATTCCAAATCATGCGTCGTATAATTCTGTTCGTGAATCTTTAATTGTCTAGACGCATAAGCAATTACTTTCGTTCGCTGCATTAATACACAACCGAGACCTTGCTTTGAGGCGTCACAATATATCACAAAATCATCATTCCCTTCAGGTAATGAAAATATAGGTGTCGTAGTTAACTTTTTCTTTAACAATTGAAACACTTTCTCTTGTTCATCTTTTCATTCAAATTTCTTCCCTTTATGCGTTAATGCAGTCAAGGGTTTTGCTATTCTGGAAAAGTCTTGGATGAACCTTCTGTAGTAACCAGCTAGTCCTAAAAACTGGCGTATGTGTTTCGGAGTTTTCGAGGTTTTCCACTTTTCAATGGTTTCAATCTTTCATGGATCCACCTGAATACCTTCTTTGTTCACTATGTGACCGAGGAATTGAACTTCTTAAAAACCAAAATGCACACTTTGAAAACTTAACGTACAGTTTTTCTTTTCTCAGCAACTCTAGCACTTTTCTCAAATGTTCTTCATGCTCTTGATCATTCTTCGAGTAAATAAGTATGTCATCAATGAAAACAATGAACAACTTGTCAAGATATGGCCTACACACTCGGTTCATGAGGTCCATGAACACAGCTGGTGCGTTAGTCAATCCAAACGGCATAACCATAAACTGGTAATGACCGTAACGCGTCCTAAAAGCAGTCTTTGGAATATCATCCTCCTTCACCCGCATTTGATGATATCCAGGACGTAAATCGATCTTCGAATAAACAGACGAGCCTTGTAGTTGATCAAATAAGTCGTCAATTCTCGGTAGTGGGTAGCGGTTCTTGATGGTAAGTTTGTTCAACTCTCGGTAGTCGATACACAACCTAAATGTACCATCTTTCTTCTTGACAAACAAAACAGGAGCTCCCCATGGTGATGTGCTTGGTCGAATAAAACCACGCTCTAAAAGTTCCTGTAACTGACTTTGTAATTCTTTCATTTCGCTGGGTGCGAGTCTGTATGGAGCACGAGCTATTGGTGCAGCTCCTGGTACAAGGTCTATTTGAAATTCAACGGATCAATGTAGAGGTAATCCCGGTAATTCTTTCGAAAATACATCGGGAAATTCTTTTGCGACGGGAACATCACTGATGTTCTTTTCTTCAGGTTTAACTTCCTCGATGTGTGCTAGAATTACGTAACAACATTTTCTTATTAGTTTTTGCGCCTTCAAACTACTAATAAGATTTAATTTCGCGTTGTTCTTTTCTCCGTACACTATTAAAGGTTTTCCTTTTTCACGCATAATGCGAATTGCATTTTTGTAACAAACGACCTCTGCTCTCACCTTTTTCAACCAGTCCATGCCAATTATTACATCAAAACTCCCTAACTCGAATGGTATTAAATCAATTTTAAACATTTCAACCCCCAGTTTAATTTCTCTCTCCCGACATATATTATCTGCTGAAATTAATTTCCCATTTGCTAATTCGAGTAAAAAATTACTATCCAAAGGCGTCAATGGGCAATTTAATTTAGCACAAAATTCTCTACTCATATAGCTTCTATCCGTACCCGAATCAAATAAAACATAAGCAGATTTATTGTCAATAAGAAACGTACCCGTAACAAGCTCTGGGTCTTCCTGTGCTTCTGCCGCATTAATATTGAAAACTCTTCCACGGCCCTGCCCATAAGTATTCCCCTGATTCGGGTAATTTCTAATAATGTGGCCCGGTTTTCCATATTTATAACAAACAGCGTTGGTATTACTTGCTCCGACACTATTCGTTTCGGCATTACTTGTTCCAACATTATTTGTTCCTTTAGTTCTATTAAACTTTGGTCCGTAGACCTCACACTTTGTCGCCCTATGACCATTTCTTTTACACCTGTTGCAAAATGTTGTGCAAAACCCCTGATGATTTTCTTCACACCCATGACATGGCTGTTTTTGGTTTTTATTACCGTTGTTGTTATTGAGGTTGTTGTTGGGATTGTTATTGTTGTTGAAACGGTTGTTGTAGTTGTTGTTATTGTTGGGGTGTTTGTTGTAGTTATTGTTAGGATTGCGGTTATTGTTGCGATTGTTGTTGCGGTTGTTGGAATAGTTGTTGCGATTGTGGTTGTGATTGTTATTGTTGTTGTACTGGTGACTCTTGTCATCGTTTTCCTCCCACTTCCTCTTGAGTTGTTTTATGTTGGCTTCTTCGGCCGCCTGCTCTTTAATTCTTCCCTCAATCTGATTTATGAGTTTATGAGCCATTCGACTTGCCTTCTGTATAGAAGCGGGCTCGTGTGAACTCACATCTTCTTGAAACCTTACTGGTAACCCTTTTACAAACACGTCGATCTTCTCTTCTTCATCTTCGAATGCTCCCGGACACAATAGGCACAACTCTGTGAATCGTGGTTCATATGTGGTAATGTCGAACCCTTGTGTTCGTAACTCTTGAAGTTCTGCCTTGAGTTTTTGACTTGGTTTCTAGGACGGTACTACTCGTTCATCAATTGCTTGAATGCCGACCACGGTAGTGCGTAAGCAGTATTTTGTCCTACCTGTTCAAGATAGGTGTTCCACTACGTTAACTCAGTACCTGTGAAGGTATGCGTAGCGTACTTAACTTTGTCCTCTTCAGTACACTTACTTATGGCAAACACCGATTCGACTTTCTCGGTCCACCGTTTCAATCCAATTGGTCCTTTGGTTCCATCAAATTCCAAAGGTTTGCAGGCAGTGAATTCTTTGTAGGAGCATCCTACACGATTTCTTGCACCGTTAGTTGCATTGCTAGATTCAGAGTTATTGTTGGTATGTAGTGCAGCCTGTACTGTGGCTATGTTTGCAGCAAGAAAGGTACGAAATTCCTCTTCGCTCATATTCATGGTGTGTCGAGTAGTCGGTGCCATTTCCTTCAAAATAGCCAACTGAATCGAGTTAATCATATAGAATATTAAGAGTAGTCAATAGTATTTTGTAGCATAATATGAACTCATTTATAAAAGCTTTTTCTTCATATTGGCGTTTTATAAGTTTAAATTCGGGTACTACCTACCCGTTAAGTTCATACTTAGTAGCTAATATACAATTCAACTACTACAATTCCATATGAAAACTGATTATAATAATATATCACATACAAATATTCTTCAAACTTACAACTTCACTATATTACATATAACATGAAATATAATACACTATGATACAGGACAGGTTTGAAGATGAATCTAGTTAATACGCAAGTTGTTCAGCAAAGGAAATAAAGACACGTAATTCATAAGTCCAGAAACAAGTCATGCATTCTGATTTTACTAAGACGACTTCTCATCCTTGGTCTTGTGGAAAATAACCGTTATGACCATTGGCTAGGCAGCATGTTGTAATGTCGTCAAAAGGACGAGGGTTTCAAAATGTCCAACAGCCCCGTAATAATCTAAAAACCTTGTTTCTCACCCCAACTACTGAATCCGTCACTTGTGGGAAGGTTTTATTTAAAAGTTGCAATCCGATGTTCTTTTTCTCACTTTGGTAAGAAGTGAACATCACTAAACCGTAAGCATAACATGCTTCTTTATGTTGCATGTTAGAAGCTCTTTCTAATTCACGAAATCCTATGTTGGGATATGTTGAGTCAAAATAGTTTCTTAACCCGTAGCGTAAAATTAAATTTGGGTTCCCTGCATTTAATGCTTTAAAGAAAACACGGCGTAACTTACGGTCTCCCTAATGTGATATACCCCACCTATCAAAGGAAAGCCTTTTATAAACTAAGGCATTTCTGGGAATTCTTTCAAATGTTTGACAAGTTAATTTCGCCATAACTAAATGTGCTGATGAATTCTGACCGACTCTAGACAAGATTTCCTCAATCATATCCTCTAGTAGGTTTTCTAAAATATTCGGTTGTCTACCCTTAACATCCATTTTGTTTTTATACTATAAAATAGACAAGGATTAGATTCGTAAAAGGTAATTAACAAACAATACAAGCAATTTTTACATAGAACATAAAAGTATAAGCATACTACAATACATATAATACACAACATGATTACAACCCTCTAATCTGAATCACTGGTTTCTTCTTCTTCGGACTTGGTTCGTTTTCCTAATTTTCTAGGAATATATGGTGTTCCTCTAATACGAGCCGTCGTTTTTCATAATGGTTTAGAAAAACCTAGTGGTTTAGAGGTTCCCAGGTCATTGTTACATTTTAGGAAATACGGATGTTGTCGATACATATAAAGTTCATCAGGGTTGGAATCAAGTTTCTCTATTTTTATACCTTTTCCCCTATTATTTTCTTTCGCTTTATTAAATTGGGTCGAGGTAATTTCTATAACATCATCAGAATCCTCATCGGGATCCGATTCATCGGAAAATTGGTAATCATCCCAATATTTTGCTTCCTCGACGGAAACACCATTGACCATTATTAACTTTGGTCCGTTGGTTGAGGATTTTCTTTTATTTAATCGATTTACTATAGGTATCAATATTTCTTCCTCCAGAACCTCTTCTTCTTCTGGTTCCTCCTCTTCCGATTCCTCTTCTTCTGATTCCTCTTCTTCCGGTTTCTCCTCTTCCGGTTCCTCCTCTTCCGGTTTATCTTCGGGAATTTGTGAATCTTTCCAAAATATATTCGACTCTTCATTATTATTAGGTGAATCAATGGGATTTGTACTAGAGGTAGACATCTATCATACAATATCAAATACGTTAAGAGATTAATATATCACATAATATTTACATGTTAATAATATATAGTTTTCAACAAAAAAATGTTAAGTAATCGTTTTTAAAGAAAAACACGGTCGAAGTTCAGACTCACTAATGCATCCTAATAAACTCGGTAAGGCACACTAATGCAATTTTATGGTTCTGTAAGACCAACGCTCGGATACCAACTGAAATGTCCCGTTCATATTGATTATAAACGTTCCATATTAATTGATTTCGTCGCGAGGTTTTGACCTCTATATGAGACGTTTTTCAAAGACTGCATTCATTTTTAAAACAACCATAACCTTTATTTTATCGATAAAGGTTTAAAAAGCATTACGTAGATTATTAAATAATGATAATCTAAAATATACCATTTACACACGACCATTACATAATGGTTTACAATAAGAATATATTACATCAAAAATAAGTTTCTTGAATGCAGTTTTTACATAATATCATACAAGCATGGACTCCAAATCTTGTCCTTATTTTAGTATGCAACAGTGGAAGCTCTTAATAATCACCTGAGAATAAACATGCTTAAAACGTCAACAAAAATGTTGGTGATTTATAGGTTTAACCTATATATTATCAAATCATAATAATAGACCATAAGATTTCATATTTCAATATACATCCCATACATAGAGATAAAATTCATTCATATGGTGAACACCTGGTAACCGACATTAACAAGATGCATATAAGAATATCCCCTATCATTTCGGGAAATCCTTCAGACATGATAAAACTACATCGAAGTACTAAAGCATCCGGTACTTTGGATGGGGTTCGTTAGGCCCAATAGATCTATCTTTAGGATTCGCGTCAATTAGTAGATCGATTTACTAATTCTTAGGTTACCAAGCCAAAGTGGCATATTTGGCTTCGATCATTCACCCATATAATTTAGTTTCAATTACTTGTGTCTATTTCGTAAAACATTTATAAAACTGTATGTATTCTCATCCCAAAATATTAGATTTTAAAAGTGGGACTATAACTCACTTTCACAGATTTTTACTTCGTCGGGAAGTAAGAGTTGGCCACTGATTGATTCACGAACCTATAACAAATATGTACATATATATCAAAGTATGTTCAAAATATATTTACAACATTTTTAATACGTTTTAATGTTTTAAGTTTATTAAGTCAACTGTCATCGTTAGTAACCTACAACTAGTTGTCCACAATTAGATGTACAGAAATAAATCGATATATATTATCTTGAATCAATCCACGACCCAGTGTATACACGTCTTAGGCTAGATCATAACTCAAAGTATATATATTTTTAGAATCAACCTCAACCCTGTATAGCTAACTCTAACATTACTGCATATATAGTGTCTATGGTTGTTCCAAATAATATATATACATGGGTCGATATGATATGTCAAAACATTTACATACGTGTCTATGGTATCGTAAGATTACATAATATATTAGAATACATGTATAATACAATATAAGTTAGCTAGGATAAGATTTGTATAGAATTGTTACAATATTTCCCGTAGCTACAACAATCAAAAAATATCCAATCTTGTTTTATCCATAACTTCTTCGTTTTAAATCCGTTTTGAGTGAATCAAATTGCTATGGTTTCATATTGAACTATATTTTATGAATATAAGTAAAAAATGTATAGGTTTCTAGTCGGAAATATAAGTTACAAGTCGTTTTTGTAAGAGGTAGTCATTTCAGTCGAAAGAACGACGTCTTGATGACCATTTTGAAAAACATACTTCCACTTTGAGTTTAACCATGATTTTTGGATATAGTTTCATGTTCATAAGAAAAATTATTTTCCCAGAAGAACAACTTTTAAATCAAAGTTTTTCATAGTTTTTAATTAACTAACCCAAAACAGCCCGCGGTGTTACTACGACGGCGTATATCCGGTTTTACGGTGTTTTTCGTATTTTTCGGTTTTAAATCATTAAGTTAGCATATAATATAGATATAGAACATGTGTTTAGTTGATTTTAAAAGTAAAGTTAGAAGGATTAACTTTTGTTTGCGAACAAGTTTAGAATTAACTAAACTATGTTCTAGTGATTACATGTTCAAATCTTCGAATAAGATAGTTTTATATGTTTGAATCGAATGATGTTATGAACATCATTACTACCTCAAGTTTAGTAGGTAAACCTAATGGAAGTGACAAGAAATGATCTAGCTTCAAAGGATCTTGGATAGCTTGAAAGTTCTTGAAGTAGAAACAAGTTCAATTAAGATTATCACTCGAATTATGATAGTTATAGTTATAGGAATTGAATCAAAGTTTGTATATGAGTATTACCTTGATGTAGAATGATATCTTACTGTAAACAACAAGGATTTCTTTGTAACATCCCGCGTTTTTCCGTTAAATTTAATTTTAACACCGTCTTTTTTTTTTAAAACATAATCTTTTGTATTTAAATTAATAGTTTCCGTGAGTAACGTTCATTATATTCCCGCTATTTAATCTTGACATCACCCGTTTACTCGAGCGTTTTAAAATATTCGTTTGGTTAAATCCCGCACCCGCTTCTAAACTCGAGGGACTAAAATTGACACGGGGCAAACTAGTTGACTAGGTCAACTAGTCCACCCCAATCACCACCATTCAATCACCTCCATCTCTCTCTTTTCTCTCCATCTCAAGAACACACACATAAACCCATTCCATTCATTCATCATCTAAATTCAATCTTGGAAGCTCACAACAAATCCGACTACATATTCTTGATCCTCTCATCATTCTCTACGATTTGATACTAACCACACCGATTTTGGGTAACTTTCTAAAAACTCTAGATTTCTATAAATTCGTGTTTTTGATTTGAAATGGTGTTAGTTAGTGTCTATGGCTCGTGTCTAGCATGAATATATGATTTACTTGCTCGATTTGTTGTTTTGAGTAACTAGTATGAACTTTGAAATGGGTGTGCTTAATCTTTGATTTTGGATGATTAAATGTTGTTTAATTGTTAAAGTTCATGTATTAAATGTGTTACTAGCATCATTAGCTTCAATTTGATGTGTAGGTTGATTAAGAAAACTTCAAAAGCATGATTATTGATTTTGAGATGTTTGACTAGGGTTTGATAGTTCTTGACATGAATTTTTGGATGCTTGAATACCATGGAATGTTAATTGTTAGTGTTTAGTTGTAATGTATGCCTCATTACCTTCAAAACGGCATATCATATGTGAGAATTGGATTCCCGAAACTCAAAATGCATTTGATGAACTTGAAAATTTGAAAATAGACTTTTATTGATCACTTAATGAGATTTCGGCTATTGTAAATGATGTTTTTGATTGATGATATGTGGTTAGTTGTATTCCTCGTCAAAATACCTTTTCGACGATATATGATAGGCATTATAAGTGTTTGCGGGTCAAGAGTTGGGTTGAAAAATGTTTTGGTTCGTGCATACTTTGAAAAACAGAAAAGTGTCTGCCCAGATGGTGGCGCGGCGCGCCCATCCCCGCGCGGCGCGCGGATTGGCCTGGCCAGATTCTGCTTTGTTTGGCGCATTTCACGCGAAATGTTTGACTAGCTATCGACCTCCGATTCACATGAAACTTGTTTTAATATACTTGTATATGAATATTTAGCATAGAAAAATAGTTCGGGACCCGACCCGAACGCGTTGACTTTTTCGTTGACTTTGACCAAGTTTGACTTTTAGTCAAACTTAACCAAACTTTTATACAATCATTCTAACATGCTTTTATACTTGTTTCTTGTATGAAACTTGACAACGTGATTCACATGCTATATTTAATCGAGTCGTAACGAGCCATAGGACTAATTGAACACATTTCACCCGACCTTGTGTCGTAACCGGTTAATTGATACAACTTACTTGTTTAGGTCAAGGCTAAGCAACATTCATGCACACGTTTACTTTGTGAAGTACATTTATACTCGTGCACTCGAGGTGAGATCATAGTCCCACCTTTTCAACAACTTTTATACTTTTAAATCGTGGGCTGAGAAAACATATACTTTGTTACATCTTGTACTACTTACTTTTATGTTTTGAACACAAGTGTGAAAACAAACATTCGACGTGCGAGTTAGAACAAAAATGCCTCAATTCGATTATCATTAGTTACACTTGCAGGGTGTAAGCGAGAACTTATATTGTGTGGCCATACGGGTTTAACAAACCCTCATTCGGACGGTTCGCTACCGTTATGCGGATGAAATATATTTTTGTGTTTTAGTGTGGGTTCTAGCACTGTGTGATGGGGTAACGTTGGTTAAGTTTTGATAATTGAGTGCTCGCGTATAACAACACTTTTGGAATGCAAATGATTTGGATAATATACGTTATGGAAATACAAAATCTTGTGGTTCAAAAACAACGTTTAATACTTACTAAACCTATGATTTCACCAACGTTTTCGTTGACAGATTCTTCTATGTTTTCTCAGGTTTTGAATGCTTAGTGATACATGCTTCCGCACTCTTTGATTACTTGATTGGAGTCAACCATGCATGCATACGCTAGGGATAGCACTTTTGGATTCAAACTTTTGTCTACTTACTTACGCTATTTATAGCAACTGTGGTTTCAAACTAATTATGTCGCAAGTTATTTCATTCATACTTTATAACTTTGTAAACTTAACTTATTGTCGATCCGTTTGTTAAACTAAACTTTGTACCTTTCAAATGAACGCGACATAATTTTGGTCAAACGAGTCTCATATAGGGACTACGACCACGCAACGGGACCTAAGATAACGACGCCGTCAATAACGGTTTTGGTCGGGTCGTTACAAGTGGTATCAGAGCGTTGGTTGTAGGGAACTAGGACGTGCATTAGTGTGTCTAACAGAGTCGTTAGGACGCATTAGTGAGTCTAGACTACAACCGGGTAGTTAGCATTTGCATTCTGACATACATTTGCTATAGATAGCACTTACTTGACTACTTGTGCATTATACTTGAATCATTCTTAGGCAAACTTTTTAATGGTACCCAACCTTCATCATACGAACTCGTATTCCGCCACTTTTTGGTAACACACGTAAATTCATGATTCATACACATATGGATGACGACGACGTCATTAGTCACACTTGTTCGGGAACTCTGTCTCCCGGATTGTTATTTGCCACCGTTTCAACTTACTATCGGTTTCCCACTGGTGTTTCTTACTATCTACTTTTTGGTGTTACTACCATCACTACTCTAGGTGAGTATCGTCATCAACATTTATCACTACGGTTGCGTGCTACTCGTTATCATGACTCGTTACTCTTTTCATACCTGAATACCTTATTGTCTGACTCGAACCACATTGACGTGAACAATCATTTATACACTTCCCTCGGGGAACGCTTCTTTATAGTTGCACTAATTCTTTCGATTCAATACGAGTCACGTTAGAGACGTCGTTACACTTTGTTTATTTTAAACTTCACGATTACACGAACTTGAATCTATAGAGTGATGTGGGAATGGAGGTATGAGTTAGCGTAATATAACGACACTCGATCAACGTGGTTATATTACGGTAAGACATACCAAAGTTCTAGTGACACGTGATGGTGGTTAGACTCGATCAACCTAAACACCACCATGAGCCATGTACATGACTTCATCTATTCATGTTGGACATCTGAAAACTCCGAGAATATTGATAACAACCATACCGGGGACACACCTTCGATTTTTGTCGAACTATACTTATGCTTCCGAATGAATTACCGATTCCTTTCGACTTCAACCGTATGTTACACGTGTATACTATCTCGTCCTCGCACAGTCTTATTGACTAACTACAATTTACTCGTTATGCTCACATCGGGGCGGAAACTTCTCTTGCATCACCCTCGTACTTCCGGTTCAGGAGGTCCTTATTCTGAATTCTCAATGGAGAGCGACTCTTCACGTCATACAAGTATTCGCCGCGAGGGTGGATAGTCCTAACAATCGTTTTCAAAACCCGATAAGAACTTGCCCCGACGAACGTTTTTGGAAACCGATAAATCTTCCGCGACGCGAATTTTCTTGAGAAACTTGTCCTACCTAACGTTTTCAATTCCTAGCAAACTTGTTCAATATGCCTTAGGGAAATGTACCCCGTTTCGGATCGAGATCCTCGTTTCACTTCTAGATTTTGGAGTACCTTACAAAAAGCCTCGGGACCGCGTTTAGACATGAGTAGCGCGTACCATCCACAACTCGACGGACCGAACAAACATACGATTTAAGTCTTGAAAACCATAATACGAATTTGTATTACCAACTTCAAATTTTCTTGAGAAACGTCTTTGCCTTTAATCAAACTCTCTTACTACAAAATTTTCATTCGAGTATTGACGCCACGCCTTCGAAACCTTATATGACCGGAAACGTCATTCTCCTTTTGTCGAACCAAGTAAACGATGACCAATTCACCGGGACCGGGATTATTCATGAGCAACCGAGAAAATTTATTCATATTCAGGTAAAACCCTACGCGACTCGTAATCACCAAGAGCTACGCCGATGTTAGACGTAAACATTTCAAATTCCACGTGGGAAACCGCGTCACGTTAAGAGTCGCACCTTGGAAAGGTGCAATCCGTTTCCGGAAAACGTAGGAAGCTAAATCCGCGATATTTTGATCCTTTAAATTCTTGGGGTGTTTTGGACCCGTCGCTAGCCGTTTAGATTTTTCCGACTCATTTTGGGTCTCCGTTTATCCTACATTCGATGTATCAACTCAAAGACGTGTTTTGCGAAACGAGAACTTGTTATCTCCTTGGATGAACTCACTATCGACGATAACCCTCACTTCCTAGGAGGACCGGTTGAAACCATAAATCGTGAAACCAAACCGTAAACAACATATGATCCCGACCGTCAAGTTCGTTGAATTACCCTAGGACGTACTTCTCCCTCATTCGTAGAATTGGCAACACAAGATCTCGAGGAAGATTCAACGACTACTACTTCCAACTAAATTTCGGGACGAAATTTCTTTTGAGGCGTGGATAATGTAACATCCCGCGTTTTTCCGTTAAATTTAATTTTAACACCGTCTTTTTTTTTAAAAACATAATCTTTTGTATTTAAATTAATAGTTTCCGTGAGTAACGTTCATTATATTCCCGCTATTTAATCTTGACATCACCCGTTTACTCGAGCGTTTTAAAATATTCGTTTGGTTAAATCCCGCACCCGCTTCTAAACTCGAGGGACTAAAATTGACACGGGGCAAACTAGTTGACTAGGTCAACTAGTCCACCCCAATCACCACCATTCAATCACCTCCATCTCTCTCTTTTCTCTCCATCTCAAGAACACACACATAAACCCATTCCATTCATTCATCATCTAAATTCAATCTTGGAAGCTCACAACAAATCCGACTACATATTCTTGATCCTCTCATCATTCTCTACGATTTGATACTAACCACACCGATTTTGGGTAACTTTCTAAAAACTCTAGATTTCTATAAATTCGTGTTTTTGATTTGAAATGGTGTTAGTTAGTGTCTATGGCTCGTGTCTAGCATGAATATATGATTTACTTGCTCGATTTGTTGTTTTGAGTAACTAGTATGAACTTTGAAATGGGTGTGCTTAATCTTTGATTTTGGATGATTAAATGTTGTTTAATTGTTAAAGTTCATGTATTAAATGTGTTACTAGCATCATTAGCTTCAATTTGATGTGTAGGTTGATTAAGAAAACTTCAAAAGCATGATTATTGATTTTGAGATGTTTGACTAGGGTTTGATAGTTCTTGACATGAATTTTTGGATGCTTGAATGCCATGGAATGTTAATTGTTAGTGTTTAGTTGTAATGTATGCCTCATTACCTTCAAAACGGCATATCATATGTGAGAATTGGATTCCCGAAACTCAAAATGCATTTGATGAACTCAAAATGCATTTGATGAACTTGAAAATTTGAAAATTTGGCCGTTGGTATATGGATTAGATATAAAGGATGTGTAATTTTGTTTACATGTAAATAAGTCATGAATGATTACTAACATTTTTGTAATTTTATGAGATATTTCATGCTAGTTGCCAAATGATGGTTCCCACATGTGTTAGGTGACTCACATGGGCTACTAAGAGCTGATAATTGAAGTGTATATACCAATATTACATACATCTAAAAGCTGTGTATTGTACGAGTACGAATACGGGTGCATACGAGTAGAATTGTTGATGAAACTGAACGAGGATGTAATTGTAAGCATTTTTATTAAGTAGAATTATTTTGATAAGTGTCCTGAAGTCTTTCAAAAGTGTATAAATACATATTAAAACACTACATGTATATACATTTTAACTGAGTCGTTCAGTCATCGTTAGTCGTTACATGTAAGTGTTGTTTTGAAACCTTTAGGTTACCGATCATGTTAAATGTTGTTAACCCATTGTTTATTATATCTAAATAGATGTTAAATTATTACATTATCATGATATTATGATGTATTAATATATCTTAATATGATATATATACAATTAAATGTCGTTACAACGATAATCGTTACATATATGCCTCGTTTCGAAATCATTAAGTTAGTAGTCTTGTTTTACATATGTAGTTCATTGTTAATGCACTTAATGACATGTTTACTTATCATTTATCATGATTAAACATAGTGTATCAATATCTTAATATGATTCATATGTATTTAGTAAGACGTTGTTATAACGATAATCGTTATATATACCGATTCGAGTTTCTTAATTCAATAAACTCAATTTTATGCATATAACTCATTGTTAAAATACCTAATGAGATACTTACTTATCATAATATCATGCTAACTATATATATAATCATATATATATATATGTCATCATATAGTTTTTACAAGTTTTAACGTTCGTGAATCACCGGTCAACTTGGGTGGTCAATTTTCTATATGAAACCTATTTCAATTAATCAAGTCTTAACAAGTTTGATTGCTTAACATGTTGGAAACACTTAATCATGTAAATAACAATTTCATTTAATATATATAAACATGGAAATGTTCGGGTCACTACAATCTTCTCTCAGTTAATCTTTCTGAGGGTGACTACATAAGGAAAGTTATCCTTGGTCTTCTCAATTCTCTTCAGCTCATCCCGAATTATCAACCAGTACTTGAACCAATCCCATGTCATGCTGATCAACTATCTTCCTCCAGGCGACATGATGACCCCGATTCCGGCGGCCAACATGAGGGGGAGAATATCGGAGGAAGATCCACTGTGCATATCATTCAATCTATCAGTCAAACACAAACTCCACCTGGCTCTTCCAGAAAAGGGAAAGAAATTGTTGATGACTCTGACATGCCTGAAGGAATGATCGAAGGGGTTGACTACACAGTAGAAGAAGATGATGTTGCCCCCGATGCCGAAAATGTGATGCATCAGATTTTGAAAAGCCCAATACTCCCCCTAGGAAAGTGCATCACTCCCCCTAAGCACTTGCCAGGTTCCTAAATGGAAAGGAAATCAACCATGCCAATTTTACAAACTAGATTTTTAAATGTGGGTTCATCTAGTGCCTTGGTCAGTAAGTCAGCAAGTTGACTTTTGGTGGATACAAAATACAATTCAACATTCCCTTTCTCAACATGATCTTTAATAAAGTGATAGCGAATGTCAATGTGTTTGGTTCGAGAGTGGTGGACAGGATTGCTAGAGATAGCAATGGCACTCTGAGAGTCGCAGTAGATCAGGATTTTGTGGAATCTGAATCCATAGTCAAGTAGTTGGGACTGCATCCACAGTACTTGGGAGAAATAGCTTGCAGCTGCAATGTACTCAGATTCAGCAGTGGAAAGAGAGATACAGTTTTGCTTGTGAGAGGACCAGCTAACTAACTTGTGACCTAGGCGACATGATGACCCTGATTCTGGCGGCCAACATGAGGGGGAGAATATCAGAGGAAGATCCACTGTGCATATCATTCAATCTATTAGTCAAACACAAACTCCACCTGGCTCTTCCAGAAAAGGGAAAGAAATTGTTGATGACTCTGACATGCCTGAAGGAATGATCGAAGGGGTTGACTACACAGTAGATGAAGATGATGTTGCCCCCGAAGGACATGACGTGATCACAATCAACTCTAATGATGAAGATGATTTCGATGAAGTTATGTTTGTTGATGTCAAAGAAGAAGTTGAAACCGAAATCGAAATGTCCGAAGCAGTGGTTACCTCAGCCGAAACCTCCCTTGCAATGGTGGTGTACACAAATCCTAACGTCGAACCCATCACCTCTCAGTCTGAAATGATCATATCATCCGCACCACAGCTTACCATCCCAAAATCTGAAGAAGAGGAAGAATTTGTCACTAACTTGAAACCCGAACCTACTACGGTCATTGAAGGAGCATTCACTAAAGAAAATTACATAAACTTAGAAGCTCCAGACGAGGAAGAGTTGAATAAATTTGATCGATTTGTCACTCAGGAATACACCGGTAAACCTGCACCAAGGTTTCCCAAACCAACCGCTACACCACCTCCTGATCAATCCACGTCATCCGATCCTCAACATGGAGAATTCAACAAACACAGATCACTTCCGATCAAACTTGGTGAACCTCAATCTGAAGAATTATTACAGGGCTATTGGCTAGAGGAACAAGCTTATAGGATCTTCGTAAGTGAAGAAAAACTCAAAAACGTGCCAGTAGCTGAAAGGTTCAAACCAATCGGGTGTTATGATTTTCTCAATGACAAAGAAAAGTTGATTATGTACCGTTACCAAAGGAGGGTTTTTAAGAACTGGGATGAGTTTGAAATGGAAGACCAAAAAGAGAATCCGATCATTGTCATAAACAGTGTGTTCTGCAGATCATTATCTAATAGAGTGTACACTCCATTTTTCAGAGTAATTCGTTCAAACGACAATGAATACACATTCTCGGAATATGATCTGATTGAACTCAATCCAGTTGATGTATTGTTTCTATACAATTGGTTGAGAAACAAAATAAGAAAGACTTGGGTTATCGAAACGACAATCGAAAGGGTGAGAAAGTTCATGAAAGATAGAATTAAACTAGCTTCTCAATATGATCTGCAGCTAGGTGTCGAATCTATTCGTAAGAAGATTCTGCTCTCCGCACCAAATTAAACCATCGGTGATCTGGATTTGTCTTCTTTTAGGATTTGCTATTGCTTAGACGCCCCTGAAGAAGGTTTCATATTTCGCAACAAGATCAAAAAGCCAATTTTCATCCACAAATCCGAGCTGCCAAAATACTCTGACGGGACTCTCAAGCGTGCACTAAAGGTTTTCGACATATGCAAGCGAACAGAAAACATTGGGAACTATCAAAAGCTGATGACAAACGAGATAGAAAATCACATTAATGAACTTCTTGAATTCAGGCTGTACATGAGGCAGTTTGACACTTTACTGGGAATCAACAGAAAGAAAAACTACTTCACAGGCTCACAATATGTTCCAAGGTTTGAATACAAAATCACCAGCCTCAAAGAGTTCATCATTCCCAAACACTATGAAAGGAATTACACACCGGGAAGTGACGTGATCAAGGCGATGAAAGCTGAGGAAGAAGCAAAGAAAAAGGCCTCAGAAGGTGCCAGTCAAAGCTGATGATTCGGTGATGATATTTTTTGAAAACTGCACACCAAGGGGGAGATTGTTGACATATGTTTATTTTATAGTTTAGTGGCGCACAGTTTTATTCTTATTATGTTATGTATTTACGGTTTTCACCATGGTAACAATGTATATTTTGTAACTTAGGATGTTGTCATATATAAACAACCTCCTCACTCTTTATTGAACTAGTTATCCATTTTGCACATCACTCTCCTTATCACTTTCTCTCTTGTATTATTGATAACTAATACTTCC
Organism: Rutidosis leptorrhynchoides; assembly: GCF_046630445.1. Classification (NCBI taxonomy): domain Eukaryota; kingdom Viridiplantae; phylum Streptophyta; class Magnoliopsida; order Asterales; family Asteraceae; genus Rutidosis; species Rutidosis leptorrhynchoides. The sequence continues at coordinate 196,916,497 of NC_092334.1, forward strand.
AACCCATTAAACATCTCATAAACCAATCAATCTAGGCTTCATTAGGGACTAACAATATATATAAAGTTCATCGGGGTTGAAATCAGGTTTCTCTATTTTTATACCTTTTCCCCTATTATTTTCTTTTGCTTTATTAAATTGGGTCGAGGTATTTTCTATAACATCATCGGAATTCTCATCGGGATCCGATTCATCAAAAAATTGGTAATCTTCCCAATATTTTGCTTCCTTGGCGGAAACACCATCGACCATTTTTAACTTTGGTCCGTTGGTTGAGGATTTTCTTTTATTTAATCGATTTACTGTAGGTATCAATATTTCTTCCTCCAGAACCTCTTCTTCTTCTAGTTCCTCTTCTTCCGGTTCCTCCTCTTCCGGTTCCTCTTCTTCTGGTTCCTCCTCTTCCGGTTCCTCTTTGGGAATTTTTGAATCTTCCCAATATATATTCGACTCTTCATTATTATTAGGTGAGTCGATGGGATTTGTACTAGAGGTAGACATCTATCACACAATATCAAACATGTTAAGAGATTAATATATCACATAATATTTACATGTTACAATTTGTAGTTTCCAGACTCACTAATGTATCCTACCAAACTCGATAAGACACACTAATGCAAATTTCTGGTTCTCTAAGACCAATGCTCATATACCAACTGAAATGTCCCGTTCATATTGATTATAAACGTTCCATATTAATTGATTTCGTTGCGAGGTTTTGACCTCTATATGAGACATTTTTCAAAGACTGCATTCGTTTTTAAAACAAACCATAACCTTTATTTTATCGACAAGGTTAAAAAGTCACCACCTAGATTATCCAGAAATGATAATCTAAAATATCACACTTACACACTACCAATACATATTGGTTTACAATTTTAATATGTTACAACAAAGTAAATCTCGAATGCAGTTTTAAACAATATTATACAAGCATGCTGACACCACATCTTGTCCATATATTAGCATGTAACAGCGGAAGCTCTTAATAATCACCTGAGAATAAACATGCTTTAAACGGCAACAAAAATGTTGGTGAGTTATAGGTTTAACCTATATATTTATCAAATCGTAATAATAGACCACAAGATTTTCATTTCCATTTCTCATAAATATATGTCCCATTCATAGAGACAAAAATCATTCATATGGTGAACACCTGGTAACCGACCTTAACAAGATGCATATAGAATATCCCCTATCATTCTGGGACTCCCATCGGACATGATGAATTCGAAGTACTAAAGCATCCGATACTTTGGATGGAGCTCGTTGGGCCCAATAGATCTATCTTTAGGATTTGTGTCAATTAGGGTGTCTGTTCCCTAATTCTTAGATTACCAGACTAAAAAGGGGCATATTCGGTTTAATAATCCAGCCATAGAATGTAGTTTCATTTACTTGTGGCTATTTTGTAAAACATTTATAAAACTGCATGTATTCTCATCCCAAAATATTAGATTTTAAAAGTGGGACTATAACTCACTTTCACAGATTTTTACTTCATCGGGAAGAAAGACTTGGACACTGGTTGATTCACGAACCTATAACAAATATGTACATATATATATATCAAAGTATGTTCAAAATATATTTACAACATTTTTAATACGTTTTGCTGTTTTAAGTTTATTAAGTCAACTGTCCTCGTTAATAACCTACAACTAGTTGTTCACAGTTAGATGTACAGGAAATAAAGTAATATATATTATCTCGAATCAATCCAAGACCTCGTGTATACAAGCCTCAGGCTAGATGACAACTCAAAGTATATATAATATTTTGGAATCAACCTCAACCCTGTATACTCCAACATTACTGCATATAGAGTGTCTATGGTTGTTCCGATATATATATATATATATATATATATATATATATATATATATATATATATATATATATATATATATATATATATATATATATATATATATATATATATATATATATATATTGGTCGATATGATATGTTAAAACATTGTATTCGTGTCTATGGTATCCCAAGATTAGATAATATATTGGAATACATGTATAATACTATATGATTTAGCTATGATATGATTAACATTGATTTGTTACCAATTAGCTACAACAAGCAAAAATATCCAAACTTGTTTTACCCATAACTTCTTCGTTTTAAATCCGTTTTGAGTGATTCAAGTTGCTATGGTTTCATATTGAACTTAAGTTTATGAATCTAAACAGAAAAGGTGTAAGTTTATAGTCGGAAATACAAGTTATAAGTCGTTTTTGTAAAGGTAGTCATTTCAGTCAAAAGGACGACGTCTAGATGACCATTTTGGAAAACATACTTCCACTTTGAGTTTAACCATGATTTTTGGATATAGTTTCATGTTCATAAGAAAAATCATTTTCAGAAGAAGAAAAACTTTTAAATCAAAGTTTATCATAGTTTTTAATTAACTAACTCAAAACAGCCCGCGGTGTTACTACGACGACGTATATCCAGTTTTACGGTGTTTTTCGTGTTTTCAGGTTTTAAATCATTAAGTTAGCATATCATATAGATATATAACATGTGTTTAGTTGATTTTAAAAGTCAAGTTAGAAGGATTAACTTTTGTTTGCGAATAAGTTTAGAATTAACTAAACTATGTTCTAGTGATTACATGTTCAAATTTTCGAATAAGATAGTTATACATATATGAATCGAATGATGTTATGAACATCATTACTACCTCAAGTTTAGTAGGTAAACCTACTGGAAATGATGAAAAAATAACTTGAACTTCAAATGATCTTTGATGGCTTGGAAGTTCTTGAAATAGAATCATGACACAAAAACAAGTTCAAGTAAGATTATTACTCGAATTAAGATAGTTATAGTTATAGAAATTGAATCAAAGCTTGAATATGAGATAACCTACTGTAAATAACAAAGGTTTCTTGATCTTAGATGATTGCTTGGAATGGATTAGGAAACTTGGAAGTAAACTTGTAAACTTAGAAGTGTTCTTGATGTATTCTTGAGTAATTGTTTTTAGGATGATTATAGGTAATAAACAAAGCTTGAATTTGATGATTTTTGCTAAAAAAATAGTAACTTAGACGTTCATGGAAGAATGTGTGTGTTTTGTGTGACGACCCGAAAATTTTCGAACAAATTTAAACTTTATCTTTATATCATTAGATAAATATTTCAAACATATATATTACGTACAAATTTACAATTCTAAATATATATATATATATATATATATATATATATATATATATATATATATATATATATATATATATATATATATATATATATATATATATATATATATATATATATAAACTTAGTCATAACACGTCCTGATTTAAAATAATATATTTTGATAAATAACGAGCCACTGATTTATAGAAGCAAATGACCACAACGCTCAATTTTATAAGTTACATTTTTTATAAGATAATTTATTGATGAGTAAGTCAAATTATTAATAAGGGTACATGTCGCGTAACGTAAAAGGCTTGTTTTCTAAAAATACGAAAGTGCGCTTGAAAAACCAAAAGTGGTACATGAGTCGAGTGACAACGTCCGTGTCATTTGAGTAAAAATTATATTTTTACCATGAACGTAAATATAATATAATATTTAATTTATTCTAAAGATTAAATATATTATAAAATAAATAATATATATATGCGTACATAAAAATGAAATGGATGTCGGCACCCATAAATGATTGAGGGAGTGAGCTGTAATCCAAAGTGGTAGGCTCCAGAATGGGTTATAAAACCCGAATTTGATCTGGTTATGTTTAATCTATCTATCTCCCATTTCAATTACTCCGTATACGTATATAATCATACTTATATTTATATTATGATTATTATTAAAGTTTAATATTATTATTATGAATCTTATCTAGTAATATTATTATTATTAGTACTATACATAAAATACTACGAAGAGGTTATGTTCAAATGATTTCAAAATGGTTTTTTGAGCGGGATAGAGCTAAGGAAATTATGGGTTATAGCTATGGAGGTTATGGGTATGGTTCAGAGGTATTGCTCGTGAGTAAAACTAGTGTTTGTCATATCCGTCGCATCTACATACTTTCCTGCAATATTGAATCTCAATATTGATACGTGAGTACTCGTAATTTAATTTTTATATATTAATAGTGTATCCCTGACTAGTGCTCGAGTATATAGGATTATGCATGCTTGTACTTTTTGATATTGCCATTAGATAGGTTATGTTGAATCCTGAATTAGTTACATATGCGGTTGAGATAAGGTATAAGATATGCATGTTGTTGGAAAGCTAGCGAAAAATTATTAACTTTTCATTTAGAAATCGCGTGATTTCGATGAATGGATTAAAAGATATGGCCAACTTATGGTTAACGTTAAATAAAATTGTGTTTGAAACTGTAAATTAATATTTAAACAACTTGTCTATGAGATTGATAAATTGAATTTTTAAATATTACTAATCGAGTAAATGAATTTCTATATAAGGCACGTTTCGTCTTGTTGAGCAATTGTCAAAGTTGACTGTGTTATCATGTTATAAATCTTTATAAACACTACAATCTGATTTTACAAGTATTGGAAAACTATGTGAAATAATAAAATATGTTCGATTGCCATGATAATTCAAATATAATATAGCTCCTGAAATAAATAATATTTTGAGTTTGATAAACTATAAATTCGTTCAATTATCAACACTTATATTATGTTAATAGACATGTATAGATTTAAAGATCATATTGGGTAAGGTTAACTTTTGAGATGACTTTTGTTAACTTTTGTATGTCGGTCTCGAGCATTAGGATTGTGATACACTCTGACCAGACCTAATTTGTTAGACATGTATTGACCAACATATGTTCTCTAGGTTGAGATCTACAGTTATTTTACATTCCAAGTTTCGGTCACATTCCGGTGAATTACTTTATGTGCTGTTAAGGTGAGTTTCATTTGCTCCTTTTTTAATTGCTTTTGCAATCTATATTTTTGGGCTGAGAATACATGCACTTTATTTGATACGCAATGGATACAAGTACATACTAAATTCTACACCGAGTTTGAACCGAAAATCCCTTAGCTTTAGTAACTAGTATATGGATCCATAGGGCTTGATATCCCCGTCCGAGCTAGAGCACTAGCCTTTTAATGGACGTATGCTATTTGAGAAGCGTACACGTTGGTTTGCGTGTATTATTAACATGATTATACAAAGGGTATAAATTATATATACGTTAAGTTTAGTTACCAGGGTGCTCTATTTCGTAGAATATTTTGATAAACGTTTCTGGATGAAACAACTGAAAACTTGTGATTCACCTTTATATACAGATTATGCGCAACATTAAAACTATGAACTCACCAACCTTTGTGTTGACACTTTAAAGCATGTTTATTCTTAGGTTTCTAGAAGTCTTTCGCTGTTTGCTTATATGTGATAAAAGCTATGTGCATGGAGTCATACATGCTTTATTCAGAAAACTTTGCATTCACAAAATCATCACCGTGTATCTTATTTTGACTGCATTGTCAACGGGTGTATTATGGTAAACTATTATTTATGGTGATTGTCTATATGTAGAAATCATCAAACGTTGAAAACCTTAGAAATTGATATTCATTTATTATGTACCTTTTGAAAAGAATGCAATGTTTACAAAATGTATCATATAGATGTCAAAACCTCACTATGAATTCAATGAATGATGTATTCGTCCAAAGGGATTTGGAAGGATCGTCACAGTTGGTATCAGAGCTTGAGGTCATAGGGAACCAGAATTTGCATTAGTGTGTTTAACTGGTAATTGTTAGGATGCATTAGTGAGTCTGGACTATGACCGTATCTGTTTTTACCGAGTTTTGCTTATTATTTCTTGTCAGAAATTACCTATTATTATCTTAAGCCTAAGACACGTTTTACTGCATTGATTGCATAGATAGTGTATGGACAAATTTCATATCTTAAGCATATCTATTACAGTAAACTCTGTCTTACACTTTCCGAAAATTTCTCCATAACTTATGGGATTTTGGTATTATATATACATATGTAAATTATGTATCGGAGAATACCAAACTAAATCCTATAATCTATCTCATATCAAAATCAATTCCCTGATTATACAAGATGGATCACGTATCTAGTTCAAATTCCTTAAACTCCGACAGCTATTCCGATATGGATATTCACCAGAACTCCAAAGACAGTGTAACCAGAATGGATCAACCAATTAGCCATCATCTATTCTGGATGAATTGGGGATGGGTTCATAGTCTACTTAATCATTGGAGACAAGAAGAAGGCGATCCCTTCTATCCACCACATTGCCCTCTTGGCGAAGAACCTGAAGCACTTACATGCGAACCTGTTCGTAATACCATTTTCTCTCTCATTTCTAGAGTATCTCATCATGATTATATACTATCTGACATTCTAGATCTCATTCATCCGCTCGTCCGAACCGACAATCATCCCGGTGTAATAGAAGAAGTCAACGAGCTTCACGCTCGGGTTGTGGCTTTGGAGAATGTGGTGCAAAGGTTACAAGTACCAGCAGCAGCACCGGCAACAATAGTACCACCATCAGCAATACCAACAGTACCATCACCACCACCAACAACAACATCCACATTCCACACTTCAACATCACAATTTGTACCTTGAGCATCAACGTCATACTCACCATAGATACCAAGGAGTACCAACAACAATAACCAATGAAGTATTGATTCATAACTTCATTGGAGAAATATTCTGTGGCGATTATGTAATATCTAAAGTCTTAGAAATTATCTATTCCAGCCAGAACCGTAAATCAGATGAGTGGACCGAAATGATAGAAGGAAGAGTAGAAACCCTGACCGGAATGGTGCACGATTTACAAGCTAGACTTGTTTTACCAGCAGCATCAACAGTATCGTCAGTATCACCAACACCGGCAAAACCTGTAGCATTACAAGTTCTGCCAATTTCGTAATCACTAACATCATCACAAATCAACAACGCGTATATTGTATCAACGAGATATGAAGTATTAAATCATTTCCCCTGAAGAAATTATATGTATATTTAATATATATGAATTTTGAAATCAAAATAAATCTTTTCGTACTAAGCTATTACGTGTGAATCTTAACTGGTAGGTACTACTAGGTTAGTTCATATTACTAATATGCAATGATGTACATCCTTCATTAATGACATAACCATCGTTAATTACAATCTCTGTTTCAAATTCAATGAATTCCTTTTCATAATAAACTAAGTGTATTATTCAATTACACGTTTGATTTTACACTTTCATTTTCGATGTACTCGAAACTTTCTAGAAAACATCATTCGTACCTTGCGAAGTTAGCAAGAGTTCCATAAGCACCAACATGATTCACTAAGGAAATATCAATAAAACTGAATAACGAAGTATTGATTACATTAGTGAAATACTTCGCGAAGATTATTAAATCTTTAATGTTTTAGAGATTATTCATTTCTGATCCAGCTGAAAATCAAATGAGCTTAATATGATATTAACTCATTAAATCTTTATTACATCTGAAGAAAATATACATACTTATATTTTCATAAAGACTGTAATAAAATTCTCGGGTACAAAATATCACTTGTGAAACTTTTAACGGGTAGGTAATACCCGAAAGATATATGAATTCACCGTTGATATGTTACATTATTCGATTTTGATTCAGTAAATCATCAACTATACTCACTACTTTCACAACGATATACATTCTTTCCTAGAAATCAAAACAACCATTCGCATTCAAATTTGATTACATATTCTGATTTTGAAAAATCGGAATCCAAGCCAAGATTTAACAGAAAACATCACTCTTAGATTCTTACATCTTTCAAAGCTATACTTTGACTTCAAAACTGTGCTAGAACATCACTTCTATTCATAAACCCAGAAAAAATATTTGTATCATTCAAAATTCTAGAACATCATATGTATCTTGACAATTACAATCTTCATGCAAACCCTTAAAACTTTTGAAAACACCTCAGATTGATAATCTACGATTCGGTTATGATAACTTTGAATGCTGATGAAGCAGCAAAAACTGTAAATGACCTTAACAGCCAAAAGTTTGATGATAAAGAATAATGTGTTGGCAAAGCTCAGAAAAAGAGAAGGTTTGGAACTGGAAAACGGATTGAGCAAAGTATGAAGGATGCTGTGGATAAATCACAAAGACTAAACCTGCCTTTAAAGAATCTAAATGATTCAGTATCTGCTGAAGTCATTAACGAATACCTTGCTCCTGATACTAAACCCCTACGGACAATATTCTTCATCATCCTCTGATATTAGAAATTCTAAGATATCATCGTATCTTTCATTATAAATATCCTCCATAATTTTAAAGATATTTCCATAATTATTCTTATCTGAAATCATTTACCTTTTCGCGCTATCTGTATCACATCATGCTTAACAATCGAAAAGTTTGATGGTATATGATTGTTAGTCGCCTTTAGAAAACCCTAATTATCTAAAATATTGAATACCAAAATTAATATTATACATTATTATTTTCTGTAGAAATCCATGACGAACTTAACCGACTACGAAGAAGATTCGGAAGATATCCATCCTCCAACTTCAAAAACCGGAGAAGTTATCGTCTATAAAATCTAAAAGATAATAATAGTTTCATCAAAAATGGATCTAAACCCTAATGAGTCTCGTCAGAAGCCTCCAGTTTCTGATTCTTGTAGCCCAAGAGGCCGAACAACTTCGTCTAACCCAAAGATTTCATTACTTTTAGAGAAATTTTATTCAAACAAATCAGGATTCGGCCCTTTTCAGGATCCAAAAGGAGGGTTCAGTCTCAATGAACTTCTACACATGGAAGATGAAATACAGGAAGAATATCCAACCTTTTTCTGATATCCGTTCTTGCTAAAATATGATTCCAAAAAGGGACGTTGCATAGATAATCCAGACACTCCTTTCATCGGAAATCTGCTAAATCCTAAACGAAGACTAGATGTTTACCGCGATTTCGTCAGACATCTTTACATTTTAGATTTTCCATTTTCTAAACGTCAAATGCAAGAAATGCATAATCTGCATAAGCATGTACGTTCCCTCCACAATCTCTCAAAAGAATGTGGGGAAGAAACCATTTTCAAGTATCGTGATGAAGAAATTGACACAAAAGATGACCTCAAATATTCGTGAACTGCTTGTCATATATCAAAGATGAAGAATTTTCACCAATTCGTCTCAATCGATATGTTGCAATGATGTTCGCGGAATTAGAGTATTGGACTGAAAAGGAAGTTCCTAACCCCATTTCAAAATATGGAGATCGAGACTATTTCTACTTTGATCCTACGTCATTCCTTATTCAAAAGTTGACGGAAGTATTTCTGGATTCAACCGAAGAAAGAATAGAGGCAAATTTATTTGAAAAGATAAAGTGAATCTGTTCCGAATTCATACAAATCTTGACTACGTCGAAATTTCCATTTACTACCCCTCAGCAATCACTTATCCATAAAATATCCAAAACTTTCAAATTCATTATTGGAGATCCCGATTTTGAGGAAGACTATGAATTTCAAACTGTAGTTTTCAAACTTCTGAACGATCTAAATTTCAAAGACGACGGACCAAGGAATGGAATCTCGAACATCAAGAAGGTTAGAAGGGCATTCGTTCAATTTATGGACGATATCAATGATTTTCAAAAAACGCGAACGTCAGCTTTTGAGTGAATTCGAAAGATTCTCGCTTCATCCCGCTGATTTGCTTTAGATGGTCAAAGAATCCCTAAACATTTCTTTCATGAAACATCACTTTTTTGCGTTTAGTTGTAGGCTCGTCATAATTATTGTAATCGCATATTTTGCAAATAACATTTTTGTGTAATGAATTTTAATAAATATTATATAAATAATACTAATTATTTCATAATCTAATTATATTATATAAACCTGAAATGAAAAACAAATAAATAACAAATGGACTGGACTAAATAGCCCAAGCCCAACCGAGAAGCCCAAGCGGGCCAAAAAAATGGCTAGCCAGTCAATGGCAGGCCATGGACGGCTGGCCATGAGACTGGCAGCCCATTTTTTTCGCCTGATGAGAGCTCTTATACCCACTTTTTCTTTTTCTTTTTTTCCTTTCTTCTTCTTTTTTCCTCCCAACCCTCGACCGAATTTAAACCCACTATCACCATTTTGCCATTTTTGCACCAAATCGAACCATTCGAAGGCCACAACTTGTTCCATTTATCCCTCTAAACTTATCTTTTCGATCGATTTCATCAAACAAGGTATAAATCTTGCTAAAATTCAAAATTACACTTAGGGTTTAATTTTTAAATTTCTATGATTTTGTGATTTTATGCTTGTTTATATGCTTAGGAACTCTTAGGATGATAATGTTATTGTAAAATGCTAGTTTTTAAGACAAATTGATGCTTTGATAGGTTAGGTTCTTTGGATTGGTTGACTAAGGTTGACTTGGACAAAATGGGTCGGGTTTTTTGAATTTTGGAACAATGTAGTATGATTGTTACCCATAGATACAACCTATTGATCTTTTGGAACAATAAAATCATGCTTAAACTAAGTTTAAACAGCGTTTGCCAAATTTTGTAAAATTAGTCAAAATCATATGAAAAAAGCTTTTTGGTCAAACCTAATGTTAAAACGTTTTTGGTCATTTTTGGGCCCGGTCATCACGAGATTGGTTAAAAGGATGGGTTTGATTAATAAGGGTGAAGAGTTTATGTTAGGTCCCCGGGAATTGCATAGATTGTGTGCTAAGCCTTGTAATGGTGGGATATAGACGAGGGCTATATATATCCCACAAAGCAACCTTAGAAGGAAGCACTTCACACAATAGCCAAGCACCTAAAAGAGTTCAAGAGAGTTGTGGAAAAGTCAATCTTGACTAATTGACTTTTCCTCTCAATATTCATACGATATTCATAGATATTACACCCTATCAATTGGTATCAGAGCAAAAGCTTTTTAGCATCGATCCGAATATCGTGTGAATCTTCATACTCATCTTCAAATCTTCATCCAATCTTCATACACATCTTCATATCTTCATCTAACCTTCAAACAAAATTTTTACCGAATCTTATTTTTCTCTCTCATCACTTACATAAAAATAAGATACCGAATCCCTATCTTCTACTGTACCGAGTCTATCTCTCCTGACATATACAATATTCATATCAATTGATATCACATCAATTACCTCGCTACAGTACATCAGATACATAAAAATAAAAAATAAAAATATACCATTTTTTTGTCTACAGTACCGAATATCAAATACATCTGTCTCTCTCTCCTGACGTGTATAGTACCAGATCTAAATCGTCTCTCTCTCCTAATACTGTATATCGATCTATCTTCCTCAAAACTGAATCTCAACATCGATCATCTCATCTACATCAGATCTATTTTATCGAATATCATCTTCAACATCGAAGCTTCATCATCAAATAACATAATCTATATCGATTTGATCTCGAGTTCAACGTTTTTGCAAAAACGTGATTGTATTGGTCCCTAGGGCAATTGAGCAAGTTAGTGATCTAATTGTTTTGTGATTCTGAATCCTTATCAGTCGTTGTAACTTCGTGATGCATCAATTCGAGTAGAAGTTCATCACAGATCTAAAATTCGTGAAGTCAAACTTTTGAGTTTTTTTTTAGTCAACGAATTCAATTGATGCGATTTAAGTTGATTTAGCTTCAATTGATGTTAGTCGAGTGTTGAGTACATGATTTGAAGCATTTTTGGTGAAGGAATCACAAGCTAAAACAGTCAGGATATTAAGCTCAATTTTCATGTTCATCAATGGCAGTTTTCAAGTTCTTCATTGATTTTAACTTTTTATTGATGTTTTGGATATGAATCCTTAACAGAAGATGTTAGTCGCAGGTCTAGGTACTGATTACAATAGATTTCAAGTATCATTTTCCTCGAAGAAAAGCTCTTGAAAATTTCAGATTTGGCCTTTAAGTCAATTCGGTAACATTGATTCTCTGTGATTCGTGTTGCCAGTTGGACATTCGGTACTTGGTTGATACTATACTTCAATCTTCATTCTGTATATTTGAGGTAGTTACAACACTCGGTATTAGCTTCGGTAAATCACATTGAATCACACTCGGTATTCAATTCGGTTACTAGACTCGGTTTGAGACTCGGTTGCTTATCAAGAACTTGAGACTCGGTTTAGATTTGAATTTCGTTATCTTAATTGGGCTTACCGAATCCCAAAGCCGAAAAGCTTACTAGTTTGAGAGTTAATTGAGCCCAACAGCTTACCGGATCAACAAGGTCCAACAAGCTTACCGAATCTGAAAATCTTACTGGACTTACTGATTTTTATAAGCCCAATACCGAATCTGAGAGGACTTTTGACAATTTTAGTCCCTGAAAAGTTCTAGATATTCGCCAGACTAGTCCTTACCGAATCTGAGGACTTATGTGACACTTTCAGCCCCTGTTAGTTTATCAGAATTTACAAGGGTGGTCCATTACCGAATCTAGACTAACGAGGATTTAAAGAAAGTTAACAAAACGTTCAAAAACAAAATTTGATTCACCGGAATCATATTTTGAGGGGGAGAAAAGGAGATAATACTTGATATTATTCAACGTTTCGTGATGATGACACCCGATTTCATTGTAAGATTCAATCATCGAGACAAGAGATGTTCTTGTTGTTACAACACTCCCGAAAAATGTGCTTTTATCAGATTCGTGGAAGATACAAAAGCTACACAACTTGAGTCGATTGCTTTGTTAATGACTCCACGCGAACCATCGTCTGTTGAAAAGACTGCACATTATGAATATAGTTGTTCATGCCACAACAGAAGTGAACCTTCCAATTGTATCTTTATACAATATAAACTTCATCAACAACTTCAAACAGAACTTCAACAGATGAAAGAACAAGAAGTTCAAACGACATCTTCAGAGATTTCCAAGTTGCAAGCTCAAATTAAAGAACTGGAATCTCTCGTTGCATACAGTAAACCAGAATCTGAAAAGTTTCAAAAGAAAGTGATTACTCAACAAATTTCATAGGTTGTTGAAAAACTGATACTTTTCAAGGAACGTGAGCTTGATTCAAAGGTCATCACTCAACTTCGTAAGCAAAATCAAACATTAATGTGTGACTTTGAGAAACGCTTTTCGGAGTTACAAAAGGAGTTAGATGTTAAATCAACACTAATTCCGAAACCCAAAATGGTGTCACTAGGAGTTAATACTGATCCGATATCAGTAGTGGATAAATCAACGACTACGATTCCAGATTCTCCTCAAACGGTTGAGAAGAAGGTCATCAAGATGAAATCCACTCCTCCTACAATTTCTAAACCCAAGACAACATTTTTCTCAAGCAAAAAGGTTTATTCAGGTTATGAGACCAACGTGAATCGTCCGTTTCTGAAAACCACATACGGGGAGAATGGGGAAATTACGGGTTATCGCGATCAATATGGTTGGTTTCCACACAAAAACAAGAAGTCATCCATAGGTCTGAGAAAAAACCCTCGCACCAAAGTTGACCTAGTTTCTAAAACTTCAAAGATTCAGTTTCCGAAACAAGTGTCAATCAAAGTTGGCACCACACCCGTTTCCGCAACAACAAAAACCAAATACTCTTTTCAAGGATTGCTCAAGTTTAAGCCACGATCCGTGAATATGGCTAAAACTTCATTCCCTTCACTACCACCAGAATTATTCTTGAAAGCTAAACCAAATGTCCCGACAAAGTTTAGTGAAGAATCCATAGATGCCATTGATAATACCTATCAGTGGTATTTCAAACGAAGATGATATGACTTCACTACGGTTTCCATATACTTCAGTATGGGACCCGGTCTTCAAAGAGATGTTAAACATCATACCTTGACTGACGTTACTTGTCAAGGGGGAGAAAGTGTTCTTACTTCCAGGGGGAGCACCGGTTATTCTTTCCAGGGGGAGTGAACACATGCTTACCCCGATTCCTGACTCTGATACCTTGATTAAGTTTCCGCATTAGTCAAGGGGGAGCTATGCATGAAGAATCAACGCCGATTATCTTTGCGTAGGCTCTGATACCCTTTCCCTCTCAGATCAAAATATGCTTAAGGGTTAATCACATTTTGAGGGGGAGATATAAGGGAAAGTACAAGGTCGTCATTAAATTCACAAATTCAAAGAAGATTCTCAAGAAGTTCGTTGAAGCTCCAAGAATTCAAGATATTCAAGTTCGTCAACAACGGCTACATACATGAATCGAAGACTAGACTTGTAGTTTTAGGTTTTTTGTATGTAATTAGTAAGGTTGCTATATTTTTGCACACAATCAATGCAAAGGGGGAGATTGTTAGGTCCCCGGGAATTGCATAGATTGTGTGCTAAGCCTTGTAATGGTGGGATATAGACGAGGGCTATATATATCCCACAAAGCAACCTTAGAAGGAAGCACTTCACACAATAGCCAAGCACCTAAAAGAGTTCAAGAGAGTTGTGGAAAATTCAATCTTGACTAATTGACTTTTCCTCTCAATATTCATACGATATTCATAGATATTACACCCTATCAGTTTACAGTTGAGAAGGGTTCAGTTTTGATCAGTTATGGTTTTCTTATTGCTGTTTGGGAGGCGATCAGTATCACAGATGGTGTGTTAACAGTGAGGAGGATCGAGCATCTTCCAAATACAGAGGATATGGTAGTTCATTGTGTCTGTATTCCTCCCCAGACATTTCATCCCGACCCCAGGACGGTTACCAGGTTACGTAGGAGATAGCAGGGATGGGATGCACTAGTTGGAGGTGGACCACCACCTATGAAGGAGGAGGTCCATGAGGAGCAGGGTCACAGTTATGATGAGCACTTTCAGACTGATCCTGGGCCTGACGCGGGACCTTCAGTACCTAGATATCCTCCTTTCTACTTCTACTATGGTGATCTACTCAGTGATGATTGGAACATGATGTTGGCCCAAGGACAAGCCAACCAGTATCATCACTATTACTAGCAGCAGCTGATGCACGAATACGCACCTCTTCCATTTCCATCACTTTTCTCAGCACACTGTCTTTTTGACTCATCCATCACCACCGCATGTGTCACCAAGATATGGTGGTGATGCTACTATGGTGGATGTGCCTATCATACCCATAGTAACCACCAGTGACCATGCATATACACTTGATCAGGCACTCGCCGGTGGATGGAATCAGGCTGCAGGAATAGGGGTTGTGACTTCAGGGATGGGTAATATTGCGATGTCAGGTGAAGGTATTTCGTATGCCCGAGAGACATATTAAATTAATTTGGCTAATGTGTTATGATCCAAGTCGGGTCATACCCAATAACAAACTTACCGACACCTTATACGTATTTAATCTTAACGATTGGATCATTGATTAAATACGCGACACTTGAACTTTAAGAAAAATGGTTTTATGAAATATTACTTGATGTGTATACATATAAATTATGGAATAATTTATATAACAAGAGTTTAAATTATTTATAGGTTAAATAATTTATTTTGTTATGTTACATTTTATAAAGTTTTGGTTTTATAAAATATATGTACATAACAAATATATATGTATATGGAAGTTTTATAAAATTTAATTTATATAAAACTTATTTTATAACATGGAAGAGTAAGTGGCCTTGGAGTTGCAAGTTCACATGCTTATGACTTAGATTCCTTGACCCATGCTTTCCCACTTCCATATACTAGCATCTTGACTCTTGGAACAATATACACATGCAATTACCCTTAAAAAAAAAACTGCACAAACTCAGCTTTTGCAGCTGTCCAGGCCGTGGCCTTTGGAGGTTATAAGGAGATCCATTTTCTTCTTTGCAAGCTTGGTTTCAAGTGTTAAATAAATCCTAACTAAAAGCTAGGGTGTTGGTGAAAAGTTTGGGGTATAATCTCTTGAGGTTTCATCACTTTGAGGCTTGCATTCATCATCATATTCATCATCATCTTGCAACTTTGAAAACAACCCTCAACTAGCTTGAGGAGGTATAATCTCTAAACCCACTCTTAGTTTGTAAGTATGTTTCACAACTTGATCCTTATTGGGATTTAACTTTAATTGGTTAAAGTTTAACAAGACTAAAATTGGTAATTAACGTGCTTCCGCTTTCTTAATTCTTAAAATGGTTTAAGTATATTATGAACTTGTTAAATCCCAACAATGGTATCTAGAGCCGAAGTTGTTGAAATATGCTTCGAGATGGTTATTAAACCCACTATAATTTTGCATTCTATGAACATGCATGAAGTAGAATGTAAAATTTTCGGTTTTGGGTGGTTTGTCATTTTGGCCAAAATCACTTTTGATTCTGCATTCTGTACTGCCAATCACTTGTGATTCTGTACTGCCAATCACTTGTGAATCTGTACTGCCAATCACTTGTGATTCTGTGTTACCGATCACTTGTGATTCTGTATTGCCAATCACTTGTGATTCTGTGTTGCAGATCACTTGTGATTCTGTGTTTCCAATCACTTGTGATTCTGTATTGCCTATCACTTATGTTGATGATTTTCACAATCTAAGCCTTGACCTTGTGTTTGGTTGCATGCATGGTTGATTGATATTTATTCAATTGGTTTGTAATAATATTTATTCATTTGGCATGTAATAATTCATTTGGTTATGTAATTTATTTTATATTTGGTATGTAAAATAGATTAGGTTGTAATTTCATTTTTTAGACAATATGTATTAGGATATATTTTGTAAAATGATGAAGAATGATGAAGACTTGAAGAACACATGAAGAAGCATTTGGATGCAAGGTTAAGTGGGAGATTTGAAATCTCCTACTTTGTGTTATAACCCCTTATCCGGTGGCATTTGTTTTCGGCTAAACAAATGTCTACCAAAATGGCTTGATTGTGAACATATTTGTTTTGCATGCATGGTTGTTTATTGTATGATTGTGGATTGTATGGGTGTATGCTACAAGTTAATCACACAAGTTAACAACAAGCAAAACGACAATTTAATTGGTTAAATTAAAAATGGCTAAAAGGACATTAATAAACGGTTATTAAGAACATGATTAGGATCATATATATAAAATGGTTTATAGACATGAAAATGGATTTCAAATGAACCATACACTAAATGCATGTTGGTGTATGGCATAAAAGTTTTCTCAAACTAGAATTAATGAAAACTTAAAATCTCTTATTTACGAGGCAAACAAGTTAAACGCCATCCTTTTGTGCAACGCTTAAAAATATTAGGGAACTCACAATGGGATAAAGGTCACCTAACCGTTATGAGCAAACTAATATGTTTAAGGTAAATTTCACACACTTGTGGGATAAAGGTCACCTAACCACTTGTATGTTAAGTTTACATGTCTAAACAAGTAGGACGACTTGATTTGGAAATCATGAACTTAGGGTCACCGAAGCATGATGAACAAATAGGCGTTGATGGGATAATATGTCATGCAAAAGGATTGCATGATCCCATAACTTAGAAGTTGCAAAAGGATTGCAATTATCATATAATGACTACCTAGCTAAATCAAATGACGGGATAAAGGTCACCTAACCGAAATTTGGTTTACCGTTGGATTCTAAAATTTAATATATATATCAATTGGATTTAAAGGGTATTGATTGTTAAATTTAAAATCGATACTTAAATGAACTTTGTTAAATTTTGTAGATGGCCGCCAATAACAACAACATGCAAAACGCACCTATTAACTTGAACAACCTATCATTAAGGTCTCTCCTCGAGAAAGACAAACTCAACCATACGAACTTTATGGATTGGTTCCGCAATCTTAGGATTGTCCTCAAACTTGAGGATAAGGCGTATGTGTTGGAAGACCCCATTCCCGATCAACCCGACAAGGATGATACGGAAGGCATGGCTTATTGGGATAAGTATTGCGCCGATTCGGTGCAAGTTGCTTGCCTAATGCTTAGGACTATGATACCCGAACTCCAAAAGGATTTCGAGCATCATACTGCATACGACATGATCACGCAATTGAAGGAGATGTTCCTTCAACAAGCTCGTGTCGAGCGCTTTGAAACAGTCCGAGCGCTTCATGCATGTCGTATGGACGACTCCCAATCCGTTTCATCTTATGTCCTTAAGATGAAAAGCCTCATTGATCGCGCAAACCATCTTAATCTCAACATATCTAATGAGCTAGCCATGGATCTTATCTTAAACTCCTTGTCAAAGAGGTTTAACCAATTTGTAATTAATTACAATATGAATGGGATGGATAAGACTATTGGCGAACTTCATGGCATGCTTAGGATGGCAGAAACTAGCATGGGTAAGAGGGCTTCACCCGTGCTAATGATCAATGATGGTGGGTCCAAAGGTAATAACACCTCTAAGCCAAAGGCGGCTAAGAGGAAAGGACCCGCCCATCAAGGCAAGGGAAAGGGGAGGATGGTTACCCCAACCAAAAACAAGAACAAGAAGCAAAAGGTTGTTGGACAAGCAAACCCCAAGGAAGACCCGTGCTTCGGTTGCGGTGAAATGGGTCACTGGAAACGAAACTGCCCGGTCTACCTTAAGGAGTTGAAGGAAAAGAGGGATGCGGGGCAAACCTCAGGTAATATATATATGGTATATATAGAGCTTAGTATTACTTCTTCTAATACATGGGTATTAGACACTGGATGTGGAACTCACATTTTCAATTCTTTGCAGGGGTTCAAAAGAAGTAGCAAGCAAACGGGAACATCAAGTCTCTTTATGGGTAATGGAGCCAAAGTGCAAGTGAAGGCTCAAGGAGACTTTGTATTAAAGCTTCCAAGTGGTTTGGAACTTATTTTGAACAATGTTTTGTATGCACCAGATTTATGTCGAAACATTATTTCAGTTTCCCGTTTAAAACAATGTGGTTTTTATCTTAATTTTGTTAGTGATGTTATCCACGTTTATTTAGATAATGTATTCTATTTTAAGGCTTCGCCTTCAAATGGAATTTATGAATTGGTTCATGATGACACATCATCTAGTAGCTCAATATACCATACTAGCACCAAGAAACTCAAAAGGGATTTGAGTGATTCCTACTTATGGCATTGTCGCCTTGGTCACATAATCAAAAATCGAATGCATACACTTCAAAAGAATGGCCTTTTGAAATCAAATGAACTAGACTCGTTTGATGTATGTGAATCTTGTTTACAAGGCAAAATGACTAAAGCACCTTTCAAAGGGACCTATGAAAGGGCTAAGGACTTATTGGGATTAATACATTCGGATGTATGTAGACCCTTTAAGCCTATAACTAGGAATGGTGAAAGATACTTCGTTACTTTCAATGATGACTTCAGTCATTTCGGATATGTCTACTTGTTAAGACATAAAGACGAAACTTTTGAAGCATTCAAAGAGTATCAAAGTGAAGTACAAAATTAACTCAATAAGACAATCAAGGTACTTCGTACCGATAGAGGAGGTGAATACCTAAGTGATGCTTTCCAAGATCATCTTAGAAGTTGTGGGATTATCTCGCAACTCACTCCTCCTGGAACACCCCAACTGAATGGAGTTTCCGAAAGGAGGAACCGAACCCTAATGGATATGGTTCGATCTATGATGGCTAGAAGCTCGTTACCTCTATCATTTTGGGGTTATTGTCTATGCTCCGCGGATCGTATTTTAAATATGGCCCCAACCAAGAAAGTGGAACGAACACCTCATGAGATGTGGTTTGGAAAACCTCCATCTCTATCATACTTAAAGGTATAGGGATGTGAAGCTTATCCTAAGCGTTATGTCCCTAATAAGTTGAATGCTCGATCCACGAAGTGTATCTTCATAGGATATCCCAAGGATAATATGGGATATTATTTCTATGATCCATCCGAGCAGAATGTATTTGTTGCTCGGAAGGCGGAATTCCTTGAAACTAAGTTCCTAATGGAAGGAAGTAGTGAAAGGAAGATAGATCTTGAAGAGGTTCAAGATCAAGTAGATGATACACAATTGGTTGACACTAGCACTCAACATGAAAATGTTGAGAGTGATCAAATGGATGATCAAAATACACAAGACGTTCGCAGATCTGGTAGGATTAGTAATCCTCCTGAGAGATATGGGTTTCTCATGGATGGTTGCTATGTGGTTGATTTGGATGAACCAATAAACTACCAAGATGCTTTATCAAGGATTGATAAAGATAAATGGCAGGAAGCCATGAATGCTGAGATGCAATCCATGTATGACAACCAAGTTTGGGAACTTGTTACACAACCTGCTGGCTCAAGGCTAGTTGATTGTAAATGGCTTTTTAAAATGAAAACCGACATACATGGAAACTTGGATACATATAAAGCTAGACTTGTAGCAAAAGGTTTCACTCAAACTCAAGGGGTTGACTATGATGAAACTTTTTCGCCTGTGGCAATGCTAAAGTCTATTAGGATATTACTTGCCATTGCTGCTCATTATGATTATGAAATATGGCAAATGGATGTCAAGACCGCTTTCCTAAATGGATATCTTGTGGAAGATGTCTATATGGTTCAGCCTGAAGGTTTTGTTGATCCGAAATATCCTAAAAAGGTATGCAAGTTAAAGAAGTCAATCTACGGATTGAAACAAGCATCTAGAATGTGGAATCATCGTTTTAATGAGGAAGCCGTGAAATTTGGCTTCATTAAAAATGGTGATGAAGCTTGTGTATATAAGAAAGCTAGTCGGAGCACTATCATGTTCCTTGTACTATATGTGGATGATATATTATTATTTGGAAATGATATTCCGGCAATGCAAAATGTTAAAATTTGGCTAAGTAAATGCTTCTCCATTAAGGATCTTGGAGAAGCACAATACATTTTGGGGATTGGGATCTACAGGGATAGATCCAAGAAACTGACAGGTTTGAATCAAAGTGCATACATTGAAAAGATCTTGAAAAGGTTCAAGATGGAGAACTCTAAGAAAGGTTTGGTACCTATTCAAAGAGGAACACCCCTTAGTTCATCTCAGTGCCCCACCACGAAAGATGAAAAAGAGAGAATGAAGAAAGTCCCATATGCGTCTGCCATTGGGTCAATCATGTATGCAATGATATGCACTAGACCGGATGTGTCATGCGCTCTTAGCCTGACAAGCAGATACCAGAATAACCCAGGAAACAGTCATTGGATTGCTGTTAAAAGTATATTGAAATACCTTAGGAGGACTAAGGATATGTTTCTAATATATGGGTCTGGTGAGGAGGAACTCGCTGTAAAAGGTTACGTGGACGCGAGTTTCCAAACTGATCGAGATGATTCTCGATCACAATCCGGTTATGTATTCACGTTAAATGGAGGTGCGGTCTCTTGGAAGAGTTCAAAACAGGATGTTGTTGCATTATCCACTACAGAGTCGGAGTACATTGCTACCTCATTGGCAGCGCAGGAAGCTGCATGGATGAAGAAATTCATCGACGACTTAGGAGTAGTCCCTTCCATTCAGGACCCTCTTGAGATCTTTTGTGACAACGAGGGTGGTATTGCTCAAATCAAAGAACCTCGTGCTCACCAAAAGACCCGTCACATTGAGCAGAGATTCAACTACATAAGGGATGAAGTTGAAAAGGGAAAGATATGTATTCGCAAAGTTCACACAGATCTTAATATAGCGGATCCTCTCACGAAACTCTTACATGGAGCAAAACATACTGGACATGTTTGTGCATTAGGGCTTCGATATTCTAGTGATTGGTCATGATCTGTTTTAAGTATTGTAACGGAACGAAATTGTTCAAACTCATTAATATAATTATGGTATTAATTTATTTTGAGTTATGTTCCTATTTTGCATATTTTATCCATGAATAAGTAATTATTCTAAATTCCGTAGTCGATCACAGTTGTGGGAACAAGTGTGAGGTTTAGACTATTATGAACTTGGATTGGTATACATTCACGGGATGAATGTGGGGTAAGGTTGCAACCAAGGTTCATAGATATTTGTGGGACACAAATATTGGAAGACCCGCTCTCAAGACTTACTTAATAGAGCCTTTGTGGTTGATCACTTGTAATCTTGAGTAAAGGCGAATATCATTGTATCCTCTGACCTGAGATACATATTGGGTTCGGATATTTACCAAGTATTGTGCCTTGATTCTTTCCTTCGCTATTCTGAAATATGGTAGTTCACAAGGAAGAGCTCAGGTATAATGCAAGGTACATATTTAGGACGTATGTAGTCAAGATGGAATTTGTCCCTCTTATTCGTTGAGAGTCAGATGTCTAAGGCCTGATAAAGTTAAATCTAAAAGAGAGTGATCACTCAGTATCTCTTAGATTTAACATGACATCTAGGACGAAAGGATATAATGAAAGATTCACCTATTTATATTCGAGGTGGGAACTCGAAAGGGATGATGTTATTGAATGGCACAAAGTCATAGAATATTGGGGGTGATGGACGGTCGTTAGGTGGTATCCATCACTTGCATTAATTTCTTATCTTTCTCGTGCAAGTGGGAGATTGAAGGTATTTCGTATGCCCGAGAGACATATTAAATTAATGTGGCTAATGTGTTATGATCCAAGTCGGGTCATACCCAATAACAAACTTACCGACACCTTATACGTATTTAATCTTAACGATTGGATCATTGATTAAATACGCGACACTTGAACTTTAAGAAAAATGGTTTTCTGAAATATTACTTGATGTGTATACATATAAATTATGGAATAATTTATATAACACGAGTTTAAATTATTTATAGGTTAAATAATTTATTTTGTTATGTTACATTTTATAAAGTTTTGGTTTTATAAAATATATGTACATAACAAATATATATGTATATGGAAGTTTTATAAAAGTTTTATAAAATTTAATTTATATAAAACTTATTTTATAACATGGAAGAGTAAGTGGCCTTGGAGTTGCAAGTTCACATGCTTATGACTTAGATTCCTTGACCTATGCTTTCCCACTTCCATATACTAGCATCTTGACTCTTGGAACAATATACACATGCAATTACACTTCAAAAAAAACTTCACAAACTTCTCTTTTGCAGCTGTCCAGGCCGTGGCCTTTGGAGGTCATAAGGAGATCCATTTTCTTCTTTGCAAGCTTGGTTTCAAGTATCAAATAAATCCTAACTAAAAGCTAGGGTGTTGGTGAAAAGTTTGGGGTATAATCTCTTGAGGTTTCATCACTTTGAGGCTTGCATTCATCATCATCATCATCATCATCTTGCAACTTTGAAAACAACCCTCAACTAGCTTGAGGAGGTATAATCTCTAAACCCACTCTTAGTTTGTAAGTATGTTTCACAACTTAATCCTTATTGGGATTTAACTTTAATTGGTTAAAGTTTAATAAGACTAAAATTGGTAATTAACGTGCTTCCACTTTCTTAATTCTTAAAATGGTTTAAGTATATTATGAACTTGTTAAATCCCAACATCAGGGATATGGAGTAGTCATTCAGATGGTTACAGTTGGCAGAATCGACCATACACACTCGGGAGTAGTTCAGGGCATTTCAGTTTTCATGACCCATCATCTTCCCGGATTCCTACTGGAGATATTGCAGACCGGTTCACTAATGACACCCATCAGACTAAGCAGCATTTTGGCACCAGCGAAGCCCAGTCATCCCAGGCTATTCTCAAACAACCACACACTACCGTTATATATAACATTCCTCAAACTTGTGATGACGCACCCTCAGGATGAGTGATCTCATACCCTCTTGATTATCATGATACAATATTATATTATCTGTCTTATCATACATTTATATTTTGGTTTGTATGCCCGATGTGGGCCTATTACACTGTTGCACTTTATTTCCTGTTTATGCATGTTTAATATATTATAAATAAAAACCGTACAAATAACGATTGCATCGATACAAATGACTTGGAAGCATGGAAGCATGGACGATCTTCGCAAAAAGATGATGTCGAGTAACTCATTAGAAGATACTCTAAAGCGGCACGTCCATATATGCACCTTGCGAGCAAAAGGGGAGTACTACATTTCTCACTGCGCATTAGATTTTTAATAACAAATGGCATCACTTTAAATTCTAAGTGTGTGATAGCAGTATTGTACATACGATTCTTGTTAGTCCTCAAATGCCGTAAAACACTAAATTTTTCAAAAATTTATATCTTTTGAAACAAAAATGCTTAGGGTTATTGCTCTCGAAAGTCAATGTTTTTGCTAAATCAGATAAAAGGTTTAAACAAAATCAAACATTTTTACAAAAATGAAACCTATTCTAAAAGAGCATTGTATGACTTAGCATATTTAACCCATTATAATTGTGTGAGTCACCCGAATAAGACCACATCACTCATTCGTAGTGCTTCATGATACTTCTGTTAAGTGTGCCGATGTCAACAACTCTGAATCAGAATTTGCTCTCGATCTACATATCCGATTAAGCATAAGTAGAAAGCGTTTAAAAACCTTGATTTTTCGTGACATAAAAACTTCTCAAAACCTCCATTTCCATTTCCGTTCCTTTCACCCTAAATATTCACTCAAAAACCACAAAAATATTCAACTTCATCCATGTTCACCTCACCCCATCTCAAAATAAAGGCAAAATCAAAGATTGATCGGAGAGGAGAAGAGAAAAACCATGAAAAACACGAGCATCTTAGGAAAAATCCAAAGGAAACTGCTATGAAAGAAGAATCTCGAGGATGAAAGAAAAAATGCTTGTCAAAATAGAAAAAAGATAAAAATCCTCAAAAAGAAGACAAAGTCTCATTTCAAGATTCTGAGAAAGGGAGCAGAATCTGTAAAAAGAAGCTCCGAGAAAAGCAGTCAAGAAGAAATGCTCAAAAGAAACTCCGAAAGATTAACAAAGAACACCCTATCATGCTTGAACTAAAAGAATAAAAAGAACTCATGTCTATCCAAATAAACCTCTAACCCTTTCATTCCCTCACCCTTCTGAAGTTATTTACAAATTATCATAGGGTACAATTTCTACTTAACACTGAAAAGATTTGAGTCGTGATCAAGCCTATGACGAAGATTTCTGCATGACAGGCTGTTGAGCATTATATTTCAAATTTAGAAACTAGGAAACCCGATACACTTAATGAATTGAGTGACCCGAGTGAGGCAACTATAGTCATGTAACCTTCTCTCATGCTTGCAGAATGGGTTCTTTAGTAGTAAAAGTCATTAGATTACGTTTCTATCCTTGCGTCACAATAAGCAATAACACTTGAACATGTAGAACAGGACACCCAAGAGTTTGAAAGTTCAAAAGATTACATGAGGACAAGCAATGTCTAAGTGTGGGATATTTGATATCGGCCAAAAAGTCGCGTTTTTATCCCTGATATTCAAACTTAATAGCACAAATTAATTAACTTTTTCCAGAGAATTAAGCATTTATTTGTCTTGTTTGATAGATCAAGTGATTATGAAGACGACGCAAGAAGAATCAACGAAAACGGGCTTAAAACGAAGGATCTAGAGCGAAAACAGCGGAATACTGGAAAACCCCAAGAAATACGGCCTGCCAAAGAGGAGAAAAATGGCCTGCCATTGTATGTGGATGGCCAGCCTAATTGAAAACGGTCTGCCATATTGCACGGGCTAATTAAACGGGCCACCTCCAAATTGGATGACCCAACACCCAATTTTTACGAGCTAATTAAACGGGCCACCCCAAATTGGATGGCCTACCAAGATTATAGACGGCCTGCCATGGACGGCCAGCCAGGCCAAATTCTAGTATAAATAGTCTTTCGAGGCCTTCTCACCTCCGAGCGAGAAATTTAGTACCCGGAGGCGAACGTCGAAGATTGTACTAAGAAGTTGTCTAGAATCGGAGATGTCAAGCATTTGTAACGGTCCACGAACACTTTCCTTAATTTAATGATATATTTGGTTATCTTAAATTAATGTATGCATTTGTCTATTCATTATAATTGCCCTATTTGAAATGTCCCGTTCATATTGATTATAAACATTCCATATTAATTGATTTCGTTGCGAGGTTTTGACCTCTATATGAGACGTTTTTCAAAGACTGCATTCGTTTTTAAAACAAATCATAACCTTTATTTTATCCACAAAGTTAAAAAGTCACCACCTAGATTATCCAGAAATGATAATCTAAAATATCACACTTACACACTACCAATACATATTGGTTTACAATTTTAATATGTTACAACAAAGTAAATCTCGAATGCAGTTTTAAACAATATTATACAAGCATGCTGACACCACATCTTGTCCATATATTAGCATGAAACAGCGGAAGCTCTTAATAATCACCTGAGAATAAACATACTTTAAACGTCAACAAAAATGTTGGTGAGTTATAGGTTTAACCTATATATTTATCAAATCGTAATAATATACCACAAGATTTTCATTTCCATTTCTCATAAATATACGTCCTATGCATAGAGACAAAAAGCATTCATATGGTGAACACCGAGTAACCGACCTTAACAAGATGCATATAGAATATCCCCTATCATTCTGGGACTCCCTTCGGACATGATGAATTCGAAGTACTAAAGCATCTGGTACTTTGGATGGGGCTCGTTGGGCTCAATAGATCTATCTTTAGGATTCGCGTCAATTAGGGTGTCTGTTCCCTAATTTTTAGATTACCAGACTAAAAAGGGGCATATTCGGTTTAATAATCTAGCCATATAATGTAGTTTCCTTTACTTATGTCTATTTTGTAAAACATTTATAAAACTTCATGTATTCTCATCCCAAAATATTAGATTTTAAAAGTGGGACTATAACTCACTTTCACAGATTATTACTTCTTCGGGAAGTAAGACTTGGCCACTGGTTGATTCACGAACCTATAACAAATATGTACATATATATCAAAGTATGTTCAAAATATATTTACAATATTTTTAATACGTTTTGCTATTTTAAGTTTATTAAGTCAACTGTCCTCGTTAGTAACCTACAACTAGTTGTCCACAGTTAGATGTACAGAAAATAAAGCAATATATATTATCTCGAATCAATCCACGACCTCGTGTATACAACCCTCAGGCTAGATCACAACTTAAAGTATATATAATATTTTAGAATCAACCTCAACCCTGTATAGCTAACTCCAACATTACTGCATATAGAGTGTCTATGATTGTTCCGAAATATATATATAGATGGGTCGATATGATATGTCAAAACATTGTATTCGTGTCTATGGTATCCCAAGATTACATAATATATTAGAATACATGTATAATACAATATGAGTTAGCTAGGATATGATTAATATAGATTTATTACCAATTTTCACGTAGCTACAACAAGCAAAAATATCCAATCTTGTTTTACCCATAACTTCTTCGTTTTAAATCTGTTTTGAGTGATTCAAGTTGCTATGGTTTCATATTGAACTTAAGTTTATGAATCTAAATAGAAAAGGTATAATTTTGTAGTTGAAAATACAGGTTATAAGTCATTTTTGTAAAGGTAGTCATTTCAGTCGAAAGAACGACGTCTAGATGACCATTTTGGAAAACATATTTCCACTTTGAGTTAAACCATGATTTTTGGATATAGTTTCATGTTCATAAGAAAAATCATTTTCCCAGAAGAACAAATTTTAAATCAAAGTTTATCATAGTTTTTAATTAACTAACCCAAAACAGCCCGCGGTGTTACTACGACGGCGTATATCCAGTTTTACGGTGTTTTTCGTGTTTTCAGGTTTTAAATCATTAAGTTAGCATATCATATAGATATAGAACATGTGTTTAGTTGATTTTAAAAGTCAAGTTAGAAGGATTAACTTTTGTTTGCGAACAAGTTTAGAATTAACTAAACTATGTTCTAGTGATTACATGTTCAAATCTTCGAATAAGATAGTTATACATATATGAATCGAATGATGTTATGAACATCATTACTACCTCAAGTTTAGTAGGTAAACCTACTGGAAATGATGAAAAAATTACTTGAGCTTCAAAGGATCTTTGATGGCTTGGAAGTTCTTGAAATAGAATCATGACACAAAAACAAGTTCAAGTAAGATTATTACTCGAATTAAGATAGTTATAGTTATAGAAATTGAATCAAAGCTTGAATATTAATATTACCTTGATTTAGAAAGATAACCTACTGTAAATAACAAAGTTTTCTTGATCTTAGATGATTGCTTGGAATGGATTAGGAAACTTGGAAGTAAACTTGTAAACTTGGAAGTGTTCTTGATGTATTCTTGAGTAATTGTTTTTATGATGATTATAGGTAATAACCAAAGCTTGTATTTGATGATTTTTGCTGTAAAAATAGTAACTTAGATGTTCATGGAAGAGTGTGTGTGTTTTGAGAGAGAATTGGGAAGAAAATTGGAAGTGAAATGGAGTAGGTGGTGAGTGGTGAAGGTGAGTGGGGTTAAAAGGAGTTCTTGTTTTTGTTTCCTTGCTCATAAGTCAAGCTAGATGTTAAATGATGGTTCCCACATGGTTAGGTGACTCACATGGATTGCTAAGAGCTGATCATTGGAGTGTATATACTAATAGTAAATACATTTAGAAGCTGTGTATTGTACAAGTACAAATACGAGTGCATACGAGTAGAATTTTGATGAAAATGAATGAGAATGTAAGTGTAAGCATTTTTGTTAAGCAGAAGTACTTTGATAAGTGTCTTGAAGTCTTTCAAAAGTGTATGAATACATATTGAAACACTACATGTATATACATTTTAACTGAGTCGTTAAGTCATCGTTAGTCGTTATATGTAAATGTTATTTTGAAACCTTTAAGTTAACGATCTTGTTAAATGTTGTTAACCCATTTTTTATTATATTTAATGAGACATTAAATTATTGCATTATCATGATATTATGATGTATTAATATATCTTAATATGATTTATATACATTTAAATGTTGTTACAACGATAATCGTTACATGTATGTCTCGTTTCGAAATCCTTAAGTTAGTAGTCTTGTTTCTACATATGTATTTTGTTGTTAATATACTTAATGAGATACATACTTATCATAATATCATGTTAACTATATATATATATATATATATATATATATATATATATATATATATATATATATATATATATATATATATATATATATATATATACATATATATGTTTTTACAAGTTTTAAAGTTCGTGAATCGCCGGTCAACTTGGGTGGTCAATTGTCTATACGAAAACTATTTCAATTAATCAAGTCTTAACAAGTTTGATTGCTTAACATGTTGGAAACACTTAATCATGTAAATAACAATTTCATTTAATATATATAAACATGGAAAAGTTCGGGTCACTACAGTACCTACCCGTTAAATAAATTTCGTCCCGAAATTTTAAGCAGTTGGAGGTGTTGACGTATCTTCTGGAAATAAGTGCGGGTATTTCTTCTTCATCTGATCTTCTCATTCCCAGGAGAACTCTTGTCCTCTATGAGCATTCCATTGAACCTTAAAAATTGGTATCTTGTTTTGCTTAAGTCTTTTAACCTCACGATCCATTATTTCGATGGGTTCTTCAATAAATTGAAGTTTTTCGTTGATTTGAATTTCATCTAACGGAATAGTGAGATCTTCTTTAGCAAAACATTTCTTCAAATTCGAGACGTGGAAAGTGTTATGTACAGCCGCAAGTTGTTGAGGTAATTCAAGTCGGTAAGCAACTGGTCCGACACGATCAATAATCTTGAATGGTCCAATATACCTTGGATTTAATTTCCCCCGTTTACTAAATCGAACAACACCTTTCCAAGGTGCAACTTTAAGCATGATCATCTCTCCAATTTCAAATTCTATATCTTTTCTTTTAATGTCAGCGTAGCTCTTTGGTCGACTTTGGGTGGTTTTCAACCGTTGTTGAAATTGGATGATCTTCTCAGTAGTTTCTTGTATTATCTCCGGACCCGTAATCTGTCTATCCCCTACTTCACTCCAACAAATCGGAGACCTGCACTTTCTTCCATAAAGTGCTTCAAACGGCGCCATTTCAATGCTTGAATGGTAGTTGTTGTTGTAGGAAAATTTTGCTAACGGAATGTGTCGATCCCAACTATTTCCGAAATCAATAACACATGCTCGTAGCATGTCTTCAAGCGTTTGTATCGTCCTTTCACTCTGCCCATCAGTTTGTGGATGATAGGAAGTACTCATGTCTAGACGAGTTCCTAATGCTTGCTGTAATGTCTGCCAGAATCTTGAAATAAATCGGTCATTCCTATCAGAGATAATAGAGATTGGTATTCCATGTCTGGAGATGACTTCTTTCAAATACAGTCGTGCTAACTTCTCCATCTTGTCATCTTCTCTTATTGGCAGGAAGTGTGCTGATTTGGTGAGACAATCAACTATTACCCAAATAGTATCAAAAACACTTGCAGTCCTTGGCAATTTAGTGATGAAATTCATGGTAATGTTTTCCCATTTCCATTCCGGGATTTCGGGTTGTTGAAGTAGACCTGATGGTTTCTGATGCTTAGCTTTGACCTTAGAATACGTCAAACATTCTCCTACATATTTAGCAACATCGGCTTTCATACCCGGCCACCAAAAATGTTTCTTGAGATCCTTGTACATCTTCCCCATTCCAGGATGTATTGAGTATCTGGTTTTATGAGCTTCTCTAAGTACCATTTCTCTCATATCTCCAAATTTTGGTACCCAAATTCTTTCGGCCCTATACCGGGTTCCGTCTTCCCGAATATTAAGATGCTTCTCCGATCCTTTGGGTATTTCATCCTTTAAATTTCTTTCTTTTAAAACTCCTTGTTGCGCCTCCTTTATTTGAGTAGTAAGGTTTTTGTGAATCATTGTATTCATAGCTTTTACTCGAATGGATTCTTTGTCCTTTCTGCTCAAGGCATCGGCTACCACATTTGCCTTCCCCGGGTGGTAACAAATCTCAAAGTCGTAATCATTCAACAATTCAATCCACCTGTGCTGCCTCATGTGCAGTTGTTTCTGATTAAATATGTGTTGAAGACTTTTGTGGTCGTTATATATAATACTTTTGACCCCATATAAGTAGTGCCTCCAAGTCTTTAATTCAAAAACAACTGCGCCTAATTCCAAATCATGCGTCATATAATTCTGCTCGTGAATCTTCAACTGTCTAGACGCATAAGCAATTACCTTCATTCATTGCATTAATACACAACCGAGACCTTGCTTTCAGGTGTCACAATATATCACAAAATCATCATTCCCTTCAGGTAATGACAATATAGGTGTCGTAGTTAACTTTTTCTTCAACAATTGAAACGCTTTCTCCTGCTCATCCTTCCATTCAAATTTCTTCCCTTTGTGCGTTAATGCAGTCAAGGGTTTTGCTATTTTGGAAAAATCTTGGATGAATCTTCTGTAGTAACCAGCCAATCCTAAAAATTGAAGTACATGCTTCGGAGTTTTAGGGGTTTCCCACTTTTTAAAGGTTTCAATCTTTGCCGGATCCACCTGAATACCTTCTTTGTTCACTATGTGATCGAGGAATTGAACTTCTTCCAACTAAAATGCACACTTTGAAAATTTAGCGTACAGTTTTTCTTTCCTCAACAACTCTAGCACTTTTCTTAAATGTTCTTCGTGCTCTTGATAATTCTTTTAGTAAATAAGTATGTCATCGATGAAAACAATGAAAAACTTGTCAAGGTATGGTCCACACACTCGGTTCATGAGGTCCATGAACACAGCTGGTGCGTTAGTCAACCCAAACGGCATAATCATAAACTCGTAATGACCGTAATGCGTTCTGAAAGCAGCCATTGGAATATCATCCTCCTTCACCCGCATTTGATGATACCCAGAACGTAAATCAATCTTCGAATAAACTGACGAGCCTTGTAGTTGATCAAATAAGTCATTAATTCTCGGTAGTGGATAATAGTTCTTAATGGTAAGTTTGTTCAACTCTCGGTAGTCGATACAAAACCTGAATGTACCATCATTCTTTTGGACAAAAAAAACAGGAGCTCCCCATGGTGATGTACTTGGTCGTATAAAACCACGCTCTAAAAGTTCTTGTAGTTGGTTTTAGAGTTCCTTCATTTCACTGGGTTCGAGTCTGTATGGAGTACGAGCTATTGGTGTAGCTCCTGGTACAAGGTCTATTTGAAATTCAACCAATCGATGTGGGGGTAATCCCGGTAATTCTTTCGGAAATACATCGAAAAATACTTTTGCGACAAGAACATCACTGATGTTCTTTTCTTCAGGTTTAACTTCCTCGGTGTGTGCTAGAATGACGTAACAACCTTTTCTTATTAGTTTTTGTGCCTTCAAATTACTAATAAGATTTAACTTCGCATTGCTCTTTTCTCCGTATACCGTTAAGGGTTTTCCTTTTTCTAGTACAATGCGAATTGCATTTTTGTAACATACGATCTCTGCTCTCACCTTTTTCAACCAGTGCATGCCAATTATCACATCAAAACTTCCTAACTCTACTGGTATCAAATCAATCTTAAATGTTTCACTAACCAGCTTAATTTCTCGATTCCGACATATATTATCTGCTGTAATTAATTTACCGTTTGCTAATTCGAGTAAAAATTTATTATCCAAAGGCGTCAGTGGATAACTTAATTTAGCACAAAAATCTCTACTCATATAGGTTCTATCCGCACCCGAATCAAATAAAACATAAGCAGATGTATTGTCAATAAGAAAAGTACCCGTAACAAGCTCCGGGTCTTTCTGCGCTTCTGCCGCATTAATATTGAAAACTCTTCCACGGCCTTGCCCATTAGTATTTCCTTGGTTTGGGCAATTTCTAATAATGTGGCCCGGTTTTCCACATTTATAGCAAACTATGTCGGCATTATTTGTTCCGACCTTATTTGTTTCTTTATTTTTGTTGTTCTTTGGTCCGTAAACCTCACATTTTACCGCGCCATGACCACTTCTCTTACATTTGGTGCAAACTGTTGTGCAAAACGCATTCGGATGGTACTCTGTACACCTGTAGCATGGTTGTTTCTGTTGTTTGTTGTTATTAAGGTTGTTGTAGGAATTTTTATTGTTGTTAAAACGGTTGTTGTAGTTGTTGTTGTTGTTGGGACTTTTGTTGTAGTTATTGTTAGGATTACGGTTATTATTGCGATTGTTGTTGCGGTTGTGGTTGTAATTATTATTGTTGTTGTACTGGTGACTCCTGTCACTGTTTTCCTCCCACTTTCTCTTGAGTTGTTTCGTGTTGGCTTCTTCGGCTGCATGTTCTTTAATTCTCCCCTCAATCTGATTTATGAGTTTATGAGCCATTCGACTTGCCTTCTGTATGGAAGCGGGCTCGTGTGAACTCACATCTTCTTGAATCCTTACTGGTAACCCTTTTACAAACGCGTCGATCTTATCTTCTTCATCTTCAAACGCTCTCGGACACAATAGGCATAGCTCTGTAAATCGTCGTTCATATGTGGTAATGTCGAATCCTTTTGTTCGTAACTCTCTAAGTTCTACCTTGAGCTTATTGACTTCGTTTCTAGAACGGTACTGCTCGTTCATCAATTTCTTGAATGCCGACCACGGTAGTGCGTAAGCAGCATTTTGTCCTACCTGTTCAAGATAGGTGTTCCACCACGTTAACGCGGTACCGGTGAAGGTATGCGTAGCATACTTAACTTTGTCCTCTTCAGTACACTTACTTATGGCAAACACCGATTCGACCTTCTCGGTCCACCGTTTCAATCCAATTGGACCCTCGGTTCCATCAAATTCCAAAGGTTTACAGGCAGTGAATTCTTTGTAGGAATATCCTACACGATTTCTTGTGGAATTTGTTCCACTGCTAGAACCAGAGTTATTGTTGTTATTTTGCATTGCGGCCTGCACTGCGGCTATGTTCGCAGCAAGAAAAACACGAAAGTCTTCCTCACTTATGTTCAAGTTCTGACGAGTTGTCGGTGCCATTTCCTTCAAAAATAGCCAAAAGAATTGAGTTAATCATATGGAATTTAAGAGTAGTCAATAGTATTTCGTAGCATAATATGAACTTATTTATAAAAGCTTTTTCTTCATATTAGCATTTTATAGTTTTAATTCGGGTAGTACCTACCCATTAAGTTCATACTTAGTAGCTATTATACAATTCAACCACTACGATTCTATATGAAAAACTTATTACAATAATATTGTTCAAACTTTTATACAATATTTTACAAACATACAATACCACTATTATACATATAGGATGAAATATAACAAATAATAACTTGTTACCCGGCAGCTATAAAGGCAATTCTAGTTAATACGCAAGCCGTTCAGCAAAAGAAATAAAGACACGTAATTCATAAGTCCAGAAACAAGTCATACATTCTGGTTGTACTAATATTATTTCCCATCCTTGGTTATGTAGTAGATAACCATTATGACCATTAGCTAGGCAGCATGTTGTAACATCATCAAAAGGATGAGGGTTTCGTAATGCCCAACTGCCCCGTAATAATCTAAAAACCTTGTTTCTCACCTCAACTACCGAGTCCGTCACTTGTGGGAATGTTTTATTTAAAGTTGCAATCCAATGTTCTTTTTCTCAATTTGATGAGAAGCGAACATTATTAACCCGTAAGCATAACATGCTTCTTTATGTTGCATGTTAGAAGCTCTTTCTAAAGAACGGAGTCCTATGCTGGGATATGTTGAGTCAAAATAGGTTCTTAACCCATAGCATAAAATTGCATTTGGGTTCCTCGCATTTAACGCTTTAAAGAAAACACGGCGTAACTTACGGTCTCCTCAATGTGATATACCCCACATATTAAAGGAAAGCCTTTTATAAACTAAGACATTTCTGGAAAGTCTTTCAAATGTTTGACAAGTTAATTTCACCATAACTAAATGTGCTGGTGATTTTTGACCGACTCTAGACAAGATTTCCTCAATCATATCCTCTGGTAGGTCTTCTAAAATATTCGGTTGTCTACCCTTAACGTCCATTTTGTGTTTTTATACTATAAAATAGACAAGGATTAGATTCGTAAAAGATAATTAACAAACAATACAAGCAATTTTTACATAGAACATAAAAGTACAAGCACACTACGATACATATAATACATAACATGATTACAACCCTCTAATCTGAATCACTGGTTTCTTCTTCTTCGAACTTGGTTCGTTTTCCTAATTTTCTAGGGATATATGGTGTTCCTCTAATACGAGCCGTCATTTTCCACAATGGTTTAGAAAAACTTGGTGGTTTAGAGGTTCCCGGGTTATTGTTAAAATCTAAGAAATACGGGCGTTTATGATATATGTTGACATATGTTTATGTAATAGTTTAGTGGCGCACGGTTTTATTCCTATTATGTTATGTATTTACGGTTTTCACCATGGTAACAATGTATATTTTGTAACTTAGGAGGTTGTCATATATAAACAACCTCCTCACTCTTTATTGAACTAGTTATCCATTTTGCACGTCATTCTCCTTATCACTTTCTCTCTTGTATTCTTGATAACTAATACTTCCAACCCATTAAACATCTCATAAACCGATCAATCTAGGCTTCATTAGGGACTAACAATTGGTATCAGAGCGGGACTTGCTATCTTGCTTGTAGATCCAAGGATTGAAGCTTCTAGGTTGGTGTTTTGGTGTGTTTAGTGTTCTTCGGTTGAGGTATCACGATTTTGTCTCATTTAGTCACGAATTTGCATGTTGTATGTTAAGTATATCTATCTTTATGTTTGAAAACTGCTCTAAATACTTATTCATGCACTAAAATCCGTATGCTCTATCTCAAATTAACATATTCTTAAAAAATATTATTTTTTTATGCTCGAAAAAATTACTCAGAACCTAATCTATACCATGCTTTTAGTGTGATAAAATATGTTTAACATGTTTCTGTCTTATGAAAATGACTTGTATGATGAAATGGTATGAATTCTGTGTAATTTTCTGGTAGATTTGTGCTTAGCTCATGTACTTTGTTCATTGTTCATGTTCATATATTCATGTTTCTGCTGCCATGTTTGAAATATAATGATTTTACTTTATTTCATGGTTTAATCGAAAAGTTTATGTAATCTATCACTTCATTCATGCTAAGGTGAATTAAAGGCTCTAAAGTTACATGATTTATTGCTAATTTGTCCTTAAACTCTGCGAAATCTGCTTAAAATTCTTAGAAATTGCTTAAGTTTTTCCCAGGTGAGGTGCTTGAAAACCCCTTCTGGGTTTGAAACTGCTCGAAAACCTCTCAGGGTAGCTTCACTACAGTGAAACCCTAAGGTTATTGCTCGAAAAAACTGTTATTTTTCACACGTGTTTAGTTGGTTTTGGCTCCAAACTTTGGACTTGTGGTTAATACCCACCGAAATCTGCTTTACCCGATAGTTTTTTTGATATGAAAAGGACTTGTCCTTGACATATTACCTTGATTTATGTCATAAAGGACAAAGGACTTGTCCTTATGTGCATCAACTTGTACTTGTGTGCAAGTGTTCATGTGCATTGTTTTTCTCTTTCTTAAAAGTCAAACAATTTGAACTTAAACAAACTGAATTAATTGTTTTTCCAGTCAAAGTGCTCGAAAAATTGTGA
The DNA here is from genome assembly GCF_046630445.1 of Rutidosis leptorrhynchoides. Taxonomy (NCBI): domain Eukaryota; kingdom Viridiplantae; phylum Streptophyta; class Magnoliopsida; order Asterales; family Asteraceae; genus Rutidosis; species Rutidosis leptorrhynchoides. Next base: position 196,953,053 of record NC_092334.1, read on the forward strand.
AAAAGGGTGATCTTTGCTCGAGAACAGTGTGTAATTTGATTATTTGCTCGAAAAGTTGTGTTCAAAATTTAAAAGATTGACTGAAAACAGTAATTTTTACTGCCCAAAAAACTTGCACGAAAATCTCTTGTTGCTCGAAAATCTTAAAGTTTTTGTCATTTTGTGCTCGAAAACTTAGTGTCCAGATAACCTGGTTTTGCTCGAAAACCATCCTGTTTTGAGGGCTTGGTTTTGCTTAAAACCCTAGTTATCTGCTCGAAAACTATAGGTGCTCGAATACCTTAGCTGCTCGAATACTGTGCCTGACCGAAAACTTTACTAGTGCTCTATTTTCTTGCCTGCTCGAAAACCTAGGATTTTGGTCACAGAACTGTCCTACTCAAATTCCACTCTTTTGCACCACTCAGTTCACACTACTAAGTTAAGATGGCTACTGCAAACCGTGATGCTTTGGTCGTGGGCTCGGATACCCATCCTCCCATGCTGTTCGAGGGACTGTTCGAAGAATGGAAAAGAAGGTTCGACAACTTCATAGATGGAAAAGGTGAACAAACCAAATACCTTTGGGAATCATTTCTCAATGGACCTATGATCTCACTTCACCCTGACACCGGTGAGGTTCTAAAACCCTATGAACTTCAAGGTGAAGAAGCTAAGAGAGCTCAAGCCGATATCGATTCCAGGTCCATTATCATGCAAGCCCTTCCTCATGACATGTACAAATCCGTCAGCTCTCTGAAATCCGGAAAAGAACTTCTAGATGAAATCACCCGTCAACAGGAAGGATACAGTCAATCCGATCAGCCAAAACTCAACATAGCTCTCGCAATGTATGAGTACTACTTTCAGAAACCCGATGAACCTCTAAAGTACTGCTACAGACGTTTCTGTGAAGTCATTAATGAGCTAAAGAAGGTTGGAGTGAAAAAGGAAAATCAAGAGCTGAACATGAAATTTCTGAAGAAACTAAATGCCACCTGGACACCATTTGGAAACAACTTCTGTGCCTCCAAAAACACCAAGAAGTACTACATCCATGAAGTTGTAGGGAAACTAATGAATCGTCAACCTGATGTTCTAGCCGCTCAAAACCCTAAATCCAATCTCACTGAAACCAGTGATCCAATGGCTTTGTTTGTTAACAAAAGCTCCACCAAAACCCCTTCCAACCGCTCCAACTCACTCAAAGCAAAACAAACCATTTCCTCTGATGAGGACACATACTCTGATGTTGATGAAGAACATCGAGATCTCGTCAAGGCTGCCGCAATGTTCAGCAAGCAACTGAATCTCAGGAGATCATCTGGAAGCTTTAGAAAAAACAACAACAATCGAACCTCATCCATCGCTTCTTACTACAAAAAACCCGAAACATCTACCACTCAATACCGGGCCCCTGACAGCAAGGACCCCGATAATGTTTGTTTCAACTATGGTAAAACATGTCACTTTGCACGAGAATGCAGACTACCCAAACGAAAGGATGCCGAGTACTACAAGAAAAAGATGTTGCTCGCCCAAGATGCCGAAAAGGGGAAGGTCCTCAAAGCCTCAGATGATGTTTGGCTAAACTGGTCAGACAGTGAACAGGAGCCCGAACGTGGTAATGTAGTGAAACTCACCAACATGAACCATGTTCCTGACAGTGTTTCTTCCGATGATGAGGAAGAGGTACAACTTTACACCGACATAATTCATGAATATTATAACTCTGTAAATAATAGTTCTGAATGTGTTTCTGATGTATTGCAAGCAACCTCTAAGAGACCCAATGACCCTTCTATCCAAATTAATGTGCCCATTAAAGATGAACCTGCTTCCCATAATCATGATAAAATGCTCCCTGAATTGCCTGATATGTATGTTGACAGCTTTGCTAAAATGAGTAAGGACCTTAGATCACTTGCTAGTCAAGTTAGTGGACTACAAAATGAGATCCATAGGTTAAAAGCTGAATTGAAAATCAAAGTGTCAAACAATGCATACCTAACACTTCAAAAGGATCTAGCTGATAAAGTAACAAAATTGAAGGAGCTAGAATCTAGTGTGAGACTGTTACGAATAGAAAGGACAGACTTTAGGTTAAGAAATGAAGTTCTTAGTGAGAAAGTAGACAATGCTGAGAAAGAAATTAAGAAACTCACTGTTTCTAAGAAAACTCTCCTAGATACCTTAGAAGAAAAGATAAGAGAACCCCTCTTCGATCTTGCTAAGAAAACCTCTGAATGTTCTAAACTTACTGCACATAATCTAGAGCTTCCAACTCGTCTAGGATAATTTGAAGAAAAGCTCTACAGGACCGAACAGTCTAAGGTTGTTTTAGCAGGACACATCTCGAATCAAACCCTTTTCATGAATCGACCAAAGGACTCCTTCCGTGAAAACAAAGACCTAGGCTTTGAAAATCCTCTCACCTTGTCCAAAATGGCTAAAGCTGAGCCCTGTCTGTATGATAGTAGATACTTGATGATTGGCCTACCTGCACGACTCACATTTGCATCCAACAGTGAGGTTGAGGAAGCATTGGCTAAAAGATCAACTAAAATGAAACGAGAACTTGCTCTAATATATGATAAAATCAACGCTCTTTATCTGAAAAAGAAGAACTCATTTTCATATGAAAACTTACCTGATTTGTTTAATGAAAGTGAGAATTCGGAAGGTCAAAAACGTGTTGTCTATTTACCAACTCTAGTATTAGCAAAATACATCATCAGTTTAGAAAAGGAACTCTTCAAAAATAAAATAAATTCTTTTGACAATGAACGAAAATTTCTGATGATCATAAAAGCCATGCAACACCAAATCTCACTACATGTGACCACAAATGATCAACTTTCTCATGATGTGAATGAACTTCAAAAACAGATTGCCAGTCAAGCGACTACTTTCTGTGAAATGATTTCAAAGTCCAAAGCCCCTCAGGAACCGTCACCCTACCACCTTATCAAACCAACAAATGTTCTTGCTGATTCTCTCAGGAAAGAAATCGTTGACCTAAAACCTGAACTAAAAGGATATAAGAAACTTGTTGCCCTTATTGAAAAGGACAACATCGATTTACAAGTAAAAGTTTTAATGAATAGTGATTTTGAAAAAGCCGAAAAGAATTTTGGTCTAACATTGTCACAAAACTATTCTCAACAAAAGGATTCAAATTCAACGAAAGAGAAATTTGTACCATGGGTACCCACCTATTCTCAACGAGTTCTCTCCCCACGTCACCAAGGCTTTCCTTACACTACTGTAGTGAACTCAAGGAAACCTGTCATTCCAGCTGTCACCATCCTAAAAAACCCTATTCGTGGCTCTCGTTTGGAGATGATTGTCACTAAAAGGGGTGCTGATCCCAAACCACCACATTCCGCAACCTTGATAGGAAGGTGAAACAACCCTGTTCGAAGAATAATCCAAGAACATGGTGTGTAGGATCACTCGGCAAGAAAAGCCCACAATCACCCTGCACCGTCTATTCTAGACAAGAGGGGTGGTTCAAGCAGCCATCACGTCCACCAAAATATCAACCACTCTAACTCCTTCCAGAGCAACAGTGGTAAATCATTAAAACACAACCCCAAATCCATCAAACATCCGCAACTACCAAATCTCAACCATGCTGCAAATCAGATATCTGATGGATTAACCAAGACTCAAAAGCGAAACCGTCACAAAAGAGCACAAAGGGCTAGACATTCATTACTTAAAGACATGAATCATTTTCAAACTAGGTCTAAATTTGGTGTTTTTAATTTCACAGGACCTAAACCAAAACAAAGCATTTTGAAAGCATGGAAACCCAAGACTGAAACAGTCCAAGCATCCTCAAGTCTTGCTTCTCAGTCCGGGTCATTAATGTGTAATAGATGTAAAAGACGTCTGTATTTTGGTCTTCAAAACCATGATTCGTGAGTTGTAATGAATGTTCAGACCTTGTTGAATGTTTCATCTAATGAAACTAATGCTCAAAATTCTCTGAATGTATCTGCTTACTAGGAACCCGAGATAACTGGGGTCCCTAAAACTTGTGCTTAACTCTGTTTTGCAAGTTATCCCAGCATGTGTTTGGTATCTGGATTCTGGTTGTTCCAGACACATGACTGGTGATAAATCAATGTTGATAAACTATGTCAACAAGTTCCTAGGTACTGTTCGCTTTGAAATGACGAAATTGCAACAATGGAGGGGTATGGAGATTATGTCTTTAACGGTGTGACCATCAAACGTGTGTCCTATGTTCGTGGACTTGGGTGCTGTCTCTTCAGTGTCATCCAATTCTGTGACAGTGATCTTCGCGTGATCTTTGAAAGATCTATGTGCTGTGTTCAAACCATGGAGGGAGACAACCTACTTGAAGGAAAACGTGAATCCACTCTTTACTCTCTTGCCATGAAAAACATGTCTTCAAGCTTACAACCACTCTGCCTGGTTTCCAAAGCTTCCTCTGAAACCTCATGGTTGTGGCATCACCGGATGTCACATCTTCACTCTCAGAACCTCAACAAACTTGTCTCCAACAACCTTGTTGACGGTGTTCCACTCATCTCATTCGATACTTCATACGTTTGCCCTTCATGTGCTATGGGAAAGAGTCATAAATCCTCCCACAAATTAAAAACCGTATTCAACACCTCCAGTCCTCTTCATATGCTTCACATGGACCTTTGTGGACCAATGCGTGTTTCCAGTCTTGGTGGAAGAAAGTACATCCTGGTGATAGTTGATGACTATTCACGATACACGTGGGTCAGATTTCTGAAAAGTAAGTCTGAAACTCCGAAAATAATCATTTATTTTCTGAAAAGAATCCAATTATCCACCAATATGCTTGTACGTACTCTCAGAACTGATAACGGCACAGAATTTCAAAACTCTGTTCTTAACTCTTATCTAGATCATGCCGGTATCACCCATCAAAACTCTGCCGCTCGTACTCCAAAACAAAATGGAGTTGTTGAAAGACATAATCGCACCCTTGTTGAAGCAGCAAGAACAATGCTTTTTTATTCCAAGCTACCCCCGTCCCTCTGGGCTGAAGCTGTTAACACTGTGTGCTTCACCCAAAATCGGTCCATTATTAATCGTCAGTTCAACAAAACTCCATACGAACTTCATTTTAAACGTCGACCCAACGTGAAGTACTTTCACATATTCGGGTGCGTGTGCTATGTTCTAAACGATGAGGACAACCTTGGAAAGTTTGATGTTCACGGCGATGAAGAAATATTTATTGGCTACTCTCAAGATCGTGTGGCATATCGTGTTTATAATCGTCGAACTCAAATCATTAAAGAAAGCACCAATGTCAAGTTTGATGAGATGTCTGGAATGGTTCTTGGTCATAACGGCTCTCGCCCTGGACTCAACTCTGATCCTCACTTCCGACATGTCCCACTGGCCACCTCTGATGATCTAGAGGTGTTGTTTGAACCCATCATCCCTCCAATGTTGTCAAACCCCACGGTACCCTCTGAGCCGGCTCTCCCCGAATCAATGATAATCAGTTCCTCTACTCTAGCGGTCGTGGGCGAATCACCATCTAACGAAAGGAATGCCTCCGAATTTCTTCTTCTAGATGACCTTGACACTGGAGTGTCTTCCTCAAACAACACTCCCATTTTCAACTCTCATCCTCTAGCAGCTGAATCATCTCCTCTCGAATCTTGTGAAGATACTCTTTCAAGTGAAATAGATACTAGGTCGCTAGACACTGCAACCCCTCCCATACTTTCCACCGAACAAAATGCATATACCCTTGTTCCTCTATGGGAATAAAATGCCACCTACCCCACTGACAACACTGAACATTCTGGATCCTCATCTTCCTCTCTTAATGATGAATCTACTACACCTCTTCCACATTCCATGAAATGGACTGCGGATCATCCAATTCATCAAATCATTGGTGATCTAGATGCTCCCATCCGCACTCGCAAGGCTTCCAACAATGAATGCCTCTTCGCTGCCTTTCTGAGCACGATCGAACCTAAAATTTCCTTTGAGGCCCTCTAAGATCCCGACTGGTCTATAGCCATGCAAGAAGAAATTCATCAATTTGATCTGCTTGAAGTATGGGAATTAATTCCTCGTCCATCTAGAAAAACCATTATTGATACCAAGTGGATCTTCAAGAATAAGAAGGAACCTCATGGCATCATCATTCGTAACAAAGCACTTCTTGTAGCAAAAGGATACAGACAACAAGAAGGAATTGAATAGGACAAAACATTTGCTCCTTTGGCTCGATTAGAAGCCATCCATCTATTTCTCTCATATGCTGCTCACAAGCGATTCACCATTTATCAAATGGACGTAAAAGCTGCCTTTCTGAATGGCATTCTTCAAGAAGAGGTCTATGTCAGTCAACCTGAAGGTTTCGTAAACTCCAAACGCCCCAACCACGTGTATCTCCTTTCCAAGGCTCTTTATGGTCTAAAACAGGCACCCAGGGCGTGGTATGAAACCCTAACTGCTTTTCTTCTCAAGAAGGGCTTCTCACGTGGAACCATTGACACGACTCTAGTCATCAGAAAACAGAAAGAACACATCTTGTTAATTCAAGTCTATGTTGATGCCATCATCTTCGGTTCCACTTCCCCCGCTCTCTGCTATGAGTTTTCTGAACTCATGAAGAACAAGTTTGAAATGAGCATGCTCGAAGAACTTCACTTCTTTCTAGGATTAGAAGTTAAACAACTTCCAAAGGGGATTTTCATCGGTCAATCAAAATAAATTTCTGACATGTTCAAAAGTTTAACTTTCCTAAGATAAAAATCAGCCCCACTCCAATGTCAATCAACATATCATTACATGCTGATCTGGATGGTCAATCTTTCGATCAAACACTCTATAGGAGCCTCATTGGCTCCCTGATGTATCTCACTGCTAGTAGACCCGACATCATGTTTGCTGTATGTATGTGTGCCCGTTTTCAGGCCAACCCTAGGTATTCTCACTACAAGGCTGTAATGAGAATCTTTAGTTATCTCAAAGGTACGCCCAATCTCGGACTCTGGTATCCCTTCGGGACTGGCTTAAACCTTATAGCGTTCACGGATGCTGATCATGGTGGTGACCAAGTAAACCGGAAAAGCACCTCTAGTGGTCTCCAATTCCTAGGTCACAAGTTAGTTAGCTGGTTCTCTCGCAAGCAAAACTGTATCTCTCTTTCCACTGCTGAATCTGAGTACATTGCAGCTGCAAGCTGTTGCTTCCAAGTACTGTAGATGCAGTCCCAACTACTTGACTATGGATTCAGATTCCATAAAATCTCGATCTACTGCGACTCTCAGAGTGCCATTACTCTCTCTAACAATCCTGTCCACCACTCTCGAACCAAACACATTGACATTCGCTATCACTTTATTAAAGATCATGTTGAGAAAGGGAATGTTGAATTGTATTTTGCATCTACCAAAAGTCAACTTGCTGACTTACTGACCAAGGCACTAGATGAACCCACATTTAAAAATCTGGTTTGTAAAATTGGCATGGTTGATTTCCTTTCCATTTAGGAACCTGGCAAGTGCCTAGGGGGAGTGATGCACTTGCCTAGGGGAGTATTGGGCTTTTCAAAATCTGATGCATCATATTTTTGGCATCGGGGGAAACATCATCTTCTTCTACTGTGTAGTCAACCCCTTCGATCATTCCTTCAGGCATGTCAGAGTCATCAACAATTTCTTTTCCTTTTCTGGAAGAGCCAGGTAGAGTTTGTGTTTGACTGATAGATTGAATGATATGCACAGTGGATCTCACATAAATTACAATGTGAGACCCTGTTTCATAAGTTGATTTTCAAAATCTAAAATGACTTTTACACAAATAACAATGTAAAATTCGCACTTTCAAAACTAGCTCTCCTGAAACCGGCAACTGTCTTGGGGGAGTTAACATCAAAATGTCAACAAATGATGGAGGATGAGTCTCTGTGATTGCCTCAAGAGGATGTGTCTAAATGACTGCCTCAAAATCTCAGTCACCAAATGACGGAGGATGAGTCTCTGTGACTACCTCAAGAGGATGTGTCTAAATGACTGCCTTTAAACCACAGTCAACAAATGACGGAGGATGAGTCTCTGTGACTGCCTCAAGAGGATGTGTCTAAATGACTGCCTCAAATTCATAGTCAACAAATGACGAAGGATGTGTCCTTGTGACTGCCTTAAGAGGATGTGTCTATCTGACTGCCTCATGGTTCCTAGTCTCAATAACTGTTAAAACCTGAGAAAATTAAATTTTTAAAAATAATTAAAGTTTAAACGATAACTTGATTATTTCACAGAATTTCTTAAAATTCTTAAAGGTTATCATGGTGTACCAAAATTCCTTAAAATCCAAATCTACTTAATGTTTTCGAGCAAAATTCTAAGACTGAAGGTTTTCGAGCAACTGTGCATAAAGTGTAAATTCTCATACAATTCATCTTAACTTATGGATTCTCGAGCAAAAAAATTAATTTTTCAGTCATCGTGTGTCTATATAAGGTTGAAAGCTCACCTTTTAAACCCATCACTTTCAAATCTCACTTTAGAAAAACAACTTTATTCAGGCCCACGTGCTTTCAGTAACACCCTGTTCATCTCCACTGTTCATCATCTTCTCACTTAACCTAAATCGGTATTTTCACTTTAAATTCATGTGTTTATGGTTAAAATTGCTGTTTTATAGAAGCTTTACAGTCTCTATAATCATTTAAATACTTAAAATTGCCATGATTTGCATGCTTATTTGATGAATATCTATTGTGTGTGTACAGGGGTGTCGAACCCTAAGAACCTAAGTTGATTAATGGAACCCATAAAACGAATCTGTTATGATAAATTGACTTAGGGTTCTTTAATGTGATAAGTAGAACATGATCTATTCCTTTAATCCATTGATTAGGTGCTTGTTGCAACTTCGACTTCGAATAGGGGTTATTTTAGGGTTCACGACTAAATCTGAGAATTTCTGATGTTTTGTCATAATTCATGCTGTTAAACAGGTTAGGTTTACCATAGATTTCGTTCATTAAAACTTACTTTGGCCAAATTTTTTGTTTTTTCTGCTAAATGATGATCACGTATTCAAACAGACAGGGTGCTCGAAAATCTCCTGATTTCAAGCGCTTGAAAAAGTTGCTCGAAAAAGTTTTGACTGAAAACCTTTTTGTGCTCGAAAAATTAGCTGTATGAAAAACTCTCTTGTGCCTGAAAAATGAACTTGGATAAAAATTTTGTGCTCGAAAAGGTCTGTCTGAAAAACTTTATTCTGCTCGAAAATGTTGTCTGTCCGAAAACCTTAGTTGCTCGAGAAAGTTTTGTGTGAAATTCTTCTGACTGAAATTCTCTGTTGTATGAAAAGCTCAAAATATATGCTTGCACGAAAACCTTCATGCTCTAAAACCTTTTCTTGCTCAAAATTGACAAATGCTTCAAATGAACTTTGTTAAGTGTTAAGTGTTGGTACTGTTCAAAATTGTTAAGTGTTGGTACTGTTTCAAATGAACTTTGTTAACTCTTAGACTTGAAACAATTAATGCTTTGACACCATTTTCACAAAAACACCAAATGAACTGTCTTTTCACTAACCATGCTCATGATGCAATGACGATGTCGAACAATGCTTTTTTCGATGAAGATGTCCCCACCCCATGTGATTACTGGATCCCCATATTACTAAACCACCCAATGCGCAATGTATTCACTAAGTACGACCATGCTACTGAGCGGCAGCTTCACTTGATGCGAGACACCATGACTTACCATCCATCCATTGATGACAACCCTGACTCCTTTTCTTTCCTTGTCACTCGAAACCCTGATCGGAGAGTCTCATTCACTCTAACTGACATGAGAAGATTCTTAGGCATCCCTACAAGAGCTGAATATGATGCATTCCCCTCCGAAGATGAGATGTTAGCAGCCGTACAACAACTTGGATATGATGGAGAGGTCATAAAGATAAGATATTTCAAAAAACAACGTATGGCACCACGATGGGCAGTGCTGTATACATTCGTTAATCAATGTTTTAACCCGATGCAGACTGGAACCGACCACATCACCATTTTCTTGTTAAAGATCTTCTATGGGATCAAGTTTCTGCCAACTGCTGATTTTGGCCGAGTTATCTGGGATCGCATGATATAAATACACTCAGCACCGCTCCTATCATACATTCAATTTCAGAGATTCTACGCAAACATTCTCGCAGGCATCGTTGATGATAGCGCCAGAACGCCAGAACCTATCCCTATAGATCAAGTTGAACCATTTGTGGAGCAGGAATATATCAAATATATTCAAAAGAAAATAGGGTCCAAGAACGTTCAAGCTCAACTCATACCTGCTCATTTACTAAATCTCGGACCGCGAGACGATCCAAGAATAATGAGATATTTAAGAGAGATAGGAGCTCCTATGGATCCCCTACCACCCGGGGAACCTGCCCAAGGAGCTGATAGGACACCTGGTGAGGGGTCTAGTAAGCGAGGGTCAAAGAAAAGAAAATTTGAGGGGAAAAGAAATGAGGGTGAAATTAGGTCTAAAAGAAAAGTAGAATCAAAGCAGATAACCTCTGAACAACTTCACAAGGTTCTTCACGATATTGATCGGAGTGATAACGATGGAAATGAGGGCGTGGTTGAAAAATCAATAGAGGATGTGCGGACCGGGAGTGAGATGGGGCAAAAAGAAAACGTTAGCCCCCCCCCCCCCCCCCAAATATTAGGAAGCCACTCAGATGCACAAACATCTGTTTCATATGAGTTAGAATCGGCATCTCTAGATGATATTCGCCAAAAACAATTTGAAAATGTGTCTAGTGCTCGTAAGGATTGTTGCAGTCCTTTACCGAACGTTCAGTGTCTATAGCTCAGACTGCAACAACAAGCGTAGAGCTTAGCAAATCTCCGGATATTGCTTCTCTAAGATCGTTTGGAAGTCCTGTTTCAGCAGGCCTCACTGCTCAGCTCTCTAGCTCAACAGTGGTGACAACTGAGTTTCTTCAAGAATCTCAGGATGCTTTCACTAACTTTTCTTTGCAGGGCTCCATCACATCCTCACCAATAATCTCCATGGCTCTCTCACCACCACGATTAACATCACCACCACCTGATCTCAATGCTTCACCACCACCGTCATCACCTCCAATCATGACATCATCTCCTATCACCCAGACTGTCACTCATCGACCAAATCTCACGTACATACAACGGGAAAACGAATTCCACACTTATCTTTGAAATGTCCCGTTCATATTGATTATAAACGTTCCATATTAATTGATTTCTTTGCGAGGTTTTGACCTCTATATGAGACGTTTTTCAAAGACTGCATTCATTTTTAAAACAACCATAACCTTTATTTTATCGATAAAGGTTTAAAAAGTATTACGTAGATTATCAAATAATGATAATCTAAAATATACCGTTTACACACGACCATTACATAATGGTTTACAATAAGAATATATTACATCAAAAATAAGATTCTTGAATGCAGTTTTAACATAATATCATACAAGCATGGACTTCAAATCTTGTCCTTATTTTAGTATGCAATAGCGGAAGCTCTTAATAATCACCTGAGAATAAACATGCTTAAAACGTCAATAAAAATGTTGGTGAGTTATAGATTTAACCTATATATTATCAAATCATAATAATAGACCACAAGATTTCATATTTCAATATACATCCCATACATAGAGATAAAATTCATTTATATGGTGAACACCTGGTAACCGACATTAACAAGATGCATATAAGAATATCCCCTATCATTCCGAGAAATCCTTCGGACATGATAAAACAACATCGAAGTACTAAAGCATCAGGTACTTTGGATGGGGTTCGTTAGGCCCAATAGATCTATCTTTAGGATTCGCGTCAATTAGTAAATTGGTTTACTAATTCTTAGGTTACCAAGCAAAAGGGGCATATTCAGCTTCGATTATTCACCCATATAATGTAGTTTCAAATACTTGTGTCTATTTCGTAAAACATTTATAAAACTGCATATATTCTCATCCCAAAATATTAGATTTTAAAAGTGGGACTATAACTCACTTTCACAGATTTTTACTTCGTTGGGAAGAAAGACTTGGCCACTGGTCGATTCACGAGCCTATAACAAATATGTACATATATATCAAAGTATGTTCAAAATATATTTACAACATTTTTAATACGTTTTAATGTTTTAAATTTAATACGTCAGCTGTCCTCGTTAGTAACCTACAACTAGTTGTCCACAATTAGATGTACAGAAATAAATCGATATATATTATCTTGAATCAATCCACGACCCAGTGTATACACGTCTCAGGCTAGATCACAACTCAAAGTATATATTTTTGGAATCAACCTCAACCCTGTATAGTTAACTCCAACATTACTGCATATAGAGTGTCTATGGTTGTTCCAAATAATATATATACATGGGTCGATATAATAGGTCAAAACATTTGCATACGTGTCTATAGTATCCCAAGATTACATAATATATTAGAATACATGTATAATAAAATATAAGTTAGCTAGGATAAGATTTGTATAGAATTGTTACAATATTTTCCGTAGCTACAACAATCAAAAAATATACAATCTTGTTTTACCCATAACTTCTTCGTTTTAAATCCGTTTTGAGTGAATTAAATTGCTATGGTTTCATATTGAAAAATATTTTATGAATATAAAAAAATTATTGGTTTATAGTCGGAAATATAAGTTACAAGTTGTTTTTGTAAGAGGTATTCATTTCAGTCGAAAGAACGACGTCTTGATGACCATTTTGAAAAACATACTTCCCTTTTGAGTTTAACCATGATTTTTGGATATAGTTTCATGTTCATAAGAAAAATCATTTTCCCAGAAGAACAACTTTTAAATCAAAGTTTATCATAGTTTTTAATTAACTAACCCAAAACAGCCTGCGGTGTTACTACGACGGCGTATATCCGGTTTTACGGTATTTTTTGTGTTTTCCGATTTTAAATCATTAAGTTAGCATATCATATAGATATAGAACATGTGTTTAGTTGATTTTAAAAGTCAAGTTAGAAGGATTAACTTTTGTTTGCGAACAAGTTTAGAATTAACTAAACTATGTTCTAGTGATTACATGTTCAAATCTTCGAACAAGATAGTTTTATATGTATGAATCGAATGATGTTATGAACATCATTACTACCTCAATTTTAGTAGGAAAACCTACTGGAAGTGACAAGAAATGATCTATCTTCAAAGGATCTTGGATAGCTTGAAAGTTCTTGAAGTAGAATTATGACACAAAAACAAGTTCAAGTAAGATTATCACTCGAATTAAGATAGTTATATTTATAGGAATTGAATCAAAGATTGTATATGAGTATTACCTTGATTTAGAATGATATCTTACTGTAAACAACAAGGATTTCTTGAGGTTGGATGATCACTTTACAAGATTGGAAGTGAGCTAGTAAACTTGGAAGTATTCTTGATTTTATGAAACTAGAACTTGTAGAATTTATGAAGAACACTTAGAACTTGAAGATAGAACTTGAGAGAGATCAATTAGATGAAGAAAATTGAAGAATGAAAGTGTTTGTAGGTGTTTTTGGTCATTGGTATATGGATCAGATATAAAGGATGTGTAATTTTGTTTACATGTAAATAAGTCATGAATGATTACTATTATTTTTGTAATTTTATGAGATATTTCATGCTAGTTGCCAAATGATGGTTCCCAAATGTGTTAGGTGACTCACATGGGCTGCTAAGAGCTGATCATTGGAGTGTATATACCAATATTACATACATCTAAAAGCTGTGTATTGTACGAGTACGAATACGGGTGCATACGAGTAGAATTGTTGATGAAACTGAACGAGGATGTAATTGTAAGAATTTTTTTAAGTAGAAGTATTTTGATAAGTGTCTTGAAGTCTTTCAAAAGTGTATAAATACATATTAAAACACTACATGATAAGTGTCTTGAAGTCTTTCAAAAGTGTATAAATACATATTATATCTAAATAGATGTTAAATTATTACATTATAATGATATTATGATGTATTAATATATCTTAATATGATATATATACAATTAAATATCGTTACAACGATAATCGTTACATATATGCCTCGTTTCGAAATCATTAAGTTAGTAGTCTTATTTTACATATGTAGTTCATTGTTAATGCACTTAATGACATGTTTACTTATCATTTATCATGATTAAACATAGTGTATAAATATCTTAATATGATTCATATGTATTTAGTAAGACGTTGTTATAACGATAATCGTTATATATACCGTTTCGAGTTTCTTAATTCAATAAACTCAATTTTATGCATATAACTCATTGTTAAAATACCTAATGAGATACTTACTTATCATAATATCATGTTAACTATATATATAATCATATGTATGTCATCATATAGTTTTTATAAGTTTTAACGTTCGTGAATCACTGGTCAACTTGGGTGCTCAATTGTCTATATGAAACCTATTTCAATTAATTAAATCTTAACAAGTTTGATTGCTTAACATGTTGGAAACATTTAATCATGTAAATAACAATTTCATTTAATATATATAAACATGGAAAAGTTCGGGTCACTAAAGTACCTACCCGTTAAATAAATTTTGTCCCGAAATTTTAAGCAGTTGGAGGTGTTGACGTATCTTCTGGAAATAAGTGCGGGTATTTATTCTTCATCTGATCTTCTCATTCCCAGGTGAACTCGGGTCCTCTACGAGCATTCCATTGAACCTTAACAATTGGTATCTTGTTTTGCTTAAGTCTTTTAACCTCACGATCCATTATTTCGACAGGTTCCTCGATGAATTGAAGTTTTTTGTTGATTTGGATTTCGTCTAACAGAATAGTGAGATCTTCTTTAGCAAAACATTTCTTCAAATTCAAGACGTGGAAAGTGTTATGTACAGCCGTGATTTATTGAGGTAACTCAAGTCGGTAAGCTACTGGTCCGACACGATCAATAATTTTGAATGGTCCAATATACCTTGGATTTAATTTCCCTCATTTACCAAATCGAACAACGCCTTTCCAAGGTGCAACTTTAAGCATGACCATCTCTCCAATTTCAAATTCTATATCTTTTCTTTTAATGTCAGCGTAGTTCTTTTGTCGACTTTGGGCGGTTTTCAACCGTTGTTGAATTTGGATGATCTTCTCGGTAGTTTCTTGTATTATCTCCAGACCCGTAATCTGTCTATCCCCCACTTCACTCCAACAAATCCGAGACCTGCACTTTCTACCATAAAGTGCTTCAAACGGCGCCATCTCAATGCTTGAATGGTAGCTGTTGTTGTAGGAAAATTCTATTAACGGAAAGTGTCGATCCCCACTATTTCCAAAATCAATAACACATGCTCGTAGCATGTCTTCAAGAGTTTGTATCGTCCTTTCGCTCTACCCATCAGTTTGTTGATGATAAGCAGTACTCATGTCTAGATGAGTTCCTAATGCTTGTTGTAATGTCTGCCAGAATCTTGAAATAAATCTGCCATCCCTGTCAGAGATAATAGAGATTGGTATTCCATGTCTGGAGACGACTTCCTTCAAATACAGATGTGCTAACTTCTCCATCTTGTCATCTTCTCTTATTGGCAGGAAGTGTGCTGATTTGGTGAGACGATCAACTATTACCCAAATAGTATCAAAACCACTTGCAGTCCTTGGCAATTTAGTGATGAAATCCATGGTAATGTTTTCCCATTTCCATTCTGGGATTTCAGGTTGTTGAAGTAGACCTGATGGTTTCTGATGCCCCGCTTTGACCTTAGAACACGTCAAACATTCCCCTACGTATTTAACAACATCGGCTTTCATACCTGGCCACCAAAAATGTTTCTTGAGATCTTTGTACATCTTCCCCGTTCCAAGATGTATTGAGTATCTGGTTTTATGAACTTCTCTAAGTACAATTTCTCTCATATCTCCAAATTTTGGTACCCAAATTCTTTCAGCCCTATACCGGGTTGCATCTTCCCGAATATTAAGATGCTTCTCTGATCCTTTGGGTATTTCATCCTTTAAGTTTCCCTCTTTTAAAACTCCTTGTTGCGCCTCCTTTATTTGAGTAGTAAGGTTAGTGTGAATCATTATATTCATAGATTTTACTCGAATGGGTTCTCTGTCCTTTCTGCTCAAGGCGTCAGCTACCACATTTACCTTCCCCGGGTGGTAACGAATCTCAAAGTCGTAATCATTCAACAATTCAATCCACCTACACTGCCTCATATTCAGTTGTTTCTGATTAAATATGTATTGAAGACTTTTGTGGTCGGTATATATAATACTTTTGACCCCATATAAGTAGTGCCTCCAAGTCTTTAATACAAAAATAACCGCGCCTAATTCCAAATCATGCGTCGTATAATTCTGTTCGTGAATCTTCAATTGTCTAGATGCATAAGCAATTACTTTCGTTCGCTGCATTAATACACAACCGAGACCTTGCTTTGAGGTGTCACAATATATCACAAAATCATCATTCCCTTCAGGTAATGAAAATATAGGCATCGTAGTTAACTTTTTCTTTAACAATTGAAACGCTTTCTCTTGTTCATCTTCTCATTCAAATTTCTTCCCTTTATGCGTTAATGCAGTCAAGGGTTTTGCTATTCTGGAAAAGTCTTGGATGAACCTTCTGTAGTAACCAGCTAGTCCTAAAAACTGGCGTATGTGTTTCGGAGTTTTCGGGGTTTCCCACTTTTCAATAGTTTCAATCTTTCCTGGATCCACCTGAATACCTTCTTTGTTCACTATGTGACCGAGGAATTGAACTTCTTCCAACCAAAATGCACACTTTAAAAACTTAACGTACAGTTTTTCTTTTCTCAGCAACTCTAGCACTTTTCTCAAATGTTCTTCGTGCTCTTGATCATTCTTCGAGTAAATAAGTATGTCATCGATGAAAACAATGAAAAACTTGTCAAGATATGGCCTACACACTCCGTTCATGAGGTCCATGAACACAGCTGGTGCGTTAGTCAATCCAAACGGCATAACCATAAACTCGTAATGACCGTAATGCGTCCTAAAAGCAGTCTTTGGAATATCATCCTCCTTCACCCGCATTTGATGATATCCAGAATGTAAATCGATCTTCGAATAAACAGACGAGCCTTGTAGTTGATCAAATAAGTCGTCAATTCTCGGTAGTGGGTAGCGGTTCTTGATGGTAAGTTTGTTCAACTCTCGGTAGTCGATACACAACCTAAATGTACCATCTTTCTTCTTGACAAACAAAACAGGAGCTCCCCATGGTGATGTGCTTGGTCGAATAAAACCACGCTCTAAAAGTTCCTGTAACTGACTTTGTAATTCTTTCATTTCGCTGGGTGCGAGTCTGTATGGAGCACGAGCTATTGGTGCAGCTCCTGGTACAAGGTCTATTTGAAATTCAATGGATCAATGTGGAGGTAATCCCGGTAATTCTTTCGAAAATACATCAAGAAATTCTTTTGCGACGGGAACATCACTGATGTTCTTTTCTTTAGGTTTAACTTCCTCGATGTGTGCTAGAATCACGTAACAACCTTTTCTTATTAGTTTTTGCGCCTTCAAACTACTAATAAGATTTAATTTTGCGTTGTTCTTTTCTCCGTACACCATTAAAGGTTTTCCTTTTTCACGCATAATGCGAATTGCATTTTTGTAACAAACGACCTCTGCTCTCTCCTTTTTCAACCAGTCCATGCCAATTATTACATCAAAACTCCCTAACTCGACTGCTTTTAAATCAATTTTAAACGTTTCAATCCCCAGTTTAATTTCTCTCTCCCGACATATATTATCTGCTGAAATTAATTTACCATTTGCTAATTCTAGTAAAAAATTACTATCCAAAGGCGTCAATGGGCAACTTAATTTAGCACAAAATTCTCTACTCATATAGCTTCTATCCATACCCGAATCAAATAAAACATAAGCAGATTTATCGTCAATAAGAAACGTACCCGTAACAAGCTCTGGGTCTTCCTGTGCTTCTGCCGCATTAATATTGAAAACACTTCCACGGCCCTGCCCATAAGTATTCCCCTGATTCGGGGAATTTCTAATAATGTGGCCCGGTTTTCCACATTTATAACAAACAGCGTTGGTATTACTTGCTCTGACACTATTCGTTTCAGCATTACTTGTTCCGACATTATTTGTTCCTTTAGTTCTATTAAACTTTGGTCCGTAGACCTCACACTTTGTCGCCCTATGACCATTTCTTTTACACCTGTTGCAAAATGTTGTGCATAACCCCTGATGATTTTCTTCACACCCATGACATGGCTGTTTTTGGTTTTTGTTACCGTTGTTGTTATTGAGGTTATTGTTGGGATTGTTATTGTTGTTGAAACGGTTGTTGTAGTTGTTGTTATTGTTGGGATGTTTGTTGTAGTTATTGTTAGGATTGCGGTTATTGTTGCGATTGTTGTTGCGATTGTTGGAATAGTTGTTGCGATTGTGGTTGTAATTGTTGTTGTTGTTGTACTGGTGACTCTTGTCACCGTTTTCCTCCCACTTCCTCTTGAGTTGTTTCATGTTGGCTTCTTCAGCCGCCTGCTCTTTAATTCTTCCCTCAATCTGATTTATGAGTTTATGAGCCATTCGACTTGCCTTCTGTATAGAAGTGGGCTCGTGTGAACTCACATCTTCTTGAATCCTTACTGGTAACCCTTTTACAAACACGTCGATCTTCTCTTTTTCATCTTCGAATGCTCCCGGACACAATAGGCACAACTCTGTGAATCGTCGTTCATATGTGGTAACGTCGAACCCTTGTGTTCGTAACTCTCGAAGTTCTGCCTTGAGTTTATTGACTTCGTTTCTAGGACGGTACAACTCGTTCATCAATTGCTTGAATGCCGACCACGGTAGTGCGTAAGCAGTATTTTGTCCTACCTGTTCAAGATAGGTGTTCCACCACGTTAACTCAGTACCTATGAAGGTATGCGTAGCGTACTTAACTTTGTCCTCTTCAGTACACTTACTTATGGGAAACACCGATTCGACTTTCTCGGTCCACCGTTTCAATCCAATTGGTCCTTCGGTTCCATCAAATTCCAAAGGTTTGCAGGCAGTGAATTCTTTGTAGGAGCATCCTACACGATTTCTTGCGCCGTTAGTTGCATTGCTAGATTCAGAGTTATTGTTGGTATGTAGCGCAGCCTGTACTGTGGCTATGTTTGCAGCAAGAAAGGTACGAAATTCCTCTTCGCTCATATTCATGGTGTGTCGAGTAGTCGGTGCCATTTCCTTCAAAATAGCCAACTGAATCGAGTTAATCATACAGAATATTAAGAGTAGTCAATAGTATTTTGTAGCATAATATGAACTCATTTATAAAAGCTTTTTCTTCATATTAGCATTTTATAAGTTTAAATTCGGGTACTACCTACCCGTTAAGTTCATACTTAGTAGCTAATATACAATTCAACTACTACAATTCCATATGAAAACTGATTATAATAATATATCACATACAAATATTCTTCAAACTTACAACTTCGCTATATTACATATAACATGAAATATAATACACTATGATACAGGACAGTTTTGAAGATGAATCTAGTTAATACGCAAGTTGTTCAGCAAAGGAAATAAAGACACGTAATTCATAAGTTCAGAAACAAGTCATGCATTCTGATTTTACTAAGACGACTTCCCATCCTTGGTCTTGTGGAAAATAACCGTTATGACCATTGGCTAGGCAGCATGTTGTAATGTCGTCAAAAGGACGAGGGTTTCGTAATGTCTAACAGCCCCGTAATAATCTAAAAACCTTGTTTCTCACCCCAACTACTGAATCCGTCACGTGTGGGAAGGTTTTATTTAAAAGTTGCAATCCGATGTTCTTTTTCTCACTTTGGTAAGAAGCGAACATCACTAACCCGTAAGCATAACATGCTTCTTTATGTTGCATGTTAGAAGCTCTTTTAATTCACGAAATCCTATGTTAGGATATGTTGAGTCAAAATAGGTTCTTAACCCGTAGCGTAAAATTAAATTTGGGTTCCCCGCATTTAATGCTTTAAAGAAAACACGGCGTAACTTACGTTCTCCCCAATGTGATATACCCCACCTATCAAAGGAAAGCCTTTTATAAACTAAGGCATTTCTGGGAAGTCTTTCAAATGTTTGACAAGTTAATTTCGCCATAACTAAATGTGCTGATGAATTCTGACCGACTCTAGACAAGATTTCCTCAATCATATCCTCTAGTTGGTCTTCTAAAATATTCGGTTGTCTACCCTTAACATCCATTTTGTTTTTATACTATAAAATAGACAAGGATTAGATTTTTAAACGGTAATTAACAAACAATACAAGCAATTTTTACATAGAACATAAAAGTACAAGCATACTACAATACATATAATACACAACATGATTACAACCCTCTAATCTAAATCACTGGTTTCTTCTTCTTCGGACTTGGTTCGTTTTCCTAATTTTCTAGGAATATATGGTGTTCCTCTAATACGAGCTGTCGTTTTCCATAATGGTTTAGAAAAACCTAGTGGTTTAGAGGTTCCCGGGACATTGTTACATTTTAGGAAATACGGATGTTGTCGATATATATAAAGTTCATCGGGGTTGGAATCGAGTTTCTCTATTTTTATACCTTTTCTCCTATTATTTTCTTTCGCTTTATTAAATTGGGTCGAGGTAATTTCTATAACATCATCAGAATCCTCATCGGGATCCGATTCATCGGAAAATTGGTAATCATCCCAATATTTTGCTTCCTCGATGGAAACACCATTGACCATTATTAACTTTGGTCCGTTGGTTGAGAATTTTCTTTTATTTAATCGATTTACTATAGGTATCAATATTTCTTCCTCCAGAACCTCTTCTTATTCTGGTTCCTCCTCTTCCGATTCCTCCTCTTCTGATTCCTCTTCTTCCGGTTCCTCCTCTTCCGGTTCCTCCTCTTCCGGTTTATCTTCGGGAATTTGTGAATCTTCCCAAAATATATTCGACTCTTCATTATTATTAGGTGAATCAATGGGATTTGTACTAGAGGTAGACATCTATCACACAATATCAAACACGTTAAGAGATTAATATATCACATAATATTTACATGTTAATAATATATAGTTTCCAACAAAAAAATGTTAAGCAATCGTTTTTAAAGAAAAACATGGTCGAAGTCCGAACTTACTAATGCATCCTAATAAACTCGGTAAGACACACTAATGTAATTTTCTGGTTCTCTAAGACCAACGCTCGGATACCAACTGAAATGTCCCGTTCATATTGATTATAAACGTTCCATATTAATTGATTTCGTCGCGAGGTTTTGACCTCTATATGAGACGTTTTTCAAAGACTGCATTCATTTTTAAAACAACCATAACCTTTATTTTATCGATAAAGGTTTAAAAAGCATTACGTAGATTATCAAATAATGATAATCTAAAATATACCATTTGTACACGACCATTACTTAATGGTTTACAATAAGAATATATTACATCAAAAATAAGTTTCTTGAATGCAGTTTTTACATAATATCATACAAGCATGGACTCCAAATCTTGTCCTTATTTTAGTATACAACAGTGGAAGCTCTTAATAATCACCTGAGAATAAACAAGCTTAAAACGTCAACAAAAATGTTGGTGATTTATAGGTTTAACCTATATATTATCAAATCATAATAATAGACCATAAGATTTCATATTTCAATATACATCCCATACATAGAGATAAAATTCATTCATATGGTGAACACCTGGTAACCGACATTAACAAGATGCATATAAGAATATCCCCTATCATTTCTGGAAATCCTTCGGACATGATAAAACTACATCAAAGTACTAAAGCATCCGGTACTTTGGATGGGGTTCGTTAGGCCCAATAGAGCTATCTTTAGGATTCGCGTCAATTAGTAGATCGATTTACTAATTCTTAGGTTACCAAGCAAAAGGGACATATTTGGCTTCGATCATTCACCCATATAATTTAGTTTCAATTACTTGTGTCTATTTCGTAAAACATTTATAAAACTGTATGTATTCTCATCCCAAAATATTAGATTTTAAAAGTGGAACTATAACTCACTTTCACAGATTTTTACTTCGTCGGGAAGTAAGACCTGGCCACTGATCGATTCACGAACCTATAACAAATATGTACATATATATCAAAGTATGTTCAAAATATATTTACAACATTTTTAATACGTTTTAATGTTTTAAGTTTATTAAGTCAGCTGTCATCGTTAGTAACCTACAACTAGTTGTCCACAATTAGATGTACAGAAATAAATCGATATATATTATCTTGAATCAATCCACGACCCAGTGTATACACGTCTCAGGCTAGATCACAACTCAAAGTATATATATTTTTAGAATCAACCTCAACCCTGTATAGCTAACTCCAACATTACTGCATATAGAGTGTCTATGGTTGTTCCAAATAATATATATACATGGGTCGATATGATATGTCAAAACATTTGCATACGTGTCTATGGTATCGCAAGATTACATAATATATTAGAATACATGTATAATACATTATAAGTTAGCTAGGATAAGATTTGTATAGAATTGTTACAATATTTCCCGTAGCTACAACAATCAAAAAATATCCAATCTTGTTTTATCCATAACTTCTTCGTTTTAAATCCGTTTTAAATCCGTTTTTATGAATATAAATAAAAAATGTATAGGTTTCTAGTCGGAAATATAAGTTACAAGTCGTTTTTGTAAGAGGTAGTCATTTCAGTCGAAAGAACGACGTCTTGATGACCATTTTGAAAAACATACTTCCACTTTGAGTTTAACCATGATTTTTGGATATAGTTTCATGTTCATAAGAAAAATTATTTTCCCAGAAGAACAACTTTTAAATCAAAGTTTTTCATAGTTTTTAATTAACTAACCCAAAACAGCCCGCGGTGTTAATACGACGGCGTATATCTGGTTTTACGGTGTTTTTCGTGTTTTTCAGTTTTAAATCATTAAGTTAGCATATCATATAGATATAGAACATGTGTTTAGTTGATTTTAAAAGTAAAGTTAGAAGGATTAACTTTTGTTTGCGAACAAGTTTAGAATTAACTAAACTATGTTCTAGTGATTACATGTTCAAATCTTCGAATAAGATAGTTTTATATGCTTGAATCGAATGATGTTATGAACATCATTACTACCTCAAGTTTAGTAGGTAAACCTACTGGAAGTGACAAGAAATGATCTAGCTTCAAAGGATCTTGGATAGCTTGAAAGTTCTTGAAGTAGAATCATGACACAAAAACAAGTTCAATTAAGATTATCACTCGAATTATGATAGTTATAGTTATAGGAATTGAATCAAAGTTTGTATATGAGTATTACCTTGATTTAGAATGATATCTTACTGTAAACAACAAGGATTTCTTGAGGTTGGATGATCACTTTACAAGATTGGAAGTGAGCTAGTAAACTTGGAAGTATTCTTGATTTTATGAAACTAGAACTTGTAGAATTTATGAAGAACACTTAGAACTTGAAGATAGAACTTGAGAGAGATCAATTAGATGAAGAAAATTGAAGAATTAAAGTGTTTGTAGGTGTTTTTGGCCGTTGGTATATGGATTAGATATAAAGGATGTGTAATTTTGTTTACATGTAAATAAATCATGAATGATTACTAATATTTTTGTAATTTTATGAGATATTTCATGCTAGTTGCCAAATGATGGTTCCCACATGTGTTAGGTGACTAACATGGGCTACTAAGAGCTGATAATTGAAGTGTATATACCAATATTACATACATCTAAAAGCTGTGTATTGTACGAGTACGAATACGGGTGCATACGAGTAGAATTGTTGATGAAACTGTACGAGGATGTAATTGTAAGCATTTTTGTTAAGTAGAAGTATTTTGATAAGTGTCTTGAAGTCTTTCAAAAGTGTATAAATACATATTAAAACACTACATGTATATACATTTTAACTGAGTCGTTCAGTCATCATTAGTCGTTACATGTAAGTGTTGTTTTCAAACCTTTAGGTTACCGATCATGTTAAATGTTGTTAACCCATTGTTTATTATATCTAAATAGATGTTAACTTATTACATTATCATGATATTATAATGTATTAATAAATCTTAATATGATATATATACAATTAAATGTCGTTACAACGATAATCGTTACATATATGCCTCGTTTCGAAATCATTAAGTTAGTAGTCTTGTTTTACATATGTAGTTCATTGTTAATGCACTTAATGACATGTTTACTTATAATTTATCATGATTAAACATAGTGTATCAATATCTTAATATGATTCATATGTATTTAGTAAGACGTTGTTATAACGATAATCGTTATATATACCGATTCGAGTTTCTTAATTCAATAAACTCAATTTTATGCATATAACTCATTGTTAAAATACCTACTGAGATACTTACTTATCATAATATCATGCTAACTATATATATAATCATATATATATGTCATCATATAGTTTTTACAAGTTTTAACGTTCGTGAATCACCGGTCAACTTGGGTGGTCAATTTTCTATATGAAACCTATTTCAGTTAATCAAGTCTTAACAAGTTTGATTGCTTAACATGTTGGAAACACTTAATCATGTAAATAAAAATTTCATTTAATATATATAAACATGGAAATGTTCGGGTCACTACAATCTTCTCTCAGTTAATCTTTCTGAGGGTGACTACATAAGGAAAGCTATCCTTGGTCTTCTCAATTCTCTTCAGCTCATCCCGAATTATCAACCAGTACTTGAACCAATCCCATGTCATGCTGATCAACCATCTTCCTCCAGGCGACATGATGACCCCGATTCCGGCGGCCAACATGAGGGGGAGAATATCGGAGGAAGATCCACTGTGCATATCATTCAATCTATCAGTCAAACACAAACTCCACCTGGCTCTTCCAGAAAAGGGAAAGAAATTGTTGATGACTCTGACATGCCTGAAGGAATGATCGAAGGGGTTGACTACACAGTAGAAGAAGATGATGTTGCCCCCGATGCCGAAAATGTGATGCATCAGATTTTGAAAAGCCCAATACTCCCCCTAGGCAAGTGCATCACTCCCCCTAAGCACTTGCCAGGTTCCTAAATGGAAAGGAAATCAACCATGCCAATTTTACAAACCAGATTTTTAAATGTGGGTTCATATAGTGCCTTGGTCAGTAAGTCAGCAAGTTGACTTTTGGTGGATACAAAATACAATTCAACATTCCCTTTCTCAACATGATCTTTAATAAAGTGATAGCGAATGTCAATGTGTTTGGTTCGAGAGTGGTGGACAGGATTGCTAGAGATAGCAATGGCACTCTGAGAGTTGCAGTAGATCGGGATTTTGTGGAATCTGAATCCATAGTCAAGTAGTTGGGACTGCATCCACAGTACTTGGGAGAAACAGCTTGCAGCTGCAATGTACTCAGATTCAGCAGTGGAAAGAGAGATACAGTTTTGCTTGCGAGAGGACCAGCTAACTAACTTGTGACCTAGGCGACATGATGACCCTGATTCTGGCGGCCAACATGAGGGGGAGAATATCGGAGGAAGATCCACTGTGCATATCATTCAATCTATTAGAAAACACAAACTCCACCTGGCTCTTCCAGAAAAGGGAAAGAAATTGTTGATGACTCTGACATGCCTGAAGGAATGATCGAAGGGGTTGACTACACAGTAGATGAAGATGATGTTGCCCCCGAAGGACATGACGTGATCACAATCAACTCTGATGATGAAGATGATTTCGATGAAGTTATGTTTGTTGATGTCAAAAAAGAAGTTGAAACCGAAATCGAAATGTCCGAAGCAGTGGTTACCTCAGCCGAAACCTCCCTTGCAATGGTGGTGTACACAAATCCTAACGTCGAACCCATCACCTCTCAGTCTGAATTGATCATATCATCCGCACCACAGCTTACCATCCCAAAATCTGACGAAGAGGAAGAATTCGTCACTAACTTGAAACCCCAACCTACTACAGTCATTGAAGGAGCATTCACTAAAGAAAATTACATAAACTTAGAAACTCCAGACGAGGAAGAGTTGAATGAATTTGATCGATTTGTCACTCAGGAATACACCGGTAAACCTGCACCAAGGTTTCCCAAACCAACCGCTACACCACCTCCTGATCAATCCACGTCATCCGATCCTCAACATGGAGAATTCAACAAACACAGATCACTTCCGATCAAACTTGGTGAACCTCAATCTGAAGAATTATTACAGGGCTGTTGGCTAGAGGAACAAGCTTATAGGATCTTCGTAAGTGAAGATAAACTCAAAAACGTGCCAGTAGCTGAAAGGTTCAAACCAATCGGGTGTTATGATTTTCTCAATGACAAAGAAAAGTTGATTATGTACCGTTACCAAAGGAGGGTTTTTAAGAACTGGGATGAGTTTGAAATGGAAGACCAAAAAGAGAATCCGATCATTGTCATAAACAGTGTGTTCTGCAGATCATTATCTAATAGAGTGTACACTCCATTTTTCAGAGTAATTCGTTCAAACGACAATGAATACACGTTCTCAGAGTATGATCTGATTGAACTCAATCCAGTTGATGTATTGTTTCTATACAATTGGTTGAGAAACAAAATAAGAAAGAATTGGGTTATCGAAACGACAATCGAAAGGGTGAGAAAGTTCATGAAAGATAGAATTAAACTAGCTTCTCAATATGATCTGCAGCTAGGTGTCGAATCTATTCGTAAGAAGATTCTGCTCTCCGCACCAAATTAAACCATCGGTGATCTGGATTTGTCTTCTTTTAGGATTTGCTATTGCTTAGACGCCCCTGAAGAAGGTTTCATATTTCGCAACAAGATCAAAAAGCCAATTTTCATCCGCAAATCCGAGCTGCCAAAATACTCTGACGGGACTCTCAAGCGTGCACTAAAGTTTTTCGACATATGCAAGCGAACAGAAAACATTGGGAACTATCAAAAGCTGATGACAAACGAGATAGAAAATCACATCAATGAACTTCTTGAATTCAGGCTGTACATGAGGCAGTTTGACACTTTACTGGGAATCAACAGAAAGAAAAACTACTTCACAGGCTCACAATATGTTCCAAGGTTTGAATACAAAATCACCAGCCTCAAAGAGTTCATCATTCCCAAACACTATGAAAGGAATTACACACCGGGAAGTGAAGTGATCAAGCCGATAAAAGCTGAGGAAGAAGCAAAGAAAAAGGCCTCAGAAGGTGCCAGTCAAGCTGATGATTCGGTGATGATATTTTTTGAAAACTGCACACCAAGGGGGAGATTGTTGACATATGTTTATTTTATAGTTTAGTGGCACACAGTTTTATTCTTATTATGTTATGTATTTACGGTTTTCACCATGGTAACAATGTTTATTTTGTAACTTAGGAGGTTGTCATATATAAACAACCTCCTCACTCTTTATTGAACTAGTTATCCATTTTGCACATCACTCTCCTTATCACTTTCTCTCTTGTATTCTTGATAACTAATACTTCCAACCCATTAAACATCTCATAAACCGATCAATCTAGGCTTCATTAGGGACTAACAATATATATAAAGTTCATCGGGGTTGAAATCAGGTTTCTCTATTTTTATACCTTTTCCCCTATTATTTTCTTTTGCTTTATTAAATTGGGTCGAGGTAATTTCTATAACATCATCGGAATTCTCATCGGGATCCGATTCATCGAAAAATTGGTAATCTTCCTAATATTTTGCTTCCTTGGCGGAAACACCATTGACCATTTTTAACTTTGGTCCGTTGGTTGAGGATTTTCTTTTATTTAATCGATTTACTGTAGGTATCAATATTTCTTTCTCCGGAACCTCTTCTTCTTCTAGTTCCACTTCTTCCGGTTCCTCCTCTTCCGGTTCCTCTTCTTCTGGTTCCTCCTCTTCCGGTTCCTCTTCGGGAATTTTTGAATCTTCCCAATATATATTCGACTCTTCATTATTATTAGGTGAGTCGATGGGATTTGTACTAGAGGTAGACATCTATCACACAATATCAAACATGTTAAGAGATTAATATATCACATAATATTTACATGTTACAATTTGTAGTTTCCAACAAAAGTGTTAAGCAATCGTTTTTAAAGAAAACACGGTCGAAGTCCAGACTCACTAATGTATCCTACCAAACTCGATAAGATACACTAATGCAAATTTTTGGTTCTCTAAGACCAATGCTCAGATACCAACTGAAATGTCCCATTCATATTGATTATAAACGTTCCATATTAATTGATTTCGTTGCGAGGTTTTGACCTCTATATGAGACATTTTTCAAAGACTGCATTCGTTTTTAAAACAAACCATAACCTTTATTTTATCGACAATGTTAAAAAGTCACCACCTAGATTATCCAGAAATGATAATCTAAAATATCACACTTACACACTACCAATACATATTGGTTTACAATTTTAATATGTTACAACAAAGTAAATCTCGAATACAGTTTTAAACAATATTATACAAGCATGCTGACACCACATCTTGTCCATATATTAGCATGCAACAGCGGAAGCTCTTAATAATCACCTGAGAATAAACATGCTTTAAACGTCAACAAAAATGTTGGTGAGTTATAGGTTTAACCTATATATTTATCAAATCGTAATAATAGACCACAAGATTTTCATTTTCATTTCTCATAAATATATGTCCCATTCATAGAGACAAAAATCATTCATATGGTGAACACCTGGTAACCGACCTTAACAAGATGCATATAGAATATCCCCTATCATTCTGGGACTCCCATCGGACATGATGAATTCGAAGTACTAAAGCATCCGGTATTTTGGATGGAGCTCGTTGGGCCCAATAGATCTATCTTTAGGATTCGCGTCAATTAGGGTGTCTGTTCCCTAATTCTTAGATTACCAGACTAAAAAGAGGCATATTCGGTTTAATAATCCAGCCATAGAATGTAGTTTCATTTACTTGTGGCTATTTTGTAAAACATTTATAAACCTGCATGTATTCTCATCCCAAAATATTAGATTTTAAATGTGGGACTATAACTCACTTTCACAGATTTTTACTTCATCGGGAAGAAAGACTTGGCCACTGGTTGATTCACGAACCTATAACAAATATGTACATATATATCAAAGTATGTTCAAAATATATTTACAACATTTTTAATACGTTTTGCTGTTTTAAGTTTATTAAGTCAACTGTCCTCATTAATAACCTACAACTAGTTGTTCACAGTTAGATGTACAGAAAATAAAGCAATATATATTATCTCGAATCAATCCACGACCTCATGTATACAAGCCTCAGGTTAGATGACAACTCAAAGTATATATAATATTTTGGAATCAACCTCAACCCTGTATACTCCAACATTACTGCATATAGAGTGTCTATGGCTATTCCGAAATATATATATATATATATATATATATATATATATATATATATATATATATATATATATATATATATATATATATATATATATATATATATATATATATATATATATATAGATTGGTCGATATGATATGTTAAAACATTGTATTCGTGTCTATGGTATCCCAAGATTTGATAATATATTGGAATACATGTATAATACAATATGATTTAGCTATGATATGATTAACATAGATTTGTTACCAATTAGCTACAACAAGCAAAAATATCCAATCTTGTTTTACCCATAACTTCTTCGTTTTAAATCCGTTTTGAGTGATTCAAGTTGCTATGGTTTCATATTGAACTTAAGTTTATGAATCTAAACAGCAAAGGTGTAAGTTTATATTCGGAAATACAAGTTATAAGTCGTTTTTGTAAAGGTAGTCATTTCAGTCGAAAAGACGACGTCTAGATGACCATTTTGGAAAACATACTTCCACTTTGAGTTTAACCATGATTTTTGGATATAGTTTCATGTTCATAAGAAAAACCATTTTCCCAGAAGAACAACTTTTAAATCAAAGTTTATCATAGTTTTTAATTAACTAACTCAAAACAGCCCGCGGTGTTACTACGACGACGTATATCCAGTTTTACGGTGTTTTTCGTGTTTTCAGGTTTTAAATCATTAAGTTAGCATATCATATAGATATAGAACATGTGTTTAGTTGATTTTAAAAGTCAAGTTAGAAGGATTAACTTTTGTTTGCGAACAAGTTTAGAATTAACTAAACTATGTTCTAGTGATTACATGTTCAAATTTTCGAATAAGATAGTTATACATATATGAATCGAATGATGTTATGAACATCATTACTACCTCAAGTTTAGTAGGTAAACCTACTAGAAATGATGAAAAAATAACTTGAGCTTCAAATAATCTTTGATGGCTTGGAAGTTCTTGAAATAGAATCATGACACAAAAACAAGTTCAAGTAAGATTATTACTCGAATTAAGATAGTTATAGTTATAGAAATTGAATCAAAGCTTGAATATGAGATAACCTACTGTAAATAACAAAGGTTTCTTGATCTTAGATGATTGCTTGGAATGGATTAGGAAACTTGGAAGTAAACTTGTAAACTTAGAAGTGTTCTTGATGTATTCTTGAGTAATTGTTTTTATGATGATTATAGGTAATAAACAAAGCTTGTATTTGATGATTTTTGCTGAAAAAATAGTAACTTAGACGTTCATGGAAGAATGTGTGTGTTTTGTGTGACGACCCGAAAATTTTCGAACAAATTTAAACTTTATCTTTATATCATTAGATAAATATTTCAAACATATATATTACGTACAAATTTACAATTCTAAATAAATAAATATATATATATATATATATATACATATATATATATATATATATACATATATATATATATATATATACATATATATATATATACATATATATATATATATATATATATATATATATATATATATATACATATATATATATATATATATACATATATATATATATATATATATATATTTTAACTTAGTCATAACACGTCCTGATTTAAAATAATATATTTTGATAAACAACGAGCCACTGATTTATAGAAGTAAATGACCACAATGCTCAATTTTATAAGTTACATTTTTTATAAGATAATTTATTGATGAGTAAGTCAAATTATTAATAAGGGTACATGTCGCGTAACGTAAAAGGCTAGTTTTCTAAAAATACGAAAGTGCGCTCGAAAAACCGAAAGTGGTACATGAGTCGAGTGACAACGTCCGTGTCATTTGAGTAAAAATTATATTTTTACCATGAACGTAAATATAATATAATATTTAATTTATTCTAAAGATTAAATATATTATATAATAAATAATATATATATGCGTACATAAAAATGAAATGGATGTCGGCACCCATAAATGATTGAGGGAGTGAGCTGTAATCCAAAGTGGTAGGCTCCAGAATGGGTTATAAAACCCGAATTTGATCTGGTTACGTTTAATCTATTTATCTCCCATTTCAATTACTCCGTATACGTATATAATCATACTTATATTTATATTATGATTATTAATAAAGTTTAATATTATTATTATGAATCTTATCTAGTAATATTATTATTATTATTAGTACTATACATAAAATACTACGAAGAGGTTATGTTCAAATGATTTCAAAATGGTTTTTTGAGCGGGATAGAGCTAATGAAATTATGGGTTATAGCTATGGAGGTTATGGGTATGGTTCAGAGGTATTGCTCGTGAGTAAAACTAGTGTTTGTCATATCCGTCGCATCTACATACTTTCCTGCAATATTGAATCTCAATATTGATACGTGAGTACTTGTAATTTAATTTTTATATATTAATAGTGTATCCCTGACTAGTGCTCGAGTATATAGGATTATGCATGCTTGTACTTTTGATATTGCCATTAGATAGGTTATGTTGAATCCTGAATTAGTTACATATGCGGTTGAGATAAGGTATAAGATATGCATGTTGTTGGAAAGCTAGCGAAAAATTATTAACTTTTCATTTAGAAATCGCGTGATTTTGATGAACGGATTAAAAGATATGGTCAACTTATGGTTAACGTTAAATGAAATTGTGTTTGAAACTGTAAATTAATATTTAAACAACTTGTCTATGAGATTGATAAATTGAATTTTTAAATATTACTAATCGAGTAAATGAATTTCTATATAAGGCACGTTTCGTCTTGTTGAGCAATTGTCAAAGTTGACTGTGTTATCATGTTATAAATCTTTATAAACACTACAATCTGATTTTACAAGTATTGAAAAAATATGTGAAATAATAAAATATGTTCGATTGCCATGATAATTCAAATATAATATAGGTCCTGAAATAAATAATATTTTGAGTTTGATAAACTATAAATTCGTTCAATTATCAACACTTATATTATGTTAATAGACATGTATAGATTTAAAGATCATATTGGGTAAGGTTAACTTTTGAGATGACTTTTGTTAACTTTTGTATGTCGGTCTCGAGTATTAGGATTGTGATACACTCTGACCAGACCTAATTTGTTAGACATGTATTTACCAACATATGTTCTCTAGGTTAAGATCTACGGTTATTTTACATTCCAAGTTTCGGTCACATTCCGGTGAATTACTTTATGTGCTGTTAAGGTGAGTTTCATTTGCTCCCTTTTTAATTGCTTTTGCAATCTATATTTTTGGGCTAAGAATACATGCACTTTATTTGATACGTAATGGATACAAGTACATACTAAATTCTACACCGAGTTTGAACCGAAAATCCCTTAGCTTTGGTAACTAGTAATTGCCGGTTATAAGACCTGGTGGGTGCGAGTAGTAGTATATGGATCCATAGGGCTTGATATCCCCGTCCGAGCTAGAGCACTAGCCTTTTAATGGACGTATGCTATTTGAGAAGCGTACACGTTGGTTTGCGTGTATTATTAAGATGATTATACAAAGGGTATAAATTATATATACGTTAAGTTTAGTTACCAGGGTGCTCAATTTCGTAGAATATTTTGATAAACGTTTCTGGATGAAACAACTGAAAACTTGTGATTCACCTTTATATACAGATTATGCGCAACATTAAAACTATGAACTCACCAACCTTTGCGTTGACACTTTAAAGCATGTTTATTCTTAGGTTTCTAGAAGTCTTCCACTGTTTGCTTATATGTGATAAAAGCTATGTGCATGGAGTCATACATGCTTTATTCTGAAAACTTTGCATTCACAAAATCATCACCGTGTATCTTATTTTGACTGCATTGTCAACGGGTGTATTATGGTAAACTATTATTTATGGTGATTGTCTATATGTAGAAATCATCAAACGTTGAAAACCTTAGAAATTGATATTCATTTATTATGTACCTTTTGAAAAGAATGCAATGTTTACAAAATGTATCATATAGATGTCAAAACCTCACTATGAATTCAATGAATGATATATTCATCCAAAGGGATTTGGAAGGATCGTCACAGTTGGTATCAGAGCTTGAGGTCATAGGGAACCATAATTTGCATTAGTGTGTTTAACTGGTAATTGTTAGGATGCATTAGTGAGTCTGGACTATGACCGTATCTGTTTTTACCGAGTTTTGCTTATTATTTCTTGTCAGAAATTACCTATTATTATCTTAAGCCTAAGACACGTTTTACTGCATTGATTGCATAGATAGTGTATGGACAAATTTCGTATCTTAAGCATATCTATTACAGTAAACTCTGTCTTACACTTTCCGAAAATTTCTCCGTAACTTATGGGATTTTGGTATTATATATACATATGTAAATTATGTATCGGAGAATACCAAACTAAATCCTATAATCTATCTCATATCAAAATCAATTCCCTGATTATACAAGATGGATGACGTATCTAGTTCAAATTCCTTAAACTCCGACAGCTATTTCGATATGGATATTCACCTGAACTCCAAAGACAGTGTAACCGGAATGGATCAACCAATTAGCCATCATCTGTTCTGGATGAATTGGGGATGGGTTCGTAGTCTACTTAATCATTGGAGACAAGAAGAAGGCGATCCCTTCCATCCACCACATTGCCCTCTTGGCGAAGAACCTGAAGCACTTACATGCGAACCTGTTCGTAATACCATTTTCTCTCTCATTTCTAGAGTATCTCATCATGATTATATACTATCTGACATTCTAGATCTCATTCATCCGCTCGTCCGAACCGACAATCATCCCGGTGTAATAGAAGAAGTCAACGAGCTTCGCGCTCGGGTAGTGGCTTTGGAGAATGTGGTGCAAAGGTTACAAGTACCAGCAGCAGCACTGGCAACAATAGTACCACCATCATCAATAAAAACAGTACCATCACCACCACCAACAACAACATCCACATTCCACACTTCAACATCACAATTTGTACCTTGAGCATCAACGTCATACTCACCATAGATACCAAGGAGTACCAACAACAATAACCAATGAAGTATTGATTCATAACTTCATTGGAGAAATATTCTGCGGCGATTATGTAATATCTAAAGTCTTAGAAATTATCTATTCCAGCCAGAACCGTAAATCAGATGAGTGGACCGAAACGATAGAAGGAAGAGTAGAAACCCTGACCGGAATGGTGCACGATTTACATGCTAGACTTGTTTTACCAACAGCATCAACAGTACCGTCAGTATCACCAACACCGACAAAACCTGTAGCATTACAAGTTCTGCCAATTTCCTAATCACTAACATCATCACAAATCAACAACGCGTATATTGTATCAACGAGATATGAAGTATTAAATCATTTCCCCTGAAGAAATTATATGTATATTTAATATATATGAATTTTGAAATCAAAATAAATCTTTTCGTACTAAGCTATTACGTGTGAATCTTAACTGGTAGGTACTACTCGATTAGTTCATATTACTAATATGCAATGATGTACATCCTTCATTAATGACATAACCATCGTTAATTACAATCTCTGTTTCAAATTCAATGAATTCCTTTTTATAATAAACTAAGTGTATTATTCAATTACACGTTTGATTTTACACTTTCATTTTCGATGTACTCGAAACTTTCTAGAAAACATCATTCGTACCTTGCGAAGTTAGCAAGAGTTCCATAAGCACCAACATGATTCACTAAGGAAATATCAATAAAACTGAATAACGAAGTATTGATTACATTAGTGAAATATTCCGCGAGGATTATTAAATCTTTAATGTTTTAGAGATTATTCATTTCTGATCCAGCTAAAAATCAAATGAGCTTAATATGATATTAACTCATTAAATCTGTATTACATCTGAAGAAAATATACATACTTATATTTTCATAAAGATTGTAATAAAATTCTCGGGTACAAAATATCACTTGTGAAACTTTTAACGGGTAGGTAATACCCGAAAGATATAT
The DNA here is from genome assembly GCF_046630445.1 of Rutidosis leptorrhynchoides. Lineage (NCBI taxonomy): Eukaryota > Viridiplantae > Streptophyta > Magnoliopsida > Asterales > Asteraceae > Rutidosis > Rutidosis leptorrhynchoides. Next base: position 196,988,384 of record NC_092334.1, read on the forward strand.
GAATTCACCATTGATATGTTACATTATTCGATTTTGATTCAGTAAATCATCAACTATACTCACTACTTTCACAACGATATACATTCTTTCCTAGAAATCAAAACAACCATTCGCATTCAAATTTGATTACATATTCTGATTTTGAAAAATCGGAATCCAAGCCAAGATTTAACAGAAAACATCACTCTTAGATTCTTACATCTTTCAAAGCTATACTTTGACTTCAAAACTGTGCTAGAACATCACTTCTATTCATAAACCCAGAAAAAATATTTGTATCATTCAAAATTCTAGAACATCATATGTATCTTGACAATTACAATCTTCATGCAAACCCTTCAAACTTTTGAAAACACCTCAGATTGATAATCGACGATTCGGTTATGATAACTTTGAATGCTGATGAAGCAGCAAAAACTGCAAATGACCTTAACAGCCAAAACTTTGATGATAAAGAATAATGTGTTGGCAAAGCTCAGAAAAAAGAGAAGGTTTGGAACTGGAAAATGGATTGAGCAAAGTATGAAGGATGATGTGGATAAATCACAAAGACTAAACCTGCCTTTAAAGAATCTAAATGATTCAGTATCTGCTGAAGTCATTAACAAATACCTTGCTCCTGATACTAAACCCCTACGGACAATATTCTTCATCATCCTCTGATATTAGAAATTCTAAGATATCATCGTATCTTTCATTATAAATATCCTCCATAATTTTAAAGATATTTCCATAATTATTCTTATCTGAAATCATTTACCTCTTCGCGCTATCTGTATCACATCATAAAAGAAACTATTTTAATTTCTAAATTCTGAAACTTTCGAGTTTAAAATAGTAATATTTTTGAAGTAGTGTTGAGAACTGAAGCATGAGTTAGTATAATATAATGACACTTGATCAACGTGATTATATTACAGTAATTCATGCTGAGTTTGTAAATGGAATGTAATGATTCACATATCATAACATCATCATGTGCCATGTTACACGACTCTTGTATCCTATTTAATCTCTAAAATATCAAGAAAATATTTCTTGATGGTTCGGTCTTTTCCAGGGTATTCTGATAATTTAACAAATCAAAATCGTGTCATTATCATTTTCTTCCTAGAACATTAACAATGTTCATTCCGAAATTTATATATGCGAATTCTGGACCATTACAAGAGATGCCTAATCGCAAGAAGAAGAAACGAAGGGACAAAGCTCCGAAATAGAAATTGGAGTATAAATCGCAGCAAATAGACGGGAGTATTAACTGTGGATGACAATGATTATAGAAGACAGAAGTAGGGACATTGAAATATTAGGGGAGATATAAAACCCGATAACAACGCATAAATTACAAACCGTGAATATCAATGTTTATCGCAATATAAAGACACGGGAGAATTAAAAGCACTATAACCCCAAGAGCAAAGTAGAAGTAAGCAGATTGCTCTGGTGGAAGTTGGAAAAGGAGAATGATTGATACGATAGTAAGGATAAGGACAAGGATCAGAACTGGATTAAGCATTTTCACAATCTTTTGAATTTGAGAATTAAGTATAGGAATGGTAAAAGTGACAAACCGGAAGAAGTTAATTTATAGTGAAATATTTGATAGAGAAATCAAGGCAGATCTCCGCATTTAATTAGAGAGATCCTAATTTCCTTATTAGCTGATGAATCAAATCTTTTAGATTTAGAAGATTTTCTTTAAATCCCTTGAATTCTGGAATTCAACAAAGACAACGTCAAAAGTTAAGACAAAACTTTAGTTCTCATTTCATTCCTTTTAGGATAGCTTCACTCGTACTCTTCAATTAATCGAATCGTTTTATCTATATTACTCAATAGTGATAAAACCCTATATACTAACTCACATTCGTCATAAAAACATTTTTATGATTAGCCATGACGACCACGATCAAATTTCGGGACGAAATTTCTTTAACGGGTATGTACTGTGACGACCCGGAAATTTTCGAACAAATTTAAACTTTATCTTTATATCATTAGATAAATATTTCAAACATATATATTACGTACAAATTTACAATTCTAAATAAATAAATAAATAAATATATATATATATATATATATATATATATATATATATATATATATATATATATATATATATATATATATATATATTTTAACTTAGTCATAACACGTCCTGATTTAAAATAATATATTTTGATAAACAACGAGCCACTGATTTATAGAAGCAAATGACCACAATGCTCAATTTTATAAGTTACATTTTTTATAAGATAATTTATGGATGAGTAAGTCAAATTATTAATAAGGGTACACGTCACGTAACGTAAAAGGCTAGTTTTCTAAAAATAGGAAAGTGCGCTCAAAAAACCGAAAGTGGTACATGAGTCAAGTGACAACGTCCGTGTCATTTGAGTAAAAATTATATTTTTACCATGAACGTAAATATAATATAATATTTAATTAATTCTAAAGATTAAATATATTATATAATTAATAATATATATATGCGTACATAAAAATGAAATGGATGTCGGCACCCATAAATGATTGAGGGTGTGAGCTGTAATCCAAAGTGGTGGGCTTCAGAATGGGTTATAAAACCCGAATTTGATCTGGTTACGTTTTATCTATCTATCTCCCATTTCAATTACTCCGTATACGTATATAATCATACTTATATTTATATTATGATTATTATTAAAGTTTAATATTATTATTATGAATCTTATCTAGTAATATTATTATTATTAGTACTATACATAAAATACTACGACGAGGTTATGTTCAAATGATTTCAAAATAGTTTTTCGAGCGAGATAGAGCTAAGGAAATTATGGGTCATCGCTATGGAGGTTATGGGTATGGTTCAGAGGTATTGCTCGTGAGTAAAACTAGTGTTTGTCATATCTGTCGCGTCTACATACTTTCCTGCAATATTGAATCTCAATATTGATACGTGAGTACTCGTAATTTAATTTTTATATATTAATAATGTATCCCTGACTAGTGCTCGAGTATATAGGATTATGCATACTTGTACTTTTGATATTGCCATTAGATAGGTTATGTTGAATCCTGAATTAGTTACATATGCGGTTGAGATAAGGTATAAGATATGCATGTCGTTGGAAAGCTAGCGAAAAATTATTAACTTTTCATTTAGAAATCGTGTGATTTCGATGAACGGATTAAAAGATATGGTCAACTGAATTATGGTTAACGTTAAATGAAATTGTGTTTGAAACTGTAAATTAATATTTAAACAACTTGTCTATGAGATTGATAAATTGAATTTTTAAATATTACTAATCGAGTAAATGAATTTCTATATAAGGCACGTCTCGTCTTGTTGAGCAATTGTCAAAGTTGACTGTCTTATCATGTTATAAATCTTTATAAACACTACAAACTGATTTTATAAGTATTGGAAAACTATGTGAAATAATAAAATATGTTCAATTGCCATGATAATTCAAATATAATATAGCTCCTGAAATAAATAATATTTTGAGTTTGATAAACTATAAATTCGTTCAATTATCAAGACTTATATTATGTTAATAGACATGTATAGATTTAAAGATCATATTGGGTAAGGTTAACTTTTGAGATGACTTTTGTTAACTTTTGTATGTCGGTCTCGAGCATTAGGATTGTGATACACTATGACCAGACCTAATTTGTTAGACATGTATTGACCAACATATGTTCTCTAGGTTGAGATCTACGGTTATTTTACATTCCGAGTTTCGGTCACATTCCGGTGAATTACTTTATGTGCTGTTAAGGTGAATTTCATTTGCTCCCTTTTTAATAGCTTTTGCAATCTATATTTTTGGGCTGAGAATACATGCACTTTATTTTATACGCAATGGATACAAGTACATACTAAATTCTACACCGAGTTTGAACCAAAAATCCCTTAGCTTTGGTAACTAGTAACTGCCGGTTATAAGAACTGGTGGGCGCGAGTAGTAGTATATGGATCCATAGGGCTTGATATCCCCATCCGAGCTAGAGCACTAGCCTTTTAACGGACGTATGCTATTTGAGAAGTGTACACGTTGGTTTGCGTGTATTATTAAGATTATTATACAAAGGGTATAAATTATATATACGTTATGTTTAGTTACCAGGGTGCTCAATTTCGTAGAATATTTTGATAAACGTTTCTGGATGAAACAACTGAAAACTTGTGAATCACCTTTATATACAGATTATGCGCATCATTAAAACTATGAACTCACCAACCTTTGTTTTGACACTTTAAAGCATGTTTATTCTCAGGTTTCTAGAAGTCTTCCGCTGTTTGCTTATATGTGATACAAGCTATGTGCATGGAGTCATACATGCTTTATTCAGAAAACTTTGCATTCACAAAATCAGCACCGTGTATCTTATTTTGACTGCATTGTCAACGGATGTATTATGGTAAACTATTATTTATGGTGATTGTCTATATGTAGAAATCATCAAACGTTGAAAACCTTAGAAATTGATATTCATTTATTGTGTACCTTTTGAAAAGAATGCAATGTTTACAAAATGTATCATATAGAGGTCAAAACCTCACTATGAAATCAATGAATGATGTATTCGTCCAAAGGGATTTGGAAGGATCATCACATTTTGAGAGAGAATTGGAAAGAAAATTGGAAGTGAAATGGAGTAGGTGGTGAGTGGTGAAGGTGATGGGGTTAAAAGGAGTTTTTGTTTTTGTTTCCTTGCTCATAAGTCATGCTAGATGTTAAATGATAGTTCTCACATGGTTAGGTGACCCACATGGGCTACTAAGAGCTGATCATTGGAGTGTATATACCAATAGTAAATACATTTAGAAGCTGTGTATTGTGCAAGTACAAATACGAGTGCATATGAGTAGAATTACTGATGAAAATGAATGAGGATGTAATCGTTAGCATATACTACATACATTTTAACTGAGTCGTTAAGTCATCGTTAGTCGTTATATGTAAATGTTGTTTTGAAACCTTTAAGTTAACGATCTGGTTAAATACATGTTGATACATTTTAACTGAGTCGTTAAGTCATCGTTAGTCGTTATATGTAAATGTTGTTTTGAAACCTTTAAGTTAACGATCTTGTTAAATGTTGTTAACCCATTGTTTATTATATCTAATGAGATATTAAATTATTATATTATTATGATATTATGATGTATTAATATATCTTAATATGATTTATATACATTTAAATGTTTTTACAACGATAATCATTACATATATGTCTCGTTTCGAAATCCTTAAGTTAGTAGTCTTATTTTTACATATGTAGTTCATTGTTAATATACTTAATGAGATACATACTTATCATAATATCATGTTAACTATATATATACACATATATATATGTCATCATATAGTTTTTACAAGTTTTAACGTTCGTGAATCGCCGGTCAACTTGGGTAGTCAATTGTCTATAAGAAACCTATTTCAATTAATCAAGTCTTAACAAGTTTGATTGCTTAACATGTTGGAAACACTTAATCATGTAAATAACAATTTCATTTAATATATATAAACATGGAAAAGTTCGGGTCACTACACTATTTGTTAATATTCATCTCTAACTTATACTGTTGTTATGCTGAAACCATGATGGTTTAGAGGTCTAATTTTCGGACCACGCTTTCCAATTACCCACGTGGCTATAACCTAGTGTTAGGAAGTGATCAATCTTAGGATACAGGGTAAGTAGTTATGTGTGTTTAACGTCACAATAGGGTTTAAATAAGGTAACTATCTATCAGAGAAGAGCTGCCCGCCTTAAGATTGTGATTAGGTTATGTGACGACCCGGAAAATTTCGACTTATTTTGAACCAAATTCTCAAGAAGATTTAATGTTTCCGACATGATAAGAAAAGTCTGTAAAGATGAATCTCAAAATTTTTGAACTACTTTCATATATTCAATTACCCTTCGTTTGTTCTCGATGATTCGTGAACAATTATATGTAAATAGATACATATATATACTATAACTTGAAAACGTAACAATGTATTAATTGTTTGATACCGTACATTAAATTTATTGGTTTATATATCTATTTGAATATATATGATAAGTTAGAATATTAATTGTATGAATAACTTGCGATGTGTATTTTACAACGTGTTTATAAATATTGAAAATATATATTAACTTGGTTATAAAACATTTGATAATACTATTATATTAGTAAATAACAAGATGATGATTTATAGAAGTAAATGACCAAAACACTCAAATGTATAGATTATATTTCGAGTGGTATAGTTTATGGATAATTTAAGTCTATATTTTGACAAAGGTACGAGTCGCAAAACGTAAAGTACAAGTTTTCTCAGTGTATGAAAGGACGTTCGGAAAACCGGAATCGGGACATAAGTCGAACTTAAACGTATAAGACATCGGAACTAAAATTACAAGTTAACTCTGCACGAGAATATAATATAATATATAAATAATTATATAAATTAAATATATTATATATATTATATAAAAATATGTCGACAAAGAAAAAGCCAAAATGATCATGAGCTGGAAAGGGGACCTCCGCGATCGCGGAGCCCCCACACACAAAAACACAGCGATCGCGAAGCTGTGGGTTCCAGATCTGGACAGCCTGTCCATGCGATCGCATGAAAATTTAACTGAAACCCCATGCGATCGCATGGGGACCAATTTCAGAATGCCTATATATAGCTCGAACATTTTTTCTGCTTGATCCATCCACAATCTCTCTAATCAATATATTACTCCGTATGTATTCAATTTATTATTATTATTATTATTATTATTATTATTATTATTATTATTATTATTATTATTATTATTATTATTATTATTATTATTATTATTATTATTTATCCTAATATTATTATTAGTATTAATATTATTAGTATTATACATAAAATACTACGACGAGGTCATGAGCGTGTCACTTTCAAAATGGGTTTTCGAGCTGGATAGAGCTAAGGAAACTATGAGTTATATATAACAACCCTCATATTTCCATACCTGAATTGACTAATTTGACTATAGGGTTGTTATCCATACGTAATATATAATTAAATTTGACGTTGATCAAATATTTATTTTTAGTCGACACTTTTTGTTAACTAAAGTTTACACTAATTATATAAAATAACTTTAGTTAATATTAATATTAATGCGTATTATATTTAAAACTATATGAAACATAATTATTAATTAAATGATAAGTTATTTAAATCATTATATATATATTTTTAGCTTATAAAAAAAAGAGATTTTTTTTTATAAATTAAATAATGAGCCCATGAATTTTGACTAAATATTTTTATAAACAAAAACTTATTAAAAACATTTTTAACATGTTTTTATTTTTTGTCAAAATTGGCACCTTTATTTTATTTATATTTTTTCTTTTCACCAACCATTTTTTTCCTATAAATACCCACTTCCATTTCATAAAAACTTGTATCAAATCTTTGGAAAAACTCTCTCACAAACTTGGGAAAGTACTTGAGGTATTTTCTATATTTTTTATCGAATTGCTTTTATTTTTTTGTATATTCTTTAAAAATTCGAATTTAATATATATAAATTATTTTTACATGTTATAATTAGTATTATAAGTATTATGATGTATAAAAATAATTTTGATAATTTATGGAATATTATTTATAATTAAATACGAATTATGTAGTATTTAAACATAAAAAAAATATAAAATTCGTAATAAAATATTATCAGTAATAAAAATAATTATAAATTTTTTTTGAGATTATTATACTTTTATAAACAAGTGAAAATTATAAAAATTAAATAAATGGGACAATTAGTATTTAAAAAGAATTTACTTTTGCATTATTCTAAACCGAGAGAAATAATAAAGAAAATACAAAATAAATACAAATGTGTATTAAATATTTTTATAAAATTTTTATATGATTAGTAGAATCACTATATACTTTAAAAAATATATAAAAATTAATTTTAAATTATTTTTCCTATTTATTTAATTATAGGTCGATTACAATGGTTAAATAATTAGAAAACATTAAATAAATAATATTTTGATATAAAATTTGATTTAATAATTTTTATAACATTTTTACATAATATAGAACCTAATATAAAATTATTTATTTAGGTCGATTTAATATTTATTACCTAATTAAATTTGATTAATATAAACCGAGTATATATATAAAGAAAAGTGGGAAATAAATACAAAAACTTGATAAAATAATTTTATAAAATATCCTACTGAATTGTATAATTAACTAAGTTTATAAAAATTATAAATATAATATTTAATGAATTAATATTCGAATTAACATATATTAGTATGATTTCCGATTAACATAAATATATTACATATACTAAATTAATATTATTATTATAACTTACGGTTAATAACTAAGTATACTATATAATAAATTATAATGCTTATAATGTAAGTTAATAACAATACATTATTAATAAACACTTATTTTATAACTATACTAATTTAATAATAATAACTTATAGTATATAATATAAGATAATCAAATTGTTAATACATTAATAAATATAATATAACATATATAATAACATATAAACCTAAAGTGAAGGTTAATCAAAGATAATGTATAATTCATGTGAACTTCATCGCTACTCACGATCGTAAGTGAATGATGTCTAGGTTGCCATTTATGGGTAAGCTTGTGAATCTCGAATGCCATGACTTAGATTCTAGTCAAGAGTCCTGGGCCCCCGGTTACATCTGGTCATTCCTGACTTATTTGATAGCAACGAAGTTTGAGTAAAGTTATACAACGTCTTACTAAAGATTAACCTGAACTTTCTAAAATTGGAAAATTACTATAAGTGGAAACTTTCCATAAATAGTAACCTTTCGAAAATGGAAATTCTTTAGTGAACCATTACTATTAATATAGTACTATATACTATTGTTTGTTAGGCAATGTCTGATCATACGTTCTATCTCTAGGTTGAGATCTCGGTCATGTCCTTCCGTTCAATTCTTTCGTGGAATACTCTTTTGTGCTACTAAGGTGAACTTCATAGCCCCACTTTTTACTATTTCATAACTGTTTTACAACTTTTGGGTTGAGACACATGCTTGCTTTATAACTGTTTTACGCTTAGACAAAAGTACTAAATTGTTAACTATGCTGTCATGCTTTGATTTATGCTAAATCCCTACCGTAATATTGTTAATTGCTACATTTAAATGAAAACTTAATTATTGTGAGTAGGCCTATTAAGAGTAACGTCTCTAACCATTCGACCGTTGGTCTTTGGTTACATAATAATGATTCCACGACACTGACAGTACAAGGTGTCATAGGGTAAACTTGTTTAGTAGCGATATTACCAAATGCAGCAACACTTTTAGATTGATATTTCTATATCAATCAACTTTAAACTAAATCTTGTGGTCTAAAACTTTGGATATTATTTATAAACCTGTGAATTTCACTCAACCTTTTTGGTTGACACTTTAAGCATGTTTTGTCTCAGGTGATGATTGAGCTAGCTGTTTGCAACTTTGTGATGATAGATTTGATGCTTGCATGGAGTCCACATCGCATATTATATTTTAGTTCATAAACATTTATTTTACGTTTTAATAATAATGTAAACATGTATTACTGCTTCCGCTGTTTTATTAACAAAGGTTTTATTTAAAAAGTCTCATATAGAGTCGTTCTCGTTTATACAACTGTGTTATGATATGATTGGTCACAATTACCCCTGGTCCATTTTGGGGGGTGTGACAGATTGGTATCATAGCAGTGCTGTTGTAGAGAACCAGGATTGCATTTTAAGTGTGCCTTATACAATTAGGTACCTTAGCAATGTAGGACTACAACTTTTCTTGACTATAGTGCCTTTAATTGTTACCTTTAATTGTTAAATGCTACACTATACTTTAGAAACTTTACTTATCTTAGAATGCCAAGTCAATCTAAGAACTCTGTTCACTTTTCTAAGTACTATCCAATTACGCCACCGCGTTTAAATGCGACACTACGATTTCTGAAATTCTTAACATTCCTAAGTCATCTATCATGGTTTGTGTATTACATATGTATTACATGAAATATTATCCATGAATTTTGAAACTCCTATATTTGTTACTATTCATACTCAAACGTATATAAATCCCTGTTATATCACGTACCAATATGCCTTATGCCTTTATGCATCGGTTTATTGAGTTATCGAGAATCTCAAAGACATTATAATGTCATCACTATTCATATTCATTACTTTCTTTGCTTTCTTGTTGTTTTGATCATTGAATTTTCCTGACGGATGACGTCTACGAAACTATAGAATAGAAAGCGTTTGGATTATTGATTTAAAGGATCCTATAGCTCAAGCCCCTGGACCTGAATAGGACATTACGAATTGAAAATCTTTAATCAAAAGATTATCAGATTACATACTTATCATCTAGACACGTCATACTACCATTATTAGAGTATAGACACATCATATCTTATTATATCTTATCGTATCTATCCCAATAATCTTTGTCTAACACTTTTCCTAAATTTCCTCCGTAAATTATGGAAATCTTTTTGCTACATATACATATTCAAGGAGATGAATATATCATCCAGTATTCAACACTAATCTCATATCAAACCCTAATTCAAATCACATAATATGGATTTCTCAACCGATTCCTCGAGCTCCAATGGCAGCGTAACCGGAACAAACGAACCAATCAGCCATCATCTATTTTGGATGAATTGGGGATGGGTTCGTAGTAAACTTAATCAATGGAGACAAGAAGAAGGTAATCCCTTCCACCAACCGAATTCACCTCTTGGTGAAGAACCTGAAGTACTTACCGGCGAACCCGTTCGGAACACTATTTTCACCCTCATTTCCAAGATATCCAGTCACGAATATATAATATCTAAAATTCTAGATCTTATTCATCCACATGTCCGAACCGCCAATCATCCCGGAATAATAGAAGAAGTCAACGAGCTTCGCGCTTGAGTGGAGGCTCTGGAGAATATGGTTCGAAACCTACGAACACCAGCAGCAGCACCAGCAGCATAACCAGTACCATCAGCATCACCACCAACAACATCAGTTTCACTAACAACAACATCCGCATCCCACGCCTCAACATCACACTCAGTACCTCGAACATCAACATCATACGTCCCATAGATACCAAGGAATATTAGTAATAATGAGTTAAGATGTATTGACTCATTCTTCCTGAAGAACTATATATGTATACTTTATATATATGGATTGGAACAATAATAAATCTTTTCGTACTAAGCTATTACATGTGAATCTTAACTAGTATTTACTACTTGGTTAATTCATATCACAATATGCTATGATGTATATCCTTTGTTAACGACTTAACAATCGTTAATCACTGCTTCAACACAATAAACTCCGTTTCATAATAAACCAAGTGTATTACTGAAATACAAGATTGATTGTATACTTCCATTTTTGATATACTCGAAACTTTTTAGAAAAACATTATTCGTGTCTTGTGAATTTCACAAGGATTACACGAGCACCAACATCATACACCAATGTATATCTATAACAATGAACGATGAACTATTGAATCATAACTTCATTAGCGAAATATTTCGCGACAATTATGAAATCTCTAAGATTTTGGAGATTATTTACTCTCGTTTCAATAGCAAATTAAATGAGTATAATATTATATTACTCATTAAACCTATCTGAAGAATACATATATGAACGTATATCTTCATAAAGATTGTAATTCTTTTGTACAAACTGTTAATTGTGAAAATATTTTAACGGGTAGGTAATACCTGAGAAATATTTAGATTTCACATTAATATGTTACACCGTACATTCTACAAATTCTGATTCAATAATCAGTAACTATACATCCACAAGATATATGCATCCGTTCAATAAAAAGAACAACCATCTTCATACAAATTCAATTATCTATTCTAATTTTGACATATCAGAATCCAAGTAAAGCTTTAGCGGGTGTTATCCTTCTAAAAAAAATCACTACATTCATGAATTATATTCATTCATATTCTATGATGAATTATCACCTCAAACCACCGAAATTATCGTTCATTTCTTTTGAAATCAACAACGCCTATTCATCAACCATTAGATCCGTTGACGATTACAATCAGCGTTTAATCATCTAAAAATGAAATTTCTTGAAACCATCTCGAATTGATAACCAATGATTCAAATATGGTTGCATTAAATGCAGAGGAAACAGCAAAATTGTAGATGGTCTCAATGGCCAAAAGTTTTATAATAAAGAATGGTACGTTGGAAAAGCTCAAAAGAAAATTTGGAACTAAAAAATGGATTGAGCTAACCATGGAGGAGACCAAAGACAAATACAGGGACCAAACCCTATATTCATAGAATCTAGGTAATTCTGGATCCGATGAATTCTTTAGAGAATATCTTGCTCCGAAGTCATGTTAAAAGCTTGCGAAAAAAATTTCTTCATCAACTTTCGAACTTAGAAATTCCAAAATATCATCATAAATATCCTCTATATTTCTGATGATATCATCATAACGATTCTTGTCCGCAATTAATTATTTCTTTGCGATATCTTTATCACATCATAAAGGAAACTGTATTAGTTTCTATATTCTGTAAAATTCAAGTTTAAATTATGAATGATTTGAAGAAGTGTTGGGAATTGAAGCATGAGTTAGTATAATATAATTACGTTAGGCCAACGTGATTATATTACAGTAAGTCATGCTAAATTTTTAATGGAAGATGATGATTCATAGACTGTATAAATCAACATTCGCCATGTTACACGACTCTTACATTCTATTTAACCTCTAAACATATCAAGAAAATATTTTTCTTGATGATTCGGTCTTTTTCGAATATTCTGGTAATTTGACAAATCAAATCGTGCTATTACCTTCCCTTTCTACTTTATAAATTATGATCATTCAAAACTTCATACCTACGAATTCTGGACCATTACTCGCTTAACTTAGAGTCGAGAGCAGAATAAAAAGGTAAAGAGCTCCGACATATAAGGGAAAATACAAAGCCCGATAACAACACGGAAATTACAAATTGTGTATATCAATGCGTATAGCAACATAAAGACACGGGAGAATTAAAAACACTATAACCCCAAGAGCATAGTAGAAGTAAACAGATTTCTCTGGTGGTAAAAGAAAAAGAAGCATGACTGCATATATGGTCAATATAATAACAAGTATCAATACGGGATTGAGAATATTAACAAATCTTTTAGAAGTATGAATCTAGGAAGAAAGTATAGAAGTGGTGAACATAATGAAACGGAAGAAGGTAATTTATAGCAAAATTTCCAAACACAGCAATCGAGGCAATTCACCGCATTTAATCAAAGAAATCCCAAAATTCCGTAAATACCGGAGAATCAAATCTTATAGATTACGAAGATTTCCTTTAATCCCTTGAATTTCGGAAATCAATCGTTACTACGTCAAAAGTTAAGGCGAGCATTTAATTTACTCATTCACTCTATTACGACAGCTTCGTTTATACTCTTCCTATAATCGAATCGTTTAATCCATATTATTCAATAGTGATAAAACTTTATACTTCAACTTATATTTATCATTACAATATTCTTGTTGTAAACAATGATGATCTCTATCAAACTTCATGACTATAATTTTCATGAACTACTCTCTGTTTTGTCTACCCTAATATTGTGGCATAACCACTCAAGGTTTTAAATGAGCTCGATATTATTCATAACACATTTTATATATCCAATTTACTGAAATGACTTGTATAACATCATCATTTTGAATGATCTCCGCATTAATAATAAAATGCACTTCGTAGAAGAACTTGTAGAAATTATGGTTTGTATGATTTTAATTCTTGAAACAGAACAATATTCTATCCGTTGGAATTCACGCAAGGCCCCGAGCATACCTGGGAACGTGAAAACCAAATAAAACGTAGATATCCTTGTCTATGTACGAACAACGCCGATTGATGCCAACAACTAAATTTCGGGACGAAATTTCTTTTAACGGATAGGTACTATAACAACCCTCATATTTCCATACATGAATTGACTAATTTGACTATAGGGTTGTTATCCATACGTAATATATAATTAAATTTGACATTGATCAAATATTTATTTTTAGTCGACACTTTTTGTTAACTAAAGTTTACACTAATTATATAAAATAACTTTAGTTAATATTAATATTAATGCGTATTATATTTAAAACTATATGAAACATAATTATTAATTAAATGATAAGTTATTTTAATCATTATATATATATTTTTAGCTTATAAAAAAATATTTTTTTATAAATTAAATAATGAGCCCATGAATTTTGACTAAATATTTTCAAAAACAAAAACTTATTAAAAACATTTTTAACATGTTTTTATTTTTTGTCAAAATTGGCACCTTTATTTTATTTATATTTTTTTTTTCACCAAACATTTTTTTCCTATAAATACCAACTTCCATTTCATAAAAACTTGTATCAAATCTTTGGAAAAACTCTCTCACAAACTTGGGAAAGTACTTGAGGTATTTTCTATATTTTTTATCGAATTGCTTTTATTTTTTTGTATATTCTTTAAAATTTTGAATTTAATATATATAAATTATTTTTACATGTTATAATTAGTATTATAAGTATTATGATGTATAAAAATAATTTTATAATTTATGGAATATTATTTATAATTAAATACGAATTATGTAGTATTTAAACATAAAAACAATATAAAATTCTTAATAAAATATAAACAGTAATAAAAATAATTATAAATTTTTTTTGAGATTATTATACTTTTATAAACAAGCAAAAATTATAAAAATTAAATAAATGGGAAGATTAGTATTTAAAAAGAATTTACTTTTGCATTATTCTAAACCGAGAGAAATAAAGAAGAAAATACAAAATAAATACAAACGTGTATTAAATATTTTTATAAAATTTTTATACGATTAGTAGCATCACTAGATACTTTAAAAAATATATAAAAATTAATTTTAAATTATTTTTCCTATTTATTTAATTATAGGCCAATTACAATGGTTAAATAATTAGAAAACATTAAATGAATAATATTTTGATATAAAATTTGATTTAATACTTTTTATAACATTTTTACATAATATAGAACCTGTAAAAAATATAAAATTATTTATTTAGGTCAATTTAATATTTATTACCTAATTAAATTTGATTAATATAAACCGAGTGTATATATAAAGAAAAGTGGGAAATAAATACAAAAACTTGATAAAATAATTTTATAAAATATCCTACTGAATTGTATAATTAACTAAGTTTATAAAAATTATAAATATAATATTTAATGAATTAATATTCGAATTAACATATATTAGTATGATTTCCGATTAACATAAGTATATTACATATACTAAATTAATATTATTATTATAACTTACGGTTAATAACTAAGTATACTATATAATAAAGTATAATGCTTATAATGTAAGTTAATAACAATACATTATTAATAAACACTTATTTTATAACTATACTAATTTAATAATAATAACTTATAGTATATAATATAAGATAATCAAATTGTTAATACATTAACAAATATAATATAACATATATAATAACATATAAACCTAAAGTGAAGGTTAATCAAAGATAATGTATAATTCATGTGAACTTCATCGCTACTCACGGTCGTAAGTGAATGATGTCTAGGTTGCCATTTATGGGTAAGCTTGTGAATCTCGAATGCCATGACTTAGATTCTGGTCAAGAGTCCTGGGCCCCCAGTTACATCTGGTCATTCCTGACTTATTTGATAGCAACGAAGTTTGAGTAAAGTTATACAACTTCTTGCTAAAGATTAACCCGAACTTTCTAAAATTGGAAAATTACTATAAGTGGAAACTTTCCATAAATAGTAACCTTCCGAAAATGGAAATTCTTTAGTGAACCATTACTATCAATATAGTACTATATACTATTGTTTGTTAGGCAATGTCTGATCATACGTTCTATCTCTAGGTTGAGATCTCGGTCACGTCCTTCCGTTCAATTCTTTCGTGGAATACTCTTTTGTGCTACTAAGGTGAACTTCATAGCCCCACTTTTTACTGTTTCATAACTGTTTTACAACTTTAGGGGTGAGACACATGCTTGCTTTATAACTGTTTTATGCTTAGATACAAGTACTAAATTGTTAACTATGCTGTCATGCTTTGATTTATGCTAAATCCCTACCGTAATATCGTTAATTTCTACGTTTAAATGCAAACTTAATTATTGTGAGTAGGCCTATTGAGAGTAACGTCTCTAACCATTCGACCGTTGGTCTTTGGTTACATAATAATGATTCCACGACACTGACAGTACAAGGTGTCATAGGGTAAACTTGTTTAGTAGCGATATTACAAAATGCAGCAACACTTTTAGATTGATATTTCTATATCAATCAACTTTAAACTAAATCTTGTGGTCTAAAACTTTAGATATTATTTATAAACCTGTGAATTTCAGTCAACCTTTTTGGTTGACACTTTAAGCATGTTTTATCTCAGGTGATGATTGAGCTAGCTGTTTGTAACTTTGTGATGATAGATTTGATGCTTGCATGGAGTCCACATCGCATATTATATTTTAGTTCATAAACATTTATTTTACGTTTTAATAATAATGTAAACATGTATTACTGCTTCCGCTATTTTATTAACAAAGGTTTTATTTAAAAAGTCTCATATAGAGTCGTTCTAGTTTATACAACTGTGTTATGATATGATTGGTCACAATTACCCCTGGTCCATTTTGGGGGGTGTGACATTATAGCTATGGAGGTTATGGGTAATGTTCATGGGTATTGTTCGCAAGTCAAACCTAGTGTTTATCATCTCTGTTACGTCTACGTACTTTCCTGCAATATTGAATCACAATATTGATACGTGAGCGTTCATATCTTATCTTTTATATATTAATAGTGTATCCATGTCTAGTAATCGAGTATATATGTTTATGCATGCTTGTATGCTAAATTTTGTCGTTAAATAGTTTATGATGAATCGCGAATTTAATACATATACTACTGATAAAAAGTATATGATATGCATGTTATTGGAAAGCTGGCGAAAAATCAATAACTTTTCATTTAGAAATCGCGTAATTTCGATGAACAAATTAAAAGATATGGACAACTGAATTATGATTAACGTTAATTGGAATTGCTTTTGAATCTGCAATTAATATTTAAACAACTTGTTTATAAGATTGATAAATTGGATTTTTAAATATTACCAGCCGCATAAATGAATTCTTATATAAGGCACGTCTTGTTTTGTTGAACAATTGTCAAAATTGACTTTTTGAAATGACTTTTGATAACTTTTGTATGTCGATCTCGAGCATTAGGATTGTGATACATTATGACCTGACCTAGCTTGATAGACATTTATTAACCAACATATGTTCTCTAGGTTGAGATCTACGGTTATTTGGTATTATGAGTTTCGGTCACATTTCGGTGAACGACTTTATGTGATGCTAAGGTGAGTTTCATATGCTCCCTTTTTAATTGCTTTTGCAAACTATGTTTTTGGGCTGAGAATACATGCACTTTATTTTAAAACATAATGGATACAAGTACTGATGCTATGCGAGGCGTATATGAAATAGCTATATATTTTACTACGAAATAATATTAAATACGATACAATTTTACACAAGTTATTTATTTATTTAAAGAATGGATATACCTAAACCTTGCTACAACACTTATAGGCAGTGTACCTAATCGTAGAGTAGTGTAGTTTTTAGTAAGTCCGGTTCGTTCCACAGGGAAGTAATTGAAAACGTACTATATTTTTATACAACTATATTTATATAAATATATATAATTATATATAGGTAGTATTATTATTATTATAAAAAAGGGTTTTTACCGTTTAATGACCAGTTTGTCGATTTTATATTTTTAGGTGTAAAGATAAATGACAATAATTAAAGTGCGTAAAATAAATAACGATAAATAAAATGCAATATATAAAATTACGAGTAATAAAATGACGGTAAATATAAGTACGATGAAATATGAAATAAAAGTATTATGCTTATTTAAACTTTCGTAATCATGATGTTCGACGTGTTGATTTTAATTTATTATCATGGCTTAATTGTCCTTTGTCCTGGTTTATTCGATATGTCCATGCGGTTTTTGTCCATAACGGTCCATTGGTCGTAAATATAAAGTGCGAGTGTCCTCGTCAAATTAATCTTTTACCCGAAGTCAAATATTCTAACTAATTGGGGATTCGAACTGTAACAAGGTTTTAATACTTAGTTTAATGAATACACCAGGTTATCGACTGCGTGCAATCCAAGGTTTTAATACCTTGTTAACAATTACACCAATTATCGTTGTATGTAATCCACTCATGTTTTAATGAGATATGAATATTAATTTATCCAATTGATTAGTTTGAATAATCAATTACCCAACCCGAATAATTAATTAAATGATTGTAAAGGATGTCGTATAAATGTCACTAAATAGGACATTCGTAATCATTTTAATAATTATTAGATTATCTAATTTGAAGATAGGTTCGACAGATTCCAATGAGTTGTCGCTCAATTATACAATACCCCCCATCTATTAATAGTCATAGTCCAATATCCACAAGTGTCGGTCTTTTGTCCAAACCCGAATTATGGTACAAAATCCAATAACCCCATCTTAATATTTAGCCCAACATCACGATTACTTCAATTTAAATAAGCATAATAATAACTTAGCAACGAGACATTAATTTAAAAAGGCTGAACATAACTTACAATGATTAATAATAGCGTAGCATTACACGGACAGAATTTTTACTTACACCCTTACAACATTCGCTAACATACCCTTATTATTATTAAATTAAAGTTAAAATTAAAATTAAAATTAAAATTATAAATTATATATATATATATCGTAGAGATTGAGAGATAGATTAGAAAAATGTGTGTTTTTTCGTGCAGAATTCGATGGCTTTTATAGGCCCACATTTTACTGTGCAGCTCCGCGAGTGCGGAGCTTTTGTTCTTCTAAACTCCGCGAGTACGGAGGCTCGCATTCCAGCTTACACAAATTGGATCCTAGGCTGCCGACGTTTATTTTTATAATATATAAATATAATATATATATATATTTTACATAATTAATTATATATTATATTATATTTATGCGCATAGTTGACTTGTAATTTTAGGTCCGTTGCGTCGTGCATTGAAAGTTGGTTCATGTCTCGGTTCCGGATTTTCGCCTTTTCGTTTGATTTAATATCTTGTACTTTACGTTTCACGGCTTGTACTCTTGTCATTTTTAGGCGTTTCTCATCAATAATTTGAACCACTTGAATTATATCTTGTACATTTGAGCTTTTTGGTCATTTGCGTCTTCAAATCGTCATTTTCTTCTTTTGTATTCGCACTTATTTATTTAAACGAATATTACATAAAAATAGAACGATTACAACTAAAAGCTTTACATATTGGAAGGATATTGTGTCTAAATATATGTTCATTTGGAGCACTATCAAATATCCCCACACTTGAGCGTTGCTTGTCCTCAAGCAATACAGAACTTGAAATTAAATCACACTTCACTCGAATCACTTTTTTTTATTCTCACACTTTATACATCAGTGATTTTGATACGGCGATATGAACAATGATAGTAACGATGTGGTTTACAGTCCCACATGACCATGAAAATTTATATCCTTTAAGGAAATTGGATCTTTATGAAAACATTTGATCTTTTGAAAATTCATTCTAGCTTTTACCCTAGATAAGTTTTCCGGAATAACCCTTCACCGGTGTTGCAAAATGTTTTTGTGGGTTGCGTGGGTTTCATATTTTCAAATTTTAGCTCAAAACTTACGGTTTTGTGTCACCCACTTGCTAACCTTGTATTAGGAAAGCACACGTCCAGTATACTTGCCCCGTATATTACCTTTCGGTAAACTACCGTCCGGTTGTAAAGGAAAGCGTTGAACAAGCAACTGTTAAGGCAATATCTAATGAGATGCAGATGTTCATGGTCTAAAGCGTGTCGGATGCAATTACTATCCTTTGTAGGAGCAATAGTAAAGATCACCCTATAATTTTTCGGTCAGGCACAAGGTCCTGTCTTCAACCGTGCTATGCAACCACCGTTCTTACGGTTGACACCCGATTTGGTTCAGGTGACCTAATGAATTCCAGGTGAATTCCTAGAATTTTACATTCAATGGTAATGAACGCATTGAAAATAGGTTTTCAGAAAACAAATCGGTTTTAATTTGATCAAAATATTTTCTCGTTCAAGCTCGAGTTTAGATATCATCGAATTCCATGAGTTTGTAATTCTCAATCTTTAAAGTCAATCTCAAGGATTGAGTAATATCAGTCTTAAAAGCTGATTTTAATCTTTAAGGAGATTATCCTTTCTGGGGGTCTGATTCATTAGTCTTGTCAAGCTAATTTGCACGGCGCCCTCCTCATTTTACGAGACAGATCCTCTCATGGTTAGGATAAGTCTGACCACTTGACGACCCTGTTTGATGCTGAGGTCCGTGGATTTCCTGCTGATTTTAGAGATGACTTTTCTAGATTTTTCGTCAACCTACAGCTGGTCTGGACGACAACTTCCTGACCTAAATCAAGAAGCGCGTGTCTTTTTCGGAAGACTTTACTTCCTTTTAATGATGGAATTGATTCATCGTGTAGATCCATCTATTCTTTCAAATATATTAAAGTAAATTGGGTAAAACTGATTAGTTTAGTCCAAAACAAAAGTACCTGCAATAATCTTGTACAAAAATATGTGATATATGTTTTAAGAACTTGGTAAATTCTTCCCACACTTAGCTTTTATTTATTTTTTTTTTGCCTTTTTATTCTCCTCTATTCCATTTTAAATGAATTCTAACGTTTTGGGTTGTTTCTCCATTTATGTTCTCTCCGAGGTAACAATAATTTCGGCATTAACACCTAGTTTTATCGTTCATAAATATGTATAAACATGATTTTGAATTCATTTAGTTGAAAATTTTTCAAATTTTCACAAAATTTGGCAATTAAACTAAGTGTAAACCCGAGAGAATTTATAACCCTTCCCCACACTTGAGATCTTGCAATGCCCTCATTTGCAAGAAATCAGTAAAAATATAAATTCATGAGGGTGATTAGTGTAGAAAAATGATTAAAAATACCGAGTTTGCAAACATATTGTTTTATATCACATTTGATATTTTATGTCTTGTCGTTAAAATTAGTAGCTTTTGCTGAACTTTATTGTCAGTCTTTGAAAATGCGCTGTTTTACCATGTTTATAAGATAAACTACAAACAAATATATACATACTTTTTTTTAATAAAACCTTTTACTTATAAAACAAATAATTAATTAATTTTAAAAATTTGTTTTCCTTGGTATTTAGGACGAGGTCGTTTCGGTACGTTTGCCTAATCCGTCCCTCGACAAAATTTTAAAATTTGTCATTTTAAAGCGATTGTTTTAAAAGCAAAGTTTTTTGGGTTTTTTAAATGTTTTTGGCATACTTTAAATCAATAAGATTAAAAATAATGATAATAAAATTTCTCGTCCCGCCCTCGGGTAAAGCACTTTCGGTTCAACGATCTAGTCTTCAACTCACGACGAATTTTATAAATCATTTTTTAAACTTAATGAAATAAAGTAAATTTTGTTTTTAAATTCACACAAAACTTAAATAAAGAAAACATATAAATTTTAAATAAAACCTACAAAACAAAAAAAAAAAAAAATCAGAATTGAGGGAGAAAACTAGTTCTTTAATGTCTGCTAGCGGAAAAGACCAATCGGATTCCATTCTCGGAACTACACGAGAACAGAACAACTAACCCTAGACAGCATTATTTCTTAGAACATTTGAATCTCCCCACACTTAGGTATCTGTGGTGTCGAAATTGTGATTAACTTCATTGTCAATTTCTCTTGGACCATAATCAACTTGCATTTCTGTGACTTTTGCTTTTAGCCATTGGTCAGATTCTTGTGTAATTTCCACAAATTCAACTAGTTTTGCCTTTTCTTTAGGCGATAGATTGGATACTAACCGGTTACATACCTTAAAGTTCCCCTTGGTTCTAGCATCGCGAATTCGTTTAATAAGTTTCTTCATTGAACTATTAATAACGGGGTCGTTTAATTTCGTATCAACAACGGGGTTCTTTGTTATCAGGTTATCATTAGGTGTTACTTCATTTTCCCTACACTTAGGCGTTTTATTATTGTTAAGCACTACCGTTGGAGTTGGTAAAATAACATGGTTCTTACCAATCGTTTTTATCAGTTCAATGGTTTTGGTTGGTGGAGATTTAGACTTTTGACTCACAAAGGTGATCGATTTTTCATCATTACTAAGTGTCATTCTACCCTCTCTTACATCAAATAACGCCCCGGTGGACGCTAAGATTGTTCGACCTAAAATTAGAGGAATGTTTGGGTCCTCTTCTATGTCAATGACAATAAATTCGACTAAAAAGGTTAAATTACCCACTTGAACGGGTAGGTTGTCAGCAATTCCAACTGGGTGCCTAATGGTTTGATCAAAGAGTCTAACACTCATTTTCGTTGGACTTAACTCACCTACTCCTAATCTCTTATATAATGAAAGAGGCATAACACTCACACTCGTACCTAAATCTTCTAGTGCATCATACATGACACAATCACTAAGTAGACAAGGAATAATAAATTCACCCGGATCACCCAACCTTGGTGGAGGTTTTGGTGGGACTGTCTTCACCGGGTTTATCTTCATGGTTTTTGTTTCTTGTACTTTCTTATTCTTCTTCTTCTTCTTTCCAGAGGTATCAAAAATTTTATTACCTATTAATTGCTCATACTTAACTCATTTTCTTGGAAACGGGATGGTTGGTCTGTATGGTGCCACCACTGGCTTTACATACTCGGGTAGTGGTGGTGGTATTGTAACTTCTTCATTGTTACTCACATCTAAAACCTTCCCATCTTCTGGAGCTGGTTTTTCAGAATTTGTTGACACCATATTAACATTCTCATTTCGAGGATTTACTTCAGTATTACTCAGTAGCTTTCCTTGTTCCCTCTCACTCATCAAGCTAGCAAGAGTACCTACGTGTTTTTCTAGATTCAAAATGGAAGCTTGTTGAGTTCTTAATGACTGATCAAACCTCTCATTCGTTTGGGTTTGAGATGTAATAAATTTTGTTTGAGATTCCATTAGCTTTGCCATCATTTCTTCCAAATTTGGCTTTTTCTTTTCGGTTTGTTGTGGTAGTTTATATAAGCCAGGTCATTGTTGATTGAAAATATTGTTTTGAGTTGGTTGGTTATTTAGACCTTGGTGGTTGTACGAGTTATTGTTAGGTCCATTTGGATTGTAAAGAATGTTTTGATTTCGATTGAAGTTTGGCCTTGGCGGTTGATAATTATTTTGATAATTATTTCCCGGCCTTTGGTTCATGTATGAAACATTCTCACGTTGTTCCATTGTTTGCTCAATGTGACAATCTTTCGTTAAGTGTGGTCCACTGCATTGCTCACAACTGATTTGTATTGTGTGAATATCTTTAGTCATCTTTTCCATTCATCTTTCGAAAGCATCTATTTTTGTGGAAACGAAATCAAAGTCATGGCTAGAATCGGCTCTAGCCGCTTTAGATGAACGAAAAATATCTTTTTCCTGGTGCCACTCATGTGAGTGGGATGCTGTGTTATCAATGATTTTGTGAGCTTCGGTTGCGGTTTTTTTCATAATAGAACCACCAGCTGCTGTGTCGATGTCTTTTCGTGTAGCAACGTTGACACCTTGGTAGAATATTTGTACTATTTGATAAGTGCCTAAACCATGTTGTGGACATCCTCTCAACAACTTTCCAAATCTTGTCCACGCCTCATATAGAGTTTCATTTGGCTTTTGTGAACGTAACTATTTCTCCTTGAAGTCTCACGGCTTTAGATGCCGGAAAGAATTGTTTAAGAAAATTTTCAACTAAGACATCTCATGTATCAATCGCCCCTTCAGGTAACGATTCTAACCAATATTTGGCTTCTCTCTTTAAAGTCCAGGGAAATAACATGAGATAAATTTGTTCATCCTCCACTTCTCTTATTTTGAATAAAGTACAGATCCTATTAAAAGTTCGAAGATGTTCGTTTGGATCTTCTTTTGGCGTACCACTATATTAGCATTGATTAGTTACCATGTGTAGGATTTGTCCTTTGATTTCATAATCTGGCACATTAATGTCTGGCTTAATAATGGCGTGACCTTGGCCAGTGCGTGTGGCTCTCATTCGGTCCTCCATACTTAGAGGTTCTAGATTTTCCATGATTGAGTTTGTTGAATCTGAATCACTAGAGGATTCTGATTTAACGATTTGTGGTTCAGGAGGAATGATTAGTCGTTCTGGATCTTTGAGTTGTCCCTGAATATCCTCCGGATTCTCAATTGTGAGGTCGGGTTCAAAAAATGGATTATCGGAAATTTGAATTGGAGTACTTGGTCGACTAGATGACGATTCTAAAGAAAAATCAACGGCGATAATATTGGCTAGATGTCTTGATCGAGTTACAGGTGGTGAACGTATAAAAGGTGGTGAACGTTTTGCTCGGTGCATTCACTGAATATCCTATTAGTTATAAAAGATAAAAATTATATAAGTTATCAAATTAATAGACTTTTCTGATTTTGCCCACGTTTCGAATAGCCAATAGATGCAGCAGGTAGCCAGGACCCTTTAAATGGGAAGCCCACAACTCGCCACTAACAAATTCAAGTATTACTACGAACCAGAAAATTTTGGATGTCTATCAATTTAACCGCTTAAAATAATTTTTTGTTTTGAATTATTAGAGAAGAAATAGAGAAAATTCTAAGTCCTAAAAACTAGAGCGGCGAGAAATAAGAAAGAAAAAGAGTAGCGTCGAAAAACGTCGAAAAATAAAAAATTGAAAAATAAAATAAGAAAGTAACGCGTCGAAACTTAAAATTCTAAAAATTAAATATTAAAAGTTGCGTCTAAAGGTATTAAAACTTAAAAGAAATTCGATATCCAAAACGGCAATATCTTAATTAGGCACTAAATTTTATTAAATACTAAAATGATAAGCGACGTTGTAAAATTCTAAAGCGCCTAAATTTTAGTCTAAAGAAAAAGTACTTAAGGGATTTTACGGCAAATCCTAAAAATCTAAAAGTATAAAAATAACTACCGCAAAAACTATAACCTAAACTAATTACGAGCGAAAAATATAAATATTACGAATAAACGATTAAAAAGATACGAAATATAGAAATAATACTTAAAGTTATGAAAATACAATTTTTATAAAAATATTATTTTTATTATTGTATAAAAGTATTTATAAAACTAATTAACACTTAAAATACAACTTTAATTAAACTATGACTAATTAATATTAAATATAAACCCTAATTAGATTAATTAATAAAAATAATAATTAAATTAAACCCTAAAACGTAATTAATGCAGTCTGAGATTCAGGCGTGTCAGGCAGCTCCGCGAGTGCGGAGGTCTGCTGCCCAAAAACTCCGCGAGTGCGGAGGATGCAGATTCAAACGAGCTGTAGGCCCAAATTACGCAGGTCCAGTTATTTTTTTTTTACTTTATAATCTTTACAAAATTAATATAAGTAATATTTATTAAAGTAAACTTATGTTTTTAAGAACTAAAAAAAATACTTTTATACTTTATATAAATTATATAAAAATATATTTTCTTTTTTTTTTTTTACTTGAACACTTAAATAGATATATATATTATTTGTTTTTCTTTTTAATGTTTTTAACACTTATTATAAATACAGAATATTTTTACGAAATACGAAATAATATATTTTTACAAAAATATAGTTTACAAAAATATAGCGTTTTGCTTCGGCGTCCAGCGGCGCCAAAAACTTGATGTTATGCGAGGCGTATATGAAATAGCTATATATTTTATTACGAAATAATATTAAATACGATACAATTTTACAAAAGTTATTTATTTATTTAAAGAATGGATATACCTAAACCTTGCTACAACACTTATAGGCAGTGTACCTAATCGTAGAGTAGTGTAGTTTTTAGTAAGCCCGGTTCGTTCCACAGGGAGCTAATTGAAAATGTACTATATTTTTATACAACTATATTTATATAAATATATATAATTATATATAGGAAGTATTATTATTATTATAAAAAAGGGATTTTACCGTTTAATGACCGGTTTGTCGATTTTATATTTTTAGGTGTAAAGATAAATGACAATAATTAAAGTGCGTAAAATAAATAACGATAAATAAAATGCGATATATAAAATTGCGAGTAATAAAATGACGGTAAATATAAGTACGATGAAATATGAAATAAAAGTATTATGCTTATTTAAACTTTCGTAATCATGATGTTCGACGTGTTGATTTTAATTTATTATCATGGGTTAATTGTCCTTTGTCCTGGTTTATTCGATATGTCCATACGGTTTTTGTCCATAACGGTCCATCGGTCATAAATATAAAGTGCGAGTGTCCTCGTCAAATTAATGTTTTACCCGAAGTCAAATATTCCAACTAATTGGGGATTCGAACTGCAACAAGGTTTTAATACTTAGTTTAATGAATACACCAGGTTATCGACTGCGTGCAATCCAAGGTTTTAATACTTTATTAACAATTACACCAATTATTGTTGTATGTAATCCACTCCTGTTTTAATGAGATATGAATATTAATTTATCCAATTGATCAATTTGAATAATCAATTACCCAACCCGAATAATTAATTAAATGATTGTAAAGGATGTCGTATATATTTCACTAAATAGGACATTCATAATCATTTTAATAATTATTAGATTAACTAATTTGAAGATTGGTTCGACAGATTCCAATGAGTTGTCGCTCAATTATACAATACCCCCCATCTATTAATAGTCATAGTCCAATGTCTACAAGTGTCGGTCTTTTGTCCAAACCCGAATTATGGTACAAAATCCAATAACCCCATATTAATATTTAGCCCAACATCACGATTACTTCGATTTAAATAAGCATAATAATAACTTAGCTAAGAGACATTAATTTAAAAAGGTTGAACATAACTTACAATGATTAATAATAGCGTAGCATTACAAGGACAGAATTTCGACTTTCACCCTTACAACATTCGCTAACATACCCTTATTATTATTAAATTAAAATTAAAATTATAATTATAAATTATATATATATATATATATATATCGTAGAGATTGAGAGATAGATTAGAAAAATGTGTGTTTTTTCGTGCAGAATTCGATGGCTTTTATAGGCCCACATTTTACTGTGCAGCTCCGCGAGTGCGGAGCTTTTGTTCTTCCAAACTCCACGAGTTCGGAGGTTCGCATTCCAGCTCACACGAATTGGATCCTAGGCTGCCAACGTTTATTTTTATAATATATAAATATAATATATATATAATTTACATAATTAATTATATATTATATTATATTTATGTGCATAGTTGACTTGTAATTTTAGGTCCGTTGCGTCGTGCATTGAAAGTTGGTTCATGTCTCGGTTCTGGATTTTTGAACGCCTTTTCGTATGATTTAATATCTTGTACTTTACATTTCACGGCTTGTACTCTTATCATTTTTAGGCATTTCTAATCAATAATTTGAACCACTTGAATTATATCTTGTACATTTGAGCTTTTTGGTCATTTGCGTCTTCAAATCGTCGTTTTCTTCTTTTGTATTCGAACTTATTTATTTAAACGAATATTACATAAAAATAGAATGATTACAACTAAAAGCTTTACATATTGGAAGGATATTGTGTCTAAATATATGTTCATTTGGAGCACTATCAAATATCCCCACACTTGAGCGTTGCTTGTCCTCAAGCAATACAGAACTTGAAATTAAATCACACTTCACTCGAATCACTTTTTTTTATTCTCACACTTTATAAATCAGTGATTTTGATACGGTGGTATAAACAATGATAGTAACGATGTGGTTTACATTCCCACATGACTATGAAAATTTAGATCCTTTAAGGAAATTGGATCTTTATGAAAATATTTGATCTTTTGAAAATTCATTCTTGCTTTTACCCTAGATAAGTTTTCCGGAATAACTCTTCACCGGTGTTGCAAAATATTTTTATGGGTTGCGTGGGTTTCATATTTTCAAATTTTAGCTCAAAACTTACGGTTTTGTGTCACCCACTTGCTAACCTTGTATTAGGAAAGCACACGTCCAGTATACTTGCTCCGTATATTACCTTTTGATAAACTACCGTCCGGTTGTAAAGGAAAGCGTTGAACAAGCAACTGTTAAGGCAATATCTAATGACATATGCTATTTGAGTTTAGTACACGTTGGTTTGCGTGTATTGTACATGTTGGTTGCATGTATGTTAAAACAGGGGTACTTATTGTAGTGACCCGAACTTTTCCGTGTTTATATATATATTAAATGAAATTGTTATTTACATGATTAAGTGTTTCCAACATGTTAAGCAATCAAACTTGTTAAGACTTGATTAATTGAAATAGGTTTCATATAGACAATTGACCACCCAAGTTGACCGATGATTCACGAACGTTAAAACTTGTAAAAACTATACGATGACATATATATGGTTATATATATAGTTAACATGATTTTATTATAAGTATGTATCTCATTAGGTATTTTAACAATGAGTTATATACATAAAAATGAGACTATTAATTTAAGAAACTCGAAAACGATATATATAACGATTATCGTTATAAAAACGTCTTACTAGGTACATATGAATCATATTAAGATATTGATACACTTTGTTAATTATGTTAAATGATAAGTAAATATATTATTAAGTGTATTAACAATGAAATACATATGTAAAAATAAGACTACTAACTTAATGATTTCGAAACGAGACATATATGTAACGATTATCGTTGTAACGACATTTAACTGTATATATATCATACTAATATATATTATATATCATAATATCATGATAATATAACAATTTAACATCTCATTTTTTATAATAAACAATGGGTTAACAACATTCAACAAGATCGTTAACCTAAAGGTTTCAAAACAACATTTACATGTAACGACTAACGATGACTTAACGACTCAGTTAAAATGTATATACATGTAGTGTTTTAATATGTATTCATACACTTTTGAAAGACTTCAAGACACTTATCAAAATACTTCTACTTAACAAAAATGCTTACAATTACATCCTCGTTCAGTTTCATCAACAATTCTACTCGTATGCACCCGTATTCGTACTCGTACAATACACAACTTTTAGATGTATGTACTATTGGTATATACACTCCAATGATCAGCTCTTAGTAGCTCATGTGAGTCACCTAACACATGTGGGAACCATCATTTGGCAACTAGCATGAAATATCTCATAAAATTACAAAAATATGAGTAATCATTCATGACTTATTTACTTGAAAACAAAATTACATATCCTTTATATTTAATCCATACACCAACGACCAAAAACACCTACAAACACTTTCATTCTTCAATTTTCTTCATCTAATTGATCTCTCTCAAATTCTATCTTCAAGTTCTAAGTGTTCTTCATAAATCCCAAAAGTTCTAGTTTCATAAAATCAAGAATACTTCCAAGATTGCAAGTTTACTTCCAAGTTTTCTAAATCCATTCCAAGTAATCATCCAAGATCAAGAAACCTTTGTTACTTACAATAGGTTATCTTTCTAATACAAGGTAATAATCATATTCAAACTTTAATTCAATTTCTATAACTATAACAATCTTATTTCGAGTGGAAATCTTACTTGAAATTGTTTTCATGTCATGATTCTGCTTCAAGAACTTTCAAGCCATCCAAGGATCCTTTGAAGCTAGATCTATTTTTCTCATTTCCAGTAGGTTTATCCAAGGAACTTGAGGTAGTAATGATGTTCATAACATCATTCAATTCATACATATAAAGCTATGTTATTCGAAGGTTTAAACTTGTAATCACTAGAACATAGTTTAGTTAATTCTAAACTTGTTCGTAAATAAAAGTTAATCCTTCTAACTTGACTTTTAAAATAAACTAAACACATGTTCTATATCTATATGATATGCTAACTTAATGATTTAAAACCTGGAAACACGATAAACACCATAAAACTGGATATACGCCGTCGTAGTAAAATCGGGGGCTGTTTTGGTTGGGATAATTAAAAGCTAAGAAGAACTTTGATTTAAAAGCTATACTTCTGGAAAAATGATTTTTCTTATGAACATGAAACTATATCCAAAAATCATGGTTAAACTCAAAGTGAAAGTATGTTTTTCAAAATGGTCATCAAGATGTCGTTCTTTCGACAAAAATGACTATCTCTTTCAAAAACGACTTGTAACATGTATTTCCGACTATAAACTTATAATTTTTCTGTTTAGATTCATAAAATTAAGTTCAATACGAAACCGTGGCCACTGGAATCACTCAAAACGGATTAGAAACGAAGAAATGGCGAGTAAAACAAGATTGATAAAAACTACTCATTTTACCTACGTGAAAGTTAGTAATAAATCTATTCCAACCATAACCTAATCAACTTATATTGTATATTATGTAATCTTGAGATACCATAGACACGTATACAATGTTTCGACCTATCATGTCAACCCATCTATATATATATTGCGGAACAACCATAGACACTCTATATGTGAATATTGGAGTTAGCTATACATGGTTGAGGTTGATTCCAAAATATATATATAGTTTGAGTTGTGATCAATACTGAGATACGTATACACTGGGTCGTGGATTGATTCAAGATAATATTTATCGATTTATTTCTGTACATCTAAATGTGGATAACTAGTTGTAGGTTACTAACGAGGACAGCTGACTTAATAAACTTAAAACATCAAAATGTATTAAAAGTTTTGTAAATATTTTTTGAACATACTTTGATATATATGTATATATTGTTATAGGTTTGTGAATCAACCAGTGGCGAATCTTACTTCCCGACGAAGTAAAAATCTGTGAAAGTGAGTTATAGTCCCACTTTTAAAATCTAATATTTTTGGGATGAGAATACATGCAGGTTTTATAAATGATTTACAAAATAGACACAAGTACGTGAAACTACATTCTATGGTTGAATTATCGAAATCGAATATGCCCCTTTTTATTAAGTCTGGTAATCTAAGAATTAGGGAACAGACACCCTAATTGACGCGAATCCTAAAGATAGATCTATTGGGCCTAACAAACTCCATCCAAAGTACCGGATGCTTTAGTACTTCGAAATTTATATCATATCCGAAGGGTGTCCCGGAATGATGGGGATATTCTTATATATGCATCTTGTTATTGTTGGTTACCAGGTGTTCACCATATGAATGATTTTTATCTCTATGTATGGTATGTGTGTTAAAATATGAAATCTTGTGGTCTATTGTTACGATTTGATATATATAGGTTAAACCTATAACTCACCAACATTTTTGTTGACGTTTAAAGCATGTTTATTCTCAGGTGAATACTAAGAGCTTCCGCTATTGCATACTAAAATAAGGACAAGATTTGGAGTCCATGTTTGTATGATATTGTGTAAAAACTGCATTCAAGAAACTGATTTCGATGTAACATATTTGTATTGTAAACCATTATGTAATGGTCGTGTGTAAACATGATATTTTAGATTATCATTATTTGATAATCTACGTAAAGTTTTTTAAACCTTTATTTATGAAATAAAGGTTATGGTTTGTTTTAAAAATGAATGCAGTCTTTGAAAAACGTCTCATATAGAGGTCAAAACCTCGCAACGAAATCAATTAATATGGAACGTTTTTAATCAATAAGAACGGGACATTTCAGTTGGTATCCGAGCGTTGGTCTTAGAGAACCAGAAAATATGTATTAGTGTGTCTTATCGAGTTTGTTAGGATGCATTAGTGAGTCTGGACTTCGACCGTGTTTTCTTTAAAAATGATTGCTTAACATTTTTGTTGGAAACTATATATTATTAACAT
The DNA here is from genome assembly GCF_046630445.1 of Rutidosis leptorrhynchoides. Classification (NCBI taxonomy): domain Eukaryota; kingdom Viridiplantae; phylum Streptophyta; class Magnoliopsida; order Asterales; family Asteraceae; genus Rutidosis; species Rutidosis leptorrhynchoides. Next base: position 197,020,471 of record NC_092334.1, read on the forward strand.
GTATATATTATGTGATATATTAATCTCTTAACATGTTTGATATTGTGTGATAGATGTCTACCACTAGCACAAATCCTATTGACTCACCTAATAATAACGAAGAGTCGAATATATATTGGACTGATTCACAAGTTCCCGAAGAGGAACCGGAAGAAGAATCAGAACCGGAAGAGGAGGAACCGGAGGAGGAAATAGAACCGGTGGGGGAAATAATAAAATGGTTAAGTAAAAGAAAATCCTCAACCAACCGACCAAGGTTAATTATGGTCAATGGTGTTTCCGCCAAGGAAGCAAAATATTGGGAGGATTACCAATTCTCTGATGAATCGAATTCCGACGAGAATTCCGATGATGTTATAGAAATTACCCCAACTGAATTTAAAAAGGCAAAAGAAAATAATAAGGGAAAGGGCATAAAAATAGAGAAATCTAATTCCAACCCCGATGAACTTTATATGTATCGTCAACCCCCGAAGTCCTTAAGTTGTAACAATGACCCGGGACAAAATGGATAGACAACCAAATATTTTAAGAGACCTACACGGAGACATGATTAATGAAATCTTGTCTAGAGTCGGTCAGAATTCCTCGGCACAACTATTTAAGGCGAGATCAGTTTGTAAGACATTCGAAGAACTTTCCAAGAATGCCTTGGTTTATAAAAGGCTTTCGTTCGAAAGATGGGGGATATCACATTGGCAAATCCATAAGTTGCGATGTGTTTACTTTGACGCATATATTGCGGGGAACCCAAATGCTATTTTACGCAACGGGTTAAGAAATTATTTTGACTCAATATATCCGAATATAGGACTTCGTGATTTAGAAAAAGTGGCTAACATGCAACATAAAGAAGCATGTTATGCTTACGGGTTAGTAATGTTCGCTTCTCACCAAAGTGAGAACGAGAACATCGGGCTACAACTATTAAACAAAACGTTTCCGCAAATGACGGAGTCGGTAATTGGGGTAAGAAATGAGGTTTTTATATTGTTACGGGACTGTTGGACATTACGTAACCTTCATCCTTTTAACGACGTTACAACACGTTGTCATACTATCGGTCACAACGGTTACGTTCCACAAGACCAAGGATGGGAAGTAGTATTAGTAAAACCAGAATGCATGACTTGTTTCTGGACGTATGAATTACGTGTCTTTGTTGCCTTTGCTGAACGCCTTATTTGTTAACTAGAATTATCTTCGCAACTACTTTGTATCAAAGTTTTATGTGCTATATTTCATGCTATATGTAAAATAGCAGTATTGTAAGTTTGCAAGTTATTGTATAAAGGTTTGAATATGATATATTTTTTTTTTGTGATTAGTTTTTCATATAGAATTGTAGTAGTTGAAATGGTATGTTAGCTACTAAGTATGAACTTAACGAGTAGGTACTACCCGAATTAAATAGTATAAAACGCTAATATGAAGAAAGAGCTTTTATAAATAAGTTCATATTACGCTACGAAATACTATTGACTACTCTTGATATTCTATATGATTAACTCATTTCATTTGATTATTTTGAAGGAAATGGCACCGACTACTCGACACACCTTGAATATGAGTGAAGAGGAATTTCGTGCCTTTCTTGCTTCAAACATAGCCGCAGTACAGGCCGCGCTACATACCAACAATAACCTTGGATCTAGCAGTACATGAAATCGTGTAGGATGCACCTACAAAGAATTCACTGCCTGCAAACCTTTAGAATTTGATGGAACAGAAGGACCGATCAGATTGAAATGGTGGACCGAGAAGGTCGAATCGGTGTTTGCCATAAGTAAGTGTACTGAAGAGGACAAAGTGAAGTACGCTATGCATACCTTCACAGGTTCTGCGTTAACATGGTGGAATACCTATCTAGAGCAAGTGGGACAAGATGATGCTTACGCACTACCGTGGTCAACATTCAAGCACTTGATGAACGAGAAGAATCGGCCTAGAACCGAGGTCAATAAGCTCAAGACATAACTTAGAGGGTTACGAACCCAAGGATTTGATATTACCACGTATGAAAGACGATTCACAGAATTGTGCCTATTGTGTCCGGGAGCGTTCGAAGATGAGGAAGAGAAGATCGACGCGTTTGTGAAAGGATTACCGGAAAGAATCCAAGAAGATATAAGTTCACACGAGCCCGCCTCCATACAACAGGCATGTAGAATGGCTCACAAACTAGTGAACCAGATTGAAGAAAGAATTAAAGAACAGACTGCTAAAGAGGCCAATGTGAAGCAAGTCAAAAGAAAGTGGGAGGAAAACGGTGATAAGAATCACCAATACAACAACAACAGAAATTACAACAATAATCGCAACAACTATCCCAACAATCGCAACATCAATCGCAACTACAACAAACGGCCCAACAACAACAACAACAACAACAACAACAGCAACTACAACAATCATCCCAACAACAATAATAATCGCAACAACAACAATAATCAGAAGCAGCTATGCCAAAGGTGTGAAAAGTATCACTCGGGGTTCTGCATCAAATTTTGCAACAAGTGTAAAAGAAATGGTCAAAGCGCGGCGAAGTGTGAGGTCTACGGACCAGGGGTTAACAGAACGAAAGGAACAAATGGTGTCGGAACGAGTAATGGTGGAGCAAGTAGTGTCGGAGCAAGTTATGCCAATGTAGTTTGTTATAAATGTGGAAAACCGGGCCACATTATTAGAAATTGCCCGAACCAGGAGAACACGAATGGACAAGGCTGCGGAAGAGTTTTCAATATTAATGCGGCAGAGGCACAGGAAGACCCGAAGCTTGTTACGGGTACGTTTCTTATTGACAATAAATCTGCTTACGTTTTATTTGATTCGGTTGCGGATAGAAGCCATATGAGTAGAGATTTTTGTGCTAAATTAAGTTGCCCATTGACGCCTTTGGATAGTAAATTTTTACTCGAATTAGCAAATGGTAAATTAATTTCAGCAGATAATATATGTCGAAATCGAGAAATTAAACTGGTTAGCGAAACATTTAAGATTGACTTGATACCAGTAGAGTTAGGGAGTTTTGATGTGATAATCGGTATGGACTGGTTGAGAGAAGTGAAAGCAGAGATCGTTTGTTACAAAAATGCAATTCGCATTATACGAGAAAAAGGAAAACCCTTAATGGTGTACGGAGAAAAGAGCAACGCAAAGTTAAATCTTATTAGTAACCTGAAGGCACAAAAACTAATAAGAAAAGGTTGCTATGCTGTTTTAGCACACGTCGAGAAAGTACAAACTGAAGAAAAGAGCATCAATGATGTTCCCGTCGCAAAAGAATTTCCCGATGTATTTCTGAAAGAATTACCGGGATTACCCCCACATCGATCCATTGAATTTCAAATAGATCTTGTACCAGGAGTTGCACCAATAGCTCGTGCTCCTTACAGACTCGCACCCAGTGAGATGAAAGAACTGAAAATCCAATTACAAGAACTTTTAAAGCGTGGTTTCATTCGACCAAACACATCACCGTGGGGAGCTCCTGTTTTGTTTGTCAAGAAGAAAGATGGTACATTCAGGTTGTGTATCGACTACCGAGAGTTGAACAAACTTACCATTAAGAACCGCTACCCACTACCGAGAATCGACGACTTATTTGATCAACTACAAGGCTCGTCTGTTTATTAAAAGATTGACTTATGTTCCGTGTATCATCAAATGCGGGTGAAAGAAGATGATATTCCAAAGACTGCTTTCAGAACACGTTACGGTCATTACGAGTTTATGGTCATGATGTTTGGTTTAACTAATGCCCCAGCTGTGTTTATGGACCTTATGAACCGAGTGTGTGGACCATACCTTGACAAGTTTGTCATTATTTTCATTGATGACATACTTATTTACTCAAAGAATGACCAAGAATACGGTGAACATTTGAGAAAGGTGTTAGAAGTATTGAGGAAGGAAGAATTGTACGCTAAGTTTTCAAAGTGTGCATTTTGGTTGGAAGAAGTTCAATTCCTCGGTCACATAGTGAACAAAGAAGGTATTAAGGTGGATCCGGCAAAGATAGAAACTTTTGAAAAGTGGGAAACCCCGAAAACTCCGAAACACATACGCCAGTTTTTAGGACTAGCTGGTTACTACAGAAGGTTCATCCAAGACTTTTCCAGAATAGCAAAACCCTTGACAGCATTAACGCATAAAGGGAAGAAATTTGAATGGAAGGATGAACAAGAGAAATCGTTCCAGTTATTGAAGAAAAAGCTAACTACGGCACCTATATTGTCATTGCCTGAAGGGAATGATGATTTTGTGATTTATTGTGACGCATCAAAGCAAGGTCTCGGTTGTGTATTAATGCAATGAACGAAGGTTATTGCTTATGCGTCTAGACAATTGAAGATTCATGAACAAAATTATACGACGCATGATTTGGAATTAGGCGCGGTTGTTTTTGCATTAAAGACTTGAAGGCACTACTTATATGGGGTCAAAAGTATTATATACCGACCACAAAAGTCTTCAACACATATTTAATCAAAAACAACTGAATATGAGGCAGCGTAGGTGGATTGAATTGTTGAATGATTACAACTTTGAGATTCGTTACCACCCGGGGAAGGCAAATGTGGTAGCCGACGCCTTGAGCAGGAAGGACAGAGAACTCATTCGAGTAAAATCTATGAATATAATGATTCACAATAACCTTACTACTCAAATAAAGGAGGCGCAACAAGGAGTTTTAAAAGAGGGAAATTTAAAGGATGAAATACCCAAAGGATCGGAGAAGCATCTTAATATTCGGGAAGACGGAACCCGGTATAGGGCTGAAAGGATTTGGGTACCAAAATTTGGAGATATGAGAGAAATGGTACTTAGAGAAGCTCATAAAACCAGATACTCAATACATCCTGGAACGGGGAAGATGTACAAGGATCTCAAGAAACATTTTTGGTGGCCGGGTATGAAAGCCGATGTTGCTAAATACGTAGGAGAATGTTTGACGTGTTCTAAGGTGAAAGCTGAGCATCAGAAACCATCAGGTCTACTTCAACAACCCAAAATCCCGGAATGGAAATGGGAAAACATTACCATGGATTTCATCACTAAATTGCCAAGGACTGCAAGTGGTTTTGATACTATTTGGGTAATAGTTGATCGTCTCACCAAATCATCACACTTCCTACCAATAAGAGAAGTTGACAAGCTGGAGAAATTAGCATGACTGTATTTGAAGGAAGTTGTCTCCAGACATGGAATACCAATCTCTATTATCTCTGATAGGGATGGCAGATTTATTTCAAGATTCTGACAGACATTACGGCAAGCATTAGGAACTCGTCTTGACATGAGTACTGCCTATCATCCACAAACTGATGGGCAGAGCGAAAGGACGATACAAACGCTTGAAGACATGCTACGAGCATGTGTTATTGATTTCGAAAACAGTTGGGATCGACCTCTACCGTTAGCAGAATTTTCCTACAACAACAGCTACCATTCAAGCATTGAGATGGCGCCGTTTGAAGCACTTTATGGTAGAAAGTGCAGGTCTCCGATTTTTTGGAGTGAAGTGGGGGATAGACAGATTACGGGTCCAGAGATAATACAAGAAACTACCGAGAAGATCATCCAAATTCAACAACGGTTGAAAACCGCCCAAAGTCGACAAAAGAGCTACGCTGACATTAAAAGAAAAGATATAGAATTTGAAATTGGAGAGATGGTCATGCTTAAAGTTTCACCTTGGAAAGGCGTTGTTCGATTTGGTAAACGAGAGAAATTAAATCCAAGGTATATTGGACCATTCAAGATTATTGATCGTGTCGGACCAGTAGCTTACCGACTTGAGTTACCTCAACAACTCGCAGCTGTACATAACACTTTCCACGTCTCGAATTTGAAGAAATGTTTTGGTAAAGAAGATCTCACTATTCCGTTAGATGAAATCCAAATCAACGAAAAACTTCAATTTATCGAAGAACCCGTCGAAATAATGGATCGTGAGGTTAAAAGACTTAAGCAAAATAAGATACCAATTGTTAAGGTTCGATGGAATGCTTGTAGAGGACCCGAGTTCACCTGGGAATGAGAAGATCAGATGAAGAATAAATACCCGCATTTATTTCCAGAAGATACGTCAACACCTCCAACTGCTTAAAATTTCGGGACGAAATTTATTTAACGGGTAGGTACTGTAGTGACCCAAACTTTTCCATGTTCATATATATATATATATATATATATATATATTAAATTAAATTATTTCTTACATGATTAAGTGTTTCCAACATGTTAAGCAATCAAACTTGTTAAAACTTGATTAATTGAAATAGGTTTCATATAGACAATTGACCACCCAAGTTGACCGGTGATTCACGAACGTTAAAACTTGTAAAAACTATATGATGACATATATATGGATATATATATATAGTTAACATGATATTATGATAAGTAAACATATCATTAAGTATATTAACAATGAACTACATATGTAAAAACAAGACTACTAACTTAATGATTTTGAAACGAGACATATATGTAACGATTATCGTTGTAACGACATTTAATGTATATATATCATATTAAGAGATATTCATACATCATAATATCATGATAATATAATAATTTAAAATCTCATTTGATATTATAAACATTGGGTTAACAACACTTAACAAGATCGTTAACCTAAAGGTTTCAAAACAACACTTACATATAATGACTAACGATGACTTAACGACTCAGTTAAAATGTATATACATGTAGTGTTTTAATATGTATTCATACACTTTTGAAAGACTTCAAGACACTTATCAAAATACTTCTACTTAACAAAAATGCTTACAATTACATCCTCGTTCAGTTTCATCAACAATTCTACTCGTATGCACCCGTATTTGTACTCGTACAATACACAGCTTTTAGATGTATGTACTATTGGTATATACACTCCAATTATCAGCTCTTAGTAGCCCATGTGAGTCACCTAACACATGTGGGAACCATCATTTAGCAACTAGCATGAAATATCTCATAAAATTACAAAAATATGAGTAATCATTCATGACTTATTTACATGAAAACAAAATTACAAATCCTTTATATCTAATCCATACACCAACGACCAAAAACACCTAAAAACACTTTCATTCTTCAATTTTCCTCATCTAATTGATCTCTCTCAAGTTCTATCTTCAAGTTCTAAGTGTTCTTCATAAATTCCAAAAGTTCTAGTTTCATAAAATCAAGAATACTTCCAAGATTGCAAGTTTACTTCCAAGTTTTCTAAATCCATTCCAAGTAATCATCCAAGATCAAGAAACCTTTGTTAATTACAGTAGGTTATCTTTCTAATACAAGGTAATAATCATATTTAAACTTTAATTCAATTTCTATAACTATAACAATCTTATTTCGAGTGAAAATCTTACTTGAAATTGTTTTCGTGTCATGATTCTGCTTCAAGAACTTTCAAGCCATCCAAGGATCCTTTGAAGCTAGATCCATTTTTATCATTTCCAGTAGGTTTATCCAAGGAACTTGAGGTAGTAATGATGTTCATAACATCATTCGATTCATACATAAAAAGCTGTCTTATTCAACGTTATAAACTTGTAATCACTAGAACATAGTTTAGTTAATTCTAAACTTGTTCGCAAATAAAGTTAATCCTTCTAACTAAACTTTTAAAATCAACTAAAAACATGTTCTATATCTATATGATATGCTAACTTAATGATTTAAAACCCGGAAACACGATAAACACCATAAAACTGGATATACGCCGTCGTAGTAAAACCGGGGGCTGTTTTGGTTGGGATAATTAAAAGCTAAGAAGAACTTTGATTTAAAAGCTATACTTTTGGAAAATTGATTTTTCTTATGAACATGAAACTATATCCAAAAATCATGGTTAAACTCAAAGTGAAAGTATGTTTTTCAAAATGGTCATCAAGATGTCGTTCTTTCGACGGAAATGACTACCTCTTTCAAAAACGACTTGTAACTTGTATTTCCGACTATAAACTTATACTTTTTCTGTTTAGATTCATAAAGTTAAGTTCAATACGAAACCGTGGCCACTGGAATCACTCAAAACGGATTAGAAACGAAGAAATGGCGAGTAAAACAAGATTGATAAAAACTACTCATTTTACCTACGTGAAAGTTAGTAATAAATCTATTCCAACCATAACCAAATCAACTTATATTGTATATTATGTAATCTTGAGATACCATAGACACGTATACAATGTTTCGACCTATCATGTCGACCCATCTATATATATATTGCGGAACAACCATAGACACTCTATATGTGAATGTTGGAGTTAGTTATAAACGGTTGAGGTTGATTCCAAAATATATATATAGTTTTAGTTGTGATCAATACTGAGATACGTATACACTGGGTCGTGGATTTGATTCAAGATAATATTTATCGATTTATTTCTGTACATCTAACTGTGGACAACTAGTTGTAGGTTACTAACGAGGACAGCTGACTTAATAAACTTAAAACATCAAAATGTATTAAAAGTTTTGTAAATATATTTTGAACATACTTTGATATATATGTATATATTGTTATAGATTTGTGAATCAACCAGTGGCCAAGTCTTACTTTCCGACGAAGTAAAAATCTGTGAAAGTGAGTTATAGTCCCACTTTTAAAATCTAATATTTTTAGGTTGAGAATACATGCAGGTTATATAAATGATTTACAAAATAGACACAAGTACGTGAAACTACATTCTATGGTTGAATTATCGAAATCGAATATGCCCCTTTTTATTAAGTCTGGTAATCTAAGAATTAGAGAACAGACACCCTAATTGACGCGAATCCTAAAGATAGATCTATTAGGCCTAACAAACCCCATCTAAAGTACCGGATGCTTTAGTACTTTGAAATTTATATCATATCCGAAGGGTGTCCCGGAATGATGGGGATATTCTTATATATGCATCTTGTTAATGTCGGTTACCAGGTGTTCACCATATGAATGATTTTTATCTCTATGTATGGTATGTGTATTAAAATATGAAATCTTGTGGTCTATTGTTACGATTTGATATATATAGGTTAAACCTATAACTCACCAACATTTTTGTTGACGTTTAAAGCATGTTTATTCTCAGGTGAATACTAAGAGCTTCCGCTGTTGCATACTAAAATAAGGACAAGATTTGGAGTCCATGTTTGTATGATATTGTGTAAAAACTGCTTTCAAGAAACTGATTTTGATGTAACATATTTGTATTGTAAGCCATTATGTAATGGTCGTGTGTAAACAGGATATTTTAGATTATCATTATTTGATAATCTACGTAAAGCTTTTTAAACCTTTATTTATGAAATAAAGGTTATGGTTTGTTTTAAAAATGAATGCAGTCTTTGAAAAACGTCTCATATAGAGGTCAAAACCTCGCAACGAAATCAATTAATATGGAACGTTTTTAATCAATAAGAACGGGACATTTCAACGGTTTGTAACCTCCGTGTTGTTATTGGGCTTTATATTTTCCCTTATATACCGGAGCTCTTTGCCTTTTTATTCTCTTCTTGACTCTAAATACAACAAGTAATGGTCCAGAATTCGTAGGTATGGAGTTTCGAATTATCATAATGTAATAGTAGAAAGGAAAGGTAGTAGCACGATTTGATTTGTCAAATTTCCAGAATTCAAGAGAAAAGATAGAACTATCAAGAAAATATGTTCTTGGTATATTTAGAGATTAGGTAGAATGTAAGAGTCGTGTAACATGGCACATGATGAAGTTATGGTCTGTGAATCATCATGCTCCATTAGAAACTCAGCATGACTTACTGTAATATAATCACGTTGATCAAGTGTCATTATATTATACTAACTCATGCAACAATTTCCAACACTACTTCAAAAAACATTCATACTTTAAACTTGAAGGTTTACAGAATATAGAAAACTAACAGTTTCCTTTATGGAGTAATACAGATAACGTAAAAAGATAACTGATTTCGGATAAAGATAGTTATGAAAATATCTTCTGAAATATCGAAGATATTTATGACGATATTTTGGAATTTCTAGGATCGAAGATTGATGAAGAAAATCCTTTCGCAAGGATTTAGAATAAATAAGGAGCATGATATTCGCTGAAGAGTTCATCAGATACAGAATCATCTGAATTCGTTAAGTACAGGTTTAGTCCTTGTGATTTATCCACAGTCTCCTTCCTGATTTGCTCAATCCGTTTTTTTTTTAATTCCAACTTTTTTTTAGCTTTGCAAACATACTATTATTTATCATCACTTTCGACTGTTAAGGTCATTTATAGTTTTTGTTGCTTCATCAGCAGTTTTCAAAATTCAGAGAATTGATTCATAAATTATGTGATTTTCATAATTTCAGAAGGGAAGTTCATAAGAGATAAATGTTATATGTATACATATAATTGTTGATGTAGAAGCACTGCGAGATTCGAAATACTGATTGCTAATTCCCGGTAGTTGGTATGACAATTATTGTTACAAAATGTAGAAGAGTACATGATAGGGTTTCAATGAATATAATGATTTTTTGAAAGGTCAAAGATCAGTGAAGTTGTTGGTAAGTTTACTGCTAATGTGGTGGAATATAGACTGTTCTCCGGTAATGATGATGAAGGGAAAACTTATATATCAAGGTTATAATAAGGCTAATCCGAATGAAAGTCGAAATTGATTTGCTGAAACTGTGACAAAATTGGCTAATTTGGAAAGAGATTGCAAAGTTATTTTCGGTAATAGCAATGCTAAAGGAATTAGCACAGCTACGTGTTAAACGTTTACTCAGGTTCCGAGTGTTTTCAGGTGCATGACTATATGCATAAATCTTTTCTTCCGTAGATGAAGTGCGGTTGGTTCATCCTCTCGATTTAGGTGTTTTTCAGGAATCATGAAAGGTGTGAACGCAGATTGTAATCATCAAGATACTAATGAGGTTTAAGATGAAATCAAGTGGCAACTTGAAGAATTGTTTAGTTTTATATGTTATAATCAATATTTTAATTCATTTTAATTGTCCAATATTGGTAGTCCACAGTTGATAGTCCACAGTTAGCAGTTCAATAATTTAATATATAATATTCGAATTAATTAATATGTATCGTGACCCGTGTACATGTCTCAGACTCGATCACAACTCAAAGTATATATATTATTTAAGAATCAACCTCAACCCTGTATAGCGAACTCTAGTATTACAGCATATAGAGTGTCTATGGTGATTCCAAATAATATATATAGATGCGTCGATATGATATGTCAAAACCTCGTATACGTGTCCCGATATTTAAAGTGTGTAAAATAAATAACAGAAATTTAATGACGAAAAATAAAATTGCGAGAATGTAAAATGCGATAATTAAACTGCGATAAATAAAATGTAATCAATTAGCTAGGAACAGTTAGCGTGGATTCTTAACAAAAATTTTCTCGTAATTAATTTGTTTGTTTCTAACAAATTTTATTTTGTCCAGTGTTTTCTTCATTATGCCACTTGTTGGATTCTGATAGGTCAAAATCCAAATATGAAATTGAATGAAAATGGCTATTCGGTGGTGAACGGATTCGTATATCTGTGGATGTAAGTAAGATAGTAAATGACTGTTGAATCTGACTTGAAGAATGTACAGTGTAATTTATTAATGTGAAATTTAAATATTCCTCGGGTATTACCTACCCATTAAAATATTTTCACCATTAACAGTTTGTACAAAAGAATTTTAATTTTTTTTTATGAAAACATATATACATATATATTTTCTTCAGATGTAATTCATGGATTTAATGAGTCAATATGATATTAGACTCATTTGTTTTACTGTTAGAACAAGAATATATAATCTCTAAAACATTAGAGATTACATAATCGCCATGTCGAACGAAGATAAATGATGTAGAACGTCATGTAGAATGATAATTATGTTCGAGGTACAGAATGAGATATTGATGCATCGATTGTTGATGGTACGGGTGCTGTTACTGATGGTATTGTTGGTGTCGATGATGTTGCCGAAGCTAGTATGTTTTGCACAATATTTTCCAAGGCTACAACTCGGGCGCGAAGTCCGTTGACCTCTTCCATTATTCCGGGATGATTGTCGGTCGGAACGAGCAGATGAATAAGGTTTAGAATTATAGATAGAATATAATCGTGGTGAGATATTCGGGAAATGAGGGTGAAAATGGTGTTTCGGACTGGTTCGCCGGTAAGTGCTTCAGGTTCATCGCCAAGAGGTAAATTCGGTTGGTGAAAAGGATCGCCTTCTTCGTGTCTCCATTGATTAAGTCGACTATGAACCCATCAGATGAATTAATGATGGCTGGTTGGTTGATCCATTCTGGTTATACTATTTTCAGAGCTCAGGTGGATATCCATATTGGAATAGCTGTCAGAATCCAAGGAATTTGATCTGGTTGAGGGATCCATCTCATACGATCAGATGGAAAAATTTTCGATATGAATTAGATTATAGGATGTAGATTAGTATCCTGCAATACATAATTTACATATGCATATATAATACAAAAATCCCATAAGTTACATAGGAATCTACGGAAGCTGTCAGGCAAAGTCTACAGTAACAGATACGCTAAGATATGAATTATCAGATACGCTAAGATATGAATTTTGTCTATACACTATTCATGCAGTCAATGCAGTAAAACGTATCTAGACTAAGAATGATAAGCAGGTAATTTTCTAAGGATGATAAGTAGATGATTTTCGACACGAAATGATAAGCAAAACTTTTGACATGCAGACACGGTCAAAGTCCAGACTCACAAATGCATCTTAACAACTATCAGTTAGACACACTAATGTAAGACCTTGTTCGCTAAGACCACCACTCTGATATCACCTGTAGAGACCCATCCTAATCCACCAGGACAAATATATTACAATTGGTTACATCGCGAGGTACTTGACCTCTATATGATACATTTTACAAACATTGCATTCGTTTTTAAAAGACAAACTTTCATTACATCGAAAATTGACGGCATGCATATCATTTCATAATATATCCAATTATAATTGACTTAATAATAATCTTGATGAACTCAACGACTCGAATGCAACTTCTTTTGAAATATGTCATGAATGACTCCAAGTAATGTCTCTAAAATGAGCAAATGCACAGCGAAAGATTTCTTTCATACCTGAGAATAAACATGCTTTCAAGTGTCAACCAAAAGGTTGGTAAGTTCATTAGTTTAACATAAATAATCATTTCCATCATTTTAATAGACCACAAGATTTTCATTTCCATTTCTCATAAATATACGTCCCATCCATAGAGACAAAAATATCATTCATATGGATTGAACACCTGGTAACCGACATTAACAAGATGCATATAAGAATATCCCCTATCATTCTGGGAAATCCTTCGGACATGATAAAAACGAATTCGAAGTACTAAAGCATCCGGTACTTTGGATGGGGTTTGTTAGGCCCAATAGATCTATCTTTGGGATTCGCGTCAATTAGTAGATCGGTTTACTAATTCTTAGGCTACCAAGCAAAAGGGGCATATTCGGCTTCGATCATTCAACCATATAATGTAGTTTCGATTACTTGTGTCTATTTCGTAAAATATTTATAAAAGCGCATGTATTCTCAGTCCCAAAAATATATATTGCAAAAGCATTTAAAAAGGGAGTAATGAAACTCACAATCATGTATTTTGTAGTAAAAATACATAGGACGATATTGAACAAGACAGGGTTGGCCTTCGATTCACGAACCTTTATCATTCATATATATATTAATATATATACTCGAAATTGAACAAATTTATATATTATAAATTATGTTATTTATTATATATATTTAATTTTGTATATGCATATTTAAAATGATTAGTGTTTAGATAGTTATATTAATATATTTAGTTAGTATTACATAAAAAAAAATACCAAATTTGTTGTATATGAATATTCGTATAAAATATGTTAATATGTTTAATACATACTTTTATGTAATATTACTTAAATATATTTTTATATACGAAATATTTATTTAGAAAAATAATATTAATAATAATACCTATAATGATACAATAATATTGTTAATAATGATAATAATAACAGTACATAATAATAATACTAATAATTATATAATGTTACTAATACTAATATTTATAAAAAAAAATTTGTATTATTTTCATAATAATAATAATAATAATAGTAATCATAATAATGATAATAATACTAAAATGACAAAAATTATAATAATCTTAATAATACTTATAAAAATGTTACTGATAAATAAAGTTTCTACTACTTATAAATATAAATATGATATTGGTAATAATAATAATTATAATACTAACAATAGCAATAATAATAATAATAATAATAATAATAATAATAATAATAATAATAATAATAATAACAATCCTAATTGTAATTATAATACTTATACTAATGCTAACGATAATGATAATACACTTAATTTGATTAGTAATAATGATATTTCTAAATATTATAAATAATAACAATTATCATAATAATAATAACAATGATGATAATAATAATAATATTAGTTATGTTAAAAATACTCATAATATTAATTTTAGTGATAATAATAATTAACACAATAATTATAACATAAATGATAATAATAACAATAACAATAATAATAATAATAATAATAATAATAATAATAATAATAATAATAATAATAATAATAATAATAATAATAATAATAATAATAATAATAATAATAATAATAATAATAATAATAATAATGAAATAAAAATGTATACCCTCTTAAAAGCTTTTCTAAAAAGAATTACCCTAGCCCAGGCTCGAATCCACGACCTCCCGTTCACCTGACATCACACCAAACCACTCCACTGCTACTACCTTTCTGATTCAACACACCTCCTAATTTGTTTAACCCCGTTTTTCTGTGCTCTTCTTCTTCTCCTTCAAATTACATCATTCTCTATCATTAATATTTATCAACTACGTAACAAAATTTCGTATCATGCTCCATCACTCTGAGCCATGACGTTACCATTGATTGGGGCTGTGATAACCCATTCCATCAACGAAAACCTCTTATTGTTTGTTTAATCCCTTTATAAAACTTAAAAGAATTCGGTTATAAGCCCAACGAAAACATGGTGTGTCCAATAAAAGCCTAATCCTAAAATGGTTTAATGGACCCAAGTGGAGAATTGTATTAACAAAATTAAATTAAATAAACTCTGATTATGTGTAAAGAATTCGAATTTGTCTCCATATTGATCCATCAGGAAGTTTGTACCTTGTCCCACCTCCATAAACTTTTGTCTTGGATTCTATTGAGTGGTTGAATTCGAAAAGAAAAATAAACGTATACAAGAGATTCTTAATCGACACATTAACCCACTTGGACCCTACAATTTAATATTTACAAGATTTCTTCAATACCACTTGCAAGTTAACAGCACAAAGTGGATTCCACTTCTTTCTTCTCTTTTTTTTTATATATAAGCTCATGATTTGACTAACCAGTCTCATTCATTTCTTGTTTTTAATGCATCGAAACAGCAAAAAAAAAAAAATTATGAAAGCATGTACATGGTTTCAATCATGAGAGAAAGAGGAAGAGAGGTTTCAAGAAGGAAGTGGTGATCGATGGTAACTTGAGTTACACCGAAGGCAAACAGTAGACATCGTTCGACCCATAGCAAAACTCAAATGGGTTTCGATAGTATTGTTTTCTAATGGTGGAAATATGGTGGTGTTTCACGGTTTGCAAGTGGTGATGATGGTGAGTGGGTTATTGGTTTTGGCTTGGTGTTTACTGGACCGTAACAAGAAAAGAAACAGTAATATTAGTCACAAACTGTGGTGGTTTTGAGATGAAGGTGATAGCGGTTTTGCAATGATACTTGGTGGTTAAGGAGGTGATTAAAGGTTATGAGATTTGATGAAGGTGGTGTCGTGGTGATCTTGGTGATATCGTGGAGATGAGCACGAAAAGGTGACGAAGGTGGTTTGATGGGGTAAATGGTTCGTTGTGATTGTGGTGGTGGCTTATGGTGATGGTTACGGTAGTCGAGAGTGATGATCGAGTTGTAAACAGAAAGTGAAGAACAATAATAACAATGATCGAGTAATGATGGTTTATGGTTGAGATGGTGAGTTTGGGTTTGATGATGAGGTTTGTGTGTGGTTGTCTTCGACAGGAAATAAATGAAAAACATAATATTTGTTCGGTGATGGTAGATTTCAAGGTGGTTGTTTAAGATGGTGGCGAAAAGTTTTGGAGGATGGGGACGAACTAGGTGGTCGGTAGCAAGAGATGAAGAAAGATGGTTGTTTGTGGAAGGTGAAGAAGAAGGTGTCGATGGGTTGAGTGACGAAGTTCGTGATCGATTACGTATGTATATATATAGAGAGGATAAGAAGTTGATATATATATATATATATATATATATATATATATATATATATATATATATATATATATATATATATATATATATATATATATATATATAAAATAATATCATACTAAAATATTCTATCAATCAAGAGACACAGTATTTAAATCTCTCAATTTGCCACAGTATTAGTAAAAGTAATATATATATATGTATTCCTGTAATTTAGATTCCACATGTTTTGTCTTAGATGAATTCACGGACTTAATAGAAGACCGTAATATATTAAATTATTCGAACAAAATTAAAACGTGTGATGCATTAATCATCGCCTTTCACGGACTGAATTTCGTCCACTATTTGAAATCAGTGGCGGATAAAAGTCTTCAGAAAAATCCTAAATTTTTAAATTAACTATATTTATTTATTTTGGTCATTATGGTATAAAATTCGATCCTTAATTTGTTAAATAAAAATTACATCAACTGTCCCTCTCGATTCTGGGTAAAATATAAAAAGTGTTAAAACTTAACAAATAGTTCCTAAATACATTTTTAATAAGCCTAAAATTTATAGAACTCATTTTCGTATCACCGTTTGTTTTAAAATTACATAAGTTCGAATTTAATTTGCTTACTATCAATCGAAACATCAAACGAGTATTACAATCATTTAATATTTATTTTTAATATATTTTATTTATATATAGAGATATATTTGAAATAATAATTATTATAATATCCTATTTTTATTTTATTAATTTTTAATAACAACAACATATAATACTTCAAATTATATTTCGAATTATTATTTATATATACATACACACATATCTATTTACACTTAATTGTTCTTGAATAGCCGAGAGCAGTCGAAGGTCAATTGAATATATGAAACAGTTCAAACTGTTTGAGACTCATCATTACATACTTTGCTTATCGTGTTGAAACATATAAAGATTAAATTTAACTTTGGTCAGAAATTTCTGGGTCGTCAGATTAATGATGATGATAAGATGAGCTGAAAAGGGTTTTAGATAGCGACTAGGTCTAGTTCCTGTTATAAATTCCAAAATGTATATAACTGGACCGATATCCTTTTCTTCTCCTAGGCCGTTTACTCGTTGATAGGGCCAAGATCAAGTTTTTATTTTTATTTTTGGGCCATGAACCTTGATTGGACCGATTCGATCTTGGGCTTTTAGAATTGGAGTGTTGTTTTAATTTTCCTTTTAGTTATTATGATGATATGAGGAAGAATGAAAATTGATTAAATGATCAAAGTAATAATGGTGTTAAACGTGCTTGATGATGATGATTGTTTTAATGGTATGTCGATTGGATGGTGATATTATGATGATAACATAATTAAGTTGATGATGAGGGTTGATAGACGATTATAATGATAATGATTATAGATGATATTGAAAACGATGAGGATGAGCCAGTAGCAAGATGATGAAAATAATGGAGATCGATGATGAACTGCCCAGTTTGTTATTTGGGTTTTAAGAAAAAGAAATAGAAAAACAGGAATAGCTGAATGGTTTAAGGGTGTTATCGGGTTAGCGGAAGGTCGCGGGTTCAAACCCGGACTTGGGCATTTTTTTAGGGGATACTTCTTTGAGGTAGTTTACTTATTACTCATCATTATTATTACTATTATTATTATTATTACTTTATTAATATTATTATTATTAATATTATTATTATTATCACATCATTATTATATTTAAAGATAAGTATTATTATTATCATTATGAGTATAAGTATTATTATTAACATGACTATTAAAATTATCATTTTTAAAACTATCAATATTATTATTATTAGAATTATCATTATTTTTATCATTATTATCTTTGTTATTATTTTTATGATTATGATTATTATTATTAGTTTTAATAAATACTATAACTATTGAAATCATCATTATTATTATTATTATTATTTTTAACATTTATATTATATTAACATTATTAACATTACTATCATTTTTACTATTATCAGTAACATTATTATTATTATAAGAACTATATTATTATTATTTACAATATTACTATTAGTATTATTATTATTATTATTACAATAAAAATTGTTAGTTAAAATACTTATATAAAACATATATAATAGTATATAAAGATATAAAAATATAACCAAATGAAATAATATATATTAATATATAACTTGTTCGATTACGAGTATATGTGTTAATGTATATATAAATGATATAGGTTCGTGAATCCGTGGCTAGCCCTGCATTGTTCAGTATCGTCGTATGCATATTTTTACTACAAAATATCGTATCGTGAGTTTCATTACTCCCATTTTATATATATATTTTTGGGACTGAGAATAGATGCGCTGCTTTTATAACTGTTTTACGAAATAGACACAAGTACTTGAAACTACATTCTATGGTTGAATTATTATACTGGATATCACCCTTTTAGCTTGGTAGCCTGAGAATTTGGGAACAGACACCCAAATTGACGCGAATCCTGAAGATAGATCTATGGACTTTGACACGTCCCATCCGGGTTACAGATGCTTTAGTACTTTGATTTTATATACAGATGAGGGTACCTGTATATTGGGGATATTCTAGATGCTTTTGTTAATGTCGGTTACCATGTGTTCACCATATGAATGAATTTTAATTCGCAGGTTATGTGTACTATTTTATTACACAGGTTATGTGTAGTATAAAAATGAAATCTTGTGGTCTATTAAAATTATGGAAATGATTGATTACGATAAACCTATGAACTCACCAACCTTTTGGTTGATACTTTAAAGCATATTTATTCTCAGGTATGAAAGAAATCTTTCGCTGTGCATTTGCTCATTTTAAAGATATTACATGGAGTCGTTCATGGCATACTTAGGACAGTACCTCCCAATGGGACCAAATGTTGATGACTTCATCCAGATGGATTAGGACGGCTCGCTTCATCGTAATCTACTTAATCATTGGAGACAAAAAGAAGGTGATCCCTTCCATCCACCACTTTCCCCTCTTGGCGAAGAACCTGAAGCACTTACCGGAGAACCTTTCTGAAACACCATTTTCTCCCTCATTTCTAGAGTATCTCATCACGATTATATACTATCTCAAATTCTGAATCTTATTCATCCGCTCGTCCGAACCGACAATCATCCCGGTGTAATAGAAGAAGTCAACGAGCTTCGCGCTCAGGTAGTGGCTTTGGAGAATATGGTGCAAAGATCACAAGCACCAGCAGCATCACCGGCATTAACAGTACCACCATCATCAACACCAACAGTACCATTACCACCACCAACAACATTCACATCCCATGCTTCAACATCACAAACTTTCCCACGAGCATCAGCGTCATACGCACCAAGGAGCACCAACAACAATAACCGATGAAGTATTAATTCATAACTTCATTGGAGAAATATTCTACGGTGATTATGTAATCTCTAAATGTTTTAAAGATTATGTTTTTCTAATTCCAGCCGAAAATCAAATGAGCTTAATATGATATTAACTCATTAAAATCTGTATTACATCTGAAGAAAAATATACATACATATATTTTCATAAAGACTGTAATGAAAATTCTTTTGTACAAAATATTACTTGTGAAATCTTTAACGGGTAGGTAATACTCGGGAAATATATAAGTTCACAATTAATAGGTTACACTGTACATTCCTCAATTTTGATTCAAAAATCATTAACTATAAGCACTATCTTCACTGCGATATACAATCATTTCATATAAATTCAATTACATATTCTGACATAACAGAATCTAATTCAAGATTTAACAAGTGACATCAATCTTAGATCTCTACATCTTTTAAAGCAATACTTTGACTACAAAACTGTGCAAGATTCTTTAGCATTGTTATTACCGAAAATAACTTTGCAATCCCTTTTCAAAGTATCTAGTTTTATCACACTTCCAACCAGTCAACTTTAACTTTTTAGATTAACCTTATTGTAACCTTGACATATATGTTCTTGTTATCGGATAACCTTTTATGTTTCACCACATTAGCAGTAAATTTACCAACAATTTCATTGATCCTTGACCTTCCGAAAAATCATTATACTCATTGAAACCCTATCATGTACTCATCTGCATCTTGTAATGGTAGTTGCCATACCAAAAAGATTGAATCATTATTCTCAAATTTCGCAGCAATACTACGCCAACAGTTATATATATGCATATAATGTCTATCTTCTAGACTTACATACTTCGAATGTGAAGTTTCTGAAAAACACCTCAAACTGCGGAACTAATTCTCTGAACTTTGATAAATGCTGATGAAGCAGCAAAGACTGTAAACAACCTTAACAGTAAAAGTTGGCAAAGCTCAGAAAAGTTGAAACTGGAAAATGGATTGAGCAAACCATGAAGGAGGCTGTGGACAAATCACAAAGACTAAAACTGCCTTCAAATAATCCAAATGATTTAGTATCTGCTGAAGTCATTAATGAATACCTTGCTCCTGACTCTAAACCTTTAAATCTTCTTCATCATCCTTCGATATTAGAAATTCTAAGATATTATCATATCTTTCATTATAAATATCTTCGATATTTCTGAAGATATCTTCAAAACTATTATTATCCGAAATTATTTATTTCTTCGCGCTATCTGTGTTACATCATAAAAGAAACTATTTTAGTTTCTAAATTCTGAAAATTTTGAAAAAATTGATGTTTTTGAAGTAGTGTTGGGAATTGAAGCATGAGTTAGTATAATATAATGACACTTGATCAACGTGATTATATTACAGTAAGTCATGCTGAGTTTCTAATGGAACATGATGATTCACAGACCATACCATCATCATGTGTCATATTACACGACTCTTACATTCAATCTAACCTCTAAATATATCAAGAACATATTCTTTTGATAGTTCTATATCTTCCTTTGAATTCTGGTAATTTGATAAATTAAGAACGTGCTATTACCATTTCTTTCTTATAACATTAGTTATGTTCATCCGAAACTTCATACCTACGAATTTTGGACCATTATCCGCTTGACTTGAGGTCGGGAAGAGAAAACAATAGCACAAAGCTTCGAAATATAAATAGGAGTATAAATCACAGCAAATAGAAGAGATCATTAACCGTAGATGTCAATAATTATGGAAAGACAAATGCAAGGAAGGATTATGAAACCACTACCCCAAGAGCGAAGTAGAAGTAAACAAATTCCTCCGGTGGTAGTTGGAATAGAAAGATGATTGTAGTGACAGCCAAAATGAGATCAAGGATCAGAAATGGATGAAGCATTTTCACAATCTTTTGAAAGTATGAAATACGGAAGAAGATTATAGGAGTGGTGAAAAATAAATGAAACGGAAGAGGTCAATTTATAACGAAATATCAGACATAGCGAGGCAGATTACGCTTTTAATCAAAGGAAATCTTAATTTCCTTAAATTCCGAAGAATTAAATCTTATTTAGATTATGAAGATATTCTATTCCTTAAATTACAGAAATCAATCGTTAATACGTCAAGAGTTAAGACGAATCTCTATTCTTCATTTCATGCTTTTACGATAACTTCTCTCATACGCTTCGAGTAATTGGATTGTTTTATCCATATTATTCAACGGTGATAAAACTCTATTTATCGACTCATATACGTTATGAAAACATTTTCATTGATTAGCCATGACGACCTCACTCAAATTTCGGGACGAAATTTCTTTAACGGGTAGGTACTGTGACGACCCGAAAAATTTCCAATTATTTTGAACCAAATTCTCAAGATGATTTAATGTTTCTGACACGATAAGCAAAGTGTGTAAAGATGAATCTCAAAATTTTTGAACTACTTTCATATATTCAATTACTCTTCGTTTGTTCTCGGCGATTCGCGAACAATTATATGTAAATAGATACATATATATACTATAACTTGAAAACGTAACAATGTATTAATTGTTTGATACCGTACATTAAACTTATTGGTTTATATATCTATTTGAATATATATATGATAAGTTGGAATATTAATTGTATGAATAACTTGTGATGTGTATTTTACAACGTGTTTATAAATATTTAAAATATATATTAACTTGGTTATAAAACATTTGATAATACTATTATATTAGTAAATAACAAGACGATGATTTATAGAAGTAAATGACCAAAACACTCAAATGTATAGATTATATTTCGAGTGGTATAGTTTATGGATAATTTAAGTCTATATTTTGACAAAGGTACGAGTCGCGAAACGTAAAGTACAAGTTTTCTCAGTGTACGAAATGACGTTCCGAAAACCGGAATCGGGACATAAGTCGAACTTAAATGTACAAGACATCGGAACCAAAATTACAAGTTAACTATGCACGAGATTATAATATAATATATAAATAATTATATAAATAAAATATATTATATATATTATATAAAAATATGTCGACAAAGAAAAAGCCAAAATGATCATGAGCTGGAAAGGGGAACTCCGCGATCGCGGAGCCCCCACACATAAAAACACAGCGATCGCGGAGCTGTGGGTTCCAGATCTGGACAGCCTGTTCATGCGATCGCATGAAAATTTAACTGAAACCCCATGCGATCGCATGGGGACCAATTTCTGAATGCCTATATATAGCTCGAACATTTTTTCTGCTTGATCCATCCACAATCTCTCTAATCAATATATTACTCCGTATGTATTGATTTTATTATTATTATTATTATTATTATTATTATTATTATTATTATTATTATTATTATTATTATTATTATTATTATTATTATTATTATTGTTATTATTATTATTATTATTATTTATCCTAATATTATTATTAGTATTAATAATTAATATTATTAGTATTATACATAAAATACTACGACGAGATCATGAGCGTGTCACTTTCAAAATGGGTTTTCGAGCTGGATAGAGCTAAGGTAACTATAGGTTATAGCTATGGAGGTTATGGGTAATGTTCATGGGTATTGTTCGCATGTCAAACCTAGTGTTTATCATCTCTGTTGCATCTACGTACTTTCCTGCAATATTGAATCACAATATTGATACGTGAGCATTCATATCTTATCTTTTATATATTAATAGTGTATCCATGTCTAGTGCTCGAGTATATATGTTTATGCATGCTTGTATGCTAAATTTTTTCGTTAGATAGTTTATGATGAATCACGAATTTAATACATATACTACTGATAAAAAGTATACGATATGCATGTCATTGGAAAGCTGGCGAAAAATCAATAACTTTTCATTTAGAAATCGCATAATTTCGATGAACAAATTAAAAGATATGGACAACTGAATTATGATTAACGTTAATTGGAATTGCTTTGAATCTGCAATTAATATTTAAACAACTTGTTTATAAGATTGATAAATTGGATTTTTAAATATTACCAGCCGCGTAAATGAATTCTTATATAAGGCACGTCTCGTTTTGTTGAACAATTGTCAAAATTGACTTTTTGAAATGACTTTTGATAACTTTTGTATGTCGATCTCGAGCATTAGGATTGTGATACATTATGACCTGACCTAGCTTGATAGACATTTATTGACCAACATACGTTCTCTAGGTTGAGATCTACGGTTATTTGGTATTCCGAGTTTCGGTCACATTTGGTGAACGACTTTATGTGATGCTAAGGTGAGTTTCATATGCTCCCTTTTTAATTGCTTTTACAATCTATATTTTTGGGCTGAGAATACGTGCACTTTATTTCAAACACAATGGATACAAGTACATACTTAAATTCTACACTGAGTTTGAACTGAAAATCCCTTAGCTTTGGTAACTAGTAGCTGCCGGTTATAAGAACTGGTGGGCGCGAATAGTTGTATATGGATGCATAGGGCTTGACATCCCCGTCTGTTCTAGGTATAGAAACCCTAGCCTGAACTATAAAACAGGCGTATGCTATTTGAGTTTAGTACACATTGGTTTGCGTGTATTGTACATGTTGGTTGCATGTATGTTAAAACAGGGGTACTTATTATATATACGTCTAAGTTTAGTTACCAGGGTGCTCAATATTTTAGAATATTTTGATAAACGTTTCTTGATGAAACAACTGAAATCTTGTGATCCACGTTTATATACAGATTATGCGAAACATTAAAACTATGAACTCACCAACCATTGTGTTAACACTTTAAAGCATGTTTATTCTCAGGTTCCTAGAAGTCTTCCGTTGTTTGCTTATAGGTTAGACAAGATATGTGCATGGAGTCATACTTGCTTTATTCGAGAAAATGTTGCATTCACAAAATCATCACCATGTATCTATTTTGACTGCATTGTCAACGGAAGTATTATTGTAAACTATTATTTACGGTGATTGTCTATATGTAGAAATCATCAGATGTTGAAAACCTTGGATTTAAATATTCATTTATGGTGTACCTTTTCAAAAGAATGCAATGTTTGTAAAACGTATCATATAGAGGTCAAATACCTCGCAATGAAATCGATGAATGATGTATTCATCCATATGGATTTGGACGGGTCATCACAGGTTAGTACTATAGGATTCTTATGAATATTAGTCTAGTCAAAAGCATGATTCGCATCAGAAGCAGTGTTCTAGTGATGCTGTCTAATGATCTGAGGTTGAGTAATTGATTGCAAAGGAGAGACGTCTAATCCAATTAGCAGTACCTTAGAATATCTAAGATTGCACATTTGTTAATGTTAAAGCATAACTATAGTATTAAGTGGTAGATTCGTATAGTAATAATACCAACTAGGATTAAGAAAATTCGGGACCTTTCTTAGGTATATCACTCTGTTCATGAACCTAGGACTCCGTCCAGGATAGGTTGCTTCAATCTTTTAGATTAGCGTTGGGAGTATGATATGCCGTACAGACTAGAATCTTCAAAGCCTAGTCTCTTAGTGACAAATCAATTAGGTTACCTCCTCTTGATTAACGTCTAGTGCTCATTCTGGGAAGTAGTACTCTATAGGTAGTCTCCCTACAGCCCTAAATATTACATTCAATCCTTTACTTTACCTGTCATTTATCTTACTTGTAGTATATATATCCATAGTTTATTAGAAACACCTTACTTGCTATAGGGTTATCTTTAGACATACTACGGTCCCATATTACTATCAAACATACAAAAAACGAACAAAAGTTATACTTATCCTTTACTTGTTATAGAAAGAAGCAAGTAGGTGGATTATAGCTAGGAAACCCCGGCTAAATATAAATAATAAAACTATTACTCCCTCTTGGTAACTGATTCTGACGTTTTGCGATCTAACGACACTGCACAAATAAAATCGTCCGTTTTGGGCATATGATTGCACCCATCATCAAAGGTTTGATAAAGACTCAAATCCTTGCTACTAATGTGAAAACAGTAATAACCATAGCCTCTACGTCATTTGTCAATTCGAAATGAGGGAAAGGAATTTTAGAGTAGCGGTGAAGTTGTTTTAAAGGGTGTGAAAGGGTGATTTACTCTTTTAAAGACTTTTATTTTGAATTTCAGAAATAAAAGATAGATAGGAGTGCTGATATTTTTGAGAAACACTTTTGAACTTTTCTCCTTTTAGAGTGATAGGCATTTGAGGTCAAGTTCTCCTTCGACATTTCTCTTTATAAGTTCTGCTCCTTTTCTCAGAACTTTGAAAATACACATTTTTTTTATCTCGAGAAACTTTTTGCCGGTAAACTTTTTGCAAGACCTTTGCCGTGATACTTCAGAAGTTTATAACATCAGGTTTTCGGAAAGAATCTCATTTTCTGGATTTTTCAAGTGACAGTAAAGATGATGTGAATGATGGTTTGATGTGGTAGATGTGGTGAAGGTGTGAATGGTTTTGACAAATGGCTAGCTCTTCTGATTATACAAGAATCACATTTCGTTACTTGGAAATGCAGATCTAGAGCATGTTCTGATTCTGAGTACAGACATCGGCACTCTCAGTGGAAAATAGTGAAGCGTTATAGATGAATGCTTATATGGTCTTAATTGGGTGCCTCAACATAATCAATTTAGGTTAATAATGCGTAGTCATGCAATGCTCTTTTAGAGATTCGGTTCGTCCCAACAAGATTTCTACCTTACTGATAATGCTAAAAACGAACATATATTTCATAGCATTATCCCTCAAGAAAGACAAGATTTTAGTTGCAACTGTTCTATTTACAAGTGATATTCGTTTAAATAATAAAAGGTGAAGATAAATGACAGATTCGACGAATTGAAGACGCAAACGACCAAAAAGCTCAAAAGTACAAAGTACAATCAAAGTGGTTCTAATTAGTGATAAGAAACGTCTCAAAATTACAAGAGTACAAGAAGCAAAACGCAAAGTACAAGATATTAAATTATACGCAAGGACGTTCGAAAATTCGGAACCGGGACCAGAGTCAACTCTCAACGCTCGACGCAACGGACTAAAAATTACAAGTCAACTATGCACATGAATATAATATAATATATAATTAATTCTTAAAATTAATATATATATTATATTATATTATAAAAACCGTCGGCAGAAGAAAACAAAAACATGTGAGCCTCTCCAGCTGGCCATGCGATCGCATGACTTGGAGGAGCAAAACTCATGCGATCGCATGAGCCCCTTTTCCAGCCCACATTGCCTATAAAACTCGCGTTTTTGGTGAACATCAAACACATCTTTTTCTCCTCATTCATCATACGATATATATATATATATATGTATATATATATATATATATATATATATATGTATATATATATATATATATATTATATTTTAATTTTAATTTTAATTTTAATTCTAATAATAAAGGTATGTTAGCGAATGTTGCAAGGGTGTAAGTCGAAATTCTGTCCGTGTAACGCTACGCTATTTTTAATCATTGTAAGTTATGTTCAACCTTTTTACATTAATGTCTCGTAGCTAAGTTATTATTATGCTTATTTAATATCGAAGTAATCATGATGTTGGGCTAAAATACTAAAATTGGGTAATTGGGCTTTATACCATAATTGGGGTTTGGACAAAAGAACGACACTTGTGGAAATTAGACTATGGGCTATTAATGGGCTTTTTATTTGTTTAACTAAATGATAGTTTGTTAATTTTAATATAAAGATTTACAATTGGACATACCTATGAATAACCATATACACTCAATCGGACACGATGGGCGGGATATTTATATGTACGAATAATCGTTCATTTAACCGGACACGGGAATGGATTAATAGTCTATGGAATTATTAAAACAAGGGTGAAATTATGTACAAGGACACTTGGTGTAATTGTTAACAAAGTATTAAAACCTTAGATTACACGCAGTCGATATCCTGGTGTAATTATTAAACAAAGTATTAAGACCTTGTTACAGTTTAAGTCCCCAATTAGTTGGAATATTTGACTTCAGGTATAAGGATAATTTGACGAGGACACTCGCACTTTATATTTATGACTGATGGACTGTTATGGACAAAAATCAGACAGACATATTGAATAATCCAGGACAAAGAACAATTAACCCATGGGAATAAACTAAAATCAACACGTCAAACATCATGATTACGAAAGTTTAAATAAGCATAATTCCGTTATTTTCATATTTAATTGCACTTCTAATTATTGCACTTTTATTTATTGTTATTGTATTTAATTGCACTTTTATTTATTGTCATTGTATTTAATTGCACTTTTAATTTTCGTACTCTTTAATTATCGTAATTTTATTTTATCGCACTTTTATTTATCGCAATTTCATTATCGTTATTTACTTTATGCTTTAAATTAAGTCTTTTATTTATTTAATATTTTACATTAGGTTTTAACTGCGACTAAAGTTTTAAAATCGACAAACCGGTCATTAAACGGTAAAAACCCCCTTTTTATAATAATAATATTACTTATACATATATTTGTATTTTTATAAATTAAAACTAATATAGCGTTAAGCTTTGTTTAAAAGATTTCCCTGTGGAACGAACCGGACTTACTAAAAACTACACTACTGTACGATTAGGTACACTGCCTATAAGTGTTGTAGCAAGGTTTAAGTATATCCATTCTATAAATAAATAAATAAATATCTTGTGTAAAATTGTATCGTATTTAATAGTTTTTCCTAGTAAAATATACACTATTTCCTAGTACACCTCGCAAAACATCAAGTATTTTTTTGGCGCCGCTGCCGGGGAAATAGCTAAAACGCCGGAAGCGCAACGCTATTAAAAAAAAGATTTTTATTAATTTTTAGTTTACTTTTGTAAAAAAAAACGCTTTTGTAAAAATACTTTTTAAAATATAATATATTCGAAAATATAAAAAGAAAAAAAAAATTTATATATTTTTAATAGTTTGTTAAAAATATATATATAAGTGTTATAAAGTTTCTTTATTTTTATTTTTGTAAAAATATAAATTTTATTTAAATATTTTGTAATTATATAAATCAGAAATTAAAACAGAAAAAAAAAATAAATATAAAAACACTCGGCCCGTACTGTAGCAACCCACTCACTGGCCCGAAACCCTAGCCCATGCGATCGCATGGCTGGGTAACTTAGAACTCATGCGATCGCATGAGTGTGTCTGACACGCCAACAGTCAACCCTAATCAGCATTAATTACGGTGTATTATTTATTATTATTATTTAAACCCTAATTAGGTTTTTAATTATTTATTATTTAGTTTAGTTTTTAGATTTAATTTATATATTTAGTTTAATTAGTTTAAATAAATTATAAAATTAATAGTTTTATAAAATAAATAATATAAAAATAATATTTTTATAAAAAATTGTACTTCTTACAACTTTAAGTATATTTTTATATTTTGTCTCTTTTTAATTATTTTAGCGTAATTTTTGTATTTTTCACTCGTATTTACTTTTAAGACATAGTTTTTGCCATAGTTATTTTTATTTCTAAATTTTTAGGCTTTGCCGTAAAATCCCTTAAGTTCTTTTTCTTTAGACTAAGATCTAGGTGCTTTAGAATTTTGCGACGCCGTTTTTAGTTTTTAGTTCCTTTTTAAGTTATTGTCATTTGGGATATAGTTTTTCTATTAAGCTTTAATATTTTTGGACGCAACTTTTAATTCTTAGTTTTTAGTTCCTTTTTAAGTTTCGACGCGCTACTTTCTTATTTTTATTTTTCAACTCCTATTATTTTTGCCTTTTTATTTTTTGACGTTTTTCGACGCACTCTTTTTCTTTCTTATTTCTCGCTATTCTAGTTTTAGGACTTAGATTTTATTTTCTACTTCTTCTCTAAATTTCTTTAATTTACGAAAATTTATTTTAAGCGGTTAAATTGATAGACATCAAAATTTTCTGGTTCGTAGTAATAGTTGGATTTGTACGTGGACCGGGTTATTGGAGCCAAACAGTACTCAATTATATTGAGACCAAACGAATCCTGCCCCTCTGCTGCAGTTTTTGGCTATTCGAAAAGTGGGTAAAATCAGAAAAGTCTATTAATTTGATAACTTATATAATTTTTCTTTCTTTTTAAAAACTAATAGGATATTCAGTGAATGCACCGAGCAAAACGTTCACCACCTTTTGTACGTTCAACACCTGTAACACGATCAAGACATCTAGCAAATATTGTCGCCGTTGATTTTTCTTTTGAATCGTCATCCAGTCGACCAAGTACTCCAATTCAAATTTCCGATAATCCATTTTTTGAACCCGACCTCACAATTGAGAATCCGGAGAATATTCAGGGACAATTCGTAGATCCTGAACCACTAATCTTTCCTCCAGAACCACCAATCATTCAAACAGAGATTGTTGAGGAACCAACCATTAAATCAGAATCCTCTAGTGATTCAGATTCAACAAATTCAATAATGTAGAATCTGGAACCTTTAAGTATGGAAGACCGTATGAGAGCTAAACGCACTGGTCAAAGTCACGCAATTACTCAACCAGACATTAATGCGCCAGATTATGAAATCAAAGGACAAATTCTACATATGGTGACTAATCAATGCCAATTTAGTGGTGCGCCGAAGGAAGATCTAAATGAACATCTTCGTACCTTTAATAGGATCTGCACTCTATTTAAAATAAGAGAAGTTGAAGATGAACAGATATATCTCATGTTATTTCCCCGGACTTCAAAGGGAGAAGCCAAAGATTGGTTAGAATCGTTACCTGAAGGGGCGATTGATACATGGGACGTTTTAGTTGAAAAATTTCTTAAACAATTCTTTCCGGCATCTAAAGCAGTAAGACTTCAAGGAGAAATTGTTAAGTTCACACAGAAGCCAAATGAAAATCTATATGAGGCGTGGACAAGATTTGGAAAGTTATTGAGAGGATGTCCGCAACATGGTTTAGACACTTGTCAAATAGTACAAATATTCTACCAAAGATGCGACATCACTACAAGGAAAGACATAGACATAGCAGCTGGTGGTTCCATTATGAAGAAAACAGAAACTGATGCTTATAAAATTATTGATAACACTGCTTCCCACTCACATGAGTGGCACCAAGAAAAAGATATCGTTAGATCATCTAAAGCAGCTAGAGCCGATTCTAGCAATGACTTAGATTCCATTTCTGCAAAGATAGATGCTGTCGAGAGACGAATGGAAAAGATGACTAAGGATATATACTCAATACGAATTAGTTGTGAGCAGTGTGGAGGACCACATTTTACAAAAGATTGTCTTAGTATTGAACTAACAATGGAACAAAGAGAGAATGTTTCATATCTAAACCAAAGGCCTGGAAATAATTATCAGAATAATTATCAACCGCCAAGTCCAATTTATAATCAAAACCAAAATTATAATCGAAATATTCCATACAACAACCAACAAGGTCCTAGTAATCAACAAGTATCCAATAATACTTACAATCAGCAAAGACCTAATTTTCAAAACAAACCACCACAAACCGATGATAAAAAGCCGAATTTAGAAGATATGATGACGAAGCTAGTTGAATCTCAAACTCAGTTTTTCACATCTCAGAAACAAACCAATGAACAAGATGCTCAAGCATTTAGAAATCAACAATCTTCTATTCAAAATTTGGAACAAGAAGTAAGTAACCTAGCAAGGTTAATAGGTGAAAGAAAACCGAGAAGTCTACCTAGTGATACAAATGCTAACCCCCGGAATAAAACAGCTAAAGCCATTACCACGAGAAGTGGTGTTACACTTAAACCACCTGAAATACCTGTAATTTTTGATGAAGCTATTCCTACTCCACAAGAACCACAACCTGATCAAGATAAGGAAAAAGAACCGGTAGTTGAAAAGGTTAATGAAAATAACACAGTTAAGGCTAAACCTTATGTTAAACCACACCAACCACCACTTCCTCACCCGAGTAAAATGAGAAAAGAGAGACTTGAAGCCGAGCAATCTAAATTCTTGGATATGTTTAAACAAATAAATGTCAATCTTCCTTTCATTGATGTGATTTCAGGAATGCCTAGATATGCTAAATCTCTGAAAGATCTAATCTCAAATAGAAAGAAAATGGAAGAACTCTCAGCTGTTACTATGAATGCTAATTGTTCTGCAGTGCTGTTGAATAAGATACCAGAAAAATTATCTGATCCAGGAAGTTTCACAATTTCATGTTTTCTGGGTAGTCTTAGTTCAATAGAAGCATTGGCAGACTTAGGTGCTAGTATAAATTTAATGCCGTATTCACTATACGCTAAACTAGACCTTGGAGAATTGAAACTAACACGAATAAACATACAACTAGCCGATAGATCAGTAAAATATCCTAGAGGGATAATGGAGAATATGCTAGTTAAAGTTGGTACTTTAGTATTTCCAGTAGATTTTGTTGTTCTGGACATGGAAGAAGATTCTCAAGTTCCTCTCATATTAGGAAGACCATTCTTAAACACGGCTAAAGCAATGATAGACGTGTTTGGTAAGAAACTAACCCTAAGTATAGAGGACGAGAGTGTTACCTTTTCAGTTGATAGAGTAATGCAACAACCGCAATTTGCAGATGATACATGCTATTATATTCAAACTATAGATTCACATGCAGAATTGTTAGAAGAATTTCCAGAATTACAAGGAACAGGAGAATGTTCTTTAGGAGAAAGTACTGAACCAATTGATGAAACTGAAATGTTAGCTACACTTATGGCTAATGGATATGAACCAACAACAGAAGAAATTCAAATGCTAAAAGAAGAAGACAGATATCGATATAAATCATCGATAGAAGAACCACCGACATTAGAGTTAAAGCCACTTCCAAACTATTTGGAATACGCTTATTTACATGGTGAATCTGAATTACCTGTAATAATATCATCTTCTCTTACTGAAAATGAAAAATCTCAACTCATTTCTGTTTTAAAAGCTCATAGACCAGCTATTGCATGGAAGATTCATGATATTAAAGGAATAAGTCCTTCGTATTGCACACATAAAATCCTTATGGAAGAAGGTCATAAAACGTATGTGCAACGCCAACGAAGACTAAATCCTAATATGCAAGATGTTGTTAAGAAAGAAATTATTAAACTGCTAGATGCAGGTTTAATTTATCCAATTTCTGATAGTCCATGGGTAAGCCCAGTTCAATGCGTACCTAAAAAGGGTGGCATGACTGTCATCACAAATGAGAAAAATGAGCTTATTCCTACTAGGACTGTAACAGGATGGCGTGTTTGTATTGATTATAGAAAATTAAATGACGCCTCCAGAAAAGATCACTTTCCCTTACCTTTCATTGATCAAATGTTGGAAAGATTAGCCGGAAATAGTTACTATTGTTTTCTTGATGGTTTTTCCGGATATTTTCAAATTCCAATAGCACCCGAGGACCAAGAAAAAACCACGTTCACGTGCCTTTATGGTACTTTTGCTTACAAACACATGCCATTTGGACTTTGCAACGCCCCTGCAACCTTTCAAAGGTGCAAGATGGAGATTTTTCACGACATGATAGAAGAATGCATGGAAGTTTTCATGGATGACTTTTCAGTCTTCGGTGATACTTTTGAATCATGTTTAGTTAATCTTGAACGAATGCTTATTAGATGTGAACAATCAAATCTAGTTCTTAATTGGGAGAAATGCCATTTCATGGTTAAAGAAGGCATCGTTCTTGGACATAAAATTTCAAAGGAAGGAATTGAAGTGGATAGAGCTAAAGTAGATGTAATTTCTAAACTTCCACATCCCACCAATGTTAGAGGAGTTAGGAGTTTTCTAGGGCATGCCGGTTTTTACCGACGTTTCATAAAAGATTTTTCTAAAATTGCCACTCATATGAATAAACTCCTAGAAAAGGATGCTCCATTCATCTTTTCAGATGAATGCATCAAATTTTTTAATATTCTTAAAGAAAAACTCACTAATGCGCCAATCATGATAACACCAAATTGGAATCTACCATTTGAACTAATGTGCGATGCAAGTGATTTTGCAATGGGAGCCGTTTTAGGACAAAGGATTGAAAAACGATTTCAACCTATATATTATGCTAGTAAGACGTTACAAGGAGCACAAACAAATTACACAACTACTGAAAAAGAACTCCTTGCTATTGTCTGCTTTTGACAAATTTCATTCATATCTCGGTCTAGCTAAAACAGTGGTCTATACTGACCATTCTGCTCTTAGATACCTATTTTTGAAACAAGATGCCAAACCACGATTAATCCTTTGGATCTTACTCTTACAAGAGTTCGATATTGAAATCCGAGATAAAAGAGGAGCAGAAAATCTCACCGCAGATCATCTTTCTCGTCTTAAAAATCCTGAATTAGAAGTTCTAAATGAATCGGCCATACAAGACAACTTTTCTGATGAATATCTATTGAAGATAGATTATAGTGAAATTTCATGGTTTGCAGACTATGAAAACTACTTAGTATGTGGATTCCTTGAAAAAGGATTATCGTACCAAAAACGAAAGAAATTCTTTAGTGATATAAAATACTATTTATGGGAGGATCCACATTTGTTTAAAAGTTGTCCCGATGGAATAATACGCCGATGTGTATTCGGAAATGAAGCTAGTCAAATCTTAAACCATTGTCACACAGGACCAACAGGAGGGCATTATGGGCCTCAACTCACAGCAAGAAAAGTTTATGATGCTGGATTCTATTGGCCTACAATTTACAAAGACGCACACCTTCTTTGCAAATCCTGTGATGCTTGTCAAAGGGCCGGAAAAATAAGTCAACGTGATGAAATGCCACAAAATGTCATTCAAGTATGTGAAGTATTTGAAATTTGGGTATTGACTTTATGGGTCCATTTCCAAAATCTCATAATAATCTCTACATTCTCGTAGCCATTGATTATGTATCTAAATGGGCGGAAGTACAAGCTCTCCCAACTAACGATGCACGAGTTGTAGTCAACTTTTTAAAACATCTTTTTGCTAGGTTTGGAACACCGAAAGCTTTAATAAGTGATCGGGGAACTCATTTTTGTAATAATCAACTTGAGAAAGTTCTCAAAAGATATGGAGTAACTCATAAAATCTCCACCGCATATCATCCACAAATAAGTGGACAAGTTGAAAATACTAACCGAGCTTTAAAACGTATTCTAGAGAAAACCGTAGGATCAAATCCGAAGGAATGGTCCATAAAATTGGAGGATGCACTCTGGGCTTTTAGAACAGCCTACAAAACTCCAATTGGAACCACACCTTTTAGACTCGTTTACGAAAAAGCATGTCATCTTCCAGTAGAAATTAAACACAAAGCATTTTGGGCTTTAAAGACATGTAATCTTAATTTACATGAAGCTGGATGTCTACGGTTAAGTCAATTAAATGAATTAGAAGAATTAAGACATGAAGCATACGAAAATTCGTTGATCTATAAAGAAAGAACGAAGAAATGGCATGATAAAAGAATCAGAAGTTCAAAAGAATTCAAAGAAGGAGACAAAGTTCTTCTTTTCAATTCACAATTCAAGCTATTTCCTGGAAAATTGAAATCAAGATGGTCTGGACCATTCATAGTCAAAAGAGTTTTCCCGTACGGAACAGTAGAATTAATAAATTCAAATGGGATTGAATTTAAGGTTAATGGTCACAGAGTTAAACATTACATAGATAGTCCGATGGAAGTTGACAACGAAGTTAATCACAATTTCGACACCACAGCTAACTAAGTGTGGGGAGAATCAAGTCTTTAAAGGATAATATGTATTTCTGTTAGAGTTAGATTTTCTATTTTCGTGTAGTTCTCGAAAATGGAACCCGAATGGTCTTTCCCTAGCAGACCCTAAAGAACTACTCTTCTCCCCCCATTCTGAATTTTTATTTTATTTTAAGGTTTTACGAGATGAAGACTTCCTGTGAATTAAACCATGGTCTAATGCTACACGCTTTGATCACTAAACGTAATAATGACACCCTTCCAAGTGAAATAGTATCATTAATCAGAAGTAAATTGGACGGAGTAAGAAAAGAATCCAGATGCGAAAATAATAAGTTACTATTTGGTAAAGGAAAATTAAAATTCGCAGCAAAAAGAAGAGCAAGACACCTTGAAAGATGTCACAAATGTGAAAAATGGTTGCACGAAGGAAAATGCTCGACGAATCAGACATATTCCAATACCGAGTTCGTTACTTTATGCAGAGATGGACCGTTTATATGTTTAGAAGAAAAAACGTTGAATGCTCGAGGTTACGCCTATGTAGCTATGGAAAACCAATTAGTCCGACTATCTTATGAGTGGGCTAGAGCATATCACTAAGAAATCTATCTCACAGGTAAGTTTGTACAGTTTTTATTTTTATTTTTATTTTTAACCTTTTTGATAATAAACGCTAATTTGTTCGCTATAAAGTATTAAATTGATATTCAATAAAATTAGGTCTTGCGACCGAAATTATTGATATCATACAAAAATTTATTACATCACTGCAAAATTTACCGTTTATTCTTAAGGTATAAATATCTTTAATCATTCAACCAAAATATTTCAAAAATTCGTCATGAGTTAAATTAGGTCGTTGAATCGAAATTACTTTACCGAAAAAAGGGGCGTATATTTTTTATAATATTTGATTGATTAAAGTGGGCTAAAAGACCAAAAAAGATTTTTAATTCTATTTTTACTTTGTTTTTAAAATTAATATTAAAATATTGTAAACTTTTTAAATTAATATATATTTAAAATTGTAAATATTTGAAAAATTAATATTTTTAATATAAATGTATGAAAACAAAAATATAATTTAAGTTTGGTGTGAATTTTTAATATTAATTTTTAATTTTATGCATTTTAAATTTAAGTTTGGTGTAAATTTAAAAACAAAAATTTACTTTATTTTGCTAAGTTAAAAATATGATTTTTAAAATTCGTCGTGAGTTGAAGACTAGGTCGTTGAACCGAAATTGCTTTACCCGAGGGAGGGACGAGAACTTTTATTATCAGTATTTTTAATCTTATTGAATTAAAGTATGCCAAAAACATTATAAAAAAAAAAAACTCAAAAATCTTTGCTTTTAAAACAATGTTTTGAAATGACGAAATTTTAAAATTTTGACGAGGGACGGACTAGGACATCGTTCCGAAACAACCTCGTCCTAAATAAAAGGAAAAACAAAATTTTAAATTTAATTTATGTTTTGTTAGTATAAGGTTTTATATATATAAATATATATATATATATATATATATATATATATATATATATATATATATATATATATATATATATATATATATATATATATATATATATATATATATATATCCGCGACTCGCGGAGGTTTTAGTGGGACCAACACCGCACTCGCGGAGCTTATAAAATCCAGAAAAAAATATAACTGGTCGAACAGACCAGTTTGTACACCACCCACACCCATTTTCTGCAAAAAACACACACAAAAAATCGCCCAAATTCGTGATTTTTCACCATTTTTCATCAAATCTTTCATAAAATCAAAATGAGGAGACTATTATCAAGGAATTACTCAAGGAAATCGGTAAATTTCTACACCTAAACACCATTTAATCTGAATTTTTAGTGTTCTTGAACAATTTTATGCCTAATTCGATTTTGATGCTTTCTAGTGTAATAATGCTTCAATTGTTTGTGTATTATGCTTGTATAACCTAGATTGATGCTATTTAACATGATTAGAAGCTTTGAACTTCAATTTTTGAATAATCTAGGGATTGTGTTCTTGAGCAAAATTAGGGCTTTTTGATATATAAACAGGTTATGGCCGAATTTTGTTGTTAGTTTATGCTAAATTGAGTAGTGTAACATGTTTAGGTTGCTAAATGATCAAAACTTTGATCCTAAACATGATTTATGAAGATTAAAGTGGACTTTTTGAACCAAAATTGCATGAACTTGATTTAATTGATATGAATGCCATGAGGAACTTATTTAATTGTTATAATGATTGTTTTTGACATGTTTTAAAAGATAAATGCGAAGGAACTTTGTATACATTTTTGTAAAAGTATATTTGTAAAAGTGTAGAATTGTTAATATTTTGAAAATGTTTATAGAGTTTAATATGGATTAAACATGTCATTGTAATTGTTTAAGATTTATGATTTTGCTAAAACTAATGCATATTTGGATGCACAAAAATTGTGTTTATTTTGTAGACTGAAAGGGGTGAATCTTCATCCCAGGCTCGCAATGCTCCTCCGAAAGATGCAGATCAACAAGAAATTAATAACCAATACCGACAAGATATGCCTCACCCAATTGTTTCATATTCAAACATTCATGAGGCAGATTTACATTCGAATTTGAGATTTGATAGATATTGGATAGACTATCCAAAATATCAAAAGAACCTGCACAACCTTGTGTCTAATAATGTTGAGGTACCCAGAGTTATAGATTGGGAACCATTAGAGGTAGTGGAATTGGCCGAGCCAATCAGGGAATTACTTACTCAAAGGTATGGTAATTCTACTTTTAGTGATTGGGTACGTTTATTCAATATGTGTAGACCTGTGTATAGAGAATGGTGTATAGAGTTATTATGTACTATTGAAATAAATGATCGGGTAGACACTTTAACCGATCGTAGTTTTCTTAGATTTTTATTAGGAAGGGAGATGCGCCATATGTCTTTACTAGATATGGCTCGGGCTTTACATATATATACGCCCGAGGAGCTAGCATCTTATGATTGTCAGAGGTTAATAGTTTATGGTAGGAGGGTGGATGAGAATTTTGATACGAATGAGGTATGGAGTAGGATGACTAGCCATCGCCGATTCCAGGGGGGATTATACTCTTATCTTGATATTGATAGAGCTGAATTAAGAGTAATCCATAGGTTTTTAGCCAATTCGATTACATAACGAGGTAAGAATAAGGAAAAGGTAAATGAACAGGATTTGTTTTACCACATGTGTATTCGAGACCCACAGAGCGCTGTAAGTATACCTTTTTGTGTGGGTTATTATTTATTGACTATGGTTAGGGGTATGAGGTGTGGTAGCATAATAGGAGGTGGTATATTTATTACTTTAATTGCTGAATATCTCGGTGTGGATAGAAGTCGGGGGGAATATTAATGGCAGAACCAGAACCCCGCGATAGAATAGATTTGCGTGTTTATCATGGTGCTAAGGTCTTAAAAAACGAAACAACGCGGTAGCACGTTATGATGGCAGGCATCCACAGGTTGAGAGAGATCAACAGCAAGGTCAACCGGGAGGGGGTAATCCAATGACGGAAATGCAAATTTTTATGTCTCGACACGAGTATGAAATGGCTAGACAAAAAGCATTTCAAGATTGGCAGTATCATCAAAGCCAAATCATAAGTCATTGTACACACGTAGGTAGAAACTACATTCCTACCGTTATGCCCGAATTTGCTCCTTGGACATTAGAGAGCCGACCACCATATCCTACATATGACCCGGCCCAAGCATTTTACAGCATCTATGGATACGCTTGGGACCCATACTGGAACCATCCTCCTCATCCGTAATTTTCTATTTTTGTTTATTTTATTGTAATGTTACTAATTCTTAATTTTCTTATTTCTTATTTCTTATTTTATTATTATAATAGCTTTTATAATTTTCTAACTTTATTAGATTTTAATAATTTTTGAATGTGGTGTGAAAACCCAACTTCAAAAATATGTATATATGTGTTTGTAGTTTATCTCATGTACAAAACAGGGTAAAACAGCGCATTTTCAAAGACTGGCATTAAGTTCAACAAAAGCTATTAATTTTGATGACGAAACGAAAAAACAAATGTGATGTACCAACAGACGGAATGAACAAATGATGTGCACCATTTATCATTCAGCAAACAAACGCCAATATGTTTGAAAACTTTGGTAAAATTTAATCATTTTTCTACACTAATCACCCTCAATAATTTAAATTGTTATTGATTTCATCCAAATGAGGGCATTGCAAGATCTTAAGTGTGGGAAGAGGTTAAATTCTTTCGGGATTTTAAAATTTTTTAACTTATACACTTGGTTACCATTAAAAATACTAGTAACGCAGTAGTTGTATTAGAATCTAGTGCTCTCTGATAATAAAGAACAACCCTAGTCTTATATACTGACTACCCACTTCTAGTAAAAATTTTCAAAATTTTCAATTAAATGAATTCAAAATCATGTTTATACATATTTATGAACGATAAAACTAGGTGTTAACACCGAAATTATTATTACCTCGGAAAGGACATAAATTGAGAAACAAACCAAAATGTTAGAATTCATTTAAAATGGAATAGAGGACAATAAAAAGGTAAATAAAAGAAAATAAAAGCCAAGTGTGGGAAAATTTACCAAGTTATTTTGAACATATATCACATATTTTTGTACAAATAACTGAAGATGCTTTTGCTTTAGACTAAACTAATCAGTTTTATCCGATTTGCTGTAATATATTTGAAAGAAAGATGGAGCTACACGATGAATCAATTCCATCATTAAAAGGAAGTAAAGTCTTCCAAAAAAGAAACGCGTTTCTTGATTTAGGTCATGAAGTTGTCGTCCAGACCAGCTGTAGGTTGACGAAAAATCTAGAAAAATCATCACTAAAATCAGCAGGAAATTCACGGACCTCAGCATAAAACAGGGTCGCCAAGTGGTCAGACTTATCCTAACCATGAGAGGATCTGTCTTGTAAAATGGGGAGGACGCCGTGCAAATTAGCTGGATAAGACTAATGAATCAGATCCCCAGAAAGGATAATCTCCTTAAAGATCAAAAATCAGCTTTTAAGACTGATATTACACAATCCTTAAGATTGACCTTAAAGATTGAGAATTACAAACTCATGGAATTCGATGATATCTAAACTCGAGCTTGAACGAGAAAATATTTTGATCAATATTGCAAACTGATTTGTTTTCTGAAAACCCTATTTTTAATGCGTTCATTACCATTGAACGTAAAATTCTAGGAATTCACCTGGAATTCATTAGGTCACCTGAACTAAATCAGGTGTCAACCGTAAGAACGGTGGTTGCATAGCATGTTCAAAGACAGGACCTTGTGCCAGACCGAAAAATTATAAGGGTGAGCTTTACTATTGCTCCTACAAAGGATAGTAATTGCATCCGATACGTTATAGACCATAATTAAAAGCATGTCAGGGGACATTGCCTTAACAGTTGCTTGTTCAACGCTTTCCTTTACAACCGGACGGTAGTTTACCGAAAGGTAATATACAGAACAAGTATACTGGACGTGTTGCTTTCCCAATACAAGGTTAGCAAGTGGGTGACACAAAACCGCAAGTTTTGACCTAAAATTTTCAAATCTGAAACCCACCAAACCCACAAAAATAATTTGCAAACACCGGTGAAGGGTTATCCCGGAAAACTTATCTAGGGTAAAAGCTAGATTTAATTTTCAAAAGATCAAATGTTTTCATAAAGATCCAATTTCCTTAAAGGATCTAAAATTTTTATAGTCATGTGGGACTGTAAACCATAACCTTACTACCATTGTTCATACCGCCGTATAGAAATCACTGATGTACAAAGTGTGAAAAATAAAGAAGTGATTCTAGTATATTTCAAGACTATATTGCTTGAGGACTAGCAACGCTCAAGTGTGGGAATATTTGATAATGCTAAAAACGAACATATATTACATTGCATTATCCCTCAAGAAAGACAAGATTTTAGTTGCAACTGTTCTATTTACAAGTGATATTCGTTTAAATAATAAAAAGTGAAGACAAAAGACAGATTCGACGAATTGAAGACGCAAACGACCAAAAAGCTCAAAAGTACAAAGTACAATCAAAGAGGTTCCAATTAGTGATAAGAAACGTCTCAAAATTACAAGAGTACAAGAAGCAAAACGCAAAGTACAAGATATTAAATTATACGCAAGGACGTTCAAAAATCCGGAACCGGGACCAGAGTCAACTCTCAACGCTCGACGCAACGGACTAAAAATTACAAGTCAACTATGCACATGAATATAATATAATATATAATTAATTCTTAAAATTAATATATATATTATATTATATTATAAAAACCGTCGGCAGAAAAAAACAACAACATGTGAGCCTCCCCAGCTGGCCATGCGATCGCATGACCTGGAGGAGCAAAACTCATGCGATCGCATGAGCCCCTTTTCTAGCCCACATTGCCTATAAAACTCGCGTTTTTGGTGAACATCAAACACATCTTTTTCTCCTCATTCATCATACGATATATATATATATATATATATATATATATATATATATATATATATATATATATATATATAT
Organism: Rutidosis leptorrhynchoides; assembly: GCF_046630445.1. Lineage (NCBI taxonomy): Eukaryota > Viridiplantae > Streptophyta > Magnoliopsida > Asterales > Asteraceae > Rutidosis > Rutidosis leptorrhynchoides. The sequence goes on from NC_092334.1 coordinate 197,062,535, forward strand.
ATATATATATTATATTTTAATTTTAATTTTAATTTTAATTCTAATAATAAAGGTATGTTAGCGAATGTTGTAAGGGTGTAAGTCGAAATTCTGTCCGTGTAACGCTACGATATTTTTAATCATTGTATGTTATGTTCAACCTTTTTACATTAATGTCTCGTAGCTAAGTTATTATTATGCTTATTTAATATCAAAGTAATCATGATGTTGGGCTAAAATATTAAAATTGGGTAATTGGGCTTTGTACCATAATTGGGGTTTGGACAAAAGAACGACACTTGTGGAAATTAGACTATGGGCTATTAATGGACTTTTTATTTGTTTAACTAAATGATAGTTTGTTAATTTTAATATAAAGATTTACAATTGGACATACCTATAAATAACCATATACACTCAATCGAACACGATGGGCGGGATATTTATATGTACGAATAATCGTTCATTTAACCGAACACGGGAATGGATTAATAGTCTATGGAATTATTAAAACAAGGGTGAATTTATGTACAAGGACACTTGGCATAATTGTTAACAAAGTATTAAAACCTTGGATTACACGCAGTCGATATCCTGGTGTAATTATTAAACAAAGTATTAAGACCTTGTTACAGTTTAAGTCCCCAATTAGTTGGAATATTTGACTTCAGGTATAAGGATAATTTAACGAGGACACTCGCACTTTATATTTATGACTGATGGACTGTTATGGACAAAAACCAGATGGACATATTGAATAATCCAGGACAAAGAACAATTAACCCATGGGAATAAACTAAAATCAACACGTCAAACATCATGATTACGGAAGCTTAAATATGCATAATTCCTTTATTTTCATATTTAATTGCACTTCTAATTATTGCACTTTTATTTATTATTATTGTATTTAATTGCACTTTTATTTAATGTCATTGTATTTAATTGCACTTTTAATTTTCGTACTCTTTAATTATCGTAATTTTATTTTATCGCACTTTTATTTATCGCAATTTCATTATCGTTATTTACTTTACGCTTTAAATTAAGTCTTTTATTTATTTAATATTTTACATTAGGTTTTAACTGCGACTAAAGTTTTAAAATCGACAAACCGGTCATTAAACGGTAAAAACCCCCTTTTTATAATAATAATATTACTTATATATATATATATATATATATATATATATATATATATATATATATATATATATATTATATATATATATATATATATATATATATATATATATATATATATATATATATATATATATATATATATTTGTATTTTTATAAATTAAAACTAATATAGCGTTAAGCTTTGTTTAAAAGATTTCCCTGTGGAACGAACCGGACTTACTAAAAACTACACTACTGTACGATTAGGGACACTGCCTATAAGTGTTGTAGCAAGGTTTAAGTATATCCATTCTATAAATAAATAAATATCTTGTGTAAAATTGTATCATATTTAATAGTTTTCCTAGTAAAATATACACTATTTCCTAGTACACCTCGCAAAACATCACTTACTTAAGCCTTATTTTTTTATTTACAAACATTTTAGGTTTTCGAAAGTACTTTTTCGGAAAGGCTTTCTCTTCTTAAAAATTTGAAATCCGGCTTAAGAACTAGGAATCTTTGTAATGGGGTTATTTTAATACATCATAAAAAGATTATACCAACATTCCACACTTAGACGAACATTGTCCCAAATGTTCATAGTGTATCTCACACTTAGGAGTTTTAGTTAACGATTTTTAGGAATATTTGTCTAGTGTCTATTTGGGTTGGAATCCCACACTTAGTGATAAGCCAGGATGCGGCATAATTTAATTTGAGCTAGTAACGGGAAGAAAGGAATACCCTCAGCGGATGGTCCTGGTTGCTTGTGAAGAAACTGGTTGGCTTGTGAAGGCAGGTTGTTTCATCAATCTTGGAAGTTACGCCCTTTATTGATCGGCTCATTCGTTATTCTTTATTCTTCTACTCTACTTTATTTCACAGGCTGCCTCCCAAGAAGCGCTTTTATTTAAGGTCGTTGGCTCGAACATAATGATGCCTAAAAAGAAGACATTCCCCTCTGGTAGCTGTAATCGTGGTCTTCTCGAAGGAATGTAAGTCTTGGTGGACCAAAAGTGGTAGAAGATCCAGTATTTCTCTCGAAGATCTTCGGAAGGAGAGATAATGTGCGGTTTCAGCTCGTGACAAATCTTGAAGTTCGATGAGAATATGATCTACGACTCTGCTGATTGATCCAGGAATTTCAATCATCGAGGCCGTGCTGGTGGTGATTATTTCTCTGACGAGATGTTCATTTTGGAGGTCTTCAAACACTGTCAAAAATTGTATCTTCAGTATCTCAAAATCTTCTAAACGGTGATCTCCACAGCAGGAGTCTGTAGCTTTGCACAAATTTTTTAAGCGGCAAAGCTGAAGAAAAGTGAAAAGCAGTCCTGATTCAAGCATCAGTGTCACCGTCTTTGAGTATATCTCCTCACATCCAGCTTTGAATGCGAAACTAAGATCAGTGGATTCATGGAAGATATGTGACGACCCGGAAATTTCTGACCAAATTTAAACTTGATCTTTATATGATTTCGACACGATAAGCAAAGTCTGTAATGTTGAGTCTCGAAAATTTTGAAACTATATTCATGTAATCAATTACCCTTTGACTGTGCTCGACGATTCACGAACAATTAATTTTAAATAGATATGTGTGTATGTATATATAAATAATAATTCGAAATATAATTTGAAGTATTATATGTTGTTGTTATTAAAAATTAATAAAATAAAAATAGGATATTATAATAATTATTATTTAAAATATATCTCTATATATAAATAAAGTATATTAAAAATAAATATTAAATGATTGGAATACTCGTTTGATGTTTCGATTGATATTAAGCAAGTTAAATTCAAACTTACGTAATTTTAAAATAAACGGTGATACGAAAATGAGTTCTATAAATTTTAGGCTTATTAAAAATGTATTTAAGAACTATTTGTTAAGTTTTAACACTTTTTATATTTTACCCAGAATTGAGAGGAACAATTGATGTAATTTTTTTTAACAAATTAAGGATCGAATTTTATACCATAATGACCAAAATAAATAAATATAGTTAATCTAAAAATTTGGGATTTTTCTGAAGACTTTTATTCGCCACTAATTAACAATGGAGCGCGAAATTCAGCCCGTGATAGAATAGTAAATTAATAATGAAGGCGGCTAATCTTCTAACACGTTTATATATATTTATATGATATATTCCTTTTCCTACTTTGTTAAATTCTATCCGTGAAGTTAAATGACACAATATTCAACGGATTACTGTGCTTCACTTTTGTTTGTTTTCTTACAATCTTTTCTTACAAATTGAATCTATCTCTATATTATATAAATTCATATATATACATGCACCAAGTACCAATCATCTATGTCTCTATTTTCAATTGGGTTTACAACCGAGAACACTACCAAAGCCTCACCTTCTTCTTCGATCAACCATCACAACCCTTCTCCTCCTTCCACCATGATTACCATAATTACTACACGATTAAATCCAAAATCCACATAAAATCATAATTGATCACAATCATCACCCACTACTATCTTCTCAAAATCTTCATGCAACGAACCATATAATGTGTTGTTAATCTTCTCCATTTTTTTCGATTCATAACCGAAAACAATAACCACACCACACCATCTACCACTTTACATGTTGATTGTTGTGAACCCACAAACCATAATAAACACCACCCAAACACAATTAAACCGAATCATATTGCAATTGGACTTTTGCTTTCTACTTTGTTTTTCCCCTTTGTCCGACAACCACAATCTCGTTATATTTCTGTTTCTAATCGATATCATAGTGAACCACCTTGAAAAAACAACCATACCTTCAAGATTTTCTGTTTATGACAATCACCATCATAAACATTGTTTTTTTATTTCTGCTTAAACGAAACTGCTACAAAGTTACAGCTGCTATGCTGCTGCTATCACCCCTTTCGTTGGACCACAACCACAAAGAACTACTTGTTACTGTTTCTGTTAGATCACAACAAACCTATAAACTTGCTACTATGATTTCTTACTGAAAGGATCCGAAACTAATCATCCGAACGTTGTCCATATTGATTACAAACGAATTACAATAGTTGATAACATTGCGAGGTGCTTGCCCTCTATATGATACATCTTACAAATGTTGCATTTATTCTTAAAAGGCAATCTATAGTTACATCCATAATTGACATATTCGCCTGACATTTCATAATATTCAAATGACCTAAACCGCCATTTACTTAATAAGTCCTTAATGGCCTCAAGTAGTATCCTTAGTACGAGATAATGCACAGCGGAAGACTTAATTCATACCTGAGAATAACATGCTTTAAAATGTCAACATAAAGTTGGTGAGATATAGGTTTAATGTCGACAGCGATATAAATATAGACCACAAGATTTCATATATAAACATTTTAATAAAAATATTCTAAGTGGTTGAGCACTTGGTAACCATACTTAAGAATTAATCACGTCGCATATTCCCTTTAATATGAAATCTTACTACACTGTACCAAGTGTAGTCACGAAACGAAGTACTGTGCAACCGTTGAATACTGGTCGTCCAGTCCGGTTGGGGTTGTCAGGCCCGATAGATCTATCAACAGGATTCGCGTTTACAATACCGCTGTAAATATTAGTTACCAAGCTACAGGGAAGTATGCCAGTGGTACAACTCAACGTAGAATATATTTTTCAGTTACTTGTGTCCATAACGTAAAACATAAAATACATGTATTCTCATCCCGAAATATTTAGAGTTTAAAAGTGGGACTATATACTCACTTTCATCTTGAAGATATATATAATTTGACTTGGTCTCCGGTTGATATCACGAACCTATCCATATATAATATATCAATACCTTTTCTTTTTAAACAAACGTCACATATATATACTTGTTATACTTTTAATACTTTGAATAATTCCTTAGTCCGTAGTTAGCAGCTCGTTGTTAGTAATTCAATTTTAATGGTTCATTTTTAGATGTTTAATATACCCGCAATGAAATAAATAAAACCCCCAACGAAATAAATAAAACCCCATCGTATATGTATTGGTCGAGATTAATCTTGACCCACGGTACCGGTGTTGTCAAATGACGTGTTGCGTACATAAAGTACCGGTGTTGTCAAATGACGTGTTGCGTACAAACATGGGATCTTATGATTAATCTTCTCGTGTTGTTTACGGGTGATCCTGAACCATATAAAATTGAATTATAAGTACATATATATAAAATATCATGTTATCTTAGAAATATGTGATTTATTTAATTTTTCCCAATTAATCCCGAAGTTAAACAAGTCTAGGATAACCAATTTTGTTTCGGTCATAGTTTCTTCGTTACAAATCCGTTTTCGTTGATTCAACTTGCCATCTCCTTGGATCGAGTCCCTATTTAAGACTATGAACTGAAAATACCTTGGTTTGTATTCAAAATCACACGGCATAGGTGAAACTTTAGTGAAACTTATGAAGTTAAACATTTTTGTTACAAAAAAATAACACTTAATGACCATTTTTCTAAAAATACTTATACTTTGAATTAAATCATGAAATTTTTATGTGTTATCATATTCATAGTAAAAATTATTTTTCCAGAAAATAAACCTCCAATTCAAAGTTTAAAATGGTTTTTAATTATCCAACCCAAAACAGTCCCCGGTTGCACTCCGACGTCGTAAAAACAGTTTTTAAGATATTCTTTGAAAAACCAAGTTATACCTTGTTAAGTTAGCATATATTTAAGTTATATTACAGGTCTTGAAGTATTTTAAAAGTTAAGTTAGAAGGATCTATTTAGTTTGTAAACAAGTTTGAAAACTTTCAAACTATGTTCTTGTTGTTAAAATTGTATACCACAAAATATGATAGCTATATATATATGAATCGAATAAGGTTATGAACATAGATACTACCTCAAGTTCCTTGGACAAGGTTGCTGTAAAAGAGGAGTAAAAAGCTAGAACCAAAAGGGTGATGGAATTGGATGAAAGATTGGAAGTAAGTTTGTGTTCTTGGAAGGATTTCTTGAAGTGTTTTTGTATGGTTTTCTTATGGTGTTTAAGTAAGGTTTTTGAAGCTAAATGATGGGGAAAATGCTTGGAGATGATCAAGTATGAAGTTAAGAGTATTTTGAGAGAGAAATGGAAGTGTAAGTATGAGAAAATGGGGTGAAGAAATGGTGTGCATGCATAAAAACGTTTTTAGGTTATAAAGGAAAAAAAAAAATACCTAACTTTGTTTTCTTGCTAAATAATTCATGCTACTTGACAAATGGTTGGTTCCACATGTTTCTTAATCATTTAAGGCTGCTAAGGAGCAGATTTTTATTGGTATATACCAATAGTAAATACATCTAGAAGCTGCGTATGATACGGGTACATATACCCTAGGTATACGTATAGAAATCTTTGAGAAAACGGAACGAGGATTCAAATATAGCTATCTTTTGTAAATATACTTATATTGTTTTATGTATTTAAGTCTTTAAAAGTGATTAAATACATTACTTATACGATATATGTATAAACATTATAGGTCATAAGTATTTAAGTCAAATAACGTTACGTATGGTTATCGTTTTGAAAACTTAAGTTAGTAGTTTCAAAATATACTTATAACTTATTGTTATTAATACAAAATGAGATATTAAAACATTCTTAGATCATGTTAAATATGTATATATACATATATATACACAAACGTATAATTATCATATATTGTATAGTTCGTGATATCATCGGTCAAACTAGACGGTCAAACGTTGTGTAAAACTCTTTTCGAAAACATAAGTCTCAACAATTTGGATTGCTTATCATGTTGGTAAGGTTTAATTTATGTAAATATTAATCTTATGAGTATAGAATGATCGAAAAAGTGCGGGTCAACTTTAGGGTTTTTGCTTATCGTGTCGGAACCATATAGAGATTAGAGTTTAAATTTGGTCGGAAATTTCCGGGTCGTTACAGTACCCACCCGTTAAAGAAATTTCGTCCTCGAAATTTGGTAGAGGTTGTCATAAATAACAATAGGAATGTTTTCATGACGAATATGAGGTAATAATTAAATTTTATCATTATTGAAAGATTTAGATAAAACGATTCGGTTATGTGAGACGCACGAGCGAAGCTATCACAAAAGAGTGAAATGAGTAAATATAGAATTGTTGTAACCGATGACGTGATTATGATCGATTTCCGGGATTTAAGGGTTTTAAAGAAAATCTTATGTAATAAGATTTAGTTTTGCGGCGATCAGGATCTTCTTTGATTTAACGCGGCAATCTGTTTTGATTTCTTTGTCGAATATTTCACTATAAATTTACCTCCTTCCCTTTCTTTCTTCCCACATCTTCTATTCTTTCTCTTTAGTTCCTACTTTAAGACATTCGCTAATATGCTCCATCCCATTCTAATCCTTGTTATATTTCTAACTTTCATATCTTTCATTCTTCTTTTTCATCTATCACCAGAAGAATCTATTCTCTTTTATCCTTTCCTTGGAATTATAATGTTTTTAATTCTCCCGTGCCTTTACGTTGCAATACGTATTGATATGCACGGTTTGTAGTTTCGGGGTTGTTGTTAGGTTTTATACCTTCCCTTATATTTCGATGTTCCTACTCCCGTCCCTTAAAATCATTGTCATCCACAGTTAATGCTCTCTCTTATTTGCTGTGGTTTATGTTCCTATTTCTATTCTGAGGTTTTGTCCCTTCGTTTCTTCTTCCCGTCCTCGAGCCAAGCGAACAATGGTCTGAAATTCGTAGGTAGGAAATTTGGAATGAACCTAGCTATTGGTTTTAGAATGAAATTGTAATGACACGATCTTGATTCGTTAAATTACTCGAATATTCCGGAAAAATAGAACTATCAAGGTGATACGTTCTAATATGTTTGGAGACTTGATAGAATGTAAGAGCCGTGTAACATGGCACATGATGACGGTACTGTGAATCATCACATTCCATTAGAAACTTAACATGACTTACTGTAATATAATAAAGTTGATCAAGTTTCATTATATTATACTAATTCATGCATCAGTTCCCAACACTACTTCAAATCATTTATATTTTAATCTCGGAGGTTTCAGAATTTAGAAATTAACACAGTTTCTTTTATATTGTAACGCAGATGTTACGGAGAGATAAATGATGGCAGATAGGAATAGTTGTAAAAATATCTCCAGAAATATGAAAAATATGTATAACGAATGATATGAAGATATCTTATAATATCTAAGATAAGATGATGATGAAAAATATCATCCGGGCAAGGTTTTGAATAAAGAGTAGGGTTCTTACTGACGGTTTCAGGAGGTACGGAATCGTTTGTATTCTTTGAGAGCAGGTTCAGTCCCTGTGATTTATCCACAGCCTCTTTCATACTTTGCTTCATCCGTTTTCTAGTTCCAAACTTTTTTTTTTTTTCAGCTTTACCACCTTACTATTCTTTGTCATCAAACTTTTGACCGTTAAAGTCGTTTACAGTTTTTGCTGCTTCGTTAGCATTTCAAGAACTATTTCATAGTCCCGGGTGTTTTTCAGAAACTTCACGTTCAGATTATGAAATTCTTAGGGATAGACATTATAGATATGATGGAAGAAGTTCCGCGAGATTTTCAAAATAATGATTGTTGATTTCGCCAAAAGGATAACGATCTGCTGGTGCACCTGTTGATGTTGTCGAGGGATATAAAAGGTTTTCCGGTAATGACGGCGAAAGGACAAGGTATAAATATCATGATTATAATAGAAATAATCTCACTGAAAAGTCGAAGTGGAGCTGTGACAAAATTAGCTTCTTGAAAAGGAATTGTAGGGTTGTTCTTGCTAATAAATGGCAAAGGATTCAATACGTTATGTGTTAAATTATGAATTTGGGTTCGAGAGTTCTTCAGGTGTATAACTGTATGTATAAATCTTCATTCCGTAGGCGAGGTGCGGCGGGTTCAACTTCTCGGTCGAGGTGTTTTCAGGAATCATGAAAGGATTTGAATGCGAATTGTAATCGTCAAGTTACGAATGAGGTTTAAGATAAAATCAAGTGGCAAGCTTGAAGAATTGTTTAGCTTCATATGTTACAATCAACATTTTAATTCATTTTAATTGTCCAGAGTTAGCCGGAACAGTTAGCGTGGAATCCTTAATAGATTTTTAATTAGTTAAATCGTGTGTTTCTAACAATTTTTTTTTTATTTTGTCCAATGTTTTCTTCTTTATGCCACTTGTTGGATTCTGGTAGGTCAAAATCCGAATATGAAATTTGATTGAAAATGGTTATTCTGGGGTGAGCGGATACGAATATCGGTGGTTGTAAGTAAGATAATAGATAACCGTTGAATCAGATTCAAGAATGTACAATATAACTTATTAATGTGAATTCTAAATATTCCTCGGGTACTACCCACCCGTTAAAATATTTTCATCATTTATAGTTTGTACGAAGGAATTTTTAATTACTATCTTTATGAAAATATACTTGCATATATTTTTTCTTCAGAGATAATCATAGATTTAATGAGTCAATAAGATATTAAACTCATTTGATTTATCGTTAATTCTAGATTACATAATCTCTAAGACTTTAGAAATTACATAATCGTCATACGATACATAAAGCGAAGATAATCGATGTAGAACGATATATAGAACGAAGATCATACTCGAAGTACAGATATTGAGTCGTGTGATGTTGATATTCGAGATACAGATTGTGATGTTGAGATTTAAGGCGCGGTTGTGTTTGGGGTGATAAAGGTACTGTCGGCGTTGACGATGGTAGTACGGATTATGCTGCTGGTGCTGCTGTTGGTGTTTGTAACCTTCGCACTATATTCTCCAAAACCACTACCCGAGCACGGAGTTCGTTGACTTCTTCTATTATACCGGGATGATTGACGGTTGGAACGAGCGAATGAACAAGATTTGAAATATGGGATAGTATGTAATCATGACGAGATACTCTAGAAATGAGCGAGAAAATGGTGTTTCGAATAGGTTCGCCGGTAAGTGCTTCAGGTTCATCGTTAAGAGGACAATTTGGTGGATGGAATGGATCACCTTCTTCTTGCCTCCAGAAATTTAGTATATTACGAACCCATCCCCAATTCATCCAGAATAGATGATGGGAAATTGGTTGATCCATTCCGGTAACGCTGTTCTCGGAGCTCGAATGGAAATCCATATCGGCGAAGCTATCGAATTCGGAGGAATTTGAGCTGGATGAAGAATCCATCTTGTATGGTCGGAGAAATGAATTTTTGGTTTGGAATAGATTATAGGAGTTGGGTTTGGTACTCTTCAATACATAATTTACATATGTATATATAATATCAAAATCCCATGAATTACGGAGAATCTTTGAAATACGACAGGCAATGTCTATAGTAACAGATACGCTAGGATATGAATTTTGTCTATACACTATCGATGCACTAAATGCAGTAAGACGTGTCTAGACTTAAGAATGATAAGCAGGAAGTTCCCTAAGAATGATAAGCAGATGATTTCCGACTATGATTGATAAGCAAAACTTTTGACAGGCAGACACGGTCAAAGTCCAGACTCACTTAATGTATCCTAACAACTACTAGTTAGACACACTAATGCAAGGCCTGGTTCGCTAAGACCAACGCTCTGATACCAACTGAAAGGATCCGAAACTAATCATCCGGACGTTGTCCATATTGATTACAAACGAATTACAATAGTTGATAACATTGCGAGGTGCTTGCCCTCTATATGATACATCTTACAAATGTTGCATTTATTCTTAAAAGGCAATCTATAGTTACATCCATAATTGACATATTCGCCTGACATTTCATAATATTCAAATGACCTAAACCGCCATTTACTTAATAATAGTCTCTATGAACTTCAATGACTCGAATGCAACGCCTTATGATATAAGTCCTTAATGGCCTCAAGTAGTATCCTTAGTACGAGATAATGCACAGCGGAAGACTTAATTCATACCTGAGAATAACATGCTTTAAAATGTCAACATAAAGTTGGTGAGATACAGGTTTAATGTCGACAGCGATATAAATATAGACCACAAGATTTCATATATAAACATTTTAATAAAAATATTCTAAGTGGTTGAGCACTTGGTAACCATACTTAAGAATTAATCACGTCGCATATTCCCTTTAATATGAAATCTTACTACACTGTACCAAGTGTAGTCACGAAACGAAGTACTGTGCAACCGTTGAATACTGGTCGTCCAGTCCGGTTGGGGTTGTCAGGCCCGATAGATCTATCAACAGGATTCGCGTTTACAATACCGCTGTAAATATTAGTTACCAAGCTACAGGGAAGTATGCCAGTGGTACAACTCAACGTAGAATATATTTTTCAGTTACTTGTGTCCATAACGTAAAACATAAAATACATGTATTCTCATCCCGAAATATTTAGAGTTTAAAAGTGGGACTATATACTCACTTTCATCTTGAAGATATATATAATTTGACTTGGTCTCCGGTTGATATCACGAACCTATCCATATATAATATATCAATACCTTTTCTTTTTAAACAAACGTCACATATATATACTTGTTATACTTTTAATACTTTGAATAATTCCTTAGTCCGTAGTTAGCAGCTCGTTGTTAGTAATTCAATTTTAATGGTTCATTTTTAGATGTTTAATATACCCGCAATGAAATAAATAAAACCCCCAACGAAATAAATAAAACCCCATCGTATATGTATTGGTCGAGATTAATCTTGACCCACGGTACCGGTGTTGTCAAATGACGTGTTGCGTACATAAAGTACCGGTGTTGTCAAATGACGTGTTGCGTACAAACATGGGATCTTATGATTAATCTTCTCGTGTTGTTTACGGGTGATCCTAAACCATATAAAATTGAATTATAAGTACATATATATAAAATATCATGTTATCTTAGAAATATGTGATTTATTTAATTTTTCCCAATTAATCCCGAAGTTAAACAAGTCTAGGATAACCAATTTTGTTTCGGTCATAGTTTCTTCGTTACAAATCCGTTTTCGTTGATTCAACTTGCCATCTCCTTGGATCGAGTCCCTATTTAAGACTATGAACTGAAAATACCTTGGTTTGTATTCAAAATCACACGGCATAGGTGAAACTTTAGTGAAACTTATGAAGTTAAACATTTTTGTTACAAAAAAATAACACTTAATGACCATTTTTCTAAAAATACTTATACTTTGAATTAAATCATGAAATTTTTATGTGTTATCATATTCATAGTAAAAATTATTTTTCCAGAAAATAAACCTCCAATTCAAAGTTTAAAATGGTTTTTAATTATCCAACCCAAAACAGTCCCCGGTTGCACTCCGACGTCGTAAAAACAGTTTTTAAGATATTCTTTGAAAAACCAAGTTATACCTTGTTAAGTTAGCATATATTTAAGTTATATTACAGGTCTTGAAGTATTTTAAAAGTTAAGTTAGAAGGATCTATTTAGTTTGTAAACAAGTTTGAAAACTTTCAAACTATGTTCTTGTTGTTAAAATTGTATACCACAAAATATGATAGCTATATATATATGAATCGAATAAGGTTATGAATATAGATACTACCTCAAGTTCCTTGGACAAGGTTGCTGTAAAAGAGGAGTAAAAAGCTAGAACCAAAAGGGTGATGGAATTGGATGAAAGATTGGAAGTAAGTTTGTGTTCTTGGAAGGATTTCTTGAAGTGTTTTTGTATGGTTTTCTTATGGTGTTTAAGTAAGGTTTTTGAAGCTAAATGATGGGGAAAATGCTTGGAGATGATCAAGTATGAAGTTAAGAGTATTTTGAGAGAGAAATGGAAGTGTAAGTATGAGAAAATGGGGTGAAGAAATGGTGTGCATGCATAAAAACGTTTTTAGGTTATAAAGGAAAAAAAAAATACCTAACTTTGTTTTCTTGCTAAATAATTCATGCTACTTGACAAATGGTTGGTTCCACATGTTTCTTAATCATTTAAGGCTGCTAAGGAGCAGATTTTTATTGGTATATACCAATAGTAAATACATCTAGAAGCTGCGTATGATACGGGTACATATACCCTAGGTATACGTATAGAAATCTTTGAGAAAACGGAACGAGGATTCAAATATAGCTATCTTTTGTAAATATACTTATATTTTTTTATGTATTTAAGTCTTTAAAAGTGATTAAATACATTACTTATACGATATATGTATAAACATTATAGGTCATAAGTATTTAAGTCAAATAACGTTACGTATGGTTATCGTTTTGAAAACTTAAGTTAGTAGTTTCAAAATATACTTATAACTTATTGTTATTAATACAAAATGAGATATTAAAACATTCTTAGATCATGTTAAATATGAATATATACATATATATACACAAACGTATAATTATCATATATTGTATAGTTCGTGATATCATCGGTCAAACTAGACGGTCAAACGTTGTGTAAAACTCTTTTCGAAAACATAAGTCTCAACAATTTGGATTGCTTATCATGTTGGTAAGGTTTAATTTATGTAAATATTAATCTTATGAGTATAGAACGATCGAAAAAGTGCGGGTCAACTTTAGGGTTTTTGCTTATCGTGTCGGAACCATATAGAGATTAGAGTTTAAATTTGGTCGGAAATTTCCGGGTCGTTACACTTACTGTTTTACTGCTCGTTGCTCGCTGTTAATCAGTTCTTGTCCCGTCAGGTAACACGCAACAGCTGGTATTATTTAATGTGTTACACTACTCGACTGTTGCTGCTATACCTGTGTGTAACAGCCGTGAACCACCTTTCAAACCACCCTACATCCACCACAATCACACCTGCAAACCTGTTGTACCTATATTGATGTTCCTACTACTACAACATTATTTTGTTATTCCGTTTCACCCGTTGAAAACAAAGAAGATGTTAGGCAATAATGAAACAGATTGAATTGTTGGCAATTTAAAGTTCTGACAACTTGATGTATGGAATATTAAATTACAACGCTTATCAAATTCCCAGACAAGTGTTAATGCTTGTGGGACAATGTTTAAACTCTATATTGCTGACAAAATTGAACAATGAATTGGAATTGTTTACTATCTTGGGACCATAACTTACTCAGGTAGGCCAAAGTAATCATGGGCTGAATTATAATACATACCCATTACCATTTGAAAATCTTTGGTGACTTGATGATGAACGGTAAGATGATAGCGTAAGAATGGTGATGACGATAGAATGATTAGTATACGCGTATGATAATGGAAAAAGATGGTGAATAATAATTTTGATTCGATATTAATAATAACAGGAACGTATGAAGGTGGGGTATTTGTATTGAAAATGAATTTAGAGTACCATCTGCACTTTGGTTATTATTTTGGGCCGTAGAAATCTAGTTATTCCATGTTGGGCCGGTTCTTGATTAGTTGGGCAGAGATCCATGTTAGGATTCTCTGTTGGGCTGATTGATATAATGATGATGAAAATGAAAAACTGACAAGAAATGTTTAAATAGATTTAAGATGTAAATTAATACAGAAAAGCAGCAAACAGTTCAATGGTTTAGGGTTGTTGCAGTAAATCGAGAGGTCTTGAGTTCGAGCCTAGGCTGGGGTATTTTTTTTTAGAAGAAGATAGACGGTTATATTGGGTTAAATATATATGGGTTAGTATTAATTTTAGAAAAATAGGCTAGCTCAGCTGGTCTAAGGGAATGTCAGGTTAGCGGGATGTCGCGGGTTCAAACCCGGACTTGGGCATTTTTTTAGGACAACTCCTTTGAGGTAATTTACTTATTACTCATTATTATTATTATTATTATTATTATTATTATTATTATTATTATTATTATTATTATTATTATTATTATTATTATTATTATTATTATTATTATTATTATTATTATTATTATTATTATTATATTATTATTATCATTTAATTATTAAAAGTATCATTTTTACTAAAATTATCATTTTATTATCATTAAAAACTATCATTATTATTATTATTAGAATTATCATTATTTTTATCATTATTATTTTATTATCACTATTATTATTATTTTTAACATTAACATTATTATTTTTACATTATTATTATTATCATTTTTATTATTACTAGTATCATTATTATTTTTATAAAAACCATATTATTATTATTATTATTATCAATATTACTACTAATATTATTAACATTACTATAATAAAAATTAGTCATATATAAATATACTATACTAAACTATATTAACATTTTTATTTATTTAAGGCATATAAAATAAACACATTTAATTAAGTTATTAATGAAACACATAATTTATTAAAATAACAAATATATCACTAATAATATATAAATTCATTCGATTACAATTATATGTGTTAATATATATATATATAAATGATATAGGTTCGTGAATCCGAGGCCAACCCTGCATTTTCAATATCGTCATATGTATTTTTACTACAAAATACATTAAGTGAGTTCATTTGATTCCCTTTTAATCTTTACATTTTTGGGACTGAGAATACATGCGCTGCTTTTACAACTACTTTATTAAATGCTTTTGAAATATATTTTTGAACTGAGAATACATGAGATGCTTTTATAAATGTTTGACGAGATAGACACAAGCAAAACATTCCTCGAATGAATTATTATGCAGACAGAAGTTCTGCGGATTATTATTGAATTATGTGGACATGATAATTGCCACCAATTGATGTGAATAATTTTCACCTAATTATTATTGCTTGGTAACCTAATAATTAGAATCGGGTATGGCCCTAATTCACGCGAATCCTAAAGGTAGCTACCGGGTTTAACACCCACACCCAGAATGTTCACTAGACAGAAGAGCTAGTGGGCATGGTGTTTAGTACTTCAAAGTTTATTATTATTATACAGACGAGATGTTATGTTTTGGGGATATTATTGATGCGCATTATATGTTAAGGTCGGTTACCATGTTGAGCAATAAAATCGAAATGAATGTTATGTATCGAGAGAATGATTTTTATACACAGGTTATGTGTATTAGTTTTGTGCACGAGATATGTGCAAGATTATTGAAAATCGCGAGGCAACCTACGGGGGAGAAAAGGATACGAACCTACTCTGCTAAGCATTATGAAAAATGGTTTCGTACACGAGAGAGGTGTACTGTATTTGAATCTTGTGGTCTATTAAAATGATGAATTTTATTGTTTACGATAAACTTATAAACTCACCAACCTTTTGGTTGACACTTGAAAGCATGTTTATTCTCATGTATGAAAGAAATCTTCCGCTGTGTATTTGCTCATTTTAGAGATATTACTTGGAGCCATTCATGACATATTTCAAAAGACGTTGCATTCGAGTCATTGAGTTCAACAAGATTATAATTAAGTCAATTATAGTTGGATATATTATGAAATGGTATGCATGCCGTCAACTTTCGATGTAATGAAAGTTTGTCTTTTAAAAACGAATGCAATGTTTGTAAAATGTATCATATAGAGGTCAAGTACCTCGCGATGTAACCAAATGTAATGTATTCGTCCAGATGGATTAGGACGGGTCATTAAAAGATACGTGCTAACTGATTTGTAACAAAGGTGGCAATGTTGAATCGGTCTGGTTCCAGGTGCGAGAACGGATTGTTGCGTCTTCCTTCTTCCGCTACTACGTCTCGTAACCCCTTGATAACAGATCAGCGTGGTGATCAATTGTTACGTAGATCACTAGTGTGTCTGGTGTGCTTTCGAAATTATCTTTTTCCAAGAGAACGAAGAAGCTATGAATATCTTTGATCATTTGCAAATCAGAGTGATAAGTCGGGCATCCGGTGGAAAGATCCATATACTTCCAGATGAGAGTCAGTAGTGCTCGTTGGTTTGCTTAGAACAGAAGTGCAGATCTGGTTAAGTTGTTGTAAACCTTAGAGTAAATGATCTTCTGATCTCGACAAAATCTTGTCTTAAGAATAGTGCGAACCACTGAATTGTGCTCTTGCTGCCTTTCTTCATGGTAGATATGATCGTGAAGAGTATTGATAAAGTCTTGAATGCGCTCTTCTAAGATTTCAACATTATCATCTTCCCTTGATAAATAGAGTTTGTATTCATCTTTCACAGCCTTGATCCGCTCCTTTAAACGAGGTGTGAAAACAATTATTGATTTGCGAATGGCTTTGAGAATATCTTCAAATTCATCGGTGTCATTGATGAAGGTTATCATGTTAGCTTTGTTAGATATGACCAGAATCTGATCTGAAGAAGAGTCTGGCTCCTCTTGATCTGGTGCGGGTGAAGAATATGAATCATCCATAATGTATTCATTTTGCTCTTCTTCCTCATCATCATCGGTATAGCTTTCTTCTGTAGATTCGTCTGATGAATGGGCTTCTTCGGTATTCTGGTGCTTTACTTTGACACTTGCAGGGTCAATCTCTATATCCTTTACTTTAGCCTCATCAGTTTTCCCTTTGAATCGAATAACTAAAATGTGATCCTCCGTCATTAGCCTAATTAATTCTTCGTGACGTTCTAAGATTAGAGAGGGCACTATCGCAGTTTTCTTATTCCTCCTCAGATTCTTCATCTTCCTCTATTTCTTTACTGGTATCCTCTTCTTCCATTTCTAGGTCATCAATAGACTGTGATTCGACACCCATTTCGATATCATCGGCTGGTGGTGGGGACTCATCATCGGAAGTGATCTGTCAGGTAGAAATAGCAAACATCTCTGCTTGTCCAGAAAGATCGGTAGGTCGGTCAATTTTGAAGGTAACGCTCTCTCCATGTGATCGTGAGATCAAGGTTTGATTGTACACATCAATGACAGTCCTATCCATGTTCTTGAAAGGTCTCCATAATACTATTGGAGTATGTAGGTCTTCCTTAATATCCATTACTATGAAATCCGTAGGATAAAAGAATTTGTTGAATTTCACCAAGACGTTTTCAACTATGTCCTTAGGATATAGAATTGTGTGATCGGCAAGTTGGGTTGTCATTTTGGTTGGTGACAAGTCTCTTAACTCTAATCTCTTATAGAGAGAATAGGAAATTAGGTTGATACTTGCTCCTAAATCTGCTAGCGCATGAATGGTTCCAGATTGGTAGATTGAACAAGAAAAAATGAATCGGCATGTATCTCCCATTTTCTTCAGTAGAGAGTTTTTGAGCAATGCTGAGCATTCTTCACTCACTGGAATTTAGTTAGAATCTGGTATCCTTTCCTTGTAGAGAGAAGCCTTCGGATGTATATCTTCTGGTTGGGAACTTTGGACATAGTGTCCCGGAATCTTCCATCAAGTTTGTAGATAGCAAGCATGGATGGTTCTTCCAATAGCCTCCTAGGATAAGGTACATGAAATGCAGTTTGAGTAGGCAGCTTCTGAGCATATGTCGGATTGGCCAGTTATTATCGTCGGTTTATTCAAGATTTTTCCAAGATTGCTTCATCCTTAACTAGGCTAACTCGGAAGAATGTGAAGTTTGAATGAGACAATGTGCAAGAAAATGCTTTTCAACAATTGAAGAGCAAATTGTGCCAAGCTCTGGTGTTAGTGTTACCGGAAGGGGTGGAAGACATGGTAGTGTATTATGAAGCCTCGATTAGTGGGCTCAGTTGTGTTCTTATGCAAAGGGGTAAGGTGATCGCTTATTGAAATGTCCCGTTCATATTGATTATAAATATTCCATATTAATTGATTTCGTCGCGAGGTTTTGACCTATATATGAGACGTTTTTCAAAGACTGCATTCATTTTTAAAACAACCATAACCTTTATTTTATCGATAAAGGTTTAAAAAGCATTACGTAGATTATCAAATAATGATAATCTAAAATATACCGTTTACACACGACCATTACATAATGGTTTACAATAAGAATATATTACATCAAAAATAAGTTTCTTGAATGCAGTTTTTACATAATATCATACAAGCATGGACTCCAAATCTTGTCCTTATTTTAGTATGCAACAGCGGAAGCTATTAATAATCACCTAAGAATAAACATGCTTAAAATGTCAACAAAAATGTTGGTGAGTTATAGGTTTAACCTATATATTATCAAATCATAATAATAGACCACAAGATTTCATATTTCAATATACATCCCATACATAGAGATAAAAATCATTCATATGGTGAACACCTGGTAACCGACATTAACAAGATGCATTTAAGAATATCACCTATCATTCCGAGAAATCCTTCGGACATGATAAAAATGAATTCGAAGTACTAAAGCATCCGGTACTTTGGATGGGGTTCGTTAGGCCCAATAGATCTATCTTTAGGATTTGCGTCAATTAGTAGATCGGTTTACTAATTCTTAGGTTACCAAGCAAAAGGGGCATATTCGGCTTCGATCATTCACCCATATAATGTAGTTTCATTTACTTGTGTCTATTTCGTAAAACATTTATAAAACTGCATGTATTCTCATCCCAAAATATTAGATTTTAAAAGTGGGACTATAACTCACTTTCACAGATTTTTACTTCGTCGGGAAGTAAGACTTGGCCACTGGTCAATTCACGAACCTATAACAAATATGTACATATATATCTATAACAACCCTCATATTTCCATACCTGAGTTGACTAACTTGACTATAGGGTTGTTATCCATACGTAATATATAATTAAATTTGACATTGATCAAATATTTATTTTTAGTCGACACTTTGTGTTAACTAAAGTTTACACTAATTATATAAAATAACTTTAGTTAATATTAATATTAATGCGTATTATATTTAAAACTATATGAAACATAATTATTAATTAAATGATAAGTTATTTTAATCATTATATATATATTTTTAGCTTATAAAAAAAGAGATTTTTTTTAAATTAAATAATGAGCCCATGAATTTTGACTAAATATTTTCAAAAACAAAAACTTATTAAAAACATTTTTAACATGTTTTTATTTTTTGTCAAAATTGGCACCTTTATTTTATTTATATTTTTTCTTTTCACCAAACATTTTTTTCCTATAAATACCTACTTTCATTTTATAAAAACTTGTATCAAATCTTTGGAAAAACTCTCTCACAAACTTGGGAAAGTACTTGAGTTATTTTCTATATTTTTTATCGAATTGCTTTTATTTTTTTGTATATTCTTTAAAAATTTGAATTTAATATATATAAATTATTTTTACATGTTATAATTAGTATTATAAGTATTATGATGTATAAAAATAATTTTGATAATTTATGGAATATTATTTATAATCAAATACGAATTATGTAGTATTTAAACATAAAAACAATATAAAATTCATAATAAAATATTAAACAGTAATAAAAATAATTATAAATTTTTTTTGAGATTATTATACTTTTATAAACAAGAGAAAATTATAAAAATTAAATAAATGGGACAATTAGTATTTAAAAAGAATTTACTTTTGCATTATTCTAAACCGAGAGAAATAATAAAGAAAATACAAATAAATATAAACATGTATTATATACTTTTATAAAATTTTTATATGATTAGTAGCATTACTAGATACTTTAAAAAAATATAAAAAGTAATTTTAAATTATTTTCCTATTTATTTAATTATAGGCCGATTACAATGGTTAAATTATTAGAACACATTAAATAAATAATATTTTGATATAAAATTTGATTTAATAATTTTTATAACATTTTTACATAATATAGAACTTGTAAAAAATATAAAATTATTTATTTAGGTCGATTTAATATTTATTACCTAATTAAATTTGATTAATATAAACCGAGTATATATATAAACAAAAGTGGGAAATAAATACAAAACTTGATAAAATTATTTTCATAAAATATCCTACTGAATTGTATAATTAACTAAGTTTATAAAAATTATAAATATAATATTTAATGAATTAATATTCGAATTAACATATATTAGTATGATTTTCGATTAACATAAGTATATTACATATACTAAATTAATATTATTATTATAACTTACGGTTAATAACTAAGTATACTATATAATAAAGTATAATGCTTATAATGTAAGTTAATAACAATACATTATTAATAAAAACTTATTTTATAGCTATACTAATTTAATAATAATAACTTATAGTATATAATATAAGATAATCAAATTGTTAATACATTAATAAATATAATATAACATATATAATAACATATAAACCTAAAGTGAAGGTTAATCAAAGATAATGTACAATTCATGTGAACTTCATCGCTACTCACGGTCGTAAGTGAATGATGTCTAGGTTGCCATTTATGGGTAAGCTTGTGGATCTTGAATGCCATGACTTAGTTTCTGGTTAAGAGTCCTGGGCCCCCGGTTACATCTGGTCATTCCTGACTTATTTGATAGCAACGAAATTTGAGTAAAGTTATACAACGTCTTGCTAAAGATTAACCCGAACTTTCTAAAATTGAAAAATTACTATAAGTGGAAACTTTCCATAAATAGTAACCTTCCGAAAATGGAAATTCTTTAGTGAACCATTACTATCAATAGTATACTATATACTATTGTCTGTTAGGCAATGTCTGATCATACGTTCTATCTCTAGGTTGAGATCTCGGTCACGTCCTTCCGTTTAATTCTTTCGTGGAATACTCTTTTGTGCTACTAAGGTGAACTTCATAGCCCTACTTTTTACTGTTTCATAACTATTTTTATAACTTTTAGAGTGAGACACATGCTTGCATTATAACTGTTTTACGCTTAGACACAAGTACTAAATTGTTAACTATGCTGTCATGCTTTGATTCATGCTAAATCCCTATCGTAATATCGTTAATTGCTACGTTTAAATGTAAACTTAATTATTGTGAGTAGGCCTATTGAGAGTAACGTCTCTAACCATTCGACCGTTGGTCTTTGGTTACATAATAATGATTCCACGAAACTGATAGTACAAGGTGTCATAGGGTAAACTTGTTTAGTAGCGATATTACAAAATGCAGCAACACTTTTAGATTGATATTTCTATATCAATCAACTTTAAACTAAATCTTGTGGTCTAAAACTTTGGATATTATTTATAAACCTGTGAATTTCACTCAACCTTTTTGGTTGACACTTTAAGCATGTTTTGTCTCAGGTGATGATTGAGCTAGCTGTTTGCAACTTTATGATGATAGATTTGATGCTTGCATGGAGTCCACATCGCATATTATATTTTAGTTCCTAAACATTTATTTTACGTTTTAATAATAATGTAAACATGTATTACTGCTTCCGCTGTTTTATTAACAATGGTTTTATTTAAAAAGTCTCACATAGAGTCGTTCTCGTTTATACAACTTTGTTATGATATGATTGGTCACAATTACCCCTGGTCCATTTTGGGGGTGTGATAGATTGGTATCAGAGCAGGCTGTTGTAGAGAACCAGGATTGCATTTTAAGTGTGCCTTATAGAATTAGGTACCTTAGCAATGTAGGACTACAATTTCCTTTGACTATAGTGTCTTTAATTGTTGCCTTTAACTGTTAAATGCTACACTATACTTTAGAAACTTTACTTATCTTAGAATGCCGAGCCAATCTAAGAACTCTGCTCATTCTCCTAAGTACTATTCAATTCCGCCACCACATTTAAATGCGACACCATTCTCGACATTCCTATGTCATCTATCATGGTTTTGTGTATTACATATGTATTACATGAAATATTATCCATGATTTTTGAAACTCCAATACTTGTTACTATTCATACTCAAACGTATATAACCTCCTTGTTATACCACGTACCTATATGCTTTATGCCTTTATGCATCGGTTTGCGAACAAGAAAATGTCATTGAGTTATCGAGAATCTCAAAGATATTATAATGTCATCACTACTCATATTCGTTACTTTTAAATCTTTGTTTTCTCGTTATTTTTTATCATTGAATTTTCTTGACGGATGGCATCTACGAAACTCTAGAATGGAAGGGTTTGGATTACCAATTTAAAGGATCCTATAGCTCAAGCCCTAGACCTGAATAGGCCATTACGAATTGAAAGTCTTTAATCATTATCTGATTACATACTTATCGTTTTTAATCTAGACACGTCATACTGCAATTATTGCATAAATGGAGTATAGACAAATCATATCTTATCATATCTATCCCAATAGACTTTGTCTAACACTTTTCCTAAATTTTCTCCGTAAATTACGGAAATCTTTTTCTATATATACGTATTCAAGGAGACGAATATATCATTCAATATTCAACACCCATTTCATATCAAACCTTATTCCAAACACATAATATCGATTTCTCACCTGATTCTTCAAGTTCCTCTAGCTCCGAAGATAGCGTGATGGGAGCACACCCACCGATCAATTACCGAGATTTCTTCAGAAAATGGGGATGGGTTCGCGAAATACTCACCCTATGGCGAAATGAAGAAGGTACTCCTTTTCACGAGCCAAACTTACCACCAAACGTCGGAGTACTCGATCCGCTTACCGGCGAACCTGTTCGCAATACCACTTTCACTCTTTTCGCAAGGATTTTCCGCCTCGAAGGTCGACTCGATGTAGCCCAAGACATTATTCGTCCTCTACTCCCGAATTCTAACCAGACAGGGTTAGTAGAAGAAGTTAGAAGACTTCGAACTAAATATCAAGAATTGACAAACCTTACGGAGGAATGGGTAGAACAAATCCATAAACTCGAGCAAAAAGTAGAAACCCTGGAGGAAACAGTGCACGATTTGGAAGCTAGGCTCACACCTACTACCCAAGTACCACAAGCAACACCAGCAACATAACCAGCACCACTAGTACCAACAATACCACCAACATCACCAACACCACAAGCATTGTAAGCACCATCAGCATCACCACCAACAGCATCAGCATCACCAACAACAACATATGCATTTCACGCCTCAACATCACACTCAGTACCTCGGATATCAACATCATACACCCCATAGATACCAAGGAATATTAGTAATAATGAGTTAAGATGTATTGACTCATTCTTCCTGAAGAATTATATATGTATACTTTATATATATATGGTTTGAAACAATAATAAATCTTTTCGTACTAAGCTATTACGTGTAAATCTTAACTAGTATGTACTACTTGGTTAATTCATATCACTAATATGCTATAATGTACATCTTTCGTTAATGACTTAATGATCGTTAATCACTGCTTTAGCACAATAAACTCCATTTCATAATAAATCAAGTGTATTATTCAAATACATGTCTGATTTTACACTTCCATTTTCGATGTACTCTAAACTTTTTAGAAAACATTATTCGTGTCTTGTGAATTTCACAAGAATTCCACGAGCACCAACATCATATACCGAGGTATGTCAATAACAATGAACGATGAAGTATTGATTCATAACTCCATTAAAGAAATATTTCGCGACGATTATGTAATCTCTCAAGTTTTGAAGATTATTTATTCTTGTTCCAACCGCAAATCAAATGATTTTAATATTTTATTAACTCATTAAATCTATATTATATTTGAAGAATACATATATGAACGTATATCTCCATAAAGATTGTAATTAAAGTTCTTTTGTACAAACTGTTAATTGTGAAAATATTTTAACGGGTAGGTAATACCCGAGAAATATTTATATCTCACATTAATATGTTGCATTGTACATTCTTCAATTCTGATTCAATAATCAGTAACTATACTACTTACGTTCACAAGATATATGTATCCGTTCACTAAAGAACAACCATTTTCGTACAAATTCAATTACATATTCTAATTTTGACATATCAGAATCCAAGTAAAGCTTTAGCAGGTGTTATCTTCCTAAAGATTACTAAAATTAGAACCATTGATGGTTACATCCTACGCTTAAACACTTCAAAATTAGAACCATTGATGGTTACATCCTACGCTTAAACACTTCAAATTCAAAATTCTTGAAAACACCTCGGATTAATAATCAATGATTCAGATTCGTTTACCTTGAGAATGCTGACGAAGCAGCAAAAGCTATAGGTGGTCTTAATGGCCAAAAGTTTGATGATAAAGAATGACATATTGAAAAAGC
Source organism: Rutidosis leptorrhynchoides (assembly GCF_046630445.1). Classification (NCBI taxonomy): domain Eukaryota; kingdom Viridiplantae; phylum Streptophyta; class Magnoliopsida; order Asterales; family Asteraceae; genus Rutidosis; species Rutidosis leptorrhynchoides. Next base: position 197,087,609 of record NC_092334.1, read on the forward strand.
TCAGATTTAGAACTGAAAAACAGGTTGAGCTAACCATGAAGGAGACCATGGACAAATCACAAGGACTAAACCTGTAATCAAAGAATCTAGATGATTCGAATTCTGATGAAAATCACAAAAGATCTCCTTACGCATTCTAAATCCTTACAGAAGAATTTTCCTCATTATCATTGGATCTTAGAAAATTCTAAGATATCATCGTATCTTTCGTTATAAATATCCTCTATATTTCTGAAGATACCTTCATAACTATTCTTGTCCGAAATTATTTATCACTTCGCACTATCTGTGTTACATAATAAAGGAAACTGTTTTAGTTTCTATATTTCTATAACATACAAGTTTAAATTTTGAATGATTTGAGGTAGTGTTGGGAATTGAAGCATGAGTTAGTATAATATAATGACGTCAGGCTAACGTGATTATATTACAGTAAGTCATGCTAAATTTTTAATGGAAGATGATGATTCATAGACTTTATAATCATCATTTGCCATGTTAAATGACTTTTACATTCTACTTAACCTCTGAACATATCAAGAACATATATTCTTGATAGTTCTATCCTTAGTAATTCTAGTAATTTGACAAATCAAATCGTGCTATTACCTTTCCTTCTGCTTTGTATATCATTATCATTCGAAACTCCATACCTACGAATTCTAGACCATTATTCGCTTGACTTGAAGTCGGGAAGAAAAAACAAGAGCATAGAGCTCCGACATATAAGGGAAAATATAAAGCCTGATAACAACACGAAAATTACAAACCGTGTATATCAATGCGTATAGCAACATAAAGACACGGGAGAATTAAAAATACTATAACCCCAAGGTAATTGTAGAAGTAAACAGATTCCTCTGGGGGTAAATGAAAAAGAAGAATGACAGAAACGATAGTCAGAAAAATATCCAGGATAAGAACTGGATGGAGCATTTTCACAATCTTTGGAAGTATGAATCGAGAAAGAAAGTATAGAAGTAGTGAAGATAATGAAACAGAAGAAGCTAATTTATAGCAAAATTCTAGACACAACAATCAAGGCAATTTTAATTTTCTTAATTACCGGAGAATCAAATCTTATACAGATTATAAAGATTTCCTTTAAATCCCTTGAATTCCGAAAATCACCTTTAATTATGTCAAAAGTTAAGGCAAACTGATATTTCCTTATTTCAAACTTTTAAGATAACTTCATTTATACTCTTCCTATAATCGAATCGTTTTATCCATATTACCCAATGTTGATAAAACAATATTTTCAACTCATATTCATCATTCTTGTTGTAAAGAATGACAATCTCTATCAAATTTCACGACTATGATTTTCATGAACTCCTCTCTATTTTGTCAACCCAAGCGTGGTGGCATAAATGCTCAAGGTTTAAATGAGCTCGATATTATTCATAACACATTTTATATATCCAATTTACTGAAATGACTTGTATAACATCATCATTTTGAATGATCTCCGCATTAATAATAAAATGCACTTCGAAGAAGAACTTGTAGAAATTATGGTTTGTATGATTTTAATTCTTGAAACCGAACAATATTCTATCCGTTGGAATTCACGCAAGGCCCCGACCATACCTGGGAACGTGAAAACCAAATAAAACGTAAATATCCTCGTATATGTACGAACAACACCGATTAATGGCAACAACTAAATTTTGGGACGAAATTTCTTTTAACGGGTAGTACTATAACAACCCTCCTATTTTCATACCTGAATTGACTAATTTGACTATAGGGTTGTTATCCATACGTAATATATAATTAAATTTGACATTGATCAAATATTTATTTTTAGTCGACACTTTTTGTTAACTAAAGTTTACACTAATTATATAAAATAACTTTAGTTAATATTAATATTAATGCGTATTATATTTAAAACTATATGAAACATAATTATTAATTAAATGATAAGTTATTTTAATCATTATATATATATTTTTAGCTTATAAAAAAAGAATTTTTTTAAATTAAATAATGAGCCCATTAATTTTGACTAAATATTTTCAAAAACAAAAACTTATTAAAAACATTTTTAACATGTTTTTATTTTTTATCAAAATTGGCACCTTTATTTTATTTATATTTTTTCTTTTCACCAACCATTTTTTTCCTATAAATACCCACTTACATTTCATAAAAACTTGTATCAAATCTTTGGAAAAACTCTCTCACAAACTTGGGAAAGTACTTGAGGTATTTTCTATATTTTTTATCGAATTGCTTTTATTTTTTTGTATATTCTTTAAAAATTCAAATTTAATATATATAAATTATTTTTACATGTTATAATTAGTATTATAAGTATTATGATGTATAAAAATAATTTTGATAATTTATGGAATATTATTTATAATTAAATACGAATTATGTAGTATTTAAACATAAAAACAATATAAAATTCATAATAAAATATTAAACAGTAATAAAAATAAATATAATTTTTTTTGTGATTATTATACTTTTATAAACAAGCGAAAATTTTAAAAATTAAATAAATGGGACGATTAGTATTTAAAAAGAATTTACTTTTGCATTATTCTAAACCGAGAGAAATAATAAAGAAAATACAAAATAAATACAAATGTGTATTAAATACTTTAATAAAATTTTTATATGATTAGTAGCATCACTAGATACTTTAAAAAAAATATAAAAATTAATTTTAAATTATTTTTCCTATTTATTTAATTATAGGCTGATTACAATGGTTAAATTATTAGAAAACATTAAATAAATAATATTTTGATATAAAATTTGATTTAATAATTTTTATAACATTTTTACATAATATAGAACCTGTAAAAAATATAAAATTATTTATTTAGGTCGATTTAATATTTATTACCTAATTAAATTTGATTAATATAAACCGAGTATATATATAAAGAAAAGTGGGAAATAAATACAAAAACTTGATAAAATTATTTTTATAAAATATCCTACTGAATTGTATAATTAACTAAGTTTATAAAAATTATAAATATAATATTTAATGAATTAATATTCGAATTAACATATATTAGTATGATTTTCGATTAACATAAGTATATTACATATACTAAATCAATATTATTTTTATAACTTACGGTTAATAACTAAGTATACTATATAATAAATTATAATGCTTATAATGTAAGTTAATAACAATACATTATTAATAAACACTTATTTTATAACTATACTAATTTAATAATAATAACTTATAGTATATAATATAAGATAATCAAATTGTTAATACATTAATAAATATAATATAACATATATAATAACATATAAACCTAAAGTGAAGGTTAATCAAAGATAATGTACAATTCATGTGAACTTCATCGCTACTCACGGTCGTAAGTGAATGATGTCTAGGTTGCCATTTATGGGTAAGCTTGTGGATCTTGAATGCCATGACTTAGTTTCTGGTCAAGAGTCCTGGGCCCCCGGTTACATCTGGTCATTCCTGACTTATTTGATAGCAACGAAATTTGAGTAAAGTTATACAACGTCTTGCTAAAGATTAACCCGAACTTTCTAAAATTGAAAAATTACTATAAGTGGAAACTTTCCATAAATAGTAACCTTCCTAAAATGGAAATTCTTTAGTGAACCATTACTATCAATATAGTACTATATACTATTGTCTGTTAGGCAATGTCTGATCATACGTTCTATCTCTAGGTTGAGATCTCGGTCATGTCCTTCCGTTCAATTCTTTCGTGGAATACTCTTTTGTGCTACTAAGGTGAACTTCATAGCCCCACTTTTTACTATTTCATAACTATTTTTATAACTTTTGGGGTGAGACATATGCTTGCTTTATAACTGTTTTACGCTTAGACACAAGTACTAAATTGTTAACTATGTTGTTATGCTTTGATTCATGCTAAATCCCTATCGTAATATCATTAATTGCTACGTTTAAATGCAAACTTAATTATTGTGAGTAGGCCTATTGAGAGTAACGTCTCTAACCATTCGACCGTTGGTCTTTGGTTACATAATAATGATTCCACGAAACTGACAGTACAAGGTGTCATAGGGTAAACTTGTTTAGTAGCGATATTACAAAATGCAGCAACACTTTTAGATTGATATTTCTATATCAATCAACTTTAAACTAAATCTTGTGGTCTAAAACTTTGGATATTATTTATAAACCTGTGAATTTCATTCAATCTTTTTGGTTGACACTTTAAGCATGTTTTGTCTCAGGTGATGATTGAGCTAGCTGTTTGCAACTTTGTGATGACAGATTTGATGCTTGCATGGAGTCCACATCGCATATTATATTTTAGTTCATAAACATTTATTTTACGTTTTAATAATAATGTAAACATGTATTACTGCTTCCACTGTTTTATTAACAAAGGTTTTATTTAAAAAGTCTCATATAGAGTCGTTCTCGTTTATACAACTGTGTTATGATATGATTGGTCACAATTACCCCTAGTCCATTTTGGAGGGTGTGACAATATCAAAGTATGTTCAATATATATTTACAACATTTTTAATACGTTTTAATGTTTTAAGTTTATTAAGTCAGCTGTCCTTGTTAGTAACCTACAACTAGTTGTCCACAATTAGATGTACAGAAATAAATCGATATATATTATCTTGAATCAATCCACGACCCAGTGTATACACGTCTCAGGTTAGATCACAACTCAAAGTATATATATTTTTGGAATCAACCTCAACCCTGTATAGCTAACTCCAACATTACTGCATATAGAGTGTCTATGGTTGTTCCAAATAATATATATACATGGGTCGATATGATATGTCAAAACATTTGCATACGTGTCTATGGTATCCCAAGATTACATAATATATTAGAATACATGTATAATACAATATAAGTTAGCTAGGATATGATTAATATAAATTTGTTACCAATTTTCACGTAGCTACAACAAGCAAAAATATCAAATCTTGTTTTACCCATAACTTCTTCGTTTTAAATCCGTTTTGAGTGTTTCAAGTTGCTATGGTTTCATATTGAACTTAAGTTTATGAATCTAAACATAAAAATTATAAGTTTATAGTCAGAAATATAGGTTACAAGTCATTTTTGTAAAGATAGTCATTTCAGTCGAAAGAACGACGTCTAGATGACCATTTTGAAAAACATACTTCCACTTTGAGTTTAACCATGATTTTTGGATATAGTTTCATGTTCATAAGAAAAATCATTTTCCCAGAAGAACAACTTTTAAATCAAAGCTTATCATAGTTTTTAATTAACTAACCCAAAACAGCCCGCGGTGTTACTACGACGGCGTACATCCGGTTTTACGGTGTTTTTTGTGTTTTCCGATTTTTAAATCATTAAGTTAGCATACCATATAGATATAGAGCATGTATTTATTTGATTTTAAAATTTAAGTTAGAAGGATTAAATTTTGTTTGCGGACAAGTTTAGAATTAACTAAACTATGTTCTAGTGATTACATGTTCAAATCTTCGAATAAGATAGTTTTATATGTATGAATCGAATGATGTTATGAAAATCATTACTACCTCAAGTTTAGTAGGTAAACCTACTGGAAGTGGCAAGAAATGATCTAGCTTCAAAGGATCTTTGATAGCTTGAAAGTTTATGAAGTAGAATCATGACACAAAAACAAGTTCAAGTAAGATTATCACTCGAATTAAGATAGTTATAGTTATAGGAATTGAATCAAAGTTTGTATATGAGTATTACCTTGATTTAGAATGATATCTTACTGTAAAAAAAAGGATTTCTTGAGGTTGGATGATCACTTTACAAGATTGGAAGTGAGCTAGTAAACTTGGAAGTATTCTTGATTTTATGAAACTAGAACTTGTAGAATTTATGAAGAACACTTAGAACTTGAAGATAGAACTTGAGAGAGATCAATTAGATGAAGAAAATTGAAGAATGAAAGTGTTTGTAGGTGTTTTTGGTCTTTGGTATATGGATTAGATATAAAGGATGTGTAATTCTGTTTACATGTAAATAAGTCATGAATGATTACTAATATTTTTGCAATTTTATGAGATATTTCATGCTAGTTGCCAAATGATGGTTCCCATATGTGTTAGGTGACTCAAATGGGCTACTAAGAGCTGATCATTGGAGTGTATATACCAATAGTACATACATCTAAAAGCTGTGTATTGTACGAGTACGAATACGAGTGCATACGAGTAGAATTGTTGATGAAACTGAACGAGGATGTAATTGTAAGAATTTTTTTTAAGTAGAAGTATTTTGATAAGTGTCATGAAGTCTTTCAAAAGTGTATGATCAAATATTAAAACATTACATGTATATACATTTTAACTGAGTCGTTAAGTCATCGTTAGTCGTTACATGTAAATGTTGATTTGAAACCTTTAAGTTAACGATCTTGTTAAATGTTGTTAACCCAATGTTTATTATATCTGATGAGATGTTAAATTATTATATTATCATGATATTATGATATATTAATATATCTTAATATGATATATATACATTTAAATGTCGTTACAACGATAATCGTTACACATGTGTCTCGTTTCGAAATCCTTAAGTTAGTAGTCTTGTTTTTACATATGTAGTTCATTGTTAATATACATAATGACATGTTTACTTATAATTTATCATGATTAAACATAGTGTAACAATATCTTAATATGATTCATATGTAATTAGTAAGACGTTGTTATAACGATAATCGTTATATATATCGTTTCGAGTTTCTTAATTCAATAAACACAATTTTATGTATATAACTCATTGTTAAAATACCTAATGAGATACATACTTATCATAATATCATGTTAACTATATATATATATATATCCATATATATGTCATCATATAGTTTTTACAAGTGTTAACGTTCGTGAATCACCGGTCAACTTGGGTGGCCAATTGTCTACATGAAACCTATTTCAATTAATCAAGTCTTAACAAGTTTGATTGCTTAACATGTTGGAAACACTTAATCATGTAAATATCAATTTCATTTAATATATATATACATGGAAAAGTTCGGGTCACTACAGTACCTACCCGTTAAATAAATTTCATCCCGAAATTTTAAGCAGTTGGAGGTGTTGACGTATCTTCTAGAAATAAGTGTGGGTATTTCTTCTTCATTTGATCTTCTCATTCCCAGGTGAACTCAGGTCCTCTACGAGCATTTCATCGAACCTTAACAATTGGTATCTTGTTTTGTTTTAGTCTTTTAACCTCACGATCCATTATTTTGACGGGTTCTTCGATGAATTGAAGTTTTTCGTTGATTTGGATTTCATCTAACAGAATAGTGAGATCTTCTTTAGCAAAACATTTCTTCAAATTCGAGACGTGGAAAGTGTTATGTACATCCGTGAGTTGTTGAGGTAACTCGAGTCGGTAAGCTACTGGTCCTACACGATCAATAATCTTGAATGGTCCAATATACCTTAGATTTAATTTCCCTCGTTTACCAAATCGAACAACGCCTTTCCAAGGTGCAACCTTAAGCATGACCATCTCTCCAATTTCAAATTCTATATCTTTTCTTTTAATGCCGGCGTAGCTCTTTTGTTGACTTTGGGCAGTTTTCAACCGTTGTTGAATTTGGATGATCTTCTCGGTAGTTTCTTGTATTATCTCCGGACCCATAATCTGTCTATCCCCCACTTCACTTCAACAAATCGGAGACCTGCACTTTCTACCATAAAGTGCTTCAAACGGTGCCATCTCAATGCTTGAATGGTAGCTGTTGTTGTAGGAAAATTCTGCTAACGGTAGATGTCGATCCCAACTGTTTCCGAAATCAATAACACATGCTCGTAGCATGTCTTCAAGAGTTTGTATTGTCCTTTCGCTCTGCCCATCAGTTTGTGGATGATAAGCAGTACTCATGTCTAGACAAGTTCCTAATGCTTGCTGTAATGTCTGCCAGAATCTTGAAATAAATCTGCCATCCCTATCAGAGATAATAGAGATTGGTATTCCATGTCTGGAGACGACTTCCTTCAAATACAGACGTGCTAACTTCTCCATCTTGTCATCTTCTCTTATTGGCAGGAAGTGTGCGGATTTGGTGAGATGATCAACTATTACCCAAATAGTATCAAAACCACTTGCAGTCCTTGACAATTTAGTGATGAAATCCATGGTAATGTTTTCCCATTTCCATTCCGGGATTTCAGGTTGTTGAAGTAGACCTGATGGTTTCTGATGCTCAGCTTTGACCTTAGAACACGTCAAATATTCTCCTACGTATTTAGCAACATCGGCTTTCATACCCAGCCACCAAAAATGTTTCTTGAGATCCTTGTACATCTTCCCCGTTCCAGGATGTATTGAGTATCTGGTTTTATGAGCTTCTCTAAGTACCATTTCTCTCATATCTCCAAATTTTGATACCCAAATCCTTTCAGCCCTATACCGGGTTCCGTCTTCCCGAATATTAAGATGCTTCTCCGATCCTTTGGGTATTTCATCCTTTAAATTTCCCTCTTTTAAAACTCCTTGTTGCGATTCCTTTATTTGAGTAGTAAGGTTAGTGTGAATCATTATATTCATAGCTTTTACTCGAATGGGTTCTCTGTCCTTTCTGCTCAAGACGTCAGCTACCACATTTGCCTTCCCCGGGTGGTAACGAATCTCAAAGTCGTAATCATTCAACAATTCAATCTACCTACGCTGCCTCATATTCAGTTGTTTTTGATTAAATATGTGTTGAAGACTTTTGTGGTCGGTATATATAATACTTTTGACCCCATATAAGTAGTGCCTCCAAGTCTTTAATGCAAAAACAACCGCGCCTAATTCCAAATCATGCGTCTTATAATTCTGTTCGTGAATCTTCAATTGTCTAGACTCATAAGCAATTCACAACCGAGACCTTGCTTTGAGGCGTCACAATATATCACAAAATCATCATTCCCTTCAGGTAATGACAATATAGGTGCCGTAGTTAACTTTTTCTTTAACAATTGAAACGCTTTCTCTTGTTCATCTTTCCATTCAAATTTCTTCCCTTTATGCGTTAATGCAGTCAAGGGTTTTGCTATTCTGGAAAAGTCTTGGATGAACCTTCTGTAGTAACCAGCTAGTCCTAAAAACTGGCGTATGTGTTTCAGAGTTTTCGGAGTTTCCCACTTTTCAACGATTTCAATCTTTGCTGGATCCACCTGAATACCTTCTTTGTTCACTATGTGACCGAGGAATTGAACTTCTTCCAACCAAAATGCACACTTTGAAAACTTAGCGTACAGTTTTTCTTTTCTCAGCAACTCTATCACTTTTCTCAAATGTTCTTCGTGATCTTGATCATTCTTCGAGTAAATAAGTATGTCATCGATGAAAAAAATGACAAACTTGTCAAGATATGGCCCACACACTCGGTTCATGAGGTCCATGAACACAGCTGGTGCGTTAGTCAATCCAAACGGCATAACCATAAACTCGTAATGACCGTAACGCATCCTAAAAGCACTCTTTGGAATATCATCCTCCTTCACCCGCATTTGATGATATCCAGAATGTAAATCGATCTTTGAATAAACAGATGAGCCTTGTAGTTGATCAAATAAGTCTTCGATTCTCGGTAGAGGGTAGCGGTTCTTGATGGTAAGTTTGTTCAACTCTCGGCAGTCGATACACAACCTGAATGTACCATCTTTTTTCTTGACAAACAAAACAGGAGCTCCCCATGGTGATGTGCTTGGTCGAATGAAACCACGCTCTAAAAGTTCCTGTAACTGACTTTGTAATTCTTTCATTTCGCTGGGTGCGAGTCTGTATGGAGCAAGAGCTATTGGTGCAGCTCCTGGTACAAGGCCTATTTGAAATTCAACGGATCGATGTGGGGGTAATTCCGGTAATTCTTTTGGAAATACATCGGGAAATTCTTTTGCGACGGGAACATCACTGATGTTCTTTTCTTCAGGTTTAACTTCCTCTATGTGTGCTAGAATGACGTAACAACCTTTTCTTATTAGTTTTTGCGCCTTCAAAGTACTAATAAGATTTAATTTCGCGTTGTTCTTTTCTCCGTACACCATTAAAGGTTTTCCTTTTTCACGCATAATGCGAATCGCATTTTTGTAACAAATGACCTCTGCTCTCACCTTTTTTAACCAGTCCATGCCAATTATTACATCAATACTCCCTAACTCGACTGGTATTAAATCAATTTTAAACGTTTCATCCCCCAGTTTAATTTCTCTCTCCCGACATATATTATCTGCTGAAATTAATGTACCGTTTGCTAATTCGAGTAAAAATTTACTATCCAAAGGCGTCAATGGGCAACTTAATTTAGCACAAAATTCTCTACTCATATAGCTTCTATCCGCACCCGAATCAAATAAAACATAAGCAGATTTATCATCAATAAGAAACGTACCCATAACAAGCTCCGGGTCTTCCTGTGCTTCTGCCGCATTAATATTGAAAACTCTTCCACGGCCCTACCCATTAGTATTCCCCTGATTCGGGAAATTTCTAATAATGTGGCCCGGTTTTCCACATTTATAACAAACAGCGTTGGTATTACTTGCTCCGACACTATTCGTTTCGGCATTACTTGTTCCGACATTATTTGTTCCTTTAGTTCTGTTAAACTTTGGTCCGTAGACCTCACACTTTGTCGCGCTATGACCATTTCTTTTACACCTGTTGCAAAATGTCGTGCAAAATCCCTGATGATTTTTTTCACACCTATGACATGGCTGTTTTTAGTTTTTGTTGCCGTTGTTGTTATTGAGGTTGTTGTTGGGATTGTTATTGTTGTTGAAACGGTTGTTGTAGTTGTTGTTGTTGTTGGGATGTTTGTTGTAGTTATTGTTAGGATTGCGGTTATTGTTGCGATTGTTGTTGCGGTTGTTGGGATAGTTGTTGCGATTGTGGTTGTAATTGCTGTTGTTGTTGTACTGGTGACTCTTGTCACCATTTTCCTCCCACTTCCTCTTGAGTTGTTTCGTGTTGGCTTCTTCGGCCGCCTGCTCTTTAATTCTTCCCTCAATCTGATTTATGAGTTTATGAGCCATTCGACTTGCCTTCTTATAGAAGCGGGCTCGTGTGAACTCACATCTTCTTGAATCCTTACTGGTAACCCTTTTACAAACGCGTCGATCTTCTCTTCTTCATCTTCGAATGCTCCCGGACACAATAGGCACAGCTCTATGAATCGTCGTTCATATGTGGTAACGTCGAACCCTTGTGTTCGTAACTCTCTAAGTTCCGCCTTGAGTTTATTGACTTCGTTTCTAGGACGGTACTGCTCGTTCATCAATTGCTTGAATGGCGACCATGGTAGTGCGTAAGTAGCATTTGTCCTACCTGTTCAAGATAGGTGTTCCACCACGTTAACGCAGTACCTGTGAAGGTATGCGTAGCATACTTAACTTTGTCCTCTTCAGTACACTTACCTATGGCAAACACCGATTCGACTTTCTCGGTCCATCGTTTCAATCCAATTGGTCCTTCGGTTCCATCAAATTCCAAAGGTTTGCAGCCAGTGAATTCTTTGTAGGAGCATCCTACACGATTTCTTGCGCCGTTAGCTGCATTGCTAGATTCAGAGTTATTGTTGGCCTGTACTGCGGCTATGTTTGAAGCAAGAAAGGTACAAAATTCCTCTTCGCTCATATTCATGGTGTGTCGAGTAGTCGGTGCCATTTCCTTCAAAATAGCCAACTGAATCGAGTTAATCATACAGAATATTAAGAGTAGTCAATAGTATTTCGTAGCATAATATGAACTCATTTATAAAAGCTTTTTCTTCATATTAGCGTTTTATAAGTTTTAATTCGGGTACTACCTACCCGTTAAGTTCATACTTAGTAGCTAATATAAAATTCAACTACTACAATTCCATATGAAAAACTAATTATAATAATATATCACATACAAATATTCTTGAAACTTATAACTTCGCTATATTACATATAACATGAAATATAGTACACTATGATACATGACAGTTTTGAAGATAAATCTAGTTAATACGCAAGTTGTTCAGCAAAGGAAATAAAGACACGTAATTCATAAGTCCAGAAACAAGTCATGCATTCTGGTTTTACTAAGACGACTTTCCATCCTTGGTCTTGTGGAAAATAACCGTTATGACCATTGGCTAGGCAGCATGTTGTAATGTCGTCAAAAGGACGAGGGTTTCGTAATGTCCAACAGCCCCGTAATAATCTAAAAACCTTGTTTCTCACCCCAACTACTGAATCCGTCACTTGTGGGAAGGTTTTATATAAAAGCTGCAATCCGATGTTCTTTTTCTCACTTTGGTAAGAAGCGAACATCACTAACTCGTAAGCATAACATGCTTCTTTATGTTGCATGTTAGAAGCTCTTTCTAATTCATGAAATCCTATGTTGGGATATGTTGAGTCAAAATAGGTTCTTAACGTAGCATAAAATTGCATTTGGGTTCCCTGCATTTAATGCTTTAAAGAAAACACGGCGTAACTTACGGTCTCCCCAATGTGATATACCCCACCTATCAAAGGAAAGCCTTTTATAAACTAAGGCATTTCTGGAAAGTCTTTCAAATGTTTGACAAGTTAATTTCGCCATAACTAAATGTGCTGATGAATTCTGACCGACTCTAGACAAGATTTCCTCAATCATATCCTCTGGTAGGTCTTCTAAAATATTCGGTTGTCTACCCTTAACATCCATTTTGTTTTTATACTGTAAAATAGACAAGGATTAGATTCGTAAAAGATAATTAACAAACAATACAAGCAATTTTTACATAGAACATAAAAGTACAAGCACACTACAATACATATAATACACAACATCAAGGTTGCAAAAGACGCGAGACGGGGTCGAGACGGTCGGGTCCTAAAAGGGTCGAGACGGTCGAGACGGGGTCGAGACGGAGGTCTAGACGGATGTTGACTAACGTTGACTTTTAAATGAAAATGTTATATATTATATATATATTGTAAATTACATTATTCCAAACATAACCATTTCACACTTGTTTAAATACTTCAACATTTCAAACATAAAAAGAAACTCTAAGTAATAGCACAACGTTTAATATTTAAAAAAAAAAAAAAAAAAAAAAAAAAACTTGGAAAAAATCAGAAAAACCCGTTTTTTCCCGTCTCGGACCGTGTTTGACCGTCTTTTGACCGTCTTTTGACCGTTTTTTGGTCGATTTCCGTTTTTTCAAACGTTTTATGTATAAACGGGACGGGGCACTCCAAAATCCGTCTACACCCCCGTCTACATCCCCGTTTTTTCCGTTTTTTACAACACTGCACAACATGATTACAACCCTCTAATCTGAATCAATGGTTTCTTCTTCTTCGGACTTGGTTCGTTTTCCTAATTTTTTAGAAATATATGGTGTTCCTCTAATACGAGCCGTCGTTTTCCATAATGGTATAGAAAAACCTGGTGGTTTAGAGGTTCCCGGGTCATTGTTACATTTTAGGAAATACGGATGTTGTCGATACATATAAAGTTCATCGGGGTTGGAATCGGGTTTCTCTTTTTTTATACCTTTTCCCTTATTATTTTCTTTCTCTTTATTAAATTGGGTCGAGGTAATTTCTATAACATCATCGGAATCCTCATCGGGATCCGATTCATTAGAAAATTGGTAATCTTCCCAAAATTTTGCTTCCTCGGCGGAAACACCATTGACCATTATTAACTTTGGTCCGTTGGTTGAGGATTTTCTTTTATTTAATCGATTTACTATAGGTATCAATATTTCTTCCTCCGGAACCTCTTCTTCTTCTGGTTCCTCCTCTTCCGGTTCCTCCTCTTCCGGTTCCTCTTCAGGAATTTGTGAATCTTTCCAAAATATATTCGACTCTTCATTATTATTAGGTGAATCAATGGGATTTGTACTAGAGGTAGACATCTATCACACAATATCAAACATGTTAAGAGATTAATATATCACATAATATTTACATGTTAATAATATATAGTTTCCAACAAAAAAATGTTAAGCAATCGTTTTTGATGAAAAACATGGTCGAAGTCCAGACTCACAAATGCATCCTAACAAACTCGGTAAGACACACTAATGCAATTTTCTGGTTCTCTAAGACCAACGCTTGGATACCAACTGAAATGTCCCGTTCATATTGATTATAAACATTCCATATTAATTGATTTCGTCACGAGGTTTTGACCTCTATATGAGACGTTTTTCAAAGACTGCATTCATTTTTAAAACAACCATTACCTTTATTTTATCGATAAAGGTTTAAAAAGCATTACGTAGATTATCAAATAATGATAATCTAAAATATACCATTTACACACGACCATTACATAATGGTTTACAATAAGAATATATTACATCAAAAATAAGTTTCTTGAATGCAGTTTTTACATAATATCATACAAGCATGGACTCCAAATCTTGTCCTTATTTTAGTATGCAACAGTGGAAGCTCTTAATAATCACCTGAGAATAAACATGCTTAAAATGTCAATAAAAATGTTGGTGAGTTATAGGTTTAACCTATATATTATCAAATCATAATAATAGACCACAAGATTTCATATTTCAATATACATCCCATACATAGAGATAAAAATCATTCATATGGTGAATACCTGGTAACCGACATTAACAAGATGCATATAAGAATATCCCCTATCATTCCGGGAAATCCTTCGAACATGATAAAAACGAATTCGAAGTACTAAAGCATCTGGTACTTTGGATGGGTTCGTTAGGCCCAATAGATCTATCTTTAGGATTTGCGTCAATTAGGAGATCAGTTTACTAATTCTTAGGTTACCAAGCAAAAGGGGCATATTCGGCTTCGATCATTCACCCATATAATGTAGTTTCATTTACTTGTGTCTATTTCATAAAACATTTATAAAACTGCATGTATTCTCATCCCAAAATATTAGATTTTAAAAGTGGGACTATAACTCACTTTCACAGATTTTTACTTCGTCGGGAAGTAAGACTTGGCCACTGGTCGATTCACGAACCTATAAAAAATATTTACATATATATCAAAGTATGTTCAAAATATATTTACAACATTTTTAATACGTTTTAATGTTTTAAGTTTATTAAGTCAGCTGTCCTCGTTAGTAACCTACAACTAGTTGTCCACAATTAGATGTACAGAAATAAATCGATATATATTATCTTGAATCAATCCATGACCCAGTGTGTACACGTCTCAGGCTAGATCACAACTCAAAGTATATATATTTTTAGAATCAACCTCAACCCTGTATAGCTAACTCTAACATTACTGCATATAGAGTGACTATGGTTATTCCAAATAATATATATACATGGGTCGATATGATATGTCAAAACATTTGCATACGTGTCTATGGTATCCCAAGATTACATAATATATTAGAATACATGTATAATATAATAAAAGTTATCTAGGATATGATTAATATAAATTTGTTACCAATTTTCACGTACCTACAACAAGCAAAAATATCCAATCTTGTTTTACCCATAACTTCTTCGTTTTAAATCCGTTTTGAGTGTTTCAAGTTGCTATGGTTTTATATTGAACTTAAGTTTATGAATCTAAATAGAAAACGTATAAGTTTATAGTCATAAATATAGGTTAAAAGTCATTTTTGTAAAGGTAGTCATTTCAGTCGAAAGAACGACGTCTAGATGACCATTTTGGAAAACATACTTTCACTTTGAGTTTAACCATGATTTTTGGATATAGTTTCATGTTCATAAGAAAAATCATTTTACTAGAAGAACAACTTTTAAATCAAAGTTTATCATAATTTTTAATTAACTAACCCAAAACAGCCCGCGGTGTTACTACGACGGCGTATATCCGGTTTTACGGTATTTTTCGTGTTTTCCGATTTTAAATCATTAAGTTAGCATATCATATAGATATAGAACATGTATTTAGTTGATTTTAAAAGTCAAGTTAGAAGGATTAACTTTTGTTTGCGAACAAGTTTAGAATTAACTAAACTATGTTCTAGTGATTACATGTTCAAATCTTCGAATAAGATAGTTTTATATGTATGAATCGAATGATGTTATGAACATCATTACTACCTCAAGTTTAGTAGGTAAACCTACTATAAGTGACAAGAAATGATCTAGCTTCAAAGGATCTTGGATAGCTTGAAAGTTCTTAAAGTAGAATCATGACACAAAAACAAGTTCAAGTAAGATTATCACTCGAATTAAGATAGTTATAGTTATAGGAATTGAATCAAAGTTTGTATATGAGTATAACCTTGATTTAGAATGATATATTACTGTAAATAACAAGGATTTCTTGAGGTTGGATGATCACTTTACAAGATTGGAAGTGAGCTAGTAAACTTGGCAGTATTCTTGATTTTATGAAACTAGAACTTGTAGAATTTATGAAGAACACTTAGAACTTGAAGATAGAACTTGAGAGAGATCAATTAGATGAAGAAAATTGAAGAATGAAAGTGTTTGTAGGTGTTTTTGGTCGTTGGTGTATGGATTAGATATAAAGGATGTGTAATTCTGTTTACATGTAAATAAGTCATGAATGATTACTAATATTTTTGTAATTTTATGAGATATTTCATGCTAGTTTCCAAATGATGGTTCCCACATGTGTTAGGTGAATCACATGGGCTGCTAAGAGCTGATCATTGGAGTGTATGTACCAATAGTACCTACATCTAAAAGCCGTGTATTGTTCGAGTACGAATACGGGTGCATACGAGTAGAATTGTTGATGAAACTGAACGAGGATGTAATTGTAAGCATTTTTGTTAAGTAGAAGTATTTTGATAAGTGTCTTGAAGTCTTTCAAAAGTGTATGTATACATATTAAAACACTACATGTATATACATTTTAACTGAGTCGTTAAGTCATCGTTAGTCGTTACATGTAAATGTTGATTTGAAACCTTTAAGTTAACGATCTTGTTAAATGTTGTTAACCCAATGTTTATTATATCTAATGAGATTTTAAATTATTATATTATTATGATATTATGATATATTAATATATCTTAATATGATATATATATATATATATATATATATATACATTTAAATGTCGTTACAACGATAATCGTTACACATGTGTCTCGTTTCGAAATCCTTATGTTAGTAGTCTTGTTTTTACATATGTATTTCATTGTTAATATACATAATGACATGTTTACTTATCATTTATCATTATTAAACATAGTGTAACAATATCTTAATATGATTCATATGTAATTAGTAAGACGTTGTTATAACGATAATCGTTATATATATCGTTTCGAGTTTCTTAATTCAATAAACACAATTTTATGAATATAAATCATTGTTAAAATACCTAATGAGATACATACTTATCATAATATCATGTTAACTATATATATATATATATATATATATATATATATATATATATATATATATATATATATATATATATATATCCATGTATATGTCATCATATAATTTTTACAAGTGTTAACGTTCGTGAATCACCGGTCAACTTGGGTGGTCAATTGTCTACATAAAACCTATTTCAATTAATCAAGTCTTAACAAGTTTGATTGCTTAATATGTTGGAAACACTTAATCATGTAAATATCAATTTCATTTAATATATATAAACATGGAAAAGTTCGGGTCACTACACTTATGCCTCGAGATAACTAAAGGAGCACGAGAAGAACTACCTGACTCATGATCTTGTGTTGGCGGTTGTGGTTCATGCGTTGAAAATTTGGCACCATTATCTTTATGGTGTTAAGTGTACGGTTTATTCATATCAAAAGAATTTAAAGTACTTCTTTGATCAACGTGACTTAAACAACCGTCAACGACGAAGGTTGGATTTGTTGAAGAATAATGATCTTGAGATACTTTACCTCCCGTGTAAAGCTAATGTGGTTGCGGATGTGTTAAGTCGGAAGAACCATGTTCCGAGTTTGCAAGTAAAATCGTTACGAACGATTCTTTCAAATGATTTTCTCGAGAAGCTCGGCAAGGTTCAAAATTAAGGTGTTTGTTAATCATAAACGTGAAGAGCGAATTCAAGGATAAATGGAATCAATTGTCCTAGGCACGCATGGGTTGTTGTGTTTTCACGGTCGGGTGTGGGTGCCAAAATTGGGTGGTCACCGTGCGGTGCTACTCGATGAGGTGGAAAGATCGAAATATTATATTCATCCGGGTGCGACAAAGATGTAACTTGACTTGAAGAAAGAGTATTGGTCGCCCAGAATGAAGCATGATGTGGTCAAGTATGTTGAACAATGTGTTACTTGCTTGCAATTTATGGTCGAGCATCAAAAGCCTTATGGTATGGTGCAACCGCTAGAGATCCCAAAGTGGAAGTGGGAACATCTTATCATGGATTTTATCACTAACTTGCCAAAAATGGCGAGAACCCAATATGATACAATTTAGGTAATCGTCGATCAGTTGACGAAAAGTGCCTTGTTTCTTCCTATACGTGAGGCGATTTGGTCGGAGATGTTTGCAAGGTTGTTTATTAAAGAGGTGATTTCGAGACACGGGGTGCCGATGTCTATTTTTCGGATCCAGATACGAGTTTTACTTCTCAATTTTGGGGTAAGTTTCATGCCGAAATAGGTACTCAAGTGAAATTGAGCACCGCCTTTCATCCTCAAACGGACGGTCAAAGCGAGAGGACCATCCAAACCTTAGAGGATATGCTTCAGGAGTGTGTGATTAACTTTGGTGGAAGTTGGGATGAGCATTTGCCATTGGTGGAGTTCTCGTGCAATAATAGCTACCATGCTAGTATTGGAATGCCACCGTATGAGATGCGTTATGTGCGATGATGCCGAACCCCGATTTGTTGGGGCGAGATGGGTCAAAAGGAAGTTGGTGGTACCGAAGTGGTTCTTAAGATGAACCAAAAGATTGATGTGATTCGTGCTCGCCTCAAAGCGGCATAAGATCGAAAAAAGTCGTAAAAGATCGAAAAAAGTCGTATGCGAATAAGTGTAGGCAACAGATTGAATTTAATGAAGGTGATATGATAATGTGTAAGGTGTCACCATGGAAGGGTGTAATTAGGTTCTGAAAATGGGGAAAACTTGCTCCTCGATTTATTGGACCTTTTAAAATGTTGGTATGTGTTGGTGAAGTTGCTTATCGTTTGGAGTTACCCAAAGAGCTTGCGGGAATCAATAACACATTCCATGTTTCCTATCTTCGTTAGTGTCTTGCGGATGACTCTATGTGGGTACCGTTGAATGAGATTACTCTAAATAACAAGCTAGAGTATGTGGAAGATCCGGTTGCTATTCTTTATGAAAAGGTTAAAGAGATTCGAAATAAGAGAATTCGGACTTGTAAGGTGCAATGGCATTACCGAAAGGGGTCCGAGTGTACTTGGGAATCCGATGAATTTGTGTTGGAGCATTTACCTTCGTTACATGGTGCGTGGATCACGAGGACGCGATCGGGTCCAAGTGGGGGAGAGTTGTAACACTCCAAAATTCATTGTCAGGGGGAACCGCGCTGCGTGGTTCTTGGCCGCGCCGCGGCTATACACCATTTCAGATGGTGAGTTTGTTGAAAAGATACTGATGTCAAATTACTCTTGGAGCTGTGCGGCGGGGAAGAAAGGCCGCGTCGCGCCTCTTGCTTAGAGCTGATGGATTGTTTTGTGGAACCTACTGTTACCATTTTACACTATGAGCCACGCCGCGGGCCAGGGAGCCGCGACGTGCCTCTCTGCGGGGCCAAATGCTGAAAATTGATTTTTAAAGGGGTTAAGTGGGGGCAAGTTGGTCTTTTCACATAAGAATGACCTTAAAGCAGATGGATCAGTTCTAGTTACATTTTAATTTCATTTTCAACTCAACCAAACCATCTCAAACATTCTAGAGTGAGAAACCCATTTCTTGAGAGAGAGAGAGAGAGAGAGAGAGAAAGAGAGAGCTTGATTTGGGGAAGAAAGAGGTTGAATCTCACCAAAGTGCAAGTGTAAATCTTGTTCATCTCATTTCTAGCTATATTGTGATACTAGTGGTAAGCCCTAACTCCGATTTTCATTCAATTTGGTGTTAGGGTTTGGTATTGTATGTTCTTGATTTAAACCCATCTAGCTCACAAATGGGTGTTTGAAGCTAGTTGTGGGTGTTGTTGACCCTTGTTGGTGGGTTTTGGGTTGGAAAATGTGTTGGTCATGTGTAGACTTGCAAATTGGGCATAATCACAAGCATTAGTGATTTTGTTGGTGATTAGAACCCAAATGGGTGTCATTGGAAGTTGATTTTGGGTGTAAACCCAATTCGGGTCAAAATGGATCATCAGGTTGATTTGGGTCATGAAATGTTCCTAGCACTTGACCATAAGATGTATTTGAATGAGTTTCAGACCAAATCACTAGTTTTAGTGATTTGGGGAGTTTGGGTCTCGTTTAACCTAATTGGTGTGTTGTTTGCAATTTGGGTTAAATTAGCACATGTGGGTTTTGGGTCAAGCTATTAGTGTTTATAGCTTGATGTTGTGTTTGTGTTAGGTGACTTGCTCTAGGATCAAGCTTGAAGTCTTAGAGAGATTGTAATTTATCGAATTGCTCAAGGTGAGTGGAGTATTTATATGTGCATGTATATAAGTTGTTTGCTTGTGGGTTTGGTGGCGAGTACTATTCGATTGTGAAGGATTTTACTCTTCGTTGGCCACTTGGTGCATTGTGGTGAGTGATGTCTCTAACGTAAGGCTCGCTCTTAGTTGGCCACATTGCATTTAGGGAAAGTGGTGAGTGCGATTACTTTGAAGTCCACTCTACGTTGACCACTTGTGAGGATGTGGGAAGTGTTACCAATTGAGACTACACTTTTCATTGACCACATTTGGGTGTACATGGTGGTGCCATCCGGGAGGCGCCTTCGTTGGCCATGTACATGGGTTGTTGGTGCGTGCTATTCATTTGATGATTAGCATGTTTGGGAATGGTTAACCATTTTTGTGTTCGTGTGTTGTATTTTGGTAGTGTAGTGTGTTATATTCTTGTTTATGCAATTAACATGCTAGCTTGTACTTGGTTTTGTATCTTTGCGTTAGTGATGCTATCTTGTATGCGGTTTGTGTAAGTTGTGCAAGTAAGTGATTTATGTACGTATGCAAATAAGTATTGCACTCACTAAGTATTGTAGGTTACTCCTTCATTGTTTACCTTTTTATAGATTGTGGCACTTCGAAGGACAAGGGTAAGAGTTTAGCCTAGCTTGCTTGTGGCGGATTTTGAGAAGGCCCTTTATTGTAATGGCCCCACGGTCATGCTCATTAATGTGTCGTTATGGTTAAACAATTGGTTAAATTTATGGGTCTTGTGTACCCGATTATGTAAACTCTTAACTTGTTGTATTTTTGAAAGTTGTGCTAACATTTGAACAAGCAATGTGCTAAACCATGTGTTGTATTTTCATCACTACACTGGTCCTAACGCCCCTGTCATAAGACATGTCACTGGGTAATGCGTTAGGCTTGATGATTTTGAATAGACAGCAACATCCCTTACCCCCGACGCCTATGCAGTCTGACTACAGGCATACACGTTCAAACAACTCATCCAATTGAGTGACTCGGTTGGTTGACGTATTACCATTCCACAAAGGTCTAAACTTTCTTAAGCATAATGAAGTACAAGGTATGCCAAATTCGAGTGACGTATTGTGCTTTGATGCTTTCATTAATGATTGGGTTTTAAAAGATAGTTAGGCCCTTGAAAAGAGTTCAATCATAAAGAACACCATGGACAAGTCAGTTTGACTTCCATGAACACGTTCGGTTATCCTAACAGTCCAATACTTTATGTGTTTAAACAAACAGTTCCTTAATTAACTAACAATCCCTCAAGCGGGGTGCAATGCTTGAGACCGCATTATGGTGAAGTGTACTAATCAGCACTGACCGAGTTCCATGGCCTTACTTAGCAGAGCTACAGCTTACAACAATTGTTGTGCTTTTGCATGTACGTACGAGGTTTATATGCTTGGTGATTACACTAGCATGGTCTAGGACCGACAATGTACTATGGGCCATTTAGATGTTTCACTACGAAAGAGTCCTCAGTCGGAATCCAAGGCTCGGTGGACTTACTACAACCGGTGTGCCTCAGTCAAATTACGTTGTATCCGATAGACTTCTCTTACCAAGGCGTGACACAGATAGTGTACTCTGAATCGGGATTCGTGACTTCCCAATAACAGAACCAATAACTACGTTCTATTAGTTGGAAAAGCGATTGAGTTTAAAGCATAATCAGAAAGCATCTCAACAACATACACAAACCATAATATTATTTCAGCATTATAACTGACTACATCATAGCATACACTAAAGATAACTACTCGCTAATCATAGTAACAATATCACAAATCATAATAATGAAAGACATTATGTAAAGACAAATTAAAGAAGTACCAGTAGATTAAACGAGTTTCGAATACAAAAGTGACAAGTTCAAACTCCAGACCGCTCGTAATACAGTCTTCGGCGTTCTTCTCTAGGTACTAGGTTTCTCGCACGGAGTCGAAGACCTTGAAAGCATGACTAATATTGTAGAAAGAGAGAGAGAGGAGTTATTTGAAGTGTGTGTAAAAATGGATGACAAATGGCCCTTAAATAGAAAAGGATTTTGCCTGCATACGGCTGGCAAGCCGTATGTCCTACCCGTATAGCATGGCAGGCCGTATACCTTATGGCAAGCTGTATGGCAAGCTGGATGGCAGGCCGTATGGCTTGCCCTGGTCTGCTGTTTTACTGGATCGTAACTTGATTTCGGGGTCGTAACTTGTCTTTCTCCGTTTTCGCTCTAGAATCTTCGTTTTAGCTCCAATTCTTTTTATTCTTTTTGCATCGGCTTCATAATCACTTGATCTTCACTTTTAACCGATAAAGCGAGTATTTTGACGATAAATCTTGAAAGTTTATTGTTTTTGGGCCTCAATACCGGGGTGAAAATGTGACTTTTTAGCCGATATCATCATACGTCGATGTGTTTCATTCGAGTGTGTTGTACTAGGTTCCAAGCTATGGCAATCACAATTTGTGAATCAAAATATATTGGAATTTTGGTGAATGTAAATCTGTAATCTGTAAGTTGTGTTTTCATCCATAGTACTTATGAATAGAAAGCTGCAGCAGCTACATATTCCGCTTAAGCGGTAGAGGTTGAAACACAAAGCTGTTTTTTTCGAAGACCAACAACCTAGTTTGTCTCCCAAAAACGAAATTTTTCTAGATGTTCTTTTTTAATCAAGTTTCCAAGTAACATTATCTGCGTCAGAATAAGCAACCAAATTGAATCATGTACCACGAGGAAACTCGATTCCTAAGGTATCCATGCTTTTAAAAATAACGGAATATTCTTTTTACTGCTTGAAAATGTGATTCCATTGGATTTGTTTAATACCTAGCACATAGTCACATAGAGAAATAATTATTTAGACGACTAGAGGTTAGATAGACAAGGGAACCAATCATATTGCGATACATTATAGTTTTATCCATGGGTTTTCTATCTAAGTCGGTGTGAATCTTGGTATAACATTCCATGGGTGTTGCAATTTTCTGAATATTCACCATATCAAAGTTAGATAACATATCATATATGTATTTAGTTTGATGTATAGAAGTACTGCTTGACATTTGGTGTACTTGCAACGTAGGAAAAACTTAAGTGGGCCCATCATGCTTATTAAAAAATGTTTAACCATTAATTTAGAGAAATTATCACAGTATGTTTTATTGGTTGATCCAAAAATATTGCTGCTAACATAGATTTGGATACGATTGATATCTTGATTTTTCTTTTTGATAAACAGGGTTAGGTCTACTATTTCTTTGGAGAAACCATGTTTGAGCAGAAATTGTGATAACACATCAAACCATGCTCTAGGGCTAGTTTAAGTCCTTGTAGGGCTTTCAAGTCTATAAACATAGTAAGTATGAGTTTTACTTACAAAACCTCCTGGTTCACCAAAATAGACCTTTTCTTTGAGGGTTCAATTAAGGAATGTTGTTTTGACGTCCATTTGAAAGACTACAAAGTCTTTATGAGACACATATGATAAGAATATCCGAACAGATACGATGAGATTGATAGGGGCATTTAACCCCATATTATTTATTAATGAATAGCCCAGAAGGCCACTCGCGCCACAGAAGTGGTATATAAGTGGTTATCCTTAGCAGAGTGGTGGTACGACAATACTTATCATACCACAATAAAAATGACCCCATTTGAATTGAAGCCCTCTATCGCTATGGTCCAACACTTATACCTATGCCCCAACCCTCGTCAAAGTCAATCGCTTCATGTTGACTATAGGCTTTGAATACTAGTCTTACATTGTTGCGTACAATAACCTCATTTTTGCCCTTCCCGTTCTTGAAAATATATCTTGTGCCAATAATGGAAGCACCACTTTGATTTAGAATGAGTTACCATAATTTTATTTATCAATTTGGTTGAGTTCCTTATACATAGCAGTTGCCCAATTGGGATCCTATATAGCTTATAGTACTTTCGTTGGTTTAAGGATGATGAGAAAGCTTTAGTAGATAAGATAATTGGTTTTGACTCTTCGGGTGGTACAAGTGCATTGGGATCACCAATCACTTGATTAATTGGGTGATTAATTGTCCATGGACTTAGGTGAGGAAGTTTATAACGTTGTTCATTATCTAAGGGATGAACCACAAATGAAGATGTGGGTAAAGTCTACAGGGATTCCAAAGTTTGTTCATGTAGCCCCAGATTATGGGTCAGTGGTAGGAGCAAGGTTGGAGAATTTGGATCTTGGGAAGATCTCATTTGGACCTTTTTAAGGAGATCTCGGCATCTCGGAATAATCTCGGAGAGATCTCGGACTTTGACTTTATAGTTTTTTTTAATATAAATATACATAAAAACATAAATGCATGAAGCGACCCGTCCTAATCCATAAGGACGAATACTATAACATATGGTTACATTGCGAGGTATTTGACCTCTATATGATACATTTTACAAATATTGCATTCGTTTTTAAAAGACAAACTTTCATTACATCGAAAGTTGACAGACATGCATACCATTTCATAATATCCAACTATGAATGACCTAATCTGTCATTTACTTAATAATAATCTTCATTGAACTCGATGACTTGAATGCAACGTCTTTTAAACTATGTCATGAATGACTCCAAGTAATATCTTTAAAATGAGCAAATGCACAGCGGAATATTTCTTTAATACCTAAGAATAAACATGCTTTCAAGTGTCAACCAAAAGGTTGGTGAGCTCATTAGTTTATCATAAACAATCATTTCCATTAATTTAATAGACCACAAGATTTTCATTTTCATTTCTCATAAACATCATCTCATATCAGGCATTTCGCACTTCATAGAGATAAAAATCATTCATATGGTGAACGCTTGATAACCGAACTAACATGATGCATATAGAATATCCCCATCATTCCGGGACTCTCATCGGATATCATAAATCGAAGTACTAAAGCATTCGTAAGCCGAATGAGATTTGTCAAGGTCCATAGATCTATCTTTAGGATTCGCGTCAATTAGGGGCCATTTCCCCAATTCTTAGGCTACCAAGCTAAAAAGGGGGCATATTCGATTTAGATAATCCAATCATATAATGTATTTTCGATTACTTATGTGTATTTCGTAAAACATTTATAAAATAGCGCATGTATTCTCAGTCCCAAAAATATATATTGAAAAAGCATTTAAAAAGGGAGCAAATGAAACTCACAATACTGTATTTCGTAGCAATTATGCGTATGACGGCACTGAACAAATGCAGGGTTGGTCTCGGATTCACGAACCTATATTAAGTATATATATTTATATGTTGGTCAATATCTGTCTAACAATTTAGGTCAAGTCGTAGTGTATCACAATCCTAATGCTCGAGATCGATATGCAAAAGTCAACAAAAGTCAGTTTGACCCAAAATAACTTTCAAAAACTATACATGTTTATTATATAACTTAAATGTAGTCGTTTATATATATATATATATATATATATATATATATATATATATATATATATATATATATATATATATATATATATATATATATATATATATATATATATATATATATATATATATATATATATATATATATATATATATATATAAATATATATATATATATATATATATATATATAAATATATAAATATATTTATCAGATTTTATTATAGTAAATAATACAAACCATTTATTAATAAATAAAAATTTATATTAAAGCTTATATATGATAAAAATATACTTTTTATATATCTCAAGTAATAAAATTTATAAAGTTCATTTAATATTTTAAAAATATAGTGGTATGTTTTATTAATGTAATTCTATTACGTGTGGTAAAAATATCTTTGTATTACGTAAAATACTATTGATAATAATAATAATGAGTAAAAGTTGTATTATTTTATAATAATAATAATGATAATAATAATAACGATAATGTTATTAAAAGTATTTTAATAATAATGGTAATAATAATTATGACATTAATAATACTAATAAAATTGGTAGTAACGATAATAATAATAAAATTTTAATAGAATGATAGTTTTGATAACAATGATAAATTTTAAATGATAATTGATAGTATCGATACTTTAATATTAGTAAAAATATAATTTATCTTAATAATAATATTTACTATATATAATAATTACCATAATAAAAATAGTAATAATAATATTTTATAACAGTAATTCTATCAAAAATGATAATCCTTAATAATAATAATCCTAATATGATAATAATGATAATATTTTATAATAAAAATGATATTCTTATTATAAATGATAATTTTAATAAAAGTGCTAATTTTAATATTTATGATACTTTTAATAA
This sequence comes from Rutidosis leptorrhynchoides, assembly GCF_046630445.1. NCBI lineage: Eukaryota > Viridiplantae > Streptophyta > Magnoliopsida > Asterales > Asteraceae > Rutidosis > Rutidosis leptorrhynchoides. Next base: position 197,114,443 of record NC_092334.1, read on the forward strand.
TAACAATAATGATAAAAATAATAAAATAATAGTTTTTATAAAATGTTAATTTTTAATAATAACGATAATTTCAGCCATAAAATCAATGTTAATAATTAATATTAATAATAACCTTTAGTAATAATAACGATAGTATTAATAATAACAATAACAATTTTAATGATAATACTTATATTGATAACGATAATGATAATAACAATAATAACTATTATATAATAATAATAACGGCGATAACAATAACGACGATAATAATAATAATAATAATAATAATAATAATAATAATAATAATAATAATAATAATAATAATAATAATAATAATAATAATAATAATAATAATAATAATAATAATATTAGAATTAATAATAATTTAGTTGGCTATATCTTTTAACCCGTCCATCGAAATCACACGACTTCTAAATGAAAAGTTATTAATTTTTCAACAGCTTTCCAATGACATGCATATCATATACCTTATATCAGTAATATATGTATTAAATTCGTGATTCAACATACACTATATAACGACGAAATTAAATATACAAGCATGCATAATTAAATATACTCGAGCACTAGTCAGGGATACACTATTAATATATAAAAGATAAGATTTGAGTGCTCACGTATCAATATTGAGATTCAATATTGCAAGAAAGTTCATAGACGCAACGAAGATGATAAACACTAGGTTGACCTCACAAGCATACCCACGAACCATACCCATAACCCCCATAGCTATAACCCATATTTTCCTTAGCTCTATCCCGCTTGAAAAACTCATTTTGAATAATTGCCTCATGACCCCGTCGTAGTATTTTATGTATAATAATACTAATAATAATACTAATAATAATAATAATACGATTAATAATAATATTAATCTTAATAATAATAATAATAATAATAATAATAATAATAATAATAATAATAATAATAATATATAAAGTAAATATACAACGGAGTAATATAGATAGAAAGATGGTTTGGTGATATGAATCGCGGATTATTTCGAGCTTTATAGCCCCCGACTTGTGACCCACAGCTCCACGATTGCGAAGCATATGAGGGTAAAAGCTCCGCGATTGCGGAGGTCCTGTATCCAGCTCACTCACAAACAAAACATGGGCTGCCGATGGATTTAATATATATTAATATATAATATATTTAATTAATATAATTAATTATATATTATATTATATTCACGTGCATAGTTAACTTGTAAATTTAGTTCCAAAGACTCGTACGTTGGCGCTCGACTTATGTCCCGATTCCGGTTTTTCGAACGACGTTTCGTAAGCTTTAAAATCTTTTACTTTACATTTCGTGACTCGTACCTTTGTCAAAATATAGACTAAATTCATTGATAAGTTATATTACTCAAAATGTAACTTGATCATTCGTGTGTTTTGGTTCATTGCTTCTTTAAATCAACTTCTCATTGTTTATTAAAATATATTGAATAATATATATAAAATTTTACTTAAGTCAAAACATTTTATAACGATATTAATATAGGGGTAGGATCAAGAGGGAAGTAACCATTCGGGGGGAAGCGGGGGAAGCAAAAACTTTTTTTTCATTTTTTGAAAAAACTTTGTTCACGAACATTATAGATGAGATGAAAATATGAACATTTAGTAGAGACACTTTGTGATAAATGTTTTTATTTTGGCGGAAAAATGCTCGAAAAAGTAATATATAACAATTATCGTGTTTTTCGAGCATATGTTGAGGTTTTAGCTATTGGGGTTTAGATATTAGGGTTTAGATATTAGGGTTTATAGGGTTTAGATATTAGGGTTTAGAAATTTAGGGTTTAGGGTTTAGATTTAGGGTTTAGATTTAGGATTTAGATTGAGTTTTTAACACGAACGGTTTAGAGTTTAGTGTTTAGGGTTTAGGGTTTAGGGTTTGGTGTTTTGGGTTTATGGAATAAACCCAAAACACCAAACCCTAAACCCTAAACTCTAAATCGGGCTAAATTTTACTTCACAAAACATGAAAAAAAGACGTTCATATTCTTCACGAACAATATTATCTTGAATGTTATTTTTGTCGATCGTTTTCCCGTCTAAATAATGACATTCATCACGAAGTGTCTCTTCTAAATGTTCATATTTTCGTGTGATCTTGATGCCGGAAAAAAAAATTCTAAAAAAAACAAAAAAAAAAAAAAAATTTGCTTCCCCCCGCTTCCGCCCGATTGGTTACTTCCCCATTGATCCTGCCCTTATATATATATATATATATATATATATATATATATATATATATATATATATATATATATATATATATATATATATATATATATATATATATATATATATATATATATATATCTTTATTTTAGAAATATAATTTATATATATATAATTGAAATATTTACTTAATATAATATTTAGTTTTTCAAAACTAATTATATTTTAAAGTCCGTTTTATATCAGTTAACTCGTTTAAATAATAAAATTTATTATATCAAATAATGTTTTTAATAATATGAAAACTAATTAATTAATTTATCAAGGGACACGAGGCAATCAATGTAAAGCACGCTTTTGAAAATTAAACAGGAATCTCCACTAACTTTTGACTAACTCTCGTTAATGACACTTTTGTTCTTATTGAAAATCAACTTTACCAATTATTCCGAATATCGTTAAAAAGAACAAATTTCTTAAATCATAGTGGACCTTACTGCAGAGATCCGTAAACATAATACAATGTATCTGATAATTCATTCATTTGATAATATCCTTTTAATTTCCGGCGATAAATATATATTGAAACAAATACGTTTCTGTAAAGTATTATTCATCAAATACTTTGTTAACGTTTTTAATTAATATAACTATATATTATATATACATAACTTTATACACATAAATGTTCATGAATCGTCAGGCATGGTCAAACGGTAATTGATTACATGATTTGTAGTTTCAAAATTTTGAGATTTAACATTACAGACTTTGCTTATCGTGTCGGAAACATATAAAGATCAAGTTTAAATTTGGTCATAAATTTCCGGGTTGTCACAATATATGTATATTTATATACGTTTTTACGAGATTTTACAAAAATATCCGAGAAATGAGCGAGAAAATCTTAGAAATTACGAATATTACAAGAAAATCTTACAAATTAGCAAGAAAATCCGAGAAATGGTGACTTTGACTAAGTTTGAACCCCTGACTGAGAAATCTCGGGAGATAAACATCTCGCCTCGGTTGCCTTCTAAAAACGAGATCTCAGGAGATTTACAACACTGGGTAGGAGTTGAATATACAACTTCAGATTAGAGTTTGAATTTTCTTTTAGTGGTTTCTATTTGTAAACTAATCGATGAAGGTTCATTGTTAATATTTCAGATGAAGATAAGGTTGATGGAGATGTAGTTGATGCACTTGGTATTGATTCAGCTATTTGTGGTGTGGATGTCCATGCACCATTAAAGGAGGTTGATGGTTCAATAGTGAAACTTATGAAAGCATCAGTTGATGTTGGTTGATCAGTTGGTATTGATGAATTTGTTGATGTTTGCCAGGCCATCACCTCAATACACGGGGTGAGACATGATTTCATGGGTCCCGTTTATAGTTAATGACGTCTAAGTACAATGTTAGATGATTTTTGTTAATATAGTATGGTTCCTGGTTACATGTACATGATTGAGGTTCTCAAGAATGTACTACATGTTTTAACAAAATAGAAATCTATGTATTCAAGCATCAGTAGGTTACGTCTCGTGACTTCTACAATGCAACTACTCTTTACCGTCTTCGGTAATGCGAAAGTGAATACCTTAATGACCCGTGAAAGAAATTTTGTCGGAGTTGATTAATCTCGCTTTGGAGATTAACTGATTTATGAGGGAATAACTTCCTTAGGGAAGAATCAAAAAGTTGTTCCCAATATGTGATTTATCCCTTTGGGAGAAATTCTAGCCATTCCTTGACTTCCCCTTCAAGTGTCCATAGAAAAATTCGGAGACAAACAACCTCCTTACGCACTGCATCGAGTTTTAAAAGTGTAAAAATATTGAAGAAAGTACTATTGCATAACTTTGGCCAACTTGGGTGGCCTTCATCATGGATATTATTGATAGATTAACGTTGTCGCCCATATGTAACTCGGGAGAAATGGGAGAATTATGAATAGACTTAATCAGGCTATGACAAACGATTGGTGACTCAGGCACCTCGGTCTCTAAAGTGCCAGCCTAGATTAAGGATTTGAGATTTTTCCTCTTGTTAGCTAGGTGAATAATCCTTTCGAGATCATCAAATAGCTCCATGAGCTCGGTGTTCTTGGAATGAATCATGCACTAGCGGAGAAAAAATAAAAACATTCGTGAAACGGACTTCACGAAAGAAAAAAAAAAGAAAGGAAAAGAAAAATAATAGAAAAGAAACAAGAATGAAAATTTACCACTCTTTAACTCGAACTAGTAATAAATAATTATTTTTTAAGATCTAGCAACATAGCGGAATGGCCAATCCACCAATAACATGGAAGGGGATCCTTTAAATTGGAAAATCCAACAACCATTGGCCCTTGTGGATCCTAGAAACCAAGCGACTTGTAGTGCTTCAAGAATAGTAAAACTACCTCCTGGGAAGCATTGCAAAAAATCTTGATGACGTGCGTGTTTGCGATGTGCGTACGAACCTTTTAATTTATAAAGATATACTACAACGACTCACATACTTACAGGCAGTGCACCCGATCGATGCAGTGAAATATTGGTAAGCACATGATGGTCTCAAGAGAGGATTCAGAGTCAAAGGTTAATGAATTTATAATTCTTATTTCTTAGGAAAGAAAGATTATGGGATTGTTTTATTGCAGGAGTAATACTTATTGTATGTTTGAAGATAAATACTCCTACCGTTCTATAAAAAAGTGTCCACATTACTATTTATGTTTTTCTCAAAATAACTTTAAAAAGTTACTGAAATTCTAAGTCTACCATTTTTATATATGGAAGTCAGCAAAACATGTACTGATAATTTATTCTCTAACTTACTTTGTTAAAGAAGATAATTGATTCGAATAACATATTAAATGAAGGACAAAATAGACATTTTAACAATATATCTTAATTTGAACATTTCTTGTTGAGCGACAGCTTCTGCGAGACGGAGGGATTAAATAACAAAGGGAATGATGTTGGTTAGGTTGGGTTTATAACTTTTATTCAGACATTTGGATAAAAAGCATATTTTCGAATGACCTAAAGTGTCAAACACGAGTAGTGGTATGATTAACTGACTACACTCATAGCATGTTGTAATACAAAAAAATAGCGATTATAGACCGTTGTTTGAGTAATTGATAACTCCTAAATTATACAGATTTCTCATAACATCTTAAGGAGTTATCTTGGTATTTTAAAGCCATTTTAATACTTAAACACACTAAAATGGGTAAAAATGAGGAAAAAGATATTTCTAATATTTTGTTTTAGGTTATGTATTAAATAGGATAAAAACGGTTGAAAGTTGCAGAATAATAGATGAAGCCGCCGGCATGGAGGCATGGAAGCCGCCGACTTGGTGACAAAACTCTGAACCTTCCAGAATATTGCAGAAAACGCCAGAATTTGAGAGATAGCAGTGAAGCCGTCGGCTTACTACTGAAGCCGTCAGCTTAGTTCAGTTTCGTGTACTTAAAGCCCAAGAAATAGCTAAAAAAAGGCAACGAAATCAGAAATATTGCAGATCACTGAAGTCACCGACTAGACAACTAAGCCGTCGACTTGCCCAAAGACAGATACTCGTTTTCGAGCTTGAGGTTTAAGTTAAACTTGGAGAAGGAGTAACCGACCAAGGGAAGCCACCGGCTTGGGCCACCGAGTTTGAACAGTATAAATTGTAACCATTTGTATCAGTTTAAATGTACTTTTTCGGTTTTCTCTTAGGTTTTTCACCAAAAACAAAAACTCTTAGTTTTAAGGTTTCTATTCAAAGTTCCAAGTTGTAATCTAGTTATTAATCAAGTTTATTCTTCAATTTACTTTCAAGGTATATGTCTTTGTTATTTTATTCTTGTTATTGCATTTTATTTACTATTTTTATTCTCTGTTCGTCTACCATTATGAACTAAACGTTCATAGTGGTTGCGTGGACGAAAACTAAAAACTTTGTCTGGGAATCAGATGAAGCCACCGGCTTCCTCAATCCAAGCCTCCGGCTTGGCAGAGACAAAGCCGCCAGCTGCGTGCTTAATTTTGTGCAGTTTTTGGTTTTTCTAGATCTGTATGAACTGAGTTTCTGTGATGATTATTTAAACTATTTTGAATCTGCTATGTTTTAATATCTTTGTTTGCCATGGTTAATGATTAAATAGCTTGGTTTTAGGATTGATTATCACTTAATCCAACAGTCTATTATTCGATTCACGCTACTTGTTTAGATCTAGTCAATCAAACTTGTTAAATTGGATTGCATGCAATTAAAGTTAAACAACATTAGTAGTGCTAAATCTATTTGAATCACACTTATATAATAGAATTTAATATTTTTAGGTATAGTCGAAGATCCTCTATTTAGATGTGTTTAGTTAATGATTGCATGAAAACTGGGTAAATATTAGCTATCAGCTAGTAACTTGAGTTGATCTACTTGATGTTTAATAGTTTATTTATTTGTCAATCTTTTTCCATGTTAATTAATCCTCATTATAAGATTAAATTGATATGTATCATGTAATTGAATTGAACACTAAAAATTGAGATGTTAGCCTTGAACATCACTTATCTAACATATGCTTTAAGTCCTATCTATTGAATGATATGCAACACTTATCTTAACCTGTATAGAGATAATAGTTGGTCTATGATTATTATCTTGCTTTGTGTTAATATAAGTCATGAAACTTGCCTAATATGATTCCCTTAGAAGTTATTCGTTCATGTAACTACTTTTATCTTATAATTGTTTCTTTATTCTTTTATTTCTAGATAATTTGTTATTTTATTTATTAAAACGCATCTTCAATCATCTCTTTCCTAAGAGATAAGATTCAACAACTCAAAAACATAAAAAAAATAAAAAATTTATCTTTAGTTCTTTAACAAGAACTAGGCTATATAATAAACCAACTTAAAACATCATCTACGCTCTCTTGATCCGATAATCTAAAATACTACATCTGATTGGGTCTTGTTGCTCGTTAGGGTGTTAAAAGTAAAATCAAGGTTTTATACATTTAAAAGTTGAAAGGCACATTAAGCACTACTACACACACTTCTGACACATCAGTAAATAACTTCATACTAGGTTTCCACGCATGGATAAACTAACATGACCTAATAAGATTCGATGTGATTAACCAAATCATATTGCAAGGTGGATGCGCAAGCAATATCACAATTTCGTGTCTTTTGCGATTCACGATTAACATACAAGATTCCAAGTCTTTTGATTATTACAACCTAGTAGATCCTCTCTAGAATTATGATTTACAACTAGTGGAGCTAATTGTATCGGTCGTTGATGTACTAGCGTGGTACAACTAACTACGCATGCAAACATGAATCAAAACATAAAAAAGGGTGCATTTAATTAAGCCTGAAAGTATACACATCCGAAAGTATTCGGAAACCAAAAAAGGTTTTATCTTCGGTTCATGTCCAACTGCCGACTTTAGTCACCCATCCGCTGTCTGTACCAAAGAATACGTAGGGCTGCAAGCAGGCAATAGACAGCAACCGTCGAACTACTAGTTTTTCTAGTTTTAAATCGAAACCTTTGTGTACTTGACTCCATAGATTTCTTTAATTCTTTTGATAACTTCTAATTTTTGGCTTTTTAGTCTTAAATTGTACCTATTTAGATCAAAATAGCACTTTTCCACATGGTTAGTAGCATTTGATCATCCTCCCCCAATAAGCAAAGTAATTGGTTGATTTCAGAATAAATGGGAAAGATATTGCCACAAAGAGGGTAAAAAATATTTACACTAATTTCGATTTCAGTAGGCATTATATTGATGCTAGCTTTCCTTTCTTCATTTGTTTGGCATATAATTCCTTTAAATTCCTCCACCATTTCCTCAATCTCTTCAACTCTAGCAAGTAATTCCTCCGGTTCATCCACGGTAGTTTTCAAATACAAAGATGATGAAGGAGATTTCTTAGAGAACCACTTGATTATGGAGTTCATGTGAACTTCATAATGCTTTCCTTGAAGCGCTTGGTATAAATGTGCTTGTACCAAGATTTTGGGGTTACAAGGCATATGTCTTGATTTGACAGAAGTCGAAGGTGGCCGCTTCATAGATTTAGGAGCAGAAGTGTCTTTATATGTAACAAGCTGAAAAAAGGTAGGTTACTTTTATCTCAAGATTTTTTATAGGCGTTTGAAGATCATGTAGCACTTGAGATATTTGAGACACTTATAGCCACGTTAGTTTCCTCTTGGATTTTATAAACTTAAATAACATTTCCTCATTAGTCATTTGTTGTTCCGGGTTATTTGGTTGGGGATAGTTGTAACACCGTCCATTTTGTTTTAAATACACAGCGGAAACTTTATATTACATAAACATAGTTAAGTATTACAAACTAACGGATGTTACGTTAATATAAAACCATTCTTAACATAATAGTATTTATAAACAGACATCAGAGTAGGTTCTTCAAACATATCCGTCACAACAAGCTCCTCCTGGAACTCTAGCATGCAAGCCTACCTGTAGGGGAAGAAGTGAGGGGTTAGCACAAGGCTAAGTGAATGGCACAGTCGTGGGTATAAGAATATAACATCATTGCATCAAGCTAGCCAATACAAAAACAAGGTCACGATAACAAGAGGATCGGCGACCTGGTCGGGCCCTTAACTCTAACTGATCAGGCTAGAGTACACCGCTAGTTCCAGTTATTGTCTCTGTCGCATAGTATCTGGATGCAGGGGATGCATCATTTTAATATACTACACGAATGGTAACTCCTGAACCAGCCACACAAATCATGTCTTCCCCTTTCCCAACTTACAAATTTGGCATAGCTACACAAATCATAGATGCTCCACTTGTAAGTCAGTTACAGAGCTACACAAATCATAGACGGTAATATCAACTACCGGGCTACAAAAATCATAGCCGGCATTCAGGGTGGCCACAACAAAGTCACATATTATACCACAGCATATCATATACTAATAATTCAGGTCATCAAGACATGTCAACAGTAGCATAACCCGCTATTAAATACCTATAAACATTAGGATAGTCCCACTCACCTGATATTAGCTAGCACTCAGAAATCTAATGTTACTGAGCCTTTTCCTTTGCTTTATCACCTGAGAACATCATATCTAGAGTTAGTAGATTTTCATAATCATATTCTATCATTAGAATACTTTAAAACATTTAAGCACATCACATGGGTCAAGATGTCACTTAACTCGTTCACAGTTGCGAGTCTCGCGCATAAGACATCTGGTACGCGCTGATAACCCGAAACAAATATCAAAATCATGTTTTTATTATAATCATATGTTATATTTGTTTTCACATACAAAACGAATCATTAATCGCATGTATGAGCCTCAAATTTCACGATTAGCGCTTCGCTTGCGTTCTCAAAAACTCACACTTGTGGCTGAAATGTCATTAAGTATGGGCTGACAAGAGTAAGCACCTCATTCGTACGATTAAGCTGTCAACCGCGTGGTTGTGCTCAAACGCGTGGTTAAAGGCGCGGTTGAGCTCAAACGCGTAGTCACTCGTGCGGTTGAGCGGTCAAACGCCTGGGAGCTGAAGAACCGCACAAGTTCGCTGTTTTTGGGTATTTTGCACAAGAAACTCTATTTCTACTTGTTTTGATCAATCTAATGCATTAATAATACCATATAACACATATAAAAACTATTACAATCATTCAAACACCAAAACAAACACTTTAGATTAAGAATCAAGTCCAAAACCTATCAAAACCCATTTTAACCCAAAACCCACTTTAAATTCACCAAATTCAGTGATGTTTAACTTATTAGATTACCTAAACCACAGAGAATCGGATACATGTAGGGATGGTACCTGCGGGTAACGGGCACGGATATATAATATTCGCGACCAGCCCATCAAAATTTTTCTTTACCAACGAATACCCGTTTACCAGCCAACGGGTAGGCGGGTATCCCAAGACCTGCGGGTAATCCCACGGGTTTACAAAATGTGCAGCTCAAGTAATATTTAATCACTGATACCCGCTAGCCACGGGTAAACCCGCAAATAATTATGAAAATACGTTAAAAAAATTAAATTATATATATTATATAATCAAGTATATGTATGCAGGTAAACGGGTATTCCCGTGGGTAGCTGAAATGGGCATCACAGGTTAACGGATCGGGTTTTACCTGAGATGGGTATGAGATACCCGCGACCCGTCCGAAACCCAAGCACTGGTACAAATTTTTACCCGACCCGTGCCCGCGGGTACATTTTTTTTATAAATTCCTGCCTGTCATGGTCACGGGTACCCGCGGTTCATGGGTTCTTTTCCGCCCATTGCCATCCCTAGATACACGAATTCACAAGCTTTAAATGGCACTTTTGATTTCAATGTTTAGAGAGCATGGATGTGTTTTAGGGTTTTCAATTTCTAAAAATAGAAAAGGGAAGAACGAGTAGTGATATGTATTCATTTAAGGGTTTCTTCACTATGAGAAAACTTCTTTCGTCTAACACATGTGCATTTACCAGTTATCTAAAAGACAATATACCTCATTAGGCGGCCATAACGAGTTCAATTCACATAACGTAATATGTTCTGTGACCCTTGTCACAATAAGCACATAATTAAACAATCAAATAATTATAAACACATTGATAATGCTAAAAATGAACATATATTTCATAGCATTATCCCTCAAGAAAGACAAGCTTTTAGTTGCAATTGTTCTATTTACAAGTGATATTCGTTTAAATAATAAAAGGTGAAGACAAAAGACAGATTCGACGATTTGAAGACGCAAATGACCAAAAAGCTCAAAAGTACAAAATACAATCAAAGTGGTTCCAATTATTGATGAGAAACTTCTCAAAATTACAAGAGTACAATTCGCAAAACGCAAAATACAAGATATTAAATTGTACGCAAGGACGTTCAAAAATCCGGAACCGGGACCAAAGTCAACTCTCAACACTCGACGCAACGGACTAAAAATTACAAGTCAACTATGCACATAAATATAATATAATATTTAAATAATTCTTAAAATTATTTATATATTATATTTATTTATTAATCCGTCGGCAAAGAAAGAAACAAAGTTTTGTGAGCTGGAAAAAGTGGCCATGCGATCACATTGCCTGGAAGTACATTTTCCGTACGATCGCATGGTGTACAGTGGAGGGCCACATTCCTATAAAAAGCGCAGTTTTGATCGAATATCATAACCATCTTTTTCTTCTCTTCTCTCAACGTATAAATAAATAAATTTATATTATAATTTTAATTTTAATTTTAATTTTAATAATAAGGGTATGTTAGCGAATGTTGTAAGGGTGTAAGTCGAAATTCTATCCGTGTAACGCTACGCTATTTTTAATCATTGTAAGTTATGTTCAACCTTTTTAAATTAATGTCTCGTAGCTAAGTTATTATTATGCTTATTTAATGCCGAAGTAATCGTGATGTTGGGCTAAATATTAAAATTGGGTAATTGGGCTTTGTACCATAATTGGGGTTTGGATAAAAGAACGACACTTGTGAAAATTAGACTATGGGCTATTAATGGGTTTTATATTAACTAAATGATACCTCGTTGATTTAATATATAGACTTATAATTTGACGTATTTATATATAACCACATTCGCTTGACTGGGTACGGTGGCCGGGATATCTATAAATACCAATAATTGTTCATTTTACCGGACACGAAACTGGATTAATAGTTAATAGACTTGTTGAAACAGGGGTGGATTACATTCAAGGGTAATTGGTGTAATTGTTAACAAAGTAGTAAAACCTTGGACTACACGCAGTCAATAACCTGGTGTATTCATTAAACAAAGTATTAAGACCTTGTTACAATTCGAATCCCCAATTAGTTGGAATATTTGACTTCGGGAATAAGGATAATTTAACGAGGACACTCGCACTTTATATTTATGACTGATGGACTATTATGGACAAATCCGTATGGACATATCGAATAATCCAGGACAAAGGACAATTAACCCATGGTAATAAAACTAAAATCAACACGTCAAACATCATGATTACGGAAGTTTAAATAAGCATAATTTATATATTTCATATTTAATTGCACTTTTAATTATCGCACCTTTATTTATTGTCATTTTATTTAATTGCATTTTTAATTATCGTACTCTTTAATTATCGCAACTTTTATTTTATCGCACTTTTATTATCGTTATTTACTTTACGCTTTAAATTAAGTTATATTTATTTTTAATATTTTACATTAGGTTTTAACTGCAACTAAAGTTTTAAAATCGACAAACCGGTCATTAAACGGTAAAAACCCCCTTTTATAATAATAATACTACTTATATATATTTTTGTATTTTTACAATTATAAGTTAAAAATATAGTGTTAAGATTGGCTAAAGATCCCTGTGGAACGAACCGGACTTACTAAAAACTACACTACTGTATGATTAGGTACACTGCCTGTAAGTGTTGTAGCAAGGTTTAGGTATATCAATTCTATAAATAAATAAATATCATGTGTAAAATTGTATCGTATTTAATAATATTTCCTTGTAAAAATTATAACTATTTTATACACCACCTCACACACATCAAGTATTTTTGGCGCCACTGCCGGGGAACTCTTGCTTAAACGCCGGAAGCGCAACGCTATATAAAAAAAGATTTTATTAGAGTTTTATTAAGTTTTTATTAAAATTATACGTTTTTTAAAAAAAATATAAAAAAATATATAAAAAGAAAAACAAAATATATATATATTTAAGAGTTTGTTACATATATATATAAAATTATAAAGTTTCTTTATCTTTATTTTTAGTTTTTAAGAATTAAGTTTTTATTTAATTTATATAAATATTTATTTATATTAAAAACAGAAAAAACAGAAAGAAAAAAAAAATATATAAAAACACTCGAGGCCCGGTACTGTAGCAGCCCATAACCTGGCCCGAAAACCTAGCTCATGCGATCGCATGAGCAGAAGGCAAACGTCCATGCGATCGCATGACTGGTTCTGACACGCCACAGTTGACTGATTACAGCAATAATTACGGAGTATATTATTATTATTATTATTAAAACCCTAATTAGGGTTTAATTTTAAATTAATTAAGTTTAGTTTTTATTATTTAATTTGTATTTTAAGTATTAATTAGTTTTAATAAATTATAAAATTAATAGTTTTATAAAATAAATAATATAAAAATAATATTTTTAAAAATTGTACTTTTTACAACTTTAAGTATATTTTTATATTTTGTATCTTTTTATTTGTTTTAGCGTAATATTTGTATTTTTCGCTCGTATTTAGTTTTAAGTCATAGTTTTTGCCGTAGTTATTTTTATTTCTAGATTTTTAGGCTTTGCCGTAAAATTCCTTAAGTGCTTTTTCTTTAGACTAAGATTTAGGTGCTTTAGAATTTTGCGACGCCATTTTTATATTTTAGTACCTTTTTAAGTTATTGCCATTTGGGATATGGTATTTCTTTTAAGCTTTAATATCTTTAGACACAACTTTTAATTCTTAGTTTTTAGTTCCTTTTTAAGTTTCGACGCGATACTTTCTTATTTTTATTTTTCGACGCCTACTATTTTTTGACCATTTATTTTTCGACGTTTTTCGACGCGCTCTTTTTTTTTTTCGCCGCTCTAGTTTTTAGGACTTAGATTTTTTTTCTATTTCTTATCTAAAATTTCTTTAAATTTCAACGAAAAATTATTTTAAGCGGTTAAATTGATAGACATCCAAATTTTCTGCTTCGTAGTAATAGTTGGATTTGTTAGTGGCTGAGTTGTGAGCTTCCGATTTAAAGGGTTCTGGCTCCCTGCTGCATCTATTGGCTATTCGAAACGTGGGAAAAAGCAGAAAAGTCTATTAATTTTATAACTTATATAATTTTTATATTTTATAACTAATAGGATATTCAGTGAATGCACCGAGCAAAACGTTCACCACCTATAACTCGATCAAGACATCTAGCAAATATTGTCGCCGTTGATTTTTCTTTAGAATCGTCATCCAGTCGACCAAGTACTCCAATTCAAATTTCCGATAATCCATTTTTTGAACCCGACCTCACAATTGAGAATCCGGAGGATCTTCAGGGACAATTCAGAGATCCTGAACCATTAATCTTTCCTCCGGAACCACCAATCATTCAAACAGAGATTGTAGAGGAACCAACCATTAAATTAGAATCCTCTAGTGATTCAGATTCAACAAATTCAATCATGGAGAATCTGGAACCTCTAAGTATGGAAGACCGAATGAGAGCTAAACGCACTGGCCAAGGTCACGCAATTACTCAACCAGACATTAATGCGCCAGATTATGAAATCAAAGGACAAATACTACACATGGTAACTAATCAATGCCAATTTAGTGGTGCGCCGAAGGAAGATCCAAACGAACATCTTCGTACCTTTAATAGGATCTGTACACTATTTAAAATCCGAGAAGTGGAGGATGAACAGATATATCTCATGTTATTTCCCTGGACTTTAAAGGGAGAAGCCAAAGATTGGTTAGAATCGTTACCTGAAGGGGCGATTGATACATGGGACGTTTTAGTTGAAAAATTTCTTAAACAATTCTTTCTGGCATCTAAAGCCGTGAGACTTCAAGGAGAAATTGTTACGTTCAAGCAAAAGCCAAATAAACTTTATATGAAGCGTGGACCAGATTTGGAAAGTTATTAAGAGGATGTCCGCAACATGGTTTAGACACTTGTCAAATAGTACAAATATTTTACCAAGGATGCGACATCACTACAAGAAAAGACATCGATATAGCAGCTGGTGGTTCCATTATGAAGAAAACCGCAACTGACGCTTATAAAATTATTGATAACACTACTTCCCACTCACATGAGTGGCACCAAGAAAAAGATATCATTAGATCATCTAAAGCAGCTAGAGCCGATTCTAGCCATGACTTCGATTCCATTTCTGTAAAGATAGATGCTATCGAGAGACGAATGGAAAAGATAACTAAGGATATTCACTCGATAAGAATTAGTTGTGAGCAGTGTGGAGGACCACATTTGACAAAAGATTGTCTCAGTATTGAACTAACAATGGAACAAAGAGAGAATGTTTTATACATAAACCAAAGGCCTGGAAATAATTATCAGAATAATTATCAACCGCCAAGACCAATTTACAATCAAAATCAGAATTATAATCGAAATGTTCTATATAACAACTAACAAGGTCCTAGCAATCAACAAGTATCCAATAATACTTACAATCAGCAAAGACCTATTTTTCAAAACAAACCACCACAAACAGATGATAAAAAGCCAAATTTAGAAGACATGATGTCAAAGCTAGTTGAATCTCAAACGCAATTTTTCACATCTCAGAAACAAACCAATGAATAAAATGCTCAAGCATTTAGAAATCAACAAGCTTCTATTCAAAATTTGGAACAAGAAGTAAGCAACCTAGCAAGGTTAATAGGTGAAAGAAAACCGGGAAGTCTACCTAGTGATACTAATGCTAACCCCCGGAATGAAACAGCTAAAGCCATTAACACAAGAAGTGGTGTTACACTTAAACCACCTGAAATACCTGTAATTTCTGATGAAGCTATTCCTACTCCACAAGAACCACAGTCTGAGCAAGATAAGGAAACAGAACCGGTAGTTGAAAAGGTTAATGAAGATAACACAGTTAAGGCTAAACCTTATGTTAAACCATACCAACCACCACTTCCTTACCCTAGTAAAATGAGAAAAGAGAGACTTGAAGCCTAGCAATCCAAATTCTTGGATATGTTTAAATAGATAAATGTCAATCTTCCTTTCATTGATGTGATTTCAGGAATGCCTAGATATGCTAAATTTCTAAAAGATCTAATCACAAATAGAAAGAAAATGGAAGAACTCTCAGCTGTTACAATGAATGCTAATTATTCTGCAGTGCTGTTGAATAAGATACCAGAAAAATTATCTGATCCAGGAAGTTTCACAATTCCATGTTTTCTGGGTAATCTTAGTTCAGTAGAAGCATTGGCAGACTTAGGTACTAGTATAAATTTAATGCCGTATTCACTATATGCTAAACTAGATCAGTAAAATATCCTAGAGGGATAATGGAGAATATGCTAGTTAAAGTTGGTACTTTAGTATTTCCAGTAGCTTTTGTTATTCTGGATATGGAAGAACACTCTCGAGTTCCTCTCATATTAGGAAGACCATTCTTAAATACGGCCAAAGCAATAATAGACGTGTTTGGTAAGAAACTAACCCTAAGTATAGAGGATGAGTGTGTTACCTTTTCTGTTGATAGAGCAATGCAGCAACCGCAATCTGCAGATGATACATGTTATTATATTCAAACTATAGATTCACATGCAGAATTGTTAGAAGAATTTCCAGAATTACAAGGAACGGGAGAATGTTCTTTAGGAGAAGGAACTGAACCAATTGATGAAACTGAAATGTTAGCTACACTTATGGCTAATGGATATGAACCAACAACAGAAGAAATTCAAATGCTAAAAGAAGAAGACAGATATCGATATAAATCATCGATAGAAAAATCACCGACATTAGAGTTAAAGCCACTTCCAAACCATTTGGAATACGCTTATTTACATGGTGAATCTGAATTACCTGTAATAATATCATCTTCTCTTACTGAAAATAAAAAATCACAACTCATTTCTATGCTAAAAGCTCATAAACCAGCTATTACATGGAAAATTCATGATATTAAAGGAATAAGTCCTTCGTATTGCACACATAAAATCCTTATGGAAGAAGGTCATAAAACGTATGTGCAACGCCAATGAAGAGTAAATCCTAATATGCAAGATGTTGTTAAGAAAGAAATTATTAAACTGTTAGATGCTGGTTTAATTTATCCAATCTCTGATAGTCCATGGATAAGCCCTGTTCAATGCGTACCTAAGAAGGGTGGCATGACTGTCATCACAAATGAGAAAAATGAGCTTATTCCTACTAGGACTGTAACAGGATGGCATGTTTGTATTGATTATAGAAAATTAAATGACGCCACCAGAAAAGATCACTTTCCCTTACCCTTTATTGATCAAATGTTGGAAAGATTAGCTGGAAACAGTTACTATTGTTTTCTTGATGGTTTTTCCGGATATTTTCAAATTCCAATAGCACCCGAGGACCAAGAAAAAACCACATTCACGTGCCCTTATGGTACTTTTGCTTATAAACGCATGCCATTTGGACTTTGCAACGCCCCTGCAACCTTTCAAAGGTGAATGATGGCGATTTTTCACGATATGATAGAAGAATGCATGGAAGTTTTGATGGATGACTTTTCAGTCTTCGGTGATACATTTGAATCATGTTTAGTTAATCTTGAACGAATGCTTATTAGATGTGAACAATCAAATCTAGTACTTAATTGGGAGAAATGCCATTTCATGGTTAAAGAAGGCATCGTTCTTGGTCATAAAATTTCAAAGGAAGGAATTGAAGTGGATAGAGCTAAAGTAGATATAATTGCTAAACTTCCACATCCCACCAATGTTAGAGGAGTTAGGAGTTTTCTAGGGCATGCCGGTTTTTACCGACGTTTCATAAAAGATTTTTCTAAAATTGCCACTCCTATGAATAAACTCCTTGAAAAAGATTCTCCATTCATCTTTTTCGATGAATGCATCAAATCTTTTAATATTCTTAAAGAGAAACTCACTAATGTGCCGATCATGAAAAACGATTTCAACCTATTTATTACGCTAGTAAGACGTTACAAGGAGCACAAACGAATTACACAACTACTGAAAAAGAACTCCTTGCTATTGTTTTTGTTTTTGAAAAATTTCGTTCATATCTCGTTCTAGCTAAAACGGTGGTCTATACTGACCATTCTGCTCTTAGATACCTATTTTCGAAACAAGATGCCAAACAACGATTAATCCGTTGGATCTTACTCTTACAAGAGTTCGATATTGAAATCCGAGATAAAAAGGGAGCAGAAAATCTCGCCGCTGATCGTCTTTCTCGTCTTGAAAATCCTGAATTAGAAGTTCTAAATAAATCGGCCATACAAGACAACTTTCCTGATGAATATCTATTGAAGATAGATTATAATAAAATTCCATGGTTTGCAGACTATGCAAACTACTTAGTATGTGGATTCCTTGAAAAAAGGTTGTCGTACCAAAAACGAAAGAAATTCTTTAGTGATATAAAACACTATTTCTGGGAAGATCCACATCTGTTTAAAAGTTGTCCCGATGGAATAATACGCCGATGTGTATTCGGAGATGAAGCTAGTAAAATCTTAAACCATTGTCACACAGGACCAACAGGAGGGCATTATGGGCCTCAGCTAACAGCAAGAAAAGTTTACGATGCTGGATTCTATTGGCCTACAATTTTCAAAGACGCACACCTCCTTTGCAAATCCTGTGATGCTTGTCAAAGGGTCGGAAAAATAAGTCAACGTGATGAAATGCCACAAAATATCATTCAAGTATGTGAAGTATTTGACATTTGGGGTATTGACTTTATGGGTCCATTTCCAAAATCTCATAATAATCTCTACATTCTCGTTGCCATTGATTATGTATCTAAATGGGTGGAAGCACAAGCTCTCCCGACTAACGATGCACAAGTTGTAGTCAACTTTTTAAAACATCTTTTTGCTTGGTTCGGAACACCGAAAGCTTTAATAAGTGATCGGGATACTCATTTTTGTAATAATCAACTTGAGAAAGTTCTCAAAAGATATGGAGTAACTCATAAAATCTCAACTACTTATCATCCACAAACAAGTGGACAAGTTGAAAATACCAACCGAGCTTTAAAACGTATTCTAGAAAAAACTGTAGGATCAAATCCGAAGGAATGGTCCATGAAATTGGAGGATGCACTCTGGGCTTTTAGAACAGCCTATAAAACTCCAATTGGAACTACACCTTTTAAACTCGTTTACGGAAAAGCATGTCATCTTCCAGTAGAAATTGAACACAAAGCATTTTGGGCTTTGAAGATATGTAATCTTGATTTACATGAAGCTGGACGTCTACGGTTAAGTAAATTAAAGGAATTAGAAGAATTAAGACACGAAGCATTTGAAAATTCGTTAATCTATAAGGAAAGAACAAAGAAATGACATGATAAAAGAATCAGAAGTTCAAAAGGATTTAAAGAAGGAGACAGAGTTCTTCTTTTCAATTCACGATTCAAGCTATTTCCTGGAAAATTGAAATCAAGATGGTCTGGACCATTCATAGTCAAAAGAGTTTTCCCATACGGAACAGTAGAATTAATAAATTCAAATGGGATTGAATTTAAGGTTAATAGTCACAGAGTTAAACATTACATAGATAGTCCGATGGAAGTTGACAACGAAGTTAATCACAATTTCAACACCACAGCTAACTAAGTGTGGGGAGAATCAAGTCTTTTAAGGATAATATGTATTTCTGTTAGAGTTAGATATTCTGTTTTCGTGTAGTTTCCGAAAATAGAATCCGAATGGTCTTTCCCTAGCAGACCCTAAAGAACTAGTCTTCTCCCCCCATTCTGAATTTTTATTTTTTTTAGGTTTTACGAGATGAAGAATTCCTTTGATCTGAACCATGGTCTAATGCTACACGCTTTGATCACTAAACGTAATAATGACACACTCTCGAGTGACCTGGTATCAGTAATAAGAGCCAAATTGGACGGAGTAAGAAAAGTACTCAGAAACGATCATAATAAGTTACATTTTGGTAAAGGAAAATCAAAATTCGCAGCGAAAAGAAGAGCACGACACCTTGAAAGATATCACAAATGCGGAAAATGGTCACACGAAGGAAAATGCTCAACGAATCAGACATATTCCAATACCTAATTTGTTACTTTATGCAGAGATGGACCGTTCATACGTTTAGAAGAAAAAACGTTGAATGCTCGATGTTACGCCTATGTAGCTATGGAAAACCAATTAGTCCGACTATCTTATGAGTGGGCTAAAACAGGTCACTGAGAATTCTATTTCACAGGTAAGTATGTACAGTTTTTATTTTTATTTTTATTATTTTTAACATTTTGATAATAAACGCTAAATCGTTCGCTATGAAGTATTAAATTGATATTCAATAAAATTAGGTATGCGTAACCGAAATTATTGATATCATACAAAAATTTATTACATCACTGCGAAATTTACCGTTTATTCTTAAGGTATAAATATCTTTAATCAATCAACCCAAAATATTTCAAAAATTTGTCAGGAGTAAAACTAGGTAATATAGTCGAAATTACTTTACCGAAAAGAGGGGCGTATATTTTTGATAATATTTGATTGATTAAAGTGGGATAAAAGACCAAAAAGATTTTTAATTTTTAATTTTACTTTATTTTTAAAATTAATATATAAATATTAAATTAATATTGTAATCTTCTTTTTAAAATCAATATTTTTAAATTTGTAAATATTTGAAAAATTAATATTTTTAATATAAGTTTGTATGTATAAAAATAAAAATATAATATAAGTTTGGTGTGAATTTTTAATTTTTAATAAAATGAATTTTTAATTTTATGCATTTTAAATTTAAGTTTGGTGTGAATTTAAAAACAAAAATTTACTTTATTTCGCTAAGTTAAAAATTTGATTTTTAAAATTCGTCGTGAGTTGAAAACTAGGTCATTGAACCGAAATTGTTCTACCCAAGGGAGGGACGAGAACTTTTATTATCATTATTTTTATTCTTATTGAATTAAAGTAAGCCAAAAACATTAAAAAAAAACTCAAAAATCTTTACTTTTAAAGCCGCGCTTTAAATTGACAAATTTTAAAATTTTGTCGAGGGACGGACTAGGACAACGATCCGAAACGCCCTCATCCTAAAAAGAAACAAATTTTTAAAATTTTATTAATTTATGTTTTAAAAGTTATAAGGTTTTTATATAAAAAAAAGGGAAAAAGTACTGTACCCGGACCCCATGCGATCGCATAGGATTTGCATTGCAACCTCATGCGATCGCATGAGGCTGGAAATCAGGCCAGATACAAGAGCTCCAGCGAGCTGTTCTCTGCACCACTCTACACACACACATACGCGAAAATACCCCAAAACCTCTCAAATTTCATAATTTTTTCACCAAATTTCTCGCTACAATCCGCTCTAAACATGAATTTGATAAGGAGTTTATCAAAAAGGGTAACAATTTCACCCCTAAATCTCTTTAAATTTAATTTTTAGTGTTCTTGAGCTATATTTTACCTAATTTGATTTTGTTAATTTCTAGTGTAATTAGTGTTAAATTGTTAGTATATTATGCATGTATAACCTAGATTGATGCTATTTAACATGATTTGAAGCCAAAAACTTCAAAATTTTTAGAAATCTAGGGTTTGTGTTCTTGAGCAATTTGGGGCTTTTTGATATAAACAGGTTATGGCCGATTTTTGTCATGAATTATTGCTAAATTAAGTAGTGTAACATGTTTAGGTAGCTAAATGATCCAAACTTTGATCCTAAACATGATTTTTGAGAATTAAAGTGGACTTTTTAGGTCCAAAATTCATGAACTTGATTAATTTGATATAATTGCCATTTGAGACTTGTTTAATTGCTAGTAATGACTATTTTGACATGTTATTTGAGTTAAATGCTTATGAACTTTGTATACATTTTCATATATGCTTATTTGAAAAAGTGTAGAATTGTTAAAATTGTGAAAATGTGTATAAGTTTAATTTTGATTTAACATGTTATTGTAATTGTGTTAATTTGTTATTTTGCTAACACTAATGCATATTTGGATGCACAAATTTTGTATTTAATGTATTTTGCAGAGATTTACTAATACTGAAACTGGAGGTTCATCATCATCATCTAGACGACCTGCTCCAGAACCTGAACCAGAAATGCAATACGAGCCCGAACAAGAACAACAACAGGAACCACAATAACAGCCTGATCAACATGTACCTTATTATGATCCGCTACAATTTGTTGATGCCTT
This sequence comes from Rutidosis leptorrhynchoides, assembly GCF_046630445.1. NCBI lineage: Eukaryota > Viridiplantae > Streptophyta > Magnoliopsida > Asterales > Asteraceae > Rutidosis > Rutidosis leptorrhynchoides. The sequence goes on from NC_092334.1 coordinate 197,136,585, forward strand.
CATAGTATTTCCGATACATCCACCAGTAGAATACCCAACGATTCCTGAACACACGTTGCATCCTAATCTGAGATTCGATAGAAGCTGGAGGGATTACCCGGCATATCAGAGTAACAAATTCAAACTGCTACCGAAAAATGTAGAAGTGCCAAGGGTAATCGATTGGGATCCTTTGGAAAGGGTCCAACTAGCTAACTCAGTTAGGGAGCATCTGATCCAAAGGTATGGCAGTTCTTTTTTTACCGATTGGGAATGTTTATTCACCATCCGTAGACTTGTATATAAGGAATGGTGTATAGAGCTTATGAGTACTATAGCATTAAATGTAGATGTAGATAGATTAGATGATAGAAGTTTTCTTAGGTTTATACTTGGCCGTAGGATGTACAGGATGTCCATGCTGGACATGGCCAGGGCATTACAGATTTACACTCCTAGTGAATTGCTACTACCCGATTGTATGAATTTGATTTATCGTGGTGAAAGGGTAGATAGGAATTTTGACGCAAACGCCGTTTGGAGGCATATGTCAAACTATAATGTTTTTACACTGGGAGGAAAACACTCCTACTTACATATTAACAAAGCCGAGCTTCGTATAATTCATAGATTTCTGTCTAACTCGATTACACAGAGAGGTCACAACAAGGAGAAAATGACTTTACATGATTTATTTTACCTAAAGTGTATTCGAGACCCAAGAAGCTTTGTTAATATCCCTTACTGTGTTGGCTTTTATTTGTCTAAGATGGTGGAAGGAATACAGGAAGGGGGAATAATAGGAGGAGGTATTTTTGTTACTCTCATTGGAGAGTATTTAGGTGTAGATAGGAACCAAGGAGGTCCACTTTTGGAATGTAGGGAACAGGTTGAGCCTTTAGGATTCAAGGTCTATCAGGGTGCTAAGGTATTAAAGAGCAGACGCAACCAGCCAGTACCCTATGAAGGTAGTCATCCTCAGGTAGAGAGAGTTTCAGATGAGGAAATGGAGGAAGCGGATGACATTAGGAATGTCATTAGGGAGGCTATGACTGACGTCTACCAGCGTGTAGATGAGGTAGATATGACAAACGGGGAGAGATTTAGTCGGATGGAGCAGCGGCAAGCCTGGAATGATTACGAGCATTCCAGGCAATGACAGCATGATAGATGGGACTATCATCAGCGTCAGATTATGAGCCGGCTATAACCTCAGGATCACTACATCCCAACCCGACCCGCTTACTATCCTCCACACCAGCCCAAGATGAGACCACCATATACTCTCTACGACCCTAACCAGGCCTACCAGTACACCTATCACCAACCATGGAACCCGGACGACGACATGAACTGGAACCCCTATCCAGATTGATATAGTTCCGTTGGTGATTTCTATGATTTTTATCTTTTTATGATTTTTATTTATGTTTAAACATATGATATTGTGATACATTAATGTATTGTTTAATATTTTTATTATTTTGTACTAATATTTCATATTTGATTTGAAAGTTGGATTTTAAGTCCCATTTCAAATTACCATGCATGTTTATATTTGTATGTATGTATATTGTCAATTGTACACAACAGGGTAAAACAGCACATTTTCAAAGACTGGCATTAAGTTCAGCAAAAGCTAGTACTTTTGACGACAAAACGAAAAACAAATGTGATGTAACAACAAGACGGAATGAACAAATGATGTGCACCATTTATCATTCAACAAACAAACGCCAATATATTTGGAAACTTTGATTAAATTTAATCATTTTTCTACGCGAATCACCCTCAATAATTTAAATTGTTACTGATTTCTTGCAAATGAGGGCATTGCAAGATCTTAAGTGTGGAAAGAGGTTAAATTCTTTCGAATTTTTAAAATTTTTTAATTTAAACACTTGGTTACCATTAAAAAAAATACTAGTAACGCAGTAGTTGTATTAGAATCTAGTGCTCTCTGATAATAAAGAACAGCCCTAGTCTTATATACTGACTACCCAATTCTAGTAAAATTTTTAAAATTGAAAATTTTTAATTAAATGAACTCAAAATCATGTTTATACATATTTATGAACGATAAAACTAGGTGTTAACACCAAAATTATTGTTACCTCAGAAAGGACATAAATTGAGAAACAAACCAAAATGTTAGAATTCATTTAAAATGGAATAGAGGACAATAAAAAGGAAAATAAAAGCCAAGTGTGGGAAAAATTTACCAAGTTATTTAAAAACATATATCACATATTTTTGTACAAATAATTGAAGATACTTTTGTTTTGGACAATTTTATCAGTTTTACCCAATTTCTTATAATATATTTGAAAGAAAGATGGAGCTACACGATGAATCAATTCCATCATTAAAAGGAAGTAAAGTTTTCCGAAAAAGACACGCGCTTCTTGATTTAGGTCAGGAAGTTGTCGTCCAGACTAGTTGGAGAGTCTACGAAAAACCTTGAAAAGTTTTCTCAAAAATCAGCTGGAAATCCACGGACCTCAACATCAAACAGGGTCACCAAGTGGTCAGACTTATCCTAACCATGAGAGGATCTGTCTCGTAAAATGGGGAGGACGCCGTGCAAATTAGCTTGATAAGACTAATGAATCAGACCCCCAGAAAGGATAATCTCCTTAAAGATTAAAAATCAGCTTTTAAGCCTGATATTACTCAATCCTAGAGATTGACCTTAAAGATTGAGAATTACAAACTCATGGAATTCGATGATATCTAAACTCGAGCTTGAACGAGAAAATATTTTGATCAAAATTACAAACCGATTTGTTTTCTGAAAACCCATTTTCAATGCGTTCATTACCATTGAACGTAAAATCCTAGGAATTCACCTGGAATTCATTAGGTTACCTGAACCAAATCAGGTGTCAACCGTAAGAACGGTGGTTGCATAGCATGGTCGAAGACAGGACCTTGTGCCAGACCAAAAAATTATAGGGTGAGCTTTACTATTGCTCCTACCAAGGATATTAATTGCATCCGACACGTTATAGACCATAATTAAAAGCATGTCAGAGGACATTGCCTTAACAGTTGCTTGTTCAACGCTTTCTTTTACAACCGGACGGTAGTTTATCGAAAGGTAATATATGGAGCAAGTATACTGGACGTGTTTCTTTCCCAATACAAGGTTAGCAAGTGGGTGACACAAAACCACAAGTTTTGAGCTAAAATTTTCAAATATGAAACCCACCAAACCCACAAAAACAATTTCGTAAACACCGGTGAAGGGTTATTCCGGAAAACTTATCTAGGGTAAAAGCTAGATTTAATTTTCAAAAAGATCAAATGTTTTCATAAAGATCTAATTTCCTAAAGGATCTAAATTGTTATAGTCATGTGGGACTGTAAACCACATCGTTACTATCATTGTTTATACCACCGTATAGAAATCACTGATGTACAAAGTGTGAAGAATAAAGAAGTGATTCTAGTATTTTTATTTCAAGACTATATTGCTTGAGGACAAGCAACGCTCAAGTGTGGGAATATTTGATAATGCTAAAAACGAACATATATTTCATAGCATTATCCCTCAAGAAAGACAAGCTTTTAGTTGCAATTGTTCTATTTACAAGTGATATTCGTTTAAATAATAAAAGGTGAAGACAAAAGACAGATTCGACGATTTGAAGACGCAAACGACCAAAAAGCTCAAAAGTACAAAATAAAATCAAAGTGGTTCCAATTATTGATGAGAAACGTCTCAAAATTACAAGAGTACAAGTCGCAAAACGCAAAATACAAGATATTAAATTGTACGCAAGGACGTTTAAAAATCCGGAACCGGGACCAAAGTCAACTCTCAACGCTCGACGCAACGGACTAAAATTTACAAGTCAACTATGCACATAAATATAATATAATATTTAAATAATTCTTAAAATTATTTATATATTATATTTATTTATTAATCCGTCGGCAAAGAAAGAAACAAAGTTTTGTGAGCTGGAAAAAGTGGCCATGCGATCGCATGGCCTAGAAGTACATTTTCCATGCGATCACATGGTGTACAGTGGAGGGCCACATTCCTATAAAAAGCGCAGTTTTGATCGAATATCATAACCATCTTTTTCTTCTCTTCTCTCAACGTATAAATAAATAAATATATATTATAATTTTAATTTTAATTTTAATTTTAATAATAAGGGTATGTTAGCGAATGTTGTAAGGGTGTAAGTCGAAATTCTGTCCGTGTAACGCTACGCTATTTTTAATCATTGTAAGTTATGTTCAACCTTTTTAAATTAATGTCTCGTAGCTAAGTTATTATTATGCTTATTTAATGCCGAAGTAATCGTGATGTTGGGCTAAATATTAAAATTGGGTAATTGGGCTTTGTACCATAATTGGGGTTTGGATAAAAGAACGACACTTGTGGAAATTAGACTATGGGCTATTAATGAGTTTTATATTAAGTGAATGATACCTCGTTGATTTAATATATAGACTTATAATTTGACATATTTATATATAACCACATACGCTTGACTGGGTACGGTGGGCGGGATATCTATAAATACCAATAATTGTTCATTTTACCGGACACGGAACTGGATTAATAGTTAATAGACTTGTTGAAACAGGGGTGGATTACATTCAAGGGTAATTGGTGTAATTGTTAACAAAGTAGTAAAACCTTGGACTACACGCAGTCGATAACCTGGTGTATTCATTAAACAAAGTATTAAGACCTTGTTACAATTCGAATCCCCAATTAGTTGGAATATTTGACTTCAGGAATAAGGATAATTTAACGAGGACACTCGCACTTTATATTTATGACTGATGGACTATTATGGACAAATCCGTATGGACATATCGAATAATCCAGGACAAAGGACAATTAACCCATGGTAATAAAACTAAAATCAACACGTCAAACATCATGATTGCGGAAGTTTAAATAAGCATAATTTATATATTTCATATTTAATTGCACTTTTAATTATCGCACCTTTATTTATTGTCATTTTATTTAATTGCATTTTTAATTATCGTACTCTTTAATTATCGCAACTTTTATTTTATCGCACTTTTATTATCGTTATTTACTTTACGCTTTAAATTAAGTTATATTTATTTTTAATATTTTACATTAGGTTTTAACTGCGACTAAAGTTTTAAAATCGACAAACCAGTCATTAAACGGTAAAAACCCCCTTTTATAATAATAATACTACTTATATATATTTTTGTATTTTTACAATTATAAGTTAAAAATATAGTGTTAAGCTTGGCTAAAGATCCCTGTGGAACGAACCGGACTTACTAAAAACTACACTACTGTACGATTAGGTACACTGCCTATAAGTGTTGTAGCAAGGTTTAGGTATATCCATTCTATAAATAAATAAATATCTTGTGTAAAATTGTATCGTATTTAATAATATTTCCTTGTAAAAATTATAACTATTTTATACACCACCTCGCACACATCACACATAGTTATTAAAATCACTAATATTAATAACTTAATATTAACTAATGTTAAAAACGTCATTTACCATTAGGCCCGATTCGAGGTCGTTACAATAGTGAGATTGATAAGTGGGTTTCTAACTTAAATGGTGATTAACGTAAGAAGTTCTTCTGAATTGATTCATATTGCAATGAGAAACTGTAAAGAAAATAGAAAAAAGGGACATATTTTGTGAAGAATATATCTTCACGGAAAATAAAAAAATAAAATGAAAACGAACGCTTCTCTCCGGTGATTCACTTCTAACAAACTAACAATCTCTCGGCGTCTTATCTTTTAAGATTAATGGCCAGGACGGTCTAGTGGAGAGGCATGATCCTTTCGAGAATGACCTTTCAAAAATTCAACAATCGAGTCCAAGACTTGAATTTCGAGACAACACTCACTTGTAGACAAATAGAAATGAAACACGTTTATTTATTCAAAACTGCCTCCCCGACAGAGCCTCCAACAAGTTTGATGTGCCTGAGCGTGTACATGAAAATTGACTTTTAACTTTAAAAACACTTTATCTACTGTTTACTAAAGCACCTACGCGCAACAAAACCCGATCGATGTGCTTATGCAATTGGTAAGTTAAGGTTCATCCTAAGAGAGACAAGATATCGCAGAGGCTAGAAATAAGCGTTCTTTTTGAATTAATTCTAGAGAATAATTGATTTTCTTTTTTCTTCTTTTTTGTTATTAGGGGGGGGGGGGGGTTGTTTGGTTTAGGGGTGAGAATTTTTATAGATTAGACAAAGTTAAAGTAAAACAAATAAAATAATAGAAATTAAAAGGTAATAAATGAAGTACATTCTTGGATTTAATCTCCCTAGTCTTTAGATATAAAAAAATCATTTACACGAAATGAACCAATATAACCGTGTGACGGTTATAGACCGATTATCATACAATTGAAAACATAGTGAAGTTTAAATAACATAAAATGGCGATTACGACTTTATCAAGATTGATGTGATTAACCTAACCTAGCTTAAGGGCTAGTTGAACTCTCACCATTTCTTGGATCCGGTAAAGTTTATAATATATTTCATTAAAAATACTTTACTAGAGAATCAATGATAAATCTATCATCTAACTTATGAATAAGTCCTAGTTATTCACAAGTAGAAACAATCAAAATGAGTCCTTACTACAATTCTCAATTTAAAATTAATTAAAACTATACACTAAAGGAAGACCAAATTTGGTCATCTGACTTTATCTTTTCAAATATATATATATATATATATATATATATATATATATATATATATATATATATATATATATATATATATATATATATATATATATATATATATATATATATATATATATAAAGACCAAAATTTAGTCATTTGACTTGGTCAAACGACAATACATTTGTTTAACTTAGTTTTTTTTTTCCAATACACTAAACTCTTTTTAATTCAATATATATATATATATATATATATATATATATATATATATATATATATATATACCAAAATTTAGTCATTTGACTTGGTCAAATGACAATACATTTGTTTAACTTAGTTTTTTTTTCCAATACACTAAACTCTTTTTAATTCATTATATATATATATATATATATATGAAGAACAAAATTTGGTCATTTGACTTGGTCAAACGACAATACATTTGTTTCACTTAGTTTTTTTTCCAATACACTAATCTCTTTTTAATTCATTTTATCTTTTCATATATATATATATATATTAATTATTAATTAGTGTTTATATATATTAATTAACGATTGAACTAATATATTGTTTTCATTACCCAAAAAACTAATATATTGTTTTTGTTCCATTAGGTCAACTGCGGGTAATCTTCTCTACATTTTACAAACCGTGAAGGTTACATCCAACATGTCACTCTGACACTCCTTCTCCCAAATCATTGCCACGTGTAATTATGTAATTAGCTGTTAATTATCATGCTTAATTACCACAAAATGACATTTGTCAGAATCCTATTCGTCTACTTCCTTAATCTGATTCAATATATCTTCTAAAAAAACGAATTAACCAATCTCCTACACTCCCGTTCTCTCTTTCTTCTCTCTTGAAAACATCCCGTCACGTCTTCCGTCTATTACGGCCGATTGAAAACATCCCGTTGTTCGCCGGTATCCCTAAATTATTCGTCATAGTTTTATACACACACCGGTACAAATTTCATGCGTTCTTTTTGCTTCAATTGAATTCGGTGATACCCTAAATAGTTAGGGTTTTCAGTTTTTGGGTTTTGAGTTTCTGAAGATGCGATCTATACTCTGTAACGGCGATTGAATTTAAATCGGGTATGTAAACAGCGATTGAACTTTTTCAAGTAGAAAAACGATTGAAATTTAATCAGGTATGTAAACCCTTTTTGAATTTGCAGCGATTTAGGCTTTGCAACTTTCTTTGCAGCGATTTAGCGTTTACAGTGATTTTGGGGTTTGCAGCTTTGGTTACAGAAGCTACTAATGTTAATTACGAGGTATGTTTGCTTTAATTATTTGTTTTGTGTTACACAGATCAATATGAGGTTACGTTGTAAATTTAGTATATGTTTGTTGAACACCAAGTGTTTGATGAAACGCCTGGATACGAAGATTACCAAATATTGTTTCAAAAGTGTTTGGTTTGCTTTTATGGTTGCTATAGGTTCATTTGCATACAAAATAACTATAACTTCACTCCGTTACTGTGATAATACTCCGTTACAAAATAACTCAACCTATTTACGTTTTAGCTATCGTTTTGGCCGGATATATTTTTTCGTAAAATCTTATTAATATTGCTCGCCTAATATGTGTATTTATTCTATTAAGCTCAATTGACTCCTTAAACTAAAAAATATTGGAATTGAGTTGTTCAAAGTGTAGATTACATGAAACACACCTTAAGTCAAAACCTTATGTAGAAAAAGATGGAGTGAAAGTCATCTGGAAGTATATACAAATGCATATAATTTTACATTAGTCAAAACCTTATGTATTTACATTGAAAAATATTAAAGGAAGTAAACAAGAAAGTGAAATGGAAGGACAGAGTACCTTATGCTTATTGGAAGGGTAATCCTCATGTTTCTCCTATTAGAGCTGACCTTATCAAGTGCAATATTAATCACACTTCTCATATCGACTGTAATACGCGTTTGTATTTTTAGGTAATTATTTCATAATTTCTTATTAAATTGTTAAGTTCATATCTAAGATGATCAGTTCATGTATTATGTATGAAACAGAACTGGGAAAATGAATCTGCACAAGGATACAAGCATTCAAACGTTGAAGATCAATGTACTAACTGGTAACTAATATTAATATTAATATTAATATTATAGCTGATATGAAACAGTTTAGATTGTATATGAAATTTCGATCTTTTGACTAAATTTATGGCAGGTATAAGATTGTATATGAATTGTGTTTTATAATTAGAATTGACATTGATTGAAATTAGTTATAAATTTTGGTTCCACTTCAAGTCTTTGAATGTTGACAAGTAGTTAGCAGGTTATCTAAGATCAGTATGATTTTAAGTATTTATTTTATATCAATTTCATTTCCAGGTTTGGATTGAATCTTGAAGTCTTGGATAATGTAACTTATGCAAGGGCATACAACCCAGATCATCAGTCAAGGTTGTTGCTTGAAGCAACTTCAAAGATGGTGGAAACCAGGTACTCTTCATTCATTGATCTGAATGATATTTGTTCACTTGCATGCACTCAACCTTTTAATATCATTTGACATGATATGTGACCTGCATTGTGGTATGTGACATCTATAATATTTTGGCCCAATTTACCATTTTAGTAATTCTGCATAAACAATTTTTTCCATGGATTTTATTACGTCAATACTGCGTTAGGTTAAAAGTATAGCTCGCTGATGTAGAATTGTATATAAATATGTAAAAAATTTACAGCTCCATCTATATTTGTGGTTCAACCTGACTCATCCTAACGGGTATGGACTGCCCATTTTGTATGTAGGGTACATTTCAGTGACAAAGAAGCTGGGAGCACACAGGTGTGTTGTGGGTGAACTCAATGAAGCCACGAGTAACTTTCATACATCGAATCTCATGGGAATTGGTAAGTGATCAAAATGGTTTACTTTTATTTGGTTCGGATTGACAAAAATAATAAGTCAAGTATGATGGCTTATTTTTATTATTTCAGTATTAAATTAATTTTTGTAACTACAATGATTTTGAGTCATTTGAAATAAACGTAAATTGCATCTCCACGTTCATTTACTTGATGGGTCAAAATGGACACCTTGATATAGCATGCCCACTTCATGTCACTATTTTATTGATGTTCCTCATATAACGTATGAGAAAGACGGCTGACATGTATATTTATATCAATTGAAAGCCTTATATTTCTATGGATAACTTAGGTCAACAACATATGAAGACATAATCTTTAAGGTAGTTACTGCAAATAAGTCATTATCCCAGCTCGCTTGAACTTTTATGGGTACGTTTGGATTATTCTTTACCTCTAACGGGTCAAAAAGTTCGGAATGATGGTTATAATGGAAATGGGTTGATTAACAAGTCAAAAAGTTATGAATGATAGCTATAATCCAAATGGGTTGAGTAACACACTTCTTAAAAAATGTGTACTACCTTTTCTATTTCAGAAATTCTATTGCAATTTGTATAGTTTTAGTTTTTTAATCATATTAAAAGCATAGAAGGTTTGTTATTAGGGATGAATTGATTATTTAATTTATTTATTTTTATGCTGCCTATCATAAGCATAGGAGCAGGCTCTTTGTTTAGGTTCATCTGTATGTTACCTTAATTGTAACGTTAGTTATATATTTCGGGTGTATATGACTGTTGCAAGCGATAAAACTAATAGATCTGTTTATTATATACAAATCTGTAGTTGAGTTAGATTGTAATTGGCATATATTATAATCTTCGATAGAGTGTGAAGCCTGATCATTTTGTGTTTCCAGGTACATAATGTCATACAAACATTTCTTCGAAGTTATTATTGATGATACTAGGCGTGAAACCTACAAGCAATGTCATCCTTCAAATTATGCTAACGACTCTTCTCTGTTGTCCAACTTTGGTGGGGAAAGAAAGCAATTACTACCGGTATGCTCTCAATTTTTTGTTTATTTCAATCTGTGGCCCTTATAGTAGTATTTTATTAGTTGCATTTGCATGTGACTTCATCTTAGTCATATAATCTGTTATCTTTCTCATATTATGAAACATCCTACTTATGATAAGCAAACCGTATTAAGTTTTCAAATCTCAATAATATTAATTTACTAACGGGTTATGAGTGGAACTTAATATGTTAAGATCTTATCATTGCATATTTTTCTTTATGCATGCCTCCAATGGTTGATGTATCGAATTTCCATTACGGGAGATTATGGTTTTTGAGTTTCAGTTGTTCTGGCAAGTAGATACGATACGGAGGAAATCAATCCAGAAATTAGCAAAGTGGTAAGTAATACTAAAAGCTTGGATTGTGGTTGTTACTCCAAAATATTAAATTTGATTAATCGGTTGATCACGTTGTTTTCTCTTATTATCTTTAGTATATAGTGGTGATCATGTGTTGCTGCTCCTCTAATCAAATTATGATGATATTTGATGAAGATTGTCAGGTTAGGTTGACTTATGTAAGTCAACTTCTGAAGAGAGCATGTCAGAATCTGGGTATAAAGTGGTATGTTTCAAATGGCAGCTTAATAAATGACTTGCTTCTATACTGATAATCATCTATATCTTTTGTTAAAAGCCAAGTTATTAATTATGTTAGTGTTATTGACTTGTGGACTTTAATAAGTCAAGCAATTTTGTTTTTGCTTCTGAGTGCTAATGTGATTAGATATGATATTTTGTGGTATGGGAATAATGTTGATAATAGTTATAAAGATTTTTTGTGGGCTTTAGTGAAGTATTTTGGCATTAAGTATGATAAAAGTTTTTAAGATTTTGGCTTTTGATGGTCAAAATAGAAAGGTTTCGGATTTAGAAGTCATGAACACTTTGAAGAATATGGATAAATTTTGTACCATCGGTGATGATTTTCATAGCGTTTACGGATATTTTTAATACATTTGATTTTAATACAAATATTATTAATGGTTTCGTCATTGAAATTGAAATGTCCCGTTCTTATTGATTAAAAACGTTCCATATTAATTGATTTCGTTGCGAGGTTTTGACCTCTATATGAGACGTTTTTCAAAGACTGCATTCATTTTTAAAACAAACCATAACCTTTATTTCATAAATAAAGGTTTAAAAAGCTTTACGTAGATTATCAAATAATGATAATCTAAAATATCCTGTTTACACACGACCATTACATAATGGTTTACAATACAAATATGTTACGTCGAAATCAGTTTCTTGAATGCAGTTTTTACACAATATCATACAAACATGGACTCCAAATCTTGTCCTTATTTTAGTATGCAACAGCGGAAGCTCTTAATATTCACCTGAGAATAAACATGCTTTAAACGTCAACAAAAATGTTGGTGAGTTATAGGTTTAACCTATATATATCAAATCGTAACAATAGACCACAAGATTTCATATTTCAATACACATCCCATACATAGAGATAAAAATCATTCATATGGTGAACACCTGGTAACCGACAATAACAAGATGCATATATAAGAATATCCCCATCATTCCGGGACACCCTTCGGATATGATATAAATTTCGAAGTACTAAAGCATCCGGTACTTTGGATGGGGTTTGTTAGGCCCAATAGATCTATCTTTAGGATTCGTGTCAATTAGGGTGTCTGTTCCCTAATTCTTAGATTACCAGACTTAATAAAAAGGGGCATATTCGATTTCGATAATTCAACCATAGAATGTAGTTTCACGTACTTGTGTCTATTTTGTAAATCATTTATAAAACCTGCATGTATTCTCATCCCAAAAATATTAGATTTTAAAAGTGGGACTATAACTCACTTTCACAGATTTTTACTTCGTCGGGAAGTAAGACTTGGCCACTGTTGATTCACGAACCTATAACAATATATACATATATATTAAAGTATGTTCAAAATATATTTACAACACTTTTAATATATTTTGATGTTTTATGTTTATTAAGTCAGCTGTCCTCGTTAGTAACCTATAACTAGTTGTCCACAGTTAGATGTACAGAAATAAATCGATAAATATTATCTTGAATCAATCCACGACCCAGTGTATACGTATCTCAGTATTGATCACAACTCAAACTATATATATTTTGGAATCAACCTCAACCCTGTATAGCTAACTCCAACATTCACATATAGAGTGTCTATGGTTGTTCCGAAATATATATAGATGTGTCGACATGATAGGTCGAAACATTGTATACGTGTCTATGGTATCTCAAGATTACATAATATACAATACAAGTTGATTAAGTTATGGTTGGAATAGATTTGTTACCAATTTTCACGTAGCTAAAATGAGAAAAATTATCCAATCTTGTTTTACCCATAACTTCTTCATTTTAAATCCGTTTTGAGTGAATCAAATTGCTATGATTTCATATTGAACTCTATTTTATGAATCTAAACAGAAAAAGTATAGGTTTATAGTCGAAAAAATAAGTTACAAGTCGTTTTTGTAAAGGTAGTCATTTCAGTCGAAAGAACGACGTCTAGATGACCATTTTAGAAAACATACTTCCACTTTGAGTTTAACCATAATTTTTGGATATAGTTTCATGTTCATAATAAAAATCATTTTCTCAGAATAACAACTTTTAAATCAAAGTTTATCATAGTTTTTAATTAACTAACCCAAAACAGCCCGCGGTGTTACTACGACGGCGTAAATCCGGTTTTACGGTGTTTTTCGTGTTTCCAGGTTTTAAATCATTAAGTTAGCATATCATATAGATATAGAACATGTGTTTAGTTGATTTTAAAAGTCAAGTTAGAAGGATTAACTTTTGTTTGCGAACAAGTTTAGAATTAACTAAACTATGTTCTAGTGATTACAAGTTTAAACCTTCGAATAAGATAGCTTTATATGTATGAATCGAATGATGTTATGAACATCATTACTACCTTAATTTCCTTGGATAAACCTACTGGAAAAGAGAAAAATGGATCTAGCTTCAATGGATCCTTGGATGGCTCGAAGTTCTTGAAGCAGAATCATGACACGAAAACAAGTTCAAGTAAGATCATCACTTGAAATAAGATTGTTATAGTTATAGAAATTGAACCAAAGTTTGAATATGAATATTACCTTGTATTAGAATGATAACCTACTGTAAGAAACAAAGATTTCTTGAGGTTGGATGATCACCTTACAAGATTGGAAGTGAGCTAGCAAACTTGAAAGTATTCTTGATTTTATGAAACTAGAACTTCTGGAATTTATGAAGAACACTTAGAACTTGAAGATAGAACTTGAGAGAGATCAATTAGATGAAGAAAATTGAAGAATGAAAGTGTTTGTAGGTGTTTTTGGTCGTTGGTGTATGGATTAGATATAAAGGATATGTAATTTTGTTTTCATGTAAATAAGTCATGAATGATTACTCATATTTTTGTAATTTTATGAGATATTTCATGCTAGTTGCCAAATGATGGTTCCCACATGTGTTAGGTGACTCACATGGGCTGCTAAGAGCTGATCATTGGAGTGTATATACCAATAGTACATACATCTAAAAGCTGTGTATTGTACGAGTACGAATACGGGTGCATACGAGTAGAATTGTTGATGAAACTGAACGAGGATGTAATTGTAAGCATTTTTGTTAAGTAGAAGTATTTTGATAATTGTATTGAAGTCTTTCAAAAGTGTATAAATACATATTAAAACACTACATGTATATACATTTTAACTGAGTCGTTAAGTCATCGTTAGTCGTTACATGTAAGTGTTGTTTTGAAACCTTTAGGTTAACGATCTTGTTAAATGTTGTTAACCCAATGTTTATAATATCAAATGAGATTTTAAATTATTATATTATCATGATATTATCATGTATGAATATCTCTTAATATGATATATATACATTAAATGTCTTTACAACGATAATCGTTACATATATGTCTCGTTTAAAAATCATTAAGTTAGTAGTCTTGTTTTTACATATGTAGTTCATTGTTAATATACTTTATGATATGTTTTCTTATCATAGTATCATGTTAACTATATATATATATATATATATATCCATATATATGTCATCATATAGTTTTTACAAGTTTTAACGTTCGTGAATCACCGATCAACTTGGGTGGTCAATTGTCTATATGAAACATATTTCAATTAATCAAGTCTTAACAAGTTTGATTGCTTAACATGTTGGAAACATTTAATCATGTAAATATCAATCTCAATTAATATATATAAACATGGAAAAGTTCGGGTCACTACAGTACCTACCCGTTAAATAAATTTCGTCCCGAAATTTTAAGGTGTTGAAGGTGTTGACGAATCTTCTGGAAATAGATGCGGGTATTTCTTCTTCATCTGATCTTCACGCTCCCAGGTGAACTCGGGTCCTCTACGAGCATTCCATCGAACCTTAACAATTGGTATCTTGTTTTGCTTAAGTCTTTTAACCTCACGATCCATTATTTCGACGGGTTCTTCGATGAATTGAAGTTTTTCGTTGATTTGGATTTCATCTAACGGAATAGTGAGATCTTCTTTAGCAAAACATTTCTTTAAATTCGAGACGTGGAAAGTGTTATGTACAGCCGCGAGTTGTTGAGGTAACTCTAGTCGGTAAGCTACTGGTCCGACACGATCAATAATCTTGAATGGTCCAATATACCTTGGATTTAATTTCCCTCGTTTACCAAATCGAACAACGCCTTTCCAAGGTGCAACTTTAAGCATGACCATCTCTCCAATTTCAAATTCTATATCTTTTCTTTTAATGTCAGCGTAGCTCTTTTGTCGACTTTGGGCGGTTTTCAACCGTTGTTGAATTTGGATGATCTTCTCGGTAGTTTCTTGTATAATCTCCGGACCCGTAATCTGTCTATCCCCCACTTCACTCCAACAAATCGGAGACCTGCACTTTCTACCATAAAGTGCTTCAAACGGCGCCATCTCAATGCTTGAATGGTAGCTGTTGTTGTAGGAAAATTCTGCTAACGGTAGATGTCGATCCCAACTGTTTCCGAAATCAATAACACATGCTCGTAGCATGTCTTCAAGCGTTTGTATCGTCCTTTCGCTCTGCCCATCAGTTTGTGGATGATAGGCAGTACTCATGTCTAGACGAGTTCCTAATGCTTGCTGTAATGTCTGCCAGAATCTTGAAATAAATCTGCCATCCCTATCAGAGATAATAGAGATTGGTATTCCATGTCTGGAGACGACTTCCTTCAAATACAGTCGTGCTAACTTCTCCATCTTGTCATCTTCTCTTATTGGCAGGAAGTGTGCTGATTTGGTGAGACGATCAACTATTACCCAAATAGTATCAAAACCACTTGCAGTCCTTGGCAATTTAGTGATGAAATCCATGGTAATGTTTTCCCATTTCCATTCCGGGATTTCGGGTTGTTGAAGTAGACCTGATGGTTTCTGATGCTCAGCTTTGACCTTAGAACACGTCAAACATTCTCCTACGTATTTAGCAACATCGGCTTTCATACCCGGCCACCAAAAATGTTTCTTGAGATCCTTGTACATCTTCCCCGTTCCAGGATGTATTGAGTATCTGGTTTTATGAGCTTCTCTAAGTACCATTTCTCTCATATCTCCAAATTTTGGTACCCAAATCCTTTCAGCCCTATACCGGGTTCCGTCTTCCCGAATATTAAGATGCTTCTCCGATCCTTTGGGTATTTCATCCTTTAAATTTCCCTCTTTTAAAACTCCTTGTTGCGCCTCCTTTATTTGAGTAGTAATGTTATTATGAATCATTATATTCATAGATTTTACTCGAATGGGTTCTCTGTCCTTCCTGCTCAAGGCATCGGCTACCACATTTGCCTTCCCCGGGTGGTAACGAATCTCAAAGTCGTAATCATTCAATAATTCAATCCACCTACGCTGCCTCATATTCAGTTGTTTCTGATTAAATATGTGTTGAAGACTTTTGTGGTCGGTATATATAATACTTTTGACCCCATATAAGTAGTGCCTCCAAGTCTTTAATGCAAAAACAACCGCGCCTAATTCCAAATCATGTGTCGTATAATTTTGTTCGTGAATCTTCAATTGTCTAGACGCATAAGCAATCACCTTCGTTCGTTGCATTAATACACAACCGAGACCTTGCTTTGATGCATCACAATAAATCACAAAATCATCATTCCCTTCAGGCAATGACAATATAGGTGCCGTAGTTAGCTTTTTCTTCAATAACTGAAACGCTTTCTCTTGTTCATCATTCCATTCAAATTTCTTCCCTTTATGCGTTAATGCAGTCAAGGGTTTTGCTATTCTGGAAAAGTCTTGGATGAACCTTCTGTAGTAACCAGCTAGTCCTAAAAACTGGCGTATGTGTTTCGGAGTTTTTGGGGTTTCCCACTTTTCAACAGTTTCTATCTTTGCCGGATCCACCTTAATACCTTCTTTGTTCACTATGTGACCGAGGAATTGAACTTCTTCCAACCAAAATGCACACTTTGAAAACTTAGCGTACAATTCTTCCTTCCTCAATACTTCTAACACCTTTCTCAAATGTTCACCGTGTTCTTGGTCATTCTTTGAGTAAATAAGTATGTCATCAATGAAAACAATGACAAACTTGTCAAGGTATGGTCCACACACTCGGTTCATAAGGTCCATGAACACAGCTGGTGCATTAGTTAAACCAAACGGCATGACCATAAACTCGTAATGACCGTAACGTGTTCTGAAAGCAGTCTTTGGAATATCATCTTCTTTCACCCGCATTTGATGATACCCGGAACGTAAGTCAATCTTTGAATAAACAGACGAGCCTTGTAGTTGATCAAATAAGTCGTCGATTCTCGGTAGTGGATAGCGGTTCTTGATGGTAAGTTTGTTCAACTCTCGGTAGTCGATACACAACCTGAATGTACCATCTTTCTTCTTGACAAACAAAACAGGAGCTCCCCACGGTGATGTGCTTGGTCGAATGAAACCACGCTCTAAAAGTTCTTGTAATTGGCTTTGCAGTTCTTTCATCTCGCTGGGTGCGAGTCTGTAAGGAGCACGAGCTATTGGTGCAGCTCCTGGTACAAGATCTATTTGAAATTCAACGGATCGATGTGGGGGTAATCCCGGTAATTCTTTCGGAAATACATCGGGAAATTCTTTTGCAATGGGAACATCATTGATGCTCTTTTCTTCAGTTTGTACTTTCTCGACGTGTGCTAGAACAGCATAGCAACCTTTTCTTATTAGTTTTTGTGCCTTCAAATTACTAATAAGATGTAGCTTCGTGTTGCCCTTTTCTCCGTACACCATTAAGGGTTTTCCTTTTTCTCGTATAATGCGAATTGCATTTTTGTAACAAACGATCTCCGCTTTCACTTCTTTCAACCAGTCCATACCGATTATCACATCAAAACTCCCTAACTCTACTGGTATCAAATCAATCTTAAATGTTTCGCTAACCAGTTTAATTTCTCGATTCCGACATATATTATCTACTGAAATTAATTTACCATTTGCTAATTCGAGTAAAAATTTACTATCCAAAGGCGTCAATGGACAACTTAATTTAGCACAAAAATCTCTACTCATATAGCTTCTATCCGCACCCGAATCAAATAAAACGTAAGCAGATTTATTGTCAATAAGAAACGTACCCGTAACAAGCTCCGGGTCTTCCTGTGCCTCTACCGCATTAATATTGAAAACTCTTCCACGGCCTTGTCCATTCGTGTTCTCCTGGTTCGGGCAATTTCTAATAATGTGGCCTGGTTTTCCACATTTATAACAAACTACATTGGCATAACTTGCTCCGACACTACTTGCTCCGCCATTACTCGTTCCGACACCATTTGTTCCTTTCGCTCTATTAACCCCTGGTCCGTAGACCTCACACTTCGCCGCGCTATGACCATTTCTTTTACACTTGTTGCAAAATTTGGTGCAGAACCCCGAGTGATTCTTTTCACACCTTTGGCATAGCTGCTTCTGATTGTTGTTGTTGTTGTTGCGGTTATTATTGTTGTTGGGATGATTGTTGTAGTTGCTGTTGTTGTTGTTGTTGTTGTTGTTGTTGGGCCGTTTATTGTAGTTGCGATTGATGTTGCGATTGTTGGGATAATTGTTGCGATTATTGTTGTAATTGCTGTTGTTGTTGTATTGGTGATTCTTATCACCGTTTTCCTCCCACTTTCTTTTGACTTGCTTCACATTGGCCTCTTCAGCAGTCTGTTCTTTAATTCTTTCTTCAATCTGGTTCACTAGTTTGTGAGCCATTCTACATGCCTGTTGTATGGAGGCGGGCTCGTGTGAACTTATATCTTCTTGGATTCTTTCCGGTAATCCATTCACAAACGCGTCGATCTTCTCTTCCTCATCTTCGAATGCTCCCGGACACAATAGGCACAATTCTGTGAATCGTCTTTCGTACGTGGTAATATCAAATCCTTGGGTTCGTAACCCTCTAAGTTCTGTCTTGAGCTTATTGACCTCGGTTCTGGGACGGTACTTCTCGTTCATCAAGTGCTTGAATGCTGACCACGGTAGTGCGTACGCATCATCTTGTCCCACTTGCTCTAGATAGGTATTCCACCAGGTTAACGCAGAACCTGTGAAGGTATGCGTAGCGTACTTCACTTTGTCCTCTTTAGTACACTTACTTATGGCAAACACCGATTCAACCTTCTCGGTCCACCGTTTCAATCCGATCGGTCCTTCGGTTCCATCAAATTCCAAAGGTTTGCAGGCAGTGAATTCTTTGTAGGTGCATCCTACACGATTTCCTGTACTGCTAGATCCAAGGTTATTGTTGGTATGTAGCGCAGCCTGTACTGCGGCTATGTTTGAAGCTATAAAAGTACGGAATTCCTCTTCATTCATATTCACGGTGTGTCGAGTAGTCGGTGCCATTTCCTTCAAAATAGTTAAATGGAACAAGTTAATCATACAGAATATTAAGAGTAGTTAATAGTATTTCGTAGCATAATATGAACTCATTTATAAAAGCTTTTTCTTCATATTAGCGTTTTATAAGTTTAAATTCGGGTAGTACCTACCCGTTAAGTTCATACTTAGTAGCTAATATACAATTTAACTACTACAATTCTATATGAAAAACTGATTGTAATAATATTTCGCGTTCAAACTTTTATACTATATTTTACAAACTTACAATACAGCTTATTTTACATAAAGCATGAAATATAGCACACAATAACTTTGATACAAGATAGTTGTGAAAACAATTCTAGCTAGTACACAAGTCGTTCGGCAAAGGCAATAAAGACACGTAATTCATACGTCCAGAAACAAGTCATGCATTCTGGTTTTACTAGGACTACTTCTCATCCTTGGTCTTGTGCAACATAACCGTTATGGCCGTTGATAAGACAGCATGTTGTAACGTCATCAAAGGGACGAGGGTTACGTAATGTCCAACAGTCCCGTAATAATCTAAAAACCTCATTTCTTACCCCAATTACCGACTCCGTCACTTGTGGAAACGTTTTGTTTAATAGTTTTAGCCCGATGTTCTTGTTCTCACTTTGGTGAGAAGCGAACATTACTAATCCGTAAGCATAACATGCTTCTTTATGTTACATGTTAGCCGCTTTTTCTAAATCACGAAGTCCAATATTCGGATATATTGAGTCAAAATAATTTCTTAACCCGTTGCGTAAAATAGCATTTGGGTTCCCCGCAATATATGCGTCAAAGTAAACACATCGTAACTTATGGGTTTCCCAATGTGATATCCCCCATCTTTCAAACGAAAGTCTCTTATAAACCAAGACATTCTTGGAACGTTCTTCGAATGTCTTACAAACTGATCTCGCCTTAAATAGTTGTGCCGAAGAATTCTGGCCGACTCTAGACAAGATTTCATCAATCATGTCTCCGGGTAGGTCTCTTAAAATATTGGGTTGTCTATCCATTTTGTGTTTTTAAACTGTAAAATAGACAAGAGTTAGTTTCATAAAAAAAAAAAAAATACTTATTAATACAAGCAATTTTTACATATATCATAAAGCATAAGAACACTATATTACATATATTACACCACACGAATACAACTATCTTATTCCGACTCGCTCGTTTCTTCTTCTTCGGTTTTGGTTCGTTTTGCCAAGTTTCTAGGGATATATGATGTTCCCCTAATACGAGCCGTCGTTGTCCACATTGGTTTAGAAAAACCTGGTGGTTTAGAGGTTCCCGGGTCATTGTTACAACTTAAGGACTTCGGGGGTTGACGATACATATAAAGTTCATCGGGGTTGGAATTAGATTTCTCTATTTTTATGCCCTTTCCCTTATTATTTTCTTTTGCCTTTTTAAATTCAGTTGGGGTAATTTCTATAACATCATCGGAATTCTCGTCGGAATCCGATTCATCGGAGAATTGGTAATCCTCCCAATATTTTGCTTCCTTGGCGGAAACACCATTGACCATAATTAACTTTGGTCGGTTGGTTGAGGATTTTCTTTTACTTAACCGTTTTATTATTTCCCCCACCGGTTCTATTTCTTCATCCGGTTCCGATTCTTCTTCCGGTTCCGATTCTTCTTCCGGTTCCGACTCTTCTTCCGGTTCCTCTTCGGGAACTTGTGAATCAGTCCACAAATCATTCCAATTTACATTTGACTCTTCATTATTATTAGGTGAGTCAATGGGAGTTGTTCTAGAGGTAGACATCTATCACATAATATCAAACACGTTAAGAGATTAATATATCACATAATATTCATATGTTAAAAATATATAGTTTCCAACAAAAATGTTAAGCAATCATTTTTAAAGAAAACACGGTCGAAGTCCAGACTCACTAATGCATCCTAACAAACTCGATAAGACACACTAATGCAAATTTTCTGGTTCTCTAAGACCAGCGCTCTGATACCAACTGAAATGTCCCGTTCTTATTGATTAAAAACGTTCCATATTAATTGATTTCGTTGCGAGGTTTTGACCTCTATATGAGACGTTTTTCAAAGACTGCATTCATTTTTAAAACAAACCATAACCTTTATTTCATAAATAAAGGTTTAAAAAGCTTTACGTAGATTATCAAATAATGATAATCTAAAATATCCTGTTTACACACGACCATTACATAATGGTTTACAATACAAATATGTTACGTCGAAATCAGTTTCTTGAATGCAGTTTTTACACAATATCATACAAACATGGACTCCAAATCTTGTCCTTATTTTAGTATGCAACAGCGGAAGCTCTTAATATTCACCTGAGAATAAACATGCTTTAAACGTCAACAAAAATGTTGGTGAGTTATAGGTTTAACCTATATATATCAAATCGTAACAATAGACCACAAGATTTCATATTTCAATACACATCCCATACATAGAGATAAAAATCATTCATATGGTGAACACCTGGTAACCGACAATAACAAGATGCATATATAAGAATATCCCCATCATTCCGGGACACCCTTCGGATATGATATAAATTTCGAAGTACTAAAGCATCCGGTACTTTGGATGGGTTTGTTAAGCCCAATAGATCTATCTTTAGGATTCGTGTCAATTAGGGTGTCTGTTCCCTAATTCTTAGATTACCAGACTTAATAAAAAGGGGCATATTCGATTTCGATAATTCAACCATAGAATGTAGTTTCACGTACTTGTGTCTATTTTGTAAATCATTTATAAAACCTGCATGTATTCTCATCCCAAAAATATTAGATTTTAAAAGTGGGACTATAACTCACTTTCACAGATTTTTACTTCGTCGGGAAGTAAGACTTGGCCACTGTTGATTCACGAACCTATAACAATATATACATATATATTAAAGTATGTTCAAAATATATTTACAACACTTTTAATATATTTTGATGTTTTATGTTTATTAAGTCAGCTGTCCTCGTTAGTAACCTATAACTAGTTGTCCACAGTTAGATGTACAGAAATAAATCGATAAATATTATCTTGAATCAATCCACGACCCAGTGTATACGTATCTCAGTATTGATCACAACTCAAACTATATATATTTTGGAATCAACCTCAACCCTGTATAGCTAACTCCAACATTCACATATAGAGTGTCTATGGTTGTTCCGAAATATATATAGATGTGTCGACATGATAGGTCGAAACATTGTATACGTGTCTATGGTATCTCAAGATTACATAATATACAATACAAGTTGATTAAGTTATGGTTGGAATAGATTTGTTACCAATTTTCACGTAGCTAAAATGAGAAAAATTATCCAATCTTGTTTTACCCATAACTTCTTCATTTTAAATCCGTTTTGAGTGAATCAAATTGCTATGATTTCATATTGAACTCTATTTTATGAATCTAAACAGAAAAAGTATAGGTTTATAGTCGAAAAAATAAGTTACAAGTCGTTTTTGTAAAGGTAGTCATTTCAGTCGAAAGAACGACGTCTAGATGACCATTTTAGAAAACATACTTCCACTTTGAGTTTAACCATAATTTTTGGATATAGTTTCATGTTCATAATAAAAATCATTTTCTCAGAATAACAACTTTTAAATCAAAGTTTATCATAGTTTTTAATTAACTAACCCAAAACAGCCCGCGGTGTTACTACGACGGAGTAAATCCGGTTTTACGGTGTTTTTCGTGTTTCCAGGTTTTAAATCATTAAGTTAGCATATCATATAGATATAGAACATTTGTTTAGTTGATTTTAAAAGTCAAGTTAGAAGGATTAACTTTTGTTTGCGAACAAGTTTAGAATTAACTAAACTATGTTCTAGTGATTACAAGTTTAAACCTTCGAATAAGATAGCTTTATATGTATGAATCGAATGATGTTATGAACATCATTACTACCTTAATTTCCTTGGATAAACCTACTGGAAAAGAGAAAAATGGATCTAGCTTCAATGGATCCTTGGATGGCTCGAAGTTCTTGAAGCAGAATCATGACACGAAAACAAGTTCAAGTAAGATCATCACTTGAAATAAGATTGTTATAGTTATAGAAATTGAACCAAAGTTTGAATATGAATATTACCTTGTATTAGAATGATAACCTACTGTAAGAAACAAAGATTTCTTGAGGTTGGATGATCACCTTACAAGATTGGAAGTGAGCTAGCAAACTTGAAAGTATTCTTGATTTTATGAAACTAGAACTTCTGGAATTTATGAAGAACACTTAGAACTTGAAGATAGAACTTGAGAGAGATCAATTAGATGAAGAAAATTGAAGAATGAAAGTGTTTGTAGGTGTTTTTGGTCGTTGGTGTATGGATTAGATATAAAGGATATGTAATTTTGTTTTCATGTAAATAAGTCATGAATGATTACTCATATTTTTGTAATTTTATGAGATATTTCATGCTAGTTGCCAAATGATGGTTCCCACATGTGTTAGGTGACTCACATGGGCTGCTAAGAGCTGATCATTGGAGTGTATATACCAATAGTACATACATCTAAAAGCTGTGTATTGTACGAGTACGAATACGGGTGCATACGAGTAGAATTGTTGATGAAACTGAACGAGGATGTAATTGTAAGCATTTTTGTTAAGTAGAAGTATTTTGATAATTGTATTGAAGTCTTTCAAAAGTGTATAAATACATATTAAAACACTACATGTATATACATTTTAACTGAGTCGTTAAGTCATCGTTAGTCGTTACATGTAAGTGTTGTTTTGAAACCTTTAGGTTAACGATCTTGTTAAATGTTGTTAACCCAATGTTTATAATATCAAATGAGATTTTAAATTATTATATTATCATGATATTATCATGTATGAATATCTCTTAATATGATATATATACATTAAATGTCTTTACAACGATAATCGTTACATATATGTCTCGTTTAAAAATCATTAAGTTAGTAGTCTTGTTTTTACATATGTAGTTCATTGTTAATATACTTTATGATATGTTTTCTTATCATAGTATCATGTTAACTATATATATATATATATATATATCCATATATATGTCATCATATAGTTTTTACAAGTTTTAACGTTCGTGAATCACCGATCAACTTGGGTGGTCAATTGTCTATATGAAACATATTTCAATTAATCAAGTCTTAACAAGTTTGATTGCTTAACATGTTGGAAACATTTAATCATGTAAATATCAATCTCAATTAATATATATAAACATGGAAAAGTTCGGGTCACTACAGAAATAACATCATACAACAAATACAACTTCACTTGGAACTTTGACTTTGCTGAAGAATTTGACAAAAGCTTTTATCAGTCTGTTTTTTCCAATTGTTTATCACTACTATCAATAACTCATTATAGATTCAGAGTATTTAAGAAACTCATTTTTTATATTTGTTTTGTAACAACCCGACTTCCTAAACCCAAAAACGCGTACCAAAAAAAAAATTTTGGCAGTGCATCTGGACGGCGTCCAGAATCCTGGACGGCGTCCAGCTCAGAAGGGTGGGACGGCGTCCAGAGTTTTGGGACGGCGTCCAGCTCAACCAACTGGGACGGCGTCCAAGGAATTGGGACGGCGTCCCAATGGCCTTCCAGCCACTGATCACGGGTCCAACTCACACGAGCGGAAAACCCGCTTCCCGACACTTTCAAACGAAAACCTTTTTACCACAAGTCAATATAAATGAAACTAAGAGATTTTCATCATCAAATCAAGTTTTACATCAACAGGTCCACATCGCCCATTTTACGAGTTTCGTTCTAAAATAAAAGTTTCGACCAAATATAAGTTTAAGTTCCAAACGACACTAGAGCATGGTGTTTGGGGTTAAACTACCCAATCTCGGTCGATCTCCAAAAGCTAACACCCAAAAGCATCCCCTAACAAAACAAGCGGGAGATCACTAATCCAATTGAACGCTCTTACCCTTGTCAACGCCCGAGCCTATAAAAAAGTAAACAACGAGAGGGTAAGCAAAGCTTAGTGAATGCAATAATTATACATACATATATATAACCCATCTATTTGCAATCACAATTACCGAATACCTTGTACGAACTTGAAACTCAAATTAGCATAACACCATACCCGAAATACTTAACAAGTCGCACATTATCACAAAACCGCATTAGCATATACTCAACACAATATATTTAAACAATATGCCAAACAATCAACAATCTCAATATGGTTAACCAATATCGCTATGGTGCTACCGGCTCGTGGTTCACACCATACGCTTTTGAGTCATACTCGTTTATAGTGCTACCGGCTCGTGGTTCACACTCGATGCTACCGGCTCGTGGTTCACATCTTAGTTTATAGTGCTACCGGCTCGTGGTTCACACTCGATGCTACCGGCTCGTGGTTCACATCTTAGTTTATAGTGCTACCGGCTCGTGGTTCACACTCGATCACACACATGTTATGGCACTACCGGCTCGATGGTTCATACCATAACACCCACAAATAAATGCGTCATATACACATACGTATAATTACTCCACTCACCTTAGAGTCTTCGTGAAAGATAACCGAACTTGCAACGTCAATGTAACGTACCTATTACATTTTAGCACATAATCAATTCACAACTCAAGTCGGTCAAGCAACTCACTCAACAATCTAGAGTCTTTTGACCCTAAGTGCAATCCCGACCCCTTTTGCACCTTTAACCCTAATAATGGGTTAACTTCACCAAAAACCCTAACTTTAGCCAAATAAGGTCTTAACACACTTTTAACCACAAAGTTAACTCGTTTTCATACATGCAAGACAACCTAGGTCATCAAAGACCCATTTGACCCATTTCAAGGTCAACACACCCATTTGGGTCACCCATAACCCAAATGACACCCACTAACATTAACTATTAGTGTACTAGTGATTTGCTAGGCCTTTAAGACCCATTTACCCTTTCAAAACCCTAGGTTGGCCACCATTTGGGTCTTCATGACCCAAACTTACCCAAAAACCCCAAATTACTCACAAATGGGTTTTATGTGCAATACTAACCCAAACCCTAACCCTTAAACACATTAAACTTAGGTAATCAAGTTTAGGGCTTACCACAACAATCAAAACGTAGCTAAGGAGGAGATGAACAACTTTAACTCCCGAGTTCTAACCCGAAATGAGCTTCTTCTTCCCCGATTTAAGCTTTCTCACACTTAACCACCCCCTCTCTCTCTAGAATGAATGGATGATGTTTGATGGTTGAGAAATGAAGTAATGAGCTCACCAAACTGATCCTAAGGCCCTTAAGTCATCCATGCATGTGAAATTACCAAATTGCCCAACTAAATAACTAAAAATACAAAGGCTGGCTTGTCAGACCATCTGGACGGCGTCCAGATTTCTGGACGGCGTCCAGGCTTTCAAAATGGGACGGCGTCCTCTATTTTTGGACGGCGTCCAGGACTTCATAATGGGACGTCGTCCTAGATTTTTGGACGGCGTCCAAACCAAAAGAAAACAGGAATCACAACTCTCCCCCACTTGAACCGAATTGCGACCTCGCAATCCACGCCGCATGACAAGCAGGAAGATAAACCAAGACAAACTCCTCGGGCTCCCAAGTAAACTCGAAACCTTTACTTCGCCGCCATTGAACCTTGAAAGTTCTCACCTCTTTATTCCTCAACATTTTCACCTTCTCGTCAAGGATAGCAATCGGTTCCTCAACATATTCTAACTTGTTGTTTAGCTCGATCTCGTCTAAAGGCATCCATGAGGAATCGTCCGCAAGACACTTACGGAGGTGGGAAACATGAAATGTATTATGGATCCCCGCAAGCTCTTCGGGTAATTCCAATCGATATGCGACTTCACCAACACGAGCTGAAACCTTGAACGGCCCAATAAACCGAGGAGCTAACTTTCCCCGTTTTCGA
The DNA here is from genome assembly GCF_046630445.1 of Rutidosis leptorrhynchoides. Classification (NCBI taxonomy): domain Eukaryota; kingdom Viridiplantae; phylum Streptophyta; class Magnoliopsida; order Asterales; family Asteraceae; genus Rutidosis; species Rutidosis leptorrhynchoides. The sequence goes on from NC_092334.1 coordinate 197,163,983, forward strand.
AATCGAATAATACCCTTCCATGGCGAAACCTTAAGCATCACCATATCGCCTTCTTGAAACTCAATCAATCGCCTACGTCTATCGGCATACGACTTTTGCCTATCTTGAGCCTTCTTCAAATGTTCCCGAATCAAATCGATCTTGCTATTGGTCTCTAAAACTAAATCGGTACTCCCGATCTCTCTTTGACCCACTTCTCCCCAACAAATGGGAGTTCGACACCTACGCCCATAAAGCATTTCGTAAGGTGGCATCCCGATACTAGTATGATAACTATTATTGTACGAGAATTCTACCAAAGGCAAATGCTCATCCCAACTACCACCAAAGTCAATGATGCACGCCCGTAACATATCTTCCAAAGTTTGATTCGTACGTTCGGTTTGACCGTCCGTTTGAGGATGATACGTCGTGCTCAACTTCAATTGCGTACCCATATCTTCATGAAACTTTTCCCAAAACCGAGATGTAAAACGGGTATCTCGATCCGAAATAATAGATATAGGAACCCCATGTCGCGAGACCACTTCCTTGATAAACAACTTAGCCAAGGTCTCCGACGATATCGCTTCTTTAATGGGAAGAAACAAAGCGCTTTTTGTCAATCGGTCAACTATAACCCAAATCGAATCGAATTGGGTTCTCGCCGTTTTAGGTAACTTTGTAATGAAATCCATGGTAATGTGCTCCCATTTCCATTTCGGGATTTCTAACGGTTGCAACTTACCATACGGCTTTTGGTGTTCGGATTTTACTTGTAAACACGTGACACATTGCTCAACATACTTCACAACATCACGTTTCATGCCCGGCCACCAATAATCTTTCTTTAAGTCATGATACATTTTTGTCGCGCCCGGATGAATGGAATATTTTGACTTATGTGCTTCATCAAGTAGCACCCGTCGGTAATCACCCATATTAGGCACCCACACCCTTCCTTGAAAGGACAACAAACCACGCGAGCCCATAGTAATGAACTCCGATTGGCCCACGATTCGTTCCGCATGCTTGTTGTGAACGTAAGCCTCTATTTGAATCTCGCCAAGCCTTTCAAGAAAATCGTTGGAAATAATCAAACGTAACGATCCCACTTTTATCGCCGGATGTTGACTCTTTCGACTCAACGCATCCGCGACAACATTCGCCTTACCCGGATGATAAAGTATCTCACAATCATAATCTTTCACCACATCCATCCACCTACGTTGGCGATAATTCAAATCTCGTTGATTAAAGAGATGTTTCAAACTCTTATGATCCGAATAAATCGTACACTTGACACCATACAAGTAATGGCGCCAAATTTTCAACGCATGCACAACCGCCGCCAACTCAAGATCATGAGTCGGATATCTCGTTTCATGTTCCTTTAATTGTCGAGAGGCATAAGCGATGACTTTACCTCTTTGCATTAGAACACACCCGAGACCATTTAAGGAAGCATCACAATAAACCACCATGTCTTCAACACCTTCCGGTAACACTAACACCGGAGCTTGACACAACTTCTCTTTTAACAATTGAAAAGCAATTTCTTGCTCGTTCTCCCAAACAAATCTCGCATTCTTCCTTGTCAATTTCGTCAACGAAGAAGCGATCTTAGAAAAATCTTGGATAAACCGACGATAATAACCGGCCAATCCGAGAAAACTTCGGATTTCCGTAGGCGTAGTCAGTCGTCCCCAACTCTTCACCGTCTCGATCTTTCCCGGATCTACTTGAATACCGTTTTCGTTCACAATATGACCAAGGAATTGAACTTCCCTTAGCCAAAATTCACATTTGGAGAACTTTGCATACAACTTCTCCTTTCGTAGCGTCTTCAATACTTCACGCAAATGACGTTCATGTTCGTTCATACTTTTCGAGTAGACTAGTATGTCGTCAATGAACACTATTACCGACTTGTCCAACATAGGTTGGCACACCCGGTTCATAAGATCCATGAATGCCGCCGGTGCATTCGTAAGACCAAAGGGCATAACTACAAACTCATAATGCCCGTAACGCGTTCGAAAAGCCGTTTTCTCTATGTCTTCCTCACGGACCCGCATTTGGTGATAGCCGGACCGTAGGTCGATCTTAGAGAAATACGTTGCACCTTGAAGTTGATCAAATAAATCGTCAATCCTAGGTAATGGATAACGATTCTTGACCGTCACTTTATTCAACTCACGGTAATCAATGCACATACGCATACTACCATCTTTCTTCTTCACAAATAACACCGGAGCGCCCCATGGCGAAGCACTCGGTCGAATAAAACCCTTCTTGAGCAACTCTTGGGTTTGATTTAACAACTCTTGCATTTCCGTTGGTGCTAAACGATAAGGAGTTTTAGCAATGGGAGTAGCTCCCGGAACCAACTCAATACGAAACTCAACTTGTCTTTCCGCCGGAACACCCGGTAATTCGTCCGGAAAAACGTCTTCGAATTCACTAACAACCGGAATTTCACGAATAGGTGGTGGCTCATTGCGAGTATCAACAACATGAGCAAGGAAAGCCATGCCACCGGTAAGAACAAAACGACGTGCCCGTGCAAAAGTGCATATCGGCACCGATCTCCTTCGCTTATCACCATGAATAATTAACTCTCCCCCACTTAGGGTCTTCACACGAATAAACTTATCATGGCATGCAATATCGGCTCTATAACGATCGAGCCAATCCATACCAACGACAATATCAAAGTCGCCCAAGGTCATTGGAATAAGATCAATTTTAAAGGTTTCGGCACCAAAGACAACATCACAATTTTCACACACATCAACCACTAGCGCCGTCTTGCCGTCCGCTATTTCGACTTCTACCGGATGACTTAACTTAGCTAACGGTCTATCAAGTTTAGGCACAAATTTAGGAGACACAAACGACAAATTTGCACCGCTATCAAATAGAATTCTCGCCGGATTAGAATTAACCATGAAAGTACCTGAGACTACTTCGTTTGATCGTTTGGCTTCGTCATTGGTCATCAAATAGTTGCGACCCCTAGCCGTGCCCGCCGCTTTCTCTAACCGTTTAACATTATCATTATTCAAATCGGGACATTCCGGCCTCTTATGCCCCGCTTTACCACAATTAAAGCAAGTGATTTTGGTCAACGCCTTGGTGCAATCACGGGCCATGTGTCCTCTTTGATTACAATTATAACACGTGGGCCCGAAACCCCCGGAAGCACCCTTCTTCACACTATTAAGGCTTTCGGAGCCTTTCTTGGACTTTTTATTTGAGAAGTTCGAATGACTTGAACCCTCAAACTTTCTCTTTGAAAAAGTAAAATCGCTCTTTCTTGGCACCTCCGGCTCAAAACCCCGAGCAAATTCAAATAATTCGTCAAAAGACTTAGCCATACCCCGACTAATCTTACCCTTGTACTCATCATTTAAAGTGCGGTAGAAATCCTTCATTAGCTTGTGATCATCACCAACATACTCCAGGCAAAAACGAGTCTTTGCCAAGAAGGTAGACTTAAGAGTAACTAAGTCCATTGAACCTTGTTGCAAATGGTGCAACTCGTCCCGGATTCTATCGAGATCGGAAGAAGTTCGGTATTCCTTGAAAAACTCCTTCTTAAACTCTTCCCACGTCAAGCCCATACATTGTTCCTTACCATACAAGTTGATTTTATCATCCCACCATAACTTAGCCTCTTCTCGTAGCATGCTAGAGCCATACCTCGCTTTCTTCTCGGGAGGACATTCCGAGGTACGGAAAGCTCCCTCAATATCGGAGATCCAACATGTACTTTTCAAGGGATCTCGCACCCCATTAAACATCGGGGGTTGAGCATCCTTGAAGTTCTTGTAGTGGAAGTCCCGCCTTCCTTCACCTCCTTCACCACGAGGATAAATGTTTCTAGCATCAAGGGCCTCTTCGATAGTGGCCTTCATTCGTTCATTTATCAAATCGGTCACTTGCCCATCGACCGAATCTTGGAAGACTTTTCGGACGTCCGTAAGAAAATCCGCTTTTAACTTTTTAAAGACGGCCTCAACCTTGGCCGAAAACTCGGCGTCCTCACTTGTACTTCCGTTATCATGATCGGGTCCGTTTCTCGTCTTCATTCTATAAAACGAAGTAGGTTAAACCACAAAAACGAAAGGACAAATTACACATGTATATACATATATGCCACACTACTCCATCTCGCTCAACAATCGTCGTACATTGCTTGTTTAACACGATTTGCACCCGTAACAACGGTAGCTACTCGTTGTTACGCGAGCACGTCGCATTCACTTGCTAGTACAACGTCCGTCTTGCTTGATGATTGCTAAACACAACACAAAACAATTAGCACAAGGTTAATTCTCATAAACCAAAGCACTAACAATTCCCGATTAGACCCAAAGTCCTACAAGTCCCGCATAAGGCGCTCACACAATAAAGTCTAAGTCTAGGCACCTATCTCAAGTCGCCTAAATCCCTTAGACCATGCTCTGATATAACTTGTAACAACCCGACTTCCTAAACCCAAAAACGCGTACCAAAAAAAAAAATTTTGGCAGTGCATCTGGACGGCGTCTAGAATCCTGGACGGCGTCCAGCTCAGAAGGGTGGGACGGCGTCCAGCTCAACCAACTGGGACGGCGTCCAAGGAATTGGGACGGCGTCCCAATGGCCTTCCAGCCACTGATCACGGGTCCAACTCACACGAGCGGAAAACCCGCTTCCCGACACTTTCAAACGAAAACCTTTTTACCACAAGTCAATATAAATGAAACTAAGAGATTTTCATCATCAAATCAAGTTTTACATCAACGGGTCCACATCGCCCATTTTACGAGTTTCGTTCTAAAATAAAAGTTTCGACCAAATATAAGTTTAAGTTCCAAACGACACTAGAGCATGGTGTTTGGGGTTAAACTACCCAATCTCGGTCTATCTCCAAAAGCTAACACCCAAAAGCATCCCCTAACAAAACAAGCGGGAGATCACTAATCCAATTGAACGCTCTTACCCTTGTCAACGCCCGAGCCTATAAAAAAGTAAACAACGAGAGGGTAAGCAAAGCTTAGTGAATGCAATAATTATACATACATATATATAACCCATCTATTTGCAATCACAATTACCGAATACCTTGTACGAACTTGAAACTCAAATTAGCATAACATCATACCCGAAATACTTAACAAGTCGCACATTATCACAAAACCGCATTAGCATATACTCAACACAATATATTTAAACAATATGCCAAACAATCAACAATCTCAATATGGTTAACCAATATCGCTATGGTGCTACCGGCTCGTGGTTCACACCATACGCTTTTGAGTCATACTCGTTTATAGTGCTACCGGCTCGTGGTTCACACTCGATGCTACCGGCTCGTGGTTCACATCTTAGTTTATAGTGCTACCGGCTCGTGGTTCACACTCGATGCTACCGGCTCGTGGTTCACATCTTAGTTTATAGTGCTACCGGCTCGTGGTTCACACTCGATCACACACATGTTATGGCACTACCGGCTCGATGGTTCATACCATAACACCCACAAATAAATACGTCATATACACATACGTATAATTACTCCACTCACCTTAGAGTCTTCGTGAAAGATAACCGAACTTGCAACGTCAATGTAACGTACCTATTACATTTTAGCACATAATCAATTCACAACTCAAGTCGGTCAAGCAACTCACTCAACAATCTAGAGTCTTTTGACCCTAAGTGCAATCCCGACCCCTTTTGCACCTTTAACCCTAATAATGGGTTAACTTCACCAAAAACCCTAACTTTAGCCAAATAAGGTCTTAACACACTTTTAACCACAAAGTTAACTCGTTTTCATACATGCAAGACAACCTAGGTCATCAAAGACCCATTTGACCCATTTCAAGGTCAACACACCCATTTGGGTCATCCATAACCCAAATGACACCCACTAACATTAACTATTAGTGTACTAGTGATTTGCTAGGCCTTTAAGACCCATTTACCCTTTCAAAACCCTAGGTTAGTCACCATTTGGGTCTTCATGACCCAAACTTACCCAAAAACCCCAAATTACTCACAAATGGGTTTTATGTGCAATACTAACCCAAACCCTAACCCTTAAACACATTAAACTTAGGTAATCAAGTTTAGGGCTTACCACAACAATCAAAACGTAGCTATGGAGGAGATGAACAACTTTAACTCCCGAGTTCTAACCCGAAATGAGCTTCTTCTTCCCCGATTTAAGCTTTCTCACACTTAACCACCCCCTCTCTCTCTAGAATGAATGGATGATGTTTGGTGGTTGAGAAATGAAGTAATGAGCTCACCAAACTGATCCTAAGGCCCTTAAGTCATCCATACATGTGAAATTACCAAATTGCCCAACTAAATAACTAAAAATACAAAGGCTGGCTTGTCAGACCATCTGGACGGCGTCCAGATTTCTGGACGGCGTCCAGGCCTTCAAAATGGGACGGCGTCCTCTATTTTTGGACGGCGTCCAGGACTTCATAATGGGACGGCGTCCTAGATTTTTGGACGGCGTCCAAACCAAAAGAAAACAGGATCTTACATGTTTAGTTTCAATAAGTATACTTATACACTGTATTGTCATAAACATGCTATCAAAAACAGACAATGTTGTACAAATATTAAGAATTACAAAACTATTTTTTAGAGTTACCGTGCAACGCACGGACTCTTAAAATCTAGTATATAGTAAAAACATATAGTTTTCTACAAAATCGTTGATTTGAGCATTGTGCTTGTAAATTATATATATATATATATATATATATATATATATATATATATATATATATATATATATATATATATATATATATATATATATATATATAGACACACACATTTTGTTTTTGTTCCATTAGGTCAACTGCGGGTAATATATAGTAAAAACATATAGTTTTCTACAAAATCGTTGATTTGAGCATTGTGCTTGTAAATTATTTATTATAATATATATATATATATATATATATATATATATATATATATATATATATATATATATATATATATATATATTACAACCGTGTATTGTCAAATGATGTTCTACAACAACAAGTGGTAATGTTTTTATAAAATAATGATCACTCATTCTATTGTTTAACTATTTTTCCCTTTACTTTTCATTTTTAATCTTATTACTCACTCTGTTCCAAATTAATAGTTCTGTTTTGACTTTTCAAAGTCTTGATTCCTCAATTTTGAATTTAAATATCTTTGCTTGTGTAATATAATATTTGATGAAAATTATATGAATAGATAGGATTTTAGATGTACTTTTTATTGGTATAAGTATCATCAAATCTTATCTAACGTAAATAAAGATATTTGAGGTCAAAATTGAAAAAGAAGACTTTAAAAAATCAAAACGGGACTATGGGAGTACTTTCTTTGTGTTTTCATTTTTAAATGAAATTTGTTTACACATAATTCATATAATTTATGTTTTTCTAACATTGAATTTAATAAAATGGTTGTTCCAATTGTTCAAGTGCTTATTATAATTATAAGCTTTTTAAGATATTGAGCGAAATTATATCCCGCAGTAGCGCGCGAGTTAAACATAACTAAATTTAATCATTCATATGTAAAAACATTTAAACTAATCTTGTAAGTTTATCAACAAGTGCTTATTTCTCAATAAGGGTAACAGAAACAAATCTTTCTTACATTCATTATTTTAGTCATCTAAAAAGAAGAGAGTTTAACCAATCACCAAAACGATGGCTATTCGATAACATATAAAGGCACAATTTTAAAACATATTCATTGAAATTAAAATACTGTTTTCTACCGAATGGTTAGTCGACAACTGGCCACATACCCAGTCAACGAATGGCTTTCAAACTTAGCCGGCGGCTGAGAGAAGCACAGCCCGCGACTGAAAGGGCAGAAGACTGAATTTCATTCATTGACCAGAGGTCATTCATCTTAGTAAACACGATGGGAATTTGGATAATAACAATAGAAAGCGTAATGTTAAACAGGTAAGTTAACATAATTAAAAGATGGTAAATAAGGAATACGTTGAACGAGAATGAAATTATTAACTTTGAATTAATAAATGGCAGAGAATTACACCAAAATTATATGCATAATTGAATTATAAAGGCTAACTAACTTTTATAAATTGAGAAAAATACAATAAATATAAAAATGACATAAGATTGGTTCTGTTAGTAAATGCATCTCAGTATGTATGTCCCCTCTGAATGTTGTCGAGGCTGGCTCTATTTATAGGCTCGAGACCTCAAACGGCCATTAAGATTGGTTCTCTTAGTTACTGATCTAATGATAATATTCAAATGTTAATCACTTTATTTTCATGATATCATCAAGACTTATGTGCTTAAACAACCTATAAAACAACACAAGTTCACAAACCTACACAATCTCTAGCAAACGACCAATACACAAAATAGACAAGTCAAAAGTGTCATTTGAAAAACACTGGAAGACCACGGATGAGTCCACGGTCGACCGCATGCTAGACCATGAATGCCCTGTACCTTGGTTTTAAGGAACAAGGTGCACAGTCGACTCCACGGTTACAAAGTTAAAGATCTCAAACGGCTACAAATTCAGAAGTCGGAGACCTGCACGGTCGACCCACGATCGACCGTGAGGTGAGCCGCACACGTCCGAGTTTGATTTTATCTTGCCTATAAAAGCCAAACCTTTGAGCACTTGAAGACTCACCTCTTGCACTTACATTTCCATACATTTACTGATATCATTCAAATACTATTTTAATCTATTTAGAGTGATTCAAGCAAGAGTGATTGTAAACTTAGTTGTGAGTTTATTTGTAAACTATCTTCTTAAAGGAATCTAGAAGATTAGTGAGGTTTTAATTAGTTGGAGCATTAGGATCTTGTGTAAGAGCATTTGGTGATTGTGAATTATTCAAAGGGACGTAAGGGTTCATAAGTTGCGACTTATCGAGGAGCTAGTGTTGTATTCGGACACTCCACCGAGTTTGAAGTATCATAGTGAAACTAACTCTCAATTCGTTAGAATTGAAAAGTGGATTGAGGAAGGTTAGTTAACATCTTCTCGGACCACTATAAATCTCCGTGTTTGTTCTCTTATCCCCTATCTTTGCATTTAATTTACTTGTGAACAAACAAATCAAATCAAATCACACTATAGTAATCTCAAGTTCTAAATCGAAAAACTTTTAAAAATCGCATTAAGTAACTATTTGTGACGACCCGGAAATTTTCGACCAAATTTAAACTTAATCTTTACATTATTTCGACACGATAAGCAAAGTCTAATAAACCAAGTCTTAAAATATTTGAACTGTTCACATGAATTCATTTAACCTTCGACCAGTCTCGACGATTCACGAATAATTAGTTACAAATAATATATATATATATATATATATATATATATATATATATATATATATATATATATATATATATATATATATAAGTGTGTACATATGTATAAGTATATATATATCTGTATATATATATAAATACTATTATTTTTATTACTTTCATTAATATTAACAACTATATTATCATTATTATTGTTTGTAATATAAAAATATAAATATGAAATTTAATACATATAACTTGTTATATCTTATCTAATAATTGTATAATTATCAGATATTATTATAACCTTTATCATTAAAAATCATCATTTTTGTTAGTGTTAATATTATCATATTATTATTTGTCATTTATTATTATTAGACTTTGTTAATAATATTATTAGTATTATTGATATTAGTAGTATTAATATAATTATATTAGTTAATTATCAAAAATAAGAATTAGATATATATATATATATATACATATATATATATATATATATACATATACATATATACATATACAAAAGACAGATATACATATATATCAATACATATACGATTAAATATATATAAATACCGTATATACATATATAAATACAAATAAAATACATATTCTGTTGCAAATCATTTTCAAGCTGTAGTAGATTTGTCCTTCTGTCTAACAATTCGTACAAATCAAAATATAATCACTTGAAAAATCCAAGAATTCGTTAGCAGTCGATTTCATCTATTATTTTCTTTGTCTGCAAGAATATTTTGTGTCTCCAATTTGTTATACGTCGACTTCACCTAGCAGTGTGATCAATTATAGCAGATACACCATTAGACCATGACTCTATGTAAGTTACATATTGCAATTCGATGAGGAGAAAAACAGAAAACTAGAAGAACCCGTTTTTCCTCTATTCTTACAACTCATTACCTTCTCTCTTCCTCTCTCACTATATCTCTTCAATAATTTCTTCGTGAACCCATTAAGAACTCCACCACCCATGAATCCAATTCTTCTTTCTTCTTCAGCTAGCTCGAACACAATCATGAATAATTACCATGGACTCACCACTCCACCTCGCCACCTGCACTCTTGGATCAACCATCTCTCTTTTATTCTTTTCATCTTCAAACCACCATATCTATCTCTTCTCTCTCATATAACTTTCTTATTGAACTCACTACAAACCACCATGTTTAGTTGCTATTGTTTCCTCCTATTATTATCCTATCCAAACCGTCACCTGCGACAAGACTCTACTACTTCTGCTCCTGTCCCAGCCCTGCAAACAGCCGATTACTACCCTCAAACCACACAACCATGACATGTTTTAACATCTGCTGTTACGTTCATGATGTTGCTACAGCAAGCATGTGTCGATTCTAGTAAAAGGTGATGAAAGTGGTGTACTTAAGGATGGATCCAATTGATATGAAAGAATATGATATATATGAAGATATTAGTGGAGTGGGGATATGGGGTTCGGTGGAATATATATCAATTCTAAATACAACGAATATGTGAAACAAATTTATGCTTTCTTTTTATCTTACCAAACCCCCACAAACCATATTTAGATTGATACTTGTTAGCAAGCCTTTGAAACACATAAACTTTAGAGAAAACCCCACAAACCCCCCTCACTTTTACTTTTAAAAGTTAGCAATATTTTATTCAAGTTAGTGGTATTAGGAACCAAGTCTCTATCGGATGTGATTTAAGATTATGGAAAATAGCTGTGTAGTTGTATACTGCCGTTCAAAGATTTTATTACAAAAACAAAACCCACAAAAATTGAAACTGGGTCGAAGTTGTGTTCGTGGATTGATAGTACAATTGGGTCGAAGGAGTTGGGCCATTTAGTTTAGGATAACTTGAAACTTTGGACTACCCTTTTTTGCAAAACCCATCGACTCCTGTTCTATTTTATTAAAGTTGCTGGAGTTCGTGTTCCTAATACAGCCATGGACAAAGAATGATGATGGTATACGATAAGGATGTTGAAGGTGGTACATGATAATCGTGATTTTAATGGTGAAGGGATGGTGATTTTATGATGATTATGTGAAGGGATTTGTAGTGACCCGAACTTTTCCATGTTTATATATATTAATTGAGATTGATATTTACATGACTAAATGTTTCCAACGTGTTAAGCAATCAAACTTGTTAAGACTTGATTAAATGAAATAAGTTTCATATAGACAATTGATCACCCAAGTTGACTGGCGATTCACGAACGTTACAAATTTGTAAAAACTACATGTTGTGATATATATAGACATATATATATGGTTGACATGAGATTTTGATGAGTAAGTATCTCACTAAGTATATTAACAATGTGTGGTATACATAAGAAATGAGATTACTAAGTTAAGAAACTCGAAATGATATATATAACGATTATCGTTATGATAACGTCTACTAAATACATATGTATCATATTAATATATTGATACACTATATTTAACATGATAAAATGATATCTAAATATATCATTAAGTGTGTTAACAATGAACTACATATGTAAAAACAAGACTACTAACTCAAGAATTACGAAACGAGACTTATATGTAACGATTATCGTTGTAACGATATTTTAATGTATATATCATATTAAGAGATATTCATACATCATAATATCATGATAACATAATAATTTAACATCTCATTTGATATAATAAACATTGGGTTAACAACATTAATTGAGATCGTTAACTTAAAGGTTTCAAAACAACACTTACATGTAACGACTAACGAAGAGTTAACGACTCCATTAGAATGTATATACATGTTGTGTTTTGATATCTATTCTTACACTTTTGAAAGACTTCAATACACATATCAAAGTACTTCAACTTAACAAAAATGCTTACAATTACATCCTCGTTCAGTTTTATCAACAATTCTACTCGTATGCACCCGTATTCGTACTCGTACAATACACAGCTTTTAGATGTATGTACTATTGGTATATACACTCCAATGATCAGCTCTTAGCAGCCCATGTGAGTTACCTAACATATGTGGGAACCATCATTTGGCAACTAGCATGAAATATCTCATAAAATTACAAAAATATTAGTAATCATTCATGACTTATTTACATGAAAACAAAATTACATATCCTTTATATCTAATCCATATACCAACGACCAAAAACACCTAAAAACATTTTCATTCTTCAATTTTCTTAATTTAATTGATCTCTCTCAAGTTCCATCTTCAAGTTCTAAGTGTTCTTCATAAATTCCATAAGTATAGTTTCATAAAAATGAAGAATACTTCCAAGTTTGCAAGTCTACTTCCAAGTTTTCTAATCCATTCCAAGTAATCATCTAAGATCAAGGAACCTTTATTATTTACAGTAGATTATATTTCTAATTCAAGGTAATATTCATATTCAAACTTTGATTCAATTTCTACAACTATAACAATCTTATTTCGAGTGAAAATCTTACTTGAACTGTTTTCGTGTCATGATTCTGCTTCAAGAACTTTCAAGCCATCCAAGGATCCTTTGAAGCTAGATCCATTTTTCTCATTTCCAGTAGTTTTATCCAGAAAACTTGAGGTAGTAATGATGTTCATAACATCATTCGATTCATACATATAAAGCTATCTTATTCGAAGGTTTAAACTTGTAATCACTAGAACATAGTTTAGTTAACTCTAAACTTGTTCGCAAACAAAAGTTAATCCTTCTAACTTGACTTTTAAAATCAACTAAACACATGTTCTATATCTATATGATATGCTAACTTAATGATTTAAAACCTGAAAACACGATGAACACCATAAAATCTGATATACGCCGTCGTAGTGAAACCGGGGGCTGTTTTGGTTTGGATAATTAAAAATTATGATAAACTTTGATTTAAAAGTTTTTCTTCTGGGAAAATGATTTTTCATATGAACATGAAACTATATCCAAAAATCTTGGTTAAACTCAAAGTGAAAGTATGTTTTTCAAAATGGTCATCAAGATGTCGTTCTTTCGACGGAAATGACTACCTCTTTAGTAATTGACATGTAACTAAAATTTTCGACTATAAACCTATACTTTTTCTCTTTGGATTCTTAAATTAGAGTTCAATATGAAACCATAGCAATTTGATTCACTCAAAACGGATTTAAAATGAAGAAGTTATGGGTAAAACAAGATTGGATATTTTTGATCTTTTTAGCTACGGGAAATGTTTAAAAAATCTATACAAATCATATCCTAGCTAACTTATATTGTATTATACATGTATTCTAATATATTATGTAATATTGGGATACCATAGACACGTATGCAAATGTTTTGACATATCATATCGACCCATGTATATATATTATTTGGAACAACCATAGACACACTATATGCAGTAATGTTGGAGTTAGCTATACAGGGTTGAGGTTGATTCCAAAAATATATATACTTTGAGTTGTGATCTAGCCTGAGACGTGTATACACTAGGTCGTGGATTGATTCAAGATAATATATATCGATTTATTTCTGTACATCTAACTGTGGACAACTAGTTGTAGGTTATTAACGAGGACAGCTGACTTAATACACTCAAATCTTTAAAACATAATAAAAATGGTTGTAATTATATTTTGATCATACTTTGTTATATATGTACATATTTGTATAGGTTCGTGAATCGATCCGTGACAAAGTCTTATTTTCGAGGAAGGAAATATCTGTGAAAGTGAGTTATAGTCCCACTTTTAAAATCTAATATTTTTGGGATGAGAATACATGCATATTTTATAAATGATTTACAAAATAGACACAAGTGCGTGAAACTACATTCTATGGTTGAATTATCGAAATCGAATATGCCCCTTTTTATTAAGTCTGGTAATCTAAGAATTAGGGAACAGACACCGGATGCTTTAGTACTTCAAAATTTATATCATATCCGAAGGGTGTCCCGAAATGATGGGGATATTCTTATATATGCATCTTGTTAATGTTGGTTACCAGGTGCTCACCATATGAATGATTTTTATCTCTATGTATGGGATGTGTATTGAAATATGAAATCTTGTGGTCTATTGTTACGATTTGATATATATAGGTTAAACCTATAACTCACCAACATTTTTGTTGACGTTTAAAGCATGTTTATTCTCAGGTGAATACTAAGAGCTTCCGCTGTTGCATACTAAAATAAGGACAAGATTTGAAGTTCATGTTTGTATGATATTGTGTAAAAACTGCATTCAAGAAACATATGTCGATGTAATATATTTCTATTGTAAACCATTATGTAATGGTCATGTGTAAACAGTATATTTTAGATTATTATTATTTGATAATCTACGTAATGCTTTTAAAACCTTTATTAATAAAATAAAGGTTATGGTTGTTTTAAAAATGAATGCAGTCTTTGAAAAACGTCTCATATAGAGGTCAAAACCTCGCACCGAAATCAATTAATATGGAACGTTTATAATCAATATGAACGGGACATTTCAGGATTAACGATGAGGATTATGATATAAGAAAGTTGATAATGATGAATGATTGATGATAATAATAAATAAATACAGCAAGTTTTGATGTTAATTCGTTTAATGATAATAGATAAAGATGATGACGGAAAGATGATTTGGGTTTTGGTTTAAGAAGAAGAATAAAATCGATATAAGGGTTATATAGATTTCGTTTAGGAATTAAATCAGAAAAACTATCATAGAGCATTGGTTAGAGGGGGTGTTGGGGTATCGAGAGGTCTCAGGTTCGAAACCCAGCAGGGCATTTATTTTTTTTAAGACTTGTTACAAGGTAGCCAAAAACCGATATAAGGGTTATATAGATTTTGTTTAGGAATTAAATCAAAAAAACTATCATAGAGCATTGGTTAGAGGGGGTGTTGGGTTATCGAGAGGTCTCAGGTTCGAAACCCAGCAGGGCATTTATTTTTTTTAAGACTTGTTACAAGGTAGCCATTTATTATTATTATTATTATTATTATTATTATTATTATTATTATTATTATTATTATTATTATTATTATTATTATTATTATTATTATTATTATTATTATTATTATTATTATTGTTATTGTTATTGTTATTGTTATTAATAATTATTATTGTTATTAGATTATTAGGTTATTAAAAATATAATTATTAATATCATTAACAAAAGTATTTTTATTAAAATTATCGTTTTCATTATAAGTATTATTATTTTTATTATCATTACTAACATTATTATTACTATTACTATTATTTTTACCACTTTTATTATTATTATTTTCATATATCATTTTTATCATTTTGTTATTAGTATTATTATTATTATTAAAAGTATTATCATTTTTATTATTAACATTACTATTATTATTTTTAGTATTATTATAATTATTATTTTTGACAAACAAATGTTATTTATATAAAGATATATATTATAAGTCAACTAATATTACATACTAATATGTTTTTAACTAATATATTACCTTTTATATTGATAAAACTTTAATTAAATTATAAATCATATATTTATTGTAAGTATAATTACATTTAAAGATACTAATTTTAATAAATTATAAAATATAAGTAAACTTAGTTGATTAAATAGGATATGTGTTAACATATATGCAACTGATATAGGTTCGTGAATCCGAGGCCAACCCTGCATTGTTCAATATCGTCATATGTATTTTTACTACAAAATACAGTATTGTGAGTTCATTTGATTCCCTTTTACTCTTTATATTTTTGGGACTGAGAATACATGCGCTATTTTTATAACTGCTTTATTAAATGTTTTAGAAATATATTTTGAACTGAGAATACATGAAATGCTTTTATAAATGTTTGACGCGATATGACACAAGCAACACATTCCTCGAATGAATTATTATACAGACAGAAGTTCTGTTGGTTATTATTGAATTAGGTGGACATGATTATTGCCACCAATTGATGTGAATATTTTCCCCTGATTATTATTGCTTGGTAACCTAAGAATTAGAAACGGGTATGGCCCTAATTCTCGCGAATCCTAAAGGTAGCTAGCGGGTTTAACACCCCCACCCAGAATGTTCACTAGACGGAAGAGCTAGTGGGCGTGGTGTTTAGTACTTCGAAGTTTATATATTATACAGACGATATGTTCTGTTTTGGGGATATTATTGATGCGCATTATATGTTAAGGTCGGTTACCAAGCCAAGCAATGAATGCAAAGTGAATGTTATGTATCGAGAGAATGATTTTTATACACAAGTCATGTGTATGTTATTTTTTTGTGCACGAGATATGTGTACGGTTACTAAGATTTATGAAAGATGATTTCGTACACGAGAAAGGTGTACTGTATTTAAAAGATATCGCATGTACATTACAGGTGGGTATAGGATTCGGGCCCATTTGTACCATGCAGCATTTAAATCTTGTGGTCTATCAAAATGATGAATTTTATTGTTTTATGACAAACTTATGAATTCACCAACCTTTTGGTTGACACTTGAAAGCATGTTTATTCTCAGGTATGAAAGAAATCTTTCGCTGTGCATTTGCTCATATTAGAGATATTACTTGGAGTCATTCATGACATATTTCAAAAGACGTTGCATTCGAGTCGTCGAGTTCATCAAGATTATTATTAAGTCAATTATAGTTGGAGGTATTATGAAATAGTATGCTTGCCATCAACTTTCGATGTAAAGAAAGTTTGTCTTTTAAAAATGAATGCTATGTTTGTAAAATGTATCCTATAGAGGTCAATTACCTCGCAATGTAACCAACTATCGTGAATCGTTTATATTGTTTATGAACGGGGCATTTTACTATTCACCCCCTCTAGTTACTTACATGTTCAATCGGCGACCGGGAATGGTTGAGCCGGCGAATTCTTGTGTCAGTTTCATTCTTCACCTTGAATGCAATGCTTAGTCATAGGCTAAGGTGATCTCGATCGGTGGCCGAGCCTTCAGTTACGGATTTTGTCATTTAACTGCAGTATATCGATGTAAAGAAAGTTTGTCTTTTAAAAACGAATGCAATGTTTGTAAAATGTATCATATAGAGGTCAATTACCTCGCAATGTAATCAACTATCGTGAATCGTTTATATTGTATATGAACGAGACATTTCAGTTGGTATCAGAGCGGTGGTCCTAGCGAACCAGGTCTGCATTAGTGTGTCTAACTGATAAGTCGTTAGGATGCATTAGTGAGTCTGGACTTCGACCGTGTCTGCATGTCAAAAGTTTTGCTTATCATTTAGTGTCGAAAATTATTAACTTATCATCCTTAAAGTCTAGACACGTCTTACTACCTCTATTGCATAGACAGTGTATAGATAAATTCATATATTAGCGTATCTGTTATTATTACCTTTGCCTGACAGTTTTCGTAGATTCCTTCGTAACTTATGGGATTTTAGTATTATATATGCATATGTAAATTATGTATTGCAGGGTACTAATCTACATTCTATAATCTATTTCTTATCGAAAATCCTTCATCTGATCGTATGAGATGAATCCCTCGACCAGTTCGAGTCCCTCAGATTTCGATAGCTATTCCGTTAATTATTTCGACAACTATTCCGACATGGATATTCACCTAAGCTCCGAAAGCGGTGTCACCAGAATGAATCAATCAATCAGCCATCCCCAATTCATCTGATGAGTTGAAGTCGACTTAATCAATGGAGACGTGAAGAAGGCGATCCTTTCCGTCAACCGAATTCACCTTTTGGCGAAGAACCTGAAGCACTTACCGGCGAACCCATTCGAAACACCATTTTCACACTCATTTCCAGAGTATCTCGCCACGATTATATTCTATCTAAAATTCTAAACCTTATTCAATCATTCGTTCCGACCAACAATCATCCCAGAATAATATAAGAAGTCAACAAACTTCGCGCTCGAATAATCAATTTGGAGAATATGGTGCAAAATCTACCAGCTTCAGCAACATCACCGGCACCAACAGTACCACCAACATTGACACCAGTACCATCAACAATCCATGCCTCAACATCTCATTCTGTACCTTGAGTATAATCATCGTTCTACGTATCGTTTTACATCAATTATCTTCGTTCTTCATGGCGATTATGTAATCTCTAATGTTATAGAGATTATGTATTCTAGTTTTGACGATAAACCAAATGAGTTTAATACTATATTAACTCATTAAATCCATGATTACAACTGAAGAAAATATAAATGTAAGTATATTTTCACAAAGATTGTAATTAAAAATTCTTTCGTACAAACTGTTAATGGTGAAAATATTTTAACGGGTAGGTAATACTCGAGGAATATTTAGACTTCACATTAATAAGTTACACTGTACATTCTTCAAATCTGATTCAACAAGTCATTTACTATCCTACTTACATCTACCGATATACAAATCCGTTCACCACAGAATAACCATTTTCATTCAATTTCATATTTGGATTTTGATTTATCAGAATCCAACAAGTGGCATAATGAAGAAAACATATGACAAAATAAAATTTGTTAGAAACAGACAAATTAACTATGAGAAATTTTGTTAAGAATCCACGCTAACTGCTCCTATCTAACTGATTACATTTTATTTATCGCAATTTAATTATTGCAGTTTATATTCTCTTAATTTTATTTATCGTCATTTAATTTCTGTTATTTACTTTACGCACTTTATTTATCGTCATTTAATTTCTGTTATTTATTTTACGCACTTTAAATATCGGGACACGTATACAAGGTTTTGACATATCATATCGATGCATCTATATATATTATTTGGAATAACCTTAGTCACTCTATATGCAGTAATGCTGGAGTTAGCTATACAGGGTTGAGGTTGATTCTACAATAATATATATAGTTTGAGTTGTGATCGAGTCTGAGACATGTACACGGGTCACATGTCATAACCCGTCCTTAACCATAAGAACGAGTTAGATAACGTATGATTTCATTGCGAGGTATTGACCTCTATATGCGACATTTTTAAAAGAACAACTGCATTTATCTTACATTACAAACCATAACTCTTATTTTAATACAAGCTTTAGACAATAAAAAGATGATTATCGTTTAGCGATAATCTTAGACTTACAAACTTTACATGTGATGATAACAATACGATTTCTAGCATATTTTACATTACAAATCCTCCGATATGCAGTTTTATTTTTGACACAAATGTGCATACTCAAGATCTTGTTTAAATTCAACATGTTGCAGCGGAAGCTTTTAGTTATCACCTGAGAATAGACATGTTTAAAACGTCAACATAAAGTTGGTGAGATATAGGTTTAATGCCGGCAGCGATATAAATATATAGACCACAAGATTTCATATATAAACATTTTAATAAAAATATTCTAAGTGGTTGAGCACTTGATAACCATACTTAACATTTAATCACGTCGCATATTCCCTTTATTATGAAATCTTACTACACCGTACCAAGTGTAGTCACGAAACGAAGTACTGTGCAACCGTTGAATACTGGTCGTCCAGTCCGGTTGGGGTTGTCAGGCCCGATAGATCTATCAACAGGATTCGAGTTTACAATACCACTGTAAATAATAGTTACCAAGCTACAGGGAAGTATGCCAGTGGTACAACTCAACGTAGAATATATTTTTCAGTTACTTGTGTCCATATCGTAAAACATAAAATACATGTATTCTCATCCCGAAATATTTAGAGTTTAAAAGTGGGACTATATACTCACTTTTGCCTTGAAGATATATATATTTTGACTTGGTCTCCGGTTGATATCACGAACCTATCCATATATAATATATCAATATATTTTCATTTTAAACAATCGTCACATATATATACTTATAATACTTTTAATGTCTTCTTAGTCCGTAGTTAGCAATTCAATTTTAATGGTTCATATTTAGGTGTTTAATAAATAAATAAAACCCCCATCGAAATAAAACCCCATTGTATTCGTATTGTTCGGGATTAATCTTGACCCACGGTACCGGTGTTGTCAAATGACGTGTTGCGTACATAAAGTACCGGTGTTGTCAAATGACGTGTTGCGTACAATCATGGGATCTTATGATTAATCTTCTCGTATTGTTTACGGGTGATCCTGAATTAAATTATGAGTACATATATATAAAATATCATGTTATTTTAGAAAGATGTGATTTATTTAATTTTTCTCCAATTATTTTCTTGGCTAAACTAGTTTTGGATATCCGATTTTGTTTTGGTCATAGTTTCTTTGTTACAACTCCGTTTTCGTTGGTTCAACTTGACAAGTCCTTGGATCGAGTCCTTCTTTAAGAATATGAACTGTAAATACCTTAGTTTGTATTCAAAATCACAGGTCATAGGTCAAACTTTGGTGAAACTTATGAAATTAATCATTTTCCATCATGTAAACAACCTTAAATGATTATTTTTCTAAAAATACTTATACTTTGAGTTAAATCATGAAATTTTTATGTGTTATCATATTCATAGTAAATATCATTTTTCCAGAAAATAAACCTCCAATTCAAGGTTCAAGATAGTTTTTAATTATCCAACCCAAAACAGCCCCCGGTTGCATTCCGACGTCGTAAATTCAGTTTCTAAGGTGTTCTTTGAAAAACCAAGTTATACCTTGTTAAATTAGCATATATTTATGATATATTACAGGTCTTGAAGTATTTTAAAAGTTAAGTTAGAAGGATCTATTTAGTTTTCAAACAAGTTTGAAAACATTCAAACTATGTTCTTGTTGTTAAAATTTTATACCATAAAATAAGATAGTTATATATATATGAATCGAATAAGGTTATGAACAAAGTTACTAACTCAAGTTACTTGGACAAGATTGCTGTAAAATATAAGTAAAAACCTAGAACCAAAAGAGTGATGGAATTGGATGAAAGATTGGAAGTAAGCTTGTGTTCTTGGAAGGATTCTTGAAGTGTTTTTTGTAAGGGTTTTCTTATGATGATTAAGTGATGTTTTTGGAACTAGATCTTCATGGTTGTGAGCTGAGATGGTTAAGGGGTTTAAGGCTCATGAAAGTGTGTGTGTTTAGCTAGAAAATGGAAGTGAAAATGAATCAAAATGGAGTACTCCTTGCCCTTTAAAAAAACGTGAATGGGGGGAGACAAAGACAAGTTTTCCTTTTGTTATTTTGTATGACTTTCAATGCTAGCATCCAATTTCTAATTACCTTATACAGAAGGCATGAACAAGGGCTGGTTGGTGGGGATTTGATGTGTATATACCAATAGTAAATACGTATAGAAGCTAGGTATGATACGGGTACATATACCCTAGATATACGTATAGAAATCTTGTGAAAACGGAATGAGAATTCAAATATAGCTATCTTTTGTGAATATACTTATATTGTTTTATGTATTTAAGTCCTTAAAAGTGATTAAATATATTACATATACGATATATGTATAAACATTATAGGTCATAAGTATTTATGTCAAATAACGCTACGTATGGTTATCGTTTTGAAAACTTAAGTTAGTAGTTTCAAAATATACTTATAACTTATTGTTATTAATACAAAATGAGGTATTAAAACATCCTTAGATCATTTTAAATATGTATATATACATATATATACACAAACGTATAATTATCATATGTTATATAGTTCGTGATATCATCGGTCAAACTAGACGGTCAAACGTTGTGTAAAACTCATTTCAAAAACGTAAATCTCAAAAATTTGGATTGCTTATCATGTTGGTAAGGTTTAATTTATGTAAATATTAATCTTATAAGTATAGAACGATCGAAAAAAAAGTGCGGGTCATTACACACGACACGTATTAATTAATTCGAATATTATAAATTAAACTATATATGAATTATTGGACTGTTAACTGTGGACTATCGACTGTGGACTAATAACATTGGACAATTAAAATGAATTAAAATATTGATTATAACATATGAAACTAAACATTTCTTCAAGTTTGCCACTTGATTTTATCTTAAACCTCATCTGTATCTTGACGATTACAATCTGCGTTCAAAACTTTCGTAATTCTTGAAAACACCTCAATCGAGAAAATGAACCAACCGCACTTCATCTACGAAAGAAAAGGTTGATACATATAGTTATGCACCTGAAAGACTCTCGGAAACTGAGTAAACGTTTAACACGTAGCTGTGCTAATTCCTTTAGTGTTATTATTACCCAAAATAACCTTGCAGTTTTTCCTCAAAATAGCCAATTTTGTCACAGCTCCAGCAATACAACTTCAATTTTCATTCAAAACAACCTTATTATAACCTTGATATATATGCGTGCTCATTTATTGTCACCAGAGAACCTTTTATATTCCACCATACTACCATCAGCGTTTAATCATCTAAAAACACAATTCTCTTGAAACCACCTCGGATTGATAATCAATGATTCAGGTATGGTAGCATTAAGTGCAGAGGAAACAGAAAAATTATAGAAGGTCTAAACGGCCAAGAGTTTGATGATAAAGAATGGAGTATTGGGAACGCTCGATAGAAAATTTAGTACTGAGAAACAGATTGAGCTAAACATGAAGGAGATCAAGGACAAATACAAGGACCAAAACCTATATTCAAAGAATTCAGGTAATTCTGGATCCGCCGAAATCTTTAGAGAATATCTTGCTCCGTACTCATGATAAAATCTTGCGAAAAATCTTTCTTCATCAACTATCGAACATAGAAATTCCAAAATATCATCATAAATATCTTCGATATTTCTGAAGATATTTTCATAAATACTCTTGTTCGAAATTATCTACCTCTTCATGTTTTATATATTCCATTATATTGGAAACTTCTGTAAAATCTAAGTATAAATTATGAATGAATTGTGGAAAAGTGTTGGGAATTGAAGCATGGGTTAGTATAATATAATGACGCTTGGCCAACGTGATTATATTACAGTAAGTCATGCTGAGTTTCTAATGAAATGCGATGATGGTTCACAGTAGATCATACCATCATCATATGTCATGTTACATAACTCTTTCATTCTACTTAACCTCTGAACATGTCAAGAAAATATATTCTTGATAGTTCTATCCTCAGTGATTCTGGTATTTTAACCAATCAAATCGTGCTATTACAATTCTTCTGCTTAGTATATTATGATCATTCAAAATTTCACACATATGAATTCTGGACCATTATTCGCTTGACTTGGAGTCGGGAAGAAAAAACAAGAGCATGGAGCTCCGAAATATAAAGGAAAATATAAAGCCGATCACAAACACAGAAATCACAAACCGCGTACATTAATACGAATATCAATATAAAGACACGGGAGTATGATAAACACAATTACCCCAAGAGTGAAGTAGAAGTAAACAGATTCCTCTGGTGAAAATTGGAAGAGAAGGATGATTGTTGCGATAGTCAGAATGAGGTTGAGAACTAGAGTTGGTTTAAGCATATTCACAATCATTGAAAGTATGGATCGAGAAAGAAAGTATTTGAGTGGTAAAAATAATGGAACGGAAGAAGTTCATTTATAGTGAAAATACCAGACAAAGCAATCGAGACCGATAATCGCATTTAATTATAGAGATCTTAATTTCCATAAATCTCGAAGAATCAGATCTTATAGATTTCCAAGATTTCTTTTAAATCCCTTGAATTCCGGAATTCAAAGGTGACTACGTCAAAAGTAAGACGAATCTTAAATTCATCATTTCATTCTTTTGTGATAGCTTCATTCGTACTCTTCAAATAATCGAATTGTTTTATCCATATTACTCAATGGTGAGAAAACTCAATTTATCAACTCATATTCGTCATGAAAACATTTTTATTGTTAGCCATGACGACCACATTCAAATTTCGGGACGAAATTTCTTTAACGGGCAGGTACTGTGACGACCCGGAAATTTTTGACAAAATTTAAACTTAATCTTTACATTATTTCGACACGATAAGCAAAGTCTAATAAACCGAGTCTTAAAATGTTTGAACTGTTCACATGAATTCATTTAACTTTTGACCAGTCTCGACGATTCACGAACAATTAGTTACAAACAAATATATATATATATATATATATATATATATATATATATATATATATATATATATATATATATATATATATATATAGATACATAAATAAGTGTGTACATATGTATAAGTATATATATATATATATATATATATATATATATATATATATATATATATATATATATATATATATCTGTATATGTATATAAATACTATTATTTTTATTACTTTCATTAATATTAACAACTATATTATCATTATTATTGTTTGTAATATAAAAATAAAAATATGAAATTTAATACATATAACTTGTTATATCTTAATTAATAATTGTATAATTATCAGATATTATTTTTACCTTTATCATTAAAAATCATCATTTTTGTTAGTGTTAATATTATCATATTATTATTTGTCATTTATTATTATTAGACTTTGTTAATAATATTATTTGTAATATTATTATTAGTATTATTGATATTAGTAGTATTAATATAATTATATTAGTTAATTATCAAAAATAAGAATTAGATATATATATATATATATATATATATATATATATATATATATATATATATATATATATATATATATATACATATACATATATAAATATAAATATACATATACAAAAGACAGATATACATATATATCAATACATATACGATTAAATATATATAAATACCGTATATACATATAAATACAAATAAAATACGTATTATGTTGCAAATCATTTTCAAGCTGTAGCAGATTTGTCCTTCTGTCTAACAATTCGTACAAATCAGAATATAATCACTTGAAAAATCCAAGAATTCATTAGCAGTCGATTTCATCTATTATTTTCTTTGTCTGCAAGAATATTTTGTGTCTCCAATTTGTTATACGTCGACTTCACCTAGCAGTGTGATCAATTATAGCTGATACACCATTAGACCATGACTCTATGTAAGTTACATATTGCAATTCGATGAGGAGAAAAACTGAAAACTAGAAGAACCCGTTTTTCCTCTATTCTTACAACTCATTACCTTCTCTCTTCCTCTCTCACTATATCTCTTCAATAATTTCTTCGTGAACCCATTAAGAACTCCACCACCCATGAATCCAATTCTTCTTTCTTCTTCAGCTAGCTCGAACACAATCATGAATAATTACCATGGACTCACCACTCCACCTCACCACCTGCACTCTTGGATCAACCATCTCTCTTTTATTTTTTTCATCTTCAAACCACCATATCTATCTCTTCTCTCTCATATAACTTTCTTATTGAACTCACTACAAACCACCATGTTTAGTTGCTATTGTTTCCTCCTATTATTATCCTATCCAAATCGTCACCTGTGACAACACTCTACTACTTCTGCTCCTGTCCCAGCCCTGCAAACAGCCGATTACTACCCTCAAACCACACAACCATGACATGTTTTAACATCTGCTGTTATGTTCATGATGTTGCTACAGCAAGCATGTGTCGATTCTAGTAAAAGTTGATGAAAGTGGTGTACTTAAGGATGGATCCAATTGATATGAAAGAATATGATATATATGAAGATATTAGTGGAGTGGGGATATGGGGTTCGATGGAATATATATCAATTCCAAAAACAACTAATATGTGAAACAAATTTATGCTTTCTTTTTATCTTACCAAACCCCCACAAACCATATTTAGATTGATACTTGTTAGCAAGCCTTTGAAACACATAAACTTTAGAGAAAACCCCACAAACCCCACTCACTTTTACTTTTAAAAGTTAGCAATATTTTATTCAAGTTAGTGGTATTAGGAACCAAGTCTCTATCGGATGTGATTTAAGATTATGGAAAATAGCTGTGTAGTTGTATACTGCCGTTCAAAGATTTTATTACAAAAACAAAACCCACAAAAATTGAAACTGGGTCAAAGTTGTGTTCGTGGATTGATAGTACAATTGGGCCGAAGGAGTTGGGCCATTTAGTTTAGGATAACTTGAAAATTTGGACTACCCTTTTTGCAAAACCCATCGACTCCTGTTCTATTTTATTAAAGTTGCTGGAGTCCGTGTTCCTAATACAGCGGTGGACAAATAATGATGATGGTATACGATAAGGATGATGAAGGTGGTACATGATAATCGTGATTTTAATGGTGAAAGGATGGTGATTTTATGATGATTCTGTGAAGGGATTGATGATGAGGATTATGATATAAGAAAGTTGATAATGATAAATGATTGATGATAATAATAAATAAATAAATACAGCAAGTTTTGATGTTAATTCGTTTCATGATAATAGATAAAGATGATGATGGAAAGATGATTTGGGTTTTGGTTTAAGAAGAAGAAGAAAACCGATATAAGGGTTATATAGATTTCGTTTAGGAATTAAATCAGAAAAACTATCACAGAGCATTGGTTAGAGGGGGTGTCGGGGTATCGAGAGGTCTCAGGTTCGAAACCCAGCAGGGCTTTTTTTTTTTTTTTTAAGACTTGTTACAAGGTAGCCATTCTATTTTCTTCAAAGTTATTATTATTATTATTATTATTGTTGTTGTTATTGTTATTGTTATTGTTATTGTTATTGTTATTGTTATTAATAATTATTATTGTTATTAGATTATTAGGTTATTAAAAATATAATTATTAATATCATTAACAAAAATATTTTTATTAAAATTATCGTTTTCATTATTATTTTTATTATCATTACTAACATTATTATTACTATTACTATTATGTTTACCACTTTTATTATTATTATTATTTTCATATAACATTTTTATCATTTTGTTATTAGTATTATTATTATTATTATTAAAAGTATTATCATTTTTATTATTAACATTACTATTATTATTATTAGTATTATTATAATTATTATTTTTGACAAACAAATGTTATCTATATAAAGATATATATTATAAGTCAACTAATATTACATACTAATATGTTTTTAACTAATATATTACCTTTTATATTGATAAAACTTTAATTAAATTATAAATCATATATTTATTGTAAGTATAATTACATTTAAAGATACTAATTTTAATAAATTATAAAATATAAGTAAACTTAGTTGATTAAATAAGATATGTGTTAACATATATGCAACTGATATAGGTTCGTGAATCCGTAGCTAACCCTGCATTGTTCAATATCATCATATGTATTTTTACTACAAAATACAGTATTGTGAGTTCATTTGATTCCCTTTTACTCTTTATTTTTTTGAGACTGAGAATACATGCGCTCTTTCTATAACTGCTTTATTAAATGTTTTAGAAATATATTTTGAACTGAGAATAAATGAAATGCTTTTATAAATGTTTGACGCGATATGACACAAGCAAAACATTCCTCGAATGAATTATTATACAGACAGAAGTTCTGTTGGTTATTATTGAATTAGGTGGACATGATTATTGCCACAAATTGATGTGAATATTTTCCCCTGATTATTATTGCTTGGTAACCTAAGAATTAGAAACGGGTATGGCCCTAATTCACGCGAATCCTAAAGGTAGCTACCGGGTTTAACACCCCCACCCAGAATGTTCACTAGACGGAAGAGCTAGTGGGCATGGTGTTTAGTACTTCGAAGTTTATATATTATACAGACGAGATGTTCTGTTTTGGGGATATTATTGATGTGCATTATATGTTAAGGTCGGTTACCAAGCCAAGCAATGAATGCAAAGTGAATGTTATGTATTTAGAGAATGATTTTTATACACAGGTCATGTGTATGTTATTTTTTTGTGCACGAGATATGTGTACGGTTACTAAGATTTATGAAAGATGATTTCGTACACGAGAAAGGTGTACTGTATTTAAAAGATATCGCATGTACATTACAGGTGGGTATAGGATTCGGGCCCATTTGTACCATGCAGCATTTAAATCTTGTGGTCTATCAAAATGATGAATTTTATTGTTTTATAATAAACTTATGAATTCACCAACCTTTTGGTTGACACTTGAAAGCATGTTTATTCTCAGGTATGAAAGAAATCTTCCGCTGTGCATTTGCTCATATTAGAGATATTACTTGGAGTCATTCATGACATATTTCAAAAGACGTTGCATTCGAGTCGTCGAGTTCATCAAGATTATTATTAAGTCAATTATAGTTGGAGGTATTATGAAATAGTATGCTTGCCATCAACTTTCGATGTAAAGAAAGTTTGTCTTTTAAAAACGAATGCTATGTTTGTAAAATGTATCCTATAGAGGTCAATTACCTCGCAATGTAACCAACTATCGTGAATCGTTTATATTGTTTATGAACGGGGCATTTCACTATTCACCCCCTCTAGTTACTTACATGTTCAATCGGCGACCGGGAATGGTTGAGCCGGCGAATTCTTGTGTCAGTTTCATTCTTCACCTTGAATGCAATGCTTAGTCATAGGCTAAGGTGACCTCGATCGGTGGCCGAGCCTTCAGTTACGGATTTTGTCATTTAACTGCAGTATATCTGGTGGCTGATCATGGGCTAGCCAACTGCTGAGTAAGCAGAGATCAAGGATTCTTTAATGGTTGCTTGACTTTTGTTTCCTTTTTGAGCTAACGTTTGACTTCACTTCAGTGAGCGGCTGGCTTCATTTCAACCAGCGGCTGACTTCAAATACCATGCGAGAAATCAACAGGCTGAGACGAAGGCTTGGGAAGCATGGAATATATATATATATATATATATATATATATATATATATATATATATATATATATATATATATATATATATACACACACACACACATACATACATACATATATGGTCAAAAGTTCAAACGAGAACCACAAAAAGGGCCAGAACCGTAAGAACTATTAATTTACAAAGATGTTCACATGTGAGTAGATTGAATCATCCATAAATGTTGATGGAAATTGAGAATGAACAAAAAAATAGTTCGAAAAAACTTATATTTTACCTATATAATCAAATATATAGTTTTCTCGTTCACATGTGCATATTTGTTTGTGAACATATGAATAATTCATATAATTAACCATTTAACATATAATTTATGGTAATGAACATATGTTTGTTAATTATATGAGCATTAATTAACATTTTCATGTAATTTGTTGCAATTAAATACATAAAAACTATGAAATTAAAAAGTTCTCGTAGTTCTCGTTTTTTGTGATTCTTGTTTGAACCTGCCCGTATATATATATATATATATATATATATATATATATATATATATATATATATATATATATATATATTGAAACAACCCAAACCGTATTCCATACGATAATTTTTTTTTATAAAAATAATACACATTTACGCGCCAATAAAATATGTAAACCATTCCACAAGTTTCATTTAAAACGTACCACAATTTAAATGTTTACAAGGCACGAAGGCCATTAATTAAGTTTTAATATAAGTTCGACCCACTACAAATGATAGTTTATAATCCAAACGACACTTCGAGCATGGTTTGGGACTAAACTACCCAAAACGTTAGGCCAACTTCTAAAAGCTCCAACGAAACATCATCAAAGGACACCTAGTGCCCAACAACCCCTTTTTCCCTATCCGCACCTGCATCTAAAAAGATAAACAACGAGAGGGGTAAGCTAATTGCTTAGTGAATGCAATAATTATACATGTTCATATATAATTTACTTACTTGCAATCACTTACACAATACCGCATACAACCTAGCAAGTCGATAACCATGGAAACATCATGCATAAACTACTATCCACAATTCACAAAAGCTAGCAACAACAATAGCATATAGTTCACAATTTAATATGCTAAATACGAATTCACACAACCATGGTTAACCATTCGTACAAGGGAACGGTACTCGTAAAAGACCGTCGGAGTTCATAACATCCATTAGTGTTACTTAAACACCGCGTAATCACTAATCCCCCGGATGATGTCTTGAACACCGCGACTAACTCACCCCCATAACAATGTGGCGTCTTGAACACCGCGACGATTCCACATGTCAATCAAAACAATGAGTGGTGCCTTGAACACTGCGGCATCCACTCCCATGACAATGTGGTGTCTTAAGCACCGCAGCAATACCACATGTCAATCAAACAATGAGTAGTGTCTTGAACACCGCGACAATACTACTCGTTACTTAGAATGTGGTGTGTTGAACACCGCGACAATGCCACATTCATACTACACAAATAAATACATTATATACGTACACGCATAATTATTCCACTCACCTTAATACAAGGATGATGATTATGCACTTCCGAACTTCAAAGCAATGTACCTAATACATTAAGTACACTTTCAATACACAACTAGTGGAGCTAACCACATTACCTACACTTGAGCATTTAATGACCCAAATCGCATTAAATAACCCAACTACACAAAAACCGCCCATAAATGGCCAAGACACATATTAAATCACTAAAGCTAGTGATTTAAAGTCTACTAACTTTAACTAACGCAAACTTAGGGTAATTCGTACCCATTTTGCCCAAACTAGGTCAACATTACTCTTTCGACCCATTTTAATACTTAAACTTACAATTTTAGTCAAACATGACCCATTTACAATTCTTCCTTCAATTACAAGTGTATTAGTAACTAAAAACACCATTTAACACTTTCAATCTCAAATCATAAGACCAAACCCTAGATTATAGCTATTTAGGGTTTCCTTTCATCAACATAACCCAAATCCACCCATATTACCACCAAATGGGTATTACAAGTTCCAAATGAACCAAACCCTAGCATAAACTAATTAAAACTCAAAACATAGAGTTAAGACTTAGTAACACTATCCACTCGTAGCTAAGAACGAGGAGAACAACTTTAATTCTTGCTCCAAGGTTTGATTTACAAATCTCCACTCTCAAATCTCACTTGAAATCAAATGGGTTTTTAAGTTTTGAGAGAAATTAGAGAAAGAAAATGAAAAGGAAATGAATAATAGAGGATAAGTGGCTGAGACTTAAAGTCTCTATCAGATCTATACGTGAAAAGATGATTTTGCCCTTGAACCACTTATTTTAAAAAAAAAATCCGGAACCAGTTCACCCAGTGGGTCGCAGCGCGACCCCAATTGTCGCGGCGTGGCGTTTAATGTATTTTACGAGCTGTCTTAAATCATTCCTGACTCAGATTCTAGTTATTGGTCGCGGCACGGCCTTCTTCTCCGCGGCGCGACATATAAAGGAAAACTCGACCCTTCTTATCATGCCTCCTGACTCTGGTTTGAGTTCAATGTCGCGGCGCGACAAAAGCTTCCGTGGCGCGACAATTGCCTTCAACTGAGCCATTCGACAACTTACACAACTTAACGATTTATTCAACTTGTACACTTTGTTCACGCTTCATATGCATGTCTAAACTTCATCTTTTAGTCTCACAAGATTTAACATCAACAAGGACTCATGCATATACCTATACATGCATATATTCTAAACACACATATATATACATGCATATTCGTATATATATATATATTTACACAATAACTAACACTTAGGTCTTTTAATCATATAAATGCACAAGTTATAAGCGTACTAATAATTAAGTTTGTACCTTTAAATATGTACGGGAAAAACAGGATGTTACAACTCTCCCCCATTTGAATCGGAGCGCGTCCTCGCGATCCAAGCCTCATGACATGCCAGAAGATAAACCAAAACAAACTCTTCTGATTCCCACGTAAACTCGAAACCCTTTCGATGATGCCATTGCACCTTGTAAGTTCTGACTTCTTTGTTACGCAATAATTTAACCTTTTCATCTAGAATGGCTATCGGCTCTTAAACGTATTCCAACTTATTATTCAACGTAATTTCATCTAATGGCACCCAAGTCGAGTCATCCGCAAGACACCTACGGAGATGGGAAACATGAAACGTGTTATGGATCCCCGCAAGCTCTTCGAGCAACTCTAGTCTATAAGCTACCTCACCAACACATTCCAAAACCTTGAAAGGACCAATAAATCGAGGTGCTAACTTTCCACGCTTTCAAAACCGAATAACACCTTTCCATGGAGAAACCTTAAGCATCACCATGTCACCTTCTTGAAATTCGATCGTTCGTCTACCTTTATTGGCATAAGATTTTTGTCTATCTTGCGCCACCTTAAGTCGAGCCCGAATCATCTCAATTTTACTATTCGTCTCTAGGACCAAATCGGTACTCCCGATTTCTCGTTGTCCCACTTCACCCCAACAAATAGGAGTTCGACACCTACGCCCGTAAAGCATCTCGTAAGGTGGCATTCCAATACTAGTGTGGTAACTATTATTGTACGAGATTTCCACCAATGGTAAGTGCTCATCCCAACTACCACCAAAATCAATAATACACGCCCTTAACATATCCTCCAACATTTGGTTCGTACGCTCGGTTTGACCGTCCGTTTACGGATGATACGCCGTGCTCATTTTCAATTGAGTACCCATATCTTCATGAAACTTATTCCAAAACCGAGACGTGAAACGAGTATCTCGATCCTAAACAATAGATATCGGAACCCCATGTCTCGATATCACCTCCTTGATAAACAACTTGGACAAAGTCTCCGACGATATCATTTCCCGAATGGGAAGAAACAAATCACTCTTCGTCAATCTATCAACTATCACCCAAATCGTATCATATTGGGTTCTCGCCGTCTTTGGAAACTTGGTAATGAAGTCCATGGTAATGTGCTCCCATTTCCATTTCGGGACTTCCAATGGTTGTAACTTACCGTACGGCTTTTGGTGTTCGGCTTTAACTTGCAAACATGTGACGCATTGTTCAACATACTTAACAACATCACGTTTCATGCTCGGCCACCAATACTCCTTTTTTAAATCAGGGTACATTTTCGTTGCACTCGGATGAATGAAATACTTTGACTTATGTGCTTCATCAAGTAGCACTCGTCGATGATTACCCATTTTAGGCACCTACACTCTTCCTTGAAAAGATAACAAACCATGCGGACCTAAGGTAATAAACTCCGTTTGTCCCACGATTCATTCCTCATGCTTATTGTTAACAAAAGCTTCAATTTGAATCTCACCAAGCTTTACAAGAAAATCGTTAGTAATAATCATGCGTAACGATCCTACTCGTATCGCCGGATGTTAACTCTTTCTACTTAACGCATCCACGACCACGTTCGCCTTACCCGGATGATAAAGTATCTCACAATCATAATCTTTTACCACATCCATCCACCTACGTTGACGATAATTCAAATCTCTTTGATTAAAGAGATGTTTCAAACTCTTATGATCCGAATAATTCGTACACTTGACACCATACAAGTAGTGGCGCCAAATTTTTAACGCATGAACCACCGCCGCCAATTCAAGATCATGAGTCGGGTACCTCTTTTCATGTTCCTTTAATTGTCGAGAGGCGTAAGCGATGACTTTACCCCTTTGCATTAGAACATACCCGAGCCCATTTAAAGAAGCATCACAATAAACCGTCATGTCTTCTACCCCTTCCGGCAACACTAACACTGGAGCTTGACACAACTTCTCTTTTAACAACTGAAAAGCAATTTCTTGCTCGTTTTCCCAATTGAACCTTATATTTTTCCTTGTCAACTTCGTCAAAGGAGAAGCAATCTTAGAAAAGTCTTGGATAAACCGACGATAATAACCGGCCAATCCGAGAAAACTTCGGATTTCTGTAGGCGTAGTCGGTTTCCCCCAACTCTTCACCGTCTCAATCTTCCCCGGATCTACTTGGATACCTTCTTTATTCACGATATGGCCAAGGAATTGAACTTCCCTTAGCCAAAATTCACATTTGGAGAATTTTGCATACAACTTCTCCTTCCGCAACGTCTTCAATACTTCGCGCAAATGGTTCTCATGTTCCTTCATACTCTTAGAATAAACAAGTATGTCGTCAATGAACATAATTACCGACTTGTCCAACATAGGTTGGCACACTCGGTTCATTAGATCCATGAATGCCGCCGGTGCATTCGTATGACCAAAAGGCATAACTACGAACTAAAAATGCCCATAACGCGTTCAAAAAGCCGTTTTCTCTATGTCTTCCTCACGGACCCGTACTTGATGATAGCCGGACCGTAAGTCCATCTTAGAAAAATACGTTGCATCTTGGAGTTGGTCAAACAAATCGTCAATCCGAGGCAATGGATAACGATTCTTGATCGTCACTTTGTTCAACTCCCGATAATCGATGCACATCCGCATACTACCATCTTTCTTCTTCACAAATAAAATCGGAGCACCCCATGGCGAGGAACTCGGTCGAATAAAACCCTTTTCAAGCAATTCTTGGGTTTGATTTAACAACTCTTGCATTTCCGTCGACGCTAAACGATAAGGAGTTTTAGCATTTGGGGTAGCCCCCGGAACCAACTCAATGCGAAATTCAACTTGTCTTTCTGCCGGGACACCCGGTAATTCATCCGGAAAAATGTCTTCAAATTCGTTAACCACCAGAATTTCACGAATGGGTGGTGGCTCATCACGAGTATCAACTACATGGGCAAGAAAATCCATGCCACCACTAACAAGGAAACGACGTGCCCGTGCAAAAGTGCATATCAGCACAAGTCTTCTTCGCTTATCGCCATGAATAATTAACTCTCCCCCACTAGGGGTCTTCACACGAATGAATTTATCATGGCATGCAATATCGGCTCTATAACGATCGAGCCAATCCATACCAACAACAATATCAAAATCGCCCAAAGTCATCGGAATGAGATCGATTTCAAAAGTTTCGGTACCAAACACAACATTACAATTTTTACAAACATCAACCCCTAGCACCGTTTTACCATCCGCTATTTCGACTTCTACCAGATGACTTAACTTAGCTAGCAGTTTATTCAACTTAGGCATAAATCTTGGAGACACAAACGACAAGTTAACACCACAATCAAAAAGTATACGTGCCGGACTAGAGTTAACCATGAAAGTACCTGAGACGACTTCATTTTATTGTTTGGCTTCTTCATTCGTCATCAAGTAGTTGCGACCCCTAGCCGTACCCGCCGCTTTCTCCAAATTCTTAACATGATTATTGTTCAAATTGGGACATTCCGGCCTCTTATGCCCTTCTTTACCACAATTATAACAAGTGAGTTTGGTTGTAGAAGGAGGATTGGTGCAATCACGGGCCATATGTCCCTTTCGTCCACAATTGTGACAAGAATAACGGAACTCTCCGGGAACACTTTTCTTCATACTACAGACACTCTCGATTGCACCCTTACCTTTCTTGTTCGAATGACTTGTAGCCTCGAATTTCCTCTTGCCAAAAGTAAAGCCACTCTTTCTTAACACGAGCGCCTCAAAACCTTTGGCCATATTGAACAACTCATCGAAGCTTTTCACCATGTTTACACTAATCTTTTCTTGATAACTATCATTCAAGATTTGATAGAAATCTTCTTTCAACATTTTATCATTCCCGACATACTTCGGGCAAAATTGGGTCTTGGACAAAAACACGGATTTGAGAGTGTTCAAATCCATCGACCCTTGCCTCAAGGAACGTAACTCGTCCTTAAGCCTAGTAAGATCGGCCTCTTAACATGCTACAACCATATCTCGTCTTTTTATCGAGAGGGCATTCACATGTACGAAAGGCCCCCTCCATATCGGAGATCCAACGGGCACTCTTAAGTGGGTCCTGTTAACCATCGAAGGTGGGAGGTTGAGAGTCCTTGAAATTCTTATAAAAGAAGTCCCGTCTCCCCACACTATCCCCTTGTAGAACAAGCTTAACTTGTTCCCTAACCACATTAACTAGTTGCTCGTCGATCGTATCTAGAAACATCTTCTTTACGTCTTCGAGAAACTCCACTTTTTGAAGTTTAAAGATGGCCTCAACTTTGGCCGTGAACTCGGGGTCCTCGCTTGTGCCCCCATTATCGGTGTCGTGTCCATTTCTCATCTTCATTCTATAAAACGAAAGAGGTTAAACAACGAATGAAAAAAAGACATGACACGCATATATATACATATACACCTTACCGCCCCATCTTGCTCAACAATCATCGTACATCGCTTGTTTGACACGATTTGCACCCGTAACAATGGTAGCTAGTCATTGTTACGCGAGCACGTCGCATTAACTCGTTAGTACAATGTCTATCTCGCTTGGTGATTACAACTACAACACAAAACAATTAGTGCAAGGTTAGATCACATAAACCTAAGCACTAACAATTCCCGATCCGACCCGAAGTCCTACAAGTCCCGCATAAAAGCGCATACACAATAAAGTCTAAGTGTAGGCACCTATCTCAAGTCGCCTAAATCCCTTAGACCATGCTCTGTACCATTTGAAACAACCCAAATCGTATTCCATACGATAATTATTTTTTTTTTAAATAATACACATTTACGCGCCAATAAAATATGTAAACCATTCCACAAGTTCCATTTAAAACGTACCACAATTTAAATGTTTACAAGGCACGAAGGCCATTAATTAAGTTTTAATACAAGTTCGACCCACTACTAATGATAGTTTATAATCCAAATGACACTTCGAGCATGGTTTGGGACTAAACTACCCAAAATGTTAGGCCAACTTCCAAAAGCTCCAACGAAACATCATCAAAGGACACCTAGTGCCCAACAACCCCTTTTTCCCTATCCGCACCTACATCTAAAAAGATAAACAACGAGAGGGGTAAGCTAATTGCTTAGTGAATGCAATAATTATACATGTTCATATATAATCTACTTACTTGCAATCACTTACACAATACCGCATACAAGCTAGCAAGTCGATAACCATGAAAACATCATGCATAAACTACTATCCACAATTCACAAAAGCTGGCAACAACAATAGCATATAATTCACAATTTAATATGCTAAATACGAAATCACACAACCATGGTTAACCAATCGTACAAGGGAACGGTACTCGTAAAAGACCGTCGGAGTTCATAACATCCATTAGTGTTACTTAAACACCGCGTAATCACTAATCCCCCGGGTGATGTCTTGAACACCGCGACTAACTCACCCCCATGACAATGTGGCATCTTGAACACCGCGACGATTCCACATGTCAATCAAACCAATGAGTGGTGCCTTAAACACCTCGACAATACCACATGTCAATCAAACAATGAGTATTGTCTTGAACACCGCGACAATACTACTCGTTACTTAGAATGTGGTGTCTTGAACACCGCGACAATGCCACATTCATACTACACAAATAAATACATTATATACGTACACGCATAATTATTCCACTCACCTTAATACAAGGATGATGATTATGCACTTCCGAACTTCAAAGCAATGTACCTAATACATTAAGTACACTTTCAATACACAACTAGTGGAGCTAACCACATTACCTACACTTGAGCATTTAATGACCTAAATCGCATTAAATAACCCAACTACACAAAAACCACCCATAAATGGCCAAGACACATATTAAATCACTAAAGCTAGTGATTTAAAGTCTACTAACTTTAACTAACGCAAACTTAGGGTAATTCGTTCCCATTTCGCCCAAACTAGGTCAACATTACTCTTTTGACCCATTTTAATACTTAAACTTACAATTTTAGTCAAACATGACCCATTTACAATTCTTCCTTCAATTACAAGTGTATTAGTAACTAAAAACACCATTTAACACTTTCAATCTCAAATCATAAGACCAAACCCTAGATTATAGGTATTTAGGATTTCCTTTCATCAAAATAACCCAAATCCACCCATATTACCCCCAAATGGGTCTTACAAGTTCCAAATGAACCAAACCCTAGCATAAACTAATTAAAACTCAAAATATAGAGTTAAGACTTACCAACACTATCCACTCGTAGCTAAGAACGAGGAGAACAACTTTAATTCTTGCTTCAAGGTTTGATTTACAAATCTCCACTCTCAAATCTCACTTGAAATCAAATGGGTTTTTAAGTTTTGAGAGAAATTAGAGAAAGAAAATGAAAAGGAAATGAATAATAGAGGATAAGTGGCTGAGACTTAAAGTCTCCATCAGATCTATACGTGAAAAGACAATTTTGCCCTTGAACCACTTATTTTAAAAACAAAATCCGGAACCAGTTCACCCAGTGGGTCGCGGCGCGGCCCCAATTGTCGCGGCGTGGCGTTTAATGTATTTTACGAGCTGTCTTAAATCATTCCTGACTCAGATTCTAGTTATTAGTCGCGGCGCGGCCTTCTTCTTCGCGACGCGACATATAAAGGAAAACTCGACCCTTCTTATCATGCCTCCTGACTCTGGTTTGAGTTCAATGTCGCGGCGCGACAAAGGCTTCCGCGGCGCGACAATTGCCTTCAACTGAGCCATTCGACAACTTACACAACTTAACGATTTATTCAACTTGTGCACTTTGTTCACGCTTCCTATGCACGTCTAAACTTCATCTTTTAGTCTCACAAGACTTAACATCAACAAGGACTCATGCATATACCTATACATGCATATATTCTAAACACACACACACACACACACACACACACACACACACACACATATATATATATATATATATATATATATATATATATATATATATATATATATATATATATATATATATATATATATATATATATATATATATATATATATATATATATATATATATATATATATATTTACACAATAACTAACACTTAGGTCTATTAATCATATAAATGCACAAGTTATAAGCGTACTAATAATTAAGTTTGTACCTTTAAATATGTACGAGAAAAACGGGATGTTACATATATATATATATATATATATATATATATATATATATATATATATATATATATATATATATATATATATATATATATATATATATATATATATATATAATCAATGGGGAAGTAACCAATTGGGGAGAAGCGGAGGGAAGCAAATATTTTTTTTCGTTTTTTTGAATTTTTTTCATGCATTACACGAAAATGTGAACATTTAAAAAAGACACTTCGTGATGAATGTTATTATTTATGAGGGAAAACGATCGACAAAAATAACATTCAAGATAATATTGATCGTGAAGAATGTTAATCTTCGAACTTTTTTCTTCTTCAAATTTTATGAAGTACTTTTTGTTAAAATTTAACCAGATTTAGAGTTTAGTGTTTAGGGTTTAGTGTTTTAGGTTTATGGTCAAAATTTAACCCAAACTTTAAACTCTAAATCGGGCTAAATTTTAAAGAAAAAAAAACTTCACATAAGATAAAAAAGAAACGATGAAAAAAAAACTCTAATTAAAACATTACTTGCTATGATTTATTTTTTCGAGCGTTTTCCCTCCAAAATAATACAACCTCCGTTCAATTGTTTACTTGTTCTAACTTTGGTCTTTTCTTTTCAACTTTAACTATAAATATTTTTATTTTTATTATATATTATTTGATAAAATTTATATCAATGGATTGATTTTTGAATATATTTTTACCAGTACAATAATTATTAAGTATTATATAACACACACAAATTTATTTAAAGTTAAAGTTGGAAAGAAAAAACCCCTAAAGTCAAAACAGGACAATTGAACTGGAACGGAAGGAGTAACATTCAACATAAAATGTCTTTTTTAAAGGTTCATATTTTCATGTGTCATATATATATATATATATATATATAAATATATATATATATATATATATATATATATATATATATATATATATATATGGAGAGAGTAAATTATATCTTTAGCGTTCGTGGTTTACGTTAAATTATAGCAACAATCCTTATTTATTATTAATTTACACGGATCATCCTTTAAGTTCTATCACTAATGCTCTATATGAATTGTATGCAAGTTTTATACCGAGTATTGTGTATGTTATTTATTTACAACCAGTTCGGAGCCGCCCTCGGACATGTTATGGAGGGAGTTGATGACATTGTTCATGCTATGAGCCTCCCTCCAAAGCACCACTCCACTTCGCCTTGAAAATTTTCTTCGTATAGCATCTTTGAGGACGGAAGTTTCTCTTTCTTCATATAATTATGTATCATATACTTGTACTCCTAGATAAGAAACTTGTACATTCTTTTATTTAATTAATTTTGTGACGTATGTAATAAGGAGGGAGTATGTCATGATTGATAGTGATGTGTTATGAGAATGTCATAGGAGGAAGTGGTGAGAAAGTGGAGAGAGAAAACTAGTGTGGCACTGATGTGACATTGAGAAAGGATGTCATGGTTGATAGTGGTCTTACTGATTTTTACTTATACTAAACCCATCATACGTATGAATTGCTTAGATAATTTCATACGAGTATCATTTTAGAATCAAGAGGAATTTAATTTTAGGATGACAAGTTTAGAGCTACTAGTAAATTTTTTATTTTATTTTATTTTATTTTATTTTTATTTTTTTCACAAAGACAAGTTTAGAATATCCTATCTACCACGGACAAGAGAAAATCTCGGCCTCAACTAACATAGTTAACATAACATAACACTCGTACATAAATATATACGGAGACACGGAGAACATGTTTATCATGAAGTTTGAACTCAAAACCTTTTAGTTAAGAGACTGCTTACATTATGCTAAGTTAATTAGTTAGTTATCAAACGTAGGCTCTTGATTTATATACATTTACGTAAATAACAATTACCACACAACATAAGTATAGTTTTATATAAATATATAAATAAAAATACAAATTAGAGCACACAACCTTGAGAACCCTAAACACTGCCTGCTAATTAAGGATAATACATCGATCAAACTTAAAAATTAGAAAATACATATGGGCAATTCCATCTAATATTTTTCAAATACATCGAAAAAAACACTTATGATCTTCAGATTTTAATATCCATCCAACATAAACGAGATGTATACTTTACTTTACGAAATGACAATAATATTTGAGTTCGATTTCCATCCAACGATCACTCAATTTCAATTTTGATTATCCCTTATTTCCAAACAAATATCCAAGAGATGAATCTCCACCGGGAACTGATTTGACCTTTGTTGATGGACGGCCCTATGACCATGG
Source organism: Rutidosis leptorrhynchoides (assembly GCF_046630445.1). Lineage (NCBI taxonomy): Eukaryota > Viridiplantae > Streptophyta > Magnoliopsida > Asterales > Asteraceae > Rutidosis > Rutidosis leptorrhynchoides. The sequence goes on from NC_092334.1 coordinate 197,205,243, forward strand.
ATATAGTTCATCAATATCCCAAAAAAGAACGACAATATATGTATATACATATTGCTATTATCATTAAGACTTTGTTAACGACACGGGCTATCGTTAGTGTGTTTTAAAGTGTTGTAATAAGCGACTACTTTTTAAATTGTACAATTATTATATTTGAGATTTGAGATCAAAATATGATAGATGCAAATTAACTTACTGTCACTAGAAAATCGCTAGATTTATGATCACCATGATAGACGACATATTGCTTGGGGGAAATGGGGTCATCTTTCTTGATGGGATGAAGACTTAGGAGTACCTTTTCCGGCGACTTCTCCATATCATCGGTGCCATACGGTGGCAAACAAATCGGGGACGATGATACTTTAGATTGATGATCATTTTGTTGTTGCCCTAATTTTTCTAACCCGAACAAGTATCCTAGAGAACTTTTTCCTCCACCAGAGTTGTTGTTGCTCATCATCGATAGCTAACCCTAAAAATCTTGGAACTTTCTTTTCTCTCTAACTTTTACTATATATTATACATATATAAATATAATATATAATTAAATATTAATATATATCATTAACATAAAGTGTATTTGATCGACATGCACCCACTTCTTTATAATTGATGTTTGTCATTATTTTAATCATTTTCACATTGAAATTTGGTAAATGTGTAATTAACACAAAGCCTTTCTTTAATTAATATAATTTATTGTTTACTTATGTCATTTGTAGGCACTGGCCGGGACGGTTGGTTGGTTGGTTTTATTTCTTTTATTTTAATGGGTGCGCTTGCTTTTCGATATAAAATAAAAATGAGGATGAAAAAAGAAATACTAAGAAATACAATAGTATTATTAGTATTACATTTGTCGTTGAAGTTCCGGGAGGCCCGGAAGGGGAGCAAAGTGATCGTCCGCTCAGGGCCCATGATTTTCAGGGGCCTAATATTTCTATATATGCGAACATAATTCGAGATTTGAGAAGTAAAATGAACTTTAGATCTAAGGGCCTTTCAATATGTTATATGTCACTTCAGTAATTTCCATTGATCAGTATTCATAGAGGTCTTTTTTTACAGCCTCGTTCGGGGCACTGCAAAACTCAGGACTTGTTGTGATGACTCGGGAATTTCCGACTAAATTTAAACTTAATCTTTATATGATTTCGATACGATAAGCAAAGTCTGTAATATTGAGTCTCTAAATTTTAGGAACAGTTTACATGAAGCCATTAGACCTTTGACCAAATTCTGACGATTCACGAACAATTGCTTGTAAAATAATATGTATATATGTATATATATAAATATAAATAAAAGTGTACCTATTAAGGTGAATTAATAAAATACAAAATGATCATTTGATTGAAAATGTAAAGTGAAATACAAAGTAATTAAGCTATTATATATATAGATACATATATATATATATATATATACGTATAAATTTTATAAATATTATTATATGAATATTGTAAAATATATGTGAGATATAAATACTATGTGTTGGAACATTACAATATCTATTTCTATTATAAAATAACATAATATCCTAAATAAGAATATGTCATTACAAGTTAAAATATGATTATTATATTAATAATGTTATTATGACTTTCATTAAAATAAATATTAATATTAATGTCAAAATTATGGATATTATTATGTTAATATTATATATAGAAATAAAATCTAATACGTGTAAATTGTTACATTAATGTTGTTATTATTATTCTAAAATCATTATTTAGAAACTAATACAATTTATTATTATTAATAATATTATTACTAATATCGTCGTTATTATTAATTATTATTAAACTTATCTAAAATTCCATTATTATAAATATTAACATATCAGTATTATTTTTATTTTGATATTATTATTATTATTACTACTAATATAATTATTAGTATTATAATTATTATTAGTATTTTAGAATTTTTATTATTTGTAATCTTATCATTGTTATTATTAGTATTAGTATTATCATAACTAAAAATTTTATAATTTCTAAAATAAAACAACTTATTATTATTATTACTAATTAACAATGAACTTGATATTTATATGTATTATTATTTTTAGTATTATTAGTGATATTAAAAGTATTATTAATACATTTATATTTATCAACTAATAATATATATAAAAACCGTACCAAAATAGATACCAAATCCAAACTCAGGTCACTTTCAAGCTGTTACGAATCTTTGTCTTTGATCTAAAAAATTTTAAAAATTGATATCAGATGGTACGATATAGTTAGACAAGAGATTCTATTTTTACTTTTATTTTTCTGATTTTGTTTCTGTCTGCCATGGATACTAGTCGACGACATATAACACTGTAATACCATCATTTAATAATTATTGATATAGATTCAATTCACCATCTGTACTCTATATAGTTTCTACTGCATTTCACGAAGGAAAAGGATCAGAAACCAGAAAACAAATTGAAAACCATCTGGGTTCTCTGTTCTTGATATAAATCTTTTAAAATTCGTTTTTGTATTAAAATTCAAAATCTAATAATGCAGTCTTATTAGGATTCATCTATTACAACTATCTGCAAGTTTTCAAACTCAAATTCGTGAAATCAAGAATGAATTTCGAAGTCAAAGTCTATTTCTAAAAAGTCAATATTTTTGTTCTTCTCGAAATTTAATCTCGTTTTAATGTTTCTGTTTCAATTATTGATTTAGGAAGTTTATAAGAACGATTCTAAACCTAATTTATGTTGAAACTTTTGTCTGAAATCGATTAAAAATCAAAAATCAATTTTTGAGTTGTTTTGTATTCGCGAACCAGTTTTCCAGTTAAATATTTTATTTTATTTTAATTCTGTTAGTTTAAATTCACAATTACATGTTATAATTATTATTTAAGTTTAATGCTAAATCAAACAATCAATTGAAGATGAAGTGGGTTACTGATCGATGGAAATTGATGGGGAAGAAGAACGATTTATAATAGGGGTTATATATAATTAGAGAAGTATTAAATCAGAAAAAAATGAAGACAGCCAAATGGTTAGGAGGGTTTTCGGGTTATCGAGAGGTCTGAGGTTCGAGACCCAGCATGGTCGCTTATTTTTTTTTTTGAGACTTATTTCATTAAGGTAGTCTTCAAATACTTTTATTATTTATGTTATTATTATTATTATTATTATTATTACTAAATATATTATTATCATTATTATTAGTATTGTTATTATAAGTTGGTATGATTATTACAAGTATTGTAATGATTATTATTATGTAATGCTAAGATAAGTATTAAATATGAATCAATATTATTATTATGATTATAATTACAATTATAATTAATACTAATAATATTAACGTCAATAAAAAAATATGATTTTACCATTCTAATATTAGAATAAGTATTATTATCATTATTATGGTTATGATTATGATTAAAATTATTACTATTATGAAGATTGTTGTTAGTATTAATATATAAATGTGTATATTGTTATTATTATTGTATCTTTAACAACATCATTATTATTATTAGTATTATCATTATTATTATTGCTACCATAAGTAATATTATTATTATTATCATTATTATTACTTTTACCACTATTAATATTATCTTAACTATATTATTATTACTATCAATATCATTATGGTAAAAACTATTATGAAAATGAAAATAAAAGTTTTAAATATGTTGTTAAGATTATAAATATAAAAATTACAAATATGAATATCAATGTTATTATGAAACTTATATGTAAGATTAAAACGAAATAATAATAATAATAATAATAATAATAATAATAATAATAATAATAATAATAATAATAATATTATTATTATTATTATTATTATTATTATTATTATTATTATTATTATTATCATTATTAGTATTACTGTTATAATTACAAATAAAATTATATATAAAAACACATTATCATTATATTAATATTTCTTAATACTATATTTGGATATCAAATAAACTATATTAAAATTTAATAAGTATTAATTATATACAAAGTATGAATTAAATATATTAAGTTTATCCATATACAAAATATAACAAGTGTATTAATAATAATAATAATATATAAATTCGTTCGATTACAAGTACAAGTTTTAATAGATATACAAATGATATAGGTTCATGAATCCGAGGCCAACCCTGTGTTGTTCAGTGTCGTCGTATGAATATTTTTACTACAAAATATTGGATTGTGAGTTCATTTGCTCCCTTTTACTCTTTACATTTTTGGGACTGAGAATACATGCGCTATTTTTACAACTACTTTATTAAATGCTTTTGAAATATATTTTGAACTGCGAATACATGAAATGCTTTTATAAATGTTTGACGAGATAGACACAAGCAAAATATTCCTCGAATGAATTATTATGCAGACAGAAGTTCTGCGGATTATTGTTGAATTATGTGGACATGATAATTGCCACCATTGAATTATGTGGACATGATAATTGCCACCATTGAATTATGTGGACATGATAATTGCCACCAATTGATATGAATGTTATGTATCGAGAGAATGATTTTAAACACAGGTTATGTGTATGCTATTTTTGTGCACGAGATATGTGTACGGTTACTAAGATTTATGAAATATGATTTTGTACACGAGAAAGGTGTACTGTATTTAAAAGATATCGCATGTGCATTACAGGTGGGTATAGGATTCGGGCCCATTTGTACCATGCGGGATTTAAATCTTGTGGTCTATCAAAATGATGAATTTTATTGTTTTATGATAAACTTATGAACTCACCAACCTTTTGGTTGACACTTTAAAGCATGTTTATTCTCAGTTATGAAAGAAATCTTCCGCTGTGCATTTGCTCATATTACATTGAGTCGTTCATGGCATATAGAGGTCAGAACCTCGCAATGGGACCAACTGTTGAAGACTTCGACCAGATAGATTAGGACGGGTCATTTCAGTTGGAATCAGAGCTGGTATAACGCCATCCCTGTGTGGCGGGTTAGTTGTAAAGGAGGTTCTCACAGTGTTAACTGTGACGAAGCATTGGCTCTTACTCCTTGCGATCCCTTACGAGGGTTGGCAGTAGCCGAGAGGCAGACCCTAAAATCAGTATCTGAGGTACACTCAGTGGTCACTAGGCGGTTAGCTGGGAAGGCACTTGGTGGGACGGTGGTTGTCCCCAACTGTATTTCAGTTGGTATCAGAGCGGTGGTCTTAGCGAACCAGATCTTGCATTAGTGTGTCTAACTGATAGTTGTTTAGATGCATTAGTGGGTCTGGACTTCGACCGTGTCTGCATGTCAAAAGTTTTGCTTATCATTTCGTGTCAAAAATTACTTGCTTATCATCCTTAGTCTAGACACATCTTATTGCATTGATTGCATGATTAGTGTATGGACAAAATTCATATCTTATCATATCTGCTAATTCATATCTTAGCGTATCTGTTATTGTAAACTTTGCCTGACATTTTTCGTAGATTCCTCCGTAACTTATGGGATTTTAGTATTATATATGCATATGTAAATTATGTATTGCAGGGTACTAATCTACATCCTATAATCTATTTCTTATCGAAAATCCTTCATCTGACCATACGAGATGAATCCCTCAACCAGTTCGAATTCCTCGGATTCCGACAGCTATTCCGATATGGAGTTTCACCGAAGCTCCTAAAGCAGTGTCACCAGAATGAATCAACCAATCATCCATCCCCAATTCATCTGATGAGTTCGTAGTCGACTTAATCAATGGAGGCACGAAGAAGGCGATCCTTTTCACCAACCGAATTTATCTCTTGGCGACGAACCTGAAGCACTTATCAGCGAACCAGTCCAAAACACCATTTTCACCCTCATTCCCTAAATATCTCACCACGATTATATTCTATCTAAAATTCTAAACCTTATTCATCTGCTCGTTCTGACCGACAATCATCCCGGGATAATAGAAAATGTCAACGAACTTCGAGCTCGAGAAAAAAATTTGGAGAATATGGTGCAAAATTTACCAGCTTCTGCAACATCACCGGTACGAACAGTACCATCAGTAACAGCACCAGTATCATCAACAATCCATGTCTCCATATCTCATTCTGTACCTCGAGCATAATCATCGTTCTACGAATCATTCTACATTATTTATATTCGTTCAACATAGCGATTATATAATCTTTAATGTTTTGGAGATTATATATTCTTATTCTAACGGCAAATCAAATGAGTCTAATATCATATTGACTCATTAAATTCATGATTACATCTGAAGAAAATATATATGTAAGTATATTTTCATAAAGATTGTAATTAAAATTCTGTTGTACAAACCGTTAATGGTGAAAATATTTTAACGGGTAGGTAATACCCGAGGAATATTTAGATTTCACATTAATAAGTTATAATGTACATTCTTCGAATCTGATTCAAAAGTCATTTACTATTCTACTTACATCCACAGATATACGAATCTGTTCACCACATAATAACCATTTTTCATTCAATTTCATATTTGGATTTTGACCTATCAGAATCCAACAAGTGGCATAATAAAGAAAACATTGGACAAAAAAAAAAATTTGTTAGAAACAAACAAATTAATTATGAGAAATTTTGTTAAGAATCCACGCTAACTGTTCCTAGCTAACTGATTAATTCTGTATTACATTTATTTATCGCAATTTATTTATCGCAATTTTAATTCTCGCAATTTTATTTATCGTCATTTAAATTCTGTTATTTATTTTACGCACTTTAAATATCGGGACACGTAAACAAGGTTTTGACATATCATATTGACACATCTATATATATTATTTGGAATCATCATAGACACTCTATATGCAGTAATGATCAAGTTCTCTATACAGGGTTGAGGTTGATTCTTAAATAATATATATATAGTTTGAGTTGTGATCGAGTCTGAGACGTATACGGGCCACGACACGTATTAATAATATTATATATTAAATTATATATGAATTATTGGACTGTTAACTGTGGACCATCGAATGTGGACTAATGACACTGGATAATTAAAATGAATTAAAATATTGATTATAACATATGAAACTAAATAATTCTTCAAGTTTGCCACTTGATTTCATCTTAAACCTCATTTGTAACTTGACGATTCCAATCTGCATTCAAACATTTCATAATTCTTGAAAACATCTCAATCGAGAGAATGAACCAACCGCATTTCATCTACAAAAGAAAAGATTAATGCATATTGTTATGCACCTGAAAACACTCGAAACCTGAGTAAACCTTTGACACGTATCTGTGCTTGCTCTTTTATTGTTACCGGAGAACCGTTTATATTCCACCATATTAGCAGTATACTTGCCAGCAACTTCATTACTCATTGACTTAAGTCTCTCCGAAGAACCATTATATTTGTTCGTTAAAACCTATTCATATACTCATCCACATCTTATAACGAGAATCTCCACATCAATTACTGGGAATCAGCAATCAGTATTTTGAATCTCGTAGCATTTCTACATCAACCGTTATATGTATACATATAACCTTTATCTCTTAGAATTATGACCTTCCATTCTGAAGTTCTGAAAAGCACCCAGTCTACAAATCAATACTCTGAATGTTGAAAAAGCTGAATGAAGCAGCTGAAACTGTAGACAACCGTAAACGACCTTAACCGTTAGAAGTTTGATGATAAATAATGGAGTGTTAGGAACGCTCGATTGAAAATTTGGTACTGAAAAACAGATTGAGCAAACCATGAAAGAGACCAAGGCCAAATACAAGGACCATACCATATATTCAAAGAATCCAGGTAATTCTGGATCCGATGAAACCTTCAGTAAATATCTTGCTCCGTACTCATGTTAAATCTTATGGAAAAATCTCTCTTCATCAACCCTCAATCTTAGAAATTCCAAAAATATCATCATAAATATCTTCGGTATTTCTGAGGATATTTTCATAAATATTCTTGTCTGAAATTATTAATCTCTTCGTGCTATCAGTGTTACATCATATAGAAACTGTTAGTTTCTATATTCTGTAAACATTCGAGCTTAAAATATGAATGTTATTGAAGTAATGTTGGGAACTGATGCATGAGTTAGTATAATATAATGACACTTGATCAACGTGATTATATTACAGTAAGTCATGCTGAGTTTCTAAATGGGACATGATGATTCACAGATTATAACGTCATCATGCGCCATATTACACGACTCTTATATTTTACCTGATATATAAACATATCAAGAACATATTTTCTTGATAGTTCTATCTTTCCCGAATATTCTGGTAATTTGACGAATCAAGATCGTGCTATTACCATTTCTTTCTTAGAACATTAACTATGTTCATTTTGAAATTCATATCTATGAATTCTGGATCATTATTCGCTTGATTTAAAGTCGGGAAGAGAAAACAAAAGCATGGAGCTCCGAAATATAAAGGAGGATATAAAGCCCGATAACAACACGAAAATTACAAACCGTGTATGTCAATGTATATCGCAACATAAAGACACGGGAGAATTAAAAACACTATAACCCCAAGGGCGAAGTAGAAGAAAACAGATTCCTCCGGTGGAAGTTGGAAAAGGAGAATGATTGTGGCGATAGTCAGGATAAGGAAAAGGATCAGAACTGGATTAAGCATTTTCACAATCTTTTGGATGTAAGAATTAAGAAATAAGGTATAGGAATGGTGAAAATAATGGTACGAAAAAAGTTTAATTTATAATAGAAATATCAGACAGAGTAATCGAGGCAGATCACCGTATATAATTATAGAGATTTTAATCTCCTTATTCGTCGAAGAATCAAATCTCTCAGATTTCGAAGATTTTCTTTAAATCCCTTGAATTCCGGAACTCAATCGCGACTACGTCAAAAGTTATGGAAAATTTCCATTTCTTCATCTCGATCTTTTGTGATAGCTTCATTCGTACGCTTTGATTAATCGAATCATTTTATCCATATTACTCAATGATGATAGAACTCTATTTATCAACTCATATTCGTCATGAAAACATTTGTATTGTTAACCATGACCACCTCACTCAAATTTCGGGACGAAATTTCTTTAACGGGTAGGTACTGTGATGACCCAGGAATTTCCGACTAAATTTAATCTTAATCTTTATATGATTTCTATACGATAAGCAAAGTCTGTAATATTGAGTCTCTAAATTTTAGGAACAGTTTACATGAAGCCATTAGACCTTTGACCAAATTCTGACGATTCACGAACAATTGCTTGTAAAATAATATGTATATATGTATATATATAAATATAAATAAAAGTGTACCTATTAAGGTGAATTAATAAAATACAAAATGATCATTTGAATTGAAAATGTAAAGTGAAATACAAAGTAATTAAGCTATTATATATATACGTATAAATTTTATAAATATTATTATATGAATATTGTAAAATATATGTGAGATATAAATACTATGTGTTGGAAAATTACAATATCTATTTCTATTATAAAATAACATAATATCCTAAATAAGAATATGTCATTACTAAATTAATACAAAGTAATATCAATCTACTAAACTTACTAACAAGTTAAAATATGATTATTATATTAATAATGTTATTATTACTTTCATTAAAATAAATATTAATATTAATGTCAAAATTATGGATATTATTATGTTAATATTATATATAGAAATAAAATCTAATATGTGTAAATTGTTACATTAATGTTGTTATTATTATTCTAAAATCATTATTTAGAAACTAATACAATTTATTATTATTAATAATATTATTTCTAATATCGTCGTTATTATTAATTATTATTAAACTTATCTTAAACTTCCATTATTATAAATATTAACATATCAGTATTATTTTTATTTTGATATTATTATTATTATTACTACTAATATAATTATTAGTATTATAATTATTATTAGTATTTTAGAATTTTTATTATTTGTAATCTTATCATTGTTATTATTAGTATTAGTATTATCATAACTAAAATTTTTATAATTTCTAAAATAAAACAACTTATTATTATTATTACTAATTAACAATGAACTTGATATTTATATGTATTATTATTTTTAGTATTATTAGTGATATTAAAAGTATTATTAATACATTTATATTTATCAACTAATAATATATATAAAAATCGTACCAAAATAGATACCAAATCCAAACTCAGGTCACTTTCAAGCTGGTACGATTCTTTGTCTTTGATCTAAAAAATTTTAAAAATTGATATCAGATGGTACGATTTAGTTAGACAAGAGATTCTATTTTTACTTTTATTTTTCTGATTTTGTTTCTGTCTGCCATGGATACTAGTCGATGACATATAACACTGTAATACCATCATTTAATAATTATTGATACAGAATCAATTCACCATCTGTATTCTATATAGTTTCTACTGCATTTCACGAAGGAAAAGGATCAGAAACCAAAAAACGAATTGAAAACCATCTGGGTTCTCTGTTCTTGATATAAATCTTTTAAAATTCGTTTTTGTATTAAAATTCAAAATCTAATAATGCAATCTTATTAGGATTCATCTATTACAACTATCTACAAATTTTCAAACTCAAATTCGTGAAATCAAGAATGAATTTCGAAGTCAAAGTCTATTTCTAAAAAGTCAATATTTTTGTTCTTCGCGAAATTTAATCTCGTTTTAATGTTTCTGTATCAATTATTAATTTAGGAAGTTTATAAGAACGATTCTAAACCTAATTTATGTTGAAACTTTTGTCTGAAATCGATTAAAAATTAAAAATCAATTTTTGAGTTGTTTTGTATTCGCGAACCAGTTTTCTAGTTAAATATTTTATTTTTTTTAATTCTGTTAGTTTAAATTCACAATTACATGTTATAATTATTATTTAAGTTTAATGCTAAATCAAACAATCAATTGAAGATGAAGTGGGTTACTGATCGATGGAAATTGATGGGGAAGAAGAACGATTTATAATAGGGGTTATATATAATTAGAGAAGTATTAAATCAGAAAAAAATGAAGACAGCCGAATGGTTAGGAGGGTTGTCGGCTTATCGAGAGGTCTGAGGTTCAAGACCCATCATGGTCGCTTATTTTTTTTTTGAGACTTATTTCATTAAGGTAGTCTTTCAAATACTTTTATTATTTATGTTATTATTATTATTATACTAAATATATTATTATCATTATTATTAGTATTGTTATTATAAGTTGGTATGATTATTACAAGTATTGTAATGATTATTATTATGTAATGCTAAGATAAGTATTAAATATGAATCAATATTATTATTATGATTATAATTACAATTATAATTAATACTAATAATATTAACGTCATTAAAAAAATATGATTTTACCATTCTAATATTAGAATAAGTATTATTATCATTATTATGATTATGATTATGATTAAAATTATTACTATTATGAAGATTGTTGTTAGTATTAATATATAAACGTGTATATTGTTATTATTATTGTATCTTTAACAACATCATTATTATTATTAGTATTATCATTATTATTATTGCTACCATAAGTAATATTATTATTATTATCATTATTATTACTTTTACCACTATTAATTTTATCTCAACTATATTATTATTACTATCAATATCATTATGGTAAAAACTATTATGAAAATGAAAATAAAAGTTTTAAAAATGTTGTTAAGATTATAAATATAAAAATTACAAATATGAATATCAATGTTATTATGAAACTTATATGTAAGATTAAAACGAAATAATAATAAAAATAATAATAATAATAATAATAATAATAATAATAATAATATTATTATTATTATTATTATTATTATTATTATTATTATTATTATTATTATTATTATTATTATTATTATTATTATTATTATTATTATTATTATTATTATTATTATTATCATTATTAGTATTACTGTTATAATTACAAATAAAATTATATATAAAAACACATTATCATTATATTAATATTTCTTAATACTATATTTGGATATCAAATAAACTATATTAAAATTTAATAAGTATTAATTATATACAAAGTATGAATTAAATGTATTAAGTTTATCCATATACAAAATATAACAAGTGTATTATTAATAATAATAATAATATATAAATTCATTCGATTACAAGTACAAGTTTTAATAAATATACAAATGATATAGGTTCGTGCATCCGAGGCCAACCCTGCATTGTTCAGTGTCGTCGTATGAATATTTTTACTGAAAAATATTGGATTGTAAGTTCATTTGCTCCCTTTTACTCTTTACATTTTTGGGACTGAGAATACATGCGCTGTTTTTACAACTGCTTTATTAAATGCTTTTGAAATATATTTTGAACTGCGAATACATGAAATGCTTTTATAAATGTTTGACGAGATATGTGATGCCCCGTACAAAACCATCGTGTACGAATCATCAACAACAGGATCATTACAAGGTTAAGTACTATATGCGTTTTCAAAAAGAGTTTGCATTCATTAATAAAGTGATGTCTAAACCAACATCGAATGTTTTACAATCCAAAAGCATGCTTCACTAAGTAGAAGCAAATAATAAGTGTATGTGACCACAACGGTCGTTACAAGTCATAGTTCAAAAGTACTAATGTTTGAATGTAAGGTAAAGTAGTTCATGCGATGACAACTCTAAGCAGCGGGTGTCTACAGCACGACTAGTACACAGCGGAAGCTAACCTCAAGCACCTGAGAAAAACATGCTTAAAAACGTCAACACAAAGGTTGGTGAGCTATAGTTTAAGTATAACAGTATGTAAGGTAGGCCACGAGATTTCAGTGCTACAAAGAGCGTTTCAAAACAGTATGATAAAGTATATGTTAACCGTGGGCACTTGGTAACTAACTTAACGTTTATACCCCCTGAAAGTACACTTGGCAAGTGCGTATGTCTACGAAGTATTAAACACTCGTTAAATGCTAGCGCTACTAGCCCGAGTGGGTATGTCAAACCCTATGGATCCATATCTAAGATTCGCGTTCACGGTTCAAAAACCAATGATTAAACGTTACTGAGCTAAAGGGAATATTTATGCCGTTGTATAACCCACACATATATAAGTTTAAGTACTCGTGCCTAGTATGTAAAACATAAAATCCGCATGTATTCTCAGTTCCCAAAATAAGTTAAAGTAAAAAGGGAATGCTATAACTCACAATGATAATGTAGTCGTAAAGTCGGTTCGGAAAAGGTGTGCAAGTAATCGGTCCGAAGGTCCTCAACCTAAGGAAAATAGTACTAAGTCAGTAAATCGTCTTAATAGGTTTAAAAGTATGTAAATAAGGTCTTAAGGGTCATCATCATTCATCATTTAACAAAAGGTGTAAAGTAAGTTTCGTTTATGAAAGTAGTTTACAACAAAGGCTGAGTTCAGTCAGTCACCACGGCCTCTACCCTTACTGAATTAAGGTGAGACCAGTGGCCATGGCTTTGTCTATGAGTCCTTTAGTTGTGGTAAAATTTACAGAAGCAAACTCATCTTTGTTTGACCGTGGAGACGGTCTAAGTGCGAGTAGGTCAGAAATTTCTGCACAACGTTAAAAGGACATAGTGACAATCGGAGGGCCATAAATCCTAAACCGTAACTCGGGTTAAATCGAGTCCTATATGAAAAGTTATCTACTAGAAAAGATCTATTTGAAAATCAAGGTCTCAGTAGCCCAGGTCTACTGGTCTGTTACAGAAACAGTGGGACAGAGGGCTGTAAACAGAAAGCAGGAGGTTAAAAGTGAATTCCGGTGGTCTTGGTGCTTGATGCTTATCACGGTTCTCATCCTTGATGCGTATAGCTTCAAGTGTACAACTTGTTGATGTGTTTGCATCATATTGACCATGATTTGACCATCATAACCCAAGTGCAAGTCTAAGACATGAAACACAACTCACTTAAGAGTTGTATGAAGTTTGATGAACCAAAGTTACATCAAAGTCTTAGATCTAACACATACATGAACTTTAAAGCTAATAACAAGTTACAAACTTGAAAGTAAACTAACTAATCAAGATCTTAAGATGTAGAACATAGTTCTTAGTTAGATCTTGAAGATCCAAGACTCAAAAGTCTAGATCAAGCATAAGTATACAAAGTTATATTTAAAGAAAACTTATTTACATGTTCTTGAACTTTCAAGTTAGCTTTTAGTTCAAGATTAATGAGATCAAGACTAACTTGTAGTACTTGACCATTTAAACTAATTACATGAAATTAAAGTGCAAGAATGAAGAAGTAAGCTAAGTAAACAAGTAATTTGTTCATGGTTGTTCATACTTTAAAGATTCAAACCAAAGTTTGATCTTTAGAAAGTAAACTTTAAAGTTTACTTCATGAACTTCAAGTATGAGTTACAACACATGAACTTTAAATCTTTTGACATAATGTATGTAGAACATAACTAGAAAGTTAGTTCTTGTATGTTCTTGGAAAAACAAGATTAATATGAAGAATCCAACTAGAAAGTTTATTCTTGTAACATGAAAGTAAGTAACAACAATTAACAAGACAAGTAGTTAAACAAAAGCAAGAACAAGTAACAATCAACAAATGATGATGATGGTTGATTTAGGATTCGGTTTTGTTTGATGAAAAAGAAGAGAAATGAAGTTCATAATACTTACAAACTTGAGAGAAAAGAGAGAAAAGTTGAAGTGCAAGTTGAAGTGTCTTTTGGAGAATGAGAGAATGAGAGTGTTTGAAGTAATGAAAAATGAAACAAAAACTCCCCATATGCTAGGGATGGCCGACGGTTTGCTAGTGGGGGAGGGAGGAGCAAATTACACACTAGTCTTAAGCATGTTAAAGCTTACAAAGTTGGTTAATGGATGGTTGTTCATGGGGATTATGAGCAAACTAGATTCCAATTGATATAACTAACTAGTTACAACTCTAAGTATTACTTACATGTAATATTGGGCTAGTTAGTCCACTTAAAATGTAGGGTGGGTTTGTAAGCCCAAAGTCATAAGTTCATTTTACTAATAAAGCCCAAGTTCACTTAATTAACAAATTAATCCATTTAAAGCCCAAGTAACTAACTAATCACCATAGTTAATTAAAATGATTAATAAAATTAATCATGAATGTAAATAATACTTGAAAATATTATTCGTGCAAGTTTCGTGTGTCACAAAGACGTTTCGGGCATTTAAAATCAAGTACGTTTAGTCATGGCATCATGTATATGTAATAACATACATTCGTTTAATCACACGTATTAATAATAATAATTATTAATAAATAAACGTTGGAAAATCCAGGGTCGTTACATTACCCACCTGTTAAAGAAAATTTTGTCCCGAAATTTAAGCTGAGGTAGATGGAGGAGTCGGGAAAAGGTGAGGATACTTCCGCATCATTTGATCCTCTCACTCCCAAGTAAACTCAGGTCCTCGTTTGGCATTCCATCGTACTCGGACGATCGGAATCTTGTTGCGTTTCAATGTTTTGATCTCACGATCCATAATTTCAACAGGTTCTTCCACAAAGTGGAGTTTGTCATCAATTGTAAGTTCTTCCAGTGGTATGATAAGTTCAGGTGCAGCAAGACACTTCTTCAAGTTTGACACGTAGAAGGTAGGATGAACTGAGCTCAATTGTGCTGGTAGATCCCAACGGTATGCAACGGGTCCAACACGTTCCAAGATTTCAAAAGGACCAATGTATCGTGGGTTTAACTTTCCACGTTTTCCAAAATGAATCACACCTTTCCAAGGTACAACCTTCAACATTACACGATCACCAACTTTGAATTCAAAGTCCTTACGTTTAAGATCAGCATAACTCTTTTGACGGTCACGAGTAGTCTTTAGTCTAGCTTGAATCTGAGCAATCTTACTCCGTTGTTTCATGGACTACCTCGGGTCCGGTGATTTGCTTTTCGCCTACTTCGGCCCAACAAATAGGAGATCGGCACTTACGGCCATACAATGCTTCAAAAGGTGCAGCATTAATGCTCGAGTGATAACTGTTGTTGTAAGAAAATTCGACGAGTGGCAAATGCCTTTCCCAGGCCTTTTCGAAATCAATGACACATGCACGCAACATGTCCTCCAAGGTCTGAATTGTTCGTTCACTTTGCCCGTCAGTCTGTGGATGGTAAGCAGTACTCATGTCAAGACGAGTTCCCATGGCTTCTTGCAAAGAACGCCAAAATCTAGAGGCAAAATGGGGATCGCGATCGGAGATGATCGATAAAGGTACACCATGATGAGATACAACCTCTTTGATGTATAATTGAGCAAGTCTTTCCATTGTATCAGTTTCCTTCATCGCTAGGAAGTGTGCAGATTTGGTAAGGCGGTCAACAATAACCCAAATAGTATCGTATCCGCCCACCATCTTGGGTAGCTTGGTGATGAAATCCATTGTGATCCTTTCCAACTTCTATTATGGGAACTCCGGTTGCTGAAGTAACCCAGAAGGTCTCTGATGCTCGGCTTTAACTTTCGAGCAGGTTAAACATTTACCAACATAGGTCGCAACGTCCTTCTTAAGATTTGGCCACCAATACTGTTCTTTAAGGTCTTGGTACATCTTGCCCGCTCCAGGATGAATCGAATATCTCGATTTGTGTGCTTCATCAAGTATGAGGTTCCGTAGGTCCCCATAAAGAGGTACCCAAATTCTTCCGGCATAACATCGGAGTCCAGACTCCTTAACCTCAAATCGAGAGACAAGTATGTTCAAATGTTCATGAGATATATTCTCCTTTTTGAGAGTCTCATCTTGGGCTACTCTGATCTGGCTGTTGAGGTTTGAATGGATGGTGATGTTCAGAGCCCTAACACGAAGAGGTGCCGTCCTCTCCTTTCGGCTTAAAGCGTCAGCTACAACATTGGCCTTGCCAGGGTGATAACGTAGTTCACAATCGTAGTCGTTGAGCGTCTCGATCCATCGATGCTGTCTCATATTCAATTGCTTCTGATCGAAGATGTGCTGGAGACTCTTGTGATCGGTGAAGATAGTGCTCTTAGTTCCATAAAGATAGTGTCTCCACAATTTGAGCGCAAAACAACGGCTCCAAGTTCAAGATCGTGAGTAGTGTAGTTCCGCTCGTGAATCTTCAATTGGCGGGAGGCATAGGCAATAACTTTTGATCGTTGCATCAGTACACAACCAAAACCACTCTTCGATGCATCACAATAAACAACAAAGTCATCACTGCCCTCAGGAAGTGATAGGATAGGTGTGGTGGTTAACTATTTCTTCAAAGTTTGGAATGCTGATTCGTGTGCGGGTTCCCAAATGAACTTTTTGCCCTTGTGGGTCAGCGCGGTCAAAGGACGCGCAATCATAGAAAATCCTTCAATGAACCTTCGGTAGTAACCGGCGAGACCTAGGAATTGGCGAATATGCGTCGAAGTAGTGGGGGTCTCCCACTTGCTGATGGCTTGAATCTTGGCGGGGTCAACTTTGATACCCTGGTCGCTCACAACATGACCCAGAAATAGAACTTCCTTCAACCAAAATTCACACTTGGAGAATTTGGCGTAAAGTTGCTCTTGTCTCAAGAGTTCAAGTACTAATCGGAGGTGTTGCTCATGCTCTTCTTCGCTCTTAGAGTAGATGAGGATATCATCTATGAAGACGATAACAAACTTATCCAAGTACGGCTTGCAGACACGATTCATGAGGTCCATGAACACGGCAGGTGCATTTTTCAAACCGAATGGCATCACGAGAAACTCGTAATGACCATAACGAGTTCTAAATGCAGTTTTCATCACGTCACTTTCCTTCACCCTCAACTGGTGATAACCGGATCTCAAATCGATCTTTGAGTAGATACTCGATCCTTGTAGTTGATCAAAAAGATCATCAATTCGTGGAAGGGGATACCGATTCTTGATTGTCAATTTGTTGAGTTCACGGTAGTCGATACACATACGGAAGGATCCATCCTTCTTCTTCACAAACAGCACGGGTGCGCCCCAAGGCAAGAAACTTGGTTGGATAAACCCTCGGTCAAGTAGTTCTTGTAGTTGGCTTTGTAATTCTTGCATCTCGAAAGGTGCGAGTCTATAAGGTGCGCGAGCTACAGGTGCAGCTCCTGGCACTAAGTCAATTTGAAACTCTACTGCTCTCTGCGGCGGCAATCCAGGCAATTCCTCTGGAAAGACATCGGAAAATTCGTTCACAATTTGAACGTCGTTCACGCTCTTCACCTCGGTATCTACCGCTTTCATATGTGCTAGGACAGCAAAACGTCCCTTCTTCATAATCTTTTGCGCTTTCACGCAACTAATGAGGTTCAACTTCGAAGTACATCTCTCTCCATAGATAACCAGTGGTTCGCCATCTCCATGTGGTATGCGAAGTGCTTTATCTCCACAAATAATATCGGCCTTTGTCTTGCTCAACCAATCCATACCGACGATCACGTCAAAACTTCCCAGTTTGATAGGTATTAAGTCAATTTCGAAATTTGCACCAACTATGTTGATAATAGCTCCACGACTAATATGGTCAACCTTTTCAAGTTTTCCATTGGCGACCTCGACAAGCATACTCTCTTTTAACGGGACTAATGACCAATTAATCTTATCGCAAAAATGTCTACATACATAACTTCTATCCGCACCAGTATCAAACAAGACAGAAGCTAAAAGATTGTTGATTGTGAATATACCTGTCACCAAGTCGGGGTTATCGCGTGTATCCCTTGCATTAACATTAAAAGCTCGTCCACGGGGTGGTCCGCCGTCTTTTTTCTTGTTTGGGCACGCATTTCTGAAATGGCCCGTCTGCCCACATTCATAACACTTCTTCGGCCCTGTGGGGTTCGGCTTCCCATTCAAAGTGGTGACCTTGCAGTCTTTTCCGATATGCCCAGCCCGCTGGCATTTCTCGCAGACAACATTGCAATACCCAGTGTGATGTTTCTAACACCTCTTGCATTGTGGTAAGGTTCCTTTGTAATTTGGGTTAGAGTTGGTGTTGTTGTTGGGGTTAGGGTTTCCACCATTGTTGTGCCTCTTGGCGGGGGTCTGGTCATAGGTTCTCCCCCTGTTGTTGTGGTCGTGGTTGTTGTTGTTGTTGTTATTATCCCACTTTCGCTTTTCGCTACTACCAGCCTCAAACTTAGACTTCTCCGGCTCATCAATAAGAATCTGATTCATGAGGGTATGCGCCATGCGCATTGCTTCGGGAACATTCGGTGGTTTGGACGATGTGACGTTTCCTTTGATAGACTTAGGGAGTCCCCAGAAGTATCTCTCCATACTCTTGAATTCCGGGGTGACCAATGTCGGACACATAAGAGCTAGTTCCAAAAATCTCCTGTTGTAACCATCAAGGTCGTTCCCAATGGCCTTTAGCTGCATGAATTCCATCTCCATCTTTTGTATTTCGATTCTCGGACAATACTCATCAATCATAGCAGCTTTGAATTCCTCCCATGGCATAGCATACGCCTCATCGATGCCTTTCGCTTGAGCTAACGTGTTCCACCACGTTAGTGCACCGTCAGATAATGTGCACAAAGAAAACTTGGTCTTATTGTCCTCCGAACAGTTGCTAACTCGGAATACTGATTCAAGTTTCTCGAACCATCTGGTGAGACCAACCGGCCCCTCGGTTCCACTGAAGTTATGTGGTTTGCAGCTCTGGAATTCCTTGTAAGTACACCCATTTCGAATGGGTGGGATAACCGGTGGTGGTGGCAGTGGAGCTTGGAGGTTTCTTTCTACTAGGGCTGCGGCTACACGTTCTTGGATCATCTCTTCAATTTGAGCAGCAGTAGGTGTGGACCGACCGTTAGCCATGGTGTTCTAAACAAAATTTTTGACTCAAGTCAAAATCCAGCATTCAATATATAATAATATAGTATATAACAACCAACATGTAAATAGCACAACACATGTTAATTAAGTAACGCAAGTTGATACAAGTACCGCAAAACACCATACAGCAACGTAAGTAGAACACTTGTGCAAAAAGTAACATCAACAAGTTTCCATTCATTAATAATAACAAGTTTCATACATTTTAATAAGTTTGAACAATACATAAGTGAAATAAGAAACTACAACTAGATTACATCATGAAATCTAATACAAAAGGTCCTACGGTGAAGGTGGGTGTAGGATGTCTAAAACCTGAGCCAACTGCTCCTCGAGCTCAGTAACCCGAGCTCGGAGGATTTCCACCTCCCTTGTCAATTCCTCGACAGTGGGAGATGGTGGGGCAGGCGGTGCTGGTGGTGCAGGTGGGGCCGGTGGAGCGGATGGTGCAGGTGGAGCGGGTGGTGCGAACCGCACGAAACAGGGTGCAGATGTCCCGGCTCCGGAAATAGTCAGTACGTAACGGGGAACCTTACGTATCTGTGGGTCAGCAGGGTACGGCACAAGCCGTTTACGGGTAGTAACCCTCAGACGCCGACCAAAAGCGTCAGTGAAAGCACGACCTCCATTCACCCTTGGAATAACGGTGCCATCAGGACGGTACCGCTTCTTTGACGGGGTGGAGGGTGCCTGTATAGGTATATCAGCAGGGTCCTCGTCATCACTGGAGTCTGATGAAGAATCATCTGATGAAGAATCGGCGGATGATGAGTCATCCGAATCATGTGGTGGTGACACGGGTGGCTGAACTGGCAGTCCGAAGGCGGCCAACATCTCTCTGTGTCTGAATGGCGGAATCGGCACTAAACGTCCATCTGGAGCACGTCGGCACGGCATGAGCATATGGTTACGGCATGGCCCTTCCCCGAACTCTGCGGGGATCACAACACCACCAATGCGGGGCTGTGACTCCGAGGGTCCGGGAGCAGACGGAGCTGGAATCTTCGTAGGTCCCACGTGTCCATTAGAAGTAGTCACTGGTGTAGGCGGCTGGCTGCTAGTCCCGGAAGATGAAGCGCCGGGGTCACTCGTGCGTATCGGGATCGGTGGATCGGTAACGGTGGTAGGTGGAGTAGATGAAGTGTCTAAACTGCCCAAAACGCTAGCAGGTGGTACATCTGACATCTGAACAAGGAAAATAAATTTTCCATGTCAGTAAGTCATAAAGCAAGCACGTATTAGGCCAACAGTTTAAATCATGTATAACAATAAGTAGCATGGCAATAATAACGAATCGTACAGAAGTAGCATGCAATCGAAAGCAAGTGATATTATACAGTAGTGAAATCATGTAGTAGCATACAACATATAGCAGTAAAAGTAAGCAGCAGCATGCAGTAAATTCAGTGGAAACAAGTAAACTAGCAAGTTGTAGATTAGTCCTATTAGTGAATCCTACTCGGGTCGGTCTTAGACTCACTAATGCAACCTAATTCCCTACAACCAATGCTCTGATACCAAATGTGATGCCCCGTACAAAATCATCGTGTACGAATCATCAATAACAGGATTATTACAAGGTTAAGTACTATATGCGTTTTCAAAAAGAGTTTGCATTCATTAATAAAGTGATGTCTAAACCAAGATCGAATGTTTTACAATCCAAAAGCATGCTTCACTAAGTAGAAGCAAATAATAAGTGTATGTGACCACAACGGTCGTTACAAGTCATAGTTCAAAAGTACTAATGTTTGAATGCAAGGTAAAGTAGTTCATGCGATGACAACTCTAAGCAGCGGGTGTCTACAGCACGACTAGGACACAGCGGAAGCTAACCTCAAGCACCTGAGAAAAACATGCTTAAAAACGTCAACACAAAGGTTGGTGAGCTATAGTTTAAGTATAACAGTTTGTAAGGTAAGCCACGAGATTTTAGTGCTATAAAGAGCGTTTCAAAACAGTATGATAAAGTATATGTTAACCGTGGGCACTTGGTAACTAACTTAACGTTTATATCCCCTGAAAGTACACTTGGCAAGTGCGTATGTCTATGAAGTATTAAACACTCGTTAAATGCTAGCGCTACTAGCCCGAGTGGGGATGTCAAACCCTATGGATCCATATCTAAGATTCGCGTTCACGGTTCAAAAACCAATGATTAAACGTTACCGAGCTAAAGGAAATGTTTATGCCGTTGTATAACCCACACATATATAAGTTTAAGTACTCGTGCCTAGTATGTAAAACATAAAATCCGCATGTATTCTCAGTTCCCAAAATAAGTTAAAGTAAAAAGGGAATGCTATAACTCACAATGATAATGTAGTCATAAAGTCGGTTCGAAAAAGGTGTGCAAGTAATCGGTCCGAAGGTCCTCAACCTAAGGCAAATAGTACTAAGTCAGTAAATCAACTTAATAGGTTTAAAAGTATGTAAATAAGGTCTTAAGGGTCATCATCATTCATCATTTAACAAAAGGTGTAAAGTAAGTTTCGTTTATGAAAGTAGTTTACAACAAAGGCTGAATTCAGTCAGTCACCACAGCCTCTACCCTTACTGAATTAAGGTGAGACCAGTGGCAACGGATCTATCTATGAGTCCTTTAGTTGTGGTAAAATTTACAGAAGCAAACTCGTCTTTGTTTGACCGTGGCGACGGTCTAAGTGCGAGTAGGTCAGAAATTTCTGCACAACGTTAAAAGGACATAGTGGCGATCGGAGGGCCATAAATCCTAAACCGTAACTCGGATTAAGTCGAGTCCTATATGAAAAGTTATCTACTCGAAATGATCTATTTGAAAATAAAGGTCTCAGTAGCCCAGGTCTACTGGTCTGTTACAGAAACAGTAGGACAGATGGCTGTAAACAGAAAGCAGGAGGTTAAAAGTGAATTCCGGTGGTCTTGGTGCTTGAGGCTTATCACGGTTCTCATCCTTGATGCGTATAGCTTCAAGTGTATAACTCGTTGATGTGTTTGCATCATCTTGACCAAGATTTGACCATCATAACCCAAGTGCAAGTCTAAGACATGAAGCACAACTCACTTAAGAGTTGTATGAAGTTTGATGAACCAAAGTTACATCAAAGTCTTAGATCTAACACATACATGAACTTTAAAGCTAATAACAAGTTACAAACTTGAAAGTAAACTAACTAATCAAGATCTTAAGATGTAGAACATAGTTCTTAGTTAGATCTTGAAGATCCAAGACTCAAAAGTCTAGATCAAGCATAAGTATACAAAGTTATATTTAAAGAAAACTTATTTACATGTTCTTGAACTTTCAAGTTAACTTTTAGTTCAAGATTAATGAGATCAAGACTAACTTGTAGTGCTTGACCATTTAAACTAATTACATGAAATTAAAGTGCAAGAATGAAGAAGTAAGCTAAGTAAACAAGTAATTTGTTCATGGTTGTTCATACTTTAAAGATTCAAACCAAAGTTTGATCTTTAGAAAGTAAACTTTAAAGTTTACTTCATGAACTTCAAGTATGAGTTACAACACATGAACTTTAAATCTTTTGACATAATGTATGTAGAACATAACTAGAAAGTTAGTTCTTGTATGTTCTTGGAAAAACAAGATTAATATGAAGAATCCAACTAGAAAGTTTATTCTTGTAACATGAAAGTAAGTAACAACAATTAACAAGACAAGTAGTTAAACAAAATCAAGAACAAGTAACAATCAACAAATGACGATGATGGATGATTTAGGATTCGGTTTTGTTTGATGAAAAAGACGAGAAATGAAGTTCATAATACTTACAAACTTGAGAGAAAAGAGAGAAAAGTTGAAGTGCAAGTTGAAGTGTGTTTTGGAGAATGAGAGAATGAGAGTGTTTGAAGTAATGAAAAATGAAACAAAAACTCCCCATATGCTAGGGATGGCCGACGGTTTGCTAGTGGGGGAGGGAGGAGCAAATTACACACTAGTCTTAAGCATGTTAAAGCTTACAAAGTTGGTTAATGGATGGTTGTTCATGGGGATTATGAGCAAACTAGATTCCAATTGATATAACTAACTAGTTACAACTCTAAGTATTACTTACATGTAATATTGGGCTAGTTAGTCCACTTAAAATGTAGGGTGGGCTTGTAAGCCCAAAGTCATAAGTCCATTTTACTAATAAAGCCCAAGTTCACTTAATTAATAAATTAATCCATTTAAAGCCCAAGTAACTAACTAATCACCATAGTTAATTAAAATGATTAATAAAATTAATCATGAATGTAAATAATACTTGAAAATATTAATCGTACAAGTTTCTTGTGTCACAAAGACGTTTCGGGCATTTAAAGTCAAGTACGTTTAGTCATGGCATCGTGTATATGTAATAACATACATTCGTTTAATCACACGTATTAATAATAATAATTATTAATAAATAAACGATGGAAAATCCAGGGTCGTTACAAGATAGACACAAGCAAAACATTCCTCGAATGAATTATTATGCAGACAGAAGTTCTGCGGATTATTGTTGAATTATGTGGACATGATAATTGCCACCATTGAATTATGTGGACATGATAATTGCCACCATTGAATTATGTGGACATGATAATTGCCACCAATTGATATGAATGTTATGTATCGAGAGAATGATTTTATACAGAGGTTATGTGTATGTTATTTTTGTGCACGAGATATGTGTACGGTTACTAAGATTTATGAAAGATGATTTCGTACACGAGAAGGGTGTACTGTATTTAAAAGATATCGCATGTGCATTACATGTGGGTATAGGATTCGGGCCCATTTATACCATGCAGGATTTAAATCTTGTGGTCTATCAAAATGATGAATTTTATTGTTTTATGATAAACTTATGAACTCACCAACCTTTTGGTTGACACTTTAAAGCATGTTTATTCTCAGGTTTGAAAGAAATCTTCCGCTTTGCATTTGCTCATATTACATGGAGTCGTTCATGGCATATAGAGGTCAGAACCTCGCAATGGGACCAACTGTTGAAGACTTCGTCCAGATGGATTTGGACGGGTCGTTTCACTTATCATGTTGATGTTGTTTGGTTGATACCCCTATGACTAGGGATGACAAATTAATTGGGTAAGGTCTAGTTGACAGGTCTAAAGTACGGGGATCAAATCCGACATGATGTGATTAACAAGTTTGCTGCTTAATTAAAGGAGGCGAATATATATAATGGGTTATTTTTAGTTAGTAGATTGACCCTATTATAAACCAATACTTGACTTGAGTCTCGCCTTAAATTTTAAATGTGTTCATGAGTTTCAGGTTAGTTTATTGACAAGTAAAAAATTCAAACACGATCTTAACCACACATCATAAAAAAGTTAAACAGGTTAGGTTGGAAAGTTACTATTGAATTAAGCCCAGTTTGATGTGTTGGTTTTGAGTAAAAAAGAAAAATCTAATAGATAATTTTATTTTTGAGAGGGTGACATGTCAATACCAAGATGGGACATGAAGAACTCGGAATTGTCAAGTAGCTACCAGATCACGAACGAAGTGAATATCAATCTCAATATGCTTGGATCGTTGATGCTGAACTGGATTAGAAGAGAGGTAAACAACACTCACATTATCACAATATACCATAGTGGTTGAGAACATCGGACAATGTAGCTCGCGTTGAATAATTGCGTAGCCAACAAGTTTCAGCAACTGCGTTTACAAGACCTCCATACTTGACATTGGCACTAGATCAAGAGTCCCTCGAATGTAACGTAGAATCTGTCTGAGAGCTGCAAAATGAGGTTCTCCGGGATCATGTATAAATAGACAAATCTGTTGTACAACATAAGTAATATTCGAACGAGTAACAGTGAATATTGAAGGGCACCAGTGAGGTTGCGATACAATGTGGGATCAGACAAAGCTAGACCATTAGACCCAAGCTTAATATCAGTCTCCACAAGATTCTGGCAAGGTTTACAATGAAGCATATCAGCACGCTCAAGTATGTTAGTAGCATATTTTTTCAGAGAGAAACATGCCAGTAGAGTTGCGTATCATAGAAATTCCTAAGAAATAATTTGACGGACCCAAATCTGTCACAGAGAACTCATGTTGCAAAGAGTGAATGATCCGACGAAGAAATGCTTGAGAGAAAACTGTCAAAACAATATCATCAACATAGAACATCAAGTAAGCAATATCAGAATCCTATCGGTAGATAAATAAAGAGGAGTCACAATGACTATGAACAAAGCCTACTCGTGCAGCATAATTAGAAAAACGTTGGAACTAAGCACGTGGGTCCTGTTTAAGTCCGGGTGCTTTGGGTCACGAAAACCAGGAGGCTGATGCGTATGGATAATCTCAACAAGATCACCATGAAGAAATGTGTTCTTGACATCAAGCTGGTGATCTGGCCAATGTATGGAAATAGCAAGGCTAAGAACAGTACATATAGTGGTTGCCTTAACTACCGGCCTAAAAGTATCATCACAATCAATACCAATCTGCTGACTGCATCAATTAGCAACAAGACGCGCTTTGTAGCGACTCAGAGTACCATATGCATTGTACTTTTTCGAAAAAGCCACATGAAACGAATGATGTTCGCGTCCAGAGGTCGGGGAACAGGGGTCTAAGTATTATTTTAAATCATTGCATTATATTCATCGCGCTTAGCACTTTACCAGTGGGTATTGGTTAGGGCTTGGGTATAGGTTTTGGGAATAGGAGAGACATGAAGGTTGAGACATTGAACGAGTTTGATGATACCAACATGGGACCAGGTGACCATGGAATAGTTGGGGAGTGGAGATGAGGTAGAGACCGGAGATGTAGCTTCATTGGGAGGGGTGTCAAAGGGTGCAGAAGGAGGTGGTGGTATGGGAATGAGTATCGGTCGTGGAGGCGGTAGGGGTAGTAAGGTTTCTGTAGGAGTGGATGTAGTATAGGGAGTTGGTAGATGATCAAGGAAAGAATATGACAGAGGTTGAGTCAGAGTCATGGAGCCATAGGGGAAAATAGTTTCATCAAAGGTGACATGACGGGAGAATGATGATTATGTTGGTGGCTATGTCGAGACAACGATGGCTGTGGTGGTTTGAAGGGTAACGGAGAAAATATACGGTGTGGATCAAGGTGATAGTTTCTTTATGGTGTTTAGGTATGGGTAACATAAACAACTGAAAACACGAAGGCTATCATAGGTCGCCTGGAAGTTATATAAGCGAATATGTGGAATCTCATAGTTTATGGAAGATAAACAAAGGATGTTAAGAAGGTGAGTGACCATATGAAGTGCCTCGACCTAAAATGACGGAGGAAAGTATGCTTGGAAGAGAAGGATACGTATGAGGTTATTAATGGTGTGAATCATGTGTTCAGATTACCATTTTGTTGGGACGTTTGAGGACATGGGAAGGGAATATGAATACTGTTAGTCTGAAATAGTTAATGAAGTGAACAATTTTAATATTCACCCCCATGGTCACATTGAAAATATTTGATTTCACGGTTTAACTGGGTCTTTACAAAAGAGCGAAAATGAACAAATTAGGCAAAGGCGTCAGCTTTATGGTGTAACGGATAAACCCAAAGATAGTAGGAAAAATGATCCAAAAAGATAATGTAATACCTAATACCACCTATGCTCGAAAGTAGGGAAGTCCACAAATCTGAGTGGATTATATCAAAACAGGATATAATAGTAGAATCTGAAAGAGAAAAGGGTAGTCGGATACAGTGGCGGAACTTGAACCCGATCACTGATCGGGCGGGTTTAAAATTTTATTAAATTTTTCAATGACAGCTAGGGCGAACACTAAAAAAAAAAAACTTAGTTTTTAGTAAATTTTTTATTTTTTTAGTGTAAATTTAAAAAAAAAAAATCCAGCTGGGGCGGGTGCCCTGCCCCGTCTCCACAATGTTCCGCCCCTGGTCGGACATGCTTGCCAGAATGACAAGCGTGACAAAGCGCGAAAGATTTTGACTTATTGCATGAAATATAATTGCTAGAAATAAGACATCTCAAAACATCAGTGTCGGGGTGTCCGAGACGCTCATGCCATGTGGTTTATGTTGTAAGGAAAGCTTGAAGGAGAGGCTTCGTGACGGGATACGTATCACTCGTGTTGTCACAATGGAGAAGGAGCTGATGTGTCTTATAATCTTTCACAGAAAAACCATATTCGTCAAAATTGATGGAAAATTTATTGTCACGGGTTAATTGTTGGACAGAGATGAGATCTTTTAATAATATTAGGAGCTACAAGGACATTGTGTAGGTGAAGGGGTCGGTGTAGTGTTGGCAAAGTGCTATAACTTGTGTTTATAACGGGTATGGGAGTACCGTCACCAACAGTAACCTACGGATAAATGCAATGATTAAAAATTTTACTCAAGCTATTTGTAGATGATGTGAGGTGGTTAGAGGCACCTGTATCCATAGTCCATCCAAAGTCACCAAAGTTCTGCAAATTCAGACGTTATATGCATGCAGTGAGTTAGCTAGGTTTAGATGAAAGTGAATCCTGATAACCTTTCCATTGTGGTCCACAATGAAAAGAACCAAATATGGGAGGCCCAGAAGGAGACAACCTACTAGAAAATTCCAAACACCTGTTGCTAGAAAATATAGGGACATTTGCATGTGAGTTATATTGGGCCGTGAGGTGTCCAAAGGCATGCTAGGCCAGTAACATATTCTGAGCATGAATGATTCTCATGATTTAATCTTTGATATTATTTTAGGCCATTAAAGCTTATGGGTTTTCTTGCTAAAAGACGTATATAAAAAAAATACTTGTTCAATTGTGACGTGAAGTTATATATCGACTTCTAGATCTACTGATCCTTTTATCCTTTCTTTCTTCAATTCTTGTTTTTCAAATATGCAATATTAGCGCTGCCAAAAAAAATTTGTTCTCACAAACATGTGGTGTGTATGCCGACTTCTGCTACTTCTTCTTCTTTGCTTTTCTTTGCTTTGTTTTTTTATCAAATATAAATTATCGATGACAACAAAAAGTTGTTATCACAAGCCTGTGGGGAATTGGTTGTCTTGGTGAAACGAATAGTAGAGTTAGATGAAGTAGATTATGAGAGATTGGAGATAGGAGACTAATGGGTGAGATTGCAAGCTTAATAGAGGGTAAGAGGATGAGGGTGACAGACGGTTGATATGCTCAAATCGGACGGTTTATTTATGCGGTGTCGTTAGGTCACAAAACATCAAGTCAGGATATCAACAGAATGAAGTTGATTGTTTAATTTATATATGTTGGGCATAAATCTATTATTCCTTCCTATGGGTTAGCAAGTGCAAATATGACATAGGGTCGTTCCTTGAGCGGTCAAATTTGAAACGGAGCTTATCTAGATAATTTAGTAATTAAGTTGGGTTTGTACACAATTTAGTATCCAACACTAGTGGCCAGGTACACCTTGTGTGGAGAGGGAGGATCCTTTTGGTCCCAATAAATTGGCGAATGTTCGGAAAATCCAACAACCAAGTTCAACTGGTTTATTCTAGACACCACTTTATCCAGAATATCAAATTGTGTAAAGGCTATAGTTGGGTTGATTTGATATATAATTGTATTTAAAATATTAAAGCAATATAATTAAAATAAGCTAGCTAGCATGCAACAGCTAAGGACAGAGAAGACGTGGTTCACCATGATTTAAGATAACGTAGTGTCGGGATGATTATGAGACACTCTTTGGATAGATATACCTTGGTGTGAAAACTAGATTCCCTACTGAGCGGTTTCCCGATTAGCATGTCACGAGGAACTAGGCTTTGAAGATTCTGATCGGATGGACTATGCTCAACTCCCGACACTTTATCTGGTTTAACGATATAAGTGGCCCATATTGGATGCAATACATACCTTGGGCGCACGAATAAAGTAGCATAGCCGTATAATGTGACGACCCGGAAATTTCCGACCAAATTTAAACCTAATCTTCACATGAATTCGACACGATAAGAAAAGTTTGTTAAACCGAGTCTTAAAATTTATGAACTGTATTCATGTTATCATTAACCTTTGACAATATTCCTACTATTCACGAACAATTATTTTTAAATAGATATGTGTGTGTATATATATATATATATATAATAATTGAAAGTATAAATTGAAACGTTAAATGTTGTTGTTATGAAATATGATATTATAATAATTATTATTTAAAAACATAACTATATATACATAAAGAAAATATATATATTAAAAAAATAAATAAATATATTTTATGTAAAAATTTAAGATTTTCTTTTCGCCACTGATTAACAAAGGAGTGCGGAATTTAATCCGTAAATAGTGACGTCTAGCAATTTAACATGTTTAAATCCTAAATTATATTACAATCATTATTGGGAGAACTGTGCTTGTTTAAATTCGATTCTGTTTCATTTCATAATCAAATGAGTAATAATATTTTATTACTATTATTATATTATTTATATTATTAAATATATTCAGGATCTCAATTGATTCGGTGAAATGAATCAACTTAATATTCCAAGTGTCGAAATGTATCCTTTTTGACATTCATATGCTATTCTTTTAACTCTTATCTAATGATTGTGTATGCATCTATTTCATGTACTAGCCAAATCCAGCTCATCACCTTTATTAAATAATCTCTTTCTTTCTACTCAAATAGAGTAACCTATCTATTCTCTTTATATATGTAATAATACATATACATCTAGATATGCATATTATAGGATTACAACTTCACTATCCGATCACCCACGGCTGTCACCATCTTTGTACGACAACCACCATAGAGCTTCCATTATGGCCTTCACTCTCACTCCACCGGACTCCGGTCACCACCCTACAAACCTCACTAAACTGTCACTCTTTTTCTCCCTTTATTTTCTTCAACCATGAACATCATGACAATCACCGCCACCTCAATATTTCTGTCACCATCTCCACACCCACAATCACCTGCTTTAACCCATTATTGTGTTGCTGTGTTCTGACTACCATCACCAACTAGCCATGACCACCACCATCGGCTATATTCTGTTCTACCACACCCAAACCACCACCCTACTGTTTCTATTCTATTTCGAGCAGACCCAACATCCCCCATCATCATCTATATTTTTCTTTAGTCTAATGATTCTGTGCTACGAACTCAACTCCACAATACCATCAATTTCTTGCTCGATTACTATGACCATTACCAATCATAAACCTGCAAATTATCTTTCTGTTACTGTTTCAGGCTGTAAATTGCTAACCATGTTCCTTCTACTCCATCGAACACCCCATCGATTTCACCACCTTTAATATACCCATCACCTTTACAGTTGTTTTCTGTTTTTTTTTGTCTCATACGAAGCCAGCCACACACCACCATCGAAACAACATAAACCTTGAATAAATTCAGCTGCTATAGTCGAGTCTTTCTGTTCAGAAACAACCCATTAAAACTGCAGCTGCTATTCCTGCTTTTGTTTAACTGTTATAGCGAGAGGATAGACAGTGATGCTCTATTGATGATGATGAATAAGTGGGTGACACAATGATAATGATCAAGGCGTGTAAATAAAAAAAAAAGAGAAACCCACTTGATATATTAACGGTATATTATATTATATTATAATGATAAAGATAAAAGGGGCGGCTTAGTTTCTGTACAATTCTATACACCGACACTTTATGTTCTATTTTTTTTTCTCCTTCCTAAATACATCTATACGGATTAAGTTGTTAATCCTCCTTGGGCTATAAACTTTATTTTATTTTGCTGTTGGGCCGTTAACTTGTCAAATGGGATTGGGCCATGAAAACGTTGGACCATGTAACCTTCTTATGCCTTCTGACCTTGTAACGAATTGATATGAGCTGGGATGAAGGCGATCTGGATATAATAATCATGTTGATCGTGATTTTATGTAAATAAGGATGATAAGATGATAGTGATACATAATACAATGAGATTGAACAAAGAAGACTGCTGCTGCTTGATCGATTACTGTTACAAAGAAGACTGCTGCTGCTTGATCGATTGCTGTTGTTGCAAACCTGAAATCGAAGTTGCTGTTTCTAGTTACTGCTACCCGATATCAAAAACCCTCGATGACACAGATGATATAGGTGTTTGTTATTTGGGTTTGTTAAGTGGGTTCTGCTAATTGGACTTATGAAAATGCTGTTGAGCCATTAATTGTTAATTAAGCTTGTGAGGCAATTTGGGCCGAGACCCATTTATGTTGACGGGCTGTGAAGATGAAAACAGAAAATGTACATAAAAGAAAATAACATCCTAACTAAATTGGATATGAAAAGGGCAGAGGAACGGTTAGGGTTGTTTGTTGTTAAGTGAGACGTCTCGGGTTCGAGTTCGGACAGTAACGTTTTAATTTTTAGAAACTTGTTCCTTCAAAGGTTGTATTCTAAAATTTTTATTATTATTATTATTATTATTATTATTATTATTATTATTATTATTATTATTATTATTATTATTATTATTATTATTATTATTATTGTTATTATTATTATTATTATTATTATTATTATTATTATTATTATTATTATTATTATTATTATTATTATTATTACTTTTAATAACATTAATATATTTATTAACAAGCATTCTTATTAAGTATTAGTAGTATTAAGAAATTTTATCAAAATTAGTATTTTTATTATAAAAATAATACAACCTTTTTATCTTATTATTATTACTATCATTATTAAAATTTTTATATATTTTAGTATTGTTATCATTTTTATTATCAATATTAACATTATTTTTAGTATTATCACTATTATTATAAGTATCATTTGTATTAATACTAATCCTATTATTAATATTATAATAAATAAATAATTATATAAAAAATATATTTAAAACATATAACATAAATATATAATATTTTTATAAGTATATATATAAAATAAATATACTTAGTTAATTAATAAAAACTATAAAATATAACAATTATATCACGAATATTAATATATAAATTTGTTCGAATACAATTATATGTGTTAATATATGTATAAATTATATAGGTTCGTGAATCCGAGGCCAACCCTACACTTGTTTAATGTCGTCATATGTATTTTTACTACCAAATACATTAGGTGAGTTTCATTTGCTCCCTTTTTACTTGCTTTTGCAATATATATTTTTGGGCTGAGAATACATGCGCTGTTTTATAAATATTTTACAAAATAGGCACAAGTACCAAAACCAATTCTATGTGGGTTTAAACCAGAAATATACCCTTAGTTTGGTAACATTAAACTACTTGTCTATGTACGGTAGGCGCGAATCCTAAAGATAGATCTATTGGGCCTCACAAACCCCATCCTGACTATGGGATGCTTTAGTACTTTGAGGTTATTTTAAACACACCTGATCTGGTGTACTTCAGAGGGTAAAACACGAACGTTAAGGCTTGTTACCGGGTGCCTACAACTTATAGAATACTTTTATACACTTGCGAGTGTACATATATTTATAAACGGAAATCTTGTGGTCTATTAATATATTGAAATGATTGTTATGATAAACATATGGACTCACCAACCTTTGGTTGACACTTGAAACAATGTTTATTCTCAGGTATGAAAGAAATCTTCCGCTGTGCATTTGCTCATTTTAAAGATATTATATGGAGTCATACATGGCATATTCAAGTCAGTACCTCGCAATGAGACCAGATGTTGATGACTTGTCCAGGTGGATTAGGACGGGTCACTACTGGTGGTATCAGAGCTGGTTTAATGCCGTTTATTAGCGGGTTAATCGTAGAGGGGGTTCTCACAGTGTTACCTGTGACGAAGCATTGGCTCTTACTCCTCGCGGTCCCTATTAGGGTTGGCTGTACATTGCCGAGAGGCCGGCCGTAAAATCAGTGTCTGAGGTACGCTCAGTGGTCACCAGGCGGTTAGCTGGGAAGGCACTGAGTGGGATGCGTCCCTAACTGTATCACAGGTGGTATCAGAGCGGTGGTCTTAGCGAACCTGGTCTTGCATTAGTGTGTCTAACTAATAGTTGTTTAGATGCATTAGTGAGTCTGGACTTCGACCGTGTCTGCATGTCAGAAGTTTTACTTATCATTAGTGTCAAAAATGACCTGCTTATCATTCTTAGGGAATCACTTGCTTATTATTCTTAGTCTAAACCATCTTACTGCATTGATTGCATGAATAGTATATAGACAAAATTCATATCTTAGCGTATCTGTTATTGTTACCTTTACCTGACAGCTTCCGTAGATTCCTCCGTAACTTATGGGATTTTAGTATTATATATGCATATATAAATTATGTATTGCAAGGTACTAATCTACATCCTATAATCTATTTCTTATCGAAAATCCTTCATCTGATCGTACGAGATGAATCCCTCAACCAGTTCGAATTCCTCGAATTCCGACAGCTATTCCGATATGGAGTTCCACCTAAGCTCCGAAAGTAGTGTCACCAGAATGAATCAACCAATCATCCATCCCCAATTCATCTGATGGGTTCGTTGTCGACTTAATCAATGGAGACGCGAAGAAGGCAATCCTTTCCACCAATCGAATTCACCTCTTGACGGAGAATCCGAAGCACTTACCGGCGAACCAATCTGAAACACCATTTTCACCCTCATTTCCCGAATACCACGCCATGATTATATTCTATCTAAAATTCTAAACCTTATTCATTCGCTCGTTCTTACCGACAATCATCCCGGAGTAATCGAAGAAGTCATCGAGCTTCGTGCTCGAGTAATCAATTTGGAGAATATGGTGCAAAATTTACCAGCTTCAACAACATCAATGTCACCAACAGTACCATCAGTAACAGCACCAGTATCATCAACAATCCATATCTCAACATCTCATTCTGTACCTCGAGCATAATCATCATTCTACATGACGTTCTACATTATTTATCTTCATTCGGCATGGCAATTATGTAATCTCTAATATTTTAGAGATTATATATTCTTGTTCTAACGGTAAATCAAATGAGTTTAATATCATATTAACTCATTAAATCCATGATTATATCTGAAGAAAATATATATGTATATATATGTTTTCATAAAGATTGTAATTAAAAATTCTTTTATACAAACTGTTAATGGTGAAAATATTTTAACGGGTAGGTAATGCCCGAGGAATATTTAGATTTCACATTAATAAGTTACATTGTACATTCTTTCAAATCTGATTCAACAGTCATTTACTATTCTATTTACATCCACCGATACACGTATCCGTTCACCACAGAATAACCATATTTATCCAATTTCATATTTGGATTTTGATTTATCTGAATCCAACAAGTGGCATAATGAAGAAAACATTGGACAAAATAAAATTTGTTAGAAACAAACAAATTAACTATGAGAAATTTTGTTAAGGATTCACGCTAACTGTTCCTAGCTAACTGTTCCTAGCTAATGGATTACATTTTTTAGCGCAATTTATTTATCGCAATTTATATTCTCGCAATTTTAATTATCGTCATTTAATTTTTGGTTATTTATTTTACGCACTTTAAATATAGGGACATGTATACAAGGTTTTGACATATCATATCGACGCATGTATATATATTATTTGGAATAACCATAGACACTCTATATGCGGTAATGCGGGAGTTAGCTATACAGGGTTAAGGTTGATTCTACAATAATATATATACTTTGAGTTGTGATCGAGTCTGAGACATGTACACAGGTCACGATACATAGTAATTAATTCGAATATTATATATTAAACTATATATGAATTATTGAATTACTAACCATGGACTTTGGACTATGGACTATTAACAGTGGACAATTAAAATGAATTAAAATATTGATTATAACATATGAAATTAAAAAAAAAAATTCTTCAAGTTTGCCACTTGATCTCATCTTAAACTTCTTTTGTATCTTGACGATTACAACCTACGTTCAAACCTTTCATGATTCCTGAAAACACTTCAATCGAGAGGATGAACCAACCGCATTTCATCTACGGAAGGAAAGACTTATGCATATAGTTATGCACCTGAAAAAATCTCGGAAACTGAGTAAACATTTAACACATAGCTGTGCTAATTCCTTAGTGTTATTATTACCCAACATAACTTGATAATTCCTTTCAAAATAGCAAATTTTGTCACGGCTTCAACAAGTCAACTTCGATCTTTCATTCGAAACAACCTTATTATAACTTTGATATATATGCGTGCTCTTTATTGTTATCGGAGAATCTTTTATATCCCACCATATTACCATCAGCGTTTAATCATCTAAAAACACAATTCTCTTGAAACCACCTCGGATTGATAATCGACGATTCAGATACGGCTGCATTAAATGCGGAGGAAACAGTAAAATTATAGATGGCCAAAATGGTCAAAATTTTGATGATAAAGAATGGAGTGTTGGGAACGCTTGATAGAAAATTTGATACTGAAAGACGGATTGAACTAACCATGAAGGAAACAAAGAACAAATACAAGGACTAAACTCTATAAAATCCAAGTAAATCTGGATCCGATAAAATCCTTAGAGATTTTTTGTCCGTACCCACGTTAAAATCTTACGGAAAATTTTCTCATCAATCTTTGAACTTAGAAATTCCAAAATATCATCATAAATATCTTCGATGTTTTTGAGGATATTTTCATAAATATTCTCGGCCGAAATTATATACCTCTTTGTGCTATCTGTATTTCATTATATTGGAAACTTCCGTAAAAATCTAAGTATAAATTAGGAATGAATTGTGGAGAAGTGTTGGGAATTGAAGCATGAGTTAGTATAATATAATGGCGCTTGGCCAACGTGATTATATTACAGTAAGTCATGCTGAGTTTCTAATGAGACATGATGATTCACAGTAAATCATACCATTATCATGTGCCATGTTACATAACTCTTTCATTCTGAACATATCAAGAAAATGTATTCTTGATAGTGCTATCTTCCGTGATGTTGATAAATTTGAAAATCAAATCGTGCTATCATGTTCCTTCCTACTTAGAACATTATAATCATTCGAAATTCTAAATCTACGAATTCTGAACCATTATTCGCTTGACTTGAAGTCGGAAAGAGAAAACAAAAGCATAGAGCTTCGAAATATATGGGAGGATATAACGCCCGATAACCACACATAAATTACAAACCGTGTATGTCAATGTTTATCGCAACATAAAGACACGGGAGAAATAAAAATACTATAACCCCAAGGGTGAAGTAGAAGAAAGCAGATTCCTCTGGTGGAAGTTGGAATAGAAGAATGATTGTTGCGATAGCCAGAATGAGGTTGGGAACCAGAGTTGGATTAAGCATATTCACAATCATTGAAAGTATGAATCGAGAAAGAAAGTGTTGGAGTGGTGGAAATAATGGAACGAGAGAAGATTATTTATAGTGAAAATACCAGACAAAGCAATCGAGACAGATAATCGCATTTAATTATAGAGATCTTAATTCCCATAAATCCCGAAGAATCAGATCTTATAGATTTTCTTTTAAATCCCTTGAATTCCGAAATTCAAACGTGACTACGCCAAAAGCTAAAGCGAAACTTTATTTTCTCATTTCACTCTGTTGTGATTGCTTCATTCGTACGCTTCACATAATCGAATCGTTCTATCTATATTCAATAATATTGACAAAACTCTATTTATCAACTCATATTCGTCATGAAAACATATTTATGGTTAACCATGACGACCTCAATCAAATTTCGGGGATGAAATTTCTTTAACGGGTAGGTACTGTGACGACCCGAAAATTTCCGACCAAATTTAAACCTAATCTTCACATGAATTCGACACGATAAGCAAAGTTTGTTAAATCGAGTCTTAAAATTTATGAACTATATTCATGTTATCATTAACCTTTGACAATATTCCTACTATTCACGAATAATTATTTGTAAATAGATATTTGTGTGTATATATATATTTATAATAATTGAAAGTATAAATTGAAACATTAAATGTTGTTGTTATGAAATATGATATTATAATAATTATTATTTAAAAACATAACTATATATACATAAAGAAAATATATATATTAAAAAAATAAATAAATATATTTTATGTAAAAATTTAAGATTTTCTTTTCGCCACTGATTAACAAAGGAGTGCGGAATTTAATCCGTAAATAGTGACGTCTAGCAATTTGACGTGTTTAAATCCTAAATTATATTACAATCATTATTGGGAGAACTGTGCTTGTTTAAATTCGATTCTGTTTCATTTCATAATCAAATGAGTAATAATATTTTATTACTATTATTATATTATTTATATTATTAAATATATTCAGGATCTCAATTGATTCGGTGAAATGAATCAACTTAATATTCCAAGTGTCGAAATGTATCCTTTTTGACTTTTATATGCTATTCTTTTAACTCTTATCTAATGATTGTGTATGCATCTATTTCGTGTACTAGCCAAATCCAGCTCATCACCTTTATTAAATAATCTCTTTCTTTCTACTCAAATAGAGTAACCTATCTATTCTCTTTATATATGTAATAATACATATACATCTAGATATGCATATTATAGGATTACAACTTCACTATCCGATCACCCACCGCTGTCACCATCATTGTACGACAACCACCATAGAGCTTCCATTATGGCCTTCACTCTCACTCCACCGGACTCCGGTCACCACCCTACAAACCTCACTAAACCGTC
Organism: Rutidosis leptorrhynchoides; assembly: GCF_046630445.1. Lineage (NCBI taxonomy): Eukaryota > Viridiplantae > Streptophyta > Magnoliopsida > Asterales > Asteraceae > Rutidosis > Rutidosis leptorrhynchoides. The sequence continues at coordinate 197,243,660 of NC_092334.1, forward strand.
ACTCTTTTTCTCCCTTTATTTTCTTCAACCATGAACATCATGACAATCACCACCACCTCAATATCTCTCTCACCATCTCCACACCCACAATCACCTGCTTTAACCCATTGTTGTGTTGCTGTGTTCTGACTACCATCACTAACTAGCCATGACCACCACCATTGGCTATATTCTGTTCTACCACACCCAAACCACCACCCTACTGTTTCCATTCTGTATCGAGCAGACCCAACAACGCCCATCATCATCTATATTTTTCTTTAGTTTAATGATTCTGTGCTATGAACTCAACACCACAATACCATCAATTTCTTGCTCGATTACTATGACCACTACCAATCATAAACCTGCAAATTATCTTTCTGTTACTGTTTCAGGCTGTAAATTGCTAACCATGTTCCTTCTACTCCATCGAACACCCCATCGATTTCATCACCTTTAATATACCCATCACCTTTATAGTTGTTTTCTGTTTTTTTGTCTCATACGAAGCCAGCCACACACCACCATCGAAACAACATAAACCTTGAATAAATTCAGCTGCTATAGTCGAGTCTTTCTGTTCAGAAACAACCCACGAAAACTGCAGCTGCTATTCCTGCTTTTGTTTAACTGGATGCTCTATTGATGAGGGTATATTATATTATATTATAATGATAATGATAAAAGGGGCGGCTTAGTTTCTGTACAATTCTATACACCGACACTTTATGTTCTATTTTTTTTTTCTCCTTCCTAAAGACAGCTATACGGATTAAGTTGTTAATCCTCCTTCGGCTGTAAACTTTATTTTATTTTGCTGTTGGGCCGTTAAATTTTCAAATGGGATTGGGCCATGAAAACGTTGGACCATGTAACCTGCTTATGCCTTCTGACCTTGTAACGAATTGATATGAGCCGAGATGAAGGCGATCTGGATATAATAATCATGTTGATCGTGATTTTATGTAAATAAGGATGATAAGATGATAGTGATACATAATACAATGAGATTGAATAAAGAAGACTTCTGCTACTTGATCGATTACTGTTACAAAGAAGACTGCTGCTGCTTGATCGATTGTTGTTGTTGCAAACCTGAAATCGACGTTGCTGTTTCTAGTTACTGCTACCCGATATCAAAAACCCTCGATGACACAGATGATATAGGTGTTTGTTATTTGGGTTTGTTAAGTGGGTTCTGCTAATTGGACTTATGAAAATGCTGTTGAGCCATTAATTGTTAATTAAGCTTGTGAGGCAATTTGGGCCGAGACCCATTTATGTTGACGGGCTGTGAAGATGAAAACAGAAAATGTACATAAAAGAAAATAACATCCTAACTAAATTGGATATGAAAAGGGCAGAGGAACGGTTAGGGTTGTTTGTTGTTAAGTGAGACGTCACGGGTTCGAGTTCGGACAGTAACGTTTTAATTTTTAGAAGCTTGTTCCTTCAAAGGTTGTATTCTAAAATTATTATTATTATTATTATTATTATTATTATTATTATTATTATTATTATTATTATTATAATTATTATTATTATAATTATTATTATTATTATTATTATTATAATTATTATTATTATTATTATTATTATTATTATTATTATTATTATTATTATCATTATCATTATTATTACTATTAATAACATTAATATATTTATTAACAAGCATTGTTATTAAGTATTAGTAGTATTAAGAAATTTTATCAAAATTAGTATTTTTATTATAAAAATAATACAACCTTTTTATCTTATTATTATTACTATCATTATTAATATTTTTATATATTTTAGTATTGTTATCATTTTTATTATCAATATTAACATTATTTTTAGTATTATCACTATTATTATAAGTATCATTTGTATTAATACTAATCCTATTATTAATATTATAATAAATAAATAATTATATAAAAAATATATTTAAAACATATAACATAAATATATAATATTTTTAAAAGTATATATATAAAATAAATATACTTAGTTAATTAATAAAAACTATAAAATATAACAATTATATCACGAATATTAATATATAAATTTGTTCGAATATAATTATATGTGTTAATATATGTATAAATTATATAGGTTCGTGAATACGAGGCCAACCCTACACTTGTTTAATGTCGTCATATGTATTTTTACTACCAAATACATTAGGTGAGTTTCATTTGCTCCATTTTTACTTGCTTTTGCAATATATATTTTTGGGCTGAGAATACATGCGCTGTTTTATAAATGTTTTACGAAATAGGCACAAGTACCAAAACCAATTCTATGTGGGTTTAAACCAGAAATATACCCTTAGCTTGGTAGCATTAAACTACTTGTCTATGTACGGTAGGCGCAAATCCTAAAGATAGATCTATTGGGCCTGACAAACCCCATCCTGACTATGGGATGCTTTAGTACTTCGAGGTTATTTTAAACACACCTGATCTGGTGTACTTCAAAGGGTAAAACATGAACGTTAAGGCTTGTTACCGGGTGCCTAAAACTTATAGAATACTTTTATACACTTGCGAGTGTACATATATTTATAAACGGAAATCTTGTGGTCTATTAATATATTGAAATGATTGTTATGATAAACATATGGACTCACCAACCTTTGGTTGACACTTGAAAGCATGTTTATTCTCAGGTATGAAAGAAATCTTTCGCTGTGTATTTGCTCATTTTAAAGATATTATATGGAGTCATACATGGCATATTCAAGTCAGTACCTCGCAATGAGACCAGATGTTGATGACTTGTCAAGGTGGATTAGGACGGGTCACTACATATAATATCCATCCTTTCTTAACACCTTAGTGTATCACCCAAGTGGGTGGTTATGGTTGTGTTTCGAATTCCTTTATGTCAATGGTTTGGTAAAATCTAAGGGTTTGTAGACAAATTAGAACTTCTGATAGTTCTCAATCATCCTTAAAGATTTATAAGCTTAGTTTGTATTGTAGTGCGTTAAATTCCCATTTATGATTTAAACTAGCCCTTACTTAAATCTACCCAATAAATCCCTTAGTTATCCACCATGTACTAGACTTATAGTGGTTCCATAGCTTCTAACTTTGACCATGCTCGAGTGGTCCTATAGTACATCAACACTATACTCTACTGTTGCAATAGTATTTCCTCGAGTCTTATACTCTTGACCAATGTCTTGATCTGGTCCTTCAGTAATTCCCCAATGTACTTTATAGTATTTCCGAAGGGTTCATACATTGACCAATGTATAAACACAGATAACTAATTACCTTTATAATATCGACTTTATAAAAGGTTTTAATCACGTTTATTGGTGGAAGGACGATAATAACGAGGTTTAATATCATAGACAGAAAGCGAGTACGAAACGATAATCATCCCTAACTAACATTATTAAATCATGGCAAACAATCAAGCAATTACTCACACATCATGGCAACAAACATTTCTAATATTAATAAATCACAAACATCTAACAAAAATATTATAATAAATTAATAAAAGAAAGGATAGATATTACCGAATAATGTCGGCAGAATAACACTTGTATTTCTTCATAATATCCGTAGCATTACAATGCTTGATAACTTCTACTACTAACTACATACTATTCTCCTATTGATCACTAGAGAGCGACAATAGAGAGATAATTATTTTTCGTAATCTCTGTACTTTTCTCTCTCTAGAATCTAGAGAGAGAAAGTAGAGAGAGAACTAATCTCCTATAGATCACTAGAGAGCGACTATAGAGAGATGTTTAAAGAGAGAAGTGAGAAAGGTGTGTGTTGAAATGGTGGGATGAAATCCCCATTTATAGGAAATGCATTGTGACAAAATTGTAATTAATTTGCTGAAAAACCCCCGACAAGGGGTTTGGCAGGGGGTTTGCATAGGGGGTATGTCTAAACCCCTGGTAGGGGGTATGTCTAAACCCCTAGCAAGTAGGATTTTTGTTAGAAAATGGTTGGCAAACGGCTGGTAGGCCGTTTGGCAGGCCGTTTGCAAGGGCAAGCCGGTTTGTTTGCCCGTTTTCCAAGGTCGTATGGCAATCTGTTTTACGTACTGGCAGGCCATTTGGCAAGCCTTTTGGCCTGCCTGTTCCCTGGATCGTAACTTGATTTCTTGTCTTTCACCGTTTTTGCTCTAGAATCTTCGTTTTAGCTCTGATTCTCTTGATTCTTTTTTGCATCGTCTTCGTAATTACTTTATCTACAAATTTAACCGAAAAAACGATTATTTTGCTGACAAAGTTTTGAACTTTATGCTTTTGGGATTCAATATCGAGGGTAAAAACCTGACTTTTTGGCCGATATCAAATATCCCACACTTAGACTTTGCTTGTCCACAAGCAAACCTCTCTGTTATTTTGAGTCCAAGGATGCTTCTGAGGTTTCTGTTCTATTATTCAAGTGGCTTGTTATTTATTATAAGAGCAAGATCAGACAAACCGTCTTCTAAAAGGGGTAGAAACTATCTCCGTAAGCATGAGAGGAGGTTACATGACATTGGCTTCCTTACACGGGTCACTCAAATCACTCAAGTGTTTGGGGTTCCCTATAGATCTATGAAATGAATACGCTCATAGCCAGTCATGTTGCAAGTATTGTCATAGGCTTGACCAAGAATCAAATCTCTATCGGTTAGATAAGGACGGCACTAATCTTCTCCCTAATCATTCTTTCAAGAGGAAGAGCGGGTTTAAAGATTGATTTGCGGAGAAAAGTGAAGGTTTTGATATGACAAAAAAGGTGATTAGAACCATTGAAATTTAGAAAGATTCGATAGATTTCAGTTTCATGAGGATATAATTTTTCTAGGAAAGATGGTACTCTATTTTTATTGAAGTGTTCCTTTAGAGGGTACTGATTTTCAGCGAAGACTTTGCTTCTTTTCTGCAATCCTCCTGGGTCACAATCTTCATTTTCTTGGGGGATATATGCTTTTATTTGAAGACTTTTCTCTTCTTTATTTTAGAGACTTTGCTTAACATTTTTTTTATTATTTTTTTTTGCATATCCCATCTTCATAACTTTGTCTATTTCTTCTTGTGCCCAGAGAGAAAGGTATTTCACTAGAAATAGGCCTTTTGACCTATCAAAAACAGTCTGGAATTTCGGAATTTTTTGACAAGTGCTTGAAGTAAACTTGGTCGATCTATCTCTTTGAATTTCTAGATTTTAAAAATGAGAAAGGAAAGAGTGTGGAAAGGGTAACGTATTGATAGTGAATTTGGGGTGAGTATTTTCTGATTCATCAACTCTTTGGTGTGAGTTGGTCGGTTTAAATGCGTGGAGTGGAAACGAAAACGGATGGTTTTTGTCTTCTCTATTCAGAATGATTTTGGAAGGAGTATCGCACCTACACCACGTATGGCGCTTACTAATCATTGGCCTCAAAACGTATGTCAAGGTCAAGTTCTAAATCTAAATGCTAACATCGGCACTCTCAATGGAAAAGATAGTGAAGCATTAAAAATGAATGCTTATTGGGCCATTTTTGGGGTGCCTCACAAGAATTATATTGGGTTGATAATGCCTAGTCATGCAATGCTCTTTTAGAGAATCGGTTCATCCTTAAGAAGATTTATGAAATGTCCCGTTCATATTGATTATAAACGTTCCATATTAATTGATTTCGTTGCGAGGTTTTGACCTCTATATGAGACGTTTTTCAAAGACAGCATTGGTTTTTAAAACAAACCATAACCTTTATTTTATCGACAAGGTTAAAAAGTCACCACCTAGATTATCCAGAAATGATAATCTAAAATATCACACTTACACACTACCAATACATATTGGTTTACAATATTAATATGTTACAACAAAGTAAATCTAGAATGCAGTTTTAAACAATATTATACAAGCATGCTGACACCAAATCTTGTCCATATTTTAGCATGCAACAGCTGAAGCTCTTAATAATCACTTGAGAATAAACATGCTTTAAACGTCAACAAAAATGTTGGTGAGTTATAGGTTTAACCTATATATTTATTAAATCGTAATAATAGACCACAAGATTTCATATTTCAATATACATCCCATACATAGAGATAAAAATCATTCATATGGTGAACACCTGGTAACCGATCTTAACAAGATGCATATAGAATATCCCCTATCATTCCGGGACTCCCTTCGGACATGATGAATTCAAAGTACTAAAGCATCCGGTACTTTGGATGTGGCTCGTTGGGCCCAATAGATCTATCTTTAGGATTCGCGCAAATTAGGGTGTCTGTTCCCTAATTCTTAGATTACTAGACTAAAAAGGGGCATATTCGATTTAATAATCCAGCCATAGAATGTAGTTTGATTTACTTGTGTCTATTTTGTAAAACATTTATAAAACTGCATGTATTCTCATCCCAAAATATTAGATTCTAAAAGTGGGACTATAACTCACTTTCACAGATTTTTACTTCGTCGGAAAGTAAGACTTGGCCACTGGTCGATTCACGAACCTATAACAAATATGTACATATATATATATATATATATATATATATATATATATATATATATATATATATATATATATATATATATATATATATATATATATATATATATATCAAAGTACGTTCAAAATATATTTACAACATTTTTAATACGTTTTGCTGTTTTAAGTTTATTAAGTCAGCTGTCCTCGTTAGTAACCTACAACTAGTTGTCCACAGTTAGATGTACAGAAAATAAAGTAATATATATTATCTCGAATCAATCCACGACCTCGTGTATACAAGCCTCAGGCTAGATCACAACTCAAAGTATATATAATATTTTGGAATCAACCTCAACCCTGTATAGCTAACTCCAACATTACTGCATATAGAGTGTCTATGGTTGTTCCGAAATATATATATAGATGGGTCGATATGATATGTCAAAACATTGTATTCGTGTCTATGGTATCCCAAGATTACATAATATATTAGAATACATGTATAATACAATATGAGTTAGCTAGGATATGATTAATATAGATTTGTTACCAATTTTCACGTAGCTACAACAAGAAAAATTATCCAATCTTGTTTTACCATAACTTCTTCGTTTTAAATCCGTTTTGAGTGATTCAAGTTGGTATGGTTTCATATTGAACTTAAGTTTATGAATTTAAATATAAAAAGTATAAGTTTATAGTCGGAAATACAGATTACAAGTTGTTTTTGTAAAGGTAGTCATTTCAGTCGAAAGAACGACGTCTAGATGACCATTCTGGAAAACATACTTCCACTTTGAGTTTAACCATAATTTTTGGATATAGTTTCATGTTTATAAGAAAAATCATTTTCCCAAAAGAACAACTTTTAAATCAAAGTTTATCATATTTTTTAATTAACTAACCCAAAAACAGCTCGCGGTGTTACTACGATGGCGTATATCCGGTTATACGGTGTTTTTCGTGTTTTCAGGTTTCAAGTCATTAAGTTAGAATATCATATAGATATAGAACATGTGTTTAGTTTATTTTAAAAGTCAAGTTAGAAGGATTAACTTTTGTTTGCGAACAAGTTTAGAATTAACTAAACTATGTTCTAGTGATTACAAGTTTAAACCTTCGAATAAGATAGTTTCATATATATGAATCGAATGATGTTATGAACATCATTACTACCTCAGGTTCTGTGGATAAACCTACTGGAAATGAGAAAAATAGATATAGCTTCAAAGGATCATTGGATGGCTTGAAAGTTCTTGAAGTAGAATCATGACACGAAAACAAATTCAAGTAAGATTTCCACTCGAAATAAGATTGTTAAAGTTATAGAAATTGAATCAAAGTTTGAATATGAGTATTACCTTGTATTAGAAAGATATCTTACTGTAAATAAGAAATATTTCTTGAGGTTTGATGATCAATCAAAGTGGATTTGCAAGATTGGAAGTAAGCTAGCAAACTTGGAAGTGTTGTTGGTGTGTTCTTGAGTAGTTGTTTTATAACTTGGTTTATGTATGGATTTATGAACTAGATTGAGCTAGATTTTGATGAAGATGATGAAGAACACTTAGAACAATGGAAGAACACTTGAGAGAGATGAGTTTGATGCATAAAAATTGAAATGGAAATGTGTTTGTGGTAGGTGTAAGTTCACATGAAAATGGGTCTCCATATAGGCTCCATAAGTTTGTTATTTTGTGTAATCATTCATGCTAGTTGCCAAATGATGGTTCCCACATGTGTTGATGACTCACAAGGGCTGCTAAGAGCTGATCATTGAAGTGTATATACCAATAGTAAATACATTTAGAAGCTGGGTATTGTACGAGTACGAATACGGGTGCATACGAGTAGAATTGTTGATGAAAATGAATGAGGATGCAATTGTAAGCATTTTTGTTAAGTAGAAGTACATTGAAATGTGTCTTGAAGTCTTTCAAAAGTGTATGAATACATCTTAAAACACTACATGTACATACATTTTAACTGAGTCGTTAAGTCATCGTTAGTCGTTACATGTAAATGTTGTTTTGAAACCTTTAAGTTAACGATATTGTTAAATCTTGTTAACTCATTGATTATTATGTCTAATGAGATGTTAAATTATTACATTATCATGAAATTATGATGTATTAATATATCTTAATATGATATATATACATTTAAATGTTGTTACAACGATAATCGTTACATATATGTCTCGTTTCGAAATCCTTAAGTTAGTAGTCTTGTTTTTACGTATGTAGTTCATTGTTAATATACTTAATGATATGTTTACTTATCATTTATCATATTTATATATAGTGTATCAATATCTTAAAATGATACATATGTAATTAGTAAGACGTTGTTATAACGATAATCGTTATATATATCGTTTTCAAGTTTCTTAATTCAATAGTCTCATTTTTATGTATAACTCATTGTTAAAATACTTAATGAGATACTTACTTATCATAATATCATGTTAACTATATATATATATCCATATATATGTCATCATATAGTTTTTACAAGTTTTAACGTTCGTGAATCACCGGTCAACTTGGGTGGTCAATTGTCTATATGAAACCTATTTCAATTAATCAAGTCTTAACAATTTTTATTGCTTAACATGTTGGAAATACTTAATCATGTAAATATCAATTTCATTTAATATATATAAACATGGAAAAGTTCGGGTCACTACAGTACCTACCCGTTAAATAAATTTCGTCCCGAAATTTTAAGCAGTTGGAGGTGTTGACGTATCTTTCGGAAATAAGTGGGGGTATTTCTGCTTCATCTGATCTTCTCGTTCCCAGGTGAATTCAGGTCCTCTATGAGCATTCCATCAAACCTTAACAATTGGTATCTTGTTTTGATTAAGTCTTTTAACCTCACGATCCATTATTTCGACGGGTTCTTCGATGAATTGAAGTTTTTCGTTGATTTAGATTTCGTCTAACGGAATAGTGAGATTTTCTTTAGCAAAACATTTCTTCAAATTAGAGACGCGGAAAGTGTTATGTACAGCCGCGAGTTGTTGAGGTAACTCAAGTCGGTAAGCTACTGGTCCGACACGATCAATAATCTCGAATGGTCCAATATACCTTGGATTTAATTTTCCTCGTTTACCAAATCGAACAACGCCTTTCCAAGGTGCAACTTTAAGCATGACCATCTCTCCAATTTCAAATTCTATATCTTTTCTTTTAATGTCAGCATAGCTCTTTTGTCGACTTTGGGCGGTTTTCAACCGTTGTTGAATTTGGATGATCTTCTCGGTAGTTTCTTGTATTATCTCCGGACCCGTAATCTGTCTATCCCCCACTTCACTCTAACAAATCGGAGACCTGCACTTTCTACCATAAAGTGATTCAAACAGTGCCATCTCAATGCTTGAATGGTAGCTGTTGTTGTAGGAAAATTCTGCTAACGGTAGATGTCGATCCCAACTGTTTCCGAAATCAATAACACATGCTCGTAGCATGTCTTCAAGCATTTGTATCGTCCTTTCACTCTGCCCATCAGTTTGTGGATGATAGGCAGTACTCATATCTAGACGAGTTCCTAATGCTTGCTGTAATGTCTGCCAGAATCTTGAAATAAATCCGCCATCCCTATCAGAGATAATAGAGATTGGTATTCCATATCTGGAGACGACTTCCTTCAAATACCGTCGTGCTAACTTCTCCATCTTGTCATCTTCTCTTATTGGCAGGAAGTGTGCTGATTTGGTGAGACGAAAAAACTATTACCCAAATAGTATCAAAACCACTTGCAGTCCTTGGCAATTTAGTGATGAAATCCATGGTAATGTTTTCCCATTTCCATTCCGAGATTTCGGGTTGTTGAAGTAGACCTGATGGTTTCTGATGCTCAGCTTTGACCTTAGAACACATCAAACATTCTCCTACATATTTAGCAACATCGGCTTTCATACCCGGCCACCAAAAATGTTTCTTGAGATCCTTGTACATCTTCCCCGTTCCAGGATGTATTGAGTATCTGGTTTTATGAGCTTCTCTAAGTACCATTTCTCTCATATCTCCAAATTTTGGTACCCAAATTCTTTCAGCCCTATACTGGGTTCCATCTTCTCAAATATTAAGATGCTTCTCCGACCCTTTGGGTATTCCATCCTTTAAATTTCTTTCTTTTAAAACTCCTTGTTGCGCCTCCTTTATTTGAGTAGTAAGGTTATTGTGAATCATTATCTTCATAGCTTTTACTCGAATGGGTTCTCTGTCCTTTCTGCTCAAGGCGTCGGCTACCACATTTGCCTTCCCTGGGCGGTAACGAATCTCAAAGTCGTAATCATTCAACAATTCAATCCACCTGCGCTGCCTCATGTTCAGTTGTTTCTGATTAAATATGTGTTGAAGACTTTTGTGGTCGGTATATATAATACTTTTGACCCCATATAAGTAGTGCCTCCAAGTCTTTAATGCAAAAAAAACCGCACCTAATTCCAAATCATGCGTCGTATAATTCTGCTAGTGAATCTTCAATTGTCGAGACGCATAAGCAATTACCTTCGTTCGTTGCATTAATACACAACCGAGACCTTGTTTTGAGGTGTCACAATATATCACAAAATCATCATTCCCTTCAGATAATGACAATATAGGTGTCGTAGTTAACTTTTTCTTTAACAATTGAAACGCTTTCTCTTGTTCATCCTTCCATTCAAATTTCCACCCTTTATGCGTTAATAAAGTCAAGGGTTTTGCTATTCTGGAAAAATCTTGGATGAACCTTCTATAGTAACCAGCTAATCCTAAAAATTGACGTATATGCTTCAGAGTTTTCGGGGTTTCCCACTTTTCAACGGTTTCAATCTTTCCTGGATCCACCTGAATGCCTTCTTTGTTCACTATATGACCGAGGAATTCAACTTCTTCCAACCAAAATGCACACTTTGAAAACTTAGCATACAGTTTTTCTCTACTTTACAACTCTAGCACTTTTCTCAAATGTTCTTCATGCTCCTGGTCATTCTTTGAGTAAATAAGTATGTCATCGACGAAAACAATGACAAACTTGTCAAGGTATGGTCCACACACTCGGTTCATGAGGTCCATGAACACAGCTGGTGCGTTAGTCAACCCAAACGGCATAACCATAAACTTGTAATGACCGTAACGCGTCTTAAAAGCAGTCTTTGGAATATCATCCTCCTTCACCCACATTTGATGATACCTAGAGCGTAAATCAATCTTCAAATAAACCGATGAGCCTTGTAGTTGATCAAATAAGTCCACGATTCTCGGTAGTGGGTAGCGGTTCTTGATGGTAAGTTTGTTCAACTCTCGGTAGTCGATACACAACCTAAATGTACCATCCTTCTTCTTGACAAACAAAACAGGAGCTCCCCATGGTGATGTGCTTGGTCGAATGAAACCACGCTCTAAAAATTCTTGTAACTAACTTTGTAATTCTTTCATTTCGCTGGGTGCGAGTCTGTATGGAGCATGAGCTATTGGTGCAGCTCCTGGTACAAGGTCTATTTGAAATTCAACGGATCGATGTGGGGGTAATCCCGGTAATTCTTTCGGAAATACATCGGGAAATTCTTTTGCGACGGAAACATTACTGATGTTCTTTTCTTCAGGTTTAACTTCCTTGATGTGTGCTAGAATGATGTAACAACCTTTTCTTATTATTTTTTGCGCCTTCATACTACTAATAAGATTTAATTTCGCGTTATTCTTTTCTCCCTACACCATTAAGGGTTTTCCTTTTTTCCGTACAATGCGAATTGCATTTTTGTAACATACGATCTTTGCTCTCACCTTTTTCAACCAGTCCATGCCAATTATCACATTAAAACTTCCTAACTCTACTGGTATCAAATCAATCTTAAATGTTTCACTAACCAGCTTAATTTCTCGATTTCGACATATATTATCCACTGTAATTAATTTACCGTTTACTAATTCGAGTAAAAATTTATTATCCAAAGGCGTCAGTGGACAACTTAATTTAGCACAAAAATCTCTACTCATATAGCTTCTATCCGCACCCGAATCAAATAAAACATAAGCAGATGTATTGTTAATAAGAAACGTACCCGTAACAAGCTTCGGGTCTTCCTGCGCTTCTGCCGCATTAATATTGAAAACTCTTCCGCGGCCTTGCCCATTAGTATTCCCTTGGTTTGGGCAATTTCTAATAATGTGGCCCGATATTCCACATTTATAACAAACTACGTCGGCATTATTTGTTCCGACCTTATTTGTTTCTTTATTTTTGTTGTTCTTTGGTCCGTAAACCTTACATTTTGCCGCGCCATGACCACTTATCTTACACTTGGTGCAAACTGTTGTGCAAAACGCATTCGGATGGTACTCTGTACACCTGAAGCATGGTTGTTTCTGTTGTTATTGAGGTTGTTGTTGGGATTGTTATTATTGTTGAAACAGTTGTTGTAGTTGTTGTTGTTGTTGGGACGTTTGTTGTAGTTATTGTTAGGATTGCTGTTATTGTTGCGATTGTTGTTTCGGTTGTGGTTGTAATTGTTATTGTTGTTGTACTGGTGACTCTTGTCACCATTTTCCTCCCACTTCCTCTTGAGTTGTTTCGTGTTGTCTTCTTCGGCCGCTTGTCCTTTAATTCTCCCCTCAATCTGATTTATGAGTTTATGAGCCATTCGACCTGCCTTCTGTATGGAAGCGGGCTCGTGTGAACTCACATATTCTTGAATCCTTACTGGTAACCCTTTTACAAACACGTCGATCTTCTCTTCTTCATCTTCGAATGCTCCTGGATACAATAGGCACAACTATGTGAATCGTCGTTCATATGTGGTAATGTCGAATCCTTGTGTTCGTAACTCTCTAAGTTCTACTTTGAGCTTATTGACTTCATTTCTAGGACGGTACTGCTCGTTCATCAATTGCTTGAATGCCGACCACGGTAGTGCGTAAGCAGCATTTTGTCCTATCTGTTCAAGATAGGTGTTCCACCACGTTAACGCAGTACCTGTGAAGGTATGCGTAGCGTACTTAACTTTGTCTTCTTCAGTACACTTACTTATGGCAAACACCAATTCGACCTTCTCGGTCCACCGTTTCAATCCAATTGGTACTTCGGTTCCATCAAATTCCAAAGGTTTGCAGGCAGTGAATTCTTTGTAGGAGCATCCTACACGATTTCTTGTGGAATTAGTTCCACTGCTAGATCCAGAGTTATTGTTATTTTGTATCGCAACCTGTACTGCAGCTATGTTTGCTGCAAGGAAAACACGGAAGTCTTCCTCACTCATGTTCAAATTCTGACGAGTCGTCGGTGCCATTTCCTTCAAAAATGAGCGAGGAAGTGGCACCAATTGGATTGAAGGAAATGGAACCGAAGACTCGTCAGAATTTGAACATGAGCGAGGAAGACTTCCGTGTTTTCCTTCAATCCAATTGGTACCACTTCCTCGCTCATTTTTGAAGGAAATGGCACCGACGACTCGTCAGAATTTGAACATGAGCGAGGAAGACTTCCGTGTTTTCCTTGCAGCAAACATAGCTGCAGTACAGACTGCGATGCAAAATAACAATAACTCTGGATCTAGTAGTGGAACTAATTCCACAAGAAATTGTGTAGGATGCTCCTACAAAGAATTCACTGCCTGCAAACCTTTGGAATTTGATGGAACCGAAGCAACAATTGGATTGAAACGGTGGACCGAGAAGGTCGAATCGGTGTTTGCCATAAGTAAGTGTACTGAATAAGACAAAGTTAAGTACGCTACGCATACCTTCACAGGTACTGCGTTAACGTGGTGGAACACCTATCTTGAACAGATAGGACAAAATGCTGCTTACGCACTACCGTGGTCGGCATTCAAGCAATTGATGAACGAGCAGTACCGTCCTAGAAACGAAGTCAATAAGCTCAAAGTAGAACTTAGAGAGTTACGAACACACGGATTCGACATTACCACATATGAACGACGATTCACATAGTTGTGCCTATTCTATCCGGGAGCGTTCGAAAATGAAGAAGAGAAGATCGACGCGTTTGTAAAAGGGTTACCAGTAAGAATTCAAGAAGATGTAAGTTCACATGAGCCCGCTTCTATACAGAAGGCAATTCGAATGGCTCATAAACTCATAAATCAGATTGAGGGAAGAATTAAAGAGCATGCGGTCGAAGAAACCAACACGAAACAACTCAAGAGGAAGTGGGAAGAAAACGGTGACAAGAGTCACCAGTACAACAACAATAACAATTACAACCACAATCGCAACAACTATCCCAACAACCGCAACAACAATCGCAACAATAGCCGCAATTCTAACAATAACTACAACAAACATCTCAACAACAACAACAACTACAACAACCGTTTCAACAACAATAACAATCCCAACAACAACCTCAATAACAACAACGACAACAAAAACCAAAAACAGTCATGTCATAGGTGTGAAGAAAATCACCAGGGGTTTTGCACGACATTTTGCAACAGGTGTAAAAGAAATGGTCATAGCGCGACAAAGTGTGAGGTCTACGGACCAAATTTTAACAGAACTAAGGGAGCAAATAATGCCGGAATAAGTAATGCCGAAACGAATAGTGTCGGAGCAAGTAATACCAACGCTGTTTGTTATAAATGTGGAAAACCGGGCCACATTATTAGAAATTTCCCAAATCAGGGGAATACTAATGGGCAGGGCCGTGGAAGAGTTTTCAATATTAATGCAGCAGAAGCACAGGAAGACCCGGAGAATGTTACGGGTACGTTTTTTTGACGATAAATCTGCTTATGTTTTATTTGATTCGAGTGCGGATAGAAGCTATATGAGTAGAGAATTTTGTGCTAAATTAAGTTGCCCATTGATGCCTTTAGATAGTAAATTTTTACTCGAATTAGCAAATGGATAATTAATTTCAGCAGATAATATATGTCGGAATCGAGAAATTAAACTGGTTAGCGAAACATTTAAGATTGCTTGATACCAGTAGAGTTAGGGAGTTTTGATATGATAATCGGTATGGACTAGTTGAAAGAAGTGAAAGCAGAGATCGTTTGTTACAAAAATGCAATTCGCATTATACGAGAAAAAGGAAAACCCTTAATGGTGTACGGAGAAAAGAGCAACGCAAAGTTAAATCTTATTAGTAACCTGAAGACACAAAAACTAATAAGAAAAGGCTGCTATTCTGTGCTAGCACACGTCGAGAAAATCAATTCTGAAGAAAAGAACATCAATGATATTCCCGTCGCAAAAGAATTTCCCGATGTATTTCCGAAAGAATTACCTGGACTACCTCCACACCGATCCGTTGAATTTCAAATAGACCTTGTACCGGGAGCTGCACCAATAGCTCGTGCTCCATACAGACTCGCACCTAGCAAAATGAAGGAACTTCAGAGCCAATTACAAGAACTTTTAGAGCATTGTTTCATTCGACCAAGCACATCACCGTGGGGAGCTCCTGTTTTGTTTGTCAAGAAGAAAGATGGTACATTCAGGTTGTGTATCGACTACCGAAAGTTGAACAAACTTACCATCAAGAACCGCTACCCACTACCGAGAATCGACGACTTATTTGATCAACTACAAGGCTCGTCTGTTTATTCAAAAAATGACTTACGTTCCGGGTATCATCAAATGCGGGTGAAAGAAGATGATATTCCAAAGACTGCTTTCAGAACACGTTACGATCATTATGAGTTTATGGTCATGCCGTTTGGTTTAACTAATGCACCAGCTGTGTTCATGGACCTTATGAACCGAGTGTGTGGACCATACCTTGACAAGTTTGTCATTGTTTTCATTGATGACATACTTATTTACTCAAAGAATGACCAAGAATACTGTGAACATTTGAGAAAGGTGTTAGAAGTATTGAGGAAGGAAGAATTTTACGCTAAGTTTTCAAATTGTGCATTTTGGTTGGAAGAAGTTCAATTCTTCAGTCACATAGTGAACAAAGAAGGTATTAAGGTGGATCCGGCAAAGATAGAAACTGTTGAAAAGTGGGAAACACCGAAAACTCCGAAACACATACGCCAGTTTTTAGGACTAGCTGGTTACTATAGAAGGTTCATCCAAGACTTTTCCAGAATAGCAAAACCCTTGACTGCATTAACGCATAAAGGGAAGAAATTTGAATGGAAGGATGAAAAAAAGAAAGCGTTTCAGTTATTGAAGAAAAAGTTAACTACGGCACCTATATTGTCATTACCTGAAGGGAATGATGATTTTGTGATATATTGTGACGCCTCAAAGCAAGGTCTCGGTTGTGTATTAATGCAACGAACGAAAGTAATTGCTTATGCGTCTAGACAATTGAAGATTCACGAACAAAATTATACGACGCATGATTTGGAATTAGGCGCGGTTGTTTTTGCATTAAAGACTTGGAGGCACTACTTATATGGGGTCAAAAGTATTATATATACCGACCAAAAAAAGTCTTCAACACATATTTAATCAGAAACAACTGAATATGAGGCAGCGTAGGTGGATTGAATTATTGAATGATTACAACTTTGAGATTCGTTACCACCCGGGAAAGGCAAATGTGGTAGCTGACGCCTTGAGCAGGAAGGACAGAGAACCCATTCGAGTAAAATCTATGAATATAATGATTCACAATAACCTTACTACTTAAATAAAGGAGGCGCAACAAGGAGTTTTAAAAGAGGGAAATTTAAAGGATGAAATACCCAAAGGATCGAAGAAGCATCTTAATATTCGGGAAGACAGAACCCGGTATAGGGCTGAAAGGATTTGGGTACCAAAATTTGGAGATATGAGAGAAATGGTACTTAAAGAAGCTCATAAAACCAGATACTCAATACATCCTGGAACGGGGAAGATGTACAAGGATCTTAAGAAACATTTTTGGTGGCCAGGTATGAAAGCCGATGTTGCTAAATACGTAGGAGAATGTTTGACGTGTTCTAAGGTCAAAGCTGAGCATCAGAAACCATCAGGTCTACTTCAACAACCCGAAATCCTAGAATGGAAATGGGAAAACATTACCATGGATTTCATCACTAAATTGCCAAGGACTGCAAGTGGTTTTGATACTATTTGGGTAATAGTTAATCTTCTCACCAAATCAGCACACTTCCTGCCAATAAGAGAAGATGACAAGATGGAGATGTTAGCACGACTGTATTTGAAGGAAGTCGTCTCCAGACATGGAATACCAATCTCTATTATCTCTGATAGGGATGGCAGATTTATTTCAAGATTCTGGCAGACATTACAGCAAGCATTAGGAACTCGTCTAGACATGAGTACTGCCTATCATCCACAAAATGATGGGCAGAGCGAAAGGACGATACAAAAGCTTGAGGACATGCTACGAGCATGTGTTATTGATTTCGGAAACAGTTGGGATCGACATCTACCATTAGCAGAATTTTCCTACAACAACAGCTACCATTCAAGCATTGAGATGGCGCCGTTTGAAGCACTTTATGGTAGAAAGTGCAGGTGTCCGATTTATTGGAGTGAAGTGGGGGATAGACAGATTACGGGTCCGGAGATAATACAAGAAACTACCGAGAAGATCATCCAAATTCAACAACTGTTGAAAACAGCCCAAAGTCGACAAAAGAGCTACGCTGACATTAAAAGAAAAGATATAGAATTTGAAATTGGAGAGATGGTCATGCTTAAAGTTGCACCTTGAAAAGGCATTGTTAGATTTGGTAAACGAGGGAAATTAAATCCAAGGTATATTGGACCATTCAAGATTATTGATCGTGTCGGACCAGTAGCTTACCGACTTGAGTTACCTCAACAACTCGCAGCTGTACATAACACTTTCCACTTCTCGAATTTGAAGAAATGTTTTGCTAAAGAAGATCTCACTATTCCGTTATATGAAATCCAAATCAACAAAAAACTTCAATTCATCGAAGAACCCGTCGAAATAATGGATCGTGAGGTTAAAAGACTTAAGCAAAACAAGATACCAATTGTTAAGGTTTGATGGAATGCTCGTAGAGGACCCGAGTTCACCTGGGAACGAGAAGATCAGATGAAGAAGAAATACCCGCATTTATTTCCAGAAGATACGTCAACAGCTCCAACTGCTTAAAATTTCGGGACGAAATTTATTTAACGGGTAGGTACTGTAGTGACCCGAAATTTTCCATGTTTATATATATATATATATATTAAATGAAATTGTTATTTACATGATTAAGTGTTTCCAACATGTTAAGCAATCAAACTTGTTAAGACTTGATTAATTGAAATAGGTTTCATATAGACAATTGACCACCTAAGTTAACCGGTGATTCACGAACGTTAAAACTTGTCAAAACTATATGATGACATATATATGGATATATATAGTTAACATGATATTATGATAAGTAAACATATCATTAAGTATATTAACAATGAACTACATATGTAAAAGTAAGACTACTAACTTAATGATTTTGAAACGAGACATATATGTAACGATTATCGTTGTAACGACATTTAATGTATATATATCATATTAAGAGATATTCATACATCATATTATCATGATAATATAATAATTTAAAATCTCATTTGATATTATAATCGTTGGGTTAACAACGTTTAACAAGATCGTTAACCTAAAGGTTTCAAAACAACATTTACATGTAACGACTAACGATGACTTAACGACTCAGTTAAAATGTATATACATGTAGTTTTTTAATATGTATTCATACACTTTTGAAAGACTTCAAGACACTTATCAAAATACTTCTACTTAACAAAAATGCTTACAATTACATCCTCGTTCAGTTTCATCAACAATTCTACTCGTATGCACCCGTATTCGTACTCGTACAATACACATCTTTTAGATGTATGTACTATTGGTATATACACTCAAA
Organism: Rutidosis leptorrhynchoides; assembly: GCF_046630445.1. NCBI lineage: Eukaryota > Viridiplantae > Streptophyta > Magnoliopsida > Asterales > Asteraceae > Rutidosis > Rutidosis leptorrhynchoides. Next base: position 197,262,909 of record NC_092334.1, read on the forward strand.
TTATTAGCTCTTAGCAGCCCATGTGAGTCACCTAACACATTTGAGAACCATTATTTGGCAACTAGCATGAAATATCTCATAAAATTACAAAAATATGAGTAATCATTCATGACTTATTTACATGAAAACAAAATTACATATCCTTTATATCTAATCCATACACCAACGAACAAAAACACCTACAAACACTTTCATTCTTCAATTTTCTTCATCTAATTGATCTCTCTCAAGTTCTATCTTCAAGTTCTAAGTGTTCTTCATAAATTCTACAAGTTCTAGTTTCATAAAATCAAGAATACTTTCAAGTTGGCTAGCTTACTTCCAATCTTGTAGAGTGATTATCCAACCTCAAGAAATCTTTCTTATTTACAGTAAGATATCTTTCTAATATAAGGTAATACTCATATTCAAACTTTGATTCAATTTCTATAACTATAACAATCTTATTTCGAGTGAAAATCTTACTTGAACTTGTTTTCGTGTCATGATTCTACTTCAAGAACTTTCAAGCCATCCAAGATCCTTTGAAGCTAGATCTATTTGTCTCTTTTCCAGTAGGTTTATCCACAAAACTTGAGGTAGTAATGATGTTCATAACATCATTCGATTCATACATATAAAGCTATCTTATTCGAAGGTTTAAACTTGAAATCACTAGAACATAGTTTAGTTAATTCTAAACTTGTTCGCAAACAAAAGTTAATCCTTCTAACTTGACTTTTAAAATCAACTAAACACATGTTCTATATCTATATGATATGCTAACTTAATGATTTAAAACCTGAAAACACGAAAAACACCGTAAAACTGGACATACGCCGTCGTAGTAACACCGCGGGCTGTTTTGGGTTTGATAATTAAAAACTATGATAAACTTTGATTTAAAAGTTGTTCTTCTGGGAAAATGATTTTTCTTATGAACATGAAACTATATCCAAAAATCATGGTTAAACTCAAAGTGGAAGTATGTTTTTCAAAATGGTCATCAAGACGTCGTTCTTTCGACTGAAATGACTACCTCTTACAAAAATGACTTGTAACTTATATTTCCGACCATAAACCTATAATTTTTCTGTTAAGATTCATAAAATAGAGTTCAATATGAAACCATAGCAATTTGATTCACTCAAAACGGATTTAAAATGAAGAAGTTATGGGTAAAACAAGATTGGATATTTTTTGATTTTTGTAGCTACGGGAAATATTAACAATTCTATACAAATCATATCCTAGCTAACTTATATTGTATTATACATGTATTCTAATATATTATGTAATCTTGGGATACCATAGACACGTATGCAAATGTTTTGACATATCATATCGACCCATGTATATATATTATTTGGAACAACCATAGACACTCTATATGCAGTAATGTTGGAGTTAGCTCTACAGGGTTGAGGTTGATTCCAAAAATATATATACTTTGAGTTGTGATCTAGCCTGAGACGTGTATACACTGGGTCGTGGATTGAATCAAGATAATATATATCGATTTATTTCTGTACATCTAACTGCGGACAACTAGTTGTAGGTTACTAACGAGGACAGCTGACTTAATAAACTTAAAACATCAAAATGTATTAAAAGTGTTGTAAATATATTTTGAACATACTTTGATAAATATGTACATATTTGTTATAGGTTCGTGAATCGACCAGTGGCCAAGTCTTTCTTCCCGACGAAGTAAAAATCTGTGAAAGTGAGTTATAGTCCCACTTTTAAAATCTAATATTTTGGGATGAGAATACATGCAGTTTTATAAATGTTTTACGAAATAGACACAAGGAATTGAAACTACATTATATGGGTGAATGATCGAAGATGAATATGCCCCTTTTGCTTGGTAGCCTAAGAATTTGTAAACCGATCTACTAATTGACTCGAATCCTAAAGATAGATCTATTGGGCCTAACGAACCCCATCCAAAGTACCGGATGCTTTAGTACTTCGAATTTGTTTTTATCATGTCCGAAGGATTTCCCGGAATGATAGGGGATATTCTTATATGCATCTTGTTAATGTCGGTTACCAGGTGTTCACCATATGAATGAATTTTATCTCTGTGTATGGGATGTATATTGAAATGTGAAATCTTGTGGTCTATTATTATGATTTGATAACATATAGGTTAAACCTATAACTCACCAACATTTTTGTTGACGTTTTAAGCATGTTTATTCTCAGGTGATTATTAAGAGCTTCTGCTGTTGCATACTTAAATAAGGACGAGATTTGGAGTCCATGCTTGTATGATATTGTGTAAAAACTGCATTCAAGAAACTTATTTCGTTGTAACATATTTGTATTATAAACCATTATGTAATGGTCGTATGTAAACAGGATATTTTAGATTATCATTATTTGATAATCTACGTAAAGTTTTTTAAACCTTTATTGATGAAATAAAGGTTATGGTTTGTTTTAAAATGAATGCAGTCTTTGAAAAATGTCTCATATAGAGGTCAAAACCTCGCAACGAAATCAATTAATATGGAACGTTCTTAATCAATAAGAACGAGACATTTCACCCTTAAGACCTAATTTACATACATTTAAACCTATTGGAACGATTTACTAACTTAGTAATATTTGACTTAGGTTGAGGACTTTCCGGACCTACGTAGTTGCTTACTTCTAGACTCAACTTTACTACTACTTTACCACTGTGAGTTATAATATCCCTTTTTACTTTAATTATTTTGGGAACTGAGAATACATGCACATTTTATATACTAGGCATGAGTACTTAAACTTTATATATGTGTGGGTTATACAACGGCATAAACATTCCCTTTAGCTCGGTAATGTTTACTCATTGGTTTTTGAACCGGTGAACGTGAATCTTAGATATGGATCCATAGGGTTTGACATCCCCACTCGGTCTAGTAGCGCTAGCATTTAACGGGTGTTTAATACTTCGTAAACATACGCACTCGCCAAGTGTACTTTCAGGGGGTTATAAACGTTAAGTTAGTTACCAAGTGCCCACGGTTATACATATACTTTATCATACTGTTTTGAAACGCTCATTGTAGCACTGAAATCTCGTGGCCTACCTTACATTACTATTGTACTTAAACTATAGCTCACCAACCTTTGTGTTTACATTTTTAAGCATGTTTTTCTCAGGTGCTTAAGGTTGCTAGCTTCCGCTGTTGTACTAGTCATGCCTCGTAGACTTCCGTTGTGCTTTACTAGAGATGTCACCGCATGAAACACTTTATCTTGCATTCAAACTTTAATACTTTTGAAACAATGATTTGTAACGACCTAAGGGTCACGCACTATTATCTTTGCTTCTATTCATAGGAGCATACTTTTGATGTAAAACATTCGACGTTAGTTATGACATCACCATTTACCATGAATGCAAACGTATTTTGAAATAGCATATAGTGTTTGACCTTGTAATGATCCCGTTGTTGATAGTCCGTATATGATGATTTAGTACGGGGCGTCACATGATATACCCCACCTATCAAAGGAAAGCCTTTTATAAACTAAGGCATTTCTGGAAAGTCTTTCAAATGTTTGACAAGTTAATTTCGCCATAACTAAATGTGCTGATGAATTCTGACCGATTCTAGACAAGATTTCCTCAATCATATCCTCTGGTAGGTCTTCTAAAATATTCGGTTGTCTACCCTTAACGTCCATTTTGTTTTTATACTGTAAAATAGACAAGGATTAGATTCGTAAAAGATAATTAACAAACAATACAAGCAATTTTTACATAGAACATAAAAGTACAAGCACACTACAATACATATAATACACAACATGATTATAACCCTCTAATCTGAATCACTGGTTTCATCTTCTTCAGACTTGGTTCGTTTTTCTAATTTTCTAGGGATATATGGTGTTCCTCTAATATGAGCCGTCGTTTTCCACAATGGTTTAGAAAAACCTGGTGGTTAGAGGTTCCCGGGTTATTGTTACATTTTAGGAAATATGAACGTTGCCGATACATATAAAGTTCATCGGGGTTGGAATCAGGTTTCTCTATTTTTATACCTTTTCCCTTATTATTTTCTTTTGCTTTATTAAATTGGGTAGAGGTAATTTAGATAACATCATCGGAATCCTCATCGGGATCCAATTCATCAGAAAATTGGTAATCTTCCCAATATTTTGCTTCCTTGGCGGAAACACCATTGACCATTTTTGACTTTGGTCCGTTGGTTGAGGATTTTCTTTTATTTAATTGATTTACTGTAGGTATCAATATTTCTTCCTCCAGAACATCTTCTTCTTTCGGTTCTTCCTCTTCCGGTTCCTCCTCTTCCGCTTCCTCTTCTTCCAGTTCTTCCTCTTCCAGTTCATGCTCTTCCGGTTCCTCTTCGGGAATTTGTGAATCTTCCCAAAGTATATTCAACTCTTCATTATTATTAGGTGAGTCGATGGGATTTGTACTAGAGGAATACATCTATCACACAATATCAAACACGTTAAGAATTTAATATATCACATAATATTTACATGTTAATAATATATAGTTTCCAACAAAAAATGTTAAGCAATCGTTTTTGAAGAAAAACACGGTCGAAGTCCAGACTCACTAATGCATCCTAACAAACTCGGTAAGACACACTAATGTAAAAATTCTGGTTCTCTAAGACCAACGCTCGGATACCAACTGAAATGTCCCGTTCATATTGATTATAAACGTTCCATATTAATTGATTTCGTTGCGAGGTTTTGACCTCTATATGAGACGTTTTTCAAAGACTGCATTCGTTTTTAAAACGAACCATAACCTTTATTTTATCGACAAGGTTAAAAATTCACCACCTAGATTATCCAGAAATGATAATCTAAAATATCACACTTACACACTACCAATACATATTGGTTTACAATATTAATATGCTACAACAAAGTAAATCTCGAATGCAGTTTTAAACAATATTATACAAGCATGCTGACACCAAATCTTGTCCATATTTTAGCATGCAACAACGGAAGCTCTTAATAATCACCTAAGAATAAACATGCTTTAAACATCAACAAAAATGTTGGTGAGTTATAGGTTTAACCTATATATTTATCAAATCGTAATAACAGACCATAAGATTACATATTTCAATATACATCCCATACATAGAGATAAAAATAATTCATATGGTGAACACCTGGTAACCGACCTTAACAAGATGCATATAGAATATCTCCTATCATTTCGGGACTCCCTTCGGACATGATGAATTCGAAGTACTAAAGCATCCGGTACTTTGGATGGGGCTCGTTGGGCCCAATAGATCTATCTTTAGGATTCGCGTCAATTAGGGTGTCTGTTCCCTAATTCTTAGATTACCAGACTAAAAAGGGGCATATTCGGTTTAATAATCCAGCCATAGAATGTAGTTTCATTTACTTGTGTCTATTTTGTAAAACATTTATAAAACTGCATGTATTCTCATCCCAAAAATATTAGATTCTAAAAGTGGGACTATAACTCACTTTCACAGATTTTTACTTCGTCGGGAAGTAAGACTTGGCCACTGGTCGATTCACGAACCTATAACAAATATGTACATATATATCAAAGTTTGTTCAAAATATATTTACAACATTTTTAATACATTTTGCTGTTTTAAGTTTACTAAGTCAGCTGTCCTCGTTAGTAACCTACAACTAGTTGTCCACAGTTAGATGTACAGAAAATAAAGCAATATATATTATCTCGAATCAATCCATGACCTAGTGTATACAAGCCTCAGGCTAGATCACAACTCAAAGTATATATAATATTTTGGAATCAACCTCAACCATGTATAGCTAACTCCAACATTACTGCATATAGAGTGTCTATGGTTGTTCCGAAATATATATAGATGGGTCGATATGATATGTCAAAACATTGTATTCGTGTCTATGGTATCCCAAGATTACATAATAGATTAAAATACATGTATAATACAATATGAGTTAGCTAGGATATGATTAATATAGATTTGTTACCAATTTTCACGAAGCTACAACAAGAAAAATTATCCAATCTTGTTTTACCCATAACTTCTTCGTTTTAAATCCGTTTTCAGTGATTCAAGTTGCTATGGTTTCATATTGAACTTAAGTTTATGAATCTAAACAGAAAAAGTATAAGTTTATAGTCATAAATACAGATTACAAGTCGTTTTTGTAAAGGTAGTCATTTTAGTCGAAAGAACGACGTCTAAATGACCATTCTGAAAAACATACTTCCACTTTGAGTTTAACCATGATTTTTGGATATAGTTTCATGTTCATAAGAAAAATAATTTTACCATAAGAACAACTTTTAAATCAAAGTTTATCATAGTTTTTAATTAACTAACCCAAAACAGCACGCGGTGTTACTACGACGGCGTATATCCGGTTTTACGGTGTTTTTTGTGTTTTCAGGTTTCAAATCATTAAGTTAGAGTATCATATAGATACAAAACATGTGTTTAGTTGATTTTAAAATTCAAGTTAGAAGGATTAACTTTTGTTTGTGAACAAGTTTAGAATTAACTAAACTATGTTCTAGTGATTACAAGTTTAAACCTTCGAATAAGATCGTTTCATATATATGAATCGAATGATGTTATGAACATCATTACTACCTCAGGTTCTGTGGATAAACCTACTGGAAATGAGAAAAATAGATCTAGCTTCAAAGGATCCTTGGATGGCTTGAAAGTTCTTAAAGTAGAATCATGACACGAAAACAAATTCAAGTAAGATTTCCACTCGAAATAAGATTGTTAAAGTTATAGAAATTGAATCAAAGTTTGAATATGAGTATTACCTTGTATTAGAAAGATATCTTACTGTAAATAAGAAAGATTTCTTGAGGTTGGATGATCACTCAATGTGGATTTGCAAGATTTGAAGTAAGCTAGCAAACTTGGAAGTGTTGTTGGTGTGTTCTTGAGTAGTTATTTTATAACTTGGTTTATGTATGGATTTATGAACTAGATTGAGCTAGATTTTGATGAAGATGATGAAGAACACTTAGAACAATGGAAGAACACTTGAGAGAGATGAGTTTGATGAATAAAAATTGAAATGGAAATGTGTTTGTGGTAGGTGTAAGTTCACGTGAAAATGGGTCTCCATATAGGCTCCATAAGTTTGTTATTTTGTATAATCATTCATGCTAGTTGCCAAATGATGGTTCCCACATGTGTAGGTGACTCACAAGGGCTGCTAAGAGCTGATCATTGAAGTGTATATATCAATAGTAAATACATTTAGAAGCTGGGTATTGTACGAGTATGAATACGGGTGCATACGAGTAGAATTGTTGATGAAAATGAATGAGGATGCAATTGTAAGCATTTTTGTTAAGTAGAAGTACATTGTGATAGCCCCGTCAATACACTTAACAGCTCCATCACTTGGTCCCACAGCTTGATCGCACTTAAATGAATTTAACAAACGACATTGCATTCTTTTATTTCAAAAGTTTCCCAAAAAGGAAAGCATACCAAAATATGTAGTTTAAAAGTAACCCAACATATTAATAATCCAAAGTTGACACAAAACATTGTCAACAACCCACAAGTATTAATTATTCAAAAACCGAATGCAAGCTAAAGTTTCATAAATTGTTTCATTAAAAATCTGCCCAAATGCATGCAGACTCTTCTAAATACAGCGGAAGCATCACATAAACTCAAGTACCTGTGAAAACATACGAGTAAACTGTCAACAAAAAGGTTGAGTGAATTATAGGTTTAAATAATTAAATAAACTTTAGACCACAAGATTTAAAAATGTTAGAAAACATTAAACATTATTCCATTATCAATGAGCCACCTGGTAACCACTTAACCCTTTATTTACCCTTGCCGAACACAATAATAATATACACTAGACAGTGTATCTACAACAAAATACGAAGTACTAAACATTCCGATTATAAATTGCTAGCGCGACTAGCTCGAAATGGGGTTGTCAAACCCAATAGATCTATCCGTAGGATTCGCCCGGTAGAAACCAATGATTACAGTTACCCGACTAGGGAATATTTTTGTCCAACTCACAATGAATAATTTAAATTTAATTGTCACTTGTGTCTAAACATGAAATAAAATGCATGTAATCACATCCCAAAAATATACTTTGAAAAGTATGTAAAAACGGGACTATAAGTCACCTTAATAGTAACGAAGTAACCAACACAATTAAGCGAACAGCAAATGAGTACAGTGATCGGGAATGATCACAACGCCGACCTATAAATAAAGTAGGTCGATATAAATAACTAACTTAGGTCAAGTCTTAGTATGATATCTATTGTACATATTGCAAGTAGTCATAGAACAATACTCAATATGCATCGGTTTGATCGGAACAGCTTACGGACACACACTTTCTATTTTTAGAAAGTTTCTATTTTTAGCAGGTTTCCATTTTTGGAAAGTTTCTATTTTTGGAAAGTTTCTATTTTTGGAAAGTTTCTATTTTAGGAAAGTTTCTAAGTTAGGAAAGTTTCCTTAATTAGAAAGTCAACAAAAGTCAACTGAAAGTCAAAGTCAACCGAAAGTCAACTCAAAAGTCAACCTTGGTCAAACATGGTCAATGTTAATTTTAAAAGTGTAAGTTGTAATAATAATGTAAGTTATAACGTTTATTAAAGTTAAATATGTCTAATTATGTCATAACATAAGTTTAATTAAATTAAAATGAATTATTAAAGTTAATATAAGTTTAAATGATATAATTAATATAACATAAGTATTTAATTAATTAATTAAATATTAGTCATAACGTAAGTATTATTAATTAATAATAAATTTTAAATCATATCATAAGTGATGTCGAACGAGGTGTATATAAAATAGCTTATATTTTACTAGGAAAAACTATTAAATACGATACAATTTTACACAAGATATTTATTTATTTATAGAATGGATATACTTAAACCTTGCTACAACACTTATAGGCAGTGTACCTAATCGTACAGTAGTGTAGTTTTTAGTAAGTCCGGTTCGTTCCACAGGGAAATCTTTAAACAAAGCTCAACGCTATATTAGTTTATTTTTATAAAAATACAAATATATATATAGGTAATATTATTATTATAAAGGGGGGTTTTTACCGTTTAATGACCGGTTTGTCGATTTTAAAACTTTAGTCGCAGTTAAAACCTAATGTAAAATATAAAATAAATACAAGACTTTAAATTAAAGCGTAAAGTAATTAACGATAATGAAATTGCGAATAATAAAAATGCGATAAAATTAAATTGCGATAATTAAAAGTACGATAATTAAAAGTGCGATTAAATAACAATAAAAGTGCGATAATTAGAAGTGCAATTAAATATAAAATAAAGGAAATAAAATATGAAATAAAAGAATTATGCTTATTTAAACTTCCGTAATCATGATGTTTGACGTGTTGATTTTAGTTTTATGCCCATGGGTTAATTGTCCTTTGTCCTGGATTATTCAATATGTCCGTCTGGTTTTTGTCCATAACAGTCCATCAGTCATAAATATAAATTGCAAGTGTCCTTGTCAAATTATTATTATACCCGAAGTTAAATATTCCAACTAATTGGGGATTCGAATTGTAACAAGGTTTTAATACTTTGTTTAATGAATACACCAGGTTATCGACTGCGTGTAAACCAAGGTTTTACCACTTTGTTAACAATTACACCAATTACCCTTGAATGTAATTTCACCCCTGTTTTAATTATTCTAGTGGCTATTAATCCATTCCCGTGTCCGGTTAAATGAACGATTATTCGTACATATAAATACCCCGCCCATCGTGTCCGATCGAGTGTATATGGTAATTTATAGGGACGCCCAATTGTAAATCTTTATATTAACATTAACAAACTTTCATTTAGTTAAACAAATATAAAGCCCATTAATAGCCCATAGTCTAGTTTCCACAAGTGTCGTTCTTTTGTCCAAACCCCAATTATGGTACAAAGCCCAATTACCCAATTTTAGTAATTAGCCCAACATCATGATTACTTCGTTTTAAATAAGCATAATAATAACTTAGCTACGAGACATTAATATAAAAAGGTTGAACATAACTTACAATGATTAAAAATAGCGTAGCGTTACACGGACAGAATTTCGACTTACACCCTTACAACATTCGCTAACATACCCTTATTATTAGAATTATAATTAAAATTAAAATATAAATTATAAATATAAATATATTTACGTATGAAGAGGAAGAGAAAAAAGATGATTAAATTTGATCAGAATTCGGTTGGCTTTATAGCCAGACTTGATTTTTGGGGCTCCGCGACTCGCGGCAAAATGCCCTAAAAACTCCGCGAGTCGCGGAGAGGTATTTACAGCTCACACCCTTGGAGTTTCTTGCTGCCGACGGTTTTTATTATATATATATAATATATATATAATTAATATAATTAATTATATATTATATTATATTTATATACATAGTTAACTTGTAATTTTTAGTCCGTTGCGTCGAGCGTTAAGAGTCGACTCTAGTCCCGGTTCCGGATTTTCGAACGTCCTCGCGTACAATTTAATATCTTGTACTTTGCGTTTTGAATCTTGTACTTCTGTAATTTCGAGACGTTTCTTATCAATAATTGGAACCTTTTTGATTGTCTTTTGTTCTTTTGAGCTTTTTGGTCGTTTGCGTCTTCAATTCGTCGAATCTGTCTTTTGTCTTCACCTTTTATTATTTAAACGAATATCACTTGTAAATAGAACAATTGCAACTAAAAGCTTGTCTTTCTTGAGGAATAATGCTATGAAATATATGTTCGTTTTTAGCATTATCAAATATTCCCACACTTGAGCGTTGCTTGTCCTCAAGCAATATTGTCTTGAAATACTAGAATCACTTCTTTATTCTTCACACTTTGTACATCAGTGATTTCTATACGGCGGTATAAACAATGGTAGTAACGATATGGTTTACAGTCCCACATGACTATAAAAATTTAGATCCATTAAGGAAATTGGATCTTTATGAAAACATTTGATCTTTTGAAAATTAAATCTAGTTTTTACCCTAGATAAGTTTTTCGGAATAACCCTTTACCGGTGTTTGCAAAATATTTTTGTGGGTTTGGTGGGTTTCAGATTTGAAAATTTTAGCTCAAAACTTGCGGTTTTGTGTCACCCACTTGCTAACCTTGTATTTGGAAAGCAACACGTCCAGTTTACTTGTTCCGTATATTACCTTTCGGCAAACTACCGTCCGGTTGTAAAGGAAAGCGTTGAACAAGCAACTGTTAAGGCAATGTCCCGTGACATGCTTTTGATTATGGTCTATAACGCGTCGGACGCAATTACTATCCTTGGTAGGAGCAATAGTAAAGCTCACCCTTATAATTTTTCCGGTCTGGCACAAGGTCATGTCTTTGACCACTATGCAACCACCGTTCTTACGGTTGACACCCGATTTAGTTCAGGTGACCTAATGAATTCCAGGTGAATTCCTAGGATTTTACGTTCAATGGTAATGAACGCATTGAAATTAGGGTTTTCAGAAAACAAATCGGTTTATAATTTTGATCAAAATATTTTCTCGTTTAAGCTCGAGTTTAGATATCATTGAATTCCATGAGTTTGAATTCTCAATCTTTAAGGTCAATCTCTAGGATTGAGTAATATCAGTCTTAAAAGCTGATTTTTAATCTTTAAGGAGATTATCCTTTCTGGGGATCTGATTCATTAGTCTTATCCAGCTAATTTGCATGGTGCCCCCCCATTGTACGAGATAAATCCTTCTCATGGTTAGGATAAATCTGACCACTTGGCGACCCTGTTTAATGCTGAGGTCCGTGGATTTCCTGCTGATTTTAGTGATGACTTTTCTAGATTTTTCGTCAACCTACAGCTGGTCTGGACGACAACTTCATGACCTAAATCAAGAAGCGCGTGTCTTTTTCGGAAGACTTTACTTCCTTTTAATGATGGAATTGATTCATCGTGTAGATCCATCTCTTCTTTTCTTTCATCGGGTAAAACAGTTTAGTTTAGTTCAAAGCAAAAGTATTTTCAGTTATTTGTTACAAATATATGTGACATATGTTTAAAATAACTTGGTAAATTTTCCCACACTTGGCTTTTTATTTTTCTTTTTATCGTCCTCTATTCCATTTTAAATGAATTTTAACATTTTAGTTTGTTTCTCAATTTATGTCCTTTCCGAGGTAACAATAATTTCGGTGTTAAAACCTAGTTTTATCGTTCATAAATATGTATAAACATGATTTTGAATTCATTTAATTGAAAATTTTGAAAAATTTTACTAGAATTGGGTAGTCAGTATATAAGACTAGGGCTGTTCTTTTTTATCAGAGAGCACTAGATTCTAATACAACTACTGCTTTACTAGTATTTTTAATGGTAACCAAGTGTATAAAGTAAAAATTTTTAAAATCCGAAAGAATTTAACCCCTTCCCACACTTAAGATCTTGCAATGCCCTCATTTGCAAGAAATCAGTAACAATTTAAATTATTGAGGGTGATTTGTGTGAAAATGATTAAATTTTTACCAAAGTTTCCAAATATATTGGCGTTTGTTTGCTGAATGATAAATGGTGCACATCATTTGTTCATTCCGTCTTGTTGTTATTTCACATATATTTTGCATCTTGTCGTCAAAATTAGTTGCTTTTGCTGAACTTAATGCCAGTCTTTGAAAATGCGTTGTTTTACCCTGTTGTGTACATAAGATAAACTGCAAACATATATACATATTTTTGAAGTTTGGTATATTACCCCACATTCAAAAATTATTAAAATCTAAGAATAAAAGTTAGATAATTATAAAAATGATTACAATATTAACAAAAGTATTAAACATATCAATAATTACAAATTACAAAATAATAAAAAAAAAAAAAAGTAAACTAAGGATGATATTGGTACCAATAGGGGTTCCACGCATAACCATAAGTGCTATAGAATGCTTCGGCAGGGTCATACGTAGGATATGGTGGCTGCATCTCTATCGACCAAGGAGGGAAGACGGGTTTCGGTTTAGGAATATAGTTTCTACCTATATGTTGGCAATGCGCTATGATCTGGTTCTGATGAACTTGCCAATCTTCAAATGCTCTCTGTCTAGCATTTTCGTATTCCTGAGAAGCTATAAACCTATGCATTTCTTGCATCTCATTCCCCCCTCCTACATTACCTTGTTCCTGGTTTCTCTCTACCTGTGGATGTCTACCATTGTATCGTACTGCGGCGTTATTTCGCCGCTTCAAAACTTTCGCACCATGGTATACATTTAAACCTATAGTGTCGCGGGGTTCCGGCTCTTCTACTAATAATCCCCCCCGACTTATATCCACACCGAGATATTCACCAATCAAAGTAATAAAAATACCACCTCCTATTATGCTATGTGGACGCATCCCTCGAACCATAGCTGATAAATAATAACCCACACAATATGGTATACTTACAGCGCTGTGTGGGTCTCGAATACACATATGGTAAAACAAATCTTGTTCATTTACCTTTTCTTTGTTTTTACCCCTTTGTGTAATCGAATTAGCTAAAAACCTATGTATTACTCTTAATTCGGCTCTATCTATATCCAAATAAGAGTAGTTTCCCCCTTTGAAACGGTGATGGCTTGTCATTTGACTCCACACACCGTGTGTATCAAAATTTTCATCTATTTTCCTACCGTTTAGTATCAATCCTCTACAATCGGCAGACGCTAATTCCTCAGGCGTATATATACGTAAAGCCTGAGCCATGTCCAGTAAAGACATGTGGCGCATCGAACCGCCTAACAAAAATCTAATAAAAGAACGATCGGTTAAACTAGCTACCCGATCATTCAACTCTATACTACATAACAACTCTTCACACCATACTTTATATACAGGTCTGCGTATGGTGAATAAACATATCCAGTCATTAAAAGAAGAATTACCATACCTCTGTACCAGTAATTCCCTAATTGGCCCGGCCAATTCTACAGCTTCCAAGGGTCCCCATTCTATGACCCTTGGTACCTCAACAACCTTGGAATGAAGAGTATGCAAACCCCGTTGATATTTTGGATAATCTATCCAAAGTCTGTCAAATCGCAGGTTCGGGTGCAACTGTTCCAAGTGCATATCTGAAAAGGTCATGACTGGATGAGGTACATCCTGCTTGTAGTAGTTATCTACCTCCTGTTGTTCCAAGTTCTCAGCAGGAGCATGGCGGGCTTGGGATGAAGATTCACCCCTTTCATTCGTTTTTCTTGAGTAGTTCTTAGATATCATCCTTCTCAACATGATTTTAGCAAAAAATTTGGTGATTAACGGTTAAAAATTGAGATTTTTGGGGGTGATTTTCGTGGGTTTTCGCAGTATTTTTCGGGTGTTTATGCAGTGTGTTTGTGTGTGGGAGCTGATCAGTTCGTGTGCAGCTCTTATTTTTTTTTCTGTAATCCGGTCTCTCCGCGACTCGCGGAGATTTACCCTCCAAACTCCGCGACTCGCGGAGTTTGGTTTTTTTTTTTTTTTTTTTTTTTTTTTTTTTTTTTTATATAATCTTTAACTTATAAATCAATTAAGTATTTAATTTTAAAATTTTGTTTCCCTTGTTATTTAGGACGAGGTCGTTTCGGATCGATGTCCTAGTCCGTCCTTCGACAAAATTTTAAAATTTGTCTTTTTGTAGCGATTGTTTTAAAAGCTAAGATTTTTGGGTTTTTTCAATGTTTTTGGCATACTTTAAATCAATAAGATTAAAAATAATGATAATAAAAGTTCTCGTCCCTTCCTTGGGTAAAGCAATTTCGGTTCAAAGACCTAGTCTTCAACTTACGACGAATTTTAAAAATCATATTTTTAACTTAATGAGATAAAGTAAATTTTTGTTTTTAAATTCACACAACTTAAATATAAAATTCAAAATTAATATTAAAAATTCAAAATTCACACCAAACTTAAAATTTGAAATGCATAAAATTAAAATTTCATATTTTAAAAATTAAAAATTCACACCAAACTTAATTTAAAAATTCATAAATTCATACCAAACTTATATTAATTTTTCAAATATTTACAATTTTAAATATATTGTTTTTACAAAATTTACAATATTAATTTAAGATTTAAATATTAAGATTAAAAACATGGTAAAAATAAAATTAAAAATCTTTTTGTCTTTTTATCCCACTTTAATCAATCAAATATTATCAAAAATATGCGCCCCTCTTTTCGGTAAAGTAATTTCGGTTCCAAGACCTAATTTAACTCATGACGAATTTTTGAAATATTTTGGTTTGATTGATTAAAGATATTTATACCTTAAGAATAAACGTTAAATTTCGCAGTGATGTAATAAATTTTTGAATGATATCAATAATTTCGGTCGCCAAACCTAATTTTATTTAATACCAATTTAATACTTTTTAGCGAACAAATTAGCGTTTATTATCAAAAGGTTAAAAAATAAAAAATAAAAATAAAAACTGTACAGACATACCTGTGAAATAGATTTCTTAGTTATATGATCTATTATATTCATAAGATAGTCGGTTTAATTGGTTTTCCATGGCTGCATAGGCGTAACCTCGAGCATTCATTGTCTTTTCTTCTAAACATATGAACGGTCCGTCTCTGCATAAAGTAACAAATTCGGTATTTGAATAGGTTTGATTATTTGAACATTTACCTCCATGTGACCATTTTCCGCATTTGTGACATCGTTCTAGGTGTCGTGCTCTTCTTTTTGCTGCGGATTTTGATTTTCCTTTACCAAATTGTAACTTATTATCTTCGCATCTGGATCCTTTTCTAACTCCGTCCATTCTTTCTCTGATTACTGATACTATTTCACTCGGGAGTATGTCATTATTACGTTTAGTGATCAAAGCGTGTAGCATTAGACCATGGTTTAGTTCACAGGCAGTCTTCATTTCGTAAAAACCTAAAAAAAATAAAAATTCAGAATGGGGGGAGAAGACTAGTTCTTTATGGTCTGCTAGGGAAAGACCATACGTGTTCCATTTTCGAGAACTACACGAAAACAGACAATCTAACTCTAATAGAAATACATATTATCCTTTAAAGACTTGATTCTCCCCACACTTAGTTAGCTGTGGTATCGAAATTGTGATTAACTTCGTTGTCGACTTCCATCGGACCATGTATGTAATGTTTAACTCTGTGACCATTAACTTTAAATTCAATCCCATTTGAATTTATTAATTCTATCGTTCCGTATGGGAAAACTCTTTTGACTATGAATGGTCCAGACCATCTTGATTTCAATTTTCCAGGAAATAGCTTGAATCGTGAATTGAAAAGAAGAACTCTGTCTCCTTCTTTAAATTCTTTTGAACTTCTGATTCTTTTATCATGCCATTTCTTCGTTCTTTCTTTATAGATTAACGAATTTTCGTATGCTTCATGTCTTAATTCTTCTAATTCGTTTAGTTGACTTAATCGTAGACGTCCGGCTTCATGTAAATCAAGATTACATGTCTTCAAAGCCCAAAATGCTTTGTGTTCAATTTCTACTGGAAGATGACATGCTTTTCCATACACAAGTCTAAAAGGTGTGGTTCCAATTGGAGTTTTGTAGGCTGTTCTAAAAGCCCAGAGTGCATCCTCCAATTTAATGGACCATTCCTTCGGATTTGATCCTACGGTTTTCTCTAAAATACGTTTTAAAGCTCGGTTTGTATTTTCAACTTGTCCACTTGTTTGTGGATGATATGCGGTGGATATTTTATGAGTTACTCCATATCTTTTAAGAACTTTCTCAAGTTGATTATTACAGAAATGAGTACCCCGATCACTTATTAAAGCTTTCGGTGTTCCAAACCTTGCAAAAAGACGTTTTAAAAAGTTGACTACAACTCGTGCATCGTTAGTTGGGAGAGCTTGTGCTTCTGCCCATTTAGATACATAATCAATGGCTACGAGTATATATAGATTATTATGAGATTTTGGAAATGGACCCATAAAGTCAATACCCCAAATGTCAAATACTTCACATACTTGGATGACATTTTGTGGCATTTCATCACGTTGACTTATTTTTCCGGCCCTTTGACATGCATCACAGGATTTGCAAAGAAGGTGTGCGTCTTTGTAAATTGTAGGCCAATAGAATCCAGCTTCATAAACTTTTCTTGCTGTTAGTTGAGGCCCATAATGCCCTCCTGTTGGTCCTGTGTGACAATGGTTTAAAATTTTACTAGCTTCATCTCCAAATACACATCGGCGTATTATTCCATCGGGACAACTTTTAAACAGATGTGGATCTTCCCAGAAATAGTGTTTTATATCACTGAAGAATTTCTTTCGTCTTTGGTACGATAATCCTTTTTCAAGGAATCCACAAACTAAGTAGTTTGCATAGTCTGCAAACCATGGGATTTCTTTATAATCTATCTTCAATAGATATTCATCAGGAAAGTTGTCTTGTATGGCCGATTCATTCAGAACTTCTAATTCGGGATTTTCAAGACGAGAAAGATGATCAGCGGCGAGATTTTCTGCTGCTTTTTTATCTCGGATTTCAATATCAAACTCTTGTAAGAGTAAGATCCAACGGATTAATCTTGGTTTAGCATCTTGTTTTGAAAATAGGTATCTAAGAGCAGAATGGTCGGTATAGACCACCGTTTTTGCTAGAACGAGATATGATCGAAATTTGTCAAAAGCAAAGACAATAGCAAGGAGTTCTTTTTCAGTAGTTGTATAGTTCGTTTGTGCTCCTTGTAACGTCTTACTAGCATAATATATAGGTTGAAATCGTTTTTCAATCCTTTGTCCTAAAACGGCTCCCATTGCAAAATCACTTGCATCGCACATTAGTTCAAATGGTAGATTCCAATTTGGTGTTATCATGATCGGTGCATTAGTGAGTTTTTCTTTAAGAATATTAAAAGATTTGATACATTCATCTGAAAAGATGAATGGCGCATCCTTTTCTAGGAGTTTATTCATAGGAGTGGCAATTTTAGAAAAATCTTTTATGAAACGTCGGTAAAAACCGGCATGCCCTAGAAAACTCCTAACTCCTCTAACATTTGTGGGATGTGGAAGTTTAGCAATTACATCTACTTTAGCTCTATCCACTTCAATTCCTTCTTTTGAAATTTTATGTCCAAGAACGATGCCTTCTTTAACCATGAAATGGCATTTCTCCCAATTAAGTACTAGATTTGATTTTTCGCATCTAATTAGCATTCGTTCCAGATTAACTAGACATGATTTAAATGTATCACCGAAGACTGAAAAGTCATCCATGAATACTTCCATGCATTCTTCTATCATGTCGTGAAAAATCGCCATCATACACCTTTGAAAGGTTGCAGGGGCGTTACAAAGTCCAAATGGCATGCGTTTGTAAGCAAAAGTACCATAAGGGCACGTAAATGTGGTTTTCTCTTGATCTTCGGGTGCTATTGGAATTTGAAAATATCCGGAAAATCCATCTAGAAAACAATAGTAACTATTTCCGGCTAATCTTTCCAACATTTGATCTATGAAAGGTAAGGGAAAGTGATCTTTTCTGGTGGCGTCATTTAATTTTCTATAATCAATACATACACGCCATCCTGTTACAGTCCTAGTAGGAATAAGCTCATTTTTCTCATTTGTAATGACAGTCATGCCACCCTTCTTAGGCACGCATTGAACTGGGCTTACCCATGGACTATCAGAAATTGGATATATCAAACCTGCATCTAGCAGTTTAATAATCTCTTTCTTAACTACATCTTGCATATTAGGATTTAGTCTTCGTTGGCGTTGCACATACGTTTTATGACCTTCTTCCATAAGGATTTTATGTGTGCAATACGAAGGACTTATTCCTTTAATATCATGAATCTTCCATGCAATGGCTGGTTTATGAGCTTTCAACACAGAAATGAGTTGTGATTTCTCATTTTCAGTAAGAGAAGACGATATTATTACAGGTAATTCAGATTCACCATGTAAATAAGCGTATTCCAAATGGTTTGGAAGTGGCTTTAACTCTAATTTCGGAGGTTCTTCTATCGATGATTTATATCGATATCTATCTTCTTCTTTTAGCATTTGAATTTCTTCTGTTGTTGGTTCATATCCATTAGCTATAAGTGTAGCTAACATTTCAGCTTCATCAATTGGTTCATTACCTTCTCCTAAAGAACATTCTCCTGTTCCTTGTAATTCTGGAAATTCTTCTAATAATTCTGCATGTGCATCTATAGTTTGAATATAATAACATGTATCATCTGCAGATTGTGGTTGTTGCATTGCTCTATCCACTGAAAAGGTAACACTCTCATCCTCTATACTTAGGGTCAGTTTCTTACCGAACACGTCTATCATTGCTTTAGCCGTGTTTAAGAATGGTCTTCCTAATATGAGAGGAACTTGAGAATCTTCTTCCATGTCCAAAACAACAAAATCTACTGGAAATACTAAAGTACCAACTTTAACTAGCATGTTCTCCATTATCCCTCTAGGATATTTTATTGATCTATCGGCTAGTTGTATGCTTATTCTGGTTGGTTTCAATTCTCCAAGGTCTAGTTTAGCGTATATTGAATACGTCATTAGATTTATACTAGCACCTAAGTCTGCCAATGCTTCTATTGAACTAAGACTACCCAGAAAACATGGAATTGTGAAACTTCCTGGATCAGATAGTTTTTCTGGTATCTTATTCAACAGCACTGCTGAACAATTAGCATTCATAGTTACAGCCGAGAGTTCTTCCATTTTCTTTCTATTCGTGATTAGATCTTTCAAGAATTTAGCATACCTTGGCATTCCTGAAATCACATCAATGAAAGGAAGATTTACATTTATCTGTTTAAACATATCCAGGAATTTGGATTGCTCGGCTTCAAGTTTCTCTTTCTTCATTTTACTCGGGTAAGGAAGTGGTGGTTGGTATGGTTTAACATAAGGTTTATCCTTAACTGTGTTATCTTCATTAACCTTTTCAACTACCGGTTCTTTTTCCTTATCTTGATCGGGTTGTGGTTCTTGTGGAGTAGGAATAGTTTCATCAGAAGTTACAGGTATTTCAGGTGGTTTAAGTGTTGTACCACTTCTTGTGGTAATAGCTTTAGCTGTTTCATTCCGGGGGTTAGCGTTTGTATCACTAGGTAGACTTCCCGGTTTTCTTTCACCTATTAACCTTGCTAGGTTACTTACTTCTTGTTCCAGATTTTGAATAGAAGCTTGTTGATTTCTAAATGCTTGAGCATTTTGTTCATTGGTTTGTTTTTGAGATGTGAAAAACTGCGTTTGAGTTTCAACTAGCTTCGTCATCATATCTTCTAAATTCGGCTTTTTATCATCGGTTTGTTGTGGTGGTTTGTTTTGAAAATTCGGTCTTTGCTGATTGTAAGTATTATTGGATACTTGTTGATTGCTAGGACCTTGTTGGTTGTTGTATGGAATATTTCGGTTATAATTCTGGTTTTGATTGTAAATCGGTCTTGGCGGTTGATAATTATTCTGATAATTATTTCCAGGCCTTTGGTTTATGTATGAAATATTCTCTCTTTGTTCCATTGTTAATTCAATACTTAGACAATCTTTTGTCAAATGTGGTCCTCCACACTGCTCACAACTAATTCGTATTGAGTGAATATCCTTAGTCATCTTTTCCATTCGTCTCTCGAAAGCATCTATCTTTGCGGAAATGGAATCTAAGTCATGGCTAGAATCAGCTCTAGCTGCTTTAGATGATCCAATGATATCTTTTTCTTGGTGCCACTCATGTGAGTGGGAAGCAGTATTATCAATAATTTTGTAAGCATCAGTTTCGGTTTTCTTCATAATAGAACCACCAGCTGCTATATCTATGTCTTTTCTTGTAGTGATGTCGCATCCTCGGTAAAATATTTGTACTATTTGACAGGTGTCTAAACCATGTTGCGGACATCCTCTTAGTAACTTTCCATATCTTGTCCACGCCTCATATAGAGTTTCATTTGGCTTCTGTGTGAACGTAACAATTTCTGCTTGAAGTCTTACGGCTTTAGATGCAGGAAAGAATTGTTTAAGAAATTTATCAATTAAAACGTCCCATGTATCGATCGCCCCTTCAGGTAACGATTCCAACCAATCTTTGGCTTCTCCCTTTAAAGTCCAGGGAAATAACATGAGATATATCTGTTCATCCTCCACTTCTCGTATTTTAAATAGTGTGCAGATTCTATTAAAGGTACGTAGATGTTCATTTGGATCTTCCTTCGGCGCACCACTAAATTGGCATTGATTAGTCACCATGTGTAGAATTTGTCCTTTGATTTCATAATCTGGCGCATTAATGTCTGGATGAGTAATTGCGTGACCTTGGCCAGTGCGTTTAGCTCTCATTCGGTCTTCCATACTTAAAGGTTCCAGATTCTCCATAATTGAATTTGTTGAATCGGTATCACTAGATGATTCTGATTTAATAGTTCGTTCCTCAACAATCTCTGTTTGAATGATTGGTGGTTCCGGAGGAAAGTTTAATGGTTCAGGATCTATGAACCGTTCCTGAATATTTTCTGGATTCTCAATTGTGAGGTTTGTTTCAAAAACTGGATTATCGGAAATTTGAACTGAAGTACTTGGTCGACTGGATGACGATTCTAAAGAAAAATCAACGGCGGTTATATTTGTTAAACGATGTCTTGATCGAGTTACAGGTGGTGAACGTACAAAAGGTGATGAACGTCTTGCTCGGTGCATTCACTGAATATCCTATTAGTTTTTAAAAGGAAAGAAAAATTATAATAAGTTATCCAATCAATAGACTTTTCTGATTTTGCCCACGTTTCGAATAGCCAAAAGATGCAGCAGAGGGGCAGGATTCGTTTGGTCTCAATATAATTGAGGACTGTTTGGCTCCAATAACCCGGTCCATGTACAAATCCAACTATTACTACGAACCAGAAAATTTTGATGTCTATTAATTTAACCACTTAAAATCAATTTTTCGTAATTTTTAGAAATTTAGATAAGAAGTAGAATAAAATTCTAAGTCCTAAAACTAGAATAGCGAGAAATAAGAGAGAAAAAGAGTTCGTCGAAAAAGGTCGAAAAAGAAAAAATGGTTGAAAAATAAAAGGTGACGGAAAAATAAAAGAAACTTATAAAAACTTAAAAAATACTTAACTAACCTAACCTTATTACTACAACTAACTTAAAATTATAATCGCAAATTGAAATTACTAATTGAAATGATAATTGATACATAGTAAAAGGTCTAAAAATATTAAAGCTTACAGGAAAAACTAAATCCCAAATGGAAATAACTTAAAAAGAAACTAAAACTTTAAAAGGCGTCGCAAAATTCTAAAGCACCTAAATCTTAGTCTAAAGAAAAAGCACTTAAGGAATTCTACGGCAAAGCCTAAAAATATAGGAGTAAAAATAACTATAGCTAAAACTAAGTTTAAAATTAAATATGAGCTAAAAAATACAAATATTACGCTACAACGATTAAAAAGGTATAAAATAACAAAATATATAAAAAGTTGTAAAAAGTACAATTTTTATAAAAAAATATTATTTTTATATTATTTATTTTATAAAACTATTAATTTTACAATTTAATAAAACTAATTTAACTAAAATATATAAATAAAAAGTAAAAGTAAAATTAAAACTAATAATAATAATAATAATAATAATTAGGTTTAATTAATAATTAATATTAATAATATCCCGTAATTAATGCTCGATTAGGGCTTCCTTGTCGCCTGTCAGAGGGTCTCCGCGAGTCGCGGCAAATAAAGAAGAAATCCCCGCGAGTCGCGGGGTTCCAGAATTCAGTTGACAGCTTTGTGTTTTTACGCGTTTTTCTTTATTTTTTTTTTTTTTTTTTTGTTTTCTGTTTTTAATTTAAATAAACGATTTTAAAATAAAACTTATATTTTTATAAACTAAAATAGAAATAAAGAAACTTATAAAACTTAAATATTTACAAAATCTTAAAAATACATATATTTTTGTTTTTCTTTTTATATTTTTGAATATTTAAAACGTATTTTTACAAAAACGACTTTTAATAAAAGTAACTAAAAATCTTTTTTTTTATTTTATATATTAGCGTTGCGCTTCCGGTTTTTAAGATAAATCCCCGGCAGCGGCGCCAAAAATACTTGATGTCGAACGAGGTGTATATAAAATAGCTTATATTTTACTAGGAAAAACTATTAAATACGATACAATTTTACACAAGATATTTATTTATTTATAGAATGGATATACTTAAACCTTGCTACAACACTTATAGGCAGTGTACCTAATCGTACAGTAGTGTAGTTTTTAGTAAGTCCGGTTCGTTCCACAGGGAAATCTTTAAACAAAGCACAACGCTATATTAGTTTATTTTTATAAAAATACAAATATATATATAGGTAATATTATTATTATAAAGGGGGGTTTTTACCGTTTAATGACCGGTTTGTCGATTTTAAAACTTTAGTCGCAGTTAAAACCTAATGTAAAATATAAAATAAATACAAGACTTTAAATTAAAGCGTAAAGTAATTAACGATAATGAAATTGCGAATAATAAAAATGCGATAAAATTAAATTGCGATAATTAAAAGTACGATAATTAAAAGTGCGATTAAATAACAATAAAAGTGCGATAATTAGAAGTGCAATTAAATATAAAATAAAGGAAATAAAATATGAAATAAAAGAATTATGCTTATTTAAACTTTCGTAATCATGATGTTTGACGTGTTGATTTTAGTTTTATGCCCATGGGTTAATTGTCCTTTGTCCTGGATTATTCAATATGTCCGTCTGGTTTTTGTCCATAACAGTCCATCAGTCATAAATATAAATTGCAAGTGTCCTTGTCAAATTATTATTATACCCGAAGTTAAATATTCCAACTAATTGGGGATTCGAATTGTAACAAGGTTTTAATACTTTGTTTAATGAATACACCAGGTTATCGACTGCGTGTAAACCAAGGTTTTACCACTTTGTTAACAATTACACCAATTACCCTTAAATGTAATTTCACCCCTGTTTTAATTATTCTAGTGGCTATTAATCCATTCCCGTGTCCGGTTAAATGAACGATTATTCGTACATATAAATACCCCGCCCATCGTGTCCGATCGAGTGTATATGGTAATTTATAGGGACGCCCAATTGTAAA
Organism: Rutidosis leptorrhynchoides; assembly: GCF_046630445.1. Taxonomy (NCBI): domain Eukaryota; kingdom Viridiplantae; phylum Streptophyta; class Magnoliopsida; order Asterales; family Asteraceae; genus Rutidosis; species Rutidosis leptorrhynchoides. Next base: position 197,286,996 of record NC_092334.1, read on the forward strand.
TCTTTATATTAACATTAACAAACTTTCATTTAGTTAAACAAATATAAAGCCCATTAATAGCCCATAGTCTAGTTTCCACAAGTGTCGTTCTTTTGTCCAAACCCCAATTATGGTACAAAGCCCAATTACCCAATTTTAGTAATTAGCCCAACATCATGATTACTTCGTTTTAAATAAGCATAATAATAACTTAGCTACGAGACATTAATATAAAAAGGTTGAACATAACTTACAATGATTAAAAATAGCGTAGCGTTACACGGACAGAATTTCGACTTACACCCTTACAACATTCGCTAACATACCCTTATTATTAGAATTATAATTAAAATTAAAATATAAATTATAAATATAAATATATTTACGTATGAAGAGGAAGAGAAAAAAGATGATTAAATTTGATCAGAATTCGGTTGGCTTTATAGCCAGACTTGATTTTTGGGGCTCCGCGACTCGCGGCAAAATGCCCTAAAAACTCCGCGAGTCGCGGAGAGGTATTTACAGCTCACACCCTTGGAGTTTCTTGCTGCCGACGGTTTTTATTATATATATATAATATATATATAATTAATATAATTAATTATATATTATATTATATTTATATACATAGTTAACTTGTAATTTTTAGTCCGTTGCGTCGAGCGTTAAGAGTCGACTCTAGTCCCGGTTCCGGATTTTCGAACGTCCTCGCGTACAATTTAATATCTTGTACTTTACGTTTTGAATCTTGTACTTCTGTAATTTCGAGACGTTTCTTATCAATAATTGGAACCTTTTTGATTGTCTTTTGTTCTTTTGAGCTTTTTGGTCGTTTGCGTCTTCAATTCGTCGAATCTGTCTTTTGTCTTCACCTTTTATTATTTAAACGAATATCACTTGTAAATAGAACAATTGCAACTAAAAGCTTGTCTTTCTTGAGGAATAATGCTATGAAATATATGTTCGTTTTTAGCATTATCAATAAGTATTATTAATTAATAATGAATTATTAATCATATCATAAGTTTCTAATTATAATTATTAAATCATAAGTATTTAATAATTAAATTATAATTAAATAATAACCAAGTCTTATAATAATTAAATAATTATTTAATCCTTATTATAAGTCTTATTATAGTAATCTCATAATATAAGTTTAATACTTATCATAAGTATTTTTCATTAATAATAAAAGTATTATTAATCATAAGTTTAATTAAAATGTTAATTAAATCATAAGTATTAATTAAATGATATAATAAATATATATCATAAGTTGTAAATAATAATAATTACTTTTTTTTATCATAAGTAATTAAATGATAATGAAATCCATTATTTATATCATAAGTTTAATAATTAGTCATAAGTTTTAAATCAAAAGTTCATCGGGTCGTATCCTGAGCCCCGGGTGTCGATTTTCGGCGAGCCTTACATATATCTCCACCTAAGCAAACCACTCGACACTTTGGTACACTCAAGAACACCCCAAGAACAGTCCACAAGTCGTGATGTACAGCCATTACACTACTTGGAACTTCAATTCACTCAAAATCGTGTTTTAGACGTAACAGGTGATTCATGGCTCGGATTGAAATGACCCGAACATGAAAGTTTTCCCCACCATTAGTCCTAACATACTAACACACCCTAAAGTCACCAAATATGGTCACAAAGTCGGACCAAACCTGGTTCATACCAAAATCACATTTCAATCTTAACAAAATACCACTTTGATCATATTTAGGGCTCCGGGAATCGAAACGACATGAATCCGGAGTCTAAAATTAATGTCTTGATGAGAGGAACTCATCTAGATACTTTATTTTAGCTTTTATAACAGTCAAAATATCAGAAATACACAAATTAGCTGTTGTCCCAATTATATCAAACGGAAAACATATGTAATTGAGTAATTCTATGCATACAAACACCATTACAACAACAAGTAATCATCATACTATTAATATATAATCAAAATACAGAAATATAAAGAAAAATCAAAAGTTCTAGGGTTAGGGTTTATACCCTAATCGAGAAACAATGGATGTTATCGCGTAGAGGAGATTGAGAGGAACACGTTTATGCTATTCAATCCTTGATCCAAGCTCTAAAAATTGATGATGATGGTGATGTTGTGGGTGGTTGGCGACGGAAAGAGGAAGAGGGAAAACACGCTTACGCGATTAAAAATCCGGAGAGATAACAACTACGCGACGAAAAATAAATATAAACACTAAATATAATTATATGATCTTAAAATATCATATTTAAGATAATTAGGATTTAAATATCCCAAAAACTCGACCGTTGGTTTGAAAACCGAAAAGATTCGCCGGATAGAAATCCGCGACACGTAGAAACGTATAAATTAAAATATGAATACAATTATTCACATAACACATAATAATTAATATATTTTTATTAATATAATAATATAGGTCATAGAAATGACGTAGCACAATTAACAGTTAACGGTCGTTAAATAATTAACGGAAAAGATAACGGAAAAAGTAGGGTCGTGACAGTACCTTCCCGTTACGAAAATTTCGTCCTGAAATTTAAGCAGTTGCAGGTGTTGACTCAGCATCTGGGAACAAATGCGGGTACTTTTGCTTCATCTGATCTTCCCGCTCCCAAGTGAACTCGGGACCGCGTCTGGCGTTCCATCTAACCCGGACAATAGGAATTCGGCTCTGCTTAAGTGTCTTAACTTCTCGATCCATAATTTCAATAGGTTCCTCAATAAAATGCAATTGTTTATCAACTTGAAGTTTTTCCAAGGGAATAGTCTTGTCGGCCTCGGCCAAACACTTCTTTAAATTTGACACATGAAAAACATCGTGAACAGCACTGAGTTCTTGTGGCAATTTCAAACGATATGCCGCCGGTCCAACTCTCTCAACAATCTCAAACGGTCTAACAAAACGAGGACTTAACTTTCCCCTTTTTCCAAAACGTACCACACCTTTCCAAGGTGATACTTTCAACATAACACGATCACCGACCTGAAATTCTATATCTTCCCTTCCCCTATCGACAAAACTCTTTTACCGACTTCTAGCAGTTCTCAATCTTTCCTTAATCTATACAATCTTCTCGGTAGTCTCGTGAATAATTTCTGGACCTGTGAATTGAGCATCCCCAACCTCATTCCAACAGACAGGAGACCTACACTTCCTACCATACAGAGCTTCAAATGGTGCGGCTTGAATACTTGCATGATAACTGTTGTTATAAGAAAACTCAGCTAGCGGCAAATATTTATCCCACCCATTACTAAAATCAATAACAAACGCTCGTAACATATCTTCTAACGTCTGAATGGTCCTTTCACTCTGACCATCTGTTTGAGGATGATAAGCGGTGCTCATATCTAACCTAGTTCCCAAGGCTTCCTGTAAAGATCGCCAAAACCTTGATACAAATCGACTGTCTCGGTCTGAAATAATGGATACAGAAACACCATGCCTAGATACAATCTCCTTCAAGTACAAACGAGTAAGCTTCTCCATTGAATCCGTTTCCCTAATCGGCAAAAAGTGAGCCTACTTGGTGAGTCGATCTACAATCACCCAAATAGTGTCATAGCCACCCGCATCTCTCGGTAACTTAGTAATAAAATCCATCGTAATTCCTTCCCACTTCCACTCGGGAATCTCGGGTTGAACCAAAAGTTCAGACGGTTTTTGATGTTCAGCTTTAACCTTAGCACATGTCAAACACTTAGACACATACGTAGCCACATCACCTTTTAAATTAGGCCACCAGTACAGCTCCTTAAGATCATGATACATATTCCCTGAACCAGGATGAATAGAGTACCTAGACTTATGAGCCTCATCTAAAACAAGTTGTCGCAGTTCACCAAACTTCGGTACCCAGAGACGTCCTGCAAAGTATCTAGTACCATCAGCTCGTACCTCAAACTTCTTAGCCATACCTCTTACGTTCTCATTCACAAAATTCTCTTCCTTTAAGGCTTCTTGTTGTGCCTCAAGAATCTACCTTGCGAGGTTTATTTTAATTGTCATATTCAAGGCCCTAAACCTGTGAGGTTCAGCCCTTTCTTTACGACTCAACGCATCCGCCACCACATTGGCCTTACCCGGATGATATAAAATTTCACAATCGTAATCGTTCAACGTCTCAATCCATCTTTGTTGTCTCATGTTCAACTGTTTCTGATCGAGGATGTGTTGAAGACTTTTGTGATCTGTGTATACAGTACTCTTGACCCCATACAAATAATGTCTCCAAATCTTAAGCGCAAAAATAACGGCCCCCAACTCTAAATCATGAGTAGTATAGTTCTGCTCGTGAATCTTCAATTGACGTGACGCGTACGCAATAACTTTCTTTCGTTGCATCAAAACACAACCAAAGCCTTGACGCGAAGCATCACAATAAACAACAAAGTCATCATTACCCTCAGGTAGTGACAATATTGGAGCGGTAGTCAACTTCTTCTTTAAAATCTGAAAAGCAGCCTCTTGTACATCCTTCCACTCATACTTTTTCCCCTTGTGCGTTAAAGCAGTTAGAGGTTTCGCTATACGAGAGATATCCTGAATGAACCTTCTATAGTAACCTACTAATCCTAGGAACTGACGAATCTGAGTAGGAGTTTTCGGAGTTTCCCACCTTTCAATCGCCTCAATCTTAGCAGGATCAACTTGTATCCCTTGTTTACTAACAATATGTCCAAGGAATTGAACTTCTCGTAACCAGAATGCACACTTAGAGAACTTAGCGTACAACTCTTCTTTTCTCAACAGATCAAGCACTAACCTCAAATGTTCCCCGTGCTCTTCATCACTCTTCGAATAAATAAGGATATCATCGATGAACACAATAACGAACTTGTCCAGATAGGGTCTACACACACAGTTCATGAGGTCCATGAACACAGCAGGTGCATTTGTCAATCCGAACGGCATAACAAGAAACTCAAAGTGACCGTAACGGGTGCGAAAAGCAGTTTTCGAAACATCAGATTCCTTAACACGCAACTGGTGATAGCCGGAACGAAGATCGATTTTTGAATAAACAGATAAACCCTGAAGCTGATCGAACAGATCATCAATACTCGAAAGAGGATAACGGTTTTTAATAGTAAGATTGTTCAACTCACGATAATCAATGCACAAACGAAAAGAACCATCCTTCTTCTTAACAAACAGAACAGGAGCTCCCCAAGGGGACGAACTAGGACAAATAAAACCCTTGTCTAACAACTCACGGAGTTAACTCGAAAATTCTTGAAGTTCAGAAGGCGTAAGACGATAAGGAGCACGTGCTACAGGAGCAGCACCGGGAACAAGATCAATTTGAAATTCTATCGCGCGTTGCGGCGAAAGGCCAGGTAAATCTTCGGGAAATACCTCGAGAAAATCTCTAACAATATGAACATCACCAACGCTCTTCGTTTCTTTATCGAAATCAACAACATGGGCTAGAATAGCATGACAGCCTTTGCGAAGATGTTTAAGAACTTTCAAACAGCTAATAAGATTTAACTGTCGGCACCTCTTATCTCCAAAAACCATCAGCGGCTCTCCAACCACATTAGTAATACGAATAGTTTTATCATAACACACAATCTCAACACGATTCATAGATAACCAATCCATCCCAATGACAATGTCAAAACTACCAAGTTCAATCGGTACCAAATCTATCTCAAAATCTCTACCCGCCAGATTAATGTTACACTTACGATACACAGTCTTAGCAGTGAGCACTTTACCATTAGCTATTTCAACAACATAAGTATTGTCTAAAGGAGTTAACGGTGTTTTGATTTTAGGACTTAATTTACTCGACACAAAACACAAATCAGCCCCTGAATCAAACAGTACATAAACTGATAAATTGTTGACCGAGAACGTACCAGTAACAAGTTTAGGATCTTCCTCAGCATCCCTAGCGTTAATGTTGAACGCTCTACTACGTGCAGTCTCTGCAGTCTTCTTGTTGGGACAGGCATCACGGAAATGCCCCGGCTTCCCACACTCATAACAAACCCTCGGATTACCACCATTATTTGACTTTCCATTACCATTACCATTACCATTCCCACCTCTATTACCAGCATTATTACCATTATTACCAAATGTGGTAGGAGTAGCAGAACCCGACAGAAGCACCGTACAATCCTTAGCAATGTGTCCCTGTTTGGAACACCTCTTGCAAGTCACGGTACAAAAACCATCATGAGCCTTGTAACAACGAGGACACACACGCTGACTGAGGTTATTTGAACCAAAAGTATCCTGCTTTTTCTGCTGACCTTGGCTTTGATTGTGGTTATTATCCCACTTTCTCTTCCCATTATCAGCTTTCTTAACAGTCTCTTCACTGGGTTCGGTTACAGCAGCCTAGCTTCTTCTCAAGATCTTATCATTCAACTTATGAGCCATCGACATCGCGGCCTCAATAGTCTGGGGTTCACTAGTTTCAACCCCATGTTCAATTTTCTCGGATAGCCCATCAATGTAAGCTTCAATCTTAAGATTCTCATCGGCATAAACATTAGGGCACAAAAAATTCAACTCAAAGAATCTCTGCTCGTAGGCATCTGATTCGGTGCCCTTCATTTTCAAGTTTTTAAGTTCAACCTCTAGCTTCTTAAGCTCACCCCGGGGACGATAGCAGGTGATCATTCTTTCCTTGAAATTATTCCAAGTTAAACCATAAGCCACATCATTTCCCAAACTATTAACCAAGTTGTTCCACCAGGTCAATGCATTATCCTTCAAAGTGCAGCTAGCAAAACTAACCTTGTCCTCCTCTCGGACACGGCTAACCCTGAAAATGGACTCAATTTTCTCGAACCAGCGGGTAAGTCCTATGGGTCCTTCTGTACCACTGAATTCCTGTGGGCGACTTTCCATGAACGTTTTGTGGGAGCATCCCACCTGATTGTTGTTCACATTAGCATTAGCATTAGCATTTGCTACCATAGCAGCAGCTATCCCTTCGGTAATAAGACGTTGGATACGGGCTTCGTTGGACTCTCTAAGAGGCATGATCTTCAAAACAGAATAACACAACCGTTAGTACTAAGAATAATACCGGTGTTATATAGAAATAGATCGAACACAAAAAGATTAACCATTAAAATAATAGTCAGTAAACACTATGAGTAATAACATGACAGTTATGATTGTTATAGAAATAACCATCACATGCATACATACTTTATGATAAAATCATACAACATACATTGCACCTAACATACATGAACTTATATTACGCATAATATAACATGCCAAGAGTCACAACATCAGAAATAAAATGTGATAATGATAATAGATGTCATAAAATTAACCATCCATACATAATGAAAAATATCCCATAACAAAATCTTAATAAAATCCTCGGCAAAACGCCGTACATAACCCAAAAATGTATGTATGAAAGGACATTAAGTCTTATGAAATAAATTATCAATCATGAATCATCATATCACATCTGCTTAAATCGGGTGTGATAAGCTGGACCAGCATGAGTCTAGGCAGAAGGCTCATACTTCCGCAACTTTCCTTTCACTTCTTCCAACTCTGCCTTCAAACTCCGAACTGTGCTCTCGAGAGCCTCGAACCTAGCGTCAACTTCACGGTTACGCTGACAATTCTCGAACCTAACATTGTTCTTGAAGCTAACAAACGAATCCATACTAGCTCGAATCTGGTCCATCATCTCGTTATGTGGCAAAGTACGCATACAATCACTAAGAGCATTAATACGCGTCACCTCATTGTAAGCCCTGTTCATATGAGTAAGGGTGGAAAAGTAGTAGTGAACAGGATCATCAATCAAAGGTTGACCAGCACGACGTCTGACAGCAGCCGGAGGAGCAGGAGCAGCAACGGAGTTATCGCTCGAAGTCGACATCTGCAAACAGTAAAACCACAAACCATATACCAAATAGGAATAAATGCTTATGATATATCTCATACGAAATGAAATGCATAATAATGCTATAGCAAAAGAGTCGGGCTGTAGACTAGACTCTAATGCACCCTAAGAACCACGGGTTGACCACATTAAGACCACCTAGTTCCCTACAACCTGGCTCTGATACCAACTGTGATGGCCCCGTCAATATACTTAACGGCTCCGTCACTTGGTCCTACAGCTTGATCGCACTTAAATGAATTTAACAGATGACATTGCATTCTTTTATTTCAAAAGTTTTCCAAAAAGGAAAGCATACCAAAATATGTAGTTTAAAAGTAACCCAACATATTAATAATCCAAAGTTGACACAAAACATTGTCAATAACCCGCAAGTATTAATTATTCAAAAACCAAATGTAAGCCAAAGTTTCATAAATTGTTTCATTAAAAATCTGCCCAAATGCATGCAGACTCTTCTAAACACAGCGGAAGCATCACATAAACTCAAGTACCTGTGAAAACATGCGAGTAAACTGTCAACACAAAGGTTGAGTGATTTATAGGTTTAAATAATTGAATAAACTTTAGACCACAAGATTTAAAAATGTTAGAAAACATTAAACATTATTCCATTATCAATGAGCCACCTGGTAACCACTTAACCCTTTATTTACCCTTGCCAAACACAATAATAATATACACTGGACAGTGTATCTACAACAAAATACGAAGTATTAAATATTCCGATTATAAATTTCTAGCGCGACTATCTCGAAATGGGGTTGTCAAACCCGATAGATCTATCCGTAGATTCGCATTCACCGGTAGAAACCAATGATTACAGTTACCAGACTAGAGAATATTTTTGTCCAACTCACAATGAATAATTTAAATTTAATTGTCACTTATGTCTAAACGTGAAATAAAATGCATGTAATCACATCCCAAAAATATACTTTGAAAAGTATGTAAAAACGGGACTATAACTCACCTTAATAGTAACGAAGTAACCAACACAATTAAGCGAACAGCAAATGAGTACAGTGATCAGGAATGATCACAACGCCGACCTATAAATAAAGCAGGTCGATATAAATAACTAACTTAGGTCAAGTCTTAGTATGATAGCTATTGTACATGTTGCAAGTAGTTATAGAACAATACTCAATATGCATCGGTTTGATCGGAACAGCTTACGGACACACACTTTCTATTTTTAGAAAGTTTCTATTTTTAGCAGGTTTCCATTTTTGGAAAGTTTCTATTTTTGGAAAGTTTCTATTTTTGGAATGTTTCTATTTTAGGAAAGTTTCTAAGTTAGGAAAGTTTCCTTAATTAGAAAGTCAACAAAAGTCAACTGAAAGTCAAAGTCAACTGAAAGTCAACTCAAAAGTCAACCTTGGTCAAACATGGTCAACGTTAATTTTAAAAGTGTAAGTTGAAATAATAATGTAAGTTATAACATTTATTAAAGTTAAATATGTCTAATTATGTCATAACATAAGTTTAATTAAATTAAAATGAATTATTAAAGTTAATATAAGTTTAAATGATATAATTAATATAACATAAGTATTTAATTAATTAATTAAATATTAGTCATAATGTAAGTATTATTAATTAATAATAAATTTTAAATCATATCATAAGTATTATTAATTAATAATGAATTATTAATCATATCATAAGTTTCTAATTATAATTATTAAATCATAAGTATTTAATAATTAAATTATAATTAAATAATAACCAAGTCTTATAATAATTAAATAATTATTTAATCCTTATTATAAGTCTTATTATAGTAATCTCATAATATAAGTTTAATACTTATCATAAGTATTTTCCATTAATAATAAAAGTATTATTAATCATAAGTTTAATTAAAATGTTAATTAAACCATAAGTATTAATTAAATGATATAATAAATATATATCATAAGTTGTAAATAATAATAATTACTTTTTTTTATCATACGTAATTAAATGATAATGAAATCCATTATTTATATCATAAGTTTAATAATTAGTCATAAGTTTTAAATCAAAAGTTCATCGGGTCGTATCCTGAGCCCCGGGTGTCGGTTTTCGGCGAGCCTTACATATATCTCTGTCTAAGAAAACCACCCGACACTTTGGTACACTTAAGAACACCCCAATAAAAGTCCACAAGTCGTGATGTACAGCCATTACACTACTTGGAACTTCAATTCACTCAAAATCGTGTTTTAGACGTAACGGGTGATTCGTGGCTTGGATTGAGATGACCTGAACATGAAAGTTCTCCCCACCATCGGTCCTAACACACTAACACACCCTAAAGTCACCAAATATGGTCACAAAGTCGGACCAAACCTGGTTCATACCAAAATCACATTTCAATCTTAACAAAATACTACTTTGATCATATTTATGGCTCCGGGAATCGAAACGACATGAATCCGGAGTCTTAAATTAATGTCTTGATGAGAGGAACTCATCTAGATACTTTATTTTAACTTTTATAACAGTCACAATATCATAAATACATGAATTAGCTGTTGTCCCAATTATATCAAACGGAAAACATATGTAATTGAGTAATTCTATGCATACAAACACCATTACAACAACAAGTATTCATCATACTATTAATATATAATCAAAATATAGAAATATAAAGAAAAATCAAAAGTTCTAGGGTTAGGGTTTATACCCTAATCGAGAAACAATGGATGTTATCGCGTATAGGAGATTGAGAGGAACACGTTTATGCTATTCAATCCTTGATCCAAGCTCTAAAAATTGATGATGATGGTGATGTTGTGGGTGGTTGGCGACGGCAAGTGGAAGAGGGAGAGAGGAGAGCACCAAAAATTAGAATTAGGTTTTGATTAAAAGTGTGTAAAGTGTAAATGAGATGAAAAAAAATGGGGAGTATATTCCCTCCCTTGGAGTTTCGGCTGAAGGAGGGGTCAAGGGGTGGGCCCCATGGCCCAATTTTGCTAAATGGTTATTTCCTGATGGCCCGAAAGCCCGAACGAATCCCGAAACGCGAAAACACGCTTACGCGATTAAAAATCCGGAGAGATAACAACTACGCGACGAAAAATAAATATAAACACTAAATATAATTATATGATCTTAAAATATCATATTTAAGATAATTAGGATTTAAATATCCCAAAAACTCGACCGTTCGTTTGAAAATCGAAAAGATTCGCCGGATAGAAATCTGCGACACGTAGAAACGTATAAATTAAAATATGAATACAATTATTCACATAACACTTAATAATTAATATATTATTATTAATATAATAATATAGGTCATAGAAATGACGTAGCACAATTAACAGTTAACGATCGTTAAATAATTAACGGAAAAGATAACGAAAAAAGTAGGGTCGTGACATACATTGAAATGTGTCTTGAAGTCTTTCAAAAGTGTATGAATACATCTTAAAATACTACATGTATATAGATTTTAACTGAGTCGTTAAGTCATCATTAGTCGTTACATGTAAATGTTGTTTTGAAACCTTTAAGTTAACGATATTGTTAAATGTTCTTAACTCATTGATTATTATGTCTAATGAGATGTTAAATTATTACATTATCATGATATTATGATATTTTAATATATCTTAATATGATATATATACATTTAAATGTTGTTACAATGATAATCGTTACATATATGTCTCGTTTCGAAATCTTTAAGTTAGTAATCTTGTTTTTACATATGTAGTTCATTGTTAATATACTTAATGATATGTTTACTTATCATTTATTATATTTATATACAGTGTATCAATATCTTAAAATGATACATATGTAATTAGTAAGATGTTGTTATAACGATAATCATTATATATATCGTTTTCAAGTTTCTTAATTCAATAGTCTCATTTTTATATATAACTCATTGTTAAAATACCTAATGAGATACTTACTTATCATAATATCATGTTAAATATATATATATATATATATATATATATATATATATATATATATATATATATATATATATATATATATATATGTCATCATATAGTTTTTACAAGTTTTAACGTTCGTGAATCACCGGTCAACTTGGGTGGTCAATTGTCTATATGAAACCTATTTCAATTAATCAAGTCTTAACAAGTTTGATTGCTTAACATATTGAAAACACTTAATCATTTAAATATCAATTTCATTTAATATATATATAAACATGGAAAAGTTCGGGTCACTACAATTTATGTCCTCATTTGTCTTAATTTAAGAACAAACACGCTTGATTTTCGAAAGTATTTTTTCAGAAAGTATCATTTAGTCAAAATTTTTGAAAATTTTACGTTGAGGAAAAAGAATCTAAATAGTAGGTATACTCGAAAAGCTTAGTATAATTTCAAGCTAAGAACATTTTCCGAGCATCCCAGAGCTAATTACGGTGTACTACACCGCTATCCCACACTTAGAGGAACATTGTCCCTACTGCTCATTCTTAGATTTTAGGGAGCTAAAATCCCACACTTAGAGTTTGAACATGTCAAAAAATGTATCTAAGCTCAATATTGGGTTGGAATCTCACACTTAGTGATAAGCTTAGGGTAGGGTATAGTTTAAGGATATAACGAAGCAAAATAAACAAACGAAGAGAAAGAAACGAATTACTCCCCTTGGGTGCGGTTGTGAGCTGAGGATCTGAAGGTAGACGGAGTCGGAACCATCTTCTGTTGGATTTGAATCGGTCTTCTTGAAGTGTACTCGAGCTCATTAGGGCGTTCTCATCCTCCATACAATATCCACCAATACTTGAAATGAAATAATCAACGAGTTTCCTTGTCGTTTCATCATAACTGTCTATTACTTGTAAAATGGAAAAGATTAAACCGAGATAGGTGATTAAGCTGTAGGCCATAGACTCACTGATTTGCGTTTTGATGAAAAAGTTATTTGAAAACTTGAGGGTTTCAATATTAGGTTTTGAAAATTCAACAAATCAGTGTATAACTAACAAGCTTAATCCCACACTTAATGTAGTGACCCGAACTTTTTCATGTTTATATATATTAATTGAGATTGATATTTACATGATTAAATGTTTCCAACATGTTAAGCAATCAAACTTGTTAAGACTTGATTAATTGAAATATGTTTCATATAGACAATTGACCACCCAAGTTGACCGATGATTCACGAATGTTAAAACTTGAAAAAACTATATGATGACATATATATGGATATATATATAGTTAACATGATACTATGATAAGTAAACATATCATTAAGTATATTAACAATGAACTACATATGTAAAAACAAGACTACTAACTTAATGATTTTTAAACGAGACATATATGTAACGATTATTGTTGTAAAGACATTTAATGTATATACATCATATTAAGAGATATTCATACATGATAATATCATGATAATATAATAATTTAAAATCTCATTTGATATTATAAACATTGGGTTAACAACATTTAACAAGACCGTTAACCTAAAGGTTTAAAAACAACACTTACATGTAACGACTAACGATGACTTAACGACTCAGTTAAAATGTATATACATGTAGTTTTTTAATATGTATTTATACACTTTTGAAAGACTTCAATACACTTATCAAAATACTTCTACTTAACAAAAATTCTTACAATTACATCCTCGTTCAGTTTCATCAACAATTCTACTAGTATGCACCCGTATTCGTACTCGTACAATACACAGCTTTTAGATGTATGTACTATTGGTATATACACTCCAATGATCAGCTCTTAGCAGCCCATGTGAGTCACCTAACACATGTAGGAACCATCATTTGGCAACTAGCATGAAATATCTCATAAAATTACAAAAATATGAGTAATCATTCATGACTTATTTACAAGAAAACAAAATTACATATCCTTTATATCTAATCCATACACCAACGACCAAAAACACCTACAAACACTTTCATTCTTCAATTTTCTTCATCTAATTAATCTCTCTCAAGTTCTATCTTCAAGTTCTAAGTGTTCTTCATATATTCTACAAGTTCTAGTTACATAAAATCAAGAATACTTTCAAGTTTGCTAGCTCACTTCCAATCTTGTAAGGTGATCATCCAACCTCAAGAAATCTTTTTTTCTTACAGTAGGTTATCATTCTAATACAAGGTAATAATCATATTCAAACTTTGGTTCAATTTCTATAACTATAACAATCTTATTTCAAGTGATGATCTTACTTGAACTTGTTTTCGTGTCATGATTCTGCTTCAAGAACTTCGAGCCATCCAAGGATCCGTTGAAGCTAGATCCATTTTTCACTTTTCCAGTAGGTTTATCCAAGGAACTTAAGGTAGTAATGATGTTCATAACATCATTCGATTCATACATATAAAGCTATCTTATTCGAAGGTTTAAACTTGTAATCACTAGAACATAGTTTAGTTAATTCTAAACTTGTTCGCAAACAAAAGTTAATCCTTCTAACTTGACCTTTAAAATCAACTAAACACATGTTCTATATCTATATGATATGCTAACTTAATGATTTAAAACCTGGAAACACGAAAAACACCGTAAAACCGGATTTACGCCGTCGTAGTAACACCGCGGGCTGTTTTGGGTTAGTTAATTAAAAACTATGATAAACTTTGATTTAAAAGTTGTTATTCTGAGAAAATGATTTTTATTATGAACATGAAACTATATCCAAAAATTATGGTTAAACTCAAAGTGGAAGTATGTTTTCTAAAATGGTCATCTAGACGTCGTTCTTTCGACTGAAATGACTACCTTTACAAAAATGACTTGTAACTTATTTTTCCGACTATAAACCTATAATTTTTCTGTTTAGATTCATAAAATAGAGTTCAATATGAAACCATAGCAATTTGATTCACTCAAAACGGATTTAAAATGAAGAAGTTATGGGTAAAACAAGATTGGATAATTTTTCTCATTTTAGCTACGTGAAAATTGGTAACAAATCTATTCCAACCATAACTTAATCAACTTGTATTGTATATTATGTAATCTTGAGATACCATAGACACGTATACAATGTTTCGACCTATCATTTCGACACATCTATATATATTTCGGAACAACCATAGACACTCTATATGTGAATGTTGGAGTTAGCTATACAGGGTTGAGGTTGATTCCAAAATATATATATTTTGAGTTGTGATCAATACTGAGATACGCATACACTGGGTCGTGGATTGATTCAAGATAATATTTATCGATTTTTTTCTGTACATCTAACTGTGGACAACTAGTTGTAGGTTACTAACGAGGACAGCTGACTTAATAAACTTAAAACATCAAAATATATTAAAAGTGTTGTAAATATATTTTGAACATACTTTGATATATATGTATATATTGTTATAGGTTCGTGAATCAACCAGTGGCCAAGTCTTACTTCCCGACGAAGTAAAAATCTGTGAAAGTGAGTTATAGTCCCACTTTTAAAATCTAATATTTTTGGGATGAGAATACATGCAGGTTTTATAAATGATTTACAAAATAGACACAAGTACGTGAAACTACATTCTATGGTTGAATTATCGAAATCGAATATGCCCCTTTTTATTAAGTCTGGTAATCTAAGAATTAGGGAACAGACACCCTAATTGACGCGAATCCTAAAGATAGATCTATTGGGCCTAACAAACCCCATCCAAAGTACCGGATGCTTTAGTACTTCGAAATTTATATCATATCCGAAGGGTGTCCCGAAATGATGGGGATATTCTTATATATGCATCTTGTTAATGTCGGTTACCAGGTGTTCACCATATGAATGATTTTTATCTCTATGTATGGGATGTGTATTGAAATATGAAATCTTGTGGTCTATTATTATGATTTGATATATATATAGGTTAAACCTATAACTCACCAACATTTTTGTTGACGTTTTAAGCATGTTTATTCTCAGGTGATTATTAAGAGCTTCCGTTGTCGCATACTTAAATAAGGACGAGATTTGGAGTCCATGCTTGTATGATATTGTGTAAAAACTGCATTCAAGAAACTTATTTTGTTGTAACATATTTGTATTGTAAACCATTATTAGTGAGTCTGGACTTCGACCGTGTTTACTTGAAAAATGATTGCTTAACAAATTTTGTTGGAAACTATATATTTTTAACATGTGAATATTATGTGATA
The DNA here is from genome assembly GCF_046630445.1 of Rutidosis leptorrhynchoides. Taxonomy (NCBI): domain Eukaryota; kingdom Viridiplantae; phylum Streptophyta; class Magnoliopsida; order Asterales; family Asteraceae; genus Rutidosis; species Rutidosis leptorrhynchoides. The sequence continues at coordinate 197,303,033 of NC_092334.1, forward strand.
TATTAATCTCTTAACGCGTTTGATATTATGTGATAGATGTCTACCTCTATAACAAGTCCCATTGACTCACTTAATAATAATGAAGAGTCAAATGTAAATTGGAATGATTCGTGGACTGATTCACAAGTTCCCGAAGAGGAACCGGAAGAAGAGTCGGAACCGGAAGAAGAATCGGAACCGGAAGAAGAATCGGAACCGGATGAAGAAATAGAACCGGTGGGGGAAATAATAAAACGGTTAAGTAAAAGAAAATCCTCAACCAACCGACCAAGGTTAATTATGGTCAATGGTGTTTCCGCCAAGGAAGCAAAATATTGGGAGGATTACCAATTCTCCGATAAATCGAATTCCGACGAGAATTCTGATGATGTTATAGAAATTACCCCAACTAAATTTAAAAAGGCAAAAGAAAATAATAAGGGAAAGGGCATAAAAATAGAGAAATCTAATTCCAACCCCGATGAACTTTATATGTATCGTCAACCCCCGAAGTCCTTAAGTTGTAACAATGACCCGAGAACCTCTAAACCACCAGGTTTTTCTAAACCAATGTGGAAAACGACAGCTCGTATTAGGGGAACATCATATATCCCTAGAAACTTGGCAAAACGAACCAAAACCGAAGAAGAAGAAACAAGCGAGTCGGAATAAGATAGTTGTATTCGTGTGGTGTAATATATGTAATATAGTGTGCTTATGCTTTATGATATATGTAAAAATTGCTTGTATTAATAAGTATTTTTTTTTATGAATCTAACTCTTGTCTATTTTACAGTATAAAAACACAAAATGGATAGACAACTCAATATTTTAAGAGACCTACCCGGAGACATGATTGATGAAATCTTGTCTAGAGTCGGTCAGAATTCTTCGGCACAACTATTTAAGGCGAGATCAGTTTGTAAGACATTCGAAGAACGTTCCAAGAATGCCTTGGTTTATAAAAGGCTTTCGTTCGAAAGATGGGGGATATCACATTGGGAAATCCATAAGTTACGATGTGTTTACTTTGACGCATATATTGCGGGGAACCCAAATGCTATTTTACGCAATGGGTTAAGAAATTATTTTGACTCAATATATCCGAATATTGGACTTCGTGATTTAGAAAAAGCGGCTAACATGCAACATAAAGAAGCATGTTATGCTTACGGATTAGTAATGTTCGCTTCTCACCAAAGTGAGAACAAGAACATCGGGATACAACTATTAAACAAAACGTTCCCACAAGTGACGGAGTCGGTAATTGGGGTAAGAAATGAGGTTTTTAGATTGTTACGGGACTGTTGGACATTACGTAACCCTCGTCCCTTTGACGACGTTACAACACGATGTCTTATCAACGGCCATAACGGTTATGTTCCACAAGACCAAGGATGAGAAGTAATCCTAGTAAAACCAGAATGCATGACTTGTTTCTGGACGTATGAATTACGTGTCTTTATTGCCTTTGCTGAACGACTTGTGTACTAGCTAGAATTATCTTCACAACCATCTTGTATCAAATTTATTGTGTGCTATATTTCATGCTATATGTAAAATAATTGGTATTGTAAGTTTGTAAAATATTGTGTAAAAGTTTGAACGCGAAATATTATTATAATCAGTTTTTCATATAGAATTGTAGTAGTTGAATTGTATATTAGCTACTAAGTATGAACTTAACGGGTAGGTACTACCCGAATTTAAACTTATAAAACGCTAATATGAAGAAAAAGCTTTTATAAATGAGTTCATATTATGCTACGAAAAACTATTAACCATTTGACTATTTTGAAGGAAATGGCACCGACTACTCGACACACCGTGAATATGAATGAAGAGGAATTCCGTACTTTTCTAGCTTCAAACATAGCCGCAGTACAGGCTGCGCTACATACCAACAATAACCTTGGATCTAGCAGTACAGGAAATCGTGTAGGATGCACCTACAAAGAATTCACTGCCTGCAAACCTTTGGAATTTGATGGAACCGAAGGACCGATCGGATTGAAACGTTGGACCGAGAAGGTCGAATCGGTGTTTGCCATAAGTAAGTGTACTGAAGAGGACAAAGTGAAGTACGCTACGCATACCTTCACAGGTTCTGCGTTAACATGGTGGAATACCTATCTAGAGCAAGTGGGACAAGACGATACGTACGCACTACCGTGGTCAGCATTCAAGCACTTGATGAATGAGAAATACCGTCCCAGAACCGAGGTCAATACGCTCAAGACAGAACTTAGAGGGTTACGAACCCAAGGATTTGATATTACCACGTACGAAAGACGATTCACAGAATTGTGCCTATTGTGTCCGGGAGCATTCGAAGATGAGGAAGAGAAGATCGACGCATTTGTGAAAGGATTACCGGAAAGAATCCAAGAAGATATAAGTTCACACGAGCCCGCCTCCATACAACAGGCATGTAGAATGGCTCACAAACTAGTGAACCAGATTGAAGAAAGAATTAAAGAACAGACTGCTGAAGAGGCCAATGTGAAGCAAGTCAAAAGAAAGTGGGAGGAAAACGATGATAAGAATCACCAATACAACAACAACAGCAATTACAACAATAATCGCAACAATTATCCCAACAATCGCAACATCAATCGCAACTACAACAAATGGCCCAACAACAACAACAACAACAACAACAACAACAACAGCAACTACAACAATCATCCCAACAACAATAATAACCGTAACAACAACAACAATCAGAAGCAGCTATGCCAAAGGTGTGAAAAGTATCACTCGGGGTTCTGCACCAAATTTTGCAACAAGTGTAAAAGAAATGGTCATAGCGCGGCGAAGTGTGAGGTCTACGGACCAGGGGTTAATAGAACGAAAGGAACAAATGGTGTCGGAACGAGTAATGGCGGAGCAAGTAGTGTCGGAGAAAGTTATGCCAATGTAGTTTGTTATAAATGTGGAAAACCGGGCCACATTATTAGAAATTGCCCAAACCAGGAGAACACGAATGGACAAGGCCGCATAAGAGTTTTCAATATTAATGCGGCAGAGGCACAGGAAGACCCGGAGCTTGTTACGGGTACGTTTCTTATTGACAATAAATCTGCTTACGTTTTATTTGATTCAGGTGCGGATAGAAGCTATATGAGTAGAGATTTTTGTGCTAAATTAAGTTGTCCATTGACGCCTTTGGATAGTAAATTTTTACTCGAATTAGCAAATGGTAAATTAATTTCAGCAGATAATATATGTCGGAATCGAGAAATTAAACTGGTTAGCGAAACATTTAAGATTGATTTGATACTAGTAGAGTTAGGGAGTTTTGATGTGATAATCGGTATGGACTGGTTGAAAGAATTGAAAGCAGAGATCGTTTGTTACAAAAATGCAATTCGCATTATACGAGAAAAAGGAAAACCCTTAATGGTGTACGGAGAAAAGGGCAACACGAAGCTACATCTTATTAGTAATTTGAAGGCACAAAAACTAATAAGAAAAGGTTGCTATGCTGTTCTAGCACACGTCGAGAAAGTACAAACTGAAGAAAAGAGCATCAATGATGTTCCCATTGCAAAAGAATTTCCCGATGTATTTCCGAAAGAATTACCGGGATTACCCCCACATCGATCCGTTGAATTTCAAATAGATCTTGTACCAGGAGCTGCACCAATAGATCGTGCTCCTTACAGACTCGAACCCAGCGAGATGAAAGAACTGCAAAGCCAATTACAAGAACTTTTAGAGCGTGGTTTCATTCGACCAAGCACATCACCGTGGGGAGCTCCTGTTTTGTTTGTCAAGAAGAAAGATGGTACATTCAGGTTGTGTATCGACTACCGAGAGTTGAACAAACTTACCATCAAGAACCGCTACCCACTACCGAGAATCAACGACTTATTTGATCAACTACAAGGCTCGTCTGTTTATTCAAAGATTGACTTACGTTCCGGGTATCATCAAATGCGGGTGAAAGAAGATGATATTCCAAAGACTACTTTCAGAACACGTTACGGTCATTACGAGTTTATGGTCATGCCGTTTGGTTTAACTAATGCACCAGCTGTGTTCATGGACCTTATGAACCGAGTGTGTGGACCATACCTTGACAAGTTTGTCAATGTTTTCATTGATGACATACTTATTTACTCAAAGAATGACCAAGAACACGGTGAACATTTGAGAAAGGTGTTAGAAGTATTGAGGAAGGAAGAATTGTACGCTAAGTTTTCAAAGTGTGCATTTTGGTTGGAAGAAGTTCAATTCCTCGGTCACATAGTGAACAAAGAAGGTATTAAGGTGGATCCGGCAAAGATAGAAACTGTTGAAAAGTGGGAAACCCCGAAAACTCCTAAACACATACGCCAGTTTTTAGGACTAGCTGGTTACTACAGAAGGTTCATCCAAGACTTTTCCAGAATAGCAAAACCCTTGACTGCATTAACGCATAAAGGGAAGAAATTTGAATGGAATGATGAACAAGAGAAAGCGTTTCAGTTATTGAAGAAAAAGCTAACTACGGCACCTATATTGTCATTGCCTGAAGGGAATGATGATTTTGTGATTTATTGTGACGCATCAAAGCAAGGTCTCGGTTGTGTATTAATGCAACGAACGAAGGTGATTGCTTATGCGTCTAGACAATTGAAGATTCACGAACAAAATTATACGATGCATGATTTGGAATTAGGCGTGGTTGTTTTTGCATTAAAGACTTGGAGGCACTACTTATATGGGGTCAAAAGTATTATATATACCGACCACAAAAGTCTTCAACACATATTTAATCACAAACAACTGAATATGAGGCAGCGTAGGTGGATTGAATTGTTGAATGATTACGACTTTGAGATTCGTTACCACCCGGGGAAGGAAAATGTGGTAGCCGACGCCTTGAGCAGGAAGGACAGAGAACCCATTCGAGTAAAATCTATGAATATAATGATTCACAATAACCTTACTACTCAAATGAAGGAGGCGCAACAAGGAGTTTTAAAAGAGGGAAATTTAAAGGATGAAATACCCAAAGGATCGGGGAAGATGTACAAGGATCTCAAGAAACATTTTTGGTGGCCGGGTATGAAAGCCGATGTTGCTAAATACGTAGGAGAATGTTTGACGTGTTCTAAGGTCAAAGCTGAGCATCAGAAACCATCAGGTCTACTTCAACAACCCGAAATCCCGGAATGGAAATGGGAAAACATTACCATGGATTTCATCACTAAATTGCCAAGGACTGCAAGTGGTTTTGATACTATTTGGGTAATAGTTGATCGTCTCACCAAATCAGCACACTTCCTGCCAATAAGAGAAGATGACAAGATGGAGAAGTTAGCACGACTGTATTTGAAGGAAGTCATCTCCAGATATGGAATACCAATCTCTATTATCTCTGATAGGGATGGCAGATTTATTTCAAGATTCTGGCAGACATTACAGCAAGCATTAGGAACTCGTCTAGACATGAGTACTGCCTATCATCCACAAACTGATAGGCAGAGCGAAAGGACGATAAAAACGCTTGAAGACATGCTACGAGCATGTGTTATTGATTTCGGAAACAGTTGGGATCGACATCTACCGTTAGCAGAATTTTCCTACACTAACAGCTGCCATTCAAGCATTGAGATGGCGCCGTTTGAAGCACTTTATGGTAGAAAGTGCAGGTCTCTGATTTGTTGGAGTGAAGTGGGGGATAGACATATTACGGGTCCGGAGATTATACAAGAAACTACCAAGAAGATCATCCAAATTCAACAACGGTTGAAAACCGCCCAAAGTCGACAAAAGAGCTACGCTGACATTAAAAGAAAAGATATAGAATTTGAAATTGGAGAGATGGTCATGCTTAAAGTTGCACCTTGTAAAGGCGTTGTTCGATTTGGTAAACGAGGGAAATTAAATCCAAGGTATATTTGACCATTCAAGATTATTGATCGTGTCGGACCAGTAGCTTACCGACTTGAGTTACCTCAACAACTCGCAGCTGTACATAACACTTTCCACGTCTCGAATTTGAAGAAATGTTTTGCTAAAGAAGATCTCACTATTCCGTTAGATGAAATCCAAATCAACGAAAAACTTCAATTCATCGAAGAACCCGTCGAAATAATGGATCGTGAGGTTAAAAGACTTAAGCAAAACAAGATACCAATTGTTAAGGTTCGATGGAATGCTCGTAGAGGGCCCGAGTTCACCTGGGAGCGTGAAGATCAGATGAAGAAGAAATACCCGCATCTATTTCCAGAAGATTCGTCAACACCTTCAACAGCTTAAAATTTCGGGACGAAATTTATTTAACGGGTAGGTACTGTAGTGACCCGAACTTTTTCATGTTTATATATATTAATTGAGATTGATATTTACATGATTAAATGTTTCCAACATGTTAAGCAATCAAACTTGTTAAGACTTGATTAATTGAAATATGTTTCATATAGACAATTGACCACCCAAGTTGACCGGTGATTCACGAACGTTAAAACTTGTAAAAACTATATGATGACATATATATGGATATATATATATATATAGTTAACATGATACTCTGATAAGTAAACATATCATTAAGTATATTAACAATGAACTACATATGTAAAAACAAGACTACTAACTTAATGATTTTTAAACGAGACATATATGTAACGATTATCGTTGTAAAGACATTTAATGTATATACATCATATTAAGAGATATTCATACATGATAATATAATGATAATATAATAATTTAAAATCTCATTTGATATTATAAACATTGCGTTAACAACATTTAACAAGACCGTTAACCTAAAGGTTTAAAAACAACACTTACATGTAACGACTAACGATGACTTAACGACTCAGTTAAAATGTATATACATGTAGTGTTTTAATATGTATTTATACACTTTTGAAAGACTTCAATACACTTATCAAAATACTTCTACTTAACAAAAATGCTTACAATTACATCCTCGTTCATTTTCATCAACAATTCTACTCGTATGCACCCGTATTCGTACTCGTACAATACACAGCTTTTAGATGTATGTACTATTGGTATATACACTCCAATGATCAGCTCTTAGCAGCCCATGTGAGTCACCTAACACATGTGGGAACCATCATTTGGCAACTAGCATGAAATATCTCATAAAATTACAAAAATATGAGTAATCATTCATGACTTATTTACATGAAAACAAAATTACATATCCTTTATATCTAATCCATACACCAACGACCAAAAACACCTACAAGCACTTTAATTCTTCAATTTTCTTCATCTAATTGATCTCTCTCAAGTTCTATCTTCAAGTTCTAAGTGTTCTTCATATATTCTACAAGTCCTAGTTACATAAAATCAAGAATACTTTCAAGTTTGCTAGCTCACTTCCAATCTTGTAAGGTGATCATCCAACCTCAAGAAATCTTTGTTTCTTACAGTAGGTTATCATTCTAATACAAGGTAATAATCATATTCAAACTTTGATTCAATTTCTATAACTATAACAATCTTATTTCAAGTGATGATCTTACTTAAACTTGTTTTCGTGTCATGATTCTGCTTCAAGAACTTCGAGCCATCCAAGGATCCGTTGAAGCTAGATCCATTTTTACCTTTTATAGTAGGTTTATCCAAGGAACTTAAGGTAGTAATGATGTTCATAACATCATTCGATTCATACATATAAAGCTATCTTATTCGAAGGTTTAAACTTGTAATCACTAGAACATAGTTTAGTTAATTCTAAACTTGTTCGCAAACAAAAGTTAATCCTTCTAACTTGACTTTTAAAATCAACTAAACACATGTTCTATATCTATATGATATGCTAACTTAATGATTTAAAACCTGGAAACACGAAAAACACCGTAAAACCGGATTTACGCCGTCGTAGTAACACCGTGGGCTGTTTTGGGTTAGTTAATTAAAAACTATGATAAACTTTGATTTAAAAGTTTTTATTCTGAGAAAATGATTTTTATTATGAACATGAAACTATATCCAAAAATTATGGTTAAACTCTAAGTGGAAGTATGTTTTCTAAAATGGTCATCTAGACGTCGTTCTTTCGACTGAAATGACTACCTTTACAAAAACGACTTGTAACTTATTTTTCCGACTATAAACCTATAATTTTTCTGTTTAGATTCATAAAATAGAGTTCAATATGAAACCATAGCAATTTGATTCACTCAAAACGGATTTAAAATGAAGAAGTTATGGGTAAAACAAGATTGGATAATTTTTCTCATTTTAGCTACGTGAAAATTGGTAACAAATCTATTCCAACCATAACTTAATCAACTTGTATTGTATATTATGTAATCTTGAGATACCATAGACACGTATACAATGTTTCGACCTATCATGTCGACACATCTATATATATTTCGGAACAACCATAGACACTCTATATGTGAATGTTGGAGTTAGCTATACAGGGTTGAGGTTGATTCCAAAATATATATAGTTTGAGTTGTGATCAATACTGAGATACGTATATATTGGGTCGTGGATTGATTCAAGATAATATTTATCGATTTTTTTCTGTACATCTAACTGTGGACAACTAGTTGTAGGTTACTAATGAGGACAGCTTACTTAATAAACTTAAAACATCAAAATATATTAAAAGTGTTGTAAATATATTTTGAACATACTTTGATATATATGTATATATTGTTATAGGTTCGTGAATCAACCAGTGGCCAAGTCTTACTTCCCGACGAAGTAAAAATCTGTGAAAGTGAGTTATAGTCCCACTTTTAAAATCTAATATTTTTGGGATGAGAATACATGCAGGTTTTATAAATGATTTACAAAATAGACACATGTACGTGAAACTACATTCTATGGTTGAATTATCGAAATCGAATATGCCCCTTTTTATTAAGTCTGGTAATCTAAGAATTAGGGAACAGACACCCTAATTGACGCAAATCCTAAAGATAGATCTATTGGGCCTAACAAACCCCATCCAAAGTACCGGATGCTTTAGTACTTCGAAATTTATATCATATCCGAAGGGTGTCCCGGAATGATGGGGATATTCTTATATATGCATCTTGTTAATGTCGGTTACCAGGTGTTCACCATATGAATGATTTTTATCTCTATGTATGGGATGTGTATTGAAATATGAAATCTTGTGGTCTATTATTATGATTTGATATATATAGGTTAAACCTATAACTCACCAACATTTTTGTTGACGTTTTAAGCATGTTTATTCTCAGGTGATTATTAAGAGCTTCCGCTGTCGCATACTTAAATAAGGACGAGATTTGGAGTCCATGCTTGTATGATATTGTGTAAAAACTGCATTCAAGAAACTTATTTTGTTGTAACATATTTGTATTGTAAACCATTATGTAATGGTCGTGTGTAAACAGGATATTTTAGATTATCATTATTTGATAATCTACGTAAAGTTTTTTTTTAAACCTTTATTGATGAAATAAAGGTTATGGTTTGTTTTAAAATGAATGCAGTCTTTGAAAAACGTCTCATATAGAGGTCAAAACCTCGCAACGAAATCAATTAATATGGAACGTTTTTAATCAATAAGAACGGGACATTTCACTTAATGTGTTGACTGCCTTTAATTTTAAGACTTTTGAAAATAATGTAGTTAATTCATTTAAGCTCAAGATAAGTAGGAGAAGTGAATTCATCCTAAGAAACATTGAAAATTTATTTTAAGTTTCACTTTCTCATTTATTCAATTAACCTAATTATCCTAGTGTAACTACTAAAGCTAAAAATAAACACACGGGTTGCCTCCCGAGAAGCGCTTGTTTTTGTTTGAGTCATGAGCCTGACTCTAGCCTTATTTCTTAGGAAATCTAGGCGGCTCCCTTGCATCCATCAGTAGACACAAGAGGTAATATTGGAACATACCGGTGGGATTGAAGTAGACATAGAATAAGGTATGCCCAGTGAGAGGAGAAGGTGGTTTGAAGTAAATGCTTTGTGTAACTTGAGGTATAACAAAGCTATCGACTTCTTCTACCTCCTTGATTTGTGTGAGTTGGTCAAAGGGTTCCTCATCACTCAATGATGTGTATGTTATTATGTATTTGAGTGATGGTTTATAGGGTAGCCCTGGCGCAAAACCCGTCTTTCTTCTTTGTAACTTCGGGTTGGTCGTAATGTTGTACTTTAAGGATGGAGGTGGGATGATGTCCATTAACAACTACTTCGATGCTAGAATCCTCCATCTATTTCTTCTCATCCGAGCTTTCTATTTCTATTTCTTCATCCACCTCCTCGTCACTCCGGTCGAGAGATACAAGTACAATTGGTTTAGAGAGTTCTTCTTGAATGAAATCCTCTCAAGTCATTAAAAGATCAAAATAAGGTGGGAGTGAAGATTGGGTTGGTGTGGAGTGGTTATTCATCTCGTCTTCTACTTCTATCTTCTTCTCTAAATTCTCGGAATATAAGGTGACTTTCCTAGTGGAGATGGTATTTACTTCGCTGTTCCCATCAGAAGGACATACAGACTCGTCGATCGTGAAAGTGACCTCTTCTCCACGGGCTCTCAGGGCGATAGTCAGTGAATAAACATCAACGATCGCTTTGGCTGTATTCATGAAAGGCCTTCCTAAGATGATAGGGGTTTTCATGTCTTCTTTATAGTCTACTACCACAAAGTCAGTCGGAAAGAGGAATTTGTCGACCTTAACCATGACGTTCTCAGCTATTCCTTTAGGATATATAGTGGATTGGTCAGCTAGCTGGATACTTATTTTGGTAGGGCTAAGGTTTCCAATTTCGAGTCTCTGGAAAGTGAGTAGGGCATGAGATTGATGCTGGAACCAAGGTCAGCGAGAGAATAGATAGTACCAGATTGGTAGATAGAACAAGGAAGGGTAAATCGTTCGGTATCTCCTAGTTTTTCAAGAAGAGTATTTAAGAGAATGGCTGAACAATTCGCGTTCAGTGGGACATTGGGTACTTCGGGTACCTTATCCTTGGTTGATAGCAGTTTCCTAAAATACTTCTTACTATGAGGATTTTTAGACACAGTGTCCAAAAATTTACCGTCAAGCTTGAAAGATTTCATCTTGTTTTGTCTTTTCTTGAGACGGTCCGAGAATGGAATGGGTGCTTTCTCATTGGGTTTAGGTGATGACTCAATGACTACTACCGAACGTGCATAGTTAGTTTCTTCTCCTTAGAAGAAACTGAAGGTTGGCTATGTGCCATCTTTGGGTCATTTTTAGGACAACCTAGAGAATCGAGACGTTGATTTAGCTGGTTTATTTTATTTTCAAGACTACTCAAGTGATTAGTCATGACTAAGTTAGCTGCGTTATGTCTTGCTGTGATCATGTGGATGATTCGCAGTAGGACATCGTCTGGACTTTTCTCTAGTGGGGTAGTGGGTTTAGTGGGTGGGTTATGTAGATGAGCTAGGATCTTATCGAAGTAGACAACAGAGTCCTCACATTCAGCCTTGTATACCTTGTCGGGATGTGGGTTAGTTAATTCTGGCATAATTGCACTTGAGACACATGTTGCGGGAGTTTCTTTAGCTCTCCGACTTCTTTGGTGAGGTTTTCTATTTGGTCCGAGAGAAACTTGATGGTTTTAATTTCGATAGGATCAGAGGCAGAAGGCGGTGTTGCTGATGAAATGTGCTCTTCCGTGTTCCAATCGTGAAGGTGCATACTCATCTTCTCGATCAATCTCCAGGCATCGTCAGCAGGGAATTTCATGAAGTTACCTTGAGAAACAGCATCAAGAGTAGACTTGTTGTTCCGTTTTAGACCTTTGTAGAAGGTCAAAATTTGATCAGAGCTCTGAAGACGGTGATTCGGGCATCTTCAAATCAAGTGTTTGAATCTTTCCCATGCAGCGTAGAGTGATTCATCGCATACTTGTTGAAAGTTTACGATATCATTCCTAAGTCTGATTTGTTTTTATGGGGGAAAGTATTTGATTAAGAAAGTTGTTGCCATTTCCTCCCATGAGGTGATAGAGTTGGGTTCTAACCCCTCGAACCAGGATTTTGCATGAAGAGTTAAGGAATAGGGGAATAGATATAGACGAACTACATCTTGTTCAACCCCGTTTTGCTTATATGAGTTAGATAAGGAGAGGAATCTATCTATGTGAGAGTTGGGATCGTCAATTGGTAAGCTATGGAATAGACAGTGATTCTGAATAAGTTGTATGATGCTATGCTTAAGCACAAAAGACGCTCCGTTAACCTCTGGATAGAGTATCGGTCCTCCTCGTCCTTCTAACGAGGGTTTGGTGATGTCAGCGAGAGTGATGCGTGCGGCCATCGTCGAACTATCAACATGTAAGTGTGGATCTCGTCGGATGGGTACAATGTATGATATCAGATAGAAGAAAGGATGTGTCGGTAGAATTCTTAGCGGTCTAAGTAGGTTAAACTGAAATGTCCCGTTCATATTGATTATAAACGTTCCATATTAATTGATTTCATAGCGTGGTTTTGACCTCTATATGAGACATTTTTCAAAGACTGCATTCATTTTTAAAACAACCATAACCTTTATTTTATCGATAAAGGTTTAAAAAGCATTACGTAGATTATCAAATAATGATAATCTAAAATATACCGTTTACACACGACCATTACATAATGGTTTATAATAAGAATATATTACATCAAAAATAAGTTTCTTGAATGCAATTTTTACATAATATCATACAAGCATGGACTCCAAATCTTGTTCTTATTTTAGTATGCAACAGCGGAAGCTCTTAATAATCACCGGAGAATAAACATGCTTAAAACATCAACAAAAATGTTGGTGAGTTATAGGTTTAACCTATATATTATGAAATCATAATAATAGACCACAAGATTTCATATTTCAATATACATCCCATACATAGAGATAAAAATCATTCATATGGTGAACACCTGGTAACCGACAATAACAAGATGCATATAAGAATATCCCCTATCATTCCGGGAAATCCTTCGGACATGATAAAAACGAATTCGAAGTACTAAAGCATCCGGTACTTTGGATGGGGTTCGTTAGGCCCAATAGATCTATCTTTAGGATTCAGGTCAATTAGTAGATCGGTTTACTAATTCTTAGGTTACCAAGCAAAAGGGGCATATTCGGCTTCGATCATTCACCCATATAATGTAGTTTCAATTACTTGTGTCTATTTCGTAAAACATTTATAAAACTGCACGTATTCTCATCCCAAAATATTAGATTTTAAAAGTGGGACTATAACTCACTTTCACAGATTTTTACTTCGTCGGGAAGTAAGACTTGGCCACTGATCGATTCACAAACCTATAACAAATATGTACATATATATCAAAGTATGTTCAAAATATATTTACAACATTTTTAATACGTTTTAATGTTTTAAGTTTATTAAGTCAGCTGTCCTTGTTAGTAACCTACAGCTAGTTGTCCACAATTAGATGTACAGAAATAAATCGATATATATTATCTTGAATCAATCCACGACCCAGTGTATACACGTCTCAGGCTAGATCACAACTCAAAGTATATATATTTTTGGAATCAACCTCAACCCTGTATAGCTAACTCCAACATTGCTGCATATAGAGTGTCTATGGTTGTTCCAAATAATATATATAGATGGGTCGATATGATATGTCAAAACATTTGCATACGTGTCTATGGTATCCCAAGATTACATAATATATTAGAATACATGTATAATACAATATAAGTTAGCTAGGATATGATTAATATAAATTTGTTACCAATTTTCACGTAGCTACAACAAGCAAAAATATCCAATCTTGTTTTACCCATAACTTCTTCGTTTTAAATCCGTTTTGTGTGTTTCAAGTTGCTATGGTTTCATATTGAACTTAAGTTTATGAATCTAAATAGAAAAAGTATAAGTTTATAGTCAAAAATATATGTTACAAGTCGTTTTTGTAAAGGTAGTCATTTCAGTCGAAAGAACGACGTCTAGATGACCATTTTGGAAAACATACTTCCACTTTGAGTTTAACCATGATTTTTAGATATAGTTTCATGTTCATAAGAAAAATAATTTTTCCAGAAGAACAACTTTTAAATCAAAGCTTATCATAGTTTTTAATTAACTAACCCAAAACAGCCCGCGGTGTTACTACGACGGCGTATATCCGGTTTTACGGTGTTTTTCGTATTTTTTGGTTTTAAATCATTAAGTTAGCATATCATATAGATATAGAACATGTGTTTAGTTGATTTTAAAATTCAAGTTAGAAGGATTAACTTTTGTTTGCGAACAAGTTTAGAATTAACTAAACTATGTTCTAGTGATTACATGTTCAAATCTTCGAATAAGATAGTTTTATATGTATGAATCGAATGATGTTATGAACATCATTACTCCCTCAAGTTTAGTAGGTAAACCTACTGGAAGTGACAAGAAATGATCTAGCTTCAAAGGATCTTGGATAGCTTAAAAGTTCTTGAAGTAGAATCATGACACAAAAACAAGTTCAAGTAAGATTATCACTCCAATTAAGATAGTTATAGTTATAGGAATTGAATCAAAGTTTGTATATGAGTATTACCTTGATTTAGAATGATATATTACTGTAAACAACAAGGATTTCTTGAGGTTGGATGATCACTTTACAAGACTGGAAGTGAGCTAGTAAACTTGGAAGTATTCTTGATTTTATGAATCTAGAACTTGTAGAATTTATGAAGAACACTTAGAACTTAAAGATAGAACTTGAGAGAAATCAATTAGATGAATAAGATTGAAGAATGAAAGTGTTTGTAGGTGTTTTTGGTCGTTGTTATATGGATTAGATATAAAGGATGTGTAATTTTGTTTACATGTAAATAAGTCATGAATGATTACTAATATTTTTGTAATTTTATGTAGTATTTCATGCTAGTTGCCAAATGATGGTTCCCACATGTGTTAGGTGACTCACATAGGCTGCTAAGAGCTAATCATTGGAGTGTATATACCAATAGTACATACATCTAAAAGCTGTGTATTGTACGAGTACGAATACGGGTGCATACGAGTAGAATTGTTGCTGAAACTGAACGAGGATGTAATTGTAAGCATTTTTGTTAAGTAGAAGTATTTTGATAAGTGTCTTGAAGTCTTTCAAAAGTGTATAAATACATATTAAAACACTACATGTATATATATTTTAACTGAGTCGTTAAGTCATCGTTAGTCGTTACATGTAAGTGTTGTTTTGAAACCTTTAGGTTAACGATCATGTTAAATGTTATTAACCCATTATTTATTATATCTAAAGAGATGTTAAATTATTACATTATCATGATATTATGATGTATTAATATATCTTAATATGATATATATACAATTAAATGTCGTTACAACGATAATCGTTACATATATGCCTCGTTTCGAAATCATTAAGTTAGTAGTCTTGTTTTACATATGTAGTTCATTGTTAACATACTTAATGATATACTTAATTATCATTTTATCATGTTAAACATAGTGTATCAATATCTTAATATGATTCATATGTAATTAGTAAGACGTTGATATAACGATAATCGTTATATATATCGTTTTCGAGTTTTTTAATTCAATAGGCTCATTTTTATGTATATAACTCATTGTTAAAATATCTAATGAGATACATAGTTATCATAATATCATGTTAACTATATATATATCCATATATATATGTCATCATATAGTTTTTACAAGTGTTAACGTTCGTGAATCACCGGTAAACTTGGGTGGTCAATTGTCTACATGAAACCTATTTCAATTAATCAAGTCTTAACAAGTTTGATTGCTTAACATGTTGGAAACACTTAATCATGTAAATATAAATTTCATTTAATATATATAAACATGGAAAAGTTCGGGTCACTACAGTACCTACCCGTTAAATAAATTTCGTCCCGAAATTTTAAGCAGTTGGAGGTGTGGAAGTATCTTCTTGAAATAAGTGCGGGTATTTCTTTTTCATTTGATCTTCTCATTCTCAGGTGAACTCAGGTCCTCTACGGGCATTCCATCGAACCTTAACAATTGTTATCTTGTTTTGCTTAAGTCTTTTAACCTCACGATCCATTATTTCGACGGGTTCCTCGATGAATTGAAGTTTTTCGTTGATTTGGATTTCATCTAATGGAATAGTGAGATCTTCTTTAGCAAAACATTTCTTCAAATTCAAGACGTGGAAAGTGTTATGTACAGTCACGAGTTGTTGAAGTAACTCAAGTCGGTAAGCTACTGGTCCGACACGATCAATAATCTTGAATGGTCCAATATACTTTGGATTTAATTTCCCTCATTTATCAAATCGAACAATGCCTTTCCAAGGTGCAACTTTAAGCAGGACCATCTCTCCAATTTCAAATTCTATATCTTTTCTTTTAATGTCAGCATAGCTCTTTTGTCGACTTTGGGCGGTTTTCAACCGTTGTTGAATTTGGATGATCTTCTCGGTAGTTTCTTGTATTATCTCCGGACCCGTAATCTGTCTATCCCTCACTTCACTCCAACAAATCGGAGACCTGCACTTTCTACCATAAAGTGCTTCAAACGGCGCCATCTCAATGCTTGAATGGTAGCTGTTGTTGTAGGAAAATTCTGCTAACGGAAGGTGTCGATCCCAACTGTTTTCGAAATCAATAACACATGCTCGTAGCATGTCTTCAAGCGTTTGTATCATCCTTTTGCTCTGCCCATCAGTTTGTGGATGATAAGTAGTACTCATGTCTAGACGAGTTCCTAATGCTTGCTGTAATATCTGCCATAATCTTGAAATAAATCTGCCATCCCTATCAGAGATAATAGAGATTGGTATTTTATGTCTGGAGATGACTTCCTTCAAATACAGAAGTGCTAACTTCTCCATCTTGTCATCTTCTCTTATTGGCAGGAAGTGTGCTGATTTGGTGAGACGATCAACTATTACCCAAATAGTATCAAAACCACTTGCAGTCCTTGGCAATTTAGTGATGAAATCCATGGTAATGTTTTCCCATTTCCATTCCGGGATTTTAGGTTGCTGAAGTAGACCTGATGGTTTCTGATGCTCAGCTTTGACCTTAGAACACCTCAAACATTCTCCTATATATTTAGCAATATCGACTTTCATACCCGGCCACCAAAAATGTTTCTTAAGATCCTTGTACATCTTTCCCGTTCCAGGATGTATAGAGTATCTGGTTTTATGAGCTTCTCTAAGTACCATTTCTCTCATATCTCCAAATTTTGGTACCCAAATTCTTTCAGCCCTATACCGGGTTCCGTCTTCCCGAATATTAAGATGCTTCTCTGATCCTTTGGGTATTTCATCCTTTAAGTTTCCCTCTTTTAAAAATCCTTGTTACGCCTCCTTTATTTGAGTAGTAAGGTTAGTGTGAATCATTATATTCATAGATCTTACACGAATGGGTTCTCTGTCCTTTCTGCTCAAGGAGTCGGCTACCACATTTGCCTTCCCTGGGTAGTAACAAATCTCAAAGTCGTAATCATTTAACAATTCAATCCACCTGCGCTGTCTCATGTTCAGTTGTTTCTGATTAAATATGTGTTGAAGACTTTTGTGGTCGGTATATATAATACTTTTGACCCCATATAAGTAGTGCCTCCAAGTCTTTAATGCAAAAAAAAATAGCGCCTAATTCCAAATCATGCGTCGTATAATTCTGTTCGTGAATCTTCAGTTGTCTAGATGCATAAGCAATCACTTTCGTTCGTTGCATTAATACACAACTGAGACCTTGCTTTGAGGGGTCACAATATATCACAAAATCATCATTCCCTTCAGGTAATGACAATATAGGTTCCGTAGTTAACTTTTTCTTTAACAATTGAAACGCTTTCTCTTGTTCATCTTTCCATTCAAATTTCTTCCCTTTATGCGTTAATGCTGTCAAGGGTTTTGCTATTCTGGAAAAATCTTGGATGAACCTTCTATAGTAACCAACTAGTCCTAAAAACTAGCGTATGTGTTTCGGAGTTTTTGGGGTTTTCCACTTTTCAACGGTTTCAATCTTTGCTGGATCCACCTGAATACCTTCTTTGTTCACTATGTGACCGAGGAATTGAACTTCTTCCAACTGAAATGCACACTTTAAAAACTTAGCGTACAGTTTTTCTTTTCTCAGCAACTCTAGCACTTTTCTCAAATGTTCTTCACGATCTTGATCATTCTTCGAGTAAATAAGTATGTCATCGATGAAAACAATGACAAACTTGTCAAGATATGGCCCACACACTCGGTTCATGAGGTCCATGAACACAGCTGGTGCATTAGTCAATCCAAACGGCATAACCATAAACTCGTAATGACCGTAACGCGTCCTAAAAGCAGTCTTTGGAATGCCATCCTCCTTCACCCGCATTTGATGATATCCAGAACGTAAATCGATCTTCAAATAAACAGATGAGCCTTGTAGTTGATCAAATAAGTCGTTGATTCTCGGTAGTGGGTAGCGGTTCTTGATGGTAAGTTTGGTCAACCCTCGGTAGTCGATACACAACCTGAATGTACCATCTTTCTTCTTGACAAACAAAACAGGAGCTCCCCATGGTGATGTGCTTGGTCGAATGAAACCACGCTCTAAAAGTCCCTGTAACGGACTTTGTAATTCTTTCATTTTGCTGGGTGCGAGTCTGTATGGAGCACGAGCTATTGGTGCAGTTCCTGGCACAAGGTCTATTTGAAATTCAATGGATCGATGTGGGGGTAATCTCGATAATTCTTTCGAAAATACATCGGGAAATTCTTTTGCGACGGGAACATCACTGATGTTCTTTTCTTCAGGTTTAACTTCCTCGATGTGTGCTAGAATGACGTAACAACCTTTTCTTATTAGTTTTTGCGCCTTCAAACTACTAATAAGATTTAATTTCGCGTTGTTCTTTTCTCCGTACACCATTAAAGGTTTTCTTTTTCACGCATAATGCGAATCGCATTTTTGTAACAAATGACCTCTGCTCTCACCTTTTTCAACCAGTCCATGCCAATTATTACATCAAAACTCCCTAACTCGACTGGTATTAAATCAATTTTAAACGTTTCAACCCCAGTTTAATTTCTCTCTCCCGACATATATTATCTGCTGAAATTAATTTACCGTTTGCTAATTAGAGTAAAAATTTACTATCCAAAGTCGTCAATGGGAAACTTAATTTAGCACAAAATTCTCTACTCATGTAGCTTCTATCCGCACCCGAATCAAGTAAAACATAAGCAGATTTATCGTCAATAAGAAATGTACTCGTAACAAGCTCCGGGTCTTCTTGTGCTTCTGCCGCATTAATATTGAAAACTCTTCCATGGCCCTGCCCATTAGTATTCCCCTGATTCGGGCAATTTCTAATAATGTGGCCTGGTTTTCCAAATTTTATAAAAAACAACGTTGGTATTACTTGCTCCGACACTATTCATTTCAGCATTACTTGTTCCGACATTATTTATTCCTTTAGTTCTATTAAACTTTGGTCCGTAGACCTCACACTTTGTCGCGCTATGACCATTTCTTTTACACCTGTTGCAAAATGTCGTGCAAAACCCCTGATGATTTTCTTCACACCTATGACATGGCTGTTTTTGGTTTTTGTTGCCGTTGTTGTTATTGAGGTTGTTGTTAAGATTGTTATTGTTGTTGAAACGGTTGTTGTAGTTGTTGTTAGGATTGTGGTTATTGTTGCGATTGTTGTTGCGGTTGTTGGGATAGTTGTTGCGATTGTGGTTGTAATTGTTGTTGTTGTTGTACTGGTGACTCTTGTCACCGTTTTCCTCCCACTTCCTCTTGAGTTGTTTCGTGTTGGCTTCTTCGGCCGCCTGCTCTTTAATTCTTCCCTCAATCTAATTTATGAATTTATGAGCCATTCGACTTGCCTTCTGTATTGAAACGGGCTCGTGTGAACTCACATCTTCTTGAATCCTTACTGGTAACCCTTTTACAAACGCGTCGATCTTCTCTTCTTCATCTTCGAATGCTCCCGGACACAATAGGCACAACTCTGTGAATCGTCGTTCATATGTGGTAACGTCGAACCCTTGTGTTCGTAACTCTCTAAGTTCTGCCTTGAGTTTATTGACTTCGTTTCTAGGACGGTACTGCTCGTTCATCAATTGCTTGAATGCGGACCACGGTAGTGTGTAAGCAGCATTTTTTCCTACCTATTCAAGACAGGTGTTCCACCACGTTAACGCAGTACCTGTGAAGGTATGCGTAGCGTACTTAACTTTGTCCTCTTCAGTACACTTACTTATGGCAAACACCGATTCGACTTTATCGGTCCACCGTTTCAATCCAATTGGTCCTTCGGTTCCATCAAATTCTAAAGGTTTGCAAGCAGTGAATTCTTTGTAGGAGCATCCTACACGATTTCTTGCACCGTTAGCTGCATTGCTAGATTCAGAGTTATTGTTGGTATGTAGCGCAGCCTGTACTGCGGCAATGTTTGCAACAAGAAAGGTACGAAATTTCTCTTCGCTCATATTCATGGTGTGTCGAGTAGTTGGTGCCATTTCCTTCAAAATAGTCAATTGAATCGAGTTAATCATACAGAATATTAAGAGTAGTCAATAGTATTTCGTAGCATAATATGAACTCATTTATAAAAGCTTTTTCTTCATATTAGCATTTTATAAGTTTAAATTCGGGTACTACCTACCCGTTAAGTTCATACTTAGTAGCAAATATACAATTCAACTACTACAATTCCATATGAAAAACTGATTATAATAATATATCACATACAAATATTCTTCAAACTTACAACTTCGCTATATTACATATAACATGAAATATAGTACACTTTGATACAGGATAGTTTTTGAAGATAAACCTAGTTAATGCGCAAGTTGTTCAGCAAAGGAAATAAAGAAACGTAATTCATAAGTCCAGAAACAAGTCATGCATTCTGGTTTTACTAAGATGACTTCCCATCCTTGGTCTTGTGAAAAATAACCGTTATGACCATTGGCTAGGCAGCATATTGTAATGTCATCAAAAGGACGAGGGTTTCGTAATGTCCAACAGCCTCGTAATAATCTAAAAACCTTGTTTCTCACCCCAACTACTGAATCCGTCACTTGTGGGAAGGTTTTATTTAAAAGCTGCAATCCGATGTTCTTTTTCTCACTTTGGTAAGAAGCGAACATCACTAACCCGTAAGCATAACATGCATCTTTATGTTGCATGTTAGAAGCTCTTTCTAATTCACGAAATCTTATGTTGGGATATGTTGAGTCAAAATAGGTTCTTAACCCGTAGAGTAAAATTGCATTTGGGTTCCCCACATTTAACGCTTTAAAGAAAATACTGCATAACTTACGGTCTCCCCAATGTGATATACCCCACCTATCAAAGGAAAGCTTTTTATAAACTAAGGCATTTCTGGAAAGTCTTTCAAATGTTTGACAAGTTAATTTTGCCATAATTAATTGTGCTGATGAATTCTGACCGACTCTAGACAAGATTTTCTCAATCATATCCTCTGGTAGATCTTCTAAAATATTCGGTTGTCTACCCTTAACGTCCATTTTGTTTTTATACTGTAAAATAGACAATGATTAGATTTGTAAAAGATAATTAACAAACAATATAAGTAATTTATTACATAGAACATAAAAGTACAAGCACACTACAATACATATAATACACAACATGATTACAACCCTCTAATCTGAATCACTGGTTTCTTCTTCTTCGGACTTGGTTCGTTTTCCTAATTTTCTAGGAATATATGGTGTTCCTCTAATACGAGCTGTCGTTTTCCACAATGGTTTAGAAAAACCTGGTGGTTTCGAGGTTCCTGGGTCATTGTTACATTTTAAGAAATACGGATGTTGCCGATACATATAAAGTTCATCGGGGTTGGAATCAGGTTTCTCTATTTTTATACCTTTTCCCTTATTATTTTCTTTCGCTTTATTAAACTGGGTTGAGGTAATTTCTATAACATCATCGAAATCCTCATCGGGATCCGATTCATTGGAAAATTGGTAATCTTCCCAATATTTTGCTTCCTCAGCGGAAACACCATTGACCATTATTAACTTTGGTCCGTTGGTTGAGGATTTTCTTTTATTTAATCTATTTACTATAGGTATCAGTATTTCTTCCTCCGGAACCTCTTCTTCTTCTGGTTCCTCCTCTTTTGATTCCTATTCTTCTGGTTCATGTTCTTCTGGTTCCTCCTCTTCCGGTTCCTCCTCTTCCGGTTCCTCTTCGGGAATTTGTGAATCTTCCCAAAATATATTCGACTCTTCATTATTATTAGGTGAATCAATGGGATTTGTACTAGAGGTAGAAATCTATCACACAATATCAAACACGTTAAGAGATTAATATATCACATAATATTTACATGTTAATAATATATAGTGTCCAACAAAAAATGTAAGCAATCGTTTTTGAAGAAAAACACGGTCGAAGTCCAGACTCACTAATGCATCCTAACAAACTAGGTAAGACACACTAATGCAATTTTCTGGTTTTCTAAGACCAACGCTCGGATACCAACTGAAATGTCCCGTTCATATTGATTATAAACGTTCCATATTAATTGATTTCGTCGCGTGGTTTTGACCTCTATATGAGACGTTTTTCAAAGACTGCATTCATTTTTAAAACAATCATAACCTTTATTTTATCGATAAAGGTTTAAAAAGAATTACGTAGATTATCAAATAATTATAATCTAAAATATACCGTTTACACAGGACCATTACATAATGGTTTACAATAAGAATATATTACATCAAAAATAAGTTTCTTGAATGCAGTTTTTACATAATATCATACAAGCATGGACTCCAAATCTTGTCCTTATTTTAGTATGCAACAGTGGAAGCTCTTAATAATCACCTAAGAATAAACATGCTTAAAACTTCAACAAAAATGTTGGTGAGTTATAGGTTTAACCTATATATATCAAATAGTAATAATAGACTACAAGATTTCATAGTTCAATATACATCCCATACATAGAGATAAAAATCATTCATATGGTGAACACTTGGTAACCGACATTAACAAGATGCATATAAGAATATCCCCTATCATTCCGGGAAATCCTTCGGACATGATAAAAACGAATTTGAAGTACTAAAGCATCCGGTACTTTGGATGGGGTTCGTTAGGCCCAATAGATCTATCTTCAGGATTCACGTCAATTAGTAGATCAGTTTACTAATTCTTAGGTTACCAAGCAAAAGGGGCATATTCGGCTTCGATCATTCACCCATATAATGTAGTTTCAATTACTTGTGTCTATTTCGTAAAACACTTATAAAATTGCACGTATTCTCATCCCAAAATATTAGATTTTAAAAGTGGGACTATAACTCACTTTCACAGATTTTTACTTCGTCGGGAAGTAAGACTTGGCCACTGGTCGATTCACAAACCTATAACAAATATGTACATATATATCAAAGTATGTTCAAAATATATTTACAACATTTTTAATACGTTTTAATGTTTTAAGTTTATTAAGTCAGTTGTCCTCGTTAGTAACCTACAACTAGTTGTCCACAATTAGATGTACAGAAATAAATTGATATATATTATCTTGAATCAATCCACGACCCAGTGTATACACGTCTCAGGCTAGATCACAACTCAAAGTATATATATATTGGGAATCAACCTCAATCCTGTATAGCTAACTCTAACATTACTGCAGTTAGAGTGTCTATGGTTGTTCCAAATAATATATATAGATGGGTCGATATGATATGTCAAAACATTTGCATGCGTGTCTATGGTATCCCAAGATTACATAATATATTAGAATACATGTATAATACAATATAAGTTAGCTAGGATATGATTAATATAAATTTGTTACCAATTTTCACGTAGCTACAACAAGCAAAAATATCCAATCTTGTTTTACCCATAACTTCTTCGTTTTAAATCCGTTTTGAGTGTTTCAAGTTGCTATGGTTTCATATTGAACTTAAGTTTATGAATCTAAACAGAAAAAGTATAAGTTTATAGTGGGAAATACATGTTACAAGTCGTTTTTGTAAAGGTAGTCATTTCAGTCGAAAGAACGACGTCTAGATGACCATTTTGGAAAACATACTTCCACTTTGAGTTTAACCATGATTTTTGGATATAGTTTCATGTTCATAAGAAAAATCATTTTCCCAGAAGAACAACTTTTAAATCAAAGTTTATCATAGTTTTTAATTAACTAACCCAAAATAGCCCTCGGTGTTACTACGACGGCGTATATCCGGTTTTACGGTGTTTTTCGTGTTTTCTGGTTTTAAATCATTAGGTTAGCATATCACATAGATATAGAACATGTGTTTAGTTGATTTTAAAATTCAAGTTAGAAGCATTAACTTTTGTTTGCGAACAAGTTTAGAATTAACTAAACTATGTTCTAGTGATTACATGTTCAAATCTTCGAATAAGATAGTTTTATATGTATGAATCGAATGATGTTATGAACATCATTACTACCTCAAGTTTAATAGGTAAACCTACTGGAAGTGACAAGAAATGATCTAGCTTCAAAGGATCTTGGATAGCTTGAAAGTTCTTGAAGTAGAATCATGACACAAAAACAAGTTCAAGTAAGATTATCACTTGAATTAAGATAGTTATAGTTATAGGAATTGAATCAAAGTTTGTATATGAGTATTACCTTTATTTAGAATGATATCTTACTGTAAACAACAAGGATTTCTTGAGGTTGGATGATCACTTTACAAGATTGGAAGTGAGCTAGTAAACTTGGAAGTATTCTTGATTTTATGAAACTAGAACTTGTAGAATTTATGAAGAACACATAGAACTTGAAGATAGAACTTGAGAGAGATCAATTAGATGAATAAAATTGAAGAATGAAAGTGTTTGTAGGTGTTTTTGGTCTTTGGTATATGGATTAGATATAAAGGATGTGTAATTTTGTTTACATGTAAATAAGTCATGAATGATTACTAATATTTTTGTAATTTTATGTAGTATTTCATGCTAGTTGCCAAATGATGGTTCCTACATGTATTAGGTGACTCACATGGGCTGCTAATATCTGATAATTGGAGTGTATATACCAATAGTACGTACATCTAAAAGCTGTGTATTGTATGAGTACGAATACGGGTGCATACGAGTAGAATTGTTGATGAAACTGAACGAGGATGTAATTGTAAGCATTTTTGTTAAGTAGAAGTATTTTGATAAGTGTATTGAAGTCTTTAAAAATTGTATAAATACATATTAAAACACTACATGTGTATACATTTTAACTGAGTCGTTAAGTCATCGTTAGTCGTTACATGTAAGTGTTGTTTTGAAACCTTTAGGTTAACGATCATGTTAAATGTTATTAACCCATTATTTATTATATCTAAAGAGATGTTAAATTATTACATTATCATGATATTATGATGTATTAATATATCTTAATATGATATATATACTATTAAATGTCGTTACAACGATAATCGTTACATATATGCCTCGTTTCGAAATCATTAAGTTAGTAGTCTTGTTTTACATATGTAGTTCATTGTTAACATACTTAATGATATACTTAATTTTCATTTTATCATGTTAAACATAGTATATCAATATCTTAATATGATTCATATGTAATTAGTAAGACGTTGATATAACGATAATCGTTATATATATCGTTTTCGAGTTTCTTAATTCAATAGGCTCATTTTTATGTATATAACTAATTGATAATATACCTAATGAGATACATACTTATCATTATATCATGTTAACTATATATATATCCATATATATGTTATCATATAGTTTTTACAAGTGTTAACGTTCGTGAATCACCGGTCAACTTGGGTGGTCAATTGTCTACATGAAACCTATTTCAATTAATCAAGTCTTAACAAGTTTGATTGCTTAACATGTTGGAAACACTTAATCATGTAAATATCAATTTCATTTAATATATATAAACATGAAAAAGTCCGGGTCACTACATAAACCATCCTAAAGGTTCACTAATAATGAAGTCCATTTTAAATTTTCTAATTAATCTAAATTAAGCTAATATTATCGAACCTAACTACGGTAAACTAGTAACTTCTGACAAAGCTAGTCTCAGTCAAAAGGGTCTCTAAAAAATAACTAATCTAAATAGGCTCCAAATCGTACTACCGCTCCCCGGCAGTGGCGCCAAAAATTTAACTACCTCCTGATATGCCCAAATCGGACGGTTTATTTATGCAGTGTCGTTAGTTCGCAAAACGTCAAGTCAGGATATCAACAGAAAGAATTTGATTGTTTAATTTATATATGCTGAGCCTAAATCTATTATTCCTTCCTATGGGTTAGCAAGGGCAAATATGACCTAGGGTCGTTCCTTGAGCGGTCGAATTTGAAACAGAGCTTATCTAGATAATTTAGTAATTAAGATGGGTTTGTACGCAATTTAGTATCCAAGACTAGTGGCCAGGTACACCTTGTGTGGAGAGGCAGAATCCTTTTAGTCCCAATAAATTGGCGACTGTTCGGAAAATCCAACAACCAAGTTCAACCGGTTTATTCTAGACACCACTTTATCCGGAATATCAAATTGTGTAAAGGCTATAGTTGGGTGGATTTGATATATAATTATATTTAAATTATTAAAGCAATATAATTAAAATAAGCTAGCTAGCATGCAACAGCTAAGGACAGAGAAGACGTGGTTCACCATGATTTAAGATAACGTAGTGTCGGGATGATTAAGAGACACTCTTTGGATAGATATACCTTGTGTGAACACTAGATTCCCTACTGAGCGGTTTCCCGATTAGCATGTCACGAGGAACTAGGCTTTGAAGATTCTGATTGGATGGACTATGCTCAACTCCCGACACTTTATCCGATTTAAGGATATAAGCGGCCCATATTGGATGCAATGCATACCTTGGGCGCACGAATAAAGTAGCATAGCCATATAATATCCATCCTTTCTTAACACCTTAGTGTATCACCCAAGTGGGTGGTTATGGTTGTGTTTCGAATTCCTTTCTATCATTGGTTTGCTAAAATCTAAGGATTTGTAGACAAATTAGAACTTCTGATAGTTCTCAGTCATCCTTAAAGATTTATAAGCTTATTTTGTATTGTAGTGCATTAAATTCCCATTTATGATTTAAACTAGCCCTTACTTAAATCTACCCAATAAATCCCTTAGTTATCCACCATGTACTAGACTTATAGTGGTTCCATAGCTTCTAACCTTGACCATGCCCAAGCGGTCCTATAGTACATCAACACTGTACTCTACTGTTGCAACAGTATTTCCTCGAGTCTTATACTCTTGACCAATGTCTTGATCTGGTCCTACAGTAATTCCCCAATGTACTTTATAGTATTTCCGATGGGTTCATACATTGACCAATGTATAAACACAGATAACTCATTACCTTTATAATATCGACTTTATAAAAGGTTTTAATCACGTTTATTGGTGGAAGGACGATAATAATGAGGTTTAACATCATAGACAGAAAGCGAGTACGAAACGATAATCATCCCTAACTAACATTATTAAATCATGGCAAACAATCAAGCAATTACTCACACATCATGGCAACAAACATTTCTAATATTAATAAATCACAAACATCTAACAAGAATATTTTAATAAATTAATAAAAGAAATGATAGATATTACCGAATAATGTCGGCAGAATAACACTTGTATTTCTTCATAATATCCGTAGCATTACAATGCTTGATAACTTCTACTACTAACTACATACTATTCTCCTATTGATCACTAGAGAGCGACAATAGAGAGATAATTATTATCCTAATCTCTGTACTTTTCTCTCTTTAGAACCTAGAGAGAGAAAGTAGAGAGAGAACTAATCTCCTATAGATCACTAGAGAGCGACTATAGAGAGATGTTTTAGAGAGAGAAGTGAGAAAGGTGTGTGTTGAAATGGTGGGATGAAGTCCCCATTTATAGGAAATGCATGGTGGCAAAATTATAATTAATTTGCTGAAAAACCCCTGGAAAGGGGTTTGGCAGGGGCTTTGCATAGCGGGTATGTCTAAACCCCTGGCAGGGGGTATGTCTAAACCCCTGGCAAGTAGGATTTTTGTTAGAAAATGGCTGGCAAACGGCTGGCAGACTGTTTGGCAGGCCGTTTGGCAGGCCGTTTGCTAGGCCCGTTTGAAGGGCAAGCCGTTTTGTGTGCCCATTTTCCAAGGCCATATGGCAAGCTGTTTTACATTCTGGCAGGCCGTTTGACCTGCCTGTTCCCTGGATCGTAACTTGATTTCTTGTCTTTCACCGTTTTTTCTCTAAAATCTTCGTTTTAGCTCCGATTCTCTTGATTCTTTTTGCATCGTCTTTGTAATTACTTTATCTACAAATTTAACCGAAAAACGATTATTTTGCCGACAAAGTTTTGAACTTTATTTTTTTGGGACTCAATATCGGGGTTAAAAATGTGACTTTTTGGCTGATATCAACGGTTAATTTAATGGGTAGGAGAAGAGGTAAGTGAGATTAATTTAATAGAGAATAGGGAAAGGGGTGGGAAAAGAAAAATGCTCTGTAACCATGAAAGTGAATGGTTTTCCTTGATCTTATTAAACAATAATACAAGCAATATATAGACTACACTCAAACACAATATTAAATACATAAGGGCCTAAACTATGAGGCCAAACTATATAGGCCAATAACAATGTGCTAACAATGTTAACTCGATAATAGACCTGAGTCCAACCAAAAAAGCTAAAGGGATTAGATAATCTTGGGTTAGCTAATTGATGAGTTAAGATATATATATAAATTTTATATGTTTAGATAATTATAAGTAATGATACTCATCATCTCAGATATGGTGAAGAATGAGTGATTACTCACTGGTAAGTAATGCAACAACATACAGATTATACTTGCTTCTCAACCACTCCGTACATTTACCTTCTCTCCCTGACCATCCAATTTCAAATTTACAAATCCAACCTAATTCCTAGAAAGCTACCATATCTGTTTCCGATCCGACTAAAGATCACTCATATTTTACCCCCAAATTTGTTCCTCAGACCTATCTTCTCACACACACCTACAAAGTTGTGATTAGGAACAGTCCTTCAACAAACACTCGTTACGAAGAATAAAGAAGGCCGAATGAAGGGTTCCAATGACGACAAAATAGGATAGTTACTACGGTGTTTCTAGGTAACCTGGCTAAGGCTGACACTCCAATGGGGATTAGTGAAGCTTTTAAACACTTTGGGTGGATCCAGAACATAGCGTGGAGAGCTGGTCGAAATTTTGCATTAATCAAATTCGAAAACTATGAACAAGCAATGTTGGTAATAACTTGTATGATATCGGCCAAAAAGTCACATTTTTACCCCCGATATTAAGCCAATTATATAAATAAAGTTCCAAACTTTATCGCCAAAATAATCACTTTGTCATTTGATTTTGTAGATTAAGTAACTACAAAGCCGATGCAAAACCAATCAAGTAAAATGGGGCTAAAACGAAGATTATAGTGTGAATATGGTGAAAGACAAGTTGCAACCCCGAAAACCAAGTTACGATCCCGAGAACATGCAAGACGATCCAAGCAAAACAACAAATAAGCCCAGGCACCGGCCTGCCACACCGGCTTGCCAATGTGGCGTCGACCTGCCAAATCACCCAACACCGAGCACAAGGAATGGGCTAGACAACTGGTTTTCCAGGAACCAGCTACCCACACCGGCATGTGGCGCCGGCTTGCCAGCCGTTCCCAGCCAATGATTTTCTATAAATATCGACTTTTGGGCTCATTTTCAACAAATACTCAATTTTCTACTTCAATTAAGATTTAAATATCATTAGTTAGTTTTAATATTTGCTAACTTAGCTTTTATTTTCCGGGAGATATCCTGGCGAGTCACTGCGATCTCGGGCAGATTTCGTTGGCCTTTTCAGGTTTTTATCTAAAACGCTTGTCTTCTTATGTTATCATTTATGTTTAAAGATTCATTTTAATATTACCATGTTGGCTTAATTAATATGTATGTTGCTATGATAGAAGTTTGGGTTAGCGTCGTTTTGTTAATTAGTACGGTTATCGTTATTATACTGAATCTGTGACCCCGATAGTTTTATATGCTAGCATCTTAAGGATTGACCAACCTAGGTTGTGATCAGGACTTATCCACCTATATGAAACTAGCTACTTCATAGGACTAAGACCCCTGGTTATACTATACCTAAAGATTTTATGAACTCGGTATGGCCGGTGTTCCCGATAGGCATCTAATGCGCTTTTAGGACACGGAACTTAGGAATTGAGACATAAATGACCTAGTATGCCTATTAATTGTTCAAAGGAGACCTCTTAGGATCCATTAATATCTAGTTAGTACCTTGACTGTGTGACCCACTCCTATTGCATGTTCTTATTTGATTGTTGTCTTAAAGTTAAGTCATATTAACTGTTTTAGGTATCTATTAGATTTCTATCTATTTTACTTCCAGTATATCAACTGTAATACTGTATAATTTTTAGATTAGTATGATCTCATTAGTATGATGAAATAACTGTTAGTTTAGTTTTGTCAACTTAACCCGACAGACTCCTTTTGTTTGTGATCAGTGTTCACTCAACATGACACGTTGTTATTCAGTTTCTTAAACTGATAACGAGGGTTAGGATTAGAACTCAATTCACTAATAAACCTAGTACTTTACTAAGGATAACCTTCGAGGTTTAGATACCCTTCAATTATAAAACCAAGTGACATGCTTCTAACTACTCAATGAGAACTCCGAAAGTCTAGAGTTAAGCAGGTATGTGTAATTGGCTCATCCAACCAGATCTACACTATTCTAATCATAGCTTTAACATAAACATAATTACCTTTCCCTAGCCCAAACTGATATCTTAGTTAACATTTCCCTGATCTGCATACTCCGGATATCCCCCATTGATTTTACCTTTCTACAATTAGGATTATTAGCTTAAAACCAACTACTATCTACTATCCAAGTAATTTAACCAAAGACAATTATCCACTTGATTTTCAATTCGTTAAACCATTCAAAAATACGACCCTAGGCTAACTTATACCTTCTACCTAGAAAGTTAAAAGTGAATTTAGGCCCCGCTAAATATAATAGAAAAAACATTGTCTCTCTTTTGATACCTAATTCTGAAGTTTGCGACCTAACGACACCGCATAATTAAAACTGTCCGATTTGGTCATATCATAAGAAGAAGAAAAGTTTTTTGGCGCCGCTTCCGGAGATCGAATATTTTGATTAAGAAAGGATTTAAACAGACAAAAGTGCTATTGTGTGGTGCTTAAGAAAGACAATTCTACAAGGACTTGGTTGTTAGATTTTCCGAACAGTCTCCAATTTTATTGGAAGCAAAAGGATCTTGCATCTCCGTAGTCGATCTGGCCACTTTGGTACGAATTAATCTCTAAGGAACCCTATGAATTGGAATATCCGATAATGTTAGCGACCGAATTTCAATAATAATAGTTTTAATTAAATTATCGATCCTTTTAGTTAATTAATATTTTCTGAAAGTTACTTTTTCAACAAATTACTCTCGCTTCTATGCAAAAGCCATGCTTAGAAGAGAGGATGACCAATCATCCTGGGGACCGAAGGGATCCCAGAAATCCGTTCACATATTATCAAATTGGTCAATATGATCTGTAAATTTCAAGGTTTTACAACCGATGATGCAAATTTCACCTAAATAAATTTAACAGTCCGGTTGACTCTTTTAAGAAGGAAGAAATCGATATAAACATTTTGAAACTTCACCTTTTCCAAATTCTTTTTCTACACATGCTTTAACATGGTTTAAGGAGCTTAAACCCAAATCAATACATTCATGGGATGAATTAGGCATAAAGTTTTTAAACAAATTTTAACCACCTTTCCTGCAAACCTGTTTAAGAAATAACATCACAAACTTTTCTCAAAAAGAAAATGAGTCTGTGTCTAGCTTGGAATAGACTAAAGATGATACTTAGAAGATTTCTGAATCATTCATTAAGTCGGGCAGACATAATATGCACACTTTACAATAGTTTGACCAAGGATGATAAGTCTCTCCTAGACATGGCCTCGCAAGGAAATTTCATGTCACGAATAGTAGATGAAGCTTGGAATCTCTTAGAAATGATAGTTGTACAACAGGAAGATTGAAGCAATGAAGCTGCTGAGAAGGATGACATCTTCACTCAAACGATAAAAGTGCTGGAAACCAGGTTACAAGATCTCACCCTCACTCTTCAAATTTTATCAATTCCTAAAAGTCCCGATGCTACTAGAACCATTTTTAGGTATCCTTGCCCTAGATGGACATACAAACAACTGTATAGCTCGGACTCTAATATAATCTTTCCATTACACCAACCTGCTCTCCACTCTCAGAAAACTTTAGCCGACTTCAATATATGATAAATCTTTAAGTCATAGAATTTCAGAACAAATTTGACCCTTTGATAAAAACTTTTGAAGAACTAATAACAAAATTTTCAGCTTACTCTTAAGCAAATAACCACTAAAGTTGAAACAGAGTGCAGTGAGTTTGATGCTCTAGTAGTAACTGGAGATAGGAAGAAATCAACTATTAATATACCCATACAAAACTTTTCTGATACGGAATCTGTGCCAATTGACTCAGTTATCAATCCACTAAAACCCATATCTCCTAAAGCTCCGAAAATTATTCCGCGAGCCCGCATACCTTTTCCAAGTAGGCTTAGGAAGGAAAAGAAAGCAGCACAATTCGCTAAGTATTGGGATATTATCAAAAATCTGCATTTGAATGTACAACTAGTAGATGCTTTAGTAGAAATGCCAGACTGTACTAAATTAAACAAAGAGAGATTAAGAGAGATAATTAAGTTACCCTTAAGTGAGGAATGTTTGTTAGTGTTACAATATGGTATTCCCCTAAGTTAGGAGATACATGAAGATTCACTGTACCTTACTACCTGTAAGATGTCTAAATCAGCAATGCGTTAGCAGATCTGGGAGCCAGTGTAAACCTAATGTCCTATTCATTATTCAAAAAGCTAAGACTTAATAATTTAAGACCTACCAGAATGACTATCTAGCTCGCGGACATATGAGTTAAGATTCCTCGAGGAATAGCTGAAGATGCCCTAGTAAGAGTGGATAAGTTCGCATTTCTCGTTGATTTCATCATCATGGATATTGAGGAAGACACGAAGGTCCCACTTATACTTGTGATATTGGTTAAAAAGTCACGTTTTTACCCCCGATATTGAGTACCAAAAGTATAAAGTTCAAAACTCTGTCAGCAAAATAATTGCTTTTTTAGTTAAATTTGTAGATAAAGTGATTACGAAGACAATGCAAAAAGAATCAAGGAAATCGGAGCTAAAATGAAGATTTTAGAGCGAAAACGGTGAAAGACAAGAAATCAAGTTACGATCCAGTGAATTTCAGCTGACTAGACAAGCCAAACGGCCTGCCAAACGGCTTTCCTGACTTGCAAACGGCCTGCCATACGCCCTGATCAAACGGGCTTGTCAAACGGGCTGGCTGGCAAATGGCAACACCAAACGACCTGCCAAACGACTTGCCAAACAGCCTGCCAGCCGTTTGCAGGCCATTTTCACTTCTATTTAAAGGGCTTTTGTCATCCAATTTCAACACACCTCTCCTCACTCTCTCACTATAATACACTTTCTCTCACTAGAGCTTTCAAGGCCTTCTCACCTCCGAGCAGGAAATTAAGTACCTGGAGGCGAACGCCGAAGATTGTAATAGGAGCGGTCTAGAGGATGTCATCACTTGTAATGGTCCGATCTCATCTGTAAACGGTGAATGCTTTTCTTAATTTAATAAAGTTATCTTGTTACTTTCACCTTGCATGCCTATCTATCTGTTACAAATGTTTATTATGTGTTGAATACTTTATCTGAACCTTATGCTATTATTATGCTGAAACCTTGACGGTTTTAGAAGTTTAATTTACGGATCACCCTTTTCAATTACTCACGTGGCTATAACTGTAAAACCCTGTCAGAATCCACTAACGGCGTATTAACTCTGGTCCCACAGTTTAGCGGTCACGCCCTCTATATGAGATGTTTCCGAAAAGTATTCGCATTAATTATTAAAGCAAAGTCATTTATTTAAGAAAATGTAACTGAAAAGTATTTGACATAAATGACTATCGTGAATGAACCCCAAAACATCTCAAAAGTAAATAGTTTAAATGCGCATATTTGTTCTTGAAATAAAGACGATAAAATATGTTGGACACCGTCCAGTTCTAGCAGCAGACAGCATGACAACTTCTGTTTAGCGGAAGCAATACCTCTATGAACCTGAGAAAAAACATGCAAAATGTCAACGAAAACGTTGAGTGAATCTACAGGTTTAGTAAAGCATTTCATAAGTTAGGCCATATGATTTTCTGGAAAAATCGTAAGAAAAGTATACATTATCATGAGCACTTCATTATAAAGCTTTAACCTTTACAGATAGCCGAGCTACACGTCTTCCTTTTACCCTATGTAAGCATACACCGATCAAGTGTACAAGTAACGACAAAATAAGCACCAGTTATGTTGCGGTGAGGTTTGTCAAACCTAACGGTACCGTCCCTATAAGTCGATCTTACAAAGTAACTAATATAATCAAGCTAAGGGATTTTTGATCTGAACTCATATGTATATATTTAAATTACTTATGCCTAATATGTAAAACAATTGTAAAAAGCATGTATCTCATCCCTGTAAAAATGTAGTAGGGACTGTAGACTCACCTTAGCAAAAGCACTTGAAATATCTTAGCAAAATGTACTGTAGTCGAACAATCTCGATCGAACAACGCAACCTAATCACGTAAGTCATCTTAAGTATACACATATAGGTCATACTATGTCAACCCATAGTGTACGCAAAGTCCTAGTGCTCAGACTGACTCAACAATCAAGTAAAAGTCAACTAGTCCAAGCAAGTCAACAAAAGTCAAACCAAAAGTCAACTCCGTCAAGGTGGTCAACTAAATTCAAACATCTCAGTAAGTCATGAAAACATGGTCAACATGTCAAACCTAGGTCAAGTGACACTTTACAACTCACAGTTAAGCAAATTGCACATTCGCAGATTAAAGCATGCCTTCAAATTACGTACATCGTAGAAAGATACAACTATAGCTCATAGCACATAACTCATAAAATTATGAACAGCTCCAGATCACAATTAGACTTAAAATTGATTCCAAAAAGTCTATCCAACTCCTCATATGATGTCTACAAGTCAGAAATCAGAAGAGGTCTATTTATGGTTTACTAAATCTGTCTCAGCACGCGCATCAGTTTTGAAATATTTCCCAAAAAATATAGAAAATAGATTTTGACGAACGGCCAATTGGAGTCATCTCAAAACATCAAAAAAGTATAGTGATAAAATAATCAAACATATCTCTTTAGCCAATTCGTACAGTTTAATCAATCTTTACAGACCTTCCAGTTTTAAATAGCAAACAGACATGTCACTTAGATGAGCATATATCTCACGGAAAAGCATGGTTTCACAAGTTCACATACAAATTAAACACATCAAGTAACATATAAACTAACATATTCCAGAAGATAAAAGTCTCAATCAACTTCTAGTTCACTCTAGAGATTTTATTTCACATTAGAAAACAGATTCAGCTCACTTAACAACACGAATCTTTGTTTTGACATAACGGAAGCATTACGAAAGCGTTTAACGTAAATCTTAAGTCTAACGTGCATGATTTTTCGCAAGGAATACAATAGTACACTTTTAATTAGCCAAATCACAAAGCATTCAAGTCAGAAAATTCGTATTACGAGCATAACCTAGTCAAAACTTCGATTAAGCATATCTTGAGCATACGATAACGAAATCACGCAAAATCAGAGTCTAAAATTAATAACTTTTCGATATCTATCTATATAACATATTAAAAGATCAGTTCATAAGTAAATTTTATCATATCTACAAGATACAAATTCATTTTTCATGCAAACATCAACAATCGAGCAATCAAACGATAATTAACAACACAAGACACCATTAATTGAGCACTAGACTTGATTACACTATGTAATTGAACAAAAATCTGATTTAGAAAAGTTAGGGTTTGCAATTATACCTCAATTGATCAAATAGCTTATACTATCGCGTAGAGAATAATGCGTAGAACAACGTTCGTGTTGAAGGTTTGATCTAATTTCAAGTTGTGAGTGGTGTTATGGTGGTGATGGTGGTTGTCGATGGTGAGAGCAAGAGAGGGAGAGGGTTTCGATTGAGCTAGGGCAAGAATGAGGCTCCAAATGTTTTTATTTGCTAATTAAATTAAGTTAGGGCCTAAATAAAAGACCACTAGATCACTAGAAGCCCAAATTACAAAACATATGGGGTGTGGGTGGTGGGTTCGGCCGAATGGCCCTCTAAGGGGTGTCCTGGGCTCGGTTTTGCTAAATTACTAATAAGCGTGTGGTCCGTTTCGAGTGCAGTTAACCGTAACGTGTCTCCGGAACGTTAACTAGTCATTGAAACGAAATCACCGGATTTAATTCACTAATTAAATAATAAATTAAATAAGTTTTTCTTAAAGTCAATAATTATTGAAAATAATTATTTTGTCGTTTCTCCAAGTTCCGTAAACTGTAAAGCTTTCTAGGCGATTAACTTAATCGCAACGTTTCCTAGTTATTTCACTTTCCAAACTAAGTTCATAAATTAATATAACATATTAATTCAAGTAATTCTCTAAGAACAAGTATGCATTTAATCTTAGTAAACACACAAATCTAAGTAAACACCGTTAAACACTTAACGGACAAGTAACGATAGTAAACGGAAAAAGTCGGGTTGATACATTACCCACCTGTTATGAAAAATTTCGTCCCGAAATTTTAGTGCTCATCCGTCGTAGTCGTCTCCTCGGGAAACAATTGCAGATACTTCAGTCTCATCTGATCTTCACACTCCCACGTGAATTCTGGTCCTCTACAGGCATTCCATCTAACCTTAACGACCGGAAATCTGCTTTGCTTTAGTTGCTTAACGTCGTGACCCATAATCTCAACAGGTTCTTCAACAAAATTAAGCTTAGGATTAACTTGTAGTTCGTCTAAATGAATTACCAAACTTTCGTCTGATAAGCATTTCTTCAAATTGGAAACATGAAAAGTGTCTTGAATCTCGCTAAGTTCTTGCGGTAGTTTCAATCTATATGCTACCGGTCCAATTCTTTCGGTAATCTCAAACGGTCCAATATACCTCGAACTTAACTTTCCTCTTTTGCCAAAGCGCACTACACCTTTCCAGGGTGATACTTTAAGCATAACTTTGTCTCCAACCTGAAATTCCAAATCTTTCGTTCTAATATCGGCATAACTCTTTTGATGATCTCGCGCTATTTTCAATCTCTCTTGTATCTGCGTGATTTTCTCAGTCGTTTCGTGTACAATCTCAGGACCAGTCAATTGACTATCTCCTAACTCAGTCCAACATACGAGTGATCGGCACTTTCTGCCATACAGTGCTTCGAAAGGCGCTGCCTTTATACTTGCGTGATAACTATTGTTATAAGAAAACTCCACTAACGGTAGATGTCTATCCCATCCAATTCCAAAATCAATAACACACGCTCTTAACATGTCTTCTAATGTCTGGATGGTTCTCTCGCTTTGACCATCAGTCTGTGGATGGTATGTTGTACTCATCTCTAAACGGGTTCTCATGGTATCTTGAAAAGCTTGCAAGAATCTAGATGTAAATCTACTGTCTCTGTCGAAAATAATGGATATCGGCACTCCATGTCGGGAAACTACTTCCTTTATGTAGATCTGTGCCAACTTCTCTATCTTATCCGTTTCCTTAATCAACGATAACCCAAATCGTATCATAACCTCCCACAGTATTGGGTAACTTCGTAATAAAATCCATAGTAATATTTTTCCAGTTCCATTGGGGAATCTCAGGCAGTGTCAACAATCCTGACGGTTTCTGATGCTCTGCCTTGACTTTAGCACAAGTCAAGCACTTACCTACATAGGTAGCGATATCGGCTTTCATGTTAGGCTACCAGTATAGTGCCTTAAGATCTTGGTACATCTTGTCGGATCCAGGGTGAATAGAATACATTGTCTTGTGTGCCTCATTTAGCACTAGTTCCCTTAATCCTCCAAACTTCGGCACCCAAATTCTGTCGATGAAATATCGGGTTCCATCTTCTCTAACATCGAACTTCTTATTAATTCCTCAAAGTAACTCGGTAGAAAAGTTCTCTTCTTTTAATTCCTCTAGCTGTGCATCGCGTACCTGAGAAGTAAGGTTCCTTCGAACAGTCAAGTTCAACGCTCTAACTCGAATAGGCTTACCCTTTTCCTTCCTACTCAAGGCATCTGCCACCACATTAGCCTTGCCAGGATGATAGCAAATGTCGCAGTCATAGTCTTTCAATAGTTTGATCCAACGTCTCCGACTCATATTAAGCTGTTTCTGATCGAAAATATGCTGCAAACTCTTGTGATCCGTGAAAACAGTAAACTTAGTACCATACAAATGGTGTCTCTACATCTTCAGTGCAAAGACCACAGCACCAAGTTCTAAATCATGCGTAATGTAATTTATCTCATGTATCTTCAGTTGTCGTGATCCATACGCAATCACTTTCTTAAATTGCATCAACACGCAACCAAAACCCTGCTGTGAAGCATCGCCATAAACTACGAAATCCTCGGTTCCTTCGGGAAAAGACAAAATCGGTGCATTCGTTAATTTCTCTTTTAACAACTGAAATGCAGCTTCATGAAACTCTATCCATTCATACTTCTTACCTTTGTGAGTCAATGCTGTTAATGGTCGGGCAATAGTAGAAAATCCCCCAATGAATCTTCTATAATAACCAGCGAGACCTAAGAATTGTCATATCTGCGTTGGCGACTTAGGAGTCTCCCATTTCTAAACCGTTTCTATCTTCGCAGGATCAACTTGGATACCATTGATACCTACGATATGACCCAAAAATTGCACTTCTTGCGGCCAAAAGTCACACTTCAAAAATTCCGCGTACAACTGCTCCTTCCTAAGCATCTCTAGTAACAAACAGAGATGTTGCTCATGTTTTTCCTTGTTCTTGGAGTATACCAGAATATCGTTGATAAACACAATAACAAACTTGTCTAGATATGGTTTACACACACGGTTAATGAGATCCATGAACACAGCCGGTGCATTCGTCAATCCAAACGGCATTACTGTAAACTCATGTTGCCCATAGCGTGTTCTAAATGTTGTCTTCGGTATATCTGCCTCTTTTACTCTCATCTGATGGTAACCTGACCTTAGATCAATCTTAGAGTAACATGCTGATACTTGCAATTGATCAAACAAATCATCAATCCTCGGCAACGGATATCTATTCTTGATAGTTAACTTATTCAACTCCCTGTAAACGATACAGAGTCTCATAGATCCATCCTTCTTCTTCACAAACAGTAC
This sequence comes from Rutidosis leptorrhynchoides, assembly GCF_046630445.1. Classification (NCBI taxonomy): domain Eukaryota; kingdom Viridiplantae; phylum Streptophyta; class Magnoliopsida; order Asterales; family Asteraceae; genus Rutidosis; species Rutidosis leptorrhynchoides. The sequence goes on from NC_092334.1 coordinate 197,342,419, forward strand.
AGGAGCTCCCTATAGCGAAGAACTCGATCGAATAAATCGTTTATCTAGCAGCTCTTGTAATTGACTAGACACCTCTTGCAATTCTGGTGGTGAAAATCTATATGGTGCACGTGCTACTGGTGCTGCTCCGGGCACTAAATCAATCTGGAACTCTACATATCTATGCGGAGGTAATCCGGGTAACTCATCTGGAAAAACATCGGGAAATTCTCTAACAATGGGCACATCTTCGAGTTTCTTGCCTTCAGATTCAGTTTTGCTCACGTGAACCAGCATAGCAAGACAACCCTTTCTTATGTGTTTTTGCGCCTTCAAACAGTTAATGAAATGTAACGGTGTATTGCTTCGCTCTCCATACACCATTAGAGGTTCACCTTCGATAAAAGGAATTCGAATCGCTTTCTGATGACAAACAATGTCAGCTCTATTCTCGGATAGCCAGTCCATTCCAACCACAAGGTCGAAACTTCCTAGATTAATCGGTATCACATCTATCTTAAACGATGTTCCAGCCAAAGTTGAAGTACAATCACTGTAAACCTTATCAGCACTCATTAGATTACCATTCCCTAGTTCTATAGAGTATAAGTTTTCTAATGACGATACAGGATTCTTAAGTCTGTGGCAAAAATCTCTAGACACAAAGCTTCTATCAGCTCCAGAATTGAAAAGTACATAAACATGTTGATTATCGAGTAGAAACGTACCCGTGACTAGCTTGGGATCATCACGAGCTTCATTAGAGTTAATGTTGAAAGCTCTTCCTCTTGCAGGTTCAGTATCTTACTAGTAGTTGGGCAATCCTTCCGGAAATGACCTTCTTTTCTGCACCCATAGCACATATTCGAACCAGCTTTACATTCTGCAGTCACATGTCCACTCCTTTTACACTTATCACACTTCTTCAGACACTCTCCCGGATGGTGTCTATTACACTTTGCACATAACGGAAATCTTCCCTTATAGCCAGAACTAGTATTCGGAGTTATAGTGTTGCCCTTAGCAGTATCTTGTTTCTTAAAGGGCTGCTGATTGAAATTCTTCCCCGAATTATTGTTGTTGTTCCATTTCCTCTTGTTATCATAAGTTTTAGACTTAGTTGAGGCAGGAGTCTTCCCTCGCTGTTTAACTTGATCCATCAACTCGCCAGCCATCTCAACAGCCTCTTGTATATTTCTCGGCTTCGAAGTGGTCACACCGCTTTGAATATTCTCGGTCAATCCCTTCGCATACAGAGTGATCTTGCGGCGTTCGGGAGTAACCATTTGTAGACAATTGAGAGCGAGCTCAAAGAATGTTTTGTTGTAACTGGCTAAATTAGTACCCACTAGCTTCAAATTTTGGAGTTTCGCTCCATCTTAATAGTTTCATTGTAGGGACAATACTCTTCGATCATCCGTCGTTTCAGATCCTCCCATGAAGTCTCAAAAGCCTGATCCATACCTACAGAATTTGCATAAGTATTCCACCATGTCAAGGCGCCATCTGATAACTTACAAGATGCAAACTTTATCCTATCCGCATCTCTATAACCGCTGATACGGAAAACAGACTCAAGCTTCTTAAACCAACGAGTTAAACCAACTGGGCCTTCGGTGCCATTAAAAGTGTGTGGTTCACAGCTCAAGAAAGTCTTGTATGTACATCCTGCTTGTCCATTACTTTGAGTATTAGTTGCATCCTGGTTCCGCTGATTTGCAGTGTTTACAGTATTGCTGTTAGTTCCATTACGGAGTTCTGCCACAGCCTCGGTTATTACTTCGGTGATCCACCGACGAACATCAGCTTGGGAAACTGGCTTCGGCGGCATTATCTTTCTAGTCAAGATAACACACTCGGTTAGTGTTAATGAAATCGGTACATAAAATATACTAGCAACGGGAGTGATGCATAGTAAATAATATTAAATCATAATGATTCTAGTAGGACTAGTAATAAGTAGTAGTGATACATAGCGTTTAGTAGTAAAAATAGTAAGACCAATGTACACTAGTAGCATTAACACTACTAGCAATAATAGTAGCAACACTAAGCATGATAAGTCACTAGGAAATCCAACACTTAAAGTAATAAAATTCTCATTCATAAATCATGCACAACCAAAGAAAATAACATATCCTTCATGTCATAAGTAAAATCACAAAAGTAATGACCAAATCTAGTAATGTAGGTGCGAGTATTAAATAATAAGCAACAATAATCAAATAATTTCTAATAGCGTGGAACAAGTCCAAACAAGCGATCTTTATTTCCGCTGTTGAAGCTCCTTCAACAAATACTCGACCATCTTCTCCAAATTCTCGACTCGTAACGTGAGGTCATTGGTGTTGTTGTCATTAGCAGCAGCAGTGGATGTACTAGGTTTAGAAGTAGAAGTAGAAGCATCATAGGGATGAAAATGGCAGAAAATCTCAAGTGATTGGTTATCATAACGGAAACTCTTATAAAATGGGTTATTAGCTCGAGCGGGTCCTTTAGGTATCCTACGGTGGCCTCTCGGTCCGTAGGGGTTAACATAGTCGGGATCAACAAAAGGTGATTGGGAACGAGTAGGCGAATCGAGTAAGTTAGGTTCAGATTCGGATTTGGGTACCGGGTCCTCCTCGGGATCCTCCTCCGGTTCTTCCTCTTCGGACTGCCTTTTGGGTTCAGACTCGGTATCATCCACAAACTCAAGTATCGTATTCCCTTGTGCTTGAACTATTTCCTCGGTTTCCGTGTTGGAGTCGGTAAGAATGATAGGATTGGAAGAAGTCATTTAGCACTCAAAGAAAACACAAAGTTAGTTCATTTAGTAATCATGTCATCATAGAAATCAAGTAACATAACAAATAATGTAACTAGGGTTCATGTAACTTAACAAGTCTAGGGTTACATTCTAGACTCAATAGATGTCCGAACGTTCGACTCTCTAATGCAGCCTAGTCCTAGGTAACCGATCTGCTCTGATACCAAATGTAATACCCCGTCAGAATCCACTAATGGCGTATTAACTCTGGTCCCACAGTTTAGCGGTCACGCCCTCTATATGAGATGTTTCCGAAAAGTATTCGCATTAATTATTAAAGCAAAGTCATTTATTTAAGAATACGTAACTGAAAAGTATTTGACATAAATGACTATCGTGAATGAACCCAAAAACATATCAAAAGTAAATAGTTTAAATGCGAATATTTGTTTTTGAAATAAAGACGATAAAATATGCTGGACACCGTCCAATTCTAGCAGTAGACAGCATGACAACTTCTGTTTAGTGGAAGCACTACCTCTATGAACCTGAGATAAAACATGCAAAACGTTAACGAAAACGTTGAGTGAATCTACAGGTTTAGTAAAGCATTTGGTAAGTTAGGCCAAAAGATTTTTTGGAAAACATCTTAAGAAAAGTATACATTATCATCAGCACTTGATTATAAAGCTTTAACCTTTGCGGATAGCTGAGCTACACGTCTTCCTTTTACCCTATCTAAGCATACACCGATCAAGTGTACAAGTAATGACAAAATAAGCACCAGTTATGTTGCGGTGAGGTTTGTCAAACCTAACGGGACCGTCCCTATAAGTCGAGCTTACAAAGTAACTAATATAATCAAGCTAAGGGATTTTTGATCTGAACTCATATGTATATGTTTAAGTTAATTGTGCTTGATATGTAAAACAATTGTAAAAAGCATGTATCTCATCCCTGTAAAAACGTAGTAGGGACTGTAGACTCAACTTAGCAAAAGCACTTGAAATATCTTAGCAAAATATACTGTAGTTGAACAATCACAATCAAACAACGCAACCTAATCACATAAGTCATCTTAATTATACACATATAGGTCATACTATGTCAACCCATAGTGTACGCAAAGTCCTAGTGCTTAGACTGACTCAACCATTAAGTAAAAGTCAACTAGTCCAAGCAAGTCAACAAAAGTCAAATCAAAAGTTAACTCGGTCAAGGTGGTCAACTAAAGTCAAACATCTCAGTATGTCATGCAAACATGGTCGACATGTCAAACCTAGGTCAAGTAACACTTTACAACTCATAGTTAAGCAAATTGCACATTCGCAGATTAAAGCATGCCTTCAAATTACGTACATCGTAGAAAGATGCAACTATAGCTCATATCACATAACTCATAACATTATGAACAGCTCCAGATCACAACTAGACTTAAAATCCATTCCAAAAAGTCTGGCTAAAGTTTCATACGATGTCTACAAGTCAGAAATCAGAAGAGGTCTAGTTATGGTTTACTAAATCCGTCTCAGCACGCGCATCAGTTTTAAAATATTTCTCAGAAAATATAGAAAATAGATTTTGATGAACGGCCAATTGAAGTCATCTCAAAACATCCCAAAATGTTAGTGATAAAATAATCATACATATCTCTTTAGCCAATTCGTACAGTTTAATCAATCTTTTCAGACCTTCCAGCTCTAAATAGAAAACAGACATGTCACATAGATGAGCATATATCTCATGGAAAATCATGGTTTCACAAGTTCACATACAAATGAAACACATCAAGTAACATATAAAATAACATATTTTAGAAGATCAAAGTCTTAATCAACTTCTAGTTCACTCTAGAGATTTTCTTTCATATTCAAAAACAGATTCAGCTCACTTAACAAAACGAATCTTTGTTTTGACATAACGGAAGCATTTCGAAAGCGTTTAACGTAAATCTTAAGTCTAAAATGCATGATTTTTCACAAGGAATACAATAGTACACTTTTAATTAGCCAAATCACACAGTATTCAAGTCATAAAATTCATATTACGAGCATAACCTAGTCAAAACTTCGATTAAGCATATCTTGAGCATAAGATAACGAAATCACGCAAAATCAGAGTTTAAAATTAATAACTTTTTTATATCTATCCATCTAAACATATTACAAGATCAGTTCATAAGTCAATTTTATCATATCTACAAGATACAAATTCGTTTTTCATGCAAACATCACCAATCGAGCAATCAAACGATAATTAACAACACAAGACACCATTAATTGAGCACTAGACTTGATTACACTATGTAATTGAACAAAAATCTGATTTAGAAAAGTTAGGGTTTGCAATTATACCGCAATTGATCAAATAGCTTATACTATCGCGTAGAGAATGATGCATAGAACAACGTTCGTGTTGAAGGTTTGATCTAATTTCAAGTTGTGAGTGGTGTTATGGTGGTGATGGTGGTCATCAATGGTGAGAGCAAGAGAGGGAGTGGGTGTCGATTGAGCTAGGGCTAGAATGAGGCTCCAGATGTTTTTATTTGCTAATTAAATAAAGTTAGGGCCTAAACAAAAGACCACTAGATCACTAGAAGCCCAAATTACAAAACATATGGGGTGTGGGTGGTGGGTTTGGCCGAATGGCCCTCTAAGGGGTGTCCTGGGCTCGGTTTTGCTAAATTACTCATGAGCGCGTGGTCCGTTTTGAGTGCCGTTAACCGTACCGTGTCTCCAGAATGTTAACTAGTCGTTGAAATGAAATCACCGGATTTAATTCACTAATTAAATAATAAATTAAATAAGTTTTTCTTAAAGTCAATAATTATTGAAAATAATTATTTTGTCGTTTCTCTGAGTTCTGTAAACTGTAAAGCTTTCTAGGCGATTAACTTAATCGTAACGTTTCCTAGTTATTTCATTTTCCGAACTAAGTTCATAAATTAATATAACATATTAATTTAAGTAATTCTCTAAGAACAAATATGCATTTAATCGTAGTAAACACACAAGTCTAAGTAAACACCGTTAAACACTTAACGGACAAGTAACGATAGTAAACAGAAAAAGTCGGGTTGTTACAATAACCTAGTATTAGAACCTGATTAACCTTAGGATACAAGGTAAGTAGTTATGTGTGCTTAATGTCACAATAGGGATATAGTACCTGCGTACGAATAACCATTTATTCGTCAAAGAAGAGCTGCCCATTTAGGTTGTGATTAGAGTAGACAATATAGAGTTCAGTGAACACTGGCTTGCTTAGAAGCATGGTTCGCGTCAGAAGCAACGTTCTTGAGATGTTGTAAGATGATTCGGGGTTGAGTAAGTGATCGCAAAGGAGAGATTTCTAATCCAATTAGCAGTACCTTAGAATATCTAAGATTGCACATCTGTTAATGTTAAGGCATATCATAGTCTTAATGGAATATCGCTTTAGTTAAACCAATTAGGATTAAGAAAAGCCGAGACTTTCCTTTAGGGATATACCACTTTGTTCATGTACATAGGATTTTATCCATAAGGTCGTTTAAACCCTCTAAGGTTAACGTTGGGAGTAGGGATATCCGTCATAGCCAGAATCTTCAAAGCTTAAGCTCTTCTTGATAAATCAGTTAGGTTCATAGCCTAGTTAATTGAGGTTTAGTGTTTATTCTTGGAAGTTAAACTCTTGCGATAGTCCCCCATCAGAATTCTACTCTCCATACCTATCTATCTTTATCTTTATAGTTATATTACATTTATAGTAGTCTATCACCTCTTGTCACTAGGGTTAACTATATAGGCACTTTGGTACCACATTATTGAGCAAACATACAAAAATACGAACCTGAGTTTTATTTACCACTTACTCGTTAAAAGGAAGACAAGTAGGTGAGTTATAGCTAGGAAACCCCAGCTAAATATAAATAATAAAACATTACTTTCTTTTGGTAAGCTAATTCTGACGTATTGCAACTTAACGACACCGCACAAATAAAACCGTCCGTTTTGGCCATATCATAAGTAGAAGTAAGTTTTTGGCGCCGCTGCCGGGGACTATTCTCTGTCTGTTAAGGTAACCGTTGATTCTGTCAAGATATCTAAGATTCTTAAGTGGTGTCTAAGAAAGACAATTATATACTGACTTGGTTGTTGGATTTTCCGAACAGTCTCCAATTATATTGGAACCAAAAGGATTCTGCCTCTCCGTTGTCGGCCTGGCCACTTGTTTCAAAGATAAATTGATAAGAAACACACATGCTTAACAAACAGGGAGTTTGTCAGTATAGGATTTAAAGTCGCCATTATAAGTGAACCCTTTTAAACTATAAAAACAAAATATTAATTATGGTATTAATTTCTGTAGATTCCAGTTAAAACTTAACCGATTACGAAGAAAGTGCAAAAGGCAGTTGCTCTCCCACAACTTCGGAAACTGAAGAAGTTTTCCTTTATAAAACCAAAACAAATCTAGACCCTGATGAATCTCATCAAGAATTAGTTCTTGATCCTTGTTGTCCAAGAAGCCGGATAACTTCATCCGACTTAGAGATTTCATTGCTTTTAGATAAGTTTTACTCAAATGAACCAGGATTCGACCCTCTTCATGATCCAAAAGGGAGACTCAGTCTTAACGAACTCCTGATTATGGAAGATGAAATGCGGGAATAATATCCAACTATTTCAATTATCCGGACTTGTTTGAATTTAATCCAAAAAAGAAACGACACATTGATAAAATAAAAGCTCTGTAGACTGGAAATCTGTTAAATCCTAGTAGAAGGTTAGACGTCTATAGAGAATTCATTAGGCACCTCTATTTCTCAGACTTCCTGTTTTCAACATTTCAGCTCAATCTGTTAAAAGAGTTGCATTCTCAAGTTCGTTCTCTTCACAAACTGTTAAAAGAATGTGGGGATGATATTTTCATCAAGTATCAAGATGCAGAAATTGATTTCAAATTCGATTTAGAGTCATTCGTCAGTTTTCTACCCCACATCAGTGATAAGGAATTTTCTCAAATTCATATCAACTGTTATGTCGTCAAAATAATTTCTGAATTAGAATTTTGGATTGAAAGCAAAAAACTAACCCTATTTCAAAATATGGAGATCGAGATTTCTTTTACTCTGATCCAGCCTCATCTCTCATCAAAAGATTAATTGAAGTTTTTCCAGATTCAACCAAGGAAAGAATACATCAGAATTTCTTCACAAAAAGAAAGGAAATATATTCTGAACTTGTACAAATCCTCACTATATAAAAATTTCCATTTACAACTCCGCAAAGAAAGATCATTCGGGAAATATCAAAAAACTTTAAATTTACTATTGGTGATCCTGACTGCGCGGAAGATCTTTTATTTCAAGACACGGTGTCAAAACTTCTTTTCGAGCTTAATTATCGAGATACTGGACCAAGGGAAGGAATTTTGAACATTAAAAAAGTTAGAAGGGCTTTGGTTAAACTTATGGACGACATCGAAGATTTACAAAAGCGTGAGCGTAAAATGTTAAGTGATTTTGAAATATTTTCAGTACACTCCGCTGATTTACTCTGGATGGTCAAAGAAGCTTTAAATTTATCTTTCTTTTCGCGTCATTTCTGAAACTTAGTTATGGAACCTGTGTAATTCGAGTTATTAATAAATAAATTTTTTTTTTAGTTTACTCCGTCCATTTGTTTTTTTTATTCATCTTTTAGTTTAATTAAATAAAAATAACTAGATTAAAATCCGAAGAAAAATTTTATCTTTTATTTATTTAGTGAAAATTTTAAAATTTTAAAAATATAAAAAGATTCACGAACCCATTTTTCTTCCTTTTCTTCTCATCCTCTCCTTTTCTTCCTTCTTTTCCTTTTTCTTCTCCCCCTCCCTCTGTTCCTTAGGCCGTCGCACAAGACACACACCACCAACCTCAAATCTTGACCAATTTTTGCGATTAAAAGCTCTTATCCGCATCTCTCGTACCTCCTAAACGCATTTCCATCATCAATTTCGCATAAAAGGTACTTTTTTACGGTTAAAATTCAAGTTTTTACTCAGAGTCAAATTTTTGACTTTTGAGAAAAATTGTGTTTTATGCCCAATTTTGGATTCCTATATGCTTAGTTAGATAACGTGATTGATATGTGTTAGTTGTTAGGTTCGATTGAAGCATTTTGGTTCACTTTTAGCTTTTGATTCGATTTTAGGTTAGCAATTTGTAAAATTTTTAGAAACTTGATGTTTTGCTAGCTCATTTAGGCTTAGTGACTCATTTAGAGTGCTTAGAAACTAGTTTTGGAATAATTTAGACTTGTTTGCTTGAAGATTGAAATTTTGGTAAAACTACACTAAATTTGGCTTAGGGTTATTCCTATAGTTAAAAAGTTTTTAAAACTATGGATCGCTCGAAAATTAGCCTAAATGAAGATATCATTGACTTGCAAATGAAAATTGAGCCTAGTCTTTGACTTTTCTTATTTTGTACGTTTTAAGCAAAATGAATATTTTTCGGTAAAAAGGGTCTTAAACCTTGACTTAAGGATGTTATAGGTAAAGTTTGATGATTAAAAATATTTAAGGGAATTAAAAATGGTCATTAGAATCATTGTATGCTTAAAAATCATCCTACTTTAATCGAAGTTGCTTATTAAGACTAACTCGCTATAATTATTATTTTTAGCATTATTTATTACAATCACGGGTACGCTTTGAATTTTTCTTGAAAATAAGTTTGTAGTAAGATTAGATATTGTTTGCGGTAATTTTTGCTATAATTGACTATAACAGGGAATTGGAAAACGCCATTTTTAAAGCCCTCATTTCGAATTTTTTTAATAATAAATATAAGCATTTTTCATTTCTAAGTGTTATTATAAGTCCTATTATTTTGGAACATAACCTACATTACTTGACTTTTGCAGATGGCCAATTATCTACCAGAAGATCCGCGGGCAAGACAACCCGACGGATAACGAACCGTTCATGCGGAATTAGATAAACCAACAAAAGGGTGCCAACAAATACATAAACTGGGAAATAAAGGAGCACTGCGGTTGGGCCAATGAGTTGAGATAGATTTTAAGTTTTACAGCACACGGGAAAACAAACAACGTATGGCAAAAGTTGTTTGAAATTCATGAACGGGTGTATCAGGAGCCATATGCAGAATTCATGTCAACATGGAGGTTTGAATCAAATGTTGACCAGGAGGAGTATAACAGTCATGAATGCATCCATTTCCGCCATCAGAATCAGATGTCACGTGACTCTTGCGTAGTTCGCAATGCATCTAGAACTGTACAAGATATCACACGTTAACCGGTCTATGTTTAAAAGAGGATTCACCACCCTGAACAATATCATTCATCAAGCTTTCTGGTGAACCTACACCTCCGATAATGAAGCCTAGAGGTCAAGTAAGAAGGCTTCAAACTTCACCAATCCCGTTCACCGCATTACTCACTACCTCATCGCCAAAACCCTTCACCCGAAAACCCAACATGGCAGTTTCATCACCGTTAATGATATGCGCCTAATGCGCGCCATGATCAATAACCAGAATATGCAAGTCACACACCTTCTCGCTCAAGCAATTACCAATGAAAGAAATGCCCCGAGAACAGTTGTGCCGGTTTTTGTAGCCGTTGTCACCAAACTCCTTCGCAGGATGCATTTTTTAGGTAGTATTGAGGGATTTGGATATTTGATAGCAGCCGAGTCTGAAGAGATAGGGTATAAGTTACTGCACACTTGGCAGTACATTTGGATTGAGGATGAACAGTTAATAGTTACAGCTAATCTGGCAATACCAGAATAAGAAGACCGGACAGTTTCAGGGGTAAGAGTTAGGGGATTTAGGCCTGATACGAGGACTAGAGATGGTCGGTGACGGCGAGGTTCACAGGAACCACGGGATGAGGATGATCCCACCACACAGGGTAGGCCCACTGACACCCACCGACACTCATTAGTAGAAGAGAGGGATCGACCGCGTTTTCCACCGTACCATTATCATATGGGAGATCTGCCCGGACATGAGAGTTGGTTCACTCAGCATGCTATCTTTCAGAACCTGGATAACTTCACACATCATGCACTCAGACATCTTAATATCCCGCCATATCCTCATAAGTATCCAGTGATGTTCGTCCATAGAGACCCTAGCGGTGCAGATCCTAGCACTCAACATCCACGACCCCCATCTCCTCCACCACAGCATCATTTCACCCAGCACACCATCATTCCATCTCCTCCAAGGGAACCGAGGACAATGGTAGAGGATTTGGCTAATAGCATTTTTAGAACCGCCAACATCAGCACCCACAGAGATACATCCGCTGATGATCAGAACAGTGCGTGGGACCAGGCTGCGAGTCGATATATGGCTGAGGATGTTACATAAGGAATGGAAGGTATGGGCATAAACTCGAATTTGGGAAGAGATTTACAAGAATGGCAGGGTTGGTGTACAGGGCCTATGATTCACACGAACACCTCATCGCTCACGGGACTGATCGTACGATCAGATGAGGTCTAGTTCAGGATATCCTTGGGGATGAACACGGCAGAATTGGCACAGCAATTCACTACAGACGAGGAGATGACTGATGAGGGACAGTCTGCCGTAACTTTCCCTATCTCTGAATTATTTGTGATACAGTATTACATTATTAAATTATGTCTGTACGCCCGATCTCGGGCATAACTCCTTTTATGTTTTTAAGTTTGTATGATGATTAGAATAAAATTGCATGAATAATACGTCACAAGCAACCGACGATCGAGATCATACAAGATGGAAGCACGACTTGAAGCAAGGATGCACTGAACAAGGATGACGCCAGCACGAGAATAGAAGAAACCATAATTGGTAAACAATCCGATTGCACGCCTTGAACCATAATGGGAGTACTACGTCTTCATCGCTTTTTCAATAGAATATACGCAAATTACTACAACACTTTAAACACTATGTGTGGGATTGGCAACCCATCAAAATAAACTTTTAATAACAAAATGCCTCTTTCAAAACCTAAATGTGGGATACGCCGTATCATTAACATTGAGGACAATGTTATTTTAAAGTGTAGGATAGCAAATATTGCACATAATGATTCTTGTAAAAATCCTCAAGTATTTTTAAACTAAATTTTTCACAAAATTTAAAACTTTCTGAACTATTAAACACTAAGGATTATATATTCTATAAAAGATCAAAAAGTTTTTTTCTACAAAATATACAAAAGAGTAAAACAAGGTGAAAAACTTTTTGCGAAAATCAAACCGAATTTTCCAAAAGAGCATTGTATAACGAAAGGCGCGATTCGACCCATTATAATTGTTGTGAGGCACCCTCAAATAAGCATTTATAAGCACTCTTTTTTACTGCTTCACTATACTTCCGTTGAGCGCGCCGATGTTAACATCTCGAAATCAGAACTTGCTCTTGATCTACATTTCTGAATCACACATTTTGACGAGAACTACTAAGCTAGAACCTCGGCTATTCGTGAATACAAAAACACCCCCATTACACTCCTTCATTGCCATCTTCACTCCAAATCACCACAAATTCCATCCACCACTGCCTATCCATTCTATTCGCTTCATAAATAAATAAATAATTCCCGACAAAATCATTTCTTTCGGGAAAACCTCTAAACAGCATTAGAAAATGTGAGCATCCAAGCCAATTATTAAAGAGACCGCCAATAAAAGGAGACCTCGAAGAGAAAAGAGAAATATGCTTGTTATTAAAAAAATGTGTTGATGAATAAAGGTTCTGAGAAAATGAGTGGAACCAGAAAAAGACTCGAGAAAAGAACTTCTGGCAGTTAAAAAGAAGGATGCTCATCTTGAAATTCCTGACAAAAAGCTAAAAGGATCACCGAAAATCGATCTTTTAAAAGAACTCCAATGTATCAAACCCCAAAAATCTCATCTCTTTACGGTACAAGCGAAGTCCATAACTGAAAATTCTCTCAAATAAGTGATGGAGATTTGAGTCTTGATCAAGCCTATGACGAAGAATGTGAGCATGACTGGCTAAGAGCATTTTCATTTCTTAGAACTTTAGGACACCTAAAAGACTTTAGTATATTTAGTGACCTGAGTGAGATAGCCTCAGTTATGTAACCTCCTCTCATGCTTGTGGGGAAAAGGTTTGGAAATAACAAAAAGAATAAAACCAAGTTTTCGCTCCTGCGTCTTGCGAAACAAAGACCAATTGATCACTACGAATAAAAATCTTTAGTGTTAAAAGCTCGATAGTTTGCTTGAGGACAAGCAAAGTCTAAGTGTAGGATATTTGATATCGGCTAAAAAGTCACGTTTTTACCCCCGATATTGAGTCCCAAAAGTATAAAGTTCAAAACTTTGTCGGTAAAATAATCGCATTTTTGATTAAATTTGTAGATAAAGTGATTACGAAGACAATGCAAAAAGAATCAACGAAATCGGAGCTAAAACGAAGATTCTAGAGCGAAAACGGTGAAAGAGAAGAAATCAAGTTACGATCCAGTAAATTTCAGCTGAGCAGGAAAGCCAAACGGCTTACCTGGCTTGCAAACGGCCTGCCATATGCCCTGATCAAACGGGCTTGTCAAACGGGCTGGCCTGGCAAACGGCCTCACCAAACGGCCTGTCAAACGGCTTTCCAAATGGCCTGCCAGCCATTTGCAGGCCATTTTCACTTCTATTTAAAGGGCTTTTATCATCCAATTTCAACACACCTCTCCTCACTCTCTCACTACAATACACTTTCTCTCACTAGAGCTTTCAAGGCCTTCTCACCTCCGAGCGGGAAATTAATTACACGGAGGCGATTGCCAAAGATTGTAATAGGAGTGGTCTAGAGGATATCAGCACTTGTAATGGTCCGGATCTCTTCTGTAAACAGTGAACGCTTTCTTTAATTTACTAAAGTTATCTTGTTGCTTTCACCTTGCATGCCTATCTATCTGTTACAAATGTTTATTATGTGTTGAATACTTTATCTGAACCTTATGCTATTGTTATGCTGAAACCTTGACGGTTTTAGAAGTTTAATTTACGGATCACCCTTTCCGCTTACCCACATGGATATAACCTAGTTTTAGGACCTGATCAACCCTAGGATACAAGGTAAGTAGTTATGTGTGCTTAACGTCACAATAGGGATATAGTACCTACGTACGAATAACCATTTATTCGTCAAAGAAGAGCTGCCCATTTAGGTTGTGATTAGAGTAGACAATATAGAGTTCAGTGAACACTGGCTTGCTCAGAAGCATGATTCGCGTCAGAAGCAACGTTCTTGAGATGTTGTAAGATGATCCGGGGTTAAGTAAGTGATCGTAGAAAAGAGATTTCTAATCCAATTAGCAGTACCTTAGAATATCTAAGATTGCACATCTGTTAATGTTAAGGCATATCATAGTATTAAGTAGTGGAATATCGCTTTAGTTAGACCAACTAGGATTAAGAAAAGCTGAGACTTTCCTTTAGGGATATACCACTTTGTTCATGTACCTAGGATTTTATCCATAAGGTCGTTTAAACCCTCTAAGGTTAACATTGGGAGTAAGGATATCCGTCTTAGCCAGAATCTTCAAAGCCTAAGCTCTTAGTGACGAATCAGTTAGGTTCATAGCCCAGTTTATTGAGGTTTAATGGTTATTCTAGGAAGTTAAACTCTTGCGATAGTCCCCCATCAGAATTCTATTCTCCATATATATCTATCTTTCTCTTTATAGTTATATTACAGTTATAGTATGAGACGACCCGTCCTAATCCATAAGGACGAATATAATAACATATGATTCCATTGTGAGGTATTTGACCTCTATATGATACACTTTAGAAACATTGCATTCGTTTTTAAAAGACAACTTTCATTACAATGATAATTGACAATTATGAATGCCATTTCGCAATATCTCCAAACTATAAATGAATTAATCTGTCATTTATTTAATAACAATCTTTATGAACTCGTATGACTCGAATGCAATGTCTTTTGAAATATGCCATGAATGACTCCAAGTAATATCTTTAAATTGAGCAAATGCACAGCGAAAGATTTCTTTAATACCTGAGAATAAACATGCTTAAAAGTGCCAACCAAAAGGTTGGTGAGTTCATTAGTTTATCGTAAACATTCATTTCCATCATTTTAATAGACCACAAGATTTCAAATATTTAACCGCAGATGTAACCCGTGTACAAAACATGATATACATAACTTGTGTATAAAACTCATTCATATGGTGAACACCTGGTAACCGACATTAACAAAATGCATCTAGAATATCCCCATCATTCCGGGACTCTCATCGGATATGATAAATCGAAGTACTAAAGCATCCGTAATCCGGATGGGGTTTGTTAGGCCTAATAGATCTATCTTTAGGATTCGCGTCAATTGGTGGCAATTATAATAAACACTAATTCTTAGGCTACCAAGCTAAAAAGGGTGATATCCGGTATAATAATCCAACCATAGAATGTAGTTTCAAGTACTTATGTCTATTTCGTAAAACATTTATAAAAGCAGCGCATGTATTCTCAGCCCAAAAATATATATTGCAAAAGCATTTTAAAAAGGAGCAAATAAAACTCACAATACTGTAATTCGTAGCAATAATGTAAATGACAGCACTGAACAAGTGCAGGGTTGGCCTCGGATTCACGAACCTATATTAAGTATATATATATTTATATGTTGGTCAATATATGTCTAACAATTTAGGTCAAGTCGTAGTGTATCAAAATCCTAATGCTCGAGACCGACATGCAAAAGTCAACAAAAGTCAACTTGACCCAAAATGACTTCCAAAATCTATACATGTTTATTATATAACTTAAATATAGTCGTTTTATATTTTTAAAAAAATATTTATTAGATTTTATTAGAGTAAATAATACAAGTCATTTATTAATAAATAAAAATTTATACTAAAATTTATATATGATAAAAAAATATACTTTTATATATCCCAAGTAATAAAATTTTTAAAGTTCACTTAATATCATAAAAATATAGTGGTATGTATTATTAATGTAATTATATTACGTGTGGTAAAAATATCTTTGTATCACATATTTATTTGATAAAATAATATTGATAATATTCATAATGAGTAAAAGTTGTATTATTTTGTAATAATAATAATAATAATTATTATTATTCTACTACTAATAATAATAATAAGATTACTTATATTTACTAATGATGATATTAATTATGATAAAATGATAATTCTAATCATGATAATTTTAATAATAACGATACTTTTTAATATTAACTGTAATAAATATAATATTTTATATAAAAAATATAATTCTATTCAAAATGATAATTTTTATTAATAATAATTCTAAAATGATAATAATAATGATATTTTATAATAACAATGATATTTCTGTTAAAAATGATAATAGTTTTAATATTAATGATACTTTTAATAATAATAATAATGATAAAAATAATAAAATGATAGTTTTGATAAAAATATTAATAAAGATAATTTTAGTAATAACATCACATGATAACAATTATAAAAACCGTTTTAAGAATAATATTAAAATTAGTGATAATTCCGTTGACCATATCTTAAAATTCGTTCATTGAAACCACACGATTTCTAAATGAAAAGTTATTAATTTTTCGTCAGCTTTCCAACGACATGCATATCATATACCTTATCCCAGTAGCATAAGTATCAAATTCGTTATTTATCATAAACTATATAATGACGAAATTAAACATACAAGCATGCATAATCATATATACTCGAGCACTAGACATGGATACACTATTAATATATAAAAGAAAGGATATAAATGCTCACGTATCAATATTGTGATTTAATATTGCAGGAAAAATACGCGGATGCAACGGAAATGATAAACACTAGATTCATGATCACAACCCCCCGAGCAATACCCATAACCTCCATAGCTATAATCCCTAATTTCCTTAGCTCTATTCCGTTCGAAAAACCCATTTTTAAATTACTCGAACAGCACTCCGTTGTAGTATTTTATGTATAAATACTAATAATAATAATATGCTAATAATAATAAGATTAATATTAATAATAATAATAATAATAATAATAATAATAATAATAATAATAATAATAATAATAATAATAATAATAATATAAATATAAATATATATATATATACGGAAGGAGTAATATATATGAGTGAGTGTGTGATAACAACTGAATTCGATTGACTTAAATAGACTTGGCCTGGACATGACTGCCATGCGATTGCATGGCTATCCAGTGTCTTTCCCATGCGATCGCATGGACAAATGGAGCCAGCTCATCTCATTTTGTTTTAAGCTGCCGACAATTTTATTAATAAAATAATTATTTATATATATTAAATCTAAATAATTATATATATTATATTATATTTATGTGCAACATTGACTTGTAACATTAGTTCCGATGACTTGTACATTTACGCTCGATTTATGTCCCGATTCCGGTTTTTCGAACATTGTTTCGTACGCTATAAAATCTTGTACTTTTATCAATAACAAGACTCAAATTAATGAAAAACTATCCCACTTGAAGTGTAACTTATTCATTTGAGTGTTTTGATTAATTGCTTCTATAAATCGTCTTCTCGTTATTTATTAAAATATATATAATAATATTATTTAAAATCTTTTATTATAAGTAAGATAAATATATTCAATTAGTTATATAACTAAATAAATATTATATTTTATCACATCATCAATAATATCGTGTATAACAAAAATATATACTACTATTGTTTATAAAATAATTTGAATATATATATATATATATATATATATATATATATATATATATATATATATATATATATATATATATATATATATATATATATATATATATATAACACATTTTAAATACACGTTTTATTTTATCGTAAGTTATTCATATTTATTTTTTATTTTTTATATTAAATCACGGACCGTTATCACTTATAACTTATCAAAAGGTTTCTAGAAAGATTTAAGATAACGTTAAAACCTTTATCTATATTAAAATGGCTCGGTAACAATTTGTCAAAAGTGGTTCCAGATATTTATAAAGTTATATTCTTTTTAAAGAAGGCGTGACACTCAAATCATTTTATATAATTTCTAAAATTTATAACAATAAAAGATAATGATAATAACTTTAATAATCTACCTTTTGACATGTTGTAAAATGTACAAATCTTTCGAAATATGTCATAGTACGTTTTATATCTTTAAAATAATATATATATGTAAATTTATAATATAAAGCTTTAATTAAGTTTTCTAACATTATATATTCAAAATGTTTTATATTTTTGAAACAATAATTATATGTACTTGTGATTTAATAGCATAAAACTTTAATTAGGTTTTATATATATATATTCAAATTACATTATGAAATATTTTAGTAATAGAATTCTTTTAGACTGAAAACGTTTTCATACGTTTGAAATTAAATCAAATAACTATTATAAAGTTTATTCTTCCAAAACTAATTATATTTCGATCACATAATCTATTACTAGAACTTATGTTTATTTTAAATCCTTATAGGTTTGTATTAACTTATTTAATAACAACCAAGTGTTACTATTATTAATTGTATTCGAAATCGCTTATATATATGTTCAATATACTTTGTCTATATATATACACATTTCACATAACACGTTGTATTACGTAGATGTTAATCTAAAACGAATAAGTATAACGTTGTATGTTTAATACTTTGTTACCGTTTTCAAGTCAAATAACTATATATATAACTATATATATATATATATATATATATATATATATATATATATATATATATATATATATATATATATATACCTGTATACACATAAATGTTCGTGAATCGTCGAGCACAGTCAAAGGGTAAATGATTACATGAATATAGTTCCAATATTTTTGAGACTCAACATTACAGACTTCGCTTATCGTATCGAAATCATACAAAGATTAAGTTTAAATTTGGCCAGAAATTTCCGGGTCATCACATAGTAGTCTATCACCTCTTGTCACTAGGGTTAACTATATAGGCACTTTGGTCCCGCATTATTGAGCAAACATACAAAAATACGAACCTGAGTTATATTTACCACTTACTCGTTAAAAGGAAGAGAAGTAGGTGAGTTATAGCTAGGAAACCCCAGCTAAATATAAATAATAAAACCATTACTTTCTTTTGGTAAGCTAATTCTGACGTATTGCGCCCTAACGACACCACACAAATATAACCGTCCGTTTTGGCCATATCAACTTGGTAGACCCATCTTGAACATTGCCTAAGCCATAATTGACGTACACGAGAAATCAGTGAAACTAAGAGTTGGAAATGAAGAAGTCACATTTAATGTCAGCCGACTTATAATCCACCCCCACGAGGAAAATCTCAATATCGCTGATTCTTTTTAAGAACTCGTCAACGAATATCTGGAACATACCATCGATATATGCAGTCAAGATCAAATTTTTAAGGATATGTTCTTCACACCTCCTAAAGAAAATCTCGATAACCATTCAGCCATAGATCTAGGTCAACACATATCTCCCCTCTCCCGAGTAACTTTCTCATCAAAACCATCCATATAGCACTGCTAGGTCAAGGCACTCCGTTACCTATATTAAGGAGAAGACCGAATGAAGAAACAAATTTAATTCCGGTAATCTAGGAACCACAGTTAAAAGAGAACTGTGATGAAATTCCTGAGCAAACCTTCGAAACTAAAGAAGAAATTTATGAATATGAGAATTAAGAAGGACAATTTCTAGAACCAGAGAATAGATAACACCAATCACCACCATTAAGGATGAAGAATCAGAATTACAAGAGAGGTATGACTTGTTAGATAGAAAGGAAATAGCAAAAATGAAGCCGTCTATCGAGGAACCTCCGGAATTGAAACAAAAGAAGTTACCCGAACATCTAGAGTATGCATTCTTGGAAGGAGAATCGAACTCCCTGTGATTATTTCTAAGGAAATCACGCCACATGAGAGGTGAAATTGATTACGGTTTTGAAGTCACATAAGAAAGCAATTGCCTGGAAGATTTCCGACATTAAAGGGATCAATCCAAACAATTGCACCCACAAAATCTTCATGGAAGACGATTTCAAACCATCGGTTCAGAGGCAAAGAAGGGTCAATCCAATGATTCAAGAAGTCATCAAGAAAGAAGTAATCAAACTTTTGGACGCCGGTCTGATCTATCATATTTTTGATTCACCATGGGTTAGTCTTGTTCAAGTGGTACCCAAGAAAGGAGGAATGACCGTAATTAAAAACGAAAATAATGAACTTATTCCAACATGAGATGTCACACATTGGAATGAGTTCTATTGTTGGAACGACTATCAAAAAATGAGTTCTATTATTTCCTCGATAGTTTTTCCGACTACTTTCAGATTTCCCTCGATCCAAAGGACCAAGAAAAGACAACCTTCACATGTCCTTAGGGAACATTTGCCTACCGACGCATGCTCTTCGGGTTATGAAATGCACCTGCTACATTTCAGAGGTGTATGGTAGTTATA
Source organism: Rutidosis leptorrhynchoides (assembly GCF_046630445.1). Classification (NCBI taxonomy): domain Eukaryota; kingdom Viridiplantae; phylum Streptophyta; class Magnoliopsida; order Asterales; family Asteraceae; genus Rutidosis; species Rutidosis leptorrhynchoides. The sequence continues at coordinate 197,362,675 of NC_092334.1, forward strand.
TTTCAGGACATGATCGAACATTGTATGGAAGTCTTCATGGATGACTTCTATGTCTTCAATAGTACCTTTGAGACGTGCCTTTCTAACCTTGACAAGAAGGTCACCCGGTGTGAAGAGTCGAACTTAGGTCTGAACTGGGAAAAATGTCACTTCATGGTAAAATAAGGAATAGTTTTAGGACATAAGATATCAAAGTTAGGAATAGAAGTCGACAACGCTATAATTGAAACCATAACTAAGCTTTCAGAACTACCACAGTAAAAGATACAAGTTTCCTTGGACACGCCGGATTCTACCGACATTTTTCCCCTTTTTTAAAGGTCACAAGACCTATTACTCTTCTCCTCGAAAAAGAAGTTCCATTTGTCTTCAATGAAGAATGTATTCAATCGTTCAACTATCTGAAAAAACAGCTCACACATGCACCTATCATGGTAGCTCCCGATTGGAGTTTACCCTTCGAAATCATGTATGACGCTAGTGATTTCACAGTCGGAGCTGTATTAGGACAATAGAGAGATAAGCATTTTCATCCAATCTATTATTCTAGAAAAACCTTAATAGGAGCTTAAGAGAATTACACCACTACGGAAAAAGAGTTGCTAGCACTAGTATTCGCCTTTAATAAATTCCGTTCCTACATCATCCTGTCCAAAACAACGGTTTACACAGATCATTCAGCCCTGAAATATTTGTTTACTAAGCAAGATGCTAAACCAATATTCCTGCAATGGATCTTACTCCTTCAAGAATTTGATATTGAGATTAAAGACAAGAAAGGAGCAGAGAACGTCGCAGCAGATCATCTTAGTCACTTGGAAAATCCGGCGATGGAACAACTTGTTGAACAAGATATTAGAGACAAATTTTCAGAAGAACTACTTATGAGCTAAGGACAAGCCAACATAGGATCACAATTCACTGATACCCCTTGGTACGCTGACATAGCCAACTACCAAGTTGCCGGAGTATTGCAAAAAGGAATGAGCACATCTCGAAAAAGGAAGTTCTTCAGGGATGCTAAGTTTTACTACTGGGAAGATCCATACTTATTCAGAGTTTACCCTGATCAGATAATCAGAAGATGCATAGATGAGAAGCAAGCAACAGGGATTCTTCAACAATGTCACCACGGGCCAACTAGAGGTCATCATGGAGCAAACCTAACCGCAAGAAAAGTTTACGATTTAGGATTTTATTGGCCTACTATATTTCAAGATGCGCAAGAGCTTATAAAGTGTTGCGACACTTGCCAAAGATAAGGGATTATCTCTGTGAAGAATGAGATGCCTCATACTAATATACAAGCTTGTGAGATCTTTGATATATAGGGATTAGACTTCATGGGGCCGTTCCCCAAGTCTAATGGAAAAGAATATGTCATTGTAGCAGTAGATTACATCTCCAGATGGGTCAAAGCTCAAGCATTTCCAACCAATGATGCCAAGGCCGTCACCAGTTTCCTGAAAAGACTCTTCTGTCGATTCAGAGCTCCTCGCGCTATAATAAGTGATAGAGGCACATATTTCTATAATACTTAATTCATGAAGGTGATGCAACAATACGGAATTAGCCACAAGATGTCCACTACATATCATCCGCAAACCAATGGACAAGCAGAAGTCACTAATAGAGCACTCAAAAGAATTCTCGAATGAACCGTCGGCCATCATGGGAATAAATGGGAAGAGAAACTAGATGATGCTATGCGGGCATTCCGGACTGCTTACAAGAATCCTCTAGGAACTACACCCTACCTCATTATCTATGGAAACTCATGTCACCTTACGGTAGATCTCGAATATAAATCTCTCTGGGCCCTGAAAACCTGTAACCTCGATCCTTCAGTAACTGCTAGGCATCAAAAGATGCATATGAACGAACTCACTGAATTAAAAGATCAAGCATACGAGATGTCATACATCTACAAGGAACGAACGAAGCTGTCACGCTATGCAAAGCTTATGCTAACAAAGTTCGCTCCTGGAGATAAAGTTTTACTCTTCAATTCTTGATTCAAGAAATTCGCTGGTAAATTCAGATAACGATGGAGTGTACCATTCAAAGTAATACACGCCCTTCCGCATGGAGTCGTAGAATTATCCGGACCTTTCGAAAACTTCAAATTCAATAGCCACCGAGTGAAAGCTTATCTAGAAGACCACAACAGGGATGAATATCTCTTCTCCCTTGATCCATTCTAAAGACATGCCAGAAGAAGTCGAGCTGTAACGACTTGATAAACAAAGTGCTCTTGGGAGGCACCCCTTGGTTATCATTTTTACTTTTAATTTATTTTCTTATTTCAGTTTAGTTTAGTCTACGATTTATTTTACTGTGCACTAACCCTAAGCGCTATACTTGCGCTTAGTACTTATTCCTTTGTTGAAATGTGTCCAGACAAATGCCAAGTTCATGTTCTTCCTACAGCATACCCATCCGCAGGAAGAGGACTCCCGGGGTTTACATTTCAGAGAGCGGTACAGACCAGCACATGACTATGACAGGACAGCTAGGCCCGAGATGTTTGATTTTAGAGAGTGTTGATGAGGATATAAGTATGGCACTACCAGTTCCTCCATTATGACGCTCCAGGCATTTAGCCTCTAGGACAACTGAGCATCTAGAGCCATCAGAGCCACATTAGTCACAGATTGTGATTCACCATGGAGCCACCATGAGTGACCCAATCGTCACATGGGCATTACTTAGAGATCACCAGAGACTTTACAGAGCTTTCAGAGCATATCTTCAGTGTCAGGGAATTCCTCGAAGTACACTAGGGCCTTCCTCTTTCAGGTTAGCGCATCGTGCTGCACCTGCACGTAGAGATACTCCTTTGAAAAAACTTGATAAAACATCGGTAGAATCCGGCGTGTCCAAGGAAACTCCTCCTAGTGGTAGGTTTGCCGAAAAAGAAGTTTCATTTGTCTTCAATGAAGAATGTATTCAAGCGTTCAATTATCTGAAAGAACAGCTCACACATGCACCCATCATGGTAGCTCCTAATTAGAGTTTACCCTTCGAAATCAAGTGTGACGCTAGTGATTTCGCAGTTAGAGCTGTACTTGGACAATAGAGAGATAAGCATTTTCATCCAATCTATTATGCTAGCAAAACCTTAATCGGAGCTCAAGAGAATTACACCACTACGAAAAAAGAGTTGCTAGCAGTAGTATTCGCCTTTGATAAATTCTGTTCCTATATCATCCTGTCTAAAATTATGGTTTACACAGATCATTCAGCCCTGAAATATCTGTTTACTAAGCAAGATGCTAAACCAAGATTCCTACAATGGATCTTATTCCTTCTAGAATTCGATATTGAGATTAAAGACAAGATAATAAAGTTACAAGCTTTATCAACAAAATAATCACTTTGTCAGTTGATTTTGTAGATTTGGTAATTACGAAGCCAATGCAAAAAGAATCAAGAGAATCGAAGCTAAAACGAAGATTCTAGAGCGAAAATGGTGAAAGAAAAGTTACGATCCCCGAAAAAAGCAAAATAGTAAGCCATATGGCCTGCCATACAGTTTCCCATACGGCTTGCCAACATCAAAAATAGTCCAAGCAAATGCCTTGCCTGGAAAAATAGTCTGGCCAAACGGCTTGCCATACGGCTTTCCAGCCGTTTGCCAGCCAAACCCAAGTCTATTTAAACGGCATTTGTCATCCACTTTTCACACACCTCTTCACACCCTCTCACTACAATACACTTTCTCACTAGAAGCTTGCCTTCTCACCTCCGAGCAGGATATTAAGTACCCGGAGGCGAACGCTGAAGATTGTACTAGGAGCGGTCTAGAGAATGTCAGCACTTCTAATGGTCCAGATCTCGTCTATATATGGTGAACGCCTTCCTTAATTTAATAAAGTTATCTTGTTACTTTAAGTTGCTTTAATCTTGCATGCTTGATTATCTGTTGCAAATATATATTATGAGTTGAATATCTTATCTGAAACATATGCTATTGTTATTCTGATACCTTCACGGTTTAGAATTATAATTTACGGACCACCCTTTCCATTAACTCACGTGGCTATAACCTAGTATTAGGACCTGATCAACCCTAGTATACAAGGTAAGTAGTTATGTGTGCTTAACGTCACAATATGGAAATAGTACCTACATACGGTTAATCATTTATCCATCAAAGAAGAGCTGCCCATTTAGGTTGTGATTAGATTAGGAAATATAGAGTTCAGTGAACACTGGCCTACTCAAAAGCATGATTCACGTCAGAAGCTTAGGATATCTAAGATTGCACATCTGTTAATGTTAAAGCATAGCTTAGTATTAAGTGAAGGAATGTTACTGTAGTTAAACCAACTAGGATTAAGAAAAGTTGAGACTTTCCTTTAGGGATATACCACTTTATTCATGTACCTAGGATTCTGTCCTCAAGTTTGTTTAAACCCTCTAAGGTTAATGTTGGGAGTAGGGATATCCGTCTTAGCCAGAATTTTAAAAGGCTAAACTCTTAGTGACAAATTGATTAGGTTCTTAACTCGATTAATTGAGGTTTACTGTTCATTCTAGGAAGTTAAACTCTTTTAACAGTTCTCCATCAGTATCACATTCTTCGTACCTATCCCTTTTATCCTTATATTTTATATTACTTTAGTTAAGTTTAATCTATCACCACTTGTCGCTAGGGTTAACTATCTAGGCACTTTTTTCTCACATTACTGAGAAAACATACAAAAATACGAACCTAAGTTATACTTACCACTTGCTCGTTAAAAGGAAGACAAGTAGGTGAAATATAGCTAGGAAAACTCAGCTAAATATAAATAATAAAACCATTACTCCCTTTTGGTAAATGATTCTGACGTTTTGCGACCTAATGACACCGCATAAATAAAACCGTCCGTTTTACTCATATCATAGGTAGAGTACGTTTTTGGTATCGCTGCCGGGGACCGAATTTTCTATTTGTTAAGGTAATCGTTGATTCTATCAAGATATCTGAGACTCTTGAGTGGTTTTTTAGAAAGACAATTATATGCGGACTTGGTTGTCAGATTTTCTAAGCAATCTCCAATTATATTGGAACCAAAAGGATCATGCCTCTCCGTTGATGATCTGGCCACTTGTTTCAAAGATAAATTGATAAGAAACACATATGCTTAGTAAGCAGAGAGATATCTGAGATTCTTGAGTGTTGTCTAAGATCTAGAGACCAATAAAGAGATAGATCGATCAAGTTCACTTCAAAAGCACTTGTCAAAAGTTTCCGAACCCCCTGATATGGCCGAAACAGACAGTTTTTATTCGTGCGGTGTCGTCGGGCCGCAGCACGCCAGGATCAGTCACCCAGGGGAAGGTACTGTTTTAAATTTATATTTAGCGGGGTCTAAATCGTACTACTCCTTAGTATGAGTAAGGGAAGTATGACCTAGAGTCGTATTTTTAAGATATCAGTATAATCGAACCTATATTTAAGCCTAAGATAGTTAGGAGGGAGTAGTGGTTACTTAATTTTGGGATTTTCTAATTTATAAGACAGATAAAGTAAATGCGATAAAATTCTTAATTCAGATAAGGTTAAAGTGAGCGCATACTATGACTTCATTAGTTATTCTGCCGAGATTATGGAATGCTGGCTCATAAATAGGCAGAGGCCTTGTATTCATTACACTGGTCCTAAAAGCCCCTGTCATAAGACATGTCACTGGGTACTGCGTTAGGCTTGAAGATTCTGAATAGACATCAACATCCCTTACCCCCGACGCCCGTGCAGTCTGACTACGTTCATACACGTTCAGACGGCTCATCCAATTGAGCGACTCGGTTAGGTGACGTATTAATGTTCCACAATGGTCTAAACTTTCTTAAGTATAATAGAATATATGGTTTACCATATCCGAGAGACGTGATGTGTTTCAATGCTTTCGTTAATGATTGGTTTTTTAAAAGATAGTTAGGCCCTTAAAAAGAGTTCAACCATAAAGAACACCATGGCCAAGTCAAGCTGACTTCCATGAACACATTCGGTTATCCTAACGGTCCAATCCTTTATGTGTCTAAACAAACAGTTCCTTAATTAACTAAGAATCCCTCAAGCGGGGTGCAATGCTTGAGACCACGTTATGGTGCAGCGTACTAATCAACACTGACCGGGTTTCATGACCTTACTTAGTACAGTATGACAACCCGGAAATTTCGACTAAATTTAAACTTAACTTTTATGAAATTCCGACGATTCACGAACAAACGATTATAAAAAATATATATATATGTAAATATATATGTGTGTATATATACATCATTTACAACCATTTTAATTATCAGTATTATAATTATTATTATTAATAATTATCGTTATCATTAATATAATCACTAATATATTATTAATATTATTAGTATTAGTACTTAACATTTATATTAATATAATGAAATATCATTATCATTAATATCAATATTATTATTACCATTATAAAACAACTTATTAAAATTTTCATTTATATAATAATTATTATTATTAAGATTATTATTAAAAATTATTATTACCATTATCATTTATATTATTATTAGTATTTTTATTACCCTTAATAATATTAAAAGTATTATTATTAATATAATTAGGATTATTATTATTAATACTAATTATTAATATTAATTATCAATAATAATTAAATAAAAAGTCAAGAAATAGGTACTGTCTGCTTTCTTTTATTCTTTCTTTCCCTCTGTTCTTGACTGTGAGAATCAAAGACATCAGATAAAAGCCAAAAACAGATGTAGATCGACATGAGCTTCATTTTTTTTATTTATTGCATACCTGCTTTATTTTTTTTTATTCATCTTCCTTCTTAATTAGAAAATGTCGACCAATCCAGCTACCAGATAAACTTTAATCAAATCATTGTGAATATACTAATCTCAATTACCCTTTATATAAACATCAGATATGCAGTTTGAAGGAGAACATAAAAATTAAACAGAAAAAGAAATAAATATACTCTGTACGTGGTTCTTTTTACCCATAATACAATTTCAAATGAATTTTCAAAATCCTTAAATGCATATTTGTTAGAAATCCTACACTCAAACTATCTACAAAGTTTCAAATCCCAATTCGTCCTATCGATCTCTAATTCGCGAGTCAAAGTTCTTGATAAAAAAAGTCAAACATTTTTCTTTGATCAAATTAGAGTTCTAGATATTGTTTTTGTTGAAATTGATGATTTCAATAGTTTCTATGAGTGATTTAAGAAATATTTCATGAAGAAATTGAAGTCTAAAACGTTCTCAAATCAAAAAGCCAAATTTTTTTTTTCTCAAAACTTACGAACAGCAAGCTGTAGTAATATTTTTTTTTTTTTTTGAAGTCTGTTGAAGTTATTTCATAAGTTAAAATCATTCTCTGTTTCGTTCGCAATTACTAAAACAAACAAATCTTAGTTTGTTACAAACTAAATCCTGGGTCGATTGATGTGGTGAAGAAGAAGAAGGTGAAACAGATAGAAATATTGGATATATAGTTTTGAGTTGTGTTTTAAATAAGAAATAAAAGGAACGGAGGGATGGTTAAGGGTGTTAGCATGTGAGCGCGAGGTCACGGGTTCGAACCCGGTTCGTGGCAATTTTTTTTAAAAGGGGCTCTTAAGGTAGTTACTCACTCCAATTATTATTATTGTTATTATTATAATTACTATTTTTATTATTAGTATTATTACTAAATATTATCATTAGTATTATTAATTATTCATAAAATTATTATTACTAATAAAAGTTACCATATATTAAAATTATTATTGTTACTACTAAAATTATTATTACTAGTATTATTAGTAGTGTTATTATTGTATTATTATTATCATAAGTGAAATTATCTTTATTAGTATTATTATTATTAAAAATTACTATCGTTATTATCACTTTTACAAAAGTTATCATTTTTGCTAAAACTATCATCTTTACTTTATAATTATTAGTAAAACTATCATTTGTATTAAAATTACTATTATTACCATTATTATTATACTTATTAGTAAATCATTATTATCGAAACTATTATTTTTACAAATAAATATATTGTACATTGAATACACATATTTCATATACTACAATTATATTTTCATATAACAAACATAATAACATTCTTATATAAATATTCATGTATAACAAATTAGGTATTTTTAATATAATACCAATCAAACATATATATATATATATATATATATATATATATATATATATATATATATATATAACTACAGAAATATATAACAATCGAAATAACATATATAAACTTATTCGATTACGAGTATCTGTGTTAATATATATACTTGATATAGGTTCATGAATCCGAGGTCAACTCTGCACATGTTCAGTGCCATCATACTCGTAATTACTACGAAATATCATACAGTATCGTGAGTTTTCATAGCTCCCTTTTTATCTATATTTTTGGGCTGAGAATACATGAACTATTTTTATAAATGATAGACACAAGTGCAAACTATTATGCGACCAACATGGGTACTTTTATTGTGTTGATATGTAACATGTTATTGTGTTCATATGAAACATGCAAGTCCCTGCTTTGTAATATCATTAATTGCTAGATAATGAAGAGGCAAACGGAATTATTATAAATAGCGCTATTGGGAGTAACGTCCCGCACTGTTGACCGCAGGTCAATTGGTGGTATAATAATGATCTCGACAATTACATATGTATTGTCTCGGGGTAAAATCGTTTAGTTTTGATATTATACGCTCATGGCATACTTTTGATATACATGATATATCGACTTTTATTATATTAAATCTTGTGATCTATTATTGAAATCATTATTTATTACAAACCTATGAACTCACTCAACCTCGTGTTGACTTTTTAAGCATGTTTATTCTCAGGTACTTAAATATTGCTTCCGCTGTACATCTACTGCTTTGATGATGATTGCTTGCTATGCTTGGAGTCTTCATTACATATCATATCAATTAAAGACATATTTATCTTTCGCTGCAAAACTCAACAAAACATCTCATGAAGAGTCGTTCTCGTTTATACAACTGTGATTTGATATATTTAGTGATGTTATTCTTCCAGGCCCTATCTGGAGGACGTCACAGATTGGTATCAGAGCAGGTTGTTGTAGAGAACCAGGATTGCATTTTATGTGTGCCTTATACAATTAGGTACCTTAGCAATGTAGGACTACAACTATCCTTGACCATAGTGCCTTTACTTGTTGCCTTTAACTGTTAAATGCTATACTATACTTTAGAAACCTTACTTATCTTAGAATGCCGTGCCAATCTAAGAACTCTGTTCATTTTCCTAAGTATTATCCAATTACGCCACCGCATTTAAATGCGACACCATGATTTCTGAAATTCTTGACATTCCTATGTCATCTATCATGGTTTTGTGTATTACATATGTATTACATGAAATATTATCCATGATTTTGAAACTCCTATAATTGTTACTATTCATACTCAAACGTATATAACTCCCTGTTATATCACGTACCTATATGCCTTATACCTTTATGCATCAGTTTGCGAACCGAAAAATATCATTGGGTTATCACAGTATACAAATTGAAAGTCTTTAGTCGAAAGATTATCAGATTACATACTTATCATTTTATGATCTCGACACGTCATACTGCCATTATTGGAATATAGACACATCATATCTTATCATATCTTATCATATCTATCCCAATAGACTTTGTCTAACACTTTTCCTAAATTTCCTCCGTAAATTACGGAAATCTTTTTGCTATATATACTTATTCAAAGAGACGAATATGTCATTCAATATTCAACACCCATTTCATATCAAACCCTAATTCAAATCACATAAGATGGATTTCTCACTTGATTCCTCAAACTCCTCGAGCTCCAATGGCAGCGTAACCGGAACGAACGAACCAATCAGTCATCATCTTTTCTGGTAGAATTGGGGGTGGGTTCGTAGTTTACTTAACCAATGGAGAAGTGAAGAAGGTGATCCTTTTCACCCACCACATTGCCCTATTGGCGAAGAACCTGAAGCGCTTACCGGCGAACCAATCCGGAACACCATTTTCACCCTCATTTCCAGGATATCCCGTCACGAATATATAATATCTAGAATTTCAGATCTTATTTATCCACTCGTCCTAACCGCCAATCATCTCGGAATAATAGAAGAAGTCAACGAGCTTCGCGCTCGAGTAGTTGCTTTAGAAAATATGGTGCAAAACCTACGAGCACCAGCACCAGCAGCATAACCAGCACCACCAGTATCAGCAACAGCAACACCATAGCAACCAAGGAATATTAGTAATAACAAGTTAAGATGTATTGACTCATTCTTCATGAAGAATTATATATGTATACTTTATATATATATATATATATATATATATATATATATATATATATATATATATATATGATTTGGAACAATAATAAATCTTGTAGTACTAAGCAATTACGTGTGAATCTCAACTAGTATGTATTACTTGGTCAATTCATATCACTAATATACTATGATGTACACCCTTCGTTATGACTTAACAATCGTTAATCACTGCTTCAACACAATAAACTCCATTTCATAATAAACCAAGTGTATTACTCAAATACATAATTGATTGTATACTTCCATTCCCGGTGTACTCGAAACTTTCTAGAAAACATCATTCGTGCCTTGAAGTTCACAAGAATTCCACGAGCATCAATAATCATACACCGAGGTATATCAATAACAACGAACGATGAAGTATTGATTCATAACTTCATTAGCAAAATATTTCGCGACAATTATGAAATCTCTAAGGTTTTGGAGATTATTTACTCTCGTTTCAACCGCAAATTAAATGAGTTTAATATTATATTAACTCATCAAATCCATGATTACATTTGAAAGAAAATATATATGTACGTATATTTTCATAAAGACTGTAATTAAAACTCTTTTGTACAAACTGTTAATTTTGAAAATATTTTAACGGGTAGGTAATACCCGAGAAATATTTATATCTCACATCAATATGTTACATTGTACAATTCTGACTCTCATATTCATTCGTATTCTATGCTGAATTATCACATCAAACCACCAAAATTATCATTCATTACTTTTGAAATCAACAACGCCTATTCGTTAACCATTAGATCCGTTGACGATTACAATCAGCGTTTAATCATAAAAAAAAAAAATTTCTTGAAACCATCTCGGATTGATAACCGATGATTCAAATATGGCTGCATTAAATGCAGAGGAAACAGCAAAGTTGTGGATGGTCTAAATGGCCAAAAGTTGATGATAAAAGAATGGAGTGTTAGGAACGCTCGATAGAAAATTTGGTACTGAAAAACGGACTGAGCAAACCATGAAGAAGACCAAGGAAAATACAAGGACCATACCCTATATTCAAAGAATTTAGGTAATTCTGGAACCAATGAAACCTTTAGGGAATATCTTGCCCGAACTCATGTTAAATTCTTGCGGAAAATTTTCTTCATCACCCTTCGAACTTAGAAATTCCGAAAATATAATCATAAATATCCTCGATATTTCTGAAGATATCTTCATAAATATTCTTGTCCGAAATTATATACCACTTCGCACTATCTGTGTTACATAATAAAGGAAACTGTTTTAGTTTCTATATTTCTGTAACATACAAGTATAAATTATGAATGAATTATGGAGAAGTGTTGGAAATTGAAGCATGAGTTAGTATAATATAATGACGTCAGGCCAACGTGATTATATTATAGTAAGTCATGCTAAATTTTTAATGGAAGATGATGATTCATAGACTTTATAATCATCATTTGCCATGTTACACGACTCTTACATTCTATTTAACCTCTAAACATATCAAGAACATATTTTCTTGATAGTTCCATCTTTTTCGAATAGTCTGGTAATTTGACAAATCAAATCGTGCTATTACCTTTCCTTCTTCTTTGTATATTATGATCAATCGAAACTTCATACCTACAAATTCTGGACCATTACTCGCTTTACTTAGAGTCAAGAGGAGAATAAAAAGGCAAAGAGATCCGACATATAAGGGAAAATATAAAGCCCGATAACAACACTGAAATTACAAACCGTGTATATCAATGCGTATAGCAATATAAAGACACGGGAGAATAATAAACACTATAATCCCTAGAGTATAGTAGAAGTAAACAGACTCCTCTGGTGGGAGTTGTAAAAGAAGGATGATTGTGGCGATAACTAATATAAGGTCAAGAACAAGAACTGGATTGAGCATTTTCACAATCTTTTCGAAATATGAATTGAGGAAGAAAGTATAGAAGCAGTGAAGATAATGAAACGGAAGAAGCTAATTTATAGCAAAAATTCCAGACACATCAATCGAGACAATTCACCGTAGTTAATCAAAGAAAATCTCAATTTCCGTAAATACCGGAGAATCAAATCTTATAGATTACGAAGATTTCTTTAATTCCTTGAAATCCGGAAATCAATCGTAACTACGTCAAAAGTTAAGGCGAACATCTAATTTTCTCATTTACTCTTTTGTGATAGCTTCGTTTATACTCTTTCTATAATCGAATCGTTTTATTCATATTATTTAATGTCGATAAAACTCTAATTTTCAACTCATAATAATCATTACAATATTCTTGTTGTAAACAATAACGATCTCTATCAAATTTCATGACCGTGATTTTCACGAACTCCTCTCTATTTGTCTGCCCTAATATTGTGGCATAAACGCTTAAGGTTTTAAATGAACTCAATACTATTCATAACACATTTCATATATCCAATTTACTAAAATGACTTGTATAACATCATCATTTTGAATGATCTCTGCATTAATGATAAAATGTACTTCATCGAAGAACCTGTAGAAATTATGGTTCGTATAATCTAAACGCTTGAAACAGAACAATATTATATCCGTTGGAATTCACGAAAGGCCCCGAACATACCTGGGAACGTGAAGACCAAATAAAACATAAATATCCTCGTCTATGTACGAACAACGTCGATTGATGGCAACAACTAAATTTCGGGACGAAATTTCTTTTAACGGGTAGGTACTATGACAACCCGGAAATTTCGACTAAATTTAAACTTAACTTTTATGAAATTCCGACGATTCACGAACAAATGATTATAAAAAATATATATATATGTAAATATATATGTGTGTATATATACATCATTTACAACCATTTTAATTATCAGTATTATAATTATTATTATTAATAATTATCGTTATCATTAATATAATCACTAATATATTATTAATATTATTAGTATTAGTACTTAACATTTATATTAATATAATGAAATATCATTATCATTAATATCAATATTATTATTACCATTATAAAACAACTTATTAAAATTTTCATTTATATAATAATTATTATTATTAAGATTATTATTAAAAATTATTAGTACCATTATCATTTATATTATTATTAGTATTTTTATTACTCTTAATAATATTAAAAGTATTATTATTAATATAATTAGGATTATTATTATTAATACTAATTATTAATATTAATTATTAATAATAATTAAATAAAAAGTCAAGAAATAGGTACTGTCTGCTTTCTTTTATTCTTTCTTTCCCTCTGTTCTTGACTGTGAGAATCAAAGACATCAGATAAAAGCCCAAACAGATGTAGATCGATATGAGCTTCATTTTTTTTATTTATTGCATACCTGCTTTATTTTTTTTTTTATTCATCTTCCTCCTTAATTAGAAAATGTCGACCAATCCAGCTACCAGATAAACTTTAATCAAATCATTGTGAATATACTAATCTCAATTACCCTTTATATAAACATCAGATATGCAGTTTGAAGGAGAACATAAAAATTAAACAGAAAAAGAAATAAATATACTCTGTACGTGGTTCTTTTTACCCATAATACAATTTCAAATGCATTTTCAAAATCCTTAAATGCAGATTTGTTAGAAATCCTACACTTAAACTATCTACAAAGTTTCAAATCCCAATTCGTCCTATCGATCTCTAATTCGCGAGTCAAAGTTCTTGATAAAAAAAGTCAAACATTTTTCTTTGATCAAATTAGAGTTCTAGATATTGTTTTTGTTGAAATTGATGATTTCAATAGTTTCTATGAGTGATTTAAGAAATATTTCATGAAGAAATTGAAGTCTAAAACGTTCTCAAATCAAAAAGCCAAATTTTTTTTCCTCAAAACTTACGAACAGCAAGCTGTAGTAATATTTTTTTTTTTTTTTTTTGAAGTCTGTTGAAGTTATTTCACAAGTTAAAATCATTCTCTGTTTCGTTCGTAATTACTAAAAAAACAAATCTTAGTTTGTTACAAACTAAATCCTGGGTCGATTGATGTGGTGAAGAAGAAGAAGGTGAAACAGATAGAAATATTGGATATATAGTTTTGAGTTGTGTTTTAAATAAGAAATAAAAGGAACGGAGGGATGGTTAAGGGTGTTAGCATGTGAGCGCGAGGTCACGGGTTCGAACCCAGTTCGTGGCAATTTTTTTTAAAAGGGGCTCTTAAGGTAGTTACTCACTCCAATTATTATTATTGTTATTATTATAATTACTATTTTTATTATTAGTATTTTTACTAAATATTATCATTAGTATTATTAATTATTGATAAAATTATTATTACTAATAAAAGTTACCATATATTAAAATTATTATTGTTACTACTAAAATTATTATTACTAGTATTATTAGTAGTGTTATTATTGTATTATTATTATCATAAGTGAAATTATCTTTATTAGTATTATTATTATTAAAAATTACTATCGTTATTATCACTTTTACAAAAGTTATCATTTTTGCTAAAACTATCATCTTTACTTTATAATTATTAGTAAAACTATCATTTGTATTAAAATTACTATTATTACCATTATTATTATACTTATTAGTAAATCATTATTATCGAAACTATTATTTTTACAAATAAATATATTGTACATTGAATACACCTATTTCATATACTACAATTATATTTTCATATAACAAACATAATAACATTCTTATATAAATATTCATGTATAACAAATTAGGTATTTTTAATATAATACCAATCAAACATATATATATATATATATATATATATATATATATATATATATATATATATATATATATATATATATATATATATATATATAACTACAGAAATATATAACAATCGAAATAACATATATAAACTTATTCGATTACGAGTATCTGTGTTAATATATATATACTTGATATAGGTTCGTGAATCCGAGGTCAACTCTGCACATGTTCAGTGCCATCGTACTCGTAATTACTACGAAATATCATACAGTATCGTGAGTTTTCATAGCTCCCTTTTTATCTATATTTTTGGGCTGAGAATACATGAACTATTTTTATAAATGATAGACACAAGTGCAAACTATTATGCGACCAACATGAGTACTTTTATTGTGTTGATATGTAACATGTTATTGTATTCATATGAAACATGCAAGTCCCTGCTTTGTAATATCATTAATTGCTAGATAATGAAGAGGCAAACGGAATTATTATAAATAGCGCTATTGGGAGTAACGTCCCGCACTGTTGACCGCAGGTCAATTGGTGGTATAATAATGATCTCGACAATTACATATGTATTGTCTCGGGGTAAAATCGTTTAGTTTTGATATTATACGCTCATGGCATACTTTTGATATACATGATATATCGACTTTTATTATATTAAATCTTGTGATCTATTATTGAAATCATTATTTATTACAAACCTATGAACTCACTCAACCTCGTGTTGACTTTTTAAGCATGTGTATTCTCAGGTACTTAAATATTGCTTCCGCTGTACATCTACTGCTTTGATGATGATTGCTTGCTATGCTTGGAGTCTTCATTACATATCATATCAATTAAAGACATATTTATCTTTCGCTGCAAAACTCAACAAAACATCTCATGAAGAGTCGTTCTCGTTTATACAACTGTGATTTGATATATTTAGTGATGTTATTCTTCCAGGCCCTATCTGGAGGACGTCACATACAGGTACAGCTTACAACAACTGCTGTGCTTCAGCGTACACGTACGAAGTTTATATGCTTGGTGACTACACTAGCATGGTCTGGGACCGACAATGTACTAAGGGTCTAGTCAGATGTTTCACTACGAAAGAGTCCTCAGTCGGAATCCAAAGCTTGATAGACTTACTACTACCAGTGTGCCTCAGTCGATCTTACGCTGTATCTGATAGACTTCTCTTACCAAGGGGTGACACAGAGAGTGTACTCTGAATCGGGGTTCACGACTTCCCAATAACATAGCCAATAACTACGTTCTATTAGTTGAAAAAGCGATTGAGTTTAAAGCATAATCGGAAAGCATTTCAATAGCATACACAAACCATAATATTATTTCGGCATTATAACTGCTTACATCATAGCATACACTAAAGATAACTACTCGCTAATCATGGCAACAAAATCACATAACATAATGATAGAAGACATTATATAAAGATAAGGGATAGAAGTACCAGTAGATTAAACGAGTTCTGAATATAAAAGTGACAACTTCAAGACTCCAGACCGCTCCTAATACAATCTTCGGCATTCTTCTCCGGGTACTAGGTTTCCCGCACGGAGTTGAAGGCCTTGAGAGTATGACTAATATTGTACAAGAGAGAGAAAGAATTGAATTGAAGTGTGTGTTGGAATGAATGACAAAGACCATTTAAATAAGCAAGATTTTTGCCTGCAAACGGCTGGCAGGCCGTTTGCTAAGGCAAGCCTTTTATCGAGCCCGTTTGTTCTGACCATTTGGCAGGCCGTTTGCCATACTGGTAGGCCATTTGGCAATCCATATGGCAGGCCGTTTGCAGGCCTGGTCAGCCTGATTTTCCTGGATCGTAACTTGATTTCTTGTCTTTCACCGTTTTTGCTCTAGAATCTTCATTTTTGCTCCGATTCTCTTGATTCTTTTTGCACTGTCTTCGTAATTACTTGTTCTTCAATTCTAACCGACGAAGTGGGTATTTTATCGACAAAGTTCGAATCTTTCTTGTTTTTGGGGCTTAATACCGGGGTGAAAACGTGACTTTTTAGCCGATATCAAATATCCAACACTTAGACTTTTCTTGTCCTCAAGCAAACTCTCATTTCCATAAGAATCTTTTCGGTGTTTCCTTTCTAATAGCTAAAGTGGTTTACTTTTTATTATAAGAGCATAAAGATAAGGTGAGTCATCTATGTAATGATTGAAATTATCTCTGCAAGCATGCGAGGAGGTTACATGACATAGGCTAGCTTTCATGGGTCACTCAATCACTCAAGTGTTTAGGGTTCCCTATAGATCTAAGAAATGAATACACTCATAGCCAGTCATGCTGTACCCATCGTCATAGGCTTGATAAAGACTCAAATCCTTGCTGCTAGTAATCTCAGTTGTAGGTCTTTTGTCAATGATGGAGAAGGAATTTTGGAGTGGTAGTGAAGTTGTTTTTAAGGGGTGAGATAAAAGGGTAATGTAGTGTTTAGACTTTTATTCGGAGTGCTGAAGTATTTTTGAGAAGCACTTTTTTTTTAATCTTTTCTTCATTTGATAATCAATTTCGGTCAAGTTCTCTTTGGCATTTCTCTTATTGAGTTCTGTTCTTTTTCAAATATATATATATATATATATATATATATATATATATATATATATATATATATATATATATATATATATATATATATATATATATATATATATATATATATATATATATATATATTTTGGGACTTCATCTCGAGAAACTTTTTGCCGGTAAACTTTTTCAAGACCTTTGCCATGATACTTGAGAGGTTTATAACATCGGGTTTTCAGAAGGAATCTCGTTTTCTGGATTTCTCGAGTAATAGTAAAGATGATGTGGGTGTGGTGGTGGAGTAGAAGTAGTGGAGGTGCGAAAGGCTTATTTTTGACAAATGGCTAGCTCTTTTGATTACAACCGAATCTCGTTTTGCTACTTGGAGATGTAGAACTAAAGCAAGTTCTGATTCTGAGCACATGCATCGGCACTCTCAACGGAAAATAGTGAAGCATTAAAGATGAATGCTGGTCTTATTTGGGGTGCCTCACCATAATCAATTTAGGTCGATAATGCCTTAGTCATGCAATGATCTATTAGAGATTTGGTTCAACCTAATAAGATTTCCACCCTACTTAAGCCTTATTTTTATTGACAAACGTTTTAGGTTTTCAAAAAATACTTTTTCGAAAAGGCTTTATTTTGCAAAAATTTTGAAATTTGGCTTAAGGACTTGGAATCTTCGTAATGGGTTATTTTAATACAGCATAAAAAGATTATACCAACATCCCACACTTAGACGAACATTGTCCTCAATGTTCCTAGTGTATCCCACACTTAGGAGTTTTAATTGAAGATTTGGAATTTTGTCTAGTGTTTCAATTGGGTGTTATCCCACACTTAGTGATAAACTAGGATGTGGCATAGTTTTAATCTAGAGCTAGTAGCAAAAAGAAAGAAATACCCCAAGCAGATGCGGCTGGCTTGTGATGTTTTGCGAGGTGTATATAAAATAGTTATTAATTTTAGTGCGAAAATACTATTAAATACGATACAATTTTACACAAGATATTTATTTATTTATAGAATGGATATACTTAAACCTTGCTACAACACTTATAGGCAGTGTACCTAATCGTACAGTAGTGTAGTTTTTAGTAAGTCCGGTTCGTTCCACAGGGAAATCTTTAAACAAAGCTCAACGCTATATTAGTTTACTTTTATAAAAATACAAACATATATATAAGTAATATTATTATTATAAAGGGGGGTTTTTACCGTTTAATGACCGGTTTGTCGATTTTAAGACTTTAGTCGCAGTTAAACCTAATGTAAAATATAAAATAAATACAAGACTTAAATTAAAGCGTAAAGTAAATAACGATAATGAAATTGCGAATAATAAAAGTGCGATAAAATAAAATTGCGATAATTAAAAAGTACGATAATTAAAAGTGCGATTAAATAACAATAAATAAAAGTGCGATAATTAGAAGTGCAATTAAATATAAAATAAAGGAAATTAAATATGAAATAAAAGAATTATGCTTATTTAAACTTCCGTAATCATGATGTTTGACGTGTTGATTTTAGTTTTATGCCCATGGGTTAATTGTCCTTTGTCCTGGATTATTCAATATGTCTGTCTGGTTTTTGTCCATAACAGTCCATCAGTCATAAATATAAAGTGCGAGTGTCCTCATCAAATTATTCTTATACCCGAAGTTAAATATTCCAACTAATTGGGGATTCGAATTGTAACAAGGTTTTAATACTTTGTTTAATGAATACACCAGGTTATCGACTGCGTGTAAACCAAGGTTTTACTACTTTGTTAACAATTACACCAATTACCCTTGAATGTAATTTCACCCCTGTTTTAATTATTCTAGTGGCTATTAATCCATTCCCGTGTCCGGTTAAATGAACGATTATTCGTACATATAAATACCCCGCCCATCGTGTCCGATTGAGTGTATATGGTAATTTATAGGGACGCCCAATTGTAAATCTTTATATTAACATTAACAAACTATCATTTAGTTAAACAAATATAAAGCCCATTAATAGCCCATAGTCTAATTTCCACAAGTGTCGTTCTTTTGTCCAAACCCCAATTATGGTACAAAGCCCAATTACCCAATTTTAGTAATTAGCCCAACATCATGATTACTTCGTTTTAAATAAGCATAATAATAACTTAGCTACGAGACATTAATGTAAAAAGGTTGAACATAACTTACAATGATTAAAAATAGCGTAGCGTTACACGGACAGAATTTCGACTTACACCCTTACAACATTCGCTAACATACCCTTATTATTAGAATTAAAATTAAAATTAAAATATAAATTATATATATATATATAAATTTTACGTATGATAAGAGAAGAAAAAGATATGGTTTTTGATCAGAATTCGGTTGGCTTTATAGGCAGTTTTCAAATTTAGGGCTCCGCGACTCGCGGCAAAAGCCTCTTCAAACTCCGCGAGTCGCGGAGAATGAAATTACAGCTCAGTCCTTGGAGTCTTTCTCTGCCGACGGTTTTTTTATTTATAAATATAATATATATATAATTAATATAATTAATTATATATTATATTATATTTATATACATAGTTAACTTGTAATTTTTAGTCCGTTACGTCGAGCGTTAAGAGTTGACTCTGGTCCCGGTTCTGGATTTTCGAACGTCCTTGCGTACAATTTTATATTTTGTACTTTGCGTTTTGAATCTTGTACTCTTGTGATTTCGAGACGTTTCTTATCAATAATTGGAACCTCTTTGATTGTCTTTTGTACTTTTGAGCTTTTTGGTCGTTTGCGTCTTCAATTCGTCGAATCTGTCTTTTGTCTTCACCTTTTATTATTTAAACGTATATCACTTGTAAATAGAATAGTTGCAATTAAAAGCTTGTCTTTCTTGAGGAATAATGCTATGAAATATATGTTCGTTTTTAGCATTATCAAATATTCCCACACTTGAGCGTTGCTTGTCCTCAAGCAATATTGTCTTGAAATACTAGAATCACTTCTTTATTCTTCACACTTTGTACATCAGTGATTTCTATATGGCGGTATAAACAATGGTAGTAACGATATGGTTTACAGTCCCACATGACTATAAAAAATTAGATCCATTAAGGAAATTGGATCTTTATGAAAACATTTGATCTAAATTAAATCTAGTTTTTTTTACCCTAGATAAGTTTTCCTGGATAACCCTTTACCGGTGTTTGCAAAATATTTTTGTGGGTTTGGTGGGTTTTAGATTTGAAAATTTTAGCTCAAAACTTGCGGTTTTGTGTCACCCACTTGCTAACCTTGTATTAGGAAAGCAACACGTCCAGTTTACTTGTTCCGTATATTACCTTTCGGCAAACTACCGTCCGGTTGTAAAGGAAAGCGTTGAACAAGCAACTGTTAAGGCAATGTCCCGTGACATGCTTTTGATTATGGTCTATAACGTGTCGGACGCAATTACTATCCTTGGTAGGAGCAATAGTAAAGCTCACCCTTATAATTTTTCGGTCTGGCACAAGGTCCTGTCTTTGACCATGCTATGCAACCACCGTTCTTACGGTTGACACCCGATTTAGTTCAGGTGACCTAATGAATTCCAGGTGAATTCCTAGGATTTTACGTTCAATGGTAATGAACGCATTGAAAATAGGGTTTTCAGAAAACAAATCGGTTTATAATTTTGATCAAAATATTTTCTCGTTTAAGCTCGAGTTTAGATATCATCGAATTCCATGAGTTTGTAATTCTCAATCTTTAAGGTCAATCTCTAGGATTGAGTAATATCAGTCTTAAAAGCTGATTTTTAATCTTTAAGGAGATTATCCTTTCTGGGGATTTGATTCATTAGTCTTATCAAGCTAATTTGCACGGTGCCCCCCCATTGTACGAGATAAATCCTTCTCATGGTTAGGATAAATCTGACCACATGGCGACCCTGTTTAATGCTGAGGTCCGTGGATTTCCTGCTGATTTTAGTGATGACTTTTCTAGATTTTTCGTCAACCTACAGCTGGTCTGGACGACAACTTCATGACCTAAATCAAGAAGCGCGTGTCTTTTTCGGAAGACTTTACTTCCTTTTTAATGATGGAATTGATTCATCGTGTAGATCCATCTCTTCTTTTCTTTCATCGGGTAAAACAGTTTAGTTTAGTCCAAAGCAAAAGTATTTTCAGTTATTTGTTACAGATATATGTGACATATGTTTAAGATAACTTGGTAAATTTTCCCACACTTGGCTTTTATTTTCCTTTTTATCGTCCTCTATTCCATTTTAAATGAATTTTAACATTTTAGTTTGTTTCTTAATTTATGTCCTTTCCGAGGTAACAATAATTTCGGTGTTAAAACCTAGTTTTATCGTTCATAAATATGTATAAACATGATTTTGAATTCATTTAATTGAAAATTTTGAAAAATTTTACTAGAATTGGGTAGTCAGTATATAAGACTAGGGCTGTTCTTTTTTATCAGAGAGCACTAGATTCTAATACAACTACTGCTTTACTAGTATTTTTAATGGTAAGCAAGTGTTTAAGATAAAAATTTTAAAATCCGAAAGAATTTAACCCCTTCCCACACTTAAGATCTTGCAATGCCCTCATTTGCAAGAAATCAGTAACAATTTAAATTATTGAGGGTGATTTGTGTGAAAATGATTAAATTTTTACCAAAGTTTCCAAATATATTGGCGTTTGTTTGCTGAATGATAAATGGTGCACATCATTTGTTCATTCCGTCTTGTTGTTATTTCACATATATTTTGCATCTTTTAAACATATATACATATTTTTGAAGTTTGGTATATTACCCCACATTCAAAAATTATTAAAATCTAAGAATAAAAGTTAGATAATTATAAAAATGATTACAATATTAACAAAAGTATTAAACGTATCAATAATTACAAATTACAAAATAAAAAAAAAATAAGTATACTAAGGATGATATTGGTACCAATAGGGGTTCCAGGCATAACCATAAGTGCTATAGAATGCTTCGGCAGGGTCATACGTAGGATACGGTGGCTGCATCTCTATAGACCAAGGAGGGAAGATGGGTTTCGGTGTAGGAATATAGTTTCTACCTATATGTTGGCAATGAGCTATGATCTGGTTCTGATGAACTTGCCAATCTTCAAATGCTCTCTGTCTAGCATTTTCGTATTCCTGAGAAGCTATAAACCTATGCATTTCTTGCATCTCATTCCCCCCTCCTACATTACCTTGCTGCTGGTTTCTCTCCACCTGTGGATGTCTACCATGGTATCGTACTGCGGCGTTATTTCGCCTCTTCAAAACTTTC
The DNA here is from genome assembly GCF_046630445.1 of Rutidosis leptorrhynchoides. Classification (NCBI taxonomy): domain Eukaryota; kingdom Viridiplantae; phylum Streptophyta; class Magnoliopsida; order Asterales; family Asteraceae; genus Rutidosis; species Rutidosis leptorrhynchoides. The sequence continues at coordinate 197,385,546 of NC_092334.1, forward strand.
GCACCATGGTATACATTTAAACCTATAGTATCGCGGGGTTCCGGCTCTTCTAGTAATAATCCCCCCCGACTTATATCCACACTGAGATATTCACCAATCAAAGTAATAAAAATACCACCTCCTATTATGCTATGTGGTCGCATCCCCCGAACCATAGCTGATAAATAATAACCCACACAATATGGTATACTTACAGCGCTTTGTGGGTCTCGAATACACATATGGTAAAACAAATCCTGTTCATTTACTTTTTCCTTGTTTTTACCCCTTTGTGTAATCGAATTAGCTAAAAACCTATATATCACTCTTAATTCGGCTCTATCTATATCCAAATAAGAGTAATTTCCCCCTTTGAAACGGTGATGGCTTGTCATTTGACTCCACACACCGTGTGTATCAAAATTTTCATCTATCTTTCTACCGTTTAGTATCAATCCTCTACAATCGGCAGACGCTAACTCCTCAGGCGTATATATACGTAAAGCTTGAGCCATGTCCAGTAAAGACATGTGGCGCATCGAACCGCCTTACAAAAATCTAATAAAAGAACGATCGGTTAAACTAGCTACCCGATCATTCAACTCTATACTACATAACAATTCTTCACACCATACTTTATATACAGGTCTACGTATGGTGAATAAACATACCCAGTCATTAAAAGAAGAATTACCATACCTCTGTACAAGTAATTCCCTAATTGGCCCGGCCAATTCTACAGCTTCTAAGGGTCCCCATTCTATGACCCTCGGTACCTCAACAACCTTGGAATGAAGAGTATGCAAACCCCGTTGATATTTTGGATAATCTATCCAAAGTCTGTCAAATCTCAGGTTCGGGTGCAACTCTTCCAAGTGCATATCGGAAAAGGTCATGACTGGATGAGGTATATCCTGCTTGTAGTAGTTATCCACCTCCTGTTGTTCCAAATTCTCAGCAGGAGCATTGCGGGCTTGGGATGAAGATTCACCCCTTTCATTCTGCAAAACACATCAAACACAATTTTTGTGCATCCAAATATGCATTAGTGTCAGCAAAATCATCAATCAAAATAATTACAATGACATTATCAATTTATATCAAACTTAAGCTTATTTTCACATTTTTATCAAATCTACACTTTTTCAAATAAGCATATACGAAAATTTTCGCCAAGCTCATAAGCATTCAACTCAAATAACATGTCAAAATAATCATTACTAGCAATTAAACAAGTCTCAAATGGCATTATCTTTCAAAAATCAAGTTCATGAATTTTAGACTTGAAAAAGTCCACTTTAATTCTCAAAATCATGTTTAGGCTCAAAGTTTGGATCATTTAACTACCTAGACATGTTACACTACTCAATTTAGCAACAATTCATGACAAAAATCGGCCATAACCTGTTTATATCAAAAAGCCCCAAATTTGCTCAAGAACACAAACCCTAGATTATTCAAAATTTGAAGTTTAAGGCTTCTAATCATGTTAAACAGCATCAATCTAGGTTATACAAGCATAATACATAATCAATTTAAGCCTAATTACACTAAAAAGCATCAAAATCAAATTGGGGAAAAAATAGCTCAAGAACACCAAATTTCGAATTAAATGGTGTTTAGGTGTAGAAATTTACCGTTTTTCTTGAGTAATTCTTAGATAGCATCCTTCTCAACATGATTTTAGCAAAAAATTTGGTGATTAACGGTTAAAAATTGGGATTTTTGGGGTGTTTTTGGGTAGTTTTTCGGCAGTATTTCGCAGCTGTTTTTGTTTTGGGGTTGAAACTGAGCTGTTGCAGCTCTTTATTTTTTTTCTGTAATCCGGCCCTCCCGCGAGTCGCGGGGATTTACCCTCCAAACTCCGCGACTCGCGGAGTTTGGTATATTTTTTTTTTTTTTTATAATCATTAACTTATTAAAACAATTAAGTAATTAATTTTAAAATTTTGTTTCCCTTATTATTTAGGACGAGGTCGTTTCGGATCGATGTCCTAGTCCGTCCCTCGACAAAATTTTAAAATTTGTCTTTTTGTAGCGATTGTTTTAAAAGCTAAGATTTTTGGGTTTTTTTTTTTTTTGTTTTTTTTTTTTTGTTTTTGGCATACTTTAATTCAATAAGATTAAAAATAATGATAAAAGTTCTCGTCCCTCCCTCGGGTAAAGCAATTTCGGTTCAAAGACCTAGTCTTCAACTTACGACGAATTTTAAAAATCATATTCTTAACTTAATGAGATAAAGTAAATTTTTGTTTTTAAATTCACACAATTTAAATATAAAATTCAAAATTAATATTAAAAATTCACACCAAACTTAAAATTTGAAATGCATAAAATTAAAAATTTATATTTTAAAAATTAAAAGTTCACACCAAACTTAATTTAAAAATTCATAAATTCATATCAAATTTATATTAATTTTTCAAATATTTACAATTTTAAATATATTGTTTTTACAAAGTTTACAATATTAATTTAAGATTTATATATTAGTTTTAAAAATATGGTAAAAATAAAATTAAAAATCTTTTTGTCTTTTTATCCCACTTTAATCAATCAAATATTATCAAAAATATGCGCCCCTCTTTTCGGTAAAGTAATTTCGGTTCCAAGACCTAATTTAACTCATGACGAATTTTTGAAATATTTTGGGTTGATTGTTTAAAGATATTTATACCTTAAGAATAAACGTTAAATTTCGCAGTGATGTAATAAATTTTTGAATGATATCAATAATTTCGGTCGCCAAACCTAATTTTATTCAATACCAATTTAATACTTTTTAGCGAACAAATTAGCGTTTATTATCAAAAGGTTAAAAATAAAAATAAAAATAAAAATAAAAACTGTACAGACATACCTGTGAAATAGATTTCTTAGTTATATGATCTATCCCATTCATAAGATAGTCGGTTTAATTGATTTTCCATGGCTACATAGGCGTAACCTCGAGCATTCAGTGTCTTTTCTTCTAAACATATGAACGGTCCGTCTCTGCATAAAGTAACAAATTCGGTATTTGAATAGGTTTGATTATTTGAACATTTACCTCCATGTGACCATTTTCCGCATTTGTGACATCTTTCTAGGTGTCGTGCTCTTCTTTTCGCTGCGGATTTTGATTTTCCTTTACCAAATTGTAACTTATTATCTTCGCATCTGGATTCTTTTCTAACTCCGTCCATTCTTTCTCTGATTACTGATACTATTTCACTCGGTAGTATGTCATTATTACGTTTAGTGATCAAAGCGTGTAGCATTAGACCATGGTTTAGTTCACAGGCAGTCTTCATTTTGTAAAAACCTAAAAAAATTAAAAATTCAGAATGGGGGGAGAAGACTAGTTCTTTAGGGTCTGCTAGGGAAAGACCATTCGGGTTCCATTTTCGAGAACTACACGAAAACAGACAATCTAACTCTAACAGAAATACATATTATCCTTTAAAGACTTGATTCTCCCCACACTTAGTTAGCTGTGGTGTCGAAATTGTGATTAACTTCGTTGTCGACTTCCATCGGACCATGTATGTAATGTTTAACTCTGTGACCATTAACTTTAAATTCAATCCCATTTGAATTTATCAATTCTATCGTTCCGTATGGGAAAACTCTTTTGACTATGAATGGTCCAGACCATCTGGATTTCAATTTTCCAGGAAATAGCTTGAATCGTGAATTGAAAAGAAGAACTCTGTCTCCTTCTTTAAATTCTTTTGAACTTCTGATTCTTTTATCATGCCATTTCTTCGTTCTTTCTTTATAGATTAACGAATTTTCGTATGCTTCATGTCTTAATTCTTCTAATTCATTTAGTTGACTTAATCGTAGACGTCCGGCTTCATGTAAATCAAGATTACATGTTTTCAAAGCCCAAAATGCTTTGTGTTCAATTTCTACTGGAAGATGACATGCTTTTCCATAAATAAGTCTAAAAGGTGTGGTTCCAATTGGAGTTTTGTAGGCTGTTCTAAAAGCCCAGAGTGCATCTTCCAATTTAATGGATCATTCCTTCGGATTTGATCCTACGGTTTTCTCTAGAATACGTTTTAAAGCTCGGTTTATATTTTCAACTTGTCCACTTGTTTGTGGATGATATGCGGTGGAGATTTTATGAGTTACTCCATATCTTTTAAGAACTTTCTCAAGTTGATTATTACAGAAATGAGTACCCCGATCACTAATTAAAGCTTTCGGTGTTCCAAACCTTGCAAAAAGACGTTTTAAAAAGTTGACTACAACTCGTGCATCGTTAGTTGGGAGAGCTTGTGCTTCCGCCCATTTAGATACATAATCAATGGCTACGAGTATATATAGATTATTATTAGATTTTGGAAATGGACCCATAAAGTCAATACCCCAAATGTCAAATACTTCACATACTTGGATGACATTTTGTGGCATTTCATCACGTTGACTTATTTTTCCGGCCCTTTGACATGCATCACAGGATTTGCAAAGAAGGTGTGCGTCTTTGTAAATTGTAGGCCAATAGAATCCAGCTTCATAAACTTTTCTTGCTGTTAGTTGAGGCCCATAATGCCCTCCTGTTGGTCCTGTGTGACAATGGTTTAAAATTTTACTAGCTTCATCTCCAAATACACATCGGCGTATTATTCCATCGGGACAACTTTTAAACAGATGTGAATCTTCCCAGAAATAGTGTTTTATATCACTGAAGAATTTCTTTCGTCTTTGGTACGATAATCCTTTTTCAAGGAATCCACAAACTAAGTAGTTTGCATAGTCTACAAACCATGGGATTTCTTTATAATCTATCTTCAATAGATATTCATCAGGAAAGTTGTCTTGTATGGCTGATTCATTTAGAACTTCTAATTATGGATTTTCAAGACGAGAAAGATGATCAGCGGCGAGATTTTCTGCTCCTCTTTTATCTCGGATTTCAATATCAAACTCTTGTAAGAGTAAGATCCAACGGATTAATCTTGGTTTAGCATCTTGTTTTGAAAATAGGTATCTAAGAGCAGAATGGTCGGTATAGACCACCGTTTTTGCTAGAACGAGATATGATCGAAATTTATCAAAAGCAAAGACAATAGCAAGGAGTTCTTTTTCAGTAGTTGTATAGTTCGTTTGTGCTCCTTGTAATGTCTTACTAGCATAATATATAGGTTGAAATTGTTTTTCAATCCTTTGTCCTAAAACGGCTCCCATTGCAAAATCACTTGCATCGCACATTAGTTCAAATGGTAGATTCCAATTTGGTGTTATCATGATTGGTGCATTAGTGAGTTTCTCTTTAAGAATATTAAAAGATTTGATACACTCATCTGAAAAGATGAATGGAGCATCCTTTTCTAGGAGTTTATTCATAGGAGTGGCAATTTTAGAAAAATCTTTTATGAAACGTCGGTAAAAACCGGCATGCCCTAGAAAACTCCTAACTCCTCTAACATTGGTGGGATGTGGAAGTTTAGCAATTACATCTACTTTAGCTCTATCCACTTCAATTCCTTCTTTTGAAATTTTATGTCCAAGAACGATGCCTTCTTTAACCATGAAATGGCATTTCTCCCAATTAAGAACTAGATTTGATTTTTCGCATCTAATAAGCATTCGTTCCAGATTAACTAGACATGATTTAAATGTATCACCGAAGACTGAAAAGTCATCCATGAATACTTCCATGCATTCTTCTATCATGTCGTGAAAAATCGCCATCATACACCTTTGAAAGGTTGCAGGGGCGTTGCACAGTCCAAATGGCATGCGTTTGTAAGCAAAAGTACCATAAGGGCACGTGAATGTGGTTTTCTCTTGATCTTCGGGTGCTATTGGAATTTGAAAATATCCGGAAAATCCATCTAGAAAACAATAGTAACTATTTCCGGCTAATCTTTCCAACATTTGATCTATGAAAGGTAAGGGAAAGTGATCTTTTCTGGTGGCGTCATTTAATTTTCTATAATCAATACATACACGCCATCCTGTTACAGTCCTAGTAGGAATAAGCTCATTTTTCTCATTTGTAATGACAGTCATGCCACCCTTCTTAGGCACACATTGAACTGGGCTTAACCATGGACTATCAAAAATTGGATATATCAAACCTGCATCTAGCAGTTTAATAATCTCTTTCTTAACTACATCTTGCATATTAGGATTTAGTCTTCGTTGGCGTTGCACATACGTTTTATGACCTTCTTCCATAAGGATTTTATGTGTGCAATACGAAGGACTTATTCCTTTAATATCATGAATCTTCCATGCAATGGCTGGTTTATGAGCTTTCAACACAGAAATGAGTTGTGATTTCTCATTTTCAGTAAGAGAAGACGATATTATTACAGGTAATTCAGATTCACCATGTAAATAAGCGTATTCCAAATGGTTTGGAAGTGGCTTTAACTCTAATTTCGGATGTTCTTCTATCGATGATTTATATCGATATCTGTCTTCTTCTTTTAGCATTTGAATTTCTTCTGTTGTTGGTTCATATCCATTAGCTATAAGTGTAGCTAACATTTCAGCTTCATCAATTGGTTCATTACCTTCTCCTAAAGAACATTCTCATGTTCCTTGTAATTCTGGAAATTCTTCTAATAATTCTGCATGTGCATCTATAGTTTGAATATAATAACATGTATCATCTTCAGATTGTGGTTGTTGCATTGCTCTATCAACTGAAAAGGTAACACTCTCATCCTCTATACTTAGGGTCAGTTTCTTACCGAACACGTCTATCATTGCTTTAGCCGTGTTTAAGAATGGTCTTCCTAATATGAGAGGAACTTGAGAATCTTCTTCCATGTCCAAAACAACAAAATCTACTGGAAATACTAAAGTACCAACTTTAACTAGCATGTTCTCCATTATCCCTCTAGGATATTTTATTGATCTATCGGCTAGTTGTATGCTTATTCTGGTTGGTTTTAATTCTCCAAGGTCTAGTTTAGCGTATAGTGAATACGGCATTAGATTTATACTAGCACCTAAGTCTGCCAATGCTTCTATTGAACTAAGACTACCCAAAAAACATGGAATTGTGAAACTTCCTGGATCAGATAATTTTTCTGGTATCTTATTCAACAGCACTGCTGAACAATTAGCATTCATAGTAACAGCCTAGAGTTCTTCCATTTTCTTTCTATTTGAGATTAGATCTTTCAAGAATTTAGCATATCTTGGCATTCCTGAAATCACATCAATGAAAGGAAGATTTACATTTATCTGTTTAAACATATCCAAGAATTTGGATTGCTCGGCTTCAAGTTTCCCTTTCTTCATTTTACTCGGGTAAGGAAGTGGTGGTTGATATGGTTTAACATAAGGTTTATCCTTAACTGTGTTATCTTCATTAACCTTTTCAACTACCGGTTCTTTTTCCTTATCTTGGTCAGGTTGTGGTTCTTGTGGAGTAGGAATAGTTTCATCAGAAGTTACAGGTATTTCAGGTGGTTTAAGTGTTGTACCACTTCTTGTGGTAATAGCTTTAGCTGTTTCATTCCGGGGGTTAGCATTTGTATCACTAGGTAGACTTCCCGGTTTTCTTTCACCTATTAACCTTGCTAGGTTACTTACTTCTTGTTCCAGATTTTGAATAGAAGCTTGTTGATTTCTAAATGCTTGAGCATTTTGTTCATTAGTTTGTTTCTGAGATGTGAAAAACTGCGTTTGAGTTTCAACTAGCTTCGTCATCATATCTTCTAAATTTGGCTTTTTATCATCGGTTTGTTGTGGTGGTTTGTTTTGAAAATTAGGTCTTTGCTGATTGTAAGTATTATTGGATACTTGTTGATTGCTAGGACCTTGTTGGTTGTTGTATGGAATATTTCGGTTATAATTCTGGTTTTGATTGTAAATCGGTCTTGGCGGTTGATAATTATTCTGATAATTATTTCCAGGCCTTTGGTTTATGTATGAAATATTCTCTCTTTGTTCCATTGTTAATTCAATACTGAGACAATCTTTTGTCAAATGTGGTCCTCCACACTGCTCACAACTAATTCGTATTGAGTGAATATCCTTAGTCATCTTTTCCATTCGTCTCTCCACAGCATCTATCTTTGCGGAAATGGAATCTAAGTCATGGCTAGAATCGGCTCTAGCTGCTTTAGATGATCTAATGATATCTTTTTCTTGGTGCCACTCATGTGAGTGGGAAGCAGTGTTATCAATAATTTTGTAAGCATCAGTTTAGGTTTTCTTCATAATAGAACCACCAGCTGCTATATCTATGTCTTTTCTTGTAGTGATGTCGCATCCTTGGTAGAATATTTGTACTATTTGACAGGTGTCTAAACCATGTTGCGGACATCCTCTTAATAACTTTCCATATCTTGTCCACGCCTCATATAGAGTTTCATTTGGTTTCTGTGTAAACGTAACAATTTCTGCTTGAAGTCTTACGGCTTTAGATGCAGGAAAGAATTGTTTAAGAAATTTGTCAACTAAAACGTCCCATGTATCGATCGCCCCTTCAGGTAACGATTCCAACCAATCTTTGGCTTCTCCCTTTAAAGTCCAGGGAAATAACATGAGATATATCTGTTCATCCTCCACTTCTCGGATTTTAAATAGTGTGCAGATCCTATTAAAGGTACGTAGATGTTCATTTGGATCTTCCTTCGGCGCACCACTAAATTGGCATTGATTAGTCACCATGTGTAGAATTTGTCCTTTGATTTCATAATCTGGCACATTAATGTCTGGATGAGTAATTGCGTGACCTTGGCCAGTGCGTTTAGCTCTCATTCGGTCTTCCATACCTAAAGGTTCCAGATTCTCCATAATTGAATTTGTTGAATCGGTATCACTAGATGATTCTGATTTAATACTTGATTGATTGATTGGTGGCTCCGGAGGAAAGTTTAATGGTTCAGGATCTACGAACCGTTCCTGAATATTCTCCGGATTCTCAATTGTGAGGTCGGGTTCAAAAAATGGATTATCGGAAATTTGAACTGAAGTACTTGGTCGACTGGATGACGATTCTAAAGAAAAATCAACGGCGGTTATATTTGCTAAATGTCTTGATCTAGTTACAGGTGGTGAACGTACAAAAGGTGATGAACGTCTTGCTCGGTGCATTCACTGAATATCCTATTAGTTTTTAAAAATAATAACAAAAACTTATATAAGCTATCCAATTAATAGACTTTTCTGATTTTTGCCCACGTTTCGAATAGCCAAAAGATGCAGCAGAGGGGCAGGATTTGTTTGGTCTCAATATAATTGAGGACTGTTTGGCTCCAATAACCCGGTCCACGTACAAATCCAACTATTACTACGAACCAGAAAAATGTCAACGTCTATTAATTTAACCACTTAGATAATTTTTCTTTCCGTTTAAGAAATATTAGATAAGAAGTAGATAAAATTCTAAGTCCTAAAAACTAGAATAGCGAGAAATAAGAGAGAAAAAGAGTTCGTCGAAAAACGAAAAATGGTTGAAAAATAAAAGGTGACGGAAAAATAAAAGAAACTTATAAAAACTTAAAAATACTTGACTAACCTAACCTTATTACTACAACTAACTTAAAATTATAATCGCAAATTGATATTACTAATTGGAATGATAATTGATACATAGTAAAAGGTGTCTAAAAATATTAAAGCTTACAGGAAAAACTAAATCCCAAATGGAAATAACTTAAAAAGAAACTAAAACTTAAAAAGGCGTCGCAAAATTCTAAAGTACCTAAATCTTAGTCTAAAGAAAAAGCACTTAAGGAATTCTACGGCAAAGCCTAAAAATCTAGGGGTAAAAATGACTATAGCAAAAACTAAGTTTAAAACTAAATATGAGCTAAAAATACAAAAGTTATGCTACAACGATTAAAAAGGGACAAAATATAAAAATATATAAAAAAAGTTGTAAAAAGTACAATTTTTATAAAAATATTATTTTTATATTATTTATTTAATAAAACTACTAATTTTACAAATTAAATAAACTAATTTAACTAAATAAAACAAATTAAATAAAACTTAAATTAAAATAAAACTTAATTATAATATTAATAATAATTAGGGTTAATAATAATAATAATAATTAATAATCCGTAATAAATGCTGAATTAGGGTTCTGTCTCGTGTCAGAGCATCTCCGCGAGTCGCGGTATTTAATGCTTCAAACCCCGCGAGTCGCGGGGTTTCAAATTTCAGCTGACAGGTTTCAAATTCGACGCGTTTTTTCTTTATTTATTTTTTTTTCTGTTTTTTTTCTATAAATAAAAGATATTTAATAAAATTTATATTATTATAAACTAAAATAAAGATAAAGAAACTTATAAAACTTAAATATTAGAAAAAATACTAAAAAAATACTTATATTTTTGATGTTCTTTTTATATTTTTGAATAATTAAAACGTATTTTTATAAAAACGAATTTTAATAAAAGTTAACTAAAAATCTTTTTTTTTTTTATATTAGCGTTCCGCTTCCGGCTTTTAAGAGAGTCCCCGGCAGCGGCGCCAAAAATACTTGATGTTTTGCGAGGTGTATATAAAATAGTTATTAATTTTAGTGCGAAAATACTATTAAATACGATACAATTTTACACAAGATATTTATTTATTTATAGAATGGATATACTTAAACCTTGCTACAACACTTATAGGCAGTGTACCTAATCGTACAGTAGTGTAGTTTTTAGTAAGTCCGGTTCGTTCCACAGGTAAATCTTTAAACAAAGCTCAACGCTATATTAGTTTACTTTTATAAAAATACAAACATATATATAAGTAATATTATTATTATAAAGGGGGGTTTTTACCGTTTAATGACCGGTTTGTCGATTTTAAGACTTTAGTCGCAGTTAAACCTAATGTAAAATATAAAATAAATACAAGACTTAAATTAAAGCGTAAAGTAAATAACGATAATGAAATTGCGAATAATAAAAGTGCGATAAAATAAAATTGCGATAATTAAAAAGTACGATAATTAAAAGTGCGATTAAATAACAATAAATAAAAGTGCGATAATTAGAAGTGCAATTAAATATAAAATAAGGAAATTAAATATGAAATAAAAGAATTATGCTTATTTAAACTTCCGTAATCATGATGTTTGACGTGTTGATTTTAGTTTTATGCCCATGGGTTAATTGTCCTTTGTCCTGGATTATTCAATATGTCCGTCTGGTTTTTGTCCATAACAGTCCATCAGTCATAAATATAAAGTGCGAGTGTCCTCATCAAATTATTCTTATACCCGAAGTTAAATATTCCAACTAATTGGGGATTCGAATTGTAACAAGGTTTTAATACTTTGTTTAATGAATACACCAGGTTATCGACTGCGTGTAAACCAAGGTTTTACTACTTTGTTAACAATTACACCAATTACCCTTGAATGTAATTTCACCCCTGTTTTAATTATTCTAGTGGCTATTAATCCATTCCCGTGTCCGGTTAAATGAACGATTGTTCGTACATATAAATACCCCGCCCATCGTGTCCGATTGAGTGTATATGGTAATTTATAGGGACGCCCAATTGTAAATCTTTATATTAACATTAACAAACTATCATTTAGTTAAACAAATATAAAGCCCATTAATAGCCCATAGTCTAATTTCCACAAGTGTCGTTCTTTTGTCCAAACCCCAATTATGGTACAAAGCCCAATTACCCAATTTTAGTAATTAGCCTAACATCATGATTACTTCGTTTTAAATAAGCATCATAATAACTTAGCTACGAGACATTAATGTAAAAAGGTTGAACATAACTTACAATGATTAAAAATAGCGTAGCATTACACGGACAGAATTTCGACTTACACCCTTACAACATTCGCTAACATACCCTTATTATTAGAATTAAAATTAAAATTAAAATATAAATTATATATATATATATAAATTTTACGTATGATAAGAGAAGAAAAAGATATGGTTTTTGATCAGAATTCGGTTGGCTTTATAGGCAGTTTTCAAATTTAGGGCTCCGCGACTCGCGGCAAAAGCCTCTTCAAACTCCGCGAGTCGCGGAGAATGAAATTACAGCTCAGTCCTTGGAGTCTTTCTCTGCCGACGGTTTTTTTATTTATAAATATAATATATATATAATTAATTATATATTATATTATATTTATATACATAGTTAACTTGTAATTTTTAGTCCGTTACGTCGAGCGTTAAGAGTTGACTCTGGTCCCGGTTCCGGATTTTCGAACGTCCTTGCGTACAATTTTATATTTTGTACTTTGCGTTTTGAATCTTGTACTCTTGTGATTTCGAGACGTTTCTTATCAATAATTGGAACCTCTTTGATTGTCTTTTGTACTTTTGAGCTTTTTGGTCGTTTGCGTCTTCAATTCGTCGAATCTGTCTTTTGTCTTCACCTTTTATTATTTAAACGTATATCACTTGTAAATAGAACAGTTGCAATTAAAAGCTTGTCTTTCTTGAGGAATAATGCTATGAAATATATGTTCGTTTTTAGCATTATCAGCTTGCGTCTTTTATCGGATCATTAGTCATCCTTTATTCTCCTACTATACTTTATTGCACGGGTTGCCTCCCGAGAAGCGCTTTTGTTTAAGGTCGCTGGCTCGACCGTAATGATGCTTTAAAAAGCAAACATTCCTTGCTGATGGTTGTGATCTTGGTCTTCTCGAGGAAAGGTGAGTCTTGGCGGGTAAATCCTGAGAAAGTGCCGGACCAATAGTGGTAGAAGATCCGGTACTTCTCTTGAAGATCTTCTGAATGATAAGTAGTGCGCAGTTTCGGCTCTTGATAAGTCTTGAAGTTCGATGAGAATATGATCCACTGCTCTGCTGGTTGACCCATAAATGTCAATCATAGAGGCAGTGCTGGTGGTGATTGTTTCTCTGATGGGATGCTCATTTCGGAGGTCTTCAAACAATGTTAGAAACTGTATTTTTAGAATCTCGAAGTCTTTGGAATGGTGATCTCCACAGTAAAAGTCTGTAGTTTTGCATAGATTTGTTAAAAGACGAAGCTGAAAAGAAGTGAACAGCAATCCTGATCCGAGCATTAATGTCACCGTCTTTGAGTATATCTCCCGACATCCAGCTTTAAATGTGAAACTAGGATCTGTGGATTCGTGAAAGATATGTGATATCTGCTTTGTAACATAAGTGGCAATGTTGACTCGATCTGGTTCAAAATGAGAGAACGGATTGTTTCGCCTTACTTCCTCCGTAACAGCGTCTCGTAACTCTTTGATAATCAGATCAGCATGGTGATCAATTGTTACGTAAATCACTAGTCTGTCTGGTGTGCTTTCAAAATTATCTCTTTCCAAGAGAGCGAAAAGGCTGCGAATGTCCTTGATCATTTGCAAATCATAGTGATAAGTTGGGCATCCAGTGGAAAGATCCATATGCTTCCGAATGAGAGTAAGTAGTGCTCGTTGGTTTCGTGAGAACGGAAGTGCAGATCCGGCTAAGGCGTTATAGACCTTAGAGTAAATGATCTTCTGATCTCGACAAAATATTGTCTCAAGAATAGTACGAACCACTGAATTGTGCTCTCGTTGCCTTTCTTCTTGGTAGATATGATCGTGAAGAGAATTGATAAAGTCTTGAATGCGTTCTTCTAGGATTTCAACATCATTGTCTTCTCTTCGGAGATAGAGGTTGTGTTCTTCTCAGATAGCCATAATTCGTTCTGTTAAGCGTAGCGAAAAATTAATGGTTGATTTTCGGATGGTCTTGAGAATATCTTCAAATTCATCGGTATCATTGATGAAGGTTATCATGTCTGCATGTGTAGATATAACCGGAATCCGATCTGAAGAAGAGTCCTGCTCCCCTTGATCTATTTCGGTTGGAGAGTGTGAGTTATTCAGAATGTCTTCATGTTGCTCTACCTCGTCATCATCGGTATATTGTTTTTTTGAGGATGTGTCTGATGAACGGGTTTCTTTAGTATTCTGATTCTCCAGTTTGATACTTGCAGGATCAATTTCTGTTGATGCATTTTCTGTAAGTCCCTAGACATCTAACTTATATTTATGAATAGTACTTCAGTTTATGGGCTACCATGATCGCTCGTTATTATCCTATCTATGTTTATATGTGGTTACAGGTACTGCAGGAACGCAATTAGGATCTCTGACATTATTAGACTTTGTCAGACGTACGAGTGAAGTCTCACTCATACGGCTGACAAGCTCATACGCACGGTTGAGCTGAGCTAAGTCATAAATCTAATCTGAGTATACATACACGAGTGAGTGATCACCCGCACGGCTGAGACAGACTACTCGTACGAGTGACAGATGACTCGCACGGTTGACTCAACAGCAGGGGTATTTAAGTGTTATGTTCTTCATTTTAGGTTAAGCCTCTCATTACACACACATCACTCAGATCTGGAGGCCTAATCTAATTCTCTCTGAACCCAAATCACTCAAGAGGTAAATAACATCTCTAGGTGTTAATCTAATCACACAATCCATTGTTGTGGTTTGACTAAATTAATCCCAAAAGCACAATATTCACTAGAATGGTTTGATTCACTAATTCCGCCTTTGTGTGAATTAAACCTGTTGATTTCAAAGTTCCTAGTCATGTTTCATCATTGGTATCAAAGCGTTGGTTGTGATTTCAACATCATCTAGTAATTTTTGGTGATTAAAGAGTTTGTTATTTTGGGTTTTTGAGTTTTAGAGTGGTTTTGATCAAAAAGGAATCATTTTTACGTGTGTAATTGTGATTAGAGAGTGTGTTTATGTTAGTTTAGTGCTAATCTAGCTTGTGGATGAAGAAATTGAGGTTTAACATCAATTTCTAGGGTTTTTGAGTGAATTAGGGTGAACAGCAGCTCACACGAGTGGGTCAAAAAATTTGATCGCTCGTGCAGTTGACCAGACAGTTGACATCACTCGTGAACTCACACGCACAGTTTAGCATAACCTTGTTAGGTTAAGTGACTATTCTGATCACACGAGTGATCAAGCGGTTGACAGTGACACGTACGAGTAATCACACGGGTGATCCTTACTCGCACGTCTGAGATTTTGTAATTGGTTCTTTGTGTAATTAGTGACACGTACGCTTGAGTTGTGACACGTACGGGTGAGATTGTCACACGTACGGTTGATATCCTGAACCGCAAGGTTTACCTTTGGTAAAAAATTTCAAGATGTTTAATTCAAACGATTATGCTTTAGCTGCACCGTTAGTTCAGAGTATTACGAATATGACTCAACGATTACTCCTTGCTGAGAGTGAATCCGGAAGTGGTACGAAATGTCCGAGGTTAATGAATATGGATAACTATTCCACTTGGAAGTCAAGATTTAAGATTTGGTCTGATGGTCTGCCCACGAAGCTTTGGAAGTACATTGAAACCGAATTTCAATGGCCACGTTCACCTGTTACAAATGAATTGTATACGTTGCATAATATTCCTTTGGAAGAACGTGAAGAATATAACTTGGAAAAGAAGATGTACTGTAACTTGACAAGTGCTCTTGATGGTCCGATTTTACATCAATTTATGTGTCATGATAACTCAATCAAGATATGGGAAGCACTTCGTACTTTTAATGAAGGAAATACATCTTAGAGAACTAGAAAAGGCTTAGAGTTGAAAGCTGAGTTTAATCGTTTTCACTGGAAAGTTGGAGAATCTATTACATAATTGGTTGAAAGATACCGTCATTTGCTAGCTGAACTACACAAGCATGATGTGACCATTGCTGAGAAAGACAAAGTAACATGTCTAGCTGGAGCATTACCTTTAGAATGGAATGGTTTCGTATTAACTATGAAAACCAGTGGAGAACTTGCTACTGCTACAGTGAACACGTTTATTGTAAGACTTCGGGAAGAAGAATTAGAGCTGTTAAACAAAGTCAAGAGGTCTAAACAAGTTCAAGACACGAAAATGTATTGTCCAAATATTTACACACCGCCTAAGTCAGCTCATGCACCATTTTAAACAGCTTTTGCTACGAACAATCAGAATAAGTATGGCTTGAATGTTAGCAGTGCACCTATTCAACAACCTTCGTATCCACCACAAGTTTCACCATGTTCTCTCAATACTCAATCACAGCCTACTTCCAATACTACAGAGTCATCTACACCGACTGCATCAGATGTTCTTTCTGCACTTAAGATTGAAAACATAAGGAAAGTTGGGAAAGAAAAGATTAGTGAAGATATAGCTTTACTATCAAGCCTTGTTAATTCTTATGATAGTTATCTTGATGGTCATGTGGGTAACATTCATCTAACAATAGAAGATTATCATCAACTTGATAAAGATGAAGCAGAAAAGATGGATATTTTGTGGGGTATGGCAAATCTTGTGAGAAGAGCAAGAGATTACGAAGAACGAACTGGAAAACCGATCAGTCTGACCAAAGATACAAAACTAGGATTTGATATGAATACTGTTACTTGTTACAACTGTGGAGAAATAGGTCATTTTTCAAGACAGTGCATAAAACAGAAGAAGCAGGGTAATCGTAATCCGTTCAAGAATCAGAACTACAGTTCTCAGAGTTAAACTACTAAGCGTGAGATCTACATTACTGATAAAGTAAATGAACCAGAAACAGCTGAGACTCCTAACAAAGCTTTGGTTGTCAATCATGGAGATTATGATGATTGGTCTATCAAATTAAATGTAGATGATCAACAACCTAAAGCTAACATGGCAAAGATCACGGAATCTGAAGCAGATTGTGTTACTGATCAAAATTTAGTTGAGAAGCTGACTGCTCGTGCTGAAAGAGCTGAAAGATTGTCTCGAACAATTCGGAAAGAGAAGATTCAGAAATAATTTAAAGACAAATTCAAGAAGGCGCGTGATTCAGTTCCTCGTACACCTGAATCTGGAAGTGTTTCACCAACATCGTCAGAGGGCTACTACTTCAATAGTTGGAAGGATAAATATGGTAATGCATCAGTGTATGAAGAAAGTCTAGAAGCTGATCAAATTGAAGAAACATTGGTTGATGCTGATAAAGAACTAGATGAATGGGGTAAAATGATTGCCGAAGAGTTGGAAATGTTAGTTCTTATGGGTGAAGGTTCAGATCTTGAGAGTGTAAATTCAGAAGATGATGATTCTGACAAAATTTCAGATTCAGAAATTGAAGATAAAGCTGACCTCACTAAAGTTAACCAAACTGATTTTGAAGCTTTGAACAAGACAGCAGTAGACTTACTAAGGATGTGCTTATCAAAAAGTGATCTTGAGAAGGTCTTCAGGTTAACTAGAGCAAAAGATATTTGGGACAAACTTGAATAGATTCATTTGGGTAAAGATGCTGATACATCAGAGTTCCTTACAGATTCGTCAGAATCAGAAGATGAGCTCGATGATGGGAAGAAGACAAATTACTTTACATTTATGGCTGAGACTTCTTCATCAAATAACGCTCAACATATATCTTCTGATCCATCTACTGTTATTGAATGTGTTATATCACACCCCTTAAATGAAACCGGGGGTAATATGTGACTAACCAATATCATAACACAAGTGTAAACGAGAACGACTCTATATGAGACGTTTTTAGTATAAACTAATGTATTTAAAACAGCGGAAAGTAATGTCATTACAATTGAACTTAAATGTTTTAATGCAATAATATGAATGTATAAATGCGGACTCCAAAAGCAGCAAAGCCCAAATAGCAAATAATCTTTAGCAATCTTCACCTGAGACAAAACATGCTTAAACTGTCAACCAAAATGGTTGAGTGAACAACATAGGTTTAACAGTAAAGATCAAAGTTTTTAGACCACAAGATTTAGTTATAAAGTTTAATCAGTTCGGTAGTAGTGTTGAGGTGTATGATATCGAAACTAAACAAGTTACCCCGTGTGATCACTTTATTCGTTCGTGTCGTTAACTCATTATTATGTATCCATTGACCAACGGTCATCTGGATAGAGATGTTACTCTCAATAGCGCTACTCACAATAACTAAGCTTGCCAAAATTCCAGCAACTAACGATATCATGGTAGGGACTAAGCATGAAACAAATCATGTCATAGCACAGTTTGAACTAATCAAGATAAAGTTTTCGAGTACTTATGTCTAAGCGTAAAACAGTTTGAAAGCAAGCATGTGTCTCACCCCAAAGTTCAAAATAAGTAATAGAAACAGTTAAAAAGTGGGGCTATGAAGTTCACCTTATTAGCAAGCAAGAAATTCCACGCAAGTTGTATGAACGGAGTATGTAATCGGAGATCTCAACCTAGAGATATAATGTTCAATTAGTTAATGTCTAATAGACATAAAGTTTGTTTATTAATATAGCAAACTATATTAACAGTGACGGTTTTCGAGAAAAGTTACTATTTCTCAAAAGTTTCTATTTTTGGAAACCTACTATTTATGGAAAGCTTCCACTTATAGTAAGCTTCTAGTTTAAGAAATTCGGGTTATAATTGATGTGTGCGAGGTGATGTATAAAATGGTTATATTTTTTACAAGGAAATACTATTAAATACGATACAATTTTACACAAGTGGTTTATTTATTTATAGAGTGGATATACCTAAACCTTGCTACAACACTTATAGGCAGTGTACCTAATCGCACAGTAGTGTAGTTTTTAGTAAGTCCGGTTCGTTCTACAGGGATCTTTAAAACAAGCTTAACGCTATATTTTTAAAAACTATATTTGTAAAAATACAAAAATATATAAGTAATATTATTATTATAAAAAGGGGGTTTTTACCGTTTAATGATAATGAAATTGCGATAAATAAAAGTGCGATAAAATAAAATTTCGATAATTAAAGAGTACGATAATTAAAAATGCAATTAAATAAAATGACAATAAATAAAAGTGCGACAATTAAAAGTGCAATTACATATGAAATATATAAATTATGCTTATTTAAACTTCCATAATCATGATGTTCGACGTGTTGATTTTAGTTTATTCCCATGGGTTAATTGTTCTTTGTCCTGGATTATTCAATATGTCCATACGGATTTGTCCATAATAGTCCATCAGTCATAATCATAAAATGCGGAAGTCTTCGTCAAATTATTCTTATTCCCGAAGTCAAATATTCCAACTAATTGGAGATTCAAATTGTAACAAGGTCTTAATACTTTGTTTAATGAATACACCAGGTTATCGACTGCGTGTAGTCCAAGGTTTTACTACTTTGTTAACAATTACACTAATTACCCTTGAATGTAATCCACCCCTATTTCAACAAGTCTATTAACTATTAATCCAGTTCCGTGTCCGGTAAAATGAACAATTATTGGTATTTATAGATATCCCGCCCACCGTGCCCAGTCAAGCGTATGTGGTTATATATAAATACGTCAAATTATAAGTCTATATATTAAATCAATGAGGTATCACTTAGTTAATATAAAACCCATTAATAGCCCATAGTCTAATTTCTACAAGTGTCGTTCTTTTATCCAAACCCCAATTATGGTACAAAGCCCAATTACCCAATTTTAATATTTAGTCCAACATCACAATTACTTCGGCATTAAATAAGCATAATAATAACTTAGCTACAAGACATTAAATTAAAAAGGTTGAACATAACTTACAATGATTAAAAATAGCGTAGCGTTACACGGACAGAATTTCGATTTACACCCTTACAACATTCGCTAACATACCCTTATTATTAGAATTAAAATTAAAATATATATATATATATATATATATATATATATATATATATATATATATATATATATATATATATATATATATACGTTGAATGATGGAAGAGAAAAAGATGGATATATTTTGGCCAAAACACGTTGAATTTATAGGACCTGGGCTGGATTTTTCATCCATGCGATCGCATGGAATTAACTCTTTCAGGCCATGCGATCGCATGGCCAGCTGGTGAAGTTCACATGTCTTTGTTTTCTAGTTTGCCGACGGTTTAATAAATAAATATAATATATAAATAATTTTAAGAATTATTTAAATATTATATTATATTTATGTGCATAGTTGACTTGTAATTTTTAGTCCGCTGCGTCGAGCATTGAGAGTTGACTCTGGTCCCGGTTCTGGATTTTAGAACGTCCTTGCGTACAATTTAATATCTTGTATTTTGCATTTTGCTTCTTGTACTCTTGTAATTTTGAGACGTTTCTCACCAATAATTTGAACCACTTTGATTGTACTTTGTACTTTTTAGCTTTTTGGTCGTTTCGTCTTCAATTCGTCGAATCTGTCTTTTGTCTTCACCTTTTATTATTTAAATGAATATCACTTGTGAATAGAACAATTGCAACTAAAAGCTTGTCTTTCTTGAGGGATAATGCTATGAAATATATGTTAGTTTTTAGCATTATCAAATAATCCCACACTTGAGCGTTGCTTGTCCTCAAGCAATATAATCTTGAAATAAAAATACTAGAATCACTTCTTTATTCTTCACACTTTGTACAATAGTGATTTTTATACGGCGGTATGAACAATGGTAGTAAAGATGTGGTTTACAGTCCCACATGACTATAAAAATTTAGATCCTTAAGGAAATTGGATCTTTATGAAAACATTTGATCTTTTGAAAATACGATCTAGCTTTTACCCTAGATAAGTTTTCCGGAATAACCCTTCACCAGTGTTTGCGAAATGTTTTTGTGGGTTTGGTGGGTTTCAGATTTGAAAATTTTAGCTCAAAACTTGCGGTTTTGTATCACCCACTTGCTAACCTTGTATTGGGAAAGCAACACGTCCAGTATACTTGCTCCGTATATTACCTTTCGATAAACTACCGTCTGGTTGTAAAGGAAAGCGTTGAACAAGCAACTGTTAAGGCAATGTCCCCTGGCATGCTTTTAATTATGGTCTATAACGTGTCGGATGCAATTACTATCCTTTGTAGGAGAAATAGTAAAGCTCACCCCATAGTTTTTCGATCTGGCACAAGGTCCTGTCTTCGACCATGCTATGCAACCACCATTCTTACGGTTGACACCCGATTTGGTTCAGGTGACCTAATGAATTCCAGGTGAATTCCTAGGATTTTACGTTCAATGGTAATGAACGCATTGAAAATAAGTTTTCAGAAAACAAATCGGTTTTAATTTGATCAAAATATTTTCTCGTTCAAGCTCGAATTTAGATATCATCGAATTCCATGAGTTTATAATTCTCAATCTTTAAAGTCAATCTCTAGGATTGAGTAATATCAGGCTTAAAAGATGATTTTTAATCTTTAAGGAGATTATCCTTTCTGGGGGTCTGATTCATTAGTCTTATCAAGCTAATTTGCACGGCGCCCTCCCCATTTTACGAGACAGATCCTCTCATGGTTAGGATAAGTCTGACTACTTGGCGACCCTGTTTGATGCTGAGGTCCGTGGATTTCCTGCTGATTTTAGTGATGACTTTTCTAGATTTTTCGACAACCTACAACTGGTCTGGACGACAACTTCATGACCTAAATCAAGAAGCGCGTGTCTTTTTTGGAAGACTTTACTTCCTTTTAATGATGAAATTGATTCATCGTGTAGATCCATTTTTCTTTCAAATATATTACAGTTTTCCGGGTAAAATGGTTAATTTTGTCTAAAACAAAAGTATCTTTGTACAAAATATGTGATATATGTTTTAAAGAATTTGGTAAATTTTTCCCACACTTGGCTTTATTTTCCTTTCTTTGCCTTTTTATTGTCCTCAATTCCATTTTAAATGAATTCTAACATTTTGGGTTGTTTCTCAATTTATGTCCTTTTCGAGGTAACAATAATTTCGGTGTTAACACCTAGTTTTATCGTTCATAAATATGTATAAACATGAATTTGAATTCATTTAATTAAAAATTTTGAAAAATTTTACTAGAATTGGGTAGTCAGTATATAAGACTAGGGCTGTTCTTTATTATCAGAGAGCACTAGATTCTAATAGTACTATGCGTTACTAGTATTTTTAATGGTAACCAAGTGTATAAGTCAAAATATTTTTAAAAATCCGAAAGAATTTAACCCCTTCCCACACTTAAGATCTTGCAATGCCCTCATTTGCAAGAAATCAGTAACAATTTAAATTATTGAGGGTGATTAGCATAGAAAAATGATTAAATTTTACCAAAGTTCTAAACATATTGGCGTTTGTTTGTTGAATGATAAATGGTACACATCATTTGTTCATTCCGTCTTGTTGTTACATCACATTTGTTTTTCGTTTTGTCGTCAAAATTAGTAGCTTTTGCTGAACTTAATGCCAGTCTTTGAAAATGCGCTGTTTTACCCTATTATGTACAATTAACAATATACATACATACAAATATAAACATGCATGGTAATTTGAAATGGGACTTAAAATCCCACTTTCAAATCAAATATAAAATATTAGTACCAAATAATAAAAATATTAAATAATACATTAATGTATCACAATATCATATGTTTAAACATAAATAAATAAAAATAATAAAAAGATAAAAATCATAGAAATCACCAACAGGAACTATATCAATCTGGATAGGGGTTCCAGTTCATGTCGTCGTCCGGGTTCCATGGTTGGTGATAGGTGTACTGGTAGGCCTGGTTAGGGTCGTAGAGAGTATATGGTGGTCTCATCTCGGTCTGGTGTGGAGGATAGTAAGCGGGTCGGGTCAGAACGTAGTGATCCTGAGGTGACAGCCGGCTCATAATCTGACGCTGATGATAATCCCATCTATCATGCTGTCATTGCCTGGAATGCTCGTAATCATTCCGGGCTTGCCACTGCTCCATCCGACGAAATATCTCCCCGTTTGTCATATCTACCTCGTCTACACGCTGGTAGACGTCAGTCATAGCCTCCCTAATGACATCCCTAATGTCATCTGCTTCCTCCGTTTCCTCGTCTGAAACTCTCTCTACCTGAGGATGACTACCTTCATAGGGTACTGGCTGGTTGCGTCTGCTCTTTAATACCTTAGCACCCTGATAGACCTTTAATCTTAAAGGCTCAACCTGTTCCCTACATTCCAAAAGTGGACCCCCTTGGTCTCTATCTACACCCAAATACTCTCCAATGAGAGTAACAAAAATACCTCCTCCTATAATCCCCCCTTCCTGTATTCCTTCCACCATCTTAGACAAATAAAAACCAATACAGTAGGGGATATTAACAAAGCTTCTTGGGTCTCGAATACACTTTAGGTAAAATAAATCATGTAAGGTCATTTTCTCCTTGTTGTGACCTCTCTGTGTAATCGAGTTAGCTAGAAATCTATGAATTATATGAAGTTCGGCTTTGTTAATATGTAAGTAGGAGTGTTTTCCTCCTAGCGAAAAAACATTATAGTTTGACATACTCCTCCAGACGGTGTTTGCCTCAAAATTCCTATCTACCCTTTCACCACGATAAATCAAATTCATACAATCGGGTAGTAGTAATTCAACCAGGAGTATATATTTGTAAAGCCCTGGCCATGTCCAGCATGGACATCCTGTACATCCTACGACCAAGTATAAATCTAAGAAAACTTCTATCATCTAATCTATCTATATCTACATTTAACGCTATAGTACTCATCAGCTCAACACACCATTCCTTATATACAGGTCTACGAATGGTGAATAGACGTTCCCAATCGGTAAAAGAAGAACTGCCATACCTTTGGATCAGATGCTCCCTAACTGAGTTAGCTAGTTGGACCCTTTCCAAAGGATCCCAATCGATTACCCTTGGCACTTCTACATTTTTTGGTAGCAGTTTGAATTTGTTACTTTGATATGCCAGGTAATCCCTCCAGCTTCTATCGAATCTCAGATTAGGATGCAATGTGTGTTCAGGAATTGTTGGGTATTCTACTGGTGGATGTATCGGAAATACTGTGAAGGCATCAACAAATTGTAGCGGATCATAATAAGGTACGTGTTAATCAGGTTGTTGTTGTGGTTCCTGTTGTGGTTCTTGTTCAGGTTCATATTGCATTTCTGATTCAGGTTCCGGTTGTGGTTGTCTAGATGATGATGATGAACCTCCAGTTTCAGTATTAGTAAATCTCTGCAAAACACATTAAACACAAAATTTGTGCATCTAAATATGCATTAGTGTTAGCAAAATAACAAATTAACACAATTACAATAACATGTTAAATCAAAATTAAACTTATACACATTTTCATAATTTTAACAATTCAACATTTTTTTCAAATAAGCATATATGAAAATGTATACAAAGTTTATAAGCATTTAACTCAAATAACATGTTAAAACATCCATTACTAACAATTAAACAAGTTTTAAATGGCATTTACATCAATTTAATCAAGTTCATGAATTTTATACCTAAAAAGTCCACTTTAATTCTCAAAAATCATGTTTAGGATCAAAGTTTGGATCATTTAACTACCTAAACATGTTACACTACTTAATTTAGCAATAATTCATGACAAAAATCGGCCATAACCTATTTATATCAAAAAGTCCCAAATTGCTCAAGAACACAAACCCTAGATTCCTAAAAATTTTGAAGTTTTTGGATTCAAATCATGTTAAATAGCAACAATCTAGGTTATACATGCATAAAATACTAACAATTTAACTCTAATTACACTAGAAACTAACAAACAAATTAGGTAAAATATAGCTCAAGAACACTAAAAATCAAATTTAAAGAGGTTTAGGGATGAAATTGTTACCCTTTTTGATAAACTCCTTATCAAATTCATGTTTAGAGCAGATTGTAACAAGAAATTTGGTGAATTTAGTGGAAAATTGATGATTTTAGAGTGGATTTTGGAGATGTGCTCGTATGTATGTGTGTGTGTTGTGGGAGACAGAAGCAGAACCGACTACGTTTTGATCCTGGCCAAAAATTCAGCTCCATGCGATCGCATGGTCCTGAAGGCCAAATCCCATGATATCGCATGGGGTCCGGATACAGTAACTTTTTGTTTTTTGTTTTTTTTTTTATAAAAACCTTATACTAATGAAACATATAATTAATTAAAAATTAAAATTTTGTTTCTTTTTAGGATGAGAGCGTTTCAGAACGATGTCCTAGTCCGTCCCTCAACAAAATTTTAAAATTTGTCATTTTTTAAGGGCGGTTTTAAAAGTAAAGATTTTTGGGTTTTTTTAATGTTTTTGGCATACTTTAATTCAATAAGATTAAAAATAATGATAATAAAAGTTCTCGTCCCTCCCTTGGGTAAAGCAATTTCGGTTCAACGACCTAGTTTTCAACTCATGACGAATTTTAAAAATCATATTTTTAACTTAACGAAATAAAGTAAATTTTTGTTTTTAAATTCACACCAAACTTAAATTTAAAATGCATAAAATTAAAACTTCATTTAAATATAATTAATATTTTAAATTTTAGAAACTTATATTGAAAATATTAGTTTTCAAAATATTTACAAACTTAAATATATTGATTTTAAAAATTTACAATATTAAATTTAATATTAATTTTAAAAATAAAGTAAAAATAAAATAAAAAATCTTTTTGATCTTTTATCCCACTTTAATCAATCAAATATTATCAAAAATATACGCCCCTCTTTTCGGTAAAGTAATTTCTGCTATATTACCTAGTTTTACTCCTGACGAATTTCTGAAATATTTTGGGTTGATTGATTAAAGATATTTATACCTTAAGAATAAACGGTAAATTTCGCAGTGATGTAATAAATTTTTGTATGATATCAATAATTTATGTTACGCATACCTAATTTTATTGAATACCAATTTAATACTTTATAGCGAACGATTTAGCGTTTATCATCAAAAGGTTAAAAGGAATAAAATAAAAATAAAAACTGTACATACTTACCTGTGAGATAGAATTCTCAGTGACCTGCTTTAGCCCACTCATAAGATAGTCGGACTAATTAGTTTTCCATAGCTACATAGGCATAACCTCGAGCATTCAACGATTTTTCTTCGTAACATATGAACGGTCCTTCTCTGCATAAAGTAACGAACTCGGTATTGGAATATGTCTGATTCGTCAAGCATTTTCCTTCGTGTGACCATTTTCCGCATTTGTGACATCTTTCAAGGTGTCGTGCTCTTCTTTTCGCTGCGGATTTTGATTTTCCTTTACTAAAATGTAACTTATTATGTTCGTTCCTGAGTTCTTTTCTTACTCCGTCCAATTTGGCTCTTATTACTGATACCAGGTCACTCGGGAGTGTGTCATTATTACGTCTAGTGATCAAAGCGTGTAGCATTAGACCATGGTTTAGATCAAAGGAATTCTTCATCTCGTAAAACCTAAAAAAATAAAAATTCAGAATGGGGGAGAAGACTAGTTCTTTAGGGTCTGCTAGGGAAAGACCATTCGGATTCCATTCTTGAGAACTACACGAAAACAGAATATCTAACTTTAACAGAAATACAAATTACCCTAAAAAGATTCGAACCTTCCCACACTTAGTTAGCTGTGGTGTCGAAATTATGATTAACTTCGTTGTCAACTTCCATCGGATCATGTACGTAATGTTTAACTCTGTGACCATTAACTTTAAATTCAATCCCATTTGAATTTATTAACTCTATTGTTCCATATGGGAAAACTCTTTTGACTATGAATGGTCCAGACCATCTTGATTTCAATTTTCCAGGAAATAGCTTGAATCGTGAATTGAAAAGAAGAACTCGGTCTCCTTCCTTAAATTCTTTTGAACTTCTGATTCTTTTATCATGCCATTTCTTCATTCTTTCTTTATAGATTAACGAATTTTCGTATGCTTCATGTCTTAATTCTTCTAATTCGTTTAGTTGACTTAATCGTAGACGTCCGGCTTCATGTAAATCAAGATTACATGTCTTCAAAGCCCAAAATGCTTTGTATTCAATTTCTACTGGAAGATGACATGCTTTTCCGTAAATGAGTCTAAAAGGTGTGGTTCCAATTGGAGTTTTGTAGGCTGTTCTAAAAGCCCAGAGTGCATCCTCCAATTTCATAGACCATTCCTTCGGATTTGATCCTACGGTTTTCTCTAGAATACGTTTTAAAGTTCGGTTGGTATTTTCAACTTGTCCACTTGTTTGTGGATGATAAGTAGTGGATATTTTATGAGTTACTCCATATCTTTTGAGAACTTTCTCAAGTTGATTGTTACAAAAATGAGTACCCCGATCACTTATTAAAGCTTTCAGTGTTCCGAACCTTGCAAAAAGACGTTTTAAAAAGTTGACTACAACTCGTGCATCGTAAGTTGGGAGAGCTTGTGCTTCCACCCATTTAGATACATAATCAATGGCAACGAGAATGTAGAGATTATTATGTGATTTTGGAAATGGACCCATAAAGTCAATACCCCAAATGTCAAATACTTCACATACTTGAATGACATTTTGTGGCATTTCATCTCGTTGACTTATTTTTCCGGCCCTTTGACAAGCATCACAGGATTTGCAAAGAAGGTGTGCGTCTTTGAAAATTGTAGGCCAATAGAATCCAGCATCGTAAACTTTTCTTGCTGTGAGTTGAGGCCCATAATGCCCTCCTGTTGGTCCTGTGTGACAATGGTTTAAGATTTGACTAGCTTCATCTCCGAATACACATCGGCGTATTATTCCATCGGGACAACTTTTAAACAAATGTGGATCTTTCCAGAAATAGCGTTTTATATCACTAAAGAATTTCTTTCGTTTTTGGTACGATAATCCTTTTTCAAGGAATCCACGTACTAAGTAGTTTGCATAATATGCAAACCATGGAATTTCATTATAATCTATCTTCAATAGATATTCATCAGAAAAGTTGTCTTGTATGGCCGATTCATTTAGAACTTCTAATTCAGGATTTTCAAGACGAGAAAGATGATCAGCGGCGAGATTTTCTGCTCCCTTTTTATCTCGGATTTCAATATCGAACTCTTGTAAGAGTAAGATCCAACAGATTAATCGTGGTTTAGCATCTTGTTTCGAAAATAGGTATCTAAGAGTAGAATGGTCGGTATAGACCACCGTTTTAGCTAGAACGAGATATGAACGAAATTTGTTAAAAGCAAAGACAATAGCAAGGAGTTCTTTTTCAGTAGTTGTGTAATTCTTTTGTGCTCCTTGTAACATATTACTAGCATAATAAATAGGTTGAAATCATTTTTCAATCCTTTGTCCTAAAACGGCTCCCATTGCAAAATCACTTGCATCGCACATAAGTTCAAATGGTAGATTCCAATTTGGAGTTATCATAATAGGCGCATTAGTGAGTTTTTCTTTAAGAATATTAAAAGATTTGATGCATTCATATGAAAAGATGAATGCAGCATCTTTTTCCAGGAGTTTATTCATAGGAGTGGCGATTTTAGAAAAATCTTTTATGAAACGTAGGTAAAAACCGGCATCCCCTAGAAACCTCCTAACTCCTCTAACATTGGTGGGATGTGGAAGTTTAACAATTACATCTACTTTAGCTCTATCCACTTCAATTCCTTCCTTTGAAATTTTATGACCGAGAACGATGCCTTCTTTAACCATGAAATGGAATTTCTCCCAATTAAGTACTAGATTTGATTGTTCACATCTAATAAGCATTCGTTCAAGATTTACTAGACATGATTCAAATGTATCACCGAAGACTGAAAAGTCATCCATGAAAACTTCCATGCATTCTTCTATCATGTCGTGAAAAATCGCCATCATGCACCTTTGAAAGGTTGCAGGGGCGTTGCAAAGTCAAAATGGCATGCGTTTGTAAGTAAAAGTACCATAAGGGCACGTGAATGTGGTTTTCTCTTGGTCCTCAGGTGCTATTGGAATTTGAAAGTATTCGGAAAAAACATCAAGAAAACAATAGTAACTGTTTTCGGCTAATCTTTCCAACATTTGATCAATAAAGGGTAAGGGAAAGTGATCTTTTCTGGTGGCGTCATTTAATTTTCTATAATTAATACAAACACGCCATCATGTTACAGTCCTAGTAGGAATAAGCTCATTTTTCTCATTTGTGATGACAGTCATGCCACCCTTCATAGGTACGCATTGAACTGGGCTTACCCATGGACTATCAGAAATTGGATAAATTAAACCTGCATCAAGCAGTTTAATAATTTCTTTCATAACAACATCTTGCATATTAGGATTTAGTCTTCGTTGGCGTTGCACATATGTTTTATGACCTTTTTCTATAAGGATTTTATGTGTGCAATACGAAGGACTTATTCCTTTAATATCATGAAATTTCCATGCAATAGCTGGTTTATGAGCTTTTAGCACAGAAATGAGTTGTGATTTTTCATTTTCAGTATGAGAAGACGATATTATTACAGGTAATTCAGATTCACCATGTAAATAAGCGTATTCCAAATGGTTTGGAAGTGGCTTTAACTCTAATGTCGGCGGTTCTTCTATCGATGATTTATATCGATATCTGTCTTCTTCTTTTAGCATTTGAATTTCTTTTGTTGTTGGTTCATATCCATTAGCCATAAATGTAGCTTACATTTCACTTTCATCAATTGGTTTAGTTCCTTCTCCTAAAGAACATTCTCCTGTTCCTTGTAATTCTGGAAATTCTTCTAATAATTCTGCATGTGATTCTATAGTTTGAATATAATAACATGTATCATCTGCAGATTCCGGTTGTTGCATTGCTCTATCAATAGAAAAGGTAACACTCTCATCCTCTATACTTAGGGTCAATTTCTTACCAAACACGTCTATTATTGCTTTAGCCGTGTTTAAGAATGGTCTTCCTAATATAAGAGGAACTCGAGAGTCTTCTTCCATGTCCAGAATAACAAAATCTACTGGAAATACTAAAGTACCAACTTTAACTAGCATATTCTCCATTATCCCTCTAGGATATTTTACTGATCTATCTGCTAGTTGTATACTTATTCGTGTTGGTTTCAATTCTCCAAGGTCTAGTTTAGCGTATAGTGAATACGGCATTCAATTTATACTAGCACCTAAGTCTGCCAATGCTTCTATTGAACTAAGACTACCCAGAAAACATGGAATTGTGAAACTTCCTGGATCTGATAATTTTTCTGGTATCTTATTTAACAGCACTGCAGAACAATTAGCATTCATAGTAACAGCCGAGAGTTCTTTCATTTTCTTTCTATTTATAATTAGATCTTTCAAAAATTTAGCATATCTAGGCATTCCTGAAATTACATCAATGAAAGGAAGATTGACATTTATTTGTTTAAACATATCCAAGAATTTGGATTGCTCGGCTTCAAGTCTTTCTTTTCTCATTTTACTCGGGTAAGGAAGTGGTGGTTGGTATGGTTTAACATAAGGTTTAGCCTTAATTGTGTTATCTTCATTAACCTTTTCAACTACCGGTTCTGTTTCCTTATCTTGCTCAGACTGTGGTTCTTGTGGAGTAGGAATAGCTTCATCAGAAATTACAGGCATTTCAGGTGGTTTAAGTGTAACACCACTTCTTGTGTGACGACCCGGAAATTTCCGACCAAATTTAAACTTAATTCTTATTTGATTTCGACAAGATAAGCAAAGTCTGTAAAGTTGAGTCTCAAAAATTTTGAACTATTTTTATGAATCCATTTGATCTTTGACTTTTCCCGACGACTCACAATACGATTACTTGTAAATAGATATGTATATAATTATATATATATATATATATATATATATATATATATATATATATATATATATATATATATATATATATATATATATATATATATGTAAATAATAAAATGAAATATTATATATTGTAATTGTTAGAATTAATTACGTAAATAATAATAATATATAATAAATATTATTTAGAAAGTATATATATACATATAAATAAAGTGTATAGAATATATATTTAGTGATTTCGAAGTTATTTAGTAAACAACGGTAACGCTCAATTGTCATTCAATTGATAGTAAACGAGTTAAAAAGGAACTTATGTGATTTTAAAATAAACGATGATCCGAAAATGAGTTTTATAAATTATAGGCTTATTAAAAATATAATAAATAATGAAACACACCAACTAGGTATGACGTCAAGAATTTTAAAAGGTTTAAAACAATATAGATATATATATAATTTTTATAAATATAAAATTAACCAATCATTGAATCATATTTAACTAAAATACATTGGGTTTTAGATAACAGATAAAAATTAAATACCAACCCGTGACTACACATTTAATACCCTAGTTTATTTAATTATTACACCGTGTTATATCTATACCCATGATTAACCAGTAAAACACCCGTGACCTTATCTAATCTATCTATATTATTGCCCTTTCCAGATTCATTTTATCAAACACCCAATTTTTCTCTCAAGAACACCCACTACTATTCATCATCATCATCAATCTTTTATCACTCAAGAACACCTTAAAAACTTGATGGATCATAAAATCGTTTATATATTCGAATTCCTCTCGAAGAGCTCTACACATCCATACCAACAATTTCATGATTTGTGTAAGTTTTAAAAACTCAAATTTTTGGATTTTCATATTTTTGTAACATATTAGGGTAGATATAGTGTCTATTGCTCAAGTCTATATGATTATACATGATTGTATGTGTTATATTGCTCGTTTGATGTGTTTATGTTTAATCCCGAATTTGTTTTGTGTGGTTACAGAAACTTGGTTTTCTTGAATGTTAAATATTATGATATAATTAAAATCCTCTCGGAAAATTAATAATTTTAGGCTTTAGATTCGCGTATTTTCATTACCGTATGCTTAAGATATGATTGATTGAAGTTTTTGTGATGAATATGTGATTATGTCGAATTCTGGAAAAATGGACACAGAATTGAATTTTAAACTGATCATAATTGTGTAGAGGATTTAAAAACACTCAAGTTAGACTAGGATATCATGCTATTTGGATTTGTAATACTCCCGTTATGCTTAATTGATCGTATATGAAAAACTGATTTGCTCAGTATTATAAAACTGACCTTTAAATTTATTTGAAGTATGATAGTGATTTAGGACTTTGCATATCTGAAAATTTCATATGTTGTAGTTAACGTTTCATCTAGGCCTTGCATCATTTGGATTGGTGAAGCTTGAGTAATGTGCGTGTCGAAATGGTAACCTGCATTCTGTCTAAATCTGTAACGTATGCACCTATAGTTTTATAGTAAGAGTTGTACACCTTTTGAGACCTTGGCCTCCTGGATTATCGAACTTTGTATATTATGTGATAAATGTCTAGTTTATTGAAACCTCTGAAACCCGATACATTGTGCACACTAAGGCCGTAGATTTGGTAACTTCTGAATTGAGCGGAAACAGAATGTCCAATTTGATTGAATAAACTGTACCAATTGGCTGAACAAAAGTTTCTCATTTTTGGATATGTGGTAATTTGACTTGTCCTTGAACTAGGACCACTGACCTAGCTTGATTTGCATGTTCCTAGCTCCGGTTA
Source organism: Rutidosis leptorrhynchoides (assembly GCF_046630445.1). Lineage (NCBI taxonomy): Eukaryota > Viridiplantae > Streptophyta > Magnoliopsida > Asterales > Asteraceae > Rutidosis > Rutidosis leptorrhynchoides. The sequence goes on from NC_092334.1 coordinate 197,417,765, forward strand.
TAGCCATTACGAGATTGGTGCGCAGTCAGAAACTGATTTAGCGAACCATAAATGTACCTCTTCTGAAACCCGACTTGTAGACATCATATGAGGCCCTGGCTGGACTTTTTGGAATCAATTTTGAGTCTAATTTTGATCTGGAGTTTTCCATGTTACCATGTTTTATGTGTTATGAATTATGTCCGTTGTTTGTATGACGCGCGTGAAAATTTGTGACAATACGTGTTAACTACAAACTAAACAGGTCAATATGTTTAATTAACTTGAGTTCTGGAAAATGTGGATTATATATTTGAAAATTTCATGATTAGTAGTTAAGTTTTCATATAGGTGTTGTATCTTAAAAGTTTCTAGATTTTGAGATAATTGCATGCGAAAATGGACACCCGAACTTGGACCGTCCATTTGGACACTTGACCCGTTTGAGTCTAAAAGTGTCAAAATGGATAACGGTCAGTGTAAACAAATCCTATATGTTGATTTAAGTATGCCTGCAAGTTTTGGTGCTTTAAAAATGAGTTTTGGGTCTATTTTGGTTTAAAGAGAGATTTATGACGTATTCTGGTCAAACGTGAATAAATTGACCCATATGCATAATTTTGGAAAATGGAAGTCACCAACACATCTAAAATGTCATTTTTGAGCTGTGATACAAATTTGGTTAACTCAGGTCAGCCGGATTCAAATTTGGATCGTTAACCGAAAGTTTTAGCATTTTTAACAAAAGTGTCAAAAATGACTCTCGAGCCTACTTTGCGGACTCATAAGTTGAAATTGGTTAAGTTTGGATAAAAACCATTAATTGATATTGGAAGTATTTACGACAAGCTTTAAAACGATATGTTATATGTATGATTTTGTCGAGACTAAACTGGTCTAAAACGAGTACGAAAATAGAACATCAGGGCTGATCCAATGCTGTTAACAACAGCAAAACTCAGCATTTAGTGTTTTGAAGGACTGTTTTCGCGAGGTCATAACTTTCAAACTGTAACTCCGTCTTTGTCAAATAAACTGTCTATAGAAAGGTGAGATGACATACTTTTCAACGGTCACGACCCAAAGTATTATATCGGATTTGATGGGACCCGAAATCAGCTGTAAAGTTACTACATATACATATATGTAAATAATATTGTTTTTACTAAATAAAAATGTATAACTTAAGTTTGATCTATGTTTGACTATTTGACCAACTTGAGTAATATTATGAGATTATTGACTGGTGTTGACTATGTTGACTGTGTTTGACTTGCGTTTGACTTACTTTGACTTTTGTTGACTTTTGCTAAATTTTGCTAAATTTATAAGTAGGACTTGAGCAATAAGACTATACGAATCCTATAGACCGACCTAGCTTATTAGACACTTATTGACCAACATATGTTCTCTAGGTTGGGGTCTACGGTTACTTGCATTCCGATTTTCGGTCACATCTCTGTGATTTATTTCTGAAGTTGTCAGGTGAGTTTCATTTGCCTTTTTACCATTTATATTTTTGAGCTGAGAATACATGCGCAATTTTTATAAATGATTTACAAAATAGACACAAGTACGTGAAACTACATTCTATAGTTGAATTATCAAAATCGAATATGCCCCTTTTTATTTAGTCTGGTAATCTAAGAATTAGGGAACAGACACCCTAATTGACGCGAATCCTAAAGATAGATCTATCGGGCCCAACAAGCCCCATCCAAAGTACCGATGCTTTAGTACTTCGAAATTTATATCATGTCCGAAGGAGGATCCCGGAATGATGGGGATATTCTATATGCATATTGTTAATGTCGGTTACCAGGTGTTCAATCCATATGAATGCTATTTTTGTCTATATGCATGGGACGTTTATTTATGAGAATTGGAAATATGAAATCTTGTGGTCTATTAAAATTATGAAATGTTTGTTTATGATAAACTAATGAACTCACCAACCTTTTGGTTGACACTTTAAAGCATGTTTATTCTCTGGTATGAAAGAAATCTTCCGTTGTGCTTTTGCTCATCTTAGAGATATTAATTGGAGTCATTCATGACATATTTCAAAAGACGTTGCATTCGAGTCGTTGAGTTCATCAAGATTATTATTAAGTCAATTATAGTAAGATATATTATGAAATGGTATGCATGTCGTCAACCGTAGATGTAATGAAAGATTGTCTTTTCAAAAATGAATGCAATGTTTGTAAAATGTATTATATAGAGGTCAAGTACCTCGCGATGTAATCAACTATTGTGAATCGTTCATAATCGATGTGGACTTTTTCCGGATGGATTAGGACGGGTCCTTTCAGTTGGTATCAGAGCGATGGTCTTAGCGAACCAGGTCTACATTAGTGTGTCTAACTGATAAATCATTAAGATGCAATAGTGAGTCTGGACTTCGACCGTGTCTGCATGTTAAAAGTTTTGCTTATCATTTTTGTCGAAAATCATCTACCTATCATCCTTAGAAAATTACTTGCTTATCATTCTTAGTCTAGACACATCTTACTGCAATGATTGCATGAATAGTGTATAGACAAAAAAAATCATATCTTAACGTATCTGCTACTTCATATCTTAGCGTACCTGTTATTGTTATCTTTGCCTGACAGCTTCCGTAGATTCCTCCGTAACTTATGGGATTTTAGTATTATATATGCATATGTAAATTATGTATTGCAGGGTACTAATCTACATCCTATAATCTAATTCTTATCGAAAATCCTTCATCTGATCGTACGGGATGAGTCCCTCGAATTCCGATAACTATTCTGATAGTTATTCCGACAGCTATTCCGACGTGGATGTTCACCTAAGCTCCGAAAGCAGCGTCACCAGAATGAATCAACCAACCAACCATCCCCAATTCATATGATAAGTTCGTAGTCTACTTAATCATTGGAGATAAGAAGAATCGATCCCTTTCACCCACCATATTGTTCGCTGGGCGAAGAACTTGAAACATTCACTGGCAAACCAATCCGAAACACCATCTTCACCCTCATTTCCAGAGTAGCTTGACATGATTATATTCTATCCACAATTTGAAACCTTACTCATCTGCTCGTTCCGACCGACAATTATTCCGGAGTAATACAAGAAGTCAACGAACTTCGAGATCGAGTAATCAATTTGGAGAATATGGTGCAAAACGTAACAGCTTTAACAACATCACCGGCATCAACAGTATCACCAACAACACAAGTTTCAACATCACATGCCCCAATATCTCATTCTGTACCTCGAGCATAATCATCATTCTACGAATCTTTCTACATTATTTATCTTCGTTCGACATGGTGATTATATAATCTTTAATATTTTAAGAGATTATATATTCATATTCTAATGGTAAATCAAATGAGTCTAATATCATATTGACCCATTAAATTCTTGATTACATCTGAAGAAAATATATATGTAAGTATATTTTCATAAAGATTGTAATTAAAATTCTTTTGTACAAACTAATAATGGTGAAAATATTTCAACGGGTAGGTAATACCCGAGGAATATTTAAATTTCACATTAATAAGTTACACTGTACATTCTTCAAATCTGATTCAACAGTCATTTACTATTCTACTTACATCCACCGATATACGTATCCGTTCACCACAGAATAACCATTTTCATTCAATTCATACTTGAATTTTGATCTATCAGAATCCAACAAGTGGTATAATGAAGAAAACATTGGACAAAATAAAATTTATTAGAAACAAACAAATTAACTATGAGAATATTGTTAAGAATCCACGCTAACAAAATCCTAGCTAACTGTTCCTAGCTAACTGACTACATTTTATTTATCGTAATTTTAATTCTCGCAATTTTATTTACCGTCATTTAATTTCTGTTATTTATTTTACACACTTTAAATATCGGGACACGTATACAAGGTTTTGACATATCATATCGACGCATCTATATATATTATTTAGAATAACCATAGACACTCTATATGCAGTAATGATCGAGTTCTCTAAACAGGGTTGAGGTTGATTCTACAATAATATATATAGTTTGAGTTGTGATCGAGTCTGAGACATATACGGGTCACGACACGTATTAATAAATTCGAATATTATATATTAAACTTTGTATGAATTATTGGACTGTCAACTGTGGACTATCGACTGTGGACTAATAAGATTGGATAATTAAAATGAATTATAATATTGATTATAATATATGAAACTAAACAATTCTTCAAGTTTGCCACTTGATCTCATCTTAAACCTCATTTATATCTTGACGATTAAAATCCGCGTTCAAACCTTTCATGATTCTTGAAAACACCTCAATCGAGAGGATGAACCAACCGCACTTCATCTACGGAAGGAAAGATTTATGCATATAGTAGTATACCTGAAAAACTCTCGGAAACTGAATAAACGTTTAACGCGTAGCTGTGCTAATTCCTTTAGCGTTATTATTACCGAAAATAACTTTGTAATCTCTTTCAAAATTAGCCAATTTTGTCACAGCTCCAACAAGTCAACTTCAATTTTTCGTTCGAAACAACCTAATTATAACCTTGATATATATGCGTGCTCTTTTATTGTTATCGGGGAACCTTTCATATTCCATCATATTACCATCAGCGTTTAATCATCTAAAAACACAGTTCTCCTGAAACCACCTCAAATTGATAACCGATGATTCAGATATCGTAGCATTAAATGCAAAGGAAACAGAAAAATGGTAGATAGTCTAAACGGCCAAAAGTTTGATGATAAAGAAAGGAGTGTTAGGAACGCTCGATAGAAAATTTAGTACAGAAAAACAGATTGAGTTAACCATGAAGGAGACCAATGACAAATACAAGGACCAACCCCTATATTCAAAGAATCCAGGTAATTCTGTATCCGATGAAATCTTTAGAGAATATCTTGCTCCGAAGTCATGTTAAAATCTTGCGGAAAATTTTTCTTCATCAACCTTCAAACTTAGAAATTCCAAAATATCATCATAAATATCTTCGATATTTCTGAGGATATGTTCATAAATATTCTTGTCCGAAATTATCTACCTCTTCGTGTTTTCTGTATTTCATTATATTGAAAACTTCTGTAAAATCTAAGTATTAATTATGAATGAATTGTGGAGAAGTGTTGGGGATTGAAGCATGAGTTAGTATAATATAATGACGCTTGGCCAACGTGATTATATTACAGTAAGTCATGCTAGGTTTCTAATGAAACGTGATGATGGTTTACAGTAGATCACACCCTCATCATGTGCCATGTTACATAACTCTTTCATTCTACTTAACTTCTGAACATATCAAGAAAATGTATTCTTGATGGTTCTATCTTCCGTGATGTTGATAAATTTGAAAATCAAATCGTGCTATTACGATTTCCTTCTTAAAACATTAACCATTTTCATTCAAAACTCCATACCCACGAATTCTGGACCATTACTTGAGGTACTTAATGGATAGAAGAGAAACAGAGCATAAAGCTTCGAAGTGTAAATAGGAGTATAAATCACAGCAAATAAGAGAAAGCATTATCTGTGGATGGCAATGATTATAGGAGACAGAAGCAAGGGGCTTCGAAATATAAGGAAAGATATAAAACCCAATAACAACACAGAAATTACAAACTGTGTATATTAATACGAATAGCAATATAAAGACACGGTATAATTAAGAATAGTATCACCCCAAGGGCGATGTTGAAGAACACAGATTCCTCCGGTGGAAGTTGGAAAAGGAGAATGATTGTTGCGATAGTAAGGATGAGGACAAGAGTCAGAACTGGATTAAGCATTTTCACAATCGTTTGGATGTATGAACTAAGAAAGAAAGTATAGGAATGATGAGAATTTGAAACGGAAGAATTTAATTTATAATGGAAATATCAGACAGAGCAATCGAGGCAGATCATCACATTTAATTAAAGAGATCCTAATTTTCTCATTTACCGAAAAATCAGATCTTATAGATTTCATAGATTTTCTTTAAATCCATTGAATCCCGGAATTCAACCAAGACAACGTCAAAAGTAAAGAAGCACCTTATTTTCTAAATTCAATCGTGACTACATCAAAAGTTAAATCTCTATCCCAATCATTTGTGATAGCTTCATTCGTGCTCTTCGAATAATCGAATTGTTTTACCCATATTACTCAAAGATGATAAAACTCTATTTATCAACTCATATTCATCATGAAAACATTTTTATTGTTAGCCATGACCACCTCACTCAAATTTCGGGACGAAATTTCTTTAACGGGTAGGTACTGTGATGACCCGGAAATTTCCGACCAAATTTAAACTTAATTCTTATTTGATTTTGACACGATAAGCAAAGTCTGTAAAGTTGAGTCTCAAAAATTTTGAACTATTTTTATGAATCCATTTGACCTTTGACTTTTCCCGACTACTCACAATACGATTACTTGTAAATAGATATGTATATAATTATATATATATATATATATATATATATATATATATATATGTAAATAATAAAATGAAATATTATATATTGTAATTGTTAGAATTAATTACGTAAATAATAATAATATATAATAAATATTATTTAGAAAGTATATATATACATATAAATAAAGTGTATAGAATATATATTTAGTGATTTCGAAGTTATTTAGTAAACAACGGTAACGCTCAATTGTCATTCAATTGATAGTAAACGAGTTAAAAAGGAACTTATGTGATTTTAAAATAAACGATGATCCGAAAATGAGTTTTATAAATTATAGGCTTATTAAAAATATAATAAATAATGAAACACACCAACTAGGTATGACGTCAAGAATTTTAAAAGGTTTTAAACAATATAGATATATATATAATTTTTATAAATATAAAATTAACCAATCATTGAATCATATTTAACTAAAATACATTGGGTTTTAGATAACAGATAAAAATTAAATACCAACCCGTGACTACACATTTAATACCCGAGTTTATTTAATTATTACACCGTGTTATATCTATACCCGTGATTAACCAGTAAAACACCCGTGACCTTATCTAATCTATCTATATTATTGCCCTTTCCAGATTCATTTTATCAAACACCTAATTTTTCTCTCAAGAACACCCACTACTATTCATCATCATCATCAATCTTTTATCACTAAGAACACCTTAAAAACTTGATGGATCATAAAATCGTTTATATATTCGAATTCCTCTCGAAGAGCTCTACACATCCATACCAACAATTTCATGATTTGTGTAAGTTTTAAAAACTCAAATTTTTGGGTTTTCATGTTTTTGTTACATATTAGGGTAGATATAGTGTCTATTGCTCAAGTCTATATGATTATACATGATTGTATGTGTTATATTGCTCGTTTGATATGTTTATGTTTAATCCCAAATTTGTTTTGTGTGGTTACATGTAGCATCCCAGGTAAAACGTTCCCCGTAGCATGATATTGTCCTCTTTGCAGAGATAGGGACGTACCCTTGTCTCCCCCGTAGGTTGCTCACGGATTTTTCTTGGCAACCACACACGACGAACACTTTCCCAGGAGGTCACCCATCCTGGTAGTGCTCTCACTTGAGCACGCTTAACTGCAGAGTTCTCATGGGATCTGTTGTGCTTGTGGTCCCAAAACGCGTCATGCTAGGAATGGTCTCCACACCCTTATAAGGCATGCTTCGTTCCCCTCTCCAACCGATGTGGGACGGATGTAACACGGATGTTACAATCCTCCCCTCTAATGGGACACAGCGTCCTCGCTGTGCACATTTGGTCTGGGGCCTGGCTCTGATACCATCTGTGACCAGTGGGGACGCATCCCACTCAGTGCCTTCCCAGCTAACCGCCTGGTGACCACTGAGCGTACCTCAGACACTGATTTTATGGCCCGCCTCTCGGCAACGTACAGCCAACCCTAATAGGGACCGCGAGGAGTAAGAGCCAATGTTTTGTCACAGGTAACACTGTGAAAACCCCCTCTACGATTAACCCGCTAATAAATGGCATTAAACCAGCTCTGATACCATCTGTAGCATCCCAGGTAAAACATTCCCCGTAGCATGATATTGTCCGCTTTGCAGAGATAGGGACGTACCCTTGTCTCCCCCGTAGGTTGCTCACGGATTTTTCTTGGCAACCACACACGACAAACACTTTCCCAGGAGGTCACCCATCCTGGTAGTGCTCTCACTTGAGCACGCTTAACTGCAGAGTTCTCATGGGATCTGCTGCGCTTGTGGTCCCAAAACACGTCATGCTAGGAAAGGTCTCCACACCCTTATAAGGCATGCTTCGTTCCCCTCTCCAACCGATGTGGGACGGATGTAACACGGATGTTACATTACAGAAACTTGGTTTTTTGAATGTTAAATATTATGATATAATTAAAATCCTCTCGAAAAATTAATAATTTTAGGCTTTAGATTCGCGTATTTTCATTACCGTATGCTTAAGATATGATTGATTGAAGTTTTTGTGATGAATATGTGATTATGTCGAATTCTGGAAAAATGGACATAGAATTGAATTTTTTAAACTGATCATAATTGTGTAGAGGATTTAAAAACACTCAAGTTAGCCTAGGATATCATGCTATTTGGATTTGTAATACTCCCGTTATGCTTAATTGATCGTATATGAAAAACTGATTTGCTCAGTATTATAAAACTGACTTTTAAATTTATTTGAATTATGATAGTGATTTAGGACTTTGCATATCTGAAAATTTCATATGTTTTAGTTAACGTTTCATCTAGGCCTTGCATCATTTGGATTTGTGAAGCTTGAGTAATGTGCGTGTCGAAATGGTAACCTGCATTCTGTCCAAATCTGTAAAGTATGCACCTATAGTTTTATAGTAAGAAACCTTGGCCTTCTGGATTATTGAACTTTGTATGTTATGTGATAAATGTCTAGTTTATTGAAACCTCTGAAACCCGATACATTGTGCACACTAAGGCCGTAGATTTGGTAACTTCTGAATTGAGCTGAAACAGAATGTCTAATTTGATTGAATAAACTGTACCAATTGGCTAAACAAAAGTTTCTCATTTTTGGATATGTGGTAATTTGACTTGTCCTTGAACTAGGACCACTGACCTAGCTTGATTTGCATGTCCCTAGCTCCGGTTATAGCCATTACGAGATTGGTGCGCAGTCAGAAACTGATTTAGCGAACCATAAATGTACCTCTTCTGAAACCCAACTTGTAGACATCGTATGAGGCCCTGGCTGGACTTTTTGGAATCGATTTTGAGTCTAATTTTGATCTGGAGTTTTCCATGTTACCATGTTTTATGTGTTATGAATTATGTCCGTTATTTGTATGGCGCGCGTGAAAATTTGTGACAATACGTGTTAACTACAAACTAAACAAGCCAATATGTTTAATTAACTTGAGTTCTGGAAAATGTGGATTATATATTTGAAAATTTCATGATTAGTAGTTAAGTTTTCATATAGGTGTTGTATCTTAAAAGTTTCTAGATTTTGAGATAATTGCATGCGAAAATGGACACCCGAACTTGGACCGTCCATTTGGACACTTGACCCGTTTGAGTCTAAAAGTGTCAAAATGGATAACGGTCAGTGTAAACAAATCCTATATGTTGATTTAAGTATGCCTGCAAGTTTTGGTGCTTTAAAAATGAGTTTTGGGTCTATTTTGATTAAAAGAGAGATTTATGACCTATTCGGGTCAAACGTGAATAAATTGACCCATATGCATAATTTTAGAAAACGAAAGTCACCAACACATCTAAAATGTCATTTTTGAGCTGTGATACAAATTTGGTTAACTCAGGTCAGCCGGATTCAAATTTGGATCGTTAACCGAAAGTTTTAGCATTTTTAACAAAAGTGTCAAAAATGACTCTCGAGCCTACTTTGCGGACTCATAAGTTGAAATTGGTTAAGTTTGGATAAAAACCATTAATTGATATTGAAAGTATTTACGACAAGCTTTAAAACGATATGTTATATGTATGATTTTGTCGAGACTAAACTGGTCTAAAACGAGTACGAAAATGGAACATCAGGGCTGATTCAATGCTGTTAACAACAGCAAAACTCAGCATTTAGTATTTTGAAGGACTGTTTTCGCGAGGTCATAACTTTCAAACTGTAACTCCATCTTTATCAAATAAACTGTCTATAGAAAGGTGGGATGACATACTTTCCAACGGTCACGACCCAAAGTATTATATCGGATTTGGTGGGACCCGAAATCAGCTGTAAAGTTACTACATATACATATATGTAAATAATATTGTTTTTACTAAATAAAAATGTATAACTTAAGTTTGACCTATGTTTGACTATTTGAACAACTTGAGTAATATTATCAGATTGTTGACTGGTGTTGACTATGTTGACTGTGTTTGACTTGCGTTTGACTTACATTTGACTTACTTTGACTTTTGTTGACTTTTGCTAAATTTTGCTAAATTTATAAGTAGGACTTGAGCAATAAGACTATACGAACCCTATAGACCGACCTAGCTTATTAGACACTTATTGACCAACATATGTTCTCTAGGTTGGGGTCTACGATTACTTGTATTCCGATTTTCGGTCACATCTCTGTGATTTATTTCTGAAGTTGTCAGGTGAGTTTCATTTGCCTTTTTACCCTTTATATTTTTGGGCTGAGAATACATGCGCAATTTTTATAAATGATTTACAAAATAGACACAAGTACGTGAAACTACATTCTATGGTTGAATTATCGAAATCGAATATGCCCCTTTTTATTTAGTCTGGTAATCTAAGAATTAGGGAACAGACACCCTAATTGACGCGAATCCTAAAGATAGATCTATCGGGCCCAACAAGCCCCATCCAAAGTACCGATGCTTTAGTACTTCGAAATTTATATCATGTCCGAAGGAGGATCCCGGAATGATGGGGATATTCTATATGCATATTGTTAATGTCGGTTACCAGGTGTTCAATCCATATGAATGATATTTTTGTCTCTATGCATGGGACGTTTATTTATGAGAATTGGAAATATGAAATCTTGTGGTCTATTAAAATTATGAAATGTTTGTTTATGATAAACTAATGAACTCACCAACCTTTTGGTTGACACTTTAAAGCATGTTTATTCTCATGTATGAAAGAAATCTTCCGTTGTGCTTTTGCTCATCTTAGAGATATTAATTGGAGTCATTCATGAAATATTTCAAAAGACGTTGCATTCGAGTCGTTGAGTTCATCAAGATTATTATTAAGTCAATTATAGTAAGATATATTATGAAATGGTATGCATGTCGTCAACCGTAGATGTAATGAAAGATTGTCTTTTCAAAAATGAATGCAATATTTGTAAAATGTATTATATAGAGGTCAAGTACCTCGCGATGTAATCAACTGTTGTGAATCGTTCATAATCGATGTGGACTTTGTCCGGATGGATTAGGACGGGTCCTTTCATCTTGTGGTAATGGATTTAGCTGTTTCATTCCGGGGGTTAGCATTTGTATCACTAGGTAGACTTCCCGGTTTTCTTTCACCTATTAACCTTGCTAGGTTGCTTACTTCTTGTTCCAAATTTTGAATAGAAGCTTGTTGATTTCTAAATGTTTGAGCATTTTGTTCATTGGTTTGTTTCTGAGATGTGAAAAATTGCGTTTGAGATTCAACTAGCTTTGACATCATATCTTCTAAATTTGGCTTTTTATCATCGGTTTGTGGTGGTTTGTTTTGAAAAATAGGTCTTTGCTGGTTGTAAGTATTATTGGATACTTGTTGATTACTAGGACCTTGTTGGTTGTTGTATGGAACATTTCGGTTATAATTCTGGTTTTGATTGTAAATTGGTCTTGGTGGTTGATAATTATTCTGATAATTATTTCCAGGCCTTTGGTTTATGTATGAAACATTCTCTCTTTGTTCCATTGTTAGTTCAATACTGAGACAATCTTTTGTCAAATGTGGTCCTCCACACTGCTCACAACTAATTCGTATTGAGTGGATATCCTTAGTCATCTTTTCCATTCGTCTCTCGACAGCATCTATCTTTGCGAAAATGGAATCTAAGTCATGGCTAGAATCGGCTCTAGCTGCTTTAGATAATCTAACTATATCTTTTTCTTGGTGCCACTCATGTGAGTGGGAAGCAGTGTTATCAATAATTTTGTAAGCGTCAGTTGCGGTTTTCTTCATAATAGAACCACCAGCTGCTATATCGATGTCTTTCCTTGTAGTGATGTCGCATCCTTGGTAGAATATTTGTACTATTTGACAGGTGTCTAAACCATGTTGCGGACATCCTCTTAATAACTTTCCAAATCTTGTCCAAGCTTCATATAGAGTTTCATTTGGCTTTTGTGTGAACGTAACAATTTCTCCTTGAAGTCTTACGGCTTTAGATGCCGGAAAGAATTGTTTAAGAAATTTTTCAACTAAGACGTCCCATGTATCAATCGCCCCTTCAGCTAACGATTCCAACCAATCTTTGGCTTCTCCCTTTAAAGTCCAGGAAAATAACATGAGATATATCTGTTCATCCTCCACTTCTCTGATTTTAAATAGAGTGCAGATCCTATTAAAGGTACGAAGATGTTCGTTTGGATCTTCCTTCGGCGCACTACTAAATTGGCATTGATTAGTTACCATGTGTAGGATTTGTCCTTTGATTTCATAATCTGGCGCATTAATGTCAGGTTGAGTAATTGCGTGACCTTGGCCAGTGCGCTTAGCCCTCATTCGGTTCTCCATACTTAGAGGTTCCAGATTTTCCATGATTGAATTTGTTGAATCTGAATCACTAGAGGATTCTGATTTAATGGTTGGTTCCTCTACAATCTCTGTTTGAATGATTGGTGGTTCCGGAGGAAAGATTAGTGGTTCAGGATCTCTGAATTGTCCTTGAATATCCTTCGGATTCTCAATTGTGAGGTCGGGTTCAAAAAATGGATTATCGGAAATTTGAATTGGAGTACTTGGTTTACTAGATAACGATTCTAAAGAAAAATCAACGGCGACAATATTTGCTAGATGTCTTGATCGAGTTACAGGTGGTGAACGTACAAAAGGAGGTGAACGTTTTGCTCGGTGCATTCACTGAATATCCTATTAGTTATAAAAGATAAAAATTATATAAGCTATCAAATTAATAGACTTTTCTGCTTTTGCCCACGTTTCGAATAGCCAATAGATGCAGCAGGGAGCCAGAACCTTTTAAATTGGAAGCTCACTACTCAGCCACTAACAAATCCAACTATTACTACGAAGCAGAAAATTTTGGATGTCTATCAATTTAACCACTTAAAATAATTTTTCGTTGAAATTTAAAGAAATTTTAGATAAGAAATAGAAAATTCTATGTCCTAAAAACTAGAGCGTCGAAAAATAAGAAAGAAAAAGAGTGCGTCGAAAAACGTCGAAAAATAAAAGGTCGAAAAAAATAATAGGCGTCGAAAAATAAAAATAAGAAAGTAGCGCGTCGAAACTTAAAAAGGGACTAAAAACTAAGAATTAAAAGTTATGTCTAAAAATATTAAAGCTTAGAGAAATACTATATCCAAAATGGTAATAATTTAAAAAGGTACTAAAAACTTAAAACGGCGTCGCAAAATTCTAAAGCACCTAAATCTTAGTCTAAAGAAAAAGCACTTAAGGGATTTTACGGAAGAGCCTAAAAATCTAGAAATAAAAATAACTATGGCAAAAACTATGTCTTAAAACTAAATACGAGCGAAAAAATATAAATATTACGCTAAAACGAATAAAAATATACAAAATATAAAAATATACTTAAAGTTGTAAAAACACAATTTTTATAAAAATATTATTTTTATATTATTTATTTTATAAAACTATTAATTTTATATATTAATTAAAACTAATTAAACTTAATAATACAAATAAATAAATAAAACTAAAACAAATAATTAAAAACTAAACCCTAATTAGGGTTTTTAATTAATTAATAATAATAATTATTAACCCTAATTTCGTACAGCTAAGGTATCAGGCGAGTCAAATCACTCCATGCGATCGCATGGAGTGTATGTTATATATTCATGCGATCACATGAAGTAGAAAATCGGGCCAGATGGGTTGGGCTGCTACAGTTCGGGCCCGTATATTTATTTATTTTATTATTATTTTTTTCTGTTTTCTGTTTTAATATTTATATAAAATATATATATAAATTGAATAAAAACTATATTTTTACAAACTAAAAATAGAAATATAAATATTTATAATTTATATATTTTATCAAACTGTTAAAAATATAAATATATTGTTACTTTTTTATTATTGTTTTTTATCTTTTTTTTTAAAAACAAAATTTTTTTTCAAAATAAAAACTTAATGAAAATTTAATAAAAAAAAATTTTTTTATATAGCGTTGCGCTTTCGGCGTTTTTGATTTCCCCGGCAGCGGCGCCAAAAATACTTGATGTGTGCGAGGTGATGTATAAAATAGTTATATTTTTTACAAGGAAATACTATTAAATATGATACATTTTTACACAAGTGATTTATTTATTTATAGAGTGGATATACCTAAACATTGCTACAACACTTATAGGCAGTGTACCTAATTGTACAGTATGTAGTTTTTAGTAAGTCTGGTTCGTTCCACATGGATCTTTAAAACAAGCTTAACGCTATATTTTTAAAAACTATATTTGTAAAAATACAAAAATATATAAGTAATATTATTATTATAAAAATGGGGTTTTTACCGTTTAATGACCGGTTTGTCGATTTTAAAACTTTAGTCGCAGTTAAAACCTAATGTAAAATATTAAAAATAAATATAACTTAATTTAAAGCATAAAGTAAATAACGATAACGAAATTGCGATAAATAAAAGCGTGATAAAATAAAATTGAGAGAATTAAAGAGTACGATAATTAAAAATGCAATTAAATAAAATGACAATAAATAAAAGTGCGATAATTAAAAGTGCAATTAAATATGAAATATATAAATTATGCTTATTTAAACTTCCGTAATCATGATGTTCGACGTGTTGATTTTAGTTTATTCCCATGGGTTAATTGTTCTTTGTCCTGGATTATTCAATATGTCCATACGGATTTGTCCATAATAGTCCATCAGTCATAATCATAAAGTGCGGAAGTCTTCGTCAAATTATTCTTATTCCCGAAGTCAAATATTCTAACTAATTGGGGATTCGAATTGTAACAAGGTCTTAATACTTCGTTTAATGAATACACCAGGTTATCGACTGCGTGTCCGGTAAAATGATTACACCAATTACCCTTGAATGTAATCCACCCCTGTTTCAACAAGTCTATTAACTATTAATCTAGTTCCGTGTCCGGTAAAATGAACAATTATTGGTATTTATAGATATCCCGCCCACCGTGTCCAGTCAAGCGTATGTGGTTATATATAAATACGTCAAATTATAAGTCTATATATTAAATCAACGAGGTATCATTTAGTTAATATAAAACCCATTAATAGCCCATAGTCTAATTTCTACAAGTGTCGTTCTTTTATCCACACCCCAATTATGGTACAAAGCCAATTACCCAATTTTAATATTTAGCCCAACATCACGATTACTTCGGCATTAATTAAGCATAACTTAGCTACAAGACATTAAATTAAAAAGGTTGAATATAACTTACAATGATTAAAAATAGCGTAGCGTTACACGGACAGAATTTCGATTTACACCCTTACAACATTCGCTAACATACCCTTATTATTAGAATTAAAATTAAAATTAAAATATATATATATATATATATATATATATATATATATATATATATATATATATATATATATATATATACACGTTGAATGATGGAAGAGAAAAAGATGGATATATTTTAGCCAAAACACGTTGAATTTATAGGACCTGGGCTGGATTTTTCATCCATGCGATCGCATGGAATTAACTCTTTCAGGCCATGCGATCGCATGGCCAGCTGGTGAAGTTCACATGTCTTTGTTTTCTAATTTACCGACGGTTTAATAAATAAATATAATATATAAATAATTTTAAGAATTATTTAAATATTATATTATATTTATGTGCATAGTTGACTTGTAATTTTTAGTCCATTGCATCGAGCGTTGAGAGTTGACTCTGGTCCTGGTTCCGGATTTTTGAATGTCCTTGCATACAATTTAATATCTTGTATTTTGCGTTTTGCTTCTTGTACTCTTGTAATTTTGAGGCGTTTCTCACCAATAATTTGAACCACTTTGATTGTACTTTGTACTTTTTAGCTTTTTGGTCATTTGCGTCTTCAATTCGTCGAATCTGTCTTTTGTCTTCACCTTTTATTATTTAAACGAATATCACTTGTGAATAGAACAATTGCAACTAAAAGCTTGTCTTTCTTGAGGGATAATGCTATGAAATATATGTTCGTTTTTAGCATTATCAATAATCTTTAACAAAGATGTTGTACAATCTCGCCCAAACTTCGTTACTACCATGCAAGTCACTCGAATGATCTATTGTTACCGAGCGACCCAGGATCTCTTGACCAGAATCTAAGTCTTGGCATTCGAGATCCACAAGCGTCCTATAATGGTAGCAAGGATCACCCTAGGCCACAAGTAGCGGTGATGTTTGTAGTCTTTGTACGCTATCTTTAATTATAACCTTAACGTTATAAGTGTATACACATAACAAGTTATAAATATACATATCACTTATATATATATATATATATATATATATATATATATATATATATATATATATATATATATATATATATATATATATATATATATATATATATATATATATATGTATATATATATATATATATATATATATAAGTGATAATATACTTAGTGTAATTAGGTGTTACCATATAGATAGGTGTATAAGTTATACTAATAATAGTATTATTATTTACTTTAATAATCAACTATTATGTTACATGTATTAATATACCTATATGATACATACATATATATTCTTTATTTATTATTATACATGTTCATAACTATATAGTATATATATATTAGGTGTAGGTGTTACATATATCTAAGTGTAAGATGATACATATATATACTTATTACTTTTCTTATTATGTTTACAAACTTATGTAACTTACATAATACACATTCATACATACATACACACGTACATATACATACATATATACACATACATATATACGTATGTATATATTTACATATACACACACACATATACCTACAATGTATACATGCACATATGTAGGTATGCATGCATGCATGCATGTACATCATGGTCTTAATTACTTCTTAATCAAGATTCATGTAAATAAAATCATAACTTTTTAACATTCTATCTAATCATATTCATTAACCCTAAACCTTAATAATCATACTTAACTCATCTTTATAATCTATATCATAATCATTATTATTTACTAATTAACTATTATTATTAACTAACTTATTAATTAAAACTCTAATCTTTCATTATAACAACTAACTAATCTCCTAACTTTTTCACTTACATAAAATCATAATCCTTTTATTTGTATTAACCATATTATTAACATAATACTTACAAATCTAACATGTTAAATCTTATTAATCATAATCTTTTATTCATACATCTTTATCTTTATCATAATCATAATCTTATAATTATACTTTTAACTTTGATCATAACCATTAACATTATTCATTATAATTATCCTTACAACATTCATTACTTAATCTTATTACTTAACATAATACTTACAACAATAAACTTAAAAGTAAGTGTTTTAAATACAAGATTGAACTATGGTTTATAGGACTACCTTATGAGTTAGAGACTAAGGATGATGATCATGATGTGAGACAGAAAACAGAAAAATAGCAGCAGCAGCAAGGACGACCCAAAAGGGTTTCTTGGGTCCTTTTTGTTCGACAGAAAATAGCAGCAACACAGTAGGAAACAAGCAGCAGAACATGCAACAACTTATGCAGCAACCAGGGGTGATTCTTGGGCTATTTTGTGGCGAAACAGAAAACTGTAACAGCAGCAAACAATGGTCGAATGGAGGGGCTGAAGTGGTGGTTTAGTCGACTGAAACAAGCTGTAGATAGAGGGTTTAAAGTCGACTAAAAGAAGAGGAAACAAGCTGGAGATGGCTGTCGAATGTAGGCTGTTTTTGTGAGGGTTATTGGTCGACTAAAAGAAGAGGAAACAAGCTGGAAGTTGTCGATAGATGGGAGGGAAAAACAGTAGACAATTTGCTGTAGTTTTTAGGGGTTTAATTGTGGTGAAGATTATGGAATACATGAGGGTTTAAATAGAGATGTTGGGTTTCCTAATCCTACTCAATTTCTTGGTGATCGAGGATGATAATTAGAATTAAACTAGGATTAGTAACTTAGAGACCAAGTTTAATATTTCTCTTTTTTTTTATAGCCGATTTATTATACATGTATTATATTTATGTATTTTTTTATACGGCTTAATTGTTTATTTATGTATTTTATATATTATTTTTATTTTTATTATTACTATTAAGGTTACATTTATTTAATTACATTTTATTTAATTATTATCCCCTATCTTTTATTAATTTTATTTAGTTCCAAGTAGTTTATATTAATTTTTAAAGGTTATAAAATATCACTTTTAATAATACTTATAGCTTTATAAATATAAAAACACAAATACATAAACTTTATATTAACAGAAAATATCGATCAAAAGATAATATTTAATCAAAGTTTATTAAATAAAGTTCATGAGTACAAGTAATCCTAATAATTGAACAGAAATAACAGAACTAAAAAATTGAGGGTCGTCATAGTACCTCCCCGTTAATAAAAACTTCGTCCCGAAGTTTTACGTGGACTTCACGAATGCATCTGCGGTTGAGAAGAGATGGGGATATATCCGTCTCATTTGGTCTTCACGTTCCCATGTATACTCGGGGCCTCGTCGTGAATTCCAACGGACTTTAACAATAGGTATAGTGCTTTGTTTCAAGCGTTTAACCTCACGATCCAGAACTTCTATAGGTTTTTTGGTGAAGTACAATTTATCATCATTGCGAAGATCATTCAAGGGAATAACGAGTATGTCATCAACAAGATACTTTTTAAGATTTGATATGTGAAAGTATGAACTTTAATTAATAGGAAGTGTTGACTAAAATTACCATTCGGTCAACATTTTGTTAAAGCAAAGTTTACACTTAATTATAGTGGGGATCTACCTGAGTGATAACTGATATCGTATGAAATTTCAGCCAAAAGACCCTGGGTGATTTGAACATCTAGTCTTATGTACTTCATCCAAGACTAGTTCTTGAAAATTTCTGATTAACTGTGATTTTTATAGGATCGACATGTTTTCCTTCACTATCAACTACATGTCTAAGAAATTGTACGATTTGCAGCCAAAATTCACACTTGGAAAAACTTGGCATACAATTGTTCATTCTTTAATAGATCTAGAATAATTCGCAGAGGTTGCTCATACTCTTTCTCGCTCTTGGTATAGATTAAGGTGTCATCGATGAAAACGATCACGAATTGGTCAAGATATGGTGTGCATTCATGGTTCATAAGATCTATGAATACAGCAGGAGCATTGGTTAAACCAAAAGGCATAACAAGATGCTCATAGTGTCTATAACGAGTTCGTAAAGTAGTCTTAGAAAAATCAGTTTCCTTGACTCTCAATTAATGATAACCCGACCTAAGGTCTTACTTCGAATAGATGCTTGACACTTACAGTTGGTCAAATAGGTCATCAATACGCGAAAGTGGATAACGATTCTTGAGTTCTCGGTAATCAATACACATTCTCAATGTGCCACCTTTCTTCCTAACAAATAGAACGGGTGCTCCCCACGGAAACAAGCTAGGACGAATGAAACCTTTCTCCAAAATCCTTGAAATTGATTGGATATTTCCTTCATTTCGAATGGAACTAAGCGGTATGGTACCTATGCAATGGGTGCAGCACCGAACGTGGATAATTTACAAATGAAGGATAATATGAAATCTAGGGTTAATATTTTTAGTTGACAATATAGTGATAAGGAGTAGGTAACGGTACACAATGGTCCTAAGGTTGATCAGATCTTATTTCTATCATGATCCATTAGGATTTCTGCATGATTTATCATAGTATAACTATGTTGATCAGGCGCCATTATATTATTCTAAATCACACTTCTATCACTCCATAAAGTTACTACTATGTCATCTAGTCAATATTCATCTTCTTCGAGGTGAATGATTCAATGAAAAATGAAAGAAAATAAAATAACATCATTCATTCATTTAAAAAAATAACCAGAGTATGACAGAAACTTAGCGAAATCCCTCAAATTATAGAAGTACTAATTGGTAACATAAAGAACACTAATGAGAAATTTAAATGTCTCTAGTGGTTTCCAAAAATTCTTCATTGTGCCTCTTCATTACTCCTCTTATCCGAACATTTATTTTTGAAATGACCTACTCCTCTACAGTTATAGCAAGTAGGAACGATTGCATTTGCCTTTCTGGCTGGAGTTTTGGTTGATGGAATAACAACTCTACAATTCTTGGCTGTGTGACCCACCTTCTTACACTTGGTGCACTTGGCCTTACACCATCCTTCATGATGTCTCTCACATCTTTTGCAATAAGGTCGATTTCCCTTATAAATCTTGTTGCATTTGCTTTTAGAATTTTCTTGCTCCATTCCTTCTCTCTTCCTTTTTGCACCTTCTTTCTCCTTATGTTTGTCGATGAAATATTTTGTCATGCAAGCGGCTTCTTGTATGGTGCTTGGGTTCGTCAAGGTAACATCTCTTCGGACTTCCGCAGGTAATCCATTGATGTAGCATTGGATCCCTAGATACTCGGGAGTAGTCATGAGAGCAAATTCTTGAAACCGGTTGGTGTAGCTCATGAGATCAGCATTCACCATTTCTATATTACTAAGCCCAGGTCTTTCAGTACTTTTGTATGTAGGGGGCTGGTAGTTCATGAAATTTTGACATGAACAAGCAGTCGAAAGATTTCGTGGTTCGCCATTGTTGCTACTGCCTTGCACGGCCGCTAACAGGTGTTGAAATTGTGCAGGAGTCAAAGTAACGGTTAGAAGAGCTTTAGCACCATGAGTTGATTGAGCCATTGATCTTTTATACATAAAACAGTATTAGTTGAAGAGTTATGGTGCTAGTAAATTTATAAATTTGCTAAATAAATGCGCAAGATTCACACACCGCGTAAAAGGATAAATAGGGGAAACAACGAGATGTTATTAAAACACTTGAATTTCATTAAACATCACAAAGATAACTAACATCTTTTATTACACATGAAACAAAACTAGAATAACCACGAAACGAAACAAAGATAGTAGGTTTAGGCAAAGCCTTTACAATGAATGGAAAACACTAATACGGAAATGGAAAAGAAATCCTAAGATCTAATTCTTAGGTGATGGGGGTTGGGTCTTGAAATGTTCCCACAGAAGATCCTTGAGAGACAGCACCTCCTTCTCTAGTTCCTCAATCCTTTGATCTTGAAGCTCAATTTCTCTATCATGTCTCTTAGCAGTCTTTCTAAAGATGTTATACACATCATATGAATATGTTGACAATTCCTCTTGTTGATCTTCAAGCGTACTAAATTGACCATCTAGAAGTTCCTTTAACTTACCAAATTCTGTCTTCACTTCATGTAAATCACTCTTTACCTTAGCATGTTCAACAGAGTTCATGCAAAGCACGGGAATGCTGGTAAGACGGGGTTCTTTGGATGAACTTGAACTCTCGGTTTTTGATGTTTCGGGTTCCTTTCTTTTTAAAGAAGGAGGTAAGGCAACAGAGGGCTCAGACTTGGATTCTTCCTCGGGTTCTTCCTCGAAAGGATCCTCCTCCACTTCTTCTTCAATCATCTCTTCTATAAATTCTTCCTCCTCGTCATCCCCATCATAGTTAGCATTAGTGTGGGATTCTTTCATAAGAGGGGAGTGTGGTGGAGTAGCAGGTATATAATAGGGGTGAGTTGGTGATAATGGCGGGGAAACGGGTCCATAAGCCGGTGTGCGGACAGCTCTTTCGGAGTAGGATCCCTCTTAGTCAGAAATGACGATCGGGTTAAGGCGAGACATCCTAAATGAAAAGAAAGAGAGATGATTACGTAGGTTCTAAGGATGACGCAAAAGTACGAATAAAATGTAAGGGGAAAATGCACTAGAAGCTAAAACAGGAAAGGTTATAGTCCTATAGATTGTTAAGGCACCTAACTAACACATAAAGCACACATAATATTGATCAAGCATATTTTCACCGAATGCTAGAGATACGCTTGAGTGCAATAGAGGAGAGTTTGTTATATACAGCGGCTTTAACCTCTGGTCCGATTACCGTGATAACCCTAGCCGAGATGATGATTTCGGGAGGGTGGTTATGGCTGCTTGGCCGCCATGGAGGTGTGTCGATTGGCGATTAAGGGAAAACCCTACACTTATGTAGGTAAAACCCTAGAGGGTTAAGAGAGCGTTTAAGCTTCTAATTAATGTTTAGGGTAGAAATCATACCCTTTATTTATAGAGGCATATTAGGGTTTTGAGGGGAAAGGCTAGCGGGCCTCTAACGGACCAGGCTTAAAGGAAAGCCTAAGTAATAGCCCGATGCGCTATGCGAATCATCAAGTCCCCCAAGTTCGGTATGATATATAGCTAATGTATCATATCGAAGTTATTATATATGCCACCGCATGTAACTTGAAAGAACTGTCACGTTTAATAAAGTTGCAATAAGCATTTGATGCGCATCTTGTGCGCCAAGCAATGATGCGTAATTAGCATCTATTGCACCAAGTGACGCTGTGATCATGACAGATCCAATATCGAACACCTTTAGGTGTGATTTAGACAATTATGTCTATGCGGGACAATTACAAATCATAAACCCAATATATTAATGCCGATAAAGTATACTGATAGCATATTAGTATATCACTACTCCCCCAGTTCAATATAACTAAAGTATTTAGTTGTGTTGAACTATGATAATGGCCATGAGCATTTCGTGATCATGGTTTTACAAAGTACTGCCATGCGTCCATGGTCTAAGTAAAGATATGCCATGGGCGCGCTTACGCGACCATGGACTTAGTAAAGAGTGGTCCATAGCACAAAGTCATGGTCTACTCATAAAACGTTTTATCGTAAAGTAAGGCTTTCTTGAAGCAAACATTGTTCGGAATTTCCATTTGCGTTCAAGACATCTCGCTAGTGACTTTGAGTTCCGAATCTCAAGGCGATGTCGAGGCTTCTCCAGCTATTCGCATAGGAGCCTTCTTGATGCAACAATGCGATAAATCGGAGATTGATGTTGCATTCAAGGCATCTCTGACTTGCAAGCTCAGTACTCAGTCATTTTGAGGCATCCCAACCAAAAGTGAGGGGTATTTAATTGCGCAGGAAATTCAATGCCGCAATTTGCGTATATTTAAGCAGGCAAATTAATGCCTTTTTTATTTTTGATAGTATTTTTATGCGCGCGTCGTTATTCTGCATTTAGTGTTTATTCTGGCATATGCTCGAGCAAAGAAGCAACTTAGTTCCTTAATTTTTGTAAAATAGCAAATTAAAAAGCCAGTTTTCATTATTTGCACAATAACGTAGAATAAATGTTATGCTGCATGACGGGAGCGACCCCTCTATGTCTGACATAATCTTTTTATTCTTGCGGCAACAATCCAATGTTGTCCGCATAGAGAGCAAGCCAATGCTCTAAATATTATACTCTTGGCTTTTATAAATTTCTTATAAGTATTTTACGCATGGACAAACCAATGTCACTATCCGTATATAAGCAAACCAATGCTTATTCAAGAGTCTTCCGGACAATCCAATGACCGTGATATTGACAAGTAACCAAACTTGTATTTTATAGTCATGACTTTGCAGATCTCCGTCCTGCGCGGTGTACAAGCGTTTGAAACAAACCAATGTTTTACTACTGTCACCATTATTTATAGTTTTAGTAACCAAACTAAACTATGCCACTTCGGATTCGGAGCGTTCCCTGTGCAGCGTTGCGTACAATCAACATACTTAATGTTTATAATGTTTTGGATGCACTAAATAAGAAACACTGAGTTTGTAGAGGGTGGATCAATTCCCTCAATAAGTGTGTTTTCTTTACGGGCTTAACCGCGAAAATAATATATGTGATGTGTATGCTAGTCTATCCTACCTGTTTAAAGGATTTTTGGCATGCAACCGCTAATCACTGAAAGGAAAATAATCCTTTCTAATAGTTATGCTCATATCATGGTAGTCCCAATTTCAATAGTACTAAAGTACTTAGTGGTGTTGAAATCTAGAATGAAACTTAAACCACTTTTATAAGGGAAGTGCAAAAGCACGTATGCGAGCATGAGCAAATAAAATCATCTCATGGACTTACTCAATGCTACCATGAGATTATAATAAGTGTCAATGGTCTTACGCATTGCGGCCATGGACTAATAAATATGCCATGGGCGCGCTTACGCGACCATGGTGTTTAATTAATTGTCCATGGGCTTACGCCTTGCAGCCATGGACTTAATAAATATGCCATGGGCGCACTTACGCGACCATGGTCTTAAAATAATTGTCCATGGGCTTACGCGTTGCAGCCATGGACTTAATAAATATGTCATGGTGCGCTTACGCGACCATGGTCTTAAAATAATTGTCCATGGGCTTACGCGTTACAGCCATGGACTCAATAAATATGCCATGGCGCGCTTACGTGACCATGGTCTTTAAATAATTGTCCATGGGCTTACGCGTTGCAGTCATGGACTTAATAAATATGTCATGGCGCGCTTACGCGACCATGGTCTTTAAATAATTGTCCATGGGCTTACGCGTTGCAGCCATGGACTTAATAAATATGCCATGGGCGCACTTACGGAACCATGGTCTTTAAATAATTGTCCATGGGCTTACGCGTTGCAGCCGTGGACTTAATAAATATGCCATGGGCGCACTTACGCGACCATGGTCTTTAAATAATTGTCCATGGGCTTACACATTGCAGCCATGGACTTAATAAATATGCCAGGGCGCGCTTACGCGACCATAGTCTTTAAATAATTGTCCATGGGCTTACGCGTTGCAGCCATGAACTTAATAAATATGCCATGGGCGCACTTACGCGACCATGGTCTTAAAATATTGTCCATGGACTTACGCGTTGCAGCCATGGACTAATGTAGTATGCAAATAGTGTAAAATGTGATATTGCGTGATTAGCATCGCAAGGGGGATTATATAGCGGCATTACAGAGTAGCATTGCGGAATTTTAGCATTTCGGGGAGACATATTCCGTACCCAACCGTCTTTCCAAAGATAAAGAAAACATTCCTTTTCTACTAGTTATAGTATATATATGCCAGCCCTCAGTTTAAGATAACTAAAGTATTTTAGTTGTGTTGAACTATTATTGATATCACGCTAAAATTTAAATACCGTATAAAAACTTCTTAAGTTGTAATCGTGCGCATCAAGCTTCACAAACTAACGCACGCTATAAAACTCCCGTGAAATATGCAATAAATTAGCTGCAAAGGCTGTTGCTAATTGCTTCGATGGGACTTCAATTCAATAATACGTTGTAATATTAGCAGCAAAATTTATACGCTAATAGAGACCAACCTTTTCAAAGTTGCCCATGACAATAATGTTCATAATTAATTTTATCTATTTTGTGCAAAGGTAGTATGTTGCCCTTTCCGCACTTTATATTGTAACTTTTTGTGCAAAGCCTGCACACTAAACCCAATCAAAAAAGATCACACGTATATAAAAAGTATTTTTTTTAGCTAGACCACCTAGGCATAGCCGTTAAAAAATTAGATCCTATTAAATCGGATTCAGAGCGTATTAACTCAATTGAAAAAAATTTCAATTATAATTAATTTTTATTGTAATCGAGAAACAAAATTATGTTTCCTTGATACGTGTGGGCGTATAGCCAAGAGAATGTAGTAAAGTAAGAAAATTAATTTTCTCTACCTTCCCTTTCGTTCGGAACAACCGTGACGTTGGTGATTAATTGTTGCTTTTGGGTTAATTCTACGTGAATGTTGCGCATTAGGTAAGCTTTTCAACACAAACCTTTTCGTGCTTGTTTGAATGTATTGTGGGTGTTAGAGTATAGCAGAAAAAGGTTATCAAGTCAAATAATCATTTTTAGGTTATTTGACCTATTGGGATCAGAGTGTAAATTCATCATTTTCCTTTTCGGATAAAAGCAACAAGGGCCTACTAGATGCCAAGATTAACGGGTCTAACAGCAGCAGCATTCTCAACCTTTTTTTTTTCTTTATTGTAATGGGGGTTCCAAAAGTGTATTGAAACCATCCCAAACATAGAATTAGCCGTTAGGATACTTGTGTATAAAAACATTTACCTTGTACACACTTGAATATAATTCAGATTATCAGAATCAATATTGAAATCGATCATATTCATTCATACAATTACTTTATCAATTATTAACATGGTATCAGAGCTGAAGGTGTAGATCCTTGATCAAAACACTCGTTATCAGTTTCAATCATCTACCAAAAAAAAAAAAAAAAAAAAAAAAATATTAGAGCTGCCATGTCCAACGACGGTAGCTCAATTCATCGAACAATCAACAGCAACCCAACTCAAAACAAAACGAGTTACCTTAATGCTCTATGCCAACGAACCCTTGGGGCAAGGAGAATACCGTCACAAGGGGGGGCAACAGAGTTATCAGTCTTCAAAACAGAAACCACTATCGCAAACCACCATCAGCCACCGCAGCGACCACCACTCCAACTTCAGTGCACACATTGTGGTAGAACTGAACATACAAAAGATAAATGCTTTGAACTAATCGGGTACCCTGAATGGTGGCGCAAACGGAAGCAAAACAGAGTGGTGACGGCAGTGGCAGCGGTGACCGGCGGCAACCGAATGGCTACCAGCAACAGTACCGAAAGAGGTAATCCAAAACCCAATTTTTTGTTTCAATCGCATAAACCGGTTGAAAGGGTAATGAAAAAGCTCTCAAACCTTGATTTACATAAATCGGCCATAAAAAAGTCACAAGACTTTAACTCTATCTCTTGCAAATCGATTAAAGTAGAAAGAAAGAACCCAAATCGATTTCATTGCCTTCAAGATCTAATCGAAAAAGGGAAGTTAAACCCTATTTCTGGATCTGCAAAAATGACCGATGATATAAAAGTGGTTGGCATAAATTGTAATGGTAAACACGGTGCCCAAGTAAAACACTCTTTAAAAAACCCTTCAAGTAACCAGGAGTTAAAGGAATGGTCAAATGACCTTTTAAAAAGGGAAGAGTCCAAAGTACCATACGATTTTTTAATTAATAAGGAATCTAAAAATCATTTTGAAAGTAACAAATTATCTTATAAAAGTAAATTTGCAGATCATATTTTTAAGCATAATTTTCTTAAAGCAAATAAACCAAGAAATGGCTCAACTAAATATAAGTCTTTTAAAATTGATAATGGCCCAAGTGTATCCGAATCCACTAACTGTACATTTCCTTTTGATACGAAACCTTTAAATTTAGAAAATAAAAATTCTTGTGCAAAAGTTAATGTTGTCACAAACAACATAAAAAGTGACGAATGGATTTTTGACTGTGGTGCAACGCACACCATGACTTTCGAAAAATCAGATTTCTGTTCCGAATCAAAACCTCGGGTAAATAAAATTCAAACTGCCAATGGAGGGATTATACAAGTAAAAGGGGGTGGGAGAATTGAAATTACGCGGACTATGAAATTATCTAATTGTTTATATATTCCATCCTTATCCCATAAACTGTTATCAGTTAGCCACGTTACAAAAGAACTAAATTGTTCTGTTTTATTACACCCTACTTTTTGTATCCTACAAGACATTAGGACTGGGGTAATTATTGGGCGTGGTACCGAACGGAGTGGGTTGTACTATGTGAACGAAGTAACCCAACAAGGTACCGTGATGCTTGCTCACGGAACACCTACGAGGGAAGCTTGGTTATGGCATAGGAGGTTAGGTCACCCATCTGCCGGATACTTACACTCTTTATTCCCAAGTCTTTTTCCATCCAATGTTACGTTAAATTGTGAAACTTGTATTCTGGCTAAAAGTCACCGAAATACGTTTAAACCTAGTAACACGAGGAAAGAAATTCCTTTTGCTTTAATCCACTCTGATGTGTGGGGTCCTGCACCGGTTGTTGGAGGGAAAAATTTTCGATATTTTGTCTTATTTATTGACGATCATACCCGAATGACTTGGATTTATTTTCTAACCCACAAATCAGAAGTTTTTGAGAAATTTTCTCACTTTTATAAAATGGTTCAAACCCAATTTAATAAAAACATACAAATGATAAGATCTGATAATGGGGGTGAGTTTGTAAACTCATCAATGAAATCTTTTTGCGAAAATAATGGGATTATTCATCAAACCTCGTGTGCTCACACCCCTGAGCAAAATGGCGTAGCCGAACGCAAGAATCGACTACTTTTAGAAATGACAAGAGCTTTATTAATTGAATCCAAGGCTCCGAAAAGTTTTTGGCCCGAAGCCCTTGCTTCCGCTACCTATCTTATCAACCGGTTACCTACTAAGGTTTTGGGCACAAAAACTCCTAAAGATACGCTTTCCCAATTCCATACCCTTCCAACTTCATTTAGCATTGAACTTCGAATATTTGGGTGCTCGGTCTTCGTCCATATTCCAAAACATGAGCGTAACAAACTAGATCCATGTGCGGAAAAATGTGTCATGGTTGGCTATGGAATAAACCAAAAAGGATATCGGTGTTACTGTCCCAAAAGACGTCACGTTTTTACTACAATGAACTGTGATTTTGTTGAAACTGAATATTTTTACAAAAACTTCCAACTCATGAGTGAGGGGGAGAATGAAAGTAATGACACTCTCAGTTGGATGACATGGGTTCCACATCAAATACCTCAAACACAAAACCCTGACCCACCACAAACACAAGAACCCGAGCCAACACAAAACCCCGAACCTATACAAACTCCAACACAAAACCCCGAACCTATACAAACTCCAACACTGAACCCCGAGCCAACACGGGACCATGAACCCACAGAAACTATCCCACCAAACCATGAGACTATTGAAACCTCCTCGAACAACGAACATCAAACCTATGAGGCACAAAATGACACAAGTTCCGATGAAACCACACAACAATATGTCCTACCTCAAAGAGTCAATAGAGGTGTTCCACCTAAACGATACTCACCAGAAAAAGAAGCGCAAAGATCCAGATATCCTATGGCTAATATAGCACAGGGAAATCTGTCAAAAGAAGCTCATAAATTTAACTCCGCGATCTACTCCGAAAATATTCCAACCTCCGTTGAACAAGCTCTAAAATCAATAAACTGGAAAAACGCAATGGAGGTTGAAATGAAAGCCTTGAATGATAATAACACGCGGGAAAAATGTGTCATGCCTCAAGGAAAGAAACCAGTGGGATGTCGATGGGTGTTTACGATAAAATATAAACCAGATGGAACTATTGAAAGATACAAAGCTCGACTGGTTGCAAAAGGGTACACTCAGATATACGGGATTGATTACTCCGAAACTTTCTCACCAGTTGCAAAGATTGATACCATTAGAGTTCTCTTCTCTATCGCTGCAAATGAAGATTGGCCACTTCACCAATTTGATGTGAAGAATGCTTTTCTACATGGGGAATTAAAGGAAGAAGTCTATATGGAAGCACCACCGGGATTCACTGACAACTTCAAAAACAGGGAAGTGTGTCGACTTAAAAAGGCTTTATATGGGTTAAAACAATCCCCACGGGCTTGGTTTGGGAGATTTACATTATTTATGAAAAAATACGATTTCAAACAAAGTAACTCGGATCACACTCTCTTCTTTAAACGAAAAGGAAAGTTAATTACATGTTTAATCATTTATGTTGATGATATGATAATAACAGGAAATGATAAAGAAGAAATTTTTAACTTAAAAATGAACTTATTTAAAGAATTTGAAATGAAAGACTTAGGCAGACTTAAGTATTTTTTGGGGATTGAGGTATTACGATCCCAACAGGGAATATTTATCTGTCAAAAGAAGTATGTTCTTGATTTTCTTGCAGAAACAGGTATGATTGATTGCAAACCAGCTGATACTCCAATGATTCCAAACCAAAAGTTATATATGGAAGACTAAGCTGATCTTGCTGACAAAGGGCAATACCAAAGGATGGTGGGAAAACTCATCTATCTTGCTTACACTCAACCAGATATAGCACATGCAGTTGGAGTTGTGAGCCAGTTTATGCATCAACCACAGATTCACCATATGGATGCTGTAATGAGGATCATCAGATACTTAAAGAAAACAGCAAGTGATGGAGTTGTATTTAAAAAGAATGGGCACCTTGAAGCACAAGTTTATACGGATGCAAGTTGGGCTGGAGAGAAAGGAGATAGACGATCAACTTCAGGGTTCTTCACAATAGTTGGAGGAAACTTAGTTGCGTGGAAAAGTAAGAAACAGAAGGTCGTTTCCTTATCAAGTGCTGAATCAGAATTTAGAGGAATCGCAAAGGGAGTAGTGGAAGCTTTATGGATTCGAAAACTCTTGAACGAAATAGGATTCCCTCCAAAAGAAGCTATTCATATCCTCTGCGATAATGAAGCAGCAATCGCCATCTCAGAAAATCCAGTTCAACATGATCGAACAAAACATGTTGAAGTGGATAGACACTTTATTAGAGAAAAGTTAGATGCAGAAATAATTTCTTTACCATCAATCAGATCAGAAGATCAGCTCGCCGACATTCTCACGAAATCTGTCAATGGAAGACTTTTCAGTGAAGTTCTTGGCAAGTTGAATATCGGAAATCCCACTATTCAACTTGAGGGGGAGTGTTAGAGTATAGCAGAAAAAGGTTATCAAGTCAAATAACCATTTTTAGGTTATTTGACCTATTGGGATCAGAGTGTAAATTCATCATTTTCCTTTTCGGATAAAAGCAACAAGGGCCTACTAGATGCCAAGATTAACGGGTCTAACAGCAGCAGCATTCTCAACCTTTTTTTTTCTTTATTGTAATGGGGGTTCCAAAAGTGTATTGAAACCATCCCAAACATAGAATTAGCCGTTAGGATACTTGTGTATAAAAACATTTACCTTGTACACACTTGAATATAATTCAGATTATCAGAATCAATATTGAAATCGATCATATTCATTCATACAATTACTTTATCAATTATTAACAGTGGGCGCAGCTCAGTTGCCTCCTGAGCGCAAACTCGTTTTAGTACGGTGTATATGGTGTTTTTAGCTACACAATGACCATTTTCTTTGCAACCGATGGACAAGTTAAGCACTCATTCACACAAGTTGTTCTAGTACACAACCATGCGCCCAATATTATATTTCGTGCAACATGTAATCTATGCACATGTGTCGCACGTAGTTTAGACTAAAAATGTAAAGCAAAATACAATATTAATAATGCCCGTAGTCAAATAATTATTTACCATTATCTTTTGGTGCTTAAGCAGCTTTGATTTTTATAGTCAAATTCTTGGCTATATAAGTTATGCTAATTTGACTTTGTAAAATAGACTTCCCATACTAAGCAATCGTGGTGTACGATTGTCACCGACGAAGAAAATATTCCTTTCGGCTAGTAGCCAGGGAATCATGCGCAAGGCGCGAGTTTCCCTGGCCAAGAAATTCAAATAGAAACAGATTTGTATTGCACGTGCTCTACTATAAATTCGGTCGACCAAAGGTTATTTACTTTCATTTTGATTGCATATGTTGTGCAAACTGTAGTTATCCTTTTAAATAATTATACCGCATTAATTGTTTTTCATGTAATTAAAACAAAAGTGATTTTATTTCTTGTTACGTCTTTGTAATATGAGAAACTTAGTCGTATCCTTTTCAAATAATTTGTTACCATAATGTTATGGGCATACTCCACAATCTTTAAATAAATTCCCGATACACATAGCAACCTATTTTATTGGATAAAATGCATGACTAATATACACATAGCTATATTATCCAAAAATTAATCATATCTTTTCCAAAATAGTCTAGATCAAGTTTCGTTTCTTTTTTGAATGAATATTTCATCCAAATTATAAACTTTTATTCGTTTGTTAATAAACACATGAAACAAGGATAATATCTAAACATATAAGTGTTATTAACGAATAAGAGTATGAAAACTTACTAAACGAGTTAGATTTAACTCGTCCACGGGAGACTTTGTTCGAGCAATCCA
Organism: Rutidosis leptorrhynchoides; assembly: GCF_046630445.1. Lineage (NCBI taxonomy): Eukaryota > Viridiplantae > Streptophyta > Magnoliopsida > Asterales > Asteraceae > Rutidosis > Rutidosis leptorrhynchoides. Next base: position 197,449,981 of record NC_092334.1, read on the forward strand.
GATAGTGTGCAGAGGCTAATAACCACATGTCGCATCCTTTTGTTGTACAAGAGTGGATCACTTGTACTTTTCCTATTTCTTGTTAGTAATCAACAAAAGAAAAGACAAAAAGTATCCGAAAAACGCAATCGAATTCTATATTCCAATACAAAAAAGAATATAATATGAGATATAATATATATGCGCTAGACGCGCATGATCGGTACATAAACTTTTTGTTGATTTCGATGCAAGAACGTAACATAGGTGATTTCAATTAAGGATCATAATTGCTTTTGTGTATCCCATTAAAGGTACGAATCAAGTCGGATTCGTATATTCGTTTGACGGTGGAGATCCGAGCGATTGTTGTTGGAGTCCCACGGATAGCGTCAAATGATCAATCATATTTCCACCGAATGCTAGAGATACGCTTGAGTGCAATAGAGGAGAGTTTGTTATATACAGCGGCTTTAACCTCCGGTCCGGTTACTGTGATAACCCTAGCCGAGATGATGATTTCGGGAGGGTGGTTATGGCTGCTTGGCCGCCATCGAGGTGTGTCGACTGGCGGTTAGGGGAAAACCCTACACTTAGTGTAGGTAAAACCCTAGAGGGAGAAGAGAGCGTTTAAGCTTCTAATTGATGTTTAGGGTAGAAGTAATAACCTTTATTTATAGAGCCATATTAGGGTTTTGAGGGGAAAGGCTAGCAGGCCTCTTGTGATGACCCGAAAATTTCCGACCAAATTTAAACTTTATCTTTATAAGGTTCTGACACGATAAGCAAAGTCTATTAAAATCGAGTCTTAAAATGTTTGAACTATTTTTCATGAATTGCATTTGACCTTGACTATGCCCGATGATTCACGAACAATTATGTCGTAAATAATTATGTATACATATATATATATATATATATATATATATATATATATATATATATATATATATATATATATATATATATATATATATATATATATATATATATATATATATATATATATATATATATATATATGAATATAAGTATATCTAATAAATTGAAATAATAAAATACAATTTATTATTGTTACCATTCTTATTATTATTAAATATCATTATCGTTAGTATCATTTTTAGTATTATCTTGGTATTATTATTATTATAAATATTATTATTTCTATTATTATCCTTATTAACAGAAATTATTTATTCTTTATATATTTATATTATTATTAAAATTATTATTTATTATTATTATTATTATTATATATATATATATATATATATATATATATATATATATATATATTATTAATATTAATTTGATAAATTTAGGAAGGGAGTAAATATGTTACATGTATTTATCATCCTGTAGACAATTTTTGTTTTTGTCTAAAGATGTTACATTACAGTATCAATTGTACAAATCAAGAACAGTTGGACATCAACCTTTTTATTTTTTTCTTTTTTCATCTTCTTTATGTCCTTGTGAAATTTTCCTGCCTCTAATCTTATTACAAATCAATATCAGATTACTAATACAACAAAAAGGAGTATGATTCACTTTCCAATCGCTATCTGATTTTCAATTCTTCTTCTTTTACTTCTGTCCTCTCCTTCCTGAATGATTCTTCCTGTCTCCAATTTGTTACCCGTCCAAATCAACTTTTCAATACAAACAACCTGATCAGATCAAGTTGTTAAATATCAATAGCAATCGTACGAGTTTGTTTCCAATCCCTATCTGCTTTTTTATTATTTTTTGTTTCTTCTTCCTGGCTCGAATATCACCTGTCGACTCAAGTCTTAACTATAAAACAAATTACGATCGAATCTTGATGCTGTAGTAATTGTTAATTAACATATTATATATGTATATATATATATATATATATATATATATATATATATATATATATATATATATATATATATATATATATATACAATGTTGCAATTGAGCATGGAAAAGAGAGATATTAAAAAAATAGATATATATATTACTTACACCTAAATAAAAAACCGCGTCGGGTATCACCACACATCACCTTTAACATCCATCACCGAGAACTAAGATCACCACCCTAACCATCTTCCCCATGATAATCACTTTCAATGGTAAAGCACCACTAACCACCAATATTTTTTTTTACTTTCGTTGTTCCTTCTTGACAAATCATCATCACAAACCCATACACATTACTTTCACCATTTAAATGTTATTGCAACTCAATGGTTTCTATTTCCTACCCATTCAAGAATACCATCTCGTCACCTTTCCTTCTTTCATGAAACGATCAACAACTCCATCGTAGCCCATCTTGTTTCGTTACTGTACGGGTTACCTCTATCTTCCCGTTCCTTCGAAACCCTTATGCTTTTGAAGCCGGAAAAATAGTTGGTCGAACTAGGCTTTGTATTATATTGAAATAATTACTATTTATATAACTCAAATGTTGCAACAAAGAGTGTTTTTTTTTCTTTTCTTTCCAGCTGTGGTACCACCTTTCTCGTGATTAACCAGGGTGGGCCGAAGCATAACTCAGCCACTCAAATGGGTTCTTTTATTAAGTAATTAAGTAAAGCTACGTCACTAATTGTCGGCCATCTAGAAGAGCTTTTCCTTCACTTCAAACTAAAAAGTTTTGTCTCTTAATATCTAAGTTTATCATGCTGGCTACACGTGCTCATATTCTGTCATTCAAATGCTGTCACCATTAAATTATTTATGCTACTGCTACAAGTGCAAAACTTAAATCATTCGAGCCATTATTAAACTAGCCACTTGCATATCACTCGATTTTTGTTGCTAGGATTTGGTTTCATTTATTATTAAGCCAAAAGCTAACCCATCAATTTTTATATATATCCTAAAACGGGCCACCCAACCAAATTCATAACATCCACCAAATCCCAAACCCCACTTCATCACTTAATTATATTGAAGAACGTTACAAATTGCAATATACTACGTATAAAAAAAAAGGAAACGGGACACAAGTTATCAAGTGGGACAAGCCACACTTCATGGTTTACCACAATGGGATTGTTAAGTATTAATTTTTTTTTTTTTAGGTTGATAAAGGTGATAACAACAAAGAGATGGCCACTTGAATAAAGGAAAGATGTGAAAGTGGTACGTATAAGGCTTATGATTACTGCTACGCTGCTGTTCTTTTTTGTTTTTCTGTTTTAAAACACGCCTGCAAGTCCCTGCGATTTGATTGGTATTGATATGAAGTGGGCTGGGTGACTTAAGTGGACTATTAATTTAATAATGTGAATGGGCTTTTGTCGGGCTTTGAAATGATGGGACTTGAAAAAAAGGTATCACCTTGTGATATAGATCATACCTTTCTATCATTGGTTATATTATATTTTTTTTTATAATGATGATGAGATTAGGATAGATGATGTATGATGATTAAGAGGACGATGATGGGATATGTATGATTAAAGTGGTGCTAACGATATGATCATGGTGATGAAGATGATAAGAGATAATGTTATGAAGGTTGATAAATGATAATGATAACAAGATGATATCATTTTGCTACTATACGTATCTGTTTCTAATTCTGTTTCTATTACGATGAAGATGATGAATAAGTTTTGGGTTTAGTTGTGAAGAAGTAAAGAAAAAGGATAACAGAAACAGTAGGGTTAAATAACTTTGAGGGGGGAGTTAAATCAGATAAGAACAGATAGTTGGTTAGGCGCTTAGTGTGTTAACCAAGGGGTCCTGGGTTCGAATTTAGGCAGCTACAAATTATTTTTTTTACAATAGAAGCTGTCTTGATAGATGGGCTTTTTGGGCTGATTACTTGAAAATTTGATTGGGTTGCTAGTGGGCTAATTAGGATTGGAAATGGACTAGCACATTTTGAGCATTTAGTGGACTTCAAGTGTAGGTTCGTGAATCTGAGGCCAACCCTGCATTGTTCAATATCGTCTTATGTATTTTACTACAAAATGCAGTATTGTATGAAAGAAATCTTCCGCTGTGCATTTGCTCAATTTAAAGATAGTACATGGAGTCATTCATGGCATATAGAGGTCAGAACCTCGCAATGGGACCATCTGTTGAAGACTTCGTCCAGCTGGATTAGGACGGGTCACTACAGGTGGTATCAGAGCGGTGGTCTTAGCGAACCAGGTCTTGCATTAGTGTGTCTAACTGATAGTTGTTTAGATGCATTAGTGAGTCTGGACTTTGACCGTGTCTGCATGTCAAAAGTTTTGCTTATCATTTCGTGCCAAAAATTACCTGCTTATCATTCTTAGGGAATCATTTGCTTACCATTCTTAGTTTAGACATATCTTACTGCATTGATTGCATGAATAGTGTATAGACAAAAAAAATTCATATCTTAGCGTATCTGCTAATTCATATCTTAGCGTATCTGTTACTGTAAACTTTTCCTGACATATTCCGTAAATTCCTCCGTAATCTACGGGCTCTCCTATACTATACATAGGTATTCTATATAATTAGAATATCATCCGATATTCAAAAATCATTTCATATCGAAAAATCCTTTACCTAACCGTGCAAGATGAATTCTGCAACCAGTTTAAGTTCCTCGAGTTCCGATAGCTATTCTGATAGCTACTCCGACAGCTATTCCGATATGGATTCTCACTCGAGCTCTGAAAGAAGTGTAACCGGAATGGACCAATTAATCAGCCATCATCAATTCAGGACGAATTATGGATGGGTTCATAGTCAACTTAATCAATGGAGACGAGTAGAAGGCGATCCTTTCCACCCACCAACCATATTGCCCTATTGACGAAGAACCATAAGCACTTACCGGCGAACCTATCCGAAACACCATTTTCAACCTCATTTCTCGAATATCTCGCCATGATTATATACTATCTCAAAAATTTAAAATCTTATTCATCCGCTTGTTCAAACCGCCAATCATCCCGGAGTAATAGAAGAGGTCAACGAGCTTCGCGCTCAAGTAGTGACTTTGAAAAATATGGTGCAAAACGTACCAGCTTCAGCAACATCACTGGCACCAACAGTACAACCAACATCAGTACCGGCAGCACCAGTACCACTAATAACAACATCCGCATCCCAAGCCTCAATTTCACAATCTGTCCCACGAACATCAACATCATACGCACCATAGATACCAAGGAGTACCAACAACAATGAACGATGAAGTATTGATCCATAACTTCATTGAAGAAATATTCTGCGAAGAATATGTGGTTACTAATAATTAACGATGAAGTATTGATCCATAACTTCATTGAAGAAATATTCTGCGAAGAATATAAGGTTTCTAAAAGTTGTAGAGATTACTTATTCTAGTTCTAACCATAAATCAGATGAGTTTAATATCATATTAACTCATTAAATCCATGATTACATCTGAAGAAAATATATATGTATATATGTTTTCATAAAGATTGTAATTAAAAATTCTTTTGTACAACTGTTAATGGTGAAAAATATTTTAACGGGTAGGTAATACCCGAGGGATATTTAGTTTTCACATTAACAAGTTACACTTTGCATCCTTCAATTTTGATTCAATAATTGTTAACTATCCTATTCAACTCCGCATATATACGTATCCGTTCACCAAAGAACAACTATTTTCATTCAAATTTAATTTCATAATTCGAATTTTGACCGATCAAAATCCAAGTCAAGATTTAACATAAGACTTCACTTTTAGATTCCTACATCTTTCAAAGCCATACTTTGAATTCAAAACTGTGCCAGATCCATTGGCGTGTTATTACCAAAAATAATTTTACAATACCTTTCCAAAATTTGCCAATTGTCACAGCTCCAGCAAATCAACTTCGACTTTCATTCGGATTAGCCTTATTATAACTTTGATATATAAGTTTGCCACTTGATTTCGTCCTAAACAATCATTCGTATCTTGACGATTACCATCAGCGTTTAATCATCTAAAAACAAAATTCTCTTGAAACCACCTCGGATTGATAACTGATTATTCAGATATGGTAGCATTAAATGCAGAGGAAACAGCAAAATTATAGATGGTCAAAATGGCCAAGAGTTTGATGATAAAGAATGGAGTGTTGGGAACGCTCGATAGAAAAATTTGGTACTGAAAAATGAATTGAGCTAACCATGAAGGAGACCAAGGACAAATACAAGTACCAAACCCTATATTCAAAGAAATCCAGGTAATTCTAGATCCGATGAAATCTTTAGAGAATATCTTGCTCCGAAGTCATGTTAAAATCTTGCGAAAAATTTTTCTTCATCAACCTTCGATCTAAGAAATTCTGCAAAATATCATCATAAATATCTTCAATATTTCTGAGGATATTTTCATAAATATTCTTGTCCGAAATTAATTACCTCTAAGTGCTATCCGTGTTACATTATAAAGGAAACTATTTTAGTTTTTAAATTTCTTTAAAATTCGAGTTTGAATTATGAATGGTTTCTGGAGAAGTGTAAGGAATTGAAGCATGAGTTAGTATAATATAATGGCGCTTGGCCAACGTGATTATATTACAGTAAGTCATGCTAAATTTCTAATGGAACATGATGGTTCACAGATCTTACACTCATCATGTGCTATGTTACATAACTCTTTCATTCTACTTAACTTCTAAACATATCAAGAAAATATATTCTTGATAGTTCAATTCTCAGTGATTCTGGTAATTTGAAAAATCAAATCGTACTATTACGTTCTTTCTTGTTTAGAATATTAAGTTCATTCGAAACTCCATACTTACGAATTCTGGACCGTTACTCGCTTTACTAGAGGTCGAGAAGAGAATAAAAAGGCAAAGAGCTCCAAAACATAAGGGAAGATATAAAACTTGACGACAACACGGAAATCACAAACCGGGTACATTAATACGAATAACAATATAAATACACGGGAGTATGATAAACACAATAACTCCAAGAGCGAAGTAGAAGTAAACAGATTCCTCCGGTGGTAGATGAAAAAGGAGAATGATCGATATGAAAGTCAGGAATATATCCAGAATTAAAACTGGATGAAGCATATTGACTGATGATTTGAATGTATGAATTAAAATATAGAAAATAGGAGTGGTGGGAAGTAATGGAACGGGAGAAGTTCATTTATAGTGAAAATACCAGACAAAGTAATCGAGACAGATGATCGCATTTAATTATAGAAATCTTAATTTCCATAAATCTCGAAGAATCGGATCTTATAGATTTCCAAGATTTTCTATTAAATCCCTTGAATTCCGAAATTCAAACGTGACTACGTCAAAAGCTAAGGCGAATCTTTATTTTCTCATTTCACTCTTTTGTGATAGCATTATTCGTACGCTTTACATAATCGAATCATTTTATCTATATATTAATTAAAAATGATAAAACTCTATTTATCAACTCATATTCATCATGAAAATATTTTTATAGTTAGCCATGACAACCTCGATCAAATTTCGGGACAAAATTTCTTTAACGGGTAGGTACTGTGACGACCCAGAAATTTCCGACCAAATTTAAACTTTATCTTTATAAGGTTCTGACACGATAAACAAAGTCTATTAAAATCAAGTCTTAAAATGTTTGAACTATTTTTCATGAATTGCATTTGACCTTGACTATGCCCGATGATTCACAAACAATTATGTTGTAAATAATTATGTATACATATAAATATATATATAAATATGAATATAAGTATATATAATAAATTGAAATAATAAAATACAATTTATTATTGTTACCATTCTTATTATTATTAAATATCATTATCGTTAGTATCATTTTTAGTATTATCTTGGTATTATTATTATTATAAATATTATTATTTTTATTATTATCCTTATTAACAGAAATTATTTATTCTTTATATATTTATATTATTATTAAAATTATTATTTATTATTATTTATATATATATATATATATATATATATATATATATATATATATATATATATATATATTAATTATTAATATTAATTTGATAAATTTAGGAAGGGAGTAAATCTGTTACAAGTATTTATCATCCTGTAGACAATTTTTGTTTTTGTCTAAAGATCGTTACATTACAGTATCAATTGTACAAATCAAGAACAGTTGGACATCAACCTTTTTATTTTTTTCTTTTTTCATCTTCTTTCTGTCCTTGTGAAATTTTCCTGCCTCTAATCTTATTACAAATCAATATCAGATTACTAATACAACAAAAAGGAGTACGATTTACTTTCCAATCTCTATCTGATTTTCAAATCTTCTTCTTTTACTTCTGTCCTCTCCTTCCTGAATGATTCTTCCTGTCTCCAATTTGTTACCCGTCCAAATCAACTTCTCAATACAAACAACCTGATCAGATCAAGTTGTTAAATATCAATAGCAATCGTACGAGTCTGTTTCCAATCCCTATCTACTTTTGTATTATTTTTTGTTTCTTCTTCCTGGCTCGAATATCACCTGTCGACTCAAGTCTTAACTATAAAACAAATTACGATCGAATCTTGATGCTGTAGTAATTGTTAATTAACATATTATATATGTATATATATACAATGTTGCAATTGAGCATGGAAAAGAGAGATATTAAAAAAATAGATATATATATATATATATATATATATATATATATATATATATATATATATATATATATATATATATATATATATATATATATATATATATATATATATATATATATATTACTTACACCTAAATAAAAACCCACGTCGGGTATCACCACACATCACCTTTAGCATCCATCACCGAGAACTAAGATCACCACCCTAACCATCTTCCCCATGATCATCACTTTCAATGGTAAAGTACCACTAACCACCAATTTTTTTTTTTACTTTCGTTGTTCCTTCTTGACAAATCATCATCACAAACCCATACACATTACTTTCATCATTTAAATGTTATTGCAACTCAATGGTTTCTATTTCCTACCCATTCAAGAATACCATCTCGTCACCTTTCCTTCTTTCATGAAACGATCAACAACTCCATCGTAGCCCATCTTGTTTCGTTACTGTACGGGTTACCTCTATCTTCCAGTTCCTTCGAAACCCTTATGCTTTTGAAGCCGGAAAAATAGTTGGTCGAACTAGGCTTTGTATTATATTGAAACAATTACTATTTATATAACTCAAATGTTGCAACAAAGAGTGTTTTTTTTTCTTTTCTTTCCAGCTATGGTACCACCTTTCTCGTGATTAACCAAGGTGGGCCGAAGCATAACTCAGCCACTCAAATGGGTTCTTTTAGTAAGTAATTAAGTAAAGCTACGTCACTAATTGTCGGCCATCTAGAAGAGCTTTTCCTTCAATTGAAACTAAAAAGTTTTGTCTCTTAATATCTAAGTTTATCATGCTGGCTACATGTGCTCATATTCTGTCATTCAAATGCTGTCACCATTAAATTATTTATGCTACTGCTACAAGTGCAAAACTTAAATCATTCGAGCCATTATTAAACTAGCCACTTGCATATCACTCGATTTTTGTTGCTAGGATTTGGTTTCATTTATTATTAAGCCAAAAGCTAACCCATCAATTTTTATATATATCCGAAAACGGGCCACCCAACCAAATTCATAACATCTACCAAATCCCAAACCCCACTTCATCACTTAATTATATTGAAGATCGTTACAAATTGCAATATACTACGTATAAAAAAAAAGGAAACGGGACACAAGTTATCAAGTGGGACAAGCCACACTTCATGGTTGACCACAATGGGATTGTTATGTATAATTTTTTTTTTTTAGGTTGATAAAGGTGATAACAACAAAGGGATGGCCACTTGAATAAAGGAAAGATGTGAAAGTGGTACGTATAAGGCTTATGATTACTGCTACGCTGCTGTTCATTTTTGTTTTTCTGTTTTAAAACATGCCTGCAAGTCCCTGCGATTTGATTGGTATTGATATGAAGTGGGCTGGGTGACTTAAGTGGACTATTAATTTAATAATGTGAATGGGCTTTTGTCGGGCTTTGAAAAGATGGGACTTGAAAAAAAGGTATCACCTTGTGATATAGATCATACCTTTCTATCATCGGTTATATTATATATTTTTTTTATAATGATGATGAGATTAGGATAGATGATGTATGATGATTAAGAGGACGATGATGGGATATGTATGATTAAAGTGGTGCTAACGATATGATCATGGTGATGAAGATGATAAGAGATAATGTTATGAAGGTTGATAAATGATAATGATAACAAGATGATATCATTTTGCTACTATACGTATCTGTTTCTAATTCTGTTTCTATTACGATGAAGATGATGAATAAGTTTTGGGTTTAGTTGTGAAGAAGAAAAGAAAAAGGATAACAGAAACAGTAGGGTTAAATAACTTTGAGGGGGGAGTTAAATCAGATAAGAACAGATAGTTGGTTAGGCGCTTGGTGTGTTAACCAAGGGATCCTGGGTTCGAATCTAGGCAGCTACAAATTATTTTTTTTTACAATAGAAGCTGTCTTGATAGATGGGCTTTTTGGGCTGATTACTTGAAATTTGATTGGGTTGCTAGTGGGCTAATTAGGATTGGAAATGGACTAGCACATTTTGAGCATTTATTAGACTTCAAGTGTAGGTTCGTGAATCTGAGGCCAACCCTGCATTGTTCAATATCGTCTTATGTATTTTACTACAAAATACAGTATTGTATGAAAGAAATATTCCGCTGTGCATTTGCTCAATTTAAAGATAGTACATGGAGTCATTCATGGCATATAGAGGTCAGAACCTCGCAATGGGACCATCTGTTGAAGACTTCGTCCAACTGGATTAGGACGGGTCACTACACCTCTAACGGACCAGGCTTAAAGGAAAGCCTAAGTAATAGCCCGATGCGCTATGCGGATCATCAAATATGCAATCCTGGTTCTCTATAACAACCTGGCTCTGATACCAATCTGTCACACCCCCTAAATGAAACCGGGGGTAATATGTGACTAACCAATATCATAACACAAGTGTAAACGAGAACGACTCTATATGAGACATTTTTAGTATAAACTAATATATTTAAAACAGTGGAAAGTAATGTCATTACAATTGAACTTAAATGTTTTAATGCAATAATATGAATATATAAATGCGGACTCTAAAAGCAGCAAAGCCCAAATAGCAAATAATCTTTAGCAATCTTCACCCGAGACAAAACATGCTTAAAGTGTCAACCAAAATGGTTGAGTGAACAACATAGGTTTAACAGTAAAGATCAAAGTTTTTAGACCACAAGATTTAGTTATAAAGTTTAATCAGTTCGGTAGTAGTGATGAGGTGTATGATATCGAAACTAAACAAGTTACCCCGTGTGATCACTTTATTCGTTCGTATCGTTAAATCATTATTATGTATCCATTGACCAACGGTCATCCGGATAGAGACGTTACTCTCAATAGCGCTACTCACAATAACTAAGCTTGCCAAAATTCCAGCAACTAACGATATCATGGCAGGGATTAAGCATGAAACAAAGCATGTCATAGCACAGTTTGAACTAATCAAGATAAAGATTCCGAGTACTTATGTCTAAGCGTAAAACAGTTTGAAAGAAAGCATGTATCTCACCCCAAAGTTCAAAATAAGTAATAGAAACAGTTAAAAAGTGGGGCTATGAAGTATACCTTATTATCAAGCAAGAAATTCCACGCAAGTTGTATGAACGAAGTATGTAATCGGAGATCTCAACCTAGAGATATAATGTTCAATTAGTTAATGTCTAATAGATATTAAGTTTGTTTATTAATATAGCAAACTATATTAACAATGACGGTTTTCAAGAAAAGTTACTATTTCTCAAAAGTTTCTATTTTTGGAAACCCACTATTTATGGAAAGCTTCCACTTATAGTAAGCTTCTAGTTTAAGAAGTTCGGGTTATAATCTTTAACAAAGATGTTGTACAATCTCGTCCAAACTTCGTTACTACCATGCAAGTCACTCGAATGATCTATTGTTACCGAGCAACCCAAGATCTCTTGACCAGAATCTAAGTCTTGGCATTCGAGATCCACAAGCGTCCCATAATGGTACCAAGGATCACCCAAGGCCACAAGTAGCGGTGATGTTTGTAGTCTTTGTACGCTATCTTTAATTATAACCTTCACATTATAAGTGTATATACAGAACAAGTTATTAATATACTTATTAGTTATATATATATATATATATATATATATATATATATATATATATATATATATATATATATATATATATATATATATATATATAAAGCTTCCACTTATAGTAAGCTTCTAGTTTAAGAAGTTCGGGTTATAATCGTTAACAAAGATGTTGTATAATCTCGTCCAAACTTCGTTACTACCATGAAAGTCACTCGAATAATCTATTGTTACCGAGCGGCCCAAGATCTCTTGACCAGAATCTAAGTCTTGGCATTCGAGATCCACAAGCGTCCCATAATGGTACCAAGGATCACCCAAGGCCACAAGTAGCGGTGATGTTTGTAGTCTTTGTACGCTATCTTTAATTATAACCTTCACGTTATAAGTGTATACACATAACAAGTTATTAATATACTTATTAGTTATATATATATATATATATATATATATATATATATATATATATATATATATATATATATATATATATATATATATATAAGTGATAATATACTTAGTGTAATTAGGTGTTACCATATAGATAGGTGTATAAGTTATACTAATAATAGTATTATTATTTACTTTAATAATCAACTATTATGTCACATGTATTAATATACCTGTATGATACATACATATATATTCTTTATTTATTATTATACACGTTCATAACTATATAGTATATATATATTAGGTGTAGGTGTTACATATATCTAAGTGTAAGATGATACATATATATACTTATTACTTTTCTTATTGTGTTTACAAACTTATGTAACTTACATAATACACATTCATACATACATACACACGTACATATACATACATATATACACATACGTATATATGTATGTATATATTTACATATACACACATACATATACCTACAATGTATACATGCACATACGTACGTATGCATGCATGCATTCATGTACATCATGGTCTTAATTACTTCTTAATCAAGATTCATGCACATAAAATCATAACTTTTTAACATTCTATCTAATCATATTCATTAACCCTAAACCTTAATAATCATACTTAACTCATATTTATAATCTATATCATAATCATTATTATTTACTAATCAACTATTATTATTAACTAACTTATTAATCAAAACCCTAATCTTTCATTATAACAACTAACTAATCTCCTAACTTTTTCACTTACATAAAATCATAATCCTTTTATTTGTATTAACCATATTATTAACATAATACTTACAAATCTAACATGTTAAATCTTATTAATCATAATCTTTTATTCATACATCTTTATCATAATCATAATCTTATAATTATACTTTTAACTTTGATCATAACCATTAACATTATTCATTTAATTATCCTTGCAACATTCATTACTTAATCTTATTACTTAACATAATACTTACAACAATAAACTTAAAAGTAAGTGTTTTAAATACAAGATTGAACTATGGTTTATAGGACTGCCTTATGAGCTAGAGACTAAGGATGATGATGATGATGCGAGTCAGAAAACAGAAAAACAGCAGCAGCACCAAGGACGACCCAAAAGGGTTTCTTGGGTCCTTTTTGTTCGACAGAAAATAGCAACAACACAGCAGGAAACAAGCAGCAAAACACGCAGCAACTTATGCAGCAACAAGGGGTGATTCTTGGGCTGTTTTGTGGTGAAACAAAAAACTGTAATAGCAGCAAACAATAGTCGAATGGAGGGGTTGAAGTGGTGGTTTAGTCGACTGAAACAGGATGTAGATGGAGGGTTTAAAGTCGACTAAAAGAAGAGGAAACAAGCTGGAGATGGCTATCGAATGCAGGCTATTTTTGTGAGGGTTGTTGGTCGACTGAAAAGAGGGAAACAAGCTGGAAGTTGTTGACAGATGGGAGGGAAAAACAGTTGACAATTTGCTGCAGTTTTTAGGGGTTTAATTGTGGTGAAGATTATGGAATACATGAGGGTTTAAATAGAGATGTTGGGTTTCCTAATCCTACTCAATTTCTTGGTGATCAAGGATGATAATTAGAATTAAACTAGGATTAGTAACTTAGAGATCAAGTTTAATATTTCTCTTTTTTTTACAGCCGATTTATTATACATGTATTATATTTATGTATTTTTTTTATATGGCTTAATTATTTATTTATGTATTTTATATATTTTTTTATTATTACTATTAAGGTTACATTTATTTAATTACATTTTATTTAATTATTATCCCCTATCTTTTATTAATTTTATTTAGTTCTAATTAGTTTATATTAATTTTTAAACGTTATAGAATATCACTTTTAATAATACTTATAGCTTTATAAATATAAAAACACAAATACATAAACTTTATATTAACAGAAAATATCGATCAAAAGATAATATTTAATCAAAGTTTATTAAATAAAGTTCATGAGTACAAGTAATCCTAATAATTGAACAGAAATAATAGAACTGAAAAATTGAGGGTCGTCATATGTTAAATGCGCTGAATCTAAGATTACAATAGATAATTTAACAAAGGCATATGCGGAGATGAAAGAAAAATGGCATGCAGACCGTGTGACCACTAAGGTTGAAAACGAGTTGAAAGAGCAAATCAAAGTATATAAAAAGCAACTTCACGATCTTAAATGTTATAACTTTGACATAAATCAAGCTTTAATTAAACGTGTTGACACAATTAATGAACTAAAGAAAGAAAATGAATGCTTTAAAGCTGATTTAGAAGCAATTTCAATTAAAATGAAGTGTTGGGCAAGTGCGTCGCAATGGAATGCGTTAATGGTGGAACTTAATGACACCAAGGGCAAGGGTATTGGATATAAGTCTACATCTCCTCCTTTTCAGAACACATTTGTTAATGCAAATGTAGTTGACGGTCGACCAGAAGATTGTATCCCTCCTAGTTATGAAGATTATGTTGAAAAGAATAAAAATGTAGCTCAACTAAGAATACAACTTCTGATGATACTGCTGATGGTGCTCTAGATCTTGAGGAAGATAGGAAAACTGGGTTAGGAGATAACTCTAAGACAAGTAGAGTTAGAACACCGAAAGGTCCTGTTAAAATTTTAAGAAATCCTAGATTTGCTAACAGACCAGTTCCTCCTGTTACACCTAAGCCTATTCTAAGAAATAAAACAAATGATTCTCCTGTGTTTGTAAGAACACAAGATCCATCATCTTCAAACTCTAATAACATGTATGAATTTAAAGGACATAGGGAGTTTCGTCAATGTTTTAATTGTGCTATTTTTGGACATATTGCTGCTAATTGTCCTAGAAGATATAGATCACCCAGATAGAAGATTGACCTCACTTATGATGATCACAGGCCATCTTGTGCTCATAAATTAGGTTCACCTGTTAATGATGAAGTTCGTGTTAAAAATCATACGACAAATGTTGTATATGGAGAGTATAAGAGAAAGAACTTCAATAGGTCAATTTCTCCTGTGAAGATTAAGGTTCCTAAGTAGGATACTAAGGCAAGAGTTGCCAAATTAAGTGATCATAGTAGAGCTTTTGAACCAAAGGCACGATCGCCTTCGCAAAAAGCTAGTCGTCGAAAATACTTTTCTCGTACCAGACCACGAGTGAATCACTCTAAAAATGAGAAAAATGTGAAAAACCAGAAGAGCAATATTGCTACTTCTAAACTGTCTAAGTTTACGGTTTCTAATGATGAGTTTCCACCGGACTCAAATGAAAAATGGATGGAATTTCAAGCTATGGGTGTTAATGGACATCCTACTGCCGTCAGGGCGTGAGTTCCCATTATCAATTAATTCTCTTAATGTGATGTGCAGGGAACCAGGGTACCTGCAAACAACACCTGGATAGTGGATAGAGGTGCTTCGAGACATATGACTGGACAACTATCTCTTCTTTCGAATGTACACCTAATTAAGGGAGGTTATGTAGCATTTGCTGGAGATAAAGGAGGTCACATTTCAACTCAAGGTTTATTGAATAATGAGAAAGTCAGTTTCAACAAATTGAACTATTGTCAAGAGCTTGCAAATAATTTGTTGTCGGTTTCACAAATCTATGAAAAATCTTTCAAGGTAGCATTTGATGATGAATTCAGCTACATTTGGAAGCCAGAGTTTGTGATTTCTCCAGAAATGATTTTGATGAAAGCTCCTAGACAAGCCGACTTATACATGCTAGATATGAATGTTGCTACTTCAACTGCTGAACATCATCAAGCTTTTGTTTCTAAAGTGAGTGAACAAGATTCTATTACATGGCACAAACACATGGGTCATTTAAGTTTTCAGAAAATGAATCACCTTGTCCACAACAATCTTGTAAAGGTGTTGATCTTCGATCTTTTCAGATTCCAGGAACATGTGTTCCGTGTAAGAAGGGTAAGCAGAGCAAGAAAGCTCATAAGCTGGTGAAGTATAATCCAATCTCTGCTCCACTTGAATTGTTACATATGGATCTTTTCGGTCCAATTTGTTTTGAAAGCATTGATAGAAGTAAGTATTGTCTGGTTGTAACTGATGATTATTCAAGATTTTTTTGGGTAATGTTTTTGAAAGAGAAGTCATATACTTTTGAGAATTTGAAAGTGCTAATAAATCCATTAGAGACAGGTTTTAACTTAAAGGTAAGAAAGATTCGTTGCGACAACGGTACAGAATTCAAGAATCAGTATCTTGCAGGTTTCTGTATTGAAAAAGGTATCAATATGCAATTCAGTTCTGCATACGCTCCTCAGATGAATGGTGTTACTGAAAGAAAGAATAGAGTATTGATCGAGACAGCTAGAACAATACTAGCAGATTCATCGTTACCTATTCATTTTTGGAGTGAAGCTGTTGCAAATGCGTGTTACACTATGAATCGAGTTCTGACTGTTAAACAACTGGGTAAAACTTGGTGCACCGTGTACCATCTTGAAAAGAAAACCAGGAAGTAAGTTTGATTCAAAAGTGGTTACTGGAGTATTTCTTGGGTATAGTTCTCCTAACAAGCGAGTTTTCAATAATGAGACAAGATGTGTTGAAGAATGGTCTGAAGTTGATGTCCAAAGGAATCATACGAAGAGTGCTTCTAAGAGTCATCCTTGGATTTATAACTATGATGAGCTGATTGACTCATTCAATCTTGCCCCAGATCAGACGGAGAATGAAGTTGAGTTACAAATGCTGTTTGATTTACAAAATGAACTAGAAGTATCTACACCTACTCCAACTCCAACTCCATTTCCCACTGTCGACGAGCCAGTTCAAGATTCAGATCAAGACGTTGATCCAGTGTATGATACCTGCGGATCTGATATTTCAAGTGAGAGTTCTGATAATCATGAAGATATTGGTGATACTATGAATCTACAACCTGAGATACATGTTCCCGCATAATCAGTTCCCAGAACTACAGCAGATCATCCTAGAGAGAATATTATTGGAGATCCAAATGCATGTGTTAGAAAAAGAAGGCAATTTCAGTTTGATGGTCAAGTTGATACTCATATGACAGCTGCTGCTGCATACTACGAGTACTCATGTCATATTTCTAGAATAGATCCAAAGACAACAAAAGAAGTCTTGAAACATATTGATTGGGTTATGGCTATGCAGAAAGAGATTCAGCAATTCCATCGTTTAGATATTTGGAAGCTAGTTACTAAGCCACATGGTACTAAATTAATTGATCTTAAATGGGTTTGGAAGTGCAAATTTGACGAAGATGACAATGTTTTCCGTAAAGAAGCAAGATTAGTTGCTAAAGGTTATCCGAAAGATCCTGAATTCGATTATGATTAAGTTTTTGCTCCTGTTGCCAGATTGGAAGCTATTCGCATTTTCTTGACTTTTGCTTCATTTATGAAGTTCAAAGTGTTTCAAATGGATGTCGAGAGTACATTTCTTTATGGCAAGCTAAATGAAAGAGTATATGTCAATCAACCACCGGGTTTTGAAGATCATCTTCATCCTGACAAAATTTACCGTTTGCGAAGAGCCCTATATGGTTTACATCAAGCTCCGAGAGCTTGGTATCGGCGTTTGTCAAATTATCTGATCGAAAAAGGTTATCAAATGGGCACGGTAGATTGTACTCTAGTCACTAAAGTTAAAGATGATGACATTATTTTGGTCCAGATCTATGTAGACGACATTATTTTCGGTTCTACTAAGCAGGAACTCGTCGATGAGTTTGAGCAGGTTGTGAAGGACGAATTCAAAATGAGCAAATTGGGTCTCTTACACTACTTTCTTGGTTTGCAAGTCGAACAGACTGATAATGGAATTTTTCTTCATTAAGCAAAGTATGTAAATGATATACTCAAACGTTTTGGTATGACTCAAGAACGTCCTGTGTCAACCCCGCTAGCTGTGAATCATGGTATTTCGTTAGACTGTGAAGGGGAGCCTGTTGATCCTACATACTATCGAGCAATCATTGGATCGCTCATGTATCTCACTGCATCTAAACCGGATATTATGTTCGCAACATGTCTGTGTGCTCGTTATCAAGTTAATCCGAATACAGTTCATCTTACAGCTGCCAAAAGAATTCTTCATTATCTGTTACATTCTCCAAATCTCGGTATCTGGTATTCGAACGAAGACAAGTTTGATCTTGTAGCATACAGTGATTCAGACTATGCAGGTTGCAAAATCAACAAAAAATCTACATCAGGAGGATGTCAATTTTTAGGTGAAAGGCTGGTGACCTGGCAGTGCAAGAAACAAACTACAGTTGCGCTTTCCACGTGTGAAGCTGAATATATCGCTGCTGCTAGTTGCTATTCGCAAGTTGTTTGGATTCAACAACAACTTCGCGATTACGGACTAAGAATCTCTTTCTCTCTTCTTTATATTGATAATATTGCTACTATTGCAATTACTAAGAATCCTGTGCAACATTCTAAGACTAAACACATAGGTGTTAATTATCATTTTCTTAGGGATTGCCATGAGAAAAAGATAATTGAGGTTAAGAGAATAGGTACTAAGGACCAGAGGGCTGATCTTTTCACTAAGGCTTTCGATAAACCTAGGTTCTTGCTACTTTTAGAGATGAATGGCATTGTTGATCGAGACAAAGTAATTTCGGATGTTGTTTATGAGGGTTAATCAAACTTTTAGACTTTGCATGTAGGATGCATGACATATAGATTTTAGTTTCTTATTATCTGTATTGCATATTTTTGCTTCCTGTCTGCATTTCTCTGCATGATTTTGTTCATGTTTGCATGCTAGTCTGTAGTTATTTTCTATTTCTTTTGTTAAAATGCTAAAAGACAAAAAGATTTTATGTTTTAGTATTTTAGGGGGCGTATATGTTTCAACAGAAAATATCTAAAAAGTGTAAAATGCCTCATCAAAAAATCCTAAAAAGTTGAAAAATTCCGAAAATGAGCTTGTTTTGATTAATATGTAGGAGATGAAGAAATTACTGTACTGAGAATTGATATATTTGATTAGTAAGGACTGATTTGAATGCTTATGCTTATCTGTTGTGTGATGTACTGATAGATGTGACTTATGAATTCTTGGCATTAGACAATCATAATAAGAATAACGATTATCTAAGATTCAGAAGTCATGAACGATCTGTAGCATTTGAAGGTAGTCACCTAATTATCTCAGAAACTGTATCTAATGATAATTGTTGAGGAACTCAACAGTCGGTTGAGGGTATCCCCTATCATAATTGATAATCACTAGAAAAGGTTGGGGTGGATTTATGGTTGAAGATTATCTGTTTGGCTGGTGCATACCACGTTGTCACGGGCCTAAGACTTTATAATCGAAACTAAACCCCGAAAATATCAGAGAAAATTAGTTTATGTCGAAGTAGGTGTCCCTTCTCGCTTAAGGTTGAAAAGTATAATTCCTTATTGCGGACCGTTCAAGCATTTAAGGGAGAACACCTTCGAGTGATCTGAGCACACAACAAAGAAACATGATTTCATGCATAACAATGAAAAATCCATTCATGATGGCATTCAAAATCAATATATCAAAAGACAGTGATCTGCTGAAAAAGAAATATCAAAAGAAAATCAAAGTCAAAAATAATTGGCGTATCAAGATGGCAAAGTCCTTAAAGTATGAAGAATGCTAATTCATAATGTGCTCATAAAGAACTCAGATCATTCTTAGTGTGATGCCCCCGCACAGCTTGAATTGTTTAATCACGACGTTCACACTGAACTCTCAAGATTCTTTTCATCTGCAATATAGACCTATACCTATTAAGACCGTAAGTTGGAAAGATACTTACCTAGATATACTCTAAATAACATATATATGAAAGTTTAACTTTCAATTCCATTTTCCATGTCAACTTGAACATAAAGAAGTTAAGGGCCTTGAGATTTATTTCGTGTGACGACTGGTCATCAGGAAAGTCTGCTTTAACTGTAGACCAATCCCCACGGTAAATAATGCGCCTATTCGGATAATCCAATATATCCTAAGATCTGCCGAACCAACTAGATTGAAGATTGTTAACAAATTGGTAGAAGCCAAAGGCTGATAAGGTTATTCAAAATGCCGTGAGAACCATCTTGTTCAATTTTAATGAAGTACATGGAAAGAGATAATGGAAAGTTACGCGTAATAAATTGACAACCTAATAAAAACGCACAATCATAAGTGATGAAAGAATCAAGGATCAATGAACTTAGCGTGATCTCAAAAATCACTGCTTTATAGTGTTCAAGTAATTAATGCCAACATGATTGTCGAAGTGTCTGGAATGAATATGTTCATGTTTAATGAGGATTGATATCAGTAATTGCATGACAATAGACATAGACTGGATAATTAGGAATGAACAACAGAAGTTGATTCAATATGTCAGTTCTGATCCATTTTTAAATTGTTAATCATCTTGCTCACAAAAAGAATGTGGATTTGTATACCTCATCTGTTTATTAAAAAGTTGCATTGAAAAATGTAAAACAACAAAAAGATTTTGGTTTTGCATGTTCTTGCACTTCATGATAGAATGTCTTTTATTTGCATATTTTTAGTTGCATAACATTATATCTCAAAAAATTTATAAAGATTTCTTTCGTTCTTTTGTTTTCTGATTATCCTCTGAATGTACAATGACATCTGAAAGAACCTTATCAAGATCAAGATATTTTTGGCCACCAAATTCGCAAGATAGAAGTTTGTAGAGCTTGTGATTATTTGAAGGTTTTTAATGATTTAAGGTGTTAGTGAACTTAAGATGACATTACACTGTAGGACTTACTCATGTGAAACAGAATGTTTAGGGTAATAACCTTGTTATGGTTAAGATTTTTGATTACCTAAGTGTTAATGATCATTTCTTGATGAATTAGTGATTTATGACTCAAATTGAAAGTGCTAGTTAGCTCTAAGATTGCCAAAGAGTCGAAATCGTAAGTTTGTGAAAATTTGAAAATTTTGAAATTGCCTAAGTGGCTCACTCGCACGACTGATGTGTGAACCGTACGAGTAACCACACGTGTGAGGTTAACCGTACGGATGACCCTGTTCTAGAATTGTCCTAAGACATCTGGGTCACACGCACGAGTGATTATGTGAGACGCGCGGTTGATGATGGATCGTGTGATCAACCGTACGGTTGATCACGAGAGTATAAATAGAGAGTGATGAGCACAATCGCTCACTCTTGCACTCTCTACCCACTTTTCTCTCAAAATTCAATCATCACCAATTCAGTTTTCGACCACAGCGTTTGTTAAGAACGTTAATCCAATCACAGCGCCATCATCTAGGTATAATTTCATCAAGTTTTAATGTCTTAATTCATTGTTTGAATGTTTCGAAACCCTAAGGGTTTGTATGTCGAATTTCATGAAATTGAAGTATGTTTTGATGCTTATCTGTTATTGTTTTATGTTAAACGATACCTAATGTTGCTATTGTGATGTAAATCGGCCCCTAAAACGATCAATCTTGTAATCCAGTCGATTTAAATAAAGTATTTAATATCGGTTTCATCAGACATGCACGAGTGACATCACTCCCACGCGTGAGACATGACTCGCACGAGTCAGTACGCGATTGATGATCAACCGTGTGAACCTTTGAGCTCACTTGTTCGATTTGATTTGGTTGCTCACTCGCTTGACTGAACTGACACGTGTGATTAATCGCACGGGTCACCACACGGTTGACTCACTCGTTTATAAATGTTGCCTCAACCGTGTACCTTGTCTGAAACCATATTACTGCTCAAACGTATCAACAGTGGCACGAGTGACTATGTTACTCGCACGACTGATACCTCAGCCGCACGTGTGACAGTATCACTTGCACAGTTTATCTTGTTTAACAAACTTATGACACTTTGATGCGAATGCTTTGATGTTTTATGATATGTGGGTTGTATTTCTAACATTTCTGTTACTATTTTAGTTTGTTAAGATATCATCAATGGCTAAACAATAAGTCAATGTTCCAGTTATGAACCTAGAAGGACAGGGGGAGCAAGTATATCCTCAAGTGAATCCCGTTAACCCACCTGCTCAACAAGAAATTATCCTAGAGAAGGGTGATCTGAACAATCAAGTCGCTCTCTATGACACTACTCTCGAGATGGGTAATCATTTTAAGGAGATTGTAGCTTTTCTTCAGAGATCAAGGATACATACTGCTATTTTTACTCATTGCACAGCTTACTACAGTCATCAAAGAGAATTCTGGAGAAATGAGGCACTTGATGTATCGGAAGATGAGACTAAGATAGTCAGTACCGTTCAAGGGCATGAGATAATTGTCTCCAAGTCTGTGATAAGGAGGATCTTAAATTTTAATGATGAGAACTGCTCCCACATGACAATCGATCGTGAGAGAATTCATGGATACTTTAAGAGATGTGCCTATTCTGGCTACATTGCTGGTAAGTCTGAACTGATGAAGATACTTCTGCCTCCACAGTTTCCATATCTTGCTCATGTGATCATGCATTGCTTGAGTGGACGCAAAGCTGGGTTTGATAAGTTGAACGAGAAAGTGCAGAGTATGTTTGTGGCACTTGTCCTAATTGCTCCATACAATTTCTTAAGATTCGTCTTCTACTACTTCAAAGCTAATCTTTTTAGTTCTACTCAAAGATATCTTATTTATGCTCATTTTCTTCAAATGATTATAAATGACGCTGCACCAGACCTACCGAAGCTTGAAGAGGATATTATTCACCTTAAACCAATGAATCCGATAACTTTTCGAAGAATGGAGGAAACAAGGAACGAGGGTTTGAAACCTAATTTTAACATAAAGCTTGTTTGCCATCTGATTAAGGAGAATTATCGATGTCATGCTGGTAACGCATGGAGAAACGATGATTCCAACTCTAACTACGAAGTTACTGATGAGGAGGAAGGTGGAGGTGATAATCAAAGAGCAACTGGTGAAGCTCAAGGAGGATATAATGTTAATGATGAGGTTATAGAAGGTGATGATGAATCAACTGAGGAGGATGTTAGTTTGATTCAGAGGAAGAGGAACGGGAAAGAAGCAATGACTTCCGAACAGCCAAAGAAGAAGGAGAAGAGAACGAAACACAATTATGACTCATCTCAAAGGTCATATCAGGGAGGTTCGAAACAACAAGCTCAAAGACAACCATTCGGTTTCATGAAAGATGCAAGAGCCGCTGTTACCTCACCGAGACCTGCCACCACAACACCTCAGGTCACGTCATCCGAATTCAAGACACAACAAAATCTACTATTGTCTTTGATCACAAAAATAACCAATCTAGAGAATCAAGCCACTGAGGAGAAGAAGATCAGTGAAGCAAAGATTGAGTCGCTAGTAGAAGAAAACAAGAGATTATGGAATCGAATGAATCGTCAGAAGGGTAGGACGGAGAAGTTGAAGAAGAAGATATTAGCGATTAAGAGTGAGAACAAGGAGAAGTTGAAGGAGATGAACGATAAGATCGAATTACTTACCTCTGGTAAAACAAAGTTGATTAAGGAAAGAGGAGAAGAATATTCCTCTGATTTGGGTGGTGATGACGAGAAAGACGATGAAGAAGATGCTGGAACTGGAGGACCCTCTTTTGAAATACCGTTAGTGATATCTATTCGAAGCTTTAATGAATATGGTGAGGTCTTTACTGCTGAATATTATATGAATTATTCAAATGTTTTTGATGATGCAGAAAAGGGGGACGTTCCTCCAAGTGATTTTCCTGTAGAACAGCTTGCTGCTCTGGCATACGATAGTGAAAATGATACAGAGGATGCAGAGATAGTTGAAGCTGAGAACATGGCTCTACAAGAAGAGTCATCTGCTAGTATCCCTCCTGAATCAATCCAAAATATCAATTTAAGTGATTTTGATAATTTGTTTGCGGATGAAAAGAGTGAAGATTCTGTTTGTAAGGATAATGTGAAAGAGGATGTGATTGTTGAATCTGAAGATGAATTGGTAACAGAATCTGATGAAGAAGAAGAAGAAGAAGTTGACATTGTTATGCCTTCGCTCGAGCCATACTCAAATTCGACACTCAACACTTTAAGTGACTTTTTCAATTTGAGTAGTGAGGTGAAAACAAAGAGATTGAATGAATTGGAAGAGGCGAGGAAGGTATACAAGGAGCAAATCAAGGAAGTTGATGTGTTAATGGAAAGGAATAAGAAAATCTGACATGAAAAACTGCTCGTTGAGAAAGAAAGAAAAGAGACTGAGCTGAAGAAGAAGAAAATTCGAGCCGAGCAAGCTAAAGCCGAGGCATGGAATGAGATTAATAAGTGGTTCGAATGTGATAGGGTTAAAGTTAATAGAAACGTTGAAGAATATGAGATCCGTCAGAGTTGGTGGAAATAAAACATTGTTAACCCTGATCAGTTGAATAAGCCAGAACTCGAGCCGAAGTTTGTTAGTTTCAATGAAAGGGGAAAGAGAACCAAGAAGTATTCCAAGGGTAAAATTTTGAGTTGGGGTTACTTTAAGGAGATCAATTGTTTTGCGATCAAGAGGGAAGGAGAAGTTGATTATATGGCAAGACCGAGTCACTTCAAAACTCTACCTTACTTTGAGATCATGCAACTTGCAAAGCTGAAGATGTTGAACGCTGAAGATAGTGACCTTTCCAGGATGTTTCAGAGAAAACTCAGATATGAGTATAAGACAGGGAAATGGGATATCTTTAAGTCAACAGCCACCAGGTTTTCCATGCATCTGACAAAGAGAAATTCGAAAGGTGGACCTGTTCGCGTTGTTAAGTTCCGTCCAGCTAAGTACATGAAACAATCGCCCTTGATGCCCTTATCCAAGGATATATGTAAAAACTTCAGATGGTGGTTCTATGACGAGCTGTTGGAGGAAGTAGTGATTTTGACTGTGATTGAGAAAGAAGATGCAAGCGTACAGTTTAACAATGTGAGGATTCTAGATCATATGTGGCTGAGAAATTTGTCGAGATTTGATGTGGAGACACTTCACCGCCATCACATTATGTTTAGAGATGATAAAAAGGAGGAAGCTATGAGATATCAATGTGTGATCGATGTCTACTTTGTATACCTCAACAGATAAAGTGATGCTCAAAGCTCAAACCAAGCTCAAGCCAACTGAATCCTGTCGGATACTATATTGCTAGTTTGTATTTTGTATTTGATGATGTATTTATGCGAGAGAGAGAATCTGGATGTGTTGATGTTATGCGAGGTGTATACAAAATAGTTATATTTTTACTACGAAATACTATTAAATACGATACAATTTTACACAAGTTATTTATTTATAAAGTGGATATACCTAAACCTTGCTACAACACTTATAGGCAGTGTACCTAATCGTACAGTAGTGTAGTTTTTAGTAAGTCTGGTTCATTCCACAGGGACCTAGCCAAGTTTAACGCTATATTTTTAAAACTATATTTATAAAAATACAAAATATATATAAGTAGTATTATTATTATAAAAGGGGGTTTTTACCGTTTAATGACCGGTTTGTCGATTTAAAAACTTTAGTCGCAGTTAAAACCTAATGTAAAATATTAAATATATAAAAGACTTAATTTAAAGCGTAAAGTAAATAACGATAATGAAATTGCGATAAATAAAAGTGAGATAAATAAAATTGCGATAATTAAAAAGTACGATAATTGAAAGTGCAATTAAATAAAATGATAGTAATTAGAAGTGCGATAATTAAAAGTGCAATTAAATATGAAATAAAAGAATTATGCTTATTTAAACTTCCGTAATCATGATGTTTGACGTGTTAATTTTATTTTATTATCATGGGTTAATTGTCCTTTGTCCTTGATTATTTAATATGTCCGTCTAGTTTTTGTCCATAACAGTCCATCAGTCATAAATATAAAGTGCGAGTGTCCTCGTCAAATTATCCTTATATCCGAAGTCAAATATTCCAACTAATTGGGGACTTAAACTCTAATTACACCAAGTGTTCTTGTATATAATTCACCCCTATTTTAATAAGTCCATTAACTATTAATTCATTCCGGTGTCCGGTTTTATGAACGATTATTAGCACTTATAAATATCCCGCCCATCGTGTCCGATCGAGTGTATATGGTTATTTATAGGTACGTCCAATTGTAAGTCTTTACATTAAATTAACAAACTATCATTTAATTAAACAAATATAAAGTCTATTAATAGCCCATAGTCTAATTTCCATAAGTGTCCTTCTTTTGTCCAAACCCCAATTATAGTACAAAGCCCAATTACCCAATTTTAATATTTTAGCCCAACATCATGATTACTTTGGCTTAAATAAGTATAAAATAACTTAGCTATGAGACATTAATTTAAAAAGGTTGAACATAACTTACAATGATTAATAATAGCGTAGCGTTACACGGACAGAATTTCGACTTACACCCTTACAACATTCGCTAACATACCCTTATTATTAGAATTAAAATTAAAATTAAAATTATAATATATATATATATATATATATATATATATATATATATATATATATATATATACGTTGATAGATGAAGAAGAAAAAGATGTGTTTACATTCGCTCAAAACTGCGCCTTTTATAGGAATGTGGCCTGACACTATTCACCATGCGATCGCATGGAATTATAGCCTCCAGGCCATACGATCGCATGGCCTGCTTTTCCAGCTCACATGAGTTTGTTTGCTTTCTTGCCGACGGTTTTATAAATATAATATAATATATATATAATTTTAAGAATTAATTATATATTATATTATATTCATGTGCATAGTTGACTTGTAATTTTTAGTTCATTGCGTCGAGCGTTGAGAGTTGACTTTGGTCCCGGTTTCGGATTTTCGAACGTCCTTGCGTACAATTTAATATCTTGTACTTTGCGTTTTGCGTCTTGTACTCTTGTAATTTTGAGACGTTTCTTATCAATAATTTGAACCACTTTAATTGTACTTTGTACTTTTGAGCTTTTTGGTCGTTTGCATCTTCAATTCGTCGAATCTGTCTTTTGTCTTCACCTTTTATTATTTAAACGATAATTACTTGAAATTAGAACAATTGCAACTAAAAGCTTGTCTTTCTTGAGGGATAATGCTATGAAATATATGTTCGTTTTTAGCATTATCAAATATTCCCACACTTGAGCGTTGCTTGTCCTCAAGCAATATAGTCTTGAAATATAAATACTTGAATCACTTCTTTATTCTTCACACTTTGTACATCAGTGATTTCTATACGGCGGTATAAACAATGATAGTAACGTTGTGGTTTACAGTCCCATATGACTATGAAAATTTAGATCCTTAAGGAAATTGGATCTTTATGAAAATATTTGATCTTTTGAAAATTCAATCTAGCTTTTACCCTAGATAAGTTTTCCGGAATAACCCTTCACCGGTGTTTGCAAAATCTTTTTTTGGGTTTTGTGGGTTTTGTGGGTTTCAGATTTGAAAATTTTAGCTCAAAACTTGCGGTTTTGTGTCACCCACTTGCTAACCTTGTATTAGGAAAGCAACACGTCCAGTATACTTGCTCCGTATATTACCTTTTGATAAACTACCGTCCGGTTGTAAAGGAAAGCGTTGAATAAGCAACTGTTAAGGCAATGTCCCATGACATGCTTTTAATTATGGTCTATAACGTGTCAGATGCAATTACTTTCCTTTGTAGGAGCAATAGTAAAGATCACCCTATAGTTTTTCGGTCTGGCACAAGGTCCTGTCTTTGACCATGCTATGCAACCACCGTTCTTACTGTTGACACCCGATTTGATTCAGGTGACCTAATGAATTCCAGGTGAATTCTTAGGATTTTACGTTCAGTGGTAATGAACGCATTAAAAATGGGTTTTCAGAAAACAAATCGGTTTGTAATTTTGATCAAAATATTTTCTCGTTCAAGCTCGAGTTTAGATATCATCGAATTCCATGAGTTTGTAATTCTCAATCTTTAAGGTCAATCTCTAGGATTGAGTAATATCAGTCTTAAAAGCTAATTTTTGATCTTTAAAGGAGATTATCCTTTCTGGGGATCTGATTCATTAGTCTTATCAAGCTAATTTGCACGGCGCCCTCCCCATTTTACGAGACAGATCCTCTCATGGTTAGGATAAGTCTGACCACTTGGCGACCCTGTTTGATGCTGAGGTCCGTGGATTTGCAGCTGATTTTCGAGATAACTTTTCAAGGTTTTTTGTAGACTCTACAACTGGTCTGGACGATAACTTCCTGACCTAAATCAAGAAGTGCGTGTCTTTTTTGGAATACTTTACTTCCTTTTAATGATGGAATTGATTCATCGTGTAGATCCATCTTTCTTTCAAATGTATTACAATTTTCCGGGTAAAACGGTTAATTTTGTCCAAAACAAAAGTATCTTCAATTATTTGTACAAAAATATGTGATATATGTTTTAAATAACTTGGTAAATTTTTCCCACACTTGGCTTTTATTTTCCTTTCTTTGCCTTTTTATTGTCCTCTATTCCATTTTAAATGAATTCTAACATTTTGGGTTGTTTCTCAATTTATGTCCTTTCCGAGGTAACAATAATTTCGGTGTTAACACCTAATTTTACCGTTCATAAATATGTATAAACATGATTTTGAATTCATTTATTTGAAAATTTTGAAAAATTTTACTAGAATTGGGTAGTCAGTATATAAGACTAGGGTTGTTCTTTATTATCAGAGAGCACTAGATTCTAATACAACTACTGCGTTACTAGTATTTTTAATGGTAACCAAGTGTATAAGTTAAAATTTTAAAAAATCCAAAAGAATTTAATCCCTTCCCACACTTAAGATCTTGCAATGCCCTCATTTGCATGAAATCAGTAACAATTTAAATTATTGAGGGTGATTAGCGTAGAAAAATGATTAAATTTTATCAAAGTTTCCAAATATATTGGCGTTTGTTTGCTGAATGATAAATGGTGCACATCATTTGTTCATTCCGTCCTGTTGTTACATCACATTTGTTTTTCGTTTTGTCGTCAAAATTAGTAGCTTTTGCTGAACTTTAATGCCAGTCTTTGAAAATGCGCTGTTTTACCCTGTTGTGTACAATGGACAATATACATACAATACAAATAATAACATGCATGGTAATTTGAAATGGGACTTTAACATCCCACTTTCAAATCAAATATGAAATATTAGTACAACATAATAAAAATATTAAACATTACAATAAAAGTATTACAAATATTATATGTTTAAACATAAATAAATAAAAATAATAAAAAGATAAAAATCATAAAAATCACCAACGGAACTATATCAATCTGGATAGGGGTTCCAGTTCATGTCGTCGGTCGGGTTACATGGTTGGTGATAGGTGTATTGGTAGGCCTGGTTAGGGTCGTAGAGAGTATATGGTGGTCTCATCTCGGGATGGTGTAGAGGATAGTAAGCAGGTCGGGTCGGTACGTAGTGATCCTGAGGTGATAGCCGACTCATGATCTGACGCTGATGATAGTCCCATCTATCATGCTGTCGTTTCTTGGAATGCTCGTACTCATTCCGCGCTTGCCACTGCTCGTACCGTCTATGTCTCTCCTCGTTTGTCATTTCTACCTCATCTACACGCTGGTAGACGTCAGTCATAGCCTCCCTAATGACATCCATAATGTCATCTGCTTCCTCCATTTCCTCATCTGAACCTCTCTCTACCTGAGGATGATTACCAACATATTGTATTGCCTGATTGCGTCTGCTCTTTAATACTTTAGCACCCTGATAGACCCTCAATCCTAAAGGCTCAACCTGTTCCCTACATACCAAAAGTGGACCCCCTTGATCCCTATCTACACCCAAATACTCTCCAATGAGAGTAACAAAAATACCTCCTCCTATTACTCCCCCTTCCTGTATTCCTTCCACCATCTTAGACAAATAAAAACCAACACAGTAAGGGATATTAACAAAGCCTCTTGGGTCTCGAATACACTTTAGGAAAAATAAATCATGTAAGGTCATTTTCTCCTTGTTGTGACCTCTCTGTGTAATCGAGTTAGCCAGAAATCTATGAATTATACGAAGCTCGGCTCTGTGAATATGTAAGTAGGTGTGTGTTCCTGCCCGCCTAAAAACATTATAATCTGACATACGCCTCCAGACGGCGTTAGCATCAAAATTCCTATCTACCCTTTCACCATGATAAATCAAATTCATACAATCGGGTAGTAGTAATTCAGCAGGCGTATATATCTGTAAAGCCCTGGCCATGTCCAGAATGGACATCCTATACATCCTACAGCCAAGTATAAATCTAAGAAAAATTCTATCATCTAATCTAACTACATCCGCATTAAGTGAAATAGTACTCATCAGCTCAACGCACCATTCCTTATATACAGGCCTACGAATGGTGAATAAATGTTCCCAATCGGGAAAAGAAGAGCTGCCATACCTTTGGATCAGATGCTGTCTAACTGAGTTATCAAGTTGGACCTTTCCAAAGGCTCTCAATCGATTACCCTTGGCACTTCTACATTTTTATTTACCAGTTTGAATTTGTTACTTTGATATGTCGGGTAATCTCACCAACTTCGATCAAACCTCAGATTAGGATGCAACTGTTCTTCATGAATCGTTGGGTGTTGTACTATCGGATGCATCGAAAATACTACGAAGGCATCAATATATTCTAGTTGCGGATCATAATATGGAACGTGTTGATCAGGTTGTTGTTGTTGTTCCTATTGTTGCTCCTGTTCAGGTTCATATTGCATTTTTGGTTCAGGTTCTGGAGCAGGTTTTCTAGATGATGATGATGATGCACCATCAGTATTAGTAAATCTCTGCAAAACACATTAAACACAAATTTTGTGAATCCAAATATGCATTAGTGTTAGCAAAATAACAACTTGAAACAATTACAATAACATGTTTAATCAAAATTAAACTTATACACATTTTCACAATTTTAACAATTCGACACTTTTTCAAATAAGCATATATGAAAATTTTTACAAAGTTCATAAGCATTCAACTCAAATAACATGTTAAAATAACCATTACTAGCAATTAAACAAGTTTCAAATGGCATTTACATCAATTTAATCAAGTTCATGAATTTTATACCTAAAAAGTCCACTTTAGTTCTCAAAAATCATGTTTAGGATCAAAGTTTGGATCATTTAGCTACCTAAACATGTTATACTACTTAATTTAGCAATAATTCATGACAAAAATTTTCCATAACTTGTTTATATCAAAAAGCCCCAAATTGCTCAAGAACACAAACCCTAGATTCCTAAAAATTTTGAAGATTTTGGCTTCAAATCATGTTAAATAGCATCAATCTAGGTTATACATGCATAATATACTAACAATTTAACTCTAATTACACTCGAAATTAACAAAATCAAATTAAGTAAAATATAGCTCAAAAACACTAAAAATCAAATTTAAAGAGGTTTAGGGGTGAAATTGTTACCCTTCTTGATAAACTTCTTATCAAATTCATGATTAGAGCAGATTATAGCGAGAAATTTGATTGATTTTGGTGAAAAATTGATGAAATTAGGGGTGTTTTTGAGTGTATGTTCGTATGTGTTTGTGTGTGTGAAGTGAGACAGAAGCAGCAGCTCGATGGTATTTGTTCCTGACCAGTTTTCTCTCTCCATGCGATCGCATGGATTTGAAGGGGAAACCCCATGCGATCGCATGGGGTCTGTTTTTTTTTTATTATAAAAACCTTATACTTTTGAAACATAAATTAATAAAATTTTAAAAATTTAAAAATTTGTTTCTTTTTAGGAGTGAGGGCGTTTCAGATCGTTGTCCTAGTCCGTCTCTCAACAAAGTTTTAAAATTTGTTACTTTTTAAGCTTCGTTTTAAAAGTACAAATTTTTGGGCTTTTTAATGTTTTTGGCATACTTTAATTCAATAAGGTTTAAAAATAATGATAATGAAAATTCTCGTCCCTCCCTTGGGTAAAGCAATTTCGGTTCAACGACCTAGTTTTCAACTCACGACGAATTTTTAAAAATCAAATTTTTAACTTAGTGAAATAAAGTAAATTTTTGTTTTTAAATTCACACCAAACTTAAACTTAAAATGCATAAAATTAAAAATTCATATTTTTAAAATTAAAAATTCACCAAATTTATATTATATTTTTGTTTTTATACATACAAACTTATATTAAAAATATCAATTTTTCAAATATTTACAAACTTATATATATTGATTTAAAAAGTTTATAATATTAATTTAATATTTATATTAATTTTAAAAACAAGGTAAAATTAAAAATTAAAAATCTTTTTGGTCTTTTATCCCACTTTAATCAATCAAATATTATCAAAAATATACGCCCCTCTTTTCGGTAAAGTAATTTTGGTTCCATAACCTAGTTTTACTCCTGACGAATTTTTGAAATATTTTGGGTTGATTGATTAAAGATATTTATACCTTAAGGATAAACGGTAAATTTCGCAGTGATGTAATAAATTTTTATATGATATCAATAATTTCGGTTACGTATACCTAATTTTATTGAATACCAATTTAATACTTTATAGCAAACGATTCAGCGTTTATTATCAAAAGGTTAAAAGCAATAAAAATAAAAAAATAAAAACTGTACATACTTACCTGTGAGAAAGAATTCTCAGAGACCTGCTTTAGCCGACTCATAGGACAGTCGTGTGATTTGGTTCTCCGTAGCTACATAAGCATTACCTCGAATCTTCAATATCTTTTCTTCTAAACATATAAACAGTCCTTCTCTGCATAGAGTAACAAATTTGGTATTTGAATATGTTTGATTATTTGAACACTTACCTTCGTGTGACCATTTTCCGCATTTATAACATCTTTCAAGGTGTCGTTCTCTTCTTTTCGTTGCGGATTTTGATTTTCCTTTACCAAAATGTATCTTATGATGATCTTTTCTAAGTTCTTTTCTTACTCCGTCCATTATGCCTCTTATGAATGATACCAGTTCACTTGGAAGTGTGTCATTATTACGTTTAGTAATCATAGCGTGTAGCATTATACCATGGTTCAG
This sequence comes from Rutidosis leptorrhynchoides, assembly GCF_046630445.1. Lineage (NCBI taxonomy): Eukaryota > Viridiplantae > Streptophyta > Magnoliopsida > Asterales > Asteraceae > Rutidosis > Rutidosis leptorrhynchoides. The sequence continues at coordinate 197,483,492 of NC_092334.1, forward strand.
ATCAAAGGAATTCTTCAACTCGTAAAACCTAAAAAAATAAAAATTCAGAATGGGGGGAGAAGACTAGTTCTTTAGGATCTGCTAGGGAAAGACCATTCGGATTCCATTCTCGAGAACTACACGAAAAAAGAATATCTAACTCTAACAAAAATACATATTACCCTAAAAAGATTCGAATCTTCCCACACTTAGTTAGCTGTGGTGTCAAAATTGTGATTAACTTCATCTTCAACTTCCATTAGATTATCTATGTAATGTTTAACTCTGTGACCATTAACTTTAAATTCAATCCCATTTGAATTTATTAGTTCTACTGTTTCGTATGGGAAAACTCTTTTGACTATGAATGGTCCAGACCATCTTGATTTCAATTTTCCAGGAAATAGCTTGAATTGTGAATTAAAAAGAACTCTGTCTCCTTCTTTAAATTCTTTTGAACTTCTGATTCTTTTATCATGCCATTTCTTCATTCTTTCTTTATAGATCAACGAATTTTCATATGCTTCATGTCTTAATTCTTCTAATTCGTTTAGTTGACTTAACCGTAGACGTCCAGCTTCATGTAAATCAAGATTACATGTCTTCAAAGCCCAAAATGTTTTGTGTTCAATTTCTACTGGAAGGTGACATGCTTTTTCATAAACGAGTCTGAAAGGTGTGGTTCCAATTGGAGTTTTGTAGGCTGTTCTAAAAGCCCAGAGTGCATCCTCCAATTTCATAGACCATTCCTTCGGATTTGATCCTACGGTTTTCTCTAGAATACGTTTTAAAGCTCGGTTGGTATTTTCAACTTGTCCACTTGTCTGTGGATGATAAGCGGTTGAGATTTTATGAGTTACTCCATATCTTTTGAGAACTTTCTCAAGTTGATTATTACAAAAATGAGTACCCCGATCACTTATTAAAGCTTTCGGTGTTCCAAACCTGGCAAAAAGACATTTTAAAAAGTTGACTACAACTCGTGCATCGTTAGTCGGAAGAGCTTGTGCTTCCGCCCATTTAGATACATAATCAATGGCAACGAGAATGTAGAGATTATTATGAGATTTTGGAAATGGACACATAAAGTCAATACCCCAAACGTCAAATACTTCACATACTTGAATGACATTTTGTGGCATTTCATCACGTTGACTTATTTTTCCATCCCTTTGACAAGCATCACAGGATTTGCAAAGAAGGTGTGCGTCTTTGAAAATTGTAGGCCAATAGAATCCAGCGTCGTAAACTTTTCTTGCTGTAAGTTGAGACCCATAATGCCCTCCTGTTGGTCCTGTGTGACAATGGTTTAAGATTTTACTAGCTTCATCTCCGAATACACATCGGCGTATTATTCCATCGGGACAACTTTTAAACAAATGTGGATCTTTCCAGAAATAGTGTTTTATATCACTAAAGAATTTCTTTCGTTTTTGGTACGACAACCCTTTTTCAAGGAATCCAAATACTAAGTAGTTTGCATAGTCTGCAAACCATGGAATTTCATTATAATCTATCTTCAATAGATATTCATCAGGAAAGTTGTCTTGTATGGTCGATTCATTTAGAACTTCTAATTCGGGATTTTCAAGACGAGAAAGATGATCAGCGGCGAGATTTTCTGCTCCCTTTTTATCTCGGATTTCAATATCGAACTCTTGTAAGAGTAAGATCCAACGGATTAATCGTGGTTTAGCATCTTGGTTTGAAAATAGGTATCTAAGAGCAGAATGGTCAGTATAGACCACCGTTTTAGCTAGAACGAGATATGAATGAAATTTGTCAAAAGCAAAGACAATGGCAAGGAGTTCTTTTTCAGTAGTTGTGTAATTTTTTTGTGCTCCTTGTAACGTCTTACTAGCATAATAAATAGGTTGAAATCGTTTTTCAATCCTTTGTCCTAAAACGGCTCCCATTGCAAAGTCACTTGCATCGCACATAAGTTCAAATGGTAGATTCCAATTTGGAGTTATCATGATTGGCGCATTAGTAAGTTTCTCTTTAAGAATATTAAAAGATTTGATGCATTCATCTGAAAAGATAAATGGAGCATATTTTTCTAGGAGTTTATTCATAGGAGTGGCAATTTTAGAAAAATCTTTTATGAAACGTCGGTAAAAACCGGCATACCCTAGAAAACTCCTAACTCCTCTAACATTAGTGGGATGTGGAAGTTTAGAAATTACATCTACTTTAGCTCTATCCACTTCAATTCCTTCCTTTGAAATTTTATGACCAAGAACAATGCCTTCTTTAACCATGAAATGGCATTTCTCCCAATTAAGAACTAGATTTGATTGTTCACATCTAATAAGTATTCGTTCAAGATTAACTAGACATGATTCAAATGCATCACCGAAGACTGAAAAGTCATCCATGAAAACTTCCATGCATTCTTCTATCATGTCGTGAAAAATCGCCATCATGCACCTTTGAAAGGTTGCAGGGGCGTTGCAAAGTCCAAATGGCATGCGTTTGTAAGCAAAAGTACCATAAGGGCACGTGAACGTGGTTTTCTCTTGATCCTCGGGTGCTATTGGAATTTGAAAATATCCAGAAAAACCATCAAGAAAACAATAGTAACTATTCCCAGCTAATCTTTCCAACATTTGATCAATGAAAGCTAAGAGAAAGTGATCTTTTCTGGTGGTGTCATTTAATTTTCTATAATCTATACAAACACGCCATCCTGTTACAGTCCTAGTAGGAATAAGCCCATTTTTCTCATTTGTGATGACAGTCATGCCACCCTTCTTAGGTACACATTGAACTGGGCTTACCCATGGACTATCAGAGATTGGATAAATTAAACCTGCATCTAGCAGTTTAATTATTTCTTTCTTAACAACATCTTGCATATTAGGATTTAGTCTTCGTTGGCGTTGCACATACGTTTTATGACCTTCTTCCATAAGGATTTTATGTGTGCAATATGAAGGACTTATTCCTTTAATATCATGAATCTTCCATGCAATAGCTGGTTTATGAGCTTTTAGCACAGAAATGAGTTGAGATTTTTCATTTTCCGTAAGAGAAGACGATATTATTACAGGTAATTCAGATTCACCATGTAAATAAGCATATTCCAAATGGTTTGGAAGTGGATTTAACTCTAATGTCGGTGGTTCTTCTATCGATGATTTGTATCGATATCTGTCTTCTTCTTTTAGCATTTGAATTTCTTCTGTTGTTGGTTCATACCCATTAGCCATAAGTGTAGCTAACATTTCAGTTTCATCAATTGGTTTAGTTCCTTCTCCCAAAGAACATTCTCCTGTTCCTTGTAATTCTGGAAATTCTTCTAACAATTCTGCATGTGAATCTATAGTTTGAATATAATAACATGTATCATCTGTAGATTGCGGTTGTTGCATTGCTCTATCAACTGAAAAGGTAACACTCTCATCCTCTATACTTAGGGTCAGTTTCTTACCGAACACGTCTATTATTGCTTTGGCCGTGTTTAAGAATGGTCTTCCTAATATGAGAGGAACTCGAGAATCTTCTTCCATGTCCAGAATAACAAAATCTACTGGAAATACTAAAGTACCAACTTTAACTAGCATGTTCTCCATTATCCCTCTAGGATATTTTACTGATCGATCGGCTAGTTGTATACTTATTCGTGTTGGTTTTAATTCTTCGAGGTCTAGTTTAGCGTATAGTGAATACAGCATTAAATTTATACTAGCACCTAAGTCTGCCAATGCTTCTATTGAACTAAGACTACCCAGAAAACATGGAATTGTGAAACTTCCTGGATCTGATAATTTTTCTGGTATCTTATTCAACAGTACTGTAGAACAATTAGCATTCATTGTTTTAGCCGAGAGTTCTTCCATTTTCTTTCTATTTGTGATTAGATCTTTCAAGAATTTAGCATATCTAGGCATTCCTGAAATCACATCAATGAAAGGAAGATTGACATTTATTTGTTTAAACATATCAAAGAATTTAGATTGCTCGGCTTCAAGTCTTTCTTTTCTCATTTTACTCGGGTAAGGAAGTGGTGGTTGGTATGGTTTAACATAAGGTTTTTCCTTAACTGTGTTATCTTCATTAACCTTTTCAACTACCAGTTCTGTTTCTTTATCTTGCTCAGATTGTGGTTCTTGTGGAGTAGGAATAGAGTCATCAGAAATTATACGTATTTCAGGTGATTTAAGTGTAATACCACTTCTCGTGGTAATGACTTTAGCTGTTTCATTCCGGGGGTTAGCATTTGTATCACTAGGTAGACTTTTCGGTTTTCTTTCACCTATTAACCTTGCTAGGTTGCTTACTTTTTGTTCCAAATTTTGAATAGAAGCTTGTTGATTTCTAAATGCTTGAGCATTTTGTTCATTGGTTTGTTTCTGAGATGTGAAAAACTGCGTTTGAGATTCAACTAGCTTCGACATCATATCTTCTAAATTTGGCTTTTTATCATCAGTTTGTGGTGGTTTGTTTTGAAAAATAGGTCTTTGCTGATTGTAAGTATTATTGGATACTTGTTGATTGCTAGGACCTTGTTGGTTGTTGTATGAAACATTTCGGTTATAGTTCTGATTTTGATTGTAGATTGGTCTTGGCGGTTGATAATTATTCTGATAATTATTTTCAGGCCTTTGGTTCCTGTATGAAACATTCTCTCTTTGTTCCATTGTTAGTTCAATACTGAGACAATCTTTTGTCAAATGTGGTCCTCCACACTGCTCACAACTAATTCGTATTGAGTGAATATCTTTAGTCATCTTTTCCATTCATCTCTCGACAGCATCTATCTTTGCAAAAATGGAATCAAAATCATGGCTAGAATCGGCTCTAGATGCTTTAGATGATCTAACGATATCTTTTTCTTGATGCCACTCATGTGAGTGGGAAGCAGTGTTATCAATAATTTTGTAAGCGTCAGTTGCGGTTTTCTTCATAATGGAACTACCAGCTGCTATATCGATGTCTTTTCTTGTAGTGATGTCACATCCTTGGTAGAATATTTGTACTATTTGACAAGTGTCTAAACCATGTTGCGGACATCCTCTTAATAACTTTCCAAATCTTGTCCACGCTTCATATAGAGTTTCATTTGGCTTTTGTGTGAACGTAACAATTTATCCTTGAAGTCTTACGGCTTTAGATGCCGGAAAGAATTGTTTAAGAAATTTTTCAACTAAGACGTCCCATGTATCAATCGCCCCTTCAGGTAACGATTCTAACCAATCTTTGGCTTCCCCCTTTAAAGTCCAGGTAAATAACATGAGATATATCTGTTCATCCTCCACTTCTCGGATTTTAAATAGAGTACAGATCCTATTAAAGGTACGAAGATGTTCATTTGGATCTTCCTTCAGCGCACCACTAAATTGGCATTGATTAGTCACCATGTGTAGGATTTGTCCTTTGATTTCATAATCTGGCGCATTAATGTCAGGTTGAGTAATTTCGTGACCTTGGCCAGTGCGTTTAGCTCTCATTCGGTCTTCCATACTTAGAGGTTCCAGATTTTCCATGATTGAATTTGTTGAATCTGAATCACTAGAGGATTCTGATTTAATGGGTTGTTCCTCTACAATCTCTGTTTGAATGATTGGTGGTTCCGGAGGAAAGATTAGTGGTTCAGGATATCTGAATTATCCCTGAATATCCTCCGAATTCTCAATTAAGAGGTCGGGTTCAAAAAATGGATTATCGGAAATTTGAATTGGAGTACTTGGTCGACTAGATGACGATTCTAAAGAAAAATCAACGGCGACAATATTGGCTAGATGTCTTGATCTAGTTACAGGTGGTGAACGTATAAAAGGTGGTGAACGTTTTGCTCGGTGCATTCACTGAATATCCTATTAGTTATAAAAATAAAAATTATATAAGTTATCAAATTAATAGACTTTTCTGATTTTGCCCACGTTTCGAATAACCAATAGATGCAGCATGTAGCCAGGACCCTTTAAATCGGAAGCCCACAACTCGCCACTAACAAATCCAACTATTACTACGAACCAGAAAATTTTGGATGTCTATCAATTTAACCGCTTAAAATAATTTTTCGTTGAAGTTTAAAGAAATTTTAGAGAAGAAATAGAAAATTCTATGTCCTAAAAACTAGAGCTTCGAGAAATAAGAAAGAAAAAGATTGCGTCGAAAAATAAAAGGTCAAAAAATAATAAAAAGTACGTAGCGCGTCGAAACTTAAAAGTCTAAAAACTAAGAATTAAAAGTTGTGTTTAAAAATATTAAAGCTTAAAAGAAATACTATATCCAAAATGGCAATAACTTAAAAAGTACTAAAATTTATAAAATGGCGTCGCAAAATTTTAAAGCACTTAAATCTTAGTCTAAAGAAAAAGCACTTAAGGAATTTTAAAGCAAAGCCTAAAAATCTAGAAATAAAAATAACTATGGCAAAAACTATATTAAAACTAGTTACGAGCGATAAAAATACAAATTACGTACTAAATAATAAAAATATACAATTTATAAAAAGAGACAAAAATTGATAAAATTACTAATTTTTATAAAAATATTAATTTTATATTATATATTTTATAAAAATATTAGGTTTATAATCTAATAAAACTAATTTAAACTAAATAAAACAAATTAAATACTAAAACTAAAATAAACTATAAATTAATTAAACCCTAATTAGGTTAATATTAATATTTATTATTAATTTTAAACCCTAATTCGATGGAACTGATGTACCAGGCCTGTCAAATCACTCCATGCGATCGCATGGAGTGTAGGTTAAAATATCATGCGATCGCATGAGTCTTGGATTCAGCTCAGATCTCGGGCTACTACAGTACCAGGCCCGAATGTTTTTATTTTTATTTTTATTTATTTTTTTCTGTTTTTAGATTATATAAAATATATATATAACTTAAAAAATTTAATTTTAAAAACTAAAATAAAAATACTTTTTAACTTTATATATATTTAACAACTCTTAAAAACAAATATATAGATTTTGTTTTTTTTTCTTTTTATATTTTTGTATTTTTAAAATTTAAAACGTATATTTTTACAACAAATTAACTAAAACTTACTAAAAATCTTTTTTTATAGCGTTGCGCTTTCGGCGTTTAACTGTCCCCGGCAGCGGCACCAAAAATACTTGATGTTATGCGAGGTGTATACGAAATAGTTATATTTTTACTACGAAATACTATTAAATACGATACAATTTTACATAAGTTATTTATTTATTTATAGAGTGGATATACCTAAACCTTGCTACAACACTTATAGGCAGTGTACCTAATCGTACAGTAGTGTAGTTTTAGTAAGTTCGGTTCGTTCCACAGGGACCTAGCCAAGTTTAATGCTATATTTTTAAAACTATATTTGTAAAAATACAAAATATATATAAGTAGTATTATTATTATAAAAGGGGTTTTTACCGTTTAATGACCGGTTTGTTGATTTAAAAACTTTAGTCGCAGTAAAAAACTAATGTAAAATATTAAATATATAAAAGACTTAATTTTAAGCATAAAGTAAATAACGATAATGAAATTGCGATAAATAAAAGTGCGATAAATAAAATTGCGATAATTAAAAAGTACGATAATTGAAAGTGCAATTAAATAAAATGACAGTAATTAGAAGTGCGATAATTAAAAGTGCAATTAAATATGAAATAAAAGAATTATGCTTATTTAAACTTCTGTAATCATGATGTTTGACGTGTTGATTTTAGTTTATTATCATGGGTTAATTGTCCTTTGTCTTGGATTATTTAATATGTCTGTCTGGTTTTTGTCCATAACAGTCCATCAGTCATAAATATAAAATGCTTGTGTCCTCGTCAAATTATCCTTATATCCGAAGTCAAATATTCCAACTAATTGGAGAATTAAACTGTAATTACACCAAGTGTCCTTGTATATAATTCACCCCTGTTTTAATAAGTCCATTAACTATTAATTCATTCCCGTGTCCAGTTAAATGAATGATTATTAGTACTTATAAATATCCCGCCCATCGTGTCCGATCGAGTGTATATGGTTATTTATAGGTACGTCCAATTGTAAGTCTTTACATTAAATTAACAAACTATCATTTAATTAAACAAATATAAAGCCCATTAATAGCCCATAGTCTAATTTCCACAAGTGTCGTTCTTTTGTCCAAACCCCAATTATAGTACAAAGCCCAATTACCCAATTTTAATATTTTAGCCCAACATCATGATTACTTTGGCTTAAATAAGCATAATAATAACTTAGCTACGAGACATTAATTTAAAAAGGTTGAACATAACTTACAATGATTAATAATAGCGTAGCGTTACACTGACAGAATTTCGACTTACACCCTTACAACATTCGCTAACATACCCTTATTATTAGAATTAAAATTAAAATTAAAATTAAAATTATAATATATATATATATATATATATATATATATATATATATATATATATATATATATATATATATATATATATATACGTTGATAGATGAAGAAGAAAAATATGTGTTTACATTCGCTCAAAACTGCGCCTTTTATAGGAATGTGGCCTGGCACTGTTCACCATGCGATCGCATGGAATTAGAGCCTCCAGGCCATGTGATCGCATGGCCTACTTTTCCAGGTCACATGAGTTTGTTTGCTTTCTTGCCGACGGTTTTATAAATATAATATATATATATATATATATAATTTTAAGAATTAATTATATATTATATTATATTCATGTGCATAGTTGACTTGTAATTTTTAGTCCGTTGCGTCGAGCGTTGAGAGTTGACTTTGGTCCCGGTTTCGGATTTTCGAACGTCCTTGCGTACAATTTAATATCTTGTACTTTGCATTTTGCGTCTTGTACTCTTGTAATTTTGAGACGTTTCTTATCAATAATTTGAACCACTTTGATTGTACTTTATACTTTTGAGCTTTTTGGTCGTTTGCGTCTTCAATTCATCGAATCTGTCTTTTGTCTTCACCTTTTATTATTTAAACGATAATTACTTGAAATTAGAACAATTGCAACTAAAAGCTTGTCTTTCTTGAGGGATAATGCTATGAAATATATGTTCGTTTTTAGCATTATCATGTGTATTTAATGTTAAATTGATGTTACTTTTGGACTTTTATGTATTTCACGAACGTTTACTTTATTGTAATCGATGTTCTAGCTCCTAGGGGGAGTTGTTGATGCATTTTCTGTAAGTCCCTAGACACCTAGCTTACGTTTGTAAATAGTACTTCAGTTTATGGGCTACCATGATCACTCGTTATTATCCTATCTGTGTTTATATGTGGTTACAGGTACTGCAGGAACGCGATTAGGATGTCTGACATTATTAGACTCTGTCAGATGTACGAGTGAAGTCTCACTCGTACGGCTGACAAGCTCATACGCACGGTTGAGCTGAGCTGAGTCACAAATCTAATTTGAGTATACATACACGAGTGAGTGATCACCCGCACGGCTGAGACAGATCACTCGTACGAGTGATAGATGACTCACGCGGTTGACTCAACAGAAGGGGTATTTAAGTGTTATGTTCTTCATTTTAGGTTAAGGCTCTCATTACACACACATCACTCAGATCTGGTGGCCTAATCCGATTCTCTCTCAACCCAAATCACTCAAGAGGTGAATAATAGCTCTAGGTGTTAATCTAATCACATAATCCATTGTTGTGGTTTGACTAAATTAATCCCAAAAAGCACAATATTCACTAGAATGGTTTGATTCACTAATTTCGCCTTTGTGTCAATTAAACCTGTTGATTTCGAAGTTCCTAGTCATGTTTCATCAATTCTACATCCTTAACCTCAGCCTTGTCGGTCTTCTTCTTGAAGCGGATGATTAAACTGTGATCTTCCGTCTCAAGCCTCATTATTTCCTCATGACGCTCAATGCTTAAAGCGGGTATTGTCGCAGTTTCTTTTACGTCTTCCATTTCCTCTTCCTCTTCAGATTCCTCCTCTTCCTCTATTTCTTCGCTGGGATCCTCTTCTTCCATTTCTGGGTCATCTACAGGCTGTGATTCGACACCCATCTCGATATCATCGGCTGGTAGTGAAGACTCGTCATCGGAAGTGATCCGTCTGGTGGAAATAGCAAACATCTCTACCTGTCCAGAAAGATTGGATGGTCTGTCAATTTTGAAGATAACGCTCTCCCCATGTGATCGTAAGATCAAGGTTTGATTGTACACATCACTGACAGTCCTGGCCGTATTCATGAAAGGTCTTCCTAACACTACTGGAGTGTGTAGGTCTTCCTTAATATCCATTACTACGAAATCCGTAGGATACAAGAATTTATCGATTTTCACAAAGATGTTCTCAACTATGCCCTTAGGATATCAAATTGTATGATCGGAAAGTTGGATTGTTATTTTAGTTGGTGACAAGTCTCCTAACTCTAATCTCTTGTAGAGAGAGTAGGGGATTAGGTTGATACTCGCTCCTAAATCTGCTAACGCATGAATGGTTCCAGATTGGTAAATTGAACACGGAAAAACGAATCGGCCCGTATCTCCTAGCTTCGATGGTAGAGAGTTCCTGAGTAATGCAGAGCATTCTTCACTTGGTGGAATTTGGTTAGAGTCTGGTATCCTCTCCTTGTAGAGAGAAGCTTCGAATGTATCTCTTCTGGTTGGGAACTTTGGACATAGTGTCCAGGAATCGTCCATCAAGTTTGAAGGAATCAAGCTTAGATGGTTCTTCTTGTAGCCTTCCAGGATAGGGTACACGAACTGGAGTTTCCGGGGTCAGCTTCTGAGTATATGTTGATTTGTTCTTGAGCCTGGCTGACCTTCTCCGTGGTTCTTCCTCTGGGATTACGGAATCTATTTGTTTTGCTTCTTCTATGTGGGGATTTTGGATAGTATTACTTGGCAATCTTCCCTGCGGTCAGGTTTTAAGTCGTTGTGATAACTGTCCGAGCTACGTTTCCAGACTTTTGAGCAGAGCTAATTGGTATCTCATTAGTATCTCCGTCTGATCTTGCCTGGCTGCAGTTCTCTGATTTAGCTGTTGTCCTTGAATGAACTGAGTCAACTGATCATCATCTCCGAGAGTGGGGTTAGCTGCTTTCGTAATCTGGGTGGTAGGGGAATTTTCCTCAACTGGGGTACCAGTGAGTGGAAGTGGTTGATCGTAGTCAATTGAGATTGTTGGGCTGGATAAGGTGGATAGCGATAGCGAAAAGGTTGATTGCTTTGCTAAAATTGATTAACCCTAGGTTGTTGATTGAATCCTGGATTTGGTGGACGAGCTGGGTATTGGACGTAACCGACTGAACCGTCAGGGTTTTCATACACAACATGATATTCTTCAGTGGGTTGCGGGTTGGTACAATTAACACAAGCCTGAGCTTGGTTAACCTGCTGCGGCTGCGTCTTCAATTCTCTGAGTTGTTTAGCAAGAGATTCCATCTTATCTGTGAGGGATTTGATGGCCTCTGTTTGATTGTTGAGTGCAGAGAGTGGGGCAGATAATGAAGTTGTTTCACCACTGTTCTAGTCATGATGATGCATTGTCATGTTCTAGAGCAACTCCCATGCTTCGTCTGCGATTTGGTTCATCAGATTCCCTTGAGCTGTTGCATCGATCATCATCCTATGATTTACCGTAAGACCATTGTAGAAGGTACAGATTTGGGCTGACCGTTCTAGCTGTGATTAGGGCATTTCTTCAGCAGGGTTTTGAATCGCACCCATAGAGTGTAAAAAGATTCATCATAACTTTGTTTGAAGTTAATGATGTCATTCTTTAGTTTGGTTTGTTTAGAAGGAGGAAAATATTTGGTTAGGAATTTAGTAGCCATCTCCGTCCATGACATGATGGAATCTTTTTTCAGTCCTTCGAACCAAGTTTGAGCATGATGAGTGAGAGAATAGGGAAACAAGTATAGCCGGACTATATCTTGTCCTATCCCTGGCTATTTGTAGGAGTTCAAAAGAGATATGAATTTATCAAGGCGAGAATTAGGATCGTCATTCGGTAATCCATGAAACTGACAGCTGTTTTGAATGAGCTGGATGATGTGATGTTTTAACTAGAACGAGTGTCCTTGAATCTCCGAAAATCTGATCGGTCCTCCTCGACCTTCAATCGAGGGTTTAGTATGTTCTGCTAAAGTAACGCGTAATACCATTTGATTTTTGATTCGTGCTTCCTTGCGTGCTTTAGAGATTATTGCGTCTGGAACAGGTACGAATAACAACGGCCCTGATCTAGATCGGGTTTGGGTCATACACTGGGTATGCCTTTTTTTTAAAAAAAATTTTTAGCAAATAAACTAAATTTCTAAAGTAATCTAAAGTAAGCTAAACTAGTCTAAGGTAGTCTAATTCTAAGGTAATCTAATCTAATTTAATCTAAGGTAGCCTAAAGTAATCTAATTTAAGGTAATCTAATTTTTAATTAACTAACTATCCTTATGGTTGAATATGTTTTTGGTTCTGGCTACTGATTCCCTGGTATTTCGGTAACAGAGCTCCGCATGAACTATTCAACAAACCAAGTGGCCAGGTCGACTACGAAGAGGCAGGATCCTTTTGGTCCCAATATAATTGGCGACTGTTTGAAAAATTTAACAACCAAGTTCGTGTATAATTGTCTTTCTTAGACACCACTAAATGCTTGTGAATAAGTTTGATAGAGAGCTATTATTGCCTGATACCAGTTCCCCGGCAGCGACGCCAAAAAGTTACACTCCCTCATGATATGGCCGAAACGGACGGTTTTTATTCGTGCGGTGTCGTCGGGCCGCAGCGCGCCAGGATCAGCCACCCAGGGGAAGGTACTGTTTTAAATTTATATTTAGCGGGGCCTAAATCGTACTACTCCTTAGTATTTGTAAGGGAAGTATGACCTAGAGTCGTATTTTTGAGATATCAGTATAATCGAACCTATATTTAAGCCTAAGATAGTTAGGAGGGAGTAGTGGTTACTTAATTTTGGGATTTTCTAATTTATAAGACAAATAAAGTAAATGCGATAAAATTCGTAATTCAGATAAGGTTAAAGTGAGCGCATACTATGACTTCATCAGTTATTCTGCCGAGATTATGGAATGCTGGCTCATGAATAGGCAGAGGCCTTGTATTCATTACACTGGTCCTAAACGCCCCTGTCATAAGACATGTCACTGGGTACTGCGTTAGGCTTGAATATTCTGAATAGACAGCAACGCCCCTTACCCCCGACGCCCTTGCAGTCTGACTACAGGCATACACATTCAGACGGCTCATCCAATTGAGCGACTAGGTTGGGTGACGTATTAACATTCCAAAATGGTCTAAACTTTCTTAAGTATAATAGATTACATGGTTTACCATATCCGAGAGACGTGATGTGTTTCAATGCTTTCGTTAATGATTGGTTTTTAAAAGATAGTTAGGCCCTTAAAAAGAGTTCAGCCATAAAGAACACCATGGCCAAGTCAAGCTGACTTCCATGAACACGTTCGGTTATCCTAATGATCTAATCCTTTATGTGTCTAAACAAACAATTCCTTAATTAACTAAGAATACCTCAAGCGGGTTGCAATGCTTGAGACCACGTTATGGTGCAGTGTACAAATCAACACTGACCGGGTTCCATGGCCTTACTTAGCAGAGGCTTACAACAACTGTTGTGCTTCAGCGTACACGTACGAAGTTTATATGCTTGGTGACTACACTAGCATGGTCTGGGATCGACAATGTACTAAGGATCTAGTCAGATGTTTCACTACGAAACAGTCCTCAGTCGGAATCCAAAGCTTGAGAGACTTACTACAACCGGTGTGCCTCAGTCGATCTTACGTTGTTTCTGATAGACTTCTCTTACCAAGGGGTGACACAGATAGTGTACTCTGAATCGGGGTTCACGACTTCCCAATAACAGAGCCAATAACTACGTTCTATTAGTTTCAAAAGCGATTGAGTTTAAAGCATAATCGGAAAACATTTCAACAACATACACAAACCATAATATTATTTCGGCATTATAACAGCTTACATCATAGCATACACTAAAGATAACTACTCGCTAATCATGGCAACAATATCACATAACATAATGATAGAAGACATTATATAAAGATAAGGGATAGAAGTACCAGTAGATTAAACGAGTTCCGAATACAAAAGTGACAACTTCAAGACTCCAGACCGCTCCTAATACAATCTTCGGCGTTCTTCTTCGAGTACTAGGTTTCTCGCACGGAGTAGAAGGCCTTGAGAGTATGACTAATATTGTACAAGAGAGAGAAAGAATTAAATTGAAGTGTGTGTTGGAATGAATGACAAAGACCCTTTAAATAAGCAAGATTTTTGCCTGCAAACGGCTGGCAGGCCGTTTGCTAAGGCAAGCCGTTTATCGAGCCCGTTTGTTCTGACCGTTTGGTAGGCCGTTTGCCATACTGGCAGGCTGTTTGGCAAGCCGTATGGCAGGCCGTTTGCTGGCCTGGTCAGCCTGATTTTCCTGGATCGTAACTTGATTTCTTGTCTTTCACCATTTTTGCTCTAGAATCTTCGTTTTAGCTCCGATTCTCTTGATTCTTTTTGCACCGTCTTTGTAATTACTTGTTCTTTAATTCTAACCAACGAAGTGGGTATTTTGCCGACAAAGTTCAAATCTTTCTTGTTTTTGGGCCTTAATACAGGGGTGAAAACGTGACTTTTTAGCCGATATCACCCCCGATTGTTTTTTATATGTCCAAGACCTATTTTTGGTGAATTATCAATTCCTCTCTGGGCACCAGGAGCAAAAGACAAAAATTATGAAGAAAAGGGTATGCCAAAAAAACAATTATGAAAGAGCAAAAGTCACTAAATAAAGGCAAGAAAAACCTAGAGTAGTAGCCCAAAGATGGATTGCCGGAAGAGCCAAAAAAAATTCTAGACAAAAGTCTTCGCAAAATCCGCATCTTTTGAGGAACTCATCGCAAGATTCGGGCCATTTTATATCCAAAAAAGATACTCTGAGGAACCAAAGTCTATCAATTCTCTCAAAAGTCAAAAAATACCTTTCACCCCTTTTCATAAACCTTCCCCCTTCTCTGCCAACAAAGCTTACAACCCGTCTTCTTCTTGAAATAATGTGTAGGAAGAAGATCAGTGTCGTCCTTACTTAACCGATGAAGATATTGATCCTTTACCAAGCTCATGATGACAACCATTACACAACTGGCTTCTGAGCAACAATACAATTAGATTATGACACCCTAAACACTTGAGTGATATGAGTGATCTGCTAGTGAGGAGCCTAGTCATGTATACTGTACATCTGAGAGTTGGATTGTATGCCTTTTCCCCCATAGACACGATTAAAATCTAGTAACAGAACCATTGAAGTTTGAAACTTTTTCTACTACTTTCGAATAATGTGATGACTTCTGGTCTAGGCATAATAAAAGAATTCAAGGGTGGGTGAGGAAGAATATATTAGAAGAGAACTTTATATTCCCGCTTTTTGCTTGAGGATAAGCAAAGTTAATTGTAGGGTATTTGATATCGGCCAAATAGTCACGTTTTTACCCCCGATATTAAGCCCTAAATCAATAAAGTTCCAAAATTTATCGTCAAAATAATCTCTTTGCCAATTGTTTTTGTAGATTAAGTAATTATAAAGGCGATGCAAAAAGAATCACGTAAAACGGAGCTAAAACGAAGATTCTACTGCGAAAACGGTGAAAGACAAGTTACGACCCCGGAAACCAAGTTACGATCCCGAGAACGAGCAAGACGATCCAAGCAAAATAGCAAACAAGCCCAGGCACCGGCCTGCCACACCGGCTTGCCAATGTGGCGCCGGCCTGCCAAATCACCCAACACCGGGCACAAGGAACGGGATAGGCAACCGGCTTGCCAGGCACCGGCCACCCACACCGGCATGTGGCGCCGGCTTGCCTTCCCATCCAATGATTTTCTATAAATAGGGACTTTTGGGCTTATTTTCAACACACACTCAATTTTCTACTCAATTTAGATTTAAATATCATTAGTTAGTTTTTAGTAGTAGCTAGTTTAGCTTTTATTTTCAGGAGGATATCCCGACGAGTCACTGCGATCTCGGGCAGATTTCTTTGGACTTTTAAGGTTTTTATCTGAAACGCTTGTCTTATTAACTAAAAATGTATTGTATTTGATATTACCGTGTTAGCTTAATTAATCTGTATGTTGCCACGATTGAAGTTTGGGTTAGCATAGTTATGTTAAATTAGTACGATTACTGATGTTATACTGAATTTGTAACCCCGATAGGTTTATATGCTAGCATCTTAAGGATTAACCAACCTAGGTTATGATCAGGACTTATCCACCTATGTGAACTTAGCTACTTTATAGGACTAAGACCCCTGGTTATACTGTACCTGAAGATTCTATGAACTCGGTATGGCCGGTGTTCCTGAGAGGCATCTAATGTGCTTTTAGGACACGGAACTTAGGAATTGATACATGAATGACCTAGTATGCCTATTAATTATTCTAGGGAGACCTCTTAGGATCCATTAAGATCTAGTAGTGCCTTAACTATGTGAACCACTCCTATTGCATGTTCTTGTTTGATTGTTGTCTTAGGGTTAAGTCATATCAACTATTTTAGGTATCTATTAGATTTCTATCTGTTTTACTTCCAGTATATCAACTGTAATGCTGTATAATGTTTAGATTAGTATGATCTCATTAGTATTATGGAATGGATTAGTTTACATTAATGTTTTGTCAACTTAACCCGACGGACTCCTTCCGTTTGTGATCAGTGTTCACTCAACACGACGCGTTGTTATTCAGTTCCTTAAACTGATAACGAGGGTTAGGATTAGAACTCAACTCACTAATAAACCAAGTACTTTACTAAAGATAACCTCCGAGGTTTAGATACCCTTCAATTATACAACCAAATGGCATGCTTCTCACTACTCAACGAGAACTTCGAAAGTCTAGAGATAAGTAAGTCTGTGTAATTGGCTCATCGAACCATATCTACACTATTCTAATCATAGCTTTAACATGAACATAATTACCTTTCCCTAGCCCAAACTGATATATTGGTTAACATTTCCATGATATGCATACTTCGGATATTCCCCCATTGATTTTACCTTTCCGCAATTAGGATTATTAGCTTAAAACCAAATACTATCTTCTATCCAGGTAATTTAACCAAAGACAGTTATCCACTTGATTTTCAATTCGTTAAACCATTCAAAAACATAAACCCTATGTTAACTTAAACCTTCTACCCTGGAAAGCTAAATATAAAAGAAAAACCATTGTCTCTCTTCTGATACGTAATTCCAATGTTTGCGACCTAACGACACTGCATAATCAAAACTGTCAGATTTGGTCATGTCATTGTATGAATAGAAATTTCGTAGAAGTAGTTAATATTTGGAGAATGGGCATGGAAAAGTTTGAGAGGAGTCACCCAAGAATTAATCATAAATGAAGATCGAATCAATTTGGTCACAATGGGAATAATAACAGTTATGAAGGAACAAAGAAGTATACTAAGCCTCAGCTTAACCAAGAAATAAGTGGGGGAATGAACCGAACTGTTTTAATTAATGATAAGTTTACCTTTTCAAAACAAAAATTGGTTAATTGGCTCTTTGATTGTAAGGTCAACATCGATAAATATTGTCTATGGGGAAAGTATGGTTGTATGATGAGGTGTAAGGACATGAAAAATTAGCAAAATTTTTGTCAAGGTCCTTTATACGGCAATGGGGTTTCTGAGTTTGTAAAGGTATGTCCGATGAATGATAGATGTAGGCGATACTCAAGAGCGGTTTAGTTGGAAGTTCCATGAATCCTTATCAATTGTGGGTGCATGGAGAATGTCTCAGCTGCTATGAAAGATCTGGGTGATGTTCTTTACTTTCCTAAGAGCTCACGTAACTTAACTCAAGCTGGTGCATTATTCGTTTTTATGGAGGTTATAAGAAAATAAATATTCACACATTTAGTGAGATAGAATATATCATTAATATATAGGAGTAATTACAGATTATACGGATACAATATAAATTCTAGATTTACAACAGAATATCGACCTGTTTTCCTATAATTTTCGCTGGACCGACAGCTACGCATATGCATAATCATCGGATAATTACCATACACATTGGTTCGGAATATAGACGAGAAGACTAAATTAATCTGATTTAGAGCTATCGTGCAATACACGGGCTCATAATTCTAATGTGTGTGTGTGTGTATATATATATATATATATATAAAGTATCAAGCAAACAGTATAAGCATTACGTATAATGATCAACCAAGTATGCAGTTATAGACTGACCCACTGATACGCCCTACAGTTAGACACACTAATTCATCCTAGTTCCCTATAATCATTAGCTCTGATACCAACTATAACACAAATTCCATTTGACGGTGCGTTAATCATCGGGTCCTACAATAACAGTTACGTACTCTAAATGAGACGTTTTCCAAAAGTATTCGCATTTAATTTAATAAAAAGTTTGAATTTAAAAGAAAGTCTTTAACAGTAATAAATACTAAAAATGACAATTGTGAACAACCAACAGTAGTTCATAAATGAAAGTTTAAATGCGAATATAAAATAATGTCTTTGAGAAAGCATGTTGGACTCCAGCAATTATTTTCCATGCACCTTCTAGTAAAGTGGAAGCTAAACGTCTATGGACCTGATGTAAAACATGCACAACGAGTCAGCGAATTTTGGTGAATCTACAGGTTTAAGTATTCAGTTATCAGTATTAGACTACGAGATTTCGTACAAAACATTGTAAAAGTATATACATTCTTATGAGCACTTGAATACAAAAGCTTAATGCCACGAGTAGTTTAGAACTACGCGATTTTTTTTACCCTATATTAGTATACACTTGTTTATATGTATAGTTTACGAAGTAATAAGCACCACAGTATGTAGTGGTGAAGCTGTCAAACCTAACAGATCTGTCCCTATAATTCGCGCTTACAAAAGTAACTATCACATTCAAGCTAAGGGCTTTCTGAACAGAATTCATATTGATTTGGTACACATGTCTAACTTGTAAAATAGTTTGAAAGTAGCATGTTATCTCATCTCAAAAGTAAAAGTGGAAATGGGACTGTAGACTCACTTTGAATGCTCAGTAATGTATACAAACGCAACAAGTAAAATGGATGGTTACAATCGTGTAACACAACCTAGATATATACAGGTTGTCACATAAGTTTATTCTAAATAATTATTCATTTTACATAATGAAAGTCTTAATTCAACATAAAATTCACTTTATGCCATTTTCTGTGGACTCGGAACAAATTTGGTCCAAGTTCGAGTGTCCGTTTTCGAATATGATTATCTCAAAAAGTATGAACTTAAACGACACATATCCTACATGAAAAGTTATGTACTAAACATGAAATATTCAGATTTCAAGTGCTTATATTCCAGAAGTCATTTTAAATTACCAATTGAACCTGTTTTAAGTAACATTCGACAACAATCGTTACAAACATTCACATAAGCATAACAAGTGATTCACATATCCGATTTAGGAAATATCTTGGTGAAAATTGCATAGTTCTTCATAAGATATATGTTTATGATAATTTCACATTTCACAACACAAGTCAAATAATCCAGAAATCTGTTATACACATCAAACAAACCAAAAACTTTAATCAAGCATAACGAGCAAACCGTTTATCAAAAACATGTTATTCTTGAACGTAAACTTAATAATTTTTGCATAGATTTCCAAATATGTAATAATAATTTACAAAATATATGTTAAAAATTCAGTTATGGCCTGTTTCAAATACAAATTTTCGTTAAATTGCATATACGAACAAATTAAGCAAAATTACACATACACAATATCATGAACACGAGCAACGACCACTATACACTATGTATTTAAAGCAAACTGAATTTTAATAGTTAGGGTTTGAGAAATTAAATCGCCAAACAATTAGTTGTATCAATACGTAGGTAATCACGCGGGGATCAATTCTTCTCAAACAAACACATGAAAATTATCAAGTTCTGATGGTGGTGGTGGTCGACGAGTTTGAGAGGGAGAGGGAGCAGATTCACGGCCAAGAAAAGTAACTGGGAGTGTTAGAGAATAAGCAGCTTACTTAAGTTAGGTTAAGGGCCAAATACTAATTAACCATAGACCAAAATTAATCACTAATGGCCCATAATAACAAAACAAGGGGGATGGGGCATGGATTTGGCTGAATGGCCATATAGGGGGTTCCTGGGCTCATTTAAGTTAACTAGGTGGTCGTTTGGTCTCGTTTCTCTAAACCGTTAACCGTACCGAATTCCATATACATTAATCGTATGTTAAAACGAAATCTACACATTTTATTTTATTTAATAATTAACCCAATAATAAAATAAAAAATATTATTTTTCTGAAGCAAATAATTATTAAAATAATTATTTATGTATTAACTGTGTGATTCGCAATCTCGAAAGACATCTTTTGCAGTTATTATAACCGTTCTGTTTTCTTTGTATTTCATCATCCGAAATAGTTATTCATTTAATATATTAATCATATTAATTCTAGTTATCCTCTAAGGACTAGTATGAATTCATTTAGCTAAATACATAGAATTCAAGTAATCACCGTTAAGTTTTCTTAAATGTATCTAAAAAAAATTCGGTGCTGGAAAATCGTATGATTTAACTAACAATCGGCTAGTATTTAACGGAAGTTTTAACGGAAAAACTCGGGTTGTTACATGAAGTCTTCATAGAGAGCTAAAGCATTGTTCATCCTGGTGATCTCAGACATATTATAGCCCTCATGTTGCTTCTTGATCTCATCAAAGATAACTTTAGCTGATTTTTTATTGTCAACAACCTTGAATGGATCATGAGGAATAGATTGCATTATGATGTTCATTACATCCAATTCACCTTGAGCTCTTTTCTGATCCTCTGCATGTAGCTGATAAGCTTTTAGTATTTCTTCTGTTTCGTGATGCCTAAACTCTTTTGGACCCTCTTTGAGTGAGGCACAGATGTACTGAACTTTTTCTCCTTTGTCTTCAATAAATTGAGCGATCCTTTGTTCCCACTGGTGAATGTGGCCTTCAAATAGAACATGTGTCCTTCTGTCTTACCCTAGAATACGTGCTTCTTGACTTGACAGTGTCATTAGTTAAGATTCAGTTACTAAGATATTCTGTTATCAGATATTCAGTTGACTGAGATTCAATGACACTAGATCATGTGGTTAGGTGATGTCAGTATCCGGTGATACCAACAGATACGACGATTGGAGATCCGGTAACAGTGTTAGATTCGGTGATTGGAGATCCGGTAACAGTGTTAGATTCGGTGATGTTCACTAAATGTGAAAAAAGTATCCTTAGATTCGGTGATTGTTTCCCCAAATCCTTGTAATTTGCGCAAATTCAGGCACAATAACACACAAACACAAATAAGATAAGATACAGATTC
Organism: Rutidosis leptorrhynchoides; assembly: GCF_046630445.1. Classification (NCBI taxonomy): domain Eukaryota; kingdom Viridiplantae; phylum Streptophyta; class Magnoliopsida; order Asterales; family Asteraceae; genus Rutidosis; species Rutidosis leptorrhynchoides. The sequence goes on from NC_092334.1 coordinate 197,504,873, forward strand.
GGTTATCTTCGTAGAAGAGCGGATTCGGTTGGACAGTATCATCGCCGGATCTATGCTAAAATCACCAAGCTATAAAAAAATTTAGATATTTGATAACTGCTTTTTGAAACTGACTTATTTTCAGACACGTTTTCTCCTAGAAAGGGTGACATATTTCAGAATATGTCTTTCTGTATAGGTTCATAGCCTTCATTGTCATCATCTCTTTCATTGTTTTCCTTCCCCGATCTTCGACAACCAGCTCAAATGGGGAATCATATCTTTTCTCATTATATATATTTACTTCCCTATAGTGTTGCATATCAAAATCCTGCACGTATAAAATATGCAGGTTCGATATTAGGGTTTTTTGCGGTACAATTGGTGTTTGTTGTGGTGCAACAAGTGTTTGATGTAGTGTAATGTGCGTTGTTTGTGGGTGAATGGGACATAGGTATTGTTCTTACGGAATGTTATATTGTAGTTGATATTTTTGTTGATATTGATTGACATGATGTGTTGATGTATTGCTCTATTTCATACATCTCAAATGGGTTATTTCTGTGACGACCCGGAAATTTCCGACCAAATTTAAACTTAATCTTATATGATTCCGACACGATAAGCAAAAGTCTGTAATGTTGAGTCTTAAAATCTTTGAACTGTTTACATGAATTTATTTAACCTTTGATTTTTTCCGACGATTCACGAACAATTACTGTAATAAATAAATATATATAAAAATAAATGTAAGTTTTGGAAATAATAAAATGTTATCGAATCATTAGAATCAAATACGTAAAATGATATACAAGATAAATTGTTATTCAGATCAATCTATGTATATATATATATATATATATATATATATATATATATATATATATATATATATATATATATATATATATATATATATATATATATATATATATATATATATATATATATATATATGTAATAATCTGAACATAGAAAATATAATGTAAACATTAAAATTCATTATGTAAAATAAGATACAAAATAATTAGGTGTAATTTAAAATAAATCTACATATATAAATATATGATTATTATGTATAATTAAAATTATATATACATTGTAATGCATATAGTTATTCAAATATGTAATTAGTAAAATATAAGATTAGTATATTATATGCATTTATAAGTTAAAATATAAATGTTATATTAATATTATGGTCATTTCTTTCTATATTATTATTAGAGTTGTAATCACTTGCATTCATAAATTTGCTTGAAAACAAAGGGACCAATGAGAACGCGACATGTGGCGCGAAAATCACATGTAATTTGAAAAAACAAATTCGAAAAAAAAAAAATTTGAAATTTTTTTTTCTAAATTTTTTTCGAATTCTTTTTTCGAAATTTTTTCTTTCGAAATTTTTTTTTAAAAATCACATGTGATTATGCATGTCAATCACATGTGATTGTAAACCCAATCATATGTGATTATGCATGGCAAATCCAATCACATGTGATTGTACAATTCAATCACATGTGATTGTGCAGGTAAATCATATGTGATGGTAAAAAAAAAATTTAATTTTTAAAAAAATTAAAAAAAAAATTTTCAAAAAAAAATCTTTGAATTTTTTTTTCAATCACATGTGATTTTCGCGACACATGTCGCGCTCTCATTGGTCCCTTGAATCTCAACTTAATTTATGGACTCAAATGAATATTCCTCATTATTATTAATGATAATATTAATATTAATATTAATATTTGTATTATTAGTATTATATAAAATGAAATTTGATATATAAGTTATTATATTATTGTTATTATTATCATTAACAATATTTAGTAGTGTTATTAATAGTATCATTAATAATATTATTATTACCATTACTTTTATTATTATTAGTATGAATTTTGATAAAATTAATATTAATACAATTAGTGTTATTATAATTATTATTAATTTTATCATTATTAGTTTTCTTATTAAAAATTAATAATATTAATAGATAGAATTAATAAATATATAATCAGCAATTTATGTTATAGAATTTAATATAACATATATATAAATACAGGAATACTCCGTATATACATGAAGGTACATATATACTGCATATATAAATACATATATTTGTGTATTCTGTTTGATGTCTCAATCTTGATGTTCAATTTGTTTAGCTAAATGAGTAAGATGTCAACTTTAATTCACAGTCAAGATCCAAAGTTTGTACAAATCAAATCCCAAGTTTTAATTGTATCTGAATCTGTTAGAAGTCTCATTCAACTTTTTATTTTCTTTATCTATTTTCTGTACCTGCTGATTCTTCTGGTCGAGTGTAATTGCTATAAGACAATCAAGATATTCAATAAGTCATCCAATTATCTATTTTCATTATCACTTAAACCATTATAGCTGTTATACGATGGAATTAACAGAAAATTTGAAAGATACCAGACGACTACTTGTTGTGATCTTGTATATTTGAAAAACATTCTCAACCCACCATTGATCACATCATCGAATAGACCCCATAAACTACCATGAACACCCATCAATTTGTTTCTTGCTCAAAAGTTCACAAACCCCTTCATGTTTTCCTTATTCTATCGAACCATCAAACATACATCACCGTGTTTCTTTCTCCTCCTCTTACGGCTACCAACATCAAACTTTTTCCATCGTGAAACCGCCTCAAACTACCACAACAACAATCGTGTTTTCCAACTGCTATCTCCTTTCACCTTCTGTTTTGTTCGATCTTCACCCGTCACCACCACAACAATAAGTAACCATATTCAATCACCATCTTCAACCTTCATCGTTCATTATTATAACAAATAAAAACACCACCTTTCTTTCTCTTGCTACTGTTTCGGTCAGCCCAATACCATCATCATTTTTAACGGTAACCGCATCATAAACCTGTTTTGCTCACTGCTTCTTTTTCTTCTATTCGAACCACCCTTTACATCTCCTGCAAATCACCTCCTGTCTCTATTTATGTTAGGACCGAGAAAACCACCTTGAACCTATTAAAACCGCCACCCATTTATCATCAAGAAATAATCACCAACTTGCCACCACAATCGCCATTTCTTCTATTTCATGTCTTTTTGTTTCAATCAATTTTCAACACCAAATAAGTGTCCACTGCGTTATAGATACACTTATGGAATTTTTTTTTTATTTAAAAACTATTATAAGCCAACTAAACCACCACTATGGATTAGGATATTGACTTGAGTGCTTCCTTTCTTTTACCGACAATTATCAATCAATAACCCCACTTGATTTCAAAAATAAGAAAAGAGGTTAATTTAATTAAATTCGTGGAAGGTTCCTAATGTTTTATTTTTCTTGGCCGACAACCACCACTCAAAGAAACCATTTGCAATTAAATCAAACCTTTATATATGCACGCATTTTTTTTAATGATGAAGTGGGACTGCAATTTTAAAAGGTGGTCTGCCATTTTTATTTTTTTGTTGTTGTTTCACCACGTCACCAGCAAACAGATATGTTACCTTCTCCTTCATTTTTTTTCCTTATATTCACCATGTATTAATTCTGTTTCTACTATTACCAAATCGATTCCCATAAACGTTTTGGATCAAGCCGTTGTTGGGCCGATTCATGTGCATTTGTGTTGGGCCATGATTCAATTCGATATTAGGCCAAAGATGTGGTATGTGGGTTTTAGGAAAACTGAAAATACGGGTTATATATAATTAAATGGCGAATTAACTCAGGAAAATGGAATGGAGGAATGGGTGGGTTTGTTGTTGGGTTAGCGGGACGTCACGAGATCAAACCCGGACTTGGGCATTTTTTTAAGTGCTACTTCTTTGAGGTAGTTTATTTATTACTTATTATCATTATTGTCATTATTATCATTATTAAGGTTACTAGAATCATTATTTTCAATATTATCATATAACTATTATTATTATTATTATTATTATTATTATTATTATTATTATTATTATTATTATTATTATTATTATTATTATTATTATTATTATTATTATTATTATTATTAAATGATAGTATTAGTATTAATATTAAAATTATTATCATTATAATTAGTATTATCATTATCATTATTATTATTATTATTATTATTATTATTATTATTATTATTATTATTATTATTATTATTAATATTATTATTATTATTATTATTATTATTATTATTATTATTATTATTACTACTATTATAAAAGCTATCATTATGAATATTAAGGTTATAAACATCATTGTTATCAATATTATTATTATCATTACTAGAATTAACATTATTATAGAAATTATCATTATTATTATTAAAAGTATTATTATTTTCTTTGTTGTTATTAAACATTATCATTATTAATAGTATCATTAAAACTATCATTTTTTTATTATCATTATTATTAATTTTATTAATATTATTATTAATTTTATGAATATTACTATTACTATTATTATTATTATTATTATCATTTTTATTGTTACTAGTATCATTATTATAAAAAACATATTATTATTAATATCAAAAGTACTACTAATACTATTATCACTATTATAATGAAAATTAGTCATTTAAAAATATACCTAACAAAACTATATTTATATTTATATCTTTAATTATTTAAAATATATAAAATAAATACATTTAATTAAGTTATTAATGAAATACATGATTTAAAGTAACAATTAAAAATCACTAAATATATATATTTGTTCGATTACAAATATATGTTTTAATATATATATGAATGATATAGGTTCGTGAATCCAAGGCCAACCCTACACTTGTTCAATGTCGTCATATGTATTTTTACTACAAAATACAATATTGTGAGTTCATTTGATTCCCTTTTACTCTTTACATTTTTGGGACTGAGAATACATGCGCTGTTTTTGCAACTGCTTTATTAAATGCTTTTGAAATATATTTTGAACTGCGAATACGTGAAATTCTTTTTTAAATGTTTGACGAGATAGACACAAGCAAAACATTCCTTGAATGAATTATTATGCAGACAGAAGTTCTGTGGATTATTATTGAATTAGTTGGACGTGATAATTGCCACTAATTGTTGTGAATATTTTTCCCCTGATTATTATTGCTTGGTAACCTAAGAATTAGAATCGGGTATGGCCCTAATTCACGCGAATCCTAAAGGTAGCTACCGGGTTTAACACCCCCACCCAGAATGTTCACTAGACGAAAGAGCTAGTGGGCGTGGTGTTTAGTACTTCGAAGTTTATATGATTATTATACAGACGAGATGTTCTGTTTTGGGGATATTATTGATGCGCATTATATGTTAAGGTCGGTTACCAAGCCAAGCTATGAAAGCAAAGTGAATGTTATGTATCGAGAGAATGATTTTTTTACACAGGTTATGTGTATTGGTTTTTGTGCACGAGATATGTGTACGGTTACTAAGATTTATGAAAAATAGATTTCGTACACGAGAAAGGTGTACTGTATTTAAAAGATATTGCATGTACATTACAGGTGGGTGTAGGATTCGGGTCCATTTGTACCATGCAGCATTTAAATCTTGTGGTCTATCAAAATGATGAATTTTACTGTTTATGATAAACCTATGAACTTACCAACCTTTTGGTTGACACTTTTAAGCATGTTTATTCTCAGGTATGAAAGACATTACGTAGAGTCGTTCATGGCATATAGAAGTCAATTCATCGTGATAGTACCAGATGTTATTGTATTCGTTCAGAAGAATTTGGATGGGGTATGACATGTGGTATCAGAGCGGTGGTCTTAGCGAACCAGGTCTTGCATTAGTGTGTCTAACCAGTAGTTGTTAGGATGCATTAATGAGTCTGGACTTCAACCTAGTAGTTGTTAGAATATATTAATAAGTCTGGACTTGAACCTGATCTGCATGTTAAAAATTTTGCTTATCATTCCTTGTCAAAAAAAAATATATATATATATATCTACCTAGCATTTTCAGTCTCGACACGTCTTATTGCAATTATTGCATAGATGGTGTACAGACAAATTCATATTCCATCACCTTAGACCTTGTCTGTCATGTTTCCTTAATTCCCTCCGTAATCTACGGGATTCTCTGTACTGTATATAGGTATTCTATGTAATTAGAATATCATCCGATATCCGAAAATCATTTCATATCGAAAATCCTTTAGCTGATCGTGCCAGATGAATTCTGCAACCAGTTCAAGTTCCTCGAATTTCGATATGAATTTCCACTCGATCTCCGATAGTAGTGTAACCGGAATGGGTCAACCAATTAGCCATCATAAATTCAAGATGAATTGAGAATGGGTACGAAGTAAACTTAATCAATGGAGATGCGAAGAAGTGATCCCTTCCACAAACCATATTGCCCTATTGGCAAAGAACCTGAAGCACTTACCGGCGAACCTGTTCGAACCACCATTTTCACTCTCATTTCCTGGATAGCTCGCAACAATTACATAATATCTACTATTATAAACCTTATTCATCCACTCGTTTCAACCGCCAATCATCCCGGTGTAATAGAAGAAGTCAACGAACTTCACGCTCGAGTAATCAATTTGGAGAATATGGTGCAAAACTTACCAGCTTCAGCAACATCAACAGTACCATCACCATCACCACCAACAACAGCAATATCTGCATCCCATACCTCAACATTACAATATGTACCTCGAACATCAGCTTCATACGCACCATAGATACCAAGGAGTACCAACAACAATGAACGATGAAGTATTGATCCATAACTTCATTGAAGAAATATTCTGCGAAGAATATGTAGTTCCTAATAGTTTTAGAGATTTCTTATTCTAGCTCAAACCGAAAATCATATGAGTTTAATATCATATTAACTCATTAAATCTATGATTAAATCTGAAGAAAATATATATGTATATATATATTTTCATAAAGATTGTAATTAAAAGTTCTTCTGTACAAACTGTTAATGGTGAAAATATTTTAACGGGTAGGTAATACCCGAGGAATATTTAGATTTCACATTAATAAGTTACACTATACATTCTTCAAATCCGATTCAACAATCATTTACTATCCTACTTACAACCACAGATATACGTATCCGTTCACCAAAGAATAACCATTTTCATTCAAATTTAATTTCATATTCGGAATTTTGACCGATCAAAATCCAAGTTAAGATTTAACAGAAGACATCACTTTTAGATTCCCACATCTTTCAAAGCCATACTTTGAATTCAAAAATGTACCAGATCCATTGGCGTGTTATTACCGAAAATAACTTTACAGTACCTTTCCAAAATTAGTTGTCACAGCTCCAGCAAATCAACTTCGACTTTCATTTGAATTAGCCTTATTATAACTTTAATATATAAGTTTGCCACTTGATTTCATCCTAAACAATCATTCTTATCTTGACAATTACCATCAGCGTTTAATCATCTAAAAACACAATTCTCTTGAAACTACCTCGGATTGATAACCGATGATTCAGATATGGTAGCATTAAATAAAGAGGAAACAACAAAATTATAGATGGTCTAAATGGTCAAGAGTTTGATGATAAAAAATGGAGTGTTAGGAACGCTCGATAGAAAATTTGGTACTGAAAAATGGATTGAGCAAACCCTAAATGAAATTATGGGAAAATCACAAGGATTAAACCTGTACTTAAAGAATTCAGATGATTCTGTATCCGATGAAATTTTAGAGAATATCTTGCTCCTAAGTCACGTTAAAATCTTGCAGAAAATTTTCTCCATCAATCTTCGAACTTAGAAAATTCCAAAATATCATCATAAATATCTTCGATATTTCTGAGGATATTTTCTTAAATATTCTCGTTCGAAATTATATACCGCTTCGTGCTATCTATATTATATTAAATGGGAAAAATTCTGTAAAACCTAAGTATAAATTATGAATGAATTCTGGAGAAGTGTTGGGAATTGAAGCATGAGTTAGTATAATATAATGATGCCCGACCAACGTGATTATATTACAGTAGGTTATGCTGAGTTTCTAATGAGATGTGATGATGGTTCACAGTAGATCATACCATCATTATGTGTCATGTTACATAACTCTTTCATTCTGCTTAACTTCTAAACATATCAAGAAAATATATTCTTGATAATTTTATTCTCAGTGATTAAGGTAATTTGACAAATCAAATCGTGCTATTACGTTCTTTCTTGTTTAGAACATTAAGTTCATTCGAAACTCCATACTTACGAATTCTGGACCGTTACTTGTTTTACTAGAGGTCGAGAAGAGAATTAAAAGGCAAAGAGCTCCGAAACATAAGGGAAGATATAAAACTTGACAACAACACAGAAATCACAAACCGTGTATATTAATACGAATAGCAATATAAAGACACGGGAGTATAATAAACACAATAACCCCAAGAGCGAAGTAAAAGTAAACAGATTCCTCCGGTGGAAGATGAAAAAGGAGAATGATCGATATGAAAGTCAGGAATATATCCAGAATTAAAACTGGATGAAGCATATTGACTGATGATTTGAAAGTATGAATTAAAATATAGAAAATGGGAGTGGTGGAAAATAATGGAACGGAAGAAGTTCATTTATAGTGGAAATACCAGACAAAGAAATCGAGACAGATGATCGCATTTAATTAAAGAGATCTTAATTTTCATAAGTCCTGAAGAATCAGATCTTATAGATTTCCAAGATTTTCTTTTAAATCCCTTGAATTCCGGAATTCAATTGTGACTACGTCAAAAGTTATGACTAACTTTATTTCCTTATTTCACTTTTTTGTGATAGCTTCACTCATATTCTTCACAAAATCAAATTGTTTTATCTATATTACTCAATGATGATAAAACTCTAATTTTCAGCTCATATGCGTCATGAAAACATACTTATTGTCTGCCATGACCATCCCAATCAAATTTCCGGACGAAATTTCTTTAACGGGTAGGTATTGTGACGACCCGGAAATTTCGGACTAAATTTAAACTTAATCTTATATGATTCCGATACGATAAGCAAAAGTCTGTAATGTTGAGTCTTAAAATCTTTGAACTGTTTACATGAATTTATTTAACCTTTGATTTTTCTGACTATTCACGAACAATTGTTGGAATAAATAAATATATATAAAAATAAATGTAAGTTTTGCAAAATAATAAAATGTTATCGAATCATTAGAATCAAATACATAAAATGATATACAAGATAAATTGTTATTCAGATCAATCTATATATATAATAATCTAAACATAGAAAATATAATGTAAACATTAAAATTCTTTATGTAAAATAAGATACAAAATAATTAGGTGTAATTTAAAATAAATCTAAAAATATAAATATATGATTATTATGTATAATTAATATTATATATACATTGTAATGCATATACTTATTCAAATATGTAATTAGTAAAATATAAGATTAGTATATTATATGCATTTATAAGTTAAAATATAAATGTTATATTAATATTATGGTCATTTCTTTCTTTATTATTATTAATGATAATATTAATATTAATATTTGTATTATTAGTATTATATAAAATGAAATTTGATATATAAGTTATTATATTATTGTTATTATTATCATTAACAATATTTAGTAGTGTTATTAATAGTATCATTAATAATATTATTATTACCATTACTTTTATTATTATTATTAGTATGAATTTTGATAAAATTAATATTAATACAATTAGTATTATTATTATTATTATTAATTTTATCATTATTAGTTTTCTCATTAAAAATTAATAATATTAATGGATAATATTAATAAATATATAATCAAAAATTTATGTTATCGAATTTAATATAACATATATATAAATACAGGAATACTCCGTATATACATGAAGGTACATATATACTCCATATATAAATACATATATTTTTATATTCTGTTTGATGTCTTAATCTTGCTGTTCAATTTGTTTAGCTAAATAAGTAAGATGTCAACTTCAATTCACAGTCAAGATCCAAAGTTTGTACAAATCAAATCCCAAGTTTTAATTGTATCTGAATCTGTTAGAAGTCCCATTCAACTTTTTATTTTCTTTATCTATTTTCTGTACCTGCTGATTCTTCTGGTCGAGTGTAATTGCTATAAGACAATCAAGATATTCAATAAGTCATCCAATTATCTATTTTCATTATCACTTAAACCATTACAGCTGTTATACGATGGAATTAACAGAAAGTTTGAAAGATACCAGACGACTACTTGTTGTGATCTAACCCACCATTGATCACATCATCGAATAGACCCCATAAACCACCATGAACACCCATCAATTTGTTTCTTGCTCAAAAGTTCACAAACCCCTTCATGTTTTCCTTATTCTATCAAACCATCAAACATACATCACCGTGTTTCTTTCTCCTCCTCTTACGGCTGCCAACATCAAACTTTTTCCATCGTTAATTCGCCTCAAACTACCACAACAACAATCGTGTTTTGCAGCTACTATCTCCTTTCACCTTCTGTTTTGTTCGATCTTCACCCGTTACCACCACAACAATAAGTAACCATATTCAATCACCCTCTTCAACATTCATCGTTCATTATTATAACAAATAAAAACACCACCTTTCTTTCTTTTGCTACTGTTTCGGTCAGCCCAATTGTAGAGACCCGTCCTAATCCATTCGGACAAAGTCCATATCGATTATAAACAATTCACAACCGTTGATTTCATCGCGAGGTACTTGACCTCTATATCATACATTTTACAAACATTGCATTCGTTTTTGAAAAGACAATCTTTCATTACATCAAAAGTTGACGGCATGCATACCATTTCATAATATATATCCAACTATAATTGACCTAGTAATAATCTTGATGAACTCAACGACTCGAATGCAACGTCTTTTGAAATATATCATGAATGACTCCAAGTAATATCTCTAATATGAGCAAATGCACAGCGGAAGATTTCTTTCATACCTGAGAATAAACATGCTTTAAAGTGTCAACCAAAAGGTTGGTGAGTTCATTAGTTTATCATAAATAATCATTTAAGATAGTATAATAGACCACAAGATTTCATCTTTATAAACATCATTCTCGTATCAGGCATTTCGCAAACTGCATAGAGATAAAAATCATTCATATGGATTGAACACCTGGTAACCGACGTTAACTTAATGCATAGAATATCCCCAAAACAGAACCTCTCATTTGTATAATAATCTCGAAGTACTAAAGCATTCGTACCCCGAATGAGACTTGTCAAGGTCCATAGATCTATCTTTAGGATTCTCGTCAATCAGGGGCCATTTCCCTAAATTCATAGGTTACCAGACTTGAAGGGCGATATTCGGTTTGATAATCCAACCATAGAATGTAATTTTAAGTACTTGTGTCTATTTCGTAAAACATTTATAAAAGCAGCGCATGTATTCTCAGTCCCAAAAATATATATAGCAAAAGCATTTAAAAAGGGAGCAAATGAAACTCACCATACTGTATTTTGTAGTAAAAATACATATTACGATATTGAACAATTGTAGGGTTGGCCTCGGATTCACGAACCTATAACATGTGTATATATATTAACACACATAATTGGAATCGAACAAATTTATATATATATACATATATATATATATATATATATATATATATATATATATATATATAAGGTGTTGGTATAGTTTATTTATGTGTATTAAGTATATGTTTATATAATTATCATTTGTTTCTTAAATTATTGATTATATTAAGATAATGATATTAATACTATTAGATTTAATAATAATAATAATAATAATAATAATAATAATAATAATAATAATAATAATAATAATAATAATAATACAAGAAATGATAATTTTTATGTAAAGTGCTAATTTTAATAATGCTTATGATGTTAATAATTATGATACTACTAATAATATTATTAGTAATAATACTACTTTTTTTAATAAGATGATAGATTTAAAAATAATGATACTTTTAGTTTTAATGATAACTATTATAATGTTAATAGTAATAATAACTATAAAATAACCATTTTTACTACTAGTGATATTAATTTTAGTAGTAGTTCATTAAGAATGATACTTATAATAATAACTATGATAAAGTTAATAATAATACTAACAATATTAATAATAATACTAATACTTAATAAATACATAACAATAATAATAAGTATATTACTAATAATAATAACAATAACAATAATAAATAATAATAGAAGTAAAAATAATAATAATAATAATAATAATAATAATAATAATAATAATAATAATAATAATAATAATAATAATAATAATAATAAAAGTAATAAAATTACAACCTTTGAAGAGAAAAGAAAACGCCACCGCCCGGTTTTGAACTCGAGACCTCTCGGTAACCCACCAACGTCCTTTACCATTCGAACTAGTATACTTTTCTGAATTAAAACTGGATTAAATTTTATATAACCCGTATAAAATAGTTCATCTTCTTTCTTAAACGATTTCGATCAGAGGATTTTTCCAAAAACCAAATTAACAAAAAAAAATAAGAAATCAATTAAGATTTGTAAACGAACAGGGATATAATTGTGATTCCTTTAGATTATCATATCAGAAAAAAATTAAATAGATAGCAGCAACAGGAAAAAAATATTGCGGATGAACACTTGACGAACTCATTTAGTGATTTTGAGATTGGGACGGTTATAGGTTAGGACATTTAAATGAAAAAGGTTAACAATCAATCCTATAAACTTTCGGAACCTTCAATTTCATTTGAATCACAACAGAAATTTCGAATTTAATGGAAGTACATTCGTTGACCGTTTGACACATAAACTTTGACCTCAAAATTCGTTGATGATATGAAAAATTAACGTTTGAAACTTTACAGAAGGTTCAAGTGAAAGGTTTTACACAGATTTGCATTTATAGATTTTAAATTAAAACAGAAATTCAAGGTTTTTGGAAATTGATACTAGGACAGGGCAGTCGTAAAAAAAAAATTTGAAATTGATTTTCTATCCTTTAATTCAAATCGTGTTATTAGATGATTATATAAAGGATAACTGATATTTTACAGCTCATTTGATTAGGTTGCAGTTTGTTTGTTAGTTTGATTGGTACTACCCGATTGATCAATCAGAAAAAATAGAAAAAGATTACAAATGACTTCTAACAAATTTTGTCTGCTAATATGACTAAATGGATTTGATTCGTACCTGTTTGCAATCCTAAAACAAATTACAACACAGTCTGAAAATGATAGCAAATTGAATTTGGATTATATGATTGTAATTACATATATCTATTTTATTTTTATTTTATTTTTTTTACACGTATATATCCGAAATCCTTTATGTATAACTATATTTGTATATGTATTTACCTAAATAAATCTGTTATTTTGTTTATGTATAAGCATTTAAAGATATCTGTATTTATATAACACTTTATATATGTATACATATCAATTTCTTTAAATTTTGATATTTAATAAATATAAATATATTAAGGTTATTAATGATACTAATAATAATAATTATTATAAGAATACAAAAAATGTAATAATTTACATGTATCAAATTTTTATATCTATATAATTTTAATAGTATTAATATTACTGATTTTAATATTACTATTAATATTTACTTTATTAATAATGAAAGTAATAATAATAATATTAATATACACTTATATTTAAACTTGTAATTTCATTTAATATATATAATTTATAGATTTTATTTTATTATATCATAACATTTATTAAATATTTAATATTTATATGTTTGATATATGTTACACTATAACAATAATTATTAATAGAATTCATATATATATATAGATTTATAATAATATCATGTATATATTTATATATATTCATTTTTATTAGTACTTGTTTAATCTGTTTATTACTTTACATTTTTAATTCCAATTGATTAAAGATTATTTTATTAACTCAAATTAAATTTTTTTTAATTCCATTTGATTTTGTGTACTTTAATAATTTTAATTATTATATATACACTTATGTTTATATTTATATATGTCTATATATATTTATTTACATATTTATTTACACGCAACTGTTTGTGAATCGTCTGGTATAGTCAAAGGTTACATGAATCTATGTAAACAGTTCAAAATTTCTTGAGACACAACATTATCGACTTTGCTTATCGTGTCGGAAACATATAAAGATCAAGTTTAAATTTGATCAGAAATTTTCGGGTCGTCACAGTACCTACCCGTTAAAGAAATTTTGTCCCGAAATTTGAGTGAGGTGGTCATGGCTAACAATAAAAATATTTGGATGACGAATATGATGTGATAAATAGAGTTTTATCATCATTGAGTAATATGGATAAAACAATTCGATTTTTCGAAGAGCACGAATGAAGCTATCACAAAAGAGTGAAATGCATAAATAAAGTTTCGTCTTAACTTTTAAAGTTTTCTTGGTTGAATTCCGGAATTTAAGGGATTTAAAGAAAATCTTCGAAATCTAAAAGATTTGATTCTTCGGCGAGTAAGGAAATTAAGATCTCCTTAATTAAATGCGATGGTCTGTCCCGATTACTACGTCTGATATTTCCTTTATAAATTTACCTTTTCCATTCCATTAGTTTTCACCACTTCTATACTCAATTCCCAAATTCAAAAGATTTATGAAAATGCTTAACCATGTTCTGATCCTTGTTCTTATTCTAACTATCGCAATGATCGTTCTTCTTTTCCAACTCCCACCTGAAGAATCTGTTTATTTCTATTATGCTTTAGGGATTATTGTATTTATAATCTTCCCGTGTCTTTATATTGCTATACGTACTAATATCCACGGTTTGTAATTTCGGTGTTGTCATTGGGCTTTATATTTTCTCTTATATTTTGGATCTCTTTGCCTTTTTATTATCCTCTCGACCTCTAGTAAAGCGAGCAACGGTCCAGAATTCATAGATATGAATTTCGAAATGAACGTAGTTAATATTCTAAGAAAGAAATGGTACTAGCACGATCTTGATTCGTCAAATTACAAGAATATCCGGGAAAGATAGAACTATCAAGAAAATATGTTCTTGATATTTTTATATATCAGATAAAATGTAAGAGTCGTGTAACATGGCACATGATGACGTTATAATCTGTGAATCATCATGTCCCATTTAGAAACTCAGCATGACTTACTGTAATATAATCACGTTGATCAAGTGTCATTATATTATACTAACTCATGCTTCCGTTCCCAACATTACTTCAATAACATTCATATTTTAAGCTCGAAAGTTTACAGAATATAGAAACTAACGGTTTCTATATGATGTAACACTGATAGTACGAAGAGATTAATGATTTCAGATAAGAATAGTTATGAAAATATCTTCAGAAATATGGAGGATATTTATAATGAAAGATACGATGATATCTTGGAATTTCTAATATCGAAGGATGGTGAAGAAAATTTGTCCTCAAGAGTTTGGAGTCAGAAGCAAGGTATTCGCTAAAGATTTCATCAGAAACAGAATCATCAGGATTCTTAATGTAAAAGTTTAGTCCTTGTGATTTGTTCAGAGACTCCTTCGTAGTTTACTCCATCAGTTTTTCAGTTTCAAACTTTTTCTGAGCTTTGCCAACATACAATTCTTTATCATCAACTTTTGGCTGTTGAGGTCGTTTACAGTTTTTGTTACTTCATTCTACTTTTCAGAATTCAGAGTATTAATTCACAGACTGGGTGCTTTTCAGAAATTCAGAATGAAAGATCATAGTTCTAAGAGATAAATGTTATATGGATACATATAACTGTTGATGTGGAAACGTTGCGAGACTCACAATAAAGATTTGCCGATTTCCGGCAATTGGTATGGCAATTCTTGTTACAAGATGCGGATGAGTACATGATGAGACTTCAATAGATAAATATAGTGATTTTTCGGAGAGATTTAAGCCAAGGAGCAACGAGGTTGCTGGTACGTCTGCTGGTAATATGGTAGAATATGAAAGGTTCTCCGATAACAATAAAAGAGCACGCATGTATATCAAGGTTACAGTAAGGTTATTTCGAACGAAAAGTCGAAGTTGACTTGCTGGAGCTGTGACAAAATTGGCTACTTTGAAAAGGGATCGCAAAGTTATTTTTGCTAATAAATGCCAAAGGATCTGACGCGACTACGTGTTAACTTTTACTCAGTTGCCGAGAGTTTCTCAGGTGCAATACTATATACATAAATCTTTCCTTCCGTAGATGAAGTGTGGTTGGTTCATCATCTCGATTGAGGTGTTTTCAAGAATCATGAAAGGTTTGAACGCAGATTGTAATTGTCAAGATACAATGAGGTTTAAGATGAAATCAAGTGGCAAACTTGAAGAATTGTTTAGTTTCATATGTTATAATCAATATTTTAATTCATTTTTAATCGTCCAATGTTGATAGTCCTCAGTTGATAGTCCACAGTTAGCAATTCAATAATTCATATATAATTATATATATAATATTCAAATTAATACATATCGTGACCCGTGTACATGTCTCAGACTCGATCACAACTCAAAGTATATATATTATTGTAGAATCAACATCAACCCTGTATAGAGAACTCGATCATTACTGCATATAGAGTGTCTATGGTTATTCCAAATAATATATATATATGCGTCGATATGATATGTCAAAACCTTGTATACGTGTCCCGATATTTAAAGTGCGTAAAATAAATAACAGAAATTAAATGACGATAAATAAAATTGCGAGAATATAAATTGCGATAATTAAGTTGCGATAAATAAAATGTAATCAGTTAGCTAGGAACAGTTAGCTGGAACAGTTAGCGTGGATTCTTAACAAAATTTCTCATAGTTAATTCATTTGTTTCTAACAAATTTTATTTTGTTCAATGTTTTCTTCATTATGCCACTTGTTGGATTATGATAAATCAAAATCCAAATATGAAGTTGAATAAAAATGGTAATTCTGCGGTGAACGGATTCGTATCTCTGTAGATGTAAGTAGGATAATAAATGAAGGTTGAATTAGATTTGAAAGAATGTACAGTGTACTTATTAATGTGAAATTTAAATATTCCTCGGGTATTACCTACCCGTTAAAATATTTTCACCATTAACAGTTTGTACGAAAGAATTTTTAATTACAGTCTTTATGAAAATATATATGTATATATTCTCTTCAGATGTAACATAGATTTCAATGAGTCAATACTAAATTAAACTCATTCGATTTATGGTTGAAACCAGAATTGAATAATCCCTTGAAGGTTTTAGAGATTACATAAGTATTTCTTCAATAATATTGAAATTATGAATCAATACTTCGTTATTTGTTGAAATGTGATGTTGGTTTTCGTTAAATTCTTGTGACTTCGCAAAGTACGAATGATGTTATCTGAAAAGTTTCGGGTACATCGATGATGAAAGTGTAAAATCAAATATATACTTGATTTATTATGAATTGGAATTTGTTGAATTGCGACAGAGATTGTAGTTAACGCTGGTTAAGTTGCGGCCGAAGGATGTACATTATTGCATATTTGTAATATGAATTAACCTAGTAGTTAAGATTCACATACAATAGCTTAATACGGAAAGATTATATATATATATATATATATATATATATATATATATATATATATATATATATATATATATATATATATATATACATATACATATAATTTCTTCAGAGGGAATGAGTTAATTCTTCATAACTCGTTGATATAATATACGCGTTATTGATTCGTAATGATGTCTACAGTGATTCTTGAACTGACGGAGTTTGTGATGTTATAGGTGTTGTTGATTCTAATGTTGGCTGTACTGTCGATGCTGGTGACGCTGATGGTACTGTTGATGCTGTTGGTAAAGCAAGTTTAGCTTGTTAATCACACACCATTTTTGTCAGGGTTTCTACTCTTCCTTCTATCATTTTGGTTCGCTTAACTGATTTATGGTTAGGGCTAGATTAAATAATCTCTAAGACTTTAGAGATTACATAATCATCGCGGAATGTTTCTCCAATGCAGTTATGAATTAATACTTCGTCAGTTATTGTTGTTGGTACCCCTTGGTATCTATGGTGCGTATGACGTTGATGCTCGTGGAACAGATTGTGAAGTTGAGGTTTACAACGCGGTTGTGGTTGGAGGTGGTAATGTTACTGTTGGCGTTGATGATGGTGGTACTAGTTATGCTGTTGGTGCTGCTGCTGGTGTTTGTAATCTCTGCACCATATTCTCCAAAGCCACTACCCTAGCGCGAAGCTCGTTGACTTCTTCTATTACTCCGGGGTGATTTTCGGTTCGGACGAGCGGATAAATAAAATCTAGAATTTGATGTAGTATATAATCGTGACGAGATACTCTGGAAATGAGAGAGAAAATGGTGTTTCGGACAGGTTCGCCGGTAAGTGCTTCAGGTTCTTCGTCAAGAGGGCAATGTGGTGGATGGAAAGGATCGCCTTCTTCTTGTCTCCAATGATTGAGGAGGCTACGAACCCATCCTCAATTCATCCAGAATAGGTGATGACTGATTGGTTAATCCATTCCGGTCACACTGCTTTCGGAGCTTGAGTGAGATTCTATTTCGGAATCCGAGTGACTTGAACTAACGACGAATTCCATTTCGTACGATTGGATAAAGGATTTTTCGATATAAAGTGATTTTTCCGGCTATCGGGTGGTATTCTATTAACATAGGATATCTATATATATAGATCAAAAGATTTTGTAGATTACGGAGAAATTTGCGGGATATGTCAGGCAAAGTTTAAAGTAACAGATAAGATAAGATATGATTTAGCAGATACGCTAAGATATAAATTTTTGTCTATACACTACTCATGCAATTAATGTAGCAAGACGTGTCTAGACTAATAATGATAAGCAGGTAATTTTCTAAGGATGATAAGCAGATGATTTTCGACTAGAAATGATAAGCAAAACTTTTTGACATGCAGACACGGTCGAAGTCCAGACTCACTAATGCATCATATCGACTTATCAATTAGACACACTAATGCAGACCTGGTTCTCTAAGACCACCAATCTGATACCAACTGTAGAGACCCGTCCTAATCCATCCGGACGAAGTCCATATCGATTATAAACGATTCACAACAGTTGATTTCATCGTGAGGTACTTGACCTCCATATGATACATTTTACAAACATTGCATTCGTTTTTGAAAAGACAATCTTTCATTACATCAAAAGTTAACGGCATGCATACCATTTCATAATATATATCCAACTATAATTGACCTAGTAATAATCTTGATGAACTCAATGACTCGAATGCAACGTCTTTTGAAATATGTCATGAATGACTCCAAGTAATATCTCTAATATGAGCAAATGCACAGCGGAAGATTTCTTTCATACCTGAGAATAAACATGCTTTAAAGTATCAACCAAAAGGTTGGTGAGTTCATTAGTTTATCATAAATAATCATTTCAGATAGTATAATAGACCACAAGATTTCATTTTTATAAACATCATTCTCGTATCAGGCATTTCGCAAACTGCATAGAGATAAAAATCATTCATATGGATTGAACACCTGATAACCGACGTTAACTTAATGCATAGAATATCCCCAAAACATAACCTCTCGTCTGTATAATAATCTCGAAGTACTAAAGCATTCGTACCCCGAATGGGACTTGTCAAGGACCATAGATCTATCTTTAGGATTCACGTCAATCAGGGGCCATTTCCCTAAATTCTTAGGTTACCAGACTTGGAGGGCGATATTCGATTTGATAATCCAACCATAGAATGTAATTTTAAGTACTTGTGTCTATTTCGTAAAACATTTATAAAAGCAGCGCATATATTTTCAGTCCCAAAAATATATATAGCAAAAGCATTTAAAAGGGGAGCAAATGAAACTCACCATACTGTATTTTGTAGTAAAAATATATATTACGATATAGAACAATTGTAGGGTTGGCCTCGGATTCACGAACCTATAACATGTGTATATATATTAACACACATAATTGGAATCGAACAAATTTATATATATATATTTATTAGTTGTTTCCTTTTTATATTAATAACTTGTATATTTTATTATTTAATTAAATGTATTCATTTTATATGTTTTAATACATAAGGTGTTGGTATAGTTTATTTATGTGTATTAAGTATATGTTTATATAATTATCATTTGTTTCTTAAATTATTGATTATACTAAGATAATGATATTAATACTATTAGATTTAATAATAATAATAATAATAATAATAATAATAATAATAATAATAATAATAATAATAATAATAATAATAATAATAATAATAATAATAATAATACAAGAAATGATAATTTTTATGTAAAGTGCTAATTTTAATAATGCTTATGATGTTAATAATTATGATACTACTAATAATATTATTAGTAATAATACTAATTTTTTTTAATAAGATGATAGATTTAAAAATAATGATACTTTTAGTTTTAATGATAACTATTGTAATGTTAATATTAATAATAACTATAAAATAACCATTTTTACTACTAGTGATATTAATTTTAGTAATAGTTCATTAAGAATGATACTTATAATAATAACTATGATAAAGTTAATAATAATACTAACAATATTAAAAATAATACTAATACTTAATAAATACATAACAATAATAATAAGTATATTACTAATAATAATAACAATAAAAATAATAAATAATAATAGAAGTAAAAATAATAATAATAATAATAATAATAATAATAATAATAATAATAATAATAATAATAATAATAATAATAATAATAATAATAATAATAATAATAATAATAATAAAAGTAATAAAATTACAACCTTTGAAGAGAAAAGAAAACGCCACCGCCCGGTTTCGAACTCGAGACCTCTCGGTAACCCACCAACATCCTTTACCATTCGAACTAGTATACTTTTCTGAATTAAAACTAGATTAAATTTTATATAACCCGTATAAAATAGTTCATCTTCTTTCTTAAACGACTTCGATCAGAGGATTTTTCCAAAAACCAAATTAACAAAAAAAATTAGAAATAAATTAAGATTTGTAAACGAACAGGGATATAATTGTGATTCCTTTAGATTATCATATCAGAAAAAAAAAATTAAATATATAGCAGCAACAGAAAAAAATATTGCGGATGAACACTTGACGAACTCATTTAGTGATTTTGAGATTGGGACGGTTATAGGTTAGGACATTTAAATGAAAAAGGTTAACAATCACTCTTATAAACTTTCGGAACCTTCAATTTCATTTGAATCACAACAGAAATTTTGAATTTAATGGAAGAACATTCGTTGACCGTTTGACACATAAACTTTGACCTCAAAATTCGTTGATGATATGAAAAATTAACGTTTGAAACTTTACAGAAGGTTCAAGTGAAAGGTTTTACACAGCTTTGCATATATAGATTTTAAATTAAAACAGAAATTCAAGGTTTTTGGAAATTGATACTAGGACAGGGCAGTCGTAAAAAAAAAAAATTGAAATTGATTTTCTATCCTTTAATTTAAATCGTGTTATTAGATGATTATATAAAGGATGACTGATATTTTACAGCTCATTTGATTAGGTTACAGTTTGTTTGTTAGTTTGATTGGTACTACCCGATTGATCAATTAGAAAAAATAGAAAAAGATTACAAACGACTTCTAACAAATTTTGTCTGCTAATATGACTAAATGGATTTGATTCGTACATGTTTTCAATCCTAAAACAAATTACAACACTGTCTGAAAATGATAGCAAATTGAATTTGGATTATATGATTGTAATTACGTATATTTATTTTATTTTTTCTATTTTTAATTTTTTTACACGTATATATCTGAAATCCTTTATGTATAACTATATTTGTATATGTATTTACCTAAATAAATCTGTTATTTTGTTTATGTATAAGCATTTAAAGATATCTATATTTATATAACACTTTATATATGTATACATATCAATTTCTTTAAATTTTGATATTTAATAAATATAAATATATTAAGGTTATTAATAATAATAATAATAATAATAATAATAATAATAATAATAATAATAATAATAATAATAATAATAATAACAATAATAATAATAATAATAATAATAATAATAATAATAATAATAATAATAATAATAATAATAATAATAATAATAATAATAAGAATACAAATAATGTAATAATTTACATGTATCAAATTTTTATATCTATATAATTTTAATAGTATTAATATTACTGATTTTAATATTACTATTAATATTTACTTTATTAATAATGAAAGTAATAATAATAATATTAATATACACTTATATTTAAACTTGTAATTTCATTTAATATATATAATTTATAGATTTTATTTTATTATATCATAACATTTATAAAATATTTATTATTTATATGTTTGATATATGTTACACTATAACAATAATTATTAATAGAATTCATATATATATATAGATTTATAATAATATCATGTATATATTTATATATATTCATTTTTATTAATACTTGTTTAATCTGTTTATTACTTTACATTTTTAATTCCAATTGATTAAAGATTATTTTATTAACTCAAATTAAATTTTTTTAATTCCATTTGATTAGGTGTACTTTAATAATTTAAATTATTATATATACACTTATGTTTATATTTATATATGTCTATATATATTTATTTACATATTTATTTACACGCAACTGTTCGTGAATCGTCTGGTATAGTCAAAGGTTACATGAATCTATGTAAACAGTTCAAAATTTCTTGAGACTCAACATTATTGACTTTGCTTTTCGTGTCGGAAACATATAAAGATCAAGTTTAAATTTGATCGGAAATTTTCGGGTCGTCACACCAATACCATCATCATTTTTAACGGTAACCGCATCATAAACCCGTTTTGCTCACTGCTTCTTTTTCTACTATTCGAACCACCCTTTACATCTCCTGCAAATCACCTCCTGTCTCCATTTATGTTAGGACCAAGAAAACCATTTGAACCTATTAAAATCACCACTCATTTATCATCAAGAAACAATCACCAACTTGCCACCACAATTGCCATTTTTTCTATTTCATGTCTTTTTGTTTCAATCAATTATCAACACCAAATAAGTGTCCACTGCTTTATAGATACACTTATTGAATTTTTTTATTTATTTAAAAACTATTATAAGCCAATTAAACCACCACTATGGATTAGAATATTAACTTGAGTGCTTCCCTTCTTTTACCGACAATTATCAATCAATAACCCCGCTTGATTTCAAAAATAAGAAAAGAGGTTAATTTAATTAAATTTGTGGACGGTTCCTAATGTTTTATTTTTCTTGGCCGACAACCACCACTCAAAGAAACCATTTTCAATTAAATCAAACCTTTATATATGCACGCGTTTTTTTTTATGATGAAGTGGGACTGTAATTTTAAAAGGTGGTCTGCCATTTTTTTTTTTTTTTTGTTGTTTCACCACGTCACCAGCAAACAGATATGTTACCTTCTCCTCCATTTTTTTTTCTTTCCTTATATTCACCGTGTATTAATTCTGTTTCTACTATTACCAAATCGATTCCCATAAATGAGTTGGATCAAGCCGTTATTGGGCTAATTCATGTGCATTTGTGCTGGGTCATGATTCAATTCGATATTGGGCCAAATATGTGGTATGTGGGTTTTAGGAAAACTGAAAATACGGGTTATATATAATTAAATGGTGAATTAACTCAGGAAAACGGAATAGAGGAATGGATGGGTTTGTTGTTGGGTTAGCGGGACGTTATGGGTTCAAACCCGGACTTGGGCATTTTTTTAAGGGCTACTTCTTTGAGGTAGTTTATTTATTACTTATTATCATTATTATCATTATTAAGGTTACTAGAATCATTATTTTCAATATTATCATATAATTATTATTATTATTATTATTATTATTAAATGATAGTATTAGTATTAATATTAAAATTATTATCATTATAATTAGTATTATTATTATTATTATTATTATTATTATTATTATTATTATTATTATTATTATTATTATTATTATTATTACTAGTATAAAAGCTATCATTATGAATACTAAGGATATTAACATCATTGTTATCAATATTATTATTATCATTACTATA
The DNA here is from genome assembly GCF_046630445.1 of Rutidosis leptorrhynchoides. Lineage (NCBI taxonomy): Eukaryota > Viridiplantae > Streptophyta > Magnoliopsida > Asterales > Asteraceae > Rutidosis > Rutidosis leptorrhynchoides. The sequence goes on from NC_092334.1 coordinate 197,528,939, forward strand.
ATTGACATTATTATAGAAATTATCATTATTATTATTAAAAGTATTATTATTTTCTTTGTTGTTATTAAACATTATCATTATTAATAGTATCATTAAAACTATCATTTTTTTATTATCATTATTATTAATTTTATTAATATTATTATTAATTTTATGAATATTACTATTATTATTATTATTATTATTATTATTATTATCATTTTTATTATTACTAGTATCATTATTATAAAAAACATAATATTATTAATATCAAAAGTACTACTAATACTATTATCACTATTATAATGAAAATTAGTCATATAAAAATATACCTAACAAAACTATATTTATATTTATATCTTTAATTATTTAAAATATATAAAATAAATACATTTAATTATGTTATTAATAAAACACATGATTTAAAGTAACAATTAAAAATCACTATATATATATATATATTTGTTCGATTACAAATATATGTTTTAATATATATATATATATATGAATGATATAGGTTCGTGAATCCAAGGCCAACCCTACACTTGTTCAACGTCGTCATATGTATTTTTACTACAAAATACAATATTGTGAGTTCATTTGATTCCCTTTTACTCTTTACATTTTTGGGACTGAGAATACATGCGTTGTTTTTACAACTGCTTTATTAAATGGTTTTGAAATATATTTTGAACTGCGAATACAAGAAATGCTTTTATAAATGTTTGACGAGATAGACACAAGCAAAATATTCCTCGAATGAATTATTATGCAGACAGAAGTTCTGTGGATTATTATTGAATTAGTTGGACATGATAATTGCCACTAATTGTTGTGAATATTTTCCCCCTAATTATTATTGCTTGGTAACCTAAGAATTAGAATCGGGTATGGTCCTAATTCACGCGAATCCTAAAGGTAGCTACCGGGTTTAACACCCCCACCCAGAATGTTCACTAGACGGAAGAGCTAGTGGGCGTGGTGTTTAGTACTTCGAAGTTTATATGATTATTATACAGACGAGATGTTCTGTTTTGGGGATATTATTGATGCGCATTATATTTTAAGGTCGGTTACCAAGCCAAACTATGAAAGCAAAGTGAATGTTATATATCGAGAGAATGATTTTTATACACAGGTTATGTGTATTAGTTTTTGTGCAGAGATATGTGTACGGTTACTAAGATTTATAAAAAAATGGATTTCGTACACGAGAAAGGTGTACTGTATTTAAAAGATATCGCATGTACATTACAGGTGGGTGTAGGATTCGGGCCCATTTGTACCATGCAGCATTTAAATCTTGTGGTCTATCAAAATGATGAATTTTACTGTTTATGATAAACCTATGAACTCACCAACCTTTTGGTTGACACTTTTAAACATGTTTATTCTCAGGTATGAAAGAAATCTTTCGCTGTGCATTTTCTCATTCTAAAGACATTACATGGAGTCGTTCATGGCATATAGAAGTCAGTTCATCGTGATAGTACCAGATGTTATTGTATTCGTTCAGAAGAATTTGGACGGGTTATGACAATTTCCATATCTATTTTTATTCGATCTGTTACTACCAATAGCAGAATACCTATTGCCACTCTGAACAACATAAAATTCTATTGGGGCGTTGCTAATAGCGTGATCACGTCAAAAATATAATTATCAAATATATATTTCATACAAATGGAGGAAGTAAGTGATATGTTTAACTTTTGAAGAACACTTCCTAACAAATTTTTTCGATTTATCAATTTTTCAGGATAAACTGGGAGTTTCAAAGGAGTTCTAAAACATTGAATCGGCATATAAACAGGAGTATTATCAATGTATTGAAAACTCCTCCACAATATACATGCATAAACATTTTTTTTTGTTATCTACTCATTGTTAAATAAATTGATATAAACGTACTTGAAATGTATATAGGTGTTAGAAAAGCGGTGAAATTGGTATAATGTGGACTCTGCAATTTTATTGAATGTTGAATTTGCGTTGGTTAAAAGTTTTTCTGAATGAGTAAATGTATAAGGAAAAATTTAATAGGATGAAAATGTATATGTAATCTTAGTCAAAAAAAGGTTTGAAATAAGGTACAAAAAAATCAAAAACTTTCAAAAAACGCATCCGAATAGGATACACACAAGTCACAAGTTAGGCTTGCGAACCTTGCGAACCTTGCGACTTGCACCTTGCGTACCTTGCAACTTGCGTATGACCGAGTACCTTGGGACCGAGAGTTCTCGCTCATGACCGACAAATTTAGGTCGCGACTTCGAATTTCTCGCTCATGATCGAGAACTCACAAGTTACAAGTTTCACAAGCCTACCTTGCAACTTACGAAGGCATTTAGGCAATTTTTTTTAGAGCGAATCGTTACAATTCGTGTTAAAATTTACCAAGTAAAATAATGAATTGAATAAAATTAGGCAGCCCACTCACGATAGCCTAATAATTCAATTTTTAATCCTTAAATAGGCCCAAACTAATAGCCCAACAAGCACACTTTACATAATATGCAAAAAATATTAAGATCTCCAGAAACTTCAGGAACTTGTGGATTAACAAGTCTCGCGTGCCAGAAAAAGCCATTGATCTCTCTCAATTGCGTTGTTTTTATCTCCGGCGAACCCAATCGATTCTGTTTAAACACCGGCGAACGACATCAGGTCAATCTCTTAACAAATTTTTGTGATGGAATCTGAATTTTGTAACTTTTTAAATTATAAAATGGAATCTTCATATGAATTTTTAGATTTATTATACTAGCAATTCTACCTTGTGATATGTGCATTTTTTTTTTTTGATTAATTATGTCACTAATATAATTTTTTCTGTTATTTTTGCTTCATTTTTGGGAAATTGCAAAAACTCAAAAATCAGTGTAGGAAAAACACTGTTTTGTTATTAAACTTTTTTAACGGAATTAGTTCAAATAAACTGTATAACTAGGGTTTACATACAACATAGATGTAGTTCTCTTAAATTGTAATGTGTGATAAAGCTATGTAATTTGCAGGACCTTATCTTAGGATAGCATTTAAGGGGGTAAAACACTGTAGCTATATAGATTAGTATGTTGCCTATTGTTATGTTCAATTCTTCCTCGATTATTTTTGTAATCGAAAAACACATCATGAACTTCTAAATTCCCATTAAATTGAAGAAGAACAATCATATTGACCTATACCATACTAAGCCAAAAGCTCAAATATAGAACTCGCTCACAAAAGCTAGTTTGTAGGAGGATATGACACTTAAGACTTATAAGCCACCAAGCATATTTACGTATGGCGAACAACAACAATATCCAATCCCACAAATGTAAGGTATGGGGTGGTGAGATGTACACAATCTTTCAGCTGGTTCGATGTGGATTATAACACCTACTAACGATGTTGTTACTTGTTGGAAGCGGTGGGCATACTTATAAGGCTTGTGAAATAATATATTACTTGATTGATCTGTGTCTATTTTAACATGCTGCAGGTTGCTACCTCGATACAGAGTTCTTCAAAGAAGGAAAAAAATCAACAACCCATATGCGTGGAATAACTGCATTATCACACGCTAGGAATACGTTTAATAGCATTTGTCCTGTGAAAACGTCATGGGGTAATATGAGCATCAGTTTGTAATTAATTAATGTTGTTCTGTTAAACCTTGTATACTGCTATTAACAATCTGAATTTGTGATTGTGCAGTGGCTACAGTGACCCCAAAGAAGGTAAATGATGATAATTTTGCTAAAGAAAAGATGAAAAAGGTGGAGGTTGATCCTATCGTTACTTTTAGTAAACCACCACCAGTTCCACCGGTTCTCGGACCACTTGTTCTTCTATCATTGTGGGAAACATGGTCAACAAGCGATGATAAATGAGATAAGCGATGTTGATAAGTCTGTTTGTGAATTGGCAATATGTGATGGTTTTCTGGTCTTTTGAGTGATCATGAGTAGACACTAAAATCTTGATCACTAGAACTCTACTGTAAATCTTTTGTAATAATGATAAGATGATGTTTCTAACTCTTAGAAGATCTCTGAACCGATTACTAAAATCTTGATCACTAGAACTTCAATATTTGTTTTTTTAAGATGTTTTTGTGTAAAGATCTGCCGATAATGTTTGTGATTTTTTTTTAAATAGTAATTTTTTTTAAAGAGACTTGCAAAAATGGAAAAATTATCAAAATTGTTTCGAAAATGGTAAAACCGAAGTTCCAAAGTTCGGTTTTGGTCAAACCCTAAGTTTGGAACTTCGGATTTTTTTTTTTTACAAAAAAATAAAAAAAGCAAAACCGAAGTTTGAAACTTCGGTTTTGCTTTTTTTATTATTTATTATTATTATTATTATTATTATTATTATTATTATTATTATTATTATTATTATTATTATTATTATTATTATTATTATTATTTTTTTTTTTTTTTAGTTGCATTCTATCTCCCAATGGATTGAATGTGTAATCTTTAATACTTAACTTAAACTAAGAACAAATTAAAGAGTTTTTTAATCTATTGTAACGAAGTTTTAAAATATTACTACTGTATATGATTTTTAATGTTATTCCATGTTTAAATCCCACAAATTTGAAGGTTATAATAATAAATATAACATATAAATATAAATATAATTAATAATAGGAGCTATCGTACTCAGATATTATTTTAACTTGAATTTTAAAATAAATAAATAAAGTCTGACACGTAGAGAGTTTATTTTGTAAGTTGGCATTTGGGGCAGGAAATGAAAATGGTCAAAGAAGACGGCTAGTTTGGTTTGACAAAAAAAAAAAAAAAATAATAAAAAAAGCAAAACCGAAGTTTGAAACTTCGGTTTTGCTTTTTTTATTATTATTTTTTTTATTTTTTTGTAAAAAAAAAGAAAAAAACAAATCCGAAGTTTGAAACTTCGGATTTGGCAAAACCGAAGTTTCAAACTTCGGTTTTACCATTTTTGTAACAAAAAATCCGATTTTTCCATTTTTGCAAGTCTCTTTAAAAAAATTACTATTTAAAAAAAAAAAAAGGTAATGTTTGTAGTTGTTATTGAATATTAAAGACGGGTTGTTTCTATGTCTGCAAAATAATTTAATCATGTCTGTAGCACTTAAGCATATTTTTAAGTTTGCGAGTTTGTAGACATAATAAGACATTATTTTATTTTACATCTTTAAAAAAACAAACAGTAAAAACGTCTTCTAGCATACAAATTAACATAATATATGGCATTGCAAAAAGAGCAGTTTTTGATGATAGTATTCGTCTAATATCTGTTTGGTTTTAAGGTTTCCATATCTTTCAAGAATGAACATTATATATGGTTAATTCATACGTTTGTTCACATGTTTATAAGAGCACTGGGTGTGGTGACGCGTCAGTTCAGTGTTAGTTCAGTGTCTTGCTGCTGACTAGGCGCTGACTGGACTGACACTGAAAACTGACACTGGTGAAAAAATGATGGAATTGAAAAGAATGTTAGTTCAGTGTCTTGGAAAAAGAAAATATTGTATTTTATTATTTTTTAAAATTATTTTAATTATTTGATAAAATATAAATGATAAATAAAATAAAACTTGTACAAATATTAAAAGGCCTAGTTTATTGAAATTAAGAAACCTAGTACAACAAATACGATCGTTCAGAGACAAACACAATTATTGAAACATAAATAACAATAATTCAAACACAAATACGATTCTTCATTCTTCATCATCGAAGTCGGAGTATGAGTCTTCCAAAGCCATTTCTCGACGAATCCTCTGCTTCTTTTTCTCGATTGCCCTCATATCATGTTCATTCAAATTCTCCTTATCAATAGCCAAAATCCTCAACTGCGACTCCATCTTCATTTGAGAGTAGTACGATTTCTTTTCTCGAGACACATCTTCAAAGTGTTCCTTCATGGACGCGTGTAAAGACTCACGAGATGATGCGGCTGAATCACTTGAGGTCTTCCTTGATTTTCTTGAGTCAGTCTTCCTTGGTTTGCCGGGTGGACGTGACAGTCGATCTCTGCCAAATAGCTCCTCATTTGGGTTTGTTTCAACTTCTTCATCTCGGTTTAAGTCAAAATCAGTTTCAGCTATAGTTTCATCAACAACGGGGTCAGACACTCGCTTGTTTCGCCTACCAATAACAACGGGATCAGGATGTAGCCACTTTGGTTTGTCTTGCAAAAAGTCCCACGCCTTATAACTTGGAAAACTCCTCCCCATCTCGAACCTAAACTGATCGTCACACTTAGTGCGAAAAATGTTATCATTTTCCCCGCTCCTCCACGCTGCCTTCAAACGGTTCACAATACCATTATACTTATTGCAATCATTATTCAACTTGGTCCAATTCGAAGACAATGCATCTTTCGTACGAACACATGGTGGATTACGTTTGTTGTATTCTTCGACAATTTGGTACCAAAAGGTTTTCCCTATACGTACAAACGTTGTCAGCGTGCGTACATATATAATAAATATATAATATACGCATACATATATAATAAATATAAACGCATACAAATATAATAAATATATACGCATACATATATAATAAATATAATAAATGTAATAAATATATACGCATACAAATATAATAAATATACGCATACATATATAATAAATATAAACACCAACATATATACAATAAATAATGCGTAATTATTTATATATATATATATATATATATATATATATATATATATATATATATATATATATATATATATATATATATATATATATATATATATATATATATAATTTGTATATACCGGTCATTGCGCATCCTACAATCGAGTTCTCGGGAACATGTATCCAACATTGAGCCAAACGTAACTCGTCATCGGCATCCCACGTGGTTTGGTTGCGGCTCGAACCTTCTTCGTGCATCGGCTTCTTTCCTTTGGCTTTTTTTGAGACGTAAGGGACGGCACTTCATCGGATTGATTGTTTGATTGTTTATTTGAGTAATGTTGTGAGTCGCTTCTTCCTTGAGTGTTGAGAGCTTTCCAAGCCAAAAATTCGTGGTACTCATCTTGGGTTTGTGGCACTTAAGTTTGATTCATCGAACCGTATTGATTACCAAACGAACCATATTGAGTACCACTTTCATTTTGCGTATTAACCCAAGCATTCGGATTACTCCAATTCCAATTTTGGCCAAACGCATTGTTCGGATTCAAAGGGTGTTGTGGGTGATTGGTGTTGTTTGGATTCATATTGTGGAGTGTATGTTTTATTTGAAAGAGATTGTGTGTATAATGAAATGGGGTTAATGTGTGTATATATAGTGTTAAAAATGTATTTGAAAAAAAAAAGGGGGAAAGCAGCAAACAACGGTCGAAATATTTAAAAATGGGACCCACTATCGGCTACAAAGGCGACGTCTTGGGCTCGACTTCGGGGGTGAAGACGCCGAACCGACGCCGGCGAGGTGTGGGCGACGGTCGGTGGTTGCGGCGACGCTGGTCGAGTGACAATCCACACCGTGTGCTCTAAGCATTTCACACCGTGATACTCGGTATTACTTGTCTTGAATAAATTATTATCCATACAGTACAAATCATTAGGGTTTAACTACTTCTAATTCTAACAAACAACCTAATAGTATTGTCTAAAGATATACTAAATTATCGTCTTACCATAAACAGCATCCTCCCTCTCTGTGCAACGTCCGATACACAACGATGCTTTCTTAAATTTTGGTTGGTTGAATTGAATTAAAATGCAAATTTGAATCTCAAAAAACACCGCAAACAACTAAATTTTTTGAGCATTAGCGTTCACACGAGAACTGTAATGAAATTAACGATATCGATTTTCTCTTTTAAAAATTGACTTGGGCATTGCACGGCTTAAAAGGCTACAATATATTTATCATATGGGGCATTATCAATCAACTCCCTTGGAAATGGTCACCTAAGGATAGTACATGAATAAATGCACGTGGTACAACACCTATATACCAACTCTGAATCAGTGTACCTCCTTTAGTCCTCCATCCCTATGTTTCTAGTCCTGCTAAAAAATTACTCTTAGGGTCTGATTACTTTTCTTTCCAATAAGTCCCTAATGGATATTGATGACATAATGGATATTGATGACTTTATGTAGTAATTTGTGAATAAGTATTGTTGTTTACTTTTTGTAGATATTGTATTACCTGAATGGCACCAAATACCATTTTACCCTCTAACTAATAACTCAAATATCATCTTTTTCAACATGATTTTTATGATAAATCTCAATATAAAAAATAGAAAGAGTAGTATGGACTATTCTAGTTTCATGTTTTTGAGATATATTCTATTCAATAATTTCCACATTATTATTATTATAGAATATATTATATGACACAAACCATCCCCAAATTCATGGCAATAGCTACGGTTGTACTTCTTTCATAGTTTGATCATATGAATTCTTTGATCTTTTAAGCAATTCACATATTATATTACCTCCATCAATTTATTCTAAATTATTCTTTCTTCCTCTCTCAATTTATCTTTGTTTTCAGTTTAAAATTTTGTATAAATTACAAACTCTAATTTAATAATTCAGCAAAATCAAACAATTGTGTCAAATAGATACAAAATCAGTTACTAGCAGAAGAAGAGAAGCTGCAAAAAAAAGGTTGCCTGAGAGTGGAGCCGGAATTGGAGACAAATTCAGCGTCAAAAATGGTGATGAAGGTGGCCCAATACCATCGCAAACAACAAAATAGCCATACAAAAGATTTTACTCAATTTTTATTGAACAATTTCTTGAATTGTGAAAGAATAAAGAAGATAAAAGAAAAAAGCTTTTGTTTGACGAGGATAGAGAAAGAGAGAATATGAAGAAAGCAGGAGGGTAATGAAGGAAATAAGAGAAATAAGATATCTATATGAGGAGGACATAACTTTTACGGGTGAGCTAGAAATGCCTCTATCCAGTTGAAATTAATCAATGATCCAAAAGTAATCACCTCCTAAAACTGACCGAATAATTTTTTCAAGCCATTCAGCCAATAATTCAAAAGTAAACAGGCCCGTACTGTACTCCGCATTATTCACCTTTCTTGCATTATTTCAAAAATTACCGTACTCCGAGAAAACCTGTTTGCTGTAAAAAGGCGTATAATATACGGTTTATAGGCAGGGTGCGAGAGGAAAGAAAGCTTTAGATGCCGCTAAGAAGAATGGTCGAATGTTTTTAATAAAATGTTGTTTTCCGTTCAAAAAAAAAAAAAAAGAATTGTCGAATGTGTTAGTTTTAGTTGAGTTAGTTTTGCTTGTTTATGCCTCTTGTTTGTTAGGCTTGTTCAAGAAAAAAAAGATGTATAATGATATACAAAGTTACAGTTTTTTTTATGTATGTTTACCTAAGGGCGACGATTTCCACACCACTATTTTTTATATCGTTGTTTTAATAGAATCATTAACATAAAATGTTGATTATTTCACCAAAGTGCTAATGACTTGGCGATATCGAGGTCACCCATGGGATTTCAAATCCTTGGAATTGAAATTCTTGAACCAAACACCCATTTAGGACATTTCGTGATGTATATATTCGTGTTAGTATTAGATAGGTGTGTGAGTGTGCCTTTAAAAGAAAAAAGTTGATTATTTCAGTATCAATCGCGATTATTTTGTAATCTTTAAACAAATGATGTTAAATGTAATCAAATTTATCTTGAATAATTGAAGTTTAAATATTCTCTTAACATTAAATATCTTAATTTCTTTTTATGCATTCCTTCACAATATAATTATAATGTGGTGTTATTAGGATTGGTGTAAAAAACCTGATTACTCTCCGATTAATTCTAGATTACTCATTTTTAAGGGCAATCCGTTTTGATTTTTCAAAATCCGTTTAATTAATCGGTTAACGTTGATTGATGGGTGAGAATCAAATTTGCTAATCAAAGTCGGTCGAAGTCAAAATTGGTCAACATTTTAACATGAATTTAAGCTAGAATTTTAGAGTTTTTGAACAAAATGAACAATTTAAACAATTAGGTTAAAGTTTATCTTTATGGTTTTCTTCTATATTTACACATATAATTTTTGAAATTTGATACTTAACTGTATGAAGTGTAATCCGATAAATCATCGATTAATCCCCAAATTGCCGATTATTCTTTCCAAAATCCCGACCGATTAATTTCTGAATAGCGAATTTTACAACATTGGTCATTAGTGTTCTCAAAATAGACGCTCAAAAACACCTAAAAAACTTTATCTATGGTAGTGATCTTAAAATTCTCTGACATTACCAAACTTATCAACAAATAACAATTTCATTGAGAATTAGAAGACTTTTTTTTTTTTCCTTTTATTCCGTTCTTACCATATCATGGGCCGTTGAGTTGGAATTTGTGTGATGGTTCGAAAGTTGTACAATTAGGACCTTGACATGGGTTTATTCCATTTACCGTTTCGAAGGTTATGTTCCTTTTTGCTCTTTTTGGGCTTCTTCTAATTCTTCCTTGGCATGTACTGTAGAGATCGGAGGTATTTGGCCCCCATTTGGTGGTGCCCTCGTGGTCGGTCTGGTCTAGTCGAAATCAATTATTGGTGGTGCCCTCGTGGGCACGTTCCTCTATGGGTCGGTCTGGTCTAATTGAAATCAACTAACTCACATGAAATACGAGGTAAGTTTTCACCGAGCTCATCACTTGAGTAGTCATAAGATAAAACAGACCAAATTCATAGGCATTATGCCTATTACTAAAACACAAAATTATATACAATAACTAACGCCGATGTTATTCTGACTACTAAAACACAAATATTATAAACAGTAACAGACGTCATGCTGACTACTAAAACACAAAAATTATGAACAGTTGACAGCGCTAACGTCATGTTGACGTCAGATATTTCATCTTTTTCTTATTATTTTAAAAAAATATATATATTATGTTGCAGAAACTCGCATGCTTTTTAACTCGTTATTATTATCGTATGTTGAAAAACATAGTATTAGTATATATTATATATAATTAATTAAACTTAATTGTAGTTGACCAAAAGAATACATTTCATGACACAAAGTGTACATACACATGTGTGTTGAGTATATGTTGGAGATGAGTACACTTCTACACCACTCTTTTGTCCATATTCATAATCAACAAACACTACTACCATCACCATTTTCACCAACTTTCTCATCTACAATTATCTCTTTTTCTGATCATCCATTCCTTTCAAACTATCCATCCACCCCCACCTAATTAAACACCTTTTCAATCACAAAAAACACACAAATTTAATTAAAAAAATGGGCTTCCCACTTGGATACGCAGATTTATCCCTACCAACACTCATAATCCACATACTAACACTTCTTAATTTCATCCGTAGACTCATTTCCACCATTCTTCATTTCATCGGTATCGAATACCTCAACGATATCGAATCACCACCCGACCCGACTCAACCCGACCCGTTAACAGACAATATGCAATCCTTCTCAGCTGTTCTTTTACGTGAACTACTTCCTGTCCTTAAATTTTCTGAACTTGTGGACCCACCAGAGAGTTGTGTGGTTTGTTTGTATGATTTTGAAGCTGGTGATGAGATTCGAGGGTTGACTAATTGTAGTCATGTTTTTCATCGGTGTTGTATTGACCGTTGGATGGATCATGATCGGAAAACATGTCCGCTTTGTCGGACTCCGTTTATTCCGGAAGATTTGCAACATTCGATTAATGAAAGATTGTGGGCCGATTCGGGTATTGCTGAATACTATGATGATTCAACACTCTTTGCTACCTCATAATTGATTTTTTTCTTCTTCTTTTGTATAACAAATTCATAACTCTGAGATGATATATAAATATATATTTGTTTTACTAAATTTGTGAACTTAGATCGTATGTTTACATACATTTTCCATGAAATGATCAAATCTAAATTGTATACATTCTTCTTATTTCTAGGAATTTTTCTTGATGTAGTTATTTTTTGAAAATATTTATAAAAATAGTATATTGAAAAAAGCAATTTATGAAACTAGTATAACCGGCCTTGGAAAGACCAGTTTTATCACATGTCGAATCCAATCAATACAAATTGCACTTTTCAGAAATGTTGAATCTCAGTCAGAAACCGACCTTGTGAAGACCGATTTTTTAAACCCCAAAGCAACAGACGGAAACCGGCATTCCCAATGCAGGTTTTTACAAACCCTAAATTCTCAAATTCCTTATTTAAACAATGTTTTGTGGATTCAGTTTTATAAGAAACTATAACATTTCACATTCCTTTAAACAATTTACTCTTCACACTATGGTTCCACGTTGTCAAATTCCATTTTTTCATAGGACAATCCTTGATGATGGTTTTATATGAGCAACCGAGCCCAGAGAACATCACGAAATCACATATGTTGGTACTATTTTCTGGCTAGCAGCTAATATATACAAGTACAATACTAGAACTGCTCAGTGTGGTGGGATATGTTGTCGATTGATGTTTGCTCTCGCGATAAATCCCTACCGATCCGGATCATGAACAACGTTTTCGTGGGGTGGCCTTATAAATCTTCTGGGACCAAACTGTGAATTGGTTTGTCTAGCATATTGATGCTAAGCGGTTGAGTTCTAGAGTGAGAAAGTATTGTGTCTCTAGAGAAAGTGTGTTCTCTTTCGAAAGCTACTGAATGATCCAATGTGGTGACCCAGGGGGTCTATTTATAGGCACAGATCCTCCATGATATTCGGATACACGTTTCAGATGAAGATTGATTGATTTATGTGAAGTATGTGTCATCACACTTGAGCTTGACGCTTACGTGGCATGTGTGCTGCTCACACGCTTATTTAAGAGCTTAAGCATAGCTGCCTTCAGGGCTTATGCATGACGCTGGGCTGCCTGTTATGATCGGAGAACGCTAAACGGCTATAACAAAAATACTGTGTGTTGGTATTTTTGTGCATTTCGAGTGCTTCTTATCTATAGAAATGTTGTTTTTATGCGTTTAGTCCATAAGATACACCATTAAGTCCCCTTAGTTTGATGTCGTTATTTTGTAAAAATAAAGTCATTAAACTATATAAGAAAATAAGTGCCTTTTACCTCGAGAACATACATCTACTATAGCTGTATATTTTCTGAAGTGATGTGACCCCAAATGATAACTTTTAGCGGTCGATTAACCCATTTAACTTGTGTATCTTCAAAAATAAAATATTTTGAATTTTGAACTAATTTTCTGATGTTTTCTTAACTGATCTTAGCCATACACGTGTCCCGATCCAAACTACCTTCGATTTGTTACTTTACCTATAAATACTCTTTTCATTCATTCATTCATTCATTACTCTTTTTGCACCTCTTCAATATCTTCAGAGGATCTTTTTGCACAAGCATTTCTTGGGTTTTACTTTTTGCTCACCTGTAAGGTTAGTTTTTTTCCTGCTTTTCCACTCTTTTCTTCTAAAATTCTACTATGGCTGAATCTTTGAGTACATCAGTAAAGAAAGATGGAAAGGATGTAGTTCTATCTGCATTTTCGATGACGGAATCTGATGTTGATATACTCTGTCTTGCATTTAAAACCTTAAGCGATTTCATCCCACTATTCCTTTACCATCTGAAAGGGAAAATAAGTCTCCTATAATTGAAATGACACTGTACGAATTACAAATAACTGTAGGTAACATCCGTATTACCTTTCTCCCATTCTTTTAACTGTTCTTGCACACAATGAAGTGTGTCTGAGCCAAATACATCCGTTTGGGCTAAAAAAAATTATTTGTTCGAAATGTATTTCAATTGTCAAAACAAAGTTCCCAGTATTAATATTTTCCATTCTCTTTTTCTGTATTCGTAGTTTTATTAAGTGTTGGTATACGTTTGATTGTAAAAAGGGTAGAAGTTTTGTTGGTGATCAAGAGTCGTCTTTAATAGATTGGAAGGAACCCTTCTTTTTTATTGATAACACAATTATTGGTGCAAAATGGTTTGTTTCTCGTAATTGGTCAAATGTTAGGATAGGCATTAGCAAGGCTATCACTCTGAATAAAAAAGGGAATAGGTTTGTTGAATCTCTTAGCAATAAGAAACTTCCCCAAAGATCATATGTGGATATAAGCGCCATTCTGGCACTTTGTGGTGTGAGTAGTGACTGGCCAGCTACTATGGTTCATGTATTCCGTCTGAGAGACTATGGTAGGACTTCTTGTTAATCTACTATGTTTTTATGCTTCTGATATAACTGACACTCTTGCTTACATATGCTACTTATTGCTTTTGTGTGTAATCTTTATGCAGAAGAAGAAATGAAGTTTGTCAAAACTTTCACTGCCTGTGATTTTAATGACATTGAAGTTTTTAAGCGTCCTAAAACTGAAGATGATATTGAGGCTGAGAAAGTAACTTTGGCCAACCTCGAAACACTGCAGAAGACGCCAGAACGGAACACGGAGGAGGAAACTGGTTCCGGTTAACCTACTCCTGATGTTGACATTTTGAATTCTACTCCTACTCCTCCATCAAAGAAAACTTTAAAACGCTTGAAGAGTGAAGGCAAATGCCAAGAAAGCTCTTTAGGGCCCTCCAAGAAATCCAGAAGTATGTATTCTACTCTTCTTGATTATGTCATATGTATTATTGCTTCTGGCCATTCTTATTTTTCACTCTCTGACCAGGAATTTTTATTTCAGATGATGAAATCTCTGCTGATGACAAAAATGATGATGATTTTGATGATGTTGATAAAGAAGAAGATGATGAAAGGACTCCTCCTACTCCATCGCATACCTCTACAAATCACATGAATACCACTCTTCCATTTCCTCAGGATCTCCACCTGCTGTACCACTAGACGCAATGCGATCATTTATTGAAGATCCCTTAAACAACTCTGACAATTTTTTTGATTTGTTAAAGGTATTAATTGTGTAATACTATTATTCTTCTATTGTGTTTTGCTGTTTTTCACAATTTAAAATTTTTAATGACTTGTACAGATGAGCTCTGTTGCTGATATCTCTTCATCACCCTTTAGCTTGTCAATAAATGAAAGCTTACAATGAACTGCTGCTTCTTTAGTGTTGCACACTCAACATGTGCTTCACAGTCATAAAATGCAACAAGCTCAAGGATTTTTGGTAGCTCAAGATGGTGAAAATTCCAAAAGGTTGAAGAATTTTGAGCTTGAAGTGCAGGATATGAAGAATAAATTGTGCATAGCTACCGAACGTTATCATAAGAAGGAAGAATCTTTGAAAATGGTTAAGGGTATAAGTGTGAAACTGAGGACGGAAAACGAGGCTTTGTTAAAAGAAAATAAAATTTTGAAAAATCTTTAGATGATGTGTGTGTGGAAGCTGGCCAGGAGGTTGATGCTGCGGAGGCCAAATTTTTGGAACTAAAGAATGGGCTCGTTGCAATTGTTCATAGGCTACTGAATTCAGACATAGTTGGTAATGCTTTCAATAATTACCTTCGTGCCTCAGTGGCTAAAGGAATATCAAATGCTGTGGAGAGTGTTCTGAAGTTGATTCCTAATGCTCCCAATCCTTTACCATAGGGCATTGCAAATTTTGTGAAGCCAAACATTGAAGAAAAGTTTGAGGCTACCAGAGTCATTGTTGAAGGTTTGAGATTTACTACCTTAGAGGAGGTTTGTGGCAGGGATGATGCCAATGTGAAGGAATTTCTAGAAATTCCTTTGTGAAAACAATCTGATATGTCTGTAATAATTACAATTATTTCCACTTAGAATTTTCTAGTCTTCAAATATTTTTACCTTGCTTCTGTTTGATATATGTACGTTTGCACTCCTAATTATAATTTGATTCTGTTGTTTTTCACCCTCATGTTTTGCGGTCAAATTATTTTTTGATCCAAATTATGCTAAGTCTTTGAGCCAAAAATGATTATATATTAACTATGATGTTTTGTGCCTCTTAAAATTTATTAATAAGAACATTACGTGTCCTTTGATATTTGCTTGTACGTCCTTAAGTGTTGCGTTGTGCGACTTATAAATAATTTTTACTTTGAATATTTATACAAAAACTTTATCTGAGTTTTGAAAATGGATTTATGCCTTTGAGGTATACCATTATACATATTTCATGACATTTGATAGTTAATGTACTTATGCCTCGGTGTTTAAAGTGAAGTCTATCCTTACACTAGCCACTCCCTTGTGCCTTAATTTGTCGGCACATAAGCTTCTGTCATTGGGAGCAATGAATGTTTTACCTAATGTGGGTAGGATCATATAAATGAATTGTTTTACATTCGTAACATGTAGCGCTTTATGAAAGAAAAGTAAAAAAAAAAAAAAAACTTCATTGAAAAAGTGGGCTGCATTACAAACAATTTGTTTAACATTTTCATATGGATAGAGTGATTAGTTCTATCCAGAAAATTGCAATAATTTTTGTATTATGCTTATTCTGGTATGATAATGAACATTTTCCTTTGCTCTTTTGCATTAGGTGTGTAAAAATATTCCTTGCGTTCAACATTCATGTCATGTTTTTAATTCCTTAGCCACTGTGCTGCTCTAAAGTATCCATTCACGTCATTCCTAGTAAACAACCATTGCTGCGATTTTCCCATTTTAACAAAAATTCCCTTGCTTCACAAACAACTTACCTTTCTCTTGTTGGGACCACATGTTCTGAATGAATGACTGCCACACCATTAGGAGTAGGAAAACGTAGTTTCGCGTGCGGGGTGGA
Organism: Rutidosis leptorrhynchoides; assembly: GCF_046630445.1. NCBI lineage: Eukaryota > Viridiplantae > Streptophyta > Magnoliopsida > Asterales > Asteraceae > Rutidosis > Rutidosis leptorrhynchoides. Next base: position 197,545,609 of record NC_092334.1, read on the forward strand.
AGATATAGCATCAAGTTTTCTTAATGATCATCTTCCGAACAATAAATTGAACCTTAACATCCCATCCAGCATGGTGCAATCCACAATTTCTGTTCGAACTAGTGGATAGACACCCAACACTACTTCTAACTTGATCTTTCCAAATGCCTTTATTGATGTTCCTATTATCCCAGCTATCCTCAAGTCAGTTTTGTGAAGTCTGTCCTTGACGTTGAATGGAAAGGACCGAAAACGATCTAAATAAAGGATATCCGCCTCGCTCCTAGTGTCCGTGTAAATTCTTGACACAAACTTATTTGCTATATTTGCTGAAATAACAACAGGTTCTTCTGATAAATTCAAATTCTGATTGTACGAAAAATTATTGGGACGTACATCCATGCTTCCTCATCTCTTTCTCCTTCTAGCTTTACCTCTTCTCCCCCATTCTAAATAACATGGATACGTAACTCTGGTGTTGGGTCTCTTCCATTCTTTCTTTCTTCGTACTTATTTCTATCCTCCCTTTTCTTCCAATCTCTCCGTCCACCGTGTCTGGATTTTTCTTGCAATACAAAACTTTTGTTTGAGTCATTCCTTCTGTACTTCTTCCCAGGTAACAGATGATTCAACTCCCCAACTTTGATTTTAGCGATTATTTCTCTAATTAAGGATTTGCAGTTATATGTATCATGACCATACGTTTCATGGAAATCACACCAACGATTACTTTTTGGTCCTTCTCGCTCTTCCATGGGTGCAGAAGGGTTGAATGTATCTTTTATTGGTTCAGTAAACTGGATTTCTTTTGGTGTTTTTGTCAAAGCCATTATCAACGGGTGTCTCTCCAACGGCATGCGAATTTGATAATAGTCATTTGGATGATTGTTGCCTCGCCAACCTTGATGCTGACCTTGGTAACTGTTATCATATATGCGTTGATGCCTTTCTGGATTCCGTCCTTCGTTGTGTTGTTTATAATTCCTTTTAAACCTATGCTGTCACATTTCTCCAGCCCTAAGTGTTTTTTGTGCTATTATCAATGCTTGATGCAAGGTTTTAGGTACATCTTACCATAGTGTATGGATGAGGCTTCAAAAACGACATTGATCTAAACAGAAAATAAAACCAGATACTAACTGAGATTCTGGTATATTTGGAATTTTTTGACATTCCGCAGTGCAGTGTTTCATAAAATTGCTCAACGATCCACTGCTATGCATCATGATTTCATACGCATTCAAGTGCGTTAATGTACAACTTCTCAATCTCTAATATTGCATGAAAAAATTAGCTCGTACATCCAGAAAACTAGTAATGCTTGTTGTTGGTAAACTTGCAAACCATTCTCTTGCCATTTTTTGCAACACCATCAGAAACATATGACAGGCAATTTCGTCATCCCAATGTTGTAATTGCATTACTCCTTCAAACATGGATAAAAAATCTTTTGGATCTGATGTTCCATCATAAATACCGATTGATGGTATTCCCAAATTTCTCAGAAGTGAATAATTTTTTATACGACTTATGAATCATTGGGTTGATTCTGCCATTGATGGCAGCTTGGTTGCTTGTTCACCTGTTATGAGTGCAAGAAAATTGTCTACTGCCGCTACACGAATAGTAGGTTTTGCTAGCTTTTGCTTATACTTTAATGGGGCTATTTTTGTTAAGATTCCATCTAACATTCTAGTTTCCATATCATCAGATATAACTTCCTCTTCCACTTCTTTGTATTCCACTTCATTCTCCAAAAAATATTCATCATCATTCTCTTGTTCTGAATCATTAACCAAAGTGCCCAATTGTTCAAGTAACTTGAACAAATGTTGTTTAGCAACTGTTTTCCCCTTGTTCGTATGTTTTGCCTTAACTTTAGATGCTCTTTTGAAGAAGATGTTCTGCGTCCCCCGTCTTGCTTGCCATAATCTCTCTTTTGGTATTTCTGTTGATGAATTCTTGAAACGTGTAGCTGTGTCAGTTACAAGTTCTTTTGATACTTCAGTATTTGTATGTTCATCCTCCTCACCTGATACTTCTTCTAAGGTGAGCCTATTAGCTGGTATATTTTCCACGAGGAGCCCATTGATTGTCTCCAATGGAACACATGTTGAAGATATTTCATTTGCTTTCATGCCTTTGGTGTCCTTGATGTTTTTTGAAACGAATGGCGCCATATGTTGGTAAAATTCTCTAGCTAGCGGCTAATATATACCAGTACAATACTAGAACTGTTCACCGTGAAAGGATAAGTTGTCGATTGATGTTTACTCTCGGGATAAATCCCTGCAGACCCAGATCATGGACAGGTTTCCATGGGGTGGCCTTATCAAATTTTCGAGACCAAACTGTGAATTGGTCCGTCCTGAATATTGATGCTAAGCGGTTGAGTTCTAGAGTGAGAAAGTAATTTGTGAGAGAGAAAGTATGTTCTCTTTCACATGCTACTGAATGATCCAATGTGGTGATCCACAGGGTCTATATATAGGCACAGATCCTTTATGATATTCGGATACACGTATCAGATGATGATTGATTGATTTATGCGGAGTATGCGTCATCAAACTTGAGCTTGATGCTGACGTGACATGTGTGCTACTCACGCGCTTATTTTAGGGCTTAAGCATAGGAGCTTCCTTTAGGGCTTACGCATGACGCTGGGCTTCCTGTTATGATCGGAGAACGTTGAAAGGCTATAACAAAAAATACTGTATGTTGGTATTTTTGTGCGTTTTGAGTGCTTCTTTTCTATGAAATGATGTTTTATACGTGTAGCACATAGGATACACCATTAACATACGAGCAGTTCAAGGAATTATCATTACTGTGTATAACAACGGATATATTCACTGCTTACCCTGATCATGTAAATGAATTATATTAAAATCTTCTTTTTCAAGAGAATACAAAAAGGTTAAATTCATGTTGAAAGGCCAACCATATTGCCGAGACATAGAGAGATGCAATAATGCTTTCGGCCTTCCAATAGGAGGTTTGTAATTTTACAAATTTAACTACTAATATTGATGACAATCTTCTTGAGATACATGTTGTTGGTGAGACCTATAGAAGATGAATGTCTAAACCCGAACCAATTAAAAAAGGGTCAAATCTAAACCTAGAGACAATCTGGCACTAAGGTCAAAGCCCTTATTTAAGGCATGTGATGAGGATGCAGAACCTGATAATTTCAATTCTTAATTTGAGGATGATTTTTCTCTAAGACCAACATAAGATGAAGACCTAGAACGAAGTGTGCGGCTTGGTGAACGGAGATCTAATGACCCAACACAGTCGGTCGAGCTAGGTGCATAAGGATCAGTACCTATAGGTGGTCCAAGTTTTGGTGACCAACTAGCAGGCTCATCAATGCCTGTTGAAATTCCTGATCTTAAGAATCTGGTGGAGACCCTTACAAACGAGCAAAGTGATGCAAGTCCCTCCATAAGCAGATCTGAACCAGAGGTACTTATCAAACCTCTGATACCATCTCCCCCTAGATGCCATGGCGAGTATGTTGTATGGGAATATGAAGAATCAGTTACATATCCTCAGCCTCTTATCGAAGCTTATGAAGAAATGAAGGCTAGAGAACTCAACATTACATTTGAAGAATGGCAGTGAAGAGAAAGACTGGTTCTAGAGGCGCAAGTTTGTAGGATATAAGCTAAATACCTCCACTAGACTAGAAGCACTATATTAATGCAGCTAGATCCGGTATGGAAATACAAGAGTATCTCAATGCCTAAGATTTGATGTTAAGTACGTAAAATGAGATGAAATTAGCTGACACGGCTAGAGCACTAGATATGAGCATGGAAGAATATCTAGCCTCCTAGGAAAAAGCAAAAGAGTGTAAAAAAGAATAGGATTTGTTAGCACAAGCTTCTCAATTGTTAAGTGGTTCCTTCCAGTAACAGAAAATGGATGACAATACTGAGATCCAAGCATGACAAAAACCAAAGCCCAAAAAGAAGTCAACACTTGATGTTTCTAATCACCCAAAGATGAGTTTTGCTGATCATGCTTGTTGGGATATCTATGAAAGGAGAAAGTTTAAAGATGTGTTTACTTGGAGGTTCAACAAAGCAAAGATCATAAAAATCTAAACGTATTCTATGAATATGAACATGTTCATATTAAAACACTGGACACCAGTGTATTCTATGAATGGCTGGAGCTGCTTGTGATTTTTCAGACCTCGATCTGGTGAATTAGGATTTAACTTGGTGGAGGCTCTTCGAAAGCTATTCTGCAGAGCTGACAAGTATGGTGGTACACTAGATGTAGACATCAATGTTGTTCTAATAAAGAAGAAAGATAGAAAGGAGTTAGTAGAGAAGGTTACTAGTGCTGGTTCGTCATTCATCAAGAAAGAACCAATCATATTGCCTCTAGAGATTCCTAACTAGAATATTGATGATCTTATTAAACCACCATGATTCTTCATTGGAAAGATCCAGTTTCCAAAGATCAATTATGAGCTGCAATATAACATCTCGATTTTTTTATCAACCATGTCGTGCAAAAGTTTGATGTATGTTACGAGGTTATGCACACTTTCACCAGTTTGGTCATAACTTTTTCATATGGACTCAGATTGAGGCATTTCAAAAGCTCAGATGACTGTGACTCGACACCGAACGATTTAGAAAAGGTTTTAAGCTGAAAATCAGAGCGTTGCGCTGCATTTAAGGGTGGTGTGCCGCACATGTAGTCTAATGGCAGTTTTGACAGCTTTTAATAATTGAGGGACTGAAGGTGTAGTTGTGACAAAAACGTGTTTTTAGCCGCAAAACCAGTTTGGAGAGCTCATTTTTTGCTCTCAAACATTCCAAGAATTCTCTCAACTAGAGAGAGAAGGTCAAAGAAAGTGGTAAGTGAAGTGCAATTTTGGCCCAAAAGGAGTGGATTCTTGTTCTTGCAAGCTTTGGGTTCCATTTTTCTCACATGGTAAGGCTTGAATCCTAATTTTTATGATTTTGATTCTCGATTATGGTTAGGGTTTGGGGTTCTTGGTGGTCATGAACACTATTTTTGATGTTATTTGGTATAGATGGTCACTAGAATGTACACATGCACTTACCAATTTAGGGTTTGGGTTTGGTGATTTTTTATGACTTGAAATGTGGAATTAGATGATGGTGTTTATGGTTAAAATCAGTCCTTTAAGTGTGTATAAACTGATTTTAGTCAATAAAAAGTCTTATGGGTTGTGTTTGGTCAAAATGGTGTCGTTTTGGCGAAATTCGTATTATGGGCATATTTAAAGTGTCATTTTTTTAATAGTCATATCTTGTTAATCGTAGCTCCGTTTGAGACGTGTGAGCACTTTTTAGAAAGGTCTTTGGGTATACTTTCCAATGAATAAGCTCTTGCTGATCATAGAGGTGTTTAATTTGTCTGAAATCTGCTGTAAAGAGGGGGCTGTCCAAAATGGTTTAAATAGGTAAATTATTTACATAGTGTTATGGTTTGGGAATTTGAGAATGATATTAGTGTCTAGCTTATTAGGGTGTTGTTTGGGTCTAAATTACCACTCGTAGTGGTAATGGGTCAATTATCTCTTGAGTCAAAATTTTTTGAAAGCTTAATTGGGTCGAAATTAAGCTAGTAGTCATGTTTGGTATCTAGTGACATTATCGGTTGTCTTGTGTTTATGTGTGTGGTAATTAGCTAAATAGAAATATTTAGATTATTATTTTTCATATAATGAAATAGTTGGGTTACATTGGCGACTCGTAGGATTCAGATATCGTGTTGCTAGAGGTTACAAGGTGAGTGTAATAATTATATGTGTATGTATATAATTTATTTTCTTGTGTATGATGTGGTAATAGCGTTATCCTTGTGATGGATTCACTCAATTTCGCGTGTTCAATACCACATCGTGTTGGCGTGGAATGTGGTCATAGTTTTATCCATGTGATGGATTCACCCAAGTTCGTGCGTTCGATACCACATTGTGCAGGTAGGGTGGGTGTGGCCGATTTATCGGTTACATTAGTTCTTGTGTTCGATACCACCTTGGGGAGTAGTGTTATAGCATGCACTTTATAACATTATTGGTCATGCGAGTACCATTCTCATGTGTGATTATGGTTAACCATATTTTGTGTTTTATTTATTTAGCATATTACATTATGATTGTATGCTAATTAGATTGCTAGCTTGTATGCGATATATGTGTAAGTGATTGCAAGTAAGTGAATTATATATATATATATATATATATATATATATATATATATATATATATATATATATATATATATATATATATATATATATGTATAATTATTGTAGTCACTAAGCTTTATGATTACCCTCGTTGTTGATTACTTTTTTATAGATTTCGGAGCTAGCAAAGGAAAGGGTAAGCTTGGAGATTAGTCTATGTGGTTTTGTGCTTAAAAGAATGCCTTGGTTGGGTGACTTAGGTTTGGGTAGTGAATTCCTAAATGCCATAATCGGTCCCTTATTTTGTATTAAACTTATTTTAGGTCAGAATTGTCACTATTACTTTGTAATGGATCGTGTAATACCCAAGTTGTGTTTGACTCAAAAATGTTGTACTTTGATGGTTAAAACATGTGATATTTTGTTTATTGCATTGAGTTTGATTGTGAAATTTGTAATGGGTCAAAAAGGTGTTTTAAAACTGAAAAACGTGCGCTGCACTAGCGGTAAGGTGTGCCTCACCATTGTGTAGAAAATGTTACTGACTTTGAAAATGGGAAGTTCAACTTTATGGTGTGTCGCATATGTCCTTTGGAGCGCCGCACCTTTGCTGTGGTGCGCCCGCACAAGCGTGATGGATTTGTCGCACTATGTGCTGTCTTTCAAAAAAAATCTTGTCATTTTTCGTAAACGGGTTGACGTCGTTTCATGCAAGGTGATTTTCCTTTCCTCCAGATAGAGAGGGATTTCATAGTGAGCCGATCACAGAGCCAGAGCATGAACTTACTTCAATAATGGTAGTGGTCTTCATTTTCAAAGAATGGACTAGCTTAAAAAAAAGTCTCTGCAACATATAGTCATCCTGAGGAGCTTAGCTTACTGCTATGCAAAGTTTGATCTTGTCCTTCTTGAGATAATAGTTAATGAAATCTGAAGAAGAGGTCTTGATCCAAATGATGAAACTTTGTTGCTGTCTGTGAACGAAGAAGAAGAATGGTTTTAGAACTTGTATCTCTGGTACTTACAACTGTAATAGTATACCAAGTGTAATGTATTACTCCCTCCGTCCCATATCAATAGTCCACATTTCCTTTTTCGTCCGTCCCAAATTAATAGTCCACTTCCATAAATGGAAAAGAATAATTGGTTAAAGTAGTTTTATATCCTTGCTTTATTTAAGACAGACAAAAGTAGGTAAAAATAATGGGTAAAACTGGAAAGTATGGAAAAAGTAGACAAAAAGTACATGTGATAGTAACTTTTTCTTAAACTGTGTGTTTTTTGTCTGTGGACTATTAAATTGGGACGGATGGAGTATGTTTTTTATAGGATATCGATAACTCAGCAAAAGATCTCAGAAAAATGAACTAAGGACAACTTCTTAGTGCTTATTTTTACAAGTCCTTTACTGTTGGGCCTTAGTGTTTACTTTTCATGCTATGTATTTGGTCATCATCAAATAGGAGGGATTGTTGAGTCAATTACCTATCGGGGGGTTTAATTATGACAAAATATAGTTCCTAATACTAATAGTATTTATGTTCGGTAATTATATGTTCATTAAATAGTTCTAAGTGAAAAATAGCAGTGTATGCCTAGCCTTAGTGTCTTAGGCCTTGACTATCAGCGCTGCCTTGACTATGAGCACTGCCATGACTATCAGCACAAGATAGTTCAAACTTTGGGTTCTTCGTGATAACATTAGAAGATAGCTATTGAACCAGTAGAAGACTTATAGAAGAACTAGCAGATGATTCAGCACAAAATACTTAGACAAATTATGTCTATTTGTAAAAGACATAGTTTGTTTCCTGTGTTGTCTACATCAAGCGTGTTATTCATCTATCATTGAAGACGAAGTTGAATAAAGAAGTACTTGTGTATAAGTATACTTACATGGTTTATAGATTCATTACCAATGCTCCACAAATATTTTAGTTAGTGGTGTCGGAGCTAAATTAACTTGAATCCGTAAAACTTATATATGCTTTAAGTGTGTTTTGAGCTATCAAGGTGTAATAATTCGTATCACCCGGTTATGTATTCCACTATAAGATAACAGTGATTCTTTGATATATTTTATCAATAAAAGAATAATTGAAAAACTTTGACTCTTCTTAATTTACATGCTAATTATGCTTAATTGTTTAAACTTGATTAATTTATCAAAAAGATTGTATTCACCCTCCTACATTACTTCCTATTATTAATTAGGACCAACAGTTATCCTAAAGGACGAGTCAATCTAACAAGTCCACTACTCTAGCCTGAAGGTAGTCCAAAACTTGAGATCCGGTATGTCACTAATGTTGAAAGATTGCAATGTTGTAACCGTCGGCTCTTAAATTGATAGCTCGGAAAGAATAACATCATGCTCTAATCCTATTCTCCTATCATGAACTAGGGCGTTCATATACAGGCTTGAAATACTGAATAATCAAGTTCACAAATGACTTTGAAGGTCATCCGAATAATTTAGCATGACTTATAAGTGCTATGCTACTGATACATCATACAGTTTGAATAATTATAAGATATTTTATACAGCATTAAGTAGACAGACTACAAGTAGAGGAATATTCTAGGTGGTCCATACTAGCATACTGAAAAATGCAGATTATCCCTAAGGCAACAATCAAAAAAGAACATGCAATAGGACTAGTCAGTTACGCATTCCATCACTAGCCATTTATGATGGTTTAACTGAGCGGTGATTATCCTGATAGATCTCTCAAAGATAATAACTGCATATCCACTAATTGTATTTACCTCAATTTCTTTGATCCTTATCTCCAGTGTACACACGAGTTTCCAGGAAAATAATGGTAATGTCGAGATTAAAGAATCTACCAGATACATAATAAATAAGAACCTAAGCCTAATGAATTAGCTACACTCATTTGGGAAGAACGGGTCGAAACCACATCATACGTTGGGTAAATAGTAATTACTAATTCCATAGTTTCGCATTCGACATTTCTACCTAAAGTCCAACTTACATAACAGTATTAATCATTACATAACTACTCCAACACATACACCAATCATAACAACCACTCAGATATTTGTGCTAGCATGATAATAATATTACAAGCATAAAAAATGAGAAAATAAATAAATAAAAACATGTTTGAAATAAAATAAAGAAACAATAGACTGAACAAAACCCGATGTAGCGTTTGTAAAAATATCTGACATAAATTGCAGTTCCTAAATTGCTTCCTTAGCTACTTGATTACTAATCAAAGTGATTAATAATTTATTACAATACTAAAAATAAAAATAAAAAATAGATTTTTGGGTGAAAAGTGAAGGTGTTTTTGAGGTTGAGATGTGTTGTTAATTGAATTTTTGTTAAAAATGGTTGGGATTTCCTATTTATAGCTTCCAACCATTGTAAATTTGCACTTGATGTCCTTCAAAAAATTTGCATAATGGTCTCTGATATTTTCCTTTTTAGTCCCCGAATTTTGTAAATCAAAATATGTTCGTTCTCGAATTACAGATAAAAATGTGATCTTTTCGGAAATTGGACGGATCCGGAAATTTGGGGTCGGATCCAGGTGTGTCAGGGCCGGATTTGAGATCTTGAGCCGGATCCGATGGCAGTCATGGGTGGTGTTGAGATCAATGGCTAGATCCGGGTACCGTATTTGCTACCAAATCCATGTGTGACTTTTTAGAGGCCGGCCAGACCCGAATCCGGGTGTCATCGGGGTGTCTGGTTTGTTTTCTTTGCCCAGATCCAGGGGTTTCCACTAGATTGGGGTGCGTTTTCTTCAATTGTTTACTGTTGTAACTCTGAATTCTTTGTTATAACTTCGTTTTCTCCGATTCTTGCGCTATCGTGTACGCTTTTCCAAAATCTTTAAAATAAATTACTCCGTAATAAAACTTATATTAGCACAAATTTATATTTTTTCCGTGTTAACGTGTTTATCAGTCTCTTCATTGTAAAACAAAGATGGCCTCCAAAATTAGTAACATTAAGATTCAAAACCGTTTCGTTAACTCTTGCATATCTAGGTTTACCGTTGGGTGTTTCGATGATCCGGGTTAACAATTGGAATGGATTTATTGAACGGTTTAGAAAAAGTTATCCGGATGGCATGCAAATTTATTATCTATCGGTGGTCGGGCAACTTTAGTGAAATCGGTTCTTGGATCCATGGGCATTTATTATCTATCTTTATATAAATGTCTCGAAACGGTAATAAATGAAGTTAAAAGTATCCGTGCTTCTTTTTGTTGGGGGAGTACAAATGATAACTGTCAGTGACGGAGCTTGACCGCAAATATTGAGGGGGCCAAATTAATTCAACCAAAACAATTTGCTTCTGATTTTTAGCTCTTATAAAAAAAACCCAGTGCTAGTAATATACTTAATCCAAAATGTATATTTTCGCATTCTCTGAATTCACTAAACAAAAAGATAGTAATGTTCCTAAAGATGAATAATAAATATTACACAATAGACAATTCAGATGATATATACAAGATACTCATGTTACAAGTTAAGCAATCCACATAACTACACAGAATAAGGTAGTAATAATATTCATAAGGTAATAATTATAATTTATCAATATAACTAATAGACAAAACCCTGTAGCACTATTCATCAATAGTGGTACAGGGGTATTTTGGTCATTTTGTCTTTTTTGTTCAAATACTTACTCTGATTAACAAAGACCAATCCAATAAAGACAAACTAAAAAATTGTCTACAACTGTTAAATAATAAAAAAAAAAACTTAATCAGATTAACACTAACATGATACACATCTTTAAACGAATTCCTCAAGCAAATCTAATAACAAATTCTTGAACAAAATTGATACACTAAAGTTAAAAAATAATAAACATTAATTAACAAATTTATATTTCCTATAAAATTCTACCTCAACCATCACCCGTCGTCTACAACCGACATCCATCATCCACCACCATCATCACCGGGATATCACAACCACTGTGATGTGGTCAGATCCGACTACCAACTGTTGTGAAACCGAAAATATAATAAAATCAGAAAGGAGGTTGGGAGGTTTTTCCGTGAGGGTGAAATATAATGAGAGAAGGATTGAGGAAGTTTTAGATAATCAAACTGATCATTGTCAAGGAAATAACGGACGTGAAAGTGTTTTATAAATTGGAGTTGAATGAATTTATTGTGGTCAACATACAGAGAAAAAGAAGGCTTTTGTGGGAATGGATTAAAATTATTATGCTAGAGGGATCTAACAAAAGCTTTAAAAGAAATTGGGCCAAGCCCTTTCTAAAATAATATATACGGAATATGATATATGAAAATATACACATACCCAATTTTAGAATTATGGCTCAGGCCCATTTTATATTTTAGATAATTATAATAATAATAATAATAATTTAATAATTAAAATTAATAATTCAACCATCAAACCCTATTGTTGTTAACTATCCGAATATTAATAGCGAAGATTTATATCAATCAGGGATTCTAATTATAAATATATATGGAGAGAAAAATGTATGAAACAAATCAATTCTCACAAGATCGAGAGTTACAATTATTTAAATAGGTTGTTGTCTCATTAAGTTTTGCTAGCAATTTGTAAATAAATATGAAAGTTGATGTATATATTATTACCATACCCAGTTATTAAAACTTCAAGATAACATCAACTTGAACATAAACTATCAACGACTTAATTCACAAAATACTACATTTATATTTAAATCAAACATACAAATCAGATTGTGGATTACGAACAGATAAAGCTTCCAGATTCATTCCGATCGAGGTTTATCGAGTGGATTAACGATGACAAGCAGATCAACGAACGGAGTTAAACGTTTGTAATGTAAATATACTATGAACAACCCCAGTTACAAAAAATAAAAGAAAACATCTACTTAAAAGAAAACTCTTGATAATTAACAAACTCGACGCAACACGAGACTTTTCACTAGTTAATAACTAATTATAATATTAATTTTAATATGATTATACGGAGTAGTAATAATATTCATAATACTTTTCATTAATGAGTATGTTGAAATTGACGTACTACAGGAGCCACAAGATGCAACGTGTCAAACTATTAGATTTTTTAATTTTAGAACATATCCACAAATGCTTACTGATCACAATTCAATTGTAATCTAGAATTTTAGAGGGATCACGGTTTAAACATCTTCCTATTAGGTCCCTAATATTTCAGAATTTAGTATCAAGTCCAAAACTTTATGGGATGATCATGGCCACCCCCTGCCTTTCTTATCCTCCGTCCCTGATAACCGTAGAATGCATTGGATTAAATGGGATCAAGTTCTAGCCTCGAAGAAAAACGGAGGTTTATTGTAATACCCCATCCCACATCGATTTGTGTAAGAAAGTTTGAGTCCCTTATAAGGTAACTTCCATCCTTACCAGACACAACGCGTTTTGGGGCTACAAGCACAACAGATCCCATCAGAACTCTGCAGTTAAGCGTGCTCGAGCGAGAGTAGTACTAGGATGGGTAACCTCCTGAGAAATCCTCGTGTGGTCACCAAGAAAAAGCCGTACTCCTACGGGAAAAGCGGACAATATTGTGGTCGTGGTAAGGCATGATGTTACAGATGGTATCAGAGCACTAGCCTCTCGGGGTGTGACAGACACTCGGCTCGTGCATCTCCTGAGGTATAGATCATGGCTATCAATTTGTTTCGGCCTGTCGAGGACGTCAGGATTCTAAGTGGGGGAGTTTGTAATACCCCATCCCACATCGATTTGTGTACGAAAGTTTGAGTCCCTTATAAGGTAACTTCCATCATTACCAGACGCAACGCGTTTTGGGGGTACAAGCACAACAGATCCCATCAGAACTCTGCAGTTAAGCGTGCTTGAGCGAGAGTAGTACTAGGATGGGTGACCTCCTGAGAAATCCTTGTGTGCTCACCAAGAAAAATCCATACTCCTACGGGAAAAGCAGACAATATTGTAGTCGTGGTAAGGCAGGATGTTACATTTATCGATTGGTAGTATTCGTGCTTTTAATCATGCTTTGCTTCTCAAATGGATATGGCATTTCTTGATGAATAAATAGTCGATGTGGGTTTCAGTTATAGAAGCAATTTATGGTAGTGATGGGGGCTTACATGGTAATTATAAAGGCTCAAGTGTATGGTTATCTATTGTTAATGTTTTCCATAAACTTGTAACACCCTAAATTTTGTGCAGCAGAAAATGTTCCTGAAAGTGTCAGTAAATGTGTGCACCAGAAAGTGCCACTGAAAGTCAACCTAACACTTATGCATTTTTAGAATTTACTTCAGAATCAAAATCTGTCAAACTCGGTCCCTGAACTTCTGAACTGGAGCTGAAAAACTGGAGATATCGCGTTTGAGTGAGGTATATCGCATTTCAGCTTGTCGTAGAATGCGACATACATGACCAAAACGCGACAGCTCAAAAACCTTCATCCTGGTCACATCGTTGCGTTCCAAGTTGGTTTGTCACGTTTGGCGTTTCACGAAATGCGACCCGTAGTCGCAAAACGTGACAAATGTGCAGAATGTCCATTTGAACTTGTTTTTGGGTTTAGAATGGGGGTATTTGTGTCTTTTCACTTGGGGAACGAGTTATATGCTTGAGATCAGTTCCAAAGCTTATCTCTAACTCATATCTCACACACACAAACACTCCCAACCATTTTAGAGAGATAAACCCATTTCTAGTGAGAGAGAGCTTCAATTGGAGAAGAAGGAGTCGGAGTCTCACCAAAGTCCAAGTGTTAAAGTTGTTCATCTCGTTCTTGGCTATGTTTTGGTAGTGTTGGTAAGTCCTAACTCCGAATTTCATTTTTTGATTTGATATTCAAGTTAGGGTTTGAACTTGATTTATTGAGAAACCCATTTAAACTCATGAAGTGAGTTTAGTGATGCTAGTAATCGGTTTTTATAGTGTCGTTGGCGGATTTTGGGTTGGTTGATGTTTTGGTCAAGTTTAAGGCTTGCAAAACGGGTTAAATCACTAGGTTTAGTGATTATGGAAGTATTGAAACCCATTTGGGTGTATTTGGGTTGACTAATTTTGAAATGGGTCAAATTTAGGTTTAGGTGTCATTTTGGGTAAGATAAGTGTTTAACACTTATGTTTTGGGTTAATTGGCGTATTAGAACCATTCTCACTTGTGTTAAGTTATTATTGGTTAGTTTGGGCGCGGTTTGTACTTGGAAGTGCACTTGGGTCGAAATTGCACTAAGTGTCAATTTGAGTTGGTTTGTAAATCCACCCTCATTGTGTTGTTTGTTATGTGATAAATGGAATATGTGCTTTCCATAGGCGATTGCGGATATTGGTTTTGCATCCATCAAGATTTCAAGGTGAGTGTCAATATACTATGTGCATATGTATGTATAGGATGGGTGCGGGTTGGGTAAAGTGATCCTAGGTTATAGAGCTCACTTCACATATAGGTGGATTTTATGGACTTGTGTATAGGTCCAATTGGCACGGTTGTGCGTTTTGGTTAACCACCTTTGGTGAGGTGCACACTTTGTGTGTACGATATCACATGGTCTTGTGATATGGATAATCCCGATGGCGTGGGATTGGTATTTGAGATTGCGGTTGAGTAACCCCGATGATGTAGATTTTTATAATCCCGATGGCGTGGTTTTTGATTTGGGAGGTGAGTCACGTGTGGTGCGGATTCACGATGACGCGTGTAGTTTCGGTCATCTTATTTTAGTAGTGGTCACGTGTGGTGCGGATTCATTAAGGCTCGCGTAGTTTTGGTCAACCTCGATGTTGTTGTGGTATTGAAGATAGTAGTTGTAACGACCCGACTTTTTCGACTTATATTTTTATGCTCTATACTTTCACGAATCTGCGTATATGTGCGTACTGAGCTAGTTTATGCTCTGGGATCTTATTTCATGATAATTACTTTCTTTAATACCTTACAACGTGTTATTAAGTGCTTAATCACTTAACTTGATCCCCGAATGCTTTTATGACCGTTAGTGTCACTTGACGTTTAGAACGAGCTATGTACTTTATACACGTTAAACTTTTGTCATAATTGGAATATTATGACTACGTAATACTAATTATTATTTTCTAATGACAATTACTTGGCTTATTGGTTGCTTAATTACGCTTAGTGTTTTACTAATGCACACTAGTTAGTCTTAATGGACTCTTTACCTTAATGGACTTAAGCCCACCCTACTCTAGCTAATGGACTTTTAAGTTAGCCTAATTTTAATGGAATTATGACCCATTAAAATGTAAGACAAAAACCCATTTAGGTGAGCCAACATACTAGCATTTTTGTTAGGCATTACTACATATGTTGCATGGGATCCCAATAACAAGCACCACATTTAGACCACCACCATGCAAAAAGCAAAGTTTGTCTCCCCCTTGTCCCTTAAACCTACAGCCAAACCCCCACCTCCACCACTATAAATACAAGCCTTATTCTTTCATTTCACACTTGATCTCATTCTCATTTTACACACACTTGCTCTCTAATTTTCTCTCTAGTCTTTCTCACACTAAAGTTGTAAGTTCTTAAAATTTTCTTCTTCTTCTTCTTCTTCTTCTTCTTCTTCTTCTTCTTCTTCTTCTTCTTCTTCTTCTTCTTCTTCTTCTTCTTCTTCTTCTTCTTCTCTTCTTAATCATGGCATCATCATCATCATCATAAGATCAAGCTTTTTAGCTTTTTGATCTTGTTATATCTTGTAGATTCAAACTTTGATTTGAATCCTTCAAGAACATGAAAGATTCAAGGTTTATAGCTTAAGATCACTTTATTTTTGTTAAAAGACCAAAACTTGTGTTTATGATCTTCATGAAACTTGAAGATCTAGCTTTTTACTTTAAAGATCTTCAAGAACATAAAAGATTCAAGCTTTCTAGCTTTGGATCTTCATTACTTTGTTGGATCTAAGTTTTGTAGCTTAAGATCACTTTATTTTTGTTAAAAGATCAAAACTTGTGTTTATGATCTTCATGAAACTTGAAGATCTAGCTTTTTTGCTTTAAAGATCTTCAAGGACATAAAAGATTCAAGCTTTCTAGCTTTGAAATCTCATAATTATTGTTAAGGGATCCAAGCATTCTAGCTTAGGGTTTCATTACTTTATTTGATCAAATTTATGTAGCTTAAGGTCTTGCTTGTTTGATTGAATCAAAGTTTGTAGCTTTAAATTTTAGAACTTTTATTTGTGTTGAGACTAAGAACATGATGTAACCTTGGTTCATCATTCATCTAAAACTCTTAAGTGAGTTTTAATTCTCCTTAGTCTTGACATGGTGTGTTGATGGTTGAAACTTGGTCAAAGTGATGCTAAAAAATCAAAGAGTTGTACACTTGAGGCTTATACGCATCAAGGATGAGAACCGTGATAAGCATCAAGCACCAAGAAACCCACCAGAGCACTTGTTTACTGTTTTTCAGGGTCTGATCAGACTCCTGGGGCTTCTGGAAAGTTAATTTCCAGATAGTTCGGTTCGAGTATATGACTTTTCGTTTAAGACTCTCCTAAATCCGATATACGGTTTAGGATTTATAGCCTTCCGAAAATCACTATGCCTTTGTAACGACGTGCTTAAATTTCTGACCTACTAGCGCTTTAACTGTCGCCACGGTCAAATGACATCGAGTTAGGATCTGAAAATTGGACAGCGGTAAGAAGACTCACATATGGAGCCTTGGCCACTGACCACGCATCTTTTCAGTTTGTATAGAGGTCGTAGTAGCTTTCCGAAGTCAGCCATTTGTTTCGATCTCTATTCTTGTTGAAAACTTACCTTATCCTTTACGTATGATGATGATGATGATGATGATGCTTAAGACTTAACTTATTTACTTTAAAACTTTTGGGGACAATATACTGACTTAGTAACCTTTGACTTAGGCTAAGGACCTTTCGGACCGACTTACTACTTGCATACTTTTCATATCGACTTTTACCGCACATTCACTGTGAGTTATAGCTCCCTTTCCACTTTACTATTTTTGAGACTGAGAATACATGCGCTTTTTATGTTTTACATACTAGAAACGAGTACTTAAACTTTATATATGTGTGGGTGATATAACAGCACAAATTTTCCCCTTAGCTCGGTAACGTTTAACTATTAGTTTTTGAACCGGTAGACGTGAATCTTAGATATGGATCCATAGGGTTTGACATCCCCACTCGGTCTAGTCGCGCTAGCATTTAATGGGTGTTTAATACTCCGAGAATATACGCACTCGCCAAGTGTACTTTTAGGGGGTGATATATTATTTTTACGTTAAGTTAGTTACCGAGTGCCCACGTATAAGCATATACTTTATCATACTGATTTGAAATACTGATTTGAAATGCTGATTTGAAGCACTGAAATCTCTTAGTCTACATTGCATTGCTGATTACAATCAAACTATAGCTCACCAACATTCGTGTAGACTTTTTAAGCATGTTATTTCTCAGGTGCTTAGACGATTTGCTTCCGCTGTTATAGACTCGATGTGTTAGACTTCTGCTGCATTGTTTAGAGATGTCGCAATCATGGAACTTTTATTTTGTATTCACAACTTATGTTATTTATGAGCTATGGTTTTGTAATGACCTTTGTGTCACGTACATATGTTAATGCTCTCTATTCGTAGAAGCACGTTATCTTTTATAAAACATTTGACGTTGGTAAAAACGTTACTTTTTTATGAATGCAAAACTTGTTTTAAAACATCATATAGTGTTGTAACCGTGTAATGATCCTGTTGTTGATGATCCGTATATGTTGATTTTGTACGGGGCGTCACATTTGGTATCAGAGCATTGGTTTTAGTGAATTAGGTTGCATTAGTGTGTCTTGATCGAGTCGAGTAGGATTCACTAATAAGACTAATCTACAACTTGCTCGTTTACTTGTTTCTGTGAAACTGCTGCATGCTACTGTTATATATTACTGCATGTTACTGCTTATTACTACTGCAAGCTACTGGTTACCCGATACTACTGCATGACACTACTATCTACTACAGTTTTGTGTACTGCAATAGACTACCTAGGTTATTGTTGATGTTGTTTCTTGCTATATGTCTGCTATGCTCTGTACCGACTTGGAAAATTTATCTTTCCTAGTTCAGATGTTTTTCTGAACCCTTTTCCCACTCGTCTAACCATAAGAACTAGTAATGTAATCCACCTGTTACTACCGTTCCACCATTCCAGAGATCAAAACATTACTTCACGCAATACAGGAAGAGTACCCCTTGGATTACATGCCCACTAAAGTTGATCCTCAGAGGAGGAGAGATGTGAGGACTTGTCGGAGTAACCGCACCTCGCCCTACCCCCCGAGCTCACCCTAATTAGCCACGTACAACGTATGAACATTAGAAGGTTGTTCAGTTTCTGCAAGTTGACCTGTATCCCGTACGCTTTCATGACCGTCACTTATCTCTTTCATCCTTCACCACTACTCGACGATCTAATGACACTTCTGGACTTTTGTCCCTAACACTCTTAGGCATTGGAGAAGTCGGGAAGGCATCTCCTTTCACAAGGTCATAGTGTCTTCCACTGATGCTCAGCCATACCCAAAGACTTGGGAGTCGCCTCAAGACATATCGTATTACTACTTGCTACATGTACAACTCGACCCGAGACCCAGATTGAATTTCTAGAAAGGAACCTAACGACATTACCTAAACCCGAACATTTTGAAGAAAATTTCTGGACATTTAATCATTGATGCATGATCTATGGAACCTACGCACCCACACCGAGAAGCTGTGAGATTAATTATGTAGATTTTGTTTTGAGATAGCATATATAAAGCACCATTAGATGAAATTGAGTAGAACTTGAAGTGATTACGTTACATTGACCATATGGAGTGATATTGGAATGAACGTACGATTTAGTACAATATAATGACACCCGGCCAGCGTGATTATATTGAAGTAAATCATGCAGAAGTTCCAATGTTACTACATAAGGAATATGAAGTGATTCAAAGAAAATTTTGGTAGGAACCACTTGAGTATACGCATTATGGTCTGTTAGAAGTAGGGAAAAAATAACCACGTAGCCCAGATACTATACATGAAGGGCCTTGATTGCAGAATTGATAACCCAAAAATTTGTTATAGATATAGCTACCCTGGACACATAAGGAAAAAGTTCTCAAATAGGAAAAAATTTGGACTTACTTGCGGTAGAGCAATCGTTATCTCAGCTATGGAGACTCGCATGGATCCTGATTTTAGTTAGGGTACGTTTCGTCACAATGTTTTATTGTCTCGAAGTTGTTTAATACTAGAGCGATAGAAACCTTATATCTAAGAACCTTAGTGTTATGACTAATAAGCCATTAACAACCATGAGAGTTAAGTATTCTATAGGACAAGCCAATGGTAAGCTGGCAGAGATAGAGGAATAATTTAAGGTAGTACCTTAAAATTAACAGGTGAGTCACTTGGAGATGACCTCATGTCAACAAACTTGGAAGTTTAAAAGTAGTAGTTGGAAAGGATTAGTTACCTATGCACAAGCAAATGTTATTTGAGAAGATTGATAGAATTTTTTACGATAGTATAATAAGATTTGGTTGGAATGAAACTTAAGATTAACCTAACACCCATTAGTTTGGGAAACTTGATGTAATAGTTGGAATGGACTGGCTTACAAGGATGAAAGCGAAAGTTATTTATAGTGAGAAGATTATTCGTATACCTCGCGAGAATAGTGAGCCATTAATAGTTTACGGAGAGAGAAGTAGCTTGAAGCTGAACCTTATTAGTTGCATGAAGGCACAAAAGGTCATGAGAAAAGGGCGTTTTGCTATTTTGGCACATGTGAAGAAATTGGAGACTGAGGAGAATATTGTTCAAGAACGCTTAAACATTCTCGTTTCTCGATTCGAGGTTAAGGAGACTGGACTCCGATATTTTGTCGAAAGAATTTGGGTACCTAGTTATGGGGATTTACGAAGCCTTATTCTAGATAAGGCCCATAAGTCACGGTATTCGATTCATCCCGGAGCTGGTAAGATGTATCACGATCTCAAGGAACAATATTGGTGGCCGAACCTTAAAAAGGACATTGCTACTTATGTTGGGAAGTGTCTGACTTGTTCCAAGGTCAAAGCCGAACACCAATAGCCATTTGGGTTACTTCAACAATCCGAAATCCCACAATGGAAATGGAAAGGAATAACAATGGATTTCATCACGAAGCTACCAAAAACGGTAGGCAGTTATGACACTATCTGGGTTATTGTTGACCGTCTCATCAAAACTGCTCACTTTCTAGCCATGAAGGAAACCGATACAATGGACAAACACAACAATACATAAAGGAAATTGTACCCCGTCACTTCAGCAATTCAAATTCTATATTAAAGACTACCCAAGAGTCTTATTTGATACTCAATCTTACGCGACTCTAAATCCTAACTTATTCCGAGAGATTTCTTATTTGATGATAATCACACCGTCATCCTCCTTACTTCGATATTAGTCATACCAGTTCAAAAATTTTCCAAAATCAATGGGTGGTTAATTCTCATCCTCATACTCTCCCATTAATATCTCACTTATAAGCAACAGCTTCACACTTAAGCATTTTTGGTCGAAGGACTTATGCCCTACTAATAGTCATCAACCACATTTAAATTCAATAGTTTTTATTACCCCGTAACATTGTTGCTCAAATATCACCCGAAATTTTCAAAAATCTTTTACTCGATCCTCATCAATCTTTTTCCAGCTTGTAACCTCCAATATATGAAAATTTTGTTTGCCAAAATTTTACACACACTATTTTACTGTGCGATCCTCTCAAAGTTTTATAAAAATAAATTTATTTCATTGCCATTCGTACAAATTTTAGAAATCGTATATGTTATATATAAATAATTACTTATTTTTTACTAGTACATATGAAATTTTACTTTCACTTTTACAAATCAATTCTTTTATTCAAAAGATATTTTACTTAGAATAGTACATGTTGTACATAATTCTAGTTTACTAAGTGAAAGGACCCGTTCATATACATTATAAATGATTCACAATAGTTGGTTACATCGCGAGGTACTTGACCTCTATATGATACATTTTACAAATATTGCATTCGTTTTTAAAAGACAAACTTTCTTTACATCGAAAGTTGACGAAATGCATACCATTTCATAAAACATCCAACTATAATTGACTTAATAATAATCTTGATGAACTCAACGACGCGAATGCAACGTCTTTCGAAATATGCCATGAATGACTCCAAGTAATATTCTTAAAATGAGCTAATGCACAGCGGAAGATTTCCTTAATACCTGAGTATAAACATGCTTTAAAGTGTCAACCAAAAGGTTGGTGAGTTCATTAGTTTATCATAAATAATCATTTCCAATAATATAATAGACCACAAGATACTCATATTTCGAAAATAATCTGTGCAGGTCTGCTCACTGCTGTAAAAATCATTAATATGAAGAACACCGGAACCTTTCAAAACAAGCTCACCAATGTGTAACATCCCGCCTTTTTCCATTTACTTTTCCGTTATACTAATTTAAACTCCGTTATATGTTTATAACATCTCCCGTTAATACGCGTTTTAAAATATTCCGTTTAGGTATTTTCCGCACCCGACTACAAACTCGAGGGACTAAAATTTACACGGGGCAAACTAGTTGACTAGGTCAACTAGTCCACCCCAATCACCACCATTCAACCATCTCCCTCTCTCTCTCTTTCTCTCTAGCAAGAACACACACACATTTACCAAATTCATTCAATCATCATCTAAATTCGACCTAGGAGGCTTACCACAAAATAAATTACATATTCGTGATCCTCTCTTCATCCTCTTCATTTTGGTACCAACTTCATCTCGTTTGGGTAACATTTCTAAAACTCTAGATTTCTCTAAATTCGTGTTTTTGACTTGAAATGGTGTTAGTTAGTGTCTATGGCTCATTGTGATGTCGTGTATGTAATTTGTATGCTCGATCTCGTTGTTTTAGTATAACTAGCATGAACTTGAATTTTGGTGTGTTGTTCTTGAATTTTGGATGATCATATGTTGTTAGATGTTAAAAGTTCATGTTCTAATTGTGTTCCTAGTATCACTAGCTTCAATTTGATGTGTAGGTTGCTTGAGAAAACTCCATAAACTTGATTAGTGATTTTTGGTGAATTTGGATTAGGGTTTGATAAGCTTGAAATGAATAGATGATACATTGAATGCCATGAATTATTGTTAGTAAGTAGTTAGTTGTATTGTATGCTCGATTACCTACAAAACGGCGTGTTGTATGTATGCATTAAATGCCCGAATCATAAATGTGCGCTTATCAAATTCGAGTATTAAATGTGTGCATTCATCGATCATTTATTTTGGAAAGCCGATTGTTACAAATAATGTTTTTGGTTGGTGAAATATATTTAGTTGCGTTCTTTGTCAAATTACCTTTCCAACGATATAGGGTGCGAGTTCTAAGAGTTAGCGGTTTGTAATTTATGCTTGAAAGAGTTTTGATTTGGGACTTGAACAATTGAGACAGACCAGGTACCAGCGCACGGCCAATGCCGCGGCGCGGCCAGCTTATGTCGCGGCGCGACATAAGCCGTGGTCAGGTTCTGACCTCCATGTCCAAAATACGAAAAATGTTTGGCATACTACGGACCTCCGATTCACATGAAACTTGTTCTAACATGCTCATATATGATTAAAAACCTCAGAAAAATAGTTCGGGACCCGACCCGAACATGTTGACTTTTTCGTTGACTTTGACCCGACCAAGTTGACTTTTAATCAAACTTAACCAAATATTTGTGCAATCGTTCTAACATGTTTTTATACTTGTACCTTGCATGAAACATGACAATTTGATTCACATGCTATTATGATCGAGTCTTAACGAGCCATAGGACTAATTGAACATCTTTGACCTATCGTGTTTACCGTTATTGATACAACCTATTGTTTAGGTCAAGACTAGCATTGTTCTTTGCACACGTTTACTTGTTGAAGTACTTTACTACTCGTGCACTCAAGGTGAGATCATAGTCCCACTTTTACTCTTTTTGAACTTACATTTGGGATGAGAAAACATAAACATTTCTTTACTAAGTGAACACAAGTACAGGAAAACAAACATTCTACATACGAGTTTAGAACAAAATCCTCAATTCGATTATCATTAGTTACACTTGCCGGGTGTAAGCGAGAACTTATGTTGTATGGATCCATATGGGTTTGACAAACCCTCATTCAAACGGTTCGCTACCGTTTACGAATGAAATATATTTTCGAGAAACAGTGTATGTTCTAGCACTAAGTGATGGGGTTCTATGGAAGGAATGTTAAGCATTGATAATTGGGTGCTCGTGAAACAAACTTTTGGAATGTATTACTATTATTTCATTGATGCAAATCTTGTGGTTCACTTGTACTTACTTACTTAAACCTATGATTTCACCAACGTTTTCATTGACAGATTTCTATGTTTTTCTCAGGTCCTTGAACGATACATGATACATGCTTCCGCTCATTATTTTGATACTTGCATTGGATGTCGAGTATATATGCATACACAGAGCGTCTTTTGGCTACTTTTAAATTGTGTCACATAAGTTTCATTTGTACTTATAACTTTGTAACGTAACTTGTGGTGGAACTATTCTCGTAAACTTTGAACAATCTTTACATTTGAAATGAATGCAACATATCTTTTGGTCAAACGTTGTTTTAAAGACTTATGACCACGTAACGGGACCTAAGTAGACGGCACCGTCAATGACGATTTTGTCGGGTCGCTACAGATGGTATCAGAGCGTTGGTTGTAGGGATTTAGAGTTCATTGGTGTCGACCCTGAGTCATAGGGTACATTGGTGAGTCTAGACTACAACCGGCATATAGACTTGAAGTAGGAATTACTTGACTACTTGTGCATTTATACTCGAACGCTTCTACTCATATCTACTCTTAGTTCATCTTAATCTCACGTTGTTTAATTTGATTGACACGCCACCTTGACTATATGAAATGATGTCGAATGCACATATGAATCAGGGTAATATAATTTCCGGGATTATATTACGGTGACTCATATGAACGTTCCGACATTATGACATAAAGAATTTAAGGCGAGTCGAGGAAAAACTTCTCTTTATATTTATTCTATATCACGGTTAGTATTATTGAGAATACTAATCAATGATATTCTTGTGTCTTGAAGGAACAATGGCTCCTCGTCGTGTACGCCGCAATGAAACTCCCGAACAAGCTCTCGAACGGATGATAGCTACCGCCGTAGATGCGGCCATGGCCGGTCACTCATCCAACAACAATAATAATAACAACCACAACAACAACAACAACAACAACAACAACAATGGAGCCGGTAACTCAAATGAAGGATTCTCCTATAAAGCATTCATGGGGTGCAAACCTCACACTTTTGATGGAACCGGGGGACCGGTCGTGCTCACCCGATGGTTTGAGCAAACGGAAGCCGTCTTTAGCATAAGCGGTTGTCGGGACCAAGACAAGGTCAAATACTCCACTCACACCTTCGCCGGTGTCGCTCTTACATGGTGGAATACTTATGTACAATCGGTGGGTACCGATGAAGCTCACGCCCTCTCTTGGGCCGACTTGAGGGAAAAGATGATTGTCGAATATTTCCCTCGTGAAGAAACCCGAAGGCTCGAACAAGAGCTAAGAACTTTAAAGGCGATCGGAAATGATCTCAAGGCTTATAATCAACGATTTTCCGAACTAGCCTTGATGTGCCCAAATCTTGTGAACCCCGAAGCTTTAAGGGTTGAACTTTACATGGATGGTCTTCCGAAGAGCATCAAACACGGAGTAATGTCATCCAAACCCCCTAATCATCAAGAAGCTTTGAACATGGCCCGCAAATTGATAGAGACAGTGGACGAAATCGTAGTACCGGCACCTAAAGCCGAGAACAAGTCGGGTAACAACAAAAGAAAATGGGAAGCTCCCCAATCAAGCAACAACAACTTTGCCAAGAAATCTTTCACCTCCGACGGCAAGAAGGGTTATGCCGGAATTCTACCTCTTTGCAACAAATGCAACAAACATCACTTTGGCAAATATAGTAAGCTAATTTGCCATCGGTGCCAAGGAAGTGGTCATAAGGCCAACGATTGTAAAAGTGCCACTCCCGTCGCTCGAAAGTGGCCCAATGCACCAAAGACGGGCACTTGTTACGAATGTGGCCAAACGGGCCATTATAGAAATGCATGCCCGAAGAGGAAAGATAACCCCAATACGCGCGGCCGAGCTTTCAACATCAACACCGAGGAAGCCCGGGATGACACTGAACTAGTCACGGGTACGTTTCTTCTCAACAATTCTTATGTCTCTTGCTTATTCGATTCGGGTGCCGATAAATGCTTTGTATCCAAGACTTTGACTCATTCTTTTAGCACTCCACCTCTTCCATTAGATACCACTTATACCATTGAAGTGGCTAACGGGAAACTATTAAGTGCCGACACATATTACCGGGGGTGTACGTTAAACATTTTGGGTAAGGAATTTGAAATTGACTTGATACCCATGGAACTAGGAAGCTTTGATGTAATAATCGGTATGAATTGGTTAGTCAAAACGAAATCTCACATCCTTTGTGATCTTAACGGAATCCGAATTCCTATCGAGAATGGTGAACCCTTGATTGTTTATGGCGATAAGAGTTGCACTAGACTCAACCTCGTTTCGTGCCTTAAAGTTAGAAAACTACTTCGTAAGGGTTGTTTTGCGATCCTTGCCCACGTTAAGAAAGTCGAGTCCAATGAGAAGCATATCGATGATGTGCCAATTGTTAGTGACTTTTCCGATGTATTTCCCGACGAGTTGCCGGGTCTTCCACCTCATCGACCGGTTGAATTCCAAATCGATCTTATTCCGGGAGCCGCACCCGTAGCACGTGCATCGTATAGACTTGCTCCATCCGAAATGCAAGAATTGCAAAGTCAAATCCAAGAACTACTTGACCGTGGTTTTATCCAACCTAGCCATTCACCTTGGGGCGCTCCGATTTTGTTTGTTAAAAAGAAAGACGGATCCCTACGAATGTGCATTGATTATCGTGAACTAAATAAATTGACGGTTAAGAATCGATATCCTCTTCCTCGCATCGATGACCTCTTTTATCAACTACAAGGGTCTCTTGTATATTCGAAAATCGATCTCCGCTCGGGTTATCATCAATTAAGGGTTAAGGGGGAAGATGTCTCCAAAACCGCTTTCCGGACTCGTTATGGTAGTTATGAATTCCTCGTCATGCCATTTGGTCTCACTAACGCACCCGCGGTGTTCATGGATCTTATGAACCGCGTGTGCAAACCGTATCTCGATAAATTCGTTATTGTGTTCATCGATGATATATTAATCTATTCTAAAAATGAAGAAGAGCACGAACAACATCTCCGACTTGTGCTTGAACTCTTGAGACAAGAACGACTTTATGCCAAATTCTCCAAGTGTGAATTTTGGTTGAAGGAAGTTCAATTTCTTGGTCATGTTGTAAGTGACCAAGGTATTAAAGTCGATCCCACGAAGATCGAAGCCATTAGTAAATGGGAGACTCCTACTACTCCTACTCACATTCGTCAATTCTTGGGTCTCGCCGGGTACTATCGTAGATTCATCGAAAACTTCTCTTTGGTTGCACGTCCTCTAACCGCATTAACTCACAAGGGAAAGAAATTCATTTGGGCGACCGAGCAAGAATCCGCGTTCCAAATCTTGAAGACAAAGCTAACCACCGCTCCTATCTTGTCACTTCCCGAAGGCAATGATGATTTTGTTGTATATTGCGATGTCTCGAAACATGGTTTTGGGTGTGTATTGATGCAACGAAAGAAAGTCATTGCTTATGCCTCCCGACAACTCAAAATTCATGAACGAAACTACACGACGCATGATCTCGAACTCGGAGCCGTTGTCTTTGCACTTAAAATGTGGAGACACTATCTTTATGGAACCAAGAGTACTATCTTTACCGACCACAAAAGTCTCCAACACATTTTCGATCAAAAGCAACTAAACATGAGACAACGACGGTGGATTGAAACTTTGAACGATTACGATTGCGAGCTTCGTTATCATCCCGGGAAGGCAAACGTAGTAGCCGATGCCTTAAGTCGAAAAGAAAGAGCAGTGCCTCTTCGTGTCCGAGCTTTAAACATCACCATTCACAGCAACCTCAATAGTCAAATTCGTGTAGCCCAAGATGAGGCCCTCAAGGATGAAAACCTTTCACATGAGCTCTCGAACATTCTCGTCTCTCGATTCGAAATTAGGGAGACCGGACTCCGATATTACGCTGGAAGGATTTGGGTGCCTAGTTATGGGGACCTACGAAGCCTTATTTTAGATGAAGCCCATAAGTCACGATACTCGATTCACCCCGGTGCCAATAAGATGTACCACGACCTTAAACAACTATATTGGTGGCCGAACATCAAAAGGGACGTAGCTACTTATGTTTCCAAGTGTTTGACATGTTCCAAAGTCAAAGCCGAACACCAAAGACCGTCCGGACTACTTCAACAACCCGAGATCCCGCAATGGAAGTGGGAAAGAATAACGATGGATTTTATCACCAAACTACCAAAAACGACGGGCGGTTATGATACCATTTGGGTTATTGTTGACCGTCTCACCAAATCCGCACACTTCCTTGCCATGAAAGAAACGGACAAAATGGAGAAACTTGCACAACTTTACATTAAGGAGATCGTAGCCCGACACGGTGTACCTTTATCGATTATCTCCGACCGAGATGGCCGTTTCGTTTCTAGATTTTGGCGTACATTGCAAGGAGCGTTGGAAACGCGTTTAGACATGAGCACCGCATATCATCCTCAAACCGATGGACAAAGTGAACGTACAATTCAAACCTTGGAAGACATGTTACGAGCTTGCGTGGTTGATTTCGGAAAAGCTTGGGACAAGCACTTACCTCTCGCCGAGTTCTCTTATAACAATAGTTATCACGCGAGTATTAAAGCCGCACCTTTTGAAGCGCTATATGGCCGAAAATGTCGTTCACCTCTTTGTTGGGCCGAGGTAGGCGACGTGCAAATCACCGGACCCGAACTCATTCACGAAACCACCGAGAAAATCGTTCAAATCCGAGATAGGCTTAGGACGGCCCGAAGTCGTCAAAAGAGCTATACCGACAAATGACGCAACGATCTTGAATTTCAAGTCGGTGACCGAGTAATGTTAAAAGTCGCACCTTGGAAGGGTGTAATCCGTTTTGGGAAACGCGGGAAGCTAAATCCGCGGTATATTGGTCCTTTCGAAATCTTGGAGCGTATTGGAACCGTTGCTTATCGTTTAGATCTTCCGCCTCAACTGAGTTCCGTTCATCCTACCTTCCATGTATCTAACTTGAAAAAGTGTCTTGCCGAACCCGATATCGTCATCCCTCTCGAGGAACTTACTATTGATGACAAACTTCATTTTGTGGAGGAACCGGTTGAAATTGTGGACACCTCCGTCAAGACATTGAAACAAAGCCGAATCCCGATTGTTAAAGTCCATTGGAACGCCAAAAGGGGACCCGAGTTTACTTGGGAAAGACAAGATCAAATGCAAAGGAAGTATCCTCATCTATTCGTGAATTCAGAAACGCAAGATCTCGAGGAAGAAACAACGATTACTACGCCTACTTAAATTTCGGGACGAAATTTCTTTTAAGGAGTAGGTAATGTAACATCCCGCCTTTTTCCATTTACTTTTCCGTTATGCTAATTTAAACTCCGTTATATGTTTATAACATCTCCCGTTAATACGCGTTTTAAAATATTCCGTTTAGGTATTTTCCGCACCCGACTACAAACTCGAGGGACTAAAATTGACACGGGGCAAACTAGTTGACTAGGTCAACTAGTCCACCCCAATCACCACCATTCAACCATCTCCCTCTCTCTCTCTTTCTCTCTAGCAAGAACACACACACATTTACCAAATTCATTCAATCATCATCTAAATTCGACCTAGGAGGCTTACAACAAAATAAATTACATATTCGTGATCCTCTCTTCATCCTCTTCATTTTGGTACCAACTTCATCTCGTTTGGGTAACATTTCTAAAACTCTAGATTTCTCTAAATTCGTGTTTTTGACTTGAAATGGTGTTAGTTAGTGTCTATGGCTCATTGTGATGTCGTGTATGTAATTTGTATGCTCGATCTCGTTGTTTTAGTATAACTAGCATGAACTTGAATTCTGGTGTGTTGTTCTTGAATTTTGGATGATCATATGTTGTTAGATGTTAAAAGTTCATGTTCTAATTGTGTTCCTAGTATCACTAGCTTCAATTTGATATGTAGGTTGCTTGAGAAAACTCCATAAACTTGATTAGTGATTTTTGGTGAATTTGGATTAGGGTTTGATAAGCTTGAAATGAATAGATGATACATTGAATGCCATGAATTATTGTTAGTAAGTAGTTAGTTGTATTGTATGCTCGATTACCTACAAAACGGCGTGTTGTATGTATGCATTAAATGCCCGAATCATAAATGTGCGCTTATCAAATTCGAGTATTAAATGTGTGCATTCATCGATCATTTATTTTGGAAAGCCGATTGTTACAAATAATGTTTTTGGTTTGTGAAATATATTTAGTTGTGTTCTTTGTCAAATTACCTTTCCAACGATATAGGGTGCGAGTTCTAAGAGTTAGCGGTTTGTAATTTATGCTTGAAAGAGTTTTGATTTGGGACTTGAACAATTGAGACAGACCAGGTACCAGCGCACGGCCAATGCCGCGGCGCGGCCAGCTTATGTCGCGGCGCGACATAAGCCGTGGTCAGGTTCTGACCTCCATGTCCAAAATACGAAAAATGTTTGGCATACTACGGACCTCCGATTCACATGAAACTTGTTCTAACATGCTCATATATGATTAAAAACCTCAGAAAAATAGTTCGGGACCCGACCCGAACATGTTGACTTTTTCGTTGACTTTGACCCGACCAAGTTGACTTTTAATCAAACTTAACCAAATATTTGTGCAATCGTTCTAACATGTTTTTATACTTGTACCTTGCATGAAACATGACAATTTGATTCACATGCTATTATGATCGAGTCTTAACGAGCCATAGGACTAATTGAACATCTTTGACCTATCGTGTTTACCGTTATTGATACAACCTATTGTTTAGGTCAAGACTAGCATTGTTCTTTGCACACGTTTACTTGTTGAAGTACTTTACTACTCGTGCACTCAAGGTGAGATCATAGTCCCACTTTTACTCTTTTTGAACTTACATTTGGGATGAGAAAACATAAACATTTCTTTACTAAGTGAACACAAGTACAGGAAAACAAACATTCTACATACGAGTTTAGAACAAAATCCTCAATTCGATTATCATTAGTTACACTTGCCGGGTGTAAGCGAGAACTTATGTTGTATGGATCCATATGGGTTTGACAAACCCTCATTCAAACGGTTCGCTACCGTTTACGAATGAAATATATTTTCGAGAAACAGTGTATGTTCTAGCACTAAGTGATGGGGTTCTATGGAAGGAATGTTAAGCATTGATAATTGGGTGCTCGTGAAACAAACTTTTGGAATGTATTACTATTATTTCATTGATGCAAATCTTGTGGTTCACTTGTACTTACTTACTTAAACCTATGATTTCACCAACGTTTTCATTGACAGATTTCTATGTTTTTCTCAGGTCCTTGAACGATACATGATACATGCTTCCGCTCATTATTTTGATACTTGCATTGGATGTCGAGTATATATGCATACACAGAGCGTCTTTTGGCTACTTTTAAATTGTGTCGCATAAGTTTCATTTGTACTTATAACTTTGTAACGTAACTTGTGGTGGAACTATTCTCGTAAACTTTGAACAATCTTTACATTTGAAATGAATGCGACATATCTTTTGGTCAAACGTTGTTTTAAAGACTTATGACCACGTAACGGGACCTAAGTAGACGGCGCCGTCAATGACGATTTTGTCGGGTCGCTACACAATGGTAGCTAATGCATCGTGCAATGCAAAATCATCTCACCGTGGTAGTTAATACAATATAATTTCAATAACGGTAGCTAATGCATCGTGCAATGCAAAAATTTCTCACCGTAAATAATTTTACAATAATAGCTAATGCGTCGTGCAATGAAAAATCATCTCACCGAGGGTAGCTAAAACGGTAGCTAATGCGTCGTGCAATGCAAAATCATATCACCGTTACTAACTACTAAATCGAACCATTTCGGTAGCTAATGCGTCGTGCAATGCAAAATCATCTCACCGATGGTCGATAATACAATCTTTATAGTAATCGAACCTCTGAATCCAAATAATTCTATCATAGAATGTAGTTTTGAATACTTGTGTCTATTTCGTCAATCATTTATAAAAATAGTTCATGTATTCTCAGTTCAAAAATATATCTCAAAAGCATTTAATAAAACAGTTATAAAAACAACGCATGTATTCTCAGTCCCAAAAATGTAAGGAGTAAAAGGGAATCAAATGAACACACGATACAATATTTTGTAGTAAAAATATTCATACGACTAAACTAAACAATGCAGAGTTGGCCTCGAATTCACGAACCTATATCATTTGTATATATATATATTAAAACATATAATTGTAACTGAACAAATTTATTTATTATATCTTTATTTTATATATTATGTGTGGTTAATTTTTGTATATATTCATAATGGTTAATATTTATATAGTTATATTAATATATCCATAATTATATACATAATTGTTGAATGTTATATTTAAAAATCGATAGTTTCATATTTGTATGTATTTATATAAATAATATTAATAGGTTTGATATATATAATTATGTGAAATTTTAATATAATTATAGTTTATGTAACAAGTATATTTTAGGTACAAAATATTTATCTGTTTAAAAGGTAGTTTTGATATTACTAATGATAATATTAATAATCATATTACTTAACAATAATACTTATAGTGATAATAATATTAGTAATAACAATAATAATAATAATTATAATTATAATTGCAACTAGGGTTATGATAACAATAATAATATTTGGTAACTAATACTTATATTAGTAATAATAACATTAATAACTAATATTCATAATACTTACTAATAATAATACTAATAATACTAATAAAAATTCTAATACTTAATGATAATAATAATAATAACAACAATGGTAAGTGTAATAATAACAATAATAATAATAATAATCATCATAATAATAATAATACTTAAATGATTAAATTAATAATAATAAATATATTAATAATACCTATAAGACTAATAATAATAATAATGGTTATGATACTTAATATTATGATAATATTAATAATAATTACAATACTAATTTTAATTATAATACTTAGTAATATTAGAAATAATTAATAATAACAATAATAATAATAATAATAATAATAATGATAATAATAAAAATAAAAATAATAATGTAAATATTAAAACTACCTTTAAAGGAATCGGCCTAAAAAAATAATGTCTCATCCCGGACTCGAACTCGAGACCTCTCGCTAACCCACAACATATTCCTAACCACTCAGCCATTGAAGTTTTTCTGAAATAATATCATTCTAATTTCCTTTTATATTGAAAACAGCATTCATCTTCCTCATCACAATTTTAAGTCGACTGTGACCTCTATAATCATGAACGTGTAATAAATTGTTGGGTTTAGGTATATTAATTGGAATTTATACGATCCTCAGTGCTTTTCAAATTATTAGCAAATAAAAAAATAAAAAAAATAAAAAAAAATACTAAAACAACAGTCGCTGTTAACGAAAAGAATATGAAGAACATGGAAATTGATTTGACATTGAGACCATTTTAGCTCACGATTCCTACACATGAATAGTTTGCATTTCACTCCTAGAAACTTTTTCAAACATCAATTGAACATGAAACATCGATTTGAATTCGAATTTCGCGAAGAACCAAAAGTTTGACTTTTGAAAAATTAACTTTGACTCGTAAATTAGAACTTGATATGAAAAATTGGAAATTGAAACTTTCCAGATAGTTTTAATGAAGCATTTCTAACAAAATTGCATTATCAGATTTTTAAATTTAATACAAAACCGTGATTTGGCCAAAAAGTTGAATAACAGAGGAGGGCGGTTTTTGTTTTAAATTTCTGTTTAATTTCTCAGATAAAAATAATTGATAATGATCATGTTTGATAATAGTAGTAAGGAATGAAATTTCTTTTCAATAATACTACAATTCGATTGATTTATAGGGAAGAATGGGTCGACACTCTTATTCGCTCCAAAGAAAAAAAGACAGAAAATAATATAAAAAAATAAAAAGAATGATACTGACTGCTAACAGATTTTGGCTATGACTGTATTGATTTAGTTCGTATATCAGATTTTAGAGACAGGATCCAGATTACCTTCAGGGTGATAGTAACAAGAAACAGATTCGTACCTTTATGCTTTGATTTTTAGTTTATAAAACAATTTCTAATAATTATTAAATGTATTATTAATAATAATAATAATAAAAATGATAAAAATTACATTATTAATGTTAATAACCATAAAATGTATTATTTTCTAGTAAATATTAATAATAACACTAATAATTATTTTAATAATAATTATAATAATATTAGATAATGATAATGATATTAATAATAAAATAGTAATAATAATATCATTCATAATACAAACAATACTTAACACTACTAGTTATAACAACATTAATATCGTTAGAGATAATAATAATAATAGTAATATAACAATTTATATACATCAAATTTCATATTTATAACATAATATTATTAATATAAATATTTATTTTTAATAATAATGAAAGTAATAATATTATTATAACAACTATATTTTTAATTTGTTTTAATATATATCTATATATATTATTACTTTAGGTAATGCTTAATAATCATATATAATAACTTTTATTAACTATTTATTATTTATACATTTTATATATAATATAATATTTTAATTATACATAGAAATCATATATATTTATCTATAACTTCATTTTAAATTACACTTAATTATTTTGTATATTACTCAACATATTTAATTCAAATGATTAAATGGTATTATATTAATTCAAATTAATATATACACTTATAATTATATTTACATATAATTATATTTATTTACTTATTTATTTATACACAATTGTTCGTGAATCGTCGGGAATAGTCAAAGGGTAACTGAATCTATGTAAACAGTTCAAAAATTTTAAGACTCAGTTTAATAGACCTTGCTTATCGTGTCGAAATCATATAAAGATCAGGTTTAAATTTGGTAGGAAATTTCCGGGTCGTCACAGTACCTACCCGTTAAAGAAATTTCGTCCCGAAATTTGATCGAGCTCGTCATGGCTAACAATAAAAATGTTTTCATGACGATTATGAGTTGATAACTAGAGTTTTATCATCATTGAGTAATATGGATAAAACAATTTGATTGAACGAAGAGTATAAGTGAAGCTATCACAAAAGAGTGAAATGAGAAAATAAAGTTTCGTCATATCTTTTGACGTAGATGGGGTTGATTTCCAGAGTTCAAGGGATTTGGAGAAAACCTTCGTAATAAGATTTAGTTCTTTGGTTATTAAGGAAATTAGAATCCTCTTTGTTTAAATGCGATGATCTGTCTCGATTGCTCTGTCTGATATATCACTATAAATCCATTCCCTTCGTTTCCTTTATATTTTTGGAGTTCCATACTTTTGCTTTCTCTTCCCGACTTCAAGTCAAGCAAATAATGGTCCAGAATTTGTATATATGAATTTCGGAATGAACAGAGTTAATGTTTTAAGAAAGAAATGGTAATAGCACAATCTTGATTTGTTAAATTACCAAAATTCAAGAGAAAAAATAGAACTATCGGAAAGATATGTTCTTGATATGTTTGGAGTTTAAGTAAAATGTAAGAGTCTTGTAAAATGACACATGATGACGGTATAGTCTGTGAATCATCATGTTTCATTAGAAACTCAGCATGACTTACTGTAATATAATCACGTTGATCAAGTGTCATTATATTATACTAACTCATGCTTCAGTTCCCAACACTACTTCAATAACATTCATATTTTAAGTTCGAACTTTTCAGAATTTAGATACTAAAACAGTTTCCTTTCTGATGTAACACAGATAGCGCGAAGAGGTAAATGATTTCGGATAACAATAGTTATGAAGATATCTTCAGAAATATCGAGGATATTTATAATGAAAGATACGATGATATTTTAGAATTTCTAATATCGATGGATGATGAAGAATATTTGTCCGTAAAAGTGTGGAATCAGGAGCAAGGTATTCGTTAATGATTTCATCAGAACAGAATCATTAGGATTCTTTATGTACAAGTTTAGTCCTTGTGATTTGTTCATAGTATCCTTCATGGTTTGCTCAATTCATTTTTCAGTATCAAAATCTTTGAGTTTTTTCAACACTTCATTCTTTATCATCATCTTTTGACTGTTAAGGCAGTCTTCAGTTTTCACTGCTTCATCAGCTTTTTCAAAACTCAGAAAACTTATTCATAGGTTAAAGCACTTTTCAGAAATTTTCAGAATGGAAGATCATAATTCTAAGAGATAAATTTTATATGTATACATATAACTATTGATGTAGAAACGCTGCGAGATTCAAAATAGTAATTGCTGATTTCTCCAGTACTTGGTATGGCAATTCTCGTTACAAGATGCGGATGAGTATATGATAGGGTTTTAATGAACAAATATAATGATTTTTCGGAAACACTTAAACCAATGAGAAGTGAAGTTGCTGGTAAATTTACTGCTAATGTGGTGGAATATAAACGATTTCCAGGTAACGAAGGAGAAAAGTCAACGTATATATTAAGATTATAATGAGGCTAGTTCGACTGAAAAGTCGAAGTTGACTTGCTGGAGATGTGACAAAACTGGCTATCTCGAACAGGAGTTGCAAAGTTATTTTCGGTAATAATCACGCTAAAGGAATTAGCACAGCTACGTGTTAAACATTTACCCAGTTTCCGAGAGTTTTTCAGGTGCATGACTATATGCAAAAATCTTTCCTTCCGTAGCCGAAGTGCGGTTGGTTCATTCTCTCGACTGAGGTGTTTTCAAGAATCATGAAAGGTTTGAACGCATATTGTAATCGTCAAGATACAAATGAGGTTTAAGATGAAATCAAGTGGCAAACTTAAAGAAATGTTTAGTTTCATATGTTATAATCAATATTTTAATTCATTTTAATTGTCCAATATTGGTAGTCCACAGTTAGTAGTCCACAGTTAGTAATTCAATAATTCATATATTGTTTAATATATTATATTCGTATTAACTAATATGTGTCGTGACCCATTGTATACAAGTCTCAGACTCGATCAC
Source organism: Rutidosis leptorrhynchoides (assembly GCF_046630445.1). Lineage (NCBI taxonomy): Eukaryota > Viridiplantae > Streptophyta > Magnoliopsida > Asterales > Asteraceae > Rutidosis > Rutidosis leptorrhynchoides. The sequence continues at coordinate 197,582,195 of NC_092334.1, forward strand.
AACTCAAAGTATATATATTATTTGAGAATCAACCTCAATCCTGTATAGCTAACTCGAGCATTACCGCATATAGAGTGTCTATGGTTATTCCAAATAATATATATAGATGACGTCAATATGATATGTCAAAACATTGTATACGTGTCTCGATATTTAAAGTGTGTAAAATAAATAACAGAAATTAAATGACGATAAATAAAATTGCGAGAATTATAATTGCAATAAATAAATTGCGATAAATAAATTGCGATAAATAAAATGTAATAAGAAATTAATAGTTAGCTAGGAAAAGTTATCTAGGATTTTGTTAGCGTGGATTCTTAACAAAATTTCTCATAGTTAATTTGTTTGTTTCTAACAAATTTTATTTTGTCCAATGTTTTCTTCATTATACCACTTGTTGGATTCTGATAGGTCAAAATCCAAATATGAAATTGAATGAAAATGGTTATGGTTATTCTGCGGTGAACGTATACGTATATCTATGGATGTAAGTTAGATAGTAAATGACTGTTGAATCAGATTCGAAGAATATACAGTGTAACTTATTAATGTGAAATCTAAATATTCCTCGGGTATTACCTACCCGTTAAAATATCTTCACCATTAACAGTTTATACAAAAGAATTTTTAATTACAATCTTTATAAAAATATACTTACATATATATTTTCTTCAGATATAATCATGGATTTAATGAGTCAATATGATATTAGACTCATTTGATTTACCGTTAGAATAAGAATATATAATCTCTAAAACATTAGAGATTACATAATCGCCATGTCGAACGAAGATAAATGATGTAGAATGTCATGTAGAACGATGATTATACTCGAGGTACAGAATGAGATGTTGAGGCATGTGATGTTGAAACTTGGGTTGTTGGTGGTACTGTTGTTAATGTTGGTGGTACTGTTGGTGCCGGTGGTGTTGTTGAAGATGGTAAGTTTTGCACCATATTCTCCAAATTTATTACTCGAGCGCGAAGCTCGTTCACTTCTTCCATTAATCCAGGATGATTGTTGGTCGGAACGAGCAGATGAATAAGGTTTAGAATTTTAGATAGAATATAATCGTGGCTAGATAAACTGGAAATGAGTGTGAAAATGGTGTTTCGAACAGGTTCGCCGGTAAGTGATTCAGGTTCTTCGCCAAGAGGTGAATTCGGTTGGTAGAAGGGATCGCCTTCTTCGCGTCTCCATTGATTAAGTTGACTACGAACCCATTCCCAATTCATCCAGAATTGATGATGGCTGATTGGTTGATTCATTCTGGTGACGCTTCTTTCAGAGCTTAGGTGAACATCTATATCGGAATAGCTATCTGATTCCGAAGAACTTAAACTAGTGGTGAGTTCCATTTCGTACGATTGAGTAAAGGCTTTTTCGGTATGAAATTATTTTCGGCTATCGGATGGTATTCTAATTACATAGAATATCTCTATATATAATAAAAGATTTCGTAGAATACGGAGGAAATTACGGAATATGTCAGGCAAAGTTTATAGTAACAGATACGCTAAGATATGAATTTTGTCTATACACTATTCATGCAATTAATGCAGTAACATGTGTCTAGACTAAGAATGATAAGTAGGTAATTTTCTAAGGATGATAAGCAGATGATTTTCGACTAGAAATGATAAGCAAAACTTTTGATATGCAGCTAAGGTCGAAGTCCAGACTCACTAATGCATCCTAACGACTATCAGTTAGACACACTAATGCAGATCTGGTTTGCTAAGACCACCGCTCTGATACCAACTGAAAGGACCCGTTCATATACATTATAAATGATTCACAATAGTTGGTTACATCGTGAGGTATTTGACCTCTATATGATACATTTTACAAATATTGCATTTGTTTTTAAAAGACAAACTTTCTTTACATCGAAAGTTGACGACATGCATACCATTTCATAAAACATCAAACTATAATTGACTTAACAATAATCTTGATGAACTCAACGACTCGAATGCAACGTCTTTCGAAATATGCCATGAATGACTCCAAGTAATATCCTTAAAATGAGCTAATGCACAGCGGAAGCTTTCCTTAATACCTGAGAATAAACATGCTTTAAAGTGTCAACCAAAAGGTTGGTGAGTTCATTAGTTTATCATAAATAATCATTTCCAATAATATAATAGACCACAAGATACTCATATTAAAAAAAAAAAATCTGTGCAGGTCTACTCACTGCTGTAAAAATCATTCATATGAAGAACACCGGAACCTTTCAAAACAAACTCACCAACGGTAGCTAATGCGTCGTGCAATGCAAAATCATCTCACCGTGGTAGTTAATACAATCTTTATAGTAATCGAACCTCTGAATCCAAATAATTCTATCATAGAATGTAGTTTTGAATTCTTGTGTCTATTTCGTCAATCATTTATAAAAACAGTTCATGTATTCTCAGTTAAAAAATATATCTCAAAAGCATTTAATAAAACAGTTATAAAAACCGCACATGTATTCTCAGTCCCAAAAATGTAAGGAGTAAAAGGGAATCAAATGAACTCACGATACGATATTTTGTAGTAAAAATATTCATACGACTGAACTGAACAATGCAGAGTTGGCATCGGATTCACGAACCTATATCATTTGTATATATATATTAAAACATATAATCGTAACTGAACAAATTTATTTATTATATCTTTATTTTATATATTATGTATGGTTAATTTGTGTATATATTCATAATGGTTAATATTTATATAGTTATATTAATATATCCATATTTATATACATAATTGTTTAATGTTATATTTAAAAATCGATAGTTTATTATTTGTATGTAGTTATATAAATAATATTAATAGGTTTGATATATATAATTATGTGAAATTTTAATATAATTGTAGTATATGTAACAAGTATATTTTAGGTACAAAATATTTATCTGTTTAAAAGGTAATTTTTGATATTAATAATGATAATATTAATAATCATATTACTTAACAATAATACTTATAGTGATAATAATATTAGTAACAAAAATAATAATAATAATAATAATAATAATAACAATAATAATAATAATACTAATAATTATAATTGCAACTAGGGTTATGATAACAATAATAATATTTGGTAACTAATACTCCCTCCGTCCCAGATTAATTGTCCCCAGACAAAAAACACACAGTTTTAGGAAATCCCACTAACTTTATTTCTCCACCAATGAAATAACTTCTCTCTCCAGATCCACCAATGAAATATCTCCTTTCCTTTCTATTTATGGAAGTAGACAATTAATTTGGGACATCCCAAAATGGAATACTGGACAATAATTTAGGGACGGAGGTAGTACTTATATTAGTAATAATAACAGTAATAACTAATATTCATAATACTTACTAATAATACTACTACTAATAATAATAATTCTAATACTTAATGATAATAATAATAACAACAACAATGGTAAGTGTAATAATAACAATAATATTAATAATAATCATAATAATAATAATACATAAATGATTAAATTAATAATAATAAATATATTAATAATACCTATAAGACTAATAATAATAATAATGGTTATAATACTTAATATTATGATAATATTAATAATAATTACAATACTAATTTTAATTATAATACTTAGTAATATTAGCAATAATTAATAATAACAATAATAATATAATAATGGTTATAATACTTAATATTATGATAATATTAATAATAATTACAATACTAATTTTAATTATAATACTTAGTAATATTAGCAATAATTAATAATAACAATAATAATAATAACAATAATAATAATAATGATAATAATAAAAATAATAATAATAATGTAAATATTAAGGCTACCTTTAAAGGAATCGGCCTAAAAAATAATGTCTTATCCCGGACTCGAACCCGAGACCTCTCGCTAACCCACAACATATTCCTAACCACTCAGCCATTGAAGTTTTTATGAAATAATATCATTCTAATTTCTTTTATATTGAAAACAGCATTCATCTTCCTCATCACAATTTCAAGTCGACTGTGACCTCTATAATCATGAACGTGTAATAAATTATTGGGTTTAGGTTGATTAATTGGAACTTATACGATCCTCAGTGCTTTTCAAATTATTAGCAAATAAAAAAATAAAAAAATAAAAAAAAAATTAAAAGAGCAGTCGCTGTTAACGAAAAGAATATGAAGAACATGGAAATTGATTTTGAAATTGAGACCATTTTAGCTCACGATTCCTACATGGAATAGTTTGCATGTCACTCCTAGAAACTTTTTCAAACATCAATTGAACCTGAAACATCGATCTGAATTCGAATTTCGCGAAGAACCAATAGTTTGACTTTTGAAAAATTAACTTTGACTCGTAAATTAGAACTTGATATGAAAAATTGGAAATTGAAACTTTACAGATAGTTTTAATGAAGCATTTCTAACAAAATTGCATTATCAGATTTTTAAATTTAATACAAAACTGTGATTTGGCCAAAAAGTTGAATAACAGAGGACGGGCGGTTTTTGTTTTAAATTTCTGTTTAATTTCTCAGATAAAAATAATTGATAATGATCGTGTTTGATAATAGTAGTGAGGAATGAAAATGCTTTTTAATAATACTGCAATTCGATTGATTTATAGGGAAGAATGGGTCGACACTCTTATTCGTTCCAAAGAAAAAAGACAGAAAATAATATAAAAAAATAAAAAGAATGATACTGATTGCTAACATATTTTGGCTATGACTGTATTGATTTTGTTCGTATATCATATTTTAGAGACAGGACCCAGATTACCTACAGGGTGATAGTAACAAGAAACAGATTCGTACCTTTATGCTTTGATTTTTAGTTTATAAAACAATTTCTAATAATTATTAAATGTATTATTAATATTAATAATTATATTAATAATAATAATTAATAATGATATTAATAATAATAAAAATAATAAAAATTACATTATTAATGTTAATAACCATAAAATGTATTATTTTCTAATAAATATTAATAATAACACTAATAATTATTTTAATAATAATTATAATAATATTAGATAATGATAATGATATTAATAATAAAATAGTAATAATAATATCATTCATGATACAAACAATACTTAATACTACTAGTTATAACAACATTAATATCATTAGTGATAATAATAATATTAATATAACAATTTATATACATCAAATTTCATATTTATAACATAATATTATTAATAAAAATATTTATTTTTAATAATAATGAAAGTAATAATATTATTATAACAAATATATTTTTAATTTGTTTTAATATATATCTATATATATTATTACTTTAGGTAATGCTTAATAATCATATATAATAACTTTTATTAACTATTTATTATTTATACATTTTATATATAATGCAATATTTTAATTATACATAGAAATCATATATATTTATCTATAACTTCATTTTAAATTACACTTAATTATTTTGTATATTATTCTACATATTTAAGTCAAATGATTAAATGGTATTATATTAATTCAACTTAATATATACACTTATAATTATATTTACATATATTTATTTATTTACTTATTTATTTACACACAATTGTTTGTGAATCGTCGGGAATAGGTAAAGGGTAACTGAATCCATGTAAACAGTTCAAAAATTTTGAGACTCGGTTTAATTGACCTTGCTTATCGTGTCGAAATCATATAAAGATCAGGTTTAAATTTGGTCGAAAATTTTCGGGTCGTCACACTAAGAACTTTATTTCTTTTCTTATATTGTCACCTTAAACGATTTCTATAAAATTTTTGTTGCCTGTTATATAAAATTTTTCGTGTTATTCGTATCCAAGTCATCATGAAGACTTTACAACCGTCGAAATCGAGAGATTCATATGTGTGTGTGTGTGTGTGTGTGTGATAAAGGCACTTACTGCCACGTCATGCAGAGCCTTTGGCATCCACTAACACTTAAACCATTCAAAATTATTGCGTTACCCCAGGGATCTTATTTGCTACACCTATTGGAGCGATGCTCTTTCTTACATAACTCTAAGTCCTAACTTATTCCAGGAGAATTCTCATTTAGTGATATTAACACCATCAGTATTCTGAGTTTAATATTAGTCATAACCTGTTTGGCATTTTGCAAAGTCAAGAAGCGATTAACTTCTCGTCCTCATGCTCTATCCTTCATACATCACTTTTTAGCAATGGCTTCACGTGAACATTTTTGGCCCAAAGACTTATGTCCTGATAATTATCAAAACTACATTTAATTCATTAGTTTTCATTACCTAGTGACATGTCACCTGATGATTCAAAGATTTTTCACTCGATCTTTTTTAACTTGTAACCTCTGAAATACAAAAAACTATGTTTATCAAAATTTTTACACGTTTATTGTGCGGTCCTCACGAGATTTATGGACAAATGAAAGTAATAAAATTTTTCGGTCACTTATGCAATTTATAAACTAATATATGTATGTATATAATTAAGTTAATAAATTTACCCTTACTTATTTTGCGTTAGTACATACTAAGTTATACCTTCAAATTATTTAAAAATCGCTCTTTTATTGAGTTGTTTAACTTAAGTCAAATAGTTTTTCGCAAAATGGTACACGTTGAACATACTTCTAAATTTACTAAAAACTTCATTCCGTTTATGTTGTCACATCAAACGTTTAAAGGTTTTTCAAACCTTCCTTGGTTGATTTTATTAAAAGTTTTCGTATTAGTCTACACCATGTATGGATCACACTTCTTCTCGTCCTCCATTTAGGGATGAAGCTTACGATTAAGATCTTTGTTAAAAACTCTTGAGCCACTTTGGATGGCAGTTTTATAAAATTTGTTAGGAAGTCTTTGAGCTCATAATGTAGTGCCCCGTCCAAATCCATATAGACGAGAACATTACATTTGATTACATCACGAGGTATTGACCTCTATATGATACATTTTTACAAACATTGCATTCGTTTTTAAAAGACAACCTTTCATTTCATCGAAAGTTGATAGGTATGCATACCATTTCATAATATCCAAACTATAAATGACCTAATCTGTAATTTACTTAATAATAATCTCTAATGAACTTCAATGACTCGAATGCAACGTCTTTTGAAATATGTCATGAATGACTCCAAGTAAAATCTTTAAAATGGGCTAATGCACAGCGGAAGATTTCTTTCAAACCTGAGAATAAACATGCTTTCAAGTGTCAACTAAAAGGTTGGTGAGTTCATTAGTTTATAGTAATCATTTCATTTTCATCATTTTAATAGACCACAAGATTTTAAATATTATAAAACATGCAGAAGTCCCATTCCAACTGCACAAAAATATCTTTCATATGAAGAACACCTGGTGAGGATTTAAAATATAATAGTAACCATCTGTGCCGGTATTTCACCCCATGGCTGAATACATGTGCCTTCAAAATATAGAACCCCTGTGCCGGTCTTTACACCCCACGGCTGAACACATGTTTATAAAATATAGGCCAACCGGTGCCAAAATGTCGTAAATAATAAACCATCTACCCGGCTCGGGAGCTCATACGCTCTAACAGAAATCGAAGACTAATGCGTGTCATAATAATCAATCCCAATCCCAGATAATTCGATCATAGAATGCAGTTAAGGTACTTGTGTCTATTTCGTAAAACAGTTATAAAAGTTGCGCATGTATTCTCAGCCCAAAAATGTAAAGGGTAAAAAGGTAAATGAAACTCACCGTACTGTATTTCGTAGTAAAAATACATATAACATCATTGAACAAGTGTAGGGTTGGCCTCAGATTCACGAACCTATATCAGTTGTATATATATTAACACATATCCCATTTAATCATTTAAGTTTACTTATATTTTATAATTTATTAAAATTAGTATTTTTTTTAAATATAATTATTCTTATGATAAATATATGATATAAAATTTAATTAAAGTTTTATCAATATGGATGGTAATATATTAGTTAAAAACATATGAGTATGTAATATTAGTTGACTTGTAATATGTTTTTATATAGATACCATTTGTTTGTTAAAAATGATAATTATAATAATACTACAAATAATAATAGTAATGATAATAATAAAAACGATAATACTTTTAATAATAATGATAACACTAATAATAAAATGATAGAAATGTTATGTGTTAATAATGATAATTTTAAGGATAATACTAATAATAATAATAATAATAATAATATTAATAATAATAATAGTAATAATAATCCTAATGCTCATTTTAATGATAATAATAATAATTATAATAATGATAGTAATAATAATGATGATGATAATAATAATAATAATAAAAATAATAATGATAATGATGATAATAATAATAATATGATAATATTAATAAATGAATAGATAAGTTACTACCTCAAAGGAGTAGCCCTTAAAAGAAAAATGCCCAAGTCCGGGTTTAAACCCGCGACGTCCTGCTAACCCGATAATTATCCTTAACCATCACTCTGTTCGTGTACTTCTTCTTCTTATATAAAAAAATGCCATACCTCAAACTCGAACCCGAGACCTCTCGGTTACCAATACACTTCCTAACCAACTAGGCTATGCCGATTTTTTGATATACAATACAACTACATCTTCAAAACCCCTTAGCTATATTTCTTCTCTTTTTCTTCCTACTTTCATATGATCATTATCATTAAACCTCCTTATCTATCATCACATAATCATAACAACATCACCAATCTTAACTAAACCTAATCTCATCATCATAATTATTAACATACACCGTATATTATCATCATCGAGCTATTAATATCGACATACATCATCGTCATTTTAGTTATCATCATCACCATACTATCAATATAACCATCATCACATCATACAGATCAAACATCATCATCATCATCTTTCATGATCTATACAATCATCATTATCATCATACCAATTTAGCATCTAATCGTGATTATTATCATAATAATCTCCTTAACTTAATTAATCATTCTTAATCCTAGTTACTAACATCATAATACTTGTATATCATCTAGTCTATCATCATTTCATAACTAATATCATTTAACCATCTAGTCTCCATCATTACCTTAAAAAATAAACAACCAAAAAAGTATAATCAAAGCAATAGCAGTACGTGGAAATGATTATCAACCTATATAACACCCAGCTCAAAACTCTGGCCCTTTTTCATTTCGGCCCATCAGAAAATATAGCAGCCCAATGGAACAATTTAAATCCAATTCAAACCGTGTTAATATCTCAGTCCTTGATTTACGATTTTAAGTGGGAGACACAATGGTGGGGTTGTTTGTATACGTGGATCTTTATCACCAACATGAGTGCATCTTCCACTATCCCTTTCTTTGCGTTTAATAAAAAAATAACACAGGTACTGCAGCTGTAGTCTCGCTATTTAAATTATCATTATCTTCATCATTTTCTTTGTAACATGAGGTGACAACAGCGACCGTAATTGGTAGCAACAACAGAAAAATTTGTTGTCACAGCAGTAGTAGTTTTAATCGAATGATGATTATGAAAATCGAGTTTGAACTGAATAGAAGAAACAAGAAAAATATGGTTGTGGTGTGGCTTCGGTTACTCAGAAAACAGAAAACAATATAAATCCACGGTGATGGAAGAGGGAGAGATGATCGTGGTGTTTTTGGTTGTGATGGTGAACGGTTACAGGAGATGAGGTGATGGTTACGATTGTTTGATGAGGGTGAGTTTGGTGATGGTTTACATGGGTGGTTGTAGGTGATGGTTCGAATAATGAAGGTGGTGGTTGGTGAATCGTATGTGGTCTCACGTGGTGATGAGTGTCATGGTGATGGGTGTGGCAGGGTTGTGGTATGAGCTTCAAAACAGAAAACATTAATAGCGGGTGGCGTTTTACATGATGGTGATGTAACCGGTGGCTATAGTGGTACGGTAGTTCCAAAGCAGAAAACCATGGCAACATTTACGGTGATTTTCGAATGGGATATAGAAAAATGATGGTTTGCAAGTCTCTCAATTTGGTTCACGGTTTATGAAGTGGTCGATGATTTTTGATTCAAACAACATCAAGAAATTTGTGATCGGGCTCGTTAGCAGAGAAAGAACTCAAGGTGATGGTGAAGTAAGATGACTCCAAAGTAGAAACATAATAATTTTCGAAGTGGGTTTTGTGTTTTGGTTTCGTGGTTTAATGGTTTCGGATACAAGATAATAAAGAAAGATAGAAGGTGGTAGGTTTCAACAAGAATGAAGATAAAAGGTGAATGAAATCCCTTAGCAACTTGTATTCACCACATTATATTTTGGATGTGGTGTCGACAGATTTGTTCTTCCTCTTTCTGTTTTAAATTCAATAGTTTGAGTTAATTGGATATGATGTAAGAGCTGAACGATTTTTATCCCGAACATTAATCAATTCATTTGTTAAATATAGATTGATGATTGACAGAATTATTCGATTCAGTGAGAAGAGTTAAAAAGATAAAAGTGGAAAATGACACTCAACAGATTTTGTCTTATTCTTTGATAATCGAATCAATTAGCATACAGAAACAAAAATAACACTGTAACGATCGTGATGCCAAACATATTTGGATCCTGTATGTAATTTTATTTATAATTAATATTAATTTAAATAATTAATAAATATAAATATATTAATAATAATAGTATTATTAATATTATAATAAAATTCTGATAATTATAACAATAGAATTAATAATAATATTATTATTAATCAAAATAATTCTAATAATTATGTTGGTAATAATAATAATAATATCAAATTAAATAATAATAATAATACAGATATGATAATATTAATAAATTTAATAATAACTAATAATAATGATGACAATGATAATAATAATCTTTTTAATGATAATAATATGAATAATAATAATATAACTTATACATGTCAAAGTATATATATATATATATATATATATATATATATATATATATATATATATATATATATATATATATATATATCTCATACTAAAATTAATAATATTAATAATACAAATATTAATACTATTATTAACTTTAGTAATAATAATAAAAGAAATATTGATATATCATTTAGATTCTAACTTGTAATCTCAAATAATATATTATCTTTATATTTCATTACTTATGTAATATTCATTCTATAAAATAACATATTTGAATATTTGAATATGTATATATATATATATATATATATATATATATATATATATATATATATATATATATATTACAACATACATATTTTATTAATTGTGTATAAAATTCATATATATATATATATATATATATATATATATATATATATATATATATATATATATATATATATATATATATATATATATATATATATATATATATATATATATATATATATATATATATATATATATATATATATATATATAATCCTATATTTATTTAATAATATATTAATTATTTTGTATCTTTCTCTACATATTTAATTCAGATGATTAGATGGTATAATATTAATTCAACTTAATATATACACTTATATTTATATTTACAAATATATATTTATTTACTTACACATTTGTTCGTGAATCGTCGAGCACAGTCAAAGGGTATTTGATTACATGAATATAGATTTCAAACTTTTGAGACTCAACATAACAGATTTTTTCTTATCGTGTCGGAAACATATAAAGATTAAAGTTTAAATTTGGTCGGAAATTTCCGGGTCATGACACATAAAATGTTCCTTTTAAGGTTAGACATGGCAAAAAAGCGGGTAGATAAATCAGTTTTCTGAGGTACACTCAGTGGTCACCCTATTGTAGGAAAGGCACTAGGTGGGTTTCTACTCTCAATATTTCATGGCTAATTATCTAGTATGTTGAGGCACAAGAAATCATTTTTGAGATTCTTTTCACTTGGAGGAAACCATTCTTTATGACCAAGGGTTCACGTATCTTCTCATCTGCGCATCCCCTTAAGTATAAGGATAAATTCAGATCAACTCGCTCGTTGTACGAAGAGTTCAATCCCGTTCAAAGATCACACCTTTCGTACAATTTTCTTTCGGAAATGTAATGTAAATTAGTTTAAAAATCTATGAGTCTTGCTATCCTCTTGGTATGGACTGCTTAAAACATCCATAACACTTATGTGGTTACTCTATATATTTCTTACTTCGTTGGTTGCAACTATATGTTATTCTGGTCGATGTTAACCTTCAACATGTAACTGAAGGCTAATAGTTACTTTATGGAACCGTGCTTTCATTTCATCCAAGGATAAGTTCACATGCAGTATGTTAGACTGAGTGATATCCTTCATTATTCGTTCAGACCGCCCTGAAGACACTATAAATAATTTTGGCTTGCATCGCATGTAAGTCTGATTAGTCACTCTCAGCTAAAATTTCAATTCATTTATTCAAATGAAACATTTCTTAAATATCGGGTTCTTTATTCCTATGGTCTCCTTCCGAAATTAAGGGGTTAGAAAAATCCGTGGCTAACACTATCCAGACATCAAATCGCATGGTTGTGATCACCATGTTTTCCATTCTATCTGTCCGCTTTGTATTGCGACATAAGCGCTCAATGTTTTAGATGAGTTTGGCAAAATTCATGATGCATTTCATGCATCCAGATTACTGAAGATGCCTGTAAGGCTAAAAACATCATCTTTCCTTTTGTGGGTATATATATTCAGATGACATATTCATGTTAACAAGAAATGAAATCAATTTGTTGATCTTAAGGTCAAGAGACTTAATTAATGGCATATACCTATTCTTACTTTTATACACCCAAGTACCTTTCAAGGTAAATAGCTCACTTCTGAGCCCATGAGTCTCTCGGAACTTTGATACGCTCCTTCTTCTTCAATTTCAGTACCGTTGTTAGTCACTCCTTAAAATTTCGGGATGAAATTTTCTTTAGCGGGTGGGTAATGTAACGACCCGACTTTTTCGACTTATATTTTGCGCTCTATACTTTCACGAATCTGCGTTTATGTGCGTACTGAACTAGTTTATGCTCTGAGACCTTATTTCATGATAATTACTTTCGTTAATACCTTACAACATGTTATTAAGTGCTTAATCACTTAACTTGATCCCCAAATACTTTTATGACCGTTAGTGTCACTTGACGTTTAGAACGAGCTATGTATTTTGTACACGTTAATCTTTTGTCATAATTGGAATATTATGACTACGTAATACTAATTGTTATTTTCTAATGACAATTACTTGGCTTATTGGTTGCTTAATTACGCTTAGTGTTTTACTAATGCACACTAGTTAGTCTTAATGGACTCTTTACCTTAATGGACTTAAGTCCAACCTACTCTAACTAATGGACTTTTAAGTTAGCCCAATTTTAATGGAATTATGACCCATTAAAATGTAAGACAAAACCCCATTTAGGTGAGCCAACATACTAGCATTTTTGTTAACCATTACTACATATATTGCATGGGATCTCAACAACAAGCACCACCTTTAGACCACCACCATGCAAAAAGCAAAGTTTGTCTCCCCCTTGTCCCCTAAACCCACTGCCAAACCCCACCTCCACCACTATAAATACAAGCCTTATTCTTTCATTTCACACTTAATTTCATTCTCATTGTACACACTTGCTATCTAATTTTCTCTCTAGTCTTTCTCACACTAAAGTTGTAAGTTCTTCTTCTTCTTCTTCTTCTTCTTCTTCTTCTTCTTCTTCTTCTTCTTCTTCTTCTTCTTCTTCTTCTTCTTCTTCTTCTTCTTCTTCTTCTTCTTCTTCTTCTTCTTCTTCTTCTTCTTCACGACATCATCATCATCATAAGATCAAGCTTTTTAGCTTTTGATCTTGTTATATCTTGTAGATTCAAACTTTGATTTGAATCCTTCAAGAACATGAAAGATTCAAGCTTTCTAGCTTTGGATCTCCATTACTTTGATGGATCTAAGCTTAATAGCTTAAGATCACTTTATTTTTGTTAAAAGACCAAAACTTGTGTTTATGATCTTCATGAAACTTGAAGATCTATCTTTTTTTCTTTAAAGATCTTCAAGAACATAAAAGATTCAAGCTTTCTAGCTTTGGATCTTCATTACTTTGCTGGATCTAAGTTTTGTAGCTTAAGATCACTTTATTTTTGCTAAAAGATCAAAACTTGTATTTATGATCTTCATGAAACTTGAAGATCTAGCTTTTTTGCTTTAATGATCTTCAAGGACATAAAAGATTCAAGCTTTCTAGCTTTGAAATCTCATAATTATTGTTAAGGGATCCAAGCTTTCTAGCTTAAGATTTCATTACTTTTTTTGATAAATTTATGTAGCTTAAGGTCTTGCTTGTTTGATTGAATCAAAGTTTGTAGCTTTAAATTTTAGAACTTGTATTTGTGTTGAGACTAAGAACATGATGTAACATTGGTTCATCATCCATCTAAAACTCTTAAGTGAGTTGTAATTCTCCTTAATCTTGACATGGTGTGTTGATGGTTGAAACTTGGTCAAAGTGATGCTAAAACATCAAAGAGTTGTATACGTGAGGCTTATACGCATCAATGATGAGAACCGTGATAAGCATCAAGCATTTAGAAACCCACCGGAGCACTTGTTTACCGTTTTTCAGGGTTTGATCAGATTCCTGGGGCTTCTGGAAAGTTAATTTACAGATATTTCGGTTCGAGTAGATGACTTTTTGTTTAAGACTGGCCTAAATTCGATATACGGTTTAGGATTTATAGCCTTCCGAAAATCACTATGCCTTTGTAACGACGTGCTGAAATTTCTGACCTACTCGCGCTTTTACCATCGCCACGGTCAAATGACATCGAGTTAGGATCTGAAAATTGGAAAGCGGTAAGAGGACTCACATACGGAGCCTTGGCAACTGACCACGCATTTTTTCAGTTTGTATAGAGGTCGTAGCAGCTGTCCGAAGTCAGCCCTTTGTTTCGATCTCTATTCTTGTTGAAAACTTACCTTATCCTTTACGTATGATGTTGATGATGATACTTAAGACTTAACTTATTTACTTTAAAACTTTTGGGGACAATATACTGACTTAGTAACCTTTGACTTAGGTTGAGGACCTTTCGGACCGACTTACTACTTGCATACTTTTCATATTGACTTTTACCGCACATTCACTGTGAGTTATAGCTCCCATTCTACTTTACTATCTTTGGGACTGAGAATACATGAGCTTTTTATGTTTTATATACTAGACACGAGTACTTAAACTTTATATATGTGTGGGTGATATAACGGCACAAATTTTCCCCTTAGCTCGGTAACGTTTAACTATTGGTTTTTGAACCGGTAGACGCGAATCTTAGATATGGATGCATAGGGTTTGACATCCCCACTCGGGCTAGTCGTGCTAGCATTTAATGGGTGTTTAATACTTCGAGAACATACGCACTCGCCAAGTGTACTTTTAGAGGGTGATATATTATTTTTACGTTAAGTTAGTTACCGAGTGCCCACGGATAAGCATATACTTTATCATACTGATTTGAAATACTGATTTGAAATGCTGATTTGAAGCACTAAAATCTCGTGGTCTACATTACATTGCTGAAACAATCAAACTATAGCTCACCAACATTCGTGTTGACTTTTTAAGCATGTTATTTCTCAGGTGCTTAGACGATTTGCTTCCGCTGTTATAGACTCGCTGTGTTAGACTTCTACTGCATTGTTTAGAGATGTCGCAATCATGGAACTTTTATTTTGCATTCACAATTTATGTTATTTATGAGCTATGGTTTTGTAATAACCTTTGTGTCACGTACATATGTTAATGCTCTCTATCTGTAGAAGCACGTTATCTTTTGTAAAACATTTGACGTTGGTAAAAATGTTACTTTTTCATGAATGCAAAACTTGTTTTAAAACAGCATATAGTGTTGTAACCGTGTAATGATCCTGTTGTTGATGATCCGTATACGTTGATTTTGTACGGGGCATCACAGTAGTCGCGTGTGGTGTGGATTTACTAAGGCTCGTGTAGTTTCGGCCAATCTTCATTTGGTATTGGGTTAAGGGGTTAAGCTTGGGCGGTTTACGCTTTGTTATATATTGTTATATTGTTGTGATGTAGCTATCCCTACGGGTGTAGCTTGATGTCGTTGTTGGTGTACTTACATTGTTGATATATTAGCTTGTTGTATAGCGATCGTACTGTATGCTTAGATTAGCTTGCCTTTATGCATGGACTCCGGTATGTGCTATTTGATTATTATTGTGTGGCGTGTCCATTTTATGCATATATATGTATGTAGTATATTCTCACTCACTAAGCGTTAGCTTACCCTCTCGTTGTTAACACTTTTATAGATTTGCTTGGAGGTGGTGGCTCAGGTAAGCGTGTGAACTAGCGAACTCGCGTAGTTTGCTTTAGAAGGCATGCTTTTGGATTGATTAGGATTGGGTAGCGTATCCCCAATCACCATGCTCGGTTTTGTTGGAAATTTAACTAGTCGGGTCGAAACTATCTTTTGACGATGTAAACGGGTTTTCGTAAACTATGATGTGTATGCGCGTTTGGATATTTAAATTTATGTATTAAATGTTATAAAATCGATTAAACTTACTATTGTAATGAAGATGTTTTTGGAAACATGATTGGGACCTAAATGTTGTAAATATTATTACGTTAAAAAGAAAAAAAAATATGGGCCGGATTACGACGAGTTGGGTGGTTTCAAGTGGTATTAGAGCATGGTCTAAGGGATTTAGGTGACTTGAGATAGGTGCCTAGACTTAGACTTTTATGTGTCCTTGTTTGTTGCGGGACTGGTAGGAGTACGGGTCGGAACGAGTTGTAGTTAGTGCCTTAGTTTGTAGGCGAACTAACTAGGATTGTAGCTTGTATCGTGATATCGTTTCGTGTATGTATATATCTCATTGTGTTTGTGTTTATGTTTGCATTTGTGAATATCATCGAGCAAGATAGTCGTTGTATTAACGAGTTGAGACATCGTGTGCACGTAATAATGACTAGCTACCATTATTACGAGTACAAATCGTGTCTAACAAGTGATGTAAGATGATTGTTGAGTAAGATGGGGCGATGTTGCGTGTGTCGTTTTACGCTTTCATTGTTTAATCGTTTGCATTCTTTAAAATGAATACGAGAAGCGGGACTTCGAGGACGAATCAAAGCGACGACAATGAGTTTAACGCTAGAGTTGCGGCCGCCGTTGCGGAGCAATTGGGAGCGTTACGAGATGAAATGGATAGGAAGTATTCCGAATTTTGAAGTAGTGGTGAAATGGAGCATTGTCATAAGAGCTTCATGAGGACTAACCTTCCAATGTATGACGGGAAACCGGATCCTTTGATAAGCACAACATGGATCTCGGATGTCGAAGGGTGTTTTCGCACCATTGAATGCCCTCCCGAGAAGAGGATAAGACTCGCTACTAGCTTGTTGCGGTGTAGGGCGAAGGATTGGTTGGATGATAAAATTGATATTGTTGGTGGTGAATCCTTTATGGGGTTATCGTGGGATGATTTTAAGAAGGAATTCTTCGAGGAGTTCCGGACGCAAGAGGATTTGGCGAAATTGCATGACGAGTTGCGAAATTTGCAACAAGGATCTATGGATTTGAATACTCTCAAGACGACCTTTATGGCAAAGGCTCGTTTTTGCCCAGAGTATAACGGAAGAAATAGTATGTTGATGGGAGATTTCTATCGAACTTTGAATGATGACTTGTGGATCAAGATTAGCCTTGGTCAAGTGAACTCGTTCGCGGAGTTATTCGCCGTGGCTAGGGGTTTTGAATCGCATTCGCTATCGATAGTTGGTGAACCTTCAAGTAAGAGAACTAAGGGTGCAAGTGTGAGCACAGGTGGTATACGGATGGGTATATCGGATTCTAGTACGTCTAGGTGTTATAATTCTGGCGTGAGAGGTCATAAGTTTTGGGAATGTTCGGTGCCAAAGGGTGATGGCACGGTGTGCTTCAATTGCCAAGGAGAAGGACATCGCAAGTCGGAGTGTCCCGAGTTAGCAGGGACGGGTGTGGCGAGAAGACGTTAAGGTACTCTTCGTTTTAATAAATATGTCTTTTGATTATTTATTATGTGTCGATGAGTTCGAGTTTGTTAAATGCATTGTGTTCTGCATATTATTGTTATGGGTGACATTCCTAGTGGAATTACCCTACGCTGGTGTTCGGTTGTTAAGCGCTTGTTCGCTTTTGTGTTGAGGATGGTGAACCATGAGGTTCATCGGGTGGATGGAACCCTAGAGATCGAGTGTTTGATCTCGATGTATGTTGGTAATGGAGTCTACGTGATGCGATGTCAGGTGCCTTTTTATACCTGCTGGCGTGATGTGCGACTTCGATGGTTGTGGTTACAATGTACTTCGGGTACCCTATAGAAACCCTTAGGTACATGAGTGACTAAGAGGAATTTGACAAGCCATAGCAATCGGACGATTGCAAGAGTGATGTTTTGTGTTTGTGTTAATGAACGATTTGAATGAAGTGGAGAAGGACGATCTGAAATCCTTCATGTGCTCAAAGTTGGAGCAAGGTATCGTGATGAGTATATTATGGAATACAAGACGGATGGATCTTGTCTTTCTTTAGCATGTTAGTTGTATGAGTCTCGGCGAGACGGAGACAAACTCGAAGGTTGACTAAGTCAACAATGAGTGGATAGTGGTTTCGCGGGATACTTTTATCTCGATGATGTGGTTATGGAATGGAGTTCTAAGTGGGGGAGTTTGTACTCTCGCACGAAGATGTTCTAGTGTGTTGATATTGGACGATGCTCGTATAGATTCGAAGCTAGCGTTGAGACCTACGTTGGTCGATTATGGTAAAAGTACGGTTTGAGATAAATTGTACTTATGGTTTTAGATTTAAATTATCATCGAGGTGGTAATGTGGTGAATCTCATTGGGAGATAAATGGACGTGTTCGACGAGCAAGGTGAGATCCCTCGGTTAAATGATGTGCGTGTCGGATTCTCTTCTAGAGAATTATTGTTTCGTACCTATGTGCGATATATGTGGTTCTTGCTCGATTGTGATGGCGTTGTGTACGCGTACGTATGATGCGTGTGCAAAGATTCCAAGTGAGTGGAATAATTATACATGTATGTATATGGTGTATTTATTTGTGTGCTATGGTATGGACCACGGTGCCGGTAGTACCATAGCATGTGCGGGTGAGTTATGATGTGAACCACGGAGCCGGTAGCATCATGACAATGCGTATGGTGTGAACCACAGAGCTGGTATCACTATGACACAGGTATAGTTAGTGTATTCCGTTAGGATTATGATAGTGCTCTAAATGAACATATAT
This sequence comes from Rutidosis leptorrhynchoides, assembly GCF_046630445.1. Taxonomy (NCBI): domain Eukaryota; kingdom Viridiplantae; phylum Streptophyta; class Magnoliopsida; order Asterales; family Asteraceae; genus Rutidosis; species Rutidosis leptorrhynchoides. Next base: position 197,601,488 of record NC_092334.1, read on the forward strand.
TTAGTATCAATATCCTTCCAATATGTAAAGCTTTTAGTTACTATTGTTCTATTTTTATGTAATAATCGTTTAAATAAATAAGTGTGAAGACAAAAGAAGTAAATGAAGATTTGAAGACGCAAATGACCAAAAAGCTCAAATGTACAAGATACAATCCAAGTGGTTCAATTTATTGATGAGAAACGTCTAAAAATTACAAGAGTACAAGCCACAAAACGCAAAGTACAAGATATCTAATCATACGAAAGGACGTTCGAAAATCCGGAATTGAGACATGAACCAACTATCAACGCGCGAGTCAACGGACCTAAAATTACAAGTCAACATTGCACAAGAATATAATATATATATAAATCAAGCAGCCGCCCACATTTTGGAAGCAAATGGAGCTGGACAGCCTGTCCATGCGATTGCATGGCCAGGAAGCTTATAACCCATACGATCGCATGGCTGTAACAGTGAGGTCAGGATCTATAAATTGCAGTGTTTTCGGTCGAATTATGTACACCGTCATCAACTATCTCTCACTCTCTCAATATATTTATATTTATATTTTAATTATAATTTTAATATTAAGTTAATAATAATAATATGGTTATAGTGTCGAATGTTTTAAGGTTTTGTAAGTCGAAACTCTGTCCGTGTAACGCTACACTATTAATACTCATTGTAAGTTATGTTCAACCTTTTTAAATTAATGTCTCGTAGCTAAGTTATTATTATGCTTATTTAAGCCGAAGTAATCATGATGTTAGACTAAATATTAAGACGGGATTATTGGGCTTTGGACCATAATTGAGGTTTGGACAAAAGACCGACACTTGTGGAAATTGGACTATGGGCTATTAATGGGCTTTATATTTGTTTAACTGAATGATAGTTCGTTAATTTAATATAGAGATTTACAATTTGACGTATCTATAAATAACCACATACACTCGATCGGATACGATGGGCGGGATATTTATAAATACTAATAATCGTTCATTTGACCGGACACGGGGATGGATTAATAGTCAATGGACTCGTTAAAACAGGGGTGGATTACATTCAAGGATACTTGGTGTAATTGTTAACAACGTATTAAAACCTTGGATTATATACAGTCGATAACCTGGTGTAATCATTAACAAAGTATTAAGACCTTGTTACATTTTAAGTCCCCAATTAGTTGGAATATTTGACTTCGGGTATAAGGGTAATTCAATGAGGACACTCGCACTTTATATTTATGACCAATGGACCATTATGGACAAAAACCAGATGGACGTATCAAATAATCCAGGACAAAGGACAATTAACCCATGGTATTAAATTAAAATCAACACGTCAAACATCATGATTACGGAAGTTTAAATAAGCATAATTCTCTTAATTTATATCTCATCGTACTTTTATTTACCGTCATTTTATTTATCGTACTTTAAATTATCGCACTTTTAAATTATCGCACTTTTATTTATCGTCATTTACTTTACGCTTTAAATTAAGTCATATTTATATTTAATATTTTACATTAGGTTTTAACTGTGATATAAGATATAAAATCGACAAACCGGTCATTAAACGGTAAATCCCCCTTTTATATATTATTATTATTATAAATAATTATATATATTTTTTACAAATATAGTTGTTTAAAATATAGTGTAAAATAAGTCGTCTGCCTGTGGAACGAACCGGACTTACTAAAAACCATACTACTCTACGATTAGGTACACTACTGTGACGACCCAGAAATTTCCGACCAAATTTAAACTTAATTCTTATTCTTATATGTTTCTGACACGATAAGCAAAGTCTTTAATGTTGATGTTTCAAAAACTTTGAAACTATATTCATGTAATCAATTACCATTTGACTGTGCCTGACGATTCATGAACAATTGTATGTAATTTAATATGTAAATATAAATGAATGTATACATATAATAATAGACAGAAATAATACAATACAATTTAAACATTTAAAATTTAATAGGTAAAATAAGATATAAATAATTAATTGTAATTAAAAATGAATCTATATATAATTATCATTATATGTATATTTTAATATATGTTAAAATCTATAAAACTTAATACTTACGATAACTTATTATGTAAAGTATATTATATAGATGTACTACCAAAACAATAATGTGTAATATTAAAATATAAGATATATATATATATATATATATATATATATATATATATATATATATATATATATATATATATATATATATAGTTATTATAGTATTTTATTATTACTTTTAATATTGAAATAAATACTAGTGTTATTAATATTATCTAAATATATGAACTTGATACGTATAAATTGTTATAGAATATTTAGTATTAATATTATTATTATTATCATTAATAATATAAGTATTATAATTGGTGTTATTATTAATAATATTATTTTTATAAATTTTATAGTTATTATTATCATTATTATTAATAATAATATTATTATTGTTACTATTATATTATTATAAATTATGTTATTATTATTTATAATACTAAAAGTATTATTATTATAGTTATACTTATTCATATTAATGAATAAGATTAACTATAATATATATATACAAATACATAATGATATATAATTTATATATACAAATAAATACAGATATATTTATATATATATAAATATTAAAATATATATAAATATTAAAACTAATTATATAAATGTAAATACAGATATATTACGCTGTATTAATACTAATATTTATTTTCCTGCTTTCTGTCGATCTGTGACCAATTGTCGATTACCTTACACTAAACAACAATTTAATTACTGCTTCAATTATTGAATTAACATCTGTATTATTGTTATATAACGATTACAGCTGCTAAATGATAGGAATTGAAAAACAAAAACTACTTTACGAACCCACTCTTTCTCTGCTATCCAACTTTTTAGCCAAAATACTATTTAGAATCGTATTTCAAAATCTATTAATGCCATTTTTTTAGAAATCCCATATACTAACTAGCTGCAAAAGGTCATATTTCAATTCGTAATATCAAGCTTGAATTTTGGAGTCAAAGTTTTGAGAAAAAAAGTCAACTAATTTGTTCTTTGCCAAATTCGTTTTCATTTTGAAGTTTCTGATAAAATTAATGATTTGTAAAGTTTTCATCAAATTTTTCTAGCCTATTTCATGTTGTAACCCTTATCTATAACGTTGTAACTTGCAAAATCAATTTTTTTTTCCTTTGAAGTCAGCGACGAGTAGAAGCTTGTTTTATTTTTTTTTATTTTTTTTATTTTTTTTTCTTTCTTTTGTTTTGGTAATCATGAAACACACCTTATAGTTTCTGATTATTTATAAGTCTTAAACAAGACATAATTCGAAATTAGGATTGGTTATGGGATGATTGAATTTAATTGATGAAGAAGATGAAGAATAGGAACAAGAACAGTAGATGGGTTATTAATATTATGATACGATTTATATCAAAAAAACGTGTATGGATCATTGGTCGTGGGTGTTTGTGATTTTCGAGAGGTCTTGGGTTCGAGCCCCGTTTGGTGCATTTCTTTTTAGGGTATACTTTTTATTCTCTTTTCCATTATTATTATTATTATTATTATTAATTCTTGATAGTATTACTTGTATTATAATTATCATTGTTATGTTATTATAATTACTAACATAAGTTTTAGTTATCAATTATTATTATTATCATTACAATTACAATTATTATTATTATTGTTATTACATATATTGTATCATTAATAGTATTATTATTAATTAGTATTATTATAAATATCATCATTAGTAATAAGATTTATTATTATTATTATTATTATTATTATTATTATTATTATTATTATTATTATTATTAAGTATTAAGTAGTATTATCAAAATTATTATTTTCATTATCATTATTATTGCTAGTATTATTGTTATTTAACTTATTATCATTATTCTCATTAGTAGTAAAATAAATATATTCATGATTTCTATTAATATAAATATTACTATTATTATTATGACTAGAATTAAAAATTGATGTTATAGGAGCTTTAGTTATTAGTTTAGAAATTTAACATAAAGATTTTGATTATGATTAACATAAGTATTGTTATTAATATTATCAAGAGTAATGAAATTGCTATAATAATTATTATTATTAAGTATTGTGTTACTATAAAAATTACTATTTTCATTATCATTAGTATAAACTTTTCTTTTTATAAAAAAAAAATTACTGTTATTATAGTTATTATTAAAACTAACATTAATATTCTTATTAATAGAAACATTAATATTATTATCACTATTAGTATTTTATTCACTACTAATATTATTTTAGTATATTATAATTACTAAATTAACAAAACAAATGAAATATATATAAAATACTTAATACATATAACGAAACAAAATTTATATTTTTATATATAAAAATGAATATATATTAATAATGAAATATATAACTATATAAATATTAACCATTATGAATATATACACAAATTAAACATACATAATATATAAATTAAAGATATAATAAATAATTTTATTCAGTTACGAATATATGTTTTAATATATATATACAAATGATATAGGTTCGTCAATCCGAGGCCAACCCTGCATTATTCAGTATCGTCGTATGAATATTTTTACTACAAAATATTGGATTTGAGTTTCATTTGCTCCCTTTTTAAATGCTTTTGCAATATATATTTTTGGGACTGAGAATACATGTGCTGCTTTTATAAATGTTTTATGAAATAGACACAAGTAATCGAAACTACATTATATGGTTGAATGATCGAAGCCAAATATGCCCCTTTTAGCTTGGTAGCCTAAGAATTAGGGAACATCACTAATTTTGAGAATTAGTGCACGCCTAATTGACGCAAATCCTAAAGATAGATCTATGGGCCCGACGAACCCCATCCGTTGTAGCGGATGCTTTAGTACTTCGAGTTGTTTATATCATGTCCGAAGGATTTCCCGAAATGATAGGGGATATTCTTATATGCATCTTGTTAATGTCGGTTACCAGGTGTTCAATCCATATGAAAGATATTTTTGTCTCTATGCATGGGACGTATATTTATGAGAAATGAAAACTGAAAATCTTGTGGTCTATTAAAATGATGGAAATAATTATTTATGTTAAACTAATGAACTCACTAACCTTTTGGTTGACACTTTAAAGCATGTTTATTCTCAGGTATGAAAGAAATCTTCCGCTGTGCATTTGCTCATCTTTGAGATATTACTTGGAGTCATTCATGACATATTTCAAAAGACGTTGTATTCGAGTCGTTGCGTTCATCAAGATTGTTATTAAGTCAATAATAATTAGATATATTATGAAATGGTATGCCTGCCGTCAACTTTCGTTGTAATGAAAGATTGTCTTTTCAAAAACGAATGCAATGTTTGTAAAATGTATCGTATAGAGGTCAAGTACCTCGCGATGTAATCAACTGTTGTGAATCATTTATAATCGATATGGACTTCGTCCGGATGGATTAGGACGGGTCTCTACAGTTGGTATCAGAGCTGTTTTAACGCTGTTGGTGCGGGTTAGTCGTAAAGGTGGTTCTAACAGTGTTACCTGTGATGAAGCATTGGCTCTTACTCCTTGCGATCCCTTACGAGGGTTGGCAGTAGCCGAGAGGCAGGCCCTAAAATCAGTATCTGAGGTACACTCAATGGTCATCAGGCGGTTAGCTGGGAAGGCACTGGGTGGGACGGTGGTTGTCCCCACTGTATCTACAGTTGGTATCAGAGCGGTGGTCTTAGCGAACCAGGTCTTGCATTAGTGTGTCTAACTGATAGTCGTTTAGATGCATTAGTGAGTCTGGACTTCGACCGTGTCTGCATGTCAAAAGTTTTGCTTATCATTTAGTGTTAAAAATTATTTGCTTATCATCCTTAAAGTCTAGACACGTCTTACTGCCTCTATTGCATAGACAGTGTATAGATAAATTCATATCTTAGCGTATCTGTTATTGTTACCTTTGCCTGACAGCTTCCGTAGATTCCTACGTAACTTATGGAATTTTAGTATTATATATGCGTATGTAAATTATGTATTGCAGGGTACTAATCTACATCCTATAATCTATTTCTTATCGAAAATCCTTCATCTAATTGTACGAGATGAATCCCTCAACCAGTTCGAGTCCCTCAGATTCCGATAGCTATTCCGATAGCTATTCCGACAGCTATTCCGACATGGATGTTCACCTAAGCTTCAGAAGCAGCGTCACCAGAATGAATCAGCCAATCAGCCATCCCCAATTCATCTGATGGGTTCGTAGTCGACTTAATCAATGGAGATGTGAAGAAGGCGATCCCTTCCACCAACCGAATTCACCTCTTGGTGAAGAACCTGAAGCACTTACCGGCGAACCTGTCTAAAACACCATCTTCACTTTCATTTCCAGAGTAGCTCGACACGATTATATTCTATCCACAATTTTAAACCTTATTCATCCGCTCGTTCCGACCGACAATCATCCCGGAATAATGGAAGAAGTCAACGAACTTCGCGCTCGAGTAATCAATTTGGAGAATATGGTGCAAAACGTACCAGCTTCAGCAATATCACTGGCACCAACAATACCACCACCAACAACAACATCCGTATCCCACATCTCAACATCACAATTTGTCCCACGAGCATCAATATCATACGTACCATAGATACCAAGGAGTACCAACAGTAATTAACGATGAAGTATTGATCCATAACTTCATTGATATTCTGCGAAGAATATGTGGTTCCTAATAGTTTAGAGATTACTTATTCTAGCTCAAACTGAAAAGCAAATGAGATTAATATCATATTAACTCATTAAATCCATGATTACGTCTAAAGAAAATATATATGTATATATGTTTTCATAAAGATTGTAATTAAAAGTTTTATTGTACAAACTGTTAATGGTGAAAATATTTTAACGGGTAGGTAATACCCGAGGAATATTTAGATTCCACATTAATAAGTTACACTATACATTCTTCGAATCTGATTGAACGATCATTTACTATCCTACTTACAACCACCGATATACGTATCCGTTCACCGCAGAATAACCATTTTCATTCAAATTTCATTTTTGGATTTTGACTTATTAGAATCCAACAAGTGGCATAATGAAGAAAACAATTGACAGAATAAAATTTGTTAGAAACAAACAAATTAACTATGAGAAATTTTGTTAAGAATCTACGCAAACTGTTCCTAGCTAATTGTTCCTAGCTAACTGATTACCTTTTATTTATCGCAATTTAATTATCGCAATTTACATTCTCGCAATTTTATTTATCGTCATTTAATTTCTGTTATTTACTTTACGCACTTTATTTATCGTCATTTAATTTCTGTTATTTATTTTTACGCACTTTAAATATCGGGACACGTATACAAGGTTTTGACATATCATATCGACGCATCTATATATATTATTTGGAATAACCATAGACACTCTATATGCAGTAATGCTGGAGTTAGCTATACAGGGTTGAGGTTGATTCTACAATAATATATATAGTTTGAGTTGTGGTCGAGTCTGAGACATGTACACGGGTCACGATACATATTAATTAATTCGAATATTATATATTAAACTATATATGAATTATTGGACTGTTAACTGTGGACTATCGACTGTGAACTGCCAACATTGGACAATTAAAATGAATTAAAATATTGATTATAACATATGAAACTAAGCAATTCTTCAAGTTTGCCACTTGATTTCATCTTAAACCTCATTTGTATCTTGACAATTACAATCTGCGATTCAAACCTTTCATGATTCTTAAAAACACCTCAATCGGGAGGATGAATCGACCGCACTTCATCTACAGAAGGAAAGATTTATGCATACAGTTATGCACCTGAAAACACTCAGAACATGAGTTAACGTTTAACACGTGTCTGTGCTAGCTCCTTTGGCATTTTTATTACCGAAAATAACATTGTAACTCTTTTCAAATTAGCCAAATTTATCACAGCTCCATCAAGTCAACTTCGACTTTTCTGTCGGACTAGCCTTACTATAACCTTGATATATATGCGTGCTCTTTTATTGTTATAGGGAAATCTTTTATATTCCACTATATTACCAGCAGACGTACCAGCAACCTCGATGCTCCTTGGCTTAAATCTCTAGGACGAATCAATAAATTTATCTATTGAAGTCTTATCATGAACTCAATATATTTATCTATTGAAGTCTTATCATGAACTCATCGGTATCTTGTAACGATAATTACCATACCAAGTACCGGAAGGCATCAATCGATAATCTCGAAATTCTCAGCGATTCTACGACAACAATTTATATATATAAATATAACTTCTATCTCCTGGATTTACGAATTTCAATTCTGAATTTCTGAAAAGCGCTTTAGCTTATGAATCAGTTCCTGAGTTTTGAAAAAAGCTGATGAAGCAGTGAAAACTGAGGACTGCCTTAACAATCAAAAATTTGATAATAAAGAATGGAGTGTTGGAAAAGCTCAAAGATTTTGATACTAAAAAAAATGAATTGAGCAAATCATGAAAGAGACTCTGAACAAGGACTAAACTGGTACATAAAAGAATCCTGACGATTCTGTTTTTGATGAAATCTTTAATGAATACCTTGCTCCTTAATCACTCTAAATCATCGTGAATGAGTTTCTTCATCACAATTTGATTTTTGAAATTCTAAAATATTATCATATATTTCATTATAAGTATCCTCCATATTTCTGAAGATATTTTTATAACTATTCTCATCTGAAATCATTAATCTCTTCGTGCTATCAGTGTTACATCATCTAGAAACTGTTAGTTTCTATATTCTGTAAACTTTCGAGCTTAAAATATAAATGTTATTGAAGTAATATTGGGTACTGATGCATGAGTTAGTATAATATAATGACACTTGATCAACGTGATTATATTACAGTAAGTCATGCTGAGTTTCTAAATGGAACATGATGATTCACAGATTATAACGTCATCGTGTGTCATGTTACATAACTCTTTTATTCTGATTAACTTCTGAACATATCAAAAAAATATATTCTTGATAGTTCTATTCTCAGTGATTCTGGTAATTTGACAAATCAAATCGTGCTATTACTTTCTTTCTCGTTTAGAACATTAAGTTCATTCGAAACTCCATAACTTATGAATTTTGGACCATTACTCGCGTTACTAGAGATCGAGAGGATAATAAAAAGGCAAAGAGCTCCATAATATAAGAGAAAATATAAAGCCCGCCCAATAACAACACGAAGGTTACAAACTACGGATATTAATACGAATAGCAATATAAAGACACTGTATAATTAAGAATAGTATCACCCCAAGGTAATAGTAGAAGTAAAAAGGTTCTTCTGGAGGGAGATTGAAAAGAAGGATGACAGAAACGATAATTAGGAAAATATCAAGGATTAGAACGGGATTAAGCATTTTCACAATCTTTTGAATGTATGAACTAAGAAAGAAAGTATAGGAATTGTGAGAATAATAGAACAGAAGAGCTCAATTTATAATGGAAATATTAGATAGAGTAATTGAGGCAGATCACCATATTTAAATATAGAGATCTTAATTTCCTTATTCGCCGAAGAATCAAATCTTTTAGATTTCGAAGATTTTCTTTAAATCCCTTGAATTCCGGAATTCAACTCTGGCTACGTCAAAAGCTTAGACGCACTTTATTTTCTAAAATTCAACCCTGACTACGTCAAAAGTTAAAGATGCACCTCATTTTCTAAATTCAACCACGACTACGTCGAAAGATAAGACGAAACTTTATTTATTCATTTCAATCTTTTGTGATAGCCTCACACGTACGCTTCGATTAATCAAATTGATTTATCCTTAATATTCAATGGCGATAAAACTCTAGTTATCAATTCATACTCGTCATGAAAACATTTTTATGGTTAACCATGACGACCTTAATCAAATTTCGGGACGAAATTTCTTTAACGGGTAGGTACTGTGACGACCCAGAAATTTCTGATCAAATTTAAACTTAATTCTTATTCTTATATGTTTCTGACACAATAAGCAAAGTCTGTAATGTTGATGTTTCAAAAACTTTGAAACTATATTCATGTAATCAATTACCATTTTACTGTGCCCGACGATTCACGAACAATTGTATGTAATTTAATATGTAAATATAAATGAATGTATACATATAATAATAGACAGAAATAATACAATACAATTTAAACATTTAAAATTTAATAGGTAAAATAAGATATAAATAATTAATTGTAATTAAAAATGAATCTATATATAATTATCATTATAAAACTAAATACTTACGATAACTTATTATGTAAAGTATATTATATAGATGTACTACCAAAACAATAATGTGTAATATTAAAAAATAAGATTTTTTTTATATATTAGTTATTATAATAATTTTATTATTACTTTTAATATTAAAATAAATACTAGTGTTATTAATATTATCTAAATATATGAACTTGATACGTATAAATTGTTATAGAATATTTATTATTAATATTATTATTATCATTAATAATATAAGTATTATAATTGGTGTTATTATTAATAATATTATTGTTATAAATTTTATAGTTATTATTATCATTATTATTAATAATAATATTATTATTGTTACTATTATATTATTATAAATTATGTTATTATTATTTATAATACTAAAAGTATTATTATTATAGTTATACTTATTAATATTAATGAATAAGATTAACTATAATATATAGATACAAATACATAGTGATATATAATTTATATATACAAATAAATACATATATATTTATATATATATATAAATATTAAAATATATATAAATATTAAAACTAATTATATAAATGTAAATACAGATATATTACACTGTATTAATACTAATATTTATTTTCCTGCTTTCTGTCAATCTGTGACCAATTGTCGATTACCTTACACTAAACAACAATTTAATTACTGCTTCAATTATTGAATTAACATCTGTATTATTGTTATATAACGATTACAGCTGCTAAATGATAGGAATTGAAGAAAAAAACTATTTTACGAACCCACTCTTTCTCTGCTATCCAACTTTTTAGCCAAAATACTATTTAGAATCGTATTTCAAAATCTATTAAGGCCATTTTGTTAGAAATCCGATATACGAACTAGCTGCAAAAGGTCATATTTCAATTCGTAATATCAAGCTCGAATTTTGGAGTCAAAGTTTTGAGAAAAAAAGTCAACTAATTTGTTCTTCGCCAAATTCGTTTTCATTTTGAAGTTTTTGATAAAATTAATGATTTTTAAAGTTTTCATGAAAGTTTTCTAACCTATTTCATGTTGTAACCTTTATCTATAACGTTGTAACTTGCAAAATCAATTTTTTTTCCTTTGAAGTCAGCGACGAGCAGAAGCTTGTTTTATTTTATTTTTATTTTCTTTCTTTCTTTTGTTTTAGTAATCATGAAGCACACCTTATAGTTTCTAATTATTTATAAGTCTTAAACAAGAAATAATTTGAAATTAGGATTGGTTATGGGTTGATTGAATTTAATTGATGAAGAAGATGAAGAATAGGAACAAGAACAGTAAATGGGTTATTAATATTAGGATACGATTTATATCAGAAAAACTGAAGGTATTTAGTATGCCCGAGAGACATATTAAATTAATGTGGCTAATATGTTTTGATCCAAGTCGGGTCATACCTAATAACAAGCTTACCAACACTTTATATGTATTTAATCTTAACGACTGGATCGTTAAATAAATACGCAACACTTGAACTTCAGAAAATCGGTTTTCTGAAATGTTATTACTTGAAATAAATTATTTGGATAATTTGTATTTAATTATTTATAGGTTTAAATAATTATGTTGTATTATATTTTATAAAATGGTTTATAAAATTATTGCAAATAATAAGTACATGTATATTTTATACAAGTTTTATAAAATTATTTACAAGTTTTATAAAATTTACATCTTGTATAAAATAATGGAAATTGTGGGCAGATTTTGTAGACCCAAGAAGTCCTCCCATGCTTATTCCTTTTAGTACTTTTGAGGTCTTAACTCCTAGGAACATGCTTAATATGTTTACCAAGGTCTTGACTCAAAACACACATGCAATACACAACATAACAACAAGTAAAAAAAAACTGCAAAATTGTTCCTGCTGCTGTCCAAAAGCTGTGGGCTGTTAAGGGCTAGAGGGAGGTTCTAACTCTGCTTTTACAAGCTCACATCAAGTGTAAAACAAATCCTAACTAAAGGCATAAGTGTTGGGGTTATTGCTTGGGGTATTACACACTTGATTCTTCAAGATAGAAGCTATAAACTCTTCAATATCATCAAACATTCTACTCATATTTGGGAGCTGCTGTTCGAATTTTTCCAAGGTAGAAAGGTGGGTTTTCAAGCTAGATTAACAAAGGTGTTAAGGTTACAAAGTCTAGCTAACTTAAGGGTGGTGTTGGAGGATCAAAGGCTTGAAGTTCTACACTTTTGTTCATCATCTTACTACCATTTGGACAGCCCTTAAACTTGTTTTAAGGGGGCATATTACTCTTCCTTTTCTTGTTAATTGTAAGCATGATTTCATAACTTGATCCTTGTGGGATTTAACTTTAATTGGTTTAAAGATTAAACAAGTTTAATTGGTAATTCACGCTTCCGTTTTGATATAATCTTAAATGAACTTAAGAGTTTCAAACTTGTTAAAATCCCAACAATGGTATCTAGAGCCGAAGTTGTTGAAATATGCTTCAATATGTTATTTTAAACCCACTATATTTGCATTCTATAAACATGCATGAATGTAGAATGCAAAAATAAAAGGGTTTGGGTGGGTTTAAAGTTAAGGCCGAATTTATGGAGTCCCAAAATGAGTTTGGGTTCTTCCATTTGGTTCATATTTTGGTTGCATGTTAATGTTCACAATTTTAGCCTTGACCTTGTGTTGCATGCATGTGTGTTTGAATGAATTGTATTATTCATTTGGTATGTAATATTAATTCATTCAATTTGGTTTGTAATAATTATTTATTTGGCATGTATTAATTCATTCATTTGGTTATGTAATTTATTTATATTTGGCATGTAAAATAGATTAGGTTATATTTTCATTTTCTAGAGAAAAATGTATTAGGATACATATTTTGTAAAAATGAAGATACAAGATGATGAAAACTTGAAGAACACAAGGAGCATATGGATGCAAGGTTAAGTGGGAGATTTGAAATCTCCTACTTTGTATTATTACCCCTTAACCCGGTGACATTTGTTTTCGGCTAAACAAATGTCCACCAAAATGGCTAGATTGTGAACATATTTGTTTTGCATGTGTGGTTGTTTGTTTGTTTATTGTATTGTATGTTTGGTTGATACAATTAATCACAAGATAACAACAAGCAAAACGACAATTTAATTGGTTAAATTAAACGTATTAATAACATGCAAAACGACAATTTAATTGGTTAAATTAAAAGCAACTAAAGACCTTAATAAATGGTTATTAAGAACAAGAAAAGGATCACGTATATATAAAATGGTTTATATCAAGTAATTGGCAAATTACAAGACATGAAAATGGTTTTTCATAAATACCATACACTAAATGCATGTTGGTGTATGGCATAAAAGTTTTCTCAAACTAGAATTAATGAAAACTTAAAATCCCTTTTACAAGCAAGGTAAACAAGTTTAACGCCATCCTTTTGTGCGACACTTAAACATATTAGGGAACTCATGATGGGATAAAGGTCACCTAACCGTTATGAACAAACTAATGTGGTTAAGGTGAATTTGACATGCTTGTGGGATAAAGGTCACCTAACCGCTTGTTTGTCAAATTTACAAGTTTACACAAGTAGGACGACTTGATTTGGGAATCATGAACTTAGGGTCACCGAAGCATGAGGAACAAATAGGCATTGATGGGATAAATATGCCATGCAAAAGGATTGCATGATCTCATAATTTAGAAGTTGCAAAAGGATTGCAATTGTCATTATGACTACCTAGCTAAATCAAATAACGGGATAAAGGTCACCTAACCGAAATTTGATTTACCGTTGGATTCTAATATTTAATATGTCAATTAAAATATAAAAGGGTATTGTTTACTAAATTTAAAATCAATACTTAAATGAACTTTGTTAAATTTTGTAGATGGCCGCCAATAACATCAACAACACGCAAAATGCACCAATTAACTTACACAACCTATCATTAAGGTCTCTCCTCGAGAAAGACAAACTCAACCATACGAACTTTATGGATTGGTTCCGCAATCTTAGGATTGTCCTCAAACTCGAGGATAAGGCGTATGTGTTGGAGGACCCCATTCCCGATCAACCCGACGAGGATGATACGGAAGGCATGGCTTATTGGGATAAGTATTGCGCCGATTCGGTGCAAGTCGCTTGCCTAATGCTTGGGACTATGATACCCGAACTTCAAAAGGATTTCGAGCATCATACTGCATACGACATGATCACACAATTGAAGGAGATGTTCCTTCAACAAGCACGTGTCGAGCGCTTCGAGACCGTTCGAGCACTACATGCATGTCGTATGGATGACACCCAATCCATTTCATCTTATGTCCTCAAAATGAAAAGCCTTATTGATCGTGCAAACCGTCTTAATCTCAACATTTCTAATGAGTTAGCCACCGATCTTATCCTAAACTCCTTGTCAAAGAGGTTTAACCAATTTGTAATTAATTACAATATGAATGGGATGGATAAGACCATTGGTGAACTTCATGGCATGTTAAGGACGGCCGAAACTAGCATGGGTAAAAGGGCTTCACCCGTACTAATGATCAATGATGGTGGATCCAAAGGTAATAACACCTCTAAGCCTAACGCGGCTAAAAGGAAAGGACCTGCTCATAAAGGCAAGGGAAAGGGCAAGATGGTTACCCCAACCAAAAACAAGAACAAGAAGCAAAAGGTTGCCGGACAAGCAAACCCCAAGGAAGACCCGTGTTTCGGTTGCGGTGAAATGGGTCACTGGAAACGAAACTGCCCGGTCTACCTTAAGGAGTTGAAGGAAAAGAGGGATGCGGGGCAATCCTCAGGTAATATATATATGGTATATATAGAGCTTAGTATTACTTCTTCTAATACATGGGTATTAGACACTGGATGTGGAACTCACATTTGCAATACTTTGCAGGGGTTCAAAAGAAGTAGCAAGCAAACGGGAACATCAAGTCTCTACATGGGTAATGGAGCCAAAGTGCAAGTGAAGGCTCAAGGAGACCTTGTGTTAAAACTTCCAAGTGGTTTGGAACTTATTTTGAACAATGTTTTGTATGCACCGGATTTATGTCGAAACATTATTTCAGTTTCCCTTTTGAAACAATGTGGTTTTAATCTTAATTTTGTTAATGATGATATCCACGTTTATTTAGATAATGTATTCTATTTTAAGGCTTCACCTTCAAATGGAATTTATGAATTGATTCATGATGACACATCATCTAGTAGCTCAATATACCATACAAGCACCAAGAAACTCAAAAGGGATTTGAGTGATTCCTACTTATGGCATTGTCGCCTTGGTCACATAAACAAGAACCGAATGCATACACTTCAAAAGAATGGACTTTTGAAATCAAATGAGATGGAATCGTTTGATGTATGTGAATCTTGTTTACAAGGCAAAATGACTAAAGCACCTTTCAAAGGGACCTATGAAAGGGCTAAAGACTTATTGGGATTAATACATTCGGATGTGTGTGGACCCTTTAAGCCCATGACTAGGAATGGTGAAAGATACTTTGTTACATTCATTGATGATTTCAGTCGTTTCGGATATGTCTACTTGTTAAGGCATAAGGATGATACTTTTGAAGCATTCAAAGAATATCAAAACGAAGTACAAAATCAACTCAACAAGACAATCAAGGTACTGCGTACCGATGGAGGGGGTGAATACCTAAGCGATGCTTTCCAAGATCATCTTAGGAGTTGTGGGATTATCTCACAACTTACTCCACCAGGAACACCCCAACTTAATGGAGTTTCCGAAAGGAGGAACCGAACCCTAATGGATATGGTTCGATCTATGATGGCAAGAAGCTCGTTACCTCTATCGTTTTGGGGTTATTGTCTATGCTCCGCGGCTCATATTTTATATATGGCCCCAACCAAGAAAGTGGAACGAACTCCTCATGAGATGTGGTTTGGAAAACCTCCGTCTCTATCATACTTAAAGGTATGGGGATGTGAAGCTTATCCTAAGCGTTACATCCCTAATAAGTTGAATGCTCGATCCACGAAGTGTATCTTCATAGGATATCACATGGATGATATGGGATACTATTTCTATGATCAAACCGAGCAAAATATATTTGTTGCTCGAAAGGCTGAATTCCTTGAAACTAAGTTCCTAATGGAAGGAAATAGTGAGAGGAAGATAGATCTTGAAGAGGTTCAAGATCAAGTAGATGATACACAATTGGTTGACACTAGCACTCAACATGAAAATGTTGAGAGTAATCAAATGGATGATCAAAATACACAAGATGTTCGCAGATCTGGTAGGATTAGTAATCCACCTGAGAGATATGGGTTTCTCATGGATGGTTGCTATGTGGTTGATTTGGATGAACCAATAAACTACCAAGATGCTTTATCAAGGATTGATAAAGATAAATGGCAAGAAGCCATGAATGCTGAGATGCAATCCATGTATGACAACCAAGTATGGGAACTTGTTGAACAACCTACTGGCTTAAGGCTAGTTGATAGTAAATGGCTTTTCAAGATGAAAACCGACATACATAGAAACTTGGATACATATAAAGCTAGACTTGTAGCAAAAGGTTTCACTCAAACTCAAGGAGTTGACTATGATGAAACTTTTTCGCCTGTGGCAATGCTAAAGTCTATTAGGATATTACTTGCCATTGCTGCTCATTTTGATTATGAAATATGGCAAATGGATGTCAAGACTGCTTTCCTAAATGGACATCTTGAGGAAGATGTCTACATGGTTCAGCCTGAAGGTTTTGTTGATCCGAAATATCCTAAGAAGGTATGCAAGTTAAAGAAGTCAATCTACGGATTGAAACAAGCATCTAGAATGTGGAATCATCGTTTTAATGAGGAGGCCAAGAAATTTGGCTTCATTAAAAATGGTGATGAAGCTTGTGTATACAAGAAAGCTAGTGGGAGCACTATCATGTTCCTTGTATTATATGTGGATGATATATTATTATTTGGAAATGATGTTCCGGCAATGCAAGGAGTTAAAACTTGGTTAAGTAAATGCTTCTCCATTAAGGATCTTGGAGAAGCACAATACGTTTTGGGGATTGGGATCTACAGGGATAGATCCAAGAAGCTGATAGGTTTGAATCAAAGTGCATACATTGAAAAGATCTTGAAAAGGTTCAAGATGGAGAACTCTAAGAAAGGTTTGGTACCTATTCAAAAGGGAACACTTCTCAGTTCATCTCAGTGCCCCACCACGAAAGATGAACAGGAGAGAATGAAGAAAGTCCCATATGCGTCTGCCATTGGGTCAATCATGTATGCAATGATATGCACTAGACCGGATGTGTCATGCGCTCTTAGCCTGACAAGTAGATACCAGAATAACCCAGGAAACAGTCATTGGATTGCTGTTAAAAGTATATTGAAATACCTTAGGAGGACTAAGGATATGTTTCTAATATATGGGTCTGGTGAGGAGGAACTCACTGTAAAAGGTTACATGGATGCGAGTTTCCAAACTGATCGAGATGATTCTCGATCACAATCCGGTTATGTCTTCACATTAAATGGTGGTGCGGTCTCTTGGAAGAGTTCAAAACAGGATGTTGTTGCATTATCCACTACAGAGTCAGAGTACATTGCCGCGTCATTGGCAGCACAGGAAGCTGCATGGATGAAGAAATTCATCGACAACTTAGGAGTGGTCCCTTCCATTCAGGACCCTCTTGAGATCTTTTGTGACAACGAAGGTGTGATTGCCCAAATCAAAGAACCTCGTGCTCACCAAAAGACCCGTCACATTGAGCGGAGATTCAACTACATAAGGGATGAAGTTGAAAAGGGAAAGATATGTATTCGCAAAGTTCACACAGATCTTAACATAGCGGATCCACTCACGAAGCTCTTACATGAATCAAAACATGAAGGACATGTTTGTGCTTTAGGGCTTCGATATTCTAGTGATTGGTCATGATCTGTTTTAAGTATTGTAACGGAACAAAATTGTTCAAACTCATTAATATAATTATGACATTAATTTATTTTGAGTTATGTTCCTATTTTGCATATTTTATCCATGAATAAGTAATTATTCTAAATTCCGTAGTCGATCACATTTGTGGGAACAAGTGTGAGGTTTAGACTATTATGAACTTGGATTGGTATAAATTCACGGGATGAATATGGGGCAAGGTTGCAACCAAGGTTCATAGATATTTGTAGGATACAAATATTGGAAGACCCGCCCTCAAGATTTACTAAATAGAGCCTTTATGGTTGATCACATGTAATCTTGAGTAAAGGCGAATATCATTGTATCCTCTGACCTGAGATACATATTGGGTTCGGATATTTACCAAGTATTGTGCCTTGATTCTTTCCTTCGCTATTCTGAAATATGGTTGTTCATAAGGAAGTGCTCAGGTATAGTGCAAGGTATATATTTAGGACGTGTGTAGTCAAGATAGAATTTGTCCCTCTTATTCGTTGAGAGTCAGATGTCTAAGGCCTGATAAAGTTAGATCTAGAAGAGAGTGATCACTCTGTGTCTCTTAGATTTAACATGACATCTAGGACAAAAGGATGTGATGAAAGATTCACCTATTCATATTCGAGATGGGAACTCGAAAGGGATGATGTTATTGAATGGCACAAAGTCATAACATATTGGGGGTGATGGACGGTCGTTAGGTGGTATCCATCACTTGCATTAATTTCTTATGTTTCTCGTGCAAGTGGGAGATTGAAGGTATTTAGTATGCCCGAGAGACATATTAAATTAATGTGGCTAATATGTTTTGATCCAAGTCGGGTCATACCCAATAACAAGCTTACCGACACTTTATATGTATTTAATCTTAACGACTGGATCGTTAAATAAATACGCGACACTTGAACTTTAGAAAATTAGTTTTCTGAAATGTTATTACTTGAAATAAATTATTTGGATAATTTGTATTTAATTATTTATAGGTTTAAATAATTATGTTGTATTATATTTTATAAAATGGTTTATAAAATTATTGCAAATAATAAGTACATGTATATTTTATACAAGTTTTATAAAATTATTTACAAGTTTTATAAAATTTACATCTTGTATAAAATAATGGAAATTGTGGGAAGATTTTGTAGACCCAAGAAGTCCTCCCATGCTTATTCTTTTTGGTACTTTTGAGGTCTTAACTCCTAGGAACATGCTTAATATGTTTACCAAGGTCTTGACTCAAAACACACATGCAATACACAACATAACAAGAAGTAAAAAAAAAACTGCAAAATTGTTCCTGCTACTGTCCAAAAGCCGTGGGCTGTTAAGGGCTAGAGGGAGGTTCTAACTTTGCTTTTACAAGCTCACATCAAGTGTAAAACAAATCCTAACTAAAGGCATAAGTGTTGGGGTTATTGCTTTGGGTATTACACACTTGAGGCTTCAAGATAGAAGCTATAAACTCTTCAATATCATCAAACATTCTGCTCATATTTGGGAGCTGCTGTTCGAATTTTTCCAAGGTAGAAAGGTGGGTTTTCAAGCTAGATTAACAAGGGTGTTAAGGTTACAAAGTCTAGCTAACTTAAGGGTGGTGTTGGAGTATCAAAGGCTTGAAGTTCTACACTTTTGTTCATCATCTTACTACCATTTGGACAGCCCTTAAACTTGTTTTAAGGAGGTATATTACTCTTCCTTTTCTTGTTAATTGTAAGCATGATTTCATAACTTGATCCTTGTGGGATTTAACTTTAATTGGTTTAAAGATTAAACAAGTTTAATTGGTAATTCACGCTTCCATTTTGATATAATCTTAAATGAACTTAAGAGTTTCAAACTTGTTAAAATCCCAACAAAAACGTGTATGGATCATTGGTCGTGGATGTTTGTGATTTTCGAGAGGCCTTGGGTTCGAGTCCCGTTTGGTGCATTTCTTTTTAGGGTATACTTTTTATTCTCTTATCCATTATTATTATTATTATTATTATTATCATTAATTCTTGATAGGATTACTTGTATTATAATTATCATTGTTATGTTATTATAATTACTAACATAAGTTTTAGTTATCAATTATTATTATTATCATTATAATTACAATTATTATAATTATTATTATTATTGTTATTACATATATTGTATCATTAATAGTATTATTATTAATTAGTATTATTAAGTATTATTATAAATATCATTATTAGTAATAAGATTTATTATTATTATTATTATTATTATTATTATTATTATTATTATTATTATTATTATTATTATTATTATTATTAAGTATTAAGTAGTATTATCAAAATTATTATTTTCATTATCATTATTATTGCTAGTATTATTGTTATTTAACTTATTATCATTATTCTCATTAGTAGTAAAATAAATATGTTCACGATTTCTATTAATATAAATATTACTATTATTATTATGACTAGAATTACAAATTGATGTTATAGGAGCTTTAGTTATTAGTTTAGAAATTTAACATAAAGATTTTGATTATGATTAACATAAGTATTGTTATTAAAATTATCAAGAGTAATGAAATTGCTATAATAACTATTATTATTAAGTATTGTGTTACTATAAAAATTACTATTTTCATTATCATTAGTATAAACCTTTCTTTTTATAAAAAAAATTACTGTTATTATCGTTATTATTAAAACTAACATTAATATTCTTATTAATAGAATCATTATTATTATTATCACTATTAGTATTTTATTCACTACTAATATTATTTTGGTATTATTATAATTACTAAATTAACAACACAAATGAAATATATATAAAATACTTAATACATATAACGAAACAAAATTTATATTTTTATATATAAAAATGAATATAAATTAATAACGAAATATATAACTATATAAATATTAACCATTATGAATATATACACAAATTAAACATACATTTTATATAAATTCAAGATATAATAAATAATTTTATTCAGTTACGAATATATGTTTTAATATATATATACAAATGATATAGGTTCGTGAATCCGAGGCCAACCCTGCATTGTTCAGTATCGTCGTATGAATATTTTACTACAAAATATTGGATTGTGAGTTTCATTTGCTCCCTTTTTAAATACTTTTGCAGTATATATTTTTGGGACTGAGAATACATGCGCTGCTTTTATAAATGTTTTACGAAATAGACACAAGTAATCGAAACTACATTATATGGTTGAATGATCGAAGCCGAATATGCCCCTTTTAGCTTGGTAGCCTAAGAATTACGGAACATCACTAATTTTGAGAATTAGTGCACGCCTAATTGACGCGAATCCTAAAGATAGATCTATGGGCCCGACGAACCCCATCCGTTGTAGCGGATGCTTTAGTACTTCGAGTTGTTTATATCATGTCCGAAGGATTTCCTGGAATGATAGGGGATATTCTTATATGCATCTTGTTAATGTCGGTTACCAGGTGTTCAATCCATATGAATGATATTTTTGTCTCTATGCATGGGACGTATATTTATGAGAAATGAAAACTGAAAATCTTGTGGTCTATTAAAATGATGGAAATAATTATTTATGTTAAACTAATGAACTCACCAACCTTTTGGTTGACACTTTAAATCATGTTTATTCTCAGGTATGAAAGAAATCTTCCGCTGTGCATTTGCTCATCTTTGAGATATTACTTGGAGTCATTCATGACATATTTCAAAAGACGTTGCATTCGAGTCGTTGCGTTCATCAAGATTGTTATTAAGTCAATTATAGTTAGATATATTATGAAATGGTATGCCTGCCGTCAACTTTCGTTGTAATGAAAGATTGTCTTTTCAAAAACGAATGCAATGTTTGTAAAATGTATCATATAGAGGTCAAGTATCTCGCGATGTAATCAACTGTTGTGAATCGTTTATAATCGATATGGACTTTATCCAGATGGATTAGGATGGGTCTCTACAACTGCCTATAGTGTTGTAGCAAGGTTTAGGTATATCCCATCTGTAAATAAATAAATAAAACTTGTGTAAAATTGTATCGTATTCCCTAATAAACTATAATATATTTGTATACCACCGCTGCACACATCAAGCATTTTTGGCGCCGCTGCCGGGAAATCATCAACGCCGAAGCGAAACGTTATATTCTAAAAAAAAAGATTTTTATTAAGTTTTAAACTATTTTTGTAAAAATATATGTTTATAAGTTTTAAATATTAAAAACAAAATATATATATATATATATTTATATATATATATATCTATTTAAGTGTTCAAATAAAAAGAAAATATATTTTATATAAAGCATAAAAGTATTTTTATTAAGTTCTTAAAAAAATATAATTCTAAATATTACTTATATTTTAGTTTTGTAAAAATTATAAATTAAATATATAATTAAAAAAAACAGAAAATTGAACCTACTAATTTGAACCTGCATATAAATTGAATCTGCATGTCATGCGATCACCTGGCTGCAGTGCTGTAAATCCATGCGTTCGCATGGTTTGAGCTGACAGACCCAAAACCTCGTATACATTTATTACGCTGTTAGGTTAATTATTATTAATATTATTTAATCTTTTAGGGTTATAATTATTTATTATTATTAAACCTAATTAGGGTTTTAATTTAATATATTTAGTTTAGTTTAATTATAATTTGTTATTATTAGTTTTAATTAGTTTTATAAATTAATACTTTTATAAAATAATAATATAAAAATAATATTTTTATAAAAATAAGTAATTTTATCATTTTTTGTCTCTTTTTATAAATTGTATGTTTTTAAATATTTGTACATTTATCATTCATAATTAATTTTAAACTTAGTATTTTGCCATAGTTATTTTATATTTCTAGATTTTTAAGCTTTGCCGTAAAATCCCTTAAGTGCTTTTTCTTTAGATTAGGATTTAGGTGCTTTAGAATTTTGCGACGCCGTTTTAAGATTTTAGTACCTATTTAAGTAATTGCCGTTTTTCGTTTAGAATTCCTTTTAAGCTTTAATCCCTTTAGTCACAACTTTTAGTTTTAAGTTTTAGTTTGTTTTTAGACTTTTATGTTTCGATGCTTGACTTTCTTATTATTTTTTTCGACTGTTTGTTTTTTGACTTTTGTTTTTCGACTTTTTATTTTTCGACGCACTTTTCTTTCTCATTTCTACGCTCTAGTTTTTAGGACATAGATTTTTATCTTTTTTAAATTTCGACAAAAAATTATTTTAAGCGGTTAAATTGATAGACATCCAAATTTTCCGGTTCGTAGTAATAGTTGGATTTGTTAGCGGCGAGTTGTGGATTTCTGATTTAAAAGGTCCTGGCTACCTGCTGCATCTATTGGATATTCGAAACGTGGGCAAAAATCAGAAAAGTCTATTAATTTGATAACTTATATAATTTTTATTTTTATAACTAATAGGATATTCAGTGAATGCACCGAGCAAAACGTTCACCACCTTTCATACGTTCACCACCTATAACTTGATCAAGACATCTAGCCAATATTGTCGCCATTGATTTTTCTTTAGAATCATCATCTAGTCGACCAAGTACTCCAATTCAAATTTCCGATAATCTATTTTTTGAACCCGACTTCACAATTGAGAACCCGAAGGATATTCAAAGACAATTCAGAGATCCTGAACCACTAATCATTCCTCCTGAACCACCAATCATTCAACCAGAGATTGTCGAGGAAGAAACCATTAAATCAGAGTCCTCTAGTGATTCAGATTCAACAAATTCAATCATGGAAAATCCGAAACCTCTAAATATGGAAGATCGAATGAGAGCTACACGCACTGGCCAAGGACATGCCATTACTCAACCAGACATTAATGCGCCAGATTATGAAATTAAGGGACAAATCCTACACATGGTAACTAATCAGTGCCAAATTAGTAGTACACCAAAAGAAGATCCAAACGAACATCTTCGAATAGGATCTGTACTCTATTTAAAATCAGAGAAGTTGAGGATGAACAGATCTATCTCATGTTGTTTCCCTGGACTTTAAAAGGAGAAGCCAAAGATTGGTTAGAATCGTTACCTGAAGGAGCGATTGATACATGGGATATTTTAGTTGAGAAATTTCTTAAAAGATTCTTTCCGGCATCTAAAGCCGTGAGACTTCAAGGAGAAATTGTTACGTTCACGCAAAAGCCAAATGAAACATTATATGAGGCGTGGACAAGATTCGAAAAGTTGTTGAGAGGATGTCCTCAGCACGGTTTAGACACTTATCAAATAGTATAAATATTCTACCAAGTTGTCGACGTTGCCACACGAAAAGATATCGACACAACAGCTGGTGGTTCCATTATGAAGAAAACCGCAACCGAATCTCACAAAATTATTGATAACACAGCCTCCCACTCACATGACTGGCATCAAGAAAAAGATATCTTTCGTTCATCTAAAGCGGCTAGAGCCGATTCTAGCCATGACTTTGATTCCATTTCCGCAAAGTTAGATGCTTTCGAGAGATGAATAGAGAAGATGACTAAAGATATTCACGTAATACGATTTAGTTGTGAGCAAAGTGGAGGACCATATTTGACAAAAGATTGTCTCAGTATTGAACAAACAATGGAACAAAGAGAGAATGTTTCATACATGAACCAAACGCCGAGAAATAATTATCAACCGCCAAGACCAAACTACAATCAAAATCAAAATTATAACCGAAAAGTTCCATACAGCAACCTACAAGGTCCTAGCAATCAACAAGTATCTAACAATACTTTCAATCAGCAAAGACCTATTTTTCCAAATAAACCACCACAAACTGATGATAAAAAGCCAAATTTAGAAGATATGATGTCGAAGCTAGTTGAATCTCAAACTCAATTTTTTACATCTCAGAAACAAACTAATGAACAAAATGCTCAAGCATTTAGAAATAAACAAGCTTCAATCCAAAATCTGGAACAAGAAGTAAGTAACCTAGCAAGGTTAATTGGGGAAAGAAAACCGGGGAGTCTACCTAGCGATACAAATGCTAACCCCCGGAATGAAACAGCTATAGCCATTACCACAAGAAGTGGTATTTGTGACGATCCAGAAATTTCCGACCAAATTTAAACTTAATCTTTATATAATTTCGACAAGATAAGCAAAGTTGTAATTTTGAGTCTCGAAAATTTTGAACTGTTTCATATATTCACTTGACATTCGACCATTTTCGAAGATTCACGAGCAATTGTTTGTATATATATATATATATATATATATATATATATATATATATATATATATATATATATATATATATATGGAAGTTGATACATGTAATTTGTTATATTATTATTGTTATTACAAATATTATCATTATCATTAAAAATATTATTTTATCATTATTATAACTATGATTTTACTTATTATTATGATTAGTATTATTAATTATTATTACCATTATCATTGGAAATCATTATTATTGTTATAGTTATCATTATTATTATTATTATAAAAATAATGCAATTCATTATTATTATCATTAATAATTTTATTATAATTTATTTTTATTAATAGTATTAATATAATATAATTATTAATTATCAATTGAAAAGACAGTTAACAGAATTTGTTTTTATGCTTTATATTTTCTTTCTTCTACTACTAGTGATTGAATTATGTCTCCTATTGTTATACGTCAACTTCAATCGATCATCACTCGACTTCTACTACAATCATTCAATTTCATCACCTTTATCAATTATGACTACTGTTACTATTTCCTTTTAATTTAATAATGATTTATGTTCCTTTCTTAATCCACCTGCACATCCACATCCAAGAACAATTCATTTTATATTTATATATATATATATATATACAAATATGTGAATGTATATAACCATAACCACATAATGATTACCCACTTGGTGTTATACTTTGAAACTAAAACCAACCACTTTATTCTCTTTTCCTTTTGATAGTCGATACCCGTGATTTCCGTTTGACCCACACTTCCACTACAAAACACCAATCAATCTTTTCTTGTTTCCTTTCACAATCACCTCTTTATCTATACTATATTTAAATACATACATGCTCGAGTGAAACAACACCCATTTCATTTTCATTCTTCTTTTTGATCCCACTAACCTTATTATAATTATATCGATCTATTCTCTATCTTCTATAATATATACAATACATACTTGCTTTTTATGAGAACAATCATCACCACCCTTGCACTCTTTCATTCTTCTCTGCTTCTTTCTTCAACAAAAGACCACCACAACCGTCACCCATCATTTTGAACCACTAAACAACCACCTATTGATCAAGCTTGCTGCTGCCCTACTACTATTCGATCCTTCTTATGCTCGTTGTTACAGTTTCATTGATCACTGGGATGCAGTTTTCATTTTATGTTCCTGTTTTTACCTCGATTACCATTAGGAACACCACTCCTTAATCACTTCAAACCACCACCCTTTTATCCCTTGACGACAACCTAACCGCCATCTCTCAACATTCAAATAACCTCACCATTGAACCTGCAACACACATTTAATAACACTGATTAACTACGGTACGCTTTATCAAATCATCAAACACCACAAAACTATATTAAACTGCTGCTATCTTGTTCATGTTCTGTTCAACCCAAAAACCCCGCCTGATCACCACCCATATCATCACTATTATCATCTTCCTATATCTGTTTCGGTCCAAGAACAAGAATCACCATACCACCTTCACTTTAATTGATTATTATTAACGTTCCTGCATCATACTCGACCGACAATTACAACTATTTGCTGCTGCTGCTTTAAACTCCTAATTGAGAACATTATGGCATATTAATTGTTGCTTTTACTCGTGACAAACAAAGAATCAAACACACCTGCAAACCTTCGAATCCTTTTGTTGCTACTGTTCCTGTCCCCATTCTATATATATATATATTTTTTTGAAAAGCTACACCATAAGAATACAACTGCAACTGCAGATGCAGATCGTTTTATGTTTCATGTATTAAACCATCATACAATCATCACCATAGCCTATTACCATATTTTTTACACTATAATTTATTTCCTGCCCAAAATCAGAGACTTGCTACTCCCGTTACCATTCAAACGATCACAAAACCAACCTAATCCCTAACCTACAATCAATTTCATTATCCAATAAGAACAACAAAATCGTAACTATGTATATAAATTCAGCATAGACAATTCAATCGATTTAAGAAGATCCCTAGCATACGAATTTCATTAAAAGGAAATCAAATTACGTACCCAGATCCTTGACTATATATATCGATTGAAATAAAGAATTGAACCGTGCGAGGGCTGATGATGAATGATGATGAAGATCGGTGAGGGAATGTTGATTGATCAGCCGAACCATCCCTGGTCTGCGTCGAATAAAGAACTCAAACTCCCCACCTGTCGATTTAACTTAATGATGTTATTGGTTCTGTGGATCAATGGACTATTATGTTGGGCTTGTGACAATAATTGATTTGGCCAGATTATTGATATAGTTGACGGGTTAAATGTAATATAGTTATAGAGTTAATCAGAAATGTACGCAGCAACGTGATGGTTTATGTGTGGGTTGGGCTAACGAAAGGTCTCAAGTTCGAGTCCGGCTGGTGGCGTTCTTTTTTTTTTTAAAAAAAACTCAATCCTTTTAAGGTAGAATTCCTTTTATTATTATTATTATTATTATTATTATTATTATTATTATTATTATTATTATTATTATTATTATTATTATTATTATTATTATTATTATTATTATTATTATTATTATCATTTTTAGTATTATTATTATCATTACTATTATCACTATCATTGTAAAAATTATTATTAGTTTTATCATTGTTATTATTATTATTATTATTATTATTATTATTATTATTATTATTATTATTATTTTCAAATCTAATTATTAATATTATTATTTTATTATTATTATAATTATTATTTTTACAATCAAAAGATATTTATATAAAAAATATATATATTTATTACATATATCATAAGTATACTAAGAATAGAGTTTTATTATATTAACTAATATAATATTATTAATCTCACATTTATTAAAATATATATATTATAACAAATAATAAGGATTAATATAATAATATATAAGGATATTAATCTATATATATTATTAAATGTATATAAACTTAGTTGATTAATATTATAATGTGTTAATATATATACTTGTTATAGGTTCGTGAATCCTAGGCCAACCATGCATTGTTCAATATCGTCATATGTATTTTTACTACAAAATATAGTATAGTGAGTTTCATTTGCTCCCTTTTTAAATGCTTTTGCAATATATATTTTTGAGACTGAGAATACATGCATTGATTTTATAAATGTTTGACGAAATAGACAGAAGTACTCAAAACTACATTCTATGGCTAGATTATTAAATCGAATATCACCCTTTTAGTCGGGTAATCTAAGAATTAGGGAACAGAAACCCTAATTGACGCGAATCCTAAAGATAGATCTATTGGGCCTAACAAACCCCATCCGGGTTACGAATGCTTTAGTACTTCGATTTTATCATATCTAATGAGAGTCCCGGAATAATGGGGATATTCTAGATGCATTTTTGTTAATGTCGATTACCAGGTGTTCACCATATGAATGAATTTTAATTCGCGGGTTACACGTGTTATTATATACTCGGGTTACGTGTATAATTAAATGCCTGAAATCTTGTGGTCTATTAAAATGATGGAAATGAATGATTATGATAAACTAATGAACTAACCAACATTTTGGTTGACACTTTAAAGCATGTTTATTCTCAGGTATTAAAGAAATCTTCCGCTGTGCATTTGCTCATTTTAGAGATATTACTTGGAGTCATTCATGACATATTTCAAAAGACGTTGCATTCGAGTCGTTGAGTTCATCAAGATTAATATTAAGTCATTCATAGTTTGGATATATTATGAAAGGATATGCATATCTGTCAACTTTTGATGTAATGGAAGTTTGTCTTTTAAAAATGAATGCAATGTTTGTAAAATGTATCATATTGAAATGCCCCGTTCATATTAATTATAAACGTTTCATATTAATTGGTTTCTTTGCGAGGTTTTGACCTCTATATGAGACGTTTTTCAAATCTTACATTCGTTTTTAAAAACAACCATAACCTTTATTATTGAATAAAGGTCTTAATGACATAATTTAGATTGTCTATCAAAGACAATCTCCTCAAATAAATAAGTTTTTACACAACCCATTACAATATGATCAAATATATTACAACAAATACTCCGAATGCAAGTTTAAACAATATAAACAATTATGCCGACTCCAAATCAAGACCTTGGGTTGGCATACGATAGCGGAAGCGTTTTTAATATTCACCTGAGAATAAACATGCTAAAAACGTCAACAAAAATGTTGGTGAGTCATAGGTTTAATTTCTATATAATAATAATAACATTTAATAAGCCACAAGATTTCATTTAATTAAATACGCAGGATCATTACAACTGCAAAAATCATTCATACGATGAGTCGCCTGGTAACCAACCTTAACATAGAGCGCTTAAGATATCTGGTATCATACATTTCACTATTCAAATGTATGACAAGAACCCTTCGAAGTACTAAAGCATTTCCACTCTTCGAAATTGGGGGTGGTTGGTGCCCGTAGATCTACCTTTAGGATTCGCGTCAATTAGTGTTTTTCACTAATTCTTAGGTTACCAAGCATAATAATAATAAGTACAGATATCCGGTATAACAAAACAGTCGTAGAATGTAGTTTCATGAACTTGTGCTTATTTTGTAAAACATTTATAAATTTGCATGTATTCTCATCCCAAAATAATTTAGATAGTAAAAATGGGACTATAACTCACTTGTGATGATTTCCGAATAGATGGTGATAAGACTTGGCCTTTTGACAAATTCACGAACCTAATAATAATATTCTTATGTCAAGATATATATATATATATATATATATATATATATATATATATATATATATATATATATATATATATATATATATATATATATATATATAATTAATATTCCATACTTATGATACTTGTGATAATTTTAATTGTCCATTGTTAGTAGTCCAATGTCCGTAGTCCAATAGTCCAATAGTCCAACAGTATAAATATATATATAAATATAAATGCGTATATTGTGTTAGAATTCACTAACACTATAATATATTGTCTTAATATAATAAGACACATAATATGTATATTATCTGAAGCAATCCGTGACCCATTGTATACATGTCTCAGGCTCGATCACAACTCAAAGTATATAATATTTTGGAATCCACTTCGACCCACAGCTAACTGGAAATTACTATCAATGGTGTCTTATAATTCGTTCCAATAATATATATAGAAGAAATCAAAATGATATGTCAAAACGCTGTATAAGGATCCACGGTGATCAAGTCATATATATATATATATATATATATATATATATATATATATATATATATATATATATATATATATATATATATATATATATATATATATATATATATATATATATATATATATATGGTGTCTTATGATCTTTATTAAGACTATAATATATTGTCGTAGAACTTAATCACGACTATTATAAATTATATTTCCATATGTTCGGGAACAAGACATATATAAATACATGTAGGATACAAGGTAAGTTATCTAGGATAAGGTTAGCTTCCATTTTTATTAATCAAAACCGTAGCTAAAAATAAGCAAAAATATTCAATTTTGTTTTACTCATAATTTCTTCGTTACAAATCCGTTTTGAGTGATTCGAGTTGTCATGGTTTCGTATCGAACTCAACATTATTAATATTAACAGAAAAATTATAAGTTTATAGTCGAAAATACAGCTTAGGTGTCAAATAAGAGAAGATAGTCATATCCGTCGTAAGAACGACATCTTGATGACCTTTTTGAAAAACATACTTCCACTTAGAGTTTAACCATGGATTTTGGATATATTTCATATCCATATAAAATAAGATTTTCACCAAAGGAAATCTTTTAATTCAAAGTTTAAGATAGGTTTTTAAAATTAAACCCAAAACAGCCCCCGATGATCTATGACGTTGTATGTTCAGTTTTAAGGTGTTCTTCGTGTTTACAAGTTTTATATCCTTATGTTAGCTTGACATACTATCATAATACATGTGTTGATTTATTTTAAAAGTCAAATTAGAAGGATTAAATTTGTTTGTGAACAAGTTTAGAATTAATCTAAACTATGTTCTTGTTGTTGTAAGTTATAAACTCATAATAAGATTGCTATATGGATATGAATCGAAAAAGATTATGAATAAGGTGACTACTTAAAATTAAATGAACAAAGTTCCTGAGAAAATAAGATGATAATCTTGTGATCAAAGATATCCTTAATGGCTTGTAATCCTTGGAGTAGAATCATAGAATGAACAAAATTTCGAATAAGATTTCTATCTTGAATTAGGATAGTTATAAGTATATGAATTGAACCAAAGCTTATATATGATTCTTACCTTGATAAAGAGGAGTAGATGAGTTAACAAAGTGTTCTTGAAGATAGTTTATGATCAAAGTGAATGAAGATTTTCTAGTACTTGAAGTATGTGTGTTTAAAGAGTGTTTAAAGAGTAAGAAATGGAGAGAATACTTGAAGTTCTTGTGTGTGAGTATTATGAGAGTGAAGGTAAGTTAAATAGCTGATATGAATGAGTAATGAGTAAAAAGAGTGTTAAAAGTCGTGGTTCATGCATATGGTTAAGAGACTTTATCAAAATTTGGAATATAGCATAATAATGCAAACTAGAAGTTAAATGTTGGTTCCCACAAGTCTCCATCATGTTTATCCTTGTCTTGTGACTCATAGAGCTGCTAAGGAGGCTATAATTGGTATTTCATATTGGTATATACTCATAGTATTTAAGTATGGAAGCTGGGTATGATATGGGTGTAAATACCGAATGAATACGAATAGAATTCTTGATGGAATTGAATGAGATTATGAGTATAGCTATCTTTGTTGAGTATAAGTATGTTAGTATATATGTTTAAGTCCTTCAAAAGTGTATTAATAAATATTAATACAATACATATACATACATTTTAATTTAGAAGTTATTACAACATTAATTGTTATATATATATATATATATGTATATAATCTTGAAGTCTTTAAGTTAGTTATATCATTTTATGTATATAACCAATTGTTATTATATGTAATGAGATACTTAAATATCATTTTATCAAATCATAAGTATATATATATATATATATATATATATATATATATATATATATATATATATATATATATATATATATATATATATATATATATATATATATATATATATATATATATATCCATATATACATCATTATATAATTATTTCGAGTTATGACGTTCGTGAATCGTCAGACAAACTGGATGGCCAAACATTTGTATAAAATTCATTTCAAATAACCAAATCTTAATGAGTTTGATTGCTTAACATGTTGGAAACATTAATTATGTAAATATTAATCTTCTATATATTAGCGGAAAAAATCCGGGTCGTTACATTACACACCCGTTAAATTAAATTTCGTCCCGAAATTTAGAATTGTACCTAGTTAACGTGCGATATCGGGAAACAAATGTGGGTACTTTAGTTTCATTTGGTCTTCTCGTTCCCAAGTAAATTCAGGTCCTCTACGAGCATTCCATCGAACCTTAACGATTGGTATCTTACTTTGTTTGAGTCGTTTGACCTCACGATCCATAATTTCGACAGGTTCTTTGACGAAATTTAGTTTCTCGTCAATCTTAATTTCTTCTAAAGGGATAATGAGATCTTCGGTAGCTAGGCATTTCTTCAGGTTCAAAATATGAAAGGTGTTGTGAATCTTTTCTAATTGTGGAGGTAGCTCAAGTCGATAGGCCACCGGCCCAATGCGTTTTTCAATCTTGAATGGCCCAATGTATCTTGAGCTCAATTTCCCCCGCTTTCCAAAACGAATAACACCTTTCCAAGGTGATACCTTAAGCATAACCATATCACCCTCCTCAAACTCTAAAGGTTTTCTCCTAACATCTGCATAGCTCTTTTGTCGTCTCCGGGCTATTTTCAATCGTTGCTGAATCTGAATGATTTTATCGGTGGTTTCTTGGATAATTTTTGGACCTGTAATCTGTTTATCCCCCACATCACTCCAACAAATCGGAGACCTGCACTTCCTACCATAAAGTGCCTCGAATGGTGCCACCTCAATACTAGAATGGTAGCTGTTGTTGTAGGAAAACTCAGCTAACGGTAGATGTCGATCCCAACTACTTCCAAAATCAATAACACATGCTCGTAGCATGTATTCGAGTGTCTGAATCGTCCTTTCACTCTGCCCATCAGTTTGTGGATGATAGGCAGTACTTAAATCTAGACGAGTTCCCAACGCTTCGTGTAATGCCTGCCAGAATCTGGAAGTAAATCTGCTATCACGATCAGAGATAATAGAGATTGGTATACCATGTCTAGAAACAACTTCTTTCAGGTATAATCGTGCTAATTTCTCTATACCATCCTCTTCTTTTATTGGTACAAAGTGTGCTGACTTAGTAAGACGATCGACTATTACCCAAATCATATCATAACCACATGCGGTTCTCGGTAACTTAGCAATGAAATCCATGGTAATGTTTTCCCATTTCCATTCTGGGATTTCAGGTTGTTGGAGTAGACCCGATGGTTTCTAATGTTCAGCTTTGACTTTAGAACAAGTCAAACATGCTCCTACATATGTGGCTATATCGGCCTTCATTCCTGGCCACCAAAAGTTTCTCTTGAGGTCTTGGTACATTTTCCCTGCTCCGGGATGTATTGAATATCTGGTTTTATGTGCTTCATCTAGTACCACTTTCCTCAAATCCCCATTTTTTGGTACCCAAATTCTTTCAGATAAATACCTGGTTCCGTTTTCCCGAATATTAAGCTGTTTTTCTAATCCTTTGGGTATTTCCTTTCCAAAAATTCCTTCCTTCAAAACCTCCTGTTGTGCCTCTTTTATTCGAGAAGTAAGATTAGTATGAATAATCATGTTCATAGCTTTTACTCGAATAGGTTCTCTTTCCTTTCGACTCAAGGCATCGGTTACCACATTCGCTTTCCCCGGGTGGTAACGGATTTCATAATCATAATCATTTAACAGCTCAACCCACCTACGCTGCCTCATATTTAGTTGCTTTTGATTTAAAATATGTTGGAGACTTTTGTGGTCGGTGTATACAATAAACTTGACCCCATATAGATAATGTCTCCACATCTTTAATGCAAAAACAATGGTGCCCAATTCCAGATCACGTGTGGTGTAGTTTTGTTCATGAATTTTGAGTTGTCGATAAGCATATGCAATCACCTTCTTCCGTTGCATAAGAACACACCCAAAACCCATTCTTGATGCGTCACAGTAGATAACAAAATCTTCCATTTCGTCAGATAACGATAAAATAGGTGCCGTAGTCAACTTCTTTTTCAACAATTGGAAGGCACCCTCTTGTTCGGAAGTCCGTTCATACTTTTTCCCCTTGTGTGTCAAGGCAGTTAAAGGTTTGGCTACTCGGGAGAAATCTTGAATAAATCTCCTATAATAACCGGCTAAACCCAAAAATTGACGTATTTGCATTGGAGTTTTCGGGGTTTCCCAATTTTTGATGGCTTCGATCTTGGCGGGATCAACTTTGATTCCATTACTACTGACTACGTGGCCAAGAAATTGTACTTCATTTAACCAAAAAGCACACTTAGAGAATTTTACATAAAGTTGTTCTTTT
The DNA here is from genome assembly GCF_046630445.1 of Rutidosis leptorrhynchoides. Lineage (NCBI taxonomy): Eukaryota > Viridiplantae > Streptophyta > Magnoliopsida > Asterales > Asteraceae > Rutidosis > Rutidosis leptorrhynchoides. The sequence goes on from NC_092334.1 coordinate 197,636,475, forward strand.
CTTAACAACTCTAACACACGTCTCAAGTGTTGTTCGTGTTCTTGGTTATTCTTTGAATAGATAAGAATGTCATCAATAAAGACAATAACAAACTTATCTAAATATGGACTACATACTCGGTGCATGAGATCCATGAAAACTGCGGGTACATTGGTTAGACCGAATGGCATAACCATGAATTCGTAATGGCCATAACGAGTTCTGAAGGCTGTTTTTGGTATATCGGCTTCTTTAACTCTCAGTTGATGATAACCCGATCTTAAGTCGATTTCGGAGTATACGATCGAACCTTGGAGTTGATCAAATAGGTCGTCGATTCGGGGTAAAGGGTATTGGTTTTTGATGGTTACTTTGTTCAGCTCATGGTAATCGATACACATGCGAAAAGACCCATATTTCTTTTTAACGAACAAAATTGGAGCTACCCATGGTGACGTACTCGGTCGGATAAAACCACGTTCTAATAATTCTTGTAGCTGACTTTGTAATTCTTTCATTTCGGTGGGCGCAAGTCTATATGGAGCACGTGCTATTGGTGCGGCTCCTGGTACAAGATCTATTTGAAATTCAACGGATCGGTGTGGAGGTAGTCCCGGTAATTCGTCCGGAAACACCTCAGGAAATTCTCTTGCAACAGGAACGTCATCGATTTTATTTTCTTCTTTTTCAACCTTCTCGATGTGTGCTAGTATGGCATAGCAACCTTTTCTTATTAGTTTACGCGCCTTCAAACTACTAATAAGATTTAATTTGGCATTACCCTTTTCTCCGTACACCATTAAGGGTAACCCTTTTTCTCTCGGAATGCGAATCGCCTTCTCATGACAAACAACTTTGGCTTTCACCTTGGACATCCAGTCCATTCCAATAATTATGTCGAAGCTTCCCGATTCCACCGGTATTAAATCAATTGCAAACGTTTCGCTAACTAAACTAATTTTTCAATTTCGGCAAATTTTATCAACCTTAATTAGTTTACCGTTTGCTACTTCAACTATACACTTTTTATCCAAAGGCATTAACGGGCAATTTAATTTGGCACAAAATTCTCTACAAAACCATTCCGGATGAAACGTATCACACCTGAGGCATATAGTTCTTTGCCTTTTGTTGTCGTTGTTGTTGTTGTTGTTGTTGTTGTTGTTAGGGTTATTGTTGTTGAGTCATTTGTTGTTGTTATTGTTGTGATTGGGATTGTTGTTGTTGTTATTATTATTGGGATGGTTGTTGCGGTTATTGTTACGGTTGTTGTTGCGATTATTGTTGTTGTTGGGGTGGTTGCGATTGTTGTTGTAGTTGTTGTTTTGATTGTTGTTGTTGTACTGGTGACCCTGATCACTGCTTTCCTCCCACTTTCTTTTTTCCTGTTTCATTATGGCCTCCTCGGCCGCTTCTTTCTTTATCCTTCCTGTAATTTGGCTTATCAATTTGTGGGCTATACGGCTCGCTTTCTGCATTGTTGCAGGGTCGTTAGCACCTACATGCTCTTGGATTTGTTCCGGCAACCCGTTTATGAATGCTTCAATTTTTTCTTCTTCGTCCTCAAATGCTCCAGGACATATTAAAGCCAGTTCATTGAAACTTCGCTTGTAGGTAGTGACATCTAACCCTTGGGTTGTTAGTGCTTTAAGCTCTGCCTTGAGCTTGTTGATTTCGGTTCTGGTACTCTTCCATCATCATGTGGTTGAAAGCGGACCATGGAAGTGCGTAGGCGGTATTCTATCCTACGTAATCCATGTAGGTATTCCACCATGTCAAAGCAGTACCCCTGAAAGTATGTGTGGCATACTTAACTTTATCCTCTTCTGCGCAGTTGCTAATTGCGAACACGGCTTCAACCTTCTCTGTCCACCGCTTTAGTCCAACGGGTCCTTCAGTTCCTTCAAACTCATTGGGTTTGCAGGCCATAAAAGCTTTGTAGGAACATCCTACCCGATTGCCATTGTTTCCTCCACTGCTGGAACTCGAATGGTTATTGTTGTTCATTGCATTCACCACTGCAGCCATATTTGCAGCGAAAGCTTGAAGTTCTTCTGTGTTCAATTGTTGTTGTCTAGTAGCTGGAGGAGCCATTTCCTTCAAAAATAGCCGACTGAGTTAATCATATAGAATTTTAGAAGTAGCCAAAAAGTATTTTTTTAGCTTAATATGAACTTATTATTATAAAAGCCTTTTCTTCATATTAGCGTTTTATAACTATAATAATGTTCATACTTAGCAGCTAACACACAAATTAACTACTAAAATTCTAATATGAAAAACTATAGTAAGTCATTACCTTACTACGTAATAATAAGTTGTAATAATAATAATAAACCTTCCATGCTTATTCTTATTATTATACAATCATAAGGAAAATTACATTGCGGATTTTCTTACAAACTTAAACACACAATATAATACATATTATACAATGCATGGAATACAGGATAGCTGCCGATGGTTCAAGAACGGCGAGATTTTTTAGATGTTGAAGTTGTTTCTTTCTCGGCCAAACGTTTGGATTTTCGTTTGGATAGTTCTTTTTCCAATTCCTCCCAATTGGTTCTTTCGGCTAATTGTTTGGGAGCAAAACAAACAGTCGTTATACGAGCGGTCATTTTATAAACTGGTCTCTTAGGTGGTTCAGGTGGATGATCACAAACATTTTGGGTCATAATAGGTTCATCAGGTTTGGGATCGGGTATAACAGCCAAAGATTTTTCCAAATCACGTTGTGGTTCGGTAATTTCCACAACTTCTTCAGGATCCTCTTCTTCGGGTTCCTCTTCGGGATCTTCTTCTGGATCCTCTTCTGGAACCTCTACTGGAAATTGTGAATCTTCCCAATTTTCTCAACAATTTTCCACTTTAATGGTAGCACCAAAAGTTAACTTTTCCGTTGGTTCATAAGTCGTATGCTTTGACTCAGCCTCTGAATCACTTGATAAGTAAATGAAATCTGAATCACTAGAGATGCTTATATGATCAGATGAAGTCATCTATCACATAATAGCAGGCACGTTAAGAGAATGATATATCATATAATATTTATATGTTAATAATCTTATGTTTCCAACAATTATATTAAGCAATCATTTTTAAAATAATTACTGTCGAAGTCCAGGCTCACTAATGCATCAAAAATCAATTAGACACACTAATGAAAAATTTTCTGATTCTCTAAGACCAACGCTCGGATACCAACTGAAATGCCCCGTTCATATTAATTATAAACGTTTCATATTAATTGGTTTCTTTGCGAGGTTTTGACCTCTATATGAGACGTTTTTCAAATCTTGCATTCGTTTTTAAAAACAACCATAACCTTTATTATTGAATAAAGGTCTTAATGACATAATTTAGATTGTCTATCAAAGACAATCTCCTCAAATAAATAAGTTTTTACACAACCCATTACAATATGATCAAATATATTACAACAAATACTCCGAATGCAAGTTTAAACAATATAAACAATTATGCCGACTCCAAATCTGGACCTTGGGTTAGCATACGATAGCGGAAGCAATTTTAATATTCACCTGAGAATAAACATGCTTAAAACATCAACAAAAATATTGGTGAGTCATAGGTTTAATTTCTATATAATAATCATAACATTTAATAAGCCACAAGATTTCATTTAATTAAATGCGCAGGATCATTACAACTGCAAAAATTATTCATACGATGAGTCGCCTGGCAACCGACCTTAACATAGAGCGCTTAAGATATCTGGCATCATACATTCCACTATTCAAATGTATGACAAGAACCCTTTGAAGAACTAAAGCATTTCCACTATTCGAAAATGGGGGTGGTTGGTGCCCGTAGATCTACTTTTAGGATTCGCGTCAATTAGTGTTTTTCACTAATTCTTAGGTTACCAAGCATAATAATAATAAGTACAGATATCCGGTATAACAAAACAGTCGTAGAATGTAGTTTCATGAACTTGTGCTTATTTTGTAAAACATTTATAAATTTGCATGTATTCTCATCCCAAAATAATTTAGATAGTAAAAATGGGACTATAACTCACTTGTGATTATTTCCTAATAGATGGTGATAAGACTTGGCCTTTTGTCAAATTCACGAACCTAGTAATAATATTCTTGTGTCAAGATATATATATATAATTAATATTCCATACTTATGATACTTGTGATAATTTTAATTGTCCATTGTTAGTAGTCCAACGTCCGTAGTCCAATAGTCCAATAGTCCAATAGTCCAACAGTATAAATATATATATAAATATAAATCCGTATATTGTGTTAGAATTCACTAACATTATAATATATTGTCTTAATATAATAAGACACATAATATGTATATTGTCTGAAGCAATCCGCGATCCATTGTATACATGTCTCAGGCTCGATCACAACTCAAAGTATATAATATTTTGGAATCCATTTCGACCCACAGCTAACTCGAAATTACTGCCAATGGTGTCTTATAGTTCGTTCCAATAATATATATAGTAGAAATCAAAATAATATGTCAAAACGCTATATACGGATCCACGGTGATCAAGTCATATATATATGGTGTCTTACGATCTTTATTAAGACTATAATATATTGTCGTAGAACTTAATCACGACTATTATAAATTGTATTTCCATAAGTTCGGGAACAAGACATGTATAAATACATGTAGGATACAAGGTAAGTTTGCTAGGATAAGGTTAGCTTCCATTTTTATTAATCAAACCCGTAGCTAAAAATAAGCAAAAATATCCAAAATTTTTTACCCATAATTTCTTCGTTACAAATCCGTTTTGAGTGATTTGAGTTGTCATGGTTTCGTATCAAACTCAACATTATTAATCTTAACAGAAAAAGTATAAGTTTATAGTCGAAAATATAGCTTAGGTGTCAAATAAGAGAAGATAGTCATATCCGCCGTAAGAACGACATCTTGATGACCCTTTTGAAAAACATACTTCCACTTAGAGTTTAACCATGGATTTTGGATATATTTCATATCCATATAAAATAAAATTTTTCACCAAAGGAAATCTTTTAATTCAAAGTTTAAATAGGTTTTTAAAATTAAACCCAAAACAGCCCCCGATGATCTTTGACGGCGTATGTTCAGTTTTAAGGTGTTCTTCGTGTTTACAAGTTTTATATCCTTATATTAGCTTGACATACTATCATAATAAATGTGTTGAAGTATTTTAAAAGTCAAGTTAGAAGGAGTAAATTTGTTTGTGAACAAGTTTAGAATTAATCTAAACTATGTTCTTGTTGTTGTAAGTTATAAACTCATAATAAGATAGCTATATGGATATGAATCGAAAAAGATTATGAATAAGGTGACTACCTCAAATTAAATGAAAAAATTTGCTGAGAAAATAAGATGATAATCTTGTGATCAAAGATATCCTTGATGGCTTGTAATCCTTGGAGTAGAAACATAGAATGAACAAAAGTTCGAATAAGATTTCTATCTTGAATTAAGATAGTTATAAGTATATGAATTGAACCAAAGCTTATATATGATTCTTACCTTGATAAAGAGGAGTAGATGAGTTAACAAAGTGTTCTTGAAGCTAGTTTATGATCAAAGTGAATGAAAATTTTCTAGTACTTGAAGTATGTGTGTTTAAAGAGTGTTTAAAGAGTAAGAAATGGAGAGAATACTTGGAGTTCTTGTGTGTGAGTATTATGAGAGTGATGGTAAGTTAAATAGCTGATATGAATGAGTAAAAAGAGTGTTAAAAGTCGTGGTTCATGCATATGGTTAAGAGACTTTATCAAAATTTGGAATATAGCATAATAATGCAAACTAGAAGTTAAATGTTGGTTCCCACAAGTCTCCATCATGTTTATCCTTGTCTTGTCACTCATAGGGCAGCTAAGGAGGCTATAATTGGTATTTTATATTGGTATATACTCATAGTATTTAAGTATGGAAGCTGGGTATGATACGGGTGTAAATACCGAATGAATACGAATAGAATTCTTGATGGAATTGAATGAGATTATGAGTATAGCTATCTTTTTTGAGTATAAGTATGTTAGTATATATGTTTAAGTCCTTCAAAAGTGTATTAATACATATTAATACAATACATATACATACATTTTAATTTAGAAGTTATTACAACGTTATTCGTTATATATATATGTATATAATCTTGAAGTCTTTAAGTTAGTAATCTCATTTTATGTATATAACCAATTGTTATTATATGTAATGAGATATTTAAATATCATTTTATCAAATCATAAGTATATATATATATATATATATATATATATATATATATATATATATATATATATATATATATATATATATATATATTCATATATACATCATTATATAATTATTTCGAGTTATGACGTTCGTGAATCGTCAGACAAACTGGGTGGCCAAACATTTGTATAAAATTCATTTCAAATAACCAAATCTTAATGAGTTTGATTGCTTAACATGTTGGAAACATTAATTATGTAAATATTAATCTTCTATATATTAGCGGAAAAAATCCGGGTAGTTACACATATAGAGGTCAAATACCTCGCGATGTAATCATATGTTATTGTATTCGTCCTTATGGATTAGGACGGTTCATCTTTATGTGGTATCAGAGCGATGGTCTTAGCGAACCAGGTCTGCATTAGTGTGTCTAACTGATAGTTGATAGGATGCATTAGTGAGTCTGGACTTCGACCTTAGCTGCATGTCAAAAGTTTTGCTTATCATTTCTTGTCGAAAAAGTACCTGCTTATCATCTTAGTGCATTTATTGCATAGATAGTGTATAGACAAAATTCATATCTTAGCGTATCTATTACTGTAAACTTTGCCTGACATATTCCGTAAATTCCTCCGTAATCTACGAAATCTTTTGCTCTATACATATATATATATATATATATATATATATATATATATATATATATATATATATATATATATATATATATATATATATATTCTATGTAATTAGAATACCATCCGATAGCCGGAAATCATTTCATATCGAAAAATCCTTTATTCAATCGTAAGGAATGGAACTCGCCACTAGTTCAAGTCCCTCGAATTCTGATATGGAGTCTCACTCGAGCTCAGAAAGCAGTGTGACTGAAATGGATCAACCAATCAGCCATCATCTATTCTGGATGAATGAGGGATGAGTTCGTAGTCTGCTCAATCATTGGAGACAAGAAGAAGGTGATCCCTTCCATCCACAACATTGCCCTCTTGGCAATGAACCTGAAGCACTTACAGGTGAACCTGTTCGAGACACCATTTTCTCTCTCATTTCCAGGGTATCTCGTCATGATTATATATTATCTCAAATTTTAGATCTTATTCATCCACTCATCCGAACCGACAATCACCCCGGTGTAATAAAAGAAGTCAACGAGCTTCACGCTCGGGTAGTGGCTTTGGAGAATATGGTATAAAGGTTACAAGTACCAGTAGCAGTACCGGCAGCAACAGTATCACCATCAGCAACACCAACAGTACCATCACCACCACCAACAGTAACATCCGCACCCCACACCTCAACATCACGAACTATACCTCGAGCATCAACGTCACACACACCATAGATACCAAGAAGTACCAACAACAACAAAACGATGAATTATTGATTCATAACTTCATCAGAGAAATATTCTACGGTGATTATGTAATCTCTAAAGTTTTAGAGATTATTTATTCAAATCATAGCCGTAAACCAAGATGAATATATGGATAGAAATGATAGAAGGAAGAATAGAAACTCTGATAGGATGGTGCACGATTTACAGGTAGACTTGTTTTTACCAACAACATCAACAAGACCGTCAACATCACCAGCACCGTCAGTACCGTCAGCATCAGCAGTGCTTACAACATCACAAGCTCCACCAGATCTATAATCACCGCAAACATCATCACTAATCAACAACGCGTATATTGTATCAACGAGTTATGAAATATTAACTCATTTTCGCTGAAGAATTTATATGTATATCTTATATATATATAAATTTTGAAACCATAATATATCTTTTCGTACAAAGCTATTATGTATGAATTAAAAAGGGGTAGATACTACTCAGTTAAATTCATATTATTAATATGCTATGATGTACATTCTATGTTAGCGACTTAATCTTCGTTAACTACAATCTCTGTTTTTAATTCAATGAATTCCATTTCATAATAAATCAAGTGTATTATTCAAATATAGGTTTGATTTTACACTTTCATTTTCGATGTACTCGAAACTTTTCAGATAACATCATTCGTACCTTGCAAAGTTCACAAGAATTCCATGAACACCAAATAACGAAGTATTGATTCAAAATTCCAATTACAGTGAAGAAATACTTCGTAAAAGTTATGAAATTTTAAAGTTTTAAGGATTACTCAATTCTAGTTTCAACCGTAAATCAAATGAGTTTAATTTAATATTAACTCATTAAATCTATGTTACATCTAAAGAAAATATACACATATATATTTTCATAAAGACTGTAATAAAAATTCTTTTGTACAAAATATTAATTGTAAAATTTTTTTTTAACGGGTAGGTAATACCCGAGAGTTATATAAATTCACAATTAATATGTTACATTTTACGAATCTGATTCAGCAAATCATATATTCTACTCCTTACTTTCACAACAATATACATTCTTTTATAGAAATCAAAACAACCATACTCATTCAAAATTTAATTACATATTCTGATTTTGAAATCTCATAATTCAACTCGAGATATAACCAAAATCATCACTCTTAAATCCTTACATCTTTCAAAGCTATAGTTTGACTTCAAAACTGTGCTAGAACATCATGTGTAAATTAATGATTACAATCGGTGTTCAAACCCTTCGAACTTCCTTAGGACACTTCCAATAATGAACAATCGAGATGATGATCTAATCACATGTTACCCACAGTTATGTACCTGAAAAAACTCTTGAAACCAAAGTAAAAGTTTAAACACGTATCCGCGTCAGATTCTTTGACATTTATTAGCAAAAATAACTTTGCGATTCCTTTTTAAAGTAGCCAGTTTTGTCACAGCTCCAGCAATTCAACTTCGACTTTTCAGTTGAAACATTTTATTATAACCTCGATATATACATTGCCCTTTCGACATCGTTTATGTTTCACCACATTAGCAATAAACTTACCAACAACTCCACTGATCTTTGATTTTTCCGAAAAAAAATCATTATATTTATCAAAACCCCATCATTTATTCATCTGCATCTTGTAACGAGAATTGCCATACCAATAATTATGAATTAGCAATCAGTATTTTAAAAGCTCGCAGCATGTCTACGCCAACAGTTATATGAGTACATATAACGGACTTACATGCTTCGAATGTGAAGTTTCTGAAAAACACCCCGAACTGCGAAATAGTTCTCAAAATGCTGATGAAGCAGCGAAAACTATAAACGACCTTAACAGTAAAAAGTTCGATGATAAAGAATAGTGTGTTGGTAAAGCTCAGAAAAAGAGAAGGTTTGGAACTGGAAAACGGATTGAGCAAAGTATGAAGGAGGCTGTGGACAAATCACAAAGACTAAACCTGCCTTCAAAGAATCCAAATGATTCAGTATCTGCTGAAGTCATTAACGAATACCTTACTCCTTACTCTAAAATCCTTGCGGACAATATTCTTCATCATCCTCTGATATTAGAAATTCTAAGATATCATCGTATCTTTCATTATAAATATCCTCCATATTTCTGAAGATATTTCCATATTTACATAATTATTCTTATCTGAAATCATTCACCTCTTCGCATTATTTGTATTACATCATAAAAGAAACTATTTTAGTTTCTAAATTCTGAAACTTTCGAGTATAAAAATATGAATGTTTTGAAGTGGTGTTGGGAGCTGAAGCATGAGTTAGTATAATATAATGACACTTGATCAACGTGATTATATTACAGTAAGTCATGCTGAGTTTCTAATGGAACGTGATGATTCACAGATCATAACGTCATCATGTGCTATGTTACATGACTCTTACATTCTATCTAATATCTAAACATATCAATAACATATATTCTTGATAGTTCTATCTTTCGTGATTTTGGTAATTTAACTAATCAAGATCGTGCTATTACAATATCTCTCTTAGAACATTAGTCATGTTCATTCAAAACATCATACCTATGAATTCTGGACCATTATTCGTCTGACTTAAAGTCTGGAAGAGAAATCAAAAGGATGGAACTCTAAAATATAAAGGAAACAAAGGGAGTAGATTTATAGTGAAATATCCGGCAGAGAAATCGAAATAGATTATCGCATTTAACCAAAGAAGATCATATTTCCTTAATTACCGGAGAATCAAATCTTATTACAAAATTTTTCTCTAAATCCCTTGAATTTCGGAAAACAACCATGACTACGTCACCAGTTAAGACGAACCTGCATTTATTCATTTCACTCTTTTGCAATAGTTTCATTCGTACTCTTCACATAATCGAGTTGTTTTATCTATATTACTCAATGATGATAAAACTCTAAATTCTAACTCATATGCGTCTTAAAAACATACTTATTGTCAGCCATGACCATCCCAATCAAATTTCGGGACGAAATTTCTTTAACGGGTAGGTACTGTGACGACCTAGAAATTTTCGACCAAATTTAAACTTAATCTTTATATAATTTCAACAAGATAACCAAAGTTGTAATGTTGAGTCTCGAAAATTTTGAACTGTTTCATATATTCATTTGACATTCGACTATTTCCGACGATTTACGAGCAATTGTTTGTATATATATATATATATATATATATATATATATATATATATATATATATATATATATATATATATATATGTAATATATAGATATGGAAGTTGATACATGTAATTTGTTATATTATTATTGTTATTACAAATATTATCATTATCATTAAAAATGTTGTTTTATCATTATTATAACTATGATTTTACTTATTATTATGATTATTAATATTAATTATTATTGCCATTATCATTTGAAATCATAATTATTGTTATAGTTAACATTATTATTATTATTATAAAAATAATGCAATTCATTATTATTATCATTAATAATTTTATTATTATCGTTTTATTATTATTTATTTTTATTAATAGTATTAATATAATATAATTATTAATTATCAATTGAAAAGACAGTTAACAGAATTTGTTTTTATGCTTTATATTTTCTTTCTTCTACTACTAGTGATTGAATTATGTCTCCTATTGTTATACGTCCACTTCAATCGATCATCACTCGACTTCTACTACAATCATTCAATTTCATCACCTTTATCAATTATGACTACTGTTACTATTTCCTTTTAATTTAATAATGATTTATGTTCCTTTCTTAATCCACCTGCACATCCACATCCGAGAACAATTCACTTTATATATATATATATATATATATATATATATATATATATATATATATATATATATATATATATATACAAATATGTGAATGTACATAACCATAACCACATAATGATTACCTACTTGGTGTTATACTTTGAAACTAAAACCAACCATTTTATTCTCTTTTCCTTTTGATAGTCGATACCCGTGATTTCCCTTTGACCCACACTTCCACTACAAAACACCAATCAATCTTTTCTTGTTCCCTTTCACAATCACCTCTTTATCTATTCTATATTTAAATACATAAATGCTCGAGTGAAACAACACCTATTTCATTTTCATTCTTCTTTTTGATCCCACTAACCTTATTATAATTATATCGATCTATTCTCTATCTTCTATAATATATACAATACATACTTGCTTTTTATGAGAACAAGCATCACTACCCTTGCACTCTTTCATTCTTCTCTGCTTATTTCTTCAACAAAAGACCACCACAACCGTCACCCATCATTTTGAACCACTAAACAACCACCTATTGATCAAGCTTGCTGCTGCCCTACTACTATTCGATCCTTGTTATGCTCGCTGTTACAGTTTTATTGATAACTTGGATGCAGTTTTCATTTTATGTTCCTGTTTTTACCTCGGTTACCATTAGGAACACCACTCCTTAATCACTTCAAACCACCACCCTTTTATCCCTTGACGACAACCCAACTGCCATCTCTCAACATTAAAATAACCTCACCATTAAACCTGCAACACACATTTAATAACACTGATTAACTACGGTACGCGTTATCAAATCATCAAACACCACAAAACTATATTAAACTGCTGCTATTGTTCATATTCTGTTCAGCCTAAAAACACCACCTGATCACCACCCATATCATCACTATTATCATCTTCCTATATATGTTTTGGTCCAAGAACAAGAATCACCATACCACCTTCACTTTAACCGATTATTATTAACGTTCCTGCATCATACTCGAGCGACAACTACAACTATTTGCTACTGCCGCTTTAAACTCCTAATTGAGAACACTGTGGCATATTAGTTGTTGCTTTTACTCGTGACAAACAAAGAATCAAACACACCTGCAAACTGTCGAATCCTTTTGTTGCTACTGTTCCTGTCCCCTTTCTATATGTATATATATATATATATATATATATATATTTTTTTTTTTTGAGAAGCTGCACCATAAGAATACAACTACAACTGCAGATGCAGATCATTTTATGTTTCATGTATTAAACCATCATACAATCATCACCATAGCCTATTACCATATTTTTTTTACACTATAATTTATTTCCTGCCCAAAATCAGAGACTTGCTACTCCCGTTACCATTCAAACGATCACAAAACCAACCTAATCCCTAACCTACAATCAATTTCATTATCCAACAAGAACAACAAAATCGTAAATATGTATATAAATTCAGCATAGACAATTCAATCGATTTAAGAAGATCCCTAGCATGCGAATTTCATTAAAAGGAAATCAAATTACGTACCCAGATCCTTGACTTTATATATTGATTAAAACAAAGAATTGAACCGTGTGAGGGTTGATGATGAATGATGATGAAGATCGGTGAGGGAATGATGATTGATCCACCGATCCATCCCTGGTCTGCGTCGAATGAAGAACTCAAACTCCCCACCTGTCGATTTAACTTAATGATGTTATTGGGTCTGTGGATCAATGGACTATTATATTGGGCTTGTGACAATAATTGATTTGGCCAGATTATTGATATAGTTGACGGGTTAAATGTAATATAGTTATAGAGTTATTCAGAAATGTAAGCAGCATCATGATGGTTTATGTGTGGGTCGGGCTAACGAAAGGTCTCAAGTTCGAGTCCGGCTGGTGGCGTTCTTTTTTTTAAAAAAAACTCAATCCTTTTAAGGTAGAATTCCTTTTATTATTATTATTATTATTATTATTATTATTATTATTATTATTATTATTATTATTATTATTATTATTATTATTATTATTATTATTATTATTATTATTATTATTATTATTATTATTATTAGTATTATTATTATCATTACTATTATCACTATCATTGTAAAAATTATTATTAGTTTTATCATTGTTATTATTATTATTATTATTATTATTATTATTTTCAAATCTAATTATTAATATTATTATTTTATTATTATTATAATTATTATTTTTATAATCAAAAGATATTTATATAAAAATATATATATATATATATATATATATATATATATATATATATATATTACATATATCATAAGTATACTAAGAATAGAGTTTTAATATACTAACTAATATAATATTATTAATCTCAAATTTATTAAAATATATATATTATAACAAATAATAAGGATTAATATAATAATATATAAGGATATTAATCTATATATATTATAAAATGTATATAAACTTAGTTGATTAATATTATAATGTCTTAATATATATATTTGTTATAGGTTCGTGAATCCAAGGCCAACCCTGCATTGTTCAATATCGTCATATGTATTTTTACTATAAAATACAGTATAGTGAGTTTTAATTTGCTCCATTTTTAAATGCTTTTGCGATATATATTTTTTGGACTGAGAATACATGCGCTGATTTTATAAATGTTTGATGAAATAGACACAAGTACTCAAAACTACATTCTATGGCTGGATTATTAAATCGAATATCACCCTTTTAGTCTGGTAATCTAAGAATTAGGGAACAGAAACCCTAATTGACGCGAATCCTAAAGATAGATCTATTGGGCCTAACAAACCCCATCCGGGTTACGGATGCTTTAGTACTTCGATTTTATCATATCCGATGAGAGTCCCGGAATGATGGGGATATTCTAGATGCATTTTTGTTAATGTCGATTACTAGGTGTTCACCATATGAATGAATTTTAATTCGCGGGTTACGCGTATTATTATGTACTCGGGTTACGTGTATAATTAAATATCTGAAATCTTGTGGTCTATTAAAATGATGGAAATGAATGATTATGATTAACTAATGAACTCACCAACCTTTTGGTTGACACTTTAAAGCATGTTTATTCTCAGGTATGAAAGAAATCTTCCGTTGTGCATTTTCTCATTTTAGAGATACTACTTGGAGTCATTCATGACATATTTCAAAAGACGTTGCATTCGAGTCGTTGAGTTCATCACGATTAATATTAAGTCATTCATAGTTTGAATATATTATGAAAGGATATGCATATCTGTCAACTTTCGATGTAATGGAAGTTTGTCTTTTAAAAGCGAATGCAATGTTTGTAAAATGTATCATATAGAGGTCAAATACCTCGCGATGTAATCATATATTATTGTATTTATCCTTATGGATTAGGACGGGTCGTCCATATGTTATTGTTATTGTAACCATTGAACACTTCCCTCCCCTCCTCTTTTTTTTCTTCTGCTGGCCGTGGCCTAGATGGTGCACAAGAGGTGTTTTGCTTTCTTTTTTTTTGTATTACTCTCATTAGTATTCACTTCACATTTCAAACACACACATACCTCTCAACTTTCTCTCAAACTTTCTCTCTTTTCTCTCCATACTTGTAAGTAACAAGAACTTCTTTTCCTCCCTTTTTACTTTGTCAAAACCGTAGCCTTTAGCTACAATATCATCATCATCTTTGTTCTTTGATGTTGTGTAATTACTTGATACTTGTTAGTTGTTGTTGTTACTTAGTTACATGAACTTTGTTGTTATTATTTTCTTTACTAGTTACAAGAATCAAACTCTTTAGTTTCATTCTTCATTTTATCTTGTAATTACAAGAACACACAAGAACTAAACTTACTAGTTTATGTTCTACACATGTTGTTTCAAAGATTGTAAGTTCATGGTTGTAAAGCATACTTGTAATTCATGTTAGTAAACTTTAAAGTTTACTTTCTTAAAGATCAAACTTTGGTTTGAATCTTTAAAGTATGAACCACCATGAATTATTTACTTGTTTACTTAGTTTATTACTTCATATTATGCACTTTAAATTCATTTTTTGTTGGTTAATATTGGTCAAATGTTACTAGTTGACTTTGATCTCATTAATCTTGAACTAAAGTTAACTTTAAAAGTTTAAGAACATGTAAGTAAGATTTCTTTAATTATAACTTTGTACACTTATGTTAGATCTAGACTTTTTAGTCTTGGATCTTCAAGATCAAACTAAGAACTATGTTCTACATCTTAAGATCTTGATTTCATAAGTTCACTTTCAAGTTTGTAACTTATTATTAGTTTTAAAGTTCATGTATGTGTTAGATCTAAGACTTTGATGTAACTTTGGTTCATCAAAACACTTGCAACACTTAAGTGAGTTGTGCTTCATGTCTTAGACTTACACTTGGGTTATGATGGTCAAACCTTGGTGAAAATGATGCAAACACATCAACGAGTTGTACACTTGAAGCTATATGCATCAAGGATGAGAACCATGATAAGCATCGAACACCAAGAACCACCGGAACCTACTGACGCTACTGTTTTACTGTTTCTGTGTCTGACCCGTATGACCTGGGCTACTGTAACTATGATTTTCAGATATCTCTGTTCGAGTAGATAACTTTTCATATAGGACTCGTCTTAATCCGAGTTACGGTTTAGGATTTATGGCCCTCCGATCGTCACTATGTCCATTTAACGTTGTGCTGAAAAATTCTGACCTACTCGCACTTAGACCGTCGCCACGGTCAAACGAAGACGAGTTTGCTTCTGTAATTTTTACCACACTTAAAGGACTCATAGACGGAGCCATGGCCACTGGTCTCACCTTATTTCATTAGGTATAGAGTCCGTGGTGACTGACCGAACTCAGCTTTTGTTTTAAACTCTTTTCATGAACAAAACTTACTTTACACCTTTTGGTTAATGATGAATGATGATGACCCTTAAGACCTTATTTACATACTTTTAAACCTATTTGGACGATTTACTGACTTAGTACTATTTGACTTAGGTTTAGGACCCGTTTGGATAACCTTCATTACTTGCTTACTTTTCGAGTCATACTTTACCGCTACTTTATCATTGTGAGTTACAGCATTCCCTTTTTACTTTAAATTATTTTGGGAACTGAGAATACATGCGGATTTTATGTTTTACATACTAGGCACGAGTACTTAAACTTTATATATGTGTGGGTTATACAACGGCATAAACATTCCCTTTAGCTCGGTAACGTTTAATCATTGGTTTTTGAACCGTGAACGCGAATCTTAGATATGGATCCATAGGGTTTGACATCCCTACTCGGGCTAGTAGCACTACCATTTAACGAGTGTTTAATACTTCGTAAACATACTCACTTGCCAAGTGTACTTTCAGGGGGTATAAACGTTAAGTTAGTTACCAAGTGCCCACGGTTAACATATACTTTATCATACTGTTTTGAAACGCTCTTTGTAGCACTGAAATCTCGTGGCCTACCTTGCATACTGTTATACTTAAACTATAGCTCACCAACCTTTGTGTTGACATTTTAAGCATGTTTTTCTCAGGTGCTTAAGTTTATTTGCTTCTGCTGTCGTGCTAGTCTTGCTGTAGACGCCCGCTGCTCTAGTGTTATCACCGCATGAACTGTTTATCCTGCATTCATAACTTTAATACTTTTGAACTATGAATTGTAATGACCTAAGGGTCACATACTATTATATTTGCTTCCGTTCATTGAAGCATACTTTTGGATGTAAAACATTTGACGTTGTTTATGACGTCGCCTTTTATCATGAATGCAACTTGTTTTGAAAATGCATATAGTGTTTGACCTTGTAATGATCCTGTTGTTGATGATTCGTACACGATGGTTTTGCACGGGGCATCACATTTGGTATCAGAGCATTGGTTGTAGGGAATTAGGATGCATTAGTGAGTCTAAGACCGACCCGAGTAGGATTCACTAATAGGACTAATCTACAACTTGCTAGTTTACTTGTTTCCGCTGAACTTACTGCATGCTGCTGCTTACTTTTACTGCTATATGCCGTATGCTACTACATGATTTCACTACCGTATGATATTACTTGCTTTCGATTGCATGCTACTTCCGTACGATTCGTTATTATTGCCATGCTACTTATTTTTATACATGATTTAAACTATTGTCCTAATACATGCTTGCTTTATGACTTACTGACATGGAAAAATTTATTTTTCCTTGTTCAGATGTCGGATATTCCACCTGCTATCGTTTTGGGTAGTTCAGACTCGTCAGCCACCCCACCTGCTGCTGCTGCCGACACACCTAGTGACCCTGGCGCTTCATCTTCCAGGACTAGCAGCCAGGTGCCTGCCCCAGTGGTTACTTCTAGCGGAGCCCAGGACCCTTCGGAGATTCCAGCTCCATCTGCCCCCGGACCCTCAGGATCACAGCCCCGCTCCAGTGAGATTGTGATTCCCGCGGAGTTCGGGGAAGGTCCTTTCCGTAATCGGTATCGCCATTGGTGCCGAAGCGCTCCTGATGGACGTCTCATTCCGATCGGACCCGCTCGTTACCAACAGATGATGGCCGCTCAAGGACGGCCAGTTTAGCCACCCGTACAGCCACCACATGATTCGGACGACCCGTCATCCACTGATGCTTCATCCGACGACACCTCCTCAGACGACTCCAGTGATGATGAGGACCCTGCTGATGTACCTATTCAGCCACCCTCCACCCCGCCGAAGAAGCGGTATCGCTTCGACGGTACCATCATTCCGGGGATCAACGGAGGATGAACCTTCACTGACGCGTTTGGTCAACGTCGTAGGGTTACTGCTCGTAAGCGGCTTGTGCCGTACCCTGCGGATCCCTTCATCTGTAAGCCTTACTGCCTTGCAGCCTCTACGTCTGGAGCCGGACCCTCTGCACCACCTGCACCACTTGCACCACCAGCACCACCCGCCCCACCAGCTCCCACTGTCAAGGAATTGACAAGGGAGGTGGAAACCCTCCGTGCTCGGGTAGCTGAGCTAGAGGACCAGATGTCCCATGTTATAGACATCCTACACCCACCTTCACCGTAGGGCTTTTGTATTTAGATTTCATTATGTAATCTAGTTGTAGTTTTATGTTTGACTTATGTATTGTACGAACTTATTCAGATGTATGCAACTTATTATTATTAATGGAACTTTGCGTTATTTAATTCTTGCACGATGTTCTATTTACATTACTGTACGATGATTCTGTGGTATTTGTACCTAGATGCGTTATTTAATAACATGTGATATTTTGATTCCATGTTGGTTACTATATACTGTATTATTACTATTTGAATGCTGGATTTTGACTTGAGTCAAAAATTTTGTTTAGAACACCATGGCTAACGGTCGATCCACACCTACTGCTGCTCAAATTGAAGAGATGATCCAAGAACGTGTAGCCGCAGCCAAAATGCGGAAATGCAACCCCAAGCTCCACCGCCACTGCCACCACCACCGGTTATTCAACCCGTTCGAAATGGGTGTACTTACAAAGAATTCCAGAGCTGTAAACCACACAACTTCAGTGGAACCGAGGGACCGGTTGGTCTCACCAGATGGTTCGAGAAACTTGAATCAGTATTCCGAGTTAGCAACTGTTCAGAGGACAGCAAAACCAAATTTGCTTCTTGCACGCTATCTGACGGCGCGCTCACGTGGTGGAACACAATGGAACAGGCACAAGGCATTGATGAGGCGTATGCTACGCCATGGGAAGAATTTAAGTGTGCCATGATTGAGGAGTATTGTCCGAGGACCGAGATACAAAAGATAGAGATGGAATTCATGCAGTTAAAGGCCTTTGGGAACGACCTTGATGGTTACAACAGGAGATTTTTGGAACTAGCCCTGATGTGTCCGACAATGGTCACCCCAGAATTCAAGCGAATGGAGAGATACTTCTGGGGACTCCTTAAGAGCATTAAGGGAAACGTCACCTCGTCCAAACCACCAAATGTCCCAGAAGCGATGCGTATGGCGCATACTTTAATGAATCAAATAACCATCGATGAACCGGAGAAAACTAAGACTGAAGCGGGTACTAGTGAGAAGCGCAAATGGGATAACCACAACAACAACAACAACAACAGAGGAAGAAATTATGAACAGAACCCAGCGAAACGACATGATGGTTTCAGAGGAAACAACAACGGTGGAAACCCTAATCCGAACACCAACTCAAACCCGAACTACAAAGGAACCTTACCACAATGCAAGAGGTGTTACAAACACCACACTGGGTATTACAATGTTTTCTGCGAGAAGTGCCAACAGTCTGGGCATGTTGGAAAAGACTGCAAGGTCACCACTTTGAATGGGAAGCCGAACACCAACGGGCCGAAGAAGTGTTACGAATGCGGGCAGATGGGCCATTTCAGAAATGCGTGACCAAATAAGCAAAAAGATGGCAGATCATCGCGCGCTATAGCTTTCAATGTTAATGCAAGGGACGCACGCAAAAACCCCGACTTGGTGACAGGTATATTCAAAATCAACAATCTTTTAGCTTCTGTCTTGTTTGATACTGGTGTGGATAGAAGTTATGTATGTAGACATTTTTGCGATAAGATTAATTGGTCATTAGTCCCTTTAAAAGAGAGCATGCTTGTCGAGGTCGCCAATGGAAAACTTGAGAAAGTTGACCATATTAGTCGAGGAGATATTATCAACATAGCTGGTGCAGATTTCGAAATCAATTTGATACCCATCAAATTGGGAAGTTTTGACGTGATCGTCGGTATGGATTGGCTGAGTAAGATAAGGGCCGATATTATCTGTGGAGATAAAGCTCTTCGTATACCACAAGGAAATGGTGAGCCACTGATCATCTACGGAGAGAGATGTACCTCGAAGCTGAACCTCATTAGTTGCGTGAAAGCTCAAAAGATTATGAAGAAGGGACGTCTTGCTGTCCTAGCGCATGTGAAAATGGTAGAAACTGAGGTGAAAAGCGTGAACGACGTTCGAATTGTGAACGAATTTTTCGATGTCTTCCCAGAGGAATTGCCGGGATTGCCGCCGCAGAGAGCAGTAGAGTTTCAAATTGATTTAGTGCCAGGAGCTGCACCTGTAGCTCGCGCAACTTATAGACTCGCACCTTCCGAGATGCAAGCATTACAGAGCCAACTACAAGAACTACTTGACCGAGGGTTTATCCAACCAAGTTTCTCGCCTTGGGGCGCACCTGTGTTGTTTGTGAAGAAGAAGGATGGATCCTTCCGTATGTGTATCGGCTACCGTGAACTCAACAAATTGACAATCAAGAATCGGTATCCTCTTCCTAGAATTGACGATCTTTTTGATCAACTACAAGGATCGAGCGTTTACTCAAAGATCGATTTGCAATCCGGTTATCACCAGTTGAGGGTGAAGGAAAGTGACGTGATGAAAACTGCATTTAGAACTCGTTATGGTCATTATGAGTTTCTCGTGATGCCATTCGGATTAACCAATGCACCTGCCGTGTTCATAGATCTCATGAATCGTGTCTGTAAGCCGTACTTGGATAAGTTTGTTATCGTCTTCATGAGCAACACCTCCGACTAGTACTTGAACTCCTGAGACAAGAGCAACTTTAAGCCAAATTCTCCAAGTATGAATTTTGGTTGATGGAAGTACAATTTCTGGGTCATGTTGTGAGCGACCAGGGTATCAAAGTTGATCCCACCAAGATTGAATCTATCAGCAAGTGGGAGACTCCCACTACTCCGACCCACATTCGCCAATTCCTAGGTCTCGCCGGATACTACCGAAGGTTCATTGAAGGATTTTCTCTGATTGCGCGTCCTTTGACCGCGCTGACTCACAAGGGCACGAAGTTCATTTGGGAACCCGCACACGAATCAGCATTTCAAACTTTGAAGAAGAAGTTAACCACCGCACCTATCCTATCTCTTCCTGAAGGCAGTGACAACTTCGTCGTTTATTGCGATGCTTCGAAAAGTGGTTTTAGTTGTGTACTGATGCAAAGATCAAAGGTTATCGCTTATAACTCCCAACAATTGAAGATTCACGAGCGGAACTACACTACTCACGATCTTGAACTTGGAGCCGTTGTCTTTGCGCTCAAATTGTGGAGACACTATTTGTATGGAACTAAGAGTACTATCTTCACCGATCACAAGAGTCTCCAGCACATCTTTGATCAGAAGCAACTGAATATGAGACAAGGTCGATGGATCGAGACGCTCAACGACTACGATTGTGAACTCCGTTATCATCCTGGCAAGGCCAATGTTGTAGCTGACGCTTTAAGCCGAAAGGAGAGGATGGCACCTCTTCGTGTTAGGGCTCTGAACATCACCATTCATTCGAACCTCAACAGTCAGATCCGAGTCGCCCAAGGTGAGGCTCTCAAGGAGGAGAATATATCTCAGGAGCATTTGAACATACTTGTCTCTCGATTCGAGGTTAGGGATACTGGACTCCGATGTTATGCCGAAAGAATTTGGGTACCTCTTTATGGAGATCTACGGAACCTTATACTTGATGAAGCACAAAAATCGAGATATTTGATTCATCCTGGAGTGGGCAAAATGTACCACGACCTTAAAGAACAGTATTGGTGGCCGAATCTTAAGAAGGACGTTGCGACTTATGTTGGTAAGTGTTTGACTTGTTTGAAAGTTAAGGCCGAACATCAGAGACCTTCTGGGTTACTTCAACAGCCTAAAATCCCACAATGGAAGTGGGAAAGGATCACGATGGATTTCATCACCAAGCTACCAAAGACGGTGGGCGGATACAATATCATCTGGGTTATTGTTGATCGCCTTACTAAATCTGCACACTTTCTAGCGATGAAGGAAACGGATACGATGGAGAGACTTGCTCAATTATACATCAAAGAGGTTGTATCTTGTCATGGTGTACCTTTATCGATCATCTCAGATCGCGATCCCCGTTTTGCTTCTAGATTTTGGCGTTCTTTGCAAGAAGCCATGGGAACTCGTCTTGACATGAGTACTGCTTATCACCCTCAAACTGACGGGCAAAGTGAACGAATGATTCAGACCTTGGAAGACATGTTGCGTGCATGTGTCATTGATTTTGGAAAGACTTGGGAAAGGCATTTGCCGTTAGCCGAATTCTCGTACAATAACAGCTATCACTCGAGCATTAATGATGCACCTTTTGAAGCGTTGTATGACCGCAAGTGCCGATCTCCTATTTGTTGGGCCGAAGTAGGCGAAAAGCAAATCACCGGACCCGAGGTAGTCCATGAAACAACGGAGAAGATTGCTCAGATTCAAGCTAGACTTAAGACTGCTCGTGACCGTCAAAAGAGTTATGCCGATCTTAAACGTAAAGACTTTGAATTCAACATTGGTGACCGTGTAATGTTGAAGGTTGCACCTTGGAAGGGTGTGATTCGCTTTGGAAAACGCGAAAAGTTAAACCCACGATACATTGGTCCTTTCGAAATCTTGGAACGTGTTGGACCCGTTGCTTACCGTTTGGATCTACCAGCACAATTGAGCTCAGTTCATCCTATCTTCCACCTGTCAAACTTGAAGAAGTGTCTTGCTGCACCTGAACTTATCATACCACTTGAGGAACTTACGATTGACGACAAACTCCACTTCGTGGAAGAGCTTGTTGAAATTATGGACCGTGAGGTCAAAACTTTGAAACGCAACAAGATTCCGATCGTTCGAGTACGATGGAATGCCAAACGAGGACCTGAGTTTACCTGGGAGCGAGAGGATAAAATGATGCGGAAGTATCCTCACCTTTTCCCAACTCCTCCATCTACCTCAGCCTAAATTTCGGGACGAAATTTTCTTTAACAGGTGGGTAATGTAACGATCCTGGATTTTCCAACGTTTATTTATTAATAATTGTTATTATTAATACTTGTGATTTTAACGAATGTATGTTATTTCATTTACATGTTGCCATGAATGCCCGTACTTGACTTTAAATGCCCGAAACGTCTTTGTGACACACGAAACTTGCACGAATAATATTTTCAAGTATTATTTACATTCATGATTAAGTTTTATTAATCATTTTAATTAACAAGGGTTACATGTTAATTACTTGGGCTTTAATTGGATTACTTGCTACTTACTTGAACTTGGGCCTTGATTAATGGTTAATGGACTTTAAGAGCCCACCCTACATCTTATATGGACTTACTAGCCTAACTCTTTCATGTAATATCATTTAATATGAAACTAGATGATTTATGTAGTAAGGAATCTTGTTACTACTTAGTTATATCATAATCCCCATGCATGGCCACCTAATAACCACTCTTTTAAGCTTTAACATGCTAGTAACCATTGAACACTTCCCTCCCCTCCTCTTTTTTTTCTGCTGGCCGTGGCCTAGATGGTGCACAAGAGGTGTTTTGGTTTCTTTTTTTTGTATTACTCTCACTAGTATTCACTTCACATTTCAAACACACACATACCTCTCAACTTTCTCTCAAACTTTCTCTCTTTTCTCTCCATACTTGTAAGTAAAAAGAACTTCTTTTCCTCCCTTTTTACTTTATCAAAACCATAGCCTTTAGCTACAATATCATCATCATCTTTGTTCTTTGATGTTGTGTAATTACTTGATACTTGTTAGTTGTTGTTGTTACTTAGTTACATGAACTTTGTTGTTATTATTTTCTTTACTAGTTACAAGAATCAAACTCTTTAGTTTCATTCTTCATTTTATCTTGTAATTACAAGAACACACAAGAACTAAACTTACTAGTTTATGTTCTACATATGTTGTTTCAAAGATTGTAAGTTCATGGTTGTAAAGCATACTTGTAATTCATGTTAGTAAACTTTAAAGTTTACTTTCTTAAAGATCAAACTTTGGTTTGAATCTTTAAAGTATGAACCACCATGAATTATTTACTTGTTTACTTAGTTTATTACTTCATATTATGCACTTTAAATTCATTTTTTGTTTTTTAATATTGGTCAAATGTTACTAGTTGACTTTGATCTCATTAATCTTGAACTAAAGTTAACTTTAAAAGTTCAAGAACATGTAAGTAAGATTTCTTTAATTATAACTTTGTACACTTATGTTAGATCTAGACTTTTGAGTCTTGGATCTTCAAGATCAAACTAAGAACTATGTTCTACATCTTAAGATCTTGATTTCATAAGTTCACTTTCAAGTTTGTAACTTATTATTAGTTTTAAAGTTCATGTATGTGTTAGATCTAAGACTTTGATGTAACTTTGGTTCATCAAAACACTTGCAACACTTAAGTGAGTTGTGCTTCATGTCTTAGACTTACACTTGGGTTATGATGGTCAAACCTTGGTGAAAATGATGCAAACACATCAACGAGTTGTACACTTGAAGCTATATGCATCAAGGATGAGAACCATGATAGGCATCGAACACCAAGAACCACCGGAACCTACTGACCCTACTGTTTTACCGTTTCTGTGTCTGACCCATACGACCTGGGCTACTGTAACTATGATTTTCAGATAGCTCTGTTCTAGTAAATAACTTTTCATATAGGACTCATTTTAATCCGAGTTACGGTTTAGGATTTATGGCCCTCCGATCGTCACTATGTCCATTTAACGTTGTGCTGAAAATTCTGACCTACTGGTACTTAGACCGTCGCCACGGTCAAACGAAGACGAGTTTGGTTCTGTAATTTTTACCACACTTAAAGGACTCATAGACGGAGCCATGGCCACTGGTCTCACCTTATTTCAGTAGGTATAGAGGTCGTGGTGACTGACCGAACTCAGATTTTGTTTTAAACTCTTTTCATGAACAAAACTTACTTTACACCTTTTGGTTAATGATGAATGATGATGACCCTTAAGACCTTATTTACATACTTTTAAACCTATTCGGAAGATTTACTAACTTAGTACTATTTGACTTAGGTTGAGGACCCGTTTGGACAACCTTCATTACTTGCTTACTTTCCGAGTCATACTTTACCGCTACTTTATCATTGTGAGTTATAACATTCCCTTTTTACTTTAACTTATTTTGGGAACTGAGAATACATGAGGATT
Organism: Rutidosis leptorrhynchoides; assembly: GCF_046630445.1. Lineage (NCBI taxonomy): Eukaryota > Viridiplantae > Streptophyta > Magnoliopsida > Asterales > Asteraceae > Rutidosis > Rutidosis leptorrhynchoides. The sequence continues at coordinate 197,661,835 of NC_092334.1, forward strand.
TTATGTTTTACATACTATGCATGAGTACTTAAACTTTATATATGTGTGGGTTATACAACGGCATAAACATTCCCTTTAGCTCGGTAACGTTTAATCATTGGTTTTTGAACCGTGAACGCGAATCTTAGATATGGATCCATAGGGTTTGACATCCCCACTCGGGCTAGTAGCTCTACCATTTAACGAGTGTTTAATACTTTGTAAACATACGCACTTGCCAAGTATACTTTCAGGGGGTATAAACGTTAAGTTAGTTACCAAGTGCCCACGGTTAACATATACTTTATCATACTGTTTTGAAATGCTCTTTGTAGCACTGAAATCTCGTGGCCTACCTTGCATACTGTTATACTTAAACTATAGCTCACCAACCTTTGTGTTGATATTTTAAGCATGTTTTTCTCAGGTGCTTAAGGTTATTTGCTTTCGCTGTCGTGCTAGTCTTGCTGTAGACACCCGCTGCTCTAGTGTTATCACCGCATGAACTGTTTATCCTGCATTCATAACTTTAATACTTTTGAACTATGAATTGTAACGACCTAAGGGTCACGTACTATTATATTTGCTTCCGTTCATTGAAGCATACTTTTGGATGTAAAACATTTGATGTTGTTTACGACGTCGCCTTTTATCATGAATGCAACTTGTTTTGAAAATGCATATAGTGTTTGACCTTGTAATGATCCTATTGTTGATGATTCGTACACGATGGTTTTGTACGGGGCATCACAGATAATGGAGAACATGCTTGTTAAAGTTGGTACTTTAGTATTTCCAGTAGAATTTGTTATTCTGGACATGGAAGAAGATTCTCGATTTTTAGGAAGACCATTCTTAAACACGGCTAAAGCAATAATAGATGTGTTTGGTAAGAAACTGACCCTAAGTATAGAGGACGAGAGTGTTACCTTTTCTGTTGATAGAGCCATGAAACAACCGCAATCTGCAGATGATACCTGTTATTATGTTCAAACTATAGATTCACAACAAAAATTATTATAAGAATTTCCAGAATTACAAGGAACAGGAGAATGTTCTTTAGGAGAAGGAACTGAACCAATTGATGAAGCTGAAATGTTAGCTACACTGATGGCTAATGAATACGAACCAACAACAAAAGAACTTCAAGTACTGAAAGAGGAAGACAGATATCGATACAAATCATCTATAGAAGAACCACCGATATTAGAGTTAAAGCCACTTCCAACCCATTTGGAATATGCTTATTTACATGGTGAATCTGAATTACCTGTAATAATATCGTCTTCTCTTACGAAAAATGAAAAATCTCGACTCATTTCTATGCTAAAAGCTCATAAACCAGCTATTGCACTGAAGATTCATGACATTAAAGGCATAAGTCCTCCGTATTGCACACATAAAATCCTTATGGAAGAAGGTCATAAAACATATGTGCAACGCCAATGAAGACTAAATCCTAATATGCAAGATGTTGTTAAGAAAGAAATTATTAAACTGCTCGATGCTGGTTTAATTTATCCAATATCTGATAGTTCATGGGTAAGCCCAGTTCAATACGTACCTGAAAAGGGTGGCATCACTGTCATTACAAATGAAAAAGATGATCTTATTCCTACTAGGACTGTAACAGGATGACGTGTTTGTATTGATTATAGAAAATTAAATGACGCCACCAGAAAAGATCACTTTCCCTTACCTTTCATTGATCAAATGCTAGAAAGATTAGCCGAAAATAGTTACTATTGTTTTCTTGACGGTTTCTCCGGATATTTTCAAATTCCAATAGCACCCGAGGACCAAGAGAAAACCATGTTCACGTTCCCTTATGGTACTTTTGCTTACAAACGCATGCCATTTGGACTTTGCAATGCCCCTGCAACCTTTCAAATGTGCATGATGGCGATTTTTCACGACATGATAGAAGAATGCATGGAAGTTTTCATGGATGACTTTTCAGTCTTCGGTGATACTTTTGAAACATGTCTAGTTAATCTTGAACGAATGCTTATTAGATGCGAGCAATCAAATCTAGTTCTTAATTGGGAGAAATGCCATTTCATGGTTAAAGAAGGCATCGTTCTTGGTCATAAATTTTAAAGGAAGGAATTGAAGTAGACAGAGCTAAAGTAGATGTAATTGCTAAACTTCCACATCCCACCAATGTTAGAGGAGTTAGGAGTTTTCTAGGGCATGCCGGTTTTTACCGACGTTTCATAAAAGATTTTTCTAAAATTGCCACTCCTATGAATAAACTCCTAGAAAAAGATGCTCGATTCATCTTTTTGGATGAATGCATCAAATCTTTTAATATTCTTAAAGAAAAACTCACTAATGCGCCGATCATGATAACTCCAAATTGGAATCTACCATTTGAACTCATGTGCGATGCAAGTGATTTTGCAATGGGAGCCGTTTTAGGATAAAGGATTGAAAAATGATTTCAACCTATCTATTACGTGAGTAAGACGTTACAAGGAGCACAAATGAATTACACAACTACTGAAAAAGAACTCCTTGCTATTGTCTTTGCTTTTGACAAATTTCGTTCATATCTCGTTCTAGCAAAAACGGTGGTCTATACCGATCATTCTGCTCTTAGATACCTATTTTCAAAACAAGATGCCAAACCACGATTAATCCGTTGGATCTTACTCTTACAAGAGTTTGATATTGAAATCCGAGACAAATAGGGAGCAGAAAATCTCGCCGCTGATCATCTTTCTCGTCTTGAAAATCCTAAATTAGAAGTTCTAAATGAATCGGCTATACAAGATAACTATCCTGATGAATATCTATTGAAGATCGATTATAATGAAATTCTATGGTTTACAGACTATGCAAACTACTTAGTATGTGGATTCCTTGAAAAAGGGTTGTCGTACCAAAAACGAAAGAAATTCTTTAGTGATATAAAACACTATTTCTGGAAAGATCCACGTTTGTTTAAAAGTTGTCCCGATTGACTAATCCGCCGATGCGTATTCGGGGATGAAGCTAGTCAAATTTTAAACAATTGTCATACAGGACCAACAGGAGGGCATTATGGGCCTCAACTCACAGCAAGAAAAGTTTACGACGCTGGATTTTATTGGCCTACAATTTTCAAAGACGCACACCTTCTCTGTAATTCCTGTGATGCATGTCAAAGGGCCGGAAAAATAAGTCAACGTGATGAAATGCCACAAAATATCATTCAAGTATGTGAAGTATTTGACGTTTGGGGTATAGACTTTATGGGTCCATTTCCAAAATCTCATAATAATCTCTACATTCTCGTTGCCATTGATTATGTATCTAAATGGGCAGAAGCACAAGCTCTCCCAACTAACGATACACGAGTTGTAGTCAACTTCTTAAAACTTCTTTTTGCTAGGTTCAGAACACCGAAAGCTTTAATAAGTGATCGGGGTACACATTTCTGTAATAATCAACTTGAGAAAGTTCTCAAAAGATATGGAGTAACTCATAAAATCTCCACTGCTTATCATCCACAAACAAGTGAACAAGTTGAAAATACCAACCGAGCTTTAAAAACGTATTCTAGAGAAAACTGTAGGATCAAATCCGAAGGAATGGTCCATGAAATTGGAGGATGCACTTTGGGCTTTTCGAACAGCCTACAAATCTCCAATTGGCACCACACCTTTTAAACTCGTTTATGGAAAAGCATGTCACCTTCCAGTAGAAATTGAGCACAAAACATTTTGGGCTTTGAAGACATGTAATCTTGATATGCATGAAGCTGGACGTCTATGATTAAGTTAACTAGACGAATTAGAAGAATTAAAACATGATGCATATGAAAATTCATTAATCTATAAGGAAAGAACGAAGAAATGGCATGATAAAAGAATCAGAAGTTCAAAAGAATTTAAGGAAGGAGACCGAGTTCTTCTTTTCAATTCACGATTCAAGCTATTTCCTGGAAAATTGAAATCTAGATGGTCTGGACCATTCATAGTCAAAAGAGTTTTTCCATACGGAACAATAGAGTTGATAAATTCAAATGGGATTGAATTTAAAGTTAATGGTCACAGAGTTAAACATTACATACATGATCCGATGGAAGTTGATAATAAAGTTAATCACAAGTTCGACATCACAGTTAACTAAGTGTGGGGAGAATCGAGTCTTTAAAGGATAATATAATCCTGTCTAGAGTTAGATTTTCTATTTTCGTGTAGTTCTCGAAAATGGAATCAGATTGGTCTTTCCCTAGCAGACCCTAAAGAACTAGTCTTCTCCCTCCATTCTGAATTTTTTTGTTTTTAGGTTTTACGAGATGAAGAATTCCTTTGATTTGAACCATAGTCTACTACTACACGCTATGATTACTAAACGTAATAATAACACGTTCCCGAGTGAACTGGTATCATTCATAAGAGGCAAAATGGACGAAGTAAGAAAAGAACTCAGGAAAGATCATAATAAGACATATTTTGGTAAAGAAAAATCAAAATCCGCAACAAAAAGAAAAGCAAGACACCTTGAAAGATGTCATAAATATGAAAAATGGTCACATGAAGGGAAATGTTCGAATAATCAAACACATTCCAATACCGAGTTCGTTACTTTATGCAGAGAAGGACCGTTCATATGTTTAGAAGAAAAGTTATTGAAAAATCGTGGATACGCTTATGTACGGAGAACCAAATCGAACGACTCTCCTATGAGTCGACTAAAGCTGGTCTCTGAAAATTCTATATCATAGGTAAGTATGTGCAGTTTTTATTTTATTTTTATTTATTGCTTTTAACCTTCTGATAATAAACGCTGAATCGTTCGCTATAAAGTATTAAATTGATATTCAATAAAATTATGTATAATAAACCGAAATTATTGATATCATACAAAAATTTAATTCATCACTGCGAAATTTACCGTTTATTCATAAGGTATAAATATCTTTAATCAATCAATTCAAAATATTTCAGAAATTCGTCAGGAGTAAAACTAGGTAGTATAGCCGAAATTACTTTACCCAAAAGAGGGACGTATATTTTTGTAAATATTTGATTGATTAAAGTGGGATAAAAGACCAAAAATATTTCTATTTTTATTTTTACCTTGTTTTTAAAAAATTAATATATAACTATATTATTTTAAATATAAGTTTTTAAAAAGTAATGTATATATTAATAATATTTATATGAAAATTTATTAATATGCATTTTAAATTTAAGTTTTGTGTGAATTTAAAAACAAAATTTACTTTATTTCATTAAGTAAAAAAAATTGATTTCTAAAAGTTCGTCGTAAGTTGAAGACTAGGTCATTGAACCGAAATTGCTTTACCCAAGGGCGGGACGAGAAATTTTGTTATCATTATTTTTAATTTTATTGATCTAAAGAATGCCAAAAACAATAAAAAATCCAAAAATCTTTGCTTTTAAAACCAGCGCTTTAAATGACAAATTTTAAAATTTTGTCGAGGGACGAACTAGGTGAACCTACCGAAACGACCTCAGTTTAAAAAGGAAAATAAAATTTTAAATTAATCAATTAATTGTTTTAATAGTTGAAGGTTTTATATATAAAAAAAACCTGTACCCCATGCGATCGCATGGGGTTTGTACTGAGAAACCATGCGATCGCATGGGAACCCTGACCAGATCAGATTGATAAAAACACGAGCTGGTCTTCTGCTCCTCACAATACACACACACAAATACACAAACACACTCCAAAACCCTCTCATATTTCACCATTTTTTTACCAAATTTTGTGCTACAATCCGCTATAAACATGCCTTTCTTCGAATTTGGGAGTAAAAAGGTAAAAATTTCATCCATAAACTCTTTAATTTCTCAGTTTTAGTGATAATTACAACTATTTGTCCTAATTTAATTTTGATGATTTATAGCTTAATTAGAGTTACATTGTGAGTATATTATGCATATATAACCTAGGTTAATGATATTTGTCATGATTTGAAGCCTTAAACTTCAAAATTATTAGAAATCTAGGGTTTGTTTTCTTGAGCAATTTGGGGCTTTTTGATATAAACAGGTTATGGCCGATTTTTGTTATGAATTAGCGCTAAATTAAGTAGTGTAACATGTTTAGGTTGCTAAAATGATCCAAACTTTGATCCTAAACATGATTTTTGAACATCAAAGTGGACTTTTTAAGTCTAAAAATTCATGAACTTGATTATTTTGATATAAATGCCATTTGAAACTTGTTTAATTGCTAATAATGATTATTTTGACATGTTATTTGAGATGAATGCTTATGAACATTGTATACATTTTCATATATGCTTATTTGGAAAAGTGTAGAATTGTTAAAATTATGAAAATGTGTATAGGTTTAATTTGGATTAAACATGTTATTGTAATTGTTTTAATTTGTTATTTTGCTAACACTAATGCATATTTGGATGCACAAAATTTTGAGTTTAATGTTTTTTGCATAGAAATACATATACTGACGGTGCATCATCGTCTAGACAACCTGAACAAGAACCACAGCCAGAGATGCCACCTGAGCCACAACAAGAGCAGCAACACCACTATGATCAACATTTACCATATCATGAGACGGAACCACTGTTATACACTCATTATTGTAAATTTCAGCCTCACCAGAGGATTACGCACCTACTTATCGATGAACAACAGTTACATCCCAACCTAAGATTCGATCGTTGTTGGACAGAGTACCCGAAATTTCAAAAGAACATGCACATCCTTTACCACAAAAATATTGAAATGCCTCGGGTAATCGATTGGGAGCCTTTGGAAGCGGTTGACCTAGCCGACTCGGTTAGAGGTTTACTAGTTCAGAGGTATGGTAACTCTATATTTAATGGCTGGATCCGCCTATTTACCACGCGTAGAACTATATATAGAGAATGGTGTGTTGAATTGCTTAGCACTATAAAGTTAAATAATCAGGTTATTATGTTAGAAGATAAGAGTTTTATTAGATTTCTTTTAGGAGGTACAATGTACAGAATGTCCATGTTGGACATGGCTAGGGCTTTACTAATCTACACGCCCGCTGAGATTATTACACCTGATTGTGATAGTTAAATTGCCGAAGGTGAAAGAGTATATAGGAATTTTGAAGCTAACATCATATGGAGTCGTATGTCAAGATTTAGGGAGTTTACGCGGGGTGGAAGACACTCCTATTTAGATATTGACAGGGCAGAACTCCGGGTAATACATAGATTTTTAGCGAACTCGATTACACAACGGGGTAGAAACAAAGAGAAAATGACCTTAAACGATTTATTTTACCTTAAGTGTATTCGAGACCCGAGGAGCTTTGTTAATATTCCTTATTGCGTTGCCCATTATCTTTCTAAAGTTATTGGGGGAATGCAAGCAGGAAGTATTATAGGGGGAGGAATTTTTGTTACTCTCATTGGAGAGTATTTAGGTGTAGATAAAGAGCAAGCTGAGAGTATAGGATTGCAGGTTTATCAAGGTGCACAAGTACTATCTCAGAGATCCAATAGGCCAATACCGTATCATGGCACCCATCCACAGGTAGAGAGGGGTTTGGACGAGGAGATGGAGGAAGCAGATGACATTAGGGATGTCATTTGGGATAGTTATACTGATGTTTTCCAGCTTACAGATGAGGTAGAAATGATTAACGAGGCTAGGCATCGTTAGTATGAGCAGTGGAGAGCTGCGGATGTGTATGAACAATCCAGGCAATGCCAGCATGATAGTTGGGCAGTTCATCAGCACCAGATCATGAGCCAGTTATCATATCAGGTACCACATAACTACATTCCGACTCGACCTGCATACTATCCACCACATCAGCCTGATATGTGACCACCCTTTAACCTGTACGACCCCAACCAAGCCTATCAGGACACCTATCACCAGCCATGGAACCCGAGCGATGACATGAACTGGAATCCATATCCAGATTGATACAGTTCCATTAGTGATTTCTTATCTTTTTATCATTTTTATCTATTTATGTTTAAACATATAATATTTTGATATTTTTATGTAATTTTTAACATTTTTATTATTGTGTTACTAATGTTTCATATTTATAATCTGAAAGTGGGATATTAAGTCCCATTTCAAATTACCATGCATGTTTATATTGGTATTGTATGTATATTGTCAATTGTACAAAACAGAGTAAAACAGCGAACTTTCAAAGAATGGCATTAAGTTCAGCAAAAGCAACTAATTTTGACGACAAGATGCAAAATAAATGTGAAATAACAACTGCAGGAATGAACAAATGAAGTGCACCATTTATCATTCAAACAAACAACAATATGTTTGAAAACTTTGATAAAATTTAATCATTTTTCTACGCTATTCACCCTCAATAATTTAAATTGTTACTGATTTCTTGCAAATGAGGGCATTGCATGATCTTAAGTGTGGGAAGGGATTAAATTCTTTCAGGTTTTAAACATTTGACTTATACACTTGGTTTAATAGTCACCGTTAAAATACTAGTAAAGCAGTAGTTGTATTAGAATCTAGTACTCTCTGATAATAAAGAACAATCCTAGTCTTATATACTGACTACCCACTTCTAGTAAAATTTTAAATTTTTTTTTAACTAAATGAACTCAAAATCATGTTTATACATATTTATGAACGATAAAACTAGATGTTAACACCGAAATTATTGTTACCTCGAAAATGACATAAATTGAGAAACAACCCAAAATGCTTGAATTCATTTAAAATGGAATAGAAGAGAATAAAAAGGAAAAGAAAGAAATATAAAATCCAAGTGTGGGAAAAATTTACCAAGTTGTTTAAAGCACATATCACATATTTTTGTACAAATAATGGAAGGTACTTTTGTTTTGGACGATACTAATCAGTTTTAGCCGATTTCTTATAATATATTTAAAATAAAAGAAGGAAGTAAAGTCTTCCGAAAAAGATACGCGCTTCTTGATTTAGTCCAGGAAGTTGTCGTCAAGACTAGTTGTAGAGTCTACAAAAAACCTTGAAAAGTTTTCTCGAAAATCAGCTGGAAATCCACGGACCTCAGCATCAAACAGGGTCGCCAAGTGGTCAGACTTATCTTAACCATGAGAGGATCTGTCTCGTACAATAGGGGACACCATGCAAATTAGCTTATAAGACTAATGAATCAGATCTCTAGAAAGGATAATCTCCTTAAAGATTAAAAATCAGCTTTTAAGCCTGATATTACTCAATCCTTGAGATTGACCTTAAAGATTGAGAATTACAAACTCATGGAATTCAATGATATCTAAACTCGAGCTTGAACGAGAAAATATTTTGATCAAATTACAAACCGATTTGTTTTCTGAAAACCTATTTTCGATGAGTACATTACCATTGAACGTAAAATCCTAGGAAGTCACCTGAATTCATTAGGTCACCTGAACCAAATCGGGTGTCAACCGTAAGAACGGTGGTTGCATAGCATGGTCGAAGACAGGACCTTGTGCCAGACCAAAAAATTATAGGGTGATCTTTACTATTGCTCCTACAAAGGATAATAATTGCATCCGACACGATGTGGACCATAATCAAAAGCATGTCATTAGACATTGCCTTAACAGTTTCTTGTTCATCGCTTTCCTTTACAACTGGACAGTAGTTTACCGAAAGGTAATATACGGAACAAGTAAACTGGATGTGTGCTTTCCGATACAGGGATAGCAGTGGATTACACGAACCTAAAAGTTTTAGCCAAAATATTGATCACCAAATATATTTTGTAACACCGATGGTGGGTCAAGTCAGAAAACTTATCTAGGGTAAAAGCTAGATTGAATTTTTCAAAGATCAAATGTTTTCATAAAGATCCAATTTCCTAAAGGATCTAAATTTTCATAGTCATGTGGGACTGTAAACCACATCGTTACTATCATTGTTTATACCGCCGTATCAAAATCACTGATGCATAAAGTGTGAGAATAAAAAAGTGATTTGAGTGAAGTGTGATTTAATTTCAAGTTCTGTATTGCTTGAGGACAAGCAACGTTCAAGTGTGGGGATATTTGATAGTGCTCTAAATGAACATATATTTAGTATCAATATCCTTCCAATATGTAAAGCTTTTAGTTACTATTGTTCTATTTTTATGTAATAATCGTTTAAATAAATAAGTGCGAAGACAAAAGAAGCAAATGAAGATTTGAAGATGCAAATGACCAAAAAGCTCAAATGTACAAGATACAATCCAAGTGGATCAATTTATTGATGAGAAACGTCTAAAAATTACTAGAGTAAAAGCCGCAAAATGCAAAGTACAAGATATCTAATCATACGAAAGGACGTTCGAAAATCTAGAACCGAGACATGAACCAACTATCAACGCGCGAGTCAACGGACCTAAAATTACAAGTCAACATTGCACAAGAATATAATATAATATATATATATATATATATATATATATATATATATATATATATATATATATATATACATATATATATATATATATATATATATATATATATATATATATATATATAAAATTATATATATTATATTATATATTAAATAAATCAAGCAACCGCCCACGTTTTGGAAGCAAATGGAGCTGGACAGCCTGTCCATGCGATCGTATGGCCAGGAAGCTTATAACCCATGCAATCGCATGGCTGTAACAGTGAGGTCAGGATCTATAAATTGCAGTGTTTTATGCCGAATTATGTACACCTTCATCAACTATGTCTCACTCTCTCAATATATTTATATTTATATTTTAATTATAATTTTAATATTAAGTTAATAATAATAATAAGGTTATAGTGTCGAATGTTTTAAGGTTTTGTAAGTCGAAACTCTGTCCGTGTAACGCTACGCTATTAATACTCATTGTAAGTTATGTTCAACCTTTTTAAATTAATGTCTCGTAGCTAAGTTATTATTATGCTTATTTAAGCCGAAGTAATCATGATGTTAGACTAAATATTAAGACGGGATTATTGGGCTTTGGACCATAATTGGGGTTTGGACAAAAGACCGACACTTGTGGAAATTGGACTATGGGCTATTAATGGGCTTTATATTTGTTTAACTGAATGATAGTTCGTTAATTTAATATAGAGATTTACAATTTGACGTATCTATAAATAACCACATACACTCGATCGGATACGATGGGCGGGATATTTATAAATACTAATAATCGTTCATTTGACCGGACACGGGGATGGATTAATAGTCAATGGACTCGTTAAAACAGGGGTGGATTACATTCAAGGATACTTGGTGTAATTGTTAACAACGTATTAAAACCTTGGATTACATACAGTCAATAACCTAGTGTAATCATTAACAAAGTATTAAGACCTTGTTACAGTTTAAGTCCCCAATTAGTTGGAATATTTGACTTCGGGTATAAGCGTAGTTCAACGAGGATACTCGCACTTTATATTTATGACCGATGGACTATTATGGACAAAAAATAGATGGACGTATCAAATAATCCAGGACAAAGGACAATTAACCCATGGTATTAAATTAAAATCAACACGTCAAACATCATGATTACGGAAGTTTAAATAAGCATAATTCTCTTAATTTATATCTCATCGTACTTTTATTTACCATCATTTTATTTATCGTACTTTAAATTATCGCACTTTTAAATTATCGCACTTTTATTTATCGTCATTTACTTTACGCTTTAAATTAAATCATGTTTATATTTAATATTTTACATTAGGTTTTAGCTGTGGTATAAGGTATAAAATCGACAAACCGGTCATTAAAAAATAAATCCCCCTTTTATATATTGTTACTATAAATAATTATATATATTTTGTACAAATATAGTTGTTTAAAATATAGTGTAAAATAAGTCGTCTGCCTGTGGAACGAACCAGACTTACTAAAAACTATACTACTCTACGATTAGGTACACTGCCTATAGTGTTGTAGCAAGGTTTAGGTATATCCCATCTGTAAATAAATAAATAAAACTTGTGTAAAATTGTATCGTATTCCATAATAAACTATAATATATTTGTATACCACCGCTGCACACATTAGATTCACTATGGTGTGTGCAGTGCGCGATGCTACACTATTAGTTGATCGAGGCCAAAAGAGCATGTGTGGAGTTGGGAGTAGTGTTATATCAGCATGGTATAACATTTCGGGAAATGAGACTACCGGTGGGAAATGAGAGTACCACTCATTGTGTTGTGATTTCGGGAAGTGAGTCACGTATAGTACGGATTCACAATGACACGTGTAGATGCTGTCATTCTATTGGGATAATGACTCTCGTGTGGTGCGGATTCACTAGGGCGCGTGTATGTTAGGCCAATCCCGATTGTTGTTGCGGTGGAGGTAGTGAGTCGCCTGTGGTGCGGATTTGCTTCGGCGTATGTTTCATCCAGCCTTCATGATGTTGGATTGGGGACCTATTGGTTGTTTCAAACGCCGATGGTTCAGTCGTGAGGACCATGTTGTGTGATTAGTGATGCAATAGCCGTGTTTTGCTCAAATATTTGCGGTAGTTGCGTATTAGTCGTGTTTGCGCACTACAAGGGATGTTAAGTGGTAAGTGTTATCCGTAAGGATTTGCTTTTATTCGGTCTTCATCGGTTTGGTTGTTGACCTTGTTTTTGGGGCGTGGTTACTTTAGCATTGTACTTGGTAAGGGTACGCTAAAGGGTTGATATCTCGGTATGAGATTGGTTGAGTTCTTCCCGATGTGAGGAATTGAGCAAGTTTTAATGCTCGGAATTGCGGATTTGATAAATTACGGGTGACATTCTAGTTGTTGAAGGTGACTCATTGAGAAGAATACATGGTGATACAGCGTGTTCTAAGTGATCGTTGTAGACTTCGCATGTTGTGTGCATTGCATGTCTCAGAATGCGTGCAAGTGCGTATTTGGTAATTGGAATAATCTTTGGATTAATTATAAATGTGGTGGAAGTCGAATTGGAACGTATGTTTGAGGACCATAGAGTGTGGGTCCGGACGATTAAGTGACGAGGATCACGGGGACGTGATAGAATATAAGTGGGGGAGAGGTGTAACACCCTAAATTTTGTGTAGCAGAAAATGTTCCTGAAAGTGTCAGTAAATGTGTGCACCAGAAAGTGCCACTAAAAGTCAACCTAACACTTATGCATTTTCAGAATTTACATCAGAATCTGTCAACCTCAGTCCCTGAACTTCTGAACTGGAGCTGGAAAACTGGAGATATCGCGTTTGAGTGAGGTATATCTCGTTTCAGCTTGTCGCAGAATGCGACATACATGAGTAAATAGCGACAGCTCAAAAACCTTCGTCCTGGTCACATCGTCGCGTTCCAAGTTGGTTTGTCGCGTTTGGGGTCTCGCGAAACGCGACCCGTAGTTGCGAAACGTGACCAATGTGCAGAATGTCCATTTTGAACTCGTTTTTGGTTTTAAAATGGGGGTATTTGTGTCTTTTCACTTGGGGAACGAGTTATATGATTGAGATCAGTTCCAAAGCTTATCTCTAACTCATATCTCACACACACAAACACTCCCAACCATTTTAGAGAGATAAACCCATTTCTAGTAGAAGAGAGCTTGAATTGGAGAAGAAGGAGTCGGATTCTCACCAAAGTCCAAGTGTTAAAGTTGTTCATCTCGTTCTTGGCTACATTTTGGTAGTGTTGGTAAGTCCTAACTCCGAATTCCATTATTTGATTTGATATTCAAGTTAGGGTTTGAACTTGATTTGTTGAGAAACTCATTTAAACTCATGAAGTGAGTTTAGTGATGCTAGTATTCGGTTTTTATAGTATCGTTGGTGGATTTTGAGTTGGTTGATGTTTTGGTCAAGTTTAAGGCTTGCAAAACGAGTTAAATCACTAGGTTTAGTGATTATGGAAGTATTGAAACCCATTTGGGTGTATTTGGGTTGACTAATTTTGAAATGGGTCAAATTTAGGGTTTAGGTGTCATTTTGGGTAAGATAAGTGTTTAACACTTATGTTTTGGGTTAATTGGCGTATTAGAACCATTCTCACCCGTGTTAAGTGATTATTGGTTAGTTTGGGTGCGGTTTGTACTTGAAAGTACACTTGGGTCGAAATTGCACTAAGTGTCAATTTGGGTTGGTTTGTAAATCCGCCCTAATTGTGTTGTTTGTTATGTGATAAATGGAATAGGTGCTTTCCATTGGCGATTGCGGATTTTGATTTTCCATCCATCAAGATTTCAAGGTGAGTGTTAATATACTATGTGCATATGTATGTATAGGATGGGTGCGGGTTGGGTGAAGTGATCCTCGGCTAGAGAGCTCACTTCACATATAGGTGGATTTGATGGATTTGTGTATAGGTCAAATTGGCACGGTTGTGCGTTTTGGTTGACCACCTTTGGCGAGGTGCACACTTTGTGTGTACGATATCACATGGTCTTGTGATATGGATAATCCCGATGGCGAGGGATTGGTATTTGAGATTACGGTTGAGTAACCCCAATGATGAGGATTTTTATAATCCCGATGGCGTGAGTTTTGATTTGGGAGGTGAGTCACGTGTGGTGCGAATTCACAATGACGCGTGTAGATTCGGTCATCTTATTGAGGTATTGGTCACATGTGGTGCGGATTCACTAAGTCTCGCATAGTTTCGGCCAACCTCAATGTTGTTGTGGTATTGAAGATAGTAGTCGCGTGTGGTGCGGATTTACTAAGGCTCGTGTAGTTTCGGTCAATCTTCATTTGGTATTGGGTTAAGGGGTTAACCTTGGGCGGTTTACGCTTTGTTATATATTGTTATATTGTTGTGATGTAGCTAACCCTCCGGGTGTAGCATGATGTCATTGTTGGTGTACTTACATTGTTGATATATAAGCTTGTTGTATAACGATCGTACGGTATGCTTAGATTAGCTTGCCTTTATGCATGGACTCCGGTATGTGCTATTTGATTATTATTGTGTGGCGTGTCCATTTTATGCATATATATATATGTATATAGTATATTCTCACTCACTAAGCGTTAGCTTACCCTCTCGTTGTTTACATTTTTATAGATTTGCTTGGAGGTGGTGGCTCGGGTAAGCGTGGGAACTAGCGGACTCGCGTAGGTTGCTTTAGAAGGCGTGCTTTTGGATTGATTAGGATTGGGTAGCGTATCCCCAATCACCATGCTCGGTTTTGTTGAAAATTTAAATAGTCGGGCCGAAACTATCTTTTGACGATGTAAACGGGTTTTAGTAAACTATGATGTGTATGTCCGTTTGGATATTTAAACTTATATATTAAATGTTTTAAAATCGATTAAACTTACTATTGTAATGAAGATGTTTTTGGAAACATGATTGGGACCTAAATGTTGTAAATATTATTACGTTAAAAAGAAAAAAAAATATAAGCCGGATTACGACGGGTTGGGTCGTTTCAAAACTCAAAAGTGATGGCTCTCTTCCGTCTAATCTCCTTCGAGTTAAAGTGGGAAATGGTAATTCTATAAGATTTTGGAAAGATAATTGGAGAGGAGACGGTTCTCTTGCTTCTAAATTTAATCGTCTTATGCACCTCAATATTAACCTGGATTGTTTGCTTAGTTCAAGGCTAGTTAACGGTGAATGGGATTGGGAGTGGGCTCGTGATATTGTGCCCAGAAACACTGCTCGTATCAGCTTGCTGCTAGAACATTTGGGTCCTTGTGAATTACGTGATTCTAATGACACTTGGGAGTGGATTATATCTAAAGATGGTTTGTTTAATGTAAGCGATACTAGGGAACATTTAGATGATGCTAGATTACCTACGAAGGAGATCGATTCGGTTTGGGTTAAGCAAATTCCAAGGAAGATAAACATTTTTTATGGCGGGTCACTTGGGATAGGCTTCCGACTCGATTGAATTTTTCTAAGAGAGGTATGGAGATTGATGACATTGGATGCCTTACTTGCAATTGTCTTATTGAATCGGTAGATCACATTTTCTTCGAATGTCCCTTAGCCTTAGAGTTATGGTCCAAGATCCGAGTTTGGGTTGACCTCAATATTCCTTTTTTGTCTTCGTGGACTTCATGGATCGAGTGGTATAATAATCTTCGTTTAACATCCGAGGCTAAGATAAAGCTTTTCGCAATTGTTGGAGCTTCTTTGTAGCACATTTGGAGATACCGAAATAGTGTGCTCTTTGACTCTCCTCATTTGAAAAAGGAAATTTTATTTGCTTCCATTAGAAATTTTTCATTTAATTGGATTGTTAGTAGAAGTAAGTGTAATTGTAATTGGAACTCATGGCTTGTGAAACCATTGTAATTGTTGGGTCCCCTTCCTAGTGCCTTGCTTGGAGGGTGTGCTTATTTTTTAATAATTTTTGTTTTGCATTTCATAAAAAAAAAAAAAAAAAAAAATTACTGTATACTCTAGAAGTTCAAGTGAGGTAATATTGTGTACCTAAAGTATTTTTTGAGTAATACACGAGAACAAATTGAGGAATATCTTATTCCGTGTTTCCCAAATAGTAGTAGCCTGTAGAACATATCACTGATCGACAAATCGGCATTTGATAAGTTGTAAAATGCACTTTATGCATTATGATTATATTACAACATTTCCAAAATGCTAAGACCACCCCTTATGGTTAGTTACCCGCCCATTACCCGCTCATTACCCGTAACTAACTATAGGCACCACTTAGTTACCCTCGTTAGTTACCCGCTTTCATCATAGATTTAACGGAAGAGTTATAGGAATTGCGGGTCTCAGTGCTTTTTATTGTTGAACTTAATGCTTTATTGCTTGTACGTTGTATATTAAGAGGAGTATTGTTTTAGCCATGATAGGGAGTGTTTATTTATGAGTTAGTTATAGGATATTGGTGTTGATGTGGCACTGATGTGGAAGGTTAAGAGGATGAATAGTTTAGTTACGATAGGGAGTGACCTAAGAAGTTCTCATGTGCCGCCACTTTGAAAAATTCATTTTCCAATATTTTGAGTCCATATACACAACAAAAGACAATGATTAACAATCCTTATTACATCACCACATCTTAAAATGGAAAAAAATGATCGAAAAGAAGTACGAAATAAAGGATTAAAGCTATAAATATACAATATATATACTTCGATTTTTGTTTCAATTTAGGCTATATACCTAATAAAATACCATTGTAGGTCACGTACTATCGAAAAGTGTTTTAATGTAGGTCATTGGTGACCGGTTATCTGCTTAACCGGCAAAATCAATTTTTTTTAATTTATTTTTATTTAATTTTATATGGTTACAAATATGCTATATACTTTCATTTGTGTTTCGATGTAGGCTATATACAAAAACAATTTGTTCTAGTATATCATTAACTACATTCTTCACACATGCAACCTCGGCCTATTTTTCTTTTATTCGGTTAATAAGTTTAGTGCGTTCGTATTGACACACTTTTTGAAAGTATATAGCGTACACTGATATTTTATTAAGTATATAGCTTAAATTGAAATAAAAGTAAAAATATATAGCGTCTGTGTGAAAATATTCCCATTTCAAATGCCAATGAAAATGTATTCTTCTAGAAATTTTTTTTTAACGATAAGGCCTCAAAGTGGGACTGATGAGGAATGATCATGGGTCCCTTTGAAGACTCCCAACCATCCCTTTGGGGTATTCTTCTAGAATTTTATTAAGTATAGTTCTTAGTACTATCGTTAACGTGTATTTAATAATTATACATGACGGTTGTCTGTTAGTTTTTAAATGGTAGTTATCAAGTTATACAATACTTTAAAACATGCTAACAATAGTGTTTAGGGCCCTGCTTGTTTTTATTTAGTATACGTTTATTCTTGGACCCTGTTCAATTTGAAGTGGTGACCGTTCGTAATTTATTTTTCAAAATAGATTCTCTTTGTGAAAGTAAATTTCAAAAAGTGTATGTATTAAATAAATTGCACATGTGTTTTGTTTTTTTATATATATACAAGACTGCTTGTTTTGTTTTGTTTTTTTATATATGCACATGTGTTTTGTTTTGCATTCAAATATTATAATTTAATACTACTTCCGTCTCATTCCAATAGTCCACAGACAAAAAACACGCAGTTTTAGGAAATCCCACTAACTTCATTTCTCCACCAATGAAATATCTTCTCTCTCCAGATCCACCAATGAAATATCTTCTTTCCTTTCTATTTATGGAAGTGGACTATTAATTTGGGACAGCCCAAAATAGAATACTGGACTATTGAAATGAGACGGAGGTAGTATTGAATAAGAACATTCTAATGTCGAAATTTGAAAACAGCTTATGAAATGATTTGAATAACACTTGTGACCGTGGGGACTGACTATATATATATATATATATATATATATATATATATATATATATATATATATATATATATATATATATATATATATATATATATATATATATATATATATATATATATATATATATATATATATATATGTACATTATTATAAAGCGCGTGCCAATAATCCTACGTGTCAATTTCTTAATTAATCTGAATAAAATTTACATACGTGTCAATTTCTCAATTACATTAAATTAAATAATTGTCATTTTCTCAATTAAACTGAATTAAATAATTATAACTTCCTAAAATATCTCCTTGAATTAAAGGTACTTTGTATAAAATAACTATATAGATAGACACAAAATTTATCTTAAACTACCTACAAATCTTAAGGTAATAATAGATACACACAGAAATTTTAAATATAACAAAATATATTTTATATTTAGTAACATAATATCATCATAAATAATATAAGCAGGAAACTAAAAAAATAATAAATAATATAATTAATCATAATATCTTAATTTTATTTTCGTATTAATATGATATACAAAGAATTATTTTTACTAATTACTAATAATAAATTTTATACATCAAGAGTGAAGGTAAGTCTCAAGTGGTAGTATTTGAATTTTGTGATACACAACTCACAATCCTCTACCATTGATTACCCAATAAAGAGATCAGATCAGATGTTCTTGCCACCTAGAGTTCACTTGCTTAATTCACAATTTTGAATATACGCACATTTATAGTAGTTGTATCGAAGTTGTATAATTTGATTAAAAGTATATAATATTTGGTACTAATTTGTAGTTGATGTACTTTTTCTACATTAAAAGTGAAACTTTGAGGTTGTGCTATTTGAATTTTAAACTACTTAAGCCTCTATTATTGATAGTTAAATAAAGATTTCGTTAGAAGTTTTGAAATTTATATTTATATATTTTATATACTCTGTACATTTTTATATTATATATAACTCTATTCGTCCTGAAATAATTATTTTTTTTAAAGGCAAACTCACACACAACATTAACACGAATATTTACAATCACGAGTATGTCCCAAGTGAGAATTGAACCCTCAACCTCTTGGTTGGAGGACCACCACGATACCGCTGGGCCAAATGCCCTTTGGTTCCTGAAATAATTGTCTTATTTTGACTTTTTAATATTTTTTATTTACAAGTATGACTTTAATTTTTTTATTATATAATACTTCATGAATATTAGATTAATGAAAACACATTTAAAACACAATCCGTAAATACAAAATTCATAGGATATTATATAGTATGAAAAAATATTATATAATATAATATTACGGAGTATTTAATTTAAAATACCATGCAAAGCACGGGCTCTTTCATAGAAGATTATCATGTAATGATTTTATTTTATTTACGTTTTCATGTTCTTAACTATAGTCTACATTTGATCGATAATATCTGTAATTGACGTCAATACTAACTATTTTAAATATTTACAATTACCGTGCAACGCACGGGCTCATAAAACTAGTATATATATAAAAGAGAGATTTGATTAGCTTACATGTCATTAGCTCTTTAAATATTGCATATTTAGTCAAGTGTAATTTTCACATGTCACAATTATTCATATATACCCTTATCAACCTTTAAAATCACATATCTACCCATGTAAATCACATAAGAATTCAAATATAATGAAAGAAATGTACCTTCAAACGGGTTTAATCAAAAAGGATATATGAATCATCTCACCAAGAGAAGTTGAAGATATTCATCAACAAATGATGAGCCGAGGCCCGTGTTTGACACGATTCCCTTAAAACAGTTCCGCCGTCTATACGTCGTCTGTTTTCCAGGGTACAACGGCCGAAGCAGTGGTACTGTCAGACTTGAACACTTGCCTGAAAAAATTGTCTATGATAGTCATTGTAAGCTAACCCATGTTTGTGTCTCTCTTGAACAAAGTCACGAATAGAACAAAAAAAGCTTATATATATTTGTTTGTGTATTTCTATGGAGCTAAGGAGTTTTCCCCATCTTTTTTATATATCATCATTCAACTCCAAGAGAACGATACTCATATTTATATCAATTCAGGAGGGATGATCAAAAGACTATTTTAATAATCATAAACCATAGTTTTAATGGCAATAAAATAGTACTTAAAACATATATGTTACATAATATTGAATGGTCATATTAAGTCACTTGCAATAAATGACAATCAATTTCCATTCAAACATATAATTTTCCAACAATCCCCCACATTAATGAAATTGATAATTGAATCCATAACAATGACTTAATATCAATTCTCCTTAGTTTCTTTGAGCATCGATATCTCATTCACCTAAAATCTACTTTGGACAAATATTATTTTGTTATGAAGCCTTGACCACCGACTACATAACTATATATTCCAAAGTATGTGTGAATCTCATTTCACCTAGATTTTCCAACGTGAATAGAAATGGATAAAAAAACACACGTGTTTAAACAAAATTTTCAGCAGTTGAATCTTGCATACAATAGGTAGGTGTTACCCTTTGAACCTTCGCTCATAAAACGCACTTAGTCTACTGAATCTGAGTAGATGGTGATGTCTTTGAACTCGTCTGCCGTTTGTGTAGGTGACAATACACTTCACACAAGACTCTTCGTGACAAAGTCAAGTCCTCATAGTCGTGTTCATTATGGTCCTGAAACACTAGCCTGGTTCTGCGAGAGCCATTAAGTATTGTGCCCCAACAATACCCTTCGAAGCGACCCGACTTCTCTCTCACATAGGTGTTTCACCACGAATGGCTACTGATTTAGCATGTATGGCTACTTCAGTCAAATCATTAACAACCATAGGTTTAGCCTCATACTTGTCACTTTTAGGAATGAACTAGGAAGTCTACTGATCGTTGAATAAACTCCCTTTAAAGGACGTAGGGGATTTTATCAAATCCCCCACAGTGACCTCATCATTTCATACAATTAGGTCATCCTATTGAACTCGGATCTTGGGATCTCCAGTCAACTGAGTTAGGTTTTCCTTCATATAAACTTATTTCAAGGGCTTCAGTCGCATTCCACAACATAATCTCTTCTCAACCCTATGGTTGTTGGATCCCAAATGTTATCATTTTACTTTAAGTAGTTAACTACGATAACCTACAAAGAGATTAGTTGTTCCAGAGTAATTATATTGATTATTTCATAAATATTTACCCTTTGTGGCTCAAATGATACATAGAAGTAGTATCAAAAAATTCATATCTTTTGGCCTTTTTATGAATCATGTTATCATTAACATTGGTTAAATTAGATACAATATTTAGTATCAACTATATTCTTATATGTTATCATCAACCAATTTCATGAATCGTGCACTTGATATCTAAATGCAAGACACACCCACATTTTCATGTTATTGTGTAAAATGTACACAACTAATTAAGTGTAACGACCCTCAAAATCGCTATTGACGCGGTACGTTATTCATTGATTTCATAGTGAGGTTTTGACCTCTATATGATACATGTTGTAAACATTGCATTCTTTTGAAAAGGTACACCATAAATGAATATATAAATCCAAGGTTTTCTACATCTGATGATTTCTACGTATAGATAATTACCGTAAACAATAGTTTACAATACTACATCCGTTGACAATACAGTCAAGATAAGTTACATGTTGATGATTTTGTGAATGCAAAGTTTTCCCGAATAAAGCATGTATGACTCGATGCACATAGCTTGTATAACGTATAAGCAAACAACGGAAGACTTCTAGGAACCTGAGAATAAACATGCTTTAAAGTGTCAACACAAAGGTTGGTGAGTTCATAGTTTTAATGTTGCGCATAATCTTTATATATAGGTGGATCACAAGATTTCAATTGTTTCATCCAGAAACGTTTATCAAAATATTCTACGAAATTGAGCACCCTGGTAATTAAACTTAACGTATATATAATAAGTACCCCTGTTTTAACATACATGCAACCAACATGTACAATACACGTAAACTAACGTGTACTAAACTCAAATAGCATACGTCCATTTTATAGTTCATGCTAGGGTCTCTATACCTGGAACGGATGGGGATGTCAAGCCTTATGGATCCATATACAACTACTCGCGCCCACCAGTTCTTATAACCGGCAGCTACTAGTTACCAAAGCTAAGGGATTTTCGGTTCAAACTCAGTGTAGAATTTAGTATGTACTTGTGTCCATTGCATTTAAAATAAAGTGCATGTATTCTCAGCCTAAAATTATAAATTGCAAAAGCATTTAGTAAAGAGGGATAAAATGAACTCACATATCAATATTGTGGTTCAATATTGTAGAAAAAGTATGCAGACGCAACGGAGATGACAAATGAAAGGTTAGCCTTTGATTCACGATCAAAACCCCCAAGTAATACCCATAACCTCCTTAGCTATAACCCATAATTTCCTTAGCTCTATCCCGCTCGAAAAGCAATTTTGAAAACAACTCGCTCATGACCTCGTCGTAATATTTTATGTATAATAATACTAATAATATTAATAATAATATCGGTAATCCTAATAATAATAATAATAATAATAATAATAATAATAATAATAATAATAATAATAATAATAATAATAATAATAATAATAATAATAATAATAATAATATAAATATAAATATAATTACATATGGAGTAATTGAGAGAGAATGAATGAATTCAATCAGGCCAGAATTCTATCGATTTATAGTGTAAATATAATAATATAATAATTAAAGAGAATCTAACGTGGGATTTAAAAGCGGCCCATGCTTTGTCATTTCTACCGACAGTTTTCACGGACCGGTATTTCGTACTCTGTTGCTAATAATTGACTGGTAAAAGTATAAATAAAAAGAATTCCACTTTTTATAATTGAATACATATATTTATTTTGGTCTTAAGCTTTATAAAACTAGTTGTAAAAAGGTTCATTTATTTATAAAATTACTATATACGTTCGATGTAGAGTGTACGTACTAGTCTGCTGATCATTCTGTATCACCGTAAATTACTGAATTCGTTTAATTCAATCGAATTAACGAATTTTAATATGTTAAAAAGTCGTATTTATTAAATACTTCAGGGGTATTTTATGTAACTTATAATTAATAATTCGATCATGTCGCTTTCATGTGAATAGTAAAGTAATTAGTTTCGTTTCATTTACTATTTATATGAATAGTAAATGAATTAATTTTGATTCAACTATTTAAGTTACATTATTGTACATTGTGCTTTACAGCTTGTACATCTTTGATTTAATTGCGTTTCTTTTTATAAATTAAAAAATATACAACATAAAAATAAAACGATCATATACGTAAAAATTTTAATTTGAAATTGCATCATTCAATAGTAAATTTTTATCATTTCTTATATAAATATTATTCGCATGTTTCCGTATATATAATTATCACAAGTTATGACGTTCGTGAATCGTTAGATAAACAGGGTGGTCAACCGTTATATAAAACTCATTTACAAAAGTTATAAAACTTGTCAAAATGCATTGCTTATCATGACGAAAATATTAAATCATATTAAGAATTGATTTAAATAAGTCGAAATTTTTCGGTCATCACAGTACCTCCCTGTAAAAGAATATTTCGTCCCGAAATTTGAGTGGGGTTTTCATGGTTAACAATAAGAAAGTTTTCATGACGAATATGAGTTAATATCTAGAGTTTTATCATTATTGAGTAATATAGATAAAACAATTCGATTATTCGAAGCATATGAGAGAAGCTATCGCAAAAGAGTGAAATGATGAGATCAAAGATTCGTTTAAACTCTTGACATAGTCACGGTTAATTTTCGAGATTTAAGGAAGTTAAACAAGATTTTCGTAATCTATATAAGATTTGATTAAGGAAATTAGGATCCTCTTTGATTAAATGCGGTAACCTGCCTCTATTGCTATGTCCGTTATTTCGCTATAAATCAACCTCTCCTGTCCTATTATTCTCATCACTCCTCCATCTTCTTCCTCATTTCATACTTTCCACAAGATTGTGAAAATGCTTCATCCAGTTCTGATTCTTGATCTCATTCTGACTATCACCACAATCATCCTTCTATTCCAACTCCTATCGGAGGAATCTGTTTACTTCTACTTCTCTCTTGGGGTAGTGGTTTTCATAATCATTCCTTACATTTGTCTTTCCGTAATTATTGACATCTACGGTTAATGATCCCTTCTGTTTGCTGTGATTTATACTCCTATATTTCGAAGCTTTGTGCTATTGTTTTCTCTTCTCGACTTTGTGTGAAGCAAATAATGGTCCAGAATTCGTAGGCATGAAGTTTCAGATGAACATAACTCATGTTCTAAGAAAGAAATGGTAATAGTGCGATCTGACTTGTTAAATTACCAGAAAATCACGGAAAAGACCGAATCATCAAGAAAAATATTTTCTTGATATGTTTAGAGGTTAAATAGAATGAAAGAGTTATAAAACATGGCACATGATAAGGGTATGATCTGTGAACCTTTATCACGTTCTATTAGAAACTCAGCATGACTTACTCTAATATAACCACGTTGGTCCAACGTCATTATATTATACTAACTCATGCTTCAATTCCCAACACTACTTCAAAAACATCCATTTTTCGATTTTTTAGAATTTAGAAACTAAAATAGTTTCTTTTATGATGTAACATAGATAGTGCGAAGAGATAAATAATTTTGGATAATAATAGTTATGAAGATATCTTCAGAAATATTTAAGATATTTATAATGAAAGATATGATGATATCTTACAATTTCTAATATCGAAGGATGATGAAGAAGATTTGTTTGTAAAGGTTTAGAGTCAGGAGCAAGGTATTCGTTAATGACTTCAGTAGATACAGAATCATTTGGATTCTTTAAAGGTAGGTTTAGTCTTTGTGATTTTTCCACAGCCTTCTTCATATTTTGCTCAATCCGTTTTTCAGTACCAAATTTTCTTTTGAACTTTTTCAAAACTTCATAGTACTTATTCGTAGGCTGGGGTGCTTTTCAGAATTTAAGAATTATAATTCCAGGAGATAACGTTATATGTATATATATAATTGTTGGCGTAGAAACGCTGCGAAATTCGTGAATAATGATTGATGATTCCCGATATTTGGTATGGCAATTGTCGTTACATGATGCAGATGAGTACATAATAGGGTTTCAATGAATGAATATCGTGATTTTTTTCGGAGAGACTTACGCCAAAGAGTAATGAAGTTGCTGATACATTTACTGTTAATATGGTGGAATATAAAAGGTTCCCCGGTAACAAAAACGTATATATCAAGATTATAATAAGGCTAATATGAAAAGTCGAAGTTGACTGGTTGGAAGGGTGATAACACTGGATACCTTTTCAAGATTATGTTCGATAATAACAATGCTAAAGGATCTAGATACGTGTTAAACTTTTACTTAGGTTTCGAGAATTTTCCAGGTGCATAACTATATGCATAAATCCTTCTTTTCATAGATAACGTATGGTTGTATCATCCTCTCGATTTTTTCTAAATTAAGGTGTTTTTTAAGAATCATGAAGGGTTTGAACGTAGAGTGCAATCGTCAATATACATATGATGTTTTATACTCTTGAATGATACGAATATTTTTCTGGGTTTTATGAATAGAAGTGATGTTCTAGCACAGTTTAGAAGTCAAAGTATAGTTTTGAAAGATGCAGGGATCTAAGAATGATGCTATCTGTTATATCTTGACTTGGATTCTGGATTCTAGTTTGTTTAAAATCAGAATATGTAATTGAATTTGATTGAGAAAGGTTGTTCTAATTTCTATGAAAGAATGTATATCGTTGTGAAAGTAGTGAGTATAGTTGATGATTGCTGAATCAAAATCAAAAAATGTAACATATTAATTGTGAATTTATATATCTCTCTGGTATTACCTACCCGTTGAAAGTTTCACAAGTAATATTTTGTACAAGAGAATTTTTATTAGTCTTTATGAATATATATATATATATATATATATATATATATATATATATATATATATATATATATATATATATATATATATATATATATATATATACATATGTATATTTTCTGCAGATGTAACATAGATTTAATGAGTTAATATTAAATTAAACTCATTTGATTTACGGTGAGAATTATAATTAAGAAATCTCTAAAAGTTTAGAAATTACGTAATCTTCGCGGATTATTTCTTCAACGTAAATGAAATTATGAATCAATACTTCATTATTCATTTTTATTGATTTTTCCTCGGTGAATGATGTTGGTGCCTGTGGAATTCTTGCGAACTTCGCAAGATATGAATGATGTTGTCTAGAAAGTTTCGAGTATATCGATGATGAAAGTGTAAAATCAAACATATAATTGAATAATACACTTAGTTTAT
Source organism: Rutidosis leptorrhynchoides (assembly GCF_046630445.1). Lineage (NCBI taxonomy): Eukaryota > Viridiplantae > Streptophyta > Magnoliopsida > Asterales > Asteraceae > Rutidosis > Rutidosis leptorrhynchoides. The sequence continues at coordinate 197,688,434 of NC_092334.1, forward strand.
TATGAAATGGAATTCATTGAATTGAAATAGAGATTGTAGTTAACGATGGTTAAGTTGTTAACGAAGGATGTACATCATAGCATATTAGTAACATGAATTAACCGAGTAGTATATACCCTTATTTAATTCATATATAATAGCTTAGTACGAAAAGATATATTATAGTTTCTAAAATTCTTTGAAAATAATAAGTTAATATTTCCATAACTTGTTATTTCAATATATCCATTGGTGATTGTGGTGTTGATATCGTTGGTGGTTATGTAACTGGTGGAGCTTGTAGTGTTACAGGTGTTGCTGGTGTTGGTGATACTGATGGTGATGCTGGTGATACTGATAATTGATAATGCTAAAAACGAACATATATTTCATAGCATTATCCCTCAAGAAAGACAAGCTTTTAGTTGCAATTGTTCTATTTACAAGTGATATTCGTTTAAATAATAAAAGGTGAAGACAAAAGACAGATTCGACGAATTGAAGACGCAAACGACCAAAAAGCTCAAAAGTACAAAATACAATCAAAGTGGTTCCAATTATTGATGAGAAACGTCTCAAAATTACAAGAGTACAAGACACGAAACGCAAAGTACAAGATATTAAATTATACGCAAGGACGTTCGAAAATTCGGAACCTGGACCAGAGTCAACTCTCAACGCTCGACGCAACGGACTAAAAATTACAAGTCAACTATGCACATGAATATAATATAATATATAATTAATTCTTAAAATTAATATATATATTATATTATATTATAAAACCGTCGGCAAGCTAAGAACCAAGCTTGTGTGAGCTGGAATCCACAGCTCCGCACTCGCGGAGTTTATAAAGGCAAAAACCTTCGCACTCGCGGAGGTCAAATAGTATTACGTGGGCCTATAAAAGGCCGAACATTTGGCCGAAATTTACACACCTTTTTCTCTTCACTCATACGTAAACTTATATATATATATATTTATATTTTAATTTTAATTTTAATTTTAATCCTAATAATAAGGGTATGTTAGCGAATGTTGTAAGGGTATAAGTCGAAATTCTGTCCGTGTAACGCTACGCTATTTTTAATCATTGTAAGTTATGTTCAACCTTTTTAATTTAATGTCTCGTAGCTAAGTTATTATTATGCTTATTTAAAACGAAGTAATCATGATGTTGGGCTAATTACTAAAATTGGGTAATTGGCCTTTGTACCATAATTGGGGTTTGGACAAAAGAACGACACTTGTGGAAATTAGACTATGGGCTATTAATGGGTTTTATATTTGTTTAACTAAATGATAGTTTGTTAATTTGAATATAAAGATTTACAATTGGATGTACCTATAAATAACCATATACACTCGATCGAACACGATGGGCCGATATTTATATGTACGAATAATCGTTCATTTAACCGGACACGGGAATGGATTAATAGTTACTAGAATTATTAAAACAGGGGTGAAATTATGTACAAGGACACTTGGCATAATTGATAACAAAGTATTAAAACCTTGGGTTACACGCAGTCGATAACCTGGTGTAATTATTAAATAAAGTATTAAAACCTTGTTACAGTTTAAGTCCCCAATTAGTTGGAATATTTGATTTCGGGTATAAGGATAATTTGACGAGGACACTCGCACTTTATATTTATGACTGATGGACTATTATGGACAAAAACCAGACGGACATATTAAATAATCCAGGACAAAGGACAATTAACCCATGAGCAATAAACTAAAATCAACACGTCAAACATCATGATTACGAAAGTTTAAATAACCATATTTCCTTTATTTTCATATTTAATTGCACTTCTAATTATCGCACTTTTATTTATTGTCTTTATATTTAATTGCACTTTTAATTATCGTACTTTTTAATTATCGCAATTTTATTTTATCGCACTTTTATTTATCGTAATTTTATTATTGTTATTTACTTTACGCTTTAAATTAAGTCTTTTATTTATTTAATATTTTACATTAGGTTTTAACTGCTAATAAAGTTTTAAAAATCGAAAAACCGGTCATTAAACGGTAAAAACCCCCCTTTTATAATTATAATATTACTTATATATATTTGTATTTTTATAAATTAAAACTAATATAGCGTTAAGCTTGTTTAAGTGTATCCCTGTGGAACGAACCGGACTTACTAAAAACTACACTACTGTACGATTAGGTACACTGCCTATAAGTGTTGTAGCAAGGTTTAGGTATATCCATTCTATAAATAAATAAATATCTTGTGTAAAATTGTATCGTATTTAATAGTTTTTCCTAGTAAAATATAAGCTATTTCATATATACACCTCGCATGACATCAAGTATTTTTGGCGGCGCTGCCGGGGATCAGCTAAAACGCCGGAAGCGCAATGCTTTAAAAAAAAGATTTTTATTAATTTTTAAGTCTACTTTTATAAAAATTACGCTTTTGTAAAAATACGTTTTAAAAATTTGAAAATATAAAAAGAAAAATATAAATATAAATATTTTTAAGAGTTTGTTAAACATATAAGTTTTATATAGTTTCTTTAATTTTATTTTAGTTTGTAAAAAAATATATAAGTTTTATTTACATATATATAAATATATAATACAGAAAAACATAAAAAAATAAAAAGAAAAAAAAAACTGAACCTGTAAAAATCGACCCCTTTTGAGCTGAAATTGAACCCTTTGCGACTCGCGGAGGTTTTCTACTGGGACTATCCGCACTCGCGGAGGTCTTCTGACAGGCCACACAAACAACCCTAATTCTGTAATCATTACGGGGTAATTATTATTATTATAATTTAATTTAAACCCTAATTAGGTTTAGATTATTTAATTAGTTAATTTAGTTATTTATTTAATTTGTATTATTAAGTTATAATTAGTTTAATTAATTTATAAAATTAATAGTTTTATTAAATAAATAATATAAAAATAATATTTTTATACAAATTGTACTTTTTACAACTTTTAGTTTATTTTTATATTTTGTCTCTTTTTATTCGTTTTTAGCGTAATGTTTGTATTTTTCGCTCGTATTTAGTTTTAAATCATAGTATTTGCTATAGTTATTTTTATTTCTAGATTTTTAGGCTTTTCCGTAAAATCTCTTAAGTGCTTTTTCTTTAGACTAAGATTTAGGTGCTTTAGAATTTTGCGACGCCATTTTTTATTTTATTTTAGTACCTTTTTAAGTTATTGCCATTTGGGATATAGTTTTACTTGTAAGCTTCAATATTTTTAGACGCAACTTTTAATTCTTAGTTTTTAGTTCCTTTTTAAGTTTCAACGCGCTACTTTTTTATTTTTATTTTTCGACGCCTTTTACCTATGTATCAATTATCACTCCAATTAGTAATCTCAATTTGCAATTTTAATTTTAAGTTAGTGATAATAATAAGGTTGGGTTAGTCGAGTATTTTAAAGTTTTATAAGTCACTCTTTTTCTTTCTTATTTCTCCAATTTTAATACCGACGCGCTCTTTTTCTTTCTTATTTCTCGCCATTCTAGTTTTTAGGATATAGAATTTTCTACTTCTTCTCTAAATTTCTTTAAATTACGAAAAATTATTTTAAGCGGTTAAATTGATAGACATCAAAATTTTCTGGTTCGTAGTAATAGTTGGATTTGTACGTGGACCGGGTTATTTGAGCCAAACAGTACTCAATTATATTGAGACAAAACGAATCCTGCGCCTCTGCTGCATCTTTTGGCTATTCGAAACGTGGGCAAAATCAGAAAAGTCTATTAATTGAATAACTTATATAATTTTTCTTTCTTTTTAAAAACTAATAGGATATTCAGTGAATGCACCGAGCAAAACATTCACCACCTTTTGTACGTTCACCACCGTTAACTCGATCAAGACATCTAGCTAATATTGTTGCCGTTGATTTTCCTTTAGAATCGTCATCCAGTCGACCAAGTACTCCAATTCAAATTTCTGATAATCTATTTTTTGAACCCGACCTCACAATTGAGAATTCGGAGAATATTCAGGGACGATTCATAGATCCTGAACCACTAATCATTCCTCCGGAACCACCAATCATTCAAACAGAGATTGTTGAGGAACCAACCATTAAATCAGAATCCTCTAGTGATTCAGATTCAACAAATTCAATTATGGAGAATCTGGAACCTCTAAGTATGGAAGACCGAATGAGAGCTAAATGCACTGGCCAAGGTCACTCAATTACTCATCCAGACATTAATGCGCCAGATTATGAAATCAAAGGACAAATTCTACACATGGTAACAAATCAATGCCTATTTAGTGGTGCGCCGAAGGAAGATCCAAATGAACATCTTCGTACCTTTAATAGGATCTGCACTCTATTTAAAATAAGAGAAGTTGAGGATGAACAAATATATCTCATGTTATTTCCCTGGACTTTAAAGGGAGAAGCTAAAGATTGGTTGGAATCGTTACCTGAAGGGGCGATTGATACATGGGACGTTTTAGGTGAAAAATTTCTTAAACAATTCTTTCCGGCATCTAAAGCCGTAAGACTTCAAGGAGAAATTGTTACGTTCACACAGAAGCCAAATGAAACTCTATATGAGGCATGGACAAGATTTGGTAAGTTATTGAGAGGATGTCCGCAACATGGTTTAGACACCTGTCAAATAGTACAAATATTCTACCAAGGATGCGACATCACTACAAGGAAAGACATAGACATAGCAGCTGGTGGTTCCATTATGAAGAAAACAGAAACTGACGCTTACAAAATTATTGATAACACTGCTTCCTACTCACATGAGTGGCACCAAGAAAAAGATATCGTCAGATCATCTAAAGCAGCTAGAGCCGATTCTAGCCATGACTTAGATTCTATTTCCGCAAAGATAGATGCTGTCGAGAGACGAATGGAAAAGATGACCAAAGATATTCACTCAATACGAATTAGTTGTGAGCAGTGTGGAGGACCACATTTGACAAAAGATTGTCTCAGTATTGAACTAATAATGGAACAAAGAGAGAATGTTTCATATCTAAACCAAAGGCCTGGAAATAATTATCAGAATAATTATCAACCGCCAAGACCGATTTACAATCAAAACCAGAATTATAATCGCAATGTTCCATACAACAACCAACAAGGTCCTAACAATCAACAAGTATCCAACAATACTTACAACCATCAAAGACCTAATTTTCAAAACAAACCACCACAAACCGATGATAAAAAGCCGAATTTAGAAGATATGATGACAAAGCTAGTTGAATCTCAAACGCAATTTTTCACATCTCAAAAACAAACAAATGAACAAAATGCTCAAGCATTTAGAAATCAACAAGCTTCTATTTAAAATCTGGAACAAGAAGTAAGTAACCTAGCAAGGTTAATAGGTGAAAGAAAACCGGGAAGTTTACCTAGTGATACAAATGCTAACCCCCGGAATGAAACAGCTAAAGCTATTACCACAAGAAGTGGTATTACACTTAAACCACATGAAATACCTGTAATTTCTGATGAAGCTATTCCTACTCCACAAGAACCACAACCTGAACAAGATAAGGAAAAAGAACCGGTAGTTGAAAAGGTTAATGAAGATAACACAGTTAAGGCAAAACCTTATGTTAAACCATACCAATCACCACTTCCTTACCCGAGTAAAATGAGAAAAGAGAGACTCGAAGCCGAGCAATCCAAATTCTTGGATATGTTTAAACAGATAAATGTAAATCTTCCTTTCATTGATGTGATTTCAGGAATGCCTAGATATGCTAAATTTCTGAAAGATCTAATCTCGAATAGAAAGAAAATGGAAGAACTCTCGGCTGTTACTATGAATGCTAATTGTTCAGCAGTGCTGTTGAATAAGATACCAGAAAAATTATCAGATCCAGGAAGTTTCACAATTCCATATTTTCTGGGTAGTCTTAGTTCAATAGAAGCATTGGCAGATTTAGGTGCTAGTATAAATTTAATGTCGTATTCACTATACGCTAAACTAGACCTTGGAGAATTGAAACCAACAAGAATAAGCATACAACTAGCCTATCGATCAATAAAATATCCTAGAGGGATAATGGAGAACATGCTAGTTAAAGTTAGTACTTTAGTATTTCCAGTAGATTTTGTTGTTCTGAACATGGAAGAAGATTCTCAAGTTCCTCTCATATTAGGAAGACCATTCTTAAACACGGCTAAAGCAATGATAGACGTGTTCGGTAAGAAACTTACCCTAAGTATAGAGGACGAGAGTGTTACCTTTTCTGTTGATAGAGCAATGCAACAACAACAATCTGCAGATGATACATGTTATTATATTCAAACTATAGAATCACATGCAGAATTGTTAGAAGAATTTCCAGAATTACAAGGAACAGGAGAATGTTCTTTAGGAGAAGGAACTGAACCAATTGATGAAACTGAAATGTTAGCTACACTTATGGCTAATGGATATGAACCAACAACAGAAGAAATTCAAATGCTAAAAGAAGAAGACAGATATTGATATAAATCATCGATAGAAGAACCACCGACATTAGAGTTAAAGCCACTTCCAAACCATTTGGAATACGCTTATTTACATGGTGAATCTGAATTACCTGTAATAATATCGTCTTCTCTTACTGAAAATGAAAAATCTCAACTCATTTCTGTGTTAAAAGCTCATAAACCAGCCATTGCATGGAAAATTCATGATATTAAAGGAATAAGTCCTTCGTATTGCACACATAAAATCCTTATGGAAGAAGGTCATAAAACGTATGTGCAACGCCAATGAAGACTAAATCCTAATATGCAAGATGTTGTTAAAAAAGAAATTATTAAACTGCTTGATGCAGGTTTAGTTTATCCAATCTCTGATAGTCCATGGGTAAGCCCAGTTCAATGCGTGCCAAAGAAGGGTGGCATGACTGTTATCACAAATGAGAAAAATGAGCTTATTCCTACTAGGACTGTAACAGGATGGCTTGTTTGTATTGATTATAGAAAATTAAATGACGCCACCAGAAAAGATCACTTTCCCTTACCTTTTATTGATCAAATGTTGGAAAGATTAGCCGGAAATAGTTACTATTGTTTTCTTGATGGTTTTTCCGGATATTTTCAAATTCCAATAGCACCCGAAGATCAAGAGAAAACCACATTCACGTGCCCTTATGGTACTTTTGCTTACAAACGCATGCCATTTAGACTTTGCAACGCCCCTGCAACCTTTCAAAGGTGCATGATGGCGATTTTTCACGACATGATAGAAGAATGCATGGAAGTTTTCATGGATGACTTTTCAGTCTTCGGTGATACATTTGAATCATGTCTAGTTAATCTTGAACGAATGCTTATTAGATGTGAACAATCAAATCTAGTTCTTAATTTGGAGAAATGTCATTTCATGGTTAAAGAAGGCATCGTTCTTGGTCATAAAATTTCAAAGGAAGGAATTGAAGTGGATAGAGCTAAAGTAGATGTAATTTCTAAACTTCCACATCTCACCAATGTTAGAGGAGTTAGGAGTTTTCTAGGGCATGCTGGTTTTTACCGACGTTTTATAAAAGATTTTTCTAAAATTGCCACTCCTATGAATAAACTCCTAGAAAAGGATGCTCCATTCATCTTTTCAGATGACTGTATCAAATCTTTTAATATTCTTAAAGAAAAACTCACTAATGCGCCGATCATGATAACTCCAAATTGGAATCTACCGTTTGAACTTATGTGCGATGCAAGTGATTTTGCAATGGGTGCCGTTTTAGGACAAAGGATTGAAAAACAATTTCAACCTATTTATTATGCTAGTAAGACGTTACAAGGAGCACAAACAAATTACACAACTACTGAAAAAGAACTCCTTGCTATTGTCTTTTCTTTTGACAAATTTCTATCATATCTCGTTCTAGCTAAAACGGTGGTCTATACTGACCATTCTGCTCTTAGATACCTATTTTCGAAACAAGATGCCAAACCACGATTAATCCGTTGGATCTTACTCTCACAAGAGTTTGATATTGAAATCCGAGATAAAAGAGGAGCAGAAAATCTCGCCGCTGATCATCTTTCTTGTCTTGAAAATCCTGAATTAGAAGTTCTAAATGAATCGGCCATACAAGACAACTTTCCTGATGAATATCTATTGAAGATAGATTATAATGAAATTCCATGGTTTGCAGACTATGCAAACTATTTAGTATGTGGATTCCTTGAAAAAGGATTGTCGTACCAAAAACGAAAGAAATTCTTTAGTGATATAAAACACTATTTCTGGAAAGATCCACATTTGTTTAAGAGTTGTCCTGATGGAATAATACGCCATGTGTATTCGGGGAGGAAGCTAGTAAAATCTTAAACCATTGTCACACAGGACCAACAGGAGGGCATTATGGGCCTCAACTTACAGCAAGAAAAGTTTATGATGTTGGATTCTATTGGCCTACAATTTACAAAGACGCACACCTTCTTTGCAAATCCTGTGATGCTTGTCAAAGGGCCGGAAAAATAAGTCAACGTGATGAAATGCCACAAAATGTCATTCAAGTATGTGAAGTATTTGAAATTTGGGGTATTGACTTTATGGGTCCATTTCCAAAATCTCATAATAATCTCTATATTCTCGTCGCCATTGATTATGTATCTAAATGGGCGGAAGCACAAGCTCTCCCAACTAACGATGCACGAGTTGTAGTTAACTTTTTAAAACGTCTTTTTGCAAGGTTTGGAACACCGAAAGCTTTAATAAGTGATCGGGGTACTCATTTTTGTAATAATCAACTTGAGAAAGTTCTTAAAAGATATGGAGTAACTCATAAAATCTCCACTGCTTATCATCCACAAACAAGTGGACAAGTTGAAAATACCAACCGAGCTTTAAAACATATTCTAGAGAAAACCGTAGGATCAAATCCGAAGGAATGGTCCATTAAATTGGAGGATGCACTCTGGGCTTTTAGAATAGCCTACAAAACTCCAATTGGAACCACACCTTTTAAACTCGTTTACGAAAAAGCATGTCATCTTCCAGTAGAAATTGAACACAAAGCATTTTGGGCTTTGAAGACATGTAATCTTGATTTACATGAAGCTGGACGTCTACGATTAATCAACTAAACGAATTAGAAGAATTAAGACAAGAAGCATACGAAAATTCGCTAATCTATAAGGAAAGAACGAAGAAATGGCATGATAAAAGAATCAGAAGTTCAAAAGAATTTAAAGAAGGAGATAGAGTTCTTCTTTTCAATTCACGATTCAAGCTATTTCCTGGAAAATTGAAATCAAGATGGTCTGGACCATTCATAGTCAAAAGAGTTTTCCCGTACGGAACAGTAGAATTAATAAATTCAAATGGGATTGAATTTAAGGTTAATGGTCACAGAGTTAAACATTACATAGATAGTCCGATGGAAGTTGACAACAAAGTTAATCACAATTTCAACACCACAGCTAACTAAGTGTGGGGAGAATCAAGTCTTTTAAGGATAATATGTATTTCTGTTAGAGTTAGATTTTCTGTTTTCGTGTAGTTCTCGAAAATAGAACCCGAATGGTCTTTCTCTAGCAGACCCTAAAGAACTAGTCTTCTCCTCCCATTCTGAATTTTTATTTTTTTTAGGTTTTTACGAAATGAAGACTTCCTGTGAACTAAACCATGGTCTAATGCTACACGCTTTGATAACTAAACGTAATAATGACATACTTCCGAGTGAACTGGTATCAGTAATCAGAGAAAAATTGGACGGAGTAAGAAAAGAATCCAGATGCGTAAATAATAAGTTACAATTTGGTAAAGGAAAATCAAAATCCGCAGCGAAAAGAAGAGCACGACACCTTGAAAGATGTCACAAATGTGGAAAATGGTTACACGAAGGTAAATGTTCAAATAATCAAACTTATTCAAACACCAAATTTATTACTTTATGCAGAGATGGACCATTCATATGTTTAGAAGAAAAAACTTTGAATGCTCGAGGTTACGCCTATGTAGCCATGGAAAATCAATTAGTCCGACTATCTTATGAGTGGGCTAGAGCATATCACTAAGAAATATATTTCATAGGTAAGTACGTACAGTTTTTAATTTTTATTTTTATTTTTATTTTTAACCTTTTGATAATAAACGCTAATTTGTTCGCTATAAAGTATTAAATTGGTATTCGATAAAATTAGGTCTTGCGACCGAAATTATTGTTATCATTCAAAAATTTATTACATCACTGCGAAATTTAACGTTTATTCTTAAGGTATAAATATCTTTAATCAATCAACCCAAAATATTTCAAAAATTCGTCATGAGTTAAATTAGTTTATTGAACTGAAATTACTTTACCGAAAAGAGGGGCGTATGTTTTTGATAATATTTGATTGATTAAAGTGGGATAAAAGACCAAAAAGATTTTTAATTTTATTTTTACTTTGTTTTTAAAATTAATATTAAAATAATATTGTAAACTTTTTAAATCAATATATTTAAAATTGTAAATATTTGAAAAATTAATATTTTTAATATAAGTTTGTATGTATAAAAACAAAAATATAATTTAAGTTTGGTGTGAATTTTTAATATGAATTTTTAATTTTATGCATTTTAAATTTAAGTTTGGTGTGAATTTAAAAACAAAAATTTACTTTATTTCGCTAAGTTAAAAAATGATTTTTAAAATTCGTCGTGAGTTTAAGACTAGGTCGTTGAACCGAAATTGCTTTACCCGAGGGAGGGACGAGAACTTTTATTATCATTATTTTTAATCTTATTGAATTAAAGTATGCCAAAAACATTAAAAAAAACAAAAATCTTTGCTTTTAAAACCGCGCTTAAAAATGACAAATTTTAAAATTTTTGTCGAGGGACAGACTAGGACATCGTTCCGAAACTCCCTCATCCTAAAAAGAAACAAATTTTTTAAAATTTAATTTAATTTATGTTTTATTAGTATAAGGTTTTAAATTAAAAAAAATATTAGCCGCGACTCGCGGTGATTTAAACGGGCCCACCACCACACTCGCGGAGGTCACAAAACCCAAATGGGTTATCTGATCGAACAGACCAGTTCCAAACACACACACACACACACACACATATTTTCACCCGAAAAACCCATGAAAAATCATCACAAATTCGCCATTTTTCATCATTTTTCATCAAATCTTTCATAAAATGGCAATGAGGAGACTATTATCATGGAATTACTCAAGGAAATCGGTAAATTTCTACACCTAAACACCATTTAATCCGAATTTTAGTGTTCTTGAACAATTTCATACATAATTCGATTTTGATGCTTTCTAGTGTAATAATGCTTCAATTGTTTGTGTATTATGCTTGTATAACCTAGATTGATGCTATTTAACATGATTAAAAGCTTTGAACTTCAATTTTTGAATAATCTAGGGTTTGTGTTCTTGAGCAAAATTAGGGCTTTTTGATATAAACAGGTTATGGCCGAATTTTGTTGTTAGTTTATGCTAAATTGAGTAGTGTAACATGTTTAGGTTGCTAAATGATCAAAACTTTGATCCTAAACATGATTTATGAAGATTAAAGTGGACTTTTTGAACCAATGTTGCAATAAACTTGATTTAATTGATATGAATGCCATGAGGAACTTATTTAATTATTATAATGATTGTTTTTGACATGTTTTAAAAGATAAATGCGAAGGAACTTTGTATAAATTTTCATATATGTATATTTGTAAAAGTGTAGAATTGTTAATATTTTGAAAATGTGTATAGAGTTTAATATGAATTAAACATGTCATTGTAATTGTTTAGATTTTTGATTTTGCTAAAACTAATGCATATTTGGATGCACAAAAATTGTGTTTATTTTTCAGACTGAAAGGGGTGAATCTTCATCCCAGGCTCGCAATGCTCCTCCGGAAGATGCAAATCAACAGGAAATTAATAACCAATACTGACAAGATATGCCTCAACCAATTATTTCATATTCAAACATTCATGAGGCAGATTTACATCCGAATTTGAGATTTGATAGATATTGGATAGACTATCCAAAATATCAAAAGAACCTGCACAACCTTATGTCTAATAATGTTGAGGTACCCAGAGTTATAGATTGGGCACCATTAGAGGTAGTGGAATTGGCCGATCCAATCAGGGAATTACTTACTCAAAGGTATGGTAATTCTACTTTTAGTGATTGGGTACATTTATTCAACATGCGTAGACCTGTATATAGAGAATGGTGTATAGAGTTATTGTGTACTATTGAAATAAATGATCGGGTAGATACTTTAACCGATCGTAGTTTTATTAGATTTTTATTAGGAGGGGAGATGCGCCATATGTCCTTACTAGACATGGCTCGGGCTTTAGGTATATATACGCCCGAGGAGCTAGCATCTTATGATTGCCAGAGGTTAATAGTTTATGGTAGGAGGGTGGATGAGAATTTTGATACAAATGACGTATGGAGTAGGATGACTAGCCATCGCTCATTCCAGGGGGGATTATACTCTTATCTTGATATTGATAGAGCCGAATTAAGAGTAATCCATAGGCTTTTAGCCAATTCGATTACACAACAAGGTAAGAATAAGGAAAAGGTAAATGAACATGATTTGTTTTACCACATGTGTATTCGAGACCCACATAGCGTTGTAAGTATACCTTTTTGTGTGGGTTATTATTTATTGACTATGGTTAGGGGTATGAGGCGTGGTAGCATAATAGGAGGTGGTATATTTATTACTTTAATTACTGAATATCTCGGTGTGGATAGAAGTCGGGGGGGGGGGGGATTATTAATGACAGAACCAGAACCCCGCGATAGAATAGATTTGCGTGTTTATCATGGTGCTAAGGTCTTAAAGAAACGAAACAACGCGGCAGCACGTTATGATGGCAGGCATCCACAGGTTGAGAGAGATCAACAGCAAGGTCAACCGGGAGGGGGTAAACCAATGACGGAAATGCAAATTTTTATGGCTCGACACGAGTATGAAAGGGCTAGACAAAAAGCATTTCAAGATTGGCAGTATCATCAAAGCCAAATCATAAGTCATTGTACACACGTAGGTAGAGACTACATTCCTACCATTATGCCCAAATTTGCTCCTTGGACTATAGAGAGCCGACCACCATATCCTACATATGACCCGGCCCAAGCATTTTACAGCATCTATGGATACGCTTGGGACCCATACTAGAACCATCCTCCTCATCCGTAATTTTCTAATTTTCTATTTTTGTTTATTTTATTGTAATGTTACTAATTCTTAATTTTCTTATTTCTTATTTTATTATTATAATAGCTTTTATAATTTTCTAACTTTATTAGATTTTAATAATTTTTGAATGTGGTGTGAAAACCCAACTTCAAAAATATGTATATATGTGTTTGTAGTTTATCTCATGTACAAAACAGGGTAAAACAAAGCATTTTCAAAGACTGGCATTAAGTTCAGCAAAAGCTATTAATTTTGACGACAAAACGGAAAACAAATGTGATGTACCAACAGACGGAATGAACAAATGATGTGCACCATTAATCATTCAGAAAACAAACGCCAATATGTTTGGAAACTTTGGTAAAATTTAATCATTTTTCTACGCTAATCACCCTCAATAATTTAAATTTCTACTGATTTCTTGAAAGTGAGGGCATTGCAAGATCTTAAGTGTGGGAAGGGGTTAAATTCTTTCGGATTTTTAAAAATTTTAACTTAAACACTTGGTTACCATTAAAAATACTAGTAACGTAGTAGGTGTATTAGAATTTAGTGCTCTCTGATAACGAAGAACAGCCCTAGTCTTATATACTGACTACCCACTTCTAGTAAAATTTTTCAAAATTTTCAATTAAATGAATTCAAAATCATGTTTATACATATTTATGAACGATAAAACTAGGTGTTAACACCGAAATTATTGTTACCTCAGAAAGGACATAAATTGATAAACAAACCAAAATGTTAGAATTTATTTAAAATGGAACAGAGGACAATAAAAATGAAAATAAAAGCCAAGTGTGGGAAAATTACCAAAGTTATTTAAAACATATATCATATATTTTTGTACAAATAACTGAAGATACTTTTGCTTTGGACTAAACTAAAAAGTTTTACCCGATTTACTGTAAGAAAGATGGATCTACACGATGAATCAATTCCATCATTAAAAGAAAGTAAAGTCTTCCGAAAAAGAAACGCGCTTCTTGATTTAGGTCATGAAGTTGTCGTCCAGACCAGCTGTAGGTTGACGAAAAATCTAGAAAAGTCATCTCTAAAATCAGCAGGAAATCCACGGACCTCAGCATCAAACAGGGTCGCCAAGTGGTCAGACTTATCCTAACCATGAGAGGATCTGTCTTGTAAAATGGGGAGGACGCCGTGCAAATTAGTTGGATAAGACTAATGAATCAGACCCCCAGAAAGGATAATCTCCTTAAAGATCAAAAATCAGCTTTTAAGACTGATATTACTCAATCCTAGAGATTAACCTTAAAGATTGAGAATTACAAACTCATGGAATTTAATGATATCTAAACTCGAGCTTGAACGAGAAAATATTTTGATCAAAATTACAAACCGATTTGTTTTCTGAAAACCCATTTTCAATACGTTCATTACCATTGAACGTAAAATCCTAGGAATTCACCTGGAATTCATTAGGTCACCTGAACCAAATCGGGTGTCAACCGTAAGAACGGTGGTTGCATAGCATGGTCAAAGACAGGACCTTGTGCCAGACCGAAAAATTATAAGGGTGAGCTTTACTATTACTCCTACCAAGGATAGTAATTGCGTCCGACACGTTATAGACCATAATTAAAAGCATGTCAGGGGACATTACCTTAACAATTGCTTGTTCAATGCTTTCCTTTACAACCGGACGGTAGTTTACCAAAAGGTAATATACGGAGCAAGTATACTGGACGTGTTGCTTTCCCAATACAAGGTTAGCAAGTGGGTGACATAAAACCACAAGTTTTGAGCTAAAATTTTCAAATCTAAAACCCACCAAACCCACAAAAAGAATTTGCAAACACCGGTGAAGGGTTATTCCAGAAAACTTATCTAGGGTAAAAGCTAGATTTAATTTTCAAAAGATCAAATGTTTTTATAAAGATCCAATTTCCTTAAAGGATTTAAATTTTCATAGTCATGTGGGACTGTAAACCACATCGTTACTACCATTGTTCATACCGCCGTATAGAAATCACTCATTTACAAAGTGTGAAGAATAAAGAAGTGATTCTAGTATATTTCAAGACTATATTGCTTAAGGACAAGCAACGATCAAGTGTGGGAATATTTGATAATGCTAAAAACGAACATATATTTCATAGCATTATCCCTCAAGAAAGACAAGATTTTAGTTGCAATTGTTCTATTTACAAGTGATATTCGTTTAAATAATAAAAGGTGAAGACAAAAGACAGATTCGACGAATTGAAGACGCAAACGACCAAAAAGCTCAAAAGTACAAAATACAATCAAAGTGATTCCAATTATTGATGAGAAACGTCTCAAAATTACAAGAGTACAAGACGCGAAACGCAAAGTACAAGATATTAAATTATACGCAAGGATGTTCGAAAATCCAGAACCGGGACCAGAGTCAACTCTCAACGCTCGACGCAACGGACTAAAAATTACAAGTCAACTTTGCACATGAATATAATATAATATATAATTAATTCTTAAAATTAATATATATATATATATATATATATATATATATATATATATATATTATATTATATTATAAAACCGTCGGCAAGCTAGGAGCCAAGCTTGTGTGAGCTGGAATCCACAGATCCGCACTCGCGGAGCTTATAAAGGCAAAAACCTCCGCACTCGCGAAGGTCAAATAGTATTACGTGGGCCTATAAAAGGCCGAGCATTCGGCCGAAATTTACACACCTTTTTCTCTTCACTCATACGTAAACTTATATATATATATATATATATATATATATATATATATATATATATATATATATATATATATATATATATATATATATATATATATATATTAATTTTAATCCTAATAATAAGGGTATGTTAGCGAATGTTGTAAGGGTATAAGTCGAAATTCTGTCCGTGTAACGCTACGCTATTTTTAATCATTGTAAGTTATGTTCAACCTTTTTAATTTAATGTCTCATAGCTAAGTTATTATTATGCTTATTTAAAATGAAGTAATCATGATGTTGGGCTAATTACTAAAATTGAGTAATTGGGCTTTGTACCATAATTGGGGTTTGGACAAAAGAACGACACTTGTGGAAATTAGACTATGGGCTATTAATGGGTTTTATATTTGTTTAACTAAATGATAGTTTATTAATTTTAATATAAAGATTTACAATTGGACGTACCTATAAATAACCATATACACTCGATCGGATACGATTGCGGGATATTTATATGTACGAATAATCGTTCATTTAACCGGACACGGGAATGGATTAATAGTTACTAGAATTATTAAAACAGGGGTGAAATTATGTACAAGGACACTTGGCATAATTGATAACAAAGTATTAAAACCTTGGGTTACACGCAGTCGATAACCTGGTGTAATTATTAAACAAAGTATTAAAACCTTGTTAAAGTTTAAGTCCCCAATTAGTTGGAATATTTGACTTCAGGTATAAGGATAATTTGATGAGGACACTCGCACTTTATATTTATGACTGATGGACTGTTATGGACAAAAACCAGACGGACATATTAAATAATCCAGGACAAAGGACAATTAACCCATGGGCAATAAACTAAAATCAACACGTCAAACATCATGATTACGGAAGTTTAAATAAGCATAATTCCTTTATTTTCATATTTAATTGCACTTCTAATTATCGCACTTTTATTTATTGTCATTATATTTAATTGCACTTTTAATTATCCTACTTTTTAATTATCTCAATTTTATTTTATCGCACTTTTATTTATCGTAATTTTATTATTGTTATTTACTTTACGCTTTAAATTAAGTCTTTTATTTATTTAATATTTTACATTAGGTTTTAACTGCGACTAAAGTTTTAAAAATTGACAAACCGGTCATTAAACGGTAAAAAACCCCCTTTTATAATAATAATAATACTTATATATATTTGTATTTTTATAAATTAAAACTAATATAGCGTTAAGCTTGTTTAAGTGTATCCCTGTGGAATGAACCGGACTTACTAAAAACTACACTACTGTACGATTAGGTACACTGCCTATAAGTGTTGTAGCAAGGTTTAGGTATATCCATTCTATAAATAAATATCTTGTGTAAAATTGTATCGTATTTAATAGTTTTTCCTAGTAAAATATAAGCTATTTCATATACTCCTCGCATAACATCAATAATACTGCTAGTGCTGCTTGTATAAGAAGTCTATTTTGTAACACACGCATCATTCCTGTCAGGGTTTCTATTCTCCCCTCTATCATCTCTATCCATCCACTCATCTTGATTTACGGTTTGATTCGAATAAATAATCTCTAAAACTTTAGAGATTACATAATCACCGTAGAATATTTCTCTGATGAAGTTATGAATCAATACTTCATCGTTTGTTGTTGTTGTTATTCCTTGGTATTTACAGGGCGTATGACGTTGATGCTCGTGGGACAGATTGTGATGTTGAGGCTTACGATACGGAGGTTGTTGGTGGTGGTAATGGTACTGTTTGTGTTGATGCGGGTGGTGCAGTTGGTGTTTGTGGGGCTTGTGATGCTTGTAAATTTTGCATCATATTCTCCAAAGCCACCATTCTAGTGCGAAGCTCGTTGACTTCTTCTTGTACACCAGAATGATCGATGGTTCGGACGAGCGGGTGAATAAGATCTAGAATTTGAGATAGTATATAATCGTGGTGAGATACTCTAGAAATGAGAGAGAAAATGGTGTTTCGGACTGGTTCGCCGGTAAGCGCTTCAGGTTCTTCGCCAATAGGGAAATTTGGTGGATGAAAGAGATCACCTTCTTATTGTCTCCAATGATTAAGTAGACTACGAACACATCCCCAATTCATTCAGAATAGGTGATGGCTGATTGGTTGATCCATTCCTGTCACACTGCTTTCGGAGCTCAGGTAAAATTCCATATCGGAAGAGCTATCGGAATCTAGGGAATTTGAACTAGATACGGGATCCATCTTGTATAATTAGGGAAATGATTTTTGATATGAAATAGATTATAGGATTTAGATTGGTATTCTTCAATACATAATTTACATATGTATATATAATACCAAAATTCCATAAATCACGGAGGAATCTTTGGAAGATGTCAGGTAAAGTTTACAGTAACAGATATGCTAAGATATGAATTCGTCTATATACTAATTATTTATGCATTAAATTCAGGAAAATGTGTCTATACTTAAGAATGATAAGCAAGTAATTTTCGACAAGAAATGATAAGTAAAAATCGGTAAAAACAAATACGGTCATAGTCCAGACTCACTAATGCATCCTAACAATTACCAATTAAACACACTAATGCAAATTCTGGTTCCCAATGACCTCAAGCTCGGATACCAACTGTAACGACCCTTCAAAATTTCTATTGACGCGGTACGTTATTCATTGATTTCATAGTGAGGTTTTGACCTATATATGATACGTTTTGTAAACATTGCATTCTTTTGAAAAGGTACACCATAAATGAATATATAAATCCAAGGTTTTCTACATCTGATGATTTCTATGTATAGATAATTACCGTAAACAATAGTTTACAATACTACATCCGTTGACAATAAAGTCAAGATAAGTTACATGGTGATGATTTTGTGAATGCAAAGTTTTCTCGAATAAAGCATGTATGACTCCATGCACATAGCTTGTATAACGTATAAGCAAACAGCGGTAGACTTCTAGGAACCTGAGAATAAACATGCTTTAAAGTGTCAACACAAAGGTTGGTGAGTTCATAGTTTTAATGTTGCGCATAATCTGTATATAAAGGTGGATCACAAGATTTCAGTTGTTTCATCCAGAAACGTTTATCAAAATATTCTACGAAATTGAGCACCCTGGTAACTAAACTTAACGTATATATAATAAGTACCCCTGTTTTAACATACATGCAACCAACATGTATAATACACGCAAACCAACGTGTACTAAACACAAATAGCATACGTCCGTTTTATAGTTCAGGCTAGGGTCTCTATACCTGGAACGGACGGGGATGTCAAGCCCTATGTATCCATATACAACTACTCGCACCCACCAGTTCTTATAACCGGCAGCTACTAGTTACCAAAGCTAAGGGATATTTGGTTCAAACTCAGTGTAGAATTTAGTATGTACTTGTGTCCATTGCATTTAAAATAAAGTGCATGTATTCTCAGCCCAAAAATATAAATTGCAAAAGCATTTAGTAAAGAGGGATAAAATGAACTCACATATCAATATTATGGTTCAATATTGTAGGAAAAGTATGCAGATGCTGAAATGTCCCGTTCATAATAATTATAAACGTTTCATATTAATTGATTTCATTGCGAGGTTTTGACCTCTATATGAGACGTTTTTCAAAGACTGCGTTCGTTTTTAAAATAACGATAACCTTTATTTTATCGACAAAGGTTTAAAGGACATAACCTAGGTTATCAAGTAATGATAATCTAAAATATCACGCTTACACACGACCATTACATAATGATTTACATTAAATATTATGTTACAACAAAGAAAACTTTCGAATGCAGTTTTTAGACAATATAATACAAGCATGGACTCCAAATCTTGTCCTTAATTTAGTATGCAACAGTGGAAGCTCTTAACAATCACCTGAGAATAAACATGCTTAAAACGTCAACAAAAATGTTGGTGAGTTATAGGTTTAACCTATATAATTATCAATCATAATAATAGACCACAAGATTTTTATTTTTATAAACACATCTCATATCAGGAATTTCGCAAACTGCATAGAGATAAAAATCATTCATATGTTGAACACCTGGTAACCGACATTAACTTAATGCATAGAATATCCCCAAACAGAACCTCTCGTCTGTATAATAATCTCGAAGTACTAAAGCTATCCATAACCTGAATGGGGGTTGTTAGGCCCAATAGATCTATCTTTATGATTCGCATCAATTAGGGGCCATTTCCGTAATTCTTAGGTTACCAGACTTGAAGGGCGATATTCGGTTTAATAATCCAACCATAGAATGTAGTTTCGCATACTTGTTTCTATTTTGTAAAACATTTATAAAACTGCATGTATTCTCATCCCAAAAATATTAGATTTTAAAAATGGGACTATAACTCACTTTCACTAATTTTTACTTCGTCGAAAATTTAAGACTTGGCCACGGATCGATTCACGAACCTATAACAAATATATACATATATATCAAAGTATGATCGAAATATATTCAAAACATTATTTATTACATTTTAATGATTTAAGTTTATTAAGTTAGCGGTCCAACGTTAGTAATCTACAACTAGTTGTCCACAGTTAGATGTACAGAAATAAATCAATATATATTATCTCGAATCAATCCACGACCCAGTGTATACAAGTCTCAGACTAGATCACAACTCAAAGTATATATATTATTTTGGAATCAACCTCAACCCTGTATAGCTAACTTAAGCATTACTGCATATAGAGTGTTTATGGTTGTTCCAAATAATATATATAGATGGGTCGATATGATATGTCAAAATATTGTATACGTCAAAACATTGTATACGTGTCTATGGTAACCCAAGATTACATAATATATGTTAGAATACATGTATAATACAATATAAGTTAGTTAAGTTATGGTTAGTCTAGATTTGTTACAAAATTTTCGTAGCTAAAACTAGCAAATTTATCCAATTTTGTTTTACCCGTCATTTCTTCGTTTCAAATCCGTTTTGAGTGATTCAAGTTGCTATGGTTTCATAATGAACTGAAATTTATGAAACTATACAGAAAAAGTATAAGTTTATAGTCGAAAATACAGGTTACAAGTCATTTTTTAAAGAGGTAGTCATTTCCGTCAAAAAAATGACATCTTGATGACCATTTTGAAAAACATACTTCAACTTTGTGTTCAACCATGATTTTTGGATATAGTATCATATTCATATGAAATATCATTTTTCCAGAAAATAAACTTCCAATTCAAAGATTAAGATAGTTTTTATTTTTCTAACCCAAAACAGCCCCCGGTTTCACTACGACGGCTTATGTCCGGTTTTACGGCGTTCTTCGTGTTTCCAGGTTTTAAATCATTAAGTTAGCATATCATATAGATATAGAACATGTGTTTAATTTATTTTAAAAGTTATGTTAGAAGGATTAACTTTGTTTGAGAACAAGTTTCGAATTAACTAAACTATGTTCTAGTGATTACAAGTTTAAATTTCGAATAAGATAGTTATATATATATATATATATATATATATATATATATATATATATATATATATATATATATATATATATATATATATATATGAATCGAATGATGTTATGAACATCATTACTACCTTAAGTTTAGTAGTTAAACCTACTGGAAGTAAAAAAAATTGATCTAGCTTCAAAGGATCTTGGATGGCTTGAAAGTTCTTGAAGTAGAATCATGACACAAAAACAAGTTCAAGTAAGATTTTTACTCGAATTAAGATATTTTATAGTTATAGAAATCGAATCAAAGTTTGAATATGAATATTACCTTGAATTAGAATGATAATATACTGTAAATAACAGAGGTTTCTTGATCTTATATGATTACTTGGAATAGATTAGAAAGCTTGGAAGTAGACTTGTAAACTTGAAAGTATTCTTGATTTTATGAAACTAGAACTTATAGAATTTATGAAGAACACTTAGAACTTGAAGATAGAACTTGAGAGAGATTAATTAGATGTAGAAAATTGAAGAATGAAAGTGTTTGTAGGTATTTTTGGTCGTTGGTATATGGATTAGATATAAAGGATGTGTAAGTTTGTTTTTTTGTAAATAATTCATGAATGATTTATAATATTTTTTGTAATTTTTGTGAGATATTTCATGCTAGTTGCTAAATGATGGTTCCCACATGTTTAGGTGACTCATAAGGGCTGCTAAGAGCTGATCATTGAAGTGTATGTACCAATAGTAAATACATCTAGAAGCTGTGTATTGTACGAGTACGAATACGGGTGCATACGAGTAGAATTGTTGATGAAAATGAATGAGGATGTAATTGTAAGCATTTTTGTTAAGTAGAAGTACTTTGATATGTGTCTTGAAGTCTTTCAAAAGTGTACTAATACATCTAAATACACTATATGTATATACATTTTAACTGAGTCGTTAAGTCATCGTTAGTCGTTACATGTGAGTGTTGTTTTGAAACCTTTAAATTAACGATCTTGTTAAATGTAATTAATTCATTGTTATTATACTTAAATGAGATGTTAAATTGTTATGTTAACATGATAACATGGTGTATGAATATCTCTTAACATCATATATATATATACATATATATATATATATATATATATATATATATATATATATATATATATATATATATATATATATATATATATATATATATATGTTAAAATACTATTACAACGATAATCGTTACATATATATATATTGTTTCGAATGCCTTAAGTTAGTAGTCTCATCTTACTTGTATAGTTCATTGTTAATACACTCAATGATATACTTAATTATCATTTTATCATGTTAAATATAGTATGTCAATATCTTAATACAATACATATGTATTTAGTAAGACGTTATAACGATAATCCTTATGTATATCGTTTCGAGCTTCATAATTCAATATTCTCATTTTTATGTATATCACACATTGTTAATATACTTAGTGAGATACTTACTTATCATAATCTCATGTTAACCATATATATATCATCATGTCATTTTTACAAGTTTTAACGTTTGTGAATCGCCGGTCAACTTGGGTGGTCAATTGTCTACATGAAACTCATTTCAAATAGTCAAGTCTTAACAAGTTTGATTGCTTAACATGTTGGAAATATTTAATCATGCAAATATAGTTTTCATTTAATATATAATCATAGAAAATCATGGAAAAGTTCGGGTCGCTACAGTACCTACCAGTTAAATAAATTTCGTCCCGAAATTTCAAACTGTTGGAAGTGTTGACGCATCTTCTGGAAATAGGTGCGGGTATTTATTCTTCATCTGATCTTTACATTCCCAGGTGAACTCGGGTCCTCTACGAGCATTCCATCGAACCTTAACAATTGGTATTTTATTTTGCTTAAGTCTTTTAACCTCACGATCCATTATTTCGAAGGGTTCTTCGATGAATTAAAGTTTTTCATTGATTTGGATTTCGTCAAACGGAATATTGAGATCTTATTTAGCAAAACATTTCTTCAGATTCGAGACATGAAAGGTATTATGTACCCCGGCGAGTTGTGGTGGTAAGTCAAGTCGGTAAACTACTGGTCCAACACGATCTATAATCTTGAATGGCCCAATGTACCTTGAATTTAGTTTCCCCCGTTTACCAAATCGAACAACGCCTTTCCAAGGTGGAACCTTAAGCATGACCATCTCCCCAATTTCAAATTCTATATCCTTTCTTTTAATGTCCGCGTAACTCTTTTGTCGACTTTGGGCATTTTTCAACCGTTGTTGAATCTAGATGATCTTCTCGGTAGTTTCTTGAATTATCCCCGGACCCGTAATTTGTCTATCCCCAACTTCACTCCAACAAATCGGAGACCTGCACTTTCTACCATAAAGTGCCTCAAACGGTGCCATCTTGATACTTGAGTGATAACTGTTGTTGTAGGAAAGTTCTGCTAACGGTAGGTGTCGATCCCAGCTGTTTCCAAAGTAAATAACACATGCTCGTAGTATGTCTTCAAGAGTTTGTATAGTCCTCTCACTTTGCCCATCAGTTTATGGATGATAGGCAGTTCTCAGGTCTAGATGAGTTCCCAATGCTTGTTGCAACGTCTGCCAGAATCTTGAAACAAATCTGCCATCCCTATCAGAGATAATAGAGATTGGTATTCCATGTCTAGAGACAACTTCTTTCAAGTATAATCTCGCCAACTTCTCCATTTTTTCATCTTCTCTCATTGGCAGAAAATGTGCTGATTTGGTGAGATGATCGACTATTACCTAAATAGTATAATAACCACTTGCAGTACTTGGCAATTTAGTAATGAAATCTATGGTAATATTTTCCCAATTTCATTCCGGGATTTCGGGTTGTTAAATATCTAGTTTTATGTGCTTCCTTAAGTACCATTTTCATTCCCATTTTCCCATTTTCATTCCCCGCTCCGGGATGTATTGAATATCTAGTTTTATGTGCTTCCTTAAGTACCATTTCTCTCATGTCTCCAAACTTTGGTACCTAAATTCTTTCAGCCCTATACTGGGTTCCGTGTTCCCGAATATTTAGATATTTTTATGATCCTTTGGGTATTTCATTCTTTAACTTTCCTTCTTTTAAAACTCCCTGTTGCGCCTCCTTTATTTGAGTAGTAAGGTTAGTACGAATAATTATATTCATAACTTTTACCCGCATAGGTTCTCTGTCTTTTCTACTCAAAGCGTCGGCTACCACATTCGCCTTCCCCGGGTGGTAACGAATCTCAAAATCGTAATCATTTAACAATTCAATCCACCTACGCTGCCTAATGTTCAGTTGTTTCTGATTAAATATATGTTGAAGACTTTTGTGGTCGGTGTATATAATAATTTTGACCCCATATAAGTAGTGCCTCCAAGTCTTTAATGCAAAAACAACAGCGCCCAATTCCAAATCGCGAGTCGTATAATTTTGTTCGTGAATCTTCAATTGTCTGGACGCATAAGCAATTACCTTCGTTCGTTGCATTAATACACAACCGAGGCCTTGCTTTGAGGCATCACAATATATCACAAAATTGAGACGACCCATCCTAATCTATAAGGACGAATACAAAAACAAATGATTACATCGCGAGGTATTTGACCTCTATATGATTCATTTTACAAACATTGCATTCGTTTTTAAAAGACAAACTTTATTTACATCGAAAGTTGACGGGCATGCATACCATTTCATAATATCCATCTATAAATGATCTAATCTGTCATTTACTTAATCATAATCTTTACTGAACTCAATGACTTAAATGCAACGTCTTTTGAAATATGCCATGAATGATTCCAAGTAATATCTTTAAAATGAGCAAATGCACAACAGAAGATTTCTTTAATACCTGAGAATAAACATGCTTTCAAGTGTCAACCAAAAGGTTGGTGAGTTCATTAGTTTATCATAAACATTCATTTTCATCATTTTAAATAGACCACAAGATTTCATTTTTCCATAAATATACATCTCATATCAGGCATTTCGCAAACTGCATAGAGATAAAAATCATTCATATGGATTGAACACCTGGTAACCGACCTTAACAAGATGTATATAGAATATCTCCATCATTCTGGGACACTCATCAGACATGATAAACTCGAAGTACTAAAGCATTTCAAATTCCAGAATGGGGCTTGTTGGGCCCGATAGATCTATCTTTAGGATTCGCGTCAATTAGGGGGTCTGTTCCCTAATTCTTAGGCTACCAAGCTAAAAGGGGCATATTCGGCTTCGATCCATTCAACCATATAATGTAGTTTCGATTACTTGTGTCTATTTCGTAAAACATTTATAAAAGTAGCGATGTATTATCAGTCCCAAAAATATATATATTGCAAAAGCATTTAAAAAGGGAGCAAATGAAATCACGATATATTTTGTAGTAAAAATATGCATACGACGATACTGAACAATTCAGGGTTGGCCTCGGATTCACGAACCTATAACAAATATATATTAACGCATGTAATCACATAATTCTCTCTATATAATATTTATATATATTAAGTATTGTAGTTATATAAATATATATACTTTATTTATATTTTTTTTATCTTCAGTTATATTTTATATATAGTTATTTTGTAAAATAAACAATATTCATACATATATTTATTTTAAAATATATATGTATATGTAGTTGGTATTATATTAAAAATCAATAATTTGCTATATGTAATTTTTATATAAATAATGTTAATATGTTTAGCATAATTTTTATGTAATATTAATATAAGTATATTATATTTATTTGTTATAAAAATACTACTATTAATAACAATAATCATGATTCTAGTAATAATAATAATAAAGATGATAATAATAACCATAATGTTAAAAATAATAATTTTAATGTTTAAAAATAATAATGTTAATTTTAATAAAACTGATACATTCAATAATAATAATAATAATAATAATAATAATAATAATAATAATAATAATAATAATAATATAAATGGTATTAATGATAGTAGTAGTAGTAGTAATAATAATAATAATAATAATAATAATAATAATAATAATAATAATAATAATAATAATAATAATAATAATAATAATAATAATAATAATAATAATAATAATAATAATAATAATACCTAATATAGAGTACGCATTTTATTAGGGTTCCCCAAAAAATAGATCGAGATGCAGAGCAATCCATAGTGAAACGAATTTCACCATCACGATCCTAAACTTCATCTTGTATCAATTGTGATTTACAACAACAATTTCATCTCTGATTATAAATTCTTCATGAGGTCAACTCCAAAGTCAATCGAAAGCTTCTCTGGTTCAATTCATCAATTTACAGGTTAATTCACTTGTAATTTCATATTCTTAAATGTTTGTTTCAGCTTTTTAAAGCTTCGAGCAGATTTACAGTATCAAATATTTCATGAATTTTTGGGTTTAAACTTTATGACTGAAAAGTGAAATTTTCAATTTGGATTGATGTAAATGTTTTCTAATTCAATCAATGATCAACGAAGGTTATTCCACTGTTTTGTAACATATAATATAAGAATTTGAGGTCTGAAATAATTAGAAATCGAGTTTTAATTTTTATTATTATTATTTTTAAGCTTCCAAGATGAAGGCCGACACTGTTTATTTTAATTTTGATAAATCTGTTGCTGTTTAATTGATGATTCATCACAAACAGGTTAATCGTTTCATTTAAATGATAGGTTTCAAAATAAAGAAAATCGTTGTTTTGGATTATACTGAAATCGAAACAGAAACAGAAACAAGAACATGAGTTTTTGTGCAGCAGTAGCATACCTTTGGGTGAAGGGTTTTCAATGATCATTGATGGTGTGTGGCGGTTTACAGTGATTGCAGCAACAAGTTAGTGTTCAGGAAATAAGAAGCAGTTTTTGTGGTTTCGTTGTCATACTCAAATAAACAGAAAATATAAACATTGCAGTACTTTAATAGGAGATTTAATGGTGCCTGTTAATTGATTATGCAGAATAACAGTAGCAGTACAGCAGCTAAAGAAGGGCTGCAGTGGTGGTGATTACAGAGTTGAAGAAAGAGATTGAAGGTAATTGAGGGTGGTTTCTGGTGACAAATCTCAACAGCAGCGGCAGGAAAAATAACAGAAAAAAATAACATAGGAACAAGTGATGTTTCAAGGTGGTTACGGTTGGTTGGGTGTTGATTGATTCAAGTGGTTTTGGGTGATGGCACAAAAACAACAGCAACAGAAACATTGCAGGCTCATTGGTTGTTTGGTGAGGGTGGTTTGAATGTGGGTCTTATTGCAATAATAACGACAACACACAGTAAATGAATGTGTGAAGCTGGGTGGTGGCCGGTTTACGAACAGGAAGGTAGAATCAGGCATGAGCAGGTGGTGTTATTTTGTACACATGAAAGTATAATATATGCATGTAAAGTGTATGTATATGCTTGAGTGTGTTTATTGAGCTGGAATGGAAGTA
The DNA here is from genome assembly GCF_046630445.1 of Rutidosis leptorrhynchoides. Lineage (NCBI taxonomy): Eukaryota > Viridiplantae > Streptophyta > Magnoliopsida > Asterales > Asteraceae > Rutidosis > Rutidosis leptorrhynchoides. The sequence goes on from NC_092334.1 coordinate 197,716,181, forward strand.
GAAGTAGAAATAGAACGAGATCGACAACTAAGCTGTGGTTTCTTGTCTCCAAAACAAGAAAAGGTAATTGGTGGTAGGTTGAGTCGATGGTTACGGTAGTGTTTTGGGCTGCACCATCGTGAAAGGGAAGAGAGGAAGGAGAAACAAGTCTTTAGATGTTAAATGTCTTAGTGTGGTTGTTAAACAAGTGGGACTACAATATATATATATATATATATATATATATATATATATATATATATATATATATATATATATATATATATATATATATATATATAACATGCATATAACAATTGTAGCAGTAAGCAATATGGTTTCTAGTTCTAGTGGTGTTTCACATCATAGAATAATATATATATATATATATATATATATATATATATATATATATATATATATATATATATATATATATAAATATATCTAGATGCATGTATGTGTAGGATTGATTTATTAAAAGAAATAGAAAATCAAGTAGTAAGATGTTTTAGTTTGAGATTGATACTCAACCAAAAAGCAAAAATGAATAGTAGTCATGTTGTCTTAATTGGTGTTTTATATATGCCACTTGAATCTCTATAAATATATATACATATTAAACTAGTAGTAAGTAGTAAAGTAACTCAAACAATTATACAAGGACAAAGAAAAAGGAAATAAGATGCATGCACGTAGTGTTAATATAAAGTTAAATTTTCACCTACTAACAAAAAATACTAGTACCCACATAGTACTCACTTTTATTGTTTGAGTATATCCGTGAAAGTTTGTTGTTCATTTCCTACCGAAACATTATATAATATTATTAATCCTACTTATTAAAGGCACAATTAATTAGGGGTGTTATAGAGTAACAATTTATTGATGACAAGTTTAAACCATACTTAGACAAAAGTTATACCTCGATCAATTTAACAAGTGGAGCTATAAACATTTATATTTAAATTAGTTGGTTTGAAAGCTCCTTAATTCATTACTGTATATTTATTTTACATAATTATTTATAACAACAATTTCACACAATAGATTATTAATATTTCACGTTATTATATAAATATATTTATATATATATATATATATATATATATATATATATATATATATATATATATATATATATACATATCTATTTACAAAAAGTTGTTCGTGAATCGTCGAAAATGGTCGAAGGTCAAATGAATCCATGTAAACAGTTCAAAACTTTCTGAGACTCAACATTACAGACTTTGCTTATCGTGTCGAAACCATATAAAGATTAAGGTTTAAATTTGGTCGAAAATTTCCGGGTCGTCACAGTACCTACCCGTTAAAGAAATTTTGTCCCTAAATTTGATTGTGGTTGTCATGGCAAACAATAAAAATGTTTTCATGACGATTATGAGTTGATAGATAGAGTTTTATTACCATAGAGTAATATGAATAAAATGATTCGATTACCCGAAGCGTATGAATGAAGTTATCACAAAAGACTGAAATGAGATAATGAAGATTTGTTTTAACTTTTGACGCTGTCAGGTTTGAATTCCGGAATTCAAGGAATTTTAAAGGAAATCTTCGAAATCTAAAAGATTTGATTCTTCAGCGAGTAAGGAAATTAAGATCTCTATAATTAAATACGGTGATCTGCCTCGATTTACTGTGTCTGATATTTCCTTTATAAATTAAACTCTCCCGTTCCATTATTCTCACCATTCCTATACTTTCTTTCTTAGTTCATACATCCAAAAGATTGTGAAAATGCTTAATCCCGTTCTAATCCTTGATATTTTCCTAATTATCATTTCTGTCATTCTTCTTTTCAATCTTCCACTAGCAAAATCTGTTTACTTCTACTAATACCTTGGGGTGATAATATTCTTAATTCTACCGTGTCTTTATATTGTTATTCGTATTAATACCCAGGGTTTGTAACCTTCGTGTTATTATTGGGCTTTATATTTTCTCTTATATTTTGAAGCTCTTTGCCTTTTTATTCTCTTCTCGACCTCTAGTAAAGAGAGTAACGGTCCAGAATTCGTAAGTATGGAGTTTCAAATGAACATGACTAATGTTCTAGGAGAAATTGTAATAGCACGATCTTGATTGATTAAATTACCAGAATTCAAGAGAAAGATAGAACTATCAGGAAGATATGTTCTCGATATGTTTGAGATTAGGTAGAATATAAGAGTCGTGTAACATGGCACATGATTACGTTATAATCTGTGAATCATCACGTTCCATTAGAAACTCAGCATGACTTACTGTAATATAATCACGTTGATCAAGTGTCATTATATTATACTAACTCATGCATCAATTTCCAACACTACTTCAAAAGCATTCTTATTTTAAAATCGAAGGTTTACAGAATATAGAAACTAAGACAGTTTCCTTTTATGATATATCACAGATAGCGCGGAGAGATAATTTATATCGGACGAGAATATTTATGAAGATATCTTCAGAAATATTGAGGATATTAATAATGAAAGATACGATAATATCTTAGAATTTTTGAATCAAATTGTGATGAAGAAATTCATTCACGATGATTTAGAGTGATTAAGGAGCAAGGTATTCGTTTAAGATTTCATCAGAAACAGAATCATCAGGATTCTTTTATGTACAAATTTAGTCCTTGTTCAGAGTCTCTTTCATGATTTGCTCGATTCAATTTTTTTTTCTAGTATCAAAATCTTTGAGCTTTTCCAACACTCCATTCTTTATTATCAAACTTTTGACTGTTAAGGAAGTCTTTAGTTTTCACTGCTTCATCAGCTTTTTCAAAACTCAGGAAACTGATTCATAAGCTAAAGCGCTTTTCAGAAATTCAGAATTGAAATTCGTAAATCCAGGAGATAGAAGTTATATATATATATATATATATATATATATATATATATATATATATATATATATATATATATATATATATATATATATATATAATTGTTTTCGTAGAATCGCTGAGAATTTCGAGATTATCGATTGATGCCTTCCGGTACTTGGTATGGTAATTATCGTTACGAGATACCGATGAGTTCATGATAAGACTTCAATAGATAAATATATTGATTTGTCGTAGAGATTTAAGCCAAGGAGCAACGAGGTTGCTGGTACGTCTGCTGATAATTTAGTGGAATATAAAAGATTCCCCGGTAACAATAAAAGAGCACGCATATATATCAAGGTTATAATAAGGTTGTTTCGAACGAAAAGCCGAAGTTGACTTGCTGGAGCTGTGACAAAACTGGCTATCTCAATCAGGAGTTACAAAGTTATTTTCGGTAATAATAACACTAAAGGAATTAGCACAGCTATGTGTTAAATGTTTACTCAGGTTTCGAGTGTTTTTCAGATGCAACACTATATGCATCAATCTTTTCTTCCGTAAATGAAGTGCGGTTGGTTCATCCTCTCGATTTAGGTGTTTTCAAGAATCATGAAAAGTTTGAACGCAGATTGTAATCGTCAAGATACAAATGAGGTTTAAGATGAACTCAAGTGGCAAACTTGCACAAATATTTAGTTTCATATGTTATAATCAATATTTTAATTTATTTTAATTGTCAGATGTTATTAGTCCACAGTCGATAGTCCACAGTTAACAGTCCAATAATTCATATATAGTTTAATATATAATATTCGAATTAATTAATACGTATCGTGACCCGTGTACATGTCTCGGACTCGATCACAACTCAAATTATATATATTATTATAGAATCAACCTCAACCCTGTATAGCTAACTCGATCATTACTGCATATAGAGTGTCTATGGTTATTCCAAATAATATATATAGATACGTCAATATGATATGTCAAAACATTGTATACGTGTCCCGATAGTTAAAATGCGTAAATAACAGTATTTAAATGACGATAAATAAAGTGCGTAAAATAAATAATAGAAATTTAATGACGATAAATAAAATTACGAGAATATAAACTGCGATAAATAAACTGCGATAATAAAATGTAATAAGGAATTAACAGCTAGCTAGGAACAGTTAGCTAGGATTTTGTTAGCGTGGATTCTTAACAAAATTTCTCATAGTTAATTTGTTTGTTTCTAACAAATTTTATTTTGTCCAATGTTTTCTTCATTATGCCACTTGTCGGATTCTGATAGGTCAAAATCCAAATATGAAATTGAATGAAAAAGGTTATTCTGCGGTGAACGGACACGTATATCTGTGGATGTAAGTAGGATAGTAAATGGCTTGTTGAATCAGATTCGAAGAATGTACAGTGTAATTTATTAATGTGAAATCTAAATATTCCTTGGGTATTACCTACCCATTAAAATATTTTCATCATTAACAGTTTGTACAAAAGAATTTTTAATTACAATCTTTATGAAAATATATATACATATATATTTTCTTCAGATGTAATCATGGATTTAATAAGTTAATATGATATTAATCTCATTTGCTTTACCATTAGAACAAGAATACATAATCTCTAAAACATTAGAGATTACATAATCATCATGTCGAACGAAGATCAAGGATGTAGAACAATACGTAGAACGAAGATAATCGATGTAGGACAAGATGTAGAATGAAAATTATGCTCGAGGTATAGATTGCGATGTTGAGGCATGTGATGTTGAAACTTGGGTTGTTGGTGGTACTGGTGTTGATGTAGTTGCTGAAGCTGGTAAGTTTTGCACCATATTCTCCAAATTGATTACTCGAGTGCGAAGCTTGTTGACTTCTTCCATTATTCCAGAATGATTGTAGGTCGGAACGAGCGACTGAATAAGGTTTAGAATTGTGGATAGAATATAATCGTGATGAGCTACCCTGGAAATGAGGCTGAAAATAGTGTTTCGGATAGGTTCGCCAGTAAGTGCTTCAGGTTCTTCACCAAGAGGGAAATTCGGTGGGTGGAAAGGATCGCCTTCTTCGTGTCTCCATTGATTAAGTCGACTACGAACCCATCAGATGAATTGGGGATGGCTGATTGATTGATTCATTCTGGTGACACCACTTTTGGAGCTTAGGTGAATATCCATGTCGGAGTCGCTGTCGGAATAACTATCGGAATAGCTATCGAAATCTGAGGAACTCGAACTGGTTGAGGGATTCATCTCGTACGATCAGATGAAGGATTTTTGATAAGAAATAGATAATAGGATATAGATTAGTACCCTGCAATACATAATTTACATATGCATATATAATACTAAAATCCCATAAGTTACGGAGGAATCTACGGAAGCTGTCAGGCAAAGGTAACAATAACAGATACGCTAAGATATGAATTTATCTATACACTGTCTATGCAATAGAGGCAGTAAGATATGTCTAGACTAAGAATGATAAGCATGTAATTACCTAAGGCTGATAAGCAGATGATTTCCGACTAGAAATGATAAGCAAAACTTTTGACATGCAAACACGGTCGAAGTCCAGACTCACTAATGCATCTAAACAACTATCAGTTAGACACACTAATGCAAGACTTTGCTAAGACCACCGCTCTGATACCACATGAGACATCATGTGGGGATACCACCGTCCCACCCAGTGCCTTCCCAGCTAACCGCCTGGTAACCACTGAGTGTACCTTAGATACTGATTTTAGGTCCTGCCTCTCGGCTACTGCCAACCCTCGTAAGGGATCGCAAGGAGTAAGAGCCAATGCTTCGTCACAGGTAACACTGTGAGAACCTCCTTTATGACTAACCCGCCACACATGGACGGCATTATACCAGCTCTGATACCACATGAGACGACCCGTCCTAATCCATAAGGACGAATACAATAACATATGATTACATCGCGAGGTATTTGACCTCTATATGATACATTTTACAAACATTGCATTCATTTTTAAAAGACAAACTTTATTTACATCGAAAGTTGACGGGCATGCATACCATTTCATAATTTCCATCTATAAATGATCTAATCTGTTATTTACTTAATCATAATCTTTACTGAACTCAACGACTTGAATGCAACGTCTTTTGAAATATGCCATGAATGATTCCAAGTAATATCTTTAAAATGAACAAATGCACAACGGAAGATTTCTTTAATACCTGAGAATAAACATGCTTTCAAGTGTCAACCAAAAGGTTGGTGAGTTCATTAGTTTATCATAAACATTCATTTTCATCATTTTAAATAGACCACAAGATTTCATTTTTCCTTAAATATACATCTCATATCAGGCATTTCGCAAACTGCATAGAGATAAAAATCATTCATATGAATTGAATACCTGGTAACCGACCTTAACAAGATGCATATAGAATATCCCCATCATTCCGGGACACCCATCGGACATGATAAACTCGAAGTACTAAAGCATTCCAAATTCCAGAATGGGGCTTGTTGGGCCCGATAGATATATCTTTAGAATTCGCGTCAATTAGGGGGTCGACCCCTAATTCTTAGGCAAACAAGCTAAAAGGGGCATATTCGGCTTCGATCCATTCAACCATATAATGTAGTTTCGAGTACTTGTGTCTATTTCGTAAAACATTTATAAAAGTAGCGCATGTATTCTCAGTCCCAAAAATATATATATTGCAAAAACATTTAAAAAGGGAGCAAATGAAACTCACGATACGATATTTTGTAGTAAAAATATGCATACGACGATACTGAACAATTCAGGGTTGGCCTCGGATTCACGAACCTATAACAAATATATATTAACATATGTAACCACATAATTCTTTCTATATAATATTTATATATATTAAGTATTGTAGTTATATAAATATATACTTTATTTATATCTTATATCTTCAGTTATATTTTATATATAGTTATTTTGTAAAATAAACAATATTCATACATATATTTATTTTAAAATATATATGTATATGTAGTTGGTATTATATTAAAAATCAATAATTTGCTATATGTAAATTTTATATAAATAATGTTAATATGTTTAGTATAATTTTTATGTAATATTATTATAAGTATATAATATTTATTTATTATAAAAATACTACTATTAATAATAATAATCTTGATTCTAGTAATAATAATAATAAAGATGATAATAATAACCATAATGTCAAAAATAATAATTTTAATGTTTAAAAATAATAATGATAATTTTAATAAAACTGATAAATTCAATAATAATAATAATAATAATAATAATAATAATAATAATAATAATAATAATAATAATAATAATAATAATAATAATAATAATAATAATAATAATATAAATGGTATTAATGATAGTAGTAGTAGTAGTAGTAGTAGTAGTAGTAGTAGTAGTAGTAATAATAATAATAATAATAATAATAATAATAATAATAATAATAATAATAATAATAATAATAATAATAATAATAATAATAATAATAATAATAATAATAATAATAATAATAATAATAATACCTAATATAGAGTACGCGTTTTATTAGGGTTCCCCAAAAAATAGATCGAGATGCAGAGCAATCCATAGTGAAACAAATTTCACCATCACGATCCTAAACTTCATCTTGTATCAATTGTGATTTACAACGGCAATTTCATCTATGATTATACGTTCTTCATGAGGTCAACTCCAAAGTCAATCGAAAGCTTCTCTGGTTCGATTCATCAATTTGCAGGTTAATTCACTTGTAATTTCATATTCTTAAATGTTTGTTTCAGCTTTTTAAAGCTTCGAGCAGATTTACAGTATCAAATATTTCATGAATTTTTGGGTTTAAACTTTATGACTGAAAAGTGAAATTTTTGATTTGGATTGATGTAAATGTTTTCTGATTCAATCAATAATCAACGAAGGTTATTCCAGTGTTTTGTAACATATAATATAAGAATTTGAGGTCTGAAATAATTAGAAATCGAGTTTTAATTTTTATTAATTTTTTTTAAGCTTCCAAGATGAAGGCCGTCACTCTTTATTTTAATTTTGATAAATCTTTTGCTGTTTACTTGATGATTCATCACAAACAAGTTAATCGTTTCATTTAAATGATAGGTTTCAAAATAAAGAAAATCGTTGTTTTGGATTATACTGAAATCGAAACAGAAACAGAAACAGGAACATGAGTTTTTGTGCAGCAGTAGCATACCTTTGGGTGAAGGGTTTTCAATGATCATTGATGGTGTGTGGCAGTTTACAGTGATTACAGCAACAAGTTAGTGTTCATGAAATAAGAAGCAGTTTTTGTGGTTTCGTTGTGATACTCAAATAAATAGAAAATATAAACATTGCAGTACTTTAATAGGAGATTTAATGATGCCTGTTAATTGATTATGCAGAATAACAGTAGCAGCACAGCAGCTAAAGAAGGGTTGCAGTGGTGGTGATTGCAGAGTTGAAGAAAGAGATTGAAGGTAATTGAGGATGGTTTCTGGTGACAAATCTCAACAGCAGCGGCAGGAACAATAACAGAAAAAAATAACATAGGAACAAGTGATGTTTCAAGGTGGTTACGGTTGGTTGGATGTTGATTGATTCAAGTGGTTTTGGGCGATGGCACAAAAATAACAGCAACGGAAACATTGCAGGCTCAATGGTTGTTTGGTGAGGGTGGTTTTGAATGTGGGTCTGATTGCAATAATAACTACAACACACAGTAAACGGTGGTGTGGACCTGGGTAGTGGCTAGTTTACGAACAGGAAGGTAGCATCAGGCACGAGCAGGTGGTGTTGTTTTGTACACATGAAAGTATAATATATGTATGTAAAGTGTATGTATATGCTTGAGTGTGTTTATTGAGTTGGAATGGAAGTAGAAATAGAAATAGAACGAGATCGACAGCTAGGTTGTGGTTTCTTGTCTCCAAAACAAGAAAAGTTAATTCGTGGTACGTTGATTCGATGGTTACGGTAGTGTTTTGGGCTGCACCATCGTGAAAGGGAAGAGAGGAAGGAGAAACAAGTCTTTAGATGTTAAATGTCTTAGTGTGGTTGTTAAACAAGTGGGACTACAATATATATATATATATATATATATATATATATATATATATATATATATATATATATATATATATATATATATATATATAGATAGAAACATGCATATAGCAATTGTAGCAGTAAGCAATATGGTTTCTAGTTCTAGTGGTGTTTCACATCATAGAATAATATATATATATATATATATATATATATAAATATATAAATATATGTAGATGAATGTATGTGTAGGATTGATTTATTAAAAGAAATAGAAAATCAAGTAGTAAGATGGTTTAGTTTGAGATTGATACTCGACCAAAAAGCAAAAACGAATAGTAGTCATGTTGTCTTAATTGGTGTTTTATATATGCCACTTGAATCTCTATAAATGTATATACATATTAAACTAGTAGTAAGTAGTAACGTAACTCAAACAATTATACAAGGAAAAAGAAAAAGGAAATAAGATGCGTGCACGTAGTGTTAATATAAAGTTAAATTTTCACCTACTAACAAAAAATACTAGTACACACATAGTACTCACTTTTATTGTTTGAGTATATCCGTGAAAGTTTGTTGTTCATTTCCTACCGAAACATTATATAATATTATTAATCCTACTTATTAAAGGCACAATTAATTAGGGGTGTTATAGAGTAACAATTAATTGATGACAAGTTTAAACCATATTTAGACAAAAGTTATACCTCGATCAATTTAACAAGTGGAGCTATAAACATTTATATTTAAATTAGTTGGTTTGAAAGCAACTTAATTCATTACTGTATATTTATTTTACATAATTATTTATAACAACAATTTCACACAATAGATTATTAATATTTCAAGTTATTATATAAATATATTTATTTATATATATATACATATCTATTTACAAAAAATTGTCCGTGAATCGTCGGAAATGGTCGAAGGTCAAATGAATCCATGTAAACAGTTCAAAACTTTTTGAGATTCAACATTACAGACTTTGCTTATCGTGTCGAAACCATATAAAGATTAAGGTTTAAATTTGGTCAAAAATTTCCGGGTCATCACAAAAATCATCATTCCCTTCAGGCAATGACAATATAGGTGACGAGGTTAACTTTTTCTTCAACAATTGTAACGCTTTCTCCTGCTCATCCTTCCATTCAAATTTCTACCCTTTATGCGTTAATGCAGTCAAGGGTTTTGCTATTTTGGAAAAATCTTGGATGAACCTTCTATAGTAACCAGCCAATCCTAAAAATTGGCGTATATGCTTCGGAGTTTTTGGGGTTTTTCACTTTTCAACGGTTTCAATCTTTATTGGATCCACCTGAATACCTTCTTTGTTCACTATGTGGCTGAGGAATTGAACTTCTTTCAACCAAAATGCACACTTTGAAAACTTAGTGTACAATTTTTCCTTCCTCAATAATTCTAACACTTTTCTCAAATGCTCACCGTGCTCTTGATCATTCTTTGAGTAAATAAGTATGTCATCGATGAAGACAATGACAAATTTGTCAAGATATGGCCCGCACACTCGGTTCATGATGTCCATGAACACAGCTGGTGCGTTAGTCAATCCAAACGGCGTAACCATAAACTCATAATGGCCGTAACGCGTCCTAAAAACAGTCTTTGGAATATCATCCCCCTTCACCCGCATTTGATGATACCCAGAATGTAAATCAATCTTTGAATAAACTGACGAGCCTTGTAGTTGATTAAATAAGTCGTCGATTCTTGGTTGTGGGTAGCGGTTCTTGATGGTAAGTTTGTTCAACTCTCAGTAGTCGATACACAACCTGAATATACCATCCTTCTTTTTGACAAACAAAACAGGAGTTCCCTATGGTGATGTGCTTGGTCGTATGAAACCACGCTCTAAAAGTTCTTGTAATTGGCTTTGGAGTTCCTTCATTTCGCTGGGTGCGAGTCTGTATGGAGCACGAGCTATTGGTGTAGCTCCTGGTACAAGGTCTATCTGAAATTCAACGGATCGATGTGGAGGTAGTCCCGGTAATTCTTTCGAAAATACATCGGGAAATTCTTTTGCGACGAGAACTTCATTGATGTTCTTTTCTTCAGGTTTGCCTTTCTCGACATGTGCTAGCACAACATAGCAACCTTTTCTTATTAGCTTTTGCGCCTTCAAATTACTAATAAGATTTAGCTTCGCATTGCTCTTTTCTCCGTACACCATTAAGGGTTTTCCTTCTTCTCGTACAATGCGAATTGCATTTTTGTAACATACGATCTCTGCTCTCTCCTTTTTCAACCAGTCCATGCCAATTATCACATCAAAACTCCCTAACTCTACTGGTATCAAATCAATCTTAAACGTTTCGCTAACCAGTTTAATTTCTCGATTCTGACATATTTTATCTGCTGAAATTAATTTACCGTTTTCTAATTCGAGTATAAAATTGTTATCCAAAGTCGTCAATGGACAACTTAATTTAGCACAAAAATCTCTACTCATATAGCTTCTATCCGCACCCGAATCAAATAAAACATAAGCAGATTTATTGTCAATAAGAAACGTACCCGTAACAAGCTTCGGGTCTTCCTGCACTTCAATCGCATTAATGTTGAAGACTCTTCCTCGGCCTTGCCCCTTATTATCCCCCTGATTTGGACACATATTTTTATAATGGCCCTTCTTCCCGCATCCGAAACAAGTAATGTCGGCATAACTTGTTCCGGCATTATTTGTTCCCTTAGTCATTGATCCGTATATTTCGTACTTTGTCGCACCATGGCCCTTTCTTTTACACTTAGTACACACTGTCGTACAGAGCCCAGTCGGATGGTATCCTTCACACCTCTGGCATGGTTTCTGCCTCTTGTTGTTATTGAAATGGTTATTGTTGCGATTGTTATTATTGTTGGGACTGTGGTTGTAATGGTTATTGTTGTTGGGATGGTTGTTGTTGCGGTTGTTGTTGCGAAATTTGGTGCAATTGAAGTTATGATTGTTGTGTTGATTGTTAAAATTGTGACCCTTGTCACTGGTTTCTTCCCACTTTCTCTTGACTTGTTTTGTGTTGGCTTCTTCGGCCACCTGCTCTTTAATTCTTTCCTCAATCTGATTTATGAGTTTATGAGCCATTCGACTCGCCTTTTGTATGGAGGTGGGCTCGTGTGAGCTCACATCTTCTTCAATCCTTTCCAGTAACCCTTTCACAAACGCGTCGATTTTCTCTTCTTCATCTTCGAACGCTCTTGGACACAATAAACACAACTCTGTGAATCTTCGTTCGTACGTGGTAATGTCAAAACCTTGCGTTCGTAATCCTCTAAGCTCTACCTTGAGCTTATTGACCTCGTTTCTGGGACGGTACTGCTCGTTCATCAAGTGCTTGAATGCTGACCACGGTAGTGCGTAAGCAGCATCTTGTCCCACCTGCTCGAGATAGGTGTTCCACCATGTTAACGCAGCACCTTTGAAAGTATGCGTAGAGTACTTTACTTTGTCTTCTTTAGTACACTTACTTATGGAAAACACCGATTCGACCTCCTCGGTCCATCGTTTTAATCCGATTGGTCCCTCGGTTCCATCGAATTCCAGAGGTTTGTAAGCAGTGAATTCTTTGTAGGAGCATCCTACACGATTTCTTGTGGCGTTATTTGCATTGCTAGATTCAGAGTTATTGTTATTGTTTTGCATTGCAGCCTGTACTGCGGCTATGTTTGCTGCAAGGAAAACACGGAAGTCTTCCTCGCTCATATTCATGGTGTGTCGAGTCGTCGTGCCATTTCCTTCAAAAATAGCCAAAAGAATTGAGTTAATCATATAGAATATTAAAAGTAGTCAATAGTATTTCGTAGCATAATATGAACTTATTTATAAAAGCTTTTTCTTCATACTAGCGTTTTATAAGTTTTAATTCGGGTAGTACCTACCCGTTAAGTTCATACTTAGTAGCTAATTCAACTACTACAATTCTATATGAAAAACTGATTACAATAAATTTCACGTTTAAACTTTTATACAATATTTTACAAATTCACAATACCGCTATTTTACATATATCATAAAATATAGCACACAATAACTTTGATACAAAGTAGTTTCCAAGACAATCCTAGTTAATACGCAAGTCGTTCAACAAAGGGAATAAAGACACGTAATTCATAAGTCCAGAAACAAGTCATGCGTTCTGGTTGTACTAATATTATTTCCCATCCTTGGTTATGTGGCAGATAACCATTGTAACCGTTAGCTAGGCAGCATGTTGTAACGTCGTCAAAAGGACGAGTGTTTCCTAATGCCCAACAGCCCCGTAACAATCTAAAAACCTTGTTTCTCACCCCAACTACCGAATATGTCACTTGTGGGAAGGTTTTATTTAAAATTTGTAATCCGATGTTCTTTTTCTCACTTTGGTGAGAAGCAAACATCACTAACCCGTAAGCATAACATGCTTCTTTATGTTGCATGTTAGAAGCTCTTTCTAAAGCACGAAGTCCTATGTTGGGATATGTTGAGTCAAAATAGGTTCTTAACCCATAGCGTAAAATTGCACTTGGGTTCCCCGCATTTAACGCTTTAAAGAAAACACGGCGTAACTTAAGGTCTCCCCAATTTGATATACCCCATCTTTCAAAAGAAAACCTTTTATAAACTAAGGCATGCCTGGAACGTTCTTCAAATGTTCTACAAACTAATTTTGTCGTAAATAATTGTGCCAACGAATTCTGACCGACTCTAGACAAGATTTCATCAATCATGTCCCCGGGTAGGTCTTCTAAAATTTTTGGTTGTCTAGCCTTAACATCAATTTTGTGTTTTTATACTATAAAAATAGACGAGAGTTAGATTCATAAAAGATACTTAACAAACAATACAAGCAATTTTTACATATATCATAAAAGCACAAGCACACTATATTACATATATTACATCGCATGATTACAACTCTTTATTCCGACTCACTTGTTTCTTCTTCTTCGGACTTGGTTTGTTTCGCTAATTTCCTAGGGATATATGGTGCTCCCCTAATACGAGCCGTTCTTTTCACAAATTGTCTAGAAAAACCTGGTGGCTTAGATGTTCCCGGGTTATAGCTAAAACTTAAGAAATACGGGTGTTGACGGTATTTCCCATTGGGATATTTCATGTTAACATAGAGGTCATCGGGGTTGGAATTAGGTTTCTCTATTTTGATGCCTTTTCCCTTATTATTTTCTTTTGCCTTTTCAAATTGGGTCAGGGTAATTTCTATAACATCATCGATATCCTCATCGGGATCCAATTCATCAGAAAATTGGTAATCTTTCCAATATTTTGCTTCCTCGACGGAAACACCATTGACCATTATTAATTTTGGTCCATTGGTTGAGGGTTTTCTTTTATTTATCTGTTTTTAGTGGTTTCTAATATTTCCTCCTCCGGAACCTCTTCTTCTTCCGGTTCCTCTTCTTCCAGTTCCTCTTCTTCCGGTTCCTCTTCGGGAATTTGTGAGTCTTCCCAATATATATTCGACTCTTCATTATTATTAGGTGAGTCAATGGGATTTGTACTAGAGGTAGACATCTATCACACAATATCAAACACATTAAGAGATTAATATATCACATAATATTTACATGTTAATAATATATAGTTTTCAACAAAAAGTGTTAAGCAATCGTTTTAAAAGAAAAATATATGGTCAAATTCCAGACTCACTAATACATCCTACAAACTTGATAAGACACACTAATGTAAATTTCTGGTTCTCTAAGACCAACGCTCGGATACCAACTGAAATGTCCCGTTCATAATAATTATAAACGTTTCATATTAATTGATTTCGTTGCGAGGTTTTGACCTCTATATGAGACGTTTTTCAAAGACTGCATTCGTTTTTAAAATAACTATAACCTTTATTTTATCGAAAAAGGTTTAAAGGACATAACCTAGATTATCAAGTAATGATAATCTAAAATATCACGCTTACACACGACCATTACATAATGGTTTACATTAAATATTATGTTACAACAAAGAATACTTTCGAATGCAGTTTTTAGACAATATCATACAAGCATGGACTCCAAATCTTGTCCTTAATTTAGTATGCAACAGCGGAAGCTCTTAACAATCACCTGAGAATAAACATGCTTAAAACGTCAACAAAAATATTGGTGAGTTATAGGTTTAACCTATATAATTATCAATCATAATAATAGACCACAAGATTTCTATTTTTATAAACACATCTCATATCAGGCATTTTGCAAACTGCATAGAGATAAAAATCATTCATATGTTGAACACCTGGTAACCGACATTAACTTAACGCATAGAATATCCCCAAACAGAACCTCTCGGCTGTATAATAATCTCGAAGTACTAAAGCCATCCATAACCTGAATGGGGGTTGTTAGGCCCAATAGATCTATCTTTAGGATTCGCGTCAATTAGGGGCCATTTCCCTAATTCTTAGGTTACCATACTTGAAGGGCGATATTTGGTTTAATAATCCAACAATAGAATGTAGGTTCGTATACTTGTGTCTATTTTGTAAAACATTTATAAAACTGCATGTATTCTCATCCCAAAAATATTAGATTTTAAAAATGGGACTATAACTCACTTTCACAGATTTTTACTAAGTCGGAAATTTAAGACTTGGCCACGGATCGATTCTCGAAAACCTATAACAAATATATACATATATATCAAAGTATGATCAAAATATATTCACAACATTATTTATTACGTTTTAATGATTTAAGTTTATTAAGTGAGCGGTCCAATGTTAGTAATCTACAACTAGTTATCCACAGTTAGATGTACAGAAATAAATCAATATATATATATTATCTCGATTCAATCCACAACCTAGTGTATACAAGTCTCAGGCTAGATCACAACTCAAAGTATATATATTATTTTGGAATCAACCTCAACCCTGTATAGCTAACTCAAGCATTACTGCATATAGAGTGTCTATGGTTGTTCCAAATAATATATATAGATGGGTCGATATGATATGTCAAAACATTGTATATGTGTCTATGGTATCCCAAGATTACATAATATATGTTAGAATACATGTATAATACAATATAAGTTAGTTAAGTTATGGTTAGTCTAGATTTGTTACAAAATTTTCGTAGCTAAAACTAGCAAATTTATCCAATTTTGTTTTACCCGTCATTTCTTCGTTTCAAATCCGTTTTGAGTGATTCAATTTGCTATGGTTTCATAATGAATTGAAATTTATGAAACTAAACAGAAAAAGTATAAGTTTATAGTCAGAAATACAGGTTACAAGTCATTTTTTAAAGAGGTAGTCATTTTCGTCGAAAAAACGACATCTTGATGACCATTTTGAAAAACATACTTCAACTTTGTGTTTAACCATGATTTTTGGATATAGTATCATATTCATATTAAATATCATTTTTCCAGAAAACAAACTTCCAATTCAAAGATTAAGATAGTTTTTATTTTTCTAACCCAAAACAGCCCCCGGTTTCACTACGACGGCGTATGTCCGGTTTTACGGTGTTCTTCGTGTTTCCAGGTTTTAAATCATTAAGTTAGCATATTATATAGATATAGAACATGTGTTTAATTGATTTTAAAAGTTAGTTTAGATGGATTAACTTTGTTAGCAAACAAGTTTTGAATTAACTAAACTATGTTCTAGTGATTACAAGTTTAAATCTTCGAATAAGATAGTTATATTTATATGAATCGAATGATGTTATGAACATCGTTACTACCTTAAGTTTAGTAGGTAAACCTACTGGAAGTGACAAAAATTGATCTAGCTTCAAAGGATCTTGGATGGATTGAAAGTTCTTGAAGTAGAATCATGACACAAAAACAAGTTCAAGTAAGATTTTTACTCGAATTAAGATAGTTTATAGTTATAGAAATCGAATCAAAGTTTGAATATGAATATTACCTTGAATTAGAATGATAACCTACTGTAAATAACAGAGGTTTCTTGATCTTAGATGATTACTTAGAATGGATTAGAAAGCTTGGAAGTAGACTTGTAAACTTGAAAGTATTCTTGATTTTATGAAACTAGAACTTATAGAATTTATGAAGAACACTTAGAACTTGAAGATAAAACTTGGAAGAGATCAATTAGATGAAGAAAATTGAATAATGAAAGTATTTGTAGGTATTTTTGGTCGTTGGTATATGGTTTAGATATAAAGGATGTGTAAGTTTTTTTTTTTTTTTTTTTTTTTTTTTTGTAAATAATTCATGAATGATTTATAATATTTTTTGTAATTTTGTGAGATATTTCATGCTAGTTGCCAAATGATGGTTCCCACATGTTTTGGTGACTCACAAGGGCTGCTAAGAGCTGATCATTGAAGTGTATATACCAATAGTAAATACATCTAGAAGGTGTGTATTGTACGAGTATGAATGCGGGTGCATACGAGTAGAATTATTGATGAAAATGAATGTGTAATGATTATCGTTGTAACGACATTTAAATGTATATATATCATATTAAGATATATTAATACATCATAATATCATGATAATGTAATAATTTAACATCTCATTAGATATTATAAACATTGGGTTAACAACATTTAACAACATCGTTAACTTAAAGGTTTCAAAACAACACTTACATGTAATGACTAACGATGAGTTAACGACTCAGTTAAATGTATATACATGTAGTGTATTATGTTGTAATAATACACTTTTGGAAGACTTCAAGACACATATCAAAGTGTACAACTCAATGATGTGTTAGCATCACTTTGACCAAGGTTTTACCATCAACACATAAGAGTCAAGACTAAGAATCACAACACAACTCATGTGAGAGTTTGAGCAAGGTGATGAACCAAAGGTACATCAATTTTCTTAGTTTCAACACAAATACAAGTCTTATTAAGCTATAAACTTTGAATCAAACTAAATAATCAAGACCTTAAGCTAGAGAGCTCAGATCTTAACTAGATATTAAATATCTTAGACTAAAAAGTCTAGATCTCATGTTCTTGGTGAAACCCTAAGTCAAAACACTTAGACTTTCAACTTTACACAAGCATAAGTTATGAAACTTAGATTTTGTAAAGTAAAATTGTAAGTATTTTTGTTAAGTAGAAGTACTTTGATATGTGTCTTGAAGTCTTTCAAAAGTGTACTAATACATCTAAATACACTACATGTATATACATTTTATCTGAGTCGTTAAGTCATCGTTAGTCGTTACATGTAAGTGTTGTTTTGAAACTTTTAAGTTAAAGATCTTGTTAAATGTAATTAATTCATTGTTATTATACTTAAATGAGATGTTAAATTGTTATGTTAACATGATAACATGGTGTATGAATATATCTTAACATCATATATATATATATATATATATATATATATATATATATATATATATATATATATATATATATATATATATATATATATATATATATATATATATATATATATATATGTTAAAATACTATTACAACGATAATCATTACATATATATATATATATATATATATATATATATATATATATATATATATATATATATATATATATATATATATATACGTACACACATATATATATTGTTTCGATATTCTTAAGTTAGTAGTCACATCTTACTTGTATAGTTCATTGTTAATACACTCAATGATATACTTAATTATCATTTTATCATGTTAAATATAGTATATCAATATCTTAATACAATACATATGTATTTAGTAAGACGTTGTTATAACGATAATCGTTATGTATATCGTTTCGAGCTTCATAATTCAATATTCTCATTTTTTATGTATATCACACATTGTTAATATACTTAGTGAGATACTTACTTATCATAATCTCATGTTAACCATATATATGTCCATATATATATCATCATGTCGTTTTTACAAGTTTTAACATTCGTGAATCGCCGGTCAACTTGGGTGGTCAATTGTCTACATGAAACTCATTTCAAATAATCAAATCTTAACAAGTTTGATTGCTTAATATGTTGGAAACATTTAATCATGCAAATATAGTTTTCATTTAGTATATAATCATAGAATAATCATGGAAAAGTTCGGGTCACTACAGACGCAACGGATATGACAAAGGAAAGGTTAGCCTTTGATTCACGATCAAAACCCCCAAGCAATACCCATATACTCCTTAGCTATAACCCATAATTTCCTTAGCTCTATCCCGCTCAAAAAGCAATTTTGAAAATAACTCGCTCATGATCTCGTCGTAATGTTTTATGTGTAATAATACTAATAATATTAATAATAATATCGGTAATCCTAATAATATAATAAAAAATAATAAATAATAATAATAATAATAATAATAATAATAATAATAATAATAATATAAATATAAATATAAATATAAATATAATTACATATGGAGTAATTGAGAGAGAACGAATGAATTCAATCAAGCCAGAATTCGATCGATTTATAGAGTAAATATAATAATATAATAATTAAAGAGAATCACACGTGGGATTTAAAAGCCGCCCATGTTTTGTAATTTCTACCGACAGTTTTCACGGACCGGTATTTCATACTCTGTTGCTAATAATTGACGGGTAAAAGTATAAATAAAAAGAATTCCACTTTTTATAATTGAATACATATATTTATTTTGGTCTTAAGCTTTATAAAACTAGTTGTAAAAAGGTCCATTTATTTATAAAATTACTATATACGTTTGATGTAGAGTGTACGTACTAGTCTGCTGATCATTGTGTGCCACCGTAAATTACTGAATTCGTTTAATTCAATCGAATTAATGAATTTTAATATTTTAAAAAGTCATATTTATTAAATACTTCAGGGGTATTTGATGTAACTTATAATTAATAATTTCTATCATGTCGTTTTCATGTAAATAGTAAATTAATTAATTTCGTTTCATTTACTATTCATATAAATAGTAAATGAATTAATTTCGATTCAACTATTTAAGTTATATTTTTGTACATTGTGCTTTACGGCTTGTACATATTTGATTTAATTGCGTTTCTTTTTATAAATTAAAAAATATACATCATAAAAATAGAACGATCATATACGTAAAAAATTTAATTTGAAATTGCATCATTCAATAGTAAATTTTTATAATTTCGTATATAAATATTATTCGCATGTTTCCGTATATATAATTATCGCAAGTTATGACGTTCGTGAATCGTTAGACAAACAGGGTGGTCAACCGTTATATAAAACTCATTTATAAAAGTTATAAAACTTGTCAAAATACATTGCTTATCATGACGAAAATATTAAATCATATTGAGAATTGATTTAAATAAGTCGAAATTTTCCGGTCATCACACTAAGGTTACTGCTTATCCTTTCAAAGCTTCACCCACATGTCTTGCAATTTGATATAAGTTTCAAACATAATCATATATATCTAATATGATTATAATCAATGAAGTGGTCAAATGCCCCCACACAAGACTTACATCTTTCGTGTTTTAGATTTTCCACACATTTTGAGCAATTCTCAGTCATATTCTAAGTTTGACCTAGAGACGTCAAATTTAGAAAACTAAATAAAGTTTTCGCACTCAAATTTGTTTGTATATCTGAATTCTTATTAGGTAATTCAAAAATCGAACTATCAAGATAATATAATAAAGATAGACATATGTATCTTTAAAATATCTTTCACTTCATATCTTAATCTCATTCCATATACAATGGAAATAATTCACATCGTTCTCGACATCAAATTCACCTGTAACTGAATGAAACTATGATTTTGTCTTTACATGATTTCCACATACTGGGATATTCGTAGTTAATAGATCTCTGCATATGATCATCATTAACATGTCTAAGTCTAGCATGCCATAGACTTTAAGATCAAAGTTTGAGAATAGAATATGAATCATTCTAATTCTCAATACTTTTCCTTATAAGGAATCTCATACAATGTCTCGTGTATCATGACAAAATCTTTTTGAGACTAAGGCATCATCTTGAGTGTCTTATTAACAATATCTTTTATCAATCATTCAGTCTTAATTCCTTCATAAGCATAATGCTTATTCCATTTCTCTAGGAAGTTCCTTTAATTCTCCATAAAGAGAATTTGGACTTTTTCAGGGACCATATCACATAATTCAATTTATCATCGCAAGATAATTTGAATTAATTCCAACATCATAATATTATGACATTTACGCTCAAAGAATACATATCATTTATTTATTATTAGCTTGACCCCTTAATGTCAAGTCAATCAGAATGAATTCCCAACACTTAATGGAACCTCAAGGGTAGAAATATCTACCAACTGATATATGCAAATCTCACAAGAATTCACATTATAATGTCATATCTTAAATTCACACACGGAATTTTCTGATATAATGACATATCCTCAAGCCATGTTATCTACCATAACATGTATTTCAATATACAAATTTGCATCACATTCTCATTAATGTATTCAAATATAAATTAAGTCTTATAATGACATAGCTAGTTTCTCTTTCAGTTATTGTCATATCAAAATTCAAAAGGGAATACATCTCAAATTCTTTTCCGACACTCGTTAAAATATAATTTTAAAGAGAAACGGTATACATCAGCGATGTTCTTTCACTTTTATATAAATAAAATATATCAATTTCTTTCATGATTGTCATTATCCATTTAAATGAAAAAAAAATTAATGCGAAATGACTAAACATGTCATTTCTAGCTCGTGAAATATATCTTATATCTTTATATTTCTCATCATGGCCCTCGTGGGATGTATGTTGGTTCTCCCAAGTTGGAGATCCCCACATCCACAATCTCATATTCATGGTTCATTGAGAAACTAATAACTTACAACAATCAAGAATTAGTTCAACATACCATTTAATAGTTAACTAACTACATCATCGAGTAATAGGCCGTTTACATTTTACGTTAACTATTATTATATAAGGTATCCAACAACCGTACGTATCACTTGTATTCCACAATAAATAAGATATCAAACCTTATGTACTCAATAAATATTATTCCAAAATTAAAGTAACTCGTACTTGGATTTTGAATAATGTTTATATTTAAAATCAGTATGTTTAAATTTGTTTTTTCCATACTACATCATGTTGATAACTCCATGATCTAAAGTCATTATAACAACAATTTGGATAATGTTAATTTGTAAACACATGTAACTATTTTTACCACATGTAAAGAAATATTTGTGTAGAAACACACTTCACAACCTTAGATCCTTAACATTATCACAAAGAATAAAAACTCGGTTGAAATAAACAAGCTTCAAACCAAATAGATTAAACCAAGAGGTTTCAATCCAAAACCGCTATCAACCAAATCGGATAACAATAAGGTTTTCAACTAAGCCAGTTAAACAAACATGTTTCAACCAAACCGGATAAGCCAAAGAGTTTTCAACTAAACCGGTTAAACCAATGGTTTTAACCAAACTGGATAAAGCAAAAGGTGTCAAACAAAAAAGTTAAACCAAACGGTTTTTAACCATTCAGTTCTTAACAAATCGGGTAAACCAAACAGGTTTCAACCCAAACGGTTAAATCAACTAAGGTTTCAACCCAAACAGTTAAACCAACCAAGGATTCAACTCAAATGTGTTAAACTATACAAGTTTCATCCAAGTATGTTAAACTATATAAGTTTCTACCCAACAAGTAAACCAAACATTAGGTTTCTATTTAAATTATTTCAATTAATACAAATATTATCCAAATGAATGTTAAAAGTATTTTAACCATTGTTTCTCGGCATAGTTCATAATGGCTCATGAAAATGTTGTTCAAATTTCCTCATGCAACATTTTATATATAGATATAAAACTCTACACCAATAGTCGTTTGGTTCGAAAACTAATCTAGTCTTCAATCTCATAAGTAGAAACGAACTCTACGTAACTCTACCTTTTGCAAACACTTCAAAATAAGTATTTTTAAGACCAATTACAAAAAGGCCTTTCCAAAACAATATATGCTAGCAGAGTCAATCATTATACATTTTAGTATTTTTTCCAAAACTTAAAATATAAAATATTTTCTCACAAGTCTTCATACAAATGGGAGTTATCAAATTCCCACAAGTCTTCATTTAGTAACCTTTCGGCCAATCACAAAAAATATACGGAGTATATGATTTGATTATTCGAAAGTGTGAGGTTCAAAGCATTTAGTCCCTATTATTGTGTCAATACATACAACTATCCGTATGACCTTCAAAACTAAATCATACTCCTTCATTAATAAAACTTCTTTTAGTTTTATAGGAAAAGAGTAATTAGATTTCTCTAACGGTTACACTTTTTGTATACCATTATATGCACAACCCTTCTAGTTCCTAATCATTCATCAGAAGATATAGAAAATAATAATAGCTAGCCATGAACAAAACTACAAAACACTTGCATTTTAGTAGCATATTGTTGAAGCCTTTAATTATCGAGATGATATAGCAGTAATTTTGCTCTCCTCATTTATCAAAAGAAAACAACATATAATTTCCTTGTATCACAACTTATATGTAGAAAAGCTTGTGAATAATTATAAGTTTTTCCGGTTTAAATAAAACTTTCAATAATTCATTCTCGTGCAAAGCATTTGTCTGAATATACTCATCACTTGTGTAAGTCCAAAAAACTCAGTAACTCCCACGTAGTGTGACAATACATCCAGCCCAACCAAAATTTAAAATTGATTTAACGTAACCGAACATTTAGGAATTTTACACAAAAGTTTATCTCACTAATATTCTTTTGTAAACTTGCAATTTATCATAAAATACTTACATAAACTTACGTATCCTAAGATCAAGATCAATATTATTGAAAAGGAACCACATATATAAACTAATGGAAAACTTTATATTTTGAAAAATACCATCAAAATTCAGTTTCTTCAAATCTAAACAGTGGACAACAGTTTTGTCCTATTCATTTCAAAACACATATGTTCTTTATCGCCTGTTTATTCATTGAAAATCTTCATAGTTTTCTATGAAACTTATTTGATACTATTTTTTAAAAACTGTTTTAAGATTGTAGGAAATAGTCCCCACAAAATATATAATATATTCATTATAAGAATTCAAATATAATGAAAGAAATGTACCTTCAAACGAGTTTAATCAAAAAGGATATATGAATCATCTCACCAAGAGAAGTTGAAGATATTCATCAACAAATGATGAGCCGAGGCCCGTGTTTGACACGGTTCCCTTAAAACAGTTCCGCCGTCTATACGTTGTCTGTTTCCCAGGGTACAACGGCCGAAGCAGTGGTACTGCCGGACTTGAACATTTGCCTGAAAAAATTGTCTACGATAGTCTTTGTAAGCTAACCCATGTTTGTGTCTCGCTTGAACAAAGTCATGAATAGAACAAAACAAGCTTATATATATTTGTGTGTGTATTTCTATGGAGCTAAGGAGTTTTTCCCATCTTTTTGATATATCTTCATTCAACTCCAAGAGAACGATACTCTTATTTATATCAATTCAGGAGGGATGATCAAAAGACTATTTTAATAATCATAAACCATAGTTTTAATGGCAATAAAATAGTACTTAAAACATATATGTTACATAATATTGAATGGTCATATTAAGTCACTTGCAATAAATGACAATCAATTTTCATTCAAACATATAATTTTACAACAGGAAGTGCCACCAGAACTCCCAGTTCAGGATTTCTGGTTACAGACCCTAATTATTGAAAACCCCAATAATGATAATAGTTGTTCTATCGTGTCCATATCTGACCTTTTTTGCTTTTTCTGAATTTTTTCCGAATTTGAATGTACTAAATCAGACACTTATAATTTCGCCATTTTATTTATAGTGTTATGTTTAGATCATGTTTTAGTATAAATAAGAACATTACAGAAATTGTGTGTTTCGAAATTCAACTGTCAATTGCATAATCTCATTTTAAAATGTTAGCTGTATAGAGTGCCATTTCCATTCCTCTATATTGGGGCAATGATGTTATATTTCAAAACGGATGTCTTCATTTTGATGATCAATCAGCCAAAAATGCTTTTCCGATCTTTAACAAGGATGATTTTCCTTGGTTTGTTGACATGATTTATTGACACGTTTGGGTTTCAAAAGAATTATATGCACTGAAACTCATACTTTGGTATGATTTTAATGGCTATGTATACAACAACAAAATATTTGATAATAATGGTTTGGAGACTATATATTTTTTAAGTTATAAGAATCCACAATACCAAACTCAAATTGAATTGAAGTTGGTGAACATCATTTCTACACGAGAATATGGCTTTGTTACTTAGTTGCATAATGTTATGAAATCCTCACAAATCATTTAATCTGAGCGTGGAGGTACATCCACATCTATAACGACCCGTCAAGTACCCTTAACGGCTTCGTTACTTGGTCCCACAGCTTGATCATAACTCTAAATGAATTTAATAAACAACATTGCATTCTTTATTTAAAAATGATTTTCTATAAAGGAAATCCACCAAAATATGTAGTTTAGAAAAACCCAACATATATAAATAGCCAATGTTGACCAAAAATAAGTCAAACAAACACCCACAATGTAACATAACCAAAATAGAATGCAAAGTTTAATGTTTAATAAAAATATGCCAACATGCATGCAGACTCTCTAGCATAGCGGAAGCTACATAATTAAGTACCTGAGAAAACATGCGAGTAAACTGTCAACAAAAATGTTGAGTGAATTGTAGGTTTTAAAATAACGAATAAACTTTAGACCACAAAATTTCAAATGTTAGAAAACATAAAACTATTATTCCATTAATCCATGAGTCACCTGGTAACCACTTAACTATTTCCATACCCTTAGTAAACAACAATATACACTGAACATGCGTATCTTCAAAAATAACGAAGTACTAATACATTCCTAATGATACGCATAATGATCCGTCTCAAAAAAAATAAGCATCCCGGCTAGGATCCTACCCGGCACCGTCCGTCCCGGAAGAAGGGTCCTTTCCCAACAATCATCCGGCATCATCTCAGCAACTTTACCACAACGGACGAACGGCTAGTCGAGAACGTCATATAAAAACCCAGCCCTGATGGCATACACATAATCGGCATCATGTAGCCAGTCATGATGATTATAACCGTGAAGAAACACTTGGAATAAGTAGAAAGCAAAACCTTCCCGGCTAGACTGAGAGCACTGTGATGCCTTAGCCGGAACCAACACGCCACCGGTACCGTCACCACTTCTCGGTTCGGTATTTCAATCTGACATAAAGACACCTTCCCAGGATAAGCACGCCGTCCTGAAGAAAGTGCACTGTCCCGGAATAGACACTTCATCCCGGGACGAATACTTGGTTCCAGGACAAGCATACAATGAAGTTGCATGCCATGTCAGCCCACGAATCTAGGAAAGTTTGTTAGGATCTGCTCGATTATTCCCATGAAAGGGACAGGTGCCACGTCACCCCTCGGGATTGGCAAAGTTCGTTACAATCATGAAAGGGACATATGCCACATCATCATTCCCTCCAAACATCTATAAATACTTGAACAAGATCGTTTATTACATAACACTGGATGCATTAATGTTACTCTGCCCAAATCAACTACGGTAGCATTACTCCAGTCATTAACTCAATTTCGATCAGTGCTCCGATCATCGTCGGAGCAAGTCTTCACTCTAAGATATTAACTTATTCGATTCCGATCGAATAAGGTTAATTAAATCAATTGTTTTACGCCCTTGGAATCCAGATTCCAAATCGAGGTTTGCACAATTATTGGAGTTAAAACATTCGACTCACTCTTTTTCCCAAATCAAGCACTCAAACCCAAAATCTATCTACACTAGTCGATTTTGGTTTGATCAAATGGCGCCACCTAAAGGTAGGAACAACACAATGAAACCAAATAGCAAAATGCCAAGCAAGAAAGGCACGAGCGATGACATTCAACCTCCTTTGAACAAAGGAAGCTCACCAACAGTGGAGCCACCTCAGCCTCCAAAACAATCAATCGCTCACATCCACTCCGGTGATGCGTCGGGAGACGAGATGAATGTCTCCGACGATGACGAGGACATACACGAGGGGTCACCACCCGGTGGAGATAGGTTGAAGCTCGACACCCTTGGTCTCAAAAGTGGTAATTCAAGCGGCATCGGATCGTCTCACAACGACACCGACATGATCACCAAAATGATCTCAGCCGACGTCGAAAAACAAGTAATCAAAAAGCTAAAAGCCATGCTGAACGACAACAGTCTAACAGAAAGGCAACAATCGCAAACACTATATGTTCTGAAGACCAGCCCACTGTTAAACATCAGTGCGAGAAGCGAGGGTGTCATTAAGGCCACCGAAAATGCATGGCTGACTGAGCTCCTCGTGTAGGCTGCGCTGTCGGCGTACAAACACTCCCTGTCGCAACCTGTTGTCCAAGGAACTGCACTTGAGAATCTGTTCGCCCTGTTCAACGGTAACAAAGCAAAGCGACCGGTTGAGATGTCGGCTACTAGCCAAAAGTTGTGCGAACGGATCACCGGCTGTATACTCCCTGCTAACATCGTCATACCGGTCACTTTGGGGGTGAACAATGGCACTACTGACCCGGACGATTTTCTGCAAATCTTTGAGGGCGCCATGAAAACCCAACATTGGAGTGATGAGGTAGCGTGTCATCTCTTTCCGACCGTCCTACAGTCGGCTGCCAGGGAATGGTTCGCCAAATTACCACCAAATGGAATCACATGCTTCGCAGACTTACGGGAAAAGTTTCTCATGCAATATCAGAACCTCTGCCGACACACATATACACACCTGTATGCTCACGAAATACTAATGTACCGGGGAGAGAAAATTGAATGATTCATCATAAGGTATATGCTGGAGTGTCAAAAAATCCTAGGGCTCCCAGAAACACAGCATATTTCTAGATTCATAACATGCCTGGACAAAGATGCACACCCATCACTCGTTTCTGAACTCCGGGGAACATCCCAAGTACATTTGCAGATGCCGTGATGGTAGTAAGGCAATACCAGCACTCTGGAAGGGAAAAATAGGTTGGGTATCACCTGGACGAAAAGAAAAGAGAAGAGGAAAGGAGAAGCGACAGCAGGCACCGTCATGACAGCAGCAGACGCAGTGAAAGCAATCACAAAAGCCATAACAGCCACGGCAAAAGCCATGACAACCATAGGCATGATAAGAGCAATCGAAGACCATACGATAAGGGATCCCTAATTGGCAGCCTTTCCAAAACTCCAAGGGAGATACTATTAACGAAGCCTGTAAAGGCAAAATTCACCCCTCCGTCACCATTAGACAAACGAGACGGTCAAAAATCGGACAAGTACTGTGAATTCCATGAAGACAATGGTCATGACATCGATGAATGCAAAGCGTTAATACGTGAAATCATTGCCAAAGTCAAGGCAGGCGAACTTAACCACTTGTTGTCAAGACGGAAGTTCAAAAAGGCTGATCTTAATAAAACATTCAGTTGGCAAAAGGAAGACAGAAAGAAGCGTGAGAAGGCAAAAGATAAAGTCATTAACATGATCAACATCGAGAAGGAAGAGTTTGTTTCGCAAAGCTCCTGGAAAGATGCTGCCATCA
This sequence comes from Rutidosis leptorrhynchoides, assembly GCF_046630445.1. NCBI lineage: Eukaryota > Viridiplantae > Streptophyta > Magnoliopsida > Asterales > Asteraceae > Rutidosis > Rutidosis leptorrhynchoides. The sequence goes on from NC_092334.1 coordinate 197,744,650, forward strand.
CATTCCCGGGATTACCGCCACAATACTCTTGGGATGAACCGGTAGTCATTACTGGCCTGATAGATGGGTTCCCGGTCAATGAAATGTACACCGATATGGGAAGTGAAGTTGAAGTCTTGTATGCCCATTGCCTTTCCCGGCTCCCAACGTGTGTCGGAAGGAAGATGAGACAATCTAATGCCGTCATTTCTGGGTTCACGGGTTCCACTGAAGAACCCATATGTAGACTAAAGGCAACGGTCACGGTGGGTACTCAACCCTGCCTTCGTAGTGAAGTCATCAACTTTTATGTCGTCATATATGTGACTTCCACAAATGTGATACTAGGAAGACAGTTCTTCAGGAAGTTCGCTGCAATAGCCTCTACCGCTCATGGTATACACAAACTCCCAACCCGGCAAGGTGTGGCAACGGTTCAATCTACCCGACACCCTTTCCCCGGGAACGAGTTCACTCGAGATAGGCAATGTGCCGAATCATGGAAGACACCACATGTCGTGGAGGAAAAAATTGTATCTGTTCTTAAAAGGCTAACTTTTTTCTCCTCATCAGCACACTTCAGTGGTGAAAATCTAATCATCGTCAATAAGGCAGAGAAGGCAGTTGCCGGCTGGCGTCATCGGCCAAGACGGGAGAAACCATTTAATGGTGCATGCGAAAAGGCTAAACCCTTCAATCCGACATCCAAACGTTCCAGGACTGAAAGCTGTGAGAGCTCCAACTGAGACAATACAACGGTTGAGGAAAACAAAAGTGGCTAAGTGCAACAACTGAGATTTAGATGGATACCGTGATTGAAACTGTGACGACCCGGAAATTTCCGATCAAATTTAAACTTAAATTCTTATATGATTTCGACAAAATAAGCAAAGTCTGTAAGGTTGAGTCTCAAAAAGTTTGAACTGTTTTCATACATTCATCTAACCCCGACCAATTCTCAATGATTCACGAACATCTATTTGTAAATAGATATGTGTGTATATATATAAATAATAATTGGATTTGAAATATTGAATGTTGTTATTAAGAAATATGATATTATAATAATTATTATTTAAAACATATCTATATTCTATATATACATAAAAGTATATAAAAAAATTAAATGATTGTAATACTCGTTTGATGTTCCGATTGATATTAGAGAAGTTTAATTCGAACTTATATGATTTTAAAATAAACGGTGATCCGAAAATGAATTTTATAAATTTTAGGCTTATTAATAATATATTTAGAAGTCGTTTGTCAAATTTTAAAACTTTTTATATTTTACTTGGGGGTTGGGAGTGAATAATTAATGTAAATTTTATTTAATAATTTATGATTGAATTTTATACCATAATGACCAAAATAAATAAATATAGTTACTTTAAAAATATGGGATTTTTCAGAAGACTTCTATCAGTCACTGATTAATAACGGGATATGATATAATACTCCGTGGAAACTATCGGCAGAAAAATTAAACAATGAGTTCACGAGAGATGTTACTATTTCTTATTCTTCACATGTGTATTATTAAATATTATTATAATTATTATTATATTATTATTATTAATTATTAAATTCACTTTAAATTGATATATATATACATATATATTAGATAAATATGAATATGAATGGGAATCCAATACAATCACCATCGTCCACTTGCATGACTTTTTCTTTTTTTTTTGGTTTAAAGGTGTACTATCTAATCTCTATCTATATATACATATACAAATATTCACTTACAGAGACATTCATTTTCAAACACATCTTGTTTCTTATTTCCTTCTTCATAAACCTAAGACCAAACTCACTGGAATTAGATGACATCGCTACCAGTTGGTTGTCTAAGTTAATATGCGAGCAAGCTAGAACCGGAACCAAACCACCATGAACAATCGCCTTTCACCAATTAATCATAGAACCACCTTAACCCACCACAATAATTAACCACTATAGCCGTCAATTATGCCATCGTCATCCTTGCTATACCTTCTGTATTTTGTAACCATCGTAACCAGATACCATTACTGTCATAACCTGACCTTAACCATAAGGACGAATACAATAACATATGATTTCATCGCGAGGTATTGACCTCTATATGCGACATTTTTCAAAAACTGCATTCGTTTTTACAATATAAACCATAGCTTTTATTACAAATACAAGGTTTAAACAACTTAATAATGATTATCGTTTAGCGATAATCTTAGACTTACAAACTTTACATGTGATAATAACAATACGACTTCCAACATATTTTACATTACAAATCCTCCGATATGCAGTTTTATTTTTGACACAAATATGCATACTCAAGATGTTGCTTAAATTCAACATGTTGCAGCGGAAGCTTTTAGTTATCACCTGAGAATAAACATGCTTAAAACGTCAACATAAAGTTGGTGAGATATAGGTTTAATGCCGGCAGCATTATAAATATAGACCACAAGATTTCATATATAAACGTTTTAATAAAAATATTCTAAGTTGTTGAGCACTTGATAACCATACTTAACATTTAATCAACGTCGCATATTCCCTTTATTATGAAATCTTACTACACCGTATCAAGTGTAGTCACCGAAACGAAGTACTGTGCAACCATTGAATACTGTTTGTCCAGTCCGGTTGGGGTTGTCAAGCCCGATAGATCTATCAACAGGATTCGCGTTTACAATACCTCATGTAAATAGTAGTTACCAAGTTACAGGGAAGTATGCCAGTGGTACAACTCAACGTAGAATATATATTTTTAATCACTTGTGTCCATAACGTAAATCATAAAATGCATGTATTCCCATCCCGAAATATTTAGAGTTTAAAAGTGGGACTATATACTCACTTTTGCCTTGAAGGTATTTATCACGACTTGGTCTCCGATAGATATCACGAACCTAACCATATATATAATATATCAACATATTTTCTTTTTAAGTAATCGTTATATATATATATATATATATATATATATATATATATATATATATATATATATATATATATATATATATATATATATATATATATATATATATATATATATATATATATATATATATATATATATATATATACTTTTAATATTTTCTTAGTCCGTAGTTAGCAGTCGGATGTTAGTGGTCCACAATTAGTTGCTTAAATAAAATAAATAAAGACCCCATCGTATTCGTATTGATCAGAATTAATCTCGACCCATGGTACCATGTTGTCAAGTGACGTGTTGCGTACATAAAGTACCGTGTTGTCAAATGACGTGTTGCGTACAATCATGAGGTCTTATGATTAATCTTCTCGTGTTATTTACGGGTGGTCCTGAAATATATAAAATCAAATCATAAGTAAATATATATGAAATATCATATTAATTAGAAAATATATGATTAATTTAATTTTTCTCCAAATATTTTCGTAGCTAAACTAGCTTCGGATACCCGATCTTGTTTTAGTCGTAGTTTCTTCATTACAACTCCGTTTTTGTTGGTTCAACTTGACACTTCCTTGGATCGAGTCAAATTTTAAGAATATGAACTGATAATAAGTTAGTTTGTATTCGAAATCACAGGTTATAGGTCAAACTTTGGTGAAACTTATGAAAGTGATCATTTTCCATCATAAAAACAACATTTAATGATCATTTTTCTAAAAATACTTACACTTTGAGTTAAACCATGAAATTTTTATGTGTTAACATATTCATAAGAAATATCATTTTTCCAGAACATGAACTTCCAATTCAAAGTTCAAGATAGTTTTTATTTATCCAACCCAAAACAGCCCCCGGTTGCACTCCGACGACGTAGATTCAGTTTTTAAGATGTTCTTTGTAAAACCAAGTTATATCTTGTTAAGTTAGCATATCATTATGATATATTACAGGTCTTGAAGTGTTTTAAAAGTTAAGTTAGAAGGATCTATTTAGTTTGCAAACAAGTTTGAAATCATTCAAACTATGTTCTTGTTGTTAAAATTTTACAACACAAAATAAGATAGCTATATAAATATGAATCGAATAAGGTTATGAACAAGGTTACTACCTCAAGTTACTTGGAAAAAGTTACTGTAAAAGATGAGAAAAATCCTAGAACCAAACGAGTGGTGGAGTTGGATCAAAAGGTTGGAAGTAAACTTGTATTTTTGGAAGGATTATTGAAGTTTTCTTGTAAGGAATTTATTATGATGATTAAGGCTTGTTTTTGAAGCTAGATCTTCATGGTTATTTGCTGAGATTGTGAAGAACACTTAAGGTTCCTAAGAGTGTGTTTTTGGTTAGAGAAAATGTGTAGTAAAAATGAAATTGGAATGGAATATAAATGGTGGTGAAAAGATGTATAAATTTGTAATATTGTGCAAAAGTCTTGTAATATGCCAAATTGATTAATCATGCATGCTAAGATCCAAAATTGGCTGACTCATGGCTGCTAATAAAGTGATTGTGATGTGTATATACTAATAGTAAATACGTATAGGAGCTGGGTATGATACGAATACATATACTCTAGGTATACGTGTAGAAATTTTGAGGAAACGGAACGAGAATTCAAATATAGCTATCTTTTGTAAATATACTTATATTGTTTTATGTATATAAGCCCTTTAAAAGTGATTAAATACATATTTATACGATACTTGTATAAGTATTATAGGTTAAAGGTATATATGTCAAATAATGTTACGTATAGTTATCATTTTGAAAACTTAAGTTAGTAGTCTCAAAGTATACTTATAACTTATTGTTATTAGTACACAATGAGATGTTAAACCATTCTTAGATCATGTTAAATATATATAAATACATATATATACACAAACATATAATTATTGTTTGTTATATAGTTCGTGATATCATCGGTCAAATTGGACGGTCAAACGTTGTGTAAAACTCTTTTCAAAAACATAAGTCTAAACAATTTAGATTGCTTATCATGTTGGTAATGCTTAATTTATGTAAATATTAATCTTATATGTATAAAACGATCGGAAAAATCCGGGTCATTACAGTACCTACCCGTTAAATAAATTTCGTCCCGAAATTTTAAAGTTGTACCTATTTTGCGTTCTCGGGAAACAAATGTGGGTACTTTTGTTTCATCTGATCCTCTCATTCCCAAGTAAACTCGGGACCCCTTCAAGCATTCCAACGAACCTTAGCGATTGGTATGTTGCTCTGCTTGAGCCGTTTAACTTCACGGTCCATGATTTCGACTAGTTCTTCTATGAATTGTAGTTTCTCGTCGACTTGGATTTCTTCAAGAGGAATGGTGAGATCTTCCTTTGCAAGACATTTCTTGAGGTTTGAGACGTGAAATGAATTATGTACTCCGGCGAGTTGTTGTGGTAACTCGATTCGATAAGCTACCGGTCCGATGCGTTCGATGACCTTGAACGGGCCTACATACCTTGGGTTCAGTTTACCCCTTTTTCCAAAATGTATTACACCTTTCCAAGGTGACACCTTTAGCATAACCATGTCACCGATCTGAAACTCTAATGGTTTCCTTCGGACATCCGCGTAGCTCTTTTGGCGACTACGGGCTGTTTTCAATCTCTCCTTGATTTGTACTATCTTCTCAGTCGTTTCGTGTATGATCTCGGGACCAGTTAATTGTCGATCTCCTACTTCATTCCAACAGATAGGGGATCTACACTTCCTTCCATACAGTGCTTCAAATGGTGCAGCTTTAATGCTCGCATGATAACTGTTATTATACGAGAATTCTGCTAATGGTAGATACTTATCCCATCCGTTTCCAAAATCAATCACACATGCCCTGAGCATGTCTTCAAGAGTCTGAATTGTTCTTTCACTCTGCCCGTCAGTTTGTGGATGATATGCGGTGCTCATATCCAAACGAGTTCCCAGGGCCTCCTGTAGTGATTGCCAAAACTTTGATGTAAATCTACTATCATGATCGGATATAATGGAAATAGGTATTCCATGCCTTGAAACAATTTCCTTTATGTATAATCGTAATAGTTTCTCCATTCTAACTGTTTCCTTTATAGGCAAAAAATGTGCAGATTTGGTGAAACGATCAACTATTACCCAAATGGTGTCATAACCCCAGGCAGTCTTAGGTAACTTTGTGATTAAATCCATGGTAATACCATCCCATTTCCATTCTGGGATTTTTGATTGTTGAAGTAACCCTGACGGCTTCGTGAATAGTCTTGGGTTTCGATGCTGTAACATTTGCTTTGATATTTTTAGGCAAACCATCTTTGTACAGTTCTATCTTCCGTTCTTCGGTTGGTACCAATTCGGGACATAGCAAAGCTAATTCCATGAATCGCTGATTGTAGTTGGTGAGTTCAGTACCAACAACTTTCAGGCTTCGTAATTCAGCTTTCAACTTCCTAACCTCGTTCCTTGGACAATACTCGTTGATTAGCATTGTTTTGAATTCTTCCCAGGGAGTATCATAAGCTACATCTCCTCCTACGGCCTTCACATAGTTTTTCCACCATGTGAGTGCACTATCTTGTAAGGTGCATGATGCATACTTGGTCATGTCCTTCTCAATACAACCACTGATTTTAAACTTTGACTCAATCTTTTCGATCCACCGGGTTAAACCGACTGGTCCTTCTATTCCACTGAATGATGAGGGCTTGCAACCTTGAAAAGTTTTGTAAGTACATCCCACACGAGGATTTGGGTTAACTGCAGCACCTCTCGTAGCCTCGACCCATAACATTCTGTCGTCCACTCGCTGATTGATGAGTTCCTCGATTTCTTGTTCCGTCATTCGGTTCAATCGCGCCATAATCTTCAATAAGAATGAAAAAAAATAATTATTCACATGGAATATTATAGATGTAGTATGTATTTACAGTACATCGTAGCTTATTAATAATATGAACCAGTTATTATTATAAAAGCCTTTTCTTCTTATTAGCGTTTTATAATTATATCTAGGGTAGTGCCTACCCGTTAAAGTTCATACTTAATAGCTTAGTACAGAAATCAATTACTATCACCCAAATAATACTCAACCATGGAAAATTATTGCATTTCACACTTCACTATTTTACATATGCTTATCTTACATCAAAAATTAAGCAAACCACACTAGTAATATTATACAAAACGTTATATGATCCCATGGTTTAAAACAACAGCGCATCATTTAACCCAAAACGTTTGTGTTCAAAGAAATCGCTTATAGGTTATCTTGACTGTCTCCCTGCGTTTTGGCGGAGGGGCTGAAGAACTGGATGCCGGGATAGAACTAATAGGAATAGCGGGAATGGATGTGGAAGTATCTGGTGGAGTTGGTGCCACAACATCCTCTCTAGACTCGGAATTTGGATTTTCCATTTCAGTAGCCTTTCGTTTCTTTCCTCGTTCGAACTTGTCTTTTGTAATTTCCTGTATTTCTTCCTCCTCAGGATCACTTTCCGGTTCCTCTTCAATTGATTCATCCGGAACTTGTGAGTCTTTCCCAAAGGTGTCGTTTTCATCATCGGATAGGTTAATGACTGGAACACCATCTGAAGATTCTGGTTCGGAGTCGCTGAATGTGATAACAAGTTCTAAGCTAGACATCTATCACATAACAACTAGCATGTTAGTATCACATAATATTTACATATTAATTTTTAACCAACAAGGATAAGCAATAGTTTTCTAAATCAAACACGGTCAAAGTCCAGACTCACTAATGCATCCTAACAAACTCGATAAGACACACTAATGCAAATTTTCTGGTTCTCTAAGACCAACGCTCTGATACCACATGTCATAACCTGACCTTAACCATAAGGACGAATACAATAACATATGATTTCATCGCGAGGTATTGACCTCTATATGCGACATTTTTCAAAAACTGCATTCATTTTTACAATATAAACCATAGCTTTTATTACAAATACAAGGTTTAAACAACTTAATAATGATTATCGTTTAGCAATAATCTTGGACTTACAAACTTTACATGTGATAATAACAATACGACTTCCAACATATTTTACATTACAAATCCTCCGATATGCAGTTTTATTTTTGACACAAATATGCATACTCAAGATCTTGCTTAAATTCAACATGTTGCAGCGGGAGCTTTTAGTTATCACCTGAGAATAAACATGCTTAAAACGTCAACATAAAGTTGGTGAGATATAGGTTTAATGCCGGCAGCGTTATAAATATAGACCACAAGATTTCATATATAAACGTTTTAATAAAAATATTCTAAGTTGTTGAGCACTTGATAACCATACTTAACATTTAATCAACGTCGCATATTCCCTTTATTATGAAATCTTACTACACCGTACCAAGTGTAGTCACCGAAACGAAGTACTGTGCAACCGTTGAATACTGGTCGTCCAGTCCGGTTGGGGTTGTCAGGCCCGATAGATCTATCAACAGGATTCACGTTTACAATACCTCATGTAAATAGTAGTTACCAAGTTACAGGGAAGTATGTAAGTGGTACAACTCAACGTAGAATATATATTTTTAATCACTTGTGTCCATAACGTAAATCATAAAATGCATGTATTCCCATCCCGAAATATTTAGAGTTTAAAAGTGGGACTATATACTCATTTTTGCCTTGAAGGTATTTATCACGACTTGGTCTCCGATAGATATCACGAACCTAACCATATATATAATATATCAACATATTTTCTTTTTAAGTAATCGTTATATATATATATATATATATACTTTTAATACTTTTAATATTTTCTTAGCCCGTAGTTAGCAGTCGGATGTTAGTGGTCCACAATTAGTTGCTTAAATAAAATAAATAAAGACCCCATCGTATTTTTATTGATCAGAATTAATCTCGACCCATGGTACCATGTTGTCAAGTGACGTGTTGCGTACATAAAGTACCGTGTTGTCAAATGACGTGTTGCGTACAATCATGAGGTCTTATGATTAATCTTCTTGTGTTGTTTACGGGTGGTCCTGAAATATATAAAATCAAATCATAAGTAAATATATATGAAATATCATATTAATTAGAAAATATATGATTAATTTAATTTTTCTCCAAATATTTTCGTAGCTAAACTAGCTTCGGATACCCGATCTTGTTTTAGTCGTAGTTTCTTCATTACAACTCCGTTTTTGTTGGTTCAACTTGCCACTTCCTTGGATCGAATCAAATTTTAAGAATATGAACTGATAATACCTTAGTTTGTAATCCAAATCACAGGTTATAGGTCAAACTTTGGTGAAACTTATGAAAGTGATCATTTTCCATCATAAAAACAACATTTAATGATCATTTTTCTAAAAATACTTACACTTTGAGTTAAACCATGAAATTTTTATGTGTTAACATATTCATAAGAAATATCATTTTTCCAGATCATGAACTTCCAATTCAAAGTTCAAGATAGTTTTTATTTATCCAACCCAAAACAGCCCCCGGTTGCACTCCGACGACGTAGATTCAGTTTTTAAGATGTTCTTTGTAAAACCAAGTTATATCTTGTTAAGTTAGCATATCATTATGATATATTACAGGTGTTGAAGTGTTTTAAAAGTTAAGTTAGAAGGATCTATTTAGTTTGCAAACAAGTTTGAAATCATTCAAACTATGTTCTTGTTGTTAAAATTTTACAACACAAAATAAGATAGCTATATAAATATGAATCGAATAAGGTTATGAACAAGGTTACTACCTTAAGTTACTTGGACAAAGTTACTGTAAAAGATGAGAAAAATCCAAGAACCAAAAGAGTGGTGGAGTTGGATCAAAAGGTTGGAAGTAAACTTGTATTTTTGGAAGGATTATTGAAGTTTTCTTGTAACGAATTTATTATGATGATTAAGGCTTGTTTTTGAAGCTAGATCTTCATGGTTATTTGCTAAGATTGTGAAGAACACTTAAGGTTCCTAAGAGTGTGTTTTTGGTTAGATAAAATGTGTAGTAAAAATGAAATTGGAATGGAATATAAATGGTGGTGAAAAGATGTATAAATTTGTAATATTGTGCAAAAGTCTTGTAATATGCCAAATTGATTAATCATGCATGCTAAGATCCAAAATTGGATGACTCATGGTTGCTAATAAAGTGATTGTGATGTGTATATACTAATAGTAAATATGTATAGGAGCTGGTTATGATACGAGTACATATACTCTAGGTATACGTGTAGAAATTTTGAGGAAACGGAACGAGAATTCAAATATAGCTATCTTTTGTAAATATACTTATATTGTTTTATGTATATAAGCCCTTTAAAAGTGATTAAATACATATTTATACGATACTTGTATAAGTATTATAGGTTAAAGGTATATATGTCAAATAACGTTACGTATAGTTATCATTTTGAAAACTTAAGTTAGTAGTCTCAAAATATACTTATAACTTATTGTTATTAGTACACAATGAGATGTTAAACCATTCTTAGATCATGTTAAATATATATAAATACATATATATACACAAACGTATAATTATCGTTTGTTATATAGTTCGTGATATCATCGGTCAAATTGGACGGTCAAACGTTGTGTAAAACTCTTTTCAAAAACATAAGTCTAAACAATTTAGATTGCTTATCATGTTGGTAATGCTTAATTTATGTAAATATTAATCTTATATGTATAAAACGATCAGAAAAATCTGTGTCATTACAATTACTGTTTTGTTACTACTACTGCTCGAAGAAATTACGACCGTCACCATTTCCTCTCTCACTCTCTCTCTCTCTTAATTTCTTCGAAAACTCATCACCATCACCGCCACTAAACCATCACTGGGGATCACCATGATTTCCACAACATCACCAAACCATCACTGCTGCTTCATTGTTGATGCTACTACTATTGTTTTTTGTGTCACCGATCATCGTCAACAAACATTCACATCCTCACGACAACCATAAAAACCACTCCAACAGCCACCATTGTAAACCACCACCACTGCACCTCCATAAATCCTGTAACATTCGAAAACACAGCCCAAAAACCCAATTGCAGCTGCTATACCGTTTCACTACTGAACTACTGCAGTTTCTTTTCCAGCTTCCTTTTTCTTCTGTTTCATTCGACTAAAACTGCTACAGCTGCTATTACTTGTTGTTTCAACTGCTACTACTATAAGTACGATGCTTATGTTGTTGTTGCTTCTATCTCAAACCTATTTCTACTGCCAAAAACCCAAAAACAACAAAACCCATTTAAGATGACGATGAATAGTGAAACGTTTAAATTGATGATTATGATCGTGAAGAAATAATGCATCGAGAACCATGATAATATGTATGATGATGATAGGATGATGATGAGTAACGAGATGATAATAGCTGATAACGATGATGAGGATGATGGAGTGACGATCGAATAATGATGCTATTTTAAATTCGATTAATGATGATGATAATGGCGAGTAGCTGATGATAACCGAGGACCAATTTTTTTTCCTGTCGAACTCATAACCAGATGAGGGACTTTATCAAATTACTGGATCATGTAAATGGACTGCTTGATCCATTTTATTTTATCATTTGGGCCGTGATTCAATTAGGCTATTGGATCGTTATTTTATTTGGGCTTTTAGTTAGGCCGAAGAGGAGATTGAATAAAAAAGAAGAAGAAAACACAGGTTGAATTTCGGGTTATATATATGGTTCTGTGATACATTTCAAAATTGAAACAGCAGAGTAATGGTTAGGATTGTTAGTGTTTAACCGAGATGTCGCGAGTTCGAGCCATGCCTGAGGCATTTATTTTTGAAAAAGCTCTTAAGGTAGTAAGATATCTCTTATTATTATTATTATTATTATTATTATTATTATTATTATTATTATTATTATTATTATTATTATTATTATTATTATTATTATTATTATTATTATTATTATTATTATTATTATTATTATTATGTTTATTGATATCATGATTTTTATTATTATTATTATTATTATTATCCTAGTTTACATTATTATCATTTATATAAGTATTATAAGTATTATTATTACTATCATAGTTATTATTATTATTAGTATTATTATTATTATTATTATTATTATTATTATTATTATTATTATTATTATTATTATTAGTATTAACATGATTTAAGAGTATTATTATTATTATTATTATTAATATTAGCATTAGTATTATCATTAAGAATTAATATAAGGATTATCATTGTTATTATTAACTTATAAACATTTTTATTTATTTTTATTAGTATTATCAATATTATTAGTATTATAAGTATTTTCATTAACATTATTACTATTTTTAACATTATCATTATTATTAAAATTTCATTATTTTTTTATTATAATTATTATTATTAAAAATTATTATTTTATATATAGTAATACAACTTTTTATTTAATATTATTAATTTATCAAATAACTAAGACAACTATACTCAATACATACAACTTAACGATATTAATATTTTTATATATAAAATAAATATACTTAATTTATTAAGAAAACCTATAAATTTTAATAATAAAATTTATATAACTAATTATATATAAATTTGTTCCATTACCATTACATGTGTTAATATATATATATATATATATAAATGATATAGGTTCGTGAATCCGAGGCCAACCCTTCATTGTTCAGTATCATCGTATGCATATTTTTACTACGAAATATCGTATAGTGAGTTTCATTTGCTTCCTTTTTAAATGCTTTTGCAATATATATTTTTGGGACTGAGAATACATGCGCTGCTTTTATAAATGTTTTACGAAATAGACACAAGTAATCGAAACTACATTCTATGGTTGAATTGTTATACCGGATATCGCCCTTGTTGAACTTGGTAGCCTAAGAATTAGTGTTTATTATAATTGCCACCAATTGACGCGAATCCTAAAGATAGATCTATGGGCTTTGACACGCCCTAGTCAAAGAATTTGAACTGCTTTAGTACTTTGATGTTTATATATGGGGATATTCTAGAAGCATTTTGTTAATGTCGGTTACCAGGTGTTCAATCCATACGAATGAATTTTAAACACTTGCGAGTGTATGATTATTGAATAAATGAAATCTTGTGGTCTATTAAAATTATCGAAATGATTGATTACGATAAACTAATGAACTCACCAACCTTTTGGTTGACACTTGAAAGCATGTTTATTCTCACGTATGAAAGAAATCTTCCGCTGTGCATTTGCTCATTTTAGAGATATTACTTGGAGTCATTCATGGCATATTTCAAAAGACGTTGCATTCGAGTCGTTGAGTTCATCAAGAATATTATTAAGTCATTTATAGTTGGCTATATTATGAAATGGTATGCATGCCGTCAACTTTCGATGAAATGAAAGTTTATCTTTTAAAAACGAATGCAATGTTTGTAAAATGTATTATATAGAGGTCAAGTACCTCGCGATGTAACCAAATGTAATGTATTCGTCCAGATGGATTAGGACGGGTCGTTAAAGAAACTGACCACTTCACCTCATGGTTATCTTTATGTTTATGTCTTTTTTTCTCCAAATAAAGAATCTATGTATGTTTTTCCTTTTTAAGGAACGAATAAAAGAATTTTACCGTTTACAATAACTTAGTCATTATGTTATTTACAACGATGTTCACATAATAATAACCGGCTAGCGGCAGACAGATTTCGACATCCACATAATGTAACAACCCGAGTTTTTTCGTTAAAACTTCCGTTAAATACTTGACGATCGTTAGTTAAATCATACAATTTTCATACGGCATTTTTTTTTTTCAAAGTTTAGTTAACAGTGGCTACGTGAAACTTTTTCGTATTTAAAGTAATTAAATGCGTACTTGATCCTTAGTGGATTACTTGAATTAATATGTTATATTAATTAGTGAACTTAATTCGGTTGATAAATTAAACTAGAAATGACACGATTAAAGTTAATCGCCTAGAAAACTTTTTAAGTTAACGGAACTAAGAAAAATGATAGAATAATTATTGTTAATAATTTTTGAACTTACGAAAGAAATTTAATTTATTATTTACTTAATGAATTAAACACGGTGATTTTGTTTCAACGACTAGTTAATGTTCCGGAGATTCGGTACGGTTAACGACACTCGAAACGAACCATGCGCGAACGAGCTTTTACACAAAATGAGCCTGAGACCCGAGCTCGAGGCCACATAGCCATGACCTCATACCTCATCATCCTTGGTCCCATGAGTAGCCAATGAATGTTGACTATTAGTTTTAGGCCCATGCATGTTGACTATTAGTTTTAAGCCCATGTTTGTTGACTTTTAGTTTTTAAACACTAAATGACCAACTAGATAATTGTCTAAACAATTATTACACCCTCATTCTATCATACATATACAAGAGTGCAGCTCATTCCTCCTCCCTCTCTTCTTCTTCACATCAAACACACACACATAACCATCAAACTTGCTTGTTTGCACTTACTCGTGTGATCAATCTTGCTCCGATCGTCGTTCTCTACGCGCTAGTTTAAACAATTTTGTGATCAAAGGTATAATTAGCTAAATCCTAATCTTTAAAATCAGATTTTTATAAAGGTTTCATAAATTAGGTTGTCTATTGCTCAAGTCTTGATGTTTGTTGATTGTTTAATGCGTTAGATCACTCGTTTTGTTTATTTGTTGCGAAAACCGAATTGTATATTGTATGATCAGTGAATTTTGATTTTTCTAATGCATGATATTATGTGATAATTTGGTTCCTTACAAAAAACTATTAATTTTAGGCTTTGTATTCGCTTGATTTCGTTTCCGGATGATCAAGTTATGACCAATTGAAATTAACGTTGTGTTTTTGTGATTGATCGGAAATTCTGGGTTTGATAGACCACGAATTGGATTGTGAAATTAATACCGTAGGATAGGTAATTTTCATACGGCAATTTAAAAACCTTATGCATTGGGCACAATAGGGCCATATATTGTGTAAATTCTGAATTGAGTTGAAAACTGAACATTCAACTTGCCCGAATAAACTGTATAAATTGGCTAAACAAAATTTGCTCAATTTTTGATATGTGTTATTTTGATTTGTCCTTGAACCATGGCCACTGGTATTGTATCAATTACATGTTCCTAACTCCGGTTATAGCTAAAACCAACTTAGTGCGCGGTCAGAAACTGACTTGGTGAACCCCAAATGTACCCCTTCAGATTCCTGACCTTTAATTATCATATGAGACCCAAGCTAGACTTTTCGGAATCGATTTTAAGTATATTTATGATCTGGAGTTTTCCATGTTTGCATGAATTATGTACCATGAGATAATATGCTAAATATGCTACGTGTTCATGAATTTTGTGCACAACGATAAACTGAAATTGTGAAAATGATTATTCATGACCTGAATCGTGTTGTTTGACTTAGGTTTGACATGTTGACCCATATTTGACATGAACCTACTGATGTTGACCTTAGTTGAATACTTTGACCAAGTTTGACTTTCAGTTTGACTTCGGTTGACTTTGTTTGACTTGCATGAATTAGTTGAATGTATGTTGACTTTTACTTTTAAATGCGTCGAGTTGAGCAATAAGATAACTTATACTATGAAACCACACTTGTTTAAGACATAATTATTGACCAACCTAAATACGTATACTTAGGTTGCATTACTCGACTATAATCCGTACAAGTTTTTGTCTTTCAATCCGAGCTTTATTCAAAGGTGAGTCGACAGTCCCGCTTTTTACATGTTTTCAGGGATGAGAATACACGCTATTATACTTACATTATCAAATGCTTTTTGTATTGACACGAGTACTATATCTGCATATTGAGTTTGTACACAAAGCTTCTAACTTGAATACTTTAAATACCATCGGTGTAGGCACAATTTAGATGGACGGATCCGTTAGGTTGACAACCTCACCCACTATAAAAACTGTGGTGCATTTTATTTGAACATAATACATTCGTACAAGTGTATAACATTTTTATGAGGTAAAGGCGGGTATAGTGGATTCTATACTCGGGTCATTGCTAGTATTCAGGTGCTCATAGATTATGCAAATGTTTCGCAACTTGGAGTTGTACTTGTAAAATCTCGTGGTCAAGGAACTTAAACTATTTTTTGATAACTGTTTTTAGATACTATACAACGTTATTTAAAACTGTGGTTTACGAACAAATGAGATAAAACTTGACATGGTATTGTCTACGAATATTTGAAACTTGACAGGGTATTGTCTACAAATGATTGAAACTTGACATGGTAGTGTCAACAAACTTTTGAAATGGGATACGGAGTTGTCTACAAACTTTTAACATTGAACCTTGGTGGTCTTCTACTAATAATCGTTTTCGAAATGTATTTCTTAAACATACTGTATTGTTTACCTAAAACCTGTAGATTCACTCAACATTGTTGTTGATCCGTTTTGCGTGTTTTATTCTCAGGTATTAATTGCTTCCGCTGTAGAATATTACTGTTACGTAGAAGTCAAGCCAAGCACTGGGACCAGAGTTAACATTCTGTTAAAGGGATTTTTTACGGGGTGTTACAGATGGTATCAGAGCTTTGGCTATAGGGAACTAGGATGCATTAGTGTGTCTAACGGTAGGGCGCATTAGTTGGTCTAGTCTATAGCCGTGTGTCTTGGATGATTTTTATACACCATACTTGCACTGTTTGTGTCACTATGCTACATGTAGTGCAACACAATACATCACATACATATACACACTGTACCCATATGATATGGACTTGAACTAAACACTATACTACGAATCGCATACGTACACGCGACGCGAGATTTAACAGAATTAAGTCGACTACGCTATCTTGAACTTATGGAGCGATGTCGAATGGAAATGTGAGATAGCGTAATGTAATGACCAGGATTACATTACGGTAACTCATATAGAAGTTCTGACACCGCAAAATAAGGAATTGGGAGCGAGTCAAGTAGGTTACTTGAATAAACACCATTTAGAACACAAACTGTATAACCTCAAATATGTGTAGAAACTTACACTATGTGGATTAATTGTTATTATAACTATAAGTAACTTATAATCATGACACAACTCTTTACTGCTCAACACCGTCCGTCACCACCGATCACTACTTGTCACTACGAAGACACTACTTGGACACACTCGTCATCTTATGCCACTACTGGGTATTATTTATCGTTGCTTACTACTACTCAACGCCGCCTCTCACTGCTAGTCACGACTGATCACTACTTCTCACTGCTTTTCATTAATACTTAATGCTACCCCTTGCTACTTGCTACTTGCCACTACTAAATACTACTCATTACCACTTACCACTACTAAGTACTACTCATCACTACTAACACCTCCACGTTTTACTACTCGCTACTGTGCATCACAACTCATTTTCGATACGTCTTTAGAGGAGGTATTCCTGGTAACAGCTCGCACAATATGTAGTAGATGTTGTCTACTTGACTTCCAACTTACCTATCATTCAACCACCCGCAGTTTTACGCTTTTGTTTCCCAACACGAGTCTACTGACTGATAACTATTATGCATTATTGGGTGCGTTAATATGCATGTGTGTACTTATGATACGAGTATATTACCTAATAACTTATTCGTCACTACTATCATCACTGCACATCACAACCTATCGCTGCTTATCGCTAACACCACCACTCATTGCTACTAGTAAGTACAACTTGTTACCGTATCCCTCCTCAATCTGTTCTAACGTGTTTTCCTTATGCAGTAATCATTTCTTTATACCTAAAAACACCACCAACCGACTTTGAATGCTTTGACATGAACTACACTTCATCTGTTTTCCGCGAGACGCATATGTTTGGAAATCTGCACCGACTCCTATGATTGGATATCAGATTTTAGTTGAGTTACCATTACACCTTGTGCAGTATCGTCCTTCATGAAATTGTCACGAGTTTGTTCTTGCTCATCGATCATAACATTTATATATACTGTCAACACCCGCACTGATAGAAGTTTTAACGCTAGAGAATTTGGTCACAACGTCTATAATCCTGTACCTTCATTAGACAACGTGTACCCTATAGAACTATAAAGCTGGGAAGTTTTAACCTTGTGGTTGAAACAAACTTGTTATCTGATGTTACAATCGAGGCAACCCTAACCAGAAGGCTACTCGAATTCCTTTCACCGATAATAATGGTGTATGGAGAGGAGATCAGTACACCGTCATGTTACACTAATTACTCGAAGGTCCAGAAGTACCTGAGATGAGAATGTATATCAATTCAGGCACATGTGAGTATAATTAAATCTACATTTAAGGGAATCGAAGATGTCCTAACCATTAAAAACTTTCCTTAAGGTCCTTCCGAAGGAGTACCTGGTCTTCCACCTCACCGGGAAGCCGAATTTCAGATTGATCAAGTGCCAGGAGCAGCCCCAATGGCACGCGCACCGTTTAGACCTTACCCCTAGAGCTATAAGAGTTGTTGGCTATGAATGCCAAGCTAAGGAGCAAGGTGCTAACATTGAATAAGAACTCCCCATGGTGAAGAACATCAGGGTTATAATACTTTGATCCGTGTCTGGCGCAACCAGGTGAACTTTACGACCGAGGAGTTCATAGTTCGAGCTCCGATCTTGTTTGTTAAAAAGAAGGATGGGTCGTGAGGTCAAACAGTTGAAGCAAAGCAGAATTCCTTTCGTTAAAGTTCGGTGGAACGCGAGAAGAGCACCAGAGTTCACGTGGGAGCGTGAAGATCAGATGAGACTGAAATACCCGCAACTGTTTCTCTAGGAAACTACTTCAGCGGACGATCACTAAAATTTCGGGACGAAATTTTCAATAACAGGTGGGTAATGTAACAACCCGAATTTTTTCGTTAAAACTTCCGTTAAATACTTGACGATCGTTAGTTAAATCATACAATTTTCATACGCGAATTTTTTTTCAAAGTTTAGTTAACAGTGGCTACGTGAAACTTTTTCGTATTTAAAGTAATTAAATGCGTACTTGATCCTTAGTCGATTACTTGAATTAATATGTTATATTAATTAGTGAACTTAATTCGGTTGATAAATTAAACTAGAAACGACACGATTAAAGTTAATCTCCAAGAAAACTTTTTAAGTTAACGGAACTTAGAAAAACGATAGAATTATTGTTAATAATTTTTGAACTTACGAAAGAAATTTAATTTATTATTTACTTAATGAATTAAACACGGTGATTTTGTTTCAACGACTAGTTAATGTTCCGGAAATTCGGTACGGTTAACGACACTCGAAACGAACCACGCGCGAACGAGCTTTTACACAAAACGAGCCCGAGACCCGAGCCCGAGGCCACATGGCCATGACCTCATACCTCATCATCCTTGGTCCCATGAGTAGCCAATGCATGTTGACTATTAGTTTTAGGCCCATGCATGTTGACTATTAGTTTTAAGCCCATGTTTGTTGACTTTTAGTTTTTAAACACTAAATGACTAACTAGATAATTGTCTAAACAATTATTACACCCTCATTCTATCATACATCCACAAGAGTGCAGCTCATTCCTCCTCCCTCTCTTCTTCTTCACATCAAACACACACACATAAATCAACCATCAAACTTGCTTGTTTGCTCTTACTCGTGTGATCAATCTTGCTCCGATCGTCGTTCTCTACACGCTAGTATAAACAATTTTGTGATGAAAGGTATAATTAGCTAAATCCTAATCTTTAAAATCAGATTTTTATTAAGGTTTCATAAATTAGATTGTCTATTGCTCAAGTCTTGATGTTTGTTGATTGTTTAATGCGTTAGATCACTCGTTTTGTTTATTTGTTGCGAAAAGCGAATTGTATATTGCATGATCAGTGAATTTTGATTTTTCTAATGCATGATATTATATGATAATTAGGTTCCTTACGAAAAACTATTAATTTTAGGCTTTGGATTCGCTTGATTTCGTTTCCGGATGATCAAGTTATGACCAATTGAAATTAACGTTGTGTTTTTGTGATTGATCGGAAATTCTGGGTTTGATAGACCACGAATTGGATTGTGAAATTAATACCATGGGATAGGTAATTTAAAAACACTCAGGTTACACTAGGATTTCATGTTGTTTGCTTATGTATAACTTGATATATGCTTGATTTAGTGAAAAAGTGGATTTATACAGCACTTGCATGAAAACAGCCTTGTATGATAAAATATGTTAACTTCTGGATTTAAATCTTTGAATATCTGAAATTTACACAAAAAGTAATTCACTTTTCATGTAGATATCATAGTCTAATTGTATCTAGATATTCGGATAATTGCGTGCGAATGTGACTACCTAAACTAGGATCGAATCAGCAACTTGCTCTCTGTTTTATACTCTGTGGTTTGTGTTTATTGAATTTGCATGTATGATTCTGGAATATGAATTTTGAAATGATATGTGACATATGGTTAGTTAATGGCAATCTCTTAAACCTTATGCATTGGGTACAATAGGGCCATATATTGTGTAAATTCTGAATTGAGCTGAAAACTGAACATTCAAGTTGCACGAATAAACTGTATAAATTGGCTAAACAAAAATTGCTCAACTTTTGATATGTGTTATTTAGATTTGTCCTTGAACCATGGCCACTGGTCTTGTATCAATTACATGTTCCTAACTCCAGTTATAGCTAAAACCAACTTAGTGCGCGGTCAGAAACTGACTTGGTGAACCCCAAATGTACCCCTTCTAATTCCTGACTTTTACTTATCGTATGAGGCCCTAGCTGGACTTTTTGTAATCAATTTTAAGTATATTTATGATCTGGAGTTTTCCATGTTTGCATGAATTATGTACCATGAGATAATATGCTAAATATGCTACGTGTTCATGAATTTTGTGCACAACGATAAACTGAAATTGTTAAAATGATTATTCATGACCTGAATCGTGTTGTTTGACTTAGGTTTGACATGTTGACTCATATTTGACATGAACCTACTGATGTTGACCTTAGTTGAATACTTTGACCAAGTTTGACTTTCGGTTTGACTTCGGTTGACTTTGTTTGACTTGCATGATTAGTTGACTGTATGTTGACTTTTACTTTGAAATGCGTCAAGTTGAGCAATAAGATAACTTATACTATGAAACCACACTTGTTTAAAACATAATTATTGACCAACCTAAATACGTATACTTAGGTTGCATTACTCGGCTATAATCCGTACAAGTTTTTGTCTTTCAATCCGAGCTTTATTCAAAGGTGAGTCTACAGTCCCGCTTTTTACATGTTTTCAGGGATGAGAATACACGCTGTTATACTTACATTATCAAATGCTTTTTGTATTGACACGAGTACTATATCTGCATATTGAGTTTGTACACAAAGCCTCTAACTTGAATACTTTAAATACCATCGGTGTAGGCACAATTTAGATGGACGGATCTGTTAAGTTGACAACCTCACCCACTTTAAAAACTGTGGTGCATTTACTTTGAACATAATACATTCGTACAAGTGTAAAACATTTTTATGAGGTAAAGCCGGGTATAGTGGATTCTATACTCGGGACATTGCTAGTATTCAGGTGCTCATAGATTATGCAAACGTTTCGCAACTTGGAGTTGTACTTGTAAAATCTTGTGGTCAAGGAACTTAAACTATTTTTTGATAACTGTTTTTAGATACTATACAACGTTATTTAAAACTGTGGTTTACGAACAAATGAGATAAAACTTGACATGGTATTGTCTACGAATATTTGAAACTTGACAGGGTATTGTCTACAAATGATTGAAACTTGACATGGTAGTGTCAACAAACTTTTGAAATGAGATACGGAGTTGTCTACAAACTTTTAACATTGAACCTTGGTGGTCTTCTACTAATAATCGTTTTCGAAATGTATTTCTTAAACATACTGTATTGTTTACCTAAAACCTGTAGATTTACTCAACATTGTTGTTGATCCGTTTTGCGTGTTTTATTCTCAGGTATTAATTGCTTCCGCTGTAGAATATTGCTGTTACGTAGAAGTCAAGCCAAGCACTGGGACCAGAGTTAACATTCTGTTAAAGGGATTTTTGACGGGGTGTTACAGATGGTATCAGAGCTTTGGCTATAGGGAACTAGGATGCATTAGTGTGTCTAACGGTAGGGCGCATTAGTTGGTCTAGTCTATAGCCGTGTGTCTTGGATGACTTTTATACACCATACTTGCACTGTTTGTGTCACTATGCTACATGTAGTGCAACACAATACATCACATACATATACACACTGTACCCATATGATATGGACTTGAACTAAACACTATACTACGAATCGCATACGTACACGCGACGCGAGATTTAACAGAATTAAGTCGACTACGCTATCTTGAACTTATGGAGCGATGTCGAATGGAAATGTGAGATAGCGTAATGTAATGACCGGGATTACATTACGGTAACTCATATAGAAGTTCTGACACCGCAAAATAAGGAATTGGGAGCGAGTCAAGTAGGTTACTTGAATAAACACCGTTTAGAACACAAACTGTATAACCTCAAATATGTGTAGAAACTTACACTATGTGGATTAATTGTTATTATAACTATAAGTAACTTGTAATCATGACACAACTCTTTACTGCTCAACACCGTCCGTCACCACCGATCACTACTTGTCACTACGAAGACACTACTTGGACACACTCGTCATCTTATGCCACTACTGGGTATTATTTATCGTTGCTTACTACTACTCAACGCCGCCTCTCACTGCTAGTCACGACTGATCACTACTTCTCACTGCTTTTCATTAATACTTAATGCTACCCCTTGCTACTTGCTACTTGCCACTACTAAATACTACTCATTACCACTTACCACTACTAAGTACTACTCATCACTACTAACACCTCCACGTTTTACTACTCGCTACTGTGCATCACAACTCATTTTCGATACGTCTTTAGAGGAGGTATTCCTGGTAACAGCTCGCACAATATGTAGTAGATGTTGTCTACTTGACTTCCAACTTACCTATCATTCAACCACCCGCAGTTTTACGCTTTTGTTTCCCAACACGAGTCTACTGACTGATAACTATTATGCATTATTGGGTGCGTTAATATGAATGTGTGTACTTATGATACGAGTATACTACCTAATAACTTATTCGTCACTACTATCATCACTGCACATCACAACCTATCGCTGCTTATCGCTAACACCACCACTCATTGCTACTAGTAAGTACAACTTGTTACCGTATCCCTCCTCAATCTGTTCTAACGTGTTTTCCTTATGCAGTAATCATTTCTTTATACCTAAAAACACCACCAACCGACTTTGAATGCGTTGACATGAACTACACTTCATCTATTTTCCGCAAGATGCATATGTTTGGAAATCTGCACCGACTCCTTTGATTGGATATCAGATTTTAGTTGAGTTACCATTACACCTTGTGCGGTATCGTCCTTCATGAAATTGTCACGAGTTTGTTCTTGCTCATCGATCATAACATTTATATATACTGTCAACACCCGCACTGATAGAAGTTTTAACGCTAGAGAATTTGGTCACAACGTCTATAATCCTGTACCTTCATTAGACAACGTGTACCCTATAGAACTATAAAGCTGGGAAGTTTTAACCTTGTGGTTGAAACAAACCGGTTATCTGATGTTACAATCGAGGCAACCCCAACCAGAAGGCTACTCAAATTCCTTTCACCGATAATAATGGTGTATGGAGAGGAGATCAGTACACCGTCATGTTACACTAATTACTCGAAGGTCCAGAAGTACCTGAGATGAGAATGTATCGCAATTCAGGAACATGTGAGTATAATTGAATCAACATTTAAGGGAATCGAAGATGTCCTAACCATTAGAAACTTTCCTTAAGGTCCTTCCGAAGGAGTACCTGGTCTTCTACCTCACCGGGAAGCCAAATTTCAGATTGATCTAGTGCCAGGAGCAGCCCCAATGGCACGCGCACCGTTTAGACCTTACCCCTAGAGCTATAAGAGTTGTTGGCTATGAATGCGAAGCTGAGGAGCAAGGTGCTCACATTGAATAAGAACTCCCCATGGTGAAGAACATCAGGGTTGTAATACATTGATCCGTGTCTGGCACAACCAGGTGAACTTTACGACCGAGGAGTTCATAGTTCGAGCTCCGGTCTTGTTTGTTAAAAAGAAGGATGGGTCGTGAGGTCAAACAGTTGAAGCAAAGCAGAATTCCTATCGTTAAAGTTCGGTGGAACGCGAGAAGAGGACCAGAGTTCACGTGGGTGTGTGAAGATCAGATGAGACTGAAATACCCGCAACTGTTTCTCGAAGAAACTACTTCAGCGGACGATCACTAAAATTTCGGGACAAAATTTTCAATAACAGGTGGGTAATGTAACAACCCGATTTTTTTCGTAAAATCTTCCGTTAAATACTTGACGATCGTTAGTTAAATCATACAATTTTCATACGCCAATTTTTTTTTTCAAAGTTTAGTTATCAGTAGCTACGTGAAACTTTTTCGTATTTAAAGTAATTAAATGCGTACTTGATCCATAGTGGATTACTTGAATTAATATGTTATATTAATTAGTGAACTTAATTTGGTGGATAAATTAAACTAGAAACGACACGATTAAAGTTAATCTCCTAGAAAACTTTTTAAGTTAACGAAACTCAGAAAAACGATAGAATAATTATTGTTAATAATTTTTGAACTTACGAAAGAAATTTAATTTATTATTTACTTAATGAATTAAACACGGTGATTTTGTTTCAACGACTAGTTAATGTTCCGGAGATTCGGTACGGTTAACGACACTCGAAACGAACCACGCGCGAACGAGCTTTTACACAAAATGAGCCCGAGACCCGAGCCCGAGGCCACATGGCCATGACCTCATACCTCATCATCCTTGGTCCCATGAGTAGCCAATGCATGTTGACTATTAGTTTTAGGCTCATGCATGTTGACTATTAGTTTTAAGCTCATGTTTGTTGACTTTTAGTTTTTAAACACTAAATGACTAACTAGATAATTGTCTAAACAATTATTACACCCTCATTCTATCATACATCCACAAGAGTGCAGCTCATTCCTCCTCCCTCTCTTCTTCTTCACATCAAACACACACACATAAATCAACCATCAAACTTACTTGTTTGCTCTTACTCGTGTGATCAATCTTGCTCCGATCGTCGATCTCTACGCGCTAGTATAAACAATTTTGTGATCAAAGGTATAATTAGCTAAATCCTAATCTTTAAAATCAGATTTTTATTAAGGTTTCATAAATTAGGTTGTCTATTGCTCAAGTCTTGATGTTTGTTGATTGTTTAATGCGTTAGATCACTCGTTTTGTTTATTTGCTGCGAAAACCGAAATGTATATTGCATGATCAGTGAATTTTGATTTTTCTAATGCATGATATTATGTGATAATTAGGTTCCTTACGAAAAACTATTAATTTTAGGCTTTGGATTCGCTTGATTTCGTTTCCGGATGATCAAGTTATGACCAATTGAAATTAACGTTGTGTTTTTGTGATTGATCGGAAATTCTGGGTTTGATAGACTACGAATTGGATTGTGAAATTAATACCGTGGGATAGGTAATTTAAAAACACTCAGGTTACACTAGGATATCATGTTGTTTGCTTATGTATAACTTGAGATATGCTTGATTTAGTGAAAAAGTGGATTTATACAGCACTTGCATGAAAACAGCCTTGTATGATAAAATATGTTAACTTCTGGATTTAAATCTTTGCATATCTGAAATGACACAAAAAGTAATTCACTTTTCATGTAGATATCATAGTCTAATTGTATCTAGATATTCGGATAATTGCGTGCGAATGTGACTAGCTAAACTAGGATCGAATCAGCAACTTGCTCTCTGTTTTATACTCTGTGGTTTGTGTTTATTGAATTTGCTTGTATGCTTCTGGAATATGAATTTTGACATGATATGTGACATATGGTTAGTTAATGGAAATCTCTTAAACCTTATGCATTGGGCACAATAGGGCCATATATTGTGTAAATTCTGAATTGAGCTGAAAACTGATCATTCAACTTGCACGAATAAACTGTATAAATTGGCTAAACAAAAATTGCTCAACTTTTGATATGTGTTATTTTGATTTGTCCTTGAACCATGGCCACTGGTTTTGTATCAATTACATGTTCCTAACTCCGGTTATAGCTAAAACCAACTTAGTGCGCGGTCAGAAACTGACTTGGTGAACCCCAAATGTACCCCTTCTGATTCCTGACTTTTAATTATCGTATGAGACCCTAGCTGGACTTTTTGGAATTGATTTTAAGTATATTTATGATCTGGAGTTTTCCATGTTTGCATGAATTATGTACCATGAGATAATATGCTAAATATGCTACGTGTTCATGAATTTTGTGCACAACGATAAACTGAAATTGTGAAAATGATTATTCATGACCTGAATCGTGTTGTTTGACTTAGGTTTGACATGTTGACCCATATTTGACATGAACCTGCTGATGTTGACCTTAGTTGAATACTTTGACCAAGTTTGACTTTCGGTTTGACTTCGGTTGACTTTGTTTGACTTGCATGAATTAGTTGACTGTATGTTGACTTTTACTTTGAAATGCGTCGAGTTGAACAATAAGATAACTTATACTATGAAACCACACTTGTTTAAGACATAATTATTGACTAACCTAAATACGTATACTTAGGTTGCATTACTCGGCTATAATCCGTATAAGTTTTTGTCTTTCAATCCGAGCTTTATTCAAAGGTGAGTCTACAGTCCCGCTTTTTACATGTTTTCAGGGATGAGAATACACGCTGTTATACATACATTATCAAATGCTTTTTGTATTGACAAGAGTACTATATCTGCATATTGAGTTTGTACACAAAACCTCTAACTTGAATACTTTAAATACCATCGATGTAGGCACAATTTAGATGGACGGATCCGTTAGGTTGACAACCTCACCCACTATAAAAACTGTGGTGCATTTACTTTGAACATAATACATTCATACAAGTGTATAACATTTTTATGAGGTAAAGGCGGGTATAGTAGATTCTATAATCGGGTCATTGCTAGTATTCAGGTGCTCATAGATTATGCAAACGTTTCGCAACTTGGAGTTGTACTTGTAAAATCTCGTGGTCAAGGAACTTAAACTATTTTTTGATAACTGTTTTTAGATACTATACAACGTTATTTAAAACTGTGGTTTACGAACAAATGAGATAAAACTTGACATGGTATTGTCTACGAATATTTGAAACTTGACAGGGTATTGTCTACAAATGATTGAAACTTGACATGGTAGTGTCAACAAACTTTTGAAATGGGATACGGAGTTGTCTACAAACTTTTAACATTGAACCTTTGTGGTCTTCTACTAATAATCGTTTTCGAAATGTATTTCTTAAACATACTATATTGTTTACCTAAAACCTGTAGATTCACTCAACATTGTTGTTGATCCATTTTGCGAGTTTTATTCTCAGGTATTAATTGCTTCCGCTGTAGAATATTGCAGTTACGTAGAAGTCAAGCCAAGCACTGGGACCAGAGTTAACATTCTGTTAAAGGGATTTTTGACGGGGTGTTACACATAAGTCCAATGCAAGTTATTTTGTACCCCCTTAAGAGGTGATTGTCTAGCCCTCGTCGGTACAGGTTTATACTGATAAACGGCCAATGAGTAGATGGCATAAACACTCGTGATTGCACGGTGTACACGCCAAAACTAATACTAATGTATTCTAGACATACATATGAAGAAATGAAATAGTTTAATAAGAAAGTATGATAATCACATAAATATTCACATGGTTACACAGCCAAAATAGCGTAACCATTACAAAAATTGGTATCCGAGATACATACCTCGGATACAATACAAATGACCAACAAAACGACCTAGAACTTATACTCTAACAATTGGTTGACCGTCGTACTCTCCTCGACATGAAAACTCTTGAATCATTTAATCGGATGTTATTCACCGCTGCCTGCATCGTACGAATCTCCTGAAAGGCATTCACCTTGACTTTATCAGCCATTTCTGGATTAAGAGCAAGGTCGGATCCAAGATGATGCTTCCATACAAGCTGAAACATATCAAGTTCGCTGGCAGCGCCAAACCACTTAAAATAAGAACCAGATGGCCCCATCACAGGCGGCGAGGCCATACACCTTTTCGGGGAAGTCGGAAGCTCGGACCTCAACCGGTCAAGCTCCCCAAAAGCAGCCTTCAACTTCACTTGCGGATCCCGAGCAGCTCTTGCCTTATCAACAAGAAGGGCGAAAACAGATCCCAACATGTCCGAGAAAGACCCTTTAGAGACAATATCTTCGTCGACATCATAGTTAACATTGAATTTGTAGAACGCTCGGACAAAATCGTCCCTCCCGGTAAATTCAAATCGGTCCTCGGCCAAATCATCAAAATTAAATTGACAAGAGCCACCCAGCGCTATAGAAAATATGAGCATACTATGACAGGTTTTCGTTTTGAGCACACAAATGAAAGTCAAGGGGATTCACAGATGCCTCCACAGTTACAGTTACAAAATTTCAAAACAAGGTACATCAGTATAAAGACAACGACAGAAATAAAAGTAGTGCATCAAGCATATTTGTCACCAGTATACCATGTAGAAGTTTATTTCAAGACAGAAGACAAACACAAAGATATCACAGTATTTCATTACTAAGCGCAGAAGCTACATGTATAAAAGCTGAAAACCCTAACAACCTATGGTTTTAGCACAGAAATAACATCA
This sequence comes from Rutidosis leptorrhynchoides, assembly GCF_046630445.1. Taxonomy (NCBI): domain Eukaryota; kingdom Viridiplantae; phylum Streptophyta; class Magnoliopsida; order Asterales; family Asteraceae; genus Rutidosis; species Rutidosis leptorrhynchoides. The sequence continues at coordinate 197,773,307 of NC_092334.1, forward strand.
AATCATATACAAACAAAAGGAAACCCTTGTACATGATATGTTAAGCTCACCCACAAAGGAAGTGAAAATGGGCACATATGTTGAAAGAAATCAAAAGCTCTCAACGAGCAATCATCAACATGGCCCGGCTGGTATCGGGATGATTGCCAGACATTGATATGTCAGTTAGCGCCACGGGTCGTAATCCGAGTTTCAAAATCAACTGGAAGCACGAATACCAACGTTCGTTCGCAGGAGATGCGCATAGCACATAGTCATCCGAGCGCAAACGTATCGTATTCTTCGAATCCGGGAGACCCAACAACGCCGAAACTAATGAGATGATAAGAGATACATTGAACGACCATCGGTGTTCAGTAGTTTCCAATCTATCTGCAGTTGAAGGCGGAATACGTTCAAAAAAATTCAAAGATTCAAAACAAATCTTCAGATCCACACCGAAGCCTGAAACAGAATAAAATAACAGTAAGAAGGCCGCACAAGAAGAGAAAACAGAAACGGAAAAATACACAAACATTTACCAATATTGTGAGTAATATGCGTCAGTGAATAACGGCAGCGCCATCTTTTGGGCATCAACAACAACAACAACAACAACAACAACAACAACAACAACAACAACAACAACAACAACAACAACAACAACAACAACAACAACAACAACAAAAACAACAAAAACAACAACAACAACATCAATGATTAACCGAGCAAAGGGGTTATTCATACAACTAAAGGTAATTTTTGAATGCTGCAAATTTATAAAACGAAGCAGGTATGGAAGACACAAGTATAGCATAGTTGGAAGTAAGAAAAGTGAAAAACCCAGATGATAATCGCAGCTATTTATAGCCACGAGGGAAGCAAGAAACAATGATGAAAGTGGCATACAATTGTCTCTTGGAAAATTTTTCAAGATATCGATAAACGGAATATAATCATTAAAAATGACACAGTTGCAAAAAAGGGCGTCTTTTTAGGAGACATATCCATTTAATGCACGTCCACTCAGGCGCTTGACAGAGTTTCTTAAGTTTGATTACGCAACCATTACGGCTGGAATTACCAAACTGGGGGGACTTAATGATACGCATAATGATCCGTCTCAAAACAAATAAGCATCCCGGCTAGGATCTTACCTAGCACCGTCCGTTCCGGAAGAAGGGCCCTTTCCTAACAATCATCCGGCATTATCTCAACAACTTTACCACAACGGACGAACAGCTATTCGGGAACGTCATATAAAAACCCAGCCCGAATGGCATACACGTAATCGGCATCATGTAGCCAGTCATGACGATTATAACCGTGAAGAAACACTTGGAATAAGTAGAAAGCAAAACCTTCCCAGCTAGACTGAGAGCACCGTGATACCTTAGCCGGAACCAACACGCCACCGGTACCGTCACCACTTCCCGGTTCGGTATTCCAACCGGACATAAAGACACCTTCCCGAGATAAGCACGCCATCCTGAAGAAAGTGCACTGTCCCGGAACAGACACTTCATCTCGGGACGAATATTTGGTCCCAGAACAAGCATACAAGCAAGTTGCATGCCACGTCAGTGCACGAATCTAGGAAAGTTTGTTAGGATCTGCTCGATTATTCCCATGAAAGGGACAGGTGCCACGTCACCCCTCGGGATTGGCAAAGTTCATTACAACCATGAAAGGGACATATGCCACATCATCATTCCCTCCTAACATCTATAAATACATGAGCAAGATCGTTTATTACATAACACTGGATGCATTAATGTTACTCTGCCCAAATCAACTACGGTAGCATTACCCCAGTCGTTAACTCAATTCCGATCAGCGCTCCTATCATCGTCGGAGCTAGTCTTCACTCTAAGATATTAACTTATTCGATTCCGATCGAATAAGGTTGATTCAATTGATTGTTTTACGCCCTTGGAATCCAGATTCCAAATCGGGGTTTGCACAATTATTGGAGTTAAAACATTCGACTCACTCTTTTTCCCAAATCAAGCACTCAAACCCGAAATCTATCTACACTAGTCGATTTTGGTTTGATCAATTCCGATTATAAATTGCTAGCGCGACTAGCTCGAAATGGGGCTGTCAAGCCTGATAGATCTATCCATAGGATTCACGTTCACCAGTAAAAACCAGTGATTACAGTTACCACACTAGGAATATTTTCGTTCAAATCATAATGAATAATTTAAATTTATTTCCACTTGTGTCTAAACGTAAAACAAAAATTGCATGTAATCTCATCCTAAAAATACTTTAAATAGTATGAATAACGGGACTATAACTCACCTTAAAGCAAATGAAGCAATGAAACAGAAATGCGAACAGCAAAAGGTAAAGTGATCAAGAATGATCACAACTCCGACCTAAAAATAAAGCATGTATGATCAGGACAACGTATAACACGTACTTTCTATTTTTAGAAAGTTTCTATTTTTAGCAGGTTTCCATTTTTGGAAAGTTTCTATTTTTGGACAGTTACTATTTTAGGAAAGTTTCTATTTTATGAAAGTTTCTATTTTTAGAAAGTTTCCTTATTTAGAAAAGTCAACAAAAGTAAACTAAACGTCAAAGTCAACCGAAAGTCAACTCAAAAGTCAACCTTGGTCAAACTTAGTCAAAATTAAAAATTAAAGTATAAATTATATTAATAATATAAGTTATATTATTATTTAAAGTCATATTTGTATAATCATGTCATATCATAAGTTTAATTGAATTATAAAGTTAACATAAGTTTAAATGATATAATTGATATAACATAAGTATTTAATTAATTAATTAAATATTAATCATATCATAAGTATTATTAATTAATAATGAATTATTAATCATATCATAAGTATTTCAATATAATCATTAAATCATAAGTATTTGATAATTAAATTGTATTATAATTAAATAATAACTAAGTCTTATAATAAATAAATAAATAAATAATCTTTATTATATGTCTTGATATAATAATCTCATAACATAAGTTTAATACTTATCATAAGTATTTACCCAAGTTTAATTATAAGAATAATTAAATCATAATATAATTATTAAATGATATAATAAATATATATCATAAGTCTTAATTAAAAATAATTACTTTTATATAATAAGTAATTTACTTATAATGCAAATCATTATTTATAACCTAAGTTTAAATTTTATAACCATAAGTTAATTAAAAGTTCGTCGGGTCATAACTTGAGCCTCGGGTGTCGATTTTTGACGAAGTTTATATATATCCTCGTCTAACCAACCAACCCGACACCTTAGAACGCTCAAGAACACCCTAAATCAGTTCATGGGGTTGTGAAGAACAGCCATGAACCAACCTAATTCATTAATCCGTTTTAAAACTTGTTTTAGCCATTCCGGGTGATCTGTGGCTCGAATTTCGATGACCCGAACATGAATGTTCATCCAATCATCAATCCTAACCCAATGGTACACCCTAAAGGCACCAAAAATGGTCACAAAGAAGACCAAACCTGGTCTTACAATATATCACATTTCAATCTTAATAAAACACTAAATCATGCATATTTTATGATCCGTAACTCGAAATGACATGAATCCAAAGCCTAAAATTATGCTCTTGATGAGAGGAACTCATTTATACACTTTAAATAGTCATAAAAATATTTTAAGTGCCCTGATTTTAACAAAAAATCTGCTGTCCGCTTTTAATCATACCGAAAACACATGAAATCGAGCGTTTCTAAGCATCAAATCAACAATACAATAATACACAAGTACTATAATATCAAAATAAGATCATAATCAGTAAAAATATATAAAAATGAAAAATCTAGGGTTTGTGTTTATACCTAAATCAATAATCAAATGATATAATCGCGTAGAGAACGAAGAGAGGAATCCGTTGATGCTAAAAGCCCTTTGATTCAAGCAAGATTTTGATTTAAGATGATGATGATGATGATGATGAGATTGGTGATGGTGGTCATGGTTTTTGGGGTGGCCAAGAAGATAGAATAAAAAGAATGCACTAATTTATGTAAATGATCTGAAAAGAGGCTTACCCTAGAAGTAACTAGTCAAACAAGTTACATAACACCCCTAGGAGTGATGGACGATTTTTAGGAGTCCGAATGGGCTGTTTATTAATTCTAAATTGTAGCCCATTAAAATACAAAAGTCTGGGCTTTTGAACCAACTCGTTTTGAGTCCGAATGAGCAAAATATGCTAAAAAACAGTGAAGCGGTTAATTTTCTTAACAGTGTACTAGGAATAGCATATAAATACATAAATTATTACAAATAATAATTATGAACATAGTATGCTATAGGAATGTAAGTAGATAGGTCTAGATACATAAAATTCATAGCTGACGTTTCTCGATTCGCAACCTGAGGCGGAAAACACCACTGCGCGATTTACATTACGGAAAGGACATGAAACCGTGAAAAATAAATTATAGGAATATTTTATAATTTAATATGATATAGGAATATCATAGATAAAATAATTCGGATTTGGAAATCATGAAAATCTAATCGTTGGTTTAGAAACCGAAACGATTCACCAGAAAGAAATCTGAAATACGTAGAAACGTATAAATCTGAATATGAATACATATAATTATATAACATAGAATAAAGGAAATATTATTATTGAAATAATAATATAAGTCATAGAATTGACGTGGCAAGGATACTAGTTAACAGAAGTTAAATATTAACGGAAAATAATAACAGAAAAAGTAGGGTCGTGACAGCATCACACAACCATGGAGATGTATTTGAAGATGAAGCCACATAGGAAGAGGAAGATGAAAATTCTGGTGATGCGATGTTCAAAGAAAGTAATGAAACAGTAGAGAGTTATATCATCGAAGGAAAAGTTTCAGAAGACTCTGAAAATGAGGAGGGCAATGAGGAGGTGGTGGAAGAAACTCAACAAACGAGTTCCATAGTATCATGGTTTGAATTTCTTAATTCACAAGTTGATGTTGATAATCAACATCCATTCTATGAAGATTATGAAACAAATATTACTTATTGGTCTAAAGACACCTTTGCATTACTCTTTCAAGGAATGGCTTTCAAAAGCAAAGACGAATTTATGTACTCTCGTGCATCCAAACCTTACACACTTATTTCATTCAGTGCATAGTCCATATCAAAATTTCAACCTGAGAGAATCACATATTGTTTACTCGAGCAATAGTCTTGCTTTCTCACCTTCCTCCAACTCATTTGACTTGCTAACCAGAACAAATCATATGCTTCTAAGATTGGATAAGCAGACTCGATGTTTATCAGAAGCACTATCACATACTTGAATGAGTCAAAATCAATTCAACTCTCAACCACTGGATGTTGAGAGTAATACGCCCACAATTACTCCTATCAATGCAGACTTGCACTTTCCTAGTTTGTTTCTCAAACTACATTATCTTTCACAGCAACTCAGTTGTCCAAAACTGTCCTTCCATCTCTTTCCAACCTATCAACATCTAAGACCACCGGAGAGTTCATCATGGAGAAACTCTCAGAACAAATGAAACTCGAAACTAATGGCCAGGGTGACGAGTATAACAAGGTAGACGAGGAAATAGATATGGAGATCCCCGATGAGGAGGTTCATCAAGAAGACCCAACTTCACATAGTGTAGAAGTACACACACCAACTCGGAGCAGTTATTGCTTCCCAATTCCAACTGACGAGGGTAAATATTTCCCACAACTTGGTACGAGTGATTGCAGCCCAATAATCTTATTGGAGCAATTGCTTATTGATCTACTTTATTTCTTTACTGTTGACGATTCAGTCACAGAAGAAATGAGTTCTCTACTGGTGAGGAGTTAGATATTCAAGTTCCAATACAACAAACGTTATACAAAGTAAGACGGGTATTGCATCAAGGATGCCCCACAAACCATCACTCTAGTTCATAGCGATGCACACTTCACTGAATGATGAGGATATCCCTGAACAATCCATGTTGCCTGAGGAGGTAGAAGAGGTTAAAGTCTTTGTTAATCTTATTCCACTTCAATTCTTCAGATATGCGTTAATGTCACTACAGGCATCTACTGATGGATGCTAGTGATCCTTATGGATTACTAACCTTAGAGTTAACCTAATGACTCGAACAAAAACAAGCGCTTCTCGGGAGGCAACCCGAACGTTTAAATTAGTGATGTCTTTACTTTATGTTTTAGTTTAATTCCTGCTACAGAACTGCCGAGCAGGGGAAAAAATATGATAAGTAGATACATAATCTTGAGTGTGATCAGACAACCAAAAATCAGACAATGACATAGTGGCCTGTGATTCAGGATTGATCGACGCCCGAGGAACGCTCGACCGAATGAATGAGTCACAAGGTGTAAGCCATAAATAAATGATAAAGTCTCGGCCAATCTTTCACACCTAGGCACTGAAATGAGTAACAATGGAAACAATTTGGTGCATGTCTTGCGTGTTCAAACTTAAGAAGTGAATCACAAGAGATTGATAGTGAATATGTATGGAGTATTTGTAGCAAGTCTCTGAAATACCGCCAAAGGACGTCAACGGAATAATCCGTGGGGAAATACTAACTCTTACTCTCTAATTTTTAAAAATTTAATAGGAGCATATTCTTAACACCAAGTGTGGGATTAAAACCCCCAATTAAGAGTACTTGAACAAAATGTCACAATTATTTAAAAGAACTAGGTGTGTGATTTCCTCTTGACTGGCATTTCTATATAACCATAAAGGTTGTGAAAACAACCAATACTTAATTAACTTTATAAAAATAACTTAATTGTTGAAAAGGAAATACCACTATGAACTTTGAAGACAATGTTCCTCTAAGTGTAGGATATACGGCATATTATACCGCAGTGTGGGATAAGGTAATAAATTTTATAAAAATTAAAAATTTTTGTTTTAAACCTTATGTTATTGCTGAAATTATTTCAAATTTTTTTAAGGTTTTGCCACTTTCTAAAATAAAAAGTGTGATAAACTTTATTCTATTATCAAATATCAGTAAAAACATAATAATAATAATAATAATAATAATAATAATAATAATAATAATAATAATAATAATAATAATAATAATAATAATAATAATAACAATAACAATAATAAAACTAATAATACTAACAATACTAATAATAATAATAATAATAATAATAATAATAATAATAATAATAATAATAATAATAATAATAATAATAATAATAATAATAATAATAATAATAATAACAACAACAACAACAATAATAACAACAACAATAATAATAATAATAATAATAATAATAATAATAATAATAATAATAATAATAATAATAATAATAATAATAATAATAATAATAATAATAATAATAATTTTTGAGTCCCCAAAATACTTAAGGATTTAATTATGACAAAACATCAATTATGTACACTAAAATGTTATGTGCAGCCAGCATAGGTTTATTCATATATAGACAACATTTGTTGTTGTGTCGAGTGTTTCAGTATGTTGCCTGATCTATCAGCACAAGGTAGACAACGTTCTTCAACTAGCACAGGATGTGTGTGCAGCAAATCATCTAAATCAAGTGAACTAGTAAAGAAGAACCAACATGGCTGGAAGTAGCATACAACACTTAGACAATTATGCTCCATTACAAGCATAATGGTTTCCTGTACGGTCTACATCAATTGTACTATTCAACAGAAGTCGAAGACAAAGTTGAACAGAATAGGACACGTGTCGGCGGGTCACAAGTGACCTTACAAGACCACGTGGGAATGCAGAAGTTTAACGCATGTGCAAACATGTGTAATACTTTGTCAACGCCTAGGGAACCCAACATTCTATTTGTTTATTCAAATAGTAGTGCCAAATCAATTTGGGGTGTTCCTGCAAATAGCTACTAAAGAGGAAAGAAGAGAGCACGCTCTCTGATGTAGTTGTCCCCACAAGTACAGACATCATCATATGTACCAGTGAACAATAGATCAATTAAATAGATAATAGGAATACTATAAATAGAAGAATTCACTATTGTAATAAGTATTGATGTAGGTTTTATTAAATAGAGTCCAAGTGTGTAATAACTTTTAAGATAACCTCTTAGATATATCTAGGTGTAATCTGTATCAACCAACTATTTATTCTGCCATCGAACAGTTTTGATTCTTTGAGATTTATATCAATAAAAGACTAACGTTGAAAATTACCCAAGACTCTTATTTAATTACTTGCTTGAATACTTATAACTGCTATTTAACTTGTGTAATTAAAAAAGAATTGTATTCACCCCCTCTACAATACTCATGTTGTTAATCAAGGCACCAGCAACTGGTATCAGAGCTTCAGTCTTGATAACCTCATATCTTAGATCTGAATTCTCTCATTGCTGCATATACTAATTCAGCTTACCTTGAAAATGGTTCTTCCAATAGACCACCTAAATTTGATGAAGACGAATATGAAACCTGAAAAGCTAGGTTCATCTTTCACCTTGAGTCTATTGACCCACTCATGCCTGGCATTGCTACAAATGGTCCATTCATCCCAACTGAAACACCTGATAGTGTGCCTGCTACAGCAGATACTCCTACCATTCCTGGTAGAGAGGTTGTTCTTCCCCCATCTAGATGGGTGGATGAGGATAAACGTCATGTTGGACTTGATCCTAAGATCAAAATCAAGATAGACATAACTCTACTAATCATGTCTTCAAACTAATTAAGGGAAAAACAAACTATTAAGGAAATTTTAAACTATCTTGATGTCACCTATGATGGTAAGGATACAGCTAGGCAAAATAAGATCATTGCTTTGAAAAGAGAATATGAATTGTTCTTTGCTTACAAAAGTGAGACCCTGAAACAAACCTTTATTAGGTTTAACTCTTTAGTTGCTGACCTAAATAGTTTGAAAATCAAATATACTGATTTTGAACAGGTCAACAAATTCATTGACTCACTGCCTGCTAAATGGAAACCGGTTACTGACCCTTTAAGAGTCACACAGACCTTAAAGAACTTTGACATGTCATCTCTATATGGTACTCTTTGGAGCCATGAAAAGGCAGAAGCAAAACATGAACTTAATTTGAAAGAAAACTGTAAGTCTGCCCCCACCACTTCAAAATCTATAAAGTCAGATGATACTGCTCTTATTGCTGCTGCTAAAAAGAAAGCTCAAAAAACGTTTCAAGTCCAAAAACTGATGGTTAAAGAAGATGCAGCTAAAGATGATGAGGGTAGTGGTACTGGGTCTGAGGAAAGCAGTAATGATGATGATGTTGAAGGGTTTGCTAAAGGGATGACTTTACTGGCTATGCAGTTTAAGAAATTCAACTGTAGTAGGACCAGTAATCCATACAAACTTAGCAAGAAACCAAGTGCTAGGTATGGAAGTAAGTCTGTTAAGGGCCTCAAATCTGTGTGTTTCAATTGTGGGAAGGTAGGGCACTTTGCATCTGAATGCATGTCCAGAAAACCTTCCACATATGCTAACTCTTTTTCAAAAGCTAAAAAGTACAAGAACAAGTACAAAGTTATGAAGGCCCAGATGAAGGAGAACTCAAATGTTGAGAAGAAGGAGAAAAAACCAAAAAGGTGCTAGTTGCTGAACATCATGATTGGGATGAAACTAGTTCATCTTCATCATTTGATAGTGAAACTCATGAAGATTGTGCTGGTTATATTTCTGGTAAAAAGCTATGTTTGATGGCCAAAGAGGTTGAGGAGTTTGATGAGGAAGAAAGTGGTAGTACATGTTTGGCTGATATGAGGAAAGCTGATCTAAAAAGGGATTCACCTCAATGGAAATCTAAAATCCTGTATAAGGTTGATAACTTTCGAACTTATACTGATGATGAAAAAGCTGAAATGTTTGACTATCTGAGAATTGACTTGTGCAGAGGCAGCAAACATGAAGAAGTTTTTAAAACTGAAATTAAAACTTTAAATGAAAATCTTAAAATCAAAACTGATGAAATTAAGACTTTAACTGGTGAAATTTCAAAACTAGAAAAACAAAATTATGCTTTAAGATCTCTTCACTCATATGCAGCAGTAGTCCAGAACCAGCTTAATGACCTTAAAAAGGTTGTTGCCTCTTGGTGTACATCTACTTAATGCACAGAAAAGTGAATTAATGAGCAGGTGCCTGCCCAGGTTGAGGCTTTCTTTGCTGGTGACTATGCTGCTGCTGCTGCTCATACTGAAGTTGCTTTTATGGACCCTGTACTTGAAACTAATCCTGATGTTGTTTTTCCAAATACCTTTGCTAAGATAGTTAATGGTAAAAAGGTATTTATAAATAAGTGTGTAAGATCTACTGATACCCCACCACCTACCATGAAAGAGATTATGGAGGATGAAGTAAGAGCAAGAGAAGCCAGTACCTCAATTGATGAGACTACTGACCCCTCAAGCATGCTACTACATGACTCCAAAAGAAAGAAGAATCAAGAAAGAAATTACTAAAAATAATAAACAAACTCAAAATCAATTAATACTCCTTCATGTTCAAGTTCCACAAATGCTGAGCCAACTGATGAAAATCGTACTTGTTAACTAGTAGCTGCAAGAAAGCCAGTAAAACCCAATGCTTGTAAGTCCAAGGCATCAGTGAAGATTCCTACTGGTCAACCAGTATTAGCAGAAAAGCCAATAACATCCCACAATGGTTTTTCAAATGACAAAGGTAAAGCAGTATACCATGATTATGGTACTGGTTTCAAGAAGAAAGCTGCCCATAAGGAAAAAGCTAAAGTGGACCAAATTGTGGATACATGTACTGGGTTATTTATCACTGAGATAATGACTATCAAGCTTGATCTAATCATAAAGGCTGTTGCTCAAAGCCAGCCACAATTTCAGACACCCAGCAGACATGTGCATGATCAGCCACCGAAACCAAAAGTTAGAAAATGTTACAAATGTGGCAGCAAGAATCACATATCCTACCAGTGTACTCAAACCCAGACCCCCTCTACTACTACCTCCTCAAACAGACTAGCAAAAAGGAAGAGATCATCAAACATGACCCTTCCTGACCCCATTCTCAGATGGGTTCTCAAAAAGAACTAATCTCTAAGCTACTGTGCAGAGCATTCCAAATAAACTAATCTGATATCTCGATAGTGGATGTTCGAGATATATGACCAGATGTAAGTCCCTGCTAATGGACTATTAAGAAAAAGATGGTCCAGTTGTTTTATATGGAGATAATTCGTTGGTTTATACAAAGGGTTTTGGTACTTTAACTAATAGGAATATTACATTTACTAATGTGGCATATGTCATTGGGCTTAAACACAATTTACTCAGCATAAGCCAACTAACAAACAAAAGAAAGATAGTCCAAGTATTGAGAACATGTATCAAATTAACAAGAATACAGCAGTCACAACAACTTATACTTCTTTTTATTCAAAGGCAACAGACAACCTCAAGTGGTTATGGTTGTGGAAAAGGAAAGCATCACCATGCTTCATTCAACTCAAAGAAGATTTTATCTGTTGAGAAGCCACTTTACCTTCTTCATATGGATCTATTTGGTCCTGTTAATGTTGCCAGCTGTAGTGGGAAGAGGTATACACTGGTAATTGTTGATGAATATTCCAGATACACTTGGGTATTCTTTTTGAAGAAAAGGAGTGAAACTGCTGATGAAATTGTTAATTTTATCAAAAGAATGGAATTACTGAATGGGCAACTGGTGAAGCAGCTAAGGAAGTGAGCATGGTACAAAATTCAAAAATGAAACATTGAAAGAATTTTATGCCAACAAAGGTATTTCACAAAAGTTTTCTGCTGTGAGAACACCTCAACAAAATGGTGTTGCAGAAAGAAAAAATAGAACTCTCATTGATGCAGCAAGATCTATGCTTGCTGAGTCTGGGTTGAAGAATTCATATTGGGTAGAAGATGTGAATACTGCATGTTTTACCCATAATAGATCCTTAATAGTGAAAAGACATCAAAAAACTACTTATGAAGTTCTCAAAGTAAGAAGACCTTCGATTTCATTTCTTCATGTATTTGACACTCCCTTTTTCATACTTAACAATAGGGACCAGCTTTGCAAGTTTGATGCTAAAGCTGATCAGGGAATATTTCTTAGATATTCCAACATGTCGAAGGCATATAGGGTCTACAACAAAAGAAGGGGATGTTTTGAAGAATCCATTAATGTTACATTTAATGAAACTACCCCTACCTTATCTTCTGGTCAAGAAGATGAGGAGTTACTTTTTGAAGAGCCTACTCAGGAAGCTCTTGAAGATGAAGAAGAACCAGCAGCAACTCCCTCACCAATCCATGTTGTTGGGTTCTCTGAAGATGAGATGGAATACTCTGTTCCATCTGTGTCTAAACCAACTCGACCTACTGGATCTACTGAAGTACTACAACTTGAGCAGAGGTCTACTGGTTCTGAAGGATCATAGTTTGGTACTGGTTTCACTAATAATGTGCAGCAGACTCCTATTGTTGTGCATACTACTGAACCAACTGTTGATCATGATGATGTGTGTTCCACAACAAGCTCACCTATTTATAACACTAGATGGACAAAGGAGCACCCAATTAAGCAGGAAATTGGTAATCTGGCTAGTGGTGTTAAAATAAGAAGGCATACAACCAGCAACTTTTGTATGCATGTGAATTTTGCGTCTACCATTGAACCTACATGACCTGAAGAAGCAATGAAAGATCTTAGCTGGGCAGGAGCTATACAAGAAAGGATCTTCCAGTTTGATAGGAATAATGTGTGGACATTGGTACCCAAACCTAATGATGATGAGAAGAAAATCATTGGTACCAAGTGGGTGTTTAAGAACAAGATGGATGAAGATGGGATTGAAATCAGAAAGAAAGCTAGATTGGTAGCTCAAGGGTTTAGGTAAGAAGAAGGGTTGGATTATGGAGAAACATATGCATCAGTGGCTAGGATGGAAGCAATCAGACTATTCTTGGCATATGCTGCTAAGATGAACCTTAAGGTGTTCCAGATGGATGTTAAATCTGCATTTCTCAATGGGAAGCTGCAAGAAGAAGTCTATGTCAAGCAGCCACCTGGTTTTGTAAGCAGTAAATATCCATACCATGTCTACAAGTTAGACAAACCTCTTTATGGCCCGAAACAGGCACCTAGAGTATGATATGAGACACTCCATGTGTATCTCACTGGTTTATGTAACGACCCGACTTTTTCAAATTGCATTCTTATATGTGTTATATATTTTATGTGCGGATATGCTTTTGTCATCTTGACGATTTCTTGAAGTTACGACTTATTTAGAAATATTCGCGATATGTCAAAAACGCGTATTAGCACGAATAGCCTACTTTAATTTATTTTCGAATGAATTCGACCGTTAGCGTCACTAGCCAGAAGGACTTAGATTGTTGGATGACTTACATTTTAATATAATAATAATTGAAATATTATTATTATTTTATTTATTATTTATTAGAGATAATTAATTATTATTTTAATAGAATTTAATTAATTACTTGTGCACACTAACTCACTACTTGGACTTAGCATTTTATTTGGACTAGAAGTATTATTTATTTTATGGCCCAACCTAAATAAATTAGTGGACTAGATAGATCATGGCTAACCCATTGAAATTAAACATTTTAAGCATAAAGTAACCTATCAACCAAAAAGTAAAAGTTGTCACTACACTAGTACTTGATTTCGAACATTCTTGTCCATTCACCAATACACCAAATCCACCCATAAACACCTAAAACATTCAGCCATATTACACACTCTCATTATCTTCATCATTTTTCAAGTTTTGAGTTTTTCTTTAAGGAAGCTTTAGTTCAAGTTTCTTGAAAAGCTTATAAGTTTTCTTGCTTTTTCATGCTTATCTTCACTTTATTTTATACGTTTTCATTTCATATGCATCATCATCTAAGATCTAAGCTTTCTAGCTTATGGTCTCATGAATCTTTTGTTAGATATAAGCTTTATAGCTTATAGTCTCTTGAATCTTTGTTAGATCTAAGCTTTTTAGCTTATGGTCTCTTAAAACATGAAGATCTAAGCTTCTAGCTTAAAGATCCATGACAAACTTGTTATTGTTTTGTAAATGGAAGAAATATGGAATCTTTACCACTTTGGTTGCAAAAGGTTGTAGCTTTCATCTACATGTAACCTTTTTATGATTTTTATGGTGATAAAAATCAAGTTTTCAACACTTACATGTGCTAAAGATGCATAAATATGATATATGTACATAAAGTTTAAGTCTTTATCATCTAAATGGGATAAAGGAGCAAACTTGAATATAAAGCTTGAGTCTTTATCATCTAAATGTGATAAAGGAGCAAACTTGAACATAAAGCTTGAGTCTTTATCATCTAAATATGATAAAGGTGCAACCTTTATAAACTTAGAAGCTTGAGACGCTAAAAAGGTTGAAGCTTTCCTACTTCTATGTAGTAAAGATGCAATCTTGTTGAACGTAGAAGGTTTGATCCTAAAAAGGTTAAAGCTTTAATATTTCCATGTAATAAACATGCAACCTTTGTCAACATGAGAGCTTTAGACACCAAAAAGGGTGAAGTTATATTGCTTACATGCAATAAAAGTGCACCTTACTTGAGTCGGAAAGTGTCTAAACGTTCATAACAACTCGATCAGGCCATTCTGATCAAAACATCACGCTTGGAGGTTCTAGAAGTTTAATATTTAGATTACTTAGGTTTTATAGATGATTTTTCATATAAGTCTCATCGCAATCGGTTGCATGGTTTGTGAAATACGCCTTCGACAAATCACTATGTTTTTCTTACGACGTGCTAAAAATTCTGACCCGCTCACGGTTTAACCGACGCCACGATCAAACGACATTGAGTTGGGGCCTGAATTTTGGATAGCGGCAAGAGGAATCACAAACGGAGCCTTGGCCACTGATCCCGCGTCATTTTCTTATGTATAGAGGACACAACATCTGTCCAAATTCGAGTATTAAAAATTATATCTTTTTGATATATAAAACTTAGTTTTCTTTAGAGTATGTTGATGACGATGATCTATGTATGACTTAAGCAAATTAGAAACTTATTGGATAAGATTATTGACTAAGTGACTGTAACTTAGGTTGAAGATACATTGGACCGGACACCTTAGTTACTTGTTGTCACTTGTTATCATGGTTGTGCACTCAAGGTGAGATATTGTTCCCTTTTTAAACTTCTAAATTATTTTAGGACTGAGAATACATGCGCTGTTTTACGTTTTACATACTAGACATTACTAAAACTAGGGGTTATATAATGGCATGAAATTCCCTTAGCTTGGTAACAGTTAGTTATTGGTTTTCTCGCCAATAAGCGAGAATCATAGATATGGATCCATAAGGATTGACAACCCTACTCGAGCTAGTCGCGCTAGCTGGACAACGGGTGTTTAATACTTCGTATACATATTGCACTTGCCAGTGTACACATTAGGGGTTTATTTTAAGACGTTAAGCTTGGTTAACAGGTGCCCATAAACTAATACATTTTCACTATTTTTGAATACTGAAATCTCGTAGTCTACCTTACTTTACTGTTCGATATAAAACTTTATCTCACCAATATTCATGTTGACTTTTAAGCATGTTTTATTTTCAGGTACTTAGCTGTTTGCTTCCACTGTGCTAGAGGTCTGCATATTTGGAGTCGCTGATTTTAAAACTTTTACTTGCATTCAATAAACCAAAACTATTCTTCTGTACTTTTTTTTTACAACTTGATGTTTGAGTCACGTAATGTTTATGTCACTTTTTATTCATAGTAGCTTGTTACATATGTCGAACTTCTATTTTTGGAAACTTTATTGTAATGAATGCAACTTTTGGTCAAAACGTCTCATATAGAGGGCGTAACCATTGTTGTGTAACCGTTTGTTAATGACTGCTTCAATAGCGATTTTGGCAGGTCATTATAGTTGGTATCAGAGCAATGGTTGTAGGGAATTAGGCTGCATTAGTACGTAAACTGACTCTGTTAGGATACATTACTAGGTCTAATCTACAACTCGGTCGTTTACTTGTTACGTGTAACTACTGCATGCTACTGTTTTCTACTACTGATATTACTACATGCCATTGTCATCTGCTACGTGATACTACATCATGCCACTGTTATCTATTATTGACATTAATGCACGTTATTGTTATCTGCTATCTACATGCCATTGTCATCTGCTATTGGTTCTACTGCATACTATCGTCATCTGCAATCAGCATTATTATACGCTATTGTTACTTGTTATCGACTACGTAATACTGCTGCATGACACTACTATCCCTTATAAGTTTATGTGCTACTATTAGTCTTACTAACTCGGAAAAGCTTATTTTCCTGGTTCAGATGTCGGACGTACCACCCACTCACATCAAAGACTTGGATACCAAGTCCGAGGAGACGATCGCATCCCCACCCTCTGTAAGGTCACAGACCTCACCACCCCCTTAGATGATTCAGATAGTTTGTCGTCTGATGAGAGCAGCGAGGAGGATCCCGAAGAGGAGCCTGTACTATCACCCTATACTTCGCCAAAGAAGCGTTACTACTACGATAGTACTTTTATTCCCGTAGTAAATGGGGGGCAAGCTGTTCGTGAACGAGCGAGGACAGCTAGTTAGGATCACCGCCTGTAAGTTGGTTGTGCTGGTACCACCCGATCCATTAGTAGTTAAGGTCGCCCGTAAGGCACCACCTACTGCCGGCGCCACCCCTACACCACCTGCATATCCCACCTTCGAGGAGGTGATGAGGGAAGTGCGTATCCTGCAAACCCGAGTGACTGAGCTCAAGGATCAGGTATCCCACCTGATGGACATCGTTTATCCTCCTTCTCCATAGGACCTGTGTAGTAGATCTCACTTTGTATTTCCGTTGGTAATTTCATGATTTCACCTAAGTATTGTGCGGAAACTTATGGATTGTATGTGATTTTCTTTCTTATTATGAATGGCACCTAACGTTATTTGATAAATACATGGTGTTTTCTTTTAGATATTGTATGATTGTATTATGATATCGGTCTCTAACTTGCCATGCTTAGTTAACGAGTTATTTGATGAGTAAATAGTTGATTACCATACCATTACAACATTATTATTACTGAATGGAGAATTTTTACTTGACTTAAAACTTGTTATTTGGAAGAACAGAGACAACGAGGAGAGCTACAGGCGAAAATTTAAATTTAGGAGGAACTCCTACGGCGGCTCAGATCGAGGAAATGGTGATTGCCCGTGTGAATGTGGCTTTGGCTAACACCAATCTTGAATCGATTCCCGTGGCCAACCATAATGCTCGAACCGAGTGTTCCTACAAGGAATTCCTTAGTTGCATACCGCAATCCTTCAGTGGAATAGAAGGACCAGTTGGGCTGATGAGATGGCTCGAGAAGTTGGAAGCAGTTTTTCGAGTTAGCAACTGCCCTGATACGAAAAGGGTTAAGTAAGCATCTTGCACGCTGGCAGATAGTGCTCTGCCGTGGTGGAACATGTTCGCCCAAGCTCAAGGAATTGATGAAGCATACGTAACACCATGAGAAGAGTTTAAGCGGGTAATGAGAGAAGAATATTTCCCAGGACTGAGATTCAGAAGATGGAGACAGAATTTTAGGAGTTAAAGGTCTCAAGAACTGACCTTGCTAGTTACAACCAGAGATTGTTGGGGTTGGATTTAATGTGCCCTACAATGGTTACTCCTACGTACAAATGAATAGAGCGGTATGTATGGGGAATTCCTAAGGACATTCAAGGGAATGTCACCTCTTCAATACCAGGGACTATTCTGGAAGCAATGCGCATGGCGTAAACCTTGATGGATTAGGTCACCCATTGAGAGCCGTAGAAGGTACAAATAGGGACTGGAGGAAGTGATGGGAAGCGCAAATGGGATGGAAACAAGGGCAGAGGTACTGACTAGAACCCAGCAAAGAGGTATGAGAACTTTGGGGGAAACAATGAAGGATGAAGCATTACCTAAACTACAAAAGTAACCTTCCCACGTGCAAGAGATGCTATAAGCATCATACTGGATATTGTAATGTGGTGTGCGAGAAGTGTAGGAAGATGGGACACAATGGCAAGGATTGTAGGGTTAACACTCCAGCTGTGGGAGCAAACATGAATGCAACAAGGAAGTGATTTGAGTGCGGCCAACCGGGTCATTTTAAGAACGATTGCCCTAACAAAAAGAAGGATGGCGGGCCAGTGCATGGACATGTCTTTAACATTTAGAGATGCCAGTGAGGATCTTGACTTGGTTTCATGTACGTTCACTTTTAATAAACTACTAGCTTCTATCTTATTTGATACTGGTGCCGATAGGAGTTATGTGTGTAAACATATTTTCTCTACGGTAGATTGGTCATTAGTCCCTTTGGAAGAGAAGTACCATGTTGAGGTGGCCAATGGTAAATTTGAGGAGGTTGATCAAATTTTTCGAGAAGGCATAGTAAACTTAGCTGGTGTGGATTTTAAAATTGATTTAATACCCATTAAGTTGGGGAGCTTTGACGTGATAGTAGGTATGGACTGGCTGTCTAAGGTTAAAGCAGAAGTTGTCTGTGTAGAGAAGATTATTCGTATACCTCGCAAGAATGGTGTGCCATTAATAGTTTACAAAAAGCGATGTAGCCCGAAACTGCACCTCATTAGCTGTTTGAAGGCTCAGAAGTTCATGCGGTAAGGGCATTATGCTATTTTAACGCATGAGAAGGAGCTGGAAGTAGAGGAGAAAAGCGTGAAGGACGTGCCGATCGTTAACGAATTCCCCGACGTTTTTCCAGATGAGTTGCCGGGATTACCTCCACCGCGATCGGTGGAGTTTCAGATTGATTTACTGCTAGGAGCTGCACCTGTAGCTCGTGCACCCTATCAACTTGCACCGACCGAAATGCAAGAGTTGCAGAGCCAATTGCAAGAATTATTAGACCGTAGATTTATTCGACCAAGTTCCTCACCTTGGAGAGCTCCTGTTTTGTTCGTGAAGAAGAAGGACGGATCTTTCCGAATGTGCATCGACTACCGTGAGCTGAACAAGTTGACAATCAAGAACCGTTATCCCCTGCCAAGGACAGATGATTTATTCGATCAGCTGCAAGGGTCAAGCGTTTACTTTAAGATTGACTTACGGTCAAGTTATCACCAGTTGAGGGTGAAGGGAGACGATATCCCTAAGACTGCATTCCGAACTCATTATGTTCATTATGAGTTTCCCGTGATGCCATTTGGTTTGACAAATGCACCTGCCGTGTTCATGGATCTTATGAACCGGATATGTAGCCCTTACCTTGACAAGTTCTTCATCGTCTTTATAGATGATATTTTGATTTACTCGAAGAGCGAAGAAGAGCATGTGCAACACCTCAAATTGGTGTTAGAATTGCTAAGGAAGGAAAAACTTTATGCCATATTTTTAAAGTGTGATTTTTGGTTAAAGAAGGTGCAACTGCTAGGCCACATGGTCATCAGTAATGGAATTCAAGTAGACCCCACCAAGATCTAAGCCATTAGTAAATGGGAGACACCGAAAATCCCGACCCGGATCCGACAATTTCTAGGACTTGTAAGCTATTACAGGCGATTCATTCATGATTTTTCCAGGATAGCTCGACCCCTGACTGCACTGACGCATAAAGGTAAGAAGTATGCGTAGTTACCAGAGCAAGAATCTGCATCTTAGTTACTGAAGCAGAAGCTGACTACTGCACCGATCTTATCGCTACTTGAGGGAAACGAAGATTTCGTGATTTATTGTGACGCTTCGTGACACGATTTTGGATGTGTGCTGATGCAACGCATGAAGGTTATCGCCTACGCCTCACGACAACTGAAGACTCACGAGCAGAACTACACTACTCACGATTTGGAGCTTAGAGTTGTGGTTTTTGCACTTAAGATGTGGAGACATTACCTATATGGAATTAAGTGCACGGTGTACACCGACCACAAGAGTCCCCAGCATATCTTCGATCAAAAGTAATTAAACATGAGACAATGTCGTTGGGTTAAATTGCTAAACGACTATGACTGCGATATACGCTATCACCCCGGGAAGGCTAATGTAGTAGTCGATGCTTAGTCGAAAGGAGAGAACTCCACATCTTAGAGTTCGAGCATTAAATCTGACTATTCGTACGAACCTCACCAACTAAATCCGGGAGGCTCAGTTAGGAGCTCTAAGGGAAGAGTATATTTTGAAAGAGATGCTCAGAGGACTACAGAAGCAATTTGAGGTTAGGGAAAAGGGAACCCGACATTTTGCTGGAAGAATTTGGGTGCCAAAATTTGGCGACCTAAGAAAGATAGTTCTCGATGAAGTACATAAGACATGATATTCGATTCATCTAGGAATTGAAATGTCCCGTTCTTATTGATTAAAAACGTTCCATATTAATTGATTTCGTTGCGAGGTTTTGACCTCTATATGAGACGTTTTTCAAAGACTGCATTCATTTTTAAAACAAACCATAACCTTTATTTCATAAATAAAGGTTTAAAAGGCTTTACGTAGATTATCAAATAATGATAATCTAAAATATCCTGTTTACACAAAACCATTACATAATGGTTTACAATACAAATATGTTACATCAAAATCAGTTTCTTGAATGCAGTTTTTACACAATATCATACAAACATGGACTCCAAATCTTGTCCTTATTTTAGTATGCAACAGTGGAAGCTCTTAATATTCACCTGAGAATAAACATGCTTTAAACGACAACAAAAATGTTGGTGAGTTATAGGTTTAACCTATATATATATATATCAAATCGTAACAATAGACCACAAGATTTCATATTTCAATACACATCCCATACATAGAGATAAAAATCATTCATATGGTGAACACCTGGTAACCGACATTAACAAGATGCATATATAAGAATACCCCCATCATTCCGGGACACCCTTCGGATATGATATAAATTTCGAAGTACTAAAGCATCCGGTACTTTGGATGGGGTTTGTTAGGCCCAATAGATCTATCTTTAGGATTCGCGTCAATTAGGGTGTCTGTTCCCTAATTCTTAGATTACCAGACTTAATAAAAAGGGGCATATTCGATTTCGATAATTCAACCATAGAATGTAGTTTCACGTACTTGTGTCTATTTTGTAAATCATTTATAAAACCTGCATGTATTCTCATCCCAAAAATATTAGATTTTAAAAGTGAGACTATAACTCACTTTCACAGATTTTTACTTCGTCGGGAAGTAAGACTTGGCCACTGGTTGATTCACGAACCTATAACAATATATACATATATATATCAAAGTATGTTCAAAATATATTTACAACACTTTTAATATATTTTGATGTTTTAAGTTTATTAAGTCAGCTGTCCTCGTTAGTAACCTACAACTAGTTGTCCACAGTTAGATGTACAGAAATAAATTGATAAATATTATCTTGAATCAATCCACGACCCAGTGTATACGTATCTCAGTATTGATCACAACTCAAACTATATATATTTTGGAATCAACCTCAACCCTGTATAGCTAACTCCAACATTCACATATAGAGTGTCTATGGTTGTTCCGAAATATATATAGATGTGTCGACATGATAGGTCGAAACATTGTATACGTGTCTATGGTATCTCAAGATTACATAATATACAATACAAGTTGATTAAGTTATGGTTGGAATAGATTTGTTACCAATTTTCACGTAGCTAAAATGAGAAAAATTATCCAATCTTGTTTTACCCATAACTTCTTCATTTTAAATCCGTTTTGAGTGAATCAAATTGCTATGGTTTCATATTGAACTCTATTTTATGAATCTAAACAGAAAAAGTATAGGTTTATAGTCGGAAAAATAAGTTACAAGTCGTTTTTGTAAAGGTAGTCATTTCAGTCGAAAGAACGACGTCTAGATGACCATTTTAGAAAACATACTTCCACTTTGAGTTTAACCATAATTTTTGGATATAGTTTCATGTTCATAATAAAAATCATTTTCTCAGAATAACAACTTTTAAATCAAAGTTTATCATAGTTTTTAATTAACTAACCCAAAACAGCCCGCGGTGTTACTACGACGGCGTAAATCCGGTTTTACGGTGTTTTTCGTGTTTCCAGGTTTTAAATCATTAAGTTAGCATATCATATAGATATAGAACATGTGTTTAGTTGATTTTAAAAGTCAAGTTAGAAGGATTAACTTTTGTTTGCGAACAAGTTTAGAATTAACTAAACTATGTTCTAGTGATTACAAGTTTAAACCTTCGAATAAGATAGCTTTATATATATGAATCGAATGATGTTATGAACATCATTACTACCTTAAGTTCCTTGGATAAACCTACTGGAAAAGAGAAAAATGGAACTAGCTTCAACGGATCCTTGGATGGCTCGAAGTTCTTGAAGCAGAATCATGACACGAAAACAAGTTCAAGTAAGATCTTCACTTGAAATAAGATTGTTATAGTTATAGAAATTGAACCAAAGTTTGAATATGATTATTACCTTGTATTAGAATGATAACCTACTGTAAGAAATAAAGATTTCTTGAGGTTGGATGATCACCTTACAAGATTGGAAGTGAGCTAGCAAACTTGAAAGTATTCTTGATTTTATGTAACTAGAACTTGTAGAATATATGAAGAACACTTAGAACTTGAAGATAGAACTTGAGAGAGATTAATTAGATGAATAAAATTGAAGAATGAAAGTGTTTGTAGGTGTTTTTGGTCGTTGGTGTATGGATTAGATATAAAGGATATGTAATTTTGTTTTCATGTAAATAAGTCATGAATGATTACTCATATTTTTGTAATTTTATGAGATATTTCATGCTAGTTGCCAAATGATGGTTCCCACATGTGTTAGGTGACTCACATGGGCTACTAAGAGCTGATCATTGGAGTGTATATACCAATAGTACATACATCTAAAAGCTGTGTATTGTACGAGTACGAATACGGGTGCATACGAGTAGAATTGTTGATGAAACTGAACGAGGATGTAATTGTAAGCATTTTTGTTAAGTAGAAGTATTTTGATAAGTGTATTGAAGTCTTTCAAAAGTGTATAAATACATATTAAAACACTACATGTATATACATTTTAACTGAGTCGTTAAGTCATCGTTAGTCGTTACATGTAAGTGTTGTTTTGAAACCTTTAGGTTAACGATCTTGTTAAATGTTGTTAACCCAATGTTTATAATATCAAATGAGATTTTAAATTATTATATTATCATGATATTATGATATATTAATATATCTTAATATGATATATATTCATTTAAATGTCGTTACAACGATAATCGTTACATATATATCTCGTTTCGAAATCCTTAAGTTAGTAGTCTTGTTTATATATACGTAACTCATTGTTAATATACTTATGGAGATACTTACTTATCATAATCTCATGTTAACCATATGTATATCCATATATATATATATCGTCATGTCGTTTTTACAAGTTTTAACGTTCGTGAATCGCCGGTCAACTTGGGTGGTCAATTTTCTATATGAAACATATTTCAATTAATCAAGTCTTAACAAGTTTAATTGCTTAACATGTTGGAAACAATTAATCATGTAAATATCAATCTCAATTAATATATATAAACTTGGAAAAGTTCGGGTCACTACAGTACCTACCCGTTAAATAAATTTCGTCCCGAAATTTTAAGCTGTTGAAGGTGTTGACGAATCTTCTGGAAATAGATGCGGGTATTTCTTCTTCATCTGATCTTCACGCTCCCAGGTGAACTCGGGTCCTCTACGAGCATTCCATCGAACCTTAACAATTGGTATCTTGTTTTGCTTAAGTCTTTTAACCTCACGATCCATTATTTCGACGGGTTCTTCGATGAATTGAAGTTTTTCGTTGATTTGGATTTCATCTAACGGAATAGTGAGATCTTCTTTAGCAAAACATTTCTTCAAATTCGAGACGTGGAAAGTGTTATGTACAGCCGCGAGTTGTTGAGGTAACTCAAGTCGGTAAGCTACTGGTCCGACACGATCAATAATCTTGAATGGTCCAATATACCTTGGATTTAATTTCCCTCGTTTACCAAATCGAACAACGCCTTTCCAAGGTGCAACTTTAAGCATGACCATCTCTCCAATTTCAAATTCTATATCTTTTCTTTTAATGTCAGCGTAGCTCTTTTGTCGACTTTGGGCGGTTTTCAACCGTTGTTGAATTTGGATGATCTTCTCGGTAGTTTCTTGTATAATCTCCGGACCCGTAATCTGTCCATCCCCCACTTCACTCCAACAAATCGGAGACCTGCACTTTCTACCATAAAGTGCTTCAAACGGCGCCATCTCAATGCTTGAATGGTAGCTGTTGTTGTAGGAAAATTCTGTTAACGGTAGATGTCGATCCCAACTGTTTCCGAAATCAATAACACATGCTCGTAGCATGTCTTCAAGCGTTTGTATCGTCCTTTCGCTCTGCCCATCAGTTTGTGGATGATAGGCAGTACTCATGTCTAGACGAGTTCCTAATGCTTGCTGTAATGTCTGCCAGAATCTTGAAATAAATCTGCCATCCCTATCAGAGATAATAGAGATTGGTATTCCATGTCTGGAGACGACTTCCTTCAAATACAGTCGTGCTAACTTCTCCATCTTGTCATCTTCTCTTATTGGTAGGAAGTGTGCTGACTTGGTGAGACGATCAACTATTACCCAAATAGTATCAAAACCACTTGCAGTCCTTGGCAATTTAGTGATGAAATCCATGGTAATGTTTTCCCATTTCCATTCCGGGATTTCGGGTTGTTGAAGTAGACCTGATGGTTTCTGATGCTCAGCTTTGACCTTAGAACACGTCAAACATTCTCCTACGTATTTAGCAACATCGGCTTTCATACCCGGCCACCAAAAATGTTTCTTGAGATCCTTGTACATCTTCCCCGTTCCAGGATGTATTGAGTATCTGGTTTTATGAGCTTCTCTAAGTACCATTTCTCTCATATCTCCAAATTTTGATACCCAAATCCTTTCAGCCCTATACCGGGTTCCGTCTTCCCGAATATTAAGATGCTTCTCCGATCCTTTGGGTATTTCATCCTTTAAATTTCCCTCTTTTAAAACTCCTTGTTGCGCCTCCTTTATTTGAGTAGTAAGGTTATTATGAATCATTATATTCATAGATTTTACTCGAATGGGTTCTCTGTCCTTCCTGCTCAAGGCATCAGCTACCACATTTGCCTTCCCCGGGTGGTAACGAATCTCAAAGTCGTAATCATTCAATAATTCAATCCACCTACGCTGCCTCATATTCAGTTGTTTCTGATTAAATATGTGTTGAATACTTTTGTGGTCGGTATATATAATACTTTTGACCCCATATAAGTAGTGCCTCCAAGTCTTTAATGCAAACACAACCGCGCCTAATTCCAAATCATGCGTCGTATAATTTTGTTCGAGAATCTTCAATTGTGTAGACGCATAAGCAATCACCTTCGTTCGTTGCATTAATACACAACCGAGACCTTGCTTTGATGCGTCACAATAAATCACAAAATCATCATTCCCTTCAGGCAATGACAATATAGGTGCCGTAGTTAGCTTTTTCTTCAATAACTGAAACGCTTTCTCTTGTTCATCATTCCATTCAAATTTCTTCCCTTTATGCGTTAATGCAGTCAAGGGTTTTGCTATTCTGGAAAAGTCTTGGATGAACCTTCTGTAGTAACCAGCTAGTCCTAAAAACTGGCGTATGTGTTTCGGAATTTTCGGGGTTTCCCACTTTTCAACAGTTTCTATCTTTGCCGGATCCACCTTAATACCTTCTTTGTTCACTATGTGACCGAGGAATTGAACTTCTTCTAACCAAAATGCACACTTTGAAAACTTAGCGTACAGTTTTTCCTTCCTCAATACTTCTAACACCTTTCTCAAATGTTCACCGTGTTCTTGGTCATTCTTTGAGTAAATAAGTATGTCATCAATGAAAACAATGACAAACTTGTCAAGGTATGGTCCACACACTCGGTTCATAAGGTCCATGAACACAGCTGGTGCATTAGTTAAACCAAACGGCATGACCATAAACTCGTAATGACCGTAACGTGTTCTGAAAGCAGTCTTTGGAATATCATCTTCTTTCAGCCGCATTTGATGATACCAGGAACGTAAGTCAATCTTTGAATAAACAGACGAGCCTTGTAGTTGATCAAATAAGTCGTCAATTCTCGGTAGTGGGTAGCGGTTCTTGATGGTAAGTTTGTTCAACTCTCGGTAGTCGATACACAACCTGAATGTACCATCTTTTTTCTTGACAAACAAAACAGGAGCTCCCCACGGTGATGTGCTTGGTCGAATGAAACCACGCTCTAAAAGTTCTTGTAATTGGCTTTGCAGTTCTTTCATCTCGCTGGGTGCGAGTCTGTAAGGAGCACGAGCTATTGGTGCAGCTCCTGGTACAAGATCTATTTGAAATTCAACGGATCGATGTGGGGGTAATCCCGGTAATTCTTTCGGAAATACATCGGGAAATTCTTTTGCAATGGGAACATCATTGATGCTCTTTTCTTCAGTTTGTACTTTCTCGACGTGTGCTAGAACAGCATAGCAACCTTTTCTTATTAGTTTTTGTGCCTTCAAATTACTAATAAGATGTAGCTTCGTGTTGCCCTTTTCTCCGTACACCATTAAGGGTTTTCCTTTTTCTCGTATAATGCGAATTGCATTTTTGTAACAAACGATCTCTGCTTTCACTTCTTTCAACCAGTCCATACCGATTATCACATCAAAACTCCCTAACTCTACTGGTATCAAATCAATCTTAAATGTTTCGCTAACCAGTTTAATTTCTCGATTCCGACATATATTATCTGCTGAAATTAATTTACCATTTGCTAATTCGAGTAAAAATTTACTATCCAAAGGCGTCAATGGACAACTTAATTTAGCACAAAAATCTCTACTCATATAGCTTCTATCCGCACCCGAATCAAATAAAACGTAAGCAGATTTATTGTCAATAAGAAACGTACCCGTAACAAGCTCCGGGTCTTCTTGTGCCTCTGCCGCATTAATATTGAAAACTCTTCCGCGGCCTTGTCCATTCGTGTTCTCTTGGTTCGGGCAATTTCTAATAATGTGGCCCGGTTTTCCACATTTATAACAAACTACATTGGCATAACTTGCTCCGACACTACTTGCTCCGCCATTACTCGTTCCGACACCATTTGTTCCTTTCGTTCTATTAACCCCTGGTCCATAGACCTCACACTTCGCCGCGCTATGACCATTTCTTTTACACTTGTTGCAAAATTTGGTGCAGAACCCCGAGTGATACTTTTCACACCTTTGGCATAGCTGCTTCTGATTGTTGTTGTTGTTGCGGTTATTATTGTTGTTGAGATGATTGTTGTAGTTGCTGTTGCTGTTGTTGTTGTTGTTGTTGTTGTTGTTGTTGTTGTTGTTGGGCCGTTTGTTGTAGTTGCGATTGATGTTGCGATTGTTGGGATAATTGTTGCGATTGTTGTTGTTGTTGTATTGGTGATTCTTATCACCGTTTTCCTCCCACTTTCTTTTGACTTGCTTCACATTGGCCTCTTCAGCAGTCTGTTCTTTAATTCTTTCTTCAATCTGGTTCACTAGTTTGTGAGCCATTCTACATGCCTGTTGTATGGAGGCGGGCTCGTGTGAACTTATATCTTCTTGGATTCTTTCCGGTAATCCTTTCACAAACGCGTCGATCTTCTCTTCCTCATCTTCGAATGCTCCCGGACACAATAGGCACAATTCTGTGAATCGTCTTTCGTACGTGGTAATATCAAATCCTTGGGTTCGTAACCCTCTAAGTTCTGTCTTGAGCTTATTGACCTCGGTTCTGGGACGGTACTTCTCGTTCATCAAGTGCTTGAATGCTGACCACGGTAGTGCGTACGCATCGTCTTGTCCCACTTGCTCTAGATAGGTATTCCACCATGTTAACGCAGAACCTGTAAAGGTATGCGTAGCGTACTTCACTTTGTCCTCTTCAGTACACTTACTTATGGCAAACACCGATTCGACCTTCTCGGTCCACCGTTTCAATCCGATCGGTCCTTCGGTTCCATCAAATTCCAAAGGTTTGCAGGCAGTGAATTCTTTGTAGGTGCATCCTACACGATTTCCTGTACTGCTAGATCCAAGGTTATTGTTGGTATGTAGCGCAGCCTGTACTGCGGCTATGTTTGAAGCTAGAAAAGTACGGAATTCCTCTTCATTCATATTCACGGTGTGTCGAGTAGTCGGTGCCATTTCCTTCAAAATAGTCAAATGGAACAAGTTAATCATACAGAATATTAAGAGTAGTTAATAGTATTTCGTAGCATAATATGAACTCATTTATAAAAGCTTTTTCTTCATATTAGCGTTTTATAAGTTTAAATTCGGGTAGTACCTACCCGTTAAGTTCATACTTAGTAGCTAATATACAATTCAACTACTACAATTCTATATGAAAAACTGATTATAATAATATTTCGCGTTCAAACTTTTATACAATACTTTACAAACTTACAATACCGCTTATTTTACATAAAGCATGAAATATAGCACACAATAACTTTGATACAAGATAGTTGTGAAGATAATTCTAGCTAGTACACACGTCGTTCAGCAAAGGCAATAAAGACACGTAATTCATACGTCCAGAAACAAGTCATGCATTCTGGTTTTACTAGGACTACTTCCCATCCTTGGTCTTGTGGAACATAACCGTTATGGCCGTTGATAAGACAGCGTGTTGTAACGTCGTCAAAGGGACGAGGGTTACGTAATGTCCAACAGTCCCGTAATAATCTAAAAACCTCATTTCTTACCCCAATTACCGACTCCGTCACTTGTGGGAACGTTTTGTTTAATAGTTGTAGCCCGATGTTCTTGTTCTCACTTTGGTGAGAAGCGAACATTACTAATCCGTAAGCATAACATGCTTCTTTATGTTGCATGTTAGCCGCTTGTTCTAAATCACGAAGTCCAATATTCGGATATATTGAGTCAAAATAATTTCTTAACCCATTGCGTAAAATAGCATTTGGGTTCCCCGCAATATATGCGTCAAAGTAAACACATCGTAACTTATGGATTTCCCAATGTGATATCCCCCATCTTTCGAACGAAAGCCTTTTATAAACCAAGGCATTCTTGGAACGTTCTTCGAATGTCTTACAAACTGATCTCGCCTTAAATAGTTGTGCCGAAGAATTCTGACCGACTCTAGACAAGATTTCATCAATCATGTCTCCGGGTAGGTCTCTTAAAATATTGGGTTGTCTATCCATTTTGTGTTTTTATACTGTAAAATAGACAAGAGTTAGATTCATAAAAAAAAATACTTATTAATACAAGCAATTTTTACACATCATAAAGCATAAGCACACTATATTACATATATTACACCACACGAATACAACTATCTTATTCCGACTCGCTTGTTTTTTCTTCTTCTGTTTTGGTTCGTTTTGCCAAGTTTCTAGGGATATATGATGTTCCCCTAATACGAGCCGTAATTTTCCACATTGGTTTAGAAAAACCTGGTGGTTTAGAGGTTCCCGGGTCATTGTTACAACTTAAGGACTTCGGGGGTTGACGATACATATAAAGTTCATCGGGGTTGGAATTAGATTTCTCTATTTTTATGCCCTTTCCCTTATTATTTTCTTTTGCCTTTTTAAATTCAGTTGGGGTAATTTCAATAACATCATCGGAATTCTCGTCGGAATCCGATTCATCGGAGAATTGGTAATCCTCCCAATATTTTGCTTCCTTGGCGGAAACACCATTGACCATAATTAACCTTGGTCGGTTGGTTGAGGATTTTCTTTTACTTAACCGTTTTATTATTTCCCCCACCGGTTCTATTTCTTCATCCGGTTCCGATTCTTCTTCCGGTTCCGATTCTTCTTCCGGTTCCGACTCTTCTTCCGGTTCCTCTTCGGGAACTTGTGAATCAGTCCACGAATCATTCCAATTTACATTTGACTCTTCATTATTATTAGGTGAGTCAATGGGACTTGTTCTAGAGGTAGACATCTATCACATAATATCAAACGCGTTAAGAGATTAATATATCACATAATATTCACATGTTAAAAATATATAGTTTCCAACAAAATTTGTTAAGCAATCATTTTTCAACTAAACACGGTCGAAGTCCAGACTCACTA
Organism: Rutidosis leptorrhynchoides; assembly: GCF_046630445.1. NCBI lineage: Eukaryota > Viridiplantae > Streptophyta > Magnoliopsida > Asterales > Asteraceae > Rutidosis > Rutidosis leptorrhynchoides. Next base: position 197,803,447 of record NC_092334.1, read on the forward strand.
ATGCATCCTAACAAACTCGATAAGACACACTAATGCAAAATTCTGGTTCTCTAAGACCAACGCTCGGATACCAACTGAAATGTCCCGTTCTTATTGATTAAAAACGTTCCATATTAATTGATTTCGTTACGAGGTTTTGACCTCTATATGAGACGTTTTTCAAAGACTGCATTCATTTTTAAAACAAACCATAACCTTTATTTCATAAATAAAGGTTTAAAAGGCTTTACGTAGATTATCAAATAATGATAATCTAAAATATCCTGTTTACACACGACCATTACATAATGGTTTACAATACAAATATGTTACATCGAAATCAGTTTCTTGAATGCAGTTTTTACACAATATCATACAAACATGGACTCCAAATCTTGTCCTTATTTTAGTATGCAACAGCGGAAGCTCTTAATATTCACCTGAGAATAAACATGCTTTAAACGTCAACAAAAATGTTGGTGAGTTATATGTTTAACCTATATATATATCAAATTGTAACAATAGACCACAAGATTTCATATTTCAATACACATCCCATACATAGAGATAAAAATCATTCATATGGTGAACACCTGGTAACCGACATTAAAAAGATACATATATAAGAATACCCCCATCATTCCGGGACACCCTTCGGATATGATATAAATTTCGAAGTACTAAAGCATCCGGTACTTTGGATGGGGTTTGTTAGGCCCAATAGATCTATCTTTAGGATTCGCGTCAATTAGGGTGTCTGTTCCCTAATTCTTAGATTACCAGACTTAATAAAAAGGGGCATATTCGATTTCGATAATTCAACCATAGAATGTAGTTTCACGTACTTGTGTCTATTTTGTAAATCATTTATAAAACCTGCATGTATTCTCATCCCAAAAATATTAGATTTTAAAAGTGGGACTATAACTCACTTTCACAGATTTTTACTTCGTCGGGAAGTAAGACTTGGCCACTGGTTGATTCACGAACCTATAACAATATATACATATATATATCAAAGTATGTTCAAAATATATTTATAACACTTTTAATATATTTTGATGTTTTAAGTTTATTAAGTCAGCTGTCCTCGTTAGTAACCTACAACTAGTTGTCCACAGTTAGATGTACAGAAATAAATTGATAAATATTATCTTGAATCAATCCACGACCCAGTGTATACGTATCTCAGTATTGATCACAACTCAAACTATATATATTTTGGAATCAACCTCAACCCTGTATAGCTAACTCCAAATTCACATATAGAGTGTCTATGGTTGTTCCGAAATATATATAGATGTGTCGACATGATAGGTCAAAACATTGTATACGTGTCTATGGTATCTCAAGATTACATAATATACAATACAAGTTGATTAAGTTATGGTTGGAATAGATTTGTTACCAATTTTCACGTAGCTAAAATGAGAAAAATTATCCAATCTTGTTTTACCCATAACTTCTTCATTTTAAATCCGTTTTGAGTGAATCAAATTGCTATGGTTTCATATTGAACTCTATTTTATGAATCTAAACAGAAAAATTATAGGTTTATAGTCGGAAAAATAAGTTACAAGTCGTTTTTGTAAAGGTAGTCATTTCAGTCGAAAGAACGACGTCTAGATGACCATTTTAGAAAACATACTTCCACTTTGAGTTTAACCATAATTTTTGGATATAGTTTCATGTTCATAATAAAAATAATTTTCTCAGAATAACAACTTTTAAATCAAAGTTTATCATAGTTTTTAATTAACTAACCCAAAACAGCCCGCGGTGTTACTACGACGGCGTAAATCCGGTTTTACGGTGTTTTTCGTGTTTCCAGGTTTTAAATCATTAATTTAGCATATCATATAGATATAGAACATGTGTTTAGTTGATTTTAAAAGTCAAGTTAGAAGGATTAACTTTTGTTTGCGAACAAGTTTAGAATTAACTAAACTATGTTCTAGTGATTACAAGTTTAAACCTTCGAATAAGATAGCTTTATATATATGAATCGAATGATGTTATGAACATCATTACTACCTTAAGTTCCTTGGATAAACCTACTAGAAAAGAGAAAAATGGATCTAGCTTCAACGGATCCTTGGATGGCTCGAAGTTCTTGAAGCAGAATCATGACACGAAAACAAGTTCAAGTAAGATCTTCACTTGAAATAAGATTGTTATAGTTATAGAAATTGAACCAAAGTTTGAATATGATTATTACCTTGTATTAGAATGATAACCTACTGTAAGAAATAAAGATTTCTTGAGGTTGGATGATCACCTTACAAGATTAGAAGTGAGCTAGCAAACTTGAAAGTATTCTTGATTTTATGTAACTAGAACTTGTAGAATATATGAAGAACACTTAGAACTTGAAGATAGAACTTGAGAGAGATCAATTAGATGAAGAAAATTGAAGAATGAAAGTGTTTGTAGGTGTTTTTGGTCGTTGGTGTATGGATTAGATATAAAGGATATGTAATTTTGTTTTCATGTAAATAAGTCATGAATGATTACTAATATTTTTGTAATTTTATGAGATATTTCATGCTAGTTGCCAAATGATGGTTCCCACATGTGTTAGGTGACTCACATGGGCTGCTAAGAGCTGATCATTGGAGTGTATATACCAATAGTACATACATCTAAAAGCTGTGTATTGTACGAGTACGAATACGGGTGCATACGAGTAGAATTGTTGATGAAACTGAACGAGGATGTAATTGTAAGCATTTTCGTTACATGTAAGTGTTGTTTTGAAACCTTTAGGTTAACGATCTTGTTAAATGTTGTTAACCCAATGTTTATAATATCAAATGAGATTTTAAATTATTATATTATCATGATATTATGATATATTAATATATCTTAATATGATATATATTCATTTAAATGTCGTTACAACGATAATCGTTACATATATATCTCGTTTCGAAATCCTTAAGTTAGTAGTCTTGTTTATATGTATGTAACTCATTGTTAATATACTTATGGAGATACTTACTTATCATAATCTCATGTTAACCATATGTATATCCATATATATATATCGTCATTTCGTTTTTACAAGTTTTAACGTTCGTGAATCGCCGGTCAACTTGGGTGGTCAATTTTCTATATGAAACATATTTCAATTAATCAACTCTTAACAAGTTTAATTGCTTAACATGTTGGAAACATTTAATCATGTAAATATCAATCTCAATTAATATATATAAACATGGAAAAGTTCGGGTCACTACAGGAATGGGAAAGATGTTTCATGACCTCAAAGAAAGTTACTGGTGGCCTAACATGAAAGCTGATATTGCTATGTATGTTAGAAAGTGCTTGACTTGTTCCAAAGTCAAGGCTGAGCATCAGAAGCCATCAGGATTGCTGCAACAACTGGAGATTCCTGAGTGGAAGTGGAAGTGCATTACCATGGATTTTATCACGATTTCTGAAGACCGTGGGCGGTTATGATTCGATTTGGGTTATCATTGACCATCTCCCGAAATTCTCACACTTTCTACCAATGAAGGAAACTGACAAGCTAGATAAGTTAGCTCAGTTATTTTTGAAAGAGATTGTATCGAGACATGGAGTTCCAGTGTCCATCTTCTCAGATCGAGATATTCGTTTCACGTCTAGATTCTGGCAATCGTTGCAAGAGGCACTGTGAACGCGACTGGATATGATTACCGCCTATCACTCGCAGACGGATGGTCAGAGTGAGAGGACCATTCATACTCTGGAAGACATGCTTCGCGCATGTGTGATTGATTTCGCAAATGGCTGCGATAAATATCTACCTCTTGTGGAATTTTCCTACAACAACAGTTATCATTCAAAAAAGCAACGCTACACCATTTGAGGCGCTTTATGGAAGGATAGATTGATAATGTCCAGGAGTCGACGAAAGAGTTACACCGATAATAGAAGGAAACCGTTGGAGTTTGCAGTCGGTGACAAGGTAATGCTGAAGGTATCACCTTGGACAGGCGTAATACGGTTTGGTAAGAGAGGGAAGCTGAACCGTGATATGTGGGTCCATTCGACATAACATAACGATTTGGACCGGTGGCCTATCGGTTGGATCTGCCACAACACGACAACTGAAGACTCACGAGCAGAACTACACTACTCACGATTTGGAGCTTAGAGTTGTGGTTTTTGCACTTAAGATGTGGAGACATTACCTATATGGAATTAAGTGCACGGTGTACACCGACCACAAGAGTCCCCAGCATATCTTCGATCAAAAGTAATTAAACATGAGACAATGTCGTTGGGTTAAATTGCTAAACGACTATGACTGCGATATACGCTATCACCCCGGGAAGGCTAATGTAGTAGTCGATGCTTAGTCGAAAGGAGAGAACTCCACATCTTAGAGTTCGAGCATTAAATCTGACTATTCGTACGAACCTCACCAACTAAATCCGGGAGGCTCAGTTAGGAGCTCTAAGGGAAGAGTATATTTTGAAAGAGATGCTCAGAGGACTACAGAAGCAATTTGAGGTTAGGGAAAAGGGAACCCGACATTTTGCTGGAAGAATTTGGGTGCCAAAATTTCGCGACCTAAGAAAGATAGTTCTCGATGAAGTACATAAGACATGATATTCGATTCATCTAGGAATGGGAAAGATGTTTCATGACCTCAAAGAAAGTTACTGGTGGCCTAACATGAAAGCTGATATTGCTATGTATGTTAGAAAGTGCTTGACTTGTTCCAAAGTCAAGGCTGAGCATCAGAAGCCATCAGGATTGCTGCAACAACTGGAGATTCCTGAGTGGAAGTGGGAGTGCATTACCATGGATTTTATCACGATTTCCGAAGACCGTGGGCGGTTATGATACGATTTGGGTTATCATTGACCATCTCCCGAAATTCGCACACTTTCTACCAATGAAGGAAACTGACAAGCTAGATAAGTTAGCTCAGTTATTTTTGAAAGAGATTGTATCGAGACATGGAGTTCCAGTGTCCATCTTCTCAGATCGAGATATTCGTTTCACGTCTAGATTCTGGCAATCGTTGCAAGAGGCACTGTGAACGCGACTGGATATGATTACCGCCTATCACTCGCAGACGGATGGTCAGAGTGAGAGGACCATTCATACTCTGGAAGACATGCTTCGCGCATGTGTGATTGATTTCGCAAATGGCTGCGATAAATATCTACCTCTTGTGGAATTTTCCTACAACAATAGTTATCATTCAAAAAAGCAACGCTACACCATTTGAGGCGCTTTATGGAAGGATAGATTGATAATGTCCAGGAGTCGACGAAAGAGTTACACCGATAATAGAAGGAAACCGTTGGAGTTTGCAGTCGGTGACAAGGTAATGCTGAAGGTATCACCTTGGACAGGCGTAATACGGTTTGGTAAGAGAGGGAAGCTGAACCGTGATATGTGGGTCCATTCGACATAACATAACGATTTGGACCGGTGGCCTATCGGTTGGATCTGCCACAATAGCTTTGCGGAGTGCATGACACTTTCCACGTGTCGAATCTGAATAAATTCTTAGCTGAAGAAGATCTCACCATCCCTCTAGAGGAGATATAAATCGACGACAAGCTGCACTTTATCGAAGAATCTGTAGAGATTATGGACCGCGAGGTCAAAGGTTTGAAGCAGAGCAACATTCCAATCGTTAAGATTCGCAAGAACGCTCATAGAGGACCAGAATTCACGTGGAATGAGAGGATCAGATGAAGCAGAAATACCCTCATCTTTTCACGACACCACCATCGGCATAAGGCTAAAATCTCGGGACGAGATTTTCATTAAGGGGTAGGTAATGTAACGACCTGACTTTTTTGACTTGCATTCTTATATGTGTTATATATTTTATGTGCGTATATGCTTTTGTCATCTTGACGATTTCTTGAAGTTACGAATTATTTAGAAATATTTCGCGATATGTCAGAAACGCGTATTAGCACGAATAGCCTACTTTAATTTATTTTCGAAAGAATTCGACCGTTAGCGTCACTAGCCGGAAGGACTTAGATTGTTGGATGACTTACATTTTAATAATTTAATAATAATTGAAATATTGTTATTATTTTATTTATTATTTATCAGCGATGATTAATTAATTAATTGTTATTTTAAAAGAATTTAATTAATTACTTGTGCACACTAGCTCACTACTTGGACTTAGCTTTTATTTGGACTAGAAGTATTATTTATGATATGGCACAACCTAAATAAATTAGTGGACTAGATAGATCATGGCTAACCCATTAAAATTAAGCCTTTTAAGCATAAAGTAACTCACAACCAAAAAGCAAAAGTTGCCACTACACTAGTACTTGATTTCCAACATTCTTGTCCATTCACCAACACACAAATCCACCCATAAACACCTAAAACATTCAGCCATATTATAAACTCTCATTATCTTCATCATTTTTCAAGTTTTGAATTTTTCTTTAAGGAAGCTTTAGCTCTAGTTTCATTCCTTTTCAATTTCTTGAAAAACTTGTAAGTTTTCTTTCTTTTTCATGCTTATCTTCACTTTATTTTATATTTTTTGATTTCATATTCATCATCAACTAAGATCTAAGCTTTCTAGCTTATGGTCTCATGAATCTTTGTTAGATCTAAGCTTTATAGCTTATGGTGTCATAAAAAATCTTTGTTAGATCTAAGTTTTTTAGTTTATGGTATCTTAAAACATGAAGATCTAAGCTTCTAGCTTAAAGATCCATGACAAACTTGTTATTGTTTCGTGTAATACCCCATCAGAATCCACTAACGGCATAATAACTCTGGTCCCAATGCTTGGCTTGACTTCTACATAACAGCAAGGTTCTACAGCGGAAGCAACTAATACCTGAGATAAAACATGCAAAACGGATCAACATAAAGTTGAGTGAATCTACAGGTTTGAGTAAATAGTTATCGTATGTTTCATAAAACAGTTTCCATAAATCGTTTGTCGAAAATCATTTCTCAAAATCGTTTATCAGAATAAACCACTAAGGTTTAATCTCAAAAGTTTGCTTATAGCAAATGCTAAGTAATAAACTATTTATAAGATGTCAAGTTTCAACTGTGAGCGACATCAAAAAGTTCTTTTTGTTTCATCTAGTGATAAACATTACTATGTCTAGTTTTATGTTTGTAAACATCATGTTTAAGTAACATTCATCGTAAGTTAGGCCACGAGATTTCTGAAAAGCTTCGTAATAATATACACTTATCATGAGCACTTGATTATAAAGCTTTAACCTTTGCGTAGGCCGAGCCCACGTCTTTAGTTTACCCTATCATGGTGCTACACCGATCAAGTGTACGAGTAACAACAAAATAACCACCAGTTATGTTGAGGTGAGGTTTGTCAAACCTAACGGTACCGTCCCTATATGTCGAGCTTACAAAGTAACTAATATAATCAAGTTAAGGGATTTTTGATCTGAACTCATATATATATTATTGGTAAGTTACTCGTGCCTAATATGTAATATAGTTGTAAAAACAGTTTAAGAAATAGTTTCAAAAGTAGCATGTATCTCATCCCAAAAATGTTGATGAAAAAGGGACTGTAGACTCACCTAAGCAAAACCACCTAAAATATCTTAGCAAAACGTACTGTAGTCGAACAACCTCGACCGAACAATGCAACCTAATCACGTAAGTCATCTTAAGTTTACACATATAGGTCATACTATGTCAACCCATAGTGTACGCAAAGTCCTAGTGCTCAGACTGACTCAACAAACAAGTAAAAGTCAACTAGTCTAAGCAAGTCAACAAAAGTCAACCAAAGTCAAACCAAAAGTTGTGACGACCCAGAAATTTCCGACCAAATTTAAACTTAATCTTTATATGATTTCGACACGATAAGCAAAGTCTGTTAAGTTGAATCAAAAATTTTGAACTATGTTTATGTATTCATTTAACCTCGACCAAATAAATGAATATATATAGATATACAGAAATATATATATATATATATATATATATATATATATATATATATATATATATATATATATATATATATATATATATATATATATATATATATATATATATATATATATATATATATATATATATATATATGTATATATATATATATATATATATATATATATACATATGTGTATATATATTATAATTTGAAATCGTTAACAAGGTATTAAATGTAAAATACTTTACATTAAATATATTTGTTTCAATATATGTTGAATATATATTTATCGACGGGATTAAAGATAATATCAAATGATTTAGTTAACAGATACTTTTGTTAGCATTTAGTAATTCCATGAGTATTAAGATATTATTATAGGTCTCTGTTATGAGGTCCACGTTGATCTGGGAAATCTTTTATTTTTAACAATATTTGGAATAAATGGTAAAGTGATTCGCAGGTAAGAACAAAAGTGTCAATTAACGGTAACTGGACAAATGTTAGCAAAGATTCCTGCTTAACTTTCAATGCATGCTTTACAATAATTTCCTCGTGAAATAAGTCTAATTATTGATAAAAGTCTGTAAAGTTGAGTTTCAAAATTTTTGAACTATTTTCGTATATTCAATTACCCTTCAACAAATCCCGACGATTCACGAACCACTTGTTGTAATTAGATATGTAAATATATATATATATATATATATATATATATATATATATATATATATATATATATATATATATATATATATATATATATATATATATAATGTATAAATGATATGTAAAATTAATATTATTAACATTACTTTTATTATAAATGTTAAAAATTAATATTTGTATTATTAATATTATAAATTGTTTTATGTAAAATATATATAAATATGTAAAATTTGATATGTACAAGTATTGTCAATATTATTGATATTATTATTATTATTATTATTATTATTATTATTATTATTATTATTATTATTATTATTATTATTATTATTATTATTATTATTATTATTATTATTATTATTATTATTATTTTTATTATTATTATTATTAGTTTCATTAATATTATTAAAATTAATATTTAATATTAATGTTTGTATAATAAATATTAATCATGTTTCCTTATATATTTTATATATATATATATATATATATATATATATATATATATATATATATATAGTTATACAAATACTGATATATATAAATATATATAAACACCTATATAAATAGATATATAAAATCAAATATACATGTATATATATATATATATATATATATATATATATATATATATATAATATAATGTGATTATATATATCGATACATATACAACTAATTATATATAATACAAATAAATACTTATATAAATAGAGGTATATATATAAACATTAAGACTAATTATTTAATTATATAAATACAGTTATATTACGCGTGATTATCTATCTGTTCTATTTTATTTAGTTTCTGTTAAACCTGTGATCAATAAACGATCATCATCACTAAAATACAATCAAGAACGCTATTCCAATTGTTGAATTAATCTCCTCTTTATCGTTATATAATGCTAACAACTGTTGTTCAATAGAAAATAACACAGAAATTTTATCAAACACTTTCGTTAACCTCTGTTCTGGAACCGATTAACCTATAACACGATTTCAAATCAATTGTCACAAACTATTAATGTAGAAAGGTAAGAACTCCTCCACTTAAACTATCTGCAAATTTTCAGACTCTATGTTTCTCGATTAAATCCGAATTTTGAAGTCAAAGGTTGATTTTTAAAAAGTCAAACGAATGAACAAAGATTAAATTCTGGTTCGTGTTTATGTTTCTGAGTCAATTGATGATTCCTAAAGTTTCTAGGAATGATATAAAAAATATTTTGTGTAGAAATCATTTGTTAAAACAGCCTAAAAATTGGAATTTTTTTTTCTGTTTTAATTAGTTCAGTCAATCACTGACCTTTTTAGTTTCGTTTACACCCTCTAATTCAAATTTTAGAACCTGTGATATAATTGTGGTTTAATATTGGGGTCGATTCAGTTTGAGTGTGAAGAAGAAGAAAAAATAGAAGCAGAAATTACGGGTTAACTAAATTTGGGATAGTAGTTTAATCAGAAAAACAAAAGTGGCAGAGTGGTATTGTGTGTTAGCGGGTTAGCGTGAGGTCACGGGTTCGAGTCCCGGCTTTGGTAGTTTATTCTTTTTAAGCCTATAAAGGTAGTTTTCATATTTATTATTATTATTTTTATTATTATTATTATCATTATTATTATTATTATTATTATTATTATTATTATTATTATTATTATTATCATTATTATTATTATTATTATTATTATTATTATTATTATTATTATTATTATTATTATTATTATTATTATTATTATTATTATTATTATTGTTATTATTACTAAGTATTATAATTATTATTAGTATTATAATTATTGTTATTAATACCATGTTTATAAGTAAAATAACCATTATTATTATTAACATTATTAATGTATTTACTATAAATTTTGTCATTTAAGTATTAGTTATCAATTATCATAATTATTATTATAATTATAGTTATAATTAAGAATATTGTTATTATTATATGTAGTAACAACTAATATAGGTATTATCATTATTATTTTGTAAACATAAATACTATGATTATTATTAGTTTTTGCTATTAAGTAAAATCATTAGATATTATTAATGTTATTATCAGTATTATTAATAATGATATAAGGATTATTATTATTATTATTGTTATCATGAAAATAATACACACCATTAATATTAATATTATTAACATAAGTATTAATATTAAGACTACCATTAGTAATAAGATTGTTATAATTATTGTGTATTATTATCAAAATTATTACCATTATTATTACATCATTCATTTTATTAAAAACTACTATTACTATCATTATTATGAGATTTATTAATAAAACTAACATTAATATTATTATTAATAGAATCTTTAATATTATTATCATTATTATAAATACTAGTATTATCATTATTATTATTATTTTAAATCACTACTAATATTATTTTGGTATTATCATAATTACTATTTTAACAAACAAATGATATATATATATATATATATATATATATATATATATATATATATATATATATATATATATATATATATATATATAATATTTAATATTTAATACATATAACAAAAAAAAATTTATATATTATATATATAAATGAATATATATTAATAATGAAATATATAAGTTACTAATATAAACATTATATCATTAAAGAAATCTTCCGCTGTGTATTTGCTCATTTAGAGATATTAATTGGAGTCATTCATGACATATTTCAAAAGATGTTGCATTCAAGTCATTGAGTTCAGTAAAGATTATGATTAAGTAAATGACAGATTAGATCATTTATAGTTGGATTTTATGAAATGGTATGCATGTCTGTCAAATGTCGATGTAATGAATGTTTGTCTCTTAAAATGAATGCAATGTTTGTAAAATGTATCATATAGGGGTCAAATACCTCGCAATGTAACCATATGTTATTGTATTCGTCCTTATGGATTAGGACGGGTCGATTCATGTGGTATCAGAGCGGTGGTCTTAGCGAACCAGGTCTTACATTAGTGTGTCTAATGGATAGTTATTAAGATGCATTAGTGAGTCTGGACTTCGACCTTAGCTGCATGTCAAAAAGTTTGCTTATCATTTCTTGTCAGAAATTACATGCTTATCAATCTTAGTCTAGACACATCTTACTGCATTGATTGCATGAATAGTGTATAGACAAAATTCATATCTTAGCATATCTGCTAATTCACATCTTAGCATATCTGTTACTATAAACTTTGCCTGGAATATTCTGTAAATTTATCCGTAATCTATGGAATCTTTTGAACTATATATAGGTATTCTATGTAATTAGAATATCATCCGAATCCAAAAATCATTTCATATCGAAAATCCTTTAGCTGATCGTGGAAGATAAATCCTGTACCAAATTCGAATTCATATAATTCCGAAGACGATTTTGAAGACTCCGAAGGTAGTGTGACTGAAGTTCCCCAACTGGTTGACTACATTTCTTTCTGGAGGAGATGGAGATGGGTTCGAGACATACTCAATCACTGGAGAAATGAAGAGGGAGAACCCTACCGCGAACCAAATTTACCTCCCGACATCGAAGAACTTGACGCGCTCACCGGTCAACCAATTCGCAATACCGTTTTCACACTCTTTACCCGAATATTCCGTCTTGTAGAACGCATTCATAGAATTATATTGGTGATTCAGCCTCTACTGTCGACTACTAATCAAGTAGGATTAGTGGAAGAAGTTAGAGAACTTCGTGCTAGGTTTGAAGAAAGAGTGGAGTTTCTGGAGAATACAGTACGCAATTTGGAAGATAGACTTACATCTATAGAAACAACACAAGTACTAGCAGCATCACTGGCATCAACATCAACCACCATCATCAACATCAACAGTACCATTACCACCATCAACAACATCCACATTCGCACCGCAAGTCTCAACTTCACAATCTGTCCCACAAGCATCAACGTCATATGCCTTGTAGATATCAAGGAATACCAACAACAATAACCGATGAAGTATTGATTCATAACTTTATCAGAGAAACATTATACGGTGATTATGTAATTTCTAAAGTTTAGAGATTATCTATTCTAGCCTTAACCGTAAATCAGATAGAGTGGAAACCCTGACCGGAAGAGTGCATGAGTTGCAAACAACACATGTTACACAAGCATTAACAGCAGTACCGTCAGCATCATCAGCACTAACAGTACCATCAGCACCACCAGTACTAGTAGTACTGTTGGCATTGCTAAAAGTATCACCGGCACCAGCAACGCCTGCAACACCACAAACTCCGTAAACTCTATAACCACCACAGATAATGACGCCACTATCATCAACGGATACATTATGAGTTATGAAGTATTAACTCATTTCCACTGAAGGATTTATATGTATATCTTATATATATAAATTTTGAAACTATAATAAATCTTTTCGTACTAAGCTATTACGTGTGAATCTTAACTACTCGGTTAATTCATATTACTAATATGCTATGATGTACATCCTTCGTTAGCAACTTAACCATCATGAACTACAATCTCTGTTTCAACTCAATGAATTTTATTTCATAATAAACCAAGTGTATTATTCAGATACATGTTTGATTGTACACTTTCATTTTCGATATATTCGAAATATTCTGGAAAACATCATTCGTATCTTGTGAAGTTCACAAGAATCCCACAAAGACCAATATCATTCATTGATAAATAACAAAGTATTGATTCCTAATTTCATTTACGTTGAAGAAATAATCCACAAAGATTACGTAATTTCTAAAGTTTTAAGGATTACTCACTCTAGCTCCAACCGTAAATCAAATGAGTTTAATAGTATATAAACTCATTAAATCTGTATTACATCTGAAGAAAATAAATATACATATATTTTCATAAAGGCTGTAATAAAATTCATTTGTACAAAAATATTACTTATGAATTTTTTTTAACGGGTAGGTAATACCCGAGAGATATATAAATTCATAATTAATATGTTACATTCTTTGATTCTAATTCAGCAATCATCAACTATACTCACTACTTTAACAACAATATCCATTCTCTTATAAAAATCAAACAACCATACTCATTCAAATCCAATTACATATCCTGATTTTGAAAATCTCAGAATTCAATTCGAGGTATAATCGGTATCAACACTCTTAGATTCCTACATCTTTCAAAGCTATACTTTGACTTCAAAACTGTGCTAGAACATCATATGTATAGTAACGATAATAATCTGTGTTCAAGCCCTTCGAAATTCTTAAAGACACTTCAAGTAATGAATAATTGAGATGATGATCCAACCACATGTTACCCACAGTTATGTACCTGCAAAAACTCCCGAAACCAAAGTCATAGTTTAACACGTATCCGTGTCAGACCTTTTGGCATTTATTAGCAAAAATAACTTTACGATCCCTGTTCAAAGTAGCCAATTTTGTCACAGCTCCAGCAAGTCAACTTCGACTTTTCAGTCAGACTAACCTTATTATGACCTTAAGATATACGCCATCGTTACCGGGGAACCTTTTACATTCCACCACATTATCAGCAGATGTACCAACAACTTTATTACCATTTGACTTTAGCCTCTCCGAAAAGTCATTATATCTATTAATTGAAATCCTATCATATACTCATTCGCATCTTGTAACAAGAATTGTCATGTCAATTACTGGGAATCAGCAATCAGTATTTTGAAATCTCGCAGCATGTCTATGCCAACAGTTATATGTGTACATATAACATCTATCTCTTAGACTCACATACTTCGAATGTGAAGTTTCTGAAAAACACCCCAATATACGATTTAGTTCTCTGAATTTTTGGATAAAGCAGAAGAAACTGTAGACAACTATAACAGTCAAAAGTTTGATGATAAAAAATAGTGTGTTGGTAAAGCTCAGAAAAAGAGAAGGTTTGGAACTGGAAAATGGATTGAGCAAACTATGAAGGAGGCTGTGGACAAATCACAAGGACGAAATCTACCTTCAAAGAATCCAAGTGATTCAGTGTCTGCTGAAATTGTTATCAAATACCTTGCTTCTGACTCTAAACATTTACGAACAAATCTTCTTCATCATCCATCGGTATTGGAAATTCTAAGATATCATCGTATTTTTCATTATAAATATCCTTGATATTTCTGAAGATATTTTCATGACTATTCTTATCTGAAATAATTCAACTATTCGTGCTATCTGTGATACATCATAAAAGAAACTATTTTAGTTTCTAAATTCAGAAAAATTCGAATTTAAAATATGAATGCTTTTGAAATAGTGTTGGGAACTGAAGCATGAGTTAGTATAATATAATGACACTTGATCAACGTGATTATATTACAGTAAGTCATGCTGAGTTTCTAAATGGAACGTGATGATTCACAGATCATAACTTCATCATGTGCCATGTTACACGACTCTTGTATTCTACTTAACCTCTAAACATACCAAGAAAATTATTTCTTGATGATTCGGTCTTTCCGGATATTCTGGTAATTTGACAAATTAAGATCGTGCCATTACAATTTCCTTCTTATAACATTAACCATGTTCATTCTGAAAGTCATACCTACGAATTCTGAACCATTACATGCGGTGCTTAATGGCAAGAAGAGAAAACAAAAGAATGAAACTCCGAAATAGAAATTGGAGTATAAATCGCAACAAATAGAATGGAGCATTAACTGTGGATGACAATGATTAAAGAAGACAGAAGCAGGGACTTTGAAATATAAGGGAAGATATAAAGCCCAACAACAACCCAGGATTTACAAACCATATATATCGATGCATATTGCAACGTAAAGACACGGGAGAACTAAAAACACTATAAAACCAAGAGTATAATAGAAGTAAATAGATTTCTCCAGTGGCAGATGAAAAAGAAGAACGATAGATGTGAAAGTTAGGAGTATATCAAGAATCAGAACTGGATGAAGCATATTGACGAATACTTTAAGGTATGAATTGAGGAAGAAAGAATACAAGGTGTAAGTTGTAAGGAAACGAAGGGGGTGGATTTATAGTAAAATATTCGACAGAGCAATCAAAACAAGTGATCGCATTTAAAGTGAATCCTAATTTCTTTAATTATCGAAGAATCAAATCCTATTACGAAGATTTTCTCCAAATCCCTTGAACACCGAAAATCAACTCTATCTACGTCAAAAGATATGACGAAATTTTATTTCCCATTTCACTTTTCTGTGATAGATTCACTCGTACGCTTCACTTAAGTAAATTGTTTTATCCATATTACTCGCTGATAATAAAACTCTAATTTTCAGCTCGTATGCGTCATGAAAACATACTTATTGTCAGTCATGACCATTCCAACCAAATTTTGGGACGATATTTCTTTAACGGGTAGGTACTGTGATGACCCAGAAATTTCCGACCAATTTAAACTTAATCTTTATATGATTTCGACACGATAAGCAAAGTCTGTTAAGTTGAATCAAAACTTTTAAACTATGTTTATGTATTCATTTAACCTCGACCAAATAAATGAATATAAATAGATATACATATATATATATATATATATATATATACATATGTTTATATATATTATAATTTGAAAACGTTAACAAGGTATTAAATGTAAAATACTTTACATTAAATGTATTTGTTTCAATATATGTTGAATATATATTTATCAACGGGATTAAAAGATAATATCAAACAATTTAGTTAACAGATACTTTTGTTAGCATTTAGTAATTCCATGAGTATTAAGATATTATTATAGGTCTTTGTTGTGAGGTCCACGTTGATCTGGGAAATCTTTTATTTTTAACAATATTCGGAATAAATGGTAAAGTGATTCGCAGGTAAGAACAAAATTGTCAATTAACGGTAACTGGACAAATGTTAGCAGAGATTCCTACTTAACTTTCAATGCATGCTTTACAATAATTGCCTCGTGAAATAAGTCTAATTATTGATAAAAGTCTGTAATGTTGAGTTTCAAAATTTTTGAATTATTTTCGTATATTCAATTACCCTTCAACAAATCCCGACGATTCACG